>NC_083729.1:2500000-5000000 GCF_028564815.1 Eubalaena glacialis | reverse complement strand
CTGCCCCTGCCGTGGGCTTCTTCCTTGTAACAGAGCTTCGAAGGCGGCCTCTTGGCGTGGAGTCTATCTCCGGGTTCTCGGGGTATGCTCAGCATTCCTCCACGTAATCGTTCCCTTCATGCAGGCAATGCATTCTTCAACTGACCCCTTCCAACTCTTCCTTAGGGCCTATTTGGTAAGCCATTTCAGTTGGGGTCACCTTGCCCTGGTGGTTAGATCCCAAGCCTGTTTCTGTAGGTACCACTCTGTTCCAAGGGAAATACTTCATAAATTTGTGTCCCCAACACTGGAAAATCGGTGTGCTGTCAAAGAAGCCTTCTCACTTCTCTGACATCACGGGCAGACCCAGCTAGCTACGTTCCTTTAGACCTTTCTAGTCTAGAGACCAAGGTCGGCTTCTGACACATTACATAGTTTCCGTTCTCCAAACACCAAGAGATACATGGACCCCTCTATTGCTGGTTTCTTCTCAGAAATTCTCAGTACTAAGATTTCCTGTCTCCTCTTATAAATAGGCTGGTCATGGGCAAGGAGCTAAGAGTCACAGAACCATTATCGTACTATCACATTTCCAGGTAAAGCAAAGATGCTCTACGAAATTCATTTAAAATGTGGGAATACTTCTTAAATTTCTTTTTCCCTGGTATTTCTTTCCTTTAATCTTCACACACAATTGAAGAGGAAAAGCCTTCTTACATTCATCCAGAATCTCTGACTTTAGATAATTAACAATATGTGGCTTTTAGTTATGATTCTACACATTACAAATGCTCTGTTTTTTGAGTGTGACTTTTCCTTGAAACAAGGTATATTTCTTGCTTTCGTTGAAAAAGGGGTGGCAGTTAATCGCACTGGCTGATGACATCAATTATTATTATAATTTTCACTTTTAAGGATATAGTACTTTTCTATGCCTGAAACAATGTCTTCTGTAACAAGGATTTCCTTCTACTATGTGATTTGGGCTTTCTCACCCTATAACTCAAGTTAAATTATAAATTTTCTATATCAGGAAAAAATACAATCCCTCCACAACTCCATCAACAGCAGTGATTCTCCTCTTGAAAAATGTTAAAAATCTTATCTGTATGTGACTTCTATGATTTAAACTTGTGTGATGTATAGCAAGACGTAGAAAATAAAATGGATCTTTGCCCAACTTATGTCTGACCCAAGGCTTTTAGCAAGAGACTGATTGTATCCTGAAATTTTAAGGAGGCCTTTCTTCTCCTTTGGGGAATATCTTTTCACAATCCATGCTAGCGAATAACAATGTACTCTTGTGTTATTTTACCTATGATTATTAGAAAAAAAATCTGCCATAGAACTTGTCTCTATGGCATTAACAAGGATAATTGGTCCTCTTTAGGACTCACTTTCTAGTTTGAAATGATTCTAGGCCAAACTCTGTGGCATCAAAGAACAAAGATGAGGGAGAGGACCTTCAAGATGGCAGAGGAGTAAGACGTGGAGATCACCTTCCTCCCTACAAATACATCAAAATACATCTACATGTGGAACAACTCCTACAGAACACCTACTGAATGCTGGCAGAAGACCTGACTTCCCAAAAGGCAAGAAACTCCCCACGTACCTGGGTAGGGCAAAAGAAAAAAGGAAAAACAGAGACAAAAGAATAAGGATGGGACCTGCACCTCTGGGAGGGAGCTGTGAAGGAGGAAAAGTTTCCACCCACTAGGAGCCCCTTCACTGGCAGAGACGGGGGGTGAGTAGGGGGAAGCTCTGGAGCCACGGAGGAGAGCGCAGCCACAGGGGTGCGGAAGGCAAAGCGGAGAGATTCCCGCACAGAGGATCGGTGCCGACCAGCACTCACCAGCCCGAGAGGCATGTCTGCTCACCTGCTGGAGCGGGCGGGGCTGGAAGCTGAGGCTCAGGCTTCGGAGTTCAGATCCCAGGGAGAGGACTGGGGTTGGCTGCTTAAACACAGCCTGAAGGGGGCTAGTGTACCACAGCTAGCCGGGAGGGAGTCTGGGAAAAAATCTGGACCTGCCTAAGAGGCAAGAGACCATTGTTTTGGGGTGCGCAAGGAGAGGGGATTCAGAGCAGCGCCTAAATGAGCTCCAGAGATGGGCACGAGCTGCGGCTATCAACATGGACACCAGAGACAGGCATGAGACACTAAGGCTGCTGCTGCAACCACCAAGAAGCCTGTGTGCGAGCACAGGTCACTATCCACACCTCCCCTCCCAGGACCCTGTGCAGCCCGCCACTGCCAAGGTCCCGTGATCCAGGGACAACTTCCCTGGGAGAACACACGGCGCGCCTCAGGCTGGTGCAACGTCACGCCAGCCTCTGCAACTGTAGGCTCGCCCTGCATTCCATACCCCTCCCTCCCCCCAGCCTGAGTGACCCAGAGCCCCCTAATCAGTTGCTTCTTTAACCCCGTCCTGTCTGAGAGAAGAAGAGACGCCCTCAGGCGACGTACACACAGAGGCGGGTCCAAATCCAAAGCTGAACCCTGGGAGCTGTGCAAACAAAGAAGAGAAAGGGAAATCTCTCCCAGCAGTCTCAGGAGCAGCAGATTAAATCTCCACAATCAACTTGATGTACTCTGCATCTGTGGAATACCTGAATAGACCATAAATCATCCCAAAATAGAGGCGGTGGATTTTGTGGGCAACTGCAGACTTGGGGTTTGCTGTATGAGACTGACTAGTTTCTGATTTTTATGTTTATCTTAATATAGATTTTAGCGTTTGTTATCATTGGTGGATTTGTTTATTGATTTGGTTGCTCCCTTCTTTTTTTTTATTACTTTTTTTATTCTTTTATTTTAATAATATTTTTTTATTTAGTAACTTTATTTTTTTTTCTTTCTTTTTCCTCACTATTCCTCTGAGCCGTGTGGCTGACAGAGTCTCGGTGCTCCGGCTGGGTGTCAGGCCTGAGCCTCTGAGGTGGGAGAGCTGAGATCAGGACATTGGACCACCAGAGATCTCCCAGCCACATGTAATATCAATTGGCAAGAGCTCACCCAGAGATCTCCGTCTCAACGCTAAGACCCAGCTCCACTCAATGACCAGCAAGCTCCAGTGCTGAACACCAATGCCAAACAGCTAGCAAGACAGGAACACAAGCCCACCCTTTAGCAGAGAGGCTGCCTAAAATCATAATAAGGTCACAGACACCACAAAAGACACCACCAGACACGGTCCTGCCCACCAGAAAGAAAAAATCCAGCCTCATACACCAGAACACAGGCACCAGTACCTTCCACCAGGAACCCTACACAACCCACTGAACCAACCTTACCCACTGGGGCAGACGCCAAAAACAATGGGAACTATGAACCTGCAGCCTGTGAAAAGGAAAGCCTAAATGCAGTAAGTTAAGCAAAATGAGAAGACAGAGAAATACACAGCAGATGAAGGAGCAAAGTAAAAACCCACAAGACCAAACAAATAAAGAGGAAATAGACAGTCTACCTGAAAAACAATTCAGAGTAATGATAGTAAAGATGACCCAAAATCTTGGAAATAGAGTGGAGAAAATACAAGAAACGTTTAACAAGGACCTAGAAGAACTAACAAGCAAACAAACAATGATGAACAACACAATAAATGAAAAATTAAAAATTCTCTAGAAGGAATCAATAACAGAATAACTGAGCAGAAGAATGGATAAGTGACCTGGAAGATAAAATAGTGGAAATAACTACTGCAGAGCAGAATAAAGAAAAAAGAATGAAAAGAATTGAGGACAGTCTCAGAGAGTTCTGGGACAACATTAAACACACCAACATTCAAATTATAGGGGTCACAGAAAAAGAAAAGAAAAAGAAAGGGACTGAGAAAATATTATAAGAGATTATAGTTGAAAATTTCCCTAATATGGGAAAGGAAATAGTCAATCAAATACAGGAAGTGCAGAGAGTCCCTTACAGGATAAATCCAAGGAGAAACACACCAAGACACATATTAATCAAACTATCAAAAATTAAATACAAAGAAAAAATATTAAAAGCAGCAAGGAAAAGCAACAAATAACATACAAGGGAATCCCCATAAGGTTAACAGCTGATCTTTCAGCAGAAGCTCCGCAAGAGAGAAGGGAATGGCAGGACATATTTAAAGTGATGGAAGGGAAAAACCTACAACCAAGATTACCCTACTCAGCAAGGATCTTCTTCAGATTCAACAGAGAAATTAAAACCTTTACAGACAAGAAAAAGCTAAGAGAATTCAGCACCACCAAACCAGCTCTACAACAAATGCTAAAGGAACTTCTCTAGGCAGGAAACACAAGAGAAGGAAAAGAACTACAAAAACAAACCCAAGACAACGAAGAAAATGGTAATAGGAACATACATATCAATAATTACCTTAAATGTAAATGGATTAAATGCTCCAACCAAAAGACAAAGACTGGCTGAATGGATACAAAAACAAGACCCATATATATGCTGTCTATAAGAGAACTACTTCAGATCTAGGAACACATACAGACTGAGAGTGAGGGGATGGAAAAAAGATATTCCATGCAAATGGAAATTTAAAAAAAAGCTGGAGTAGAAATTCTCATATCAGACAAAATAGACTTTAAAAGAAAGACTATTACAAGAGACAAAGAAGGACGCTAAATAAAGATCAAGGGATCAATCCAAGAAGAAGATATAACAATTGTAATGCACCCAACATAGGAGCACCTCAATACATAAGGCAAATGCTAACAGCCATAAAAGGGGAAATCAAGAGTAACACAATAATAGTAGGAGAATTTAACATCCTACTTTCGCCCATGGACACATCATCTAAAATGAAAATAAATAAGGAAACACAAGCTTTAAATGACACATTGAACGAGATTAACTTAATTAATATTTATAGGACATTCCATCCCAAAACAACAGAGTACACTTTCTTCTCAAGTGCTCAAAGAACATTCTCCAGGATAGATCATATCTTGGGTCACAAATCAAGCCTTGGTAAATTTAAGAAAACTGAAATCCTATCAAGTATCTTTTCTGACCACAACGCTATGAGAATAGACATCAATTACAGGAAAAAATCTGTTAAAAAAAAACAAACACGTGGAGGCTAAACAATACACTACTAAATAACCAAGAGATCACTGAAGAAATCAAAGAGGAAATCAAAAAATATCTAGGAACAAATGACAATGAATACACCATAAACCAAAACCTATGGAATGCAGCAAAAGCAGTTTTAAGAGGGAAGTTTATAACAATACAATCCTACCTCAAGAAACATCTCAAATAAACAACCTAACCTTACACCTAAAGCAATTAGAGAAAGAAAAAAAAAAAAAAAAAACCCAAAGTTAGCAGAAGGAAAGAAATCATAAAGATCAGATCAGAAATAAATGAGAAAGAAATGAAGGAAAGGATAGCAAAGATCAATGAAACTAAAAGCTGGTTTTTTGAGAAGATAAACAAACTTGATAAACCATTAGCCAGACTCATCAAGAAAAAAAGGGAGAAGATTGAAATCAACAGAATTAGAAGTGAAAAAAGAGAAGTAACAACTGACACTGCAGAAATACAAAGGATCATGAGAGATTACTACAAGCAACTCTATGCCAATAAAATGGACAACCTGGAAGAAATGGAAAACTCTTAGAAAAGCACAACTTTCCGAGACTGAGCCAGGAAGAAATAGAAAATATAAAGAGACCAATCACAAGCACTGACATTGAGACTGTGAGTAAAAATCTTCCAAAAAGCAAAAGCCCAGGACCAGATGTCTTCACAGTTGAATTCTATCAAACATTTAGAGAAGAGCTAACACCTATCCTTCTCAAACTCTTCCAAAATACAGCACAGGGAGAAACACTCCCAAACTCATTCTACGAGGCCACCATCACCCTGATACCAAAACCAGACAAAGATGTCACAAAAAAAGAAAACTACAGGCCAATATCACTGATGAACATAGATGCAAAAATCCGCAACAAAATACTAGCAAACAAAATCCAACAGCACTTTAAAAGGATCATACACTATGAGCAAGTGGGGTTTATCCCAGGAGTGCAAGGATTCTTCAATATAAGCAAATCAATCAATGTGATACACCATATTAACAAATTGAAAGAGAAAAACCATATGATCATCTCAATAGATGCAGAAAAAGCTTTTGACAAAATTCAGCACCCATTTATGATAAAAACCCTCCAGAAAGTAGGCATAGAGGGAACTTACCTCAACATAATAAAGGCCATATATGACAAACCCACAGCCAACATCATTCTCAATGGTGAAAAACTGAAACCATTTCCACTAAGATGAGGAACAAGACAAGGTTGCCCACTCTCACCACTATTATTCAACATAGTTTTGGAAGTTTTAGCCACAGCAATCAGAGAAGAAAAAGAAATAAAAAGAATCCAAATCAGAAAAAAAGAAGCAAAATTGTCAGTGTTTGCAGATGACATGATACAATACTTAGGGAATCCTAAAGATGCTACCAGAAAACTACTAGAGCTAATCAATGAATTTGGTAAAGTAGCAGGATACAAAATTAATGCACAGAAATCTCTTGCATTCCTATACACTAATGATGCAAAATCTGAAAGAGAAATTATGGAAACACTCCCATTTACCACTGCAATAAAAAGAATAAAATACCTAGGAATAAATCTACCTAAGGAGACAAAAGACCTGTATGCAGAAAAGCATCAGACACTGATGAAAGAAATTAAAAATGATACAAACAGGTGGAGAGATATACCATGTTCTTGGATTGGAAGAATCAATATTGTGAAAATGACTATACGACCCAAAGCAATCTACAGATTCAATGCAATTCCTATCAAACTACCAATGGCATTTTTCACAGAAGTAGAACAAAAAATTTCACAATTTGTATGGAAACACAAAAGACCCCAAATAGCCAAAGCAATCTTGAGAAAGAAAAACGGAGCTGGAGGAACCAGGCTCCCAGACTTCAGACTATACTGCAAAGCTACAGTAATCAAGACAGTATGGTACTGGAACTAAAACAGAAATATAGATCAATGGAATAGGATAGAAAGCCCAGAGATAAACCCACGCACATATGATCACCTTACCTTTGATAAAGGAGGCAAGAATATACAATGGAGAAAAGACAGCCTCTTCAATAAGTGGTGGTGGGAAAACTGGACAGCTACATGGAAAAGAATGAAATTAGAACACTCCCTAACACCAAACACAAAAATAAACTCAAAATGGATTAAAGACCTAAATTTAAGGCCAGACACTATCAAACTCTTAGAGGAAAACATAGACAGAACACTCTATGACATAAATCACAGCAAGATCCTTTTTGACCCACCTCCTAGAGAAATGGAAATAAAAACAAAAATAAACAAATGGGACCTAATGAAACTTAAAAGCTTTTGCACAGCAAAGGAAACCATAAACAAGACAAAAAGACAACCCTCAGAATGGGAGAAAATGTTTGCAAACGAAGCAACTGACAAAGGATTAATCTCCAAAATTTACAATCAGCTCATGCAGCTCAGTATCAAAGAAACAGACAATCCAATCCAAAAATGGGCAGAAGATCTAAATAGACATTTCTCCAAAGAAGATATTCAGATTGCCAACAAACACATGAAAGAATGCTCATCATCACTAATCATTAGACAAATGCAAATCAAAACCACAATGAGGTATCACCTCACATGGGTCAGAAAGGCCATCATCAAATAATCTACAAACAATAAATGCTGGAGAGGGTGTGGAGAAAAGGGAACCCTCTTGCACTGTTGGTGGGAATGTAAATTGATACAGTCACTATGGAGAACAGTATGGAGGGTCCTTAAAAAACTAAAAATAGAACTACCATACGACCCAGCAATCCCACTACTGGGCCTATACCCTGAGGTAACCATAATTCGAAAAGAGTCATGTACCACAATGTTCATTGCAGCACTATTTACAATAGCCAGGACATGGAAGCAACCTAAGTGTCCATCGACAGATGAATGGATAAAGAAGATGTGGCACATATATACAATGGAATATTACTCGGCCATAAAAAGAAATGAAATTGAGTTATTTATAGTGAGGTGGATGGATCTAGACTCTGTCATACAAAGTGAAGTAAGTCAGAAAGAGAAAAACAAATACTGTATGCTAATGCATATATATAGAATCTAAAAAAAACTAAAAAGTTGTTCTGAAAAACCTAGGGGCAGGACAGGAATAAAGACACAGATGTAGAGAATGGACTTGAGGACATGGGGAGAGGGAGGGGTAAACTGGGAAAAAGTGAGCAAGTGGCATTGACATATATACACTACCAAATGTAAAATAGATACCTAGTGGGAAGCAGCCGTATTACACAGGGAGATCAGCTCAGTGCTTTGTGACCAGCTAGAGGGGGGGGATAGGGAGGGTGAGAGAGAGACACAAGAGGGAGGGGATATAGGGATATATGTATACGTATAGCTGATTCACTTTGTTATACAGCAGAAACTAACACACCATTGTAAAGCAATTATACTCCAATAAAGATGTTAAAAAAAAAAACAAAAAAACAAAGATGAATGGCCAAGTGTCTGCAGCTTGACTTCTTGCACATTTGGTATATTGTGGCTTAGTAGTTTTTCATTCCACACAATACATATCTTTGTAATTTCCTGTATATTTTTTTATACTCACTGGTAATCTATGCTCTGCCTTGTCCTAATGCATGTACTTCTGAGGAGTAATAGAACTAAAAGATGCTTTGCCTTCTAAGAGTTTGCTATCTGAATCAGAGAGAATACTAACACAAAAGATTTTAGAGATGCTGAAGACTAAATAGATGATGGATAAATCATGAAAGCCATGCCCACTCTTTTGACACACTGAAAGTAACCCAGATAGCTTTGTGTGTGTTATGTATTGATAAATCTAGTCATCTTTGCTCTCAGCCCAAGGCCCTATATATCTATATATTTAAAATATTATATTTATTTAAGATATTTACTGATCATTTTCTAAGAATATACAGTAGAGTTGGGAAAACAAAGCATACAAATATAACACAGTTAAATATTAATACGAGGCCAGAATGAGCTTAAGAATTTAAAAACCGGTAACAGATACAGAAGCAATAAAGGCTACAGGAACTCAGAGAAACAGGAAAATGAAGTATCCAGACTAATTGGGATGAAGTCCTGACCAAGGAGCTCTGCCTGCATCATGCCAGATGAATAGGTAGTGCTACAAATGAGAAAAGATACTTTTATGGAAATTTGAAATTGCAAAAAACCAACCTTATTCTCATTACTGGTCAATACATCTTTTGGAAACCTCAGACTCACATCTTTCCAGTCTAGCAGGTCCAGGAAGGATGCATGTCTTCCTCCCAGCATCCTCCCAACAAACCAGCATGGTGCCCTTGGGACATGAGACCATCCGTCGACCATTTTGTCCAGAAGGATGGGCTGTGAAGATACTCCAGTCTCAGTCCAGTGACCACATGGAATGGACAGGCAGTTTCTCAAGGGAAATAAGACTGGTGGGCACTCAAAAATGACAGCTATTTACTGCACCTTCACACCAGCATTACCCCTAAGTCTCCTCGACCATGAAGCCCACCATGATTATCCTGGCCAAGCAGCCTCATTATTGTTCCTGGATCACATCATGTTTGTTACAGACTGAAAAACCAAGCCTTTACTCAAGCTTTTCATCTCTACTAGAAAGTTACTCCTTTTTCTTCCCTCTTTACTACACATTATCCATTACTCAGTCTCAACACAAGCTGACCTCCCCCATGAGGAATTCCCAACCAGTCCAGACACTTCACTCTCCTGATTCTCCAAGTTCCTACAGCCCCATCTCCAAAGGATTACCATGGGCCCTTCACCCAGATTCCCTAATAGTTTCCCTGCTGTGGTAAATGGTATTATTGATCATCAAATTTCTCTTCCCACCCCTGCCATGGAAGAAGCACAGCCTCTGATCTCACTGACATTGGCCTTGGCCAAGTGACTTTCTTTGGCCAACAGAATGTCAACAGACATGGCTTATACCAAGTTCAAGCACGTGTGCTTAGAGACCTTGCAAGTTTTCACCAGCCTCTTGAGGTTTGTGCTCCTCCATGAGAATAACACTCTCCAGAGAGTGGCTTTACTTCAGCCTGGGAGCCGGATGGCTTAGACTGACCTGCAGCATGGAGCCAGGCCAAGCTCAGCCAAACAGTGTCCAGCAGAGTCACAGCAAACTTGTAGACCTATCATGAGAAATAAGCATCTGTTGTATAAACGAGTGACATTTGGGGGTTGTTTGTTACTGCAGCAAAGCTCACTAATACAACTACAAACTGTTCAGTGGTGGAACAAATGCCAAGGACTTTAGTCTTTATTAACATGAAGCTTTGACAAGTGATACTGTTTCTCTGAAGAGTATAGGTTACTAATGGGTATTAGGAATACATCAGATTTCTTTTAATACCGATTGAATCATCAGTCTTTCTTGAATTGGTTTCTCCAAGCACACACACTCACAAATATTGGAAAACTACACTCACAGCACCGAAGCACCCATGCTGCTCCCAGTGGCCACTGCACAAGGAGTATCAGTCACTACACACAGAGGTCTGGGACCTGTCTCCTGGTCCCAGGCTTCTCCTACCTTCAACACTCACACGTGCCATAAACAAACAAGTGCACACACATGCATCACACACACTTCTGTACACACGCACACATGCACACTCCTTCGTGCACATTTACACACATGCACACTTACACACGCACTCACACGTGCACACACTCATATACATGCACACCTACACACATCACTCTCACACACATCCACACCCACACATGCATGATCCACTCACACATGTACAGCTCACACACACGTGCACACTCACACTCTCACACACCCTTTCCCTCCCTGCACACGCTCACACCCAAGCATGGCACACGGGCTGAATTCCTCTTTCCAGACTAGGGTTGGGCTCATCCTCAGTTGCTCTTTCGCACACAAACCACTTTTCTTCCTGGAGTGCTAAGGATCAATCAAAGCCAGAAAATCAACGCTGGTCATTTCTGCCCCTTGAAAACATGTCTCTGGGCAAGAAGCTAGGAGGGAGGAAAAGAGGAGTTAAAATGTGCACTAAATATAAAATATATATATATATTTATATTTATAAAGTAAATACATATATTTACATTTATAAATATAAAAACACAAAGATTTTCCAAAGAATCTTAGAAGTGAGATAAGATAGCAAAATAGGATAGGAAAAGTACTTAAAGGACTCTGGCCTCTGAGAGGTCCTTGAGGAGACTCCGTCCCACTGGCCTGACATTTTCACAACGACTGTTTTGAAACTTCTTTATTAAACGCCAGCAGGAGTTATACTGGGAGCACTTTGGGATCTGCGTCTTACTGATTGTAAAGAATGGTGATTTCAAGCCCGGCCACCACCCCTTCCCAATGTTGTTTGCACCAGTTTGCTGATGTTGGAGGGTGGCTTCTGGGAGGTGGAAAACTTCTGGGAAAAAACCCACCGGAGTGTGTGAGTGGGATGCAGACAACTGGGGCTGCCTGGACGGGTGGAGAGGAAGCACGGTCTGAGCAAGCCAGGTTACAAAGGGGGACGAGGACACTTAGGAAAAGAGGTCCTCTCCTGAACGAAGACCCACAGACCGGGCTGGGTGCGGACTGGGAGGAGAGAGACTGAGTGGCAGAAAGAGCTGCTGCCCTCAGGATTCTAGAAATTGTACCACAGGCCCCTTTGAGGGGAGTTAACCCTGGAAGGAGCGCCGTTGGCTACTTCTGAGGGGCTCGCATTCTAAGGAGGCACCGCAGCCCTACTCCCAAGTGGTCAGCGGTCCACAGAGCAAGAGGTGCTGCGCACAGCGGTGCCTCGGACAAAGCAGCCTCTTGCTGGGGAGCCCAGCCCAGGAAAGCGGGGCAGAGGAAGCTGCTCCTTGTGGATCCAAGGGCTGTCCTGTCCACAGGAGCTTGCAGAGAAAGAGAGGACCCATCCCGTAGGCCAGCTGGCTGCTACACACACCCTGCCAGGCCTGTCTGATGATTAAAATGAGACCCTTTCCCTTTCGCCCCGTCAGGCTCCCCTCCCGGGAGCTGGTGAACATGTAAGGCGGCCACTGGCAGGAAGGAGGTGTGTGCGGAGACCCAGGGTTGGAATCAGTCCCTCCAGGCTCTGGCGCCCACATACTCCACATTCAGCCTGGTCACCTCGGTCCCCTTTCACAGATGGCGAGGAGGACAGCGTCGGTTGTGATTGGGGTCAGAGAGCCTACTGGATACCTGCCCACAGCCTGCAGCAGACACGGCCAAGAGTTTCTCACTCAGACGAAAACACTCTGAATAACGCTCGCTTTAATGGGATTTCACAAAATCTCCTAAGATGCCACCGAAACAAGCATAAATATTGTTCCCGAGTCCTGAAAAGGCAAAAAAAAAATTCTATCCCACTCAGCAGGCTCTTCTCACCAGTATAAGAACATAAAACTTCTCATACCTAAGCCACGGGAAGCATGTCTTTGAAAATGTTTTGAATTAATTTCTATGTTTGGTTTTAAGAATGAATCATAATAATAACTCTTGGTTTAAAAAAGTCAGGATCTTATCACCTAAAAAATATGCACACATGGTATGTCTTAGAGTTAAAAGAAGACAATGCAGTTTAAATTTCTGATGCATTTGAGGAGAATGGCAAAACTGTCCAGGAGCTTGAGAAAACAGTGATTGCCTCCATTGCTTTTATGCTCAAAATTGCAACAAGGACAAATAAAATAGTACCTACCTAATTTAATTAATACAGTTTTATGACTTAGCTTATAATGTCTGCTGTACCAGAACCGTTTGCTGCTAAGAACACGAACCAGCAGGAAACGGGCATTTATTAAGTCAGGAGCCAAGCATCAGGAAAGGCAAAGTCATCATGCGTTCCTTATTCCACAAATCCACAACAATCCTTTTCATGGAGGGGAAAATCAAGGCCCAGAGATTTGGTGGCATCACTGGAGGTGCCCAGAAGGATACGGCCGAGCTGGCAGGGGGGCCTGGCCTGGGAGTTTCCGAAGCCCACCGTCTCCGCTCTGGTCAGACCCCATTCTCACCTCATCACGGTCAAGAGTTCCACCCCATCATCCCCGCAATGCCCTGGTGCTTCTTAGACACAAAGACAGAGTGCAGGAAGGACGTGAACATTAATCAAGAGCCTAGCCCCCCCTCCTCCTCCTGACACTGCGCTGGGGAACCCCGCGGCTGAGAGGGAGTAGAGCGCGGGATGGAAAAGCGCACGCAGCCCGCGGTCACGGTTGGCCCTGCCACGCAGATCCCAGCCCTGGTTTGATGAGAGTGATGATTTCTAAAAGGCCCTTGTTTGAAGAGAAACAAAGGGCAGTGAACAGCCTGCTTTTTGATCCCAAGCTGTCGCTGAGACAGCACATTATAAAAGCATTAGCACTCAAGCGAGGCTCGTGCATTCCCTGAATGAGTGGTCAGGACAGCCATGGTAATTTATCAGAACCCAGGACCATGCTGGAGGCAAGCAATTCTCTGAAGTCCCCGCGCGGCCCAAGGTTTGTGCACACGAGATCAGAGCCTGGCATCTCTACGATCACACGCGTCCTCTCATGTTGGGGCGAGTCACAGGCCTGGCTTGGGCACAGGGTATGGGCTCAAGATTTCACTTCCAAAGCAAGCAGATGGTGCCACCCGTGTTCTACGCGCGAGAGAGATCGTGCCCGGCTCACGTGAGCATTTTGACAGAGCACCAAATAGCGCATTTATCAATCTGATGTGGTATCTGACAGGCGCTGCCTGCTGGCCCCCAGCCCCCTTCCCAGCATGGCGAAACCTTCCAATTATTGAGGTCACAGATGTCAAAGCCTTCCTAGCACGTATTCTAAAATGTCAAAATCACCCTCTGCATCTCTTCATTGGGTTCTCTGAAATAAAACTTTGATCTCTCATCACACGTCCAAAGGTACAGTTGAAGATTGGACCTTCTTTGGGGAAAACAGGTGGTCCTCAAGATGATCTCAGGTTGCATGCCTGTGAGTCCCTGATCCTTCCTGCTGTGAAACACCGTGCCCTTTGCCTGGCTTCTCTCTGGTGAACAAGTTCCTGTTACCAAAAAAGGGAAGAACCCTGGGCTGGGAATTGGAAAACCCAGATTCTATGTGTTGCTATTCCATTGACTTTCTAAGTCTTGGTTTTCCGAGCTTTAAAATGGAATTAGCAGGTAAAGTTAAGCCTAAATATGAAACAATCTTTACCATGATTAAATTGAATTCACTATGAATAAATAAAGTATGCTGCTGACTCTCTGTAGCTGGATTACATTAGCTGTCTTCTTTTTCTGTGACTTCTCCCCAAATGCGGGTCCCTGGGGATGACCCACTGCAGTTTAGGTGAACTCTGGGTCAAGCCAGGAGCAGGTGACATGGAGAGGTGGTGAATATGTTGAACGCACAAGGGAAAGAGGAAAATGTAGGGAGGAGAGAAGCAGAGGCAAGGACCAGGTTGTGGGGAGCTTACATCAAGCTAAAGGGTCAAAACAAGAGGAAGAGGTGAGCTTGCGATGCAAGGTCCATAGCCAAAGGTGACTCATTACCTCAACAACTGACATTTTCATAGAGCAGTAAAAGTCACACAGTAGTTTCATATATATTGATTTATTTGGCAATTGCTTTTTAATTAAAAATGTTACCAGGCCCTGGGGAGTCAACAGGTTGAGAACCAGGGCCCAGCCTGGCCATCACGTCTCATGGAAATCCTTTCCTGATCCCTTTCTCACCACTCACTCATCCTGCATGTTCTCGAAGTTCTGGATCCAACCTGATCAGGGCAGCTACCACACTTCATTCACCAGGTCTGGTCACGGCTCTTCCTGCCCTCACAACATGAGAATATTGAAGGAAGGGACTTTCTTTCTGCATCCATATTCCCATAGCAGATGCTTAATAAATGTTGATTGATGGGAACTAGTTTTCCTTTCTAGAAATATGACCGGTGAATGGGCACCTTAATCACTCATTTACCTCAGTCTCCCAGGTAGAGCAAGGAAAATACCACATCAAGAGTGTGTGTGTAACAAATATCATATGATATCACTTACATGTAGAATCGAAAAATATGATACAAATGAACTTATTTACAAAACAGAAACAGACTCACAGACATAGAAAACAAACTTACGCTTACCAAAGGGGAAAGGGCGGGGAGGGATAAATTAGGAATTTGAGATTAACATATACACACTACTATATATAAAATAGATAAACAACAAGGACCTACCATTTAATACAGGGAACTATATTCAATATCTTGTAATAACCTATAATGGAAAGGACTCTGAAAAAGAATATATATATACATATATAGAAAATGTAATATATATAACTGAATCATTTTGCTGTACACATGAAACTAACACAACATTACAAATCAACTATACTTCAATTAAAAAAAAGAGTGTGTGTGTGCCACTTCTGGTTTATTAAGGAGCATGGGCACGATAGATATGAAAAGGCCTTATAAATCACATCAGTAAATTATGTTAGACTTTCTATTTATCAAACTACTTGTGAAAAATCCTAAAATATGGCATATATTACAATGTAGTGATTACAATTATATTGATTAGAATCACTAATTTGAAAAAAATATTTTTAAAACCCTTTTGCCACTGGAAACATCACAGTTTCAAGACTTCGCTTTAATTTCTCCATCCAAACAATCCAGATATAATTATGTATCACAGAAAATATTCCATCCTATCTGACTGTCAATTGCCAAGTCAACCATCTTCACTTTCCTGAAGAAAATGTGGACTCCTGTTAGCACTTAATCATGGCAAACATTCACAGCTTTCCCCGTTACTGGTTTCCTGCTGCAGATTTCAGCAGGTTGGACACACAAGGTGTCACTCTATTTAAAAGTTCATGCTGAACATTTTGCTCAGTTGGAAAAGATAAAGAGCTGTGAATGATGTGATGCTTTTAGCATCTGTTTAGGTAAACAGGGATATGACTGACCCTCCAACGTGCACCCTGCCGGCAAAGACAATCCTGACAAATTTATACCCACTTCAATGACAACAGTTAAAAATGAGCCATACTGCATCTCTGAATGGCAATCTCTCTGCATTGTATTGCTTCTTTTTAATATCCCAAGCTGTCCACACAAACAGACAGAAACCTGTTTACTTTACTTCTGCAAAGGGAACTCTCTTGCTCCTCCAAACAATAGACCTTCTGAAGTAGCTGATGCCTGAATGTGCATAATATCGATGCAATAACTTGAAAAATAGAACACAATTTGGTGGATCGACTGGTTATATTGTCTTCCTCTTGCCAAACTATTGGTTCAACTGTTATTTTCTTTCCACTGAACTGACAGGATGGATCAGTGGTTTTCTCTATGTCATTTCCATGTACAAGTCCAAGAAGAAGGCTTCATCTCCAAGCAGCCATTCCGTAGGGTCCTTAGAACTCTCTTCCCCTCCACGCCAGGTGATCAACTCCTACATATCTTGTTGGGTTTCCTCAACTGCTGCTTCTTCCAAGGGGCCTTCAGTTCCCCAAGTGAAAATTACTTCATTCCTAAATCTGTTTGTTATACCTCTTATATAGCCTTTATTTCAGTCTATGTGATAAAAATTGCATGTTTGTCTTTCCTCCATAGCAGAAACCATGTCTTATTCATTATATAATAGTTGCCAAGTAACTATTCATTACCTTGAATTCTGCAGGGCTAAAGAATAGCGCGTCAGAATAATTATCTCGTTTATCTGTGAAAAAGAAGTTGCCCTTGGCTCTGTCCTAAAAGGTGTGGTCCTTTCCTTTGCCTGGTTCATACATCATGATCAGCACAACTTCAGGTGCTGGGCCTCCATCTGTCCAGCACTAAGGAACATGCGAGGATGGAAAGTCCAACAGAATTATCTTCACCAGCTGTGATGGATGGCTTCCTGAGGACTGAGATCTGAAGTTCCGACTTTGGAGCAAGCTTTCGAAGGCAATGCGGAGGCAGATGTAGTGTTTCAAGACAAGGATCACCTAATGCTTTGGTGATTGTGAGGTAGAAAAAAAGAGGAACACAGGATCGCTGTGAGTAACTGGGGCCTGGGCAACTGACCAGAAATAACTTCCAGCCAAAGTATCTAGGTGATGAGGATATACTTTGAAATATCTCTTTATGCGTTTTCCCTTCTTTAATCCACCCCACCCCCATCTTTCTAGCCCTTTTGCAATACTTGGCCATTGTGATGGGAAGGCTGCTATGACACTGCTGTGCTACTTAAGTAACTCACTCTCCCACTCTGACTCTCCATACCCCCTATGAAGGAAAGGGTCCTCTTGTCTTCCAAGGAAATATTCAGATTTTTCAACCTACAGGGTAACTTTCTCTACTTGGTGTGGTCTAATATTCAGGATCTCAATGATGTTACTTTATTATCTCTTCTTTCTCTTCCCCTAAGGAAACAACAAGAACTGAGTTGCTTACATTTACATTTCAGAGAAAAAACATTTTCCCCCTTACGATAAAATAAAACGTAGCACTTCCCACTCCGCATAGTTAGCCTTTCTGAAGACATCGTCAAGGATGCAGGTTAGATTGCACCTATCTTCGGGTCTTCAGATGTTGGCTTTTGACATTTGTCTTAATCAGCTCAGGCTGCTATAACCAAATACCATAGGCTGGGTGGCTTAAACGGGAGGTATTTATTTCTCACAGCTCTGGATGCTGAGAAATCTAAGATCAAGGTGTTGGCAGGGTTGGTTTCTGGTGGGAGCTGTTCTCCTGGCTTGCATTTGCCTACCTTCTTGCTGTGCCTTCACATGGTGGAGAGAAAGAGAGAGAGGAAGCAAGCTCTCTGATCTCTTCTTGTAAGGATCCCACCATAAGGTCCCCAACCTCATGACCTCATCTAAACCAAATTACCTCCCAAAGGCCCCACCTACAAGTACAGTCACATCAGGGGGTTAGGGTTTCAACATATGAATGGGGGGGGGCAATCATTCAGTTCATAATACCATTGCTTTGAAAGAATATTTTAATTTTGAGGGCATCCCCTATTTTATTTTTCCTAGGCAAACAATAAACTCTCTCACCCTGGACAGCACACAAAGTAAGTCAGAAGACGTTGTAGCATACATAGCCAGAACTTGAGGTTCAGAATGCAGCACTTTAGTTTAAAAGGATCAAGTGTCAACAACTGAAATTGGACCCCCTCTATCTAATCTTAAGCTTTCTCCATGAATCCCATCTACTCATCACTGCTCCTCTATGCTGGAGACCAGGGAGTGGTGGTTTGCTCCTCCGATGCCTGAAAAGAAAGCCAAAGAAATACTGCCTATATGTTTGGTTTGGTGTTGTTTATATGTTTGTTTTGCTTAAAAAATAATTTTAATAAAATAATTTATAAACAAACATTTCTTCAAATATTAGAACACTCCAGACAAAGTTTTCAATCTCGCAGAGTGTGGTTCCCAATCCTACTTCTACCCTTCACCTTCCCCTCCTCCCTCACTCCTAGAGCAAATTTTTGTTGAAATCTGGTCTTTCTCTTTCCAGAGTTTTGTTTTGTTTTTTTTTAATTAGAAATACTTCCATATATAATGTCCTTTAAGAATTTATAATATTGATTTTTCTGCTTTGTTTAAATGAAAGGATATCATACTATAATCATCATTCTACAACTTGCATTTTTCACTCAACATTAATATTTTGAGAAGTAGCCGTGTTGATATAAAAAAGATGTAGTCCATTCCCAGTGGTGTGCTGGAGCTGGCTCATACTGGCAAGTGAAAGCCTGTTTTGTGCATCTTTTCCCAACTTCACATTCAGTGGTTTCAC
The DNA here is from genome assembly GCF_028564815.1 of Eubalaena glacialis. Lineage (NCBI taxonomy): Eukaryota > Metazoa > Chordata > Mammalia > Artiodactyla > Balaenidae > Eubalaena > Eubalaena glacialis. Next base: position 4,981,195 of record NC_083729.1, on the reverse strand, counting down.
CTTGGTAGATTGAAATTGTCCATTATGGGGATATTTACACCACTGAAATCAGCAAAAGCTACAAATCGGGGCTTTTTCCCCTGCAGAGATTTTAAACCATTTACCACTAATACCACTGCATTCCTTTTCACTGTATCAATATATAACATTTCATCATATTAATAGACCAAATTTTATTTGATCATTCCTTTATTCATGAAAAATGAGAAAATTTCTAATTTTCTTAACTACAACAATGCTTCAATAAAATCAGCTTACATTTCTTCTCCTGCACAGATGAGAGTATTTCTCAAAGACACGATGTCTGGAGGTAGATTTCCTGGGTAATAGTTATGCATATTTTTAACTTTAGCAGATAAGACTACTTTTAATCAATAAAACTTACATTATATTAATTATCTATTGCTTATTCAACATTTTTGGTGGGATAATCCCATGGGTAATTCAAACCCATCAGTTTTGTAACTAGTGTTCATTCCTCCTTTGATTTTCCTTCTCTTCTTGCACTTGTGTGCTCCTTATCTGTATTCTTGCACCAATATCAACCCAGCCATCCAAGTGATAAGCCTAGGCATCAACTTGACTCTTCTCTCCTGCTTTCACTCCATCCTCGGTAACTATTTCCTATTGATTCTACTGTAACGGTGGCCCTCTCACTCATTTCTCTTCTCTGTGTGCGCCAGCACTCATACCCCAGCCTCTGAGAATGGCTCATCTGAACTTGTGTGATAATTAATCTCCTCCCTCCAGGCCTTTCTCTGCTTCTTTGGTAGAACCACCTTTCTATAACAGAGGAGCCATCGTGTTATTTCTGTTGTCTCAATAAACCTCCAATGGTTCCCTTCAGCCTACTGCATTTGGTCCAAACTGCCTCGCAGGGTATAAGGTGTTGGCCACACTCAGCTCTATACCCATGTACCCAGGCTGTGCCCCCAAGACTATGTTGTTTTTGTTAATATGTCCGTGCATTTACATGTTCTCCCTCTCACCTGCCAGGGCATTTCTGCACACCTCTGTTTTATAGAAAATTAGAGATTCAGAAGATATACTGAATAGAAGAGCTGAAGGCCTAGACTATATGGCAGAAGCCATGGAAATTGGTGAGAGGGGAATAGATTCCAGCAATATTGCAGATTTAAAAGTGCTTAGAATTCGATAATCAAGTTACCAAGGTGGATGAAAACAGGCAAGGGAGTTTAAGGTAGCAACATAATTTCTAGCTTGGAGGACTGGGTGAATAATGTTGCCAAATGGAGCAAAGAAACCCAAGAAAAGAATTAAATAATTCAATAGTCATGATTTTCTCTGCTGTATTCTTTGACATACTATAGTGAATTTCCAAAACACTACAGAATTCCTGCTTAACTCATAAGGAAAGACCTAAAAGAAGAAATGATATAGCTGCATGCTTCCTCTGCCTTTGTTACATAGTTTCTTTCAGTATAAAACACAGAGCCCTTGTATGCTGGCTTTTGGAACTGGGTGCGACACCCATCTGTTCAGTCAATCACAGAGCAGATGCAAGTGGGTGGGTAAGGAAGTGTATGACCACAATCTCGGATAATAATAAATATTTAAATATGTATTTGTTCTGTGTAATGGATTTTGAAGCTGAATAACGAACACACTTTAAAAATCAATAATAACAACACTTACATACTGAGGAATCTTAATAATCAGGGATGACATATGCATTTGCGTTCTTCCTAAATGCAAAACTTAGGGGGGGCAAGGGCATTAAGTCTTGATGAATCTCACAGGGGTCCGTTTCTTGAATAATGTCAAACTCCCCTTGAGCTGTGAGAAGGCACAGCCGGTGCCTGGCCCGTTCTCCCCTCTGAACCAGAGCATAGATGTCAGCTCTACGAGCCAGGAGGGGTCTGAGGGAATGCCTGGTCCAAGTCCCTCCCATGCAGATGAGAAACCGAGACCCAGAGATCAGTGATAAGCCCGCCTCTCTGATAGACAGCCCACCCAAACCCCAACCTCCTGGACCCTGGTGCTTGCTCTTCTCAAGGGGAGCAGAATAGAAAATGAAAACACCTGGAGAGAACATTTCAAAGGAAATGAGTTAAAGGAGGACAGGCAATCTTTGATGCATATAAAGTATCACAGGGAAGATTTTAGTAATGATTTTAGGAGCTGGGGGATTTAGGAGCTGAGAATTGGCAGTATTGTGTGGGGTTTATTCGTGCTGTGAAATATAAAAAACAGTGAGCGCTGCTTTTGTTTTATTAAACTATATAAAGGATGCTTTGTAAGTGCATCCCTCGATTTTGTTGTGGAAGAGCTGCTGTGAAACTTACCTCTGCAAACTAGCTGGGTGATCATGTGAGGGCACAATCTCCTCTGTGTTCCGGTGCAAGCAGTTCTCCCGGGAAATGAGCAGTCCCTAATTACACAGGGAGGAACCCACTCTCTCTTTGCCACTCTGTAGATTCTGGGTGAACCATAAGAGCCAATAAGATCGATGAACCACATATTTCTGCATGGGTGCCTGGAGAGTAGGTATAGGACTCACTGTTTCCATAGGTATAAAAGGGAGACGCACGTGCACCCCATTTTTCCTCCAAAATAAAAATTATACACATGAAAAATTCAAACAATATAAGGGCATGAAAAACAAGTCTTCTGACACTAATCCTTACTTCCTAGTTCTCTTGCAAGATAACCTGCGACCAGCATCTAAAGATATATAGACTACCTCTTACAGTGATGAATGCCATTCAAAGAAAGATAATCAGATCCTATCTCAAGGAAAAATGAATATATTGGTACACTCCTACCACAGATTGTATCAGAATATTTTGTTTTATTTTCATTAAACATCAGGTTAATCTGGCTTTTTAAAGTTTGTAATTTTTTAAACTCAAATAAGCACCCTGAATTTCGTAAGGTAGTTCTGCCCCTAGGGGAATTTAAAAACATCTTATCTCAAACTTACCCAAATGTTTTTCTCTCAGGAGTCAGCGTATGGTCCAGAATGAGGTACACATCCTAGCCGTGTGACTTTGGCAGGGGGGTACTGTAGCCTCTCTAAATCTTGATTTCCTCATCTGTGTAAGGGGTATAGAGATGCCAGCTGATAGGTCAGGAGTCAATCAGAGCATGTCTCACAAGAGAACTCATGTAAACTATGTATCACGGAAGATACCGAATAAGTACTAGTTACTACGTCCATCCTGGAATGTCTCAGATAAGTTACTCTCCTAATTTTGGTTCCTTACATTTGAACCCCTCATAAAGGTTCAGCTGACAACTCCTTAATCCAACCCATGCCCTACTCCTTGCAAGGTATAGGATTTCTGGCAAATGACCTGAAATTTCAATCAGAGTGGATCATTTTTTGAAATCAGTTTGGAGCATGCTTCAGAATCCATGCATCACTGCAGTTGAAAGCAGGTCTTCCCAAAATGTCAGCTGTATTAAAGAAAACCCATACGTAACCATCCAATAAAACGTACACGAGTCTAAGATCAGGGAGTTGATCTGCCACGTCACGGGGAGAGAAAGAGAAAGAGACTCAGCTGTCATACCTCATAATGTCTATGAATTTTAAAGATGTTGAAATACCAATAACATTACTGAGGTACAAAACGCTGAGTGCATACATGTTAAAACAATTTTGGCAAGTACAGTACGATGAGCTTCCCCTGAGAGGGGGAGTTAGGGCTGGCCTTTGTCTTTCTCCATCCCAGAGAGAAAGGGGGCAGGATGGGGAGGGCCTGCAGACACCAGTGGAGCCTGCAGGACACTCCTCAGAGCAACCACAGGGGTGTTGAGGGACCTGCCCAGACATTTGCCTCCTGCTCTGTGGCCACACACCATGGCACCGCCTGTGATACTGTGAGGTCAGCTGTCAGGGCGTGGCTGTGTAACTAGTGTCCCCGTGCACACGCACATAGAAAGTATTTTTTTTTTTTTTTAGGAACTCCTTTATTTATTTTATTTATTTAGTTATTTATTTTTGTCTGTGTTGGGTCCTCGTTTCTGTGCGTGGGCTTCCTCTAGTTGCGGCAAGTGGGGGCCACTCTTCATCGCGGTGCGCGGGCCTCTCACCATCGCGGCCTCTCTTGTTGCGGAGCACAGGCTCCAGACGCGCAGGCTCAGTAGTTGTGGCTCACGGGCCCAGTTGCTCCGCGGCATGTGGGATCTTCCCAGACCAGGGCTCGAACCCGTGTCCCCTGCATTGGCAGGCAGACCCCCAACCACTGCACCACCAGGGAAGCCCCATAGTAAGTATTTTGAAAGCCCCAGTGTCTGTGGTACAAGGAGAATCAAGCATACGTGTGGCCTGCAGGGATGAGAGCAGGGCCCCTTAGATCCAAGATACAGATGAGGAGGAAACTAAACCTCTGCGCCCCCCTCCCAGCCCAGGAGGCTACAGCCGCATCTTAGGACCTGACAGAAGAGGGAAGTGTTCCAGCTGTGTCTCCTTCCAAGCCGTCCAAGGGGCCTGTGCACTTGGGCTCCCCCGGAGCGTCATTATGGGCCCTCGCCCCATGCCCCGGCCTATGTCTCTCACACAGAGACACGGAGAATTCTGATCACTGGAGCCAGGGAGCACAGGCAGCTCTGGGGTGTCAAAGAAGGAAGCTCGTGGCAGGAAAGCAACAGCCGTCCTGGCTTTGCCCGCTGTGAAACAGAACCAATAGGATATATAGAAACATAGAGATACAGACAGAGACACAGATATAGCTATAGATGTAGAAACAGATGCAGATATAGATACAAATGTAGATATAGATAACACAGGTATATCGATATACTGATATAAATCTACATTAAAAGATTCCTTGTAGGAATTGGCCCTCGTGCTTATAGAGGCTGAGAAGTCCCAAGGCGGAGATCCAGGAAAGCCAGTGGTGTAATTCAGTCCATATCTTATGGCCTGAGAACGGGGGGAGCTGATGGGGTAAGTCCTGGTCTGAGTCCAAAGATGGGAAAAGCAGAAGCCGGAAGCACCAGCGTCCCGAGCAGGAGGCGGTGGGTGTCCCAGCTCCATCAGAGGGAGGGAGTCCTCCCTTCCTCCTCCTCTTGTTCTATTCAGGCTCTCAGCGAACTGGACGGTGCCCACCCGCACTGGTGGCGATGATCCTCTTGACTCAGTCTACTGCTTCACATGCTAATCTAATGCCACTCTCACAGACACACCCAGAAATAATGTCCCACCAGCTACCTGGATACTCCTTGGCCCAAGGACATTGACACATAATAGTAAACTCTGTACCCGAATTGTCTATTTTCACCCATGCTAAACCCACAAACCAAGACTGGGGGTCGCAGAGAACTCCAGAAACTGGAGCTGTAAGCTAAGACTTCCTGATGTCTGGAAGACGGGGCCCCACCACCACTGGCCGCTTCCTCTGTCCTTCCCACTCTCCTATAAACCAAGGCTCTCCCACATGCCCTTCTAATCCACACACAGGAGAAAATGCATCTCACTGAGAAGACTGGTAAATGACCCTGATCTTACAATTCCACTTGATGTTCTGCTCTTTCCTTCATATGACTAATTTTCGAAAAATGTTAAAGCTAGCTAATGTGGTGTGAAGTCTAGGACAGGGTTACATCTCTTTTTTCCTGGTATATCCCTCAAGCCTTTTAAAAATATATCCGAATTGTACCTGTTATTTTTGTTTATTGTTTCTTCCCCTGAACCTTGGAATTTCTCCAGACTAGAGAAAAGTTAAGATTTTAAACTCCGCCCTAAGCCTAGGTCCGTGCTGAGAGCTTGGTCAGTACCAGCTGCCAAGGGCAGGGGATGCACTCAGACACCGCGCGCCCTGCCTTCTCCACCTCAATCCCCTGCAGCCACAGACACGCACGCCGGCTGTTGAGCAATGACTGCCCTCATCCGGTGTGAGGGCAGACCTGGGGCTGAGGGTCCCTGAGTCCCTCAGGGTATCTCTGTGGTTTCACAACATCCAGGACCCCCAGAATGTCCCCGCTACCTGGCCCCGCCTACTTTCAAGAAAGCCCAGGTAGAGTGTGAGGCTGTGGACGACTCTCAGAACAGAAAGCGTTGGGTCTTCTGGCAACTGCTGGACTGAACTTGAACTTCATTCCTGTCCTGACAGTTTCCCAGACAGGAAAGAGCTCTCCAGGCAGTTTTGATGGGCTCCTCACTGCAGGCCCCTTAAAAACTCCCCTCTCTCTTTCATTCTCTCACCCCTCACCCATCCTCTCTTCTCTTGAATGAATTCAATTCAACTGCCACTTAAAAATAGACCTGCTTGACAGCCGCATAGCACAGGGAGGTCAGCTCGGTGCTTTGTGACCATCTAGAGGGGTGGGATAGAGAGGGTGGGAGGGAGGCTCAAGAGGGAGGGGATATGGGGGTATATGTATATGTACAGCTGATTCACTTTGTTATACAGCAGAAACTAACACACCATTGTAAAGCAATTATACTCCAATAAAGATGTTAAAAGAAAAAAAAATAGGCCTGCTTGTCACATTCTCTTTGCCAGTTGGAGTGAATGTCACTGAGTGTCACAGAGTCCTTGGCTACAGCTTGTGGATTAATTGCAGGAGAAAGATGGTCCAGAGAGGACCGGGTCCCTCTGGTGACCTCACCCAAATTTATGCCACAGAAAAAGCATTGATTTTTCTTGCCATTGTCTTCTTTCCCATTAAATTCTTTCTATAACTATTTAAAATCACCATCTGTTCTCTTCTTGGAAATTTAAGTAACTTCAGCACAATTTTTTTGATTTTTACCCCCAATTGTAGATAAGCCATATGTGGGGAGATCGGGTTAAATGCCAGGTATTTAAAATGAGGTAAGAGGAATTGAGCAAATGGTCTGACAGTTTCTTTGGGGCCATTCATCTGTTGTTACATATTCATCCAGCAAGTATTTATTAAGCACCAGCTAGTCGCTAGGCATTTTTCTAGAAAGTTCTGGGGCTACAGAGATGAACGTGAGGTCCATAGTCCCAGACCTCCAGAAGTTTAGGAAGGTGTGGAACATAATCAATTAGTCATTGTGATACAGTGGGGCAAGTTCTATACTCTGTATCTAGAATATAACTCCTCTATAATATTCCCTCCACGTTAGATGGCACTGTCCCCCAGACTACATGGAAAAGTCCTACTTCAAAATATGATTTGAGTGTTTCATCTGTGCAGGTTATCTGGCCTTCCTGAGTAGATTTAACTAACTCTTCCCTGGAGACCCCCTTATGATAGGTACCTGTCATATCTCACTGAAGTTTACAAACAGGAAACTTATACCCACCCACTAGATCATGAACCCCTAGAAGACAACGTTTCATTTAACTTACTGTGAAAACACCAGCAAAGGGCTGGTGTAACTTCTTAATACTATTTGTTAAATGGCTGAATAATTCCCTCCATTTAAAAATTTATTGAGCACCTGTGTTGTACCAGGCACTGTGCCAGGCAAGGGCATGTGTGTGCCCACAAGTGTGTAGTGGGGCAAGAGCTGGGCACAGGGGCAACTATGCAAAGGTGAACGACAAAACTCCTGACGTCATGGAGCTCACTATCTAGCAAAAGATACAAGTCACAGCTATTACTCAAGTATCAGTTTTTATCCCCTGCAGTAAATCTTTAGGAAGAGCTTGAGATAGTTATAAATATAAAAAGGAATGTCTGTGTCTCATTTCAAGATTCATTTTTAGTATTCTGTTCTCAGATCTTTACATTGGATTGTCAATTTTGCCTCGGCTAAGAAAATAATAGTTGACTCATGAATACACCCTTCTTTTACATCGCTCGTTCCATCTGTGGCTCTTGCTGTGAGGGGTTTTGAGCTGCCTTTGGGGGATTTTTCTCTGATAAGCTGTTCTCCGCCTCCATCTCTCATTATCTTTGCCCCTCTAAGGTTCACCTTCTCTAGGTGGGGAAGATGAAACACAGTATCTCCAAGAGCTCTTCCATCACTGGCATTCAAAGTATCTATGGTAAGATCAACTCCACACTTTCTGAGCGCCTACTTTGTGTCCATGACTGCATGCATTCTGCTCCCAGATGGATTCCAAGAGAAACAGAAGAGTGCCCCAAACCAGGTGTGTCAGTAAATGTTCTCTGAATGGCATAAGAGCCTTACAGAGAAACAGACCTTATCTTGGATGAGTAGAAGAGTGATTTCATTTTTTTTTTTTTTTTTTTTTTTGATCTGAGAATAGGAGCAGGTTGCATCATTAAGTTAGACCTAGAAGAATAATTCAGGAAGGGCATGAGTAAAATCATAACATCAGCCATAACTTAATACCTCTGTTCAGGAATATAACTTTGCACCTCCATTTTCATGACAAAATTCCTGCTTGGGAAGCTTTTGGTGATTTCCAAGAAGATTGAATACCTACTTTTTTCTTTTCTTCAGGTCTTACTTTCCATCCAACCTCCTTTCTGTTCTCATTCCAGAATTTTCTTTTCTCACCCTGTAGCTACCCTGCTGTTCTGAAACAGGTATTAGAAGAAATACCATTTTGTGCCCTGGCTGAGGACTCGGTAAAGCACAGAAATGAACATTTTAAGGAGCCCAAGTGCTGACAAGCCCAAAGCCAGGGCTAGAGCCCCTTCTCTCCATGCCCGCCCTTCCAAAGTCCCTGCCTGCAAAACTTTGATAACATTGCTACCCAGCCAGTCTTTTGTTTGGAGAAGAGGCTGAACCACGGCATGCAGCTCTCCAAACAACCAGCTTCTTTGCTACTGGGAACGTATCAAAGGCAATTAACCCTTAGCCACGGTGGGACTCAGTGAAATGTGTGAATTATGAAGCAATAAGTTCTCAAGGAGAATCTTCTGAGAGAATGGGGTCCCCGAACCCCTTCTCAGATAACAGCACCCCACAAAATAAGTGGGTTAAGATATTTACAGTGTAAACACAGGCAACAGAAGGGCAAAAGAAAATGCATTTTCGGGTGGATTTCAAAAACACACACTTCTTGGAAAGCAGACGCTATTTTTTTTTTTTTTTTTTTTTGGTATTGTAAGGAATATTTTAGTAGCAGAGTGGTCTGTACTATAAATATTGAGAATATCATGCTTGATTCTGGGTGAGGAAGGCCCATATTGAAGGTGTATAATTGTTGGGAAAGTGTGAGAAGATGAGAGAAAAGGTGGGATTTCCCACCCCAGAGAGAGAGAGACCCCAAAATTAGGCCTTAAATCATGGAAAACAGGAGTCTAAAGGCTAGATGGCCAGGAAACAAGCTTCTATTGCCCCGGTCGCACATAGTAGGTGCTCAACGAAAGTTCACAAATGATTGGTTGGTCGGGGCATTTGAAATCTAGATGTTCTTCACTGTTGGATGGACAGAAGGAAAGAAAGAAAATAATGTAAAGCATATTTTTTAATTGAGATATAATTTACATATAACATTTTGGTGAATAATGTGTTGATGTGATACATTTATATATTACAATATGATCACCCCCATAGTTTTAGCAAACATCTTTATCATAGTGACATAATTATCCTTTCTTTTTTGTGGTGAGGACATGGAAGATCTAGTCTCTTAGCAATACTGAAGTGTGTAATACAGTGTTGTTGGCTATAGTCACTCTGCTGTCGATTAGATCTGCAGAACTTATCTTCCAGGGGCAAGATGTTAATACAAAGTGTCTTGACTGCATTAATGCCCCTAGAGTTTACTGAAGACTGACCTCACAGGCAAATAATTCACGGGAAGAAAAAGAAATTTCCTATTTCAATGTTTTCAGAGTCAGAGATGATCTAGTATAATGTTGTTACCTATTTAGAAAGTAAGAAAAAATGTAATACCCACCTGACCAAATTGTCAAGTTGACATTCAAAATGAGTTATCTAGCCCAATTTGAATTAGCTTCTCCAAGGTCATTTCTCAGATGTCCTCAGCATTCCTTTTGCATTAGAAAACGCCTCACATGGGATTGTATTCTTATATTTAACCTTAATTTCTTTTCTTTCTTTTAAATCACCTTAATGCCTATTTAATCCCTAGCAATAGATTAAAATACTGTGATTATGAAATCGCCCCTGGATTTTATTATTTTTGTATTGTAAGTGTTACTATTATTATTATCTTATTCCAGGTTCACAGAAGAATTGAGGGGAAAGTACAGAGAGTTCCCATACACCCCTGACCCACACACACCACAGCCTCCCCATTATCACCTTCCCCACCTGCCACCGATGGTACATTTGTTACAATTGATGAGTCTATGGGACACAGTTTATCATCTAAAGTCCGTAGTTTACATTAGGGTTCACTCTTGATGTTGCAGGTTTTTTTCGCTTTCCTTTTAACCCCTTAGTTTTCTTGTCCTCAGCTCGGCAGGCATCTTCAAGAAGTCTCTAGACCACGGCTGCTCCTCCGCCCCAGCCTGCGAGGCCAGCGGATTAGAGAGAGCCTCTCCCGCTGTGCACACGCAGACTGGGTGCAGGATGAGCCTGGGACGGGACACGAGGCAGCTGGCTTTCCAGGGGAGCTAAAAACCGGAGAGCAGCCCTGCTATCCGACTCCACGGTTATGGATACGATGTCCACGGGGGGCTGCTCTCAGTGAGCTGATGCTCAGAGTCTGATCGCATTTCATGGAACGTTCACCTCCATCCTGTAAACATGCCCTGCTCAGAAGATGGGCTGCAGCCACCTTTGCAACCCAAAGCCTCAGGCTGCTGGGGTCCAAGACGCCTACTCCCCGCTCTGATGCCTTCGGCCTCATCAGTATCTAGTTACAGGCAGAGTGACCAGCAAGCCACGCCCAAATCAAACATCTTCAAATTGTCCGCAACTGTGGGATATTCATTTTAAAAACTGGTTTCAAAACTCAAGTTTTCCTTAGTTCTACTTCAACTTTTTCTGTAAAGACTTTACCTTCTGTGGTCGGCTTGTTATCTAACTAGTGATTCCAAAATTCATTTGAGTATTCTGATGCGCTTTGAGGACCCTTCCTTTCTTCATGGCATTGCTGGGCTAGCTCTGTCTTTCTCGAGAAAGGGCAGTCACTGCCTCCCAACAGGAGACAGCTACCATGTGTGCTGGTGGGGAACTCACGTTTAGAGTTCTGTGGTCTCAGACAAATCAAGTAGCCTGTCTGAGCCTCAGTTTCTCCATCTGTAAATTGGAGATAATTATAAAAATGGGGAATATTATGTTTTCATATCATAGTCTCTAATATGTTTTACTTTGTTTATGACTATATACTTCTATATCCTTTCATAATCCTACACCATTTAAAAATTTAAAGATTATATCCGAATTAGCAGATGCAAACTATCATATGTAGAAGGGATAAACAACAAGATCCTATTCTATAGCACAGGGAACTATATTCACTATCAGAAACCATAATGGAAAAGAATATGAAAAATAATGTATGTATATGTATAACTGAATCACTTTGCTGTACAGTAGAAATTAACACAACATTGTAAATCAACTATACTTCAATAACATAAATTTTAAAAAATATAATAAAATTGTTTCCACAAAAAAATAAATTATATCCTTCCTTCCAGTAATGCCATTCTTAGTAAAACGTTACCAGCATCCCATCTCTTACCCTTGCTCCTTGAGTTCAACCCTCCAATTATGTCAGCCCTAAATATTTGGGTGGCTTAATCCCAATTTTCTCTGCCCATTGAGGAGTATAGGCAGTGAAAACAATCCAAAACTTCCCTTTAATACACCTGGTTATTGGCTATTGGTAAAGTTTGGACTGGTGCAGTTTCACAAACTAAATGGATTTGTTTCCATAAAACCACATGAGTTTATGAATGTTGGGGAGTAAAATATACTTTTCAGTATATTTTTGATATAGATATAAAAATGAGAGTTCTTAAAATTATTTGATTTGTCCACTTTTCAGGGCTCACACGTAGATGTATATTAATATTTTCTTTGCCTTGGGGGATTCAACTAGATTCTGAGGATTCTAAAAATGACTAGCCAATTTCACACCAACAATGTAATCCAATTCCTTAAGTACCCTTGGAAGCTTCTTTATAAAGTTATCCTCAGGCCTTATGGATGACTTTTAAAAATTACTTTAAAAGATTCAGAGATTCATGTGGAATAGTAAAGTGGGATAATAAGGGCTTTTTTTGTGTCCCCAGTAAGAAAGGCCATTGAATAGTGGTCCAGATGCAGCATCTTTGCTAAAGGTGAGCAATGAGAGAATCTGAGGCTTCTGAGAAGGCTGGCAGGATCCACCTCAGGGGACCATGACTGCAAAGTATCTCTTTTTGTATCATTCTCTGCCGTTGACAAGAATTTTCACACTTGGGGTGGAATTCTTGCTTTTCAAAGATGAATGAGCACAACTCATTATGTGTTGCCTTTCTTGATAAAATCCAGACTAAAAGGACAAGAGCGCTCAATTCCAAAGTACATTTCCTTCAAGAATACGATCTTCATCCTAGATATTTAGAAATGAAACAAAGAACAAAACACCTAAAATAGAAATGCCAACTTTGAAGAAAAGATTCAACTATCAATACCCCGCTTTGAGACTTAGGTGCACCCATTTCCCCTGACCCATGTTTTCTATCACCAGGCCAACTCAAAATTCTTCACCTGCCTTAGTGGGGTTGAGAGAAGGGAATGAGGAGAGTAAGTTTTCTGGATGTTGCCCGGCACTGACATTTGCAATTCACTATGGCTTCTTGGTCCCCAACTGGTCCTGGAAGGCCAAGGCAACCCGGAGGCCAAGAACACCTTCTGCCCTCTGATTTGGGCACAGCGGTGGCCACTTCACTCAGATGTGTGCCTCCCGGCGGCTACGCCTGCCTCAGGCCTGCAGACCGGCAGGCTGCAATATGCTCTACCTGGGGCTACACCTGAGACCATATGGGCCTTCAGCTGCTGCGCCATACAGGGGACCGCCTGCAGCAAGGCGCAGGCCAGATGGAGCAGACGATACCTGCGCGGGGCCGTCTGACTCGACGCTGCTGGGGACTTGGTGTGCAGAAAATGGCAGACTATAAACATTTAAATAATAATACCATAACACATGCTGATTCCTTTCCACCGGGAAGAAGGGAAAAAAAGACTTTCTGGGAAAGATAAACCTGAAGAATACTATGAACTAGGAATGAACTTCATTTTCTTTAAACAAAAGCTGAGTCAAATCACTAAAACCAAAGACGGATCTAAAAAAAATAGTTCTAAGTGTGGACAGGAGCCAGGAGTCATAGATTGAAGTGTACTAAGTTGCTTTGTGACTTACGCAGGTCACATGACTCTCACTGTGCCTCAGTCTCCCCATTGATAAGATAAAAAAATAAAGTAGCTGATGCTATTCAAAATGCCAAAAGGAGGAGTTCGTGCCAGGATGTAAATCAACACATGGAGAATCATCAAGAAAGTCTGGTTACAAAACCCTTTTAGGCTGAACTAAGCCGTGTGCCTTGGAATGTGATTGCCATGAATTCTGGTGCTGGTGCAAACTCCTTATCTCACTGCAGACAGGAGACAAATGGTTCAGAGCGTGGCAACAGTTTATGAACTGGTACCAGAAATTGATACTCTGAGTAGTGAGTAGTTACCTCTTTAAACATTTAGGACTTGCATTCTTGGATTGTTCAGGACTAAGTAGAGTCATATAAAATACTATTTTAATCTTACTTCCTTTTCACTGGCTTTTCAATACAAAACAATAGCAAAAAAAAAAAGTGAGATGTGTCTTTAAATGGTCTTAGTTTGCTATAAGTTGAATTACCCCAAAGTGTAAAAAAAGACCAATTATTCAATTATTACTCCATTCTGCAAATGTTCCTGAACTACTAGGAAGTTTAATAGAAAAAATTTGCCCTTGGTGTAATGTGTCAACCATTCTAGTTTTGAGAGCTTCCTGGAAAATATGATTCTTGAATGGAGACTTAAATGATGAATTGAATGTTGCTAGACAAAGAGTTGGGCAAAGTGATGAGGGAGGGGAGGCAGTCCCAGCAGAGGGAAGACAAAATCAAGTGACAAAGGACATAATAGAAGTGGAAACACACAAGTAGTTTTCTGTTGCTGAAATGTAAGGTATGATAGTGGATAATGAGAGACAGGAAGTCTCTAGGTCATAGATGACCTTGGATTCCAGGATGAGGAGTGTAGACATCTACAAGTGATGGAGAGCACCCAACTTTCAAGTAGGGTGATGATATCGCATATGCATTTTAGATTAACCACTCTGATGGCTATGTGAAGAATGGATTTGAGAAGGAAAGGTCTGGATGCATGAAGACTAAATCCAGTTAGTAGGCAATTATATACAGTACTTTGGGATGGAGGGAACCAAGTCTTAAAAGAGGTGAGAGGGAAAACAAAGCAGATTTAAGAAATAGAATCAAATTCATAGGCTGGGTTATGCACTGGATAGTCTTCTTTCCCTGATGATTCCTTCTCATCCACTGCCAACAATACCTTCGGCTTAATTATTGGTGATTTCAATACACATGGAGACGATTCTCTCAAAACCCTGGCCAACCAGTCTTTGACCTCCTGTCACCCAGTGATCTTGTTGTCCACCAGACCCCAGCCACCCACTCCTACGGTTACACCCACGATTGTGCCATTAACAGAAGGTACAACTCGTTCATATTCACAGTTTCAAAGGCACCATTCTTTGACCACTGCCTCTCAAACTTCCAGCTCACTTCCCCCAGTATTTCAACACTAACAGTCTTTTCATCCCAATACTACCACCAATCCACAGAGCGTATCATCTTTCCACTGTCCCTCAGCCCTTTGATATCTTGTCTTCCTCACCATCTAAATTGCCATGATGAATAATTATAGTCACCTCCTTGCCTTCATTCATCTTCAACCTCCTCACCCCTCTTGTTTCATCACACTAATTTGGCAAAACCACAACCCAGGTAAATGTAACTCTACCTGTTCTGTGCCCCATGCTCACACATCAGATCATTTCTGGAGAAAAGCATGCAGCCATGCTGAATGCTGTCAAATTAAAATTTGTGACAACAGTTACAAGAGGGTCATTATTGCTGTCTGGTCATTGTAATATATTTTCCTAGTCTAGTCACTCTTCCATTTCATAGATTATTATTTAATTCACTCTCCTTTCTCCTCACACATTCACCACCTTCATTTCCATCCTCACTATCAACTAAGGACTTTCCTTTGTACAGAATTTTGCTGAGGTAGTTGCAGCTATCAGAAGAGAATTTCCAAAGGCTGCTGGCATCAGATTTACCAACCAGCCTACAGCTGCATCTTTATTCTCTGATTTCCTCTTATTACCTGGAAGAAATCTTCCTAAATTAAGTCTTTAAGTAAGGCAAACCCCTCACCTTATACACGGTTCTCTCACTTTCTCAGCTGCCACAGGACAACTCTTGAGCGAAGCTCCTCTTCCTTTTTCCCTCATCTTATTTCCCAGCCCAGTGGATCATTCCCATTGATAGAAATGCACTATTATCTCTCCTATTTTATAAACAGAAAGAAAACCTTCTCTCAACCACACTTCTTCCCTTTCTCTGCTCCCTTACAAAGAAATACTGATTGTAGAAGTTTTCTCTACTTACTGTCATAACCTGCTGCTGACTGTTCTTTGTGCTCTTTTGGCATCCATAGTGGGCTCAGTTATACAAGACGGAACTTCCTGTTTCGCTGCCCTACTTAGATAAGGCCCACACCCCAACCTCACCTGACCATCCAACTTCTGCTTTTACCCACCACACATGAGACAGCTGATACCAAGACCCTCAAGTTCCTGCCAGGCAGGTCCCTGAGACCACTCGCTACCTGTAAACTAACCAATCCCCCATGAGCACGGGAACCTCCCCTTAGCTAACGCCCTGGACCCCAGCAAAGGCTCCAGCCCACAGGTCCCTCTTTCTCACTCCCCACCTGCTGGTTGAGTCCATGCATCACCACAACTTCCAGCTCGCCCTGCAAGGTTGCTGCCATTTCCACTCTGGGACCGGCAAGTCATAAATTCTATTTTCTTTTGGCAGCCTGGTCTCTTGAGGGTCATGTGCTGTGTCACACCAGACACCACCATAGCTCAATAAATTGTCCTGGGGTGCCTACAACACTTACTTTCTTCAATGCTTAAGCACCCATCCTCTTTGGGACCCACTTCACCTGGCATTTAGTCTTACCACTCCACTGAAATTGTCTCTTACAAAGGACACCAACAGCCTCTGCATTGCTAGGTCCAAAGATCAGTTCTCAATCTTGGCCTAACCAGAGCTCTGGACACAGCTGATCATTGATTCCTCCTGGAGCATATTTGTATTTAGTCTCCAGGACACCACATTGCAATGGTTTTCCCTCTACCTCACTGGATGCTCCTTCTCAGCTTACTCTCCATCTCCCCAGTCTCTTAGTCACTGAATGCCCAGGGTTTAATCCCTAGATTACCTCGCTTACCATCCTGTGCTTTGGTGACATCATCCACTCTAAAGGCTTGAAATACCAATCAAAAACTAGACTTCTCTCAGATTTACAGAACCACCTCACCTTTCTCATTTGAATTCCAGACTCATCAATCTGACTGCCTGTTCAACATCTCCAGTTATTTCTCTAACTTCACATATCCAAATCCAAATTTCTATTCTTCCTAAAAACCTGTTTCATCTGAAGTCATCCCCGATCTTTGTTGCTGTCAACTCTATTCTTCTAGTTGCTAGGGCCAAAAACCTAGAAGTTACCTGGATTACTCTACTTCTTTGAGAATACACATTCAACCTGTCAGAAGATCCTGTCTTTCAAAATACATCCAGAATCCAATGATACTGTACCACCTCCATCACGAAAGGCTCTGGTCTAAGGCACCTTCATCTCTCGCTTGGTTATTACAATGGCCTCCTACCTGATGGCCCTGATCCTACCCTAGCCCAGACATAGTGAGTGATCCTCTTCAAACTTAAGTCTGATCTGGTCACACCTCTGCTCAAAACCAACAGTGGTTTCCTATCTCATTCAGAATAAAGGCTAAGTTTTCAGCCCTGCAAACCGTTTATGATGTGGACCCCAGATTCCTCTGGAGCCTCACCATCTTCTTCTCTCCCCTTTGTTCTCTGCCTTTTAGCCACCCTGGGCTCCTTGATATCCCTTGATAAATATGTGAAGTGCAAATATCTCCCCACAACTGTGGGCTTCCTTTTCCATCTCTTAGAGATGACTTCAATTTATTTGTAACGACTAGGTGAGATTGCAGTAAAAAAAAGGACATCTCTATTAGCAGACATAAAGAAGTAGCTGAAGGCCAGAGAGTGAGGCTACAGCAGTATCCCTGCTGTAGTTCTGGAGCCTTTGTAGCCTCACAAATGTTCTGAGGTCTCATGACCACACACAAGTGGCGGACAAGGCCTCGAGCCCATGAGGTGTGGGGGAGTGGAAATAATATCCTTGCATAAAACCAGAACTCCCAAAGTGTTACTGATTCAGAGAAATGAAAACCAATAAAATCTGTCCAACCGCCTTGGGAGAGAAAAGAGAAGATGACCTGGCCCTCAGTGGAAAAAAAGTGTATTTCATTAGAAGCTTCCACTAGAAACTAAACCATGCACTTCACATAGACTTGGATTCCCAAATTATATTTTCCTCATTATGAAAGAAAACTCTGATTATGAATCAGTGTTTTAAAATAGAAAATGTAGCCCAGGATGCTGATACCCTCAACAGAAACAAGTTGAAAATCATTCGACAGCTTCTTCCTCCCAAAGATTCCCATTGGACGAGAAGCAAAGACCGAAACCGACCAGAGGAGCCTATACACAGCTACACAAATGAATTCCATCACGAGTACAGGCAGCAGACACAACAAAAAGGGCCATTAGCACCCCAAGTACTTGAAATAATAGGACAAGATGCTGAAGGAGATCTTAAACTAAGTATTTTTTAAGTTGTTAAAAGGATAAAAGAAGGTTTAAATATACCTGGAAAAAATGAGACAATATGCAAAATCAACAAGTGAACTGGAGGAAAGAACCACGTAGACATATACTGATCAAAGTTGTAGTAATTAAAATAAACTGAACTGATGACTTAAATAGTAGAATAAACACAATTTAAGAGAGTATTAGCAAACATGAAGGTAGATCTGCGAAAGCTATCCAAGAAGCACCAAAATAGGATAGAAAATACAGCAGATTATAGTAGATACATTGAAAAACTTCAATTTCTGGCTGATGGGAGTTTCAGAAGAAGTGAACAGAGAGAATGAAGGAGGAAAAATAACAAAAAACAATGCTGAGAGTTTTCCAGAAATCATGAAAGACAGGACTTCTTGGTTTGAGAAAAGAAAACGAGTTCTAGGTAGAATAAATAAAAATTTGCTTATCCTTAGTTGATATAAATTGATATAGTTGATCCCTTAATGAGTTTGGGATTAACATATACACACTACTATATAAAGAATAGATAATCAACAAGGACCTACTATATAGCACAGGGAACTCTACTCAATAATCTGTAATAACCTAAATGGGAAAAGAATCTGAAAAAGAATGTATATGTATAACTGAATCACTTTGCTGTACACCTGAAACTAACACAACATTGTAAATCAGCTATACTCTAATATAAAATGGAAATTAAATTAAAAAAAGAAAAAAAGAAAATTCAAGTTGTTTCCAATTATCTTATTACAAACCGTGCTACAATAAATATTCTTGTACAGATATAGTCTGACATAATTTTTGTCTATAAATAAATATGTTTGTAAAGATAGGATTGGTGGGTCAGGGAAGAGTGTAAACTTCACCAATATTGATAGATAATAAGTACTTTTTTATGTCATTGTATGAAAGGGCTATGTGCTGAAATTTTAGACTTATTTTCTTAGATTTTAAAATATTCAAGGGCTAAACAGTGATCACTTGCCTCTTTCTGCAAAGCATCCAACACAAAATACACAACTTCCCATTTGACTTGAATATGTCATGTGTTTTAATCAGGACGGTGACAAAACCTAATTCAGGTGGCTATTTTTGTCCTTTTGCTAATAGGCTGTTGAGTGGATCCCAGAACAAAACCCAAATACAATGTGATATCCAGATATATCACCATCACCCCCTCTGATCCTCACCCCTTTAAAAATCATTCTTCAAGATCTAGACCAAAATCTATTTTTTCCAGTTCTGGCTGCTCTGACTGCCATTTCCCCAAATCAGAATTTGTCAGCTTTCTCTCCACTTCTTCAGTTCTTTACCCTTATCTAAGGCAAGTACTAACTCTGTTTATGTGTAATCTGCCTCCCCCGCTAGACTGTAAGCTTTCTCGAGGCTGGTACTGACCTGTCTTACCCTGGTGCCTGACTAAGCGACAGCTGTAAGTAGCAGCCCAGGAGGATTTTATTATATGAAATTGAAAACAGAACACAGGTTTATTGCCGTTCCAAGTTTACGCCATAGAATATTCCAAAATTGGCAAAAAATTAATAAGCCGAAGTAGACTTAGGACAATAAACAAAATATATTTGTTTACATTTTTGAAGCTTCGAGTGTCCAAGATGAACACTCAAATTAAAAACATGTTTGGGTAAGAGTTTTTGTATATGATCATCAAATTCTCCCCTCAGAAACTTCTGGCATGGAAAAAAATAAAAATCATTTTGGAAGGTTCTCTAGCTCTGAAGTTGTAAACACGCAAGGGTCTCTAGGCTCATTAGGTCCCGTTTGTAGTGTCCTCCTCATGACAGTGGGGATACTCTGGAAACAGCTGAATGTTCAGACCTCCCAGGATGTAACAGAAAGACCCCTTAGGCCAGTCATCTATTTGTGGCAACACTGAATTTCCTAGAACTTCTGGAGAATTTACATTTGACATCATGAAACAGGGATAAAACAAAAGAGAAAAAAACAAAAATATGCTGAGCATTTTGTGGAATTTGCTTAAAATACTCCATATACTGGTGCAATCCACTTGGCCTCTCTTCCCCACCCCCCCACTCCCCCGCTCCCCAACAATTCTGTACATTTTCCTTGAGTGAGTCAATGCATCTGTCCAGCAAGTAAGTCGTCCTCACAGACTGTCTCCCCGGGGCCTGCAATCTCTCAATCCTGATTCTCTATACAATGCCTGAACCTAAGGTGTTCTTGCTATATACACAGCAATAATAAGACATCACATCTTCACTTCTGACTCTGAAATAACAAACGTCCAGATTAGCAAAATGATGTACATTCACTCAGATGTACAAGATTCTTCCAAATATTCCATATGGTCAGACTTCACTCTGTTGAAACACTCAGATAGGTAGTAATACGTTTTTCTATTTAGGAGCAGATATCTTGAGGAGATGTGCCCTACAAACCATGAAAATTTTCTATGCTTTATTTCCAAAGACAAAGATTTAGATAGGCTTTATTTGATTCAACTCAAATCAGTAATTAATTAGGAGCATAATTATTGTGTTTAATCCCAATGAAATATAATTTTCAAGGAAAACTATTTGACTAGCAAGAATGAAAGAACTGTTATCAGCATGGTTATTGAAGCTGCATTTAAAGTCACACGATATGTACATTTTCTTTTTTCTTTTAATTGGGGTATAGTTGTTTTACAATGTTGTGTTAGTTTCTACTGTACAGTGAAGTGGAGTTCCCTGTGCTATACAGCAGGCTCTTATTAGTTATCTGTTTTATACATATTAGTGTATATATGTCAGTCCCAATCTCCCAGTTCATCCCACTCCCCACCCCCTGCTTTCCCCCCTTGGTGTGCATACCTCTGTTCTCTACATCTGTGTCTCTATTTCTTTAGTGCATCTCAAGTAACATTGCAATTCCTCAAATGGTTCATTACAGAAATAGAGCTTCAGACCATACATTTATATTTCATTTCTCGGTAAGCATTTTAGTTTCTCATAAAGCTAATGAATTTCTTCCAAAACCCTAACTTGCCTTATCAAATACAAATGTCTTCCCCTTGAAGCAATTACCCCCAAATGGTTGATTTATACAGTCTCACAAATCATAAATTTCCAGGCAAATAAATCACTTTGCATTTGGTTTCAACAAAGATAAAATAAAAGATTTTTTTTATAAAGGTGCTGACTAAGAACTTTGTGGAATTTGCTTGAATACTTCATACTTTAATTAAAATATATATTGATGTGTTTCATTTCCCTGAGAGCAGCAGTATGGTAATAGGTTCTTAACAATTCAGATCTATGCCTTTTCACGGTTTGTTTTGCAATTCTATTCTACTTTTTTTTTTCTTTCTCTAATCAGTAATCAGTACTTTTTGAGGTTTATGTGTACAGTATGTAATTTGATTTTCTTCCCTGGCGAGTTGTTACATAGACTGAATACAGAGATTGAAAGTACATATATTTAGAATCAAGACAAGCATAATATGTGTTTTTGCTCCTCTTCAGTGATGAGCCCTATACATTAATCAAGGTAGCAGGCTCCCAGCAAAGCGTTGCCGTTTCTCCAGCTCCAAGGAAACAGCAGCAATTCTTTAATCAGCATTTCAATGTCAGGTATGGAACTGGAAAAAGAATCAGGGGCATGTGGTCTCTTGCCACAAATGACTTGATCTTATGATAAAAGGGTTCCTCTTTGGTTCGCAACCCTAAAGCCTCAGATAAAGTTGTGATACATACTGAAAAAAATCGATTCACGGTGATAATGATATTTCATTCTTGCATTCTTAGTTAATTGGTTCTATAGAGGGGTTGCATTTTTAATTTTTTTTTTTTTCTTTTTAATGCACCTGTAGATTTAAATGCAGAACCTTGAATCCGTCTGAATAAAAACCACC
This sequence comes from Eubalaena glacialis, assembly GCF_028564815.1. Taxonomy (NCBI): domain Eukaryota; kingdom Metazoa; phylum Chordata; class Mammalia; order Artiodactyla; family Balaenidae; genus Eubalaena; species Eubalaena glacialis. The sequence goes on along the minus strand of NC_083729.1, from coordinate 4,959,507 downwards.
TGTTGGGTGGATACCCAGTTTTGTGGGCCGGGCATTGTTTGCGTGCTCTCTGATTTAATTGCGGTGAAGTACACCTGGGTTACTATGGCATTAGAATACTCTGTGATTCACTTGGAGGTGAGACACTATGAACAGCTTTCACAGAATTATAGAATTTTATGCTAATGGAACTGGCTGAAACCCTAGAGTTATTTTTTTTATCTCCAGTCTCCTGGGCTGATAGATGAAGAAACTGAGGAACAGAGAGGTAAAGAGAAAAGATGAAGTTTATCCAGCTGATTGGTTAATAAAGCAAAAACGAGTACAAAATTATCCTGGTCACTAAAACTGTGTGATTTTTCATATGGCACAAATCCAAGTGATTTATATATGTCTTTGGACACATTAAGGACATTTTTCCAGCACATATCATGTTTTGATTTTGAATTTGTAGGAGTGCCAGATTTGTGACTTTCTAATAGAGATACATTTAAAAAAGAAATTAAAGTGTTTGTTTCAAATAATGATCACAGAGGAGTTCTTTAGGCGTCTCTTTGGATCTGGTTACTTACTCTAAACAAGATATAATGTGATGTGAGCAATTTCCACAATTCAACAGGAAGAATTTCAGTGGCCTGATTTGGAAAGAGAAGTGGTGTCATTCTATGTCTGTGAAGAATATTATCTGTGACCAAACTGGATGGTACCACTCTTATTAACATAGGACTTTCTGATCCATGAAGTAGATTTATTGTCAACATTCCCTTTCATCCTTCCAATGATGGTGATGACGAAGAATGTGCTGGGTGTCATTCATTGTTCTAAGTTCTTTTCATGAGGATCTTATTCAATTGGTACCTTTACTATTATTATTCCCACTTTATAACTAAACTCTGCCACAGATACTATGATCTGTCTACTGCCCCATTCAAGTTTGGCTCTGATTTAAGCACGAGAATATTAGTAGGTCTAAACCCATATTAACTATCATCTGAGCATAAATAAAGGGAAATCCAGAAATTTCAAGTAAGAGATCTCACAAGGAGCATTCGCTCTAATTCTATTCACCAACAAAGCTTCCCAGTTAAGTTGGATGGTTCATATCACAATAGTGCAAAACATCTCCTCCATCAAAGGGGTCCAGGCAACCATTGTCAGCTGGGAAGTAGGGGATGTCTGAGTCTAATGGAGATGCCTACTACTTAGGCTCTGCATTGACTCTGAGGAAGAGGATGGACCCAAGGGTAGGATTTATTAATAAAATTTGAGCACTGGTGTATCTATAGGAAAACAGTGGCTTTTGTCCTCAGTAGTTAATAGCAATACTTCTTGTGAGTTTAAAGGAAAAGTTGGAAGTTGGGAGCTAAGTTCTCCCTCAGAGACCACTTTAATGAAGTCATTTTTGAGCCTGACATTTTTTTAGAATGTTTTTTATGCCAACTGATAAAGACAGATCATTAAATATTAGGAAGTGTCCTGCCTTTTTGCTCTGAGGTACTTCTAATATGACCAATAAGTTTGGTCATATTGAACGTTCCACATATTATCTTTGATGAAATTATAATGAATGGTATTGTACCATTTTATGAGGTGTGCAAGTATTTGGGTTATAACTGGAGATGCATAACTGGAGTCAGGCATCCACCTGGCTAAGATGTAAAATAAGATCATCAGGTGAGCATTGCCAGCAACTGGCTGAATGTGTCCTTTAGAACCTCCTGTTTCATGCCAGCTGACCAGAAGTTGGCCATTTCTGCCCACAGACCTAACAATCTGCCTTTCCTCACAGAGGCATTTTTAAAGATTTCAGCTTGCAAATCAATTCTCAGAAAGGCAGACAGGAAGGAGGGAAAACAGACACCCTACAGTTTTCAAATAGTGGCTCGAGGCAAAGTTTGTTTGATGAGGGGCAGCAGCTTGAGGAGACCTTTAACTTTTCCCTTCTCGGGGCTGATTTTGTTAATGGATTTATTGACATTCTCTCTACGGACTGTTCCCTTTTTCGATAATGTTCTTGACAATATAGGGCAAGACAAAGTCAGGTCAGACGCACAAAATTTCACCAAGAAGTTACAAGAAAATAATTCTAGTCAGAACAAAGACTTCCACAAGTGAAATCTAGTTTTCCTGGGACAAAATAAAGAATAGAAGTTTCAGCAAAACTCAGGGCAGAGACCCATCATCATGTGACTCATCTCTCTACTGTGGGCCAGGAAATTCAAAGAGGAAGAGACGAATGAGGTCTCCAGAGATACTAACAGAAATGCTCTGGATCAAGAGCTCTGGTCCAGGCCACAACTGGGGAAGACTCAGCTGGATTTTGCTGAGTTCTCCAAATTATGGAACACACCTTTCCTCAAACAAAGCAACCTGTCATGGTAGAAGTGAGTTTTATTGACTTACCGAGGGAGAACTACATAGACAATTTATAATTTTTTTTTTTTTATTTATTAAGGAAAGTGAGTGCACAACTTTGATTGCTGATGGGTTGGGCTCAGACATTCCTGAGGTAGAAGAAGGAGGAGAACCTTTGCACTGGTTGACATTTTGATGCCGGGGTCAATGTGAGCAAATTGAGATTCTGAGAGGAGAAAGTACAGTGCAGTCAAGATATTACTGATTATGTTGTAGCTGTGTAACTGGTGGGAGATGCGGTCGTTCCAGTTTTCAGTCAGTAGGACAAGCCTCACCTTGTCCCCCAACGTACAGCCCTTCTTCCGTGGATCCACAGGGTGGTCCTGTGCTCTTAGAATCTGAGGCAGAGGCTTTGTGTTTTGAGAACATTCACTTTCTCTCCTAGTGCCTTAACACAGTGCTGGGCGTAACTGGAATAGATAGATTGTTTGGCCAGACCCACTGACCAGCCCTCTTTAGAGTTATATTGGGAGCCTGTTTCTAACCAGACTGTTGAATGGGTCAGTGTTTGGCCTTCTCTCCCAGATACGCCCATTCCCTGGGGGTCCCTCCCTCCTGAATCCTTGCCTGGGGCTGGTGAGGGCCCTGCTGCTTCTGTCCTCCTTGCTCCCATTTCCCTACGTGCAGGTGATGCGATGCCTCCCAACTGCTGCCACACATGCTCCCTTTCTTTGTTTCAGCTCCAATTCCCACCAGCCACAGTGAAATTTTCCCCCAACCGCTACAGATCCTCACCACGGGAAGACACACAAGTGCTTCAGTAAAGTGATTATTGTGTTTTACAATCAGGTCAGCCATTTTTCAACACAGGTGCATTTAATGGATTAGAGCCACATGCTCTAAAAATGAACCAGACCGTCCCTTTTGACCTGAAATGAACCAACCATGCTTCAAGATAAGACCAATAAGGCTCTGCTCAGCTAATTACTAGAATGTCATGGCTTAGTTCTGGGATACGAGCAACACGGGCTGGTGGGATGGGAAAGAAGGCAGGTCATAGACTGAAAACAGGACCCAGTTGTAGCAATGACCTCAGAGGACTATATCAATACACTGAGTCCAAAGGGTGAGGTATGGTCACAGTAGTCACAGTATTCAAGGGGAAATATATCATGAGTGGGGACACAGCCAAGGAGTCCAGGTGACAGGTGGACCCTGAGTTGTCTTCAGCATCTGGCCCAGAATGTAGCTTATAGTTGGCAGGCAATAAATCTGTGGATCGAGGCCAGGTAAGCATATCCCAGCCCCGTAGGGTAAAGTTTGACTAGTACGAGTCAGGGCATCAAAGGCTCAGTCGAAGAACCTGGGGATCAGGCAAATATTGAAGTGCTAGGTGTGCACCCCGAGATGAAGTCCGGGATAAAGCCTGGGTAGGTGAGCGGGTACTAGAGGAAGATTAAGACTCAGTGAGCTGTGGGTCGGCAAGGTTCCACTCAGTCACACCAGGTAACAGGCATTAACACTGATTCCAGGGCCTCCCTCCTGGTCAGACTAAGATTTCCAAAGTTCTACCTGATTGGTCAGGACTGGCTAAGTACAAGGTGTGACTGGGTCTGCAGGTAGAAGACGTCGTTGATTACAGATTGCATGGTGGGCCAAGGAAGGCAAGAACTGACATTTTCATGCTACCATCCTTCCTTAAAGTAGCCCAACCAACGTGGAAGAGATGTCGCTGCAGGTTAAAGGTCTTGTTCTTCTTCGGTGTTTCCATCCCAAGCTCAGTTGCAAGAGCTTCCCCACCAGCAAACACCCAATTAGGTGTCTTCAGCTCATCTTTGAACACACAGCTGTCCTAGGGGATTGCGTGTAGGGGAGGTGTTCTCATGGGTAATTAGATGGGAACTGAGCAAAGGCATGTAGCCCCTGGGTGTTACTTCCATTTAGAGAACAGGCATTTTTGGAGTTGGCGATGCACAAAAACATTTGCAGCAAAGTACAAGTAACTTTGAAGGGTTAGTGATATATCAGCTAGGATTGTTTGGTTGCCTTGAATAGAAAACCTAAGAAATAGATGTCTTAAACCCACAGATTTAATTCTTTCATAACCAAGAAGCAGTCCAGGGTTGATATGGTGGTTCTCAACGTCTTCAAGGATGAGGTACCTGTAAACCATCGTTCTGCCATCTGTAAGGTGCCTTTCCCATCCTCATGGTCCAGGAAGCACATTCACACATGGGAGACGGGATGGAGGAAGGAGAGAAGAGCTCCCCGTCCATCGTAGGGTAGAACCCCACAGTCACACAGAACACACATTTGTGTCCCATTAGCCAGAGCTTAGTAACGTGACCACACTGCACTGACAGAAAATCTGGGAAATATGGAGTTTTAACTGGAACATACTGGTAGTAGGTATTCTACTTTCCAGAGGGGGGAAGGACAGGTGTTGTGTTTTCTTTCAGTGGTTTCCCACCACAGCAACAATTTCCTGTACCAACAACTTTGGATTTCTTTTCCAAGTCCACAATAAAGACAGGATTCTACAGTCTTAAAACTGCTATGCTACAAGGAGCAAAGCAAAACAAAAAATAAAAATGAAAAGAGCACAATAAATAACAGAATGGTAAATAAAAACCTGACATACAGTATCTCACAGAAATAGGAAATGTTTTCCTTCAAAACCTACACTCAGCCAGAAACACACCTCCTTCAAATTTAGTAGCATTAAACAAAAACAGAGTCATGCTTTGCTGAGATTTTTCAAGTCAAGATGAAGCATGCCAGAATTCCCAAGAGGAGCAGGGATGGGTAAACAGCATTGCGGGGTCAACTCAACACATCATCAACTATGAATTCCAACTATTGTTATACTACTGAGAAGTGCTTCCTGGAGTCTTGTCTGGGAGGGGAAGAACCAGGTCGTGGAGAAGGCCAAGTGGTACTCTTTACTCCCTGAAGCTTCGTTCTGAAGCTGGACTGACAGCTGGATGGATTGAGTTCTGTCACACCTTAACGGGAATGGATGACAGAGTGTCTGCGAGGATGGTGTCATATGCGCACTGTTGCTGGGGCCAGAGGTCTGGGAGATGGAATGTGATGGGGCCATCTGTCACCTGAGGCAAAGATGTTCTCCAACCTGAGGCTGTGTAAGACACCTAGGTCTCCACCTGATGGTAGACAGCCTGTTTCTTTATTTAAAAGAAAAATAACCGGGGCTGGATGCCAGGGAGGAGGTATTGGCTCCCCACCATCAACAGCAGGAAAGCTCATTAGCTTAATCTTAAAGCACTTGCAATTGAAAACAAGGCAGCTCCAGAGAGATTGGCTAACGCTACGGCTCAAGGCTCCCCTCCTCTGCTCCATGGGATTCAGGAAAGCAGAGCAGAAGACCCTGTCCATAGGACTGGCTTAGATGGTCCACCGCTTCCCTGATCACTGGGGCTCAGGGAGCATTCTTCCTCCTCTGAACTCTGAACCATGCTTCTGAACTGGTGGTCTTACCATTAAAACACCCTGCCTTACACCGTTTCAGTGATTTTATGTGCATATTCCAACTGTATTATTCAAACGTAAGCTTATTTATAGTTCTTCGTAAATCCTGCAGAGCTGGAGTGTATTTGGCATGTAGTAGTTGTTTGCTTCACAAAGTTGCGTGAGAAGTTGAATGAACCATTATGTTTGATACCCGCCTTCTTCAATCCAAGTCTACAAAAAAATCTTTTGAGGCTGTACCTCCCACTGCCCTGGTGAGAACTTGCTCTCAGCAGCAGATATGGTCAACCACAGGCCAGCTGTGGTTTGGGGTCCTGCAGCCCCTCTCAGCCATCTCCCTTTGTCTTTGAGATGGGCTTACTGTTGGATTTAACCAGGAATAAAGAGCCCCCGACACTGAATATAAGTTGATACTGGCACATTCCTTAAATTTCTTTAGCATTCCAGAACCTGCCTCATCAATGTATGACCCTGATTCATTTAACCAGGAAAATTTCAACCATTTCTGATGTTATCATGTTGGTGGAACTACAGTTCATTTGAAAGCCAGAGCAGCCTCTGGCTCATCAGCTGTGCTCCTGCATCTAAATTCAACCCAAACTCTTCTTGCCCCCAAAGCTTATACTCTTGGTAAGAAATGAGGTCACTTTCTCACGTCCAATTTTCAGCAGACCCAGCTCTTTCCATGTGCATAAGAAGATTCCACAGCAAGACATTGGGGCTAAACTTGGGAGAAATTAGGGGAAGGAGTAGCTGTCATCATAGTATACCAAAAAATATTGTGATTAAAAATTTAATAGCCTCAGAAGATTTCAGTGGGATGCTTCTTTGCTGTGGGATTGTACAGCACGGTAGCCGAGTTTCTGTCTGAACACAGATGGCCAGGTTGAAATGAAACATCAGACTGGCAAGAGTTCATCTTTCTGTTCAGTGAAATTCTATTGCTGTGTGTCCAAGGAGATTTATGGTTTCCTCTGATGGGCCAACATGTTTACACCTTTCCAAAATAAGATTCTTTAGAGACAGCCAACAGTGTTTTAATGACAGACATAAAGGCCAAGGGGCCCCTGAATGCTCAAGCACCTCGGCCAGCGAGGACCATATATCCTGTAGTTTGCTGGTGTCTCACTGCTCCGGGGGACTCTTGTGAGTAAATAGGTATTGGGGGCGGGAGAGGAAGAGTCAAGATTTGCTACCTTGGGCCTTCCCATCTGTCAGCAAATGAAATGGCCTCACACAATGCAGACTGGACGGAGGGGACTAGGTGAACGGGAGCAGTGACAAAGCACAGATTGCAAAGCCAAACTTTACCTGCTGTTTTTTGTGTGTTTTTCATTCTTCAGAGTGGGGACAGATTTCTGTTCCTAAATACACGTTAATTGGGGAGGGGAGTGGTTTGGGGGGAAGAAAATTTTGTAGAAATGAAATAATGACAATAAACTACACCAGCAGTCCCCAACCTTTTGGGCACCAGAGACCGGTTTTGTGGAAGACAATTTTTCCATGGACAGGGGTGAGGGATGGTTCAGGTGGTACTGCGAGGGACGGGGAGCGACGGGGGGCGACGGGGAGCGACGGGGAGAGAGAGACGGGGAGAGACGGGGAGCGACGGGGGGCGACGGGGGGCGACGGGGGGCGACGGGGAGAGAGAGACGGGGAGAGACGGGGGGCGACGGGGGGCGACGGGGAGCGACGGGGGGCGACGGGGAGCGACGGGGGGCGACGGGGAGCGACGGGGAGAGAGAGACGGGGAGAGACGGGGAGCGACGGGGGGCGACGGGGAGAGACGGGGAGCGATGGGGAGAGATGAGGAGAGATGGGGAGAGATGGGGAGCGATGGGGAGCGATGGGGAGAGATGGGGAGAGATGGGGGCTATGGGGAGAGATGGGGGCGATGGGGAGCGATGGGGAGAGATGTGGAGAGATGTGGAGAGATGGGGAGCGATGGGGAGAGATGGGGAGCGATGGGGAGCGATGGGGAGGGGCAGATGAAGCTTCGCTCGCTCGCCCACCGCTCACCTCCTGCTGTGCGGCCCCATTCCTAGCAGGCTGCAAACAGGTCTGCAGCCCAGGGGTTGGGGACCCCTGAAATACACTAAAGTCCCCAAATTATCTTTAACAATAGGAATATGTTGAGATGCTACAAGACCATCATATAATAGAGAGAGAATACTGTTTTTCCCTAGAAGTCAGTATAAGGGCTGATGTGGAGACATTATAATAAGGAAGATCTCTTAATAAAGTAAAATAATAATAATAAACTTTCTAGAAGTGAAGTTTTACTGGGTTAAAGAAACAGCATGCCGGGGGTCCCCGACTGCTGGGTGCAGGGCCTCACAGAAAGGACACCTGTGTGGAGTGGAGTCTGAACTCAAAATTCAACACAGTCTCATCCCTTCTACGAGGTCTGTAGGATTGTATCCACTGGTGGAAGTGAATGGACAACAGGCCTCAAGGACACAGGCCTGATGCACTGGATGGAACTTGGACCACACGCCCATCGGGTCAGCATTACTGTTAACATGCTAACTCATAAGAGAAATATAAAGGAAAGAGCCAGCACACATAGAACACGGACTCTGTCACTCAAAAGGCTGAACAATTAAAAGGTTATGCCATTCTCATGGAGACTGGCTCATGGATACTCAGCTTTTTTCATGTTACAGTACTAGTAAGGAGAGGACCTGGGATTTGAACTCAGGCTGTATGGCCCCCAAATCTACGCTCTCATGACTTTCCTACCCAGCCCAATAGAAGCAACTTTTAACCACAGACTAGACCATCTTTTCCAGAGTCCTTTGTGCCATCACTTACCTACCAGAGAAGCAGCCAAAAACTCTCTTCTTACATGAGATTGAATGTGATTATTTAATAAGGATGCAGTGGGCGTCTAGTATTAGCAAAGACCTGGTACAGAAGTGAGTGGTATGTGAAAATGCATAAGGATGGCCCTTGCCCTCAACGGAGCTGATCAACATGGGAGAAACTGCAGAGAGCACCTGACCTGTGCCAAACACTGCACAGGGGACCTCCCTGGAGTCTGAGTCAGTCTTCAGAACACGTCCATGATGCAGATATTATTATCCATTTTCGCTGTGAAGAAAATGAGGCTCACAACCTGCCACCAGAAGTTACAGGGTCACAACTAAGCAGTGCAGCCCAGATTTGCATCCAGGACGTGAGCTTGGACCTGCCCTCAGATGCACACATAAGTCAAGAGAAGGAAAGAAGATGTGAGCAGGGAAAACACTGCTCAAAAACCATCCACGTGTTTGCTGGGAATCACGATAATGTGTTCATTTGAGAAACTCTCATGACATGACTAGGTCTGCTGACACCTTCAACGTCTGGCTAGACTCTGAGGTGGACCTACCACTGTCATTCATATTTGTTCCCTAGAGCCTTGATAGTTATGACCTCATGGATTCCCCAAGGCCCCAGCAGGTAGGATGGACCACGGTTATATCATCGTGGCTGAGGCCATGGAGTGTTAGTGTTGGCGTGATTTGCTTAGTCAGTTAAAAACACAGAGAGAGCTTGTACACCGTGTTGATGCCTTAAGTCAGGAAGCCGGCTTAGATGCTGTCACACCAGACTCCACGTAATCAATCATGCTTTGTGCTGAAAAAACAAAAAAGCAGGTTTTTTTTTTTTCTTGTCTTCCCTTCTGCTGCCTCCTAGTTTCTTGAACTTCCAATGATTCTGTTTGAGCAGCACCTCAACTTGATTTGGGGATGACTTCAGCAGGGGAGGAGGGACAAGGAGGGTCTGCTTCCCCAAGGCACGGCTGGTCCTCCCTGGCCCGTCCTCCCTCGTTGCTCAGTGTGGCCATCCACGCGTTTCTGGTGGCCACTCCCTCAGCTCCCTTGCCTTCGGCAGCCTGGCTGACGGCTGCATCTCCCCCAGCCCCATCGCCTTTCTCCCACATGGACTGTTGTCCTCTTTGCTCCTGCTGTTAGAAACAGCATCGCGCGCTGAGCCAGCACCATGGTCTCTATGACAGGACGCCACCCAGGACTGGCCCTGCACGCTGATGTCTTTGCAGACCCAACAGACTGAAAGGGATTTCGATGTCTCAGGGCACCAGGTTACAATCCTAAATGCACTCCTTATAGGATTACTTTGCTCCAAGGCAAACCTGTTCCCTTCAGCCAGGCTGAGCTCTGGACCCAGGGGCTTAATGATTACGTCCTGAGTTTGTTTCTCTGAAGCACGACGTGCTCTCATCAGAGTGGCCCCTGGAAGTATGTCTGTGCGCCTGTTCATGTGAGTGTGAGCTTGTGAAGTGTGTCTGGCCGGCAGTAAGGTCCCTTTGTGGAAAAGGCCAAGGGTTTGCTAGAACCGAATAATTCTAGGACTCAGCCCTCTGGCCTGCGAGGACCTCTTCCTTGGGAATCCGGGCAAAGGCACACTGACCAGCTCTCACATTTCAATGAGATGCGTGACTTCCACTGAAAGTGTCAGATTTTGGCAAAAATAGTAGGTGTTTTTATGTGTTCAGTCATTCAAGTAGTACACATAATGATTTTTAGAAAATTGTCCAGATGGACCTAGCAGAAAAGTTTTTCTTTTACCGGAAGTAACATAAAACCACGACACGGAGTGACCTTGGGGTGTGTACAGGAAACGTCCTCCACGTGGAGCACCTCTGAGCCTCTGCTCAGCCTGCCCTCCCCGCCCCCGGCCCCCCCAAAATCCACGCTCACAGCTCAACCCTGGCCCACCCACCTGAGGACCCTCTCCTGCACCCCGGACCCTCCCAGGGCCGCTTTCAACCCGGGTTCTAGAACCAGAAGCGACCAGGGCCCAGTCTCAGCTCCCACGCCGGCCAGCTGCCGACCATGGGTGGCTACTTGAACTGCCCAGCGCCGTTGTAGTCTGTGAGGCGGAAGGATTACTGCCCAGGTCACAGGGTTCTTCTCGGGACTGCTTGAGGACATAGTCTCCATGACGCAGTAGTGACCGCCGCGTGTTTACACTCTGGCCGGGCTGGGTCCCTGATGCCTGCGCACGTGATTTCATCTCATCCTCACCGCGATCTCCGGAGGTAAAGCCCACGTCTACCCGGGGTCTCACACGGAATGAGGCCACGGCTCTCCTCTGGATGGGGACTGCCGTGTGCTCTCAGTTTTATTAACACCTGACACAGGTGTTTGTCATCAGCTCTACCTGTATGTTGGTCATGCTTCCTCGGACAGACCCGTAGCTCCTTCGGGGAGCACGTCTTCAATCCTGTGCACCTCAGGGCCTCGGGGAGTCCCTGGCGTTCAATACACAGCTGCTGACTGACGGAGGGAAGAGTGTGCAGGAGCGCATCCAGAAAGGCCGCTGCTGAAGCTCCGCGCTGAAGACCTCTCAGTATCCGGGTCGAGCATTCATCCTGGGGGGTCAGGACAGATGGGTCCCACTGCCCTCTCTCCCGCAACTAGCCCCGCAGTCTTAGGAAAAGCAGGTGACCTTCCCGAGCACAGCGTTGTCCCGTGTCAGGAGGAGCTGGACTCCACCACTCGGGTGGTGTCGGTGATGTAAGTGAGGTGGAGCCTCCGGGACAGCCCCCCATGTGGTTCCTGTGTGCCGAGTCCAGGAAAGCTCCTCTTATTTAATCCTCCCAGCTTTTTTTTTTTTTTAACATCTTTATTGGAGTAGAATTGCTTTACAATGGTGTGTTAGTTTCTGCTGTATAACAAAGTGAATCAGTTATACATATACATATGTTCCCATATCTCCTCCCTCTTGCATCTCCCTCCCTCCCACCCTCCCTATCCCACCCCTCTAGGTGGTCACAAAGCACCCAGCTGATCTCCCTGTGCTATGCGGCTGCTTCCCACTAGCTATCTATTTTACATTTGGTAGTGTATATATGTCCATGCCACTCCCTCACTTTGTCACAGCTTACCCTTCCCCCTCCCCATATCCTCAAGTCCATTCTCTAGTAGGTATGTGTCTTTATTCCTGTCTTTTTTGAAGCCTCGTTTTGCCCATGAAGAAGCTGATGATGAGAAAGGTGAAGACAGTTTACTTTATTGCCATTATACGTGTATAAGTCTGTCTCCATAATTCAACTACTGACTCCATAAGCAAAAAAGACCTCAGTTTTCACGTCTGCATCCTTTCTGGCTCCCACCACGGTGTTTAGCTCCTAGGAGTCACATCATTTGTTTAATCAATCAAAACATAATAAATAAAAGTAAAATAACAGCGGCCACAATGAACGGTTAATGATCCTTTAGTATGTTTCAAGCTCTGTGCTGGACATAAGAAATTGAAAAAAAACATGTTCTGTCTGGCTAAGGAGATCAAAATACAGTAGTTAAAAGTGTTATCCCTGTTTGAGGTTTCAGGTTTAAATATTTTGAATCTTATCAATGCCATACACACACACACACACATATATGGGCATTAACTCATGCTAACATCACCCCTGGCACAGAGCAGTCATTTAAATTTTGGTTTCTCTTTTACCCTTTGCATTTCAGAAGTTATTGAAATAAAAACAACAAACTACAATAGTTTGATTCCATCGTATAAATCACTTTTAAACGTGCTTTCTTTGCAGGGGGAATGCTGCTTGTTTATACACTGAGACATACCAGCAATGTTCTTATCCAGTCTGACCAGCTGTTGAGTACATTCTCAGGGCAGCAAAATGGACTAAAGACACTGGTTTTAAGGATAAATAAAAACGAATGTTGCTGCCCTTCTCTGACTTTTTAAGGCAACAAAGAAATATGTGTAAGAGCTTGTTTTAAGTCCTTTCTGGCAGCCATCCCACTGCAGAAGCGGTTGTTTTAGTCAAAGGGACCTGGCGTTTCTGTCAGTCATAATTCTGTCACTCACCTCTCCGTGTCTACTCTCAACTGAGCAGGTACACTTCTCAAGAGTATTCAGCTAGGGTCAGGTCCAACAAACGCGTGCTGCTTCCAGGACTTTCAGAAAGAGTCATTGTTTAAATCAAACCGTAGTTTTAAAGGTTTACTTAAAGCAATAGCTTCATCTCTTAGTTAAAATTAATGGCTTTGTGAATCCTGTTTTTCAGAAACTGTCCACCACCTATTCTAGTGTGATGAGACCCTCCCATGAGAGAATAAGGAATTTTGTAAGGAGTCAGTTTTGTTCTCAAATGGAAACACGTTGACTGCATTTACACCACAGAACAAAGAAGCAAAAAATTCTAAATTCAGGCAATGACATTTTCCTACATAGAACTCTGTGTTTTAATATTATTTATTCATCAAAGATTAGTTTATTTTAAGATGAATTCACTCTTTGCTCTATATTGGAGGCCGAAATAATAAAATGTTAATAAATAAAAACTAGTTGACAAATACTTCATGAGAGGATACAACCACCAATTTTTTTTTTTTTCCAAAGCACAAAACAGAGCTTATATCATTTTATTTTTATGATGCTATCTTAATTTGGGGGGGAAGGTTAAATTATTCTGAAAGCTATGAACCATCTACATATTTATTCTTTTTAAAGGTTCTGTGGTGTGTTAGCATCTGTATTGCCAGAAAACAAAATTTTCTTCAAAGTTATTCTTGGGCAGGCCTGGGACTCAACCCATATGTCTCACAGTTAGTTGCAGCTCAAGGCTTTAATTTATGTGACTTGTTCCAAACTTGTCTGCAATGTAATTTGGTTCGGTGAATGTGTGGCGCCACCTATTGGCGGACCCTCAGAATTTCACTTCCCTTTATCAAAAGACAACGTTTCACAAAAATTTTTTGAGGACCTTGAAGATTTCAGAGCGTATGGGTGAAAATAAATTATTATACTGATTAAATTATTTTATATACAATAACTGAAAAGGCATAATCCTTCCACTTAAGTCCTTGCGTTGAGTGATATAGCAGAAAAAGACAAAGATGTATTTTTCCATCCACTCTGGCTTTCTCTTAAAATACTTCCCTTGGCTTTTCTTTCTGAGCCGTCTCTCAGGGAAATCAAATCCGTGTCTGTGCACCAGCTCTCAGGAAACAAAGAAAAGGATGCCGGCCCAACAACAAATAACAGCACAAAGCTGAGTGTGGCTCTCTGCTCTCCCTTCGGCCGTTACCTGAAGGCACTAAAGACTAAACGTTCCTGGTGGAGAGACGCCCCGGGGAGAATTTCATGGTGCGTTATCCTCAGGTAACAAATAACTTTCAGAAAACACTGACAGCCCTAGCATTTGATCTTTCTCGTCGAACCACCCTAACTCCTAACTCCCCATTTACAAAGTAACCACAGGCACCAACGGCAGAGAAGCTTAGAGTCTTGTCCCTTTCCTGAAAATTAGGGGGAAATCAACAAAAGCAAAATTGCTATTCTTATTGGTATTAAATACCCTAATTCGTATCTTCCTTTGCGTCTCCCCAACAAAAATTGTGGGGCTTGGATGAGCCACGGAACTGACTTGCGACATTTCTGTTAATCCACCTGCCCAAACATAGCCACTTCTTCCTTTTTTCATCTTGACTGTGACAAAGAACAGTTGGGCAGCTATTGATGGTGAAGCACAGCAGTCAACTACCTTGTAAATTAGAAGCTGTGGTTGTAAAAACGGATTTGTATATCACCGGGAGTGGAGAGTGTGTCTGCCTTGTAAATTTAATTAAACAGCAGGTGCAAAAATCAGGTCATATGGCTTTGATGTGCCCTGTGCGAGGATGACAACGAGACAATGATTCTAATAGGAAGACATTTGCATACATTTGCATTGGGTAGCAGAGAGCACTGCAGCTCTCACCCACTTTCATATTTAATTTCTAGGAAGTTGAATAAGATTTGAATGAACGCTTTCGGTTTAGACATTGCAGAAGAATACAAGGAAGGTTTCAGCACTGAAACAGACCCTGTGGACTGAAGGCTAAGATTTCCTGATGTGCGTTTTTGAAATGCAACTGGCCGTACTGGAAACGGGAGTATGTCTAGAAACGGAAGAAAACAGAACAAGCAGAAGAGAGTACGAAAATATATTCTATTTCTATTTTTTAATCTTTTACAGATAGCGTAACAGTGATTAACTCTTCCTTCTTGGACATCTGTCCAGGAGGGGTCACAAGGTGCTTTGTGCTCTCCTAGTCAGTGCCCTAAAGAAATATGGAAAAAAGACTTTTCACATACAGCAATTAGCATTTTAGATACATTATTAAAGCAATGTATTTTCCTGCCTTATCGGGTAGACCATACCTTTGATAACAGCAAACCAGAATGTTTAGTATCAACACCATCTTTCCACTCCTTGTGATTGCTTGCTCAGGTATTAGAACATAGTAAATAAACAATCACTGCCAGAAGCCAGCATTATCCAGCATTTGGCACAGGAGAGACTGCACAGGTACAGAGGTACAGTACACTAGCACTGAACAAAGAGATCCAGGAGAAGTCACCTGGGAGAACTTGACACCCACCTCTCCCCCTCCTGTCTCAGTTTTCTTCAAGCCTCCTTCAGAGTTTCCCTGTGCCTCATCAAGACTTCTTCCCCCTCCTTCTGTATCCACCCTGTCTCTCAGGTACGGAGCTTCAGATCTGAGACTGCCCCGGGGGGTTGATTCTCATCTTTCTGACCCCCTTTCTTTTCCTGAGTAGAGCTGATATTATCCCAGGCACAGCACATTTGTGTATTAACTTGGAATTCTACCTCTTTTGTGGACGTTATGATATGATGGCAGACGAAAAGATGTGACTTCGGGTTTCCAGCACATTTTTTTACTATTATTTATTGAAACCAAAACCTACCATGTTGTATATTTGGGATACTTCGGAAAAGTCAGCTTTTAAATGAACAGTTCTTTCGTTGTGACATCATACAATTTATTCTTTGTCCTAATTAACTTGCTTAACAGTTCATCAACGTGGTAAAATATCTTACAGAAAGCAGGAAATCATGTGCTCTTATCTTTAAATATGTTTTTCAGACACTGGCCCTGCTGAATTCTAATTGCTTATCGAACTGTTCATTCTCCCCCCTGTGTTGCAAACTCCATGAGGGCAGGAACTGATTCACTTTGTCACCAGTGCCCTTAGTATTTACTCCAGTGTCTGGCATATGGTAGGAGTTGATAAATATGGATAAATGAGATTGTGAGAAAACTAATGAAGAACAAGTATAGATGTCTAGCCTGGGGGTAGACAGCATGTACCAGGTGCTACGCAAAGGACAAACAGCAAATGCACATGGTCCCAGCTCCTAAGAGGAAGGTGTTCTGAGAGCACCTGGGGGTGTGCCTGGGAGCAGGATTCTGGAGCCTGGTGTCTGAGGAAAGAATGTTTGCTATGATGCCCTTCGCACCAGCAAGTACTGATAAATAGTTGAGAAATGGAATATTGCCTGCCATGTCAGTAAACAAAGGATGTCACAGTCTCCAGCAATTACAGCCACCTCCAGCAGGTGAGCTGGTGAGCCCTGAGGGAACTCAGGAAGGAAACAAAGAATACCGGCCATCTAGCAGCCATCAGACTGCAGCCACGCCCTACAGTGAGCCCTGAGGAAAGGCAGGAGGTAAAAACACAGGATACTGGCCCCAGATAGCTGAGGTGCATATCAAAGGAATGATCTCAGTGAGCCCAGACTCTTGCATCTTCCCATACACAGAAAAATGCTAAATTCCTTAACTTAGATATCTAGTTTTCTTTTATTAACAGTAATCTTTTGTTCCTACTACCTGCCCTTTGTTGCAAAACTCCTATATATCCAAGCTTCCCCCTCGACTCCTCAAGAGAAGTTTTCTCAGGGTTACTTGAGATGCTGCCTCCCGGGCTTGAAGTCCTCTGTATGTCCACCAAATAAAACATAACTCTCAACTTCTCGGTTGTGAATATTTTTTAGTCAATGTGGTGACTGCTGGGTAGGAAACCCAATACCTGCTAGATGCTTTGTAGCCTTGTAGAATTAGCTGAATAAACTGAAACTGGCTGATTCAAGAAGCAACATCTCATACTGCTTTGTTTTGCATCTGAGGATCCCAAAGAAAGACACACTCAGAACTTCTCACCCCGGGCACAGTGTAGCTCAAATGGATTGCAAGCGGGTCAATGGACTGACCTTCGCGGCCTTCAAAGAGGTCACCTGAGGCCCGAGTTGTTAAGAACCCCCAGCTGGTGGCCTTCTCCATGAGCAGCCACCTTCTTCCTTTGCAGAAGGCTAGACATATAGTCTTTTCTTTTTTTTTTTTTTGAATTTTATTTATTTATTTTTTATACAGCAGGTTCTTATCACTTATCTATTTTATACATATTAGTGTATATATGTTAATCCCAATCTCCCAACATATTATTTTCTGAGTCTACCATGACCCGTGAACAGGAATGAGAAGCCCTGGAGGAAGGTTTTCTCCCAAGATGGTCAACTGCAGGGGATGACGTTACTCAGCACTGCTCCTTCCCAGATGCAAATGGTGTCTAGAAGCGGGTTTCCCCACTGTTTCATCTGCACCAAAGGCTTTGGAATATTACTTAGCCATTAAAAAGAATGAAATAATGCCGCTTACCACAACAGGGATGGACCTAGATATTATCAGATTAAGTGAAGTAAGTCAGAGAAAGACAAATACGATACGATATCACTTATGTGTGGAACCTTAAAAAATGATACAAAATGAACTTATTTTCAAAATAGAAACAGACTCACAGACATTGAAAACAAATTTATGGTTACCAAAGGGAAAAGGGTGGGGAGGGATAAATTAGGAGTTTGGGATTAACAGATACACACTAACATATATAAAGTAGATAACCAACAAGGACCTACTATATAGCACAGGGAACTATATTTGGTATCTTGTAATAAACTATAATGGAAAAGAATCTGAAAAAGTTATATATACATATATAACTGAATCACTTTGCTGTACACCTGAAACTAACGCAACATTGTAAATCAACTATATTTCAATAAAAAATAAACAAACAAAAACAAAACTGCAGCCTTTCCTGGTTACACAAGGGCCCTCTCCAATCAATGAGCTGCTGCCTAGGGAAACACACACGTCTTTACCCAAGGAAAAATGAGACATCCAAAAACTTGAAGACCTTGGTCTAGAAAGTAGCTATGTGAAGAACCTAAACCTGATTCCTGAATTTAAAGTGAATGCAACGCACATAGATTAAGTTGCTGTCACAATGAAATAATTGTGGAAAGTCTGTGGTGTATAAGGTTTTAATATTCTTGAAGGATGACTTTTGACACTGTTGAAGAAAATAAAATTAGCTAATGGCCAAATAACATTTACTTCTCACGATATCCCAAATCCTAAGACTATTGCATAATTCAGAACAAGCCAGCCAACGAGACGCCTCTGAGTTTCAATTTTCTCATCTGTCAAATAGAGGGCAAGTTGTGAAGATTATAATACATGAGAAAATGTGAGAAGGAAGCCAGGAGTGCTTGGTACAACCTTCCTTAAAACACCATGGGCAGCATTGTGCCCATACACAGCAGGAGCTGTGAGTGCATGAATAAATGAATGAATGTGCATATTTATAATCTCTGATTCTCAACACATCTCTCAACTCCTTTGCACTAGTCGGTAAGACTCCTGGATCTTCATTTTGGATGTAATTGAATCCAATATGGGCTCTTTGTCAACACTTCCTCAATCTTGTCTTAAGAGTCAGCCTACCCAATTACGGTGGGCCACCTGATGCTTCCTAGGGCTCTCGGGAGGCTGGGGTGACATCTGGAAAACACTTGAAAGTGAATGCATCCAGACCCTCTCCACTGTGACAGTGGAGAAGAAAGTGAATGCATCCGGACCCTCTCCACTGTGACAGTAGAGAAAATATGTATTGAGAATCACACACATTGCTGATAGCTGCAGAATTTCTCAGTGGAGGCTCAGACAGTTATGAGTCTTTAGTGGGATGGGTCCTAATGAACTGAAAAGTCAGTGCATTTCTAGAGTAAAGACAGATTTTAAAGAGAGTCTGATGCCCTAAGGAATCCTGCTATTCTTGAAACACTAACACTGCTCTCAGGCTGCCTTCCCAAACGCTGGCTTTGACAGCTGCATTTTTCAAGCCAAGTCATATCTTCCCATCATGTTCACATTCAACACTTGTTTTTATCCTCTGCTTTTAACCATCTCATAGGAAAGTGTACTCACTCCGCGGGTTCATTTAATTCAAGGTGACTACTATTTCTATTTTACTTCACAAAATCCTTTGGTTTGGGGGAGCTGATTTTCCCTTCTTCCCACAACGAATTTCAACAGGTCTTTTCTAGATGAACAGTTGTACAGACACCTGGGGCCACCCCCTGTCTCTGTGATGTACGGCTTCCTTCTCTAAAACTCCATTTGATCTTTTGAGACCTTTAAAATAAAAATTACATTGTGCGGTCACTTACTTATAACTTCATTCACAATTAAGATTTAAAAAGAGGTGCAGGCAGATTTTTTTTATCACCAGCTTACTTTATAATCAATGCTCTTACTCAACATGGCCGGGGAGGTGGGGCAAATAGGGTCGCAAAGAGGTTATGGGTTGGAGGGACACGTGTGTGTGTGAACAAGCGGATGGGTGTTACTGCGGCTCAGCTCCCAATGCCCATCCCAGGCCCACACACCCTCCCTCCCCACACTGCACTCACATCCCCAGAAATACAGACTACCCCCTCCCCTTTCAGCTGTGGTCACTGGCCTTGCTGTATCTGAAAGTTGTTTCCCCACATGTAGCTGCAGGATAGACAGATGATGTTTCCTCTCTCCCTCCTGGCTGCAAAAACCATGTCATATATCTGTTTCATTTAAGAGTTTAATTATTATAAGCAAAACACCAGAAAGTTACAAAATAGTCAACATGGGAAATCATAGCATTGTTGTGGTCTTAGTTCCAAGCCCTGTCTCCTCCCTTATTTCAAAATTGAGCTATGGAAAGAGCAATAAGGACTTTTGTCTTCATCTGGCCCCTACCTCTCAGTGTGATTTGAACACGCTAACAGAATGAGAATAATTTGTGGTCAGAATAGAAAATTTGCATCAATAAATATGAGTGGCCCCAGCCCATAAAAGAGCAGACTTGATGAGGAGTGGCAGTGGCTGATATGCAACAGACATCATTTCTAGACATCATTGCTATGAAAGACTTGGATGGCAAATATCACACTTTGGATTTCACACTAGTACTGCTGTTTGGGAAGAGAAAATGGTCAAGGATTATTTAAAAAATAGGCAAAGGCTTCAGTAGGTTGTCTTTGTTTTGTCCATGGTTTCCTTTGCTGTGCAAAAGCTTTTAAGTTTAATTAGGTCCCATTTGTCTATTTTTGCTTTTATTTCCTTTACTTTAGGAGATGGATCCAAAATTATTGCTGCAATTTATATCAAAGAGTGTTATGCCTATGTTTTCTTCTAGCAGTTTTATAGTATCCAGTCTTATATTTAGGTTTTTAATCCATCTTGAGTATATTTTTGTATATGGTGTTAGAGAATGTTTTAATTTCATTCTTTTACATGTAGCTGTCCAGTTTTCCCAGCACTGCTTATGGAAAAGACTGTCTTTTCTCCATTGTATACTCTTGTCTTCTTTGTCATAGATTAATTGACCATAAGTGCATGGGTTTATTTCTGAGCTCTCTGTTCTTTTCCATTGATATATGTGTCTGTTTTTGTGCCAATACCATACAGCTTTGATTACTGTAGCTTTGTAGTATAGTAGGAAGTTAGGAAGCATGATTCCTCCAGCTCTGTTCTTCTTTCTCTAGATTGTTTTAGCTATTCAGGATCTTTTCTGTTTTCCATACAAATTTTAAAATTATTTATTCTAGTTCTGTGGAAAATGCCATTGGTATTTTGATAGCACTGAATTTGGTAGCATTGAATTTTATCACTGGTATTTAGATTGCATTGAATCTGTAGATTGCCTTGGGTAGTATGGTCATTCTAATAATATTGATTCTTCCAATCCAAGAACACAGTATATCTTTCCATGTGTTTGTGTCATCTTCAGTTTCTTTCATCAATGTCTTATAGTTTTTCAAGTACAGATCTTTTGCTTACTTAGGTAGGTTTATTCCTAGGCATTTTATTATTTTCAATGTGATGGTAAATGAGATTGTTCTTTAATTTCTCTTTCTGATAGTCCATTGTTAGTATATAGAAATGCAAGATTTCTGTATATTAATATTAAATATTTGCAAATGCATAACAGATAAGGGATTAATATCTAACTTATATAATAGCTCGTACAACTCAATATCTAAAAACAAACAGCCCAATTAAAAAATGGGCAGAAGAACTGAATAGATATTTTTCCAAAGAGGAAATACAGATGGCCAAGAGTCACAAGAAAAGATGTTCAACATTGGCTAATCATCAGGGAAATGCAAATCAAAACCACAATGAGATATCACCTCACACCTGTCAGAATGGCTATCATCAAAAAGAACACAAATAACAAATGTTGGCGAGGATGTGGAGAAATGGGAATCTTTGTACACTGTTGGTAGGGATGTAAATTGGTACAGCCACTGTGGAAACAGTATGGAGGTTTCTCAAAAAATTAAAAATAGAACTACCCTATGACCCAGAAATTCCACTCCTGGGTATATATCTGAAGAAAACAAAAGCACTAATTTGAAAAGATACATTCACCCCAGCGTTCACAGCAGCATTATTTACAATTGCCAAGATATGGAAGCAAACTAAGTGTCCATCAACAGATGAATGGATAAAGATGTATATATATACACATATATATAAATGTATATATGTGTATATATGTGTGTATATATATACATATATATACATATATACACATATATACATCTTTATCCATTCATCTGTTGATGGACACTTAGTTTGCTTCCATATCTTGGCAATTGTATATACATACATATAAATATGTATATATATATACAATTCTTTATAAACACATATATGTGTGTGTGTGTGTGTGTGTGTGAGTGTGTACAGGGTATACCCTGCCCTTCCAGCCTGCCTGACTGCAGCTCACACAGCAAAGAAAACCCTGGAACCAAGAGTCATAGACACATGGACGTGGATGGTGTGTGGTTGAGGTGCATGAGGGTGAGGGCTGGAGAGGAAACACAGGAGAACACCCACAACATCTGCTACAAAACTGCTGTGTAAGGTGTTGAAAAAAATTCTCCACTGGAAGTAGCAGGACAGGTATCCTCCTTCTTAACCAAGTTAAACATAAAATAACTTTTAGCATGAATGAGACAATAATGAAGTTAGGGCAAGTTCATTTTGCTATTCCTATACACTATTAAAATGTCCCAAAAATGGAACATTGAGTGTTCAAGCCAACTCCTAGACTCCTCTTGAAACACATAAGGAATGAACTCTAACAAATGAGTCCCTATGTACTTTCTCTTTCTTCCCTCCTCCTTTCCTTCTTCCTTTCTTATGAATGTCAGAGAAAGGGACTAATATTCATATTTTGAAAAGTCACAATACATTCATCATATATACCAGATTTTGTAAAACTGTCCAAAACTTAATTTTTCTGTGATTCTACTTGACCTTGTTTTCAGTTCATTACATATATGCTCACCATCAATAACCTGAAATCATTTGACCATTTTTTAATTATCATGGTTAATTTTGTTAGGTACATATTATAGACAGGCATTATTCTAAGCCCATTTAATGGATTAGTTGATTCCTACAGAAACCTATGAGATGGAGACCACCATTAGTCTCAGACAAGAAAAGGTTGGGTGCAGCCCACGTTCACAGAGCCACTGTGTGGCAGGGCTGGGATCTAAACACAGGAAGTCTAGATCCAGAATCTGTTCTTCACCACGTCATTCTGGCTCCTAACCAATGACTAAGAATCTTTGTGACCATCAGTTGTCACAATATGCTGTAGACAGAAGGACCTTGAAGGATGTGGGATTTGTTTTCATGTACCACGTGGCTTCATACAATTACACTTGCTCACATCTGCACCCGCTTTTTGGTGTCAGTTTCCTTTGTTCCTCTTCATTTACTGCCATTGTTAGTAGGCATCCTCCTTAAGGACTTAATATTGAGAAAGCCCCATTTGACAGAATTTTGTGTTAGAACAGTCATAATTTCATTTCCCAAAGAGCAGCAAGCATGGTATTTGTAACAACTATTGGGGGATTCTCTTAAGACATTTTTTGTTTTACTTTTGTGTTCACATCTAGTCTTCAGTGTTAAAGTGAACAACCACATTTTCTGGATGACAAAAATGAAGGGTCTGAAAATAATATTCATGAAAATTTAATTTGAGCAGAGATCCAAATTTAATGGAAAATATAAAGAAAACCCATAAAATATCCCACAAGAAATTATGCTATATGAGATAACACTTTCTCCATCTCATTGACAGTTGCATCTACAGTGTTTAGAGTATGGCCTGGCTCTTATTATGGATTCATGAAGTATTTTTATTAAATGTTTTATTTCAGTGCACCATTAGATTTACAGAAAATTGTAAAACTAGTACAGTGATCTCACATATCTTCCACTCCAAGTTTCCCCTATTATTAACATCTTACATTAGCATGGCATATTTGTTACAATTAATGAATTGTTTTGAGCTAACATTGATACATTAGTATTAATTAAAGTCCATAGATTATTCGGATTCCCTTAGTGTTTAGCTAATGTTCTTTTTCATGTTTTAGGATTCGTTGTAGGATGTCACATGACATTTAGTTGTAATGCCTCCTTAGGTTCTTCTTGGCTGCGACAGTTTTTCAGACTTTCCTTGTTTTGATGACCTTATCAGTTTTGAGGAGTACTGGTCAAGTATTTTGTAGACTGTTCCTTATTTGGGATTTTTCTGATTGATTTTTCCCTGATTAGACTGGGATTGTGTGCTTTGGGAGTAAGACCACAGGGGTAAAGTACCATTTTCATCACATCTTATAAGTGGTAAAAGCTATCAATGTGACTTATCACTGCTCATGCTGACCTTGAGCACTTGGCTGAGGTCAAGATTGTCAAGTTTCTCCTCCATAGAATTAATCTCCACCCCACTCCCACACTTCCCCCATTTAAATTGTCCCTTTTGAAAGGAAGTCACTCTGTGCAGCTCACAACAAAGGAATGGAAGGTTTTGCTGCACATCCTTGATAGCAAAATACCTGCATAAATTCTTTGGAATTCTTCTACAGTGGGAACTTGTCTTTTCTCCCCCATTTTTTAATTATTCAATTATTTATTTATATCAGTAAGGATTCATGAATATTTATTGAACACTTTGGTTTATATTATTTACTCAATTTTTTCCAGGATTAGTCATTGGGAGTCCTTTCATTTGGCTTGTGTCACTTCAATAGACCACTATCGTGGTGGGGTTTTTGGTTTTATTTTAGCCCTTTCTTATTTTCTGGTACTACAAAATGCTCTAGGCTCACCTTGTATATTTTCTGCCCTGGCCCTAAAAATCAGACATTTTTCCAAGGAGCTCTGGGTCCTTTTATTGGAGGATGGTTTTAGAAAACAAGGTCTGGGCACTAGGTATGCTTGTTGCTTCTGGAATGTCATTCCTCAACACCATCTTAATTGATTGAGCAAGAAAAAAATGTGTGTACTAGCTCATGTGTATTCCTATATCTGTAAATATTTCTATAGGTACCATGTGTATCTTCAGGCAGTATATTTTGATGAAGCTTATAGGAGGAAATTTTAAAGGTTAATAAATAATAAACATAGAGACCTTCAAGATGGTGGAAGAGTAAGACGTGGAGATCACCTTCCTCCCCCAAAATACATCAGAAATACATCTACATGTGGAACAACTCCTACAGAACACCTACTAAACTCTGGCAGAAGACCTCAGACTTCCCAGAAGGTAAGAAACTCCCCATGTACCTGGGTAGGGCAAAAGAAAAAAGAAAAAAGAGAGACAAGAGAATAGGGACAGGACCTACATCTTGGGGAGGGAGCTGTGAAGGAGGAAATGTTTCCACACACTAGGAAGTGGGGAAGGGGGAGATGGGGGCGGTGGCGGAGGGGGGAAGCTTCGGAACCACGGAGGAGAGCACAGCAACAGGGGTGCGGAGGGCACAGCGGAGAGATTCCCGCGCAGAGGATCGGTGCCGAGCAGCACTCACCAGCCCGAGAGGTTTGTCCGCTCACCCGCCGGGGCGGGCGGGGGCTGGGAGCTGAGGCTCGGGCTTCGGTCGGATCGCAGGGAGAGGACTGGGGTTGGCGGCGTGAACACAGCCTGAAGGGGCTAGTGCGCCACGGCGAGCCGGGAGGGAGTCCTCGAAAAAGTCTGGACCTGCCTAAGAAGCAAGAGACGATTCTTTAGAGGTGCGCGAGGAGAGGGGATTCAGAGCGCCGCCTAAACGAGCTCCAGAGACGGGCACGAGCCGCGGCTATCAGCGCGGACCCCAGAGACGGGCATGAGACGCTAAGGCTGCTGCTGCCGCCACCAAGAAGCCTGTGTGCGAGCACAGGTCATTCTCCACACCGCCCCTCCTGGGAACCAGTGCAGCCTGCCACGGCCAGGCTCCCGTGATCCAGGGACAACTTCCCCGGGAGAACGCACGGCGCGCCTCGGGCTGCTGCAACGTCACGACGCCTCTGCCGCCGCAGGCTCGCCCCGCCTCCTCCGTACCGCTCCCTCCCCCCGGCCTGACTGAGCCAGAGCCCCCGAAGCAGCTGCTCCTTTAACCCCGTCCTGTCTGGGCGGGGAACAGACGCCCTCGGGCGACCTACACGCAGAGGCGGGTCCAAATCCAAAGCTGAACCCCGGGAGCTGTGAGAACAAAGAAGAGAAAGGGAAATCTCTCCCAGCAGCCTCAGGAGCAGCGGATTAAAGCTCCACAAACAACTTGATGTGCCTGCATCTGTGGAATACCTGAAGAGACAACGAATCATCCCAAATTGAGGAGGTGGACTTTGGGAGCAACAATATATATATTTTTCCCTTTTTCTCTTTTTGTGAGTGTGTATGTGTATGCTTCTGTCTGTGATTTTGTCTGTATAGCTTTGTTTTACCATTTTTCCTAGGTTTCTGTCTGTCCGTTTTTTTTTCTTTCTTTCTTTTTTTATTACTTTTTAATCTTTTAATTTTTAATAATTATTTTTTATTTTAATAACTTTATTTTATTTATTTATTTTTTCTTTCTTTCTTTCTTTTTCTCTCCCTTTTCTTCTGAGCCGTGTGGCTGACAGGGTCTTGGTGCTCCGGCTGGGTGTCAGGCCTGTGCCTCTGAGGTGGGAGAGCCGATTTCAGGACATTGGTCCACCAGAGACGTCCTGGCTCCACGTTATCAAATGGCGAAAATTCTCCCAGAGATCTCCATCTCAATGCTAAGACCCAGCTCCACTCAACAACCAGCAAGCTACAGTGCTGGACAACCTATGCCAAACAACTAGCAAGACAGAAACACAACCCCACCCATTAGCAGAGAGGCTGCCTAAAATCATAATAAGGTCACAGACATGCCAAAACACACCACCAGACATGGTCCTGCCCACCAGAAAGCCAAGATACAGCCTCATCCACCAGAAAACAGGCACTAGTCCCCTCCACCAGGAAGCCTACACAACCCACTGAACCAACCTTAGCCACTGGGGGCAGACACCAAAAACAACAGGAACTACAAACCTGCAGCCTGTGAAAAGGAGACCGAAAACACAGTCAGTTAAGCAATATGAGAAAGCAGAGAAACACACAGCAGACTAAGGAGCAAGGTAAAAACCCACCAGACCTAACAAATGAAGAGGAAATAGGCAGTCTACCTGAAAAAGAATTCAGAGTAATGGTAGTAATGATGATCCAAAATCTTGGAAATAGATTGGAGAAAATACAAGAAACGTTTAACAAGGACCTAGAAGAACTAAAGAGCAAACAAACAATGATGAACAGCACAATAAATGAAATTTAAAATTCTCTAGAAGGAATCAATAGCAGAATAACTGAAGCAGAAGAACGGATAAGTGACCTGGAAGATAAAATAGTGGAAATAACTACTGCAGAGCAGAATAAAGTAAAAAGAATGAAAAGAATTGAGGACAGTCTCGGAAACCTCTGGGACAACATTAAATGCACCACATTCGAATTATAGGGGTCCCAGAAGAAGAAGAGAAAAAGAAAGGGGCTGAGAAAATATTTGAAGAGATTATAGTTGAAAACTTCCCTAATATGGGAAAGGAAATAGTCAATCAAGTCCAGGAAGTGCAGAGAGTCCCATACAGGATAAATCCAAGGCGAAACACGCCCAGACACATAATAATCAAGCTATCAAAAATTAAATACAAAGAAAACATATTAAAAGCAGCAAGGGAAAAGCAACAAACAACATACAAGGGAAACCCTATAAGGTTAACAGCTGATCTTTCAGCAGAAACTCTGCAAGCCAGAAGGGAGTGGCAGGACATATTTAAAGTGATGAAAGTGAAAAACCTACAACCAAGATTACTCTACCCAACAAGGATCTCATTCAGTTTGACGGAAAAATTAAAACCTTTACAGACAGGCAAGAGCTAAGAGAATTCAGCACCACCAAACCAGCTTTACAACAAATGTTAAAGGAAGTTCTCTAGGCAGGAAACACAAGAGAAGGAAAAGACGTACAATAACAAAGCCAAAACAATTAAGAAAATGGTAATATGAACATACATAGCGATCATTACCTTAAATGTAAATGGATTAAATGCTCCAAGCAAAAGACATAGACTGGCTGAATGGATACAAAAACAAGACCTATATATATCCTGTCTACAAGAGACCCACTTCAGACCTAGGGACACATACAGACTGAAAGTGAGGGGATGGAAAAAGTTATTCCACGCAAATGGAAATCAAAAGAAAGCTGGAGTAGCAATTCTCATATCAGATAAATTAGACTTTAAAATAAAGACTATTACAAGAGACAAAGAAGGACACTACAAAATGATCAAGGGATCAATCCACGAAGAAGATATAACAATTGTAAATATTTATGCACCCAACATAGGAGCACCTCTATACATAAGGCAAATGCTAACAGCCATAAAAGGGGAAATCAACAGTAACACAATCAGAGTAGGGGACTTTAACACCCCACTTTCACCAATGGACAGATCATCCAAAATGGAAATAAATAAGGAAACACAAGCTTTAAATGATACATTAAACAAGATGGATTTAATTGATATTTATAGGACATTCCATCCAAAAGCCACAGAATACATTTTCTTCTCAAGTGTTCATGGAACATTCTCCAGGATAGATCATATCCTGGGTCACAAATCAAGCCTTGGTAAATATAAGAAAATTGAAATCATACAAGTATGTTTTCCAAACACAACACTATGAGACTAGATATCAATTACAGGAAAAAATCTGTAAAAAATACAAACACATGGAGGCTAAACAATACACTACTTAATAACCAAGAGACACTGAGGAAATAAAAAAAATACCTAGAAACAATTGACAATGAAAACACGATGACTGAAAACCTATAGGTTGCAGCAAAAACAGTTCTAAGAGAGAAGTTTATAGCAATACAATCCTACCTCAAGAAATAAGAAACGTCTCAAATAAACAACCTAACCCTACACCTAAAGCAATTAGAGAAAGAAGAACAAAAAACCCCAAAGTTAGCAGAAGGAAAGAAATCATAAAGACCAGATCAGAAATAAATGAAAAAGAAATGAAGGAAACAATAACAAAGATCAATGAAACTAAAAGCTGGTTCTTCGAGAAGATAAACAAAATTGATAAACCATTAGCCAGACTCATCAAGAAAAAAAGGGAGAAGACTCCAATCAATAGAATTAGAAATGAAAAAGGAGAAGTAACAACTGACACTGCATAAATACAAAGGAACATGAGAGATTACTACAAGCAACTATATGCCAAAAAAATGGACAACTTCGAAGAAATGGACAAGTTCATAGAAAAGCACAACCTTCTGTGACTGAACCAGGAAGAAATAGAAAATATAAACAGACCAATCACAAGCACTGAAATTGAGACTGTGATTAAAAATCTTCCAAAAAACGAAAGCCCAGGACCAGACGGCTTCACAGGAAAATTCTATCAAACATTTAGAGACGACCTAACACCTATCCTTCTCAAACCCTTCCAATATATAGCAGAGGGAGGGACACTCCCAAACTCATTCTACAAAGCCACCATCACCCTGACACCAAAACCAGACAAAGATGTCACAAAGAAAGAAAACTACAGGCCAATATCACTGATGAACATAGATGCAAAAATCCTCAGCAAAATACTAGCAAACAGAATCCAACAGCACATTAAAAGGATCATACACCATGATCAAGTGGCGTTTATCCCAGGAAAACAAGGATTCTTCAATATAGGCAAATCAATCAATGTGATACACCATATTAACAAACTGAAGGAGAAAAACTATATGATCATCTCAATAGATGCAGAAAAAGCTTTCAACAAAATTCAACACCCATTTATGATAAAAAACCTCCAGAAAGTAGGCACAGAGTGAACTTACCTTAACATAATAAAGGCCATATATGACAAAACCACAGCCAACATCATTCTCAATCGTGAAAAACTGAAACCATTTCCACTAAGATCAGGAACAAGACAAGGTTGCCCACTCTCACCACTATTATTTTGGAAGTTTTAGCCACAGCAATCAGAGAAGAAAAAGAAATAAAAGGAATCCAAATCAGAAAAAAACAAGTAAAACTGTCAGTGTTTGCAGATGACATGATACTATACTTAGGGAATCCTAAAGATGCTACCAGAAAACTACTAGAGCTAATCAATGAATTTGGTAAAGTAGCAGGATACAAAATTAATGCACAGAAATCTCTTGCATTCCTATACACAAATGATGAAAAATCTGAATGAGAAATTAAGGAAACACTCCCATTTACCATTGCAATAAAAAGAATAAAATACCTAGGAATAAACCTACCTAAGGAGACAAAAGACCTGTATGCAGAAAACTGTAAGACACTGATCAAAGAAATTAAAGATGATACAAACAGCTGGAGAGATATACCATGTTCTTGGATTGGAAGAATCAACATTGTGAAAATGACTATACTAGGCAAAATAGTCTACAGATTGAATGCAATCCCTATCAAACTACCAGTGGCATTTTTCACAGAACTAGAACAAAAAATTTCACAATTTGTATGGAAACACAAAAGACCCCGAATAGCCAAAGCAATCTTGAGAAAGAAAAACAGAGCTGGAGGAATCAGGCTCCTGGACTTTAGACTATACTACAAGGCTACAGTAATCAAGACAGTACAGTAATGGCACAAAAACAGAAATATAGATCAATGGAACAGGATAGAAAGCCCAGAGATAAACCCACGCACATAAAATCACCTTACCTTTGATAAAGGAGGCAAGAATATACAATGGAGAAAAGACAGGCTCTTCAATAAGTGGTGCTGGGAAAACTGGACAGCTACATGGAAAAGAATGAAATTAGAACACTCCTTAACACCATACACAAAAATAAACTCAAAATGGATTAAAGACCTAAATGTAAGGCCAGATACTATAAAACTCTTAGAAGAAAACATGGG
Source organism: Eubalaena glacialis (assembly GCF_028564815.1). Lineage (NCBI taxonomy): Eukaryota > Metazoa > Chordata > Mammalia > Artiodactyla > Balaenidae > Eubalaena > Eubalaena glacialis. The sequence continues at coordinate 4,929,232 of NC_083729.1, read as the reverse complement.
CAGAGCACTCTATGACATAAATCACAGCGAGATCCTTTTTGACCCACCTCCTAGAGAAATGGAAATAAAAACAAAAATAAACAAATGGGACCCAATGAAACTTAAAAGCTTTTGCACAGCAAAGGAAACCATAAACAAGACAAAAAGACAACCCTCAGAATGGGAGAAAATATTTGCAAATGAAGCAACTGACAAAGGATTAATCTCCAAAATTTACAAGCCGTTCATGCAGCTCAATATCAAAAAAACAAACAACCCAATCCAAAAATGGGCTGAAGACCTAAATAGACGTTTCTCCAGAGACAATATACAGATTGCCAACAAACACGTGAAAGAATGCTTAACATCACTAATCATTAGAGAAATGCAAATCAAAACTACAATGAGGTATCACCTCACACCAGTCAGGATGGCAATCATCAAAAAATCCAAAAACAGTAAATGCTGGAGAGTGTGTGGAGAAAAGGGAACCCTCTTGCACTGTTGGTGGGAACGTAAATTGATACAGCCACTATGGAGAACAGTATGGAGGTTCCTTAAGAAACTTAAAATAGAACTACCATGTGACCCAGCAATCCCACTACTGGGCATATACCCTGAAAAAACCACAATTCGAAAAGAGTCATGTACCACAATGTTTATTGCAGCTCTATTTACAGTAGACAGGACATGGAAGCAACCTAAGTGTCCATCAACAGATGAATAGATAAAGAAGTTGTGGCACATATATACAATGGAATATTACTCAGCCCTAAAAAGAAATGAAATTGAGTTATTTGTAGTGAGGTGGATGGACCTAGAGTCTATCATACAGAGTGAAGTAAGTCAGAAAGAGAAAAACAAATACTGTATGCTAACACATATATATGGAATCTAAAAAAGAAAAAAAAAGAAAAAGAAAATGGTCAGAAGAACCTAGAGGCAAGATGGGAATAAAGACACAGACCTACTAGAGAATGGACTTGAGGACACGGGGAGGGGGAAGGGTAAGCTGGGACGAAGTGAGAGAGTGGCATGGACATATATACACTACCAAACGTAAAATAGATAGCTAGTGGGAAGCAGCTGCATAGCACAGGGAGATCAGCTCGGTGCTTTGTGACCACCTAGAGGGGTGGGATAGGGAGGGTGGGAGGGAGGGAGATGCAAGAGGGAAGAGATATGAGGACATATGTATATGTATAGCGGATTCACTTTATTATACAGCAGAAACTAATACACCATTGTAAAGCAATTATACTCCAATAAAGATGTTAAAATAATAATAATAATAATAATAAATATAGAGGAGAGAGAGAGAGATAAGAAACCCAACTTCTAAAGTGAATACCCCGAAGCTAAAGGTGAAGAGAGAGACTTGACAAAATGCTGATGATGCTGTAAAATACACAGAGATCATAGCAGTAAATAGAAGAGCAGATTACACCCTACAGTAGAGTACAGCCCACAGTTCTCCAAGAAAAGCTAGCATGTAGCAGGACTAAGATACACCAGGACACAAAGTCACAGGTCTGCTTAATTCAATTTGGTGAATTCCTTACATATATGTGGATAAGCTGTGACCTGTTTATTGCAAGGCAGATGTGTAGAAAGTGGGAAAATGTCAAGAGAAAGCTACTGCATGGCAAAGCAGACACAAACTTGAAGGCAGCGCCGATGGCTTCCACTATAGAAGTTGTCTAGAAGAACGTGAGGAAAAGTGAACCGTGTCCAGCGAATAGAGAGGGTAGTGGGATAACGTCTAAGCAGCAGGCTCCCTTTGTGGCCATTTTGCCACAAAGGTAAGAACGCCCGGATTGTGAGGTGCTCAGAGGGAGGGCAGCCAGTGGCAAGGACAGAGCAGATAGAAGGTAAACAGAAAAGAAAATGAAAACCCAAACTTCTTAAAAGGCAGTAGTTTAAAAAGAAGCACCTTTCTGTCTGCAGAATGTGTATTTGTCAGCATGTGGTCTTGGCAGGAAAAAAAATTCAGAGAAAGTGTGCTGGTGTTTGAAGAGACACACGTCACTAGCCAACAGGAGGGGCCACCTCCGTGAAGTCGGGGTGTTCACGGCAAACACCCTGCAGCCACCAACCATGGGAATGACTTCTCCCTGCATTTCTCAGAGTGGATGGGACCACAGCCTCTCTTGGAAAACAGTTTGATTGCAGGCCATTGCTACAGAAAAGTTGTCCCCACTTTACAGCCTGTTAAACCTTGAGACTCTGATAGCCTTAGAAGCACACGGGTAGGGATCTAAGGGGAATATAAACTAAATACCTGATTTCTGGTATAAATGGGGAAACAGTGAGTTTGGGGGCATCTCATTTTGCTTCTCCTATACACACTCAAAGTCTCTCCTAAATTTCAAATTTCAGCATTTATTGCTCTAGAGCGCTTCTTGAAACATACTTGACAAATTATTTGATTGAAGTGCCAATTTCTACATGATCTTTTAAAAGAAGGTGGAATGATAAGCCTAATCCGTATCAATTCCAGTCATGCTCTGAAGCAAACAGAAACAGTAAAGTGTGCAGTCGTTCTCCTCCAAGTCAGCTCGAAGGATACGTATGATTAACATGATAGCAGGAGCCTCTAACTAGATGTCTAATCACAGTGGAGGGCCTGGAACAAACCCCATAAGAAATCATAGCACTCATGTTACACAGCCTCACACAGGGAGTCCTTCTCCATCTGGCAACAGCCAAGACAAAGCTGATCCAAGTTCCCTGCAAAGGGATGAGCTATGTCCCTGGGGGTAAGAGAAATACATGTGCTGACGGCCAGCTATTCCTCTAAGTGCTTCACGCATATTATTTCCCTAATCATTAATACACCCTTGCAAGGTAGGTATTAGTGGCCCCATTTTACAGGTGAGGAAGCTGAGACCTGGAGAAGTCTAAACGGCGGAGCAGGGATTCAATTCTAAGTCAATCTTATCCCCCAAAGTCATGTTTTTTGCTTTTGTTACTGCATTGTCTCCCACGTATTTCTCTTCTCTACCATTTTGCTTCTTAATTATTTTCTCTTGAGGAAATCCCCAAACAGGAGGCAGCACATCTCCGTTCTCTGATGAGTCATTGCATGCATACATAAATGCAAGTCAGCATTAGTCCTCCCAAAATGCTAGTAACAAACTGTTTCCCTGTAAACTAAAGGCCAAGAAAAAAAAGGTGCACTTGGGTTTCTACCTACATTTCTATTTAAAATGCTGGGGAATCCAAGTATTTGCCCTTTCTCGTCTAACTTTCAGTCTCTGAATAACACTGTGTTCTAAACCCAGGCTCAACCCCAGTCTCTCCTCACAGCCACACCCAGCTCTGGGCTTTGGCAGTAGTGGTCCTCTTAAACAGACTATCTTAAAGTCTGAAAAAAAAAAAATGCTGAGTTCTTTCCTGTGTTGAGGAAGCCTCCCGTCACTACAGTGGTCTAGCTCTTCAGTCCAGCATGAACTGATTACAACAGCAGGAACCTGGCTGCTGGGGTCCACAGTCTCTTGATGCTTTAGGTAAACTGGCCGTAAACCCCAGTTTCAAAGCCTCCACAGAACACCACATTTTCTGTGTTTCGCGTCTCTCATCGGGTCCCCTAATATTTGGGAGTCAGAGAAAGGAGCTGCACCCAGCTGCAGCTGGCCCCTCTCTCTGACTCTTTCTGGGCCTCTTCCTTTCCATCCTTCTCACCGTTGCCCTCACTCTTTTCACTCTCCCCTCCCCCTACAGAAACTTCTCTTTCTTTTTTAAAAAAATGTATTTTATTGAAGTATAGTTGATTTACAAACTTTTCTTTCTTAATCACACTCTTGGTAACTCAGTGGCTAAGCCATGTGGTTTATCAGAAATATTTCCTATTCTTTTTATGCCCAAATACCAACAGTGTTATTCCTAAGATAAATTCTGATAAATAAAATTAGGTCTAGAGAAAACCAAAGGAAAAGTAAAATTATCATGTAGAAGATTCAGAAGATTATAAAAGATGGGTTTTAGCAATGTTTCCAGGATTCTACATTATCACTGACCTAAAATGCCACTGATATTATACTTTTTTATACTTGTTAATGAGCCCAAAACCCGTTCCATTAACAGTTGGATCAGCTTGCTTTCTTGCTTCTTGTCTGCCTTCATTTGTTGTATGCTGGACTGAGCTGTCACATGTTTGGAATGTCAATAGTAGAAAACATGTCAATACCATTTTTAAATGGGGGAAAGGACAACTATAATGCCAGCTTCATAATTCAAAAAACTTTCTTCTTTTTTTTCCTTCCCTGGTGGTTTTCTTTTCAATGCCTTCCATCAATTTCCTCAATACTTACAGAAGACATCCAAACAATGTATAGCCGTTCAAAGCCCAACATAATCCTGCCAAAATATTAAGGTCTTTTTCGCCATTATTCCCACTCATAAATCCCTCATACCTGTTAAATGGCTGGCTCTGGTTTTTCTACATATTTCCATATTTTACTCAATCCTTACTCTTTTCCACCTAAATAAAATGCTGACCATATCTTTCATAAAACTCTCCAAGAGCACATCTCAAACTTGCAATGCTCATTTCCTTGGTCAGAATGCATGGTGCTGGTGTTTGTTACCATGATTGCAATTATTACTGCCAATATTGACACTTAATGGACCCTTAAAATGTTCCAAACACAAGGACAATATATGCATTATGTCATTTAATGCTTATAAAATAAAATGAGGCAAGTACTATTTTTAGTAATGTTATTTTTTTTTATAAAGTGGTCACACACACGAGGACAAAGTTAGACATGCGACGGGTAAGGATGAGAATAGGACTCAAACCCACATCCATCTCACTCTTAACCATTATCTGCGTCACCCCATCTGGAACTGATAGTTTCTCTGTCTTGGCAAATGCTTTGCTCTCTGCTTGAACATCCTTCTTGCTTCATCCACTCTTACCGATCCTTCAAGACCCAGTTTAGCCCCCGTACCCCCCGGAAGCCTACTCGTGCTCAAGTTTATTTGGAGAGCCACGTGTCTGCTCACAGGAAACACTGTTCCAGGTCCTTTCACAGCCCTGACCACTCTGTATTGTACCTGTGTGTGTTCACTACCCATGTGGTCAGTTTTCTACTGACAGTAGAACTCTCCCTCAGCATTCAATGAGATTTTTCCCCATTGACAGAGCACAGGGCTGAGGTGGGATGTACCTAGTGACCCACTTTCTGTGCTTCTGGTTTGTACCGAATAGCTTTCCCCCAAGGGAGGAACATCTGTGATGAGGCACACAAGGACCGCTTCAGCAGATGGAAACCTGAGACAGCCTCAGGGCCGTCTGGTGATCCCTTTGCCCCTGGATGAGGCTGACATTAATGCAGTTCGGGCTGATGCCTGGGGCAACCGATCCTGTGATGAAGGGGAGAGACGGTGACTGTTGAATGATGGGAAACTCCGTCAACTATGCAGATGGTTTGGGGACCCCAGCCTATGCGGTAAAAGCATGTGCATGGTCACTGCAACCTCCATGGACAGAACCACGGGGCAAGGTGAGGATGTGTCTCCTTACCCAGAACACTACAGCTAAGGTGCTGCCTTCATGCAAAGAGTACCTGGAAAGCAAAGAGAAGAAAAGCACAAATATAGTTGGCCCCCAGACCAAGCATAGAACCAAGAACCATGGCTTTTGCATGAATTTCTTTGCTCTATAATATGATTTTTTTTAAAAAATCTACCTTATGTTCTTTTCTCACCTTGTACTTCTGTATATTGGATGTATTGGGACAGAAAAAGGTAAGGTTGAAGTGAAGGGAAGTTCAGAGGGTTATGGACACAGGGACGGGGGACAGAGATGGTACTGGGTCTTATCTACCAATCCCACTGCCTGGTGATGAAAATTAATGTATGTCAGGGAGTGTCTACCTTTATAGTTTTAAATGAAGTGGAAGCAGCTGTTGCTCTGAATTCTTTTTAACCCAAGCCCCCAAAAAGACTGTTTAAAGTCCTTTTTCTCCTGAGTCAATGACGTAGCCTAAAATCCTAGGCACTTTTTTGTTTTTTTTTCTAACCTGTGCTGAGAAACTTGCTGTCTGAGGAAATCTTCCATCTCCGAAAGGGCTCCAGGGAAAGACAAAGAAAAGTAGAGTAAACTGAGGTTTAACCACATGACAACTATTTCATTTTTGTTTATTTTTTTTCCTCTAAGATTTTAGAGAAAAATATTCAGGATTCCTCACTGCACGTACAAAAATATATGCAATTGAATATGAAATGTCCAACTCCTTTCCCATAAGAAGATTCCAAGTACACAAGTTCATTTCATACTCTGACCCTAACTTCAGATAGATTGTTTAGAATATAAGAAAAAAAGTGTTCCAGTAAGAAGGTTAATTTCCTATGACCCAAATGAATGCCACTGAGGCAAGTTAGCAAATTCATTTCTATATCTAGGAGCCCCAGATCTTGAAACTGAAGGGCATGGAAATTGATTGTATTAATTCCTAAAAGAAGTGCCAGTTACAAAAAAATGAGGCTTTATATTCTGTAAAGCTCTAAACTGTATGGTACTTAATCGTGCCTGTGTGATGGTGCAGTTCCCAAATCTACATAATTAAGTATAAGAGGGAAGTGGCTACTGGATTCTGCCTCAGTATTGAACAGGAAAAAAAAGAATCTTTATAGCCCTCAAATAAATGCTGGAAGGCAATTGCTCTAGAGAAAAGAAAGCATGCAGGTAGTTAGATTTGTTCAAATAGGGCAGTGTATTCCTGAATGAATTAACTCATCTCTCTGGGTATTTGTCTTAATCCATAAAATCGGGATGGTAAATCAAACTCAATGAGAAATAGTGAGAATTCAGTAACTATTTTAATGTTTGTTAGTCATCTATTGTCATACATGCAACACAGTTTGCACATGATGGTTATCGATTTCCAGAGTTTAGCACTTGTAAGTGTTCCTCTCCCCAAAAGCTTTAATTTAGCAAAGGAAAGTTGCAAGTCCAGCCGCATGGTACATTAGCATTGAACTCCCCTTCACAATGGCCTCACAAAACCATTTTATCCTTACTATTAAATACACATCACCATGACCGGAGTCACACAAAGAACAACTTACCCACTGGCCAGCTCTCCTGACCATTAAAGAAAGATAGGGAAGGAGACCAGAGATTTTGTTTTCGGGTTTGTTTGTTTTTTTATAAACTGTACTGGATGTCCTTTCTAGCAAAGAAACGATGTCCAAATGCTCTGAAAGGAACCTTGGCCCAAATCCCACTGGGTGAGGTATATTCTTTTCTAACTGCAGGGGAGAGAGATAAGGATAAAGATAAGGGCTGTTACTATCCACGGAGGAGCCATGGGGAGGTTGGAAGAGCAGATACCACGATGAGCTTCCAATGACAGACCGCCTCCCGTGGGTCTACCCTGCCTGTTCTCTGGCAGGAAGTGCCTCACGTTTTGTCCGCACGCCTGCAGACCTCAGGTCTTCACTTCAACGTGTTGACTCCGCCTTGAATGGTCCCCACATGTGCCAATATAAGGTCAGTTGTTATCAGTGATTAAGACTGTTTTCTGTGGTTTTCTTAGTTTGAGTGTGTACATAGGTTCTGAGTCCAACGCATTTCCTCTGGTCAGCATTTAAGTTTACACCTTCCTTAAAGCAAGCCCTCCCCTCAGAATCCTTGTTTTGTAAATCCACATTCATGATTCTTATTTCTCTGAGCTTTGGGTCAGAAGAAATCTGGCTGGCTTTAATGTGATATGTGCCTAGGGCCTCAGCCAGGTCTCAGAACTTCAGCCCTACTCTTCAGGGTTTGGATTTTCCTGCTGCTTTGGTTACAGTTGCTCATTTTCTCAATAGGGGATAAGAGACTATGAGTGCTGTTTACTGTGTCTGACATAATAATATTAAGGCTGCTAAGTGAAACTATACTGCTTTATACTAAACATGAATCTGACTTTCTTTACAAAATAGCATCATTTTGAAAACATTCAGGCGTGCATAGTTTCTATCTTCTCCATCTGGGTACCAGACATGCTGCTATGTAAGACGTATTGGACACAGGAGGAAGAGGAAAGAGAAGGTCCCAGGAACCCTGGAAGACTGTCTGGTTTAAATGTATGGAATTTCCTCAGGACAGAAGTCAGGATGGCATGACAGGAAAAAAAAATACAGGCCATCTCCTTATTTGAAATTTCACATTTTATAAATAGGCACAGAAAAAATAGGATTTTGTGTCAGTCAGACTTGACTTCACATCCTACCTCTGCCCCCGGAAGCTCTGAGAACTTCCTTTAGTTATTTATTCTGTGGAAGTCTTGGTTTCCTTGGGGATGATGACACCTGTCAACCATATCGCTAGGGAGCATCAAAGAGGTAACAGTGAAACTCTCACACTCGCAGGGTAGACCCTCAATAAATGAAGGCGAGTGTCGACAGGGGAAAGGATGGGGCCAAGGACTGAGCCCTGAACCCCCCAGCATCTGGGGGTCAGGGAGATGAGGAGGATGCAGAAAGGAGACTGAGAAAACGCTGTCAGGAGGAGACGGAAAACCATGAGAGACGGTGTCCTGGGAACCAAGGTGAAGAAGGTGTTTCCAGGAGGATAGAGCAGCAGAGAAATGAATAAGGTGTTCAGGAAAGAGGGAGAAATAAGAGGACAGCAAGCCAGGGAGCAGGAGTCGCGCTCGGAGCCGGCATTCCATAAATTCCAGGTAATGAATGAATACGAGCGTGCATAAAGGAGCCCACATTCTGAGGGACTACAGCTCATCCATGCAACAGACACCTGCCAAGTGTCACCCTGTACATCTCCCACTCCAGCCTCTGCTCCCACCATCACCCCTCCCCCGTGATGCTGCAGCCTCCTGCTTTCACTTACAAGGACATTTGTGATTACACTGGGCCACTGATGCAAAGATGAATCAGAAACATCCCCTTCAACCAACCTAAGAAAAAAGGTTTTAAAGAGGTCTTGTTTGTGTAACAGGTGTTAGTCCCAGAGGATAGACAGCAATGCAGGAAGAATCCGGTCCCTGATCCAAGACATGTGGCCTAAAACATCTCGTAAACGTCCCAAGGGGAGAAAACTCAAAGTAATCGGAGAGCAATTATGACTAAGTTGGGAGAAGGCAGGAGACCGAGGTGGCCTGAGGGAGCTCACTCTGAGATTAATTTGAGGTTTGCATTGACTTCTGTGATCTGTACATTCAGGGAACAGCTTGGCTGCAGAGGGTGTCAAGGTGGGAATCAGAGGATCACCAGTTAAACCAGCATTGTTTCCAAATCACCACGGAGAGGAAGTCAAAAGCAGATTTTTTAAAAATTTCAGCTTTACTGAGGTATAATTGACATATAAAATTGTAAGATTGTTTAGAGTATATGTACAGTTCTCCTAATGTTTGCCCTGGAAACCGTGAAACACTAAGTCAGGGTAATGATGCACTATTATTATTATTACTTAAGCACAAATATTCTCAAGTCTTCTCATGCTACGAAATTTTTTTTTTTTTTTGGTGTCAGTCAAAGTAATGTATGACATTTTTGAAAAAAGATAATGTGTTTAATCGCCATGCTTGTGGGAGCCGCTTATTTGTCAGAAAGCATGTGAAAACAGACAGGTATGTATTCCCGGTTAGTACAACAGCATTCTAATGCCTGTAGTCATGAAAGCTATAGCTGAATATTCATCACGAGTCTGGTGATAAACCTCAGCTTTCTACCATGCTGTGCTTCATTTCAGTGCAAAGCGGATTGCAGCTTTTTAAAAGTAAGTTGGAAGTGTATTTGCTCAAGGGGTTGACTTTGGGGAGCATGGAAGTGTGCTTCTCTGCTTAAATCCTTTTAGTTGATAATTCAAAAATGGCTTTGGGGGAATAAAGCACGTTAAACTTGGCCTTCCTGCAAGAGGAGTCTTAAGTACAGGCTGCTTTCTTGAGTCTGAGTTGCTGCTGAACTGCCAGGTAGCATCTACAGACTTTCCTGGAAACCGCCTCTGGTTAAAAAACTGAACTCTACTGTGTATAAAATAGATAACTAGTGAGAACCTACTGTATAGCACAGGGAACGCTATTCAGTGCTCTGTGTTAACCTAAATGGGAAGGAAGTCCAAAAAAGAGGGGATATATGTATACATATAGCTGATTCACCTGGCTGTACAGCAGAAACTAACACAACATTGTAAAGCAACTATACTCCAATAAAAATTAATTAAAAAAAAAAATTGAACTCTCTCTCCATTTCTCCTCTAGGGCTTTGCTTCCCAAACCATCCTGTTCAACAAGAAGATAATTGCATCTCTGCCACCGTGGGTGCCCTCTGCTGCCCATGGCTGGAGAGGCCCACAGCTCAGAAATGTACAGAAAGGACTTCGGTGTGCATTACTACTAGTCAACTGGTTGGGGTCTTCTTCAAGTCTGGGTTCACCTGCGTGGGTACCTGGATCCTCTTATTCTTCACAACGAACTCACGGTCTGCAAGTTATTTTTCTCTTGTTAATAAGGAATGCTTCTCGTAGCATGATATTACTGAACAGTTTAAAAGAAAATCTCCTTCAAACTTATCAGTGGTAAAGATAGGAAAGAAAACAAGGTGACATAAAGAACCCCTAATATAATCTTTGAGGTTTTCTCCTTGAAGAGCTTCTGCACTTCTGGCTCTAAATTTCTCATCACTAAAGTGAAAGATTTCAACTAAGATGGTTCTCCTCTAGCCCAAAGCATCTTTGGTTCAGAAGTTAACCATGGCTGAGTTTCTGCCACAACCAACGTAGTCAAATGCGCCATCTGTGCCTCCCATCCCCCTGCCCCCTTCTACACACTGTTGAAATGTCTTCTAAACCACACAGCATGAGAAAATGTCAAATACTAAAAAACTAATTCCAAAATGTTCTAAAGGCAGCACAATAAAGGAAAAGAGACGAAAAATCAATACGCTCAAGATTTTCTAAAAGGTAACTAATGTATCCAAGATGGCCTCAGAATTCCTTCTGGAAAGTCCTGAGGTCCATGATCTCTACCTTTAGCTTTTAGTCTCAGTAGCTCAGTAGTCTCTCTTCTCCTGACCCTCTCCTTCCTGACTTTACATTCACAGTGATTTTTGAAATCAATATCAAGTAATCATATAGAATCTCACTTCTGCACAGGTAACTTACCTTTTTTTCATTTGTAAAGACCAGATCTAGGAACCTTGTTACAATTGAAAATGTCCCTCTTTCTTCCATTCACAGGTAAAGCTCATAGGAAGGCCAGAAGGATAAAAAATGGACATCTTCCCCCAGCCAGTGAGATTCACATAAGCGATGCCCCCATCTAAGGCTAGGTAAGCCTTGCTCAGCTCTGTGGTTCAACCAAAAGGCAGCAGCGACAGGTAACTTCTCACCTGAGAAGAACCAGCCAAGGGGCGCAGTCACTCCCCGGCAAAGGAGCCCTCATCCTGTGATGCTGCTGCGGCCTCCATCGTGTTTCCATTTCAGGCAGAGCAAACATGTGTAAATACTTTATTAAAATTAAAACAAACTGATGAAGTGAAAGCTGTTCCCTCTGATTGATTTTTCAAAAGCCCCCTAGACTGCTTCTGTTACAGATGTTTGCAAAATGATTGGATGCAAAGTGGGCTTAATTCATAAAAGCAATAAAACGTTGCTTATTGACTAAACAGATGAGCTAGCTGAGGGGGGGGGGTGTAATTTGGAGTGTTCTTATTGGAAATGTTTTGAAGAAATGTAATGATAGTGGAGAGATAATAAGAGTCTTATGAGCTGTGGTAAATACATTTTCTTACCGAATGCTTGGGAGATTATGGGAATAACTAGAAGATAACCCTCAGATGTTCAGTTTTACTGGCTTTTTGAATAAACATGTGTAACTTTTAGCTTCATAAAACTATATAATTCCTGAGATGCAACATTTAAAATCCGTCGATAGGTTTTTAGTGTAATGGGGAAAAGTTTAAGACTGGGAGTCAGGACAACTGGGTTCTAGTTTTAGTTTTGCTACTGACTCTATCACAGTTCTCTTCGATAAATAAGTGATGGGGAGACAGAGATGGGGAAGTCAGGTCTCTTCTCTCCAGGAGCATAGAGTCTAGTGTCATAAGCTGGGGTACTCAGAGAGCCCTAAATATTCCAAGGAAGTACGTCGGGGGCGGCTGGGGAGAAGTGAAGTGGGGTGAGCAGGGGTGCTCTGGGCCCCCTACCTCTGCTTCAGCGAAATATCTCTGCTTTTTCCAATCACATAGGGCTACAGAGTAACACTTCACCTGCCGAAAGAACTGGTTGCTTTAAAATTTTTTGAGAAACAGTAGTTTCATGATAAGTCGTGCCTTTCCTACCTATCACGCAAGTGTAACTGGAAAAGTAAGAAGCCAGTGGCAGGTATGCAAGTTTTTGTGTTAAATTTGAGTCATGAAGAAGCAGATGTCATTTTCTCTGTTGCCACCTTCTTCCCCTCAGTTCATGGGTGTTCTTGGATTAATATCAATATTTTCATTATTGTAACTCTTTATTCTTACATAGGTTAATTTGTATTTAGAGGTATATGAATAAGAATAAACACATGTCATACATTTCACTCAGCAGAGAAATGTCATCGATATTGACAGAATGGATAGTAAGACACAGTGATGCCCCTGCACTGGACGTAAGTTTGGAGAGAATCAATACCAGGCTGTGTTTGGAGGCCCATATGGCCTATGATGTCTGTATCTTAACCCCACAAAACACTTCCTCCATGGACTACAGAGACTGGGTCCAGAAAATCTACGTCCAGCGTCAGAGATGAGACACATAATTGCATGTGCAAATGCTGGCATCTTTAAAGAGCACATCATCTGCTGGACACTCTATAGCTTCCACCAGTGAGACATGCTGCCTTCCTTCTCTGCTCTTCATTTGCTGTCACTTCTTGCAGTCCTTGATACCCAAGATTTATCACACCAGGGGAAATAGGTCAAGATTCCATCCAAAACCACCTCCAGTGTTGTTTCTCCTTAGCTTTACTGGTTATAATAAGGCTTTGACATCAAATGGAGGTAATGAGAACATTTCAACAACATTTTTTTATTACTTTAAATGTCAGTAACAAGAATGCATACCTAGCCATCATGGATAATTTCCTGTATTTTATTGCACATTTATATGAACTCTGAGTTCCTGGTGTCTGACACGAGATAGGAATTTAAAGCATATCTATAATGAATAACTTCTTGTGTATACATAGCCGAGCTTTTTATTCTAAACTCCATTCTGATGGGCTGCAGGAAAGTCGCTTTCTTTCAGTCATTCTTGTGGATTCCCTCCCACCTGCCCTCCCGGGGATGTTCCATGTCCCTGGCCTCTCATAAGCAGTACTGCAGGTCACTGATTATTTGTCCTTGCACGCACTGCTGCAATGACTATTGTCTTTATCTACATGGCCCACAGGGTCATCAGCTCTCTGGGAGTCTTTTGGAACTTTCAGAACCTCTGTAGATCTGGTCCCGTCTCTTTATGACTTTATACCCTGAGAACCTACCTTCCTGGGGTCTCCCAGCCTCCTGGGGGCACTACCATAAAAAAGCTCTGAGCCCCATCTCTATGAGGGTGAAAAGCATTGCTCTTTTCCCCAACTGGAGGAATCGTTATCTGTGTATGCGTGTATCTATCTATCTATCTCTTATCTACCTATTATCTATCTACTTAGCCTAATGATGAAGTTGAACTTCACATCCACTTATGGCTAGTCCATTTGGGTGTGTTATTTTGTTTCACTTTGCCACAACCGTGGGCTGTAGAGCATGTTTGGGAATTAAAATTCCAGCTGTGCCATTTATGAGTAGCATGACTTTGGGTAAGTTACATAAACTCTTTGTGGCCTCATTTCCTCTTTTGCAAATGGGATAAGATTGCCTACCAATGAGTTTAAGTAAGATAAAAACTTTTAACACGTAGTATCTATCATATAGTAAGCTCTTAAGAAATGTTAGCTACAGTCATTGCATTACAGCTTCCCAACAAAATGAAACATTTCACCCCTTACGATGCGTTTTTACATATACTTGGATGGAAAGTAACAAATCTGAATTTAAAGTGGAAGAACATGCCTTGATTAAGTGTGCCCAAGGTTTTGGGCATTGGACATAGTGTGAAAAGTCACCAGTCTTTCTCTGCCACCTTCAGAACATCTCACACAGGTGAAACACATTACATTCAAACCTATTCTCCACAGAGCCAAGGGCAGATGTTGGCTTTTGCAAAGGATATCACTCAAGTAACAAAGAAGAGAAAATGTATAGATGTATTTTCCTTCAGAAGAGGAAAGGAAAAAAATTAGTGAAACAAGACCAAATACAAAGATGAATGGCAAAAGAATGGAAGCAATCTAGATTGAGAAAAAAGAAAAGTAATAAGATTTTTTTGTTGAAATGACTGTATTGAGATTTCTGGGATACTTACCCTGCAGTAACTTTCATTAAATAAAAATGGACCTCGATGCATAAAGCACAGACTTATATGGCAAGTCACAGAACGATGGCCCTCCAGGAGGAAAATTAACCCTAAATACTTGACTTTTCCTAAAAACCTTGCAGTGAACTCTTTATTAGACATGGGGGCAGATTACTGAACTCAAAAAGTGTCTCAGGACTGCTCATCCTGTCAAATGTAGGCGTATGTGTATTTGCATATTCATACCTTACAAGACAATGTTCCTCCTATGGTGTTTCACATAATTAGATCCAAGTTATCTGTGATCCTGAGTAAAGAACAGACCATTGATCTGAATGGATAATGGAAATGGTATTGGCTTGAGTTGGAATAATCTGTTTCTAGTTCTACCTCTACTGCCAAGCAGCTGTGCAATGTGGACAGAGCAGCGGATAACATAGAGGCTCAGTTTCCTCATATGTGAGTTGAAGCGGTTGGACTGTACCATCTCTAGTTTGCTTCCTAGTGACTTTTCTTATGGACAATTCAGCAATATGAGTGTTGTTGATTCATTCCTGACTTCAGTGATCCTGCAGACTATCCATGACCTTCTTAGAACTCTGTTTGAAAGACCTGGTATTTACTTGTAAAGAGAGAGACAGGGATTGTTATGATTCATGTCTAAGAGAGCCTTTTACTTGCCTTCAGATTCCTTTGAAGTTGAACAAAGATAGAAATCGGGCATTAGTCACAGCCCAGAGAGTAAATGACAGCTCCCTCGAGATTCTTGTCACCGATTTTAAGTGAGTGAAATGAGGAGGGAAGAGTGGGTGTGTTCAAGTCTCCTTTGAATGTGTTGCGCTGCTTTTCATATTGTGGGGAAGTTTCCCTCAGGTCAAGCAACCTTCTGTTGAATTTCACATGGTTATGCTTTTTAAATTATAAATATTCATTTGATTAATATTTCTGCAACCATGAGCTTAAAAAAAAATCTATTCAAACACAATAGCCCAAGAACGTTATGAGATGGACTTACTATTGAACCTGAATGGTCTACTGACAGGGCTCCCCTATTATCTGCTCTCATGGAAGAGGCAGGAAAGAAAGAAAGAAATCAGAAAATCCAGGGTCAGCTTTTCAACATGCAGTTACCAGCATTTCAAACACTGCAGCTAGCCGGAGAACAAAGCAGAAAAATAATACACCTTCTCTCAATGAAGGTATGTGGAAGGTGAATTCAAGAATATCCTTGGCTCTAAAAGGATATATTATTTTCAAAAGGGTGCAAGGAGACAACTTTTCTCAGCTAACTGTTGGGGGCATAAATTCATATAATCTTTTAGAGTACTTTAGAAAAATAGATATATGAAGGGGATAGAGAGATATGTACACAGTAGGAGGAGAGACGGGGAGAGAGAGAACATATGTCAGAAGACTTAAAGAAGTTCATGTTCTTTGTTGTAGCAATAATTCTCCTTTATCTAGAAATACATTTTAAAACTAATATTTTTATATACATGGGTATAAATATTACATATATTAGCTGCATATAGGTATGTATATTTAAACATTATGTATAGGAGTATTTATGTATATATACATATGTACACACAATATATATACATGTATGTATGCACATAGAATAGAAATCCTTCTTTCAAATATCATTGTATTTAATGCACATACACATGTAGTAAATAATGTCTCTGTGTGTTTCTTATCAAGATAGAAAAAGTTAAACGGTAATTCACAAATTGCTGTAGGTTCAGAGTGGAGAAGCTGGAGATTTCAAATCTCCAGGGAGCCAGTCTTGGGGGAAAGACCCACATTTATGAGTTTTACCCCTCAGGTTCCACCAGGTTATCAGTGTGAATATAATCTGAGAAGAATCTCCTCATGATCCAAGAGGAAGAGAGGAAAGATAACTATTTTGATATATGGCCAGAACATTCTTTTCTCTTAACAAAGGACTTGCCTCAAAAAAAAAATGATTTACTCAGAGCCTAACTAATCTGGGGGAAGGGAAAACCCCACTCCAGACACCTCTAACCTTGTTGTCTCACCTAAGGTGGAAAAAACTGAGATGCTCTTGTGAAGGTCACAGCCCAGTGACGCAGGCTCACTAACAGGCTGAGACCTAATCATAAGATTACAGATTGCTTTCCATCCCCTCATACCTTACCACCAAGTTAATTAGGCATCTATAAAATAACAGTGGATTGCAACTAAAAGAATAACAAAGCTCAGACCCCAGAGAAAGATTCTCTAGAGAAACCCAGACAACAGGGGAGAAAAAAACCAGAGAAAATGTTAACCTCTAACAAACACCTATGGCTACAGGGAAGAGTAAACACAACCTAACTCCTAGCCAGATAAACGTAAACCTCACACTGAAGGCTGATCTGCCCCACTCTCTTTTACTCAGTACATCCAGCTTTCAACGAAAAAATTTAAGACATGCTAAAAGGTTAAAAAAAACAGTTTGAAGAAACAAAGCAAGCATAAGAGCGGACTAGATATGTCAAAGTTTTGGAATTATCAGACTGAAAGTATAAAATAACAGTAATTAATATGCTAAGGGCTTTAATGGAAAAAGTGGACAACATGCCAGACATGTAAGCAGACAGATGGAAACTCTAAGAATCAAAAGTAGATACTGGGTCAAAAACACTGCAGCAGAATGATGAGTACCTTTAATAGGCTCGTCAGTAGATTAGACAGGGCTGGGGAAAGAATAAGCAAGTTGGAAAATATGTCAATAGAAATTTCTCAAATTGAAAAGCAAAAAGAAAAAAATGAAAAAAATGGGACTGAATGTCCAAGAAATGTGGGACAATTAGGAAATGTATGACATAACGTGTCATGGGAATACTTGAGGAGAAGAAAGTTCAAGAAAAAAAAGGAACAGAAGAAATATTTAAAGCAACAACGGCTGAGAATTGCCTTAAATTAATGTCAGAAACCAAACCGAAGGTCCAGGAAGCTCAGGGAATACAGAGCAGAATAAATACCAAAAAAAAAAAGTATACTCAGGCATAACATTTTCAAACTGCAGAAAATCAGAGATAAAGAAAAATTCTTGAAAGAAGCCAGAGAGGAAAAAATATGTTACCTATAGAGGAACACAGATAAAAATTGCACTAGACTTTTATTCAGAAACCATGCAAGAAGAACAGAGTGGAATGAAATATTTAAGGTCTTGAAAAAACAGAACTACCAACCTAGAATTCTTTATCCATTGAAATTACCTTCAAAATTGAAGGAGAAATAAACATTCTCAAACAAAGTAAACTGAGGGACTTTTTTACCAGTAGACCTAACTTGCAAGAAATGTTAAAAAACTTTCTTCAGAGAGAAGGAAAATGATAAAGGTCAGAATCCTGGATCTACAAAAGAAAGGAAGAGCATTTGAGAAGGAGTAAATGGAGGTAAAATTATTTTACTTTTAAAATTAAATTTTTAAAATTTAATAATAAATTTTAATGTTCTTATTTTTAGTGCATCTAACACATAACAGTTGATTCAAATTAACAGCAACAATGTATTTGGTGATTATAGCTTATGGATAAGTGAAATGAATGTCAGCAATGTTATAAGAGATGGGAGGGAGGAATTGAGAATCCTCTGTTACAAAGCATCTGCACCACCCATGACGCAGTGTAGTGTTATTTGAAAGTATACTTTGACTGATTATAAATGTATATCACAAACTGTAGGGCAACCACTGGGGAAAAAAAGTGAGTCTGAAGTTGGTGATTTCCCCTTTCTAGGCATTTGTGGAAGTCAGAAATTGCACAAAGCAAGCGGCTAAGAAACTAAGCACAAAACCACTGAAATGTAGAACAGAGTATTCAGTAGTTTATTAGGCTGAAGAGTAGATAACTGGATTTCAGGACCCAATGAGAAAGAAGAGACATTGGTAAACTGTCTAACCTGACCAACTTGGATCTCTGGACAGCATATTACAAACCTGAAAAATTCAATACTGGACATTAAGATGTCAGTTGACAAGGGCTCTATCCTTGATCAAACATTAGTCAGCCTCCTCTGAGTCCTCTTCTCAACCAGGCCTGGACCCTGGCCTGCAGTCCTTGGCCTTCCAGCCCAGTTTTAGCAAGAATCTAAAGCAGTTTAATGGGAATCCCCCCACGTTTGATGTTTAATTAATTCATCTTAACAATTTTCCATCCACCGACTCCTGCCCAGTGGCTATAAATCCCCAGCTGCCCTTGCTGTGTTTGGAGTTGAGCTCAGTTCTATACAAAGTCTCTCTCCTCTACAGAAATAGTTTGAATAAAATCTGACTTTTCACCTTTAACAAGTGTCAGTAGATGGGTTTCCAGCACATTTAACACAGCAGAAAAGAGAATGAATAAACAGTAAAATAGGTCAGTAGAAAGTATCTAGGCTGAGACTTGTAGAAGAAAAAGGATGAAAAATATAGGAAAAAACATCAAAGAAAAATACGCTTTAATTCCATACAATTAAACTTTTTCCTCCATGTGCTATGTAGTGGGGGAAAAAAAAGTTTAACTGAAGTCCCAGGAAGGTTGTTAAGAGAAAATGGGGCAGAAAACATAGTTGAAAACCTGTTAAAAATTTTTTCCAAACCAAAGGTTCTGGTTCAAAAAGGGCTGTGAGCTATGAGCAGAAAAAAAACGTAAATGAAATTATCCATAGACTCATCATAATGAAATTGCTAAAAGGAAAAGGCAAAAGAAAAATTTTGAAAACAGAAAAAATCACCATCAGAGAAAAAATTACACTGGTACCTGATCTCAGAGCAGAAATGACAAAACCTAGAAGACAGAATATTATCTTTAAAATGGTGAAAGAAAGGAACAGCTAACATAGATTTCTATAAAATTCAATACCCAGCAAATATACCCTTGAAACAAAAAAATTTAATAGAGATATTTCTAGCCAAACAAAAACTCAGAGTTTTTTGCCAGTTGGCATCATTAAAGGAATCACTTAAGATAATTTTTCGAGAAGGAAAAAATATCCCAGATGGAAACATGGGAATGCCAGAAGAAATGAGGAGTAAAAAATAGTAAATATGTAATTAAATATAAATATATATGAGCTATGCAAAGCATGAATATTAAAGCCTCATGGAGACTAAAATATATGCAGAATTAAAATACATAGAGAAAAAACCCTAGTGGGTATAAATGGAGATAAAGATCCGAGCACTAAGTGGAAAGTGCTAGAAGTACTAAAATATGCTAGGCAGTAACAAGTCAAAATAAACAATGTAAGGACCAATCTAAAATATAATAATATATAACGATTATAGCATAATAATGTAATATAAATATAACACACAAGTAAATAGAGATGAAAATGTAATAATGAAATATCTATTTACATAAAAGTCAAGGAAAGAGAAAAGACTTATAATAACATGTAACTGTAATAACACACAACTTAGAGATGAAAAATATAATAAATTTCCATTAATTCAAAAGAGCACAAGAAAAGAGAAAAATGTATAAACATAGAGCAATAATCAATGCAGAAAATTAACAAAGTCTGTTGCTTCATGAAAACATAAAGACAGAGAATTACTTATCAAGAATTGCTTATCAAGAAACAAAAAAGGAGACACCAGTTGCCAGTAGGAAAGAGAGGCATATTACTATAGATATTACGGAAATTAAAATGATGAGCAATATTAAAATAACTTTATGCCAAAAAATTTGAGAATGGAAATAAAATAGAGAAATTCTTTGGGAAAAAAAAAACCCTTACCAAATGACATAAGCAGAAATTAAAATCTAAATATATTTATATTTATTAATTCCATTTAAATTGCATCAAAAAACCTGAAATAATATATAAGAATAAATGTAACAAATGACCTGCAGAACCTCTTTCTAAAAGATAAAAAGCATTACTGAGATAATTTAAAGGAATTATAACTAAATGTAGAGATATATTCATAAATCAGAAAGCTCAATATTTTTAGGGTATCTATTTTCCCCAAATTGACCTATGGATTCAAAACCCCAACAGGGTTTATTGTGAAGTCAATTCAAAAATGTATATGGAATACTACCAAATGTAACATAAATAGCTAATGGGAAGAAGCTGCATAGCACAGGGAGATCAGCTTGGCGCTTTGTGACCACCTTGAGGGGTGGGATAGGGAAGGTGGGAGGGAGACGCAAGAGGGAGGGGATATGGGGATATATGTATGTGTATAACTGATTCACTTTGTTATACAGAAGAAACTAACACAATATTGTAAAGCAATTATACTCCAATAAATATGTTAAAAATATATATATGGAAATACAAAGAAATTAAGAGATACAAAATAATCTTGGAAAAGAAGAATAAAGTTGGAGGATGCACACTAACTGATGTTAAGACTTACTATGAAGTACAGTCATTGGTTTGTGGATACATAAACGGATTATTGGAACAGAGTAGAGACCAGAAATAGACCCACATATATACATTCAATTGATTTTTCACTAAAGACCTGAGGTGTCTCAGAGAATGTCTTTTGAAAGAAAATAGCACTTCAATAACTTACTAAACACGTGGAGGGAAAATAAACTAATTACACACCCCTAACTCACGTTTCGCACAAAATTTAATTTGAGATGGATCATAACGCTAAACATAAAAGCTAAATCCATTAAAGTTCTATAAGAAGTCATAGGAGAATAACTTTTCAGGTAGGTAAAAATTTCTTAGGAAAGACATGCAAAAATCATAATCATAAAAGAAAAAAGGCAAATTGGAACCGATGATAATTTAGATCTTCTACTCTTCAAAAGCTACAACTAAGAAAATGAAAAAACAAGCCACAAGCTGGGAGAACACAGTTTCTGTACATATCCGGCAATGGAGTGAAGGAACCATTCTGTGTGGTACTGGGGTGATGCCTACAGGAATCTGTGCATTTGTCAAAACCCATAGAGCTGCACATGCCAGACAGCGCACTTGAATGTATGCAAACTAAAAAGTAAAAATTAAACCAGGATGTCTAGGGATCTGAGGATGGAATGCCAAATGAATCAAAGTACCAGGGATGTGTGACATGACCTCACTGAAGGGGCAGGTGTGGGGGATCTAAGTTAGCCTGGAAAATGTTGTTTTAACTGGAAACTGTAAGACTAAAGACAAAGGAACTGTACTCCCTTGTAAATTTGCTTCTCATGGCAAAGGGGGTTAACTATTATCAAACTTCTTTACGTGTATACTGGTGTTTGACAAGTAAGAGATGGATGGTGGATGGCTAGAATCAAGTTTCTCATTGTTGGAAAGGGAAACTACAGGTGAGCAAGAAGGAAAGGCTGGAATGAACCCTGTGGTGAGTGTTGGATTAGTCAAAGACATCAGTATGAACTCGTGTGTGTGTGTGTGTGTGTGTGTGTGTGTGTGTGTGTGTGTGCGCATATAAATATACATATACTTACAGAGGATACAGAGGCAATACCCCACCCTGCATACATTAGTTTGTACACATACATGTGTTATCTAACCTGCCCACTGAGACGGCCTTGACACCTGGATGCTAACATCCAGATTCTGGTTTCTAAATATTTTTCTGCTAGAAAAAAAACCAGGGCTCCTTGGAGAAATGTCTGATTCTAGAACATTGACGGGGAATATGCAAGATGAACCTGGAGCATCTCTTCGGCCTAGAAAGTAAGGAAGTGTTGAAAAAAAAGAAATGATGGGGACATATCAAAGGAACACATGAATAGGGGTAGGGAATTAAGAGGTACAATCTACTATGTATAAAATAAATAAGCGATACAAATATATAGTACAACATAGGGAATATAGCCAATATTTTATAGGAACTGTAAATGAAATATAACTTTTAAAAAAAGGAACACACAAGCCCAACTGAAATAGCTACCAATAGCCAGAACTACTTGAGCAACAATATAAATAAGGTAGTATTGGATTATCATCCACAGGATAAAATAAATCCATAGTTTGTATAAATAAATGGTTGAATATACAAATAAATGAAGGCAAGGAGGCAAAATCTCCCTTACACAAAATCTCAAATATATGTAGATATTTTCCCCATAGAAGGTTCAGTTAATCCACCCCCTTGAGAGTACTCTGAATTTTGTGACTCACTCCCCAAGAGTAGAGTAGGTAGAGGGAAAAATAATAACTTCAAACTGGAGGAACTGGCCATCGCTCCTTAACCAGGAGATATGGCACTGATGTTATGTGGAGGTCAGGTACCTCCAATATGATGTGACAAGAAGGGCACTTCGCCCATGTCATATTCTTTCCAAAAACCCCTAACCAAGTCTATTCAGGAGAAAATGCACCCACATTCTGCAAATTACCTGGTGAGGATGCCTTAAAACTATCAAGGTCATCAAAACAAGGACAGTCTGAGGGGCTGTCACAAACCAGAGGAGGCTAAGGAGACATGAAGACTAAAGGCAATGGACTGTATCCTGGAACAGAAAATGGACATTAGTGAAAAACTGCTGAAATCCCAGTAAAGCGTGGACCTTGTTTACTAGGAAGGGCTTTAGTTGATGTCTTAGTTTTGAGAAACGTAGCGTGGTAATGTAAGAGGATAATATTAGGGGAGAGTGAAACTGGATGAAAAAAGTAGGGGAACTCTGCATTACTTCCATAAATCTGTAAATCAGAAATCATTCGAATAGAAAATTTACTTTAAAAAATTCTTATTGTGCCATGTTTAGCCCAACATAGGAATTCGATATTGTTGAATGAATTATATATGAAAATGGCTTAGCATGTCTGGAACACGGTAGGTAATCAGTATGACAGTTTAAGGAAACAATTAAAAAGACATAATAAATTGCCCTTGATTAGGGATCACACCAAGGTCTTTAAACACTTTGAAGATAAAACCCAACACTGATTTTAATGAAGTTGCTTATGTCTTCAGTGTCTGGGTCATATGTTGGTTTCTTTCCACAATATTCTCTTGACTATTAAGATCAGCTCTAACATCTCTAAGCAAGAATTACCCAGCAATAAAATTCAAGAGCACCTTTTAAAAATAATATCCTTGTCTTTAGATTTCCAGGTGCAAAGAGGAATCTGATACCTTCATTGTATTCCTCTTTTCCTTTTGTGCTAAAGTTAGCTTTTGACTAATGCTTATTGCCTAAGCTGTATCACTTTTGATGTTGACATGGGCAATTCCAAAAAATATTAAACTTTACTCTGCCTAGTATTCCGTTTCACACTGGGACAAATACAAGCTAAGCTTCAGAATTATTCATTTATTAAAGTTCTAGAAGTTCTTACTTGTTAAGTCAAAGGAACACAAAGTTCAACTTAAATTCCAACGTTACACCCTATCTGAAATCCCAGTTCATAAAAAGAATTTGAACACAGAATTTTTAAGTGCATTTTTTTTCTTTCTTTTCAACGTTGTGCTTCAGATGAAGCCTCTGTAAACATACTGTCGGAGTGAAGGATATCTTGTTTCTTAGCTGCAATACAATTTCACAGAACGTGGAAATGAGAGAGAGAAAAGAACTATTAAATCATCGTGTCCGCTCCCTGCTGGCACTGGATTGCTCCCCGCCGTACATTTTCCGTTGCTTTGTCGATTTTGAAATGACTCAAGCAAGGAGGTTTCCATCACTTCCCTCGGGAGACTTTTCAATGGTTTAATAGCCCTCACTGTTCAGATTGCTTTAATTTTCCTTCGCTCAATTTTCCTTTGCTTAATTTTATTCTGTCTTTCCCAGTTGCACTCCCCTGGATGTGCTCTCCCCCTCCCCAATGTTAGAGGAGCTCTCATCTGTTAGTCATCTAAGGCACGGATTTAGTCCTTTTAATCTCCGCTCAGAAATCCAATGTTCAGTCTTCCTTAACTGTTCCACTTGACTTTCTTTGGAGACATTCTATTTGTTGTCAGTTAACACCAGATTGATTTAAGCAGAATATAACTAAATTATTAGTACTCTGTTTATCCCAGAAGTCTATAATACGTGTTTAATATATTCTTGCACAAACAGCAAGCTCTTCTGTAATCTTTTTAACACCTATTTAGTGCAACAGCGAGCTAAACAATGCACAAAGGAGAACTCAGATTACTTCCCACGGATTTAAACCACAAATCCAAGTACGGCCGGAGTAGAGGTGGACCAATTTTTTAACGATGCATACGCTCCCATATTTTTCTAGGAGATTTGTAAAATTATAATAAGGTTGGTTATGATTTATTTTACTTAAAGTATATGGTAGCTACTGTTACAAAGATATATTTCAATAATTTCAATAATAAAAGGTTATCTTCTGATATTAGAAAACTTAGGAAAAATTTAATAAATTGTGATACTACTTATATTTGTAACATGAGAATTAGGGCCCTTATCCTTAGCCCTGTGGGAAGGAGCATGGGGTCAGAGGAATAGACCAAGAAGCACTTAGCCTGAAGCAGCTGAAGCCTGAAGGCCCCTCAGTTTCTTTCCCCTGCTATAGTCTGAATGTTTGTGTCTTTCTAAAATGCATATGTTGAAACCTAGTTCCCAAGGAGATGGTATTAGGAGGTGGGATCTCTGGGAGGTGATTAGGTCAGGAGGGTGGAGCCTTCAGGAATGGGATCAGTGCCTTGTAAAAGCCACTTGAGAAAGCTCTCTCTCACCCCTTCCTCCATGTGAGGACACAGGGAGAGGACAGCCACCTATGAACCAGGAAGCAGGTTCCCACCAGACACCGAATCTGCCAGCAACTTGATCTTGAACTTCCCAAGCTCCAGAACTTCAAGAAATAGGTGTTTGCTGTTTATAAGCTGCCGAGCCTCTGCTATTTTGTTATCGCAGCCCAAGTTGACTAAGACACTCCTCTTCCGTCCATTACTGCTCAGAGTTGCTGGGAATATTCTCAGGTGTGTGTGGAGTGGGGGACAATTTGCAATGGGGAAGTATTTCCATGTCAGTATAGCAGGTCAACTGCCCCAAGACAGCTCAGAACGATTGGGACCTAAATCTCTAATGTTCTAGCAATTCGTTATGATGGATATTTTCATTCTAAATAGGCATTCCTAATTACTTTCCTAATGTATTTATAATTTTGTCATTTTTTCTCAATGAGGACCACTCACATCTTCTAAGCTTTAGGTCACATCACTGTGAATCCACCTTGGCTGAGCTGATGATGGTGCAGGTTCCCCAAACCACAGCATCAGCCAAGCTGCAGGTGCCAGGCACTGACCTAAGGTGAGGACAGGGAGTCTGTTCTATTCCTTTCCCTCTGCCAAGTGATCAGACACAACCCCACAGGTATACTTGGGGAATCCGGTGATAAAGCCAGCTCATCCAGGGTTGGAGGGACAGTCACTTTTTTTCCTAAATTATTACAGGTTCTGATAACTTCTGCAACTTTCAACTTGAAAAATCGAAATCTTAATTGTTGAACCAATACTTCCTGATTTTATTTGGCTACAAACCCACCTTTTTTCCTTTTTAATACATTACCCACCATTTTGCTAATGGACTTATGTTCTAAGGAACACATTCTGGGAAATACTCCACCGCTGCATCCCCGACAAATCTAATGTTAATGCTCTTTACGCAGTAGGACTTAAAGCACGTATGGAATTAATGTGGTTATTGAGTCCTATAAAGAGTTAAGGAAGCTAGACAGAAATCTCCATGAAGCTTAATGAATAAAAGCTCTCTCTATGGATATGTTCTATATCTTCTCTTTGTTATTGATTACATGGATGTATATTATTGTTAAATCTTATTGAACTGAGCATTTAGGATATATTGTATGTACATTACATCCCAAGAAAAAAGAAAGTGAAAATAAATAAAACTCACCTTGGGGAAAAAAAAAAAAAAGAGAGAAGTCTCTCTATTCCGAAGTAATTGAACCGAACAAAAACCTTCTGAAAG
This sequence comes from Eubalaena glacialis, assembly GCF_028564815.1. Taxonomy (NCBI): domain Eukaryota; kingdom Metazoa; phylum Chordata; class Mammalia; order Artiodactyla; family Balaenidae; genus Eubalaena; species Eubalaena glacialis. The sequence goes on along the minus strand of NC_083729.1, from coordinate 4,903,015 downwards.
AGGAGTTAGCAGTCTCTACTTTGCCCCGAGTCCCCAGTCCTTGAAGGTAATTTCCACCAGAAGTGTATTGGGCCAATCATTCCAGACCCCTGTCTGGCTGACAAATCATGCAGAAGTACTGTCAGCCTCAAGCCTCACCGGAGGTTTCCTGCCATGCCATCTGGGCTGATGTTACTTATCTCGCTGTGTTTCTTAAATCTTTAATTAGCAACAGGTTCTTTGTGTGAGGACGGACTGCAACCCCTGGGCTACTTCACGGGCCAGTGAACCTCACATGCTCCTGGGAAGGCTTGGTTCCAAATATGCTCTCTTAGTTCGCTTCTTCCACAAATGCTCCTTGTTGGAATCAGGCAAGGAAACAAATTATTCTGATGCCTCCAAAGTGAAAGTGAATGTCATTTGATCTAGAAAATCCCAATCTCCATACAATTTCTTCCACAAAATCAGATCGTTAGGAAGATAAACATATTCTCACTGATTTTATGTCTACTTCTTCCATCAATTTTTTGGGGGTGAATTGAAATCTCCAACTGTAATTGTTCAGTAAACTATCTCTTTTATGCAGTTCTTTAAGTTGTTCTACATGTTTCTGAAGCCTCATGTGGCTTCTGGTGGCTCCTGGTGGCTCTTGGCTTGTGGCAGCATAACTCCTTAGCTTTTGCTCTTAAGGATTTCCAAATGTTGGATGGTGCCCACCTACATGATTGACTTTTTCTTCTTAAAGTCAACTGATTGTAGATGTTAACCACATCTGCAAAACACCTTCACAGAAACACCTAGACTCCTGTTTGATTAAATGACAGGCCTAGCCAAGTTGACAGTGACAGTTAAAACTAACCATCATTAAACCGCTTCACTAAACTTTTGTACCTTAATACAGCATCTGCGAAACTCAGGGATCTAAAAAAGTATTCTCAGAAGCCCTCAAATTCCAAGTGATTTTAAAATGTACATTTTTTCCTTATACAAATACTTTCAAAGACAGAAGATGAAAGTTGTCTTTTGCAGCATAATTGGATGTTGAGACACATTTTCAAATATTAAGAATACCGTCTCTTATTTGAATATGTACATTTATATTGAATGTATATATATTTATATTGAACATATATGTGTGTATATATGTGTGTGTGTATATATATATGTTTTATATATATACATATACATATATATATATATATATATATATATATATATATATATATGGAGAGAGAGAGAGAGAAGTTGAAAGAATAGAGCAATGAACTGCCATCTCACTTAAAGTATCCCCTGGTTACTCATGAAGTTTCCCAGATATCCATTTTAAATATGGCCAGAAGGGGTCTCTCCTATTCTGCCTTCCATGAACCCTGTGGCTGCCAGACTTTACGGAGGACCCCATGACACCCACTCCTAGAATTAACCTTTGTGTAATCCCTATCTCTTGAGTGTGAAAAGGACCCGCAACTTGTTTCTAATCAAGAGAATGTGGCAACAGTGACACACCTGATTATGTGCACATGATTATAGAAGAGTGTGGTGCCTGTTTCGTTAGAGTCTTTATCCATTTCTAGCTCTCAAAAGCAAGCTGACATGAACACAGCTACAAAGATAATTCTGCCAACAGCCTTGATAAGCCTGGAAACAGAGCCCATTCCAGACAAACCTTTTCATGAGAACGCAGCCCGGCCTGTGAAACCCTAAGCAGAGGACCCAGCTAAGCTGAGCCCAGACTCCTGACCCATCGAAACTGTGAAACAATATAGGTGTGAGTTTTTTTAACTTACATAATTTGTGGTGATTTGTTGCACAGCTTAGAAAATCTAGTATAAACACCCATCTACCCAACCATCACAAATTAAATACGAGTGTGTAGATATGTATGTGTGTGTTTAACACTGTCCCATATTTTCTTTACTTAGTTTTTATTTCCTGAACCATATCTACGTTTCAGGCATCATGATGCTTTACCCTAAATACTACAGTGAGTTTCTCATCAAAGTAAAGACAATCTCCTATAATTATACTATAATGATATTTATATACTTAGCATACTTAGCAAATTAATCATACTTAGCAAATTACCAATAATTCCAAAGTATCAAGTAAAACTGAACTTCATTTATGTATTCTTTGAGACACAAAAGACTTTTTTAAAAAACTTTTCAAAGAGGTCCACACATACTCATTTTTTGAAAACTATTTTAGCAAAGGTCTACTAGAAGATAGGATAAATTATTAAATTGAATATAAATGACTAAATGATACCACATTTAAAAGTATCCATAACATTGTTAATTCCCTGTGTTCATTCCAAGAATAATGAGTTTAATACTTGGTTATTTACATATTTTTACATATTAAAGGCCACTTAATGTCCACCAACTACTGCTGAAGACAGTCTGGGCAGCCCTTCCTGACCCTCTCTCATCTCCAGCCCTAGTAGTATCCAGTCCAGATTCTTTAAATTGCAAACAATAAAATCCACTTAAACAATTTTAAATGTATTGAATGGGCATTATTTCAATAATTTTTAAATGTTATAGAATTCAAGAAGGGCAAACCAAAATTAAGTCAGACTTTGTGAGATTAGAATTGATGATTGACAAATGGAAAGTCTAGTACACTTTGTCTCTACTTGGTCTTCAAGGTGTTATGTATTCGATCTCTATCTTAAATTCTGGCTATTTTTTTTCTGCTTACTTATTTTATCTTGAATTTAGTACAGCATAGTCACCAACTCTGATCTAAATTGTGACACTTCAATCCCAGAGCCCTTTACCACCTGACTCAGACTCCCACGGCCCCATCCCTCTCCCCAGGTATAAAACAATACTCTCCTTTTCTCACTTATCTAAAAGTAAGATTGGATAGGGTCACAATTGTTGCAAAAAAATGTAGGCTAATTGTGATCCCACACACGATTATAACCACTGCTCAAAGTGGCAACTGTTCATTTCAACATGCAAGTGAAAAAGAGGTGATACATAGCAGGTCAACTGCTGACCAAAACTGTATGTGTCCTAGGGAAAGTGGGTGTTGCAGCTCTGACCTTGTCTCAACTCACATTTCCAGTACTTAATTCTCAGGCAGGTAAAGATGGGAAAATACTGCTTCCATCTCATCTATCCCACAGACCAGGCAACACAGATGTTAACCTTTTGAAAAACAGTTTCTTTCTCAGTTTATATGGGTATAACTTGTCCATGGATCTATCAACCCTTGAACCTTCCAAAGACACCAGAAAAGGCACCCTGTAATCTTTCTCTCTAGATCTTTTTCAACTACAGATTTTGTCAAATAGCCAGAAAAGTACGAATCCAAGGATTGAGGACAAAACTAGCTGGCATCAATAGATGTGTAAAATAAAAAATCCCTGCCACCAGCAGAATGGGTCTAAAATCCCTATTTAATAAAGACTATCAGTATCTATTGCCAGCTTTCCTCTTAATTGGATTATGACTGAAATGTTGATGGATAAAAATAAGAAAATCAACTTTTGATTTTGATTATTTGTTTTTACCATCCACAACATGTTTGGACTGCAAACATGGCCCTGTGATTTTCTTATGACTTACCCAACAATGAAAAGCTAAAACAGCACACAAGGTGTGTGAGATTTCAAAAATAAAAGTCAGTTTCCTCAATGTCGCCATCTTATTGGTAAACTCTGTCGCTTCTCACCAATATCCAGCTTTCATTCTTATTAGGGAATTATGTCTCCCCACCATACCGACCTCAGGTGTGGCCGTACGTCTTGTTTCAGCCAGTGAAGGGTGAGAGATGACACTTATCACTGGTACAAGCTTTAAGAGTTAAGTGCACTTTATCATGCTTCCTTTTTTGCTGCCAATGTTTTCAAGAATATTACAGATGGAGGATCTATCTGACAGCCTGCAGATAGACGAGAGCCCCCCAGCTGACTTGAGATGAATATCTAGGATGAGCAAGAAATAAACCTTTGGTGTTTTACACCCCTGGAATTTGCAGTTCCTTTGTTACCATGGTATAGCCTAGATTGTCTGGCTAATATCCTTTACTTCTGAACATTATATCTACCCAAGAAGACAGCAGCAACAGTCTAGCTATTTGCCCTACTTCTCCCTTTCCTCTGTCAAAGCCATAGTCTACATTGCTGCTGGTGTAAACCTTATGAAATCCAAATGTATTCATGCTTTATTAAAATCCTTCTATGAAATACAGTGTTAAGTCAAAACCCATAGTATATAAAACAAAGTCACTCATAATCTGCCATCTCCTTCAGATTGCCTTCCACTCACAAACTTCTTGCAGTACTCGGATTTCTGACATTCTTTCATATTTTTGAATTTGCTCATAATATAAAGGCTTACCCATTCTTCAAAATTCAGCTCAGATATCTTCAATTCTATGAAGTTCTTCCTCCAACTGAAGTCAGAAGACCCATGTCCTAGTCCTCACTATGCAAGCTGTGTGCCAAAGCGGACTCTCTCAACAAGGCACGAAGTATCTGAGACACGTTAGGACTGAGTATTCGTCCTCTTTCTCAATGGCTCTTCATTACCTCATGATTCTGTAACGTGGTCCACACAATCTGCAGAATCAGGGAGATATCAGAAAAGGACCATGGATATCCAGCCTGTCTTTCTCTCTGCTCTTCACTAAGACTTTTGGGATTTTATGTTCTAATTTTGTTATTTATTAAAGATCGATTGGGGATGTCAGCAGGGTTCTTAAACTCTTTTTGATGAGGTAGATTGAGCAATGGACCCTTCTATGGAGATATATATTCTGGTTTGGGGCCAAGGTCCTATGTCTCTGGTTAAAAAAATGAACTTCATTTAGATGATCCCCATGGTCTCCTGTAGTGTAGCATCTCATGAGTGTAAAGGTATGGTTCATTCAACCAATAACAGAAAATATTTATTGAGGACATTCCAAGCACAAGGTCTCAGATCAAATGCAGGGACCTGTTCACTAACCTGGAGGTTTTATACAAAAGCTTGAAGGTATTGTTGATGGAATGCACTTTTTCTCTGCTACACTTCCCTCTCTGTATTTCAGGTTAGTGATTCCAAAGCTTTGCATCCAGCAACTTCTTGTTTATTACCAATGGCACCCTTGGTGGGTCCCTGTGGAGTGACTGTGGGGAAATTAAATGTTTTCACGCTGGGCACAGTCCTTCAAAGAAAGTCCTTGCCTGAGACGAATTCTCTCCATAGGTTGTAGTTAGTAATTTGCTTCCTGTTAATAATACCACACACATTGATCTCACAGCAGCTGGTGATTATTTGGCACAAAACCCACTGGATTTATTTTAAATTTAGAAAAAAATTTGCTCCAGGACCTGCTTCCTGCTTCGGCATTGCCTTGGGAGACCAGAATATTCTGAATAGCTTGGTGAGAATGACCAGTGTTCTCAACAACAAAAAGCCTCAAACTTTTCATCCAGCTGCCCACAGGAACAAGATTTTGTTTTTCATTCAGCTGAATTTCTTCACGCAGTTTCAAGTATAAAGGCTTTTCTAGCTTCATCCCAATTCATCAGGCATACACTGCTAAAATAAGACATTTTCTTTTCACAGCCAGCTTCTCTTTTGCCCTTCACACCATCCACCCCTCTCCACTCCCCACCCCTAAAAAAAGAGTGGTTGTTTGTCATTAAGCATCTGTTATCTGTATTGGGAACACATTTAATGCCAGAATAGGAGCTCCATTAAGGCATTTTTGTATTGTTCATTGTGGTATCTTCAGCAGCTGAGACAATGCCAGGTACATAACAGGTGTTCAAACATTATCTGTGCTGATTTATCAAAAACACCAAACTACATTTTCTGTTGCATAAGTATTATTATCTCTTGCCAAATATCAAAGGTGGGTTAAGATTTCTCTGAGCGTAATATGATGACCATTTTTTTAAACACAATTTTACTACCAATACACTCCATTTGACAGAGGTAATCACACGTAGTTGTATTCAAGTCTCCTATCTGGTTATCTTACCTTAGGATCCATCAGCAATTCATCCCATTTTTCACCTCCACATTGGGAACTTTGAGGTACCACATTCATCATTGTTTTTTCTCCTGAAGCCATTAACACTCTTGTTGCAAGATCAATTAAAACTTTAGCAAGCACTTAAAGCTTTCTGATATTATTCCCAGTCAGACTTTATGCCCCAAATGCAACATGTTCATTCTTTCCTCCCTTTCTAAAACTGCTTCTCACTTTTACTTCATTGATCAAGTTTTTATCTATGCTTCCAGGGGTATTTCACTTAGTACGTTCTCCATAAAGCCTTCGTGAACCAATGCAGGAAAAGCAAGCACTCTGTCTTCAGAAACTCCCATACAAGTAATTTGCATCCTTCATTTTGGTCAAAGACATCCTGAGTTAGAGGAAAATGCATAACATTTGCAGCAGAAAAGCTAAAATTAAATTCCTAATTAAGACTGTTGGACAATGATTGTGTTCCTTGTATTCCTTGGACAATAATTGAACTCCCATTTATCTATCAGTTTTGTCACTTGTGAAGTTATGGAGATATTATCTGATCCATATGTCTTGTGAGAAGCAAAGAGGTAATGATTGTGGCTTATAAAGTACCATAAAATGCTAGTTTTCATTACCTACTATATATTATACATTTGCGGACACGTCATCTTGTCCATTAAGGTAAGTTTCTTGAATTCAGAGACTGGGTCCTTTTGTCTTCCACAGCACTGACTCCTACAAAGTTCCCTTGATTTGAGATGAATGAAAAAAAAAATTCAAAGAAGAACCTAATATGTGAGGTCCTAGCCTCTGTTCTCAATGAGCAGGGTTCTCACACTATGTAGGGAAGACACTATAGTGCGGTCTATGCTTTTATGATGAATGTACAGAAAGAGAAGGGACCAAGTACTTCTCAGAGGAGGTAACTTTCAAATTCCATTTTAGAGGTGATTATGATAGTCAATCATATAAAATAAAGAAGGATATATTAGGAGTGCATCTAGAAATAACATTTACAAAAACCAGGAAGCACACTCTGAGTTTTATGATAAGGGAGTAGTTAGACACTCAATATGGGCAGAAAGGATCAGGTACCAAGAGATGGAGAGTCCAAGTAACAGGAGACCTGCGTGGCAAGCTAAGAAAATTCTACCCTATCTTTTGGAACTTTTTCTGGTCCATTAGCATGGGCTGACCTCCCGTGTGTCTGGTCCTCCTCACCTTCCCAACTGTGACTTGCTTTCCCACTCTTGCATTCATCGTCACCTTCTGGTCCCTGCAGCTTGACCCCTTCTCCATCTCATCCCTGTAATCATTGTAAATTTCACACCTATTATTTCTTATTTGACCTTAGACATTCTTACAGAATCCAACCCTATCTCAACCCCCGATGACAGGAAAGAAGCACACTGACCCTGGTCCTCCTGGAGCCTTTAAAGCCCACTCCTTATCAAGGGAAGGGAATCAGTCTTGGAGACATCGAGGTCCAACATTTAAGTATTATGCTGCTGCATTTATGAAAAGCATTTAGGCGCACCTGTGGAAAATATAAACTTAAACATAAATTCAGAAAGGGAGACCTACCATGAGTGGGCATGTGTCATTTATGTGGTAGGAAATCTTTGGATAACACAATATTGTACAGATAATGTATGGAATGGACTTCAAAGTTTTGAATGCTCTGAATAAAATGAAATGGAGAAGAATTATGCTTTGACCTCGGAATTCATAGACCTGAGCTATGATTGCATGTTTCAGCTTTCTACAGTTTCCCCAGCTGATGATGATGATGTCAAAATATCACATAACAAGTGTGATGTTCAATAACATCCAATGTGATCTTTACTAGAAAATGCAATGCATCGTAGGGAATCAATGGAAGCAGTTTCACTAAAGTAAGAATGGAATGGATTAATTCACTGGTCATCTATGCTGCACTGCATCACAGACTGGATTCTTGCTCTGTGAGACCCAACAGTGCCAGGTAAGAAAGTATAACTCTGGGGCTGGGGTAGAAAGTAAACCTCTGAAATTATGAACACAAACTGTGTTATATGCTGTGAAACCTTTGGGCACAGTGCACTGGGTTGTCTGGGAATCTTTAGAAGAGTCCAATGAAGTCACATCATCCATGGGCTTTATTCTGCATCTTCTATGGCCAGAGACTAGCAGCAGAGCTACATTCTATCAAATGTTAAGTCCCAAGCATTTTCTCATTTATTAATTCAAAGGATATTTCCTATAGATCAACTCTGTTTTATATGAATGTGGAACTAGAAACATGACAGCAAGTGAAATGGGAGACATTCTCACTCCCATTCTTGATGCAAGTCCACTTTAGTAGTGCTTTCTAAATACTCACATGAAATGAATAAATATTATACCTCTTTTGTGGTAGATAACACCTGAGGTGATGCCTAATGTGATGACTATCCTTCCCTTGAATGTGGACAGGTCCTGTGACCTGCTTCTAACAGAATATGGCAAAGGATGTTACTCTATTGATTAGGTTATGTTACATGACATAGGTGAAGGCTATCACTCCATGACTACGTTACATTATACAAGATTATAACTTAGCAAACTAGAGAGAGATTTCCCTGGTGGCTTTGAAGAAGCAAACAGCCATGTAGTGAAGTGCCCATGGAGAGGGCCAAGTGTCAGAAAACCACAGAGATCCAAGACTTAAGGGCAGCCAGTGAGAAGCTGAGGGCCTCAGTCTTACAACCACAAGGAAATAAACCCTGCCAACAACCTGAATGAGGATAGCAATGGATTCTTCCCTAATGATCCTCTGGGTCAAAACACAGCTCAGCTGACACCTCAGTCACAGCCTGGTGAGACCCTGAGCAGAAGACTGCTAAGCCGTGCCTGGACTCCTGACCCACAGAAACTGGTCAGAAACTGGAGATAATATGTATGTTGGTAATAATTTGTTATGGAGTAAGAGAAAACTAAGACATCCTTGATTCTAAGATTCCATCTTATAAGGTTTCAAATCAATGTAGTAATAGTTTTATGGGAAACTAAGATTACTACATTAAATACATATTGAAAAAGAGGGATTTAACAACCTATAATACTATATATTGATGTACCAGGTGCTTTGCTAAACCCAGAGGATGGGCTAATAAGGAAAAATGCAAGCTTTCTGCTTCAATGAACCCACAGTATAGATGAAAGAGACATAGACAGCAACAAGGCAACATGCAGATTTACACTGTGGCCTAGAGGGACCACGCTGACTACAGCCTATCTCTCCCACTGGTTCCAGCTGAAACTGGACAGAACACAACAAAAAGCTACTTGAGGCCTCTGAAAAGTAAGCAATATCAGATGAATTGGGAATTGAAGTAAAAGCTGAGTAACAACTTATAGCCAGAGTGACTTTCATAGATTTTTTTCCCCTCCTTTGTCTTCGCAAGGGTGAACCAAATTGTGGAACTATGCAGCAGTCATTGACTGCAAAAACAATAGAGGAAAAAAATCAATAAAATCAAAAGCCCATTCTTTGTAAAGCTCAATAAAATTGATAAGACGCTACCCAAACTGCCCATGAAAAACAGAGAAGACGCAAACTGCCTAATTCAAGAATTAAAGAGGGAAGATGACTAGAGACCCTTAAGACTTTAAAAGAATAATAACGAAATTCTATGAGCAATTCTATGGTCTTCAGTTCAACAACATAGATGAAATGGAATGATTCTTTGTAAGTCACAAATTATCAAACCTCACTGAAGAAATAGGTAGTATGATTCTTCCTACACCAAATACATAAACTGAACTGTAGTTAAAAACCTTCCAACAAAGAAAACTGCAGGCTCAGATGGTTTCACTAGAGTTCTACCAAGCATTTAGGAAAGAAATGCTACCAATTCTATATAATCTCTTCCAAAAAACAAGGGAAGAAATACTGCCCAAATTATTTCAATAATTTTTTGGCTCTGTCCCCTAAGGCAAATAAATAAAAGCAAAAATAAACAATTAAACTTAAAAGATTTTTCACAGCAAAGGAATCCATTGACAAAACAAAAAGACAACCTACAGAATGGGAGAAAATATTTGCAAATGATATGACTGACAAGGGGTTAATATCCCAAATATATAAATATCTCATACAACTCAATATTGAAAAACAAAAAACCCAATCAAAAAATGGGCAGAAGACCTGAATAGACATTTTTCCAAAGAAGACATACAGATGACTAATACGCACATGAAAAGATGCTCACATTGCTAATTATTAGGGAAATACAAATCTAAACAACAATGAGATATCATCTCATACTTGTTAGATTAGCTATCATCAAAAAGTCTACAAATAACAAACGTTGGCGAGGATGTGGAGGAAAGGGAACCCTTGGACACTCTTGGTGAGAATGTAAATTCGTACAGCCACTATGGAGAACAGTATGGGAGTTCCCCAAAAAACTAAAATTAGAATTACCATATGATCCAGCAATTCCACTCCTGGGTGTAGGTATATCCAGAAAAAAATGAAAATACAAATTCAAAAAAATACATGCACCCAATGTTCCTAGCAGCACTATTTACAATAGCCAAGATATGGAAGCAATCCAAATGTCCATCAACAGACAAATGAATAAAGAACACATATATGATGGAATATTACTCAGCCATAAAAGAGAATGGAACTGTGCCATTAGCAGCAATGTGGATGGACCTAGAGAGTATTATGCTTGGTGAAATAAGTCAGATAGAAAGACAAATACTGTATGATATCACTTATATGTGGAATCTAAAACATAGTACAAACAAAAGTATATAGCAAAACAGAAACAGACTCACAGATACAGAAAACAAACTAGTGGTTATCAGTGGGGAGAAGAAGGTGGGGAGGGGCAGGATAGGGGTATGGGATTAAGAGATACAACTACTATGTATAAAATAGATAAATAACAAGGATACATTATATAGCACAGGGAATTATAGGCATTATCTCATAACAACATTTAATGGTGTATAATCTATAAAAATACTGAGTCACTATGCTGTACACCAGAAACCAATGTAACACTATACTTCAATAAAAACCAATCAACTATAATTCAATAAAAATAAATTAAATTAAAAAATAAATTCATCAAAGATACCTTTAAAAAAACAATGTGGTATTGGTATAAACCAATGCGACAGAACAGATTGTTATATAATGTGAAAAGATAGTTGCATGAACAATGAATTGCCTTTTCAAGAAATGGTACTGGACCAATGGGACTTCCATATGCAAAACAGACAAACAAAAACAAAAAGCAAAAAACAAATTTCAACCTATACCTTAACTAAAAATTAACTCAAAATGTCTCATAGCTCTAAATGTAAAATATACAATTATAAAACTCTCAGAAGAAAACATCAGAGAAAAGCCTTTATGACCTTGGTTCAGGCATCTTTCTTAGCTAAGCATGATCTGTGAAAGAAAAAATGTTAAGTTGGACTTTAAATTTAAACCTTCTGCTCTTCAAAAGAGATTGCTGAAAGAATATAGACAAGCGATAGATTGGGAGAAAATATTTGCATATCTGACAAAGGACGTTTCCCACAATATATAAAGAACTTAGAAAACTCAACAATTAAAAAAGCAAACATGCCAATGTAAATAATGAGCAAAATATTTTCATGGACAGTTTACCAGAGAAAGTATGTGGAAGGCAAATAAGTACACGAAAGGATGTTCAACATCATTTGGCATTAGAAAAATGCGTATTAAAATCACCAAGAGATACCACCGTATACTATTAGAATGGGTGAAAAATTAATAATAAGAATTGACAATATTAAGTCTTGGTGACAAGAACTCTCACGCATTAATGGAAGAAGGCACAATAGAAAAAAATTTGGAAAACAGTTTGTCAGTTTCTTATAAATTTAAACACACACTCTATGACCAACCAATCCTACTCATAGGCATTTACTCAAAAGAAATGAAAAATTGAGTTCACACAAGAATCTATATGACAAAGTTTATAGAAACTCTATTATAAATCACCAAAAATGGAAATAACCTAACAACCTTTAACAGTGAATGGTTAAATAAAATATGGTACATCAATACTACTCGGCAATAAAAATTAACAAATTACTGATACATTCAATAATAAGGGTAAATTCCAAATGCATTATGCTAAGAGAGAGAAACCAGGCTCAAAATGCTATATAGTGTATAATTCCATTTATATGACATTCTGGAAAATGCAAAACTATAGGGTCAGAGAACAGGTCCGTGGTTTCCAGGGCTGAAGTGTTGGGTGGGAGAGGCAGCATAAGCGTATTCAGTTAGGGTGATGGAAACCTTCTGTGACTTTACTGCACTGGTGGTTACATAGTTCTCTGCATTTGTCAAAACTCATAGAACTGTGCACCAAAAAGTGAACTTTATTGTATGTAAATTTTAAATAAAAACAAAAATAATTAAACCATGAATCAAATATATAACTACATCTATTATAAGTGCTACAAAAGAGAATATAATAAAAATTAGCCTGATCAGAGAGAATAGATACAAACTGTTGAACAGAAATGAGATTTGAAGGAACAGCGGCATTTCACGGGAGAAGGGGGGAGGAGTGAAGGCTGTTCCAGACACAGGAAGAACATCTGTGCAAAGGTCCAGTGGCAGGAAGAAGAAGGGCATGTTTTGGTAACTGAAGTAAGGCCAGTGTGGCTGGAGCGTGGAAAATGATAGTGACCTCAGTGTGTCTTGTAAACCACACTAAGAATTTGGTCTTTATTTGAGGACAAGGGCAAAGCCATTGAATAATTTTCATCAAGCATAGGACAAACTTCCTCTCTCTCAGAATGGATTCAGGGAAACAAACCATAATTAGAAGCCTACTGTGATCCTTGAGACAAGAGACCATCAGATTCCCACCTGTAGTGGTACAGTGGTGATAAACAGAACTGAAAAGATCCTTGGAATATTCATATAGCAAATTGATAAAATTTCATGTTGGATTGGATATGGCACATGAACAAACAGCAAAGTGTCAAATATAAGTCGAAATCTGGAGTCCCTAAACATTTTTACATTTTAGGCTTTGAAAGCCACACTTGGACTCTGTTGCATGTTGTTCTTCTTGGTTTATTTTATTCTGCTTCTTGCTTTTTAGCAACCATTTTTTAAATGTTTGGTTCATCCTTAGCTCATGAACTACACGAAACAGGCCACAAGCTGGATTTGCCTTGTGATGTAGGGGATTCTGGCTTTCATAAGACAGTAGGTACCAGTGCCTTTCTGTGGAGCAGCTGACGTGGTTTGAAGCAAATACATCATGGGATTAAATTTTAAAATGCTGACCTTGAGCTGCCTTTGAAACACCAGATGGAGATATCAAGCTGTCACTTGGGTATACAGAACTGATGCTCGGAGCAGAAGTCTGGGCAAACACATAATTCGACGTTGTCTATGACTGTGGTAATAAAGACAGAGATACAGATGAAAGTGCCTGAGGAAAAGTTAGACTGGGAAGAGGAGAGGGTTTGGGATTGAGTCCTGAGCAACTGCATAAATTAGTGTCTCAATTAAAGGTGATGAACCTACAACAGAAACAGAGATAGTGGGCAGAGTAATTGAAGGGAAATTAGATCAGGTTGTGTTACAAAAGCCAAAGGATTCCATTCACATGCTCATTTCTTCTCCAGAATCGCACTCAAAATGGGGATTTAAGCCTTATGAATGTCCTAGCCAAAGAGTCTTCCAAATCCATAATGGTCCTAGGTTGTTTCATAAACTATTATGATAATCCAGTGCATTTGTATTAACATGTGTGGGTGATAGCAATCCTTTAACCTATAATATCCATAATATAATTTTGATTATTTAGAAGAATTACAGGGTCTTTTTTGAGTTTACTGTTTGGTTAAAATAGTCATCTTATTTTTCAAAATCAAACAACTTCTCTTCAAATTTGACTGGAAGGGTTTAAGGGTCAATAATTACCTAGTTCTGTGATATTCCCATACAAATCATATTAGTATCTCTCAGCTTCAAATTTTATGTACGCATTTTCAATATATGTGCCAATATTTATTGTTTCTTACTGGATTGTAAATTAATGCCATATAGGTTAATTTCATCTTTGACTATAGTAGATAATGTTATTTCCCAAAATGGTTTTACCAATTTAGAGTATTACTAGCAGTATACAAGGAATTCCAGTTAGTCCGCATCTTTGTCAACACTTGATTTTGGCAGTCTTTAAAATTGTTGCCAATCTTACAAATCCAGTGACATGTATTTAATGTCCATTTCCCTGATTAATGAAATTGAGCACTTTTCTCATGTTATCGGCCATTTGAATTTCTTTTTCTGTGAAGTGTCTCTTTACATTTTGTCTCTTTTTTATGAGGTTGTTTGTGTTTTTCATATGGTTATGTATCAATTATTTATATATTCTGCATATTGATCCCATTTCAATTACATGTTTGAAAAAACATCTTCCAGTTTGCAGCATTCGTAATCTTTTTCCTTGAGGTTTATTTAGCAGAAGAGAGATTCTTAATTTTAAAGGAATTTGATGTTTGCATTTCTTTTGTTTTTCACTTTTTACATCTTGTTAAAAATTATACCTTAATATGATAAAGATGTTGTCCCATATTTTCCTTTAGAGATGTAGAGTTATGCCCTCCTTTTCCTATGGATTTGCAACACCAGTGCTGTCATAAATCAGGGTTCTATTATCAAGTGGTGATTATGAGATCTCTGTTCTGCTCATTGGTTAATTGGTCTGTCATTGAAGCCATGCCCCACTCTCCTGCCCTCCTAATGACTGTAACATGAGAAGTCTCAATATCTCAAACGAAGTCACCCCTCAGCCCCCTACCCTAGCATTGCCCTGCTGCTCTTCAATGTTCTGGCTTTTTTATTTTTGCCATTTACTATTCCATATAAATTTCAGAGTATTTATATTTTTTATATATTTTATAATTTTATACTTCATGGTAGTTTTCAAGAGATTACATCTCTTTCTCAGGTATTCCTTTCTGCCTTAAAGACTAATGTGTCTGACATTAATGTAGCCATCATAGCTTTCTTTGGATTAGGATTTGCCTTTACTTTAAGCCTTTTTGTATTGTTTTGTTTCATATATGTTTCCTATAAAAAGCACATAGGTCTATACATAGAAACAATTTTAAACAAGTCTGGTAATCTTTATCTTTAATTGGATACTTTAGTTCATTTTCAATTATATTATTACACGTGTATATATACATACACATATATGTTTGTACTTATTTCTACCACCTGATTTTGTGCTTCATGTTGAATTCACTTCACCCTACTTTTGATTGGTTATGTACTTTTTGTTGTTTTTCTCCTCCTTTAGTTTGGAAGTTATGTACTCTATTATTCTCTTAGTGGTTACATGAGACAATTGAACACACATACTTTGCACCTAAAATAACATTACCTTCCCCATGAACAATACAGAGATCTTAAAATATTTATTTTCCACTGCCTGTCTTCTGACTTCTAAGCTATATCGTTCTCATTGATTTTAGTTTTTTCTTGTTTCTTTTACATCACAGACTTCATTTTTACTGTAGGATAAAATTGATGATTGTTTAGATTTTTTTGCATATTTATTACCCTCTTTGCTCAATACTTCATGATTCTCAGAACTTCCATGCGTGATAATTTTCCTTCTGCCCAAAATACATCCTTTAGAAATTTCTCTAATATTGGCTGGAGGAAAACTGAGAGTTTCTATTAATAGGAAATACTTATTTTGTCCTCATTTTTAAACATAATTCATAATATATATATAATTATAATTATATATAAAATCATTATATAATACATATAATTACATAATAATTATAATTCATACATATATATAATTTTGCCTGGTCATTTATTTCCTCTTAGTATATTGAAAATCTTATTATCTTTCAACTTCCATTGTGGCTTTTGAGAAATCAGATATCCATCAAACTGTCATATTTGTAAATGTAATCTTTTCTTTCTGTTTTAAAAATACTCTTTCTATCTTTGTTTTTGTTTTTTGCCAGTTTCATTGTGATGAGTCTATGTAGGGATTTCTTTTTACTTATCCTGTTTGGGATTTATTGGGATTTTTGGATCTAAGGATTGATTTCTTTCTACAATTCTGGAAAATTTTAAGTCATTATATCCTTTAATATTAATTCTTCTCTCATTCTCTCTGTTATCTCCTTCAGAAACTCCAGCTTGATGCAAGTTAACAACTTTGATCTCCACTGCATGTGTTTCAACTTCCCTTTTACTATATGACATCCATTTATCCCCCTTGACCATATTCCATGTGATTTCATGATTCTACAGCTTCCCAACCTTCCATTTACTCTCTCCAACAGATTTTTATCTTAATTGTGACAGTATTTTAATTTTTAATTATTTTATTTAGTTCTCTAATTAACCTTATTTATTATTTTTCACTCTCCTATTTTTGAAGATGTTATTAAGCTCTTCTAATACCTTAATACACATAATGCAAAGAAAGCACTCCCTCCAAAGATGTGCATGCCCTAATCCCTGGAATTTACAAATATATCGCTTTAAAGGGCAAAAGTGACTTTGCAGATGTAACTGAGTTTACAGGCTTTAAGGAGGACGATTAGCCTCGATTATCCAGGCTGATCCATTCTAATCACAGGCAGCCTGAAAAGGGGAGAACTTCCTCCTGTAAGAAAAAAAATATGGCGGAGGGGAGAGCAGAAAGGTCCCCAGGGTGAGAAGGACTCAATATACCTTTGCTGGATCTGAGATGTAGGTGCTCCCGTAAAATGACCGCAAAGAGGCCTCAGAGTTAATGGTGGCCCCCAGACAACAGTCAGGAAGGAAATGGACCTTAGGCTTACAACTGCGAAAACCCAGATTCTGCCAGCAGCCCTGATGAGCTTGGAAGTGGATTCTCCCAAAAGCCGCCTCATGAGACTATGCCAGCAACGCCTAAACTTTGGATTCCTGAAACCTGGAGCAGAGAACTCAGCTGAGCCAACTCCCAGAACTAGATAATAAACACATGTTTTTTTCAAAACCCTAAATTGTGGTAATTTTTTATAGCAACAATGGAAAACAGATACAATGTATTAAACATCAAATCAAAACTTTACTACTTAATGTGTGGCCCACAGATCAACAGCAATGGCAAACCTTGGGGGTTTATTAGAAATGCACAATATCAGGACCAACTCTTAGACTTACTGAGTTAGAATTTTATTTTAATAAATCAAAATATCACTAGGTGGCCCATAAATGCTCAGAAGCAATGTTAGAAGACATCCAGTGTCTGATTATGTCAATATCCAAGGTCTATGTGGTGTGATTCTTGTTTCTTATTCCTGTTCATGGTGCCTGGATCCCTTGTGTTTTATGACTTATGTGCATTTTCATTTATTGGAATTTTATCTATGGGATTTCAATATGTGCGTGTGTTTACAGATTTTAACTGAGTGGATCTGGGATGGGTCGGGAGTATCTACATTGCCAACAAAGGAAGTTCCTTCAGAAAGTAATTGTATTTGCTCTTACCTGGTGCCTGGAGACTCTCAATCCTGGTTCCACATTGTTCACCCTACACAAGGAGGCGAATTAGATCTCTAAACCTATGTGAGCTTCAGCTTGTGGTTTTGATTCTCAGGGAAGATTTCTTTGACCTTCAACCAAGAAGGTTTCCATGTAAGGAACTGGGCAGTGAGTTTATTCTAGTTTACACTTAAGCTAAAGGTGAAGCTACTAGAAGTCACAGGTTCGTCGGGTAGATCTATTGGCCCTCCCAACATGCGTGGGGCTTTGGCTTCATGTGGCTTTGTGCTCAATGTGGCCTTGAATTTTGAATCTTCTAATTGCCCCATTAGCAAATGGCATCTGGTGACAGTTTATTGTACTGATCTGCTCACTTCTCTGAGCTTCATCTTTTACACTATATTTGGCCTCTGAGAAGTTCAGAAAGAATTTCTTAAGGGATTATTGATACAATTAAAAAGATGATTTCTATATATTTTTAGAAAAATACCTCTAAAAATTGTAAAGTGATGGCATTCTGATTGTTTTCATCAAGAAGGTCATTCAGGGAGCATGGTTCATTGTGTTGCTGGAAACAAATCTCTCCAGTAGCCGGACTAGGCAAGTATTTGACATGTACAAGGCAGGAAGGTGTCCCAGCAGAGGGGAGGGGTCTTCCACCATCCTTATCCCAGGGGTAGGTTAGTATGGCATTTTGTGTTCTGTTATTGAACTTGTCAGGTTGAGTCTATGCCATGTGCTTGCATATGTTAAATGGGAATAAAGCCATACTTGGCTTTTATGCAGTTTTCAAGGTGAAACAGTTGCTAACCCACATGAGAGATCCCAGAATGGATATCGGTGTCATGCACTGAAATACACCAGGATTGAAGAGATAAATGTTCAATATTGGAGTCTGAGACATTTTCTTTTGAGATTACCATGTGTCGATGTCAACTAAGCTATTGGTCTGGGCTCAGAGTAGAAATCTGGGCCAGAGACATAAACATGGAGTGATTTGGGGCAACACAAGGAAGGAACAATATCTCACATTTTCAATAGACAGAGCTGCCGGCTGGTCATAGGGGAGAGCAAATGTTATTGGAAATTCACAAAGAAGGCTTCTTGGAGGAGAAGGGCTGTAGAAGCCACTGAGATTTATGAAAAAAAATGTGCTTATGAGAAAGAATGATGTGTACGCAGTGGTAAGGTTGCTCTCACAGGAGAATTCTGACAGCAGGCCCGCCTGAGAGAGGTGGGCAGGAGACAGCGGTGTCTGTTTTTACAAGGAGATAATGAGGCAAACAATCTCAGATTCATGTTATTTTCAAGTGGCATGATGTTGTGTGAGGTTATTTCATCTTCCTTTAAACAAACAAACAACTCAAAAAGAACAGAAGGTAAATATCATAAACATAAGCTGGAGAAACCTCCGGAAAGATCATCTGTCAGGCTGTAGCGATAGGTGTCAGCCCTGCCTTCCCTGGCTCCGCTGGCTACAGGTGCTGCCTTTCAGCACCTGTAGAATCCCAGCCCCAGCGGGGAGAAGCTATAGCACCCGGCTCTTAGGAGGGCAGAAGTCTGCATTTGGTAGAAGTGTTTGCCAGACCCAGAGTCTAGTCTGTGTGGACAGAGTCCTGCTTGTCCTCTCCCATCACTCCCCACACTTTGCACGTGGCCCCAACAGTGCTGGGACTCTCAACATCCCTGCTGCCTTGCTGGTATTCCTGCCTTGATGCTCAGTCCTGACTCCCCATCCAGCTCTTGTCACTTTCCAGGCCCCAGTCTCACACTTCCTTCTGCTACAAATAGACTGAACTTTTTGAGACCTTCACTGCACATGTCACCTCCTGCATCCCACCTTTCAGAGTAGGTTGCCCTGGATGCTGGCACTGGCATGGATTAAGCAAAAGTTTGCTGTACCACTAACCCTCCTTACCAAATTGGAAGTGTTAGACTCTGGTTCTCAGGGTTTCAAGTCAGCTCAGCAGCCAGGTCTGACCTGGTTCCAGCTTCCTTCCCTTATACCTCAGCTCAGACCGCCACGGTGTTTGCACCCCTGTTGCTGAGCCCAGGTGGTTGCGTTCCATGAAATCTGGAAATTTCTAGGAAAGTCACTCATTATTGTATTCTACAGATATGTATTACCTGACTACTATGTCCCCTATCGATTCTGCACCACCAGCAAAAATAAAATCCCTATCCTCGTGAGATAGCATTCTGGTAGGGGTTGGAGTGGGAGGGGGTAGAAGTAATGATCAATACTATGGAGCATGTTAGATGGTGTTAAATGTTATGAAGAACAATAAAGCAAGGTGAGAGAAAAGAAATTTCCAGGAGAGGTGGGAGGGGGTAGCTCTTTTTAGAGTGCCCAAGAATGGGTCTCTGTAATATAGTGGTATTTTAGCAAAGATCTGAGGGAAAGAAGGAAAGGAGCCATGAGACTATCTGATGGCAGAGTATCCAAAAGAAAGAACCACAGGAAGAGACCCTGGAGTGGACACCTGCTCAGCATGTCCAAGGAATAGGGAGGACGCCAGTGATGTGGATGGACAGGTGTGGAGGAGCTGGCCAGCGGAACAGCAGAAAGTCAGGTCAGGGAGGATGTGTAACTTTTATTTAGGGGAAGATGGGGACCATCAGGTTGTGAGCAAGAAACTGAGATGATGGAATTTCCACGTAAAGAAATCACCCAGGTCCCTATGTCAAGAACAGCCCATGTTACAGAGGCAAGTGGAGAAGCTTGGACCAATCTGGAGCAGTTGTGATAATCCATTGGAGAGATGATGGATCAGGGAATGGAAAAAGAAATGGTGAGGGCTTCAGATTCTGGATTTATTTTGAAGTTGGCTCCAGTAGGATTTTCCACGTGAACGGTGAGAAAATAAGTCCAAGGTGACAGACTTTCCGGTGCTTGGACTGGGCGACTGTAAGGACAGATTGTCATTTACTGAGATGCGGAGGGAGTTCTGTGCATGTGTAGGGATGGAGGAATGAGGAGTTTGGTTTGGGATATGTTGCGTGACAATCCAATGAAATATCCGACAAGAGATGCCAAGTAAGTAGGTGGTTGTAGAAGGCTGGAGTTCAGGGGAGGGATCAGATATACATTTGGGAGTATAGAAGCTACTTAAAGCAATGAGACTGGAGACAACACCAGAGAGTAGTGTGGCAAAGGAAAGATCTGAGGGCCAGCACTGAGAACCCCTGTTAGGACTGCCCCAGGGGAGGAAGTGAAGATGAAGCATTGGGGGCTCTTGGCTCCCAAGCCTCTGTGTTTTAACCAAATGAGCTCCATTTTTTGTGAAAAGCCATGCAATGCAGGGGTTCTATACCTACTGGACTCACCCTGCTTGGGTTAAATTGCAGCTTCCACCATTGACAAGTTTTGTGACCGTGGACAAGGTAGTTCTCTCTCAGTGCCTCGGTTTTTCCATCTATAAAATGGAGGTAATAATACTACCTTCCCAAGCTTATAGATTTTTCATGAGGATTAAATGAGTTGAACACCTTAGGGTGAGGCCAGACATAAAACGATCACCATAAAAGTGTTGGACATTATTATGTGTTTTATACCTCAGGGTTATAAATACAATTTCATTAGAACTAAGAGGTTGATTGCTAAAAAGAAGCTTTTTCATGAAAAAGAGCAGTGGATCCCTATAACTACAAGTTTATAGGTAAAGACATATTAATAGTACCACATACGATTATGCATTAACCTTTGGAAGATAAATGGAGATTCTTAATGTAAATTATGACAAAATAATATGAAATAACATTAGGAAACATAAGTGTCTCAGCTAAGGAATTTTAATAGTTGCTAAAAATGGGAGAAATGTAAATTGTTTGTAAATGTACATAGCACAAGACTATCCCGCTGGGAAAACTCTCAGCTGGGTTTCATTCTCCCGGTAGAAACTCCTATAGCACGTAAATGAGCCCAGTTAGAATATGCTTGTTCCTAATCACTAAAAGCTTTTGTACAGTAGTGGCTGTAACTAGTTATTTCTTTGTTATTTCTTTATAGAACAAGTGACTTTCTGATGAAAACCTAGACTTGGGCAGATGCAGGGTCCTAAACTTTAGGATCGGGGAGCAGGGTGGGGACCTCCAACAGGACTGCAGGTGAGGAAATGCATCAGAGATACACGTATTGCTCAGGGTCCACAGCACACTACAGGTAGAACTGAGACGGATCCCAGATCCCAGCACCTCAGATTGGGCTGATTCAATGGCACTGTCTCCACTGGCCTGGCCAATATCCTGCCTAAAGTGTGGGCTTTGTTTTTAGGAACCAAATTCCCTGTTAAAACAGAAGCGAAGGTCTGAGATCCTAGGCAGCCCTGCAAGACAACATTCATTCTGGATTGCTGTGTATCCATGGAGTGGCCAGACACTGAAGAAACTTCAATTCAAAAACTCTGGAGGGGGAAGGGTAAGCTGGGACAACGTGAGAGAGTGGCATGGACATACATACACTACCAAATGTAAAATAGATAGCTAGTGGGAAGCAGTCGCATAGCACAAGGAGATCAGCTCGGTGCTTTGTGACCAGCTAGAGGGGTGGGATAGGGAAGGTGGGAGGGAGGGAGACGCAAAAGGGAGGAGATATGGGGATATATGTATATGTATAACTGATTTACCTTGTTATAAAGCAGAAACTAACACGCCATTGTAAAGCAATTATACTCCAATAAAAATGTTAAAAAAAAAAAAAAAAAACTCTGCTGGGGGAGGGAACATTTATGATGAGACTTGCACACCAGGCCACATGGAAGGGCTACTGCACAAATCACTGGTTAACTGGATTCTCACTCAATCACCATTTTAAAAATGATTACCTCTGTGTCTTTAGCAGGTCCTTAGAGGAAACATTTGATAGCTCTAATTCTCTCAAAATATTTGTTATAGGTGAAAAGGTTGGAATTGAAATTAGAATCGGTAACTGAGCTTTTTTTTCTTTCCAATGATATTTAATTAACAAATAACGTATATGATAAGAGAAGCTGCCATTACAGCGTACTGTGTGCCTGCTATATTCAAGCTCATCACATACTTTGTCTCTATCGACCCTGTCAGGCAGGAAAAACAGTCCCCATTTTACCTATACGGCCCAAGGTCACATACTCAGTCTGAAACTAGAAATCAAATACAGATGTATTTGAATTCAAAAACATTGGCTTTTTCAACACATAACCCTTACTTCTCACCAGGTTTATTCTGTTAAACTTTCCCATATTCGTATGGAAATACTAAATAATCTTGACATTTTCCTGATGATAATGCAAATATAAAGGGTTGATTTTGAAGACAGAGCCAGTCGCAAAATATCTAGGTAGTTGAGCTAAACTTCAGAAAAAAATTTAAATTTCTTTAGCCAAGTCTCTAGTCTCCCATCCGCGATGAGAAGATTTTGTCATTTAGTTGAAAAAATTTTGCCAAACTTGAAGTGGTAAATTTTCAACTGTAGAAGGCCCTGTCAATTATATGGATATCATTAAAACTCTAAAGCAGAGCTAACAAAGGTAGCACTTTTTTTCAAAACTGCAGAAGCTTGATTTAATCAGTGAGAATTTCTTCTTCACACAGATTTTTGTCATCTCTCTCAGCTCCAGGGGCCCCTTAATGACAAATTAGCAAGGTGCTACTGTCTTGTAACTGGGAAACATTTTATCACATTGACATTCAGCATTGTGACCTGCTTCTCGCTAGACTGATAATTAATATTTGCACTGGCTACAGAATTAGCTTGTTTTATAGATGATTTTATATTCAAAAACTGCCTTCATGTGAAGCAGGTTTGTATCTGGAAGCCAACTTCATTTTGTTTTATTAATGATATTTGCAAGAACAACTACTATTGGTGAGGTATGTTTTTTGCTGGCCACGCAGACATCTTGATGACTTATATGATCTCAATTACATTACAATTGGGCAAGGTAAATAACATTACCCCCATTTTGTGGCTTAGGAAACTAAGTCTCAAAAGTTGGAATAATTTGCCCAGGGACATGTAGTTGATGAGCGATACAAGGTGGTTCAAATGCTCTTCTGTCAGAATCCAAGATGCTCTTAACTGGACCTAACCATCGGCACCAAGCTAAAGAAGGTCCACTCGAAAGAGGAGTAGAAATCACTCAAAATTCCAAGTGAAGGCTTGCCTTAGCAGGTGACCTGCGCTACCATAGATCTTCCTGCTGCAACAAAGGAAAAAATACTCTTCCAAACCGAATGGTTTAATTGGAAGTTATGTGAATACACCTGAGCTCCCTGATATTCTTCCAGCATGCAAATATGATCCCAAGTACCTTTGTTTTTAAAACAACCAGCATTCGTTTTGATTAGTTTATACTCAGGGCTGAACCAGCTATTAAATATATGGTATCAGATTCCAAAAGAACAGAAACTGTATCTTCACGTGTTTCTTCATAGAGACAGAACAGTTTTCTTAACAGCAAGAGAATATAGTTGAAGATCAAGGAACGTGTACCCTATCTATCCTATCAACTACATCTTTGTGGAAAGAGCTACAAAGTAAAATCAAACTACAGGGCAACAGGAACCAGCAGACAACTCAAGCTCCCTGAATTTTCTGTCAGGAAGAGCAATCTGCTTTGTGTTTGGCTGTAGTTGAAGTCTCAGGATTCTCCTCTGTGTTTCTTTTCTAAGCACAATTTCACTTCCCCGATGATTGAGGTCAATACTTGAACAGATGGCAGCTGGCATTTCCAAACTGTAGCTTTGAAGGAACTGGGAGAAAGACTCAAAGTGTCCTAAACTGAAAAACCTTAAATTTATAAAGAAATCACTTTTTAAAACAAAGGTCAAATAACTGTTGATTTCTTCTTTTAAGGAAAGGATGTTTAAATTCAGATTGACATTTTATTTATTTTTATTTTTTACTTTGAGTATACAAATAATGCATGCTTATTTGGAAAAATAGAAAATACAGAGAAGAAAAAAAGGAAAAGAAAGGAAAAAATCATGTGTAATATCTTCAGAACTATGGGAGATTAATATCAACTTGATTTGACTTATGTTAACCCAATTGTAGGGGGGAGATATCTTTTGTAATCCCTTCGTAACGTTTTTGGAGCTTGTCATTTTTGCTTCCTATAGATTTATAATATACATGTTTATATTACACAATGAAATCACACTGTATATGCTATCTGTAATGTATTATCAGGTTTTGGTAGTAACAACTTCATTATCATGTTCATTATGTGTTTGCTACAATGTTTATATAATGTTCATTATGATTTCAGTGGCTTTGCCATTCCACCAAATGGGTGCAATACTATTATTTGCTACACAGCCTTAAATAAGATCACAGTTGATTAATTTTTGTTGTTGTTTTTATATTAAAAAACACTTTGATGAACATCTTTGTGTATACATATTTTGGCACTTGACTAATAATTTTCTTAATATAAATCCCTAGAAGCAAGTCAAAGTAACAAACATTTTTAAAGCTTTTAATGCAGTCTGTAAAGAGGTTACAACAAATTATTTTCACACAATCTGTGTGCAAGTATGCCATACCCCTTCACCCTCTTCAACACTATATTTTTATTCTATTTTATCACTGTCAGTCTCAGTAGCTCATTTTTGTCTTAATTCAGCCTACTCCTTTCAAGCTATATTCAGCATACATACAAAATCCAGCACAAGACTTTAGACTATTTGGACTTTATGCTAGACTTTTTTTCATACTATTTCTTTAAATGTTTTCCTTCCAAGTTTCTCCCCATTTTCTGCCTCATTCTCTTCTGAATGCCCAGCATCTACTTCAAAAACAAAACCCAGAGAATATAGCTTGAGAACTGTGATTTTCCTGGCTACCACTCTGATCAGAAGAAGAGAACAGCAGAGCCAAGGGAGCAGACTGTGTCCCAGAACCCCTGCCTCATACAATTCCTAGGAAAAGGTACCTACGTTCAGAGAAAACTATAATTCAAAGAGATACATGCACCCCAGTGTTCATGGCAGCACTATTTACAATAGCCAAGACATGGAAGCAACCTAAATGTCCATCGACAGATGAATGGATAAAGAAGATGTGGCACATATATATACAGTGGAATATTACTCAGCCATAAAAAAGAATGAAATAACACCATTTGCAGCAACGTGGATGGACCTAGAGATTATCATACTAAGTGAAGTAAGCCAGACAAAGACAAATATCTTATGATATCACTTATATGTGGACTCTAAAAGAAAAAAAAGACACAAATGAACTTATTTCCAAAACAGAAAGAGACTCATGGACACAGAAAACAAACCTATGGTTACCAAAGGGCAAAGGGGGGTGGGGTGAGGGATAAATTAGGAGACTGGTATTAACATATACACACTACTATGTATAAAATAGATAGCCAACAAGGACCTACTGTATAGCACAGGGAAATATGCTCAACATTATGTAATAACCTATAAGGGAAAAGAATCTGAAATAAATAAAATTTTAAAACTAAAAAAAAAAAAGAAAAGATATCCAGGTTTCCTGGCACCTAAGTTTCTCCATACTGAACAAGGCATAGGCAAGGCAAAGCTTGCAGCCAGCAGCTCTGTGGTGGTCCTTTTATTTGGGATAATTGTCTGTTTTTATTTTCTGTTAGTGATTATCCACTCAAAATGTATGGTTGGTAGTTTTGATAATATTTACTCATTTTCCAGAAGACAAAGTGGTGCGGACTGGAGAGACATTTCCCCTCCCTTTGACTGGATGAAGAGCTTCTCCTGGGCAGGTTGCACTTCTTACAAGGATACCTGCCCTAGGGGTGACTGGGAAGACCCGTGGAGGCTTCAGCAGCCTATGGGCAAAACAAGCCACTGTCAGTGAGGCTCGCAGATAAGGTAAGCATCCGTGACTCCAGCTTCAGCCTCTCAAAGATCAGCACCTGGATGGGTGATGAGACCAGGTGATGCAGGACTTGGAGTGAAGTAAAGGTGTGCTCCATCCAGGGCCAGATGACATGGCCAGTCAGCTGGCTCCTGGGTTATCTATCAACAGACATGGGCTGGTTACGTACTGAAGCCCTGAGCCTCTTTCACCAAGGAAGATGGTTAATGTCCAAATGTGAAGGACATGGCTTCCTTATCATTTCAGAATTGAACTGATTCTTCAAACAGTAAAACATACACAAGCCAAACCCCACAGATTTTACAGAACTCTTCCAGTATTTACAATATAGGAAACACAGAGGTTTATAACAGGATAGGTAGGGGCCACTGGTGGGAGATACGGAGACACAAAGCCAGCTAGGGGCACCCAAATAGAAGAAGAAGTGCTCACCCCATCCTGCCGCCACCCCACCTGCCTCCTCCCCACTCCATCAAGCCATGAGCTGAGGTAGGTGAAGCAGAGGGAGGGAAGGAAGCCTTTATAGCAAGGCAGTTGATAGGAATTAACTATTTATGATTCTATTTTAGAAACTAAAATTAGAAATCAAGGACTTTCTGAAAATTCTTAAAAGAACATAATAGAAAGAAGTTCCATTCTAGCACATATTGACATTGAATCAGAAAGCATGGCACCTATGCAAGCTGACCTGCAAAGTTTGGCTAAGAAGTTAAGATAAATCTAGAAAAGACCCCTACATAGATGCTTATTTTAGTCATACTTAACTAAGGAAATTAACGTTAGAACCACTGTATAGATTGTACTTGAATTTGTACCTGAAAAGGATTAATAAAATGTGCTGTTTACATTTACAATAGCCAATACATGGAAGCAACCTAAATGTCCATCAACAGATGAATGGATAAAGAAGATGTGGTATATATATACAATGGAATATTACTCAGCCATAAAAAAGAATGAAATAATGGCATTTGCAGCAACGTGGATGGACCTAGAGATTATCATACTAAGTGAAGCAAGTCAGAAAGAGAAAGACAAATACCATATGGTATCCCTATATGTTGAATCTAAAATATGACACAAATGAACTTACCTACGAAACAGAAGCAGACTCACAGACATAGAAAACAACCTATGGTTACCAAAGGGGAAAGGGGGTGGGGGAGGGATACATTAGGGATTTGGGATTAGCAGATACAAACTGCTATACATAAAATAGATAAACAACAAGGTCCTACTGTATAGCACAGGGAACTATATTCAGTATCCTGTAATAAGCCATAATGAAAAAGAATATATATGTATGTATAACTAAATCACTTTGCTATACAACAGAAACTAACACAACATTGTAAATCAACTAAAATTCAATTTAAAAAAAATAAATAAAAATAAAATGTGCTGCTTTTCCTCATTCCATAGTGTGGGTCTGCCCCTTCTCAACTAATTCTCTTGCCATTTTCAGAAATTTTGAGTTGAAGAAGTCCTCGGTATTGTTAGAAATAGGTGCTTGACTTGCTAGAAATTGCATCTGGAGCACTTCATCCAAGTTCTGACGAGCAGGGAAGGCAAACAGCTGAGTAAGCAGACCCCCGGGCAGTGCAGCCTGGAGGAGGGACTAGGGCCGAGATTCCCCGTGGGCGGTGAGCTCGGGCGGCCTCCACACTGTCACATCCGGGGGCATTTCACCTCGTCCTGGCACACGTCTCCAGAGCAAGTCCAACCTCGTGGCCGCTCCAACCAAACCATCGGGCAGGCCAGTGAGACCACGGCTTGTCTGAAATAGAAGAGGAGAACTGAGGGACCCCCATCCCTACGGTGACACGGACCCCTCCTCTCTAACCTGACTTCCGGGGAAGGGGACAGCAGAGGGGAGAAGGAGAGAAGACCGGGATGCATTCAGAGTGACCGCTGCCCCCCAAATGCCCAGGGTCACCTCCAGATCTTCCTGTCCTGTGTGTCACGCCTCTCACCAGTGACATTTCCTTTAAAGCAGGGCTGCTTGCTCACTGGTCCGCGTCCACCCATGGGCCTGCCATGTGGGCAGTGTGGGAGGACACTCGGGCCCACACGGTGTCCCCTCCAGGGCGGCACGGAGTCTCCACAGGGATTCTGTCCAACCACAGTGCTGTTGCATCTTTCTGACAAACATGTAGCAAAATTCAGGGTCTCACTCTATCCTGGGAGAAGAGATGAAGAATTCTGCTCTGGAGCTAAGGAACGAAATCCCTGATCCTAACCAAAGGCCGAGTTAATGGGTATAAGATTTACCACTGGCACCCCCTTCTTGAAGAGGTCTCCCTCTACTTAAAGTCTAGGTGGTTAGCGTTGTATTGCGTCAAAGAGCCATAGGATCCGCGTCCTTTCATGGGAAATGGCTGCAGTGCAGCCTGGGAGACAGGGCTGGACCTAATCGCCACCAGGTGAGCTGCGCTGCCCAGGAGGAGGGCTCCCTGACCGCCTTGGGCTTGTCTGAGATGAGCTTGCTAGGGACTCGGAACGGCAAATATGCAGCAGTGTGACCCTACTTCTCCTTCCTACGCCCCTGACTGTCTGTGATGATTAAGGTCAAAACTCTGTCCTGCTTAAGTGGGACCGGCTTCAGGATCCTGCACAAAGCAGCCCTCAGACAGCCCTTACCAGTGCTCGCAGCATTGAGGTAAAACACCCTTAGCACCGCCGAAGCCCTTCTAGCCATAAAGCTCTGTGCTTGTGGAAGGAGAGCCAAGTATTAACCCACTTTATCTATTACTAATTAAACATTTTCTGTGTAAGGATTTATGCGTGGTACTTTTATATCATTTTCTCTCTTAATCTTTACAAACACCCCATAAAGTAGATAGTATTTAAACCTTATTTCATCTATTTGGAAGTTGAGGCTTGGAAGGATCAGATGCTTAAATATGGTTACGTAGTTAGCTAGTTACTGATCAAGTACAGAAACCTAGTCTCAGGGTAGGGATGAATAGGCAGAGCACATAGAATTTTAAGGGCAGGGAAATTATTCTGTGTGATACTGTGCTGGTAGACAGATAACATTATGCAGTTGTCAAAACCCATGGGAGAATGCCCAACACAAAGAGAGAACTCCAGTGTAAACTCTGGCCTTTGTTCGTACTGTTGCAAAATTGTTTCAATTGTAACAAAAGTACCACACTAATGAAAGATGCTAATAATAAGGGAAACTGTGACAGAGGAAAGAGGGGGAATATAGGAAATCCCTCTACTCTCCGCCCAATTTTCTGTAAAACTAACTGCTCTAAAATATAAAGTTTATTTTAAAAAAGAGAGAGAAATAGAAATGATGGTGTAACTTGATACTGAGGGGCATGGAGGTAGATAGAAGAACCCACTAGAGAAAAGATGGGTAGGAAGTGGCAAGGATGACTTACATTACAGCATATACAGCGTTGTTAGAAAGGGATTCATTTTAAAAAGCAGAATCTAAAGACAATTTTCAAAATGAAAAAGAATTATTGGATGTGCTTAAAAACAAAAAACAAGCCAGTCTGTGAATGGAATCTGAGTTATTCACACAGTGTTGCCTCCGTCTCCGAGGACAATTTTATCTGTTCCCTCCCGGGCATCCTCAGCACCTAATACTTTTGAGTTGAGGGATACTCTCATGTCTTTCCCTCCCTGAAGCAAAACTAGAAACGATCCTTACGTCATTATTGGTGCAGATGTTGGGGGAGGGGTGCATCCTTAGGAAGCGTGACTTGTGTGTTATGAATGGACCACTCACTAAACAGCAGCTGTGATCCCAGCCTGCCCCCGCCCAGCCCTGGCTTCCCGGGACACAGATCCCGTTTGGGAATATGATGGATCCAGCTCTCTGAGCACATGTTCCCAGGCTCCTTCTCTCCCAATGTTTCTTCCTTTCTTTTATTTCCTCTATTGATGGGTGTACGCTGTACTTAAATCCAATGGTGGCACGCTAAGCTGCTCGTCAGCCTTCCAAGGTCCTGTCTACTGAAATGGGTAGTTTTCGTGTATGCCTAAAGGTAGGTAAATTCTGACTTCTTATTAACATTTCAGGATGTTTGGACTTTAAATGAACAACCACGTCTGCAAAAAACAAAGCCCACTTGAGAGTAAAGAGTTTTGAGTCTTGTAACCATTAGCACCCCTGCGAGTGAGCGGTCTTGGACAGTCACATGGAATCCCCAGCCTAAAAGGACGTCTGCACGATTCACTGGAAGGCCCCGTGTTTCTGGGTACAGAGACCCGGGAGAAGTCTGGACGATGGTGGCGCGCTGTGCTGGTCTTGAAGTAGAGCGGATTTACCACGGTGTGTTAGTTTCAGGTGTTCCGCAAAGTGCCGTGGTTTTATATATATATTCCATTTCAGATTCTTTTCCCTTATAGGTTATTACAAGATACTGAATATAGTTCCCTGTGCTATACAGTAGGTCCTTGCTGATTACCTATTTTATGTATAATAGTGTGTGTCTGTTAATCCCAAACTCCTAATTGATCCCTCCCCACCCTTTCCCCTTTGGTAACCACAAGTTTGCTTCCTATGTCTGTAGGTCTGTTTCTGTTTTGTAAATAAGTTCATTGTTCTGTCTCTACCAGCCTGAGCTGCGAGACAAGAGTGGGTCTTGCACAGCTTCGCTTCTCTCTGGGTGTCCCAGGGCAAACCCAGTGAATTGCGTGGGTGCCAGCGCACGGCTTCTTGCTGAGGTCGTCACCGAGAGACTGGGGACATGAGCACCAGACCCAGCACAGAAAACTCCCCCCAGACTGTGGTCCAGGAGACTAGGGGTCTGTCCCTGTTCCCCTCCATCCCTGCTGGGCCAGGAAGCAGCACTGGCCTCCAGGATGTGCCGCCTCTGCCCATTTTTGTGAGACCGTCGGTGGTTACCAATCCGGCCCAGTCCCACTGTCTCGCTTCCAAAAGGATGGGCGCTCAGCCTTTCACGACATGTGGATGATTTACAGCCTTTATGAGGTTTCACATTCATTTTGGAGTTCCTTTTGCCAAGTTTGCATCTCCTGTAGGGCCTTTTCTCCTTTGGGTATAAATGTCTTCTGGCTGACCTGGCCCTGGCAGGGTTTTTGCTGCAACAGTGACACCTGTTGTTGAGGACAAAGTTGGCGATTTCTGCCAGAGGAGTCTCTGTGGGGCGAAGATGGCTTTCAGATCTCCAACATCTGGAAGGATAAGTGGGCTCATTTTGCAGGAATCAGTACTGTTGCGCTGAACAAGCAACATCAAACAAGAGGCCAGGGACGGGAAGAGAAAAACAAAGCGGAAAGAAAGGTTTTCTGTGTTGAAAAACAAAGAGATCAAAGACCCCGCCAGCCTGGCACAAAGCCACCTGGCCAGGAAAGGCTGAATAAGAGCTGGCTCCTGACCCCAGGAATCCTGAGTGGTTAGAGGGATCGGGTGCACCTCCTCGGGGGCAGAGAGTGCCCTCCTTCTCTCCTAGGAGGCCAAGCCCAGCATCCTCAGAGCGGACCCTGACCCACCAAGGACCTGGTTTCTGCCGATGGACTTTCCCCAAGCAAAGAAGCACCCCAGGGCCACCTGCCACCCTCCTCAGCATAGGGCATGGTGAGAAATGTCCTCTTTCTTCTGTTTTCCCTGCACTGGGAAAACAAGTGCTTGCTGTTTCCAGCTCATCAAGATTACACAGTCCTCATGTTCAAAGACACAGTACCCAGATTTCTGTAAAACCCTAGAAATTATAACAGGAAACATTTATGATCAATGCCCATTTCACACTTACCTGTAATCTTAGGGAATAATTCTATTATTGCTGATTTTAATGTGCCTTAACTTTTAATGAAGGCAGGCCTTGAAGTGTCGATGACAATATCAAATTCCTACCTTATATATATTTTTTAAAGTAGACACGTTTTTAAATGACCTGCTCTCAGGTAGTCATGTAAATACTTTCAAAATGATTATTTTGGGGTTCCAAAACTATATTCTCACCGATATGGATAGTTTGACCCCCATAGGAAATCCATCAAATGAGTGTCACCAATACCTGAAACGGAGGACTTTGTTTCGTGGCGGGAGTGCTGGTCTCGGAATTAGCAGAAGCGGGCTGTGAGGATAGCTGAGCTGCGTGGCCTCTGGCAGGTGTCTTCACCTCTCTGAGTCATGGTTCTCCACGTATCAAATCAGGGAATCAGAGCGTAATTCAAGAGTTTTCGAAGTGTCATAGAAATCTGTTTAGCCCTCTTCGCATATACCAAATTATCAGCAGAGAAGCCTAGTTTTAAAATTGGAAAAGATGGAGTCTTTACTTTTTCACCCAGAGCAGCCTTGAAAAAACTCCTTGGCAGCCCAAAGACCCTCATGTGGCAGTTTGCCAAGCACAGGGTAAGCTGCCCTGATCTTCTGTCCAGCCCCGTGGAAACCATGGTCCACGGGCAATGGCCACACTCCTGCGAGAGCTACAAGCTGCAGGTCACTACGTGTGCATCCGCATCTGAGGGTGAGGATGACCCAGCCTGCGGAGGTGCTCCTGGTCATTATGAGAATCAAGGGGGACAACGCATCTGAGAAAGTTTTAATCAATGCAAAAGACTAAATAATTCCCGCTTTTAAGTAAAACTGGAAATAATTTCACTTCCTTAGTCTTCCCTTTGCCCAACTATAAAATGAGAGATCAGATTAGGGGATCATTAATAATACCTTGTTACTTAGCATAACATGTTAAACATGACCATTGCATTTGCTTTTTACATGTCTGTGGTGCCGTCCCTAGGTCCATTTTCTGGCTGAAGAAACAGGTTCAGGGAGATTTTGGAGGTTGACCAGCAACCCTACGGGGATGGTTCTAAACCCCCATCCCTGTGACTCCTGGCCCAGTGCTTATTCATCACCCCCAAACCCCCTCCCTCCACGGTAGCCTCAAGCTCTGTAGTTCTATGACTCCCTGAAACATTGCCCTCACACTCTTACAATGGAGACTTGCGGCTTGGCACGTGGATGTGAAACCAATAATATTGTGGTTACCACAGCACTCCCCTCTCAGGCGAGCGTACATAAAGTACAAGCATTCCTAATACACAGCAGCTGGACCCTAGCACAGGCTGCATCTTCAGGGAGGCTCTTCAAGGTGTTTCTGGCACGTCTTCCGGGGCCGTCTTGAACCCTCGACTCCAGACGTGGGCGGCTTCGTCAGTTCTGTCGGAATCTCGCAGGAATGCGCTTTCGTTCCGCATCATACCTGGACTGGGTATTACAGCACGAATTCAGTTTCCCATTTTCCTCTCTCGTTCATGTTCATTTCACTGATTCCCCCTTATCACTTAATACATTTTCCTCATTATTGGCATCAGGGCTGAAGGCTGCAACACAAACACTGAAAGACCAAATCAAGACTTAAAAAAAAAAAAAAGAGCAAAATATTCCCATTTCAGATGGAGAAGCAGATGGGGCTCTTGGCACTTCAGAGGATTTAAATTGACCCTCTGCACCACGCAGGGGAAGACAGACTGTCACTGCTGACAAGGAAGCACGCAGAGACCTGCTTTCCCAACGAACATAGTTGCATTTTGGAGCTCTTTCTGTTGGTGGTGTATGACGAAAAGAAACCATATGATTTATCCTCACTCTCTTGGAACCTGAAAATGCAGCTGTGGGACCCAAGACTGTCCTGGGTACAGACTTTGCACTCCCCGCTTCCACCTTGGTGGTCTGGACCCATCCACCTCTGAGCCTTGGTTTTGCTATTTGAAGGTGGTAATAAAACCATCTGCCTCTCATCATTATTGCATGAAGGAAGGTGAGTGCAGGTCAAAGTGCCCAGCACAGAGCCCTGCACATAATAGGTATTCAATATGTTGGGTTTCTTTTCCCTTTTTTTTTCATACATGGCCAGAGATGTGATTTTTTGGAAGCTCTCTTTTCACAACTTTCTCTTTCACAGCTGGTAAAGATAAGGACCAGGTGGGTAGCTCTGACCTTCCCTTGGATGACATTTATAAAATAAGCACGATCTATACATAGGACAAGTGTGATCGGCATTTGAGACAGGAGTTCCTTATTTTAAACAGGTTTTGAGCTTGCCTGCAAATCTTTAAAATATGGGAAACTTGGACAACCTTTAGTCACAAATCTTGAAGCTGTCCTCCTGTTCAGTTATCAAAATATGTTCCAAAGCTCTATGTCTATCCATTTTCAGCTATTCTAAGCACTGACTTCTTTTGATTGGTGTGAACTGTTCATTTTAATAATAAAAAAATCTGCTTTGAACAAGTCAAACTCTTTGTGCTTGTTACTAAAAAAAAAAAGAAAGAAAGAAAGAAAGAAAGAAATGGCGTAAGCCAAGTGTAGCTAAGTTAAAGGATTACTTGATGATAAAATACTACAAACTCAAAGAAAGAAAATCCATTTGGGAAATTTATAAATGAAAGTGTTTATTAGAATGATTGTGAGAGAAGAAAAAGGATACAAAGAGAAAAAGCAATGAGAATAAAAGAAGAGAGAGAAAAATATGAGGGTGAATATGCCCTCTTTGGACTTTCTGCTGGACATCGTACGTCTCTGTTTCAAACCTGTCATGGATGCCTCGTTGGCCATAAGATGAATTCAGTCCTCAAGGTATAGCACATAGGGACTTTTCTGATTAGTCTGCCCAATGCTTTTCAACTCAATTTTTAATAATTCCCTAACTGTTCCTTCTATCTCAAACCATTCACACTTCCCAGACAATGTCCAGCATGGTAACTGGGCACATTGCATGTGCTCAGTGTCTGTTGTTTATCCAAACAAAAAGCTTAACAATCACTGTATTCAAGTCAATGGTTTATTAAGGATATAGACCACAGAAAATCTCAGAACTTCCATTTACTTCAAGAAACAGGAGTAAGAAGAGAGGCTGAGAATAGAACTGATTTGACACCCATACAGAGAGCTAGCCCCCCATCCACTCCACCCTGAGCACTAAGGCATCTACACTCTTCCATCCAGGTGGGAGTAAAGAGAGAGAAGGTAAAGTGTGAGGCTATAGACAGAAGGAAAGAATGACATCAGCATAATGAAGAGGAGGTCCTCCCAAGATCCTTCTCTCCTTGGCTCACAAAACACCACAGGAAGAGATGGGCGAACCAATCTCTTGAGAATGGATGTGCCTGAGGAAAAGAAAAACAGGTCCAAGGACACAGTCATATCCATCCAGACACCAGTTACTCCAAGTGAAGCTTGCCAATTACTAAGCCATACACTCAGAATTTCAGACGGCTGTTTAGTACTTGACTCTTAAATCTAAGCAGAAAACCAAGAAGCACTAGACATTTGGGGGGCAGGAAGACAAATCAAAACTTAATAACAAGGAAAAGAATATTAATTAAATATATTTTTAAAGTTTCTTCATTGTAGAAGAAACTTTAAAAATATATTCAATTAATATTCTCAAAGAGATAAGATATTATTTCAATGAAACAAGAACAGAATGCTGTTAAACATGAATAATCAGAGAACAGAGCTCTTAGAAATTGAAACTATAATCCACAAAGTTAAAAACACAATAAAAATGTTGGAAGTTAAATTTGAGAAAATCTCCCAGAAAAATGTAACAAAAATTATGGGACATGGGAAATAGGAGAAGATAAGAAATTAAGAGGATTTGTCTGAGAAATCGAATATCTTAATAGCAAGAGTTACAGAAAGCACAAACAGAGTAAATAGAAGGGAAGAATTATTAAAGAAATAATAAAAGAAAATGTCTCAGAACCAAAGGACTTCAGTTCCTATTGAGTGACTG
This sequence comes from Eubalaena glacialis, assembly GCF_028564815.1. Lineage (NCBI taxonomy): Eukaryota > Metazoa > Chordata > Mammalia > Artiodactyla > Balaenidae > Eubalaena > Eubalaena glacialis. The sequence continues at coordinate 4,866,957 of NC_083729.1, read as the reverse complement.
TGGTGGTATGGATTATAGCTGCCCAACCCCCCAAACAATATCTATGTCCTAATACCTGGAACCTATAATGTTGTATGTTGGGTTTTTATTTCAAGTATTTGAAAATGTGATTGAGTTACGGACCTTGAGTTGGGGAGATTATCCTGGATTATCCAGGTGGACCCTGAATGCAGTCACTTGTGCATTCATAAGAGGAAAGCAGAAGGAGATTTGACACATACAGAAGAGAAGGTACCTTGACCAGAGAGGCAAAGACCGGGGTGATGCAACCACAAGCCAAGGAATGATGGCAGCCACCAGAAGCTGGGAGAGGCCGGGATGGAACCCTGTCAGCACCTTGGTTTCAGCTCAGTGACACTGATTTCAGACCACTGGCCACCAGAGCTTGAGAGAATAAATTTCTTTTTTTAAGCCACCCAGTTAGTGAAGTCACAGGAAACTAATAAAGTGACCTACTCAATAAATGGAGAAAAATATACGTATGTATATATATACATATATAGCAAAAAGCACCGTAGCAAAATTTCAGAATGCCAAGCTTAAAGATAAGAGATTAAAAGCTTTCAGAGAGAAGAAAAAAATATCTTTGAAGGAATAGGACTCAGATAGGAATTATAATAATAATTACTACAATCCAATGCAGCAATATCCACAGAACTTAACATTCTGAGATTAAAATAATTTCTGATCTACAATTCTATATCCAACCGAAATAAAATATTAGTCACAAATAATTATATTTTGGCATGCAGTACCTCACTAGATGAACCTCTTCTGCACATTTTCTTGGGAAGATCCTGGAGGATATACTCAAATGAAGATGGAAACTCCAGAAAAAGAGGAAATCATGAAGTCTAGAAGGAAGGTAAGCCAAATTAGGTGTAACAAAAATGAGTTCCGAGAAAATTGGTGAAGGCAAGTTCCGAGATGACCGCTGGACCACAGATTCAACACAGAACCGTCCATGTTAGAGCAGGAGGATGGAAGTTCTCACAAGGATGTCTCAACACCAATGGAATCCATATATTTACTATGCATTGGATGATACTGGATGGGATGCTAAACCCCTTTTTCAAAAAGAATTATTGATAGGTTAATAGAAAAAGAATATTTTTTATCAAAGATATGTGTGGTAGACATAGAATATAACACCTAAAACTTCATGTCCATGATTGAAATCAATACAGAAGGTTTTAAACTTTTAAAAAATAGAATAAATATATATTATTTCAAAATCTGAAGTTTTAAACCAGAAGATATAACCAGAAGAGTTTGAAGTAGATGACTCTGTGGCCCAGAGCCCAGGCTACAGTTTTTCCTAAGGTTTTATTACTGTGATTTTTGTAAGCCATGCACATTTTTTTACTATGAATTAAAAAAAAAAAACGGAAGAAATTCATGGGCTTTCTCTCTACAAATAGAGTACTAATCCAGTTTCTACAGGACGGTAATTGTGTTAGGTATTTATATATATACATACATATGTTCTGTTAATTCCTCTCCACACTAACAAAATATAGTTGGCAAATGCCAATTAAAGATGAAGAAACCAAAGCTTAGAGAAATGAGGTCATATATCCAAGGTGGTAGAATAAGGAAGCCCATGAATCATGACCTCCTAATACAATGTATTGTATCCTATCAATCCAGGTCTCTTCGATTTGGACTCCATGTAGCGAGATGAAACCTTATTCTCTTGACTTCTATAAGCTCATTCTCTTCCCATCAGCTCTCACCTTCCCTGCTTCACAGCACAGGGATAAAGGGCATCTGCAAATATTAACTTCATCAGGATGGCCAGCGTTCCCAAGGAGGCTTTGCAGGCAATGGACTCAGCCTCCACCTTCCATCTGTCCAGATGGGTCCTGGGCTGGCCAGGCCCTGAGACCGAATAAAGGCCAAAGGCAGCCAGACCCTAGCATGACCTTGAGTGAGGCTGATTCCTGCCTCGTTGTTTATTCAGGCAAAGAAGACACATGTGCTCTTCTCTGACCTGCTGAGTAAACGAAGTAAGAGCACAAGATGTGCCACATCCCATCCTTGCCCTCAAGACGTCCACGGGCAGAAACTAGATATCCACTGCGAACTAGTAAAAACACATTTTAGAATCTAAAACTGTGGAGCTTAGAGGAAGGAAAAATCACTTTCGGCTGAAACATCAGAAAAGGCTTCACGGCGATAGTAGCATTTAATCTGGGCTCTAATGAACAGACAGTTTCAATTATGCCCCTGGATTCCCAGTGTGAAATGCCTCAGTCCTGTCCTGACACCCGTCCCCAAGGCAGGCCTGACAGCTTCCTCCTCTGAACCTGCAGTGCCCTCTGCAGACATGTGTCCTAACACCCAGGACACTGTTGGGCTCTGAGTCCCTCAGGGCTTGGGAATCGTCTTAACCAAAGACTAAAGGTCGCTTGGCATTTATTAGCATCTATTAAAAATACTTGCCAAATGAAAGAAAAAAATGCATGCCTGTTCTAGCCTATCAACTCAGCTCCTATCAGAATCCCTGGCTGTTTAACTGAGGCACTGGAATTTCAGAGGGGTAGAGCCCATTTTAATAAAGTGCATTTCAACATGATTCAGGGGGGCGCTGCTGAGTGCTGGGCTTGAGGACACGGGCTGAGATGAAGGCCCATGGTCCTTTTTCAGTCTCGCTAGTTACCAGATTGGTCCAGGAGAACACGGAGTTTCCAATGGCTGACAAGTGCTGTTTTCAATCTGTCATTTCAAAGAATGTTTTCGAAATATATACACACTGCTATATTTAAAATAGATAACCAACAAAGACTGTATAGCACAGGGAACTCTGCTCAATATTCTGTAATAACCTAAATGGGAAAAAAACTTGAAAAAGAATAAATACATGTATATGTATAACCAAATCTCTTTGCTGCACACCTGAAACTAACACAACATTGATAATCAACTATACTCCAATACAAAATAAAAATTTTAAAAAAAGAATGGGAAAAAAACAATGTAAGTGGAAATGAAGGTGTTTTCCTTCTTAATTCATGACTGACCCTTTCTCCTGGGACTCCTAACTCCCTTGGAGGCTGGAAACTTGAATACCAAACAACTTTGATATATTACTGGGGGTTCAATGGCTCCCAAGTGAAAAGACAGATCTTCAAAAGTAAAAACCCCAGCCCTTGGGGCTGGTACTGCAGGCCTGAGAATTGCAACCAGAATGGAATAGTTAAGGGGTGTGTGTGTGTGTGTGTGTGTGTGTGTGTGTGTGTGTGTGTGTGTGTGAATGTTTGTCTTTGGGAGCATTTTTCCTGATGTTGGGGAAAAGAAGGGTTTATTTTTCCACTGCCATTCACACCAGCTGCCATGAAGCAGCAGTAAAGGCCCCCTGGTGCAGCACTCTGGTCATAGATCATGGCGCCAGCCCCAGCTGCAGATGGACCCAGCAGCTGGCCGGAGAGGTGCTGAGCTCACCCCGCTCCCAGGCTCCCTAGCCTCCCTTCCCAGATTTATGAAGCAGGAAGCAGCCAGCCAAAAAAGCTAAAGACAAAAAGCCCAACTGCCCTTCTTTTTCTTTTTTTTTTTCCTTAAAGCCAACACACCTAACATCGTTCCTTAGCCACTAACTAGTGCAAGTGTCTGCCACCTGCAGGTGTCAGGAAGCCAACACCTTGGACCCAGAAGACAGCAACGTGTGCAGATGCTGTTAGGAAGTTCCAAGTCCTCAGAGTTTCCCATCATCGGGGTCTAGGAAAGGTTGAGAGACAGTAGTCACATTTACCGCACAGCCACTCTGAGCTGGACTTGTGACAGACTCTTACACTGAATCACCAAGTGATACTTGGGAGAGAAAATGTTAAGGTGAGGTGAACATCGTGCCCAGATTGACATAGTCAAGAGTTGCTTCCCACTGGGGGCTCAGGGCTGGGTTTTATGCCACTTATTTTATTTTATTTTTATTGAAGTATAGTTGATTTACAATGTTGTGTTAGTTTCAGGTTAGTTTCACAGCAAAGTGATTCAGTTATATATATTCTTTTTTAGATTCTTTTCCCTTATAGATTATTACAAGATATTGAGTGTATTTCCCTGGGCTATACAGTAGGTCCTTGTTGGTTACCTATTTAATACATAGTAGTATGTGTATGTTAATCCCAAACTCCCTTCCCCCCTTCCCCCTTTGGTAACCACAAGTTTGTTTGCTTGTTTGTTTATAAATTTATTTATTTATTTATTTTTGGCTGCGTTGGGTCTTCATTGCTGCGTGCGCGCTTTCTCTAGTTGCGGCGAGCGGGGGCTACTCTTCGTTGCAGTGCGCGGGCTTCTCATTGTCGTGGCGCACAGGCTCTAGGCGCAAGGGCTTCAGTAGTTGTGGCACGCAGGCTCAGTAATTGTGGCATGCGGGCTCTAGAGAGCAGGCTCAGTAGTTGTGGCGCACGGGCTTAGTTGCTCCGCGGCATGTGGGATCTTCCCGGACCAGGGTTCGAATCTGTGTCCCCTGCATTGGCAGGCGGATTCTTAACCACTGCGCCACCAGAGAAGCACAGCATTGGGCCAGGTGCATGGATTTGCAAACAGAAGGGGTCTGAAACATGTCTCAAAGGCCAGGTACAGAAGCAGCTACCTAACACTCAGGTAGAAAGAGCAGAGCGTCAGAGGAGTGGTTGGCGACATTGCCTCAATCAGATACCGTCGTCAGAGGCTGGGGTTCTGTGTGTGTCCGATAGGGTTGTGATGGACGTGACTTTTACTTGGGCCATTGTTATAAAATGGGTTTCCCTTCATTTACACTGAATTGGAGTGAGTGGGTTACTAGTTTCTCTCGCTCCCAGATTATGACTTCCTTTTGCAGAGGTCAGCTGTATCATCCTTATGTCCAGCATTAAGTAAGCCCTCACCGGTAGTTAGTAAACAGATGGTAATTGAATGGATATTTGAAATGCAACATTGTTGAGCGCTCTTATCCCTCAAACTTGAGGGATGATAATATTTTTTTTTTTTTTACTGTTGAAGGTTGAAGATCCAAAAATAACACTCTATAGTCAAACCAAGCTATTGAAAAATAAATAACTTGGCTGTTTCAGAATGGAGTAAGATTGGTTTCTCTAATATGGCACACCTGTTGTTTTCTCTAAGCCCTGGAGCTCTGGTTCTCAACTGTGGCTGCACCTTTGTTTCGTCAGGGGCTGAAAAGAAAATACTGTACCTACATCTCAGCCCCAGAGATTCTGACTTGATTCTCTGGGACATGGCCCTGTTGTTGATAGGCTCAAAAGCTCCCTGGATTCTAATGGTCAATCAAGATTGAGAACCACCGAAGGAGAGGGCTACACAGTCCTTGTTTGAGTAATAGGCCACCAGATTCCACCCATTTGCCTCTGGACCCACTGAGAAATCAAACTTTCTGCTTATGTAGGTACTGGGTAGAAAGAACTCAGCCATTAAAGTCATACAGATATGAACTGAATTTTAGAATTTGATAAAAAAATATATTTTAAACTTGTCAAAAGGAGGGATTACACCCCAACTACCATTGTATTTCTTGGGACACTCTACACATAGTAGGCACTCATTAAACACTTATAGAATTTAAATAAAATAAGAATCATGACTCCTTATACTGCTGTCGCAGACTTCCTCTAAAATCTCTGACGTTAACTTCAACAGGAAGAAGCCATGAGTGGCTATGACAGCCAACAGCTGTAGCATTGCTAGGACAACAGTCCAGGCACTGCATAGCTCTGTTAAAAAAAATCACATTGTAAAGAAGATGTGGTATATATATATATATATATATATATATATGTATATATATATATATATATATATATATGCAATGGAATATTACTCAGCCATAAAAAAGAATGAAATAATGCCATTTGCAGCAATATCAATGGACCTAGAGATTATCATACTAAGAGAAATAAACCAGACAGAGAAAGACAAATATCATATGATATCCCTTGTATGTGGAATCTAAAAGAAAAGATACAAATGAACTTACTTACAAAACAGACACAGACCTACAGACATAGAAAACAAACTTATGGTTACCAAAGGGGAAAGGTGAGGGAGGGATAAATTATTAGGAGTATGGGATTAACAGATACTTACTACTATATATAAGTAGATAAACAGCAAGGACCTACTGAACAGCACAGGGAACTATACTCAATATTTTGTAATAACCTATAAGGGAAAAGAATCTGAAAAAGAATACATATATCTGAATCACTGTGCTGTACACCTGAAACTGAAACACTGTAAATTAACTATACTTCAATTAAAAAAATTTTTTTTTTAATTCACATTGTAGGGCCCGAGAGCTTGGTGGTTGCAGTTTAGCTACGAGGCTCCTCCCAATGTCTGGCTCCAGCAAAGTCAGGGTTTAGGGCTCCTGGAGAATCAGGCATGCAGCTGTCAAAGTTCACTATTTTCTCAGCATCCAAGGGCAGGCAGTCACCTGCGTTGGTATAAAGGAAATCAGGGCGACAGTGCAGGTGCCACAGAGGGACCCCCGTGTGCATGTGCTTTTATGTGTCCAGACAGGACATTCCACAAGGCCCGAACCAACCCCCATCCAAGGAAATAGCAATCATGATCTTGAGTCCACAGGGCTAGGATTAAGACAGTGCAAGCCCAGGGGCTGTCAGTGGAACATTCTGTTGCCTCAGTGGTTTGGGGCTTCTCTCGGGGACACCCACACTTCACCCTTTGTGTACAGGCTCAGTTGTCCTCCCATCAGCCCTAGACACCAGCTTAAAGCACAAGGAGGACACCTGTTTTTAACAGCAAATGACTTGGTGATCATTACCCAATATCTAATAAAGTGAGACCTTTAAACAGGCTGAAGAGAAACAGATGTTTCCAGGATTTAATGAAGGGGAGTCACGCACCATCGTACAGCAGAACCCAGTCCCATGCATCATAAAGCGGCCAGACGTCCTCGCTGGGTGTTTGGATAAGCTCGGTGGGAATGGCCCCTGGTCAGCTTGAGTTGAGTCCAGTGCAAGCTCAGCTAAACATCACACGCTCACAAATACACACCTGTCTTGTATGTGTGCATGCACAACAACCCAGTGCCCAGGCTGCCTGCGGGCAACAGTTAAATAAACTCACTGCCACGAACGACCTTCAAAAAGGAACCAACCCACTGCTGACATCTGAAGCCCGGATACATTGAGTGCACTCAGGCCAGGGGTTACAGAGGAAAAGAACCAACTCTGCAGCCAGTCATACCCGGGCTCCCCCTCTCATGAGCTGCAGAGACGGGGACAAATTATTTATCTTGAGGCTCTATTTCCTCATCTGTGGAATTAGATGACCAAATACTACAAGACCTAAAAAATTCAATTTGTGGATTGCTGAGTTGTGAAATACTATTGTATAAAGCAGGTGAGCCCTAGGAAAGTGTTTTAAATGACCAAGGAGCCTGTAAGTCAAGATAAAGTCTCCCCTCATCCATCCTGTTGCATGTTTTCTCCTTTCGCAGTGGAGCCCTCGTGCGCCAGCCCCTAGCTCCTCGATCAGTTTCCCAGAGTCACGCTCCTGGATCCGGGGCGCCCCTGAGTGGGGCAGGGCCCTGCTGACCTGTGCTCCGGGTGTGCAGGGCGACTGGGCAGCCCAGCTGCTCCCCAGATGCACAGAGGGAAGGCACCTCCTGCAGCCAGTCTTGTTTTCTTCCTCTCATCAGTCTGTGTGGCCTCCTAGCCTCTATCCAGACTGGCCATGAGGTAGTGTCCCCCTGAACCCTGCACAATATCTGGGCTCTGGGTAAAAACCTGGTTTAGCAACACACACCGGAGCTCAGCCATTTCCCCAGGTGGCTTCCCTCACCTGCCCCGCATGCTTTTAACTCTCTTTAGCTCACCTTGCCTCCCACCCCGGTGGACCCTAATCCTTCCAACCCCAGACAGCCTGGGACAACCCACCTTTCCATCCAATCCGTCTTCTCTGAGCTATGCTGCCTTAGCCCACTTCCCTCCACTAGGTCATCGTAGTAAGTGACCAAGCATCACCTCATTGCACTCCCACTCCAAACGAGGCACCTCTGCCCCAGCCAGCAGTCTGTGAGCGAACACGGCCTGTCCAGCAGCTGGCAGGCTTCTCATCCGAGCCAACTCCTGGTACACAAACTGCTTGTCTGTCAACTTCAGTATGATAGCCGTTGCTTTGTGTGTGTGTGTGTGTGTGTGAGATCACGCACGTACACACATGTCAGTGTCTGCACAAAATGAAAGCTGCCCAACTCTCTCCCAATTACCCCTCCAAAATTCTAATGTTCTGGTTGGTTCTCATCAGCACCGTGGGCATCATCTTCTCTTCTCACGCTCAATCCTTGTCTCTCCTGATGGAACACCTGAGGGGAAATGGGAACACTTCCAAAACACCCAACATGCAGTCACGTGGTCACTCCCTTTTACAGCCATGGACTCTGCAGGGTAGAGGTTATGATCTTCATTTTAATCATCACATTTGTTGAGGTTTACTATGTGCATTCACTGTTTCAAACATCTTTGCCTGCCTGCCTGATCTCATTGAACAAACACTACGGATGGAGTTCAGAGAGGGTCTGATGGGGCCAAAGTAGCCCAGGTAGCAGGGGGTCAACCAGGCCTGGAGGCCCCTAACTTGTCTGTGATTTCACTTCCAGCTACAGAAGGGCACAGACATGAGACCACTTCTGTCCTGCAATTTAGAAGGCCCAGGAGACTTTTTAAATGCATCTTTCTCTGGGAAACAACAGGCTTGTCGGTGACCTCAGAATTCCCAGCCCTGATGAAAACCACACGTGATTCCTTCTTCCAGAAAAGCCTCATTCTGGCTTGTGGCCCTGCTCTCCTGGCAACCTCGGCAGAAGCCATCTTCTTGGCCTCACTTGTGACATAATAAATCTTGAGACTTAACTAGATTATTGTATCTATGGGCACATATATTTAGCTTGGAAGGAATACTAGAAATTTGAGATTCAACATCTAAAGGGCAAAGTGATACATTTTGGCCTCAGAGCATCTTCTTTCACTCCAGGAACAGCATAGAATCGATGTGGTTCCAGAATTGATCTGGAACTAGATGTGGAAACAGACACTGGGTCCTGTGCTCCTTCACACACACACACACATACACAAGGCCAAGCCTTTCTGGAACAAACAAACAAAGAAGCCAGGATATCATAACCTCCGAGGTAACCTCTAGGGCCTCAGCGTCTTTGCAGAACTTTCACAAATGTGATCTCATGTGAATCTCATGGTGACTCAGTGAGGGGGCTAGGGAAGCAGTGAACCCACATTTGTCAGGTAGAGAAATCTGCTCAGAGGGTGAACGAATTGCTCTGGATTTGTGGCAAAACTAGAATCATGCCTTGACCTCTGGCTTCTGGTCCCACATTCTTTTATACTACAACGCTCAGAAATCATTGTAATTCATGAACAGCAGTCACAGTGGTAGTAACAATATAGTAATAACACCAGGAGAAGCAGTTGCATTGGAAGACATATTAATAGCAGAAGCAGCAGCAAAGGTAGAATTATTGAAGTATTCGAAATAACAGCAGCCGAGGTGTTAACAGTAGTGACAGGAGCTTAAGAGCTAGCAGCAGTATGAGGGCAACGGTAATGAACATAGTATGAGTCACATTAACGGTAGTATTTGTATGGAAGTATTTACATAAACAACTTCCATAGAAGTAGAGAAACCATTAGAAAAGTGTATTACCCATCACACCTTCATTACTAAAACTACCCGTTATACTTGCTAGCAGAGTGTAATTATAAGAATAGTGGCAGCAAGAGTGAAAACTACACAGTTTATTGGCATCTACTGTGGGTCTGGCTCCCCACAGGCATAATTCCTAAACTCTGTCATGATTCTACAGTGTATGAATCATTATCCCACTTTCCAGACAAGGACAGATCAGCTCAATAAAGTAACTCAACCAAGGCCAAACTTTTAATAGGGAATAGAGTCAGGATTTGAATTCAAGTCAGACCAAACCTAAGGCTTATGCTCCAAATACCTTGGAATGCACGTTTATAAATCAAGAACTGAAGATAGGACATGGACAAATAGAAATACACTAGTGGCAGAATTTTAAGTCACTTCTATCATGACGGAAAAGATAAAAGTAAACAAAACACATCCCAAAGAGGAGTCTTAAATAAAATGTTAATACGGTGAAGAGAATCAATTCATGTCTAACATATGCCATGGGAACAGAAGATAGGTAAACAGTTTCAAGTGTCCGTGTAACAGCCCTTTAAAATGAATTGAAAAAAGAATATAGATATGTACATATATATATGTATAATGGACTCACTTTGCTGTATACCTGAAACTTACACAATATTGTATGTTGACTATACTTCAATTTTAAAAAATGGACCTTTTATGAGGTCACAAGAAAAAAAACTCATTAAATCCCAAGAGAGTAGAAATGCTATATACAACGATGGAAAAAAAAAAACAGAAATCAAAAAACAAAGTTAGAAAATAAAACTACTCATAAAAGCCTTTCATGAGGAAATTTAAGAAATTCCAGTTAATAATACTTTGGTCAAAGAGTAAATCCAAACCTCAAAACTGAAAGTGTGAAGTATCTGGACATAAGGACAGCGAGAACGTGAAATGCCAGAATCACAGAACACGACCGTAAGGTTCTCAGAGGGGATTTCTCTGCCATAATCACGCATGTTAATCGGAAAGTAAAAATGGAAATGCGTTATTTAATTATTTAATGCAAGAAACTAGAAAAACATAAGAAAGATAAAATTAAGGAAAGCAGAACAAAAGAATTAATAAAGATAAAAGCAGAAGTTATTTACTTAGGAAAAAAAGTAGTAGCATTAATAAATAAAATGAAGAAAAACATTAAATAATGTTTAAAAACCAACTCCTGGTTTAAAGAGCGACAATAACAATAAAATGATGAACCATTAAAAATAAGAATTATAGACATAAGGGGAAAGCGAAAAAAGATACAGCACATTTTGCAAAACTTTACACAAATCAATGTAAAGACCTGAGATAGAATATACATGACCCAACTGACTCCAAAAGAAAGAAAACATTCTAAACAGTCCAGTTAATAGAGAACCAACGAAGTCCTAGAGAATTAACTGCCTTCCTATAAAAGAGCACCAGGCCCGGTCATTCTCAAAGGAGATTTCTAACAAGTCTTTGAGAAAGAACTTACTAGAATAACATTAAGTGTTTCTCATCAGAAGGAGGAGGAGGAGGATGGAAGAGGGAGAAGGGGAAGAAAAGTTCCCAAATCATTTTGTAAAGCAGCAAAACATGAAAACAAACCCAACCAAGATGAGAAAGGAAAACTGTGGGCCAACTCTACTTAAAAATAATTACATTAAATTTCTTAATATATATTAGCAAACATAATCCAGAGGCCTATTTAAAGTCTGGCACCATGAAGAGCTATAGTTCATTCTAGAATGCAAGGGTGATTCAACATTAGAGAACTTACCACACCATTCTCCATTTGAATGGACCAAAGGGAAAAAGAAACATATATCATCTTTTCCATAAGTTTGGAAGAGCTCTTTGATAAAATTAAAATTCCATTCTTGATTTAAAGCTCATAATGAAATAGGATTGGGCAAGAGTGGGAAGTTTTTTCCACTTACAAACTTTTTAAAACTTTTCTTGGACTAGATGAAAGTTATCTTCCAGGACAAAATCCCCCCTGCTCTGCTGGGTGATGCAGGTGTTGGTGTGGTACGGTGCTCAGATTTGAAGCGTTTTACAAGTATATAATAAACCTCACTGTGTCTCATAAATGCAAGAGTAGCGAAAGTTTCCAAAGTAGCGACACAAAAAGAGTTATAATTATGATGGGAAGGAAAGAAAAGGTAACTTAAAATGAAATTGTGAGAAAATTGGCAAAATTTTGCATGCAGGTAGGATAAAACTGTAAATTGGGAATGATTCTTAAAGACAAAGAATGAATAATGCATACGTTAAAGATGCCTATTCAGCAGACAATAACCAGGAAAGCGTTAATAGCACCGATGTTGTATATGTTCTAGCCTGCTGCGTTTCCAAAGAACGCTAGCGATGTTTCCAGGGTTTAAAAACCACAAATGATTTCAAGGGATCAGTACTCTTCCAAAGCAGTACAACAGTGAGATATAAAGTAGGGAAAATATCCACTTTGTCAGCTAGAAATAAGTCCACGGCAATACTCATTGAGATTTTCAAGGTAAATAAAACTTATTATTTAGAGAAATGAATCCCAGGGAGATTCATCAATACCCTTTTTTTTAAAGCTTTAAAATGAAATCACACTCCTTTTGGGTGGAATTGCCTCTGGGAAACAGAACGTTAATCCCTTTCTGGTCATTTTTTAAAAATAAATAAATGGTCTTCAATTTTGTCAAGTCCAGGGGGCTCCATAGAAATGACCTGAGGGAGGAAAATATGCTTGGTTCATCTCTAGGGCTCTGTCTCACTCTTCTTCCTGCCAGGTGCCTAGGACCAGGATACAAAGGTTCTCAATAAGTTGAGAATTAAATGACCCGCTAGTAACGGCTATGTCTACAAAGCTCTCTGTAGTTCTAGAAGTGTTCTCACACCCCCAGCTCTATTTGATCTTCACAACCTGACTTTCTCCTTCTAATTCCCAGCTGGCAATAAGGCAACACACTGCATCCCAACCCAGAGGCTAGACGGAGCCGCTCAGAGTGAATGAGAAAGATCTGGAATCACTCTGCTCACTATGCAAAGAAGTCTTTTTACTTATGAAACAAAGAGTTTGCTCTGCAGCCCAAACATCTTACCCTTAAGACTGGTGAGCAAATGTTTCTGATCCCATATTCTGAGTAGAATCTGGCAGTAGAAGGAAAAATAGTAGGTCCCTTCATCAAAGTTTTAAATAGATCTCCTTTTCATCCATGCATGGATTTGTAATCAGGCTAGACCCTAAGATACAATACTAACCACTGCAATGACTAAACCCAGTTAACTTTATACATGTTTATTTCAATGAATGGAACCCTTAGTGGATTCGTACTCTTGTCCATATTTTACAGATGTGGAACCTGCAGTTCAGAGATGGAGCAGAGTGGGTCCAAGGATCCCACAGTCATTAAGGGGCAGAGAAGATGGGAGGGCAATGCCTACCTCAAAGCCCTTCAAAGGATTAAAAGTGGCTGAAAACACTTTCGAAGGGAGAAGGCAAAACCCGTTTTATTTTTCTCTTATTCTCACTTCCTGGGGGTCTAGAGGGCACAGTAGTAAAACCTTTCCCAGGTGAGGCCACCGAGGATGAGTGAGGTTGAGTGACGTGCCTGAGGTGACTGGCGGAGCAGGGGCCAGAGCCTCCCCTGAGCGGGTGTGTCTTTGGGGTTCCCTCTCATTCTATTAAGGAGGAAGGAGCCTATGGGGAGAAACCATTGTCTGGGCAAGAACAAATCTCCTGGCCTCAAGCACAAAAAGAAGTTACTGAAGGACTTCTAAGGTGAAGGTTGATTTTTAGATTATCTTGAAAGGGGACCTCTTCAAACAGGTGTGTCCATCTGGGGTGTGGGCCAGGTGCATGGGGAAGAGGTACCTGCCCGTCACCTGTCTCTGGACCCCTGGATGGGATTCCACCTACTGGCAGTGTGACCCCCGGGGACCAGGGTGAGGCGATGGCCGCAGAGGCCTGGTCTCAGTCAGAGACGTGCACGGCAGGGTCGCTCAGCTGCCCTAAATATCACACGGTCCTTTCTGAACCTCAGCACTTGCTTTTTCTTTCTTTGCTGCCCTTCTTGTTTTGGTTAATTTAAGGGGAAAAAAAAAAAAAGTATTCTGAAAGAAGTTGAAAGGAAGCTAGGTGCGTACAAGGTGAAAGGGCAGGAGGCAGACACAGAATTCGCCACTAACATGGCAAACAAAAACGCCAAAATAAAAAATAACAAAAGACCTCAAAGCACAGGCCCCGCCAGAAACTGGAAACACGAAGTGCTGCAGTGCCACCTGCTGGCTGTCTCTGGGCACTGCATGCTGGCCGGTTTCTCAGAAATGCAGTGATGCTTGACTCAAACCCCAATTCCAGAGATTGTGAGCTCCAAGCTCTCGCCCACTTTTTCCTCTTGCAAACTTCTTTCGGCCTCCGTGGGCCCTCCTCTTCAGATGAACCTTGGGTTTCCCTCCATGCCAGTCCGGACCCTGCACCAGGTTATTTCCGCGAGTGTGCACACACATGCACGTATTTCACCCACCGCAAACACTTTGTGAGGTTCCTTAACGGCCCAGAAATGGCCACACCAAGGAATACACCCTCCACCACCTCCTGGTTTTCTCCCTCTTCTTCCTGCTTCCATGTTTCCGACAAGAACCAGCAACTCCTCTCCAGGGCTGATCTCAGCTTCTACCTTAAATATGTTCATGAAAGAAAATCTTCCTGAAAAATGTAACAATGCTCCACAGAGAAGAATTCTCCTGAAAGCATTGGCTGCATGTTATTACACCTCGAAGCCCAAAAGGGCCTCGCTGCCCAAGTGCAGGACAGCTCCCTAGAACTAGACGCCACTGTGAGCGCAGGTCTCGTTCCCTGCTGGTCCTTCTCCCCCATCTCCCTGCAGACCAGCCCTTCCTCTGCTCCTCAGGGGGGGACACCCCAAGTTTATCTGGCCTTGTGAGCATTAACATGACTTCGGACTTCCTTGAGAAGGACTCCGAATGGCCCGCCATGGGTTCCTGCCCATTGCTCACATTCTTTAGGTGGATGAGGGGTGTGTGGGTCGTTTTACAAGATGCTGGTCACGCTCTGCAGCCATAAGGAAGCCCCCACCCCAGCAGCCCTTGGCCTTGAGTAGATGCTTGGGAAGTCCACTGTTCTGTGTCCTGACCAGGATGCCTGTGGTCAGTCCCGCTGCCTCCCTTCCATCCCCCCCTGTGCTCAGAGCCAGTGCGTAAGTGAACGAACAGGTAGAGCAGAGTACCTGTTACCCCCCCAAATCCTCACACTATATGTGGAGTCCAGTTCAGGATCGCAGAGTCTGAGTACACGTACCACACGCCTTCAAGCTCAGGGGTCCCACTCTCGCTTTCAAAAATCTGTAAACCAGAATAAAATAAAATCGTTATAAGGCATAGGGCACGTAAACAAATGGCATGTCCGTCCTTGGGGCTGAGGCTATGATTTGAGAATAGATTTGGGAACTAGAGACATAAAACTTTCTCTTGAAAAATCCCCACTCATGGCTGTTTCTAAATCTTTCAAAAGCTGTGCGGGACTAAAAATCTTTGCAATATTCATTAATATAGTTGTTGCTTCTTCAAAAGGATTACATCTTTGCCTAAGCCAACTTTAATTATGAGGGGAAAGTCTTTCTGTTAGGAGAGAGATGTTGTCAGTGGTTTAATTTTAACCTTTCTAGTGGGTGTGTAATCTTATTCCATGGCAGGTATGGTTTGCAATTTCCCGGTAACTAGTGATGCTGAACACCTTTTCATGTGTTTATTAACTAATCTTGTATTTTATATTGTGACATGGCTGTAGAAGTCTTGTGTCCATCTTTTAAAATCGGCTTGGTTCCCTTTCATTATTGATTTGAAGGAGTTCTTTATATATTTTGGATATAAGTTCTTTGTCAGATACTATATCGTAAATATTTTCTCCCCGGCTTGTCTTTTCATTTTCTTCATAGCCTCCCTTTTTGAGCTTTAGTTGTGATAAAACCATTCTATCAATCTTGTTCTCCCATGGTTAAAATTTTTGTATCCTCTCAAAAAACTATTTGCTTACCCCAAGGCCACAAAATATGCTCGTCTGTTTTCTTTCAGTAGCTTTTATGCTAAATCTATGATCAACCTCAAGTCATTTTTGTGTAGGTTGTTGGGTAGGTACTGAGGCTCAGGTCTTCCATGTGGAGTTGTTAGGAAAACTCACGATCGAATTGCCTGGGCACTCTTGTTATAAGTCAATGTACCACATTTACGTGCATCTATTTGGAGGCTCTCTATTCTACTCTTTTGATCTATTTGTCCAAAGATGAATAAGCCTATTCTGTAAAGTGCAAGCCAGGGAGTATTTTAGGTTTTGCAGGCCATGTGGTCTCTGCTGAAAAGACTCACCTCTCCGCTTGTGGTGTGAAATAGTCAGAGTGTGTGGTGTGGCTGTCTTCCAGGGGAACTTCTGTAATACTGAAAGGTAAATTTCACATCGTGTCACAAAATATTCCTCTTCTTCTGATTTTGTCAAACTTTTAAAAATGTAAAAGTCATTCTTACAACTGTACAACAGCAAGCAGCAGGCTGTTTTTGGCTCACAGCTGTGGTTTGTCAACGCATTTTTGTCTATCCTTATCCCCAAACCACAGGGTCTTGATTACTGTAGTTTTATAAGAAATTTTAAAATCGTGATGTGAGTCGTCCAAGTTTGTTTTTTTTTTTCCAAGATTGTTTTGGCTATTCTAGGTTCTCTGCATTCCCGTATAAATTTTAGAACCAACTTTCAATTTCTATATGAAACATCTGATAAGACCTTGAGAGTACATCGAATCTACAGAGCAATTTGAGGAGAATTGACATCATGACACTCTTGAGTCCTCCAATTCGTGAACATCACATTGCGTATCTCCCTTTCATTCAAGTCTTCTTCAAGTTCTCTTACCAATGGATTGAGATTTTAAGAGTAAACATCTTATATGTATTTTGTTAAATATATTTCTATGCATTTTGTATTTTTGCGGCTGTTAAAAATGGATTTTTAAATTAATTTTTCAAATGTTTGCTGCTAGCCTAGTGAAATACAATACATTTTATATATTGACCTTGTATCCTGCAACATAGCTAAATTTATTTGATGCTTCTAGTAGTTTTGTGTAGATTCCTTAGGGTTTTCTATGTAAGTGATCATATCAGCTACAAACTAAGACAGTTCTACTTCTTATCCAAACCTTTATGCCTTCTAGTTCTCTTTCCTGCTTATTGCACGAACCAGGAACTCTAGTACAATGTGGAATAGAAATGGAAGGAGTGGATAGCATTGCCTTGTTCCCAATGTTATGGAAAAAGCATTCACTATTTCACTGTAAGTTGTAGGTATTTTATAGAAGCCCCTCAACAGACCACAGTAGTTCCTGCCTATTCCTAGTTTGCTGAGAGCTCTCACACAAATGGAAGCTGACTTTTGTCAAATGCTTTTGCAATATTCACTGAGATGATTGTATGATTTTTATTTTTATTCCGTTATTATGGTGAATTATACTTTTGGTATATTTTGGTTTTCAGTTACTAAATTTAATGAGAATTTTCGCATCTGTGTTTCTGCAGTTTCCTTACATTCTAATCTTTGTCAGGCTTTGGTATCAGGGTTATAAATAAGTTGGGTAGTATTCACTCTTCATCTAGTTTCTGAATGAGTTTGTATGTAAGATTTTTTAACATTTCTTCTTTAAATATTTGATAAAGTTTCCCAGTCAAACCCTCTCAGCCTGGAGGTTTTTGTTTTGTTTGTTTTGGGAAGGTCTTTGCTTATAAATTCGGTTTCTTTAGTAGATGTAGAGATGTGTGGATTTTCTATTTGTTCTTTGTCACTTGTGGTTAGTTGTGTTTTTTTTCAAAGACTTCTCTATTTCATCTAAGTTGTCAAATGTACTGGCATGAATGTGTTCATAATCTTGCCTTCTTTTTAGTGTCTATGATTTTTGCTGTGATATGTTGGGGTTAGCCAAAAAGTTTGTTTGGGTTTTTCCACAATGTCTTACAGAAAAACTGGAATGAACTTTTTGGCCAACCCAATAGTTTCTTCAATTCCTGATACTGGTAAAGTCACATCACTTTAGCATTTCAAATCTGAAAAGATCATTCCACTTTGTAGGGTTAAAGTGGAATGGGACCAGAGGTTTTGGCTCACCTGTAATGTGTGCACATCACATGGTACCTCCTTAAATCTCTTCCTTGAGCCAC
The DNA here is from genome assembly GCF_028564815.1 of Eubalaena glacialis. NCBI lineage: Eukaryota > Metazoa > Chordata > Mammalia > Artiodactyla > Balaenidae > Eubalaena > Eubalaena glacialis. The sequence continues at coordinate 4,849,080 of NC_083729.1, read as the reverse complement.
ACCTGTTCAGGGAGGGACAGTAATTCTGTCTTTGACTTCTAAGAATTATTATAGTTCTTATGTTATAGTAGTAGTAATAGTAGTATAGGTCACATGTTGCTTCCACATTAAACCATAAATTCTTTACTAACTATATTTTCATAGCCTAGCATGTCTATAAAGTCTTAATCAGAAAACAAGAAAGGGAGGAAGGAAGGAAGGAAGGAAGGAAGGGAGGAAGGGAGGGCAGGAGGGAGGAGAAAGGTAACATTTGTGTGAGGATAATCTTAATAGTTCATATTGCCCTATCTTTAGAGACAAATTTTAAGAGCCTTTCCAGGGTAAACACAATGCTAAAAAATATAGTAGTGAAAAGATGCTCCACATTGTACATCATCAGGAAAATGAAAATTAAAACAACAATGAGGTACCGCTACACGCCTATTGTAACAGCTAAACTCTGGGACACTGACAACAGCAAACACTGGTGAGTTTGTGGTGCAACAGGAACTCTCGTTCATTGATGGTGGGAATGCAAAATGGTACAGACACTTTGCAAAACAGTTTGGTGGTTTCTTACCAGAAAAACATGTTTTCCATATGTCCAGCAATTGCATTCCTTGGTACTTACACAAAGGAGTTGCAAACTTATGTCCACAAAAACACTTGCATGCAGATGTTTATATCAGTTTTATTCATAATTGCCAAAACTTAGAAGCAATCAAGGTGTCCTTCGGTAGATGAATGAATAAGTGAACTGTGATACATCCAATGGAATATTTTTCAGTGCTAAAAAGAAATGAGCTATCAAGCCATGAAAAGACATGGAAGAACCTTAAATGCACATTATTAAATGAAAGAAGATAATATGAAATACTACATACTGCATGAATACAGCTAGATAACCTTCTGATAAAGGCAAAACTATGGAGAGAGTAAAAAAAAAAAATCAGTGGTTGTCAGGGATTGGGGGACTGGGGAGAGATGAATAAGTGGAACACAGAGGATTTTTACGGTTGTGAAAATACTGTGTATGATGCAATAATGGTGGATACATGTCATTATACATTTGTCCAACCACAGAATGTACAACACCAAGAATGACCCCTAATGTAAGCTATGGACTTTGGGTGATGATGTGTCAGTGTAGGTTCATAGATTCCAGCAATGTGCCCTCTGGAGGGGGCTGTTGAGATTGGGGCAGGCATGTGTGTGGGCGTGGGCAGATGGTAAACGGGAGACCTCTCTACCTCCAGCTCAGTTTTGCTGTGCACCTAAAATTACTCTAAAATACTGTCTTAATAATAATAAACCAAAAGGCTATCGTTCCAGAGGGATGCTCAGTTACGGGTGGCTTTGATAGTGATGAGAACAAGTTCTTGATAAAACACCTCGACCTTCTTGCTCACAAGAAGGACAGGACACCCTACAGGACAACCATGGCCAAGGGACCATGGTTAATTTGCAGTAACTCCCTGCAGGATGGGCGGCGCCATAGACACCTGGGGACCAGCTGCTCTTAAGTTATGTGCCCCCCACCTCCAGTGCACGTGTGTTTAGAAGCTGGGCTACAACTAACAAGGAATTATTCTACTATGACTGCTTAGGTTGGGCTACTTTGAATCTTCTCTAGTTATTGTATTTAGGAGGACTGAATACACCCAAGCTAATGGGGCTTCAAGGAGTTTAGTTTCATCCTCACCACCTGGTCCAAATGCTCCCAGACCTTGGAGATATCTCAGGTTCAGTTCCAGACCACGGCAATCAAGCCAGTAGCACAACAAAGAAAATCACACAAATTCTTTCATTTCCCAGTGCATGTAAAAGTTATCTTTACACTATACTGTAGTCTATTAGGTGTGCAATTGCATTATGTTTAAGAAAAAAACAATGTACAGAAATTAATTTAAAAAGACTTTATTGCTAAAAAATGCTAACTATCATCTGAGCCTTCAGAGAGTCATAATATTTTTGCTGATGGAGGGTCTTGCCTCGATGTGGATGGCTGCTGACTGATCAGGGCTGTGGCTGCTGAAGGCTGGGTGGCTGCAGCGATTGTGTTTTTTTCGGATGGGCGGCATTGGGATCTTAGTGCCCTGACCAGGGATAGAACCTGCGCCTCCTGCACTGGAAGGTCAGTCTTAACCACTGGACCACTAGGCAAGTCCCACCAATTTCTTAAAACAAGACAACAGTGAAGTTTGCCGCATTGATTAACTTTTCCTATCATGAGAGATTTCTCTGTAGCATGTAATGCTGTGTGATAGCATTTCACCCACAGTAGAACTTCTTTTAAAACTGAAGTCAATCTTCTCAAACCTTGCCACTGTTTTGTCAACTAAGTTTGTGTAATATTCTGAATCCTTTGTTGTCATTTCAACAATCTTCACTTCACCAGGAGTACATTCCATCTCAAAAATAAACAAACACTTTCTTTGCCCATCCATGAGAAGCAACTCCTCATCCTTTCAAGTTTTATCATGCGAGAGCAGCAACTCAGCCACGTCTTCAGGCTCCACTTCGAATTCTACTTCTTTTGCTATTTTCACCACATCTCCACTGAAGTCTTGAGCCCCTCAAAGTCATCCATGAGGGTTGGAATCAACTTCTCCCAAACTCCTTTAATGTGGATATTTTGATCTCTTCCGATTACTCATGAATGTTCTTAATGGCATCTAAAATGGTGAGTCCTTTCCAGAAGGTTTTCAGTTTAATTTGCCCAGATTCATCAGAGAAATCACTGTGGCAGCTATAGCCTTACAAAATGTATTTTTTAACAAGACTTGAAAGTCAGAATCACTCCTTGATCCACGGGCTGCAGAATGGGTGTTGTGTTACCAGGCACGAAAACAACATTCACCTCATTGTACATCTCCAATCTTGCTTGACTGAAACTTTATGCCCGACAATTAGTTAACTCCTCATTTCTCTTTCCTCTCAGCCCCTGGGAACCACTATTCCACTTTTTGATGCTATGAATTGGACTAATAGATACCTCTTGTAAGTGGAATCATGCAGTATTTATCTTTCTGTGACTGACTTACTTCACTTAGCATAATTGTCCTCGAGGTCCGTCAGTGTTGTCATGTATGGCTGAATAGTATTCCAGTGTAGGGATACACCACATTTTCCTTATGTATTCATCTGTGGATGGATACTTGTTTCCATACCTTGGCTATTGTGAATAGTGCTTCTATGAACATCAGACTGCTAATATCTTGTCAAGATCCTGATTTCAATTCCTTTGGATAAATATCCAGAGGTAGGATTGTTGGATCTTACAGTAATTCCATTTTTAATTGTTCGAGGAACCTCTATACTGTTTTCCATAGTGGCTGCACTATTTTGCATACCAACAGTGTACAAGTACTCTAATATCTCTGCATCTTCACTAAAACTTGTTTTTTGTTTTTTTGATAACAGCCTTTCTGACAGGTGTGAGGTGACATCTCATTGGGACTTTGATTTGCATTTCCCCCATGATTAGTGACATTGAACATTTTTTCATATACCTGTCAGTGCTCATTTTTAAAACATGGGATAAACTACCCACTTCTCTGGGATGCCAGAGGAATTAGACATCATGGAATATGTACACCTGCTGTTTTATCCCTAAGATTCCCCCCACCTCATCCCACTTCTCAGGAACCTACCTCTCCAGCTCTCCCACTTCTACAAGGTCAAGATGAGAGTAGCCATTTTTACATTTGGTCCAGGCCTCCTGACTTCAGTTGATGGGGTCACAGGAAGACACTTGATCAGTTTGTTCCAATCAGAGTTCTTCTCCAGGAATTTTGATTTGGAACTAAGAGATTCGAGCATCAACCTAAATCTTCTTTGAACAGAGGGAATATCAACTTAAAGACAGTTGTTGTCAGGACACTGATGTGTGGGATACTGACAAAGTCAGGCTTCAGGGAGAAAGAGGTCCATGCAAGAGAGGAGAACATTCTGGGTCGCTAGAAAGGCCACCACCTTTCTCCATCCCAATAAAAGACCCACTTGCACACCTGCCTGTTTCATTGTCATGAATTCATCTTCTTTTTTCTTGTGAGCTTTACAGAACTGAATGGGGTACTTGCAGCCCAAAGAGTCTGAACACCATGAACAGGGGTCATTGTTTACTGGGTAAGAGGTTCTGCCTCTGGGGTTGGAGCACCTGGAAACCAGTTCTGCTCCATCACTCTTAGCTGCATGACCTCAGGCCAATTCCTTCACATTTCGAAGCCTCATGTGCTCAATTTTAAAGTAAAAATGAGAGTATCAAACTCATAGAGTTGTTCAGGGGATTAAATTTTAAAATGTGTCTCCCAGGGGCTTCCCTGGTGGCGCAGTGGTTGAGAATCTGCCTGCCAATGCAGGGGACATGGGTTCGAGCCCTGGTCTGGGAAGATCCCACATGCCGTGGAGCAACTGGGCCCGTGAGCCACAACTACTGAGCCTGCGCGTCTGGATCCTGTGCTCCGCAACAAGAGAGGCCGTGATCGTGAGAGGCCCGCGCACCACGATGAAGAGTGGCCCCCGCTCGCCGCAACTAGAGAAAGCCCTCGCACAGAAACGAAGACCCAACACAGCCAAAAAATAAATAAATAAATTTAAAAAGAACTTAAAATTAAAAAAAAAAAAAAAATGTGTCTCCCAAAGCACTAAGTATCATGCTGGGAGCATGTGAACACTCAGGAAATGTTAGCTTTTACCATTATTAGTGTTACAGCCAAGAAAAAGTCCCGACACCTAAAAAGCACTTTAAACGCAATAGCAGCTTATAGTCACTGCAAACTGTAGCCTTGACTTTGTTCTGGCTCCCAGTCTATTCTTCAAGATTACCAATGCTCTCCTTAGGGCAAAACTAATGGTTCTGAAAAATAATCTAACCTGAATTGTCTGCAGCAGTAGACATTAGACCATGTCTTCATTTTTGAAATGTTTTATTCTCCACTCCTATTTTCTCCCTCTACCTTGCAGGCCACTTCTTCTGAGTCTCCCTTCTGTGGCCTGTGTTTCCTCTGACGAAGCTTTAATATTGGTCTGCTGCCTTGGGCTTTTTCTCCTTTGGTAACTCTCTCTAACACCTCTTTGGCTCCCATATCCTTACTGTCCATCTATATAACAATGGTTCCAAAGTTAATCCCCTGCCCTGATTACTTTCCTAAGCTTTGTTCTTTTATATCTACCTGCCCTTTGGACACTTCCACTGGGTACCCCCATGGGCACATCAAGCTTAACCTGTCCATAACCGAACCCACAATCTCCCTCCCAGCCCCGTCCTGCTCCTCCTCCTATATTCACCACCCCAGGGCATATGCACATTCGTCCAAGGTCTCGAACCCAAAACAACAGCTGCTGCTTTCTCCCTGTCACCGCCACGCTGCTACAGCTAAGTAACTGCCATGTTCTATCCTACGAACGTTATTAAATTCATCCTCGTTTCTCCAACCCAATGACCAATGCCTCCATCAGGACCTTTAGCATCTCTTCCCTAGATGACTGCCAAACTCAGTTTCGTGTTCTCAAATCTAGTGTGAGCATTCACTCCATATAGATGTGCCCTTTCTAAATTGCAAAGCTGATCATGCCTCTCGCTTGCTTACAGCTTACCCATAGGATAAATGTCAAACATTTTCATTTTTCCACCTCTGTTCAGGACTTGGACCACAAACAATTCCAATTGAATTTTTGTCATTGTTTTGTTTTTATATTATTAGTATTATTATATTTCTGTTCGCCCCAAAAGAAGAATTTCTAGAGAATGGAGGTGATCCATACATATACAGGAGCCTACCAGAAACTATCTCATCCCTAATATGACCACCCTAAGTTCCCCATTTGAGCTGGTTAAGGATTAATGAAGCTGCTGATAGAACCTCACCACAATCATTCCTCTGAGCAGAGGAGAGAATTCCCTTCAAAGTCAGCAGAGATGCAGAGAAAGAAACTGGATGCATATCTCTCCTCCCTCCTCTGGCCCATCTCACTCAACACCACGCACGCTGGTATCAGTGGCGAGCAAACCTTTATCGTTCTTTGTTTATCTGACTCTCCACCTGAGTTGTCTGTAATCAACTTGTTTTAACTTGGGACCATGATGTCCTTCATACCATGGATGCAGTGTCTTCTGTGGCCTTTCTTGGTTGAGATTGAAGGCCCCCTATCTAATCTTCTTTTTGTCGAGTTCCCCACATCATTACAAAGAACACCTCTGTGACTGATTACATGGATGCCCCCCCCCCCCATCCATCCCCTTTGCAATGTGATTTTACAGCCACTCACATCAAGAGGCAGAATGTACACTATTTCCCTGTTTCTTAACTCTGGAACCTTCTTGAGATTTGCTTTGGCAAAAAAAAAACAAAAAGGAAACAACAATACCAAAAAAAAAAAAAAAAACTCAGCAGAATTAAAATGAAACAGTTTCAAGCCTAGACCTCCAGGGACCCTGCGTGTTTCTACTCTTGGTTCAACCTCTGCCCGGGTCAGCCTGAGGACAACACTTGCCAAACCTGCTAGAGATGGGAGGCCACGTGAAGCGAGGCCAAGTCAGTTCTAGATCAGCAGAACCACAAACGCCGTTGACCCGAGCTAATCACAGGTGCTTGAATTAGCTCTGGGGACACAGGAGGGGCCGCCTCCATGACCACTAGGCTCACCGGCAATGAGAAATACTCATTATTTTAAACCACTGAATTTGGGAACGACTATCAATAGCAAACTGATCTACTATCTCTTATCTTTTTTATCTGTTACAGAGTAAAATGGGGAAAATTCCTGTCATATAATATGTATTTGATAGGTAATGTCTGTCAAATACTAGGTCTAAAGCACAGAGTGGGGACTCTTCCATATCAACCTCTGAGATTCTAGAAATAGTTCTCATTCTTGCGTTGGGTAATTTATGAAGAGCTATGATAGCCTTACCAGAAGTAAGTATGAGATGTAATTCTAGCCCTCAGCATTTGGCCTAAATCATGAATTCCAAAGACTAGGTGTGCTAACCAATCAACAAAATCCACAGCAGGAGACTTACACCTGAACTGTGTTCTTCAGCCGGCTGCATGGTGATGGAATTCCACCTTGGCCTGTGGGAATGTGTGCAGATCGATGCAGAGATAAGCAATCTGGGGGGAAAGCCTTGGTGGAGGTTATTATTTTGTTCATCTGGGAAGAAAAAGCCGTCATAAACCTCACCATGGAACTTGGCTCCTGCGTTTTCCCTCAGAATATGATTAATTACTCTCTAAATAATAAAAGTCTTCCAGGAACAATAGAAGGCAGCTACTACAGAATATTCATAAATATTCAACTGAAGCCTGGTGGGAATGTTATACTCCCGTCAGGGCTCTGTGCTGACACTGGAAGTCAGACCCCAACTCAGAGACATAAAACTGTGCAGAAAAATATTTACATAAGTGAGCTTGGAATGAATTGCCAGAGTGTCACATTCTGCTTTTGCCTGGACATTGGGAGTTAATTTGGACCTGATAACGAAACTCGGGTCTGAAATGCTGGCAGCCTCTTTGTTTCTGTGACCAGCTCACATGAATGTCAGGGGTGAACAGAACAGGGCTACTCAGGCCACTATCTTAGTAGAACCCAGGTCATCAAAACATTGTTTTATTTGTCTTTGAGTTCTACAGTTTCCATCTACCCTTTTAGAAATCATTTGGTGCCCATCTACTAGACACTAGGAAAAACAAAGTGTAGACTCAGGGCCCAAGTTCTCCCAAGGAATACAGGCACATAAATAGGTCATTACAACTCATCTGAAGTGTCAGCATGGCCACTTGACCAAATGCAAGGGGGGCATAGGAGGAAAGTGGGATTGCAGGAGCTGGTCAGGGAGGTGGGGTGGGCCAGTAGCTGGATTGACAGGAAAGGCTTTATAGAGCATGGGACATCTGAGCAGGGTCTCTTGGAGGAGGTCAAGAGTTCTTCCAAGTGGGAAGAGAAGGCAGGAGATCCCAGGCATCTCTGATGTGGTCTGGGAAACAGTGAAGGACGGTGGGGTTGTGGTTAGGGATCGTGAGCTGGAAAAATCAGAGCTAAATCTGAGGCAGTCCCTTGGAGTCCCAGAAAAACACTGTGACCTTTCCCTCCATTTCACTGTTGGTTTATTCTGGCTGAAGTTTGTGCACAAGGGAAACACTCCAGAGGGTCTTGGAGTATTTGTCTGGCTGAATCCTTTGGAATTTGTAAGGAACAAAAGAAACATCCAGAACCACCAATTACCACGTGCTTTGAGAATGGCTGAGGGTCTTACAGACCCCCTCATCCACTGGGGACACCGCCACGCTTTCTTTGTCGAGCCCTTTCAGCTGTGACCCTCTCTGGGAAAGCAGAATGCCGGCATAATGCAACTGGAGCCTGTGTGGATTGAGAGGGCATTGGTGACTTTAGCAAGAGATGCTTGGAGGGGGCAGTGGGTGTAGAAGCTGGTGAGTGTGGTGTAAAAGCAAACGAGAGGATTGGAAATCCAGCTGTGTCACTTAGGAAAAGTGGTTCATATGCAAAGCCTTAGGTCCTTGCACCTGTGAGAATGTGATAACAGATGAGATATGATCATTGCTTCTCAAATTTCTCTTTACACAAAAGAAAGACCCTAGGGTAGCGTCCATGCTCACACCCTGTATAGTTCCCTTGCCTCAAGTGGGGCAAGTCCTGTAACTTGCTTCTAACCAAGGCAAAGACATCACTCCCATGATTAATCTACACACGCACACACGTACACATGTATATATACATATACTTATATATACAAGTGCATATATATACATATGCATATATGTTCATCTTGCTAGCACACACTAGAGAGAGACTTTCTTAGCTGATTTGATGACGTAAGCCACCATGTTGAGGAAACCCACGTGGTGAGGAAGTGCAGGCAGCCTCTAGGACCTGAGGGGCTCCCTGGAGACAACAACAGGCACATGGAAGAAAATGAATTCTGCTAACATTGTAAATGAGAACAGAAGTGGGCTTTTCCCCAGTAGAGACTGCAGATGAGAACACAGCCCAGCTGACACCTTTCTGGCCTGGTGAGACTCTGAGCAGTGAGCCCAGTTAAGCTTCCCAGACTACATACACATAAAAACTGTGAGATAATCAACACGTTTTAAGACACTAAGTTTTTGCTAATTTGTTACACAGCCATGAAAAGTTAATATTATGTACTCACCAGTCACCTAGGGATCGTCCTAAAATCCGGATTCTAACTCAGTAGATCTGAGGTGGGGCTTAGTTTCTGCGTTTCTAAGTAGTTCCCAAGCACTGTAATGCTTCAGGTCTAAAACCACATTTTCAGTAAAAAGGAGATAAGACGCCTACCAAGATTCCTTCCAACTCTAGGAATATACCAGCTGGAGAAGAAAATCACGGATCAAAGAAAAGAAGTTATTGCCGTTTGCAAATATCTAAAACTGACTTTTGCAATTTCACTAAAAACTGAAAAAGTATGTTGAACAAGTTTAAATGCATATGGAAGTATTTCATAGAAGTCATTTTCAAGAAATACTCAAGGCTCTGCAGGAGAAATGAAAAGACTAATGATGAAATAGATGTTGGAAAGAGAAATTACAGCAAAGTGCTAGCTCTAACTAAATATTACATGTGTAATGGTGTGCGTGGGTCCCTGTGCACGACTTACCCTGTTTCATACACAAACCGAGAATTATGGGGAACAGGAGGGTCTTTGGTAAACAAGTGGCCCCCACCATGTCACAACAGAAGCCTGAAACATGCTCTCAGCATGGGGACCACAAACCAAAGAGCTTCTCCTTCTAAAACACTGGACCAAAGACACAAGTGCACAGTCGCTGGGCAGCATGGGATAAGTTGGCTTTGCTGCTACCAGTTACATCACTTACGATACATCCTCTCTGAGCCATAATGAGCTTCTCTCTCAAAATAATGAGCGGTCCTGCCTCCACGGTACCCACTCTACAAGAGGCATTGGGAAAATGAAACAATTCAGTGGAGAGATCCATCTTGGCAATCCTAAGGACACCTGCTCAAATCCTGGCTCCAAGGAATACTGTCTTTGACCGTGGGCAGGTGAACTTATGGTTTCTCATCTACAAAATGGGTGCGAAATAATACAGACTTCTAGAATTTTTGTAAGGATTAGAAAATGTTAAGGGTTAAGGTTTCTCATGCTCCGTCCTAGGCAGTAAGCTTCTTTGTTGAGTGAAGCATCACAGAAGAAAAAAAATTAGTCATCACCCTGACCATTTCCCCATGGTTTCCTTGGCCAAGATCATCAATTTCTTTTTCCTGTTTCAGCATCAAGAAAAGGTGACTCTGAGATAGCATCACCTGAGTTTTGAGGGTGAGCATGGACTGTCCCTGTGCATCTACTTCCTCCAGGCTCTAGCTGCTGAGGCAATGGGGCATTTTGGCAGCATTTGTGGGATGTTTAATTAAGCATCATAATTAAGATGGATTGAAGGAGGGGGAATATGAGTAAGAACTGGGCACACCCAGGCGAGCATTGCTCTGCGTGTCTCCTAACACTGGGCGTTTTCATGATTGTCCTGGAGGAGGGCGCTTAGCACAGGAAGATCCAGCGATGTTGAAAGCAGAGGACGGGAATAGCCAGAGTGGTCATTCTTCCCTTGATCATCCTGAACTCTGTGGACAAAGTGCCACAACACGGCCCAGGAACACACAGTCCCCGTGTCCAGGTCACTGCAGCATGTCCAGCAAACCGTACACCCAGAACTCGGCTGCCAACAGAGCCAACCCTGCAATTTCACCTCTGTTGACCTTAAGTCTTTTTACTGATGTTCTATCCTTTCTGCTTCCACTCCACAGTCTGGTACAGACGCCCACCCATTTTAACAGCCTCCTAGTCACCTCCAGGCCTCCACTCCCTTCCACTGCAGGCTCCCAACTGGTAGCCATGCTTCTCATGCCACCACCAGCCTTCACCCTGAATCCCCCAGGCTGGCCAAGCCTAGTGGTCTTCTTCCTGCTGTTCCAGCCCCTTCACCACCTGTCTGTCCCCAACGCCACCCCAGGAGGCCTGCTTCTGTGACTCTGCTCACGCAGGGGGTGTGAAGAGGCGCCCCTCCCTCCTGTCTGTGCTCAGGGAAACCCTGTTCTCTCTGCCCACCCCCAAGCCCTGCAATCCCTTCTCCCCCAGGAGTTGCTCTGACTTCCCCTGAGGGACGTTGTTCCTCTCTGCCCCTCACTGTGCTTCAGGGCAGGTATAACCTTCTCGTCTCCGCACCCCAGTGGCCTTGATGCCTGAGGGCAGCATCCCGCTGCACGTGCGTTGGTCTGTGTGCGGAATTAAGGTGCTGAGGATGGAGAGAGAAGATCTGTGGAGAAGGAGCTGTGGGCTGCGGGCGAGGAGGTCTCCCCTCTGGGCGCTAGGCTCCTCGTTTATAAGAACAGGTGATCTCTGAGGGGTTTTTCCAGCCGTGGGATTCTGGCGATTCTTCCCTGGGGAGCTTTGTTAGGGATCAATGCTTCACTGAAATGCTGGTATTCGGGGTCTCCTCCATGAAGTCGGAGGAGAGAGCCAAGAATCAGTCCTTCAAGGGAGAGTTCTTCCGCATCTCCCTGAAGCTCTCCAGAGAATTCACACTCCTGGGATATGTTATTGTCTTAGAATTTTAAAAGCATAAATAAGGAGCAGTATGGGAGGCTGGGGGTCAAAATCTAATTCTTAAGAAATTAAAAACCCAAAAAACTAAAAAGTATAGTGTAACAAACACCCATGAACTTTTCAGCTAAATTTAAAAAAAAAAAAGATTAAAACCTGAATCCTATAGAGCTCAGTTATATGTCTGGTGTGTGAAATAAACATCACAGGTGAGGCTGAGAAGTCTCTGATGGGTGTCCCCTTCCTTCCCTCACCCTGCCGCCCCCCAGTTTTCTAGAAAGTAACTGCCTTCCTGGATCTGTTGTGCACTGTTTCTGTTTGCAAAACTTCTACAGAGTATATTACAATAAACCATGCAGAGTGGTTTATTGTAATATATTTACAACATATAATATATATTATATATATAATAATTTTGCTAAGAGTGGATCAAGAAAGAAAAGGCAGGAGAATAGTGTGATGGGCAGCACGTGTGTCCAGCAGGGCAGACCTGCCTCCCCCGCCAGCTGCCACTTCCTACAGGGGTCCTTGTGGCCACGCCTCCCAGAGCCCCTTTCATTCCTGTGCTGTGGAGATGACAGTCCTTGCAGACCTGTGAACACTCAAATCAACCCGTGTAAGGGAGTGAGCAAACCGCCCAGCCTATGATAGGGTCCCAATTCATAATACAACTATAGTGACACTTTTGCTTCTAGACTGTCTGTATACTTCCAGTTCAAATTTTTTTTTATTAATTATTATTGGAGTATAGTTGCTTTACAATGTTGCGTTAGTTTCTGCTGTACAGCAAAGTGAATCAGCTATACATATATCCCCTCTTTTTTGGATTTCCTTCCCATTCAGGTCACCACAGAGCACTGAGTAAAGTTCCCTGTGCTATACAGTAGGTTCTCATTAGTTATCTATTTTCTATATAGTATCTATAGTGTATATATGTCAATCCCAATCTCCCAATTCATCCCACACCCCTTTCCCCCTTGGTGTCCATATGTTTTTTCTCTACGACTGTGTATCTATTTCTGCTTTGTAAATAAGATCATCTATAGCATTTTTCTAGATTCCACATATGTGCGTTAATATACGATATTTTTTTCTCTTTTTTCTCTTTCTAATTTAATTCACTCTGTATGACAGTCTCTATGGCCATCCATGTCTCTACAAATGACCCAATTTCGTTCCTTTTTATGGCTGAGTAATATCCCATTGTATAAATGTACCACATCTTCTTTATCCGTTTGGCTATTGTAAATAGTGGTGCAATGAACATTGGGGTGCACGTGTCTCTTTGAATTATGGTTTCTCTTGGGTATATGCCCAGTAGTGGGATTGCTGGGTCTGCCAGTTCAAATTTAATGGTTGATTTTTTTTAACTGAATGACCCAAGCAATTGACCTTCCTCCTGTAAACACACACACACACACACACACACACACACACACACACTCACAGAGCAACTAATTCCTTCATTTGACAAGCATCTACGGTGTCTCTACCATGTGTCAGACAGTAGTAGGAGTTAGTGATGCAAACAGTAAAAACCCATATTTATAATGTTAATTTCCTAAACTCCTGGATAAAACTAACAATCGAGTTCACTTTTCTGAAGCTTTCAAAATTTATTCTTTTTACATTTTGGGCCTTTCATAAAAGCTGTGATAAACAGAGAGATTCTGAGGAGTGAGAACAGACTATGCTCTCCTGGAGCTTTCCAGTGTGATGAAAACTGCATTAAATATATGGACATTCTGAGTGGATTTTCTAAGTCGATAAAAACTATATATAGAATGAGTTAAAATATGTATTTTAAAAGACCCAAATAACTACCTAGGGGAACAAGTGAATGACTTTTGGTTTTCCCATATGGAGAATTTTACTCCGTTTTTCTTTGTGTTGAAGAGTCCAACACAGTCATCACCAGCATCCCTGGCAGCATGGGCTGTGATGTCAGAGGGAAAAGTGGTCGGATCCGGCATGTTTCACAGGTCGTAGAATGAGAAGAAGGGGAGGGACCCTCGGTGTTTTGTAGTTGGAGGATGTGAGTGACTCTTCTTGGTGGAGCCGTCACCCACATGAGAACCGGAAGTCATCAATGACTTGACATGTTGCCCGACACTCTACGATTGACTTGCATTTTCTCATTTATCCTTGGAAAGGTCCAGTGAAGGATACAGAGAACAAACTAGTGGTTACCAGTGGAGGAGGGGCAGCACAGGGGCGGGGGAGAGGGAGTGTAAGGCACAAACTATTGGGTGTAAGACAGGCTTAAGGATGTATTGCACAGCTCGGGGAATAGAGCCAATATTCTGTGATAACTGTAAATGCAAAGTAACCTTTAAAAATTGTATAAAATTTTTTTAAAATTTAAATAAATATTGAAAAAAGCAAGTAGAAAAAAAAAATCCTATGAAGTATTTTAACCCTCATTTTCAAATGAAGAAAGGGACCCCCTGGGTAAGTCACATGCCTAGGAAGTCACCCACCTGGGACCTGAGCCCAGGGCGCCCTGAGCACAGTGGCCACACTCATGACCATGATGCTCTGCCGCCCGTTCCGTGTCGGCCCCATTCCTAAAACGCACACCCTGAGAGATGCTAGAAAGGGAAGAATTGTAAAAAACCAGTAATGAGCAGGAATGGCTATTTTTAAATGTCTGAGTCACCCAGGGGCTGAGACAGAGCCCAGGGAACAGGAGCATTTGACACTGTCTCCGGCTCTGGCCACATCAGCAGCTACGTTCTCCCCTAGGAACAGGGCACCCGGTGAGGTCGACCTTCGCAGCAACCCTCATAGACACACAAGCCGTGGTTAGTACCGACACCCTCCCGCGCCCTGCAGTTTGGGTCCCCTAAGAGGCTGATGTTGGTGAGTGCTGGTACAGAGAGGAGTATTTTTTGTGGGGAGGACGAATCTATGCGCCCATGTGTACACACACACACATACACACAATTTATTTTGCTTAAAAGCAGTTTGCTTCTCAGCAGAGTGTCCTCTGGGCTGATTCCCACGTTCCAGGTCAGCTTGAAGAACTGAGGTCCAACCAGAGTGGGGAGGGGTTGCTTCAGGGCAGGGGAGGCTCGGCAGTCCCCCACCTTTGGGTCTTCTCTGCCTTCTGTGATCGGTCTCACTCGGGCAGGGCTGTCCACCCATGGGCCATGCTCCCTCTTTGGGCTGAGCTGTGTCCCCCCAAAACATGTTGGAATCCTCACCCCCAGCACCTGTGAATGTGACCTCATTTGGAAATAGGGTCTTTGAAAACGGTCAAGTTAAGATGAGGTCATCCTGGACGATTAGTCCCTGGTGGGACTAATCCAGTGACTGGTGTCTTTATAAAAGGAAGAAATGTGGACACAGAGACAGTCAGGCACACCGGGAAAGGACCATGTGAAGATGAAGACAGAGATTGGTTTGAGGCATGAACAAGCCACGGAACGCCTGAGATGCCAGCAAACCCCTAGAAGCTGGGAGAGAGGCTGGAAGAGATCCTCCTCGCTCAGGGTTCTCAGAAGGAACCAAACCTGTTACCCGTTGACCTTGGGCCTCTGGCCTCCAGAACTGTGGGAGAAGAAATTTTTGTTGTTTCAGCCCCCCAGTTTGTGGGGCTTTGTTATGGCAGCCCTAGAAAACCGACCCACTCCGCATAGCTGTAGAATGAAGGTCGAGTCCCAGAGCTTTTCACGCTATGCCCACCGCAGGTGGACACTTGAGTGACAGTACAGCCCCAGTGTGCTGGTCTGACCAAAGCCCTTGCACTTGCCGGACTGGGCCATTCCCTTGAACACTCCAGCCCTCGTTTTTGCTTGGTTGACCCTTACTCATCTCCAAGACCCACTTCACATAGCTCATCCTCCTGACAGCCTTCTCTGGCTGAAGGGCTGCAGGTGGCCCAGCAGATCACTAATCATCGTCTCTGATGGACAGACCTGCCTCACTCCAGACTAGGAGTCCCTGTGAGCAGGGACTCTGTGTCTTCAGTGTTAGCAATGAGTCCCCAGTTCACACAACACTCCTCACTCCATCTGCATCTCCAGATTCTAAGGGTGGTTTTTAAAACGTAGCCATAGGACAGGTAACTAACTGTCTATTTCTAGCCTTTCATTTCAAGTTAACGAGTGAGGTACGTGCATTCTTCCATGAGGTTTAGATGAAGCAAAGGAAAATCAAGGTGGAATACTCAGCGTTACTATTCTTTCCCCCTGCTAAACACACAGAATACATATTTATTCTTTTTTTCCCAGTAGTGAAAGGATGATCACTGATTTTGATGATGGTCTAGTAAACTTTGGTAGTTTTGCAAGTGCTTGTCTCTGTGGATGTAGGTAGAGGAGCCAGGCTGGGATGCCTTCCGATGCCGCCTTCCTGGGCTGGCACCGTGAGAAGGAGACGGGGGAGGCTGAGTGGGTTCACCTTCCCAGCGTCCCAGATCGTTTTGGCTGTAGAACAGAGTTGAGAACATTCCCAAGAGAGAAAACCTCAGTGTATGTGGATGGACCTGGAGGGTATCATGCTAAGTGAAATAAGTCAGACAGTGAAACACAAAGAATCTATGATTTCACTTATATGTGCAATCTACAAGACAAAACCAACAAGCAAATGAAACAAAACAGAAATAGACTCATAGTTACAGAGAACAAACTGGTGGTTGCCAGAAGGGAGGGGGCTGGAAGATGGACAAGATAATGTGCAGGAGGTTAAGAGGTACACACTTCCAGCTGTAAGATCCCAGGGATGTAATGTAATATAGGGAAAATAGTCAATAAGATTACTCAGCCATAAAAAGGAAAGGAACAAAATTGGGTCATTTGTAGAGATGTGGATGGACCTAGAGTCTGTCATACAGAGTGAAGTAAGTCAGAAACAGAAAAACAAGTATCGTAGATTAATGTATGTATGTGGAATCTAGAAAAATGGTACAGATGAACCTATTTGCAGGGCAGGAATAGAGATGCAGACGTAGAGAACGGAAGGGTGGACACGGCGGGGAAGAGGAGGGTGTGATGAACTGGGAGATTAGGATTGACATACATACACTACAGTGTGTAAAATAGTTAGCTAGTGGGAACCCGCTGTATAGCACAGGGAACTCAGCTCGGTGCTCTGGGATGACCTAGATGGGTGGGATGGGAGGGAGGTCTAAGAGGGACGGAATGTGTGTTTTCGTATGGCTGATGCACTTCGCCGTGCAGCAGAAACTAACACAACATTGTAAAGCAATTACACTCCAATAAAAAAAAAAGATTGTAAAAACTTTATATGGTGACGAATGGTAGCCGGTCTTACTGTGGTAATCATTTCATAATGTATAAAAATATTGAATCACTGTGCTGTACACCCAAAACAATATCCTAGTGTATGTTAATTATTACTTCTTTTTTTAAAAAAGCTGTTTTCCCGGTGGTAGAAGTTCCCCTTCCCATTCCACCTCCAATCCTCATAATATTTTCAATCTTCAAGACAACAGTCAACTAAGAGTATAAAAAAGATGGAGCCAGACAGGATTTACAAAAGTAACCTGTATTCCAGCCAAAATATCTTTAAAAAGAAATCCCTTCTAAAGGGGGGGACAAACTACGTAAGACACAATACACTTAAAATATGTATTGAAATTACAAATCAAACTTTTCCATATGATTCCAAAGTACAAAACACAACATTAAAAGGCATTCAAACAGCTCTTTTATACATCACAGTGTTAGTGGCACAAAACGTACTGACATTTCAAAAACACAAACCAAACTTGTTTTTGTTTTTTTGTTTTCACCACCACTTGTCAAATACATAATGTATACATGTGCATGACTCATTCATGCATATTTTTATACAAGATTAAAATACACCCATGGTAAAATGAGCATGGAATGAAGGAAAGGTCGGGTACCTACCCCTCCCTGAAGGCTGCTGGAATCTCGGAAGACAGGATTGTGCAAACCAAGGACGGGGAGACCACGGGCTTTACACACCCAAACAGCAGGCTCTCCTGGTTAGGATGCACCCGTCATTCTGCTTTAATGCAGCCCCTTCTTTCCAGCAGGCATTTTTGACAATACCAGTCATAACGCTTTATTTTGTTTACTTTCATAAGGGCTTGGGTTAATGATAAGGAATAAACAAGCTTTGGTATTTTTTTAAAGAGACCTTCAGGAAGCTTTATACATGCAAAATGTTTTCCCTTGATGATTTTACTGTGATTTATATACACATACCGGGGTATTTATTAATCAACGAGAATCTGAGAAATATACAAAAAACCCACCCTGGTTCTTTCCAATCCTCTCATTTTTAAAGACGACCAAGGGAAAAATGCTCTCTTCTAATGTGCGAAATAACCTTTAACATTTGTAACATAGGAGAGAAAGATAAAATCATCTTGGAGTAATTTTTGCATATCTGATACTCCCCTTCCCCCGGGAACTGGCCTGGTTGCTAAACCGGTTTTGTGCAATAATATGCTGGAAAGAGAATTTGTTCCCCTTTAAAAAGATGCCAGAGGTGGCGGATATTGGTCCCTCAGTCCGCAGCTCCCCCTGGAGGTGGAGCCGACACTGGTCTGGACAGCCATGCGTGCAGTCAAAGCCTCTGCGCATGCTCAGGTCCTAGGTCGGTCTCTGCCCCGTGAACATCTACAGAGACGCCTGTGAAGGCGCTGGTCCCCCGTGACGATGGCGAGCTCGGCTGGCCAGGCTGAAGGATGCAGGGCAGGATCAGGCTCGGAGACCAGGCACGGCCGGGGAAACCTCACGGCGTTGTCAGTTACCAAAGGGACTCAGAGAACCCCACCCGGACAGTGGCAGAGTCAGCCGTGGTCTGTCTCCGTCCTCTGCCTCCCCTCGTCCCCAGATTTAAAGGCCTCTAAATGAATAAACAGACGTGTGCTTCCAGAGTCAGTCATTTTTAATCAAGACCACCTCCTAAGCATCGAATCCCCAGGTTTTACTGGGAGGGACAGAAAGGTCAAAACCCAAACCGCGGGCCACCTTCCCACATCCTGTTTACATCTGACATCAAGCCTGGTTCATACTGCATCCCCACAAACAATGGGATGGCATTCCTCCCTGAAAGAAAAGGAGTCAGATGGGGGCGATGCAAGTCTATGTAAGGATCTCAGTGCGATCCCGCTGGTATCTTTCTAGGGAGTAGACAGTTTTAGTTTTGTTTTTACTGAATCAGACAGCACTCTGAGGCATGCTTGATGCAAAAACTCAGAGCAAGTAGGTGTTTCTTTGGCCCCGGCCGGCCCCAGAATCTCCAGTGTTCCCCACCTGGGTCAAACCACGTGCTATGAGCCTGTCAGAGGTAAAGGCACAGGGATGTTTGGTGCTCTGGATGTGCATGATTTGCCCATGGACTCCTCTAGGAGAGACAAGATAGCCCGACTCGCTAGGAATAAAGGGACCTGAGCGCTGACCCAGGGAATGCAACCTTTCCAAAGGCTCTGGTTCCCACCCCAAAGGAGGGGGTACTACTGTATGGACGTCTGTATGCAACGGGCAGTAGCGAGCACAGGCAGGATGACCGGGGATGATGAAGACCTGCTCCGTGGACCACTGGACACGGGCCACGAGCCTGCTGTATTCCATACGAATTTTAAAGCGCACTCACAGATCACGATGCCGTCTCACGCCTGGGCCACCAATCTCATCTTCAGGCCTCATGAAGTTGTCACTCTCTCCAGAAAAGCCATTCTACCTCCGGGCCCAATCAAAACATCTCAAGCTACAGAGACCTGGTGCCCAGGCTTCATCCAGAAAGACGGTCCCAGGCATGTTCTTATTGTTACTGAGTTTTCAAACTGCAATTATAAGGAGGATATTTTGCATGTAATGTTGACACAAACTGGGCTCCTAAATGTCTTCAGTTTCAAAAAGAAAATCAATACTAGAGGGGAAGAGTGAGGTGAGCCTGTGTCTCCTAACTGATGAAATGTTAGGAAATAAAGACATTTCTCTACGGGAAGGTAAACCAGGACCTGAGACAGGTACACAAACGCAGAAGTCAAGGATGTAAAACACCACCACACTTTACAAATGTGCTTGCCACAAGCAAACAACTGAGATAAAAGTCAGGTTTTGTTTTCATTTTACTCCTTTGTGGAATGCTTAGTAAGCTTTTAAAAAGTTCCACCATGATAAATCTACATTTGCCTTTCTACTATGTTTAGAAGTCCCAAGTTGGATGCAATCAGTTTGCCCTTTAAAAGCCATTATTAAAGTCAACTTTCTGTAAAGAACACACTGTCCAAAGGCAATTGATGGAGTTCCGTGTGTCTTACTGATCCGGGCATCCTGCTGCCATGGTAATAGACACACACAGCCTGTAAAAGACCAATCAAAATAACTAAGTGAAATGGAAGATTTTTTTCAGCAGGGTAAGCAAAATGGTAAGCAACAGGATTTGGAACTAAGATGATTTCTCCAAATTAACTTAGTCATTACAAAAACTGTGAACCTCCGGAAGCTTCTCCCCCAGGCCCTGGGAGCCCCCCAGCCCTGATAGGAGGCCCCCCTTCTGGGCATCAAGGTCACTATTTGCTTGGTTTTTGTCTGCTTGAGGAGACTGAGGCTACGGCCAAACCACAGGGATTCTCAGCAGAACTATTTCCAAGTAAAACATTTGGTTTCCGAAGACATGAAAAAATATTTACTGATACTTGGGTGAAAAGAGAGGAGCCCTGTGAGCTGAGCTGAATCACCAGAGAGAGAAAAACAAAAGGCAAACCTAAGGATGGACATGTTCCTTCAAATGCATCAGTATTTTCAAAGAAATGCAACGATACAGGAAACACGTTGATAACAGTACACAGCTTACAGCATCCAAAAAGTCTCCACAAGTTTCAAGAAAAACACAAAGCGCGCATAAGGCTTTCTAAATCTCCTGAAAAGTGGCCGAGCCAGAAAGGTCATTTAACCATAACTTCTTAAAATGCACATTTCAAGAAAAGGCATAGGATGGTTTCAATGCACCTTGTTGATTTTTCACTACTCAGTTGGAAAAAAAAAAAAAAACCTTCTAAAAAGGATTTTACTAAATGCCATTAGTAATAAAAAGAGTTGTCATAAACAGAGTGCTTTTCTCAAGTCAGAACACTTGGATTCTGTCTGAAGTGAGAGGCGATCCTTAAAAGACTTCTTCTCTCAGCAACGTGGCGCCAGCTTGAAGCCAAGGAGGAGACGGACAACATTCTGCGAGAGAAGGTCTCCTAAGCAACACCAGACGTTCCTAGTCTACCACTACTTGGTGCTCCATACAGCAGCTCCCTTGTCAAGTCTGCAGAGACCGACTCCGTGGGACGTGCCCCACCCATGCCAGCCTTGCCTCCCCCATGCCGGGGTGACAGCACCTGGGGCCTCCGCCAACGATCTGATATCAGTCCCTGAAATCACGGCATCCGGCGTGACACTGTGAAGCTCAATGGGGCACATAAGGCAAGAAAGATGTTTAGTGAGAGGGGGACGGCGGGGTGGGGATGGGAGAGAACCACGCTTCCCGGAGGTGGGGTCTTGTTCCAGCATCACGCCTTCCTCTAGGTGGGTAGGGGGTCGTCGTCGCCTTTACTGCACTTGCACTTGCAGCAAAGTACAAATGGAGTGGCCAGGAGCAGGAAAGGCGAGGCCACCAAGAGCAGGAGCCCAAATCCAGCAAAAATGCCCACAACCTGCAAGAAGGAAACAGAGGAGCAGAGGGTGAGTTGGCTGATCTGTAGGTTCGATAGCTAAAGTATAAACCACACAACCACCCACGCATCCATCACCCACCCACCTATATCCACCCATCTATCCATCCATCCATCCAACCATCCATCTATCCATCCATCCATCTATATCCACCCATCCATCCATCTACCCATCCATCCATCTGTCCACCCATCCATCCACCCACCTATATCCACCCATCTATCCATCCATCCATCTATCCATCCATCCATCCATCCATCATCCACCCACGTATATCCATCCATCCATCCATCCATCTATCCATCCATCCATCCATCCATCCATCTATCCATCCATCCATCCACCCATCCATCATCCACCCACCTATATCCATCCATCTATCCATCTATCCATCCATCCATCTATATCCACCCATCCATCCATCTACCCATCCATCCATCTGTCCACCCATCCATCCACCATCCACCCACCTATATCCACCCATCTATCCATCCATCCATTCATCCACGCATCCATCCACCCCATCTATCCCATCATCCACCCACTTATATCCATCCATCCATCCATCCATCCACCCATCCATCATCCACCCATGTACATCCATCCATCTATCCATCTATCCATCCATCTATTATACACACAACATCCACCCATCTTTCCATACATCTACATCTCTCCATCTACTTGTCCATCCACCCATGCATGCTTCCATCATCTACCACCTATATCATCCATCCATTCATCCATCAATCCATTTATTCATCCATTCATCATCCATCCATCATCCATCTATCCAGCATCTACTCACCTACCCATCCATCCATCTATCCATATTTCCTTCCCTTCACTTCCTTCCTTTCACTCCCCCTTCCCTTATTACCCTTTTTTTCTTCCTTTCTCTTCTCTTCCCTTCCTCCTTCCATCTAAATACCCAAACATCCATCCAATTATACATCCAGTTAACCAACAAGGTTCCTCTGAGCCAAACGCTGTATTAGGTGTGGCAAACACAGAGGCACATTAGATCTTGGCTCTCAAGGACCACCCAGTCTGGTGGAAAGAGACCATGACTACAACTGATAATAATACATTTTACAAAAACTGCCATTGTGTTCCAGGGTGTAAAGGGAGCCCAGGAGCCAGACACCTACATTAGCCAGGGGCAGGAGACTTTGCGTGCAATGGGAAATGGTTGAGATTATAACGATTATGAGGAGGTGGGTGGTAAACAAAAATGAGTGGGAGAAGGCATTCCAGGTGGGAGAACAGAAAGGCACAGGCATGGTGCATTAGCGGGTGACCAGACCTGTGTTATTCCTGGAGTTTAAAACCCAACATTTACTGCTACGAATTTTGATTTTTTTTTAAAACATATGTTTACCCCTAGGTATGAGTAAATGCCGAAGGAAATAAACCTCAAATGTAGACATACTGTCATTCAAATCAGGCAGTGAGGCTGGACAAAGAAGCAAGGGGGGTTGTTCTTTAACTGGTCCCCTCCACCAGCTGCTAGAGCCCAGAATCGGAATCCGAAGGTGGAGTTCGTCTGCCACCTAGTGTTCAGAGCGATAAATACATGAACCCCTTGGGCTCATGGTTCTAATCCTGACTCAGTGTGTTCACCTCTCTGGGCTTCAGTTTTCTCAATTATAAAATAAGCAAATGAAGTAAAAGATCTCCAAGAGCTAGTATCAGCTCAGAAGTATGATGCTACGCTACAGCATCACAGCAGCGTGAATGAAAGTACACCCTTAGATTTTGCCGGAAAACCACCTCACACACACACACACACACACACACACACACCATGTTGTGTTTCTAAATTAGATTGTGCTTATGCTAAGAATCTGTTTTCTGCCGACTGGCTGAGTCCATTTGTCTGAACATGATGTCAACGGTGGAATTACGCGGTGTGGATTCAGATCATGCTATGTTAAAACCACGCACACAGATATTTCAGAATACATAAAACCCCCCAGGAAGTCGTCACTGATCTGCAGGGCACCTTGAATAACCTCAACCACCTGGGACACTTTCTCAGTCTCTAGGGAGCCAGGGACTCTTGCACCAATAACACACCAAAATCCTTCACCAAATGCTCACATTCTTGGTCAATAAGACACCATCTTCATTTTCACTCAGGCTATCTTGTCTCTTTCTTTGCACGCCATTGAACAAGCGATGTTACCCAGTGGGTCCCAATTGTGATGGGAGGATACAGATATTGTCAGAAGGAAGTCAGCCAACAATAGAGAATGAGAGAGGAAGCAAATACCTCACAACAAAAATAATCACTTAGGGGTTTCCCTGGTGGCGCAGTGGTTGAGAATCTGCCTGCCAATGCAGGGGACACGGGTTCGAGCCCTGGTCTGGGAAGATCCCACATGCCGCGGAGCAACTAGGCCTGTGCGCCACAATTACTGAGCCTGCGCGTCTGGAGCCGGTGCTCCGCAACAAGAGAGGCCGCGATAGTGAGAGGCCCGCGCACCGCAATGAAGAGTGGCCCCCGCTTGCCGCAACTAGAGAAAGCCCTCGCACAGAAATGAAGACCCAACACAGCCAAAAATAAATAAATTAATTAATTAATTTAAAAAAAGAAAAACACTTAGTGAGCATCTTATAAGTACGTGTCAGGCAGAAATGATATACTGTAGGAGACAGAAGGATAAAGAAGGAATCACGGTGAAACGAGGATCATTC
The DNA here is from genome assembly GCF_028564815.1 of Eubalaena glacialis. Lineage (NCBI taxonomy): Eukaryota > Metazoa > Chordata > Mammalia > Artiodactyla > Balaenidae > Eubalaena > Eubalaena glacialis. The sequence goes on along the minus strand of NC_083729.1, from coordinate 4,825,131 downwards.
ATACTGGCAAACCCTGATTTAAAGGAACGGCTAACCAGTCAGACAGTTTCTCAAGAGGTACACTCATTCAGGGCAGAACACAGTTTGTGTGACCATCATAAGCCCCTGTGCACAGCCTGGTGGCTCTGCCTTAACAAACGTCCAATATGTGTTTATAGGATGAACCAGTTCAATGGAATCTAGTAGCTTCTGAATCCTCTCCCCCCAGAGAGTTCTGTGACAAGGCTTGGGAACACTAACCCAAGTCAAAGAGATGGTAAGATGAACGGGACACATTTAATTCACTGAAACTTGGCATCGGACACAGCCCGGGTGTCTGCCGCGCCCAGGCCTGACTGCGCAGAGGCCGGGTCATTGGCCGAGGGCTGTGCTGGGGTATGTGGGGGCTGCCCCCATGTCTCTTCCCAGTTCTCCATCCAATGACCTCACCTTGGCAACTTGAAACATCACCAAGCCATCCTGGGGGTGCTGACGCCACAGAAAGCGACCAACCCTCCCAAGTCGGCCTGCCCCCTGCTGCCCCATGGCCGGTTGTTGAATATTCTCACTACGCTGGCCCTGTGTGTGTGTTGAGGCAGGGGACGAATGAACTAAGAGGGCCGGTGGCGGCTGCGTCGTTTACGCGGAACGTTTACTGATTGCTCCCACTGCCGTCGTCCTCGCCCCACCACAGCGCTCCTCTTTTCTCTGCTTAATGACTATTTGCTGTTCTGAACGGGATAGAGTGCGAGGGAATTAGGGTCTGCTTTTGTCCTCTGAGAGAATGGGTTCTCCTGTTGGGAGGAGGAGATGGACGCAGATAATGAAAAACTTCTGCACAAAAACAGAGTCAGGACACTGAAAACAGCCCCAGGAGAGGCGGCAGGTCCCGCAGGAGTCAGGCAGGTGGAGACGGGGGCCTGATAAGGGAGTGACGGGAAGCCGTCTCTGAGGATGGGACCGCCGAGCTGCTGTCCGAAGGAGAAGGACCCCAGCAGGGAACGTGAGGACGGCTACCCGTGCAGGGAGCCTGGGAGTAGCGTTCGGGGAGCAGGAAGGAGGTGATGTGGCCGGAGTGGAGGGGTGCTGGGGGGAGCGGGAACCCTGGGGGTGGCCCAGGTCTTTTGTTTAGAAGATACGGAAGCTGGGGGTGCGCTTCCCGAAATGAGGGAGACCTGGAGGAGGAGGCGATCTTGAGGGAAAGTCTAAACTTCTGTTCACGCCTGTTCTATCTGAAATGTACCGTTAGACCTCCAAGTGGAGGCGGCTGGCATCCAGGTAGGCACGAAGCTGGGAGTTCGATGGGGCCGCCAGGGTGGAAACCGAAGTGAGGCAGACATAGCCTTGCAGTCCTGGGGGGGCGTGGGCTCTAGGAATGCACACAGAGGGCTGACACGACGTCCCCTCCCTGCCGTGGTCACAAGCGCGGGTCCCACCTCCCTATAAACGTAGAATAATGAAACCACGGTTGACCCTGGATAATAATCCAGTCCAATTTTCTCATTTCACCAATGCAAAATCTATGGCCAATGAGCGATTCCAAAGGCCCCAGTACTTAAGACAGAGAGGACTGGGCGTCTAGTTCAAGTACAAGACACGACTTGTGTGTATTTTCCTGAGCGTAGCGAAAAATACCCTCCGAACAGGTCACTGCGCGAGGCCCCTGCCTGTGGCCCGGCCCCGGGGGGCTGGGTGAGGGCACTTCCAGCACAGGTGAGCACAGACATCAGCAATCAGCCGCGTGTTAAATGCCGCCCTTGGGCTAAAAGTGAGCTCTCTCTACAGGGAGATGGGTCTCCTGCTCAGAAGGAAAGGAGGAGCCAGTGTGGGTGAGACTCCCCTGTCAGGTGCTGGCCTCCTAAGGAGGAAGCGTCACTTGACTGAGAAAGGAATGCCGCCCTTGTCTCTTACGCATGATGGCTGATCGCTGGAACAGCACTGGGAAAGGCAAGGGGCACTTCACAACAAGCGTGTTTCCAGAGGATGTTCGCGAGGGCAGGTGGAAGGTCTGGGCTGCGACCCCTCAGTGTGGTCAGGGACGGGGGCAGAATTAGGACGTGCAGAGCTGGGCACGGACAAGACAGGGAGACAGAGGAGTGGGTGACGAGGACCAGGACAGCAGCGGGGCCGCAGCAGGGCCAGGGAGAGGGACACAGCACAGCTGGGGGGCTTCCGTCCCGAAGGCCAGGCAGTGACGAGGAGAAAGAGGGGAGGGGCTGCAGAGAGAGACCCAGAGTCGGGCCATGGAATGGGGGCCTGCCCGCTGTCCCAGAGCATCTGGACATCAGCGCCTACTACGACTCCCGGGCGCTAGGGAGACACTGAATGCAATTTTCCTCAGTAAATTGATGGAAGACAATCAAGCCTGCATTTCTGCTTAACAGACGTGGTGATAAATACAAAGTGAAACTCCACTCGCGGATCGTTGACGAAGCAGGTGATGAACATGCCTTGCGCCAGAAGCCCGTTTGAGAGGTAAGGGAAAGGAGGCCACCAATCGGATGGAAAACCAGGAGACTCACAAGGGAAATGAGGACTTTCTCAGCTTCCACGTGGATGCTTTACCTCTAAAAGCGAATTACGAGAGTGAAAGTTCCTTTCAGTAATGGAGATTCTGTATCTTGTGCTGGGAGGTGGTTCTAACTATGAAAACTGAAGGCTTAAGAGCAAATTGGTCTTGTAATTGTACGCGAATGTCTGCTTTGGGTGGGGCTCTTCCACTGCACACCATGTCCCTCGCTAATTCCCAAGCCTCTGGCCTTCGTTCCTGGTTTATATGTCACACACTTTGCTAGTTTTTGTGACTCCCTTACTTTCTTTTTGACACTGTTCACTCATATTTTATTGTTTACCCCAAATCCAACACTAACGTGTGGACATCTGTCTACAACCCTGCGTGTCTCCAGGGCTCCTCACACCCCAAGGAAGAGACCCCTTCACCCCGAGTGCCTTTGTTCAATTCCACCAGCACCTAGAGGGGCCTGAGATCGGGGGGGGCTTCCTTTGTCCATGTGGCTCCAGGGGTGGCTCAGAGCTGGCACTCAGCAGGTGCCCCTGGCAGGTGCCGACCGACGATGCTGAGAGAGGCTGGTGGGAGGTGCCCCCAGGCTCCTTCCTCAACAACAGGGGAGCCTACGGACCCCCGTCCAGGCTTCTGCATTTCCTCAAGGGCCCGTTCTCTAAATGACTGTTACCAGGAACTGCAACAGTTCCAGGACCCCAGGAACACGTGACTCACTCCCGAGGATAAACAGGCGCGAGGGCTGAGGTGTGAGCGCCCAGCCCAGCCTTGTTATCGGACAGGGTGACAACGGTTTCCACGGCTCTCACGCTCTCCTGGGAAGCTTGCCACGGCTCCGGCCGCCATGCTCTTAGGGAGCTCAGGCCACGTGGAGAGGCAGCTCCTTATTCAGAAAGAGGGTCTTTACGGAGGGAATCAAGTTAAAATGACATTACCAGGATGGGCCTGGTAATCCATTACGACTGGTGTCTTCATCCAAAGGGAAGTTTGGACACAGAGACAGATGTGCACAGAGAAAGATGAAGTACTGGAGAGACGCACCTGGGAGCCGGGAGCTAGGACTGCAGGGAACCGCCAGGGGCCGGAAGAGGCAGGAGGGGCCCTCCTACAGGTTTCCGAGGGAGCCCTGCCCACACCTCGACTCCAGACTCCTGGCCTCTAGAACCGCGAGGGAGTCTATTTCTGTTGTTCGGGGTGCTTTTTTTACACAGCAGAGGTGGAGGGGCTAGCACTGGAGCTGGCCGTACTGGCCAGGAGGACGAAATAAAATGCAGCTAAAATCCACTCTCCACACCGAGGTCGGCACACTGGCCCTCGGGCCAGATCCGGTCCACAGTCCGTTTTGTTTAGTTTGGTTCTTACAACTTTATGGAGCTATAACTCACATACTTCGCAACTCACCTATTTAATGCACAATTTGATGGTTTTTACTGCACTCAGAATTGTGCAACCTTCGCCACAGTCAATGCTACCACTTGATTGTTTAAAGCGTTTTCCTGGAATGCAGCCACGGGCCTTTGTTGACATACTGTCTGCGGCAGCTGCTTCCCTACCAGGCAGAGCTGATAGTTGCAACAGAGACCTTATGGCCTGCAAAGCTAGGACCATCTACTGTCCGGCCGCCTGTGGACTCATCAGCCCTGCCACGTGGTCTGCAGTGAGGATCACCGAAGAAGCACAGTTACGGGTGGTCTCTTTCTATTCCCACAAAACTGCCTGAGTCTCCGTTCCTGCATCTCCCAGGCAGCCTGCTTCAAGGCTGTGCTGAGAAATGCCGAGAATGTGGTAATGGTCGGAGCCCATCGAGGCTCTTCCCCGCACCCAGGAGCTGGCGCACACCCGAGTCCTGCCTGCAGCTCCCCTCGGTGGGCTGCCCCCGCGCCCAGAGCACACCCCGAAGATCGCACCTCAGCCTGCAAAGCCCATGGGGTCAACTCTGGTCATCTCTGACCACTGCTGCCTCTTGCTGCTCTGTCCCCACGGACCTTTATGCCATAGTTCTGCCCATCAGCCCATCTCCGTCCCCCCTGCCTGGACTGTCCCCTCTGCCCTGTCCCACCTACTCCCACGGCCAGCTCCCCAAAACTCAGTGCTCAGTCATAAGTGTCACCTCCAACAGGCCTTCCCAGCCACGCCATCTAAAAGACCCCTCCCCAACCACACTTCCCCTACAGCTGAGTTCACGTCATGTACATAAGCATTATCTGTCCCTACATGGAATGTGGGTTCCATCAGAGGAGGATGCATCTATCTTATTCACGGGAGTATTTCCATCTCCTGGAATACTGCCAGGCACACAGTAGGAAATAAATGTGTTGAAAGTGTGAATAACCGCACCAGCTGCACACACATCACCACCCAGGGACCTTTCCATTCTTTCCCTCTTACCCTTCTCTGTGACTAATTTGCTCACCTGGGAGCCTCTATGGAAAGCTCTTCCATTAAAGGCCATGCAAGGATTGACTAAGCACAGCGGGTCATTACCAAGGTCAAGAGTAGGTGCAAGCAATCGAAAGCCTGATGTTGAAGAATCATCACGGGCTAAGTGTGGTGCCTATTTATTCCAGGCCTACTGAAAGCATAATCTTAGTCCAGGAAAAATTCAGGCAGGAACCCCATTTACTAGCTGTTTTTCTATATAACAGACCTTGGACCAACTGGCAAGTCTCCCGGAAACCCCACACACGTGTACACACACACTCTCTCTCCCTCTCTCCCCCAGGAGGTCAGAGTTCGAGGTGAGCGGCCTCCTACCTGTGTCCGATGCCAGATGACAGATGCCCTGGAATGGCCCAGCTTGTTCCTGCAGGGCCCTTTATCGTAATGGATCAGGAGGAAGTCATCCTGAGAAGGAAGAGAAAGAACAGGGGTGGGTGGGAGAGTCCTCTCTGTTTAGTGAATGAGTCCTGCCTGGTCCCAGTTTCTTTTTTTTTTTTAAATAAATTTATTTATTTTATTTATTTATTTTTGGCTGAGTTGGGTCTTCTTTGCTGCGCGCGGGCTTTCTCTAGTTGCGGCGAGCAGGGGCTACTCTTCGTTGCGGTGCGCGGGCTTCTCATTGTGGTGGCTTCTCTTGTTGCGGAACGCGGGCTCTAGGCACGTGGGTTTCAGTAGTTGTGGCACACAGGCTCAGTAGTTGTGGCACACGGGCTTAGTTGCTCCGCGGCATGTGGGATCTTCCCGGACCAGGGCTGGAACCCGTGTCCCCTGCATTGGCAGGCGGATTCTCAACCACTGCGCCATCAGGGAAGCCCCCAGTTTCTTTTTTTTAAGCTCAAGTTGGCGATGTGAGAGAACGAGGACGACAGCAGAGGAAGAACGTACACCCAGAGGGGGCTGCTGCCACCCCAGGTCCCCGTGAGTCCCCAGGCTCTCCCTCCTCCGTGAAGCGTCCCCGACAGACTGCTCAGGGGCCACTAGAGGGAGCCCTGCTCCAGCTTCCATCTCTGCCCCAGCCCGGCTCCCCGCCCCCCGGGCTCAGGGACTCCGTGCTGATGCAGGCCTTCTGAACAAGTAGGTCAGAGGCTCCCCCAGCCCTGGCTGTGCTTTACTCCCCACGAGTCTCTGCCTGTGCATCTTCCCGCCACCCTGGCAGGATTATTCCGGGATGAAATGACTTCCTTTATGTCTGGTCCATCCTCCTCGCCCTGAAAGTGCCTCCTCTCAGCTCAGACCAAGAAAATGTTCTCAGTTCTCAAGAGGAGACCCGCCCTCCACCTAACAGTTCCTCAGACTGTCTAGAAGTGAGAGGGAGCTCGAGGGAACATCCTGCCCACCCTACCACCTCCAGCTGTCCTCACGTCCCACCTCCATCTCCAATCACCTTCCCCTGACTATCTTCACCAGACCGTCAGGGTCTTGGAGCTGGGACCCTGAACTGATGTCAGCCTCTGTAACCACGTCCCCGGCTCGGTGCTCGGCCCCCAAACCTCAGCAAGCAGTGACCGAGGTGCAGGAGTGGGTTTCCTGGACAAAACCCTTTGCTTCTCCATGTACAGGAGGTGCCATTTTCTCTCCTATTGTCCATAAAAAGAACCAGCTCAGTAAACAGCACAAAAGAGAGGCCGATGCTGTTTGTTCACTTAACTGAGGCTGTAAACAGAGCCTCTTTTTGAGAAAAGGGGAAATAAGCACAAGACCCAGGGTGTCTGAGACGGGAAGTCACTCCTCCGAGCGCCGGGCAGAGCCGGTGGCGGTGGTGTCCTTTGGCCCTTCGCGGCCCCGCTGGGTGGTCCTCCCAGGGAGCCCCCCTCTCATCCTGAGAGCCGCCGGCCTCCAGTCTGATGATTTCATAGGTCGGCCTCGCGGAGCCTGAACCCACGCTGGAGCATCAGGAAATCCTGGCTTTCTGGGGGTTGTAGCGAGGGCCCAGACTGCCACCCCCAACTCACCCCCTGTCCTAGACCCTCATCTGTCCAAGGAAGCACAGGCGCGGGTGAATGCACGCCTCTTCCGGCTGGAGCTTGTCCTCTCTGGGGCCATTTCTCATGACTTCTGTCCACGGAGACTCTCTGTTCCTTGAACTCCTAATTCTGTTTTCTTTCACCCACACACCACGGAGATTAACGTCCCATTTTAAGCCTCGTTTTCCCAGGCTGCCTCTCACAGTCTTGCTCTGTAGATGCCTAACAGCCTTTGGATTTGTTTTCTGAAACGCAAGCTGAGCTGCGTCACCCAGCTGAGAAGTCTTCAGGGCTCTCGCCTGGCAAAGCTGGACAAACCCAGTTGCACTTTACAGTCACCGGGGCCACCTGGGGAAACGCGGATCCTGACTCCGGGTCAGGGGGGTGGTGCCCAGGTCACAGATGCCCCACGTGGCCCTCATCAAGCTGCTGTTGGACCAGTGCTCAGGGGGCACTAGCCCCCGTGCCAGAGGTCCAGCTCTAGCTCGGCACGGAGACCCTGGTCACGTCCCCCGCCTCGGCCAGACACAGACCACGTACAGCCCACATCCTTCCTGACCACGTCCTGTCCTCTGGAGGTGACCCGTCTCCCACACTCTGCCCTCTGCCTGGTCAGCTAACTCTCCATAGCTGTGCCCACACCCCACTCCCACCCCAGACCCAGTGACCCACCCCGGAGGGGCTGCTGGGGACTCCACACCAGCTGTCTTGTAGCACTGCTCCCTAGGACCTGGTGCTACTAGGGGCTTCTCAGTCGGGAGGTCACCAGCCCCTCGAGGTCACGGATTTTGCCAGCGACATCCTGGCAGCCCAGGCCTCCATGCGGAGTTGAGTTGCCAACACTCACGGCACGCTTCCTGAGCAAAACAAAAGCCTTCTCCCTAACAAAAGCACTCCAAGATGCTTTTACGATATAAAAGTGATTTCATCGTGACTTTAAGTTCCTGGATGAAGCCCTTGGGCATACCCACCGCAGGGCCTGCCAGGAACCTAGGTGCGTGGTGAGAGTGAACGTTTCCCTTACATTGTTCAGAGAAGCCTCATCAAGCTTCTGGGTGGAAGCAGAAACAATGGTGCTGGCGAAGGAGAGCACGGTGGCCCAGACGCTCGCAGATAACAATGAATTCCTCAGAGCAGCTCCACCACGGAAGGTTTGAGGCTTCCTGCCCTACTCTGGCCGACAGGGACTGGTCGTACCCAAGCTGCTGGGCCTTAGGGTCTGAAAGACCAGAGAGTGGATGCCGAGTCCATTCCTCACTCCGTCGGTGCTTTGGGGAAAGACGGCTAACCTTCCTGGACTGCTTCCTAAAGTCAGGAAATCATCATTCCACCTCTCACAGAAAGAGTGCCCGTATGAAACAACAGAGGTGTGCAGCGCAAGTCACAGATAGGCCAACCTTCAGCCCACATAAGCATCACTTCATAAATAGGGACCATTGACCACCACCTCCAAAAACGACAGAAGGCGAGCGGGTCCCTTCTGTCTGTAAGCGGTGAATGTTGGGCCCACAGGGGCAGCAGAGAAGCAGTGCGGTCCTGGGCCTCACAGGTGAGGGCGGGGCCTGGCGGGGGGCAGGGGCAAGGACGAGGATGGAAAGAATCACCCTAAGATGACTGATAACTCCGGGAGGTGTACGTGCACAGGAGCCGGTGCTCGGAGAGGAAAATTCCCGAGAGGAGGGAAGGGGGACGTGTAAGCCCCTCCTCCGTCTCAGAAGCTCTGCTGCTTCCAGACACACGTTCACACACTTGTCTTAAATCACGGCTACTGTCCTTGACTGACCGTTGCAGAGCTGACCCCCTGTCCCTCAGGGTCTGTTTTCTGTGGCCACAGGGTCACTTTTCAGCAGCTCATAATCTACAGAGGAAAACAGGCCACCTTTGGCCCCGAGGACGCTGACTTTCAAGGAGGAAATTGCCCTGTGCTACCTCTGTCCCTGGTCTGGGCAGAGCCAGGACACAACGGGGCCTCTGGCCGGCGGGGACTGTGCTTTAGAGCCGAGTCAGACGGACACACAGACGGACAGAGAGGGTGTCTCTCCAGAGACCAGAGCAGAGAGAGAACAGCTTTGGGCTCAAAGGGGACAGACCTCGGGGAGGTCAAGGTAGCAGGGGAGGTCACAGCAGAAGCAATGCTCCCTCTGGAAGTCTGTGTCTGTCCATTTCTAATACTTCCCCCAAAAAAATCTACCAGGAGATTTGATAACATGAGGTAAAACTGGCATTTCATTTCCTTTCCCCTTTAGGAAAAGTTAATAAGGAATTGCAAATTGCAGGCCAGACTTTAGATAATATAACATAATTTAATAATCAGTTTTCAAAAAAAAGAAATACAGTAAAATGCAAATTACATATATATATTATGTATGATACAGGGAGACTATATATAGCCTATATATGATATATAGAGACTATATATATAATTATATATATGATATATAAAGAAACTATACACATAAAGCCCCTGAAGGCCCTAAAGACTTTGTAATGCTTCAGACATCATTCTAAACAGCAGAGACAGCGCAGGGTACACTGGGGAGATGGTGGCCGTATGAGGCCAGAAACTTCCATTCTGCCAGACGGCAGAGGGTCTGTATGTTCTTCTGCCCTGCAGGTGACACGAGCGTCACTAAAGTAACTGCCCCGCGTCCAGCATCCACGGTCCCCTGCCTCCATCATCCTTGCTATTCCAGGAACGGCCCCTGCTATGGACTGTTTGCATTCCCCCAAATTCCTGTGTTGAAGCCCTGACCTGCAGTGTGATGGTGTCTGGAGGTGGGGCTGCTGGGAGGTGTTTAGGTTCAGAGGAGGTCATGAGGCTGCGGCCCCCGTGACGGGATTCATGTCCTTATAGGAAGAGGAAGAGAGTCCAGAGCTTCCTCTCTCTGCCAGGTGAGGCCACAGCGAAGGCGGCCGTCTGTACACCAGGAAGAGGGTCCAGAACCTGATGACGCCGGCACTGATCTCAGACGTCCAGCATCCAGCACGGAGAGATCAACGTCTGTTGTTTCAGCTCCCAGATGTGGGGAGATGCTGAGATCCTACCCACCCCTTTAACACCCAGGCTGAACCCCAGCCTGAGCTGACCCTCCGCTCCCAGAGCTCCTGCACAAACTCCCATCTTTTGATACCACTGCATCCAGGGAGCTCATATTACCATAAATACGCACAGAGAAAACGCCTGACCGTGTAACTTCAGTGAAGCGGCTGGCGCACGCCTCCGGGTTCAGCCCGACCCACAAAGCCCCCGCCGCGTACTCACGTCCAGGGACTCGAGGCAGTACCAGCAGAAGGCGTGCTTGCAGCTCTTACACATCATCTGTGCGCACCCTTCGTCCCGCTCGATGTAGACCTTGCACTTGGGGCAGCGTTTGATGGGCGCGTCGTCCTCCTCCAGTGGGAAGGCGGAGCTGCTGAGGGAGAAGCTGCATCAGGGCCGTGCTCAGAGGGCCAGAGGGCCAGGAGACACCTGCCAGCACAGGTTAACCCTGGACGCACCAGCTCAACTAGAGGGACTGAGGCCACCTGTGTTAAATGAAATATGTTGAAACCAAAGAGACTCGAACTCTGGAAAACAATCACGGAAAAACTGGGAAGCAGCCAGTTTGACTTAGGGAAAAGAGCACGGTCAGCACATGACTACATTTAGACACGCACAGACGACCCAAAGAAAATAGGGCACAGGGCTGAGAATGGAGGCCTCTGAATAATGGGAGTACGGTCAAATGTTATGCCCTTATTCATATAGTTGTATGCTTTCCTAAGGGTTGATAACACATGGTATGCTCTCCTCCATGATCAGAAAAAAAAAAAAAAAATGTTAAACACACACACACACACACACACACACACACTAATCGCTTATTAAGATCTACTTGGCTTCTCTGTACAAAATTGTTTTCCTGAGGGGTCTGAGCAGGCCCACAGGGGTGAGCATGGTGGCATTTAAGCCTGGGGTCAAGTGCAGCTCTTCTGCACACAGGCTGGGTGGCAACCTCTCTGAGGCCCAGCCTTCTGGTCAGTGTGAGTGTGACAGATGGGGTTATGCAGGTGTGAAGGGCGCAGGGCAGTGCAGGCCTATGTGAAGTGCCCAGTAAATGGCAGCAATGATTCTATGCTGCTCATAAAAAGACAGCCCAGGTATCTTTTTAGGTTGACTGTAGAACGATGTCCATCCCATGCTATTCATCTTAAAAGACAGCTAAAAATATGGAATCATCTGGAAAAAGAAGCGGTCAAGGGCAGTTATCACTGATTATGGGGAACGTACTGTTTGAACTCACTGCAGCTACTCAACGTCACCAGGAGAAAAATGATTTCCCATTGGGATGAGCAGCCTTTTCAGAACCTAATGCATTCATGAGTATGAATTCACTACAAGTGAGCAAATTCTGGCATCCTGAGTAAATTCTGGCTGAAGGATCTTCCACAAGCATCATAGTGAATGTCAGCCTTAATTATGTCATCACTTTACACGGTTGTCTGAGGATCAGTGAGCTTCCGAACAATTGCAGCCTCAGGGTTTTCCTAAGCTCGGGGCTCCTACACCGTGGGGCACGTGCTTCAGCTTGATAGGTTCTTGTTTCGTTCACTAGTACAAGGTGACCAGGTAAGACGCCCTGGAAGCAAGCAGTACGTCCTCGTAGTCAGGGGGTCTGGAGACAGACATGCAAGCCCTGGCTGGCCTGTGTACATACTATCAGTCTCCACGTCTGCAGACATGAGGCAAACTGCATCCGTCTCAGAGAGGGTGATGAAGATGTAAAGAGTTTCTCTGTGCTGAGCACATAGAACCCAGCATGTGTATAGTAATCACTCAATAAATGGTAGTTGTTAGTAATACTATTACTGAAAGATAATACAACTGTAGCTCAAATTCATCTCTAATTTAACAGCAAACTGCAGACCAGCCTGGCCGCACAGAATGTGATTTACGATGAAGGAGGGTTGTCATAACACGTGCAGGTGCCTCCATGGGGACGGGCAGGGGCCAGCCGTGCACAGACGCTAGCTGCCTCCTTCTGGAATGAGCTTGATTTTCTAACAAAGGCCAAAAGTCAGGAGGTACCATGTCCCGTGATTAAGGTTGACTATCAGGTTAGAAAACATTGTTTTGGTTTGAAAGCCAGGTGTGACCTTAAAATAATGAAACCAATTTTCTCATGTGACTCATAAACTAATTTTGAAGGAAATGCCATGAACAGAGGCCACGTTCGTGGAGAGTGGAAAGCGCCTCTCAGGGAGACTTTTCAAGCGGAAACAGTTAAAATATGTAAGTTCTGGTGCATTGCGGCATGGAAATTATATGGTATAGACAACAGTTTTCAAACATTTTCTGGTATCTGAATTATATTTAAAATGATTATTAGTAACAACTACTACTATACACTCAAACTTGTGAAGGCAGGTAGGAGTCTTTTGACAGTTTCATCACAATTTACGTGGTCTAATGTCTTTAAGGGGCAAACACACAACATAAACGAGTGGGGCTGGTCAGGTGGTGGGTGGGAATGGGGGTTAAAGGAAGATTTAACTTTAAGGAAAAAAAGTCTGTTATATGCAAATAACCGAGTGTGTCCTCCGTTATAAATGGTAGTTGACAGTCAGCCCAGGGACCAGGGAGACAAGAGGGAGTGGTGAGGACTGTGGCAAAGTAAAGATGCCAGAAACCCCGGATAAAGAAGGGGTTGCTGCCCAGCTCCAGACACCTGTCTCCTGGTGGGGATGTAGTTCCATGTGGCTGGATAAGCCAGAAAGTCAGGTTTTTTTGGTAAAATCTTTGTTTTTTATATTTTCACAAAATGAGATTTGTGAGTTCTTATTCAAATTGCCCTTGTGTCCGTTTCTTAGGTTGCACAACCTGATTTTTTTTTTTTTTCATTTTGTTTGTTCTTGTTCTTTCTAAGGTATATCACGGATGATTTAATATACACGTACGTCGTGCCATCGTGACATGATTGCGGTCTTTGGGCAATGACGTCCATGAGATCAGAACACCACAGATGAAGAAATACTAAGTCGTCAGTCTCCCAACACCCACCACCCTCCACCTTAAGAAGGTTTTATGGACCCCTTCTTCATCCCTCCCAAGAGCAGGACACCGGCTCTTCCTGACTCCTGGTTTCACTGGTTCTTGGAAGGGAGGAGCCCCTCACTCACTAAGTGGGGCCTTCTCTTAAACAGTCACCCGACTGCTTCACGAGGGCACAGCCCCGCCTGCCCTCTACCTGCTTCTTCCCCAGCCTGGAAATCCAGCTCTCCCAGTTATGTGTAATCTGTCACACATGCAGTGTGGCTCTTCTCGCAAAATTATGAAGGATCAAGACCCTAAGTTAAGTGATCATTCTAGCGTTTCGGCGCCTGCTGTATGCCGAGATTTGGGGTGACAACGTCCAAACAAACACAAGCGCTCAGCCTAGTGGAGGGATTGGCCACATAAACAGATGAACTAACATCCAACAAGGCTGGTGTTGTCATCAATGCAGACGATCTCCATGGGGGACACAGAGAATGGGTCTCCAACCCTGCCCTGGGAACTGGGAAGCTTGACAAAAGAGGGGACATGAGCCACGTCCTCGAGGGTGGCAAGGAGTCCCCAGGGAAAGCAGGAGGGCGGAGAAGGGACATTCCAGGCACAGCACAGAGGTGCAGGCGGCAGGCGACAGGGGTGTGTCCGGCGTCACCACGAGGGTCCCTGGGCAGGTCGAGCTGTGGGGAGAGGGGCGGGGGGCAGCAGATGGGGACAGAGGAAGACAGGCTGGTGACACCTTCGGGTGGATGGTGAGATTTCCTCCACCAGGAAGTGGCCTCAACAGGCGCTGGGCCACGTCTATCTGATTGAACCAGATGCCACTGCAGATACTGGAGGACAAAACAGCTGAATACTATCAATTTCTATGCTTCAGCCTACTAAATTTCAAGGTACACAGAGTGATGCTGTGGTGTCCACCTGGCCATCCAGGCTGAGGGTCTGGCGGGGGACGGGAGGGCAAAGCCGCTACGGTGGTTTACCGCATCCTTCCTGCCAAGCCCCCCATTTCAGGGACATGCGGCCCCCTTGGCCTCAGGCACCAGGAGCCTGTATTTGGCGAACCTTCTGGTGTTTCTAACCACTGCCCCCCCTCCTCTCGTTCCTGCTCCTGCACCCCCATTTTGGATCATCTTCAGCACGATGGAGTCTTGGAAAAACTTCAGGTATCACAGGACTTAAAACCCTGCATAGTAACTGACTGTTCATACGTTTGCCTTTCTGGATGGGCAGAGTGTACTCTGTTTCTTATGCATCTTTCTATTTCCAGAGGCTGGCACAGTGCCAGGCACATAATCAGTTCTCAAAAATAAATAACAAACGAATAAACAAATCCAGGTCTGAATGAGACCCAAGAGAAGAGCGTACGTGGAGACTGACCGGGGTGCAGGCCTGTCCTCCCCAGAGGCACATTGAGGGAGAAGGCTGATTCCTTCTCCCGGCCTGCAGTCTGTGCCCCGAGCGTACCTGGTCTCCCCGGGAAGGAAGGTGATGGGCACGGTCTCCGGGCAGCCCTGGCCAGGGTGCCAGCTGGCTTTGCAGGCAGAGCAGAATTCCGCGTCGCAGGCTTTGCACTGCACTAGCTGCGGGGTCTGCAGCCCCATCTCCTGGAGCTGGCACACAGCCTGGCAGGTGGACGCCGGGCACCAAGTCCGACAGGGGTCCAGGAGCACCTCTGGCACAGGGAATAAAAACGGGCAAGTCAAACTCTGCAGGACCAAGGATCTGGCGGGGCTTCGGACTGATGGACACGGACTTCACGTATTTAAGGGAGAAAAGGAAATCGAGGTCAGACATAATACACCCTTCACGATCCGGGACCCATCTGGCTCCTCTTCCTCCCCGCCGGCCACTCCCCACTTCCCACTCCACTCACGTGGGGGACAGCAGATCCCCAACTACCCCCAGAGTCCTCGTGGCTCAGGAGCCCCTACATCCTGGAAGCCTTGTGGTCCAGGGACCACCTCCTGCTCCCTGCCCCCCTGCCCTGGGACATAGCTTCATGCAGTCAGGCCCATCCTTCAGGCTCGTAGCCTCACAACCTAGCCCAGGGTGGGGTGTGCATCGGGCATCCCAAAATATTGGTTAAGGATGGAAGGAAAAGAGGGAAGGGAGATGGCTGATTCTTCTTCTCATCAAAGGTCTCCTCTGACTTATGACTGTCTCCCTCCCAAGTTCAAATCAAAGCCCTGAGCTAAGGACTGTATGAAATTCACTCTTCAACAGCAGGGTTTCCCTCTGAAGTGGAGCCCACGTCACTAAGAAGCCTGATTTGATGAAATTAGTCAGGAGGTTTATTTTGAAAAACAGAACACCACAACACTCCCATTCCTTCACATCTGCTTTCATATCTCACATTTCTTTAAATAACGGTCCCGAGCTGTCCTTCACGTGAGCCTGGTTACTGGTTCCTTGGACCCTTTGTCCAGTGTGACTGGACTCTCAATGCAGGCCAGCGGGAGGGAGAGCTGGGCAGGAACCCACATGGATGCTGACGCAAGGCCAAAACGCCGCGAGGGAGGCCAAAGGATTCCAGGGTGTGTTCAAAGGCCTCCAAGTCAGCCACGGAGGGTCGCTCTTGAGAAGGAATGGACTGCATTGTGCTGGGAACTTGGAATCAGTGAAAGGCGCTTGCAGGCTTCTCGGCCACGTGACCAGCGATGGCCAGGGTGGGTCGATTCACCCACATCAGAGACAGGATTTGGAGGCACTGGGACCTCCAACAGGCTGGGGCTGTCAAGAGCTGCAGGCGCCCGGGCCTCACCTCAACAGGCCACCCGTGTGTTTGCCATGTTCCCCAATCAAATGTGGATTCAGCCCGCCATGAATGAGCTCCTGTCAGGTACAACGGGACTAAAAACCATCTCACCATCCAATCTGGGGGCTAACAGTAAGTATTTCAGTCTTTGAGGGCCATGAGGTCTCCATCCAACTACTCAGCCCTGCTGTGGTAGCACAAAGGCATCTGTGTTGATTCGTAAATGAGTGTTCCAATAAAACTTGATTTATAACCCCAAGCCAGGGGCCGTACTAATTTGGCCCACTGGCCACGGTTGGCCGACTCCTAATCGAATCTAACTTTTTTTAAAAGGTGAATTAATCAACAGCACAAAAGTATCAAATTGGTAGGTCTGGCAGAAGCTTTAGAAGACTTGCTAATACAAAGCAATACCGGCATTCAGGAAAATGTGATACTTTTTAATTGTTTTTCTTTATAACAAGGTAAAATCTTCCTGATGCGCCTAATAGCGCGCGAAGGAGTAAAATTAGCTCTTGTCATGATGAGCTGAGAGTATTGGCTTTTCTAAGACTGTCTCTGGCTCTCCAATCCAAGGACGTGGTTTTGTGGGAAAACGCACGTGTGTGGGGCAGCGGCCTGCAGGCCCCTGGGCTGAGGAGGCAGGAGGAAGGCGGAGGGAGGGATGCAGAGGCGGCCTGGGGCATGCGGGGGACACACCAAAGGCCGCTGCCCCAGGGTCCTGTGCCTTTTAGCGGCGGCCCTCCCCCTCCCTCATCTGGAATTCTCTAAGAGCTCTGCCTCCGGTGCTGGTGTGCGTGGAGGGTGAGCCAGGGTTTGCGGCACCTGCATCACGGGGCCCACATGTGCCCGGCCCCCGAGGACATTGCTGCGGGATGTGGGCGCTTGGCCTGCCAACAGCAGGACACGGGCAGGAACGTGCTCAGCGGGGTCGCTTTCCCTGCCAACTTGACAAGGTGTTGAGTTTAGACCCTTCCAGTTCCCACCGCTCCCCGCTTCTGCTCTGAGAAGGCTGTGACCTCAGGAGGGGACCAGCAGAACCTCTTCCTGCATCTCACGGCCGAGCGCCATCTTCCGTCCACTCCTCTTAGATGGCACGCGTGGCTGCTGGGGGGGGCCTTTTCATGAAAGGCCCAATTATATCATGCAGCGCACAGCAGAGGAGACCCAGTTAGGGTTTCCATGGTAACGACTTCAACAGTGCGACCTGTGTCCTTATGGCACCGCCCACCCCCATGGGAGAGACTCCCTGTGGGAGACGTAGAGGGCAAACACTCTGCCCCATCGATCTGCTAGCTCAGAACACCCTTCCGCAGTGTTGCCGGCACACATGCCCCTGTGGGCACAGCCTGGGCTCCTCTCTCAGACTTCTATTAAAATTCTACATCATCACCCCGCTGCTGGAGTCTGCCAGCTGGGTGTACAAGATGAGATGCGATCAATAGGAAAATCCACACTGGGCAACAGCAGAGGTTTTCTTTCCAGGATGTGTATATACATACATATCTATGTCTGTCTATCTATCTATGTATTACATGTATATCTTATACTATACATTAGATACATTATATCATATGATATATTATAACTATTATAAATATTGTATCTAATATTTATATATATACATATTTGTATATATTTTCACACAAGGCAAGCAGTGTATTTTCTGGCACACTAGAAGAAACTCATCTTAACTCCCATCTCCCAAAGGTATATTCATAATAGATTAATGAAGCAGGTCCCTAATAGCTCTACTTATCAAAAAGCCCAAGACTCTTTTAAAAGATGTTTTTCTTTCCCTTTTTTTTTTTTTTAACATCTTTATCGGAGTATAATTGATTTACAATGGCGTGTTAGTTTCTGCTGTATAACAAAGTGAATCAGCCATACATATACATATATTCCCATATCCCCTCCCTCTTGTGCCTCCCTCCCACCCTCCCTATCCCGCCCCTCTAGGTGTTCAGAAAGTACCGAGCTGATCTCCCTGTGCTATGTGGCTGCTTCCCACTAGCTATCTATTTTACATTTGGTAGTGTATATATGTCCATGCCACTCTCTCACTTCATCCCACCTTACCCTTCCCCCTCCCCATGTCCTCAAGTCCATTCTCTACATCTGCGTCTTTATTCCTGTCCTGTCCCTAAGTTCTTCAGAACCATTTTTTTTTTTTTAGATTCCATACATATGTGTTAGCATACAGTATTTGTTTTTCTCTTTCTGACTTACTTCACTCTGTATGACAGACTCTAGGTCCACCCACCTCACTACAAATAACTCAATTTCATTTCTTTTTATGGCTGAGTAATATTCCATTGTATATATGTGCCACATAAAGATGTTTTTCTTTGTTAAACACAACTGTCCTTTGAGAAGCACACTGTGAAGGGCCCAGCACCCCCGCTCATACTGGTCCATTCTCACTGCCCTGGATATATAAACAAACGTCTGCAGCGTGGTGTGGTCGGTGCTCAAATAGGAGCTCGTGTGTAGTCCAGTGGGGCATGCAGGCAAAGGCGATGGACCTTCCCTGGAAGCTTGTTTGTTCCCAGCCTTGGGGGTCTTCCAGTTGGGAGAGTAGGTGCTCAGAAAGCACCTCACAGCCTCCCTCCTGGCTTCCTGCTTCCCAAGGACCTGGCTGGAGGACTGGGGAAACTCAGATTGAAATCAAGGCTCTGATATAAGATGAGACATGCAAAGTTCACAGGAAGACAGTGTTTGAAACTTTAACCATAGGACTTTTTAGTAACTAAAGGTTGTCAGAAAATCATGGCAACTGTCAGTTTTAATCCAGTCACCAACCTCATTTGAAAATGAATTTCAAAGGGAGAGAGTACGTTGAAACTTGCTCACTGATCCTGTCTCAGAATTTGCTCAGTGACCAGCTATAATCAATAGCTGTATTTTATTAGCCCTAACATTTTAACATTTCATTCAGACCGGTCTCTGGTCCTATTAAGTCCGAGTCCTTTTTGTGTTTTTTGCTGCTTTGAACGTAATGCTAGAAAAATGTTTTAAAGTGATGGGTTTGAGAGATTTTTTTTTAACCTAAGTCGAGTTGGGTTCATTACGCAAAGGAAAAAAAAAATCTTTGACTAAGCTAAAGTTCGGAAGAAATAACACAGTTAAAATTATTATGTAGGAATATTTACCCAGCTGCGTTTTTAAATTCAATGTCATAGAAAGTTCATTTTCTTGTAACCCAAATAACTGCCAGTTTCTGTCAAGATTCCCACTGGAAAATGTTTTCAGAAGACGCTCAAAGTCTCAGAAATCCAAATTAATTTTATTGTGCCACATACTGACGTTTGTATCACATGGCATTATATTTAAGCTATAAACTGCCCCAAACCAAACAATATATGGCATTTAAATAAATAAACTCTTGAAAACAAATTTCAATGCCATCAAAAATCCTGTTTGATTTTTTTTAGGTTGGCCACACATTACCTTTTTTTTTTTTTTTTCTTGAGAAGTGAGCCTCAAGAGGAAATGCAGCTATCTTTAGCATTTCTTTTAAAAAAAAAAAGAAAAAGAAAACTTTCCACATTCAGCTAAACTAAGAGTCTCTGGACACTTTCCTCTAGTCTATTCCGCATTCCATTCCCATCCTGATGGTGTTTTCCTGTAAACACGCCACCCAGGGCCGCATCTCTCATAAAGGCCTGATCCAGGCAAGGACTGGGAACCACTCCAGGAAGAGGGGGGAGCAAACTTCAGTGCTCACAAACCGAGCTGAAAACTTTACAATCCGGATGCGGCATCTTCACAATAAAGTTTTACATACAGAGCATCTTCTACCCATGTCTTATTCTGCTCCTTTTCAGATGAGCCCAAGGTCCAGAATATATATGAAAACGAGGCCAAACAATCCACAGACTCTTTAAAATACCATGTTATGATCCTGAAGTACTTCAGACAGCAAAGAGAAAGACCCATCCCGGACGGTCAGCGTGTCTGAACTCCGGAGCGGCCCGGCTCCAGCCAGCAGGGCTGGGCAGGGCACTGTGGGGGACCTGGTCCACACCCCACCCCACTACCCACCAGAGATGGAAATCAGGGCGCGTCAGTTAGCCTCTGTGGGTGTCAGGTTAACAGACAACCTTGTCGGGCTGTTGGGAGACTTGGTGAACTAAGGACTCAGCACCCACTGGTCCCGGCGTGCACGAGGCAGCCTGTGAAGGCGATGGACATGCGTGCGGTCAGGATGGTGAAGGCCACGATTCCACCCTGCCTGACCTCGGGACTTGCTTCCAGGCCTTTGTATCTTTTAAATTCACCGGAGGTCTAAGAATTAGTTCTCAGACTGTTAGGCCTTAACCTGGCTGGAGAACAATGCCCCACGAGGGTCTCTTTAAACTACCCCCAAAATCCCAAACCCCTAGAAGCAAGCTGTGTTTCACGAATCTTTCCTGTTCCGAACTAGATCCCCAACAGAGGCCTTCCAGCCGTGAGCTCTGCAGAGAATTCAAATGACAGCCGAACTTTAGAAGTCTAATTTACATCAATGTTTTCACTTCTGCTGTAGCCAAATGATATATAATCACAAGCACCAAAAGCACTCCCCCAAGTTACCCGGATTCTGTCACAGGAATCATAACTGGCTAGGACACTGGGGCACCTACCTCTTTCAAACTGTAGCTTTTTGTATCTTTGCATGATTTCAGCTGCAACCATACACTCAATCTAAGGGAAAAAAGAAAAAGGAGTAAAACAATCTGAGGGCTAGACTACACTGCCAGGTCAGCCTAGACAGAGCCCATGACCCCCGATCCGCTGAGGAGCCCATGCTCGTGCACCCCAGTTTCCCCAGCTGAACGTGCCTCGTTCTCCTGTAGGTGGCCCTGTTTGGGGCAGGCAGCATCAGGGCAGCTAATTGCAGTTTCTAATCCTTCTTTGATCAAGAGTTCCACATACTGTTTCAGGCACTGAAAAAAAGAAAAAAAAAAACAGAGAAATATCTGTAAACATCTTTACTTCCTTAAGGCTGAAGGAGCAGTGAGGCAATAAAAAAAAAAAAAAAAAAGGACAAATCAAACACATTGTTCCAATACGGTTTTTTGTATATTTTCCGTGTAGCCATAGCAACGACCAAATTAGGGGTTGTATTCACTCAACAAATATTTGCGGGGTACCTCTTCTGCACTGGGACTAGGGATGCGGGCTGGACCCCTGGGCCCGACCTCGGCAAACACCGTGCCAGTGAGCCCAGGGCAGAAGCAGAGGCATCGAGGGAAGCAGGGAAACCGTGTCCCTCAGACACACATCAGACGTCAGGCGCCATGCTCACTCCCCTATATTCCACTGTTTCACGTGCTCCTTAGAACATTCTCGCAGGAAAGGTATGACCATGTCATCATTCAGGTGTGAACACTGAGTGACCAAAGAAGGAACTGCCAGCTTACCCAGACAGCAAGGGCAGAGCCCAAATTCCAACCCAGCCTCGCCTGCCTCTAAATCGCCCCTGCACCCCCCACACTGAGAACCCAGATATGGCTGCCCATCCTCCTTCAGTGACCCCTTACTTACTGGGCAATTACTTGCTACCACCTTCCCCTACTTGGCAGTCTGGCTGGACATCTGAAGTAAGTCAGAAAAATCAGTGAGGGACACAAAGCAAAGTTCATACCAAAGTGAGGAGGCCTTTCCCGATGCCGGTTTACTCTTGCCTCACCGTCTGCTACTCGTGGAAATCCAATACTCCCTTAAAAAGCACTTCGCAAACAACAAGTAGAAGAAAGGTCATGGCCTTCCCTAGTTGCAAGCTCGCTACCAAATGTGACTGAGACAAACACTGAAGCGCTTACATCAGAACTCAAAGAGCATGGGAAACCAGACCTTTCAATGAAGGGACAGCAAAGCACAGTATCTCACCAGCATCTCCGAACCTCCTTTCAGTCACAGCCCAGTGTAATACTGGGGCTCATAATTCCACCACCACTACACTATTATAATAACACTATTACGTGTCATAGCGATTCATCAAGAAAAGCACATAAACTGTTGGTGGGAATGTAAATTGATACAGCCACTATGGAGAACAGTACGGAGGCTCCTTAAAAAACTAAAAATAGAACTACCATATGACCCAGCAATCCCACTACTGGGTATATACCCAGAGAAAACCATAATTCAAAAAGACACATGCACCCCAATGTTCATTGCAGCACTGTTTACAATAGCCAGGACATGGAAACACCCTAAGTGCCCATCGACAGACGAATGGATAAAGAAGATGTGGTACATATATACAATGGAATATTACTCAGCCATAAAAAGGAACAAAATTGAGTCATTTGTAGAGACATGGATGGATCTAGAAACTGTCATACAGAGTGAAGTAAGTCAGAAAGAGAAAAACAAATATCGTATATTAACACATATATGTGGAACCTAGAAAAAAGGTACAGATGAACCGGTTTGCCGGGCAGAAATCGAGACACAGACGTAGAGAACAAACGTATGGACACCAAGGGGGGGAAGCGGCAGGGGGTGTGGTGATGGGATGTATTGGGCAATTGGGATTGACATGTAGACACTGATGTGTATAAAATTGATGACTAATAAGGACCTGCTGTATAAAAAAATAAATAAAATAAAATTCAAAAATTCAAAAAAAAAAAAAAAAAGAAAAGCAGATAAGCTGTTTCCTAAGCCTCTTCCTCCCCACAGAATGTCTAATCCATTTCATTATAAGAATGCATGGTTACTAGGAACGGATGGGCCTAAAATCAGATCCAGCTGCAGTTTCCACTGGTTCTGTGCTTTGAACAAGTCTTCCTCTCTACCAGCCTCATTTTCTGGACCTGCATTTTAGGGTGGTTCAGCCTACCTCATGGTGGAGTCGAAAGAATACTGTGCAAAAGAAAGAGGTCGAGGACTTCCCTGGTGGCTCAGTGGTTAGGAGTCCGCCTGTCAATGCAGGGGACACGGGTTCGAGCCCTGGTCTGGGAAGATCCCACATGCCGCGGAGCAACTAAGCCCGTGCGCCACAACTACTGAGCCTGCGCTCTAGAGCCCGCGAGCCACAACTACTGAGCCCACGCACCACAACTACTGAGCCCATGTGCCTAGAGCCCGTGCTCCGCAACAAAGAGGAGCCACCGCAAGGAGAAGCCCGAGCACCGCAATGAAGAGTAACCCCCGCTCGCCGCAACTAGAGAAAGCCCGCTCGGAGCAACGAAGATCCAACACAGCCAAAATAAATAAATAAATAAATAAATAAATAAATAAATTTATATTAAAAAACAAAAAGAGAAAGAGTCTAGAAGACTACATGGAAAAGAGTATATGCTCAATATATAAATGACAATTGATCTAAATGGGTAATTCTCACCATTTTAGCAAACCAGAATATTTCATTCACTAAAGACTCTAAAGATGGCAATTTCTTTAAAAAATAGAAACCAAGGTAATCCTCGAAAAGACCCATCTCCTACAGCCTCTCTCAAGAGCACTGAACAGAACGCTAAGACTCCACGTGTCAATTGCAGCCTTGGTGCCTACGACCCAAGGGCCCTGTATCCCTCTGACCTGTCCAAGCTCCCTGTGACCACGTGGGCCCTGAACTTAGGTTTTTCCCAGATCATCTATGTTTCACCAATGCAATGATGATGAAGAGAGCTCCAGAGAACCGAGTAAGGATGAGCCTGGTCCTGGCACTCCCTCTGAGGCCTAAGATGGCAGAGGTTTCAGAGGTAAACTCATCAAAACCAACACAGGAGCTTCCCAGAACGAGGGAGGGGCAGAGGAGGAGGGAGGGGGTCATGCCGAGCCTCCATCAGGCCTGCACCTCTTCAGGAAGATGGCACCATGGTTTGGTGGTGCGCTGAACCCCTACAGCAAGGTCTGTTCACAGTGGGAGGTGACTGGAAAGCGAATGTCCTGTGTGGGGCTGGGGGCAGGCTGAGGAGGAGAAACACGGCAGGCTTCAGAGCTACAGAGACACCTGGAATCCCTGCCCTTCCAGGCAGAGCCGCGGGCCGGTTATGTGATGAGTTTGGGCCACAGCTCCCTTGACTACAGAATACAGATGCCCATCTTGCTGGGCTTTTGCAACGGTAAGAAAGAAACTATGTAAAAGCACCTGGCACAATTCCCAACACACAGACCAGCTAAGTAAGAGGGACCGCTGTTACCTGCTGTGTGTCTATCTGGGTGATAGATGTCTTACAGTCATAGGTGAAAAAAAAATCAAAACCTTAGCAACAAGATCATCATTTTACTTTTTACACTTAAGTTTGTCTAAATTGAGTCTCTGGAGGACACTGGATTGCCGTAAACTGATAAAATGCTGAAAACTCTCACAATACTGTGCAGAGAAGTACATGATGAGAGAAGGTTTACAAAATGCAACAATGAAAGCTGGTGTGAAGCACACACCCGGGGGGGCATCTCCGAGTCTAAACGACGCTGTTGAAGAGACTGCACGTATCAACAAGCAGTGCGTCACGTCTGCGGAGGACTACCCAGGGGCGCACGTCCTATGCCATTCGCAGGCCTCTATGCAATTTGCAAAATGACTGTGCTCTGGAAGCATCCATTTGTTTACTACAGAAAAAGAGATGAGGATCCAAGTGCCTGACCAAGCATCCATGGAAAAGAAGCCCAGGCTTCTTCCAGATATAAAGCAGGCCATGACTCACAAGCTATGTTTTTCAATCTAATAGCAAAAAGATGTCTTGAAATGAGCACCCAAAAAATGCCAGAGAAACCTCAGTCAAAATATACAGGACAAAGGCAGGCACTGATGTATTGATATTTCCTGCTATCATATTAGTTATAACTCTCTGTAACCAAATGCCTCAGGACCCTGCGTTAATCACTACCTGTGTTAGCCAACTAAACACACACGAGGCTCTTAGGAGGTGTTAATCACTCCCATTTTATGGAGGAGAGAACAAAGCCCAGGGAGGTTAAAAACGGGCCCAGAGGTGGAGCCCGTAAGAGGAGCTCGAGCTCAAACCCACGTGTGCCTGACTCCAAAGAGGTGAGGGTTTTGTTTTTTTAAACTCGTGCCTTCTTCCTCCCCAATCAAGAAATCTTTCATAAGCAATCATTTATTACTTATTTTCTGTTACCTCATGAGGTTTTATTTTTTTTTCAGTACAAAGCATTGTATGCATTTTAAAGTGGCAAAGTCTGAGTCAAACTAGACTGTGTCTTTATGTGTCCCTGATGCTTGGATGCCAGGACATTCCATGACATCAAGACCCCAAGGTCCCTGTGGGAAAAGACGCGGGTGCAGACCCTTAAGACGCACCGTGCTGGGGCTCCCGTGGGGTCCCGCCTCGGGGGTGCGGGTGGTCAGGAAGGCATCCCGGAGATGGAAAGCTGGCCAGAGAGACAGGACGTCCCAGCAAAGGAGCGTCTACCACACAAAGGGCAGGAGGAGGGAGGGGGGCTGTCGAGAGCCGCAGAATGTTCCAGGCCTTTCGTTTTCCACTCTGTCGTCCAACTCTTTGAAACCCGGTCCAAAGGCAGAGGCAGCACTGCTGATCTGCTAAGGTACCTCCGCTGTGTCAGAATTTTTCTGCCGAGGAGAAGGGGCCACAGAGACACCTCTGCCTGATGTAAAGTCTGCAGCAAGTCTGAATTTCATCTGTTTTCTCCCTTGGAGGCCTGCTGGCTACTGATGATGCTAACAGCCGAAAGAAACCCCCAGAAACTGTGCTCAGAGGTGCCTGAGTAGCTTCTGCTTACCAAGATCCACTGTTTACGAACAGTCCGTGCAGGCAGGTCCAAACAACTGTGGTGGGACCCCCACGAACAGTGTTCAAACAGCAAGGACCCTGGAATCCCCGCCCTGGGTTGGAATGCCAGCGAACCCGCTTGCCAGATGTGTGACTGGAGCAGGAGCTGCGCCTCTCTGAGCCCCCGTCCTCCGCGGTGTGGAATGAGACAAGCCTGGTGGACAGAAGAGGATGCGTCTACAGTCGGTGCCCCAGGGCCCGCAGCGCTCCGGCATGGTGCCCGCACACGCGCCACGTGTCCTGCTCGGCACGCCCCGGCCTCCACCGCCGAGGGTCTGCTTACATTCCTTCTCTGTTAGAAGGCAGGCTCTTTGAAAGCAAGAACTGTTCATCTTTCCAGCCCCTGTGCCTGTGAGAGCTGGCAGAAAGCAAGGGATCAACAACGCTGCAGGGAAAGGCAGATGCCAGCAACCGGGGACGTGAGCGCTCACACACACCACAAGCCGACACCCGCGTGGACGCGGACGCTCGGCAGCCGTGCAGAGGAGGGGAGACCCGGGGCGGCGCGGGCCTCAGGTCACTGCCAAAGAGCAGCTGGACGGCGTGGCGTCCCAGGCATCTCCGCAGGCGGGGAGGGCAAGCCCTTCCTCACACAGCTGTCCTCAGGGAGGCGGGAGCCACCGCCTGGCAGAGCAGGCATGACAAGGATGCCTCGTGCATCCCCCCCCCCCGCCCCTCGGCCATGCCACCAGGGGCTGGAAACCTGAGCAGGCCACCCAGCCAGCCCCGTGGTGAATGTTCTGGCAGCGAGGCTGCTCCAGGCTGCAGGAATGTGACTTTACCCAAAGCAGGGGAGTCCAGAGTATGAAGGTTGCTTTTGTAAAATTTTTAGGGGAAAGCAAAATTCAGACTTACTTTCTACCAAAAAAAAAACCCCAAAAAACAAAACCCAGCTCTCATCTACGTGCACTACTTGTCCTCCGCTCTCGACAAACCACAGGATCTGCTGTCTCCTGGACTAAGCTCCCCTGAGCTCCGACCCCTCGGCTCTGCTGAAGACCACGTGCAGCCCCACGGTCAGCCCTGCTCCAGGTACCCTCGGTGCTCTGCTCCCCGGCTGTCCTTGGGCCTTTCTGGGGAGAAGACACCATTCTCTCCTCCGCAGGGAGGGCGATCTCCTCGCCCTCGGGCTTCTAAACGAGCTGCAGGAGAAGCCGTGTGTGTAGGACAAGGTCTGTCTTCTCCAAAGTCGCGGAGAAGCAAGTATGAGCCTTTCACCAAACCACACCTTCATCACCAGGACCTCCCAGCGAAGGCCAGACAGAGCTGGCTGTGGTGGGCAGGGTTAACATACGGAAATCAGAGTCAGGGACACGAAGGGGTCCTCCGTTTCATCCACTCAACAGATACTCATTTACTCTGCACCAGAAGTCCAGGAGGCCGGAAATGCAGAAGCGACAGATAAACCTTGGGTTGAACTCTTCCCGAAAGTAGAATGAGTGTGTTTCGTGTGCAGTGGTGTGGGGTCTGGGTGTGCGTGCATGTGAATTTAAGAAGGCACGTGAGAGGAGGGGATACAAGGATATGACGAGTTTGAGGGTCTGAGGGTGTGACAACGGGAGTACATGTGCAACGGCTCAGAATCGGCGGTACCTGAGGGCTCATGCTAATAGAGGGTACTCTGTTCCCCCGGCCTCGTTATGTCAAGTGGTCTAGATTTTCCAAACGACTGGAGATTATTCCATCGAATGGAGAAACCAAGAGTTTTGTTTGTCTTTTATCTCATGAATAAGAAGGGGCTGGGGAGACCGAGAATGCCCATTTGGGTGTCTTGACAGCAATGCGGCAGGGTTCCAGGACCCTGACCTCAGCAGGATGCGGATGGGCCTCCTGCAAGAGAACAGGGAGGTCGGCTTTGAGATTCAGAATCAAGTGCACAAAACGGGGAGAGAGAAAGAGGGACCCAAGTGTCCTTCCCGGGTAGGAAGGTACTGAGATCTGGGGGCGTGAGAAGGAAGCCCAGTGCCCGTGACCCAGGACGTGGCCTGCAAATGCCTCCCAGCAGCCCTTCAGCTCTTTGCTATGTTTGTCAGCAAAGCTGACACCAGGAGTCAGCACTTTCTTCTGCATGGTTAGTGCACAGGCATCAGGTTTTAATGCAAAACGCAAATGCACCAGAGTCAAGGCACACCCAGTGAACGTTCTAGAGCACCTCGTCCCGTCTTTCTGAGCTGCGGTGTCCCTTTTAGGAGATGGAGAATCCTGCCCAGTTTGCAGGGTCTTATGGGAAGTGCGGCCATGTTGCAAGGCACGGGGTAGACCACCAGCAATCAGAGATGCTGTTCTTTCACCCACAAGGTGAAGTTTTAGAGGGACCCTAAATCCAGACATAAACATGAAAACCACGCCTGTGGAGCCTGTGAGCAGTGCCCCAACTCGCCGGCCCCAGGAGAAGGATCAATGACGGTCACACAACCGAGGAGGCCGGAGGGTTTCCTGGGAACACATGTGTCTTCTTTACCCACAAGTTACCGAGAGAGATGCCCTCGCTCTACCTGTGGACAGTGCGGGGTGAGGACGTGCCGTCTGCAGCTGCTACCGTTTTGTTACCATCACTGGGAGCCCCAACCCTGCAGGCTTCCTCGGTCACGGGCAGGATCTTCATGCCACCTGAAGCTCTTAATGCCTACACAAAGGCAGTGCCAGTGGGGCTGGCAAGTGACAAAGTCCGTGCAGTCTGAGAGCTCAGAGACGAAAGAGTCCCGCTTTCCTTCCTTGGACGAGGGCACCAGAGAAGACAGGGAAAGGGACTCGTCCAGGGCCCCCCATTGTTAACGGCGGGGTGGACCCTAGAACTAGTCAACACTTGTGAATTACAGCCAAGCGCCCTTCCTACAATGTCCAAACTGTGGTTGTCTAAGCAAACAATGCCCTGCAGAGAAGCCGGTCTCACTGGAAGGTTCATGCACTTTCTAGGCCCAAAGCTTTCTGCTCCTTGCGCGTCTCCGGCCTCCTGCGGGAGGTGGATGACCCAAGGCTGTCCTGCTCTCTGCACGGCACCATCCAAGCACAGCTGCACATTCACAGCTTTCCGGCCTGATGCCCTTCCGATCCCGGCCAGTTATGTCACTGTGGGAACCCTAGCAAAATCCTCCTGTTCCGGCCCCTCTCATGACACCCCGTCCTTTGCCTGCCCTTCCTGATGGGGTTCTATCCATCACGCTTTCTTCAAATGACCCCCTGAAGCCTGCCAGGTGAGTTCCCTTCTCTGTGCGGTCACATACCTCTGTTTATACTGCAAATACAAGTCTTTCCGTCCCAATGACAGCGACCCAGACCTCTCTCTCGCCTACACATGGGATCGGGAGAGCAGAGACTGGAAGCTTTCATCTCCCCCAGGTACCCAGGGCACCTGGCACAGGCTGGCGCTTGACAAGGACTGAAGAATGGAAGTGACCAAACAACCACTTTGTGCAAAGCTGACGGGGATGTTAAGATGTGCAAGTCAAAGCCCATCTCCTCACCTGCTGGATTTCTGGATGAGAAAACATAACTAAGGGAAAGAGTCAGAAGTTCTGGGTCTCAGAAAATAGACATGTCCACCTTCCTGATCCCTGGGGCGTGTTATTTTGAGGGGGGAACCACAGCACCCCACGTCTTTGAGCCTCAAGTCCCCCCAACCTTCAGAACCAGAAGATCCCCTCCAGTGCTGGGAGCTGTCACACTGACCCTGCTTTGTCAGCAGTGAAACAGCATAAAGGTTCTATGTTATAGGATGCTGCAAGTATAGGGGAGACCACAGTGGCCTTGATGGGCTTCATTTTAGCTTAAAATGTCATACATTTTAGCTTCTGGTCCACGGGGCATCTCCCAGGCCACCAGAAACATAGGCTGATGAAATGGAAATGGGATTGGCTCTCAGTGCAGGATCTTATTTTAAGGACATATTTTGACATAAATGTCAACAACCCTTTCTCTCCTCCCAGTACTTTTGCACAGAAACTGTTGGTCATACTTGAAGATTTCACATTTTTGCACACAAATGTTCAAGTTTACGTTTATCTCTTTAAGTTTCATTTTCACACACAGTCAAAACTTGACCATTTGAGCTACCTGGTGGTCGTCACATCTCCAAACCCCTGGAGCTTAGCATCATACCTGGAACGTGCGCAGGGCTAGAGGGTCCCTCCAGCCACTGAGACCCTTGGACCAGTGCATCCCTCTCCTACCTGAGTCACGCCCCACCGGCCCCATGCACAGGCTCTCCACGACCTTTGAACTCATCCTAAAGCCACCAGGCGCCCTATAAACAAGGGAAGTCCCCCGGAACATGTGTCATGGTCATGCCACGCTAGTAACTGGTAGGCAGACATTTCTGGTGCTCGACTAATTTGGGGAGATGCAAGTTAAATCAACAGTTGTCCCTCGTGTGGATTCCTCGGGGCTTTCTTTGTGCTCTTGGGCACCCAGAGCATCCCAGGGGTAAGGGTACAGAGAGGGACACGGCATGCTGTGTTTAGCAAATCCACTGAACCACAAAGTTCGTCTGAGTGCACCTTTGAAGACAAGTGTTCCTCAGGACACACGCTTGGGGAAAGCTGCCCAAAACTCCTTTTGATCCCTGCGGTTCTAAGTCCCAGCTCAGAAGCGAGATGGAGAGGATCTGAGCCTCCACATGGCAACTCCTTCACACATGTCCTTCCTGAACCTCAGGGTAAACTCCGTTCAGCTCCATTATACAGATGAGGCACACAAGGGAGGCTGAGGTCAGAAACAGCCTGCGTTTCAGTGCCCTGATGCCTGACACCAAACACCAGGCTTTCCCCTCGAGCCCCTTCCTCCTTGAGGTCAATCTACCTCAGACCTAAAGCCCGCAATTCTCTAGTAGTTTTTTATTTGAAGAGTGCCCCCTTTCAGCTTTGCACAATTTTCTCTCTTCACTCTTTCCTACCTTCCCAGGTCCGTCCCCAGGAAAAAGACAGTGGCAATTCTGCTGGCTAGGGGCGCCCTGAGGCCTACACAGAGGGGACGGCAGGTGACGAAGCCCTCGGGGACATGGGCGCCTTCCCCCAGTCTGCGACACGCAGGTGTTTCCTGTGCTTCACGTTGCAGGGAGCTGCAGGCACAAGTAAGCCTGTCTCAGCATCTTAATTTTTAATAAATGGCTGTGAAAAAACAATCACAGCTGCCACCTGTTTCTCAGTGCTCCCAGCAGCCCCTCTTTGAGAAAACAATGTTATTCTCCTCTATTCACAGTGCCTGACTTAAATAAGTGTTTGATCTGAATTAGACTCGCTTATTTATTTTCACCACTATGCTCTAGAAATAGAAAACTAAAACAACAATGACAACACATGAAAGGCTGGGTAAAACCATGCCAGGGTGAATGGGCGACCTCACGGTGGAAGAAAAGAAGCCGTGGTCCCATGAGGCCCTCCCCACATGACGCAGGCAGGGGACAGCTAGTGGCAGCAAGCTCGCCTACAGGCACATCTGCAGAGAGGAATCAAGCCAGTTGGTTGAAATTGCGGAAAGCTTCCCTTCAGGCAAAAGGGAGGCAATTTTTGCATTAAGAGGACTCTTTAATCCATCCCAACGCTGGACCGTCTCATCCTCCAGAAATGAAAACGAGTCCAATTCTCTGTGTTCATTGGCTGCATGTCTGTCTTTCCACCCACCTCCCCACAGGGCTCTCTCGCTCCCATCCTTCCCCAACTCAGAAAAAGCCCAAAGCACCTTCCAGCGCTCCAGGTTGAAGTTACTTTCCTGGGGCTTTCATGAGGCACATTTCTCGGCTGCTAAGCACACGGCTGAGGCCGACTCTGTGCGGTTCAACCCAGCTTGCCTCTACTGATCATCTGTCATGGGCCCTGTTGCAAACCAGGCATTTGGGGGCAGAACTGTGCCCTCAGGAAGCCAGTGTCTAACATAAAGGGAAGTCAGAGACCCAGACTTAAACGACTGAAAGCTCCGCCTCCTTATCTGTAAAATGCAGATGATGCTATTGAATGCACATAGGTCCCAAACAGACAAGGTCTGTAAAACAGAGACAAACAGAATAAGGTCTGTAAAATCGGGGCAGGAAGAAAGAAGTCTCTGAAAATGAGAAGGAGGCTGTCGGGGACAGAACCCGATCCAGACATCTGAACAATACACGGGAAGGCCGCCCCTGTAGTCCGTTTATAACAGTAGTCAAATTCAGAAACTTTTTTAGTTTTCCACAATTTAAAGAAAAATTGTTTTTCTGGACTTTTCTTTTTGTGTATTCCTTGAATGGGAAGAAAAATCAAGCAAAATTAAACGAGACAAACTGAAAACAAACCCTACACCCTCATTTTTCTCTTCTGATAGGTAAAATGCTGGGTCTGAGTGAGGCCTGATGGAAACAGAAGCCCCTACAGGCATTAAGAGCAGGTCATTCGGCCCAGGATGACGCTGGCTGCATCTTCAGGAAATTCAAATGTGATTTCAAGATGCAGCCTCTCCAGCTTACCACTAAAGCAGTGACAGCTGACACGGAGAGCTGACTATCCTGCCCTACACACTCACCAGGCCAGCACCCCTGCAATCTCAGGCATGTCATCGTTCAATTACATTTAAAGGGAGCTGTGGTGAAGCTCTTCCCTTCCAGAAAGGAGCGCACACGCCATGATCAGGGTTTCTCAACTGCGTTCCCAGCTCCTAAGATTCTGTTTAACTGATTACTTTTGCACCACGAGTGCCTGCCATCGAACCTGCTTGGGGAGCCTGACTGATGTGGAGGAGAATCCTTCCAATAACTGGGTAAAAGTGAGGGCAAAGGGCTGCAAGGTGTCTCCAAAAACAAAAGTGAAAAAGGCTCATCCTGGAATTCTTTTAAACTGGTGTTTTCTGCAAGACCCACCAGGGTACAGAAGATGCATTGGCACTGGGCGATGGTCGTCATCTGCTCCACTGGGTACTCCCCGAGACACAGCTTGCAGGACACCAGCGGGTCCAGGGCCAGGTCCCAGGTGGGCCGGCACCGCGCTGTGGTCATGGCAGAGCAGTCTGAAACGAGAGAAGCACAAGCCATCAGACCCTTGTGGCCTCCACCGGAACCGAGGCAGGGGTCACTCCTGGCTGAAACTGGGGCTCTGGGGGTGGCCAGGTGAACACTGAGGGGCCCGGGGTTTTACAGTCCTCGTCTGGGTCCTCTGAGAAGTTTTAGCCAGAGGTCCCTGATCTGAGTCTGTGGGTGATTCCTTTCCCGTATTGATGGTAATATTCAAGATGGCGAGTGATCTACCCGTCGGCATCCTTCCCTCCACCCCTCCGATGGGTACTGAGGGAGACACCGTCCACTAACGAAGCGCCCAGCTCAGGAGGGCAGAACCTTAGCAACCCGGCGAAGGAAGCTTTTGTTAAAATAGTTACTGATCAGATCAAACTGTGCTCCAGTCTCCGCTGTAGGGATATCCCGCGGAAACCAGTTGGTGAAGTTCTGGCCTCTCTGTGCCCTCCCAGTAGAATGGTCCTTCCACACTGGTTTCGGTCCTCACCGCCCAGGTGTCACCTGACCTTCCAGAAGCAGCTCAAGCACCACTGCCTCCTAAGTCCTGGAAGACTGTCTAAAATGTAAGTTTCAGGAAGGCAAGGGCCTTTGGCAGATTTGTTCATTCATGTGGGTCAAGTGCATCCAACAGTGCCCGGTGTGTGACAGACACTTCACAATCATCCATGGAACAATCCTCACTTCCCCACCCTCCCCAACATTCTCTGTGCACATCCACCCCTGGTCTGTGTTCCCCTGATAACAGGCATCTTCCTATTGCTACGTTACACACCGATTTCCACTGCTTACTGCTTGGGGGAAACAGAGAAGGTGTGAGTGTCCAGCTCTTAGCTCGGCTCTGACCCACAGTGGCCTCAATAATTGCCTGTTGATTGACTGAATTCTTGCATCCAGGGAAATGGCTCCTCACTCCTAGCGTGCCCCCCTCAACTTGATTTAAGCCTTACAACACTTATTTTGCACCTGTGGTGGGTAAGTATGTGCTTTATTCTACCAGCACCCCCTTGCCCCCCCAAACTCAGAACTGAGAAAGATTCAGTTAAAATTTCAGATAAAATCCCCGGCCATCCAAGCTCTCACTATCTGCTATCCAAATCTCAGGACCTAAATTGATTTAGAGAATTTGGTATCCTTCCCTACTGAACCCCTAACCTCACTCTCTGAACTGAGGCATGAAAAGATTTGGATAGCAAGACACACCTACATTCCCCCCGAGTTCGTGAGGCCATGAAAAGAGGGTTTGTCTTGTTCAACTCCACACGTACAGCAGGAGACTACGCATAACGACAAAGGTACACACACGAAGGGAAAGAAAACAAGACAAAACAACACCAACCAATGACCAGAACGTACACAAAACGGCTCTCGGATCTTGGAAAGACTCAAAGATGTATGAGACAGAGTTCCCCACCTTAGGGTCTTCGGATTCAACTCAGGAACATCCTTTGCCAAATAAAAAGCTAATTGGTGATAACACAAGGCAGAGTGTAGGATTATGTGTGAAATCAGTGCTCAAGGCACTCGGGAAAACTGGAAATCAGCCTGGGCTAGAATCTTCCGAATAGAACTTCGCAGGGGAGATGAGGCCTGAGTTTTAAGGGGAGGTTACATTTCATACAGGTGAAAAGGGGGTGGATATCAAAATAAGAGAGAGGAGGATCCCAGCATCTCTCACCAGGCAACAGGGTGTGGAGGCAACACCGTAGGGGCAGAAGGAACTCTGCTGCTCCAGGGCAAGCAGAACACCCGTATCTAGTAGGGTGCTGGGCTACCTGACCACTGTCAGCCTCAGTCTGCTCAGGTGTGTGATGGGGCCACAACCTCCACCTCCCAGGGCTGGTGCAGGGTTAGCAGAGATCGTATGAAGGACCTGGCACACGTGGCAATGCTCAGTAAACCCTCTCCCCTTCCCCTGGGATGCCTCATTTGGCCATAGTTTGTCCACCTGTGAGAAGGCCTCTGCGGATACCAGTCAGGGGCTGGGTGTGCAAGTTATTTCTAGGGTCAGGGAGCTGTCACGATATTTTTTTTTAGAAAAAAATTATATCCATTTCTCGTGTTTTGACAGTCACAGTTCAACGGGTCTCACTAAGCAAATATTTAGTTAGGACGAACCACTGTGGGTTCTACGCGGCGCGCTGGGGGCGGGGAAGGCACGTGTGAGTTGGGGAAGAGACTCTGCGATGGTCTTGGGAACGCGCAGAGGAGATAAGACGCAGTGACACACGACCCAGGCGCGTGAGTGATGTCAGGGTGGCAGAGCAGCGGAGGAGACCCTGACCTATAAGAGCTCAAGCAAGTGAGGGGAGTTACTGAATTCCGGCGGGAATCGGCATCGGGAGTGAGGGCGGGAAATCCGAGTTCGGGGCGGGGAATGGACTGCGGCCTCCTCCCAGGCCAGTTAATATCTGTGGGCGACTTAGTCTAAAGTAAGTGCACTTTCCATTGTTAGAAAAGAACTCTGACACAAATTCAAGGAATTTCGGGGTGGGTTGGGGCCTTCCGGATAATTTAAACACACATGATCATTTGACCTTAATCCAAGGGCACCAGAACACTTAGGTGATTTGGGGGTCACTCAGCGATCTGGGGGTGCAGAGCGTACCAGAATCAAGGCTCCTCATGTCACTGAGTTCATTTTCATTTGGAACGTCTCCCTGCATCTTGAATTTATGCTTATTATGATTATTTTAAATGTCCAGTGTCGCCTGGATCCTGGGCTCAGGTGCCAAGACTTTTTTTCTATATGTTTCTCAGCACCTTTTTCTGTTTTAATCCTTAATATCTCTTAAAGCTCACAGTACAGAGTGTCAGCTGTGTTTTGATTAAGAATGTTAGCTAAGCCCTAACAGGGATCACAAACCTTTACTGGAAGCATTGAGAAATCGCTTAAGACTGGAAATGTCCCCAAGGGGACAGAGGTTGCTTAATTGGCTTTTCTGTCCTGGAGAGCTGGGGAAAGGCAGCAGTGGACACTGTCCAAAAGGTCTGGGGTCCAGATTCTGTAGGGCACTGAGCAGCAGATGACATGTCACCCAGCAGACCTGGGTCCAAATTCCTGTTCTGTCACTTGGTCATGTGATTTTGGAGAAATGACTCAACCTCGAGGAACTTTAGTTTTTTTCTCTCTGTAAAACTTACACACCATCACCTCCCATGTACACTTGTGAAGAGTGAGAAACAATATGTTTAAAATTCCTGGTAAGTAAAGGTCATCAGGCTATGTTGGGTTTAAGAGTTTGGACATTAACCCACACGAACCAAGGAGAGGAGAAAAACTGAGAGATGTTAAGATGGACTTAGGAAGTTCACGCTGATGGCCGTCATCTTTGGAAGAAGCAAACACCACAACCTCAGAAGCCTCCTGCTTCATCATCCGCTGTGCAGGGTGCTCCAAGGCTGGACATCACCCCAAACGGCAGAAATCAGGAACTTAACCCTTCGACATAGTCCTTGAAGCCCACGGCCCTGACCCCACTCACTGCCTTTCACCCTGGACCACTGGTCCCATCCTGGCTGATTCCCCCCCCAGATAGTTCTCTCTCCCCCAGCTTCTGAGCTTGGCTCCTTTCTTGTTTAAAATGACCTTCAGTTCAACTTGCAAGGCTTGACCTCTCACTTCCTTTCTTCCTGGACCATGATTTCCACTTGACCTGAGACAGTGTGGCCTCCACTGCCCTGGGCACAGGTTAGCTGTAGCCTCTCACCTCCCAGCCCCATGATTCAGCCTTGAAGCAGGTCAGACACGGTCTCCTGGCATCTTGTCAGTATTCTTTCCTACAGAGTAGACACTCTCTAAGGTGAGTTCACAATCATGATTCAATGGGAACAACAATTGCATGTATTTTACAAAAAAAAAAAAAGGATACATTGTCTAAGCCCATCATGACCTTCCCGACACACAGGATGGGCTGAATATTATTTTGCAAACATTGAACAGCTGCAAACTTGAAATAGGAATTTGCAAAGAAAATCACAATGCACAATAAGAGAAAAAAACAGTCTTTGTTTTCCTAATGTGAATGTCAAGTCGAATGAAACAACAAACTATTTTAAGAACATCTGGTCAATTATAAGCATTATTCAATCTAAGCAACTCAATATGTTTATAAGGCAAGTTACTTATTAAGCACGACTGGGTTATGCAAAGAGGGTGCATTGTGATGAGAGGTATGCAAGGATGAGAAAGAGCTAGAAGGGAAAAGAACCCATTGAGGGAGATAGTCTAAAAGTACGATGTGGTTATTCAGCCAGGACCATCGCACCTGGGCTCTGGGGCTATGGATTCTGCAGGTCCCTATTCACCCACTGTCACCCCTTCAAAGCAAAGTAGGGGAAGGGAAAATCAAATCGGTGTCAGCCAATCACTACCCAACTTTTACTCTCAGGACTGCCCTAAAGCCCGCAGAGGCATGTTGGTGGTTCATCCCCGAGGGGGCAGGGGGAGTCACAGCCATCTGAGTTTTCGCTAGCCTTTCAGCGAATTCCCATCTGCAGTGAAGTTTAAGAACCACTGGGCTACATGATTCCACAGGATAGCATCTCCCCCCAGGACCCTCCCACCCCGAAGCCCATAGGGGCTTAAGCCCGACACATGATCACCTCTCAAAAATGCTATACCGCGCAGCCTGTGTCTGCCAGGCACGGGGCTAGACTCTGCATATTAGCCTCCTTTATTCTTTGCCATGACTCCTTCCGGGGAGGCGTGGCCTTTCCACGTCTGCCACGTGTGTTAGTTTGTCCCCCAAATTGATAAGCAGTGTTTTCTATCCTGCTGGACAGTGCTGGTCACAGGCAGACCAGCATACATACACATACATGTGCATCAGGCATTATGTGAACCAATTTTATACATTATTTCACGTATCTGCACAGTGACTTCGAGGCTTTAATAGTTGCTATTATTCCAATTTCAACAATGAGGAAAGCAAGACACAGAGAGGGCACGTAACCAGCCTGCGAGACCTCCTTTGTATATCCTATGGATTGCGTGAGAACGGAGCCTTCTGGGTCTGTAGACAAACTAATTCCAGTTCTGCCACGGAGCTTCCTGGGCCTAACCCGAGTGCTTCCATGTTGGCGGCGGGGTGGAAAGCTACAGCGTCACAATTTGGAGCTGCCAGTCACAGCAGAAACATGAGAACGGCTGGTGGCTGGGTAGAAAATTGACTGCAGGGAGGTCGACTTATCCAAGTGTATGTGGTTCCATGAACCTTCAGGAAGGTGTCTGAATGTCATCTCCTCCAGAGGAGACAATGCTGCTCCCAGGTATTCACCCAACTAACGTGAAAACTTATATTCACACAAACACCTGTGCATGGATATTTACAGCAGCTTTATTCATAATTGCCAAAACGTGGCCTCAACCAAGATGTCCTTCAGGAGGTGAACTGGATAAATGACCTGTGTGACATCCAGACAATGGAACATTTTTTCAGGGCTAAAGGGAAATGAGCTATCGAGCCATGGAGAACCATGGAGGAACCTTCAATGCATGTTATTAAGTGAAAGAAGCCAATCACTCTGAAAGGCCACAGACTGTCTGATTAAAACTATATGACATTCTGGAAAAGGTAAAATTATGGAGACTGTAGAAAGATCAGAGATTGCCTGTCAGGGAGAAAAGGATAAACAGGCCGAGCACAGAGGATATTTTAGGACAGTGAAACTAATCAGTATGATTTGTAATGGTGGATGCATGTCATTATACATCTGCCAAAACCCACACCAAGTGTGAACCCCAATGTCAATGGTGTGGGCAAAATCATGTGCCCCGCAAAGCTCCTATGTTGAAGCACTAACCCTCCATGTGATGATTGTATGTTCTTTCGAGGCAATGAAGGTTCAGTGGGGTCGTAAGGGTGGGGTTCTAATCCAGTAAGGCTGTGGCCTTATGAGAGGGGAAGATCTCAGCATCCCCCTCTCTTTCTCCTACAGGTGAGGACTCAGGGAGAAGGTAGCTACCTGCAAGCCACAAAGAGGGCTTTCACCAGCACCTGAGGAGAACCCAACCCTGCTGGCCTCCCGATCTCGGACTTGTAGCCTCTAGAACTGTGAGAAAATACATTTCTGTGTTTTAAGTCACCCAGTCTACGGCATTTCGTTATGGCAGCCTGGGCTAATACAGCAAACTATGGACTCTGGGTGGGAGGGATGTCTCAGTGTAGGTTCATCGCTGTAACACCCGCGCCTCTGGTGGGGATGGGATGTCAGCAGTGGTGGAGACCTAAATCTCTTCTATATGGTACCTCCCTATACAATCTGCATCAGCTTTCTAAATATAAGTCCAAATCTGTTAACCTAAAGCTAAATTTAAAACCAAATCTGTTCATCTAAACTGCCCTAAAATAAAAAGTTTATTTTAAAAAATTTGTTGTTTTCATTTAAACCCGAATAAGCCTATTGCCATGCAGAGTCAACTGGAATCTTTTAAGAGTCTAAGATTTTAATCTGTTTTAAGACCATGGTTTCCCCAAGCAGTATTATTTTTTATTTTTTAATTAATTTATTTTTTCTAATGAAGTATAGTTGATTTACAATGTTGTGTTAGTGTCAGGTGTACAGCAGAGTGATTCAGTTATATATATATATATATATATATATATATATATATATATATATATATATATATTCTTTCTCAGATTCTTTTCCGTTATAGGTTATTACAAGATATTGAGTATAGTAAACTGTGCTATACAGTAGGTCCTTGTTGATCATCTATTTTATATATAGTAGGGTGTATCTGTTAATTCCAACCTCCTAATTTATCTCTCCCCACTCCCTTTCCCCTCTGGTAACCATAAATTTGCTTTCTATGTCTGTGAGCCTATTTCTGTTTTGTAAATAAAGTTCACTTGTATCATTTTTTTTAGATTCGACCCCAAACAGTACTATTAAGTGTGATACTAAAAATCAGAGGAGTACGGGATTAAATATAATTGGGCAGATTCGTGTGCTCATTTTTAACCATCAAACCCCGCGCGGGCCTTCAGGTGTTAATGAACACGGTGCTACTACAAGAAGGGCGTACAGTATGGCTCCACTGGACGAAGCACAAAACACGCTCTCAAGCACAACCACACACCATCAAGGTTAAAAAGGGGAAGAAAAGCTACTTTTCAGTCATTTCGCTGTCACAGGTTCCCCAACATTCAGACTTTGCAGGGAAAAGAGCAAAGAGGAGACAATCAACAAGGGGCCCAGGGACCCGAGAGAACTCCGGCCTGTCCGAGCTGCACGCTGCACAGGAGAAACAGCCCGAGACCTTCCAGGCGCAGCTAAGGGTTTCCACTCCGCACGTCGTAGAGGCCCTAGGGTCCCTTACCATAGACAGGATGAGGAAACCTGCCTTCACTTAACCTGGGACCTTCCGTTTACTTCCCTCCTGCCTCCCAAAGATTCGGACCATTTTACAAGCATATAAACTCACCTCTGTTAACAGTGGCCCAGAAGCCTCTTTCTGCTAAAAGCATGGATGTCTAAGGCAGTCAGCCATTCCCGGGCAAACAGGTCCTGCTGCGTTCGGCTGCCCTCCACCACGTCCCTGAGGCCCCATCCAGTAAGGCAACCCCCTTGCCAGTCTGTCCCACAAACCCGTGTCCCAGTCGGGCCCCGCGTCTGAGGAAGGTAAGCCTGTTTCCCCTTGAGGTCTTCAGTAGGTTACCCGACACTGGTGTCCCTCAGTCACCTTTTCCGTAAAATGGGGTTTTTA
This sequence comes from Eubalaena glacialis, assembly GCF_028564815.1. Classification (NCBI taxonomy): domain Eukaryota; kingdom Metazoa; phylum Chordata; class Mammalia; order Artiodactyla; family Balaenidae; genus Eubalaena; species Eubalaena glacialis. The sequence continues at coordinate 4,785,006 of NC_083729.1, read as the reverse complement.
GTTTTGTCTTTTTTTTTTGTTAAATGCTGGGAAATACTTGCATTCAAGCAGGGAAGGGAAGGCAGAGGTCTGGCCCGATGCTCTATTCCTTTAATGCTGTGGGATCTGCCCCGGGAGCAGACCCTCCTCTGTCGAGCCCCAGGAGCTTCTCTGCTTGTAGTTATCTCAAGTTCAACATATTTCACCTTAACCCCCTTCTAGATGTCGTTTGGAGGGCAAAGGAGATCTGCTTCCCTTCGCCATTGGGCTATAGGGTTCTGACTGCCTTGCCTACAGATTCATGGCTTGATAAATTTGTCATATTCAAAATCTTGAAATGTACTAAAAGTGGGTTTAAAAAACCATCCACGAATGGGAGCTCTGCACCTTTCAAATGCACCTGCACAGGTGAGAGGGAAGAGGAGTTCCTTCACCCGGAGCCTCCTGACTGTGAGGCAGCATCCATTACTGGGCACTGAAGTACACAGTGGGGTTGAGGGGAAGGTTGACTTAAAGGAGCCGCTTCCTTCCACAGAGCAGGCCCACCTCCTCCCTCCATCCTACCCTGGTGCTCTGGGTCTGCGCTTCTCTTGCCACAAAAAAGTCTGGGCTGGGGCGAGGCCAACACAGTGAGTCTTCCTGCAGCAGGGCCCGGAGCCCCTGCTGCTGCCCGGGGTGCAAAAGAGGGAGGCCCGCACAGGCACGACAGAAATCTGGCTGAAAAAGCCCTTACAGACGTTTCCAGCGCCAGCCGGGGCTCCGGCCTTGAGACGCTTCCTCCCCGGCCTGGGCAGACCTGTGCACTTGCTTCTGGAAGCTGCCGCTCTGTGGGAGGCTTGGCTTAGGAAACAAGTGACATTCATGGCAGAGCACTCACTCACGACGCCCCAGTATCTTCCTCATCACAGACTGCTTCGCGCAGACGGCCCAGCCCAGCCTGGCTCTCTGACCTCGGTCCAGGAATGAAACGCAGAGGGAGACACAAGGGGGCTATTATTCCCACCGCAAACGTCACACTTTGGCTACCGGCGAGCGGCAACTTTAAAAGTCAGACCTAAAGGCATTGCGTTTTAAGGCTGATGGCGATCATCGTCAGATTGTGTGTCCTTTTAGAGATGATTTCCTTACTCCCAGATGGTTAGGGATTTGCTAAGGGGTCGCACAGCCCCCTCGCCCCATCCCACCACCTTCTACCTGGTCATGAACTACCCTGATCGTACTATTGACAAACCTTGCCAGTGACACAGTGAATCATTGTCTCCACTTTTTATTTTTCAGATAAGGACACAGAGAAAAGAGCAACAGAACATGTCCACACGTGTGGGATGGAGCACGGACGGCACGGCCACGCCCACTCCCTGCTCCAAACATTCCCAATCACGCTCTGCCAAAGAAAGGGCCCTCAGTGGGGCACAGGTGTCCTCTGCATCCTCCCGCCCCTTTAAGTCAGTCCTGGGTGATGGCAGGTGGTTTGGGAGCACGCTCTGGCCAGCTCAGATGGGGGTAGGACAGGTACGAGGCTGTGTCCTTCCAGGCACCAAACAGAGGTCTTGCTGCTAAGACAAGGAGCCTGGGCAATTCCTGGGTGTGGAGCTTGTCAATCCCTTGGGTTAACAGAACAAGACGTGATGGAGTAGGGAGCACGCAGTGGGATGGACACAGGCCGCTGTGAAGATTCCAGAAGCCGGGGTTCTCACGTCAGCATCGCTGCCCACCGACCACGCGACCCCCGTGACCTGTCCTGGGCCCTCCTGGATGAGCAGGCTCACCTGAGCTCCTCTGGCTCGGGCCTGGCTCGCAGGATTCCTCCAGGCCCTGCACCCTCCCTCCTTCCACCCACCCGGGAAGGTGTCACCCAGCTCTCAGCAAGAGGGACCGCTGCTGTGACTGCTGCAGCAAAGGGGGGCTTCGGCAGGGGGGCGATGCGTCTCAGAGAGAGAGAGCTAGAGGATAAAACATGCTCTCGAAGATTTGATCCTGCCACCGCAGACCCGTCTCGGAGCTCAGGTACTCCTGCGGCTGTGAGCCCTGTCTGTGCATGAAATCATCTCAGCACTCCCGCCCTCCCTTTCTAAGAGCTCACCGCGATTCCACCTCAAGCTCCTCCCCATCCCAGCGCCTATGGTTACACACCCCAATCCTTCCACCTACTCGCCATCAGTAGTTAGCCAGCCGGCGTTAGCTTGCTGTAATGATCCAAACACTGTTCTAGACACGGGATTACAAGGGCCAGAGGTCTCACCCACACAGCACGTCGGGCAACAACCAAAGCCTTTTCTCCGGTTGAAGCACCTGCTTGTGAAGACCTCATCATGAAAGAAAAGGGATCAAATAAAAGGTACACAATGACAGGGAATCTGTTCAAAGAAACCTTGGGGGAGTCGAGCAGAATCACCCTTTTATCAATATTGAGCTGCAGGTGGTTTCAGCTTCCTTGATGTACTTTAGCCAGAAAATTAGGTAAAATTTGGAGCTTCCAAATACGTGGAACAGATTTCTTATAGTACCAACATATACACTTCTTCTATCAGGCTTATTTGGATTTTGTCTTTGCTTCTTAAGAACAGATGAGAGGAAGGGGCATTGCTAAAAACAGAGTAAGTGGATACAATAAACTCCACTCGGGTAGTTAGAGCTGATTCATGTTTTCAGTGAGGAGGCCAGGTATCTGCCAGATTCTCTAAAGACAGAGCCGACAGGATGACATGCAGGACTCAATGAGGGGCCTGAAATAACCAAGAGGCACACATGGCCCAGCCTGAGGTTCTGGTGGTGCCCCTGCAGGCCAGGCCACGGCACGTGCCAGAGGTCTGGGGTCGTTCAGGGTCTGCATGCCCGAGAAACGTACATACACATATACCCCTTGGTTTTCAAGTGTACACGATATCATTGGGATGAACTAAAAAGTGTCCCTAGGGGAATTCACACCTGGGACAACAGAAGACAGTCGTCCTTCGATCATTCATTAAACAGGTATCTCGGAGCGCTTCGTTCCAGGCACTGCTCTGGTCACCGGAAACGTTAACAGTGCACAGACTCTGCAAGCACCCCTGCCCTCTGGGAGCTAACACTCCGCTGGGGAGACAGGAAATAAATAAGGTAAATCGGTAAAACAGACGGTGTGTCAGCCAGTAATGCGTGTGCCGTGGGCAAAACAAGCAGGGCGGGGGAGATGTACTGAAATGGTGTCCAGGGTCCCCGACAGACCAGCGGGGCAAAGGCAGAGCCCAAGCGACCGGTGGGAAACAACGGCACCTGTCCAGGTGAGAGACGGGGTGTGTCTGGGTGATGCCATGAGAAACAGGCCGAGGACAAGTGGTCATACTCTAGACCTGCCTGGAAAGAAAAGCCGCTAGGACGAGCTGACAGCCCAGGTATGGCTATGAGAGAGAGAGAGGGTCCAGGCCAGCCCCACGGCCTTTGACCTCGCAAGTGGAAGGACTGAAGGACAGAGCGGCCCTTGCTCAAGTCTGGTGGGCGTGGGAGGAAGGTGCCAGGGTTTCTCCATCATTTACCGCCGGCTGCAGGATCTCAGCGAGCCCCTCTGAGCCCAGCTCAACCGCTTTCCCAGGAAGCAGACACGGTAGGTACACGTTACCAGCAGGCAAGGCAGGCTCTGCACGGGGCAGAAGCCCTCCAAGTGAAGAGCAGGGTCTGCGAACCAGGGCCAGGCCTTTCCTTTGTACAACCTTCAAGCTAAGAATGTCTCCTTGCATTTTGAGAGATTATAAGACAAAGAAAAACACAAGCAAAGAAATGTGGGCCAGCAAAGCCTAAAATGCTCACTATCTGGCCCTGCACAGAAAAGTCTGCCAGACCCTGATTTACAGGTCGGCATCCTCGATTCCATGCGTGGAGCCAACTAGGACTCCTGGATGAGGCTCAGAAACAGGAAATTCCTACAAGAAGTCCTCCAGGAGAGCAGGCCCAAGGTCAGGGCCTGACAACAGCATCCTGGAAATGTCACTTTAAACACACGTAACCGCGAGCAACTCTCCAAAGCCTCCTGAGGTTTGAAGAAAGGAAGTGAAAGAACTAGAGGTTTGGGCCCTTTCTCTGCTTCCACATGTATGACAGCCAAAGGCTGGACACTGCCTGGACAAGACAGTTTTGAGTGCCCCATCCTTTGTGCTCTAGTTCATTGAGACCCAAGGGCTCCTAAGGATTTGTCCTAGAAAGACCACAAACAGGCGCAAGTCAGAAGGTCCAGCGCACACCCTCAGCATCCAGGAGACTTCCTGCGGGAAAGCAAACAGGAAGCTTTAAATTCCGCTTCTCCTATTTGGAGCGGACCATGAGGTGATTGCTCACACGGGGACCAGACACGTAAAAGTGCAATCACCTCGTGGTGTGAGCCACACTCAGTCCCCATGTCTTTAGATCTGGAAGCAGTAACCTCTGACACCTGCCAGCACAGGTGTGGGAGAGACATGCAGATCCCATGTGCAGAGCAGGAGTGGTGTCCCCTGCCTTGGACCCTGTAACACTTCTATGACAAGTATCTTCCCTACGCTGTCTCCAAACTCTCATTTATACCTTTGGGTATACTCAGAGTTCACTTTTCATCACCAATAAATTATAACCCGCTGTGCCCTGCGTTGGGCAGAAACCACATCATTCATTCCTTGGGGGCTCAGCTATTTTCTCAATGTAATAATGGCCTGATAACTATGAAAGGACCCCTGCATTTAGAAAACGAGAGCTTGGAACAAGCCTAAAGAATCCCATGTCACTTCATCAGTATGATGATTATGACAATAATATCACGAATCTTTGTTTTCCAAAGCCCATGACCTACAGACTATCACATCTTTCACCTTCTTTCAATCATCTGATCACCTACATAAAACCCCCCGCATCCCACCAACTCCGGTCCCCTGCCCCTCTTTATGTTACCCCAGGCATTGTCTACATGCACTTCTTTATTTATTTATTGTTTTCTTCCCCCTCGAAAGGAAGTTCCATGAGAAGAGTCAGTATTACCATCCGACAGTTAAAAAAACCTACTCAAAGAAAACTATGGCTGTATTTTGTTCTTTCTTTTACTGCCTAGTTAACTAGGTGGAAAAAAAAAAAAAAATACTAGCCTCAGTGGGCATTACATATTTCATTGGGGTGAAGAGGATATACCTATTTTCTGACCAAACAATGCTGAATAGCATCTCAGAATGCCCTTGTGATTGCCTGCAACATTTCTGAACTTCTATGCAAAAACACTTTCTATTGTATAGTTGATAATCAACACTTCAAAGAAGGAAATCAGCTCAGTTATCTTCATTTAACAGATAAGAGCAGAGGCTGAAGAAGAGTCAAACATTTGCCAAAGTCTCAAGGTAACAAATGGCAAATCCAGAATTCTCACCCAGTCTCCTGACTTTCCAAGCCACATTCTCTTCCTGCACCAACGTTTCCACTACTCTCGGGTCCACCGAACGCTCTCAAAGCACCCACTGCTCAGATTGCTGATGGGGTGGCAGAGTCTTCCCTGGAGCCTGGAGAGGCCCCTTCACTCACCAGAACTCCACTCACGGCCCCTCTGCTCTCATCCACTGCACACAAAAGCCAATCGCTAACCGGGCTGTTTCACCTTTAGATGACAAGAGAGGCCACCCTCTGAGAAAACACGCCACTGCGTTTTAACCTAAGAATGTTGAAAGTGTCATGTTTTGCACATAAAAATATATTTTCCGTCACCGAGAGTCCTCCAGCTATGAAATGAGGCATTTGGCCCCATGATGGTAAGGATAGTCCATTTAGTTGGCTAAGATGCTGAAATCAATGCAGCGCTCAACTTCCTTGATGAGATGATGAATCATAATCTCACAAAAAGCTCCTCTGTCTTCCCCAGGCCCAATGCCAGAGTCTGTACTTTCTAATAATCAGGAGAAACAATCTATCACCCTACTGGGTTTCCTAACCTCTCTGTGAGGAAGGCTGGGTCGTCAGTATGTCCTTGGACAGGACTGAAGACCAGGGGTCCAGAGGTGTGGCCAAGATTAGGAGGTCAGGAAGGGTCCACGACTGCAGGTCCCTCCCACCTAGTCCTAAGACCCACGTGCCCAAGCCCCAGGCTCAGTCCTCGCCCACGATTCTAGAACTCATATTCCAGTAGGGACTCAGAGAACACTACAGCTGCTCCAATCTCTCTTTTCTGCCCCTGGCTGAGGAGACCCCAAGTGCAGATGAGCTTACTGGATGGAGAGAGAGATAGCCAAGTCATGACAGAGAGATGGGATCATGGAGATGCCACGAACCCCTTCTTGTCCCCTCCTGTTCCAACACCCCACCTGTCCCCACTCTCCAGCCTTTAGCTAGACAACACTGGGGACTCTATTAAATATGAAAACCACAAAACTTACTCAAAATTCGTTCTGACATGGTGGCGATGATGCCCCACAGGTGCAGACACAGAGCGTTAATTTAGAGAAGAGTCACAAAGACGGAAGGAAGGCCCCGGACGAACAGGGTCAGCACTCTGCCTGCAGACCTACTTCACCGTCTCCTGAACATGCAGCTTTGTTCGAAGCCCCCCCCATGAGGGAATTGGATGTAATCAAATAAACTGACTCAACCTTTCTTACAGGGAAACAGAGATGCCAACTTCAGATTACTCCCAAGAAAACCCCAGCTTCCAAGGTGGGCAGCATTCCTGCTGGGAATACCCATAAGAAAGCGAGTCTAGAAAGCGCATTTATTTCCAGCCCAGTGTTGAAACCTGGGTTGTACTCCTCGGACTGGCACATGGTGTTCCTGTGCGTGGAGCCTTCCTTCACGGAGAACAGACGTGGAGAAGTCTGTTGCGGGGAAGGACCAAGTTGTTGACATGATAGTGGGTCTAAAGGGACTACGTTCTCTCAAAGACGTACAACTCTTTGGTCACTTGAGAATCATTAGTGTAGAATTACAGCACCCAAAATAATAGGACCAGCTAGGTCCAGCCAATGTTTTCCCCTTTCACAGGTTATTACAGGCCTCTGATGCATCAAGGGCTGTCTGCCGGCTTCCTGACATTCCAGAAAGGAGCAGGCTCAGGTGCTCCAGGGCCGTGCAAGTCCACACACACCCTCGCCCACGGGCACCCAGATCTCGTCTCCAAGTCTGCTCCCACCTGCGCAGAGAAGCTGAGGGATGGGGGCCGAGGGGCTGTCTCTCCGGGCTCTGCAGCAGCCTCACGTGTCCGCAGGACACTATTTCATCAGGTCTCTCCTGCTTGAAAGCTTCTGACCACTCCCCAGAGGTGCAGGTGAAATGCAAAGCCCTCAAGCCCCACCTGCACCCACCTTCCTCCTCCTCAGAGCCCATCACTGTCTGCGGCTTACCTTACTTATCTCGTTTATCCTCTGCTGCCCTTTCCTCGAGGAGGCTGATTTTCATTGGCTTTGCTCACACTTGCATCCAAAGGCCCCGGCACAGAGGATGCGTCCCATAAAAATAGGTCAGCACAATCTACCTGATGCTCCAAACTCATGCCTGGGAGAAAGCCAGGGTGGCTGGGTGAGAGGGGTCTCTGCTCTACTAGAAGCTTTTCTGGAACAGGGAGGATTTTATGTCCATGTCATATCCACTACCTGGTATTATGGGCTACATGTGGAAAGTAAATATTTACTCCGTGGATGTCTCAATAACTACTAAATTAGCAATTTGGTGTGACTTTTCTCTGCAGTGAAATAAAATTGCTCATTTTGGCCCAGTTAAATTTACGTGAAAATTGTCCAAAGAACCCTGTCCAGTCACCTGTGCTTTGGTGTGAATTCATGTGGAAATGTGCCAGCTCTCTCTCCCTGGGAACCAGGACACTGGCTGTAGCCAGCTCTGTGACCTTGACCCACCTCCTGAGCACGCTGCACCCTGAGTTACTCACGTGGAAGATGATAGGGCTCATTTTCCACCTATAAAGTCAACTGCACTTTTTTTGAATTATAATAATCTGGTTACAGTCATGGAGCCACTACTAAATACACATGGCTAATGGAAATACATAATGATAGACCACAACTGAGAGGCAACAGGCAATATTTTTCAAGGACCTTAAAAATGTTCAACTCCTTTGATCAAGTAACACCGTTTCTGGGAATTCATCCATACGAATTAAAAAAAATCAGGACTTCCCTGGTGGTGCAGTGGTTAGGAATCCGCCTGCCAATGCAGGGGACAAGGGTTTGAGCCCTGGTCCGGGAAGATCCCACCTGCCATGGAGCAACTAAGCCCGTGCGCCACAACTACTGAAGCCCGGATGCCTAGAGCCCGTGCTCCGCAACAAGAGAAGCCACCACAATGAGAAGCCCGTGCACCACAACGAAGAGTAGCCCCCGCTCATCGCAACTAGAGAAAGCCCGTGCACAGCAATGAAGACCCAATGCAGCCAAAAATAAATAAATAAATCTATTAAAAAAAAAAAAGAATAAAAAAACAAGGGCATTAAATGTTCATTATAGCATTTCCCGTAATATTAAAAAAGTTTTCAGAGCATAAATATACTTTTTAAAAAGAAATATCAAACCAGTAAAAACAGAAGAATGGAAAAGTACGAGCCACAGAATGATATTTTACAGTCTTAATCAATGGCTTTACAATATAATTTTGGTGAGTGGAAAAGGAGCATAAAAATCATATGCTATGTTAGCCACCACAGACAAAGAAAGGATATACACCCACACAAGTAAAATCATTGCTTCATTAGAATGAGGAGACATTATGTTTCTTCCTGCAATATTCCTTTATATATACAATTTCAAAAACTTCTGCAAAGCCAAGGTAAGTCAAAATAAATAACAAAATTATTTAAAAAAACAGTTGCAAAACTTATCCCAGTTAACCTCCTTTGTACAGAGTTTTAGAAATTGAGAGATAAAAGAGCAACAGTAATAGAAAATGATCAAAGAACAAGAAATAGTTCACAGGGAAAGAAAGACAAGTGTCCCCAGATGGACACATTCCTAAGAAGAGAGATGCAAATTCACTGCACAAGACGCCACTTCTCAACTCTCCAACCGGCAAACATTCAAACGTTTGACAAAACACTCGTCCACGAGGCTGTCGGTCAATAACTGCCCTCCTGCCCGACTGGCTGGAGTCCGAGATGATACAACACATCAAAAGGGTTTTGTTGTCAGAATCTACCGACACTTTACCTACATTTATCCTTTGATCCAGAAATCCCACTTCTCGGGCATGTGACCAGTGTATATGTGAGCAAGTTTGTCATTGTGGTCATGTGACCAAGTTTGTCATTGTGGTCTTGTCTGAAATATCAAAAGATCAAAAACAATCCAAGTAGGTGACAGGTTAAATAAACTGAGGAAATCAACCCTGGAATGGATTACTAAGCTACTGTAGAAAGAGGAGAAACATTCCACACATTAAAATGGGAAGATTTGCACAATGTAGTACATTTAAAAGGCAAAGTGCAGAACGTGTATATTGCATACTCAATGTTGTGTAAACTTCATATATATATTCGTACTTATTTGTATTTGCATAAAGAAACACTGGATGCTGCAGCCACTATGGAGAACAGTATGGAGGTTCCTTAAAAAAATAAAAATAGAGCTACCAAATGATCCTGCAATCCCACTCCTGGGCATAAAGCTGGAGAAAACCATAATTCAAAAAGATACATGCACCCAGTGTTCACTGCAGCACTATTTACAATAGCCAAGACATGGAAGCAACCTAAATGTCCATCGACAGATGAATGGATAAAGAAGATGTGGTACATATATACAATGGAATATTACTCAGCCATAAAAAAGAATGAAATAATGTCATTTGCAGCAACATGGATGGACCTAGAGATTATCATACTAAGTGAACTAAGTCAGACAAAGACAAATATCATATGATATCATTTATATGTGGAATCTAAAAAAGATACAAATGAACTTATTTACAATTAATGCCATTTGTAGCAACATGGATGGAAAAACAGATGATCATACTAAGTGAAGTTAAGCCAGACAGAGGAAGACAGATCTCATAGGCTATCGTTTACATGTGAAATCTAAAAAAATGATACAAATGATCTTATTTACAAAACAGAAATAGACTCACAGACATAGAAAACAAACTTATGGTTATCAAAGGGGAAAGGGTATAAATTAGGAGTTTGGGATTAACACATACACACTACTACATATAAAACAGATAACCAAAAAAGAACTACTGTATAGCACAGGGAACTATACTCAATATCTGTAATAACCTATAAGGGGAAAGAATCTGAAAAAGAATATATATATATAACTGAATCGTTTTGCTGTGCACTTGAAACTAACACAACATTGTAAATCAACCATACTTCAACAAAAAAAAAAAGAAAAAGAAAATGAAAAAAAAAAGGAACACTGGATGAATACCCGAACCATAATTAAAGCAGTTACCTAGCGGAGTGGGCTGGGCTAGAGGGTGGAGGGACCGACCGGGCACAGAGGCAAACAAGACTCTTCAAATATTACCTTTAAATAAATTGATTGTGAACTATATGGATATTCCTGTTTAGAGATTACAAAGATTTTAATGAAATAAACTTAAGTATTTTAATAACAGTAATTTAGAATGAACAGAGGGTCTCTCGCCTGGTCTTACTTCAATCAAAGGATAATGCCTATTCATTCTACACAGAGACTTGCCTACTTAAAGTCAGGGGATGCATTCCAAAATTGTATAAGAGAAAAGCTCCAAATGATATTTTAATAGTGTTTTTCTTCTCTGAGCTAGCTCAGAGTTCCAAAACTGTCAACGTATATCTGCTCTCCTCCGTGTCTCTTCCAAATTTAAAATCTGGCATTTATTTTATTGTCGAAAGGTTCAACATTCTCTGATCAGCTGCCTGTCAGTGCTAAGGTTTCAGACAAGGGCCTGTCAGCTCACGGAGTCATAAGACTTTCACAGTGTCAGCCTTTGGGGGAGGGTTTTATATTTCCCACAAGGAAAAAAAGCAACATCAATTCAAATAAAGATGAAGAAATAATAATAGCAGCTAACATTGACTGAGAACTTGCTAGGTGTACAAATTCAAATTCATGAGCCACTTAATCATACAACAGCTGTAAGAAACATCACCCCTCATCTGCAGGAGGGCTGGGGTCCAGGGAGGCTGAGTGGTGGAGGTGGGGTGCATCTCTCGGCAGGCAGGACCCAGGCCTGTTCTCTAACCACAAGGCTACACGTCTTTATTTTCTGAATGCAATGAGACCGCATGTAGCACCGGTTGTCATGAGGCAGCTATAACCTCAGCGACACGCAGGACCACGCTCCAATCGCCGCTCTTGTTTTTTGAGAATCCTATGTGTTCAATTACAACGCTCCTGGTGAACGGGGGTAAGTGAGCTTCGCCATCGCAGTTCACAGAGCATGAATGAGATGGAGCTGGTAAGTGAGCGGTCTCCAAGCTACCATCAGTAGACGAGCGCTAACTATGGCCTGGGAGCTGTGGAGTCTAGAATTCTTACCCAGTCTTAATTTCTACATCTTTCCTTCCACTAGTGAATAACGTGCTACGAAAGCCCAGTAAAGGTGTAGACCAGAGGCTGGCAAATGTTCCCCGTAAGGGTCAGAGAGTTCCTACTGTAGGCTTTGTGGGTCGTAGAGTGGCTCCACAGCAACGGCTAGACTTGGCAGTCGTAGCCCCAAAGCAGCCAGAGGCAGCTCCTAACCCATGCGCGGGGCTGTACGCCAGTGAAACCAGGGACCATATCCTGACCCTGGTGTAGATGCCTGTGGAGGAATCCTGCCCATCTTTCTGACCGGCCCCCTGCCTAACGTGGTTAAATACTGTAACAAAGTTTGCTTTTGTTTTTTATTTAAATCATTTCTATTCTGAATGCCTGAGCCTGCAGTGAAGACACGTCACACCCTGATGCTTAGCCAACTACAGCCTGAAGAAACTGTGCACCGAACAGCCCGCCTGGCTTCAGGCAGGACGGGCACCCAGTCAAGGTCAAGAAAGATCCTTCCATTCAGGCCACGTGCTCTAGTGTTTATTTCTTGAAGAAGTCCTGGGCCTTTTTTCGCTCTGTTCCAAGGTCACGGACATCCACGCCTCTCCTCCACCTAGTGAATCCGTGCCCCCCTCACCATCCAGCTCAATGGCATCTCCCAAGACCACCACAGCACGAGGCATTATGACCCTCCCATGAATCTCACCGGCCCCAGGTCTGAGGTACCCCGACCACAACATAGATTCAGACACAACATCTTACCTCCATGCTCGGCATCTAAGACCCTCCGGACAAAGCTACGCTATCTTGCCTTGAGCTCCTGACTCTTTTTTTTTTTTTATATAAATTTATTTTATTTTATTTATTTTTGGCTGCGTTGGGTCTTCGTTGCTGCATGTGGGCTTTCTCTAGTTGCGGCGAGCTGGGGCTACTCTTCGTTGCAGTGCGTGGGCTTGTCATTGCCGTGGCTTCTCTTGTTGTGGAGCACGGGCTCTAGGCACGTGGGCACGTGGGCTCAGTAGTTGTGGCACAAGGGCTTAGTTGCTCTGCAGCATGTGGGATCTTCCCGGACCAGGGCTCCAACCCTTGTCCCCTGCATTGGCAGGCGGATTCTTAACCACTGCGCCACCAGGGAAGTCCCGCGCTCCTGACTCTTACGTAAGCATTTATTCTGTGGGTCAATGGCAATAGGATGGCTTTACCATCCCAATACACACGCGGGGAGCTGAGGAGGTGCAGTACGATAGCCCGGCTGGGCTGTGGTTAAAGAGTTAGTGGCAATTCTGAGAGAAGGTCCTAAGTCTCTTTATCCACAGGAGCCTAGTATGATAGACAGTGGCCTTTGCTGAAAGTGGACAATCTCCAGGACCAGAGGTCACTGGGTTTGAATCCCAGCACGGCCACAGGATGGTGGCAAGTCACTTAAACTTAACATCAGCTTACAGTTACCACGGCACTATCTTAGGCTGTATAAAATGCATACTGCTTCATTTAAAACTTCCACCTACTGTGACTCTTATCCCCATTTTATAGATAAGAAAACTGAGGCACTGAAGTTCTGCAACTTGTCCAACATTAAGTGGCAGAGCCTAGTTCCAAACCGAGGTATTCTGGCTCCAGAATCCCACTCTTCCAACCATAAACTCTAGGGCCCCTTGGGTATCACTGGCAATGGTGTCTGTTGTTATTGATCATTCAACACATGCTGTTATTATGATTATTCTCTCCTCATTGGTAGAGGATGTACACCTCTCTAGCTAAGGTGGGTTGGAGAACTGACCTCATCAACTCTTTCCTGACTCATCAACTGCTCCGCCAGCCACAAGCATCTACAGGAGGTCTTCCTCTGGGAGTCTGGGCCTGGACACAGCCCAGGGATGGGCCCCCTGATCTCGGCCTCGGTAGGTGTGGACAGTGCCCTCACGGAGGGTCAGACATACCCTGGAACACTGCCGGCTGCCTTGTCAACCGAGATCACAGCAACATCTACAGCCAATGGTAAGATGGTGCATAAGCTAGAGAGGCCAGGAAGTGGGTGGGGAGGACCTAGAAAGGGAAAGGGTTGCCAAGGAGTCTGATCCTACGCTCCCATCCCAAGAAAGAGCAATTAGCCCACAGAAGGAACCACCTGGGGCTGTTTCTGCTCAGCCTGACCCACTGGAAAATTCTTCTAAAAGGGAAAAATCAGTTACAAACATATGAAGACTTGCAGTTTAAGGAGATGAGGGTGGGGTGACTGCCAGAAGTTACATAACATCCCTTCTGTAGGCTGGGGGAAGCTGTCTCCCGAAGTTTGACAAATGAACAAAGAAATGTGGCAGCATTTCAGACTGCCACCCAATCTTTCTGTGGAACTGATGTGCCCACGAGCGAGCCCATCCCAAACCCTGGCTCGTGACGAAGAGGAGGAGGTGGGGAGGGGGAGGGAGACCATGTAAAATTAGCATCTTCTCAGCTGTGTGCTGCGCTGGGGCTTCCAGGACAGCGGAGGGGTTCTGTGGCTCCAGCCTGATTTGCGGTTATTGCATAAGGTTGTGGGCCTGGGGGTGGGAGCCATTCCTCCCCAGGAGCCTGAGAACAAAGAAATGAGGCTCCTCCCCCATGGCCCACCGCTCGTGAACCAGGCTACAGTCTCCCCTGTGTGCAAACCGGTAAGAAAAGACCAGAAAGAAAACTGCATTAAGTTCAAAAGAAGCAAACAAGGAATCTAGAAATATACATGCTGTACTTAACCTACAGCAGAGAAACACGCAAGGCCTCATTCAAAGGTAGAGTTGCAGTTAAGCAGCGTTTACTCCATTCTGTTAACACAGTAAAAGAGCAGGGAGAGCTTTGGGAATCACACTGTCCAAGCCCTCTTCCATATACATCACTCAGAGACAAGAGACCTCCATGGCCACATAGCAGAGCGGCAGAATCTAATCAGAAGACAGGCCCCTCATCCCCAGGTCAGTGGAGGTGCCGTACCAGCACGGTGAGATTGGAGGGCTGTCTGCGTTTAGAATAAGCTGTTCACGCAGCTGAAATGAGGGTTAGAAGGCACGAGGTCTACAGAGAAGGGTCAAGGAAAACGCTCAGTAACCCTGACACTGTATCTTGTTTTTATCCAGACCCACCCAAGAACTCAATCTGTTTTTCAGTCTTAACCATCACATCTCAGAGGTAGCTCCATATTTTAATTTTGCAACATTCAGCATCTTCCTGGCATTTATGTGGAACAAGGTCGGAACTACCACGTGTACCAGATGCCAATCAGCAGGACCGTCCCCCAGCCATCCGCATCACAGCCCCGTCCTGGGCTCCCAGTGCCAAAGAAATCCGGCCGACTGGAGAAACCAGACAGCTGGAGGAGTATTCAGATGGGTTCACAATGGTTCACAGACTCTTGGAAATCGGAGAATTAAGAGAACACCGCACAGCCCTCCCTAGCGGCCCCCGCATAACTTCCGGGCTCCGGTGAACCTCAAACCAGCTGGAGCTTCTGCAGCCAGGACAGAAGAGGACAGTGGGCAACAAGTGACACCAGCAATAAAGTCAAACAAGGTGCTAATCAGTGTTCCCGTTTCTCTAGATTTGCCAGATATTTCACAAAGTGTATGTTATACTTTGTAAGAAGAAAAACAAGTAAGAAAAATGTGGCAAAGAAGAAAAAGTTTAGGAAAGTAAGGTAGAGCTGAGTGATTTTAGGGCACAAAGTTCATGTCCTCAAGGTTTTTGTTTGTTTGCCATTTTTTTTAACAAATTTTTTTTCTGCAATAAATTGTGTGCAGGCCATGCTTCAGGGGCAATAAATTTAGCTCAAAACTTCAAACAGGGACTTCCCTGGTGGCACAGTGGTTAAGAATCTGCCTGCCAATGCAGGGGACACGGATTCAAGCCCCGGTCTGGGAAGATCCCACATGCCGCGGAGCAACGAAGCCCGTGAGTCACAACTACTGAGCCCATGCGCTGCAACTACTGAAGCCCGTGCGCCTAGAGCCTGTGCTCCACAACAAGAGCAGCCACCGCGATGAGAAGCCCGTGCACCGCAACGAAGAGTAGCCCCCGCTCGCCGTAACTAGAGAAAGCCCGCGCGCAGCAACGAAGACCCAACGCAGCCAAAATTTAATTAATTAATTAATTAAAAACTTTGAACAGGGACAAGGTCTTGGGAGAAAGGCAGGGAGCCCTGGGTCCCTTGAGAAGTCTCCACAGGGTGAGGAAACTCAGCTCCTGAGGTTGTGCAGGAAGAAGGCTCACATCCCCTGCCTCCCGGGCCTGCGGGCCGAGAGCACGTGGCTGGAACCAAATGACCTAGGTCACACCCACCTGCCGCCCGTGCTCTCTGGGGACCTTGGGCAAGTTACTCAACCAACCCAACCTCGGTTTTGCCATCTATAGAATGAGCATAAGGAGACGTGCGTTAGTTAAGGCTGCCTTAACACACCACCACCGACGGGCAGCTGAAACAACAGTCATCTACTGTTGCACAGCTCTGGAGGTTGCAAGTCGCAGGGCAGGCTGGGGGCAGGGTTGGTTCCTCTGCAGCCCCTCTCCTTGGCTTGTGGACGGCCATCTTCTGCCCGCGTCTCTTCACATCGTCCTCCCTTTTGAGGTGTCTCCGTCTCCAAATTTCCCCTTTTGATGAGGACACTCACGATATCGGGCTAGAGTCCGCCCCAATAACCTCATTTCAACTTAATTCCATCTGTGAAGACCCCAAGTGACTCTGCTGAGGGCCCTAAACTCAGCCAGTGCCCTTCACAGACTCACCGTCATTGTCATCATCGCTCCCAGAGCTCCATCCCTGGTGACAGGCTGTCACCAAGGCCGTGTCCAAGCCCTGGACCAGAGGCAGGAGGCACAGCCCGAGGCACAGGACCCCATCTGTCCGACAGGACGAGTCACACTCTGCCAGCCTCACGCTTTCTCTGCAGGGGACGGTGTGGCCTGGAAAGGCAGCACTCGGGGACACAGCGTGGCCACCATCACCCTTTCTGATGCTGGAGGAGGAGGCTTTGCAGAGCCATTGCCCACTGCCCCCTAAGTTCTAAGTGCCTCCTTTGTCCTGAAGAAGAGTGAATTCGTTTTTCTAGACATGGTGGCTCAAATGACTTGTAAAGAACAAATTTACAAGGAATTCCGGGTGCTATTTTGTATGGTTGGAGAGAATGACCTTTGTGTCAAGCATGTTTGTTTCTGTGACAAGAGCAGGCTGGGTCAAAAGCCCCTCATCCCTGCCGCTGCCACAGGACACACTGAAATTACTGGACGGGCTTGTGTTTTCCCAGAATCAGTCAAGGGTTTGCCCGGCTGCAGAGGTGAACAGCAGTTGGCTCAGCGGGGCCTGCCAGCCAGGAGGGAGCTGCGGCCCTACTTCCCACCTGGCTTCCTTCTGTGCCCTAAACGTTCACCGCACTCCTCTTTCGACCAAAATAAAATTAAAGTGTTTTTGCCAACATATTTCAACTTGAGAGTCATCCTGGAGGATATTGTGCCTCTGTATTTTCTAATGCAAATAAGGAAAGCCGGAGGGCCCTGGAATGTCTCTCTGCCAGCCTTCGAGACAGCAGCGGCCCAGAGAGCGGAAGGGACTTGACAAAGGGCCGCACTCGGGGTTGGCAGGGATGGGCTGGCTGCGGACCGCAAGTCCAGTACGTCTGCCCCTGCCGTGCTGTCTTTGCATCAGACTGTCCCAGGCCATAATATCCTGTCTTCGTAGAAAAGTTGCCTTCACTCCGTGTCATAGTGGCAATGCAGGGGGAATAGTAGTGCAGTGCAGGAGAGGGACACAATTTAAAAGCAACTAACAACAAATCCCACAGAACTAAGAATCCTTTCAAGAGGGAACCATTTCTCGGGCCCCAGAGATGTCAGCGATTCATCACTGCAAGCAGTGACCCGTTTCTGAAAAGCATCAGTGTTCCTTGAAATGCTCATAGGAGGTCCGCCAACACACGGATTCCAAATTCAAATAGGTTAGTGCTTTGAGTTTAAAAGTACATCTATGTCCTTTAACTCATCTGATTCTCCCAGCAAGCTCTTGGCTTTTCCCTCGTTTCGCACATAGGGAAACCGAGTCTACGGAAGCATCTCAACTTGGCCTCCCCCAGAAGCAGAAGCAGTTAATTTGGGAAGTGATCCCAGAGACCCACCTGTAGCCGTGCAGAGTGAGGCAGGAGACGAAAGGCAGCCAGAGCAGGAGTCATCAGGAGCAGCCCCCCTGGTGGTTAATGGGGGCTTCCTCCCCACAGCTGGGTGCTGCAGGGGGCGGGGTACAGACCACCAGAGTCACCGCAGACCGGGGGTCTCCATCCCCCCGCCAATGGGAGTGCCCAGCTCTGAGCTTCGGGAAGATTTCCTGGGGCAGGTGACAAACAGGCTGTGTCTTTCTGTACATGAGGAATTAGACGTTTCACAGAATATTTTCAAAGCTTGATTTGGGGTAATTTGTCAGATAAATTAGTCTCTAATTGGAGACAGAACAACCTAAATGCACAGAGATGGGTTAGAATTTATTAGAATACGTGTCTGAATTGATGAGAACCTGCTTTCAGGGGGATGGCGATGGGAAAATGAAGGAGCAGAGGATGGATGGGACAGTCAGTGAGGGAAGATGCCAGAGGGATGCGGGGAAGGATGGGGGGCCGGGGAGGAGGAGACAGAGAAGTATCCCCCGAATGCCCCTCGCAGGTCCTGGAGACACTCTTGACACGGTAACAGAAGTCAAGAAAGCAGGGTTGATTTGGGAACAGGAGTCTGTGCCGGGCAGAAACAAGGACGTTCCCAAGACAGAAGGGCTTCCAGGTGGACACACAAGCCCAGTCTCTGTATCCCGGGTCTGTCAACAGGGAATTGGGTGGTTCGTATACCCATCTGGGTACCCACAGCCCAAGGGACCACCTGACATGCCGAAACCTGCCCAGTGGCCCTAACCACTAACCTCTTAACTGTCCTGTTCACAGAACACCCTCCTTGGTTATTATTCTACTAGACAAACTTGAGGTTCTTCAGACCACCCCAAAATAGCCTCCAATCTCTCACCCTCTCAGACCAATATTGACTGGACTTCATAAATGCAAGGGGGGAGGTTGTTAATTTAGCTACTATTCACCTCTACCCTAAGATGTTCTTTTTATAATAGATTGCTTTGGATATTTTGGTGACTGGGGATTTCTCCAGTGGCAATTTACCCTTCTCCCAAAACAACCCTCAAAGCCCAGCCTTTTCCGGCTCTGGGAAGCCCAGGGCTGGGCCATGGCACCTGGATACCATGCAGTCTGCCCGCTATGCTTGTGGTCTGGGTCCCGCACCCTAGCCTGAAGGTGAAGAAAATACCCAACATTGAGAGGATACCCCCAATCTTAAAATATTCTAGAGCCCTTCTGGCCAATTTGTCACAATTAAGACTCACACGGTCAATTAAACCCCCTCTTTTCTTACTATATAGGAGTTAAAAAAACGAGGCAAACTCAGGGCCTCACGAGGGCACAGCAAGCGCTGGCTGAGTGAGACTTTCCTAATACTGAACGCGGGATTTTGGTTTGGGGAGAGCCTTCTTTTTTCTTCCCTTGTCTTTCTTTCTTTTTTTTTTTTTCCTTTTTAAAATAACACTAAACTTTTAACTCTCTCAAAACTGAAATGCAAATCCTGTTTAAAAACTGGAAACGTAATAAATGAAAACCCCAAGAAACATATACCTGGTAGTTAAAACAAAGATTTCCTTCTACTATTACAAAGTTACTTGCAGAAAAGGAAAAATGTTGTGCTTATTTCACTGTTCACCCGGAAAGGATAGACAAATGGCTTCGTCTAGGAAACCCTGAAGATAGAATCCTGTAATATTTTCCGAGAACTGGTGCCGCTGGCCTATCAGCCCTGCACATCTGGGGAGGTCGCCTGCACCTGGATCAGCTACCTGTTCTCACGTTTTACAACCTTGTCCAAGACTTTGGGAGGTTCTGCCTTTATAAGAAACGGGTCCCCCAAACCTTATCAAGGCCCTAAATGTACAGACCTTTCTGTAACTGAGAGAAATCTAGCCTCCCCAGGGAAGGGGGCCTGGTGCTGCCATCCCACGCACCCCGGGGCTCCCATCGGTCTTGGCAGGTGTGGTGGGTAGCGGGGAGGGCCGGCGGGGAGCCCTGCACAGACACCTCAGTCTCCCCAGCAGGGTCAGAAAACCTGTCTCGTGTCACCGCCTCAGACAACCCTCCTTCAACAGCAAAGGACACGTCCTCATTTCCTCACCAGCCCGATCACTGCCCATTCGTCTGCGGAGTGCTTATGCTTCTGTAATATGCTCAAAGCAGCCTCACCAGCCAACGCGAAGGAAACGTTTCCCACCTGGGTACACGTGGCTACACGCAATTCCAAACGAGGGCCCTGCATAAACACGCACGCGGGACTCCTTTTTATGCAGAAAACCCTGCTTTTGTATCTCATCTCCTTATTGTCTCCTTGATCTCAAACCATAAGCTCTGCTCCAAATAAGGAGAATTCACACTGGAACCAGTGTGTTCCTTTGCCCCTGCTTTTTTGTTGTTCCTTTCCATCTCGACTACTCTTGCAATGGTTTTCCTATAACCCTACTCCTCTTTTCCGGGCCACTTCATTAATTCTTCTACAGCTCTGCCTCAAGCTGGTGAGGTGGGCCGGTCGGTGAGCAAGGAAAACACTAGACTAGACCACTTCCCAGCACAGCTCCCAGAGAGACCCTTCTCCAGTGCAAAACCACTTCACTCTGTATAGCCTGTGTGCCCGACGCCTTCCCCAGGTGAGGATGCTTGGGACCAGGGACTAGACTAAATGCATCTCAATGACCCCAGTTCCTCACCCAATGACTGGCACATAAAGGACAAATGAGCCAGAAACCCTGAGTTTTACCCCTGGACAGGTCATGAACCAGCTGGAAGACTTTTACTCATCAATAGGAGGGAGGAAGAAAGGGAGGGAGGAAGGGTGCGGAAAAAGAAAGAAAAGTGGAAGAAAGATAAAGAGAGAAGGAGGAAGGAAAGGGAGTTAGTTAAACCATGTGGTTTATTTGGTTCTCTTCTCTTGTAATGTTCTTTCGTTCTGTCATTTTCTTTCCAGACATGGGGCTCAGGCAGAGGACATCTAAGTGGACATCACACAGTTGACTACACAGATTCATTCTGAGAAGGGGGAGGAAGCCAGACAAAGGGTTTAACTTAGGACAGCCAGGCGCCGAGGAGCAGCGTGACATGTCAGGAGAAGGTTGGGGCACGTGGAGGGCACTCGGCTCGATCAACACCTTCAAGAACAGGAAGAAGCCAACACGGGGGATCTAGCTGATCAGAATCGGCTGCATGGTAACTTGGTGCCCTAACAAAATGAGGGGAAATTCTTTTCTCTTTAAAATGCATGGACATACTTCAACCCAAAGACCCCTCGCTTGGCCAGTGAGGGTGAAAATACACTCGTGCAAAAGTTGGGCTTGCATCGTTAGGCATTTAAAGTCTGTGTCATCGGAGAACTCATGATGCCACCTTGATCTCTCCTCTCAAGGCCCAGTGTCTCTCTGTGGAAGGGACAGAAAAATATGTCCTCACGTGCCTCAAACACAGAAAGCTGGATCTCAACAATCAATCTGCTGCTCGCAAGACTTGCTGCCTGATTCCAGGCCACGTGCAACATTTCCCCTGTCCTCTGCTTCTCTGCGCTGAGGACGGCCCCATTATTCTTCCATCTTTCAAGATTGCCATTATGATCATGCGGTCTCCCTAGACCAAGACCAACCAAAGACTCCAAAGGTTCAGCATTGGCCTCACGATGGCACAAACCATGGAGAGGGCAAAAGGCCGTCCAGTCTGTGTGTGAGGGTCTGCACTGGGCCCTGGGTAGGACAGCATCCAGCCTCAGGAGGTTTCCAACGCAGGTGATAGAATAAGACACGTGCACAAATAACTACACAACATAGAAGGGAAAAGAAGTGATGTTTTACTGGTTGCCCAGTAAGTGTTAGGAGCTTTACCTATTTACATTAATTTAGCCATGACCTCAGTCCAATGGGATATTTGTTACCCTAACTTTACAGATGACGAAGCCTATTGTCAGAAGGTTAAAGACTTCTCACAAAATCTTACATGTATTTAGTCAACAATGGGAGATTTCCAAATGCCAACCAGATACCATAGCTAATGCCCAGCACTCTAGGAGTTCCCAGAAGAGACACAGCATTTCCAGATGAACTCATCGGTAATGCTTCACGGAAGAGGAGCTATTTGTGTGGGGCTTTAAGGGACCAGTAAGATGCTGCTATGCGAGAGGAAAGAGATGCCAGGCAGAAGGACCAGGGAGTGACGGAAAGTAACAAACCACACGCCGGAAATGAAAGCACGACCTTGCTGGAGCCACGCTCATTGGAATTCCCATTTCTTAGTGACATGTGTCTCTTGAAATAAAGTATTAACGATGTCATTATCATGCATGTCTCATCTCTCCAAATACATAAACATCTCTGTGAAGGCTGGATCTATGCCAAATATCTTCAGATCCCCAAAAGGTCCACTCCCAGAGCCTTGAGTGTAGTCGTCACTTAACGCAAATCTTAAACGAACAGATAGCATCCCGAGACACATAGTGTACTTTTACAAGAATTCAACGGCAAAAATAAAATACCTCCACCCCTTAGAAAATCATTTGTTTTTTTCCTGGTCTGATCTTGCTGCATATTATCATTTTAACATCTGAGTACAACGAAAGAAATAAAATGTCATCTAAATATATATCAAATACCTATGAAGCAACCAACCTCTCCGTAATGCAGTAAGAGGCAGTGAGAAACCCACAGACTGATTTAACATCAGACTTGAAAAAAAGAAAAGCATTTATTATTTCTTTTCCAATTGCAAAAGTATGGCTTGATATTTTAAAGAGAAAATACAAGAAAAGGTATAAAGAGTCAAATGATAAACTCACAAACCAAGAAAGACATGAAGGAGGCCAGGTTTATTTCAAACACTTAAGCAGGCTGTTTTAAAGGTTTCTTCAATACCACACACACACACACACACACACACACACACACCCTAAACTGGCATTACACTGAGCAATGGCTTCACACAATCCCTTCACTGCCAAGTTCAAAATAAAAGGCAGACAGTACTTTCTTCTGTTCTTCCTTTCATACTGAAGGTAGCAAACAAACCACTGGTGAATGTGAACACGGCAGAGCTCCCGACACCCTGCCTGCAACACCTCGCCCGTCCAGGGCACGGGGAGTAAGTACACACACAGCCACATGCAGGGCGATTTGCAAAGACAGGACTGCCAGCACCTCTTCCTTTTATAGGTGAGGAAATTGAGGGCCAGTGAGATGAAATAAACGCCAGGCAGAAAGCAAGCCCATGGCTCCTCTGACTTCAGTAATTCTTTCCCTGAACTCCAGCACGTCTGAGTCATGACTGCTTTCTCTTCACGTTCAAGATTGGGTTAAATTTCTTCAATTACAGGTTGGGTCACCACTTTCCATAACGCGTGCCTGGCCACTCTCATTGCCAAGAGGAAAGGGCAGAGCGTAGCGATCCTCGTGGACACGCCCCCACTCAACTGCTAACAAAACAGAAGCAAAGGCTCCCTTCTGGGTGAGGCTTCCAAGCATCAGAGCAGACTGTTGAGAGGCTAAGTTTCAAAAAATAAGAACATAGGCCAGCGTTTATCTGGAAACCTCAGAGGGCTTGGCTCTGCTATAAAGACTCTCTTCCAAAGGCACCAACGTCTCCATCTACACTGTACATCTTCCCTAGCCCACCCCAGGGGAGAAACAGAAAAAAAATAAAATTAAAGGGTTTCAATAAGCAAGAAACCAAAACAAGGCACAGTTGACTTTTCCTCTTCTCGTGTGTCCGTGTAGTTTTCCAAAGGCCTCCACTGTCATAAAGCATCCTTTCAAGTATGAGAGGCAATCTGCACATTTCCAAAGAAGAACTGTTCTTAGAATCACAGAACGTGAGGGCTGGGGAGATGGTAGGAAGCAAAGGGTCACAGAGAAGAAGTGGCTTAGAGGAGAAACGTGTGATCTCTGTACCTGCAGGAAGGTGAGATCCAAGTCCTATTTGGTGCCAGACAAGTCTTGGGGGACCCATGGGACTTGGGGCTCCACGGGCTGTTCCAGCTGCAATTCTCCTGCCCGGATGTGAGCGCGCAAACGGACCCAAGGCCTCCACGCTCTTGACTAGCCATCAAATTCTGCAGAGGCTCTGAGTTTCCCTCCCACTGTTCCATCCCAGGTCTCAATTCCTCCTCTTTCTGTCCACCTTTTCCTACTCCTGGGAACCCCAGACCTCTCATTAGGAGAGGGGCTGTGAACATTTCAAGGCCTCCTAAGAGTCCAGGGGTGTGGAACTGAGAGCCCCCCGGGTTCAGGCCTGGGATGCTCGTGCCGTATAAGATCGCCGGCCTGGCCCGGGGCTGTGACTGGGCTGCAACAGCGCCTTTTACAGGGATCCGGAGGCCCCCTGTCCTGGCAGGGTGGGGACGGGGGAGGGGGAGGTGTGTATTCCAGATAAGTCACCGGGGCAACTTGACGGGAGCATCGCACGTCCCTGCCCGAAGGGGAGAAGAGGACGATCAGAGGAGAAGCCAGCCCTGCTCGACAGTCACCGAGCCACACGCTGGCTCATCTGAAGTGGAATTTAGGGGGGCTGACTGTTGGGGAAAATATAGTTCTTAATTCAGTACGCAAAGTCCTCTCAGACGGCCCCCTTGCTCTAGACCTTGATCTCTGCACAACCCACCGCAGTGTTGCTCTGCACCCTGGACGCTCAACCCAGATCATGACCCCGACCCTCTCC
This sequence comes from Eubalaena glacialis, assembly GCF_028564815.1. Classification (NCBI taxonomy): domain Eukaryota; kingdom Metazoa; phylum Chordata; class Mammalia; order Artiodactyla; family Balaenidae; genus Eubalaena; species Eubalaena glacialis. The sequence goes on along the minus strand of NC_083729.1, from coordinate 4,760,795 downwards.
TCCAGGGTTTTGAGAGAAAAGTGGCAGTTTCTCCACGTTTTCATCCTTTAGGTCTTCTGACGTTTGCCTTCTGCAACACAGAAGCTTAATTCACCTGTGCTGAGTTGATCTGGCCTCGGGAGAACAGGCACAGGTGTATAAAAATGTACAAAAATAAAAGACAGTGTGCCCTGAGTGCCGGATGAGTGGAGGGCGGTGGGCGAGGCAGGGGGCAGATGTGGAGTCAGGTAAACATGGCCATTAAGGGGGGTCAGCACTGACCAGCCCCGTGGCACAAGCCTGACCTCTCTGCGCCTCTGTTTCGTCATGGGAAAAACAGGGGCATAAGGCCTGTCTCGTGAGGTTTCCGCAAGGGATGAACCAGCCTCTCTGTGCACAGAGCCACTCAGGGCCTGGACAGAGGAAAACCTCCAGTGACAGCTGCCTGAATCCGGTGCTTCATGACAGGTCAGCACTGAACTGAAGGGAAAGGACTTTTAAATGATTCTTAAAGAAAAAACAAAACACTAAGCTCTCTAATATTCAATATAAACACACCACATCCTAACTGCAAGGGTTTTTAAGAAGTGGTCAGTGGGGCTGGTCATCCTTCACTGTCGCAGGCGCTGGCAAAGCTAGCCCTTTCAGCGCACGGCGGCGGTAGCCCAGGAGGACAGAGGTGAAGCCTCAACTCCTCGACAGCCCGAGGCCACCAGGCCCCCGACACCTGAGCCAAGGTCCGAGAAGATGGCATGAGGCTGGTGAATGTTCATGGTGAAGCCGGGCGTGTGGACGAGGGCGGGGAGACAGCAGTCTGGCCTTCCCCCTTCACGCTGCTGGCCAGCCCGCCTGCGTCTGGACAACCCGCCGGGCCGCTCAAGCCTCCGACCCCCAGTCGGTGTGTCTGTGCATCTATGTGTCTGTGTGTCTGTGCATCTGTGTGTCTGTGCATCTATGTGTCTGTGTGTCTGTGCATCTGTATGTCTGTGTCTGTGTGTCTGTTCATCTGTATGTCTGTGCATCTGTGTGTCTGTGTCTGTGCGTCTGTGCATCTGTGTCTGTGTATCTGTGCACCTGTGAAGGCAGGCGGGCTGGCTTAGGACCAGGAAGGGGCCCCAGGGTCTTCACAATGATTTGGGGTAGAAGGGAAGGGGGTTCTGCGTCCTCCACCCCAGCTCAGATCACACATGATAGCTGATTTGGAGGGAAAAAGTTCCACTGCCAAAACAAAAGCAGTTTGTAACATGTGGCCTATATTCGTTGCTAAGGCCCCTGTGGGTCTGAGACCCTCTGACTGAACGCTGCAGCTGTGGACAGGCTCTAGGTCTGGCAACACCACCTACCCTGACAACAAAACCAAGGACCGAAGGGCCCCTGTATTCCTCTAAATCCCGTGTTTTCAGGCACTCGCACCCTCCTGGGGTCAGCGACATCTGTGCAACGTGCGGGACAAACCCCTCACACCTCCTACCGAGATTCAGGGGAACACCGGACTGATTGGGAGGGAAGGCCAGCCTGGGACCCTCTGGGAAGTCAACTGTGGTCACACGGATGTTCCCAGAATAGTGGACGCTGAGGCTCTGGCCTGGCCCAAAAAGCCACATCAAAGGCCCAGGAACTTGCCACTATGATTCAGGAGAGAGGCTGCCATGTCATCAGCTAAAGGTGCGAGTCCCAGCCCGACTGTGTGATGCCCAAAGGGGCCCAGAGCTTCCCCGGAACCACAGGCGGGTCCCATGCCACTTTCTCAAGGTCTGTGCCAAGAGGCCTGGGGGGAGCTAAGGACCTTCCTTCTTAGAAACTGCTCTACCTGCAGTAGGGCTTTTTTTCTCCCTCACTGGGTGATGGAAGGAGAGCAAGAAGAGCTTGTCTGTTTTTTGTCCGTCTGTCTGTGTACACCATCTCTGTCACAGCATTAGCGAGTTAGCTGGGCTTTGTCTTTCCATCACTCCTGTTTACTTTCTGGACCTTTCCCAGCTTCTACAGGAGCAGCAGTCCAGAGCAGGGGGCCTGCGGAGGGGCCGCAGGGGCAGGGCCGATGGGACGGGGCCCAGCATCCTGAGAACAAGCGGGCCTGCCCCCTGAGGTAGCCGCACGACAGCCACCCCACAGACTGCCGGGCGTCCCTCTGTCCGCTCCACGCACGGGGCAGAAGCCCTCCAGGGACCCACATGCTTCCCGGAACGCCCCCTGCCGCTCCCAGCCCAGTCTGTCGGTGACTGATGGGACACATTCAAGATGAGGTGGCCTCGGTCCAGGAGAAAAACCGAGAACCTGTATCGGGCTGCTGACCAGTCAGGACAGGGCGCTGGGAAAGCAGGGAGTGTGAGGTCCCCACGGGGCCTACAGGGTGACACACAGGGTGACACACAGGGTGACACAGCTCAAAGACTGGAAAGGGTGGAGCAAAGGACACTGCTTTTATTACAACGAAAGCATTTGTAGAATTAGCTCTCAGAGCAGCCCTCTAAGTGTCCTCTGGGATCTATGAGAGGCCCAGAACCGAAAAGGCTCAAAAAGTCTAAGTGTTGAGAGAAATTACAGTGTTATATAATCCCATAAACATGGCTGAGAGCCAGCGCCGTGCCAGAGCGCTGTGCAGAGCTGCTTGGGAGAACAAAGAGACGAACCCCGTGGGGCAGCCTCCCTGGCAGAGGCCACAGCGCCGTCCGTACATCAGGGGCTTGGAGCCCAGGACCAGCGCCAAGGTGAACGTCAGGTAGAGCAGGTTCCCTCTGAGTGACCCCATGGCAAGCTCCCTCCTCTCCATCACATCCTTCCAAATACCCATACTGCGCACACACGTGTAAGGGGATTCAAGAGGGAATTTTTGAACTGTAAACGCAGTTCGTTTACTCACTGACTAAGTGCATGGCCCTCCAGGCGCTGTCAGAGCCCAAGGAGATGCACGGTCTTCCCCACCAAGCTCACAGCTCGCTCAGAGCTGGTTAAATCCTGATGACAGGGAGGAGGGACACAGGCTCCAACAGAAGCAAACGCAGGGGACAGGAGAGGGGCTTCTCCACCGAACTGGCTCTCAGGACAGCTTCCTGCAGACACTGGACAGAGGGAAGGGAGTAACAACTGAGAAATCACTCCTTGGACTCCAGCCAGGTGTGTGCCGGGGGCCTCAGAGCAGACAAGGCTGCAGGTAGGCTGGAGCTGCCTCGTGGGTTCAGATAAAGACTCTTATCTTGGTCCTTGAAGCTCTGGGAGCCAGTGATGGAGTTTTGAACAGAGAGTATGTTTATCATTTTAGGACGATTACTCCGCGGCAGTAATCCAGTTAGATTACCGGGGCAGAGAAACCAGTTAGAACTTTGCTGAAGATCAGTAACAATTTGGAAGTGGCCTCTCTGTTTTCAGTAGTGTATGTACATAGTGAAAGGCTACCAGAGAACGTGTGAGGGCGTGGGATCTAAAGTTGCAAGCCTTCCAGAGCGTGATGCTGAGGCAGCCCAGTGCCCCCAGGGGCCAGTAGATTAAAAAAGAGCATCTTTGAGGACATACCAGTAATGAGACGAAAAGAACCCCTAAGATTCAAGAGACCTAGACTCAAGAGCCAATTGCACATTAACTTCACAAGCTCTTGGATGATTCCACACCCCCTGGAAGCCTCAGCACCCTCACCTGTAATGTGGGATTAAAAGCAACCACCCCACTTCTCATGGGGCGGTCATGGGGACTGCACAAATGAAACGGGAAAGCATCAGAGGCGTCCGCGTGGGAGCGTCAAGGCAGGGAGCTGGCGGCCCCTTCTTCTCCCCGCCCCCTGACTCTCTAGTTCAGCCACTTCACAACTATTTCAGGTCCATACGTGTGCCAGACACTGAGGCTACCGAGACAATTAAGGAAAGCGCCGCCCTCAAAGAGTTGACAAGAAAATAAATGACCATTACTGTGCATCTTGTCCCAGAAAAATAGAAACAAGAGAGGAATTTGCCAGTCGGCAGCCAAGACTCAATCCTCTATGAATCACACCCCCCCCCTTACCATGTAATCTGGGATATTCTGGAACAGCCATAAGCCTTGAAAAGATTCAGAGGGACCACCTCGTTGTCAAAGGTCTCGGAGGGCTCAAGGCCATGTGATATTTTTATAGCTTCTTTTGGAGTCACGAGCAGTACAGATTTTGTACTTACTCTGAATTTAACCAGCATTTAAGCGTGCTGATTATAGCTGCAAATACACTTTTTGCTCCTGCGTGTGGTTGGAGAGGTGGCCAGGGAAGAAGCCTTGGAAATTTACAGAACAGAAATAGCATGTGGTCTGTCTGCTTGAAGGAATGGGTCGCTCTGTGACCAGCAGTGAGAAGACCAGCAAAGGGCCTGAAGCAAACCCAAGACAGAGAATAAAATGAGGCTTTTTGTCACCATCTCTCTGTTACCAGCCACCTTTTCCCCAGTCTGGGAGACCCCTAAGAAAGCCGGCAACAGACCCGGGGCTGGGGTTTCAGAAGACACAGGACGCAGCAAGTCTAGCTGGTGAACTGGGGTCACCCAAGCAAAACGTCTAGACGTGGTTCTGAATATAAAGAAAATAATGAAAGTGGAAACGTGGAAATCGCTTCCTAATGGGCTTTGCACGAAGGAGCAGTTGTCCTGGCTGTGGAAATGAACTATTCGTGGCAGAAAGGCCTAGAAAAGGATGCAAAGACCTGATCTGTGGTCCAGCCCCCAGCCAACCTGGGGACCCTTTGAGGTCTCCAGCTGCCCCTCTGCTGAGCTAGGAGCTAGAAAGAAAGGCCTTGTGTGAGGTCTGCACTTCCCCGGCCCTCCCTGGGGGCCAGGGTGGGCAGGCCTTCACTGGCACGGGCTACAGGTGCCCCAAGTTTGTTCCAATCTGAGCCTGTTTATTTTTGAGACATCAGGCTTCCAGAAGACTTCTTTGAAGAAAGGATCACTGAACCACCTCCCCGAAATAACTGTGGAAACCACGTGCTACATGAGCAGCACGATTTCCTTTAAGCAGAACACTCCACAATTCTATATCCAGACACATCGGCACTGCCTGGCAGGGAAGCATGCAGGAGAAGAGGGCATGGCGATCTTGCCCCATAGGGTCTGGCATAGTGCCAGCCTTTGGATAATGAAACCCTGGTATGTCCCAGAACTTCAAGTCACTGAGAAAAACATGGGACAGAGAGGTTCCTTTTTAAAGAAATACACACTTGGACTTTTTTTTTTTTTTTTTTTGAGGGAAGAGGGTGTATGTCTCTTTGTAAGTGTTGATATACTATAGAAAATAAGGGTAAAATGAAATTATAGAATTAAAAAATCTAGAATACCATGTTGATAAGAAGTAATGTTAATGCTGTTGTGTCCTTTCTGTATGTTTGTATGATGTATGAAGGAAGCCCCTCTGTTTACATACAGGTTACATCTGGATCGGTCATCTGGTCCAAACTGACCAACAAATATTTCTTTACACTAACACTTGCTGCACCCATTTCACTGACCATCTACATAAGTGTCATGAAAACCTTCCTAGCAGTAAGGGGTTATCACCCACAGTGATGCTCCCAATACTGAAATGGGCTTGGAAACCATCCGTATCTTCGGTAGCAACAAAGATGTAATTACTTTAAGACAAAAAAATGGGAGATATCTACTTCTCTCAACACCATGAATTAGATTCTGCAAAGGTCTCTCACACTGGAAGATAACTAAAGTTCAGTTAAAATACTGAACCAAAAATAAATAAATAAGTACCCCTAGCTTATATGCTTCCAAGTTAATTACAGTGTTCTGAGGCTTTTGTGTATTTTGAGAATTAAGGAGTTAAAATATTTATTTTAGACCTTAGATGTATTTATGGTAAAATTTCAGCAGTTTCCACTAAGAGAAGAGAAATTGAATATATAACTGCCCAATGTAAAAGGAGGAAGTGGAAAAAGAATACAAAGAAACAAACATGCACTTTAAAAAAAAAGCAACAAAGAAAATAGTATAAAAATAATTTAGTAGGAAAATAACCAACCCTATTAAATCGTATGAGAAATAAACTGATTAAACTCAATAGCCAAAAGAAATAAATGATAAAATTGAAATTTAAAAACAGCGATACACATAAAACCATAGGAAACTGGAAAGATTGGAAGTCAAAGGATGGAGAAAGGTGGTCCAGAAAAATGCAACCCAAAGAAAGCTATCGGACAAAAGAAGACTTAAAGCAAAAAACATAGCTAGAGTAAAAGAAGGCAATTATGTAACAATAAAATACCCAATTCATTACGTAGCTATAGTAATTCTAAGTTTGTATATATCAAATAGCTTCAAAATATAAAAAGTAAAAATAAAATAGTTTCTGAAAAAAATGACAAATATACCACCACAGTGGGGAAATCACAATACATTGTTTAATATAGCAAATATAGAAAATTAGGAAAAATAGAGGTGATATGAAAAGCACTATTAACAATCTAAATTTAATACACATAGGAACTCTCATAACCAACAAACTGAAAATCCACAATCTTCTCAAAAATACACAGAACATTTACAAAAACTGACCTTACACAGGGACATAAAGAATGACCAGCAAATTTCTAGTAGCTGGTATTATATGGATCATGTATTTTGACATCAGTGCAATTAAGACAACATCAATAATGAAAAGATTCTCCATGCTTGAAAATCACAGAAGACTTATCAATAAACTCATGGGTTTAGAAGAAAATACTGAACTTTAAAAACATGTAGAACTAAACATACTGAGAATATTGTTTAACAAAACCTATGAGATGCCATTTAAGCAGTACTAAGAAATTTATAATCTTAAATGCTTATATTTAAAAAGAAGTCTAAAAGTTATTGAGCTGTCTCTGTCTTAAGAAGTTAGAAAAGCAACTGCAGAATAAACACAAAGCAAGTAGAAGAAAAGACCTATTAACAGGTAAACAAAAATAAATAAAACACAAAGTTAAAATAGAGTCAACAGAGTCAAAAGTATTTTTCTTTGAAAATAATAATAAAACATACACTGTCTGGCAGATTGGTCAAGGAAGAAAAAAGAGATATGGCCCAATTAACATATTTGTAATGAAAAAAATGGATAGCAGGGATTTTAAACTAAATGAATAATTTTAGGCTAATTTTAATTTGAAAAACAGGTAAGTAGGAATATACTCCTAGAAAAATATAATTTAAGAAAACTGAAAGAAATTCAGTTTAAAAAGAAATAGGGATTCAGATCATTTTAAAAGCCTCAAAAAAATTAAATAGATAAAAATCTTGCAACGAGGAAAGCACGAGTTCTTGTTTTTAGCTGAGTACTTCCAAAATTTCAAGAGCAGATAATTCAAATCATACAGAAAATCTTGCAAGAAATAGAAAAATAGAAAAAAAAAATCCTCTCTCTAAATCAGACAAAAAGCAGTTAAAGAAAGGAAAAATAGAGGCCAAACTTACTCATGAGTAAAGAAACAAAAATTTAAAACAAAGTAAGAGCAAATAGAATCCAGATGTGCATCAGGCATGTATTTAGGGGAAAAAAAATAAAGTCAAACAAGCTAGATTTATCCTAGGCATAGAAGAGAGTTTACCATCGGAATGAGCCATACGTGTAAGATAACATAGTAATAGGAAAACAGTGAAAATCATACAGTCATCCTAATAGATGCAGAGCAGCCTTTGATAAAACTCAGCATACACTTAACGAATAAAAGCAGAAAACAAAACTCTGTAAAACAGAAACATAAGGGAACTTCCTTAACCTAATAAAGGGTATTTGGAAAAAAAGTGATAGCAAACAACATTCTTAATCAAATTAGAACACTCCTTATAAAGATTAGGAACAATGAAGGGCTATCTTCTATTGTTCCAATTCATTATTGTACTGGAGGTCCTAACTCAAACAAGGAAAACAGGAAAAAGAAAATCTGAGAATTGAAAGGAATAAACCATACTTTAATTATTCACAAATGGCTTTTTACATATAGGAGGATCCATAGACAAAATATTAGAAATACTAAAGGTTTAGTTAAGAGGCTGGATGCAAGATCAATGTATAGATATTAATTACACTTTTATCCTCCAGCAAAGATGCCATCTCTGAAGGCACCCCAAAACTGAGGTGGCTGGAAACAAACAAACATGTCACATGTACCTAGGAGCACACAGCAAATGAGTAAGACCTATCTACAGAAAAGTATAAAGCTTTCCCAAAAAACACTTGTGAAGACAAATATATGGATACTGACACAATGTTCATGGATAGGAGAACTCAATATCAAAAAAAGTCAATTTTTTCTCAATTGATCTATAGATTGAATGCAATCCAAGCAAATTCCCCACAGGTTTTGTTGTTGTTTTTATTGTTGCTATTGCTGTTTCATAAACTAACTCTAAAATCTCTATAGAAGAGCAAAAGTCCACATACAGCCAAACATCACCCAATAAGAGGGAAAAGATGAAAGGATCAAATATCAAGACTTCGTAGACAGCTACAGTAATTAAGAGCAGGCAGCACTGATACAGAGGTGGGCAAATTAACCAACATACAAATAGAGACAACACACAAAAAAAACCCATGCACTTAGGGAAACTCAATATATTATAGACTGTACATCCCAGATCAATAGAAAAAAAGGATTATTCAATAAGTGGTACTAGGCGAATTATTATTCTTTATGGATAAAAATAATCCTGGATTCCTCTATCACACACAAAAATTAATTCCAAATAATTGTAAAACTGATAAAAGAAAATAAGGGAGTAATTTATAACCTTGGGATACAGAAGAATATCTTAAATGAAAGGCTCTAACTATAAATGGCCAAGGTTGTATACATTAAATACATTAAAATCAAGAACTCCTGTTCATCAAAAAGCACCTTGTGAAAATATATGGCACAAACTAGAAGGTAATATTTTTAACAGTATGAATCTTCAGAATATATAAAGAATGCTTTCAAATCAATGAAAAAAAATATACAACCCACTGGGAAACTAGACCAAGGAGATGAACAGTCCTTTTACAATAGATGAAACAGATGATAATTAAATATGTGAAAAGAAGCTCAATATTATTGGTACATTAAGTTCACTTTACTATTAATTTGTCAAAAATTAAGAAGTCCAATAACACCAAGTGTTGGGATAAGGCAGGCATGAATCTTAAAGCAAACTTTTATTCCCTGCTGATGGCAATGTGCCTTGGTGGTATAATCACTATGGAAATCACCAGGACATTTTCTTGTAAAGCTGGTCATGAATTAGCCTTTCTTCAGGCCCAAACTCTCCTCCTAGGTATATAACCAAGGGGAAAAAAATGGTGTACGTATAGCAGAGATATGTGCAAGAATATAAATAGCAGAGTATTTTGTGACAGTAAAAGACTGAAAATAACTCAAACACCCACTGACAGGAGGAAGCATGGATGTCAACCTTATCAGATATTATGTAAGTGAGATGAATAAATATAGCCTCACGGAACAAGGTGGTTAAATCTTAGAAACAAAACGCTGAACACAACAGCATGACACAATTTTTACTGAGTAACATTATATATACTTTTAGGAATACAGACTACCAAAAATAGCACGGGAAGATTAAATGATAGTGTGGGGGAAAGAGCAGTCAGATAGAGGAAAATGTCCACATCAATGTCACAGTGTTAATGATGTTTTTGTTTAAGAGACAGGTTGATGGATATTCACTAATTATGCTTCATAACTCACATACATAAAGTGTTGTATGTACCGGATCCGACTTAACACATTTCTTTAAAAGCTCTGCTTAGAATGGTGTTGTCTAATCTGGTTCAGATTTAAAATGGGTATCTTTTCATGGGTACTAAATTTTCTAGATGGGGAAACTAAAAAAAAAATTAAAAATAAATAGTGGTTTTCTCTAGGGAGGACAAAGAGATGAAGCATTTACATTTGTATTTAATAACCTGTCTGTATTTTAATAATTTTACTACATGCATATACGTATTTTAAAAATTGAGTAACCAGCTTAACTGGTAAGCTTTAGGAACTCGAATTTGGTGGTTATGAGCAACGATAGCTCATTGGATTCAGAAAGCTCATTGTTGATTCATCATCGATGAAATTAAAGAAAACAAGGATGTCCGGGCTGAGCTGGTGGCCAGCTCTCTGAACGGATGTCCTGGACCATGCCCACACCGCCCCCCCAATCCCACGCCTCCATCTCCCTGGCCAGGGAGGCAGCTCTGGGCACAAGAAGTCCAGATTCAACTCCAATACCAGCTCTTAAGGTCTACAGATTTCATGATCCTTTCAATAAAGAGGACACCCTTTGGGTCCTGTCCTATAAAAGAATAAGAACCTTCCTCAGATTCTGTACTTGTAATTTCTTCTCTATTCTATTGGAAGCTTTTTGATTCCCTAAACACGGGGGAAAAAAGGACTATGAAATGTTTTCCCCTGGCTAGCCCCCTCTTCAAAGATTATGAAATATGATTTTTTCCCCATCTTGGAGCAATTTATACACAAAACATCCTGCTTCTTGTTAATCCTCACATTCAGTTCACTCACTCACACAGTGGAGAAATCACAGTATGATCTTCATTCTGATGTTTCAAAACCCCATAGTTCATTTGATTTTCCTTCTGGGGGATATTAGTGATAAGATTACACTCTCTGGTGTTCACTTCAGCTTGCACCACAGTGTTGAACTTGAACTGAGCAGAGAGAATCCAGAACAAAATTACAAAGTACCTTGTGGTCATCTTATACAGCCTACACTTCCTAACACTTCTAGGGATGGATGCCCCAGAGCCCAACTGGCCTCTTCCCTCACCACACCAACCCCGCCCACTAATGGACTTCACAAGGATGTTCCTAAACTCTGCAAATAATTCATCACATTTCAATATATATAGCCCCTCCCATAGTTACTACTGGCACTCAAGATGTCTTGCAAACCTAAATAACTTCCTGTTGGCATGGATGCAGAGGAAGTGACATTCTAATACATTGCTCATGGGACTGCCGAATGTTACAGCCAATGTAGAAAACAGTTTGGAAGTTTCTTGTAAAGTTAACCATATCCAGCACAAAAAAAAAAAAAAAAAAAAACTTAAATAACTTCCTTTCTGAACTTTCTGAACCAAGATGTTCTCCAAGACTTCCTAATCTTCCCTGCTTTCCTGGGGGCTGAGAGTCCATACAAAACCTTCCTTATCAGGCAGAAAGGTCAAGTGAGATCTGGAAGTTGGGTGTCCTGGCTTTGTTGGGCTCCACCACCAATTTCCAGTTGCATCATCTTGAACAAGTCGCTCTCAGTCTTAGTTTTCTCAACTGGACAGTAGGAAGAACAATAGCTATAATCACAGGAGAGCTGTGTAAGCTAATAACAGTACACAGTGCACATGGAGGTTCCTGTATGAACTCCAAAGCGATATACCAACGACAGCTATTAGCAGCCATCACTAGTTACCTCATCTCTCCCTAGACATTTGGACAGTGGCTTCAGAAGCCAGAGAGTAAATCAAACTCTCTAGGGTTGTGGCTTCTCCCTCCTGTGCTGGAAGACATCCCTTAGCCAGATCCTCCAAATTCCTGCAGCCCTCCCTAGTAATCAGAATATCCCTCCTCAGAGAACAAAACGCGCATGACTGTGGGAACGCCTAGCCCTCCCCACAGCTGTGAGCAATATGCTTCCTGTCATCTTGTTTGCATCTTCTGTGGTTCCAAGGTCCGGCCCCACCTGCACGCACACCACCCTCACCACCCCTTCCCTCAGGTCCCAGAGGAGGCTGCAGGTGGTCATTTCACTTGCATTTGGTTCCTAACCAGTAAATAATAGCTGACAGTTGTTTACACATCATGAGAAACGTCCCCATCCTTCACTCACATCTGATCCTCACAAGGGACTTCCGGGTAGGTAGGGAAGCATTGCTGTCATTCCCGTTTTGCTATGAAAAAATCCAGGCTCTGAGATGTCAGTGACTTTCCCAAGCTGCACTGGGCAGTTAGTGGAGAAGCTGGGCCTAGGCCTGTCTTCTGACCCACTGTGTCCATCACTTCCCACCACACCACAAAGCCTTGAATTTGCTCTGTGTGGCCCAAAGCAGAGATTTTCTGGTTTTGCTGGAGAGGGGCTGGGCTATAGCCAAAAATAACCTTTTACAAGTACACAGGCCTTTAGCACATTCCTCAGTCGCCATTAAAAATTATAGAAGAATTTTAAATAGTTGCAGAATACGTAACCTCTGGCATATTGGAAATATTGCCTTTTTAAAATAAAGTAGCAACAGTTCAAAAAATGTAATTTCTAGTATATCATTTATTTTTTTTTAATATGCATGAATAGCTGAAGCAATCCTGAGAAAGAAGAACAAAGCTGAACACTTCCCAATTTCAAACTATATGATGCAGCTATGGTAATCAAAACAGTATGGTGTTGGGTAAAACAGACACATAGATCAATGAAACATAATAAAAATCCCAGGAATAAACCCATATGTATAGGATCAATTAATTTTCAACAAAGGCACCAAGAATATACAATGGGGAAAGAATAATCTCTTCAATAAATGGTGTTGGAAAAACTGGATAGTCACGTGCAAAAGACTGAAACTAGACCCCTATCTTACACCATAAATCTCCTAGAAGAAAACCTAGGCAGTAAGCTCCATAACACCAGCCTTGACAATGATTTTTTTTTTATTTGACACCAAAAGCAAAGGCAACAAAAGCAATGTAAACAAAAAAGTAAACATCAAACTAAAAAGCTTCTGCACAGCAAAGGAAACCATCAACAAAATGAAAAGGCTACCTACAGAATGGGAAAAAAATATTTGTAAATCTTACGTTTGATAAGCGGTTAATATCCAATATAGAAAAAACACATACAACTCAATAGTAAAAGTACAGGGCTTCCCTGGTGGCGCAGTGGTTAAGAATCCACCTGCCAATGCTGGGGACACGGGTTCGAGCCCTGGTCTGGGAAGATCCCACATGCCGTGGAGCAACTAAGCCCGTGCGCCACAACTACTGAGCCTGCGCTCTAGAGCCTGCGAGCCACAACTACTGAGCCCATGCGCCACAACTACTGAAGCCCACGCGCCTAGAGCCCGTGCTCCACAGCAACAGAACCCACCGCAATGAGAAGCCTGCACACCGCAATCAAGAGTAGCCTCCGCTCACCGCAACTAGAGAAAGCCCGCGCACAGCAACAAAGACCCAACACAGCCAAAAATAAATAAATTTATTTTGAAAAAATAGTAAAAGTACAAATAATCCAATTTTAAAACGGGCAAGGAACTTAAATAGATATTTCTCCAAAGGAGATGTACAAATGGCCAACAGGTACATGAAAAGATGCTCAACATCACCATTCATCAGGGAAACACAAATCAAACCACAAGAAGATGTCACCTCACACCTGTTAGGATGTCTATTATCAAAAAGACAAGAGTTAACACATGCTGGCAAGGATGTGGAGAAGAGGGTACCCTTGGACACATGATGGAGATGTAAACTGGTACAGCCACTATGGAAAACAGTATGGAGGGTCCTCAAATTATTATAAATATAACTACCATATGATCTAGCAATCCCACTACTGGGTATATGTCGAAGGAAACAAAATCATGAACTCAAAGAGATATCTGCACCCCCATGTTCACTGCAGCTCTATTCACAGCAGCCAAGGTATGGAAAAACCTAAGGGTCTGTCGGCAGATGAATGGATAAAGAAAACATGATATGTGTGTGTGTGTGTGTGTGTGTTTGTGTGTGTGTGTGTGTGTATATATATATATATATAAAATTATTATTATTATTATTCAGCCTCAAAAAAAGAGGAAACCCTGCCATTTGCAACAACCTGGATGAACCTGGAGGCTATTTCTCTGTCTGGAAATAAGCCAGACAGAGAAAAAGACCACACGGTATCACTTACATGTGGAATCTAAAAAAAAGGAAAGAAAGTAAAACTCAGAGAAACAGCAAAGAGTAGAAAGGTGGTTGCCAGGTGCAGGAGGGTGTGGGAAATAGGCAGAGGTTGGTAAACGAGTGTAAACTTTCAGTTACAAGATGAATAAGATCTGAGGATCTAATGTACAACATGCTGACTATAGAGGCCCCTTGTTTCAACAAATACACTCAGAAAAAAATTTGAGAAAAAATACATTCATTTCAATGCACCTCTCCATAGAAAATACCTTAATACATGATTTTATTATAACCATGTTTCAACTGTATGTTTGTCCATAGTATTTGCATATTTAGCTCCTTCCAATAACTCACTGTCAAACCAATGAGCCAATGAGAATTCCTTTCTATCAGAAAGATTTTACCTTGTTTTTAAATTCAAATAAGTGTGTTTATATATAGATGATAGATAAATTACGGAATACACTCATAAAGTCAGCCATTAAAATAAGTAAATTCAGGATTAAAATGAGATTGAGATAATTCAATTATGCTACGCAGTTTTCAATACATAATAATGACTAGATACTAAAGGTTTCCTCACTGATATTAATCAAGCAATGCTAAATGTAGCTAAAATCATAAGTATGATAGAAGGATGATATTTCTCTGGTAAAAGTGCTTGCATGTGTTTGTGAAGCTCTGCTCTTAGGCTTTGGGGAATAATCAAAAACGTACTGTATTTTTTAAATCGGGGGGAAAATATTCCATTAATTTTGTTAAGCCACATGATCAAACTTTTCCTTTTGACTGTTTTCCCTGCTTTCCATCTTTTCTTTGTATTAGGAGAACAAGAGTGCCCAATGAATCTGTCCAAATCACTTTTTAAAAAAAATCCTGTCACTACCCTTAGCAAATCATAATGGTTCCCGACCAGCCACAGGAAAGAGTGTAACTCCAAACCTGCAGGGTCCAGCCCGCGTGGCCTTCCGTACCGCCTTCTCATCTCTGTCCGTCTCTCCTCTCCACTCAGACATGTCTCAGCCGTGAAGGGATCTAGTACTCAGCGCCCACTTCCCACAGCCTCACTTCTGCTCTGTCCTGCGCTCAAGTTTTGGGAATTGGCGTTCCACATCTGCTTGTTAACAGTAGTCAAAGGAAAACATAACAGCAGAAACCCGCCCCATGTCTACTCTTCCATCCCTCTTGGCCCAAGCACATGACCTTGCACATAACAGATGTTCATTAGGTGTCTGATGCTTGGCTGTCTAGAGAAATCCACACTGTCCTAGGGAACAGGCACTTGCTTCTCCTTGACCAGTGGTTCTCGCTGCCTCTGGACTTTGGGATGTGGAAACACCGGGAACGCTCACGGAGACTTACCCAGGAAATACTGACTTGACAGCACGGCTTAGAGGATAGCACATATAGCTCTCAAAACAAAACAACAAAAAGAACAAAAAAAAATTCAAAGAAACTGCAATTGAGACAAATGTGGGAAATGTGGTCGTTAAGATTTCTTTTAACAGGACCTTCCACCATAGCATCTCAGAACAGCATCTCTAAGTGTTTCTATTTCGAAAAATATTGCTCGTGTAACCACCTCAGCCACTCCAAAACCATGAGAAGTTAAGCAGGGTATTGATATTTTCGATTCTAGTTAGAGTTTTAAACGACCTTTGCCTTAAAGCTTCACCAGCGAAGAGCAGGGTTGAGCCCAGCTGTCCCAGCTGCAGCTCTCCAAATGCCGGCCATTCCCAAGGCTGAGTCAAGGCCAAGGCTCAGTTAAAGTTTCTTAACAGAAGATTTATTTTCTTACTAATGACATTCTCCACTTGGGGAAGAAAGAAAAAGAAAAAAGAAAACTATCTTTTAGATATAGCTACGTCAATGACAGAAGTGTGAATTGGGGGTGGTTTATATCCTACGGAGGCTGTTTCTCTTTATGAATCCTAAACATTTAAAAATATCTTTGCTTGTGCTGGAATGCCATTTTCTGGTATTTTGGCTTCTTCAACATGAATCTTTTGTAACTATGAAGCCATTTCAGCTCTTGGAATTTGCTGGAGACAGATTCCCAAACAGAACGTCCTGGGAGGTGGGAGTGGGCAGATTCAGGAAAGAATGCACAATTCCACTTGGCCTTGCAGTACATTTTTTCCAGGGTGCTTTCATGTTTTCCTCATACCTGAGGGAACTCTATCTCTGGACCAACAAATGTACTGCAGAGAGGGATGCAATAACCCTAAAACGTTAAAGTCGAGGTTAAAAAAAAAAAAAAAGAAAAAGAAAAATCCTCTTAGTGTCCAAGGCCTGTGAAGAAGGGGAAGGGCAGCTTCAAATGTCAGCTGTCACATTTCCTGTGTGTTTACTGCACGGATGATCCGGCTGCAGGCCTCCCTCTGCCTCAGCAAAGAAATGTGTTGGTAAGAAATCAGCAAGATATCCCCCGTATTACCAGAGGAACATTGGTAATATTGGTATCTGGTTCGGGATTCAACAAGAGTTCTCGAGCAGGCCCTTTTACAGGGCAGGCAGTGAGGGAGTTCCCTGGTGGCCTAGTGGTTAGGACTCCACACTCTCACTACGAGTTCAATCCCTGGTCTAAGAACTAAGATCCCACAAGCCTAGAGGTGTGGCCCCAAAAATTTAGAAAATAAAGGGCAGGCAGTGAAAAGGCAAAGCGGGGTGATGAGAACCTGAGGCTCGGGGGAAAGAACGTTGGAATTTAGGTTCCCGAAAGCATCCCAAATCCCCAGGTTTAGGCACACGGTCAGCCCACCACCTCTTGTCTCCCCAGCCGCTCTCTCCAGTGTCCCCGGCCAGACAGCTCTGGCCCTTCTCCTGCACCTCCAATCCCCCCATCGCCCAGCCCAACCTCCTCCTCATGACTGATGTCCTCTGTCCTCAAGTCACCGTGGTAATCTCCAGGTGACCTGGGCCATCTCTCTCCTGCAGATGCTATTGCTGGGGCCACCCCTTTCAATTTGTCCCTCTCTGCTCAGCCAAATGATAATTCAATTTTTTTTTTTTTTAATTTTATTGGAGTACAGTTGATTTACAAATTTGTGTTAGTTTCAGGTGGACAGCAAAATGAATCAGTTATACTTATATATGTATCCATCATTCTTTTTCAGATTCTTTTCCCATATAGGTTATTACAGGATATTGAGTGGAGTTCCCCGTACTGTACAGTAGGTCCTTGTTAGTTATCTATTTTATATACAGTAGCGTGTATGGACCTAGACATTATACTAAGTGAAGTGAGTCAGACAGAGAAAGACAAATATCATATGATATCATGTATATGTGAAATCTAATTAAAAATTGATACAAATGAACTTTTGTACAAAACAGAAACAGACTCACAGATCTCCATAATTCAATTCTTGAGCTATTGTGTGTGTGCCCTCAACTCCCCAGCTGAGCTGTCTAGAAAAACACACAATCTCTCTCACTGATGGGGTCTTTCAACTTGCGGCCAAGAGCTCCAGGTGGACTCTTATGACTAACAGGTGATCACTCCGCACCTCCTTCCCTTCTTCCCCAAACTTACAAGCCCTCCTGCACCATGGCACTCTCAGCTGGTGACTTGACTTCCTATTTCACAAAGAAAATAGAAGCAATCCGAAGAAAACTCCTCTTCTGAGCACCACCTCGGCACCCATGTATCTGTCATTTAGTCCGTCCCCCACCAGTAACTATCTGTGCTCTTCCTGAAGCAAACAACTCCACCTGTACACGAACGCACCTCCCTCACCCACTCAAGACATGCTTCCAGCAACCCTCTGTCCTATATTATCAACTTTTTACTCTCTACTGAATCATTCCCATCCATGTATAAATAACGTTAATGCTTCCAACTAAAAACGAATTCTCTTGGCCTGACTTACCCCACCAGGTACCACCCCATTTTCGGCTCCCCTTTGCAGCAAACCTTCTCCAAACTGCGGTCAACAATCTCAGTCTCAAGAGTTCTCCCTCCGTCTTTCCCTCGGTTGCCATAGTCACCAGACCCACATGACATTTTGCTGTTTCTACCGAAGGCACCAATGACCTGCGTGGCACTGACCCAAGAGTCAATTCCAGTCTCCACCTCATCTGGCCCATCCACACGCTGGGCACAGCTCACCATTCCCTCCTTCTGAAGCGATTTCACGTGGCTTCCGAGATGCCTCACCCTTGGATTTCCCCTCCCTCTCCGGGGACTGCCTCTTGGTGTCCCTCTTCCCTTGCTCCTCCTAAAGCCGGAATGTTCCAGGGCCCCCTCCTGAGAACTCCTCTCTCACTAGGATCTCACTGACCTTACTCCTTTAAATACCAACTGCAGGACAAAGACCCCCGTTGTACCTCCAGCTCAGATCACCATCTTCAACTATCAGATCTGGATATACCTGTCCACTCAGCAACTCCATTTGGGGGGGGGTCTTACAATCTCAAACTCAACCTGTTCAAAACTGAACTTCTAACCTCTTTTGGCACCAAACCCTCCCCACCCTGCAGACTTCCCCATCTCAGGTGGCGACAACTCCCTCTAGCTGCACAACCTAAAATCTCTGCCATCATGACGGACTTTCCCTTCTTCTCAAGCCCCACACCCATTCTGCCAGGACATCTTAAAGGCTCTTTCTTCAAAATATATCTAGAATGTGACCACGTTTCCCTACTTCCACGGCTACCAGTGGAGCAGGCCACCGAATTATCTCTTGTCTGAATTACTACAATGGATTTCTCTAATGACCTCTAAGTGGTCTCCTGGTCTACCCCCCATCCTTCAACACTGATACCAGAATGAGCCTATCAGAATGGATCCCGTCCCTCCTCTGCCTAAAACACTGCACTGATTTCCCATCGTAAAGCCTAGAATTCCCCCCAATAGCCCGCGATGCTAAACATGGTCAAGTTTCTGTTACCTCCTGACCACTCTCTGCCCCCCGCCGCCCGACTCACTGCTTCTGCTGGCTCCCCTGCCTCTCGGTGTTCCCCCAACGTGCTGCGATGCACAGACTGGACTCTGGGCCTTCACACCCACCTTTTCTTCTAGCTCCAAGTCTCTTGTCCCAGTCGGTTAAATGGCTAATTCCCACAGTTCCTTAAATCCACATTCAAATGTCGACTTTTTTATGAGACCTCCAGGAGCACTCCATTTAAAAAACTCCACCCCTCTAAACTTGGTAGCTTTTTATTTTCTCCACAACACTTAATGCCTGGGAATGAGACATAAAATTTACTTCTTCACATGGTGGTCAGTCTCTTGGTGCTTGTCCCCACCCTCCACTCACACGCCCCCCCCCAACTTGGCATCTCCATGAGAGAAGCTTGCGTCTGTTGTGCTCACCGTGGGTCCTGGGTTAGAACAGCACCTGGCACAATACGGTTGTTCAATCCATATGTTCTGGACGACTTAATGAATCACTGAGACCCTAGGGACATCACTTTGATCTTCTAAACCTGTTTCCTGGTCTACAAAACAAGACTAGCAATAAGTTTGTTAAAAGCAGAAGATGAGGACCCGTGGGGTCATCTTTGTAAAATACCAATTACTATAACCACTTAACGTAATATGTTGAAGACCATCCTTCAAATTCATTCAGGGGAAGCAAACTAGGCAATTGCTTATTTGGTGTGGTTAAGAGGTACAGGAAAACCCATCCAGGTTGGGGTCTTTCCCAACAATGGCCTGAGATTCCACCAAGAAGACATAAATGCAGGTTTTCAAGCTTTCATTTTCCAATTTCAAAGTTACCTCTGAAAAGCCCTGATGGGAGGAGAGGAACGGTCTTCTGGCCAAATCCTGGTGTCCTGATGTGCTCAGCTGGCCCTCCCTCTCATGGCAGGCTGCCCATCTGGAGTAGTGGGAGAAGATCTCTGGCACTGGGGTCCCTGCAGACCTGGGGGATGGGCAGTGTATCAGACTCAGCAGGGTGAACACCTGGAGAGCAGGAGGAGGGCACAGGAGCTTAGAGAGCAGGTTGGGGGGTGGCAGGGGGCAGCAAAGATCATTGTGCTGATTTAGAACCCAGCATCAGCCTTTCAAATCCCCAGCCCAAGAGGGAAAGCTATTGATATAACTACTAGAAATCTAATCTGATCAACATTTGGAAAGTATCACTGGAGAAGAAACTAAGGTTCATGGTATAGGTAATCAAATTCCACAAAGAAGTTAACAGATAAATCTACCAACACAGACAATTCTCAGATAACAATGTGTCCCTGGGTCTCCATTTCTGTCCCCTCCTTTTCCAATCACAGTCATTCAGGTTTGCCCCAATGGGACTCCTACAGGGAGAGGTTTAGGGCCATAGAAAAGTTTAAACATAAGGCAAGATTAGGTTAACTGTAATCCCCAGGGCAACCACTAACAAAATAACTGAAAAAATGTATAAAACATGAACAACAGAATTAAAATGGTATGCTAGAAACTAACACAAAAGAAGGCAAAATGGAGGAATAAAGGAACACAAAAGACCTAAGATCCATAAGGAAAAAAAGCAAAATGGCAGACATAAATTCTATCTTATCAGTAGTTACACTAAATGGTCTAAACGCTCCAATCAAAAGGCAGAAATTGGTACAATGGATAAATAACATATGCTGTTAGAAAAGCACCAAAACAGAATCAAAAAGAATAAAATACTTATGAATAAATTTAACAAGATATGCAAGATTTGTACGTTGAAAACCACCAATATATCATTACAAGAAGTTAAAAACTAAGTAAACAGAAAAGACATCCTGTGCTCATGGGTTGGAAGACAATATTGTTGAGACAGCAATACTCCCCAAATTGGTCTTCAGATTCAATGCAATCTCTATTAAATTCTCAGCTTTCTTTTTTGCAGAAATTGACAAGCAGTTCTTAAAATGCATACAGAAATCCAAGACATCTCACATAGCCAAAAGAACCTTGAAAAAGAAAAGCAAAGTTGGAGAATTCACACTTTTGGATGCCCCCCCAAAAAAAAAAATCTATTGTAATCAAGAGAGTATGATACTGGCATAAGGAAAGACATAGAGAGCAATGGCTTAGAATTGACAGTCCAGAAATAAACCCATACATTTATGGTTAATTGATTTTCGCCAAGAGTGCCATGACAATCCAGAGGGTAAATGATAGGCTTTTCAACAAATGATACTGACATTCAGAAAATGAATCTCTACACAGACCTCACACCTTTCACAAAAATTAACTCAAAATGGATTGTACACCTAAATGTAAGAGCAAAAATTATAAAACTCTTAGAAGAAAGCATAGGAGTAAATCCTTGTGACCTTAGATTATGTACTAGTTTCTTAGATATGTCACCAAAAGCACAAACAACAAAAGAAAAGTTAGATAAACTGGGACTCCATCAAAATTTTAAAGTTTTGTGTGTTATAGAACACCATCAATAAAGTTAAATCAACCCACAGAAAGGGAGAAAACATATACAAATCATGTATCTGATAAGGACTTTGTATCTGGATTATATAAAGAACACATTCAAATCAACAATAAAAAGACAAATAACCCAAATAAAAAATGGGCAAAAGATCGGAATAGGCATTTCTCCAAAAAAGATATCCAAATGTCCAATAAGCACATTAAAAAATGTTCAACATGATTATTCAATTATGGAAATGCAAATCAAAACCATAATGAGACACCACATCACACCCACTAGGTTGACTAGAATCAAAGACAGACGATAACAAGCATGGGTGTGGGTGTGGAGAATTCTCAACACTTACACATTGCTACTGGAAACTGAAGTGGTGCAGCTGCTTTGGGAAATAGTTTGGCAGCTCCTCATAGGGTTAAACACAGAGTCACGTATGGCCCAGCAATTCCACATCTAGGTATGCACCCGAGAGGATGGAAAACAAATGTCCACAAACCTGTATGTGGATGTTCATAGCAGCAGTATTCAAAATAGCCAAAAAGTGGAAACCACCCCAATGTCCATCAACTGGTGAATGTGAAAACAAGATGTGGTATGTCCACACAATGGATTTGAAATGCTACAATAAGGATGAACTATGAATATATCATGCTAAGTAAAAAAAAAAAAAAAGTCAGACCAAAAAGGCTACAAACTGCAAGAAAACATGTATGTGGAATATCCAGAACAGGTAAATCCAGAGGGACAGAAAGTAGATTCATGGTTTCCAGGGGTTTGAGGCAAGGCAGAGTAAGGAGCGATGGCTATTGGATCAGGGATTTGGGAGGGAACTGAAAATGTTCTAGAATTAGATGATGGTGATGCTTGTACAACTCTGTGAATATCCTGAAAACCCCTGAATTGTATGCTTCAAAATGATGAACTTTATACTATATGAATTACATCTCAATGAAACTATTATTAAAAAAGAAATATATCAACTGGAAAAAATGTAAAGGCATAATAACTCCAGAATTTCCCAAGTTTCTCTCTCCTCAAGTACAGCACCTGCTCATCAGAAATGCAACACCAGCATCTGAACTTGGCTTATTTTTAGGCTATGGTCAGGAAGCAAAGAACAAAATCAATTCTGTCTTTCTAGTCACTTCAAAGTAGGGCATCCGAGAGCAGCAGATGTTTCCATCCGAGTAGACGTGAGATACATCCCAATGGACAAACCCACATCTCTTCTGGAGCCAGCCCTTCCTCCCCGTTCTTTTACTAAAACGACAAGCTTTGCCCACGTGTGGCCTGAGCAAGTGAGTTTTCCTGCAATGCTCCTGACCAGCTCCCAAAGTCTACAGCCTTCGATGTGGAGGCTGAAAGCTCTGAGCTACCGCCGCCCATCACCTGGTCCCTGCACAGAGCAACCCTGTCTATCTGCAGGAAGCTCCTCCTCTGCCCTGAAGCATCAAGGTACCAACTTCAGAAAATGTGACGCTGTGTTTTGCACATCTTTTCTCTGCCTGTACTTGGCAATCAATAGGAACCCTTCAAAAAAAAGATAATACAAAAGTCTGCTTTACTACACATTTCCACCATTTTTCCCAGGTACGAAGAGCCAGTAAAGAGAACTATAATCTTCAGCAAGAAAGAAAAGCTCTCGGTGAGCTGGTGCAGTGACAACAGAAGACTGTTTTAGCTGCATTAGAAAAAGGTTCATGAAAAGAGGCTGCACGCAGAGCTCTCTGTCCGGAGGCTGCGCCGTGAGCCTGTGTGTTTTCAGGCTGCCAGCAGGTCGGAAAACCCCTGCTCACCTTCCAGAGCCCCACTCTGGGGGCTGCCTTACACTGGCATTGCCTGGGCTCCACAAACAGGCAGGGGTTAAAGTATTAAAGCGCTGCAGCGCTTCCCACGGTGGTTCTTCAATCACACGTTTCGTGGAAGTGGTAGCCACCTCCAGCCTCGGCTCAATCCTCCAGGTATGAAATACTGCCCTTCACAGAGCTCTGCTTACAAAGCTGCACAGATTGTGACTGGTCAGTCCCCATCCTAGGTCCCCACAAGCCCTGCTATTTTTAGTGCTGGTGCTGCAGAGAACCGGGAATATATGTACTGGGTTTTAGCAGAAACACCTATAGTAAACATTTATCAGTTATTAACCTTTTTTTGCACTCCTACCATCTGCTGAGATGCTGGGTAGGAATGATACAAAAATGGATCTGGCATGATCCTGCTCTCAAGGAGATCAGACTTGATAGGAACTTTTATGCCCACACATTACTCTCCTGGGTGATTAAACATAAAAAACATTACTGTTTGTCACTGGAAGCAAATATGACACACCACAGCCTAGGACCAGGCTTCTTGTTTCCTAAGTCTGTGTTCCTCTGGAATCTCAATTTCATTCCAATATAAATTTAATAAATTCACCCTTTTATAGGAACAGGGATGCTACATCAAATAACAAAGGTCTCAACTGTTTGGAATAACCTGAGAAAGCCAACCTGGTACAAAAATACGCATTAAAGAAATTATTTCACCAATTGTATGTACATCAATATATAAATGGGTCTTATTAGTGAGTTATATATAAGATTATTCCTTGTTAAATTCATTCACCAAACAAAGAACAGCTGGAATCACTAAAATAACCAGGCTTATAAAAAAAAAAAACTGTGGGAATTCCCTGGCGGTCCAGTGATTAAGACTCCGAGCTTCCACTGCAGGGGACACAGGTTCGATCCCTATTTGGGGAACAAAGATCCTGCATGCTGTGCTTCATGGCACGGCCAAAAAAAAACAAAAACAAAATAAAAAACTGGGGTTAGGGATAACCACTCAGAACCTTCAGAATTTCGTAATACATATACACACACCCACATATATATATACGTATACATATATATATATACACACATACTGCAGGATTGCTGGGCCCTGCTGAGGTAGCACTGTGCAGATCTAGGGTGGCAGGGGGCCAGGCGGAGCACTCCCCCACCTCCACACTGCAGCTCAGGTGCAGGCACACAGTAGCAGGAAAATGGACTTAGCCAAAAATGGGTTTTGCCAGGTGATTATGAAAGTGGGAGAAAGGGCCACATTTCAGAAAGAAGAGGATTGAAGACATAAGGGTGTCAGTGAACACTGAAAAGAAAGTAGGGCTGACGATCCTGTGGGGATGAAGTATTTCTGAAGACCAGGAGGAAAAGGAGTAGCTGCAATGAGGAACGATAGTGATCAGAGTGGGTGCTGGATGTCGGGGGTCGGAATAACCAGGTATCACTTTGGGAACGGGCAGATGACAGAATGCTTCACAGCACTCTTTGCAAGATAAAAACTGGAAAGTGACTTAAATGTCCATCAAGAGGGACAAGCTGAATAAATAAGATGGTGTCTTTCATATAAGTGAAGAAGGAGCTGGACCTGCAGGCATTGGTATGAAGAGATGTCTAAGACATAACAGCAAATACAAAGGCATAATACATAACAATGTGTATAATAATCCCATTCACAAACATAAGTTTTAGTTATACACTCACACACACAAAACTTTTCTAGAAGAATGTAGAAAAAAACAGTGAGTAATCACTTTATACTAAAGGGAATTTTACTCTTCATTTTATTCCTAATTAAACTTTTTTTTTTTTTTTTACTTTCTACATTTGTAACTCTAAGTTTTTAGAACTAAAGATTTTTGATGTAGTCTATTACCCATGAGATGCTACACATTGATAGAAAGTAGTTATTTTTCTTTGGCTTCACACAGGATCTCATATTGCAAACTGAATTAAAATCCCACAAAAAGCCCCATTGCTTTGCATTCCAGGCTCCCTGAAGCAAATCCTTAGAGCGGGACCGGCTCTGCAATGGGCACAGGGATTAGAGTTAGTGGAGGCTCTTCCTTCTTCCTGTCTGTCTCTACACTGAATGGACATTGAGACGCAACTGGTTATCAGCACAGACTCCAGCTCAGAGAGTGAGATCCTCCCACTTACCTACAATTCCATACACACAAGTACTCAAAAGAGATCCAAAGGCAGTCCCTCTACCTCTCCCCCATCTTTCAATTTCCAAATCAAGAACTGTCTTTTAGTTGCTGCTGGGCTTGAAAGTTCCTAATTCAAAAATCCGTGTAGTTCTACTTGGTTCAGCTTCTGTGGCCACAGTGAGTGGAGGTTTTCATATGTGCAATTTGTTTGACTCTGAGATGAATAGAGGTCTTGTCCAGCGTGTATAAAGCCATCTCTGTCTACGGGCATTGTATACTAATAGCATCGCACACTGGGGGACAGAGGGCCCCACAGCCATCCCTTTGGAGTCGTCCTGCAGTTAGTTATTTCACATTTGTCTTCTCTGGGGGAAAATAAAATACAGTCTTCAGCAGTGGAGATATTTGTCAAATTATAGCTATGGAACAGATTCATTGGCTCCTCAACTATCAATTAATTAAATGATTTTCAATTCTCTTGTTGTGATAAAAGTCATTTGGCTAATACCATCATTCTTCCTGATTCTAAGAAATGACTCATAAAAACGAAGCTAATTCTTAGGTTTAAACCTGCTCGCAAAGAGCAGATTGATTTACCCAACTGGATACTGAATTAGGCACAGATTAAGCAGCTTGCTATAGTAGAGGCATTACCACAGGAAAGAACGGTTTATTTAGAATGGTGAGACAAAACACACACCAACTTTAAGAACTTAGAAAATAACTCCTTTGACTATGTAGCTCTGAAAAGGAGAAAAAAAAGTTCTTTATGTGCTGATAAAGAAAAATCCAAAATAAGTAGAAAAAAAGCAATATGCAGCATTTCCCACTTAAAAAGGGAGGTGAGAGGGACTGGTGTGGACGTATATAAGAAACTGATAGCAGGTGCATCTGGTTCAGAAGATTAAAGGCCTGGGGCAGAAGGAAGAACTGCTTTGTACTGTAAAAGTTTTTATACTGTTAGACTTTTGAATTTTTAATGTGCTATATATAATTTTTATTGAGGTCAGATTCACATAACATAGAATTAACCATTTTAAAGTTAACAGCTCAGTGCATTCAGTGCACTCACAATATTGTACAAGCAGAACCTCAATCAAGTTCCAAGATATTCCCATCACCCCAAAATAGAACCCATTACCTACTAAGCAGTTAATCTCCGCTCTCACTCCAACCGGTCCCTGGCAACCAGAAATTGGCTTTCTGTCTCTATGGTTTTACCTATTCTGGGAACTTCATACAAAAAGGAATAATACAATATGTGACCCTTTGTGTCTGGGTTCTTTTGCACTTCATTATTAAAAACTAAAATTTAAATAAAATATTTCCTGGAAAAATTCCATTCAAGTCATTCACTACGTTTTTCAAAAATATTTAAATGCCTAATATATGTAAATCCATTATATCATGTCCCATAAATGACAGAACAATGAAATTAGCCATGAAAAGATTATTCAGCTAATTATGTTCCACTTCAAAGGGCAAAAAGTTATCAGCCTACTGAAGAAAAGTTTGAACACCTACCTTATGCAGAATATCCTGCGAAGTATCATGAGTAATTTAGAAGAAAGAGAAGGTTAGATTCAAAGCTGGAAGGGAACAGAGGTTTCATTCACTTATAGGTTAAAAAGTCAAGGCCCAGACCCACAAAGTTCCCCAGCGTCACACCGCAGTTCTGAGTGCCCTGGTTTCCGTTGATATCCTCTCCACTCTCACAGCCAACGCCTTCACAAGGTTTGTTATTGAACAAAGGAGAGTAAGGCAGAATAGCACATGTGGGCAGAAAACTGAGGGTGGAGACCTGAGGTTTCAGCTCTGACACATAAAGAGCTGTCACTCCCATCCTCACACGAAAGGGTTGGACAAACCCACAATCAGAAACTTCTTGGACCCATCAGAAAACTGAGGGCACAGGGCAAACCAATCCCCTGAAATCTGGAGAGGTCACAAAGTCACAGCCAAGATCTGCTCACCAGAAGGAGAATCCTCTAGGCCATAACAGATAGGATCACCTACATGGTAATTTTCATGAATTGCTAGAGGTTGAGTATGAACTAGACTGAGTGAGAAAGAAACTACTAGGGGCCACAGTCTTGAGGAGGCCCCCATGCTTTGGTGGGTTTGACCTCTAGGAATCCCACCAGGTTCTCACGGTGAAGAACCAAGAAAATTCACTCCTGGTTCTAGCTTGGAGAGGGGAAGAGTAACCAATTGAAATATGCCCAGGACGGTCTACATAACACAGGCCCATTCTGCAGCCCTCACCTAACCTGAAGAACAGCAATGACCCCACTCCAGTCCTGTCTCACCCTGTCTCACCCAAGGAGGAGCAAAATAGCTAAGAAACTCTTGTGAAGAACACAGCCCAGGTACACTGTCCTGCTGAAAGACTGAGGCTTAATGTTGAGAGTATAGAGTGCTCCCCTGCCTCTCAACTTACAGCCCCATTAACAGGGCACCAGTATGGTAACAGTGAATTACAAGTGAGAGGGCTGCAGGAAACAGACACTCTCTAATGATGAGTTCTTAAGGAAGTTCTCAGGAAACCCCAAAGACGTCAGGGAAGACAAAAAAGTTCACAAGAGGAATTTGAAGCCTCTGGCACCTACAGCTACAGCACACACTAAACACAGCTCAGCTCCTACCAACATTAACATAAAACCTCACCTTAAAGGCTCTCTACCTCAGTTCCTACTAACAAATACATCATGCTCAGCTATCAACAAAAAACCCACAAAGCATACCATATGCAAGAGAAATTGCAATCTGAAGAGACAGAGCAAGCATCAAGCCCAGACCCAGACATGACACAGATACTGGAATTATCACACAGGGGATTAAAATAGCTATGGTTAATACAATAAGGGTTCTTTTGGGCAGCGTAGACAAAACACAAAGCCAATGGGTTATGTGGACTGAAAAAAAATGCACAACCTAAAAGTTGAGAATTATGTTTTATTTGGAGGATTTTCTGAGGACTTAAGCCTGGGAGACAGCCTCTCAAATCGCTCTGAGGGACTGCTCTGAAGAGGTAAAGGAGGAAGCAGGATTCATAGGAGTCTTGCAACAAAAACCGGGTCTTCAGAACATTAAAAGATTACAGTTAATTAAAGAAAAAACAGACATCTCAAGTTAATGAATTTAGCGCTTTTCTACGTATGGGAAGATGTAAGAGTCTGGACTCATTGAAACCATTCCTTTGATGTGCACCTCAGCTATCTAGGGCCAGTGTCCTACTTTTCTCCACCCTAAATCCCCTCAGGGTACACAGTTGGCGGTGGCTGCAGTGGCTGATGGCTTGATGGCCACAACATCCTTTGTTTACTGATGTGGCAGGTGACATTTTTCATCCACAGTTATGTAAACATAAAGATGGAATTTTTTTTAAAGAATCAAAGGAAATGCTAGAAAACAAAATATTGTAAAGAATGAAGAATGCCTTAGTTGGGCTCATCAACAGAGTAAGCACAGCGAAGAGAAAAGTCAGTGAGCTTGAAGATAGGTAAAAGAAAGTTCCTAAACTAAAATGCAAACCGAAAAGAAAGAAAGAAAGAACGAAAGAGAGAGAGAGAGAGAAAGAAAGGAAGGAAGGAAGGAAGGAAGGGAGGGAGGGAGGGAGGGAGGGAGGGAGGGAGGAAGGAAGGAAGAAAGGAAGGAAGGAAGGAAGAGAACATCCAAAAACTTTAGGAAAATTTCAAATTTCAACAGTAGGAAAGTTCCCAAACTAAAATGCAAACAGAAATAAATAAATAAATAGATAGATAGATAAACAAATAAATAAAAGAACATTCAAGAACTGTAGGAAAATTTCAATATACATACTGACATATGCATATGCATATGACATATACATAATTAGAACACCAGAAAAAGAAAAAAGAGGAAAATATTTGAAGCAAGCATGGCCGAGAATTTTCCAAAATCAATTACAGACACCAAACCACAGATTCAGGAAGCTCAGAGACCATCAAATAGGAGAAATACCGAAATATGTACTCCTAGGCATACCATACTCAGTTGCACAAATCAAATACCAAATAAAAATCTTGAAAGAAACCAGAAATGAAGGAGAAAAAACACTGTACCTATAGAGGAGCAGGTATAAGAAAGTAGATCTGACTTCTCTACAGAAGCCATACAAGCAAGAAAGTGGAGTGAACTATTTAAAATGTTGAAAGAAAGCCACTACCAAACTAAAGTTCTATTTCCAGGAAAACTATCCCTCAAAAGTGAAGGAAAAATAAATACTTCTTCAGACAAGCAAAAATTGAGGGAATCTACCAGAAAAAAATGTAAAGTTCTTTAGAGAGAAAGAAGATAAGTCAGAAACACAGATCAACATAAACACAGGGAAAGAGTTAGAGAGAAAATAAATGAAGGTAAAATATAATGTTTCATTTTTTAATTTCCTTAATTGATCTAAAAGAAAATTATTTAAAGCAGGAATAGCAACAGTGCATTGGGTGACTACAGAATATGGATAAGGGAAAAGAATGACAGTGAAGTCATAAGGGCAGGGAGAGAAGAATCAGGAATACTTGCTATAAGGCACCTTTCCTACATAGCAAGTGGTATAGTGTTATCTGAAAGTGGACTTAGTTTAGTAAAATATGTATATTGAATACATACATATATATATGCTATATATATATAGCAAACTCTAGGACAACCACTGAAAAAGGTTAAAAATAAGTATAACTGATATGCCAATAGAGGAGATAAAATAGAATGATATAAAATAGTCAAAACCAGAGAAGTCAGAAAAAGGAGGAGAAAAAAACAAAGAACAGATGTCATGAATAGAAAACAATTTCAACTATGGTAGGTATTAATCCAACTATATCAATAATCACTTTAAGTGTGAACAGTCTAACTGTACCAGTTAAAAGTCAGAGATTTTCAGAGTGGTTAAAAGAGCAAGACTCAACTATATGTTGTCTAAAGAAACCCACTTTAAATAAAAAGACTCCAGTTAAAAATAAAGGAATGGGGCTTCCCTGGTGGCGCAGTGCTTGAGAATCTGCCTGCCAATGCAGGGGATGTGGGTTCGAGCCCTGGTCTGGGAAGATCCCACGTGCCGCGGAGCAACTGGGCCCGTGAGCCACAACTACTGAGCCTGCGCGTCTGGAGCCTGTGCTCCGCAGCAAGAGAGGCCGCGACAGTGAGAGGCCCACGCACCACGATGAAGAGTGGCCCCCCACTTGCCACAACTAGAGAAAGCCCTCCCACAGAAACGAAGACCCAACACAGCCAAAAATGAATAAATAAATTAATTTAAAAAATAAAATAAAATAAAGGAATGGAGAAAGACATAACATGTTAATGATAAAGAAAAGAAAGCTGGAGTAGCTATGTTAATTTCACACAAAGCAGACTTCAGACCAAGGAAAATCATCAGGGATAAAGAAGGACACTACGTAACAATAAAGGAGTCAATTCTCCAAGAAGACATAAAAATACTAAACGTGTATGCACCTAACAACATAGTGGGAACATACAGACTCAAAAACTGACAGACCTGCAAGGAGAAATAGACAAACTCACTATTATGGTTAGAGGCTTCCCCACTCCTTTCAGCAATGGACAGATTCAGCAGGAAGAAATGCAGTTAGTACACAGCTGACCTGAACAGCACTAAACAATCAACTTGATTTATTTGACACATAGAATATTCCATCCAACAACAGCAGAATACACATTCTTCTAGTTCATATGGAGCACTCTAGGCCATAAAACACATTTTAACAAAAACAACAAAAATCATACCGAGTATGCTTTCACATCACAATGGAATTAAATTGGGAGTCAATAACAGAAAGATAGCTGGAAAATCCCCAACTATCAGGAGATTAAACAGCACAATTCTAAATAACACATGGACCAGAGAAGAAGTCTCAGGAGAAACTAACAATATTTTGAACTGAATGAAAATTAAAATATAACTTATCGAGATGAGCAGAATGTAGCAAACACAGTGCCGACAGGGAAATTTATAGCATTAAATGCCTATGCGCCAGAAGAAGAAAGATCTAAAACCAATAATCAAAGCTTCCTCTTTAGAAAACTGGAGTAAAGAGAGCAACTTAGGCCTAAAACAAGCAGAAGAAAAGACATCATAAAAACTGGAACAAAAATCAATGAAATCATAAACAGAACAAAACAGAGAAAAGCAACAAAACCAAGAGCTGATTCTTTGAAAGATCAATAAAAATGATAAACATCTAGCTAGGCTAAAATTGTGATGGTTAAGATGTTACATAAAACATAAGGAGTGTGAGCTTTCAATAAGAAATGGACGTAGGACTAACCTCAGCCCATAGCCCATAGTATCTGCCGTGTCTACCAGCAATGCAGTGGTTTAGGGCATTTTCACTGAAAATTTAAAGCAAAACAACAATCAAAAGAGAAAAATAAGGAAAGGAAGAAATGTGGCATTATTTCATTTAGACTGTTCTCAACAGAAACAGCTGAAAAGCTAGAGAAAATAACAGCCTTGATGGGTCTAATACTTTCCATTTTTGTGGACCAGGAGGGCAGTATTGTATCCAACCGGGACGTGCTTCCCAGATGGAATTTGAGTTCATTTAGAGGCAGTATTTGTCCGAGTTCCCAGACCCCTCACCACTTCCTCACATCTCATACCTGGCTGCCTCCGTCCCTGTGGAACTCTGGAGACTTATTTGTGACTCTGCCTTTTGGATAGAGCTTAAAGGCTTTTCTTCAGGTTTTCTCACTGGAGATTTATGAAATCCTCAGAGGAGCCCCGAAAAAGAAGTAGCCCTAGTACTAGTCTCACTTTTTAGGTGGATAAAATGGGACCGTTTACAGAGAGGTTAAAGGTCTTTGCGGAAGTGACCGATGGGATGTGGAGTCTGGAGCAGGATTCTGAGCCACCGGGCCTGTGGTCCTGCTCCGCTTGGCTCAGGCAGTGACCATAACCACAGGACTAGGAGGTGCCCGGACTTCACAGGCCGAGTGTCATGGTTCTGACATTAAGTGTCACTGCTGGGATGCAGGGGCGTTAGCTATAAGCAAGCCTGAAAGAGCCCCCTTTCGGGAAAAATGTCAGTGTTTGTATTGCTTTATCTTGTTTAACTAACAGGAGGGGTGTCTACTAGTTTACACTCATTTCTCTTCAAGCCCTGGCAGCAGAACGTCCACTGGAGACACAGGGTTATTTGCTGAAATATATTTGTTGTATATGAAATAATAAAATAGGGGGGGGGGAGTGCAGAATTTATAATTAAACATTTTTAAACTGAAATAATTCCACTATAAAATTAAACAGAACCACAATTTAAAAAATCAAAAATAGAAAAAAAATGTCACAATCCTTGTGAGTTAGGATTTCCTTTCTGTAGTATATTTTCCATCTTTGTACACATATCATGCATACAATTCAGTCTCATAATTGTTTTCACTTAATGATATGTTTTAAACATTTTCCCATGACCATAATCTCTAAAAATCTTCCCAAAGAAGAGTGGGATATTTGCTTATCCATATTTAGATGTTTGCCATTTGGGGCTATTATTAAAAACACACAAAGAAACAAATGAAGAGCATTTGGGCCTAAAGCACTTCTTTTTCTCCAGATTTAGTATCATTTCCTTGAGCAAAATTCTCCAAAGTGCAACTGTCTGAAGTAATCATGCGGTTACAAATAAAAATCATGCATTTATCCTTCAGTCATCCCTTCCCCCAGATTAGACCTAGAAATTCTCTGCAGCAGAGCCCACTTCATCATATTAGCAAATGTTCCCTGTAGCTTAACTTATCTTCGGATTGTTTTTCAATTAAAAAAAATTTTAACCCAGAAATTTTTTATCTGACGACCCAAGGTATTTATTATCACATAATGGTAGTTACACTGTAACTAGACTGGTTTCTAGATAAGCAATGTGGTATAAAGTACATAGGGTCCATGGAAGGAAAGATCTACATACAATTTAAGCTAAAATGATACAAACTACACTTGCAGCTTCTAGATGATTATTTTTATTAGCAGTTCATCTAAGGGTTTTTGTCACGTGGGGTCAGTTTATAAATGTCAGCGGTTTTAAAAACTACCATATGGTAATGTTTCAGAAAAAAGAGAAAACTTTTAAACCTTCAGGCAGCATCTTAATGTCCCTTATTTATTTATGTTTTTAACGTACTGAATTGCGATAAAAGTTTAGCACACTGAAGCTGGGTGTAAAAGGCCCTGTGCTGGGAATTCAAAAATGAGTGATAGGCCTGGCCTGCCATTTAGCAAGGAGAGTGTGACAAATAAATGGGGAAGTCTGAATCTCAGAAGGCAAAAGCATGGAGAGCAGTGCTTACCTCAGGGATGTTTTACTCCCAGAGGCCCCACCATGAATCATGCCAAACACTAAAAAGTACCCTCATTTCAGGTTAAATATGATTTTCTATATGACTGTGTCTTAACTCTCAGCTGACTAAATGACAGTTATATTTTGTTGACATAACACGACACGGGTGTTACCATCAATTTTGGCTTTTCAGGTTTTGGACTTCTTTTCTTTTCTTGTTTTTTTTTAATACTTTGGAGCTAATACTTGTTTCCAGGATTTTAAAATACTCAATTTTGCAAAGCTCGCAGGCCCTAGGCACCATGCCTGCTGTGATCGGAGTAAAAGGACGCTGACTCAACTCCGTGTCATCCACAAAATGCCAGGGCAGTTCAGGGACAGGATGAGGTCCAAAGGAGCCACGCAGAGCTCCCGGGAACCGGCAGGAAGAGAAGCAGCTGGTGAGCCAGGATGACCACAGGAGAAGGCAGAGTGCCGAGTCAGGAAAGCGGAGGTGAGCCTGGGATGCAGGGAAAAGCAGGTGATGTGGAGGCAGAGGTATCCTGGGATGCCCTGGACCATGGCAGTGTGTCCAGTGACTGCAGGGAATACAGCCAGCCAAGGACGGCAGGCCAGAGAATGGAAAGGGCAGGCGAAAGGAACACATCTCAAAGATGCAGGGAAAAAAAGCTGGCAGCTCTGAAAGCGGGGATGCAAACAAGGCAGGCACCGTTGCCGGGAATGAGGACGACAGCTTTCCGGAGGTCAGCTAGAGAAGGATGCCTGGGTGGGCAGCTGACCAGCTGGAGAAAACACTCTAGAACATCTTAGGCGAGATGTGTGGACTCAGGCCAGGCACGGGTGGCAAGATTCACCAAGAGGGGACATGTGTGGGAGAGGAGTCTCTCAACCAGTCTCCATTGGGCATCTAGTGATGGAGGACTGCTGGATGCACTTCACCTGACCCTCGACAGCGGGTGGCCAGAAGCCGATGTCCCAGGGCAAGCCAGGTGGACACTGTGAGCCACGGGGGACTCGGGAGAGAAAACCAGGAGGGCTTGCGGCTATTAACCTGAGGCCGGAAGTTGACAGTCAAGGCAGATTTCAATGATCAAGGAGCTTTGTAAAGAAAAATGTTCATCTAAGGCGAGCCCCTCCTTTTACACATTAAACATAAAAGTCCACGGACTTGCATCTGAATTGGTACTGAATGGACTCAGTGGAATGCCTGAATCTGAATAGCGAAGGCTGCGAGAGAAGAGGATGGGCCGAGCTGGGCAGGAATCTCAAGCATCCAGGACTAAACTCAAGAGAGAACTGTCCAGTGACAGTAAACTCGACACAAGTCAGGCCCAGACCTGCTCCTGGCCGGCCCACCAGTGCCGAGTCCCCGGGTGGCCAGGTTCTAGAAGGGGGCAGGGTTGGGCTGGTCACAAGGTCTGTCAGCTGAAAAAGAAACTCACCCCTCCAAGTCCCTTCGGACCATCAGTCCAAGGAAATATCAGGAGAGCCGCATCGGTAATTTTAAATGTTCTGGTATCCACATTAAAAAAAAAAAAAAATGTAAAAATAAGCAAAGGAAGTTCATTTTAGTAATATATTTAACTCAATACAGCCAAACTAAAATCATTTCAACATGTAATCAACTTCAACGTTATTAATAAGATATCTTGCATTCTGTTTTTCACACTAGATCTTGGAAGCCAGATGCTTTCTACACTCAGGGCACAGTTCACGTGGGACTGGCCACAGTTCAAGGGCTCAGCAGCCCCACAGGGCCAGTGGCTGCTGCCTGGACAGCCCCGGCCTCCACCCGCACTCCCCTCTGCCTGCCCGCCTTTGGTTTGCTCCTGCTGTACCAGGAAGAGGTCCCCAAAGAGAGGCCTTATCTGTCAGGCCCCAGGACACAGCCCAAGGCCTCCAACCAGCGGCCCCCGCAGGCAGTAGAGCTGGTCCTCCTGGACAAAGCCTGGACCAGCTGCATGTGGCTGGGGACAGGGAGAAAACAAGGTCACTATCAAGGAAGCATGGCTTCAGGCCAAAGGAAAAGAATCCTAGGAGTGATTGAAGTATTAACAGATAAGAACTGTTCCGGCCACTCTGCTATAGGAAGGGTACATTCATTGAAGGACAAACTGAAAACATTTCCTTCAGAGACTTATTCACGTTTGCACATTCCACAGCCCAGGACCTGGCTTAGCGTGAGGGCTCAATAAATATTTATTGAGCATATTAAAAAGCACGTACCTTACGTTGGAGCTATTTCACAAATAGGAGAAATGGAGAGTGAGCGGTGTTGCTACATGGAAATTCCTATGTGTCCCAAGTGGTTGTTTTTAGTGAAACCGGAATTTATAAAATTACAAAAGTTTACGAGATGGATACCTGTCCGTCCTGTTGATTACTGAACAGCACACCCTATCTTGTTCTAGAAACGCCTCACCAGTCCGCCCCCCCCCAAACCCCGCCCATGGCTCACCCTCACTGTCTATTCCTTAATGATAGGAAATGGGCTACCCCATTTGGAATATCAGGCTTTCAAATCTAATACATTCCAAGTGTCTATTCCTTAATCTGCCTTTCAACCCCCAGGACCAAAACCATTTTGCCAAGTGAATGAATGAACAAAAAGAAAGAAGGAATGACGAGATTGTTTCTGGACTCGATTGTTTCTGGAAAAAGACGCCTACTAAGTTCAACAAATATTTACTGGGCACCTACCATGTCCCAGGCACTGTGTGCCAGGTGTTAGAGGGATACAGAAATGAACAAGACTGGACTGATTTCCTGACCCTCATTGCACCCCAAACCACAAATATCCACGGGAGATTCAGGTGTGCTTGCACTACACTGGTGAGACACTAAGAACATCTAAGCCATGTGCACAGTGGTCTGGACCTCATCCCATATGGATTCTTGCCTTTCAGAGAAGAGCAAGTGAGAGCAGCAAAGACATTGTATTAAATCACAGTCTAGCCACGCACCACACCGGAAGCTCTGTCCTGTCCCATCCACTCGGGGACGCTCTCCCTGCTCCCGTGGTCTCTCACGTTCCCAGCTTCTCTTACTCCCCGGAGTTGCCGTCCAGCCCAGTGCAATGAGACAGAAACAGAGGCAGCCGTGGTGCTTTTGGAAAGGGTGGTTTCCATGATAAAGAAAGACAAATGGATCTGACACCAACTGCCCCACCTCTCCGGCTACCTAAACACGGATGTGAGTGCAGCCTGGAAAGCTATCTGGCCCCGGGGTCCAGGGCAAGACAGTGCAGACACAGGAGACCCTGGGTTGTCAGAGCAGCTGAACGAAGGCCAGCCACCAGCCCCTTCCGTGCCTTGTCACCGAGGACACAGGGAGTGTTGTGTTGCTGGCCAGACATACAGTAACATACAAGGACATACGCACATGTACTGCGTGGCACTGGGAGATGTGTGTTATGGGCTGAACTGTGTCCCCAAAAGATATGCTGAACTCCTAGGTCCCAGCGTCTGGGAACATGACCTTATCAGGGTCTCTGAAGATGATCAGCAGAGCGGGTTCACCCCCAATATGACCGGTGACGAGCCATTTTGCCTCTTAGTCCATCCAGACTTCCCTAACAAAAATTCCACAGACTGGGTGGCTTCTAAACAACAAACATCTATTCCTCACAGTTCTGGAGGCTGGCAGTCCAAGAACAAGGTGCCAGCAGATCTGGTGTCTGGTGAGACCCATTTCTAGTTCACAGACAGCGGTCTTCACCACGTCCTGCCACAGAGAAGGGGCGAGGGAGCTCTCTGGGGTCTATTTTATCAATACAAGGGCACTAATCCCATTCATGAGGGCCCCACCCTCACGACCTCATCTAAACCTATCACCTTGCAAAGTCCCCACCTCCTAGCAACATCCCACTGGGGGTCAGGTTTCAACATACGAATTTGGGGGGCACACAAACCCCGGGTCTATAGCATCACACGTCTGCCTGAGGACAAGAGGGAAGTTAGGAAGGTCTCAACGAGCGAGATTGGGAGAAGCGGGGAGAATGAACATGGAAGCAGAGGCAATTTCTTAGGGTCCTACGAGCTGAGGGACTAAAGATCCCGTTTTTCTTCTTTCTTATACATCCAGCCCACCCACCACTCTACCTCTCACTATCTCAGGCTAATGCTTCATCAAGACATAAAGAAGAAAGAAGAAGAAGCAACTGCGATCCCAGCAGGGACAGCCAGCTCTGTCTGGTCCACACCAGCACTGGCGCTGCCTCACCCCTGCCAAGCGATTAGGAAGAAATATACAGTTTCCGCCAACAAATTCGGCTCCCAAGGCGCCAGCTCTGAAAGCCTTCGGGAAGCTCTTTGTATTCCATTGTCCTAGGACTGTTATGAGCCATGCATGTGGTACCAAGAAGTACCGTGTGGCAATCAGGGTGTCAGGAAAAATCAATTTATGGGACTGTTGGTTTCTTTATGTTCTTAATGTCATAACCAACAGCCAGCCCCCCAGGGTGTTTGCAAGCCTTCCCACTTCCCAGAGCAAAGCTGCTCTGGGAACACACAGCGTACAAGATGTTCTAGAATGCAAACTGGCCCCATGCACCAAAGCAGAGGGGAAGGCACTCAAAAAATAGACTCCTAGGGGACAGAGAACACGCCCACCACTATGGATTATCTTACACGCCCTGTAGGTACAGAACCTCTAACAGCTCCGTTCTTCCATGTGACTCGAGGGTCCCCACCACGTTTACCTGGCAAACCCTCCAGGAACCCTGACCACCTCTTTACCTAGAGCACCTCTGTCTCCCATTAGAAAGATCCAGACTCGTGAGGCTGATGGAGCCTCATCCTCAGCCCCGGGTCCCCGACATCCTCATGAACGCATCCTGCAGTGTCCTGCTCTGTGGCCTGACCTCCCCAAAGAGAAAGCATCTCTCGATTTGCTCAGATCTTGCTGGAGAACAGAATGTGAACCCTGATCCCATCTCCTTGTCGATAACCTGCCTCAGCTTCCCTTTTGAACCAGGTTTCTCTATCTTGGATTCAATCACAGAGCAAGAATTCATTTAGAGAGAGCACGCACGATAGGCACTGAGGGAATGCAAACATGAAGAAGTTCTTACCCTCGTAGAGCTTATAATTTAGTAAAAGAAATGATAGGAGGGAAAAACAAAAGACAAGACAAAAATTCAGTGATGAACAAAGCCAACCATTAAAAAGTAGAGTTCAAAAAAAAAAAAATGATAAAGTTACAGGAAAATTAGATTAGAGAGGTTTAAGTGCAATTACAGGTTCTGAAAAAATGTTGCTGTGGAAACACCTGGTAGAGAAGAGGCTCCCAGCTCACGGGAGAAAGAGGAGGCTGGGGCCTGGAAGGACAGGGGCCTGGCTGGAGCCCCAGGTCTGCCATTCCGTCCTCCCTGCTCCGCGCCTGCATTTTCTCATCTGCAAGACGCCAGTGCTGGCGGAGTTGGCCTCCACGGCCCCCACGTCGATGAACCCACAGCTTTAAGAAAAAGGCAACATGTGTGTGAAGCCTGGAAGGATCATTAGGAATTTGGCAAGTGGAGGTGGTGGGAGAATGTTCCAGGGCCTACATGTGGAAGCTGCGGACAGATCAGCCTGGAAAGACGGGCTGGAACCAAGTGAGGAAGAGTCACGGAAGCTCGATCCAGGGGCACACGCGTGACTTAACAAACAACGGTGTCTCAGCAGGAAAGTGACAAGAGGTCAGTGGTGAGCCTGGAGGCGGACACCACTGGGAACCACAAAAATCGTCCCGGGAAAGTGAAACAATATCTGCATGATCCTGGCCTCAGAACACTACTGAAGAGACTGTCCTACCTTGAGGTCAAAGAGGCCCCTAATGCAGAGGTCTGCGCACTTTCCACCCATGAGCCGGGGGAGAAAGCAGCCGCTCTGCCCAGGAGGCTGCCCTTCCTGTAGGGTGTGTGGGCAAGCCTCCCCGCGGAGGGGGCAGCAAGGGGTGGCCAGCGGGGCTGTTCTGGAACGTGGGAGCGCCGGCAGACCTGCCAGCTACAGAGGACAAGCAGGGAGGGGATGCGAACACCACCTGCCACTGGCCAGGTACCACGCCCCAGATGCAGAGACAGACTGTCAAAGAACCGCTCCCTGGCTACCTGCGCGGCTAGCGGGTCAGTGGAAGTCTGAAAGGCATTCTGTTCTCCTTCGATGCAGCCTGCACAGCCCACCTCCCTCCAAACCACCTTTAAACGCTGCCACCTCAACATCAAACATGCCCTGTTTCAAAGGACTGTTTGAAAACTGACCATTTGGAGGCCAAAACATGTCCCAGGTCAACCATATCATAGGGTTCCATCTTCTGGGTCTGGAATCCCCTGCCCCACCAACTCCGCCCGGGTTCTTTCCTGCAGGGTGGAGCCGGCAGGAGCAGGGGTGACCCCAGTCTCACTGCCGTCCTTCGCTGCGGCTCACTTCCAGCTCGGAGCTTCCCCACTGCAGGCCCGGCTGCCATCACCTGGGGAATCACAGCAGCCTTGCTCAGGTGACCCCGCAGACAGGGCGTGGTGACGCTGGGTTGTAAAAACCACGGCTGCTGCTGGGCTTCCTCTCATCTTCCCTGAAGCCTCTCTCCTCTACCAAGGAAACTGGGGGCAGGAAGGGAAAAGAAGGGAAGACTTCTAGGACAGAGGCTCCAAAAGCAAAGAACGAAAGTCCCCCGCACTGCTGGGATGGTCCAGAAGATTCCAGAAGTGAAAGCAGCGGCGTTGCACCCAGGAGCTTGGTTTGAACAGGGTTCAGAGATAGCCGGGCCACCCTCCAGCAGGACAGGGCCTCAGCCCCACTGGGCCGGCCCGAAGTTCCCTTCCCACCCCGGGCAGTTTCTGGCTGTTCCCAGCCCCAGAATTTGACCCTGACCTTCTCATTCGCCTGGTTAACCGGGACTCATCCTGCAGGTCCCAGCCAGCATCAATGGCTCCAGCGGGCAGACTGCTCACACGCCCCACCCCAGCGCTAGAACAATCCGTGACTGGCTACCTTCCGCCCCCCAGACCGTAGCCGCCTCAAGGTCACGGAAGATATCCTTTTCCACAGGACTCTGGGTTCCCTGCCAGCTTCAACATGTACCACGTCCCTGGCCTTGGACGCCACACCTTCTCCTTGTCCCTCTCACCTCGGTAGGTTGGGGACAGTAGAGATGCCTGTCCTACGGGCCAAGTGAGAACTGGGTCCGAGCACACAGAGCACTTCCTATCAGCACCTGGTGATGGAAAACGCTAAATGAACACCTACTGTTCCCTGGCTCTCCAGAGCCAAACTCCAGGAGACTATAACATGTTGGTGGACATGCTTCTTCATGCTCCCCAGGAACTTATTTTTTCTCTGTAACACTGCATCCAGCTTGTCTACTTGCTTCTTGGTGAAAGCCCTACTCTGCGTCTATCTATAGGCCATTCAGGAAACACAATCCGATTCAGGCTTTAGATTCCAGGAAAGAAGGAAGATGCAGACTCTCATCACCAAGGGGCCACCCTCTTCAAAGCCCATCTCTCAAATTATCATCTTTGAGAAAAGCCATTGTTCTGAAAGCAGAAATATATATAATGTTTTTTCTTGCAAAATTCTTTAAAAATGGTTGCATTGGCAATATTGATGCTCCTGGAAAAGACCTTTAAAGCAGCACATTTTTATATCTGGATCTTGGAAATCATTTAGACCAACACCTTAGTTTCACAGTTGAAGGAACTGGGGCCACACAGGGAGATTAAGACACTTGCTCAAGGTCACAGAGCTGGGTCAGAAAGTTGTACAAGCTCTGCCTTTCAGCCCGAATCCCCAGCAGGTATGTGAACAGTTGCTTCCATTTAATTTCTTCATCTAATTAAGAAAAGGTATTCATGTGTATCAGTAATGCAGAAACAAAGGAGAGAGGAGGCTGGTTCCAGAAATGATTGCCTCACATGACTTTTCCAGTCTTAAAGGAAAGAACCTTCAACTTAGTTCTCGGGTCTCCAAGGTAGGAAACTACCCAAGGGAATACGGAGAGGGTTCATCTTCCGTAGAAGCATTCCATTCTACTCACAGCCTCATAGCTGCCTCTGATCTTCCACACCCGAGGGATCCAGGGGAGGTCCTTATTGGCCAGATGCCCTGGAAGAGTCTGAGGGGCTCCAGACCACCAGACCCCAGGGCAGCTGACACGCCTTCATCCTCCCAGTTCTAGGGTGGAACAGGAGAAAGAACAGCAGACCGTCGGGAGAGCTGATGCCAGGCCCAGGCCAGCCATGGCCCTCTGTGTCGCTGGGGCCCCTGACCTCCCCCCTCCAGCCCACAGTGTCCTCAGTGACAGTGGGCCGGCCGGCCTGGTGATCTGTGCTGACCAGCGAGCTCTGAGATGTTCAGTCTGCGGGGACAGACTTCCCCTGTCTCTACACCAGAGAGAAAGGCTCTCAAGAACGAGGAGAAATGTGCACAAAAGAAGGCAGTGGGGACAAATTATGAACCACAGTGGAAAAAACAGGCAACGTGGCTCCCGGCGTCTGGCCCTGCCGCCGTCTGGCCTAGCAGCACGTTCACCCGCTAAATGCCAGCAGCTTCAACTGAAGTGTGGGCAGTCCCTTCCAAGTCCCAAACCACATCGAGCCCACAAGCCAAGCCCTGAACTCAGGTGAAGACCTGGATGCAGGGATTACACTCGATCAAAGTAAGGGCACTGGAACACGCTTCTAAAACACAGGGATTGGAAAGTGCTCTTGCAGGTTTCAGTACCGCCATCTTCACGGCCCGTGGGCGCCCACACCATCACCCGCCGGCTGCAGCTCTGCCCCCAGCCCTTGAGTTCTCCCTTCCAGCTCCTCTTCCAAGCGCCCTGACTCTTGAATCCGAGCTTCTTTAAACAAACTCCCAAACCCCAGTGGTGCTGGATCTGGAAAAGGCCCCTCCCATTAAAATTCGGTCATTTGCACCTTGTTTTCTCCTGAGGTTCTGGATCCATGCCTGACCTTTGATAACGGGCACAGGTGGAAGCCCATGCTGGGGACTAAAGGCGACACACCCCACACTGGACAGTAAGGTGTGGTCCCCATCCTTCAACCGCGC
The DNA here is from genome assembly GCF_028564815.1 of Eubalaena glacialis. Taxonomy (NCBI): domain Eukaryota; kingdom Metazoa; phylum Chordata; class Mammalia; order Artiodactyla; family Balaenidae; genus Eubalaena; species Eubalaena glacialis. The sequence continues at coordinate 4,718,274 of NC_083729.1, read as the reverse complement.
CTTCACCACTCTAAACCAGGGCCCAGCTCACTCTCCAAAAGCATCAATGGCGCCCACTGCCACAGGATCAAGGCCAAAGGAGGCCTGGAATTCAGAATTTCACCATCTACCCTCATCTGACCGCTCTAGGCATAATTCCTTTGCACTCTCTAAAAAATAATAAAAGCAAAAATTAAAAAGGTGCTGGAAAACTGCAGAAGACCAGGTCCCGAGTCTCAGTACCAGGAAAGGGAACACCTGGGCTGCAGGCCTGGGGGAAAGTTCGAGGGTCACACTTTGTGTTCCTTCCCCCTTCCTCCGCTGGGCAGTTCCTTCTGGCCTGGGGCCCTTCCTGTCACCTAGAACCTGCCCCTCCTTCAAGCTCTGACCCAGTACCAGGCTCCCCAGCAGCTGGGCCCCTCTTGCCCCTGCCTCTACCTCCTGGGCACGCACAGAGCTCACAGCTCTTCAGGCAGGTGTCCGCACACCGCACTTTCCGTCTCACACTTTACTATCCGCACAGCTTATCTGCCAGCTGCCCCAGGCCAGATTCACTGGAATGTGTCCTTATCAGATCCCCAGGCCCGCTCCTAGAAAAAGGCTTTCCTCCCACAACAGTTCAAAGCAAGATGTGAGGTCCGTCTCTAGTTCAGGGACCAGAGCTCCCTCCCCCCGCAGGGCAGCAGGATCCCCTGGGGCTACTCCCCTGGGGCTCCCTCACCCGGCCTGGCACAAGGTCAGCATGGGATACTTGTCGAGCGAGATTTTTATTATTATTATAGTTGTTCACTGGGAAGAGGGCAGGCAGAGAGAACTTCTGGAGTGCCCATCCAGAGGTCTGCCTATGGAGATCATTAGGGTGCACGAGGCACCCCTTCCTCCCCGCGACCCTGAGCCTCCAGGCTCGCAGGAGCGCCCGGAGCTGGGTGCCCAGGGCGGTACGGGGAAGCTGGGCAGCCACCGCCGGAGGGTGGGGCGGGGAGACCCGCAGGGAACTTTCCGCGCGCCCCTGGGGAGGGGACGGCTTGGAGGAGCGAAGCGGGCGGCCGCGGGCATCGGGCTCCGGGATGTGCCCCGCGGAGGACGCGGCGCCGGCCCACTCTGGCCGGGCTGAACCTTCCCGACGGCCCCCCGCCCCGCGCCCCGGCGGCTCGCCCTCGCCAGACCCGGTCCACCGCGGTGGTCCGTCCCGCGGCCCCCAACCCAGGGCCGCCACCTCGTCCGCGGGACCGGCCGGAGCGCGGGGACGCGGCGCTGCAGACCCAGCGGACCGGGAGGCGGGCGGGGTCCCGAAGGGGTCGCGGCACTGGAGCCACCGAGGGGCAGGGCCAGGGTGGCGCCCTGGACGCGGACCGGCCCTCGCCCCTGCCCGATCCCGGCGCCCGAGGCCGGCTCGGCACGGCCACCTCTCTCGGGCCCCTCGGCCGCGCCCGGCTCCCGCGAGGCCGACACAAAGGGGACGCGCGTCACCCACCTGGTCCCGCGCGGCAGGGGCCCTGGGGCCGCCGCTCCTGCTCGGCCACGGGCGGGGCTCCGCGCGCCGCGCCTAGGTCCGCGGTCCGGGGCCGGGTGTCCGCGCTGCGCGTCCGCCGCCCCGCCCGGAGGTGCCCTTTATTCCCGCCCTCCCTCCAGCCGGGGCGCACGGCCCGCGGGGGGAGAGTGGGCGGCGGCGCCGAGTGGCACAAAGACGCGGGGAGCACAGGCTCGGCCCGAGCGCCCCCGCCCGGCGCGCAGCGCCCCCTGCCGCCCGCCCGCCGCGCCCGCCGCCGCGCCCCGCCCTCGGCCGCGCAGGCCCGCGGGGACACCCGGTGCCCGAGGACCACCCGGACCTCACGCCGCCAAGAGGAGCACAGGGCGCGTCGTCCGGAGGCAGCCAGAAGATTGCCCCAGATGCCGATGCGCCGGGGAGAAACGATCAGCAAGACAGGAGAGAAATGGGTGACCCCAAAACACTCTTAGCCGGGTGATAGAAAGAGCACTGCCTCAGAGCAGATCGGGGCTCCCAGAACCTGGGCTTGATGCCCCGGCGTGTGGGGACCTTGAGATGAAGGCTGAGGGCCTTTCCACGCCAGCGTCACGTGGAATGTCTTTGCTTCCCACTACCTGATTGCTTGGACGGACGGAGAAGAGGAGGCAACTTGTCTGGTCCTTCCTTCTGGGGATTCCCGAGATCCAGGCACAGCAGTTTATTTCCTATTCTTGGGGTTTCTAGCTTGTTAGAGCCAAAGATCTTTGAAGGTAGAATCTTCCTGTAAGATTTCTCTTTGCCACTCCCTCTAGTAGCTGGAAGTTGCACCAGTGCTAAATTATATGTCTCAGGCATGCGTATCTGAACAAAACCTATTGGTGCCTATGAAAGAATGCCTCCTTCAATAGACAGACTCTTTTCTCCAGAAGTATGGGAAAACCCACCACCATAGCTTTCTTCAACATGAATTCTAATGCCATCACCTACGGGCCCAGTGACCTTAAGCAAGTTACTTAACTTCTCTGTGCTTTGATTTTCTTATCTGAAAAATACAGATGGTCATCGAGATCTTGGCAGGGGTTAAATAAGGCAAATATGCATAGAGCAATCTCAACATAACTGGAAAATTGTAAGGATTCCATAGTCCTTAGCTGTTATTTGTCTCGTTTTCCCCCAGACTACAAGATTCTTAACTATCTTGACACTGCATCATTTGTCTTCCTCTAGTACATAACCATCTTTTTAAAAATAATAATCATAATCATAATAAATCTTCTCATCTACATTGAGAAGTTATTCCGGTGAATATTTTTCCTCCCCAAATATGAATGAGCACTTCTGATGTCTTTGTCTAATTCTTTGTACAAATGTCATCTTTCAAGGAAAAGGCACAATGGGAAGAATTCCAACAATACTTGGTTACTGCAGCCTCTCACCAGAAGATGAAAATGATTCTGCATAAAGGCCTGAGCTTCACAGAAAATATATTCACCCCTTCTATACGCTGGTTGTGGTACCAGGAATGTACTGGTGTGATACTGCTTATGAATGAATGATTAAATGAATGAAAGGATGACAGCAAGTAGCAGGGAGGAGGATGAACGGGCCCATACTGAGATGCAGATGTTTGTATGGTTAGCAGGGGCATGGGAATGGGGATGGGGGGAGGGCTGGCAGGAAGAAGGCTGAGGTGCAAAGCCAACTTCTTACCCAACTGAGCCACTGGGTCCTTAAGCAGTGACGTGTGTGTGTGTGTGTGTGTGTGTGTGTGTGTGTGACTTCATTCCCATGTATGTTTGTTTGTCTTTGTTACCATCATTTTTGTTGGGGAGATGGGGAAAGAGGACGCCATCATTGACAATACAGTTTGCAGCAGGCCATACATTGCATCTCAAATGTCGTTTTTCTCTATGAAATCTTCCCAATCCATCACTGCTTTCCCCACCTCCAGGAGTCTGAAGTTGTATAATAGTTTGTCTCCATGCTGATCATGGCATCTCTTAGACTTCATGCTTTGGATATTTACTGCCTGATTTTATTAGGTCGTGAGATTCTGTAGAACAGCAATGAAGTAATTTTGTATGGAATTTCCCAGAGGGCCTTGAACATAGTAAGTGCTCAATAAATAAAGACTAGAGTCATCTGCTCTGAGCTGTGCCACTGAGCAACCTTCCTGGTTCTCTCCAATGTCTCTCAAGGTCACGTCCACCCATCACTGGTTGGTCTTCTGTCCGACTGACCCTCTGCACAGGTCACGGCTCTCAACCATCTCACCCAGAGGTTTGTCAGGTCAAGATCACTTTAAAAAATACCCTTTGTTGCTAAGCGTTTGTGCCTGTGGGCAATGTGACTCATCATTCACTCTCTGAACAAGCCCCTTTTTGATTACCTACTAAGGGCAAGATTCTTGTGCTAGATGGTTACAGGCCAGGGAATCAGTGCCACAGTAAATAAATGGTCCAGAGGCTGGAGAAATGGAAGTCTGTTATGAAGTTCCTCCTTTACATAGAAAATTGAGCGAAGCTCAAGATTCACACTGGTGGCTTAAAATAGAACATTTTTAGACAGTGGAGTTTGTATGAATTCATCATCACACATTCTGAAAGTATAGAAAATTCACATTTCTTTAATTTTTAAAATTAACTTAAATTCAATTCCTTATTTCTAGAGTAGCAAGCAATCAAAATATCAGTTGCTGTTCTACTTCTCTCTCCCTAGAGGCGACAGGAATCTGGGGGATTTTACAGTGCTGAGATATGGGATGTAACCTGTCATCTTCAGCCCATCACGCTGTCCATCGAGCAGTCCCTTCTCCAAGCCCTGCAGTCCCTTGCAAGCAGGCTGTGCTCAGCTTCTCTCCCAGGTACACGGGAAGCTGAGAGGTCCCCCACCTCCCAGGGCGATGCCAAGTCTCTGCCGCTCTCAGGGCCTCTTGGGAAAGCTTTCCTTGTCCAGCCCCTGCCTCCCTTCCCACAAAGACCCCCTCTCTTTCCTTCGCAGCCTAGATGTCCCAAATAATCTCTTGCGCAGGTGGAGCATCGCATAAGGAACCCAGAGAGGCTGTCTTCACGCAGCTCTGCCTTCTGCCGTACAAAGACCCCTGGAGCTAGAAAAAATGCAAGGCTCCAGGTATTTTCCCAGAACACGTGGAGAGGAAATGCAAAAAAAGCAAAACTACCTTACCGTCACAATAAAGTGTGTGGTCAAAACAACAAAGCATGATAGCTTAAGGAAGAAAAACAGAACTTCAGGAAAGAAAGTACAAGCGAAGGGGAAATTCATCCTTGCAATCACTTAACAACAGCACTGCTAGGGGTGAATTGTGTCCCCCAAATTCATAGGTTGAAGTTCTAACCTCCACCACCTCCTGATATGACCCTATATGGAAATAGGGTTGTTGCCGATGAAGTCGTACTGGAGAAGAGTGGGCCCTAATCCAATACAACTGGTGTCCTCATAGAAAGGGTAAATTTCGAGACAGGCACACAGGGAGGACACCATGGGAACATGAAGGCAGAGATGAGGTGATGCCTCCACAAACTAAGCATCAGCAAGGATTCCAGCTAAGCCCCAGAAGCTAGGAGAAGGCCTGGAACAGATTCTCCCTCTCAGCCCTCAGGAAGAACCCACCTTGCCGGTCCCTTAATCTCAGACTTCTAGCCTCCGAAACTGTGAGAAAATAAGTTTCCCTTCTTTAAGCCACTCAGCCCATAGTATTTTGTTTCAGCAGCCCTAGCACACTAATACAAGTAGCTAGAAAGTGCCCATGTGTGACTACGATTTAGAGAATAATTTCATAACAAAAATAAAAACGTCATACCAAGGTGATAAAGTACATGCTAATAAGCAAGAAGGTTACCATGTTAATAAAAAAGTAAAGATATTTTTCTGGCACCCTCTCAGAAAGTAAAGGCATTTTCTGTCTTGTTCACCACTAACTCCAGCACAGTAAGAACAAGTTCTGGGCACTTAATAAATATTTGTAGAAAGAAACAGATGAATCTTGTCTTCCAGGACTCTCTGCTACCTTGTACTTCTATATGGCTCAGATGCAAAGGCCATAGGTTCTACACAGACATTTAGACCAGAGAGAAAATTTAATCTCATCTTTTCATTTCACACATAGAAACACTGAGGTTTAAAGTGGCCCTTGAAGGTCCCAAGATCACTGCCAGTTAGTGACACCCACGGTACTATTACTCAAGGTTCTTGGCTGATTCAGTTATTCTCACGTTTTATTATATTGCTTTTCTAGAACAATCAATAGGATATGACCCTCGTGGCTTGACAGAATTTTAAAAGGCTTTTCCAGTTCTGAAGGAATGACTAAGTTATACTCAACATTAGATGGACTTAATTGTGGGCAGACATTTGATGCTCACTAAACATCCACGTGCTTCCCCACGTCTTGCAGCCCCTTGCAGGTAGGAGGGGGCATGTGACTCATTTTGTTCACCAGACTGTGCGCAGGATTGTCACTTCTGAGCTAAGGCAGAGAGAAGAACTTCAAGACCTCTAACTGGCCTGGCCTGTCCCCATCACAGTGAGCACACAGCCACCTAGTGAGACGGTTGGACCCTACGGTGAAATCAGTCTGGGTCCCTGGGTTACCTCCTGTTAGGTAATTCTTCTGGTAATTCCCAGAAGAATGTACACTTGCATGTGTTAAGCTATGGAAACCTAGTCTACACTTACTAATGCCTTCGTTTTAGACTTGCTGTCGAGTCACAGTAATTCACTGTGGGTCTTAAGGAGAGTCAATGTGCAGTACCAGCTAAGTAAAATGAGTCATCAAGTCTTAGACGTGAGAGCACGTTTGAGGCAGGTGGCCAGGAGCCAGAGAATATGGGAACCTGGAAGGAATGGAGGTATCAGAGAGGCAGAAAGGCAACACCGCGAGGAAATCAGGCGAGAATCAGAACAGAGATTGTGGTGCCCGGAGCTCATTCCTCATGCGTGTGGCCACGTGGTATAACGTCTTAAAGGTTTACAATAAAGGCTGAGAGGGGAACAGGACATGAAGCTCCGTCCACTGGACAGGGTTTGGGTGAGATTTGACAGGTCGATGCTGTAGTGCCTTGCACAGACCCGCCTATAGAACCTGAGTTCTTCCATCCTAACATGGAACCATGGTTCCAGGCAGCACTCACTCCCCAAGCTGCCTGGAGTGAGGGGGTGTCGACAGCTCACTTCCTGGGAATTCTCCTCTGCCAAAGGAAGCTGCCTCGCCCGGATGTCTGGAGGCAGTGCTTCCAATCATCGGTCCATTGGGAGTTAAAGGCCCGCTCAGCTGCATGAATTTGGAACGTTCCTGAAGGGTCCCAGCCACGTCCCATCAGCTGAAGCTCTATCGCAACCGCCTCCCAGCGCCTCTGCTCCCCACTCCCTGCGAGAGCCATTCAGAGAGCATCCCCTGCCAGGAAGCTTCCATGTCAGAGCCTGCTTCCCAGAGAGCTGACCCGGACATAGTGAACAGCGGGAAGAGCCCCAGCACAGCCACAGAGGGGAGAACCAGGACACATCAGGCGGGCTCATCTGGTTGGGCGAGGCAGCGGGTTTGTCTACCAGAAATGCGGGTGGAGGGTGGGTCCTGGGCGGCCAGGATCCACGGGGCCTTGGGTACCACCTGTGGATGGACAGTTCTGGGGGACCATGGGAGTAAGAATAGAACTGGGGCTGCAAAGACCCTTTCTGGACCTAAACAGACCTGGAGACCCCTTTAGAGATCCTTGTTTCTGTTTGTTCCTAAGAACCATTTGATTTTTTTGCATTTAACTTTTATTCTGCTATGATTTTAAAGATACTTTCTTTTAAGGAGATTATTCCATCTCTTTAAGTTCTCTAACCCCGGACAAGCTGGCAAACCTCTCCTGATATTTCAGACCTCGGTTCACTGCTGTTGCCTTTGGTGTCGTTAGGTCATCAGCCTTTGTGCCTGACCCGAGCTCTCATACTTTCCTCACTCTCGTGGTGTCCATGGCTCTGGCACCATGGTTCCATGTTAGGATGGGAGAATGCAGCTTCCTCTTCCTCCGTCCCCATCCTGCATGTGCATGAAGGTCTGTATCAACTCTCTGTCTTCCCCTTTCCTTCCTGTCCTATTTCATATCTGTATGAATGCTGGATACCAGGCTGTATTTCTGAGAACTTTTTCTTATCACAGGATCTCAGGGTAAGGCCACATCTCATTTCCCTGAAAGAAGATGCACATTCAGAACATCTAATCATCAAGAGAAGGCTCCACAGACTCAAGCAAACAAACAAATAACAACCAAGCAATACCTGGAGTTGCTGAGTCTGGGTGTCCCGGGAGGCGGGGAGGCGGAGGGAATACCCTGCTCCCAGAGCCTGGAGCCTGGGCGAGTCCTCCCCAGTGTTACCGACCGGTGGTCTCTGCGACATGAGGGCAGCAGGAATTGCTTACCTGGCACGCAATCAGCCAGCACCTTGGTCTTGGACTTCCAGCCTCCGGAACTGTGAGAAATAAATGTCTGTTATTTAAGGTGTATTATTATGGCCACCTGAGCTGACTGCAACAGGTCAGGTCAGTGCAAACAACACTTGAATAAAGTGACATCTGTGTTATGATGGAAGGAGTGACGAGGTACCCCTTGTGAAAATGCACAGCTCCTGCTTCATACACACACACACACACGTCTTGTGACTCCTCAGTATCAGCTTATGGGGAGGAATTCTTGGAAACTTATTACAACCCAAACCCCAAGAGAGAACTGATAGAAGTCAGTCTATTCAGACATGGAGCTAAGGGGGTTCAGGGTGAGAGATCATGATTTATAATAAGAAATACATATTTGGTCTTCATCCTCATTCCTGGTGCAGAGCTCCTAAAACCCTTGGACTTTCCTGAGTGATGCTGTTACTAGGTTCTTGGACTCTTTAACCACTAGAAATTGATTAGAGGTCAGGTGAGGAATTGAGGCAAAGGCTTTATTGGGACTCATGCTGCAGCAGGAGGGAGTGAAAAAAAGTAACAGGTTTCCTTGTTTGCTCCCCAGAGGGGGGGAGCTGGTCCCTTAAATGGGGTGGGGGGGGATAGATGGGTCAGGCAGGAGGGGCGTCTTGGATGGCTTGCCCACCCCTTTGGTGGTGCTGTGTGCAGGGGGCATGTGCGGTCCCCTGCTTTTTCTCCCAGCACCTCAGAAGTGGCAGTTGGGTTTTAGCCTTTTTGTATCTTGTTCATAATTTGCCCCAACTGTGCAAGTGCACAGTTACTTTTAGTCCCTATAGTTTCTTTTTATTCCATTGCTGTAGGAGACATTTGTCCAGGTGCAAGCATTTAGGTAAGGGGGTCCCGGGTCCCAGGTCCCAGCCTATCTCAATGACGTCAATACGGATGTCTTTTGCTACGCTACTGAGGGGACTTTGGGAAAGCCCCTAGGCCACCTCTGGTGGGCGGTGATTGCCAGGGCACCAACCATGTGATTAGGGGGCTAGAACTTTCAGTCCCACCCCCAGACCTCCAGAGGGGGAGTCCAATCACCAGTGGCTAATGATTTAACCAGTCATGCTACGTAATGAATCCTCCATAAAAACCCAAAGGGATGGAGTTCAGAGAGCCTCCAGGTTGGTGAACATGTGGAGACTGGGAGAGACTGTTGCCCCTGGAGAGGGCATGTAAGCTCTGGGTCCTTTCCCCGTACCTGGCCCCCTGCACCTCATCCATCGGCTGTTCCTAAGCTATATCCCTTCACAGTAAACTGGTAATCTAATAAGTAAAATGTTTCTCTGAGTTCTGTGAGCTGGTCTAGCAAATTAATCCAATCCTAGGAGGGGGTCCTTGGAACCTTCAATATAGCTGGTCAGTCAGAAGCACAGGTGACAACCTGCAGTTGTGATTGGCGTCTGCGTTGGGGGGGGGGTGGTGAGGGGCATTCTTGTGGGACACAGCCCTTAGCCTGTAGAATCTGATGCTACCACCAGGTAGAGAGTGTCAGACTTGAGCTGAATTGTAGGACATCCAGCTGGTGTGGGAGAATTGCTTGGTGGTGTGGAAAAACTCACACATGGGAATTAGGAGCAGAATCAGACAAGGACAGGACTTCCCTGGTGGTCCAGTGGGTAAGACGCCACGCTCCCAATGCAGGGGGCCCGGGTTTGATCCCTGGTCAGAGAACTAGATTCTGCATGCACGCCTCAACTAAGAGTCCTCATGCCACAACTAAGAAGTCCACGTGCCGCAACTGAAAGATCCCACGTGCCGGCAAGGAAGATCCCGGAGTGCCACAGCTAAGACCTGGTGCAGCCTAAAAAAAAAAGGAATCAGGCAAGGACAAGCCGAGATGGCCCCAAGTGAAAAAATAAATCACTTTTGGGCAGTTCCCCGGATCATCCAGGAATGAGCTTGCACAGGGAAGCTTTCTTTTCATTATTATATGTATATTTTCTAGATAAAGTGAATTCCCAGAGCACGAGTTTTATTCACATTCATAATCAAATACGTAAACAACTAAAAAATGAAATCCAGTGATTTTTTTTCAAACTAACTGCGGTTTTTAGAATACCATTGAATCTCTTCTCATCTTTTTGTGTGAATTGTTAAGAACTGGCTGTTCTCATTAAAGTGTAAGAACGCTAATTGGCTTTAAAACCCTTCATAAGATATTAGTGGAAAATAAAATTAAGTAAGAGCTCAATTCTATTAAAACTATGCATTTCTGGACATATGCATGAAATGAATTAGCAGTTGCCTCTGGGTGATAACAGTTATGGGTAATTTTTATTTTCTTCATTTTGCTTTACTCTGTTTTTCAAATATTCTCCAAATACATATTCTTTTTAGAATCACGGGGGAAAAATGTGGTTAAAGTCTTTCTGGTCTTTCAAACCCAGCTCAATGGCATCTGAGTTGAAATTGCTATGTGGGTTTTCTGTGTAATTTCCCAGCCTTTTCCCCTGACTGGTACGACATGTGCCCGCAGTGGCTTGACACTGGGTTGTGTACCCCAGATGTGTCTGTCCTTGTCCCAGCCACGATGACAGAGGACCTTGGCTGCCCCTTGAGTTTCTTTCACTGTCTTCAAGCCCCTGGATTTGACCTCTGTCCCAGGGGCTGGAGCCCAGGGTTGGCATGTATCCAGGATGGGAAAAGGTAGTGAGGCCATATCCTTCCTGAAGAAGTGAGTACTTGTAACTGGAGATCAAGTGCAAGGACACGTCTGAGAAATGCCGCATGTCCGAGGAGGACCAGTCCGCGTCTGGAGGATGTGAGGTGGGCACTGGAGCCAGGGATGTGGAACTCTTGGCTCCCAGAGCCAGGAAGCGGGTGGGAGGGAGAAACAGGCTGACAGGGGAAGCAGCGGCAGGGCCGGCCTGATGCATCTGAGGGGACTGAGTGGACCGCTCAGAACCAGGTGCTGCGGGGGAGCTCTGCACCTCCTTGGACTCCGAGGTGCCAGACGCCTGCCCTTTGGACTGCTGACCAGGTCACACTCAGAATGGTGGTTCTACGACCACTCGTACCCTGGGCTGGTGCTATTCCTGCTGCCTGTCTGCAGGAATTCATTCCTTCAGAAGGGATCAAGTTTTGGACACTGGGCCCCCAAGAGGCTGGCTTTCATTTTAGAACACAAGGAGTTTATTCCCCAGGGGCTCACCTCTGCTCTATCTTGTTGCCGAGTGGGTTGGTTGAAATGTGCTTATTTTTGTTTTTTTTAAAGAAATCTCCATTTTTATTTTTATTTATTTATTTATTTATTTATGGCTGTGTTGGGTCTTCGTTTCTGTGTGAGGGCTTTCTCTAGTTGCGGCAAGTGGGGGCCACTCTTCATCGCGGTGCGCGGGCCTCTCATTATCGCGGCCTCTCTTGTTGCAGAGCACAGGCTCCAGACGCGCAGGCTCAGTAGTTGTGGCTCACGGGCCCAGCCGCTCCGCGGCATGTGGGATCTTCCCAGACCAGGGCTCGAACCCGTGTCCCCTGCATTGGCAGGCAGATTCTCAACCACTGCGCCACCAGGGAAGCCCGAAATGTGCGTATTAATTATTGATAAACTTCTTGGTTTTTAAAGTGTACTTGCCTTTAGCGAGGGTGGTTTGTAAAAGCATGTAATTACTGTAAACACACACCAAGGAGAGACTTCATTACATTGACCCACTGAAAGTGAAGGTAGTGTACAAAAAATACTTTAATGTATTATAACATCTTACAACAGACCAGTAGTCAAGAGCATCATATATGGAGAAAAAATATACATATTTACATATATTTCCCTAAAATTAAGATGTCCTAAATATACTCAAGAAAAACCTTAAAATCTTATTGCATGATTAGTCTTCAACTAATCGCAGTGAATGAAACAGTCCTTTCAACAGAAGAGCGGCCTACGGGATGAATTATTGCCTGATGGAGCCTCATTGAGAATTTGTCCGCCTGTTTTAGTATCATGATTCTCGCTACTGATCCAACAACTAGACTCCAAACTCCAGATTATCATAGAATAGGAGCCGACATTTCAGATGATTCAGCCAAATGATCTCATTCATCTTCAAACCTAAAACAGGCAACTTTCATAGCATTTATCACTAAATAACAGAGATAGTTCATCCTTTCTAAACCAGTATGCTGTTACTAATGTCTGATCTATCTAGGTTTCTTAAGACAAAATTCTATTCATAGTATTACAAGCTAAACTAAGCAATAATTGAAAGCACCACAAAATACTTGCCTTTAACACTTAAATTGAGATACCTCACCTAAATTACCTTTTATTTTCCTAATAAAAAGGAATTTGTCTCACAAAACTGATACACATATTTAAAAACTGAAACTATAAAGCAAAATGTTATATAATCCAAACTTGAATTTTACTCTAATGATAAATGTCCTGACTTCTCCCACTTAAGAAAAATGAATATTTGAATATTTTAAACATGAAGGCTTTGAAAATTCTCTCAGTGCATAAGAAAGGGGGTTGTGGTGTAAAAACAGCTGGAAAGTGCGTTTAAAATAGCTTATTTGTTTTTCTCTTTTTCTGATTTTTGTTCATTTTTTATTTTATTTTTTGTTTTTTCTCTTTATCTATATACATATGTATATATATACATATATTTTCTTCTCAAGTGCAGTGTTTTGTTTTATATTTCCCTTTGGGGAAAGAGAAATGCAGTTTCCCTCAGCTCTAGAGAAATTCACTTCAACTCAGAAGATTTGGGTTTCAGATTCAGATTTTGTTTCAGATTATAATGATTGGGCATCTACTGGATACCACACAATGTCTTCTGTGCTTTCACATACGTGCCCTTTCTCTGTGGAATAATGTAATGGTCAGCAAAATAAACTCATGTTAAGTAAAAAACAAAAAACCTGTTTTATGGTTATCTGATTATATTAAGGTCTTCATGGCTTAGATACTATCAAGACCTATAGAGGAAAAATACTTTCTAATTCTTTTTTTTTTCTTAAAAACATAAAATAAAATGGAAAATACATGACAACCATTCTATTGCAGAAGACACACAAACGTATTTCAGTTGAATTACAGTGATTTAAAATTTGAAGTAGGAATATCTTTTCTGAGAAAAAAAAATCACATAAACCAAACTTTCAAATTCACCAAGTCTTGAAAAAAGATTCTGAAGCGGAATTTCTGCATGGCTGCGTAACGGAATCAGGCAACATTTAAATGCCACCTAGTGGCCAACACTGGAACGGCAGCTGGATTACAAGAGTTCTTCGCTTGAGCAAAAAATTGTCCATGATTTTGCTTTTGTAAAACAATGATAGGAAATTATTATTTCCCAGGAAATGGGATACCGTCTGGGTTGCACGAACAAACTGCATGTGGTATTTCCAAGAGGAGAAGATTTTGTTCCTTGACCCAATTCAAGTGACATTTTCCCTCAAGCTCTTTCTTAGCCTAGCAAAGGAAGGCTCTGGATCCTATATTGACCTCGATTACATTCTTATTTCAAGTGATTCAGAGTTAAATGGGAAATATTATATTGTGCCACAGCTTCATTTACAGAAAGTCCTGGCGCACCCTACACTCTTCGCCACACCCTTTGCTCCACCTTTGCCTGATGCTTTTGCAAATGAGTTCATCCCAGTCCAGGAAAGTGTCACTTTTCAGGGACACGGGGACAACCAAGCAAACAAACTCATACGTCGTTGCTTGACAGACTCAGCAGATTCACACAGCAACCCAAGCCCTGACCCCATGTCAACTTCATCACTAAATTTAAAGCACACCTTGGTTTTGTTAAGAATCTTGGAAGAGAAAGGGGAGCCGCAGAGATCACTCACATTCCTGGAATAGTCAGCGTGGGTCAGGGCCATGCAGAGCACCCGGGGAGATGAGTTATCTCCTTCTAGGTACTTATCAAAGCCTGGTAAGATGATCATTTCTCACTCTTTGAAACATGTATGGACTGTTTCTAAACTTCTGGGTAAAAAGTCCAAGATTGCAGTGATATAAAGGCCGAAAAGGAAAGAGCCTCACCGCAAGCAGAAATAATTGGGGGAGATCATTTGTAATTTTTCCAGATGGGAAAATAACTATCAAATGAAAGGACTAGAAAAATAACTTCAAAATGGAAATATAGGAGTCACAGTAAATACTACTCAAAAATTAAATCCATAATAAGCTAATTAACTAAAGTTAATGGTCTTGCATGTTCTAAGGATTTCAATTTTCCCAGTTATTTATCTGTTCAGTTACCACAGGCAATCAGATCCCACGTGCGACTGAAAATCGAATTTGGGGCCGCTGGCAGTGCCCACGGGCAGCAGGGCAGCCACGCGCTGAGTGCCAGGGCGGTCCCCACAGATGCGCTGAAGGTTGTTCAGCCTTCAGCTTTACCAGTCCAGCTTCAGGTCCGCCTTGCTCCATACGTATTTCCCTCCTCGCTTGAGAAACATCTTTTCATCAAAGCCGCTGAATTTTATAGCTTCTTCTACGCCAACATCCAGGATGGACGTGGAAGGATCCTTCCGCCCGTTTCTGCAGTTCACGAAGCGCATCTAGGAAATTCATGACAGAAATTGGGATATTTCCTGTAAAACTCAATTCGGGGGATCAACTCAAAATGACTTTTGATGTTCCAATCATTTCAACAGATGTTTGTGGAGAGCTGTGAACCAGATGCTTTACTGGGGACGTTGAACTCTGGGGACACTATCTCTGTACTCAACCAGCTCCCATCACCCACGTGAACACCTGAGACCAGGTAAGGGCATGATAAACAGAATTATATACACATGCCTGTCCCTCCACTGGGGGGCGGGGCAATCAGCAAAGGCTTCCAAAAAATGTTGCCATCTAAGTTATGTTTTGAAATTGTAAGCTAGAGAGAACAATATCGTAAAAGTCCAGAAGCGTGAAACAGTACGGTGAGTTTGGGAAATTGCAGGTAGATGATATTGCTGGAGTGAAAACTGTGTGTGCAGGTATAAAAAAAAAAAGTGTAAATAGAAATAAAAGCTTCTTTTAAGAAAGGGAGATAGCATGGTAAGAAAGGTGCTATACAGGCGGGCAGGTCCCACATCAAGAAGAGTAGCACATGCCTTGCTAAGGGTCTTGGTTTTTATCCTAAATTAAGCATCTTACAGACAGGAACCAGATCGTCACACCTCTATGACCTACCATGGCACACAGCATTTTGTAGTAACACTTGTTGAATCAAAATGTTCTTAGATTGCCAAAAGTAAATTTTGTTCCCACTCTATTTATTCCAACTGTACAGAAACCAGAGAGTTTCTGGAGGAACATTGGTCAAAATCCCCAGCCAGTCATGGTACTCCAAAAATAAATTCCGTTTGACTTTTCCTATCTACCTTGAACCCATGAAGTGAACATTTGTGTTACCACCTTTCCCCCTCTGCTCCTTAAAGAAAGCACCTATTGACAACAAATGAATGACTGTGAATCATCACTGATTAACTTGAAAATAATAAAATATCAAAAGTCACAGTAAGCATTTCTCGAAACACCAAATTCAGTTTAAATATGGAAAAGCCATGGTTCTTGTTGGAGCTCATTTCTTAAAAACAGATCTTTGAATGGAATTATTTGTCCAGTGCTGGAAATATTGGCAAAAGTTTATGAACTGGGACAGAAAAAGAAAAGAAAAAGAGACAAGGAAAGGGAGAAGTGATTTGTTGTTCAGTTTGGAGAATGATGGTGTATCTCTTCCTTTGGAAGGCAGTGGGGTAGGAAGGTATTGGTGGCTTTTGGAGAGGAACTGTACCCTCTTCTCCCCAAAGCCAAGAGCTATCTGTCAGAGGAAAAGCTGGCAGCATCTGAGGTATTAAAGGCAATAACGTCAAGTGTGACATGTCCTTCCTGCAAAGATCCTTGGGCTCCCCTTGACCAGAGAACCCAGCTGAAGATGGCATAACAAAGGACTCTGCTTTGTGTGATGTCAGCTCCGTGCGACCTCCATGGATCCATAGCCATAGGGAAAAGACCATCAAGTGCGGGTGTGTGCAAACACTGGGATCAGATTCAAGCCAATGCCTGCCCAACCCCTTAGCTCAGAGACGGACACAGTGAAGTAAGGGCTCTATAATATTAGTCAGTGACAATAAACATATGAAATGCTGGCCAAAAAGAATGAATATGGGCTAAATGGTTATGCTGATTATAACTCAACCCTGACCTTGCTGCTTAATGAATTTTTAAGGGATCGTTTTATAATGCATTAGACATACTCACATATTCATCCAGAATAAGGTAGGAATCTCTCATCTGCAAAGCAGAAATTACATACCAATTTAGCTTCAAGCATATTTTTCAGTATGTATGCTCAACTGTCTGTCTTACCGCGTTTGTGCGTTTGTGCTTTATTATTTCTGGAGGCCACATTTCTTAAATCTCTAGAGTGTCTTTAGATGCGTCCCTTACAAGGTGAGCCATCTGCCAGTGCCCCATACCCACCTAACACACATCTCCGAGCCATTTGTTTGTGTCCATTCGGATTCCAGCAGATTCTAGCAGGCTGGCTTCTGCCCCGTGCTGGAAGGGTCACATGCCACTCTGAAAGCTCCTCTGACAGTGAAACCCCCAGGCTAATTTCCCCGTTTCCTCCAGCTCTGGGGAACCCTGTCCTTCATTGTTCAATATTCCCTGTGTCCGCCATGCCTCTGATGGACCCCCTTTTCAGTGCGTAAAGCAGAATCCCTTTAATGCTATTACCTGGGAGCTTATCTGAGGATTTTAATATTACTTACGTTACTTGTAACTCGTTATGCCTTCTATAGGTATATAGAGAGTGTGCCTACACTCTCATAGGAAGGTATACCCTCTATACGTACCCCATATAGGTAGGAGTCTGCAAACATTTTTCTGTAAAGGGCCAGAGAGTAAATATTTTCAGCCTCATAGACCATGCGGTCTCTGTGGCAACTAAAAGCCACTGTGGACAATGCTTAGAGAGCAAGCGTGGCTGTGTTCCACTGAAACCTTCCTTATCGACCTTGAAATTGCATTTCATATACTTTTCCTGAGTCACAGATGCCATTCTTGTTTTGATTTTTTTTCCAACCATTCTTGGCTTGCATTCTGGGTTTGTCCCACGGGCTGTAGTTTGCCAACTCCTGTGCGTGGCCAGTTAGGGACCTTGTTCCTGAATGTCTGGAGGTGGGCCAGGCATCAGCATCACCTGGGAGCTGGTTAAAATGCCGAATCATGGGTGCACCTCAGACCTGCTTGCTGGTTTGCAAACTTGGGAGTTCCCTGGGTGAAACCTTACCCACGTCAGAGGTAAAGTGAGCTGACCCCACCTATGTCAGAGGCAGAGTTCACCGACCTCATCTAAATAAGAGGCATGGTTAGCTGACCTCACCTACATCAGAGATAAAGTTAGCTGAGCTCACCTATGTCAGAGATATCGTTAACTGACCTCACCTCTGTCAGGTATAGATAGCTGACCTCACTTACATGAGAGGCAGGGTTCGCTGACTTCACCTATGTCAGAGGTAAAGTGAGCTGACCTCACCAATGCAAGGGAACCACCATACAAAGCTTGTCTTGGGTGACCTGCAAGACAAGAAGACCTCAGCACCCTCTGCTAGTCTTAAAAGTTTATAGAGAAGCCTGAGCTGGGTTCAGTTACATGTACCATCCAGATGGTCTCACCGTGGGAGTGTCCGTCCTGAAGACAGGGGAGGGGTTAGGAGCCTCCAGTCGCCCAAGTAAAGCTCTGGGTCAAATAGTGGTCACCTCCTCTCAATAACTTCCCCAGCCCTGCTGACTCAAAATCTGCATTTTAGCAAGACCCTGCCTGGGGGGTTGTCTGTACAATGAAGTTTGAAATGAACTGACTAGTAAGATTCTCAGGCTTTGGAGTTATCCAAACCCCAGTTCGTCCCTTGCTGGGCTCTAAGGGAGGTGAGTTAACCCTGCCTCTGACATGGGTTAGGTCAGCTAACTCTACCTCTGTCACAGGTGAGGTCAGCTAACTTCACCTCTGACACAGATGATGTCAGTTAATATACCTCTGACATAGATAAGGTCAGTTAACTGTACCTTTGACACAGATGAGGTCAGCTAACCACGCCTCTCATGTAGGTGAGATCAGCTCACTTTACCTCTGACACGGGTGAGGCCAGCTAACCCTTTCTGTCATGTAGGTGAGGTCAGTTAACCTTATGACTCAGCCTCAGAGTTTCTAAAATGGGGGTAATATTTCTGGCTCATGAAGCCTCTGTGAAGTGCTCAAAAAGTAGTAATTTATGACGTATTTTCTTTGATCTCACATTACCTATGTAATTAAGACAAATTTTAAAAAGTCAAACAAAATAGTGTATAGATATGCGTATTCTCCTCTGTTCTCCGTCTTCTTTTCAAAAGCTGCTCTGACCCCGTTCAGGGATTCTCTTATTCGTGCTCTGGTCAACATTACTCAGAGGTCTGAAGTATAAGGAATGAAACCTTGTTCTCAAATTTCTAATATGATGTAAGCATATGAGGGAGAGATTTTGCTGCATATATATTCTTTGGTGGAAGATGGGGAAAGCTTTTGATGTTTAAATACTTTAAAAATAATAAAACTACCTATTTTAGAAAATTTAAAGTCCAAACAGTTATCAAGGTAAACAAAAATGACTGATAATCCCATTATCCCAAGATGACCATGGGATGTGTACATACACACCTTTTTTGCACATTAGGATTAAAGGTCAAATGAATTTTGCCTATAGTTCTTCATTTGTACCTAATATCGTATCATGCACATTTATCCTTGTTCCCTAATATTCTTTGAAATAGGCTCTGTAGTCAGTATAACATTCCATGCAGGGAACATGAGTTCACCTGTTCTCTGTACGTTGAATATCAGGCTACCTTCAATTTTTTACTCCTGTCCCTAACACGGCAGTAATGTAGCTTTGAATAAGTTCTTTTTTTCTTTAGCTTCTGAGAACACACTGATTATTTACTCTGTCTCTGATAACACCTGGAAGCTCCAAACTGTAGACGTGCTTTGGCTGACACTGTTTAACCTACATGATACGTACATTTGGACTAACAGGATGAAGCCAATTTTTCACACTGGAAACCTAAGGATCTAGTGAAACTCCCACCTCAGCCCTGAGACTCCTCCCATCTCCCCATGCAAACCCTCCAAAGCCACAGTGTGTGCAGCCCTTGGTGGAGACACTTTCCTGTTCGGAGCTAAATGTGTGATGGGGAAGAAAACAACGTTTGCTTCATACAACCTTCTGATTAGACTCGGGCACCAGGCAGGGCACGTCTTTGTGGCGGTCCAAGAAGGCTTCAAACTCTTCATCACTTATCACGAACGGTTCTGCTTCTCTCAGAGCATCTTCTCCAGAATTCTCACCCTCGATTATGAGGCACTGGAAGACCTGAAACACAAGTGTGGTGTTGGCTTTGTGAAGAGCTTTCCATCTCTTTTGGCCCCAAATCTCATTTCTCCCTGAACCTCTCCTGAGCAAAGAAGACTCCTCCAACTAGGGAACATTCTAGAAAGACACTGCTCTGGGGAAATGAGAACATGCCCTGAAATTTAGGGATATGGTACTAGAAGCCCAAACATTCCCAAAATATAAATTTTTAAAAACTGGTCTAGATTACATTTGATCTAGTCTTATAACCTAATATTTTCAGACTACAAAATAATGGTTGCCTGCAAGCCCAGGGCCTCCCGCGGAGGAGGCCGCCTGGGGGACCAGGTTCTGACCCACGTGAGCGATTGCATAACAGTTGACACCTGATCCAGGTTTACATCAATTTGCATCCTGCAGACCTCAGTGATCTGATGTGAAAACTGTTTTCTAAGCGGACAGCAGCTAATCCTCTCACTCCAAAAAAAGTCGGAATTTTGAAAAGGCAATTCTGGAGTGAATCAGGCAAGTGGAAGCCAGAGTAGGAGTCGAAAGATTGGAGAAAAGAGATAGAGAAGAAGTGACAAGGAGCCATGAGCAAACCAAAGCTATGAGAAAAAAATATATATAATACGTATGTATAATATATAAGTATAGTACATGAGTGCGGACTGACAGGGGGCTCTAGAAGGGAAATCTAAGAGCTTGGAGCTTAGCCCTCTGGCTCTCCTCCGACACCTCCACCCAGTGGGTCATAGCCTGGGGTCCTCCCATCACCCCTGTTTCTGTAGCTGTTTTCAGTTCCTCCTGGACCTGGGAGAGTGGCTGATATTCCAGCTTACTTACATATGTAACCAAACATCAAGTTCAACATACAAATTAAAACTTTTTAAAGTAAGAAACATTTCTTGTTTCCCATAACCCACTTTCACATGTTACAGGATAACCTCAGGAAAATAATACATTAATCCCTTTCCCATCTCCACAACCCTTCTCTGAATGCTAACGTGGGATTAACAGCACTTCCCAGGCAGCTTTGATAGGAAAGGTCTTCTTGGTGTCTAGACAGGAATTCCTTCCCTAGGTCTTCCCTGCCTGTGGAAATTCTGTCCCTCTGTCTGAGCAGGAGCCAAATACCTCCTCCTACACGAAGTCTTCCTGGCTCTTTGGCAGAAATAAACCTTGCCTGTTTCACCCTGCCACATTATCCCAGCACACATAGCTTTATATTACAAGAGTTTTCTTTAACTCTTTTACTTGCTAGAATTGAATTCTACATCTTATCTTTAGTTGCATTAGTCTGGGGTTCAGGCACAGACTTTGGATACCTGCATAGCAATCATCGGGGCAGCTTGTTAAGAATACATATTCACAGAAACCCTCCTGCTAATCTGTTTCAGGATAGTGGGTATAGGATGAGGCCCAAGAAGCTGATTTGAAACAGTTCCCTGAGATCATTCTGAAGAACAGTCAGGGGCAGAAACCTTCAGTTTATAATTCTTTGTAAGCATCTGTGCATGGTGGGTGCTGTAAGTCATTTTGAACTGGCTTACGTGTATTCGAACCTTAGACTTTTTAGTAGCTGATAGTGGGGCTAAGTCCTAAAGCACACATCTGGGTGAATGAATCTTGGGAATGAATTTTGCTACCACTTGGGGATGGCCTTTCTCCCAATAGCTTCTAATAATTCTATGAAAAATGAACTAACAGAAAGAGAAAAACAAATACTGTATACTAACACATATATATGGAATCTAAAAAAAAAAATGGTTATGAAGAACCTAGGGGCAGGACAGGAATAAAGATGCAGACATAGAGAATGGACTTGAGGACACAGGGAGGGGGACGGGTAAGCTGGGACGAAGTGAGAGAGTGGCATGGACATATATACACTACCAAATGTAAAATAGATAGCTAGTGGGAAGCAGCCGCATAGCCCAGGGAGATCAGCTCGGTGCTTTGTGACCATCTAAGGGGTGGGATAGGGAGGGTGGGAGGGAGACGCAAGAGGGAAGAGACATGGGAACATATGTATATGTATAACTGATTCACTTTGTTATAAAGCAGAAACTAACACACCATTGTAAAGCAATTATACTCCAATAAAGATGTTAAAAAAAAAAAGAAAAATGAACTAACAGAATTTATGAAGAACATATACCCATTTATAAATAAGCCAAGAGTTTTTAAGACAAATCAGCCTTATTATTTTAATAAACACATACGAGTTAAACTTCCTATGAACATATTCTTCAGAATATCTCCAAGCACTTCTCATATTCTTTTATATTTACTTTCACAATTTTCCAGAAGGAAATCAGTTATAAGGGGGAAATTGAGGCAAAGAGAATGTAAGTAGTTAACGTTTAGCAGAGCTGAAAGAAGGACCAAGGGCCTGCTTTCCCAACAGGCTCTCTGAGTCCATAGTTCCCTGTATCCTTATCATTTCTGGTTTTGCTGAAGCAAGTCTCTCCTGACCGTTCTCTTAATTACAAGCAGCAAAAGCGACACGGCGCGTACCTTCCAGCGGATGGGGTTCAGGGCTTTAATCTGTTCCTTCATGTCCTCATCCATGTTGAATCGATTGATGACAGAATTTATCTTGAAGGCCACTCTGTAATTCTTGCACCACGTCCTCAGTTTTTGGAGATTTTCCACGTGGTTCTTGTTTCCTTGACCACGGCCAATAAGGACATTGACCTGCTCGTCAAAGCTGTCGCAGGAGATGGCGAGGATGTCCAAATATTCCCCTGAGGGAAAACCATCACCATTAGGCTTTTCCATCCAAGGATGCAGACACAGGCCTTTAAGCCAGAGGTGGAGAAATGGAGCCTTATGGACCACATAGGTAGACATAAACGTTTTGTTTGTTCCTCCAGACATCTAAAAATATTTCAGATTGTTTGCAAATATTTTTTAGGGGGTAGATTTAACATAGAATGTAGATTTATGATGTATCTTTAATAATTTGAGCATATGGCAACACTAATCTTGAACTCCCATATAGGACAAAGATCAACGGAAGTTCATAATTGGCTGTCCACGTGTCCACTATTAATAGTCCTTACACTTTCTTTTTGTCTCCCTACCACTAATGATCCTTTTTCTCATGCACTTCCAAATTCACTAACTTGCACCACGTCTCCCATACAACGTTTGAGCTTTTGACCCAAAGGTGCAGCAATCCTTCTGGTCCCTACTCTTTACACCATACTGACAGCATGTGGAGCCCATCCTGGAGGGAGCGAGCTGCCCTGGGGACACAGACAGCAAACCCAACCAGTTCTTCTCTGATCACACAGCTCCCTAACCCTGTCTTATGTCTCTGAATCTGGTTCCCAAAGCTTACTTTTGAACTTCTGACCCCCTCTTTCACTGAGTGACTCCCTTCACGGTCATTTTGATGTTGACTCATTGCCCTGTGGTCTTCCTGTTAACCTTCCTCAGGTGGGCTGTTCTACCCACATCCACACCCGGCGGATCCACATCCATTTCTTCATCATCTTGGAAGGAGGATTTCATCAGAGATCTCCTGTGAATGTCCTCAACAGAACGCAAATGCAACTACCCTTTGGATGATTTCAAGGCTCAAACAACTTACACAAAGCAAAGCACGGAACATTTTACTCTAAGAGTTCAGTTAGAACTGTCTCCCAAAATGATAGCAGTAATAATAGCTAACATTTTTCAAGTGCCTCCTAAATTCCAGGTGCTGCTCTATGAATATTAACATCTATGTAAAACTTAGCTTCCCAGTCTTAGGACCAGGGGTTTGTAACCCTGGGCTGTATAGTGGAATCCCTTGGAGCACCCCAAGTTGGCCTGTCCACATACCACGAGGCTCTGATATAATTAGTCTGGAGTCCAGTCCCAGTACAGATATTTTATAAAGTTCCTCAGTAGCCAAATATGCAGCCAAAGGTGAGAACGACTGTTTTAGTCTAATCCCTTAATTTGTACACGAGACTACTAAAATAGTTATTTCCGAAAATACTTTAAAAAGTAAACACGAATACCAAACAATAAGGTCAGGGCTTGCAAAACCGTACACTGTGTTAATTTTCCCCACTAGTGGCTCAGCTAAAACTAGCTACACTGATAATGTACGGAAGAGTTCTGGGGCTAGCCTGTTCTGTTATCTGCCTTGCCGTACTGCTTTACTTAGAGCCCTACCAGCTTGAAAAGAGATTAGAACAAGCCCACTTGTTTCTTCCTCCCTTTGGATCCCCAGCAGGCCTGGCCAAAAGCCCGGGATGGAAGGAAATAGAGCAACAGACAACGACAGAGGCAGCGGTCGCGTGCCAGGCGAGGCTCTCACCGTAGTTCTGGAACCATCTCTCCCGGATCAGGCTTCCATTGCTCACTATGCTCACGCTGGGTAGTTGCAGCTCCTGTTTGCAGAACTTCACCAGCTGGCCGAGGTATTCGCCCCGGTCATGGAGGAATGGCTCTCCGCCGGAGAAGTTGATCTTTTCCATACCTGGGACAGACAGAGAGCATGGCTTTTCCTTCTATTTTTCCACTTCACCAACATCCATTATTATTTTAACGGCAAAAGTAGTATTTTCTCAATGTAATGGAATGAGATGAGAGGAAAATGGAGCTAGGACGTGCACCCAAGCTCCAAAGCCTTTGATCTTTCTAAGTGTGCAGGTCGCCCTCCATCCTAGCTTTCCCAGGACAGTCGCAGTTTATGGAGAACCAAATCTCATCAGTTAGTTTTTTCTAGCAATCTCTTTTACTCTCAGATGTTTCTACAATGGGGCAGTGGTACATTATAGCACCTCACTATTTATAAGCTAACATGCTAGGAGGTGGCTTGTATGATGAGCATTATTATCCAATAAAAATACGATTCCCTAAAAGTGTGGTTAAATCGGGGCAGATAACTAGAGAAAGTGAAACAGTGTATTGGCCAGTGGTGTAGCCCGTGATGAGTTTGAGGAGCAGGTTAGAGGGGATGAAAGAATGAGAAAACTGAAGAAACAAGATGTAGAGATGTTGTTAAGAGCTTAGATGAGGAGCAATTAATCCACAGTGGTGCCAACATACAAGCCATCCTGTCACAGCACAGATCAATAGCTGATGCTCATAATGGTTGAGTTCTATTCAGTCTGCTCTGTTTAAAAGCCAAAGAAGTGGGCTTCCCTGGTGACGCAGTGGTTAAGAATCTACCTGCCAGTTCAGGGGACATGGGTTCGAGCCCTGGTCTGGGAAGATCCCAGATGCCGGGGAGCAACTGAGCCCGTGCACCACAACTACTGAGCCCGCACACCTAGAGCCCGTGCTCCACAACAAGAGAAGCCACCGCAATGAGAAGCCCGAGCACCGCAACGAAGAGTAGCCCCCCTCGCTGCAACTAGAGAAAGCCCGTGTACAGCAACAAAGACCCAACTCAGCCAAAAAAAAAAAAAAAAAAAGCCAAAGAAGCAAATAATATATTTTAGAAGCATCTTCAGCCAGAGCAGTAATTTTAATTTTAAATGTAATGTACATTTATTGTTTAAATTTAAAAATAAATTTAAAATTTTAATAGTCACCAAAATAGATTTTCCTCTATTTGCCAGAAATTTTACTTACAGGACACATCACCCATACTATACCTTAATCATTTTAACTAACTTTGGTTTTATTTACTTAAAACTGAGAGGTCATGATATAAAAGTATTAATTATAACTGTAATAGTTTATACTCTATTAAAAAACATATGAGCATTTATTTATTTGTGTCTTGTAACAACTTTTTAAGGTTGATATATGAGTTATCATTATTGTCTCTATTTTAAAGAATATTAAACTGATATTCAGAAAGTTAAATGTCTTGACACATTGTTTAAGTCCTGGAGCAGGAACTCAAACCCTGGCCTTGTGAATCGAGAGTCTAAATTTGTTCCATAACCCCAGACCTCTCTTCATTTGTTCATTCATGCACTAATTCATCCATTCAAAAACATTCATTAGATTCCTATTACCTTCTAGATATTTTGCTAGGCAGAAAGATAAGGCAGAATGCTAGGTTTCAACCTTGGAACTCAAACTCTTTGGGGACCCAGATATTAAAAACAAAACAACAAAACAAAACACAAGAGCACAATTTTAAATATGCTACAATAGGCGCTTAGGTTGCTTCCATACCTTGGCAATGTAAATAATGCTGCTATGAACATTGGGGTGCATGTGTCTTTTTGAATTATGGTTTTCTCAGGGTATATGCCCAGTAGTGGGATTGCTGGATCGTATGGTAATTCTATTTTTAGTTTTTTAAGGAACCTCCAAACTGTTCTCCATAGTGGCTGTATCAATTTACATTCCCACCAACAGTGCAGGAGGGTTCCCTTTTCTCCACACCCTCTCCAGCACTTATTATTTGTAGACTTTTTGATGATGGCCATTCTGACCGGTGTGAGGTGATACCTCATTGTGGTTTTGATTTGCATTTCCCAGATGATTAGTGGTGTTGAGCATCTTTTCAAGTGCCCGTTGGCCATCTGCATTTCCTCTTTGGAAAATTTCTATTCAGTTCTGCCCATTTTTTAACTGGGTTGTTTGTTTTTTGATGTTCAGTTGTCTCAGCTGTTTATGTATGTTGGCTATTAACCCTCTATCGGTCATATCATTTGCAAATATCTTCTCCCACTCAATAGGTTGTCTTTTCATTTTGTCAATGGTTTCCTTTGCTGTGCAAAAGCTTTTACATTTTTTTAAAAGTGTCCATCAACAGACGAATGGATAAAGAAGATGTGGTATATATACACAAAGGAATACTACTCAGCAATAAAAAGTAATGAAATTTTGCCATTTGCAGCAACATGGATGGACTTGGAGGGCATTAGGCTAAGTGAAATAAGTCAGACAAATATTGTATAATATCATTTATGTGTGGAATCTAAAATAATACAACAAACTAGTGAATAAAACAAAAAAGAATCAAACTCACAGATACAGAGAACAAACTAGTGGTTACCAGTGGGGAGAGGGAAGGGGGGAGGGGCAAGATAGGGCTAGGGAGAAAAAGGGTTATAATTAGGATTATATGAAATCATGTGTGTGAAACTTTTGAAAACTGTAAAGCATTATAGGATTTAAAGAATCTTTCATTCAATTAAAAAAATAAAATAAATAAAACATGCTATAATACATGCATTTGTAACAAATGCCATGGGATCGCAAAGGAAGGCAAGAGGGCATTCATTTTGCATGACGAGGACCAGGAATAATTCTAAGGAGCTTTGAAAGTTCACCAACAGAGACTGAGGTGACAGGCATTCCAGGAAGAGAGAACAGTGCAATCACAGGCTCCATGATGCAGGTGTTGGGGGAGAACTGTGTCACATGATGTGTCCACAGCTTGGGGCCCTCCAGGAATTGGGGTGAAGGATGGCAACACTGAGCTTGAAGCCTGTGCTGACAAGTTTGGGCTTGGAAGCCATGCAAGAGAGCTAAGTGGGGGAGTTAGTCATCAAAATATATATTTTAGTACGATAACGTGCTTTCAGAGGGGACCCAGAGACAATGAGATGAATTGCAACAGTCTTGGTGAGAAATAATGAGACCCTGAACCAGACCCCACTGGGAACGGCAAGGTGGGTCAGGCATTGGATGAGCTGTGGATGACTAGGCAGGCGTATGGAAAGCAAAATAAGTCAGATCCAATAAAGTGCAAGCCTACGATCTCACCGCATCAAGCACAAAATCCGGCAAAACTAGTGCGTGTGTTAGAATAAGAGCTAGTGGTTGTCCTGGGCGGGAAGGGCAGGTGCTGAAGGGAACATGCGTTTTGGGTGCCCTGCTGTTTTCTGTCTAGATTTGTGTGCTGTTTACCTGGGTGTGTGCAGGTCTGCGCAAATGCATGTTACACGTCTGTAAAAAAGGTAAGCAAGTTGAGAAAAAAGTTGGCCATGTAGCTGAAGTTGCTCTAGGGAAGACAGGAGGACAAGGAGAGAAGGAGGACAGATCTGGAGCGGAAGATGTCACCTTAGAACTGGACAGGCTGGGGTCTCTCTGAGATGCCTTCGAGTTACTGACGTGGTGACACTGAGTGAGAAAGTCTCCAGGGAAAAGTCATTGCCTTATTTGAGTTGTAAATAGTTTCTCTAAAGTTTCATAGTAAGAACACGTAAATAATCCAAAATAAAAGATCCAACTATTGGGTTTCTTAAGTCAAAGTGTTTGTATTTGTTTGCAACCTTCCTCATTAACTGTTTCTGGGAAACCCCAAGCGCTTCGGACAGACTCAGCGCAGCACGACCTTCCCGACCTGCCCCGTTCCGCGGGCTGGGCGGACAGGGACCCGGCAGGTGCAGGCCCGGCTCGCTTAGCAGCGGCAGGAGGCTGGGTTTGCTCCACTTACCCCCAGGCCAGCCGACTCTGCGGGTTGGGAAGGCCTAGACACCCATCCCCAGATTCACCTCCACATCCTCTGGCGGGAGGGCATCCCCCAGAACCGCTAAGGTGGGAACCGCTAAGGCTCTGGGGGAACCGTCCAGCCCATGCGCGCTCCCAGCCCCCTCCTCTCAGCCGGCCACGTGCCAGCTGAGCCCCTGACATCGTTCTGGGTCCGGACTCACCAGCTTCCTTCAGCAGCAGCAAGCCTCTCTTGGCCTCCGCCAGCGGCAGCACGAAGGACGTTTTGGCCGTGTGGAAGCAGAAGCCACACTTGTAATTGCACTGACGGGTGAAGTGATAGTTAACGCTGGTGGGGGTGATGGGCAGATCGCGGTCCTCTTCGTCTTCCCTGCTGGTCTCCCTTGGTTTTCTCCTGTCCCGCTGCTGCTGGCTTTTCGTGCCCCCTGCCAGCCAGAATGCTGCCCTGAGCCGGGGGAACAGGGCCCCCAGGCTGCTCCACAGGGAGCCCAGGGGCTGCAGGAAGGCGCTCAGCAGCTTGACAGTAAATGACAGGGGTTCCAGCATCCACATGGTGGCCAGGTGCCCTGATGCTGCCCTGCAGCTGCAGGCTCACTTTATATGTGCCCGGCAACTTGTCACACGGGGAGGAGGGACACACCTTCCTTGACTAGCTCTCAGCTGAGCACAAGTTTCGATTTCTCTCTTCATGAAAATGAAAGTTGGAACAGGGCCAAGACTGAAGGCTCAGAACTAGGACTGACATCTGCTTTTCTCTGCCCCGCTGCTTCCCTCCGTCTGTAAATAATAGGGGTATAAATAATAGCCTCCTAACTGGATACAGATGGAGAAGATATTGATATCTAATCTCTAGCTCGATCTAGCAGATAGCAGTAGAACTAGACAGAGACGTAGCCACCTCTGTAGCTGTTGTACTGCTCGTGCATGACATAACATGTAGAAGCTTCTACTCCAGCACCCTTCACCTGGGGACACTCAGCAAGAGTTTGTTAGGAGAGCCAAATAGCGAAAAGAATGAATGACCCTTGGAGGATGAGACCCTACTCCATGAGCCTCAGCATCCCCTTTCAGATCACAGTCAAAACGCATGGGCATGTAATGACACTGACGCCTGAATCTTTCTTTAGTAATTTATCTTAATGTATGCATTTTTACATGTTAAAATTTAGACGTTATATTTCCCTGCATGTCTATGCATTTCTATACCATTTTTAATAGACGATAGGAAAATCAGATGCTTTTCTAAGATGCTTCCTTTTTTTAAAAATTGAAGTCTAGTTGATTTACAACGTTGTGTTAGTTTTAGGTGTCCGCAAAGTGATTCACTTATACATATCTATCTGCTCTTTTACAGATTCTTTTCCATTATAGGTTATTACAAGATATTGAATATAGTTCCCTGTGCTATACAGTAGATCCTTGTTGATTGTCTATTTTATATATAGTAGTGAGTATTTGTTAATCCCAAACTCCAATTTAACCCTCCCTGCCTTTCCCCCTTTGAAAACCATAAGTTTTTTCTTCTATGTCTGTGAGTCTATTTCTGTTTTGTAAATAAGTTCATTTGTATCATATTTTAGATTATACATATAAGTGATATCATATGATATTTATCTTTCTCTGTCTGACTTATTTCACTTAGTATGATAATATATAGGTCCATCCATGTTGCTGCAAATGGCATTATTTCATTCTTTTTTATGGCGGAGTAGTATTCCATTGTATGTATATACCACATCTTTTTTGTGTGTGTCTTAGAAATTCATTTATTTATTTTATTTTTTATTTATTTTTAAAAAATTTTATTAGAGTATAGTTGCTTTACAATGTTGTGTTAGTTTCTACTGTACAGCCAGGTGAATCAGCTATATGTATACATATATCCCCTCTGTTTTGGATTTCCTTTCCATTTAGGTCATCACAGAGCACTGAGTAGAGTTCCCTGTGCTGTACAGTAGGTTCTCATTAGTTATCTATTTTATACATAGTATCAGTAGTGTATGTATGTCAATTCCAATCTCCCAATTCATCCCAACCCCCTCCTTTTTCCATTCATCTGTCAATGGACATTTAGGTTGCTTCCATGTCTTGGCTCTTGTAAATAGTGCTGCTATGAACATTGGGGTGCATGTGTCTTTTTGAATTAGGGTTTTCTCCGGATATATGCCCAGGAGTGGAATTGCTGCATTATATGGTCATATGCTAGATCATATCTATTTTTAGTTTTGTGAGGAACCTCCATACTGTTTTCCATAGTGGCTACGCCATCCAGTGTTTCTTTATGCAAGTACAAGTAAGTACGAATATATATAAAGTTTACACAACATTCAGTATATAATATACATGTTCTATACTCTAGTTTTTTTAAGGAACCTCCATACTGTTCTCCATAGTGGCTGTATCAATTTACATTCCCACCAACAGTGCAGGAGGGTTCCCTTTTCTCCACACCCTCTCCAGCACTTATTATTTGTAGACTTTTTGATGATGGCCATTCTGACTGGTGTGAGGTGGTATCTCACTGTAGTTTTGATCTGCATTTCTCTAATAACCAAGATTCTTCTTAGTTGGCAAGAATTACTGTGGTTTTTTATTTATCTATTTTCACAGTTCTCCTAGAAAGCGTTGAACTTTGTACTGAAATTTTCTTTCCTGTAGCCCTCTTTAATGGGAATTGGGTTTGATCTTGAGTGTGTGGTTTTATGTTTTCATGAGACTTGGAGGAAGTTGGGATAGTCCTAGTGGTTAAGTTTATGAAACCACAAGCCTAGCTTGTCACTTACTAGCTAGGTGACTAGGTCACTTTATTTCTCTGGATCTTCAATTCCCATCTGTAAGACCAGGTATCTCAAGGGATATTTGTGAAGGGTGAAAATTCTAATTTATGTGAATCACTTAAAACAGTGCCTGGCAAATCATTCAGTTAGGGTCAGCTTTTGTTATTCTACTCGTGTTACATTTTGAACAGAAGCAAAGATGACTTTCATTTCACTGAGAAGGAAACTGAAAGCAAACTCAGCACAATAGCCAGTGTATGCTTAATGATTACCAAGCCTGCAATGACAAATATGATCCAAGTTCTTGAAATCTTAGTCAAAAGTATTTTAAAACCTTACCATGGCCTGGCTCAATTAAGAAATCCTTTTTTTTTTTTTATTTTCCTAGATCACATGTGTATGAAGAAATGAAAACCAAATCAGTTTCCATTTCAAATCAAATATCAAATTTGATTATGACAAATATGTCATAAAGGGTAACCACACAGACTTTTGAAGCCAAACATTTTAAGGTTTGAATCTTAGTTCAGCCTGTATTGTTTAATTCGGGGTAACTTTCTTTACCTGCCTGATTTTGCTAACACACCTGGGAAATATGGGTGTTAATGTCTATTTCACCCAGGGCATTTTAAGGATTAAATGACATGAAGTTTATTAAGCACTGAAAGTAGAGCTCAACATAATCCATTAGAAATATCTAGCATGTATATAACATTATGTACCAGGCACTGGGCTATATTTTGCAGGCACTAACTTATTTTACAGCTGGGGAAACTTATGTCACACAGGGAGTGAGGATTTGAACCGGGACTTAAACACTTGCAATACTGCTCAATAATTGATAATTACTATCATATTATTTTATTATTACTTCTTAAGTCTGTTCTATCCAGGCCAGTTTCTTTTATATTCATTCATTTGTTTATTCATTCACTTATTCACTCATTCATTCAAGGATTCTTTCTTTCCTTCCTTTCTTCTTTTCCTCAACAATGGTTTATTGAGAAGCTCTTATGTATCAGATAAAACATTAATAAATATGAATAAAATATAAATAAAATAAATAAGTCCAAGTCCCTTCTGGCAAAGAGCTCACAAAAGTCAACGTCACTTTGATACCCTTTGAACACATGCTTATTCACTCAAAACCTGTCTTTCTCCACGCATCCAAGAGTAAGGCTCAAGAGAAGTAGACTTTCTTATTCAAAGTCATGGCTGACAAAGGCCAGGGAGGGATTTCTTCTCCCAACTGCTCAAGATGGGTGTGGGCTGGAGGGAGGTCAAGGCAGCCCCTTCTTGCTCTCTACCTCTCAGGAGTCAGCCATCTCTAAAGACATCTAAATGCAGCCAGGTAACAGCCAAATGTCACTACCATTTTTCATTAGCCAGGGACTTTTTTCTTTAAAGACTTGTACATCCCCAGGGTACTCCCTGCTCCCTGATGTGGACCATCCTGCAGTAACATCAAACAGCGGCTGCCACACATTAGCAGATTGTAGAATCGGTTCAGTTACTTGCAATCTTCATATTATTGCTTTGGTAAGTCTTCTCCTGAAGCATCTTGTGCATAAAGAAAAGTGCACAATTCATACACATACAGCAGAACAAATTTTGGACCAAATGAGCACACATGTGTAACAACCATCTTGATCAAGAAATAGAACTTTGCTCAGACCTTCACGTGTCCAGTACCTTCCCCCAGGCCCTAAACCCTACCTCTGCCCCAAAGATAACCATGTCCTGTTTTCTAAAACCATGCTCTAGGTTTGCCTGCTTTTGAAGTTCCTGTGGATATAATCACACCTTATGTACTGTTTTCTGTATAGCTTCTTTCACTCAATGTTATTTTTGTAGATTTATCCATTTTGTTGTGTCTACCAGTACTTTGTTCATTTTCACAGCCATCTAGGATTTTATTGTTGGAATATACCACAATCCATTTAATCGTTCAATTATAATGAGCATTTGGACTATTTTGCTATTACGCTATGAATTTTCTTGTACATGTCTTTTGGTCAACGTAAGTATGCATCTGTGTTGGGTATACACCCAGGAGCGGGATCACTGGTTCATAAAAAATATACATATATACTCCCCTTTAGTACATAACTCCATAGAGTTTTCCAGAGTGCTGGCCCAATTTACACGCCAACCAGAATAATATAAGTGCGGCTCCAATTGCTGCACATCTTTCTCCTCACTTGGTATTGTCAACATAAGATGTTTGTTTTGTCTGGTTTAATTTTAGCCATCTCAGTGGGTGTGGAGTGGTGTCTTGTGGTTTTACTTTCCAGTTTCCTGATGACTAATGATGTTAAGCATCTTTTTTATATATTTATTTGCTATTTGGATATTCTCATTTGTGATGTGCCTATTCAAATCCCTTGCCCCTTTCTGTATTGGATTTTCTGTATTTTTATGATTGATTTGTAAGAATTCATTGTATAGATGTACTTTCTTAGTTATATGTTTTGCAAATATCTTCTTTAACTCTTTGTCTTTCCTGTTCACTCATTTACTGGTTGTAATTTAATTCATCCAATGAGTGCCATTTCACTAATTTACAAAGTTGTAATTGTGTGTGTGCATGTGTGTATTTAAATAAATAAAATGGAATATCAAAGCACTTCAAAATAAGAGTTCCTTGAACTTTTAATTTAATTTCCGTGTGTGTGTGTGTGTGTGTGTGTGTGTGTATTGGGTTGTGTTTTAGGAGTTTTAAGACCACCCACATGTTTGCTAATTGGCTATAAGGACTCCTGGGACAGGAAGAGGCCACACTCAAAGGTGGGCTTTATTCCAGGGAAGAGATGCAGAGCAAGGATAACAGGAAAAAAGATGAACATCAGAGGAGTCTGGAGAGACGGGCACAGCTTCTGAGTCCTTCACCATCTGGGTTGCACAGATAGACGTGCTTTCTTTCTAGCAGCACTCCCACCCTGGGTGCAGGAGGGAGAGAGCTGGTCAGGGAAGCCCGCTTGGGTCTCAGGTCTGCCATCACGTGGTGGGCTGGACATGTAGGCACATCCTGCTGTGACCAGTCTTGGTCACCTAATCTCAGGACCCCATCTGTGAATGAGGTGCCCATCACCAATCTTGATGTTTGTGCGAAGCAACCCTGACAAGTTGCTGTGGCGTGTCCATTGTTCCCGGGGCAAACACAGAACCATCAATGACTGATATAAAGAAGCTTTTGAGGGCCTATTTCTAGGATTTGGCCACGATGAATCATGGTTCCAGGCTCCCCAGGAGAGATGCCAGGAGTAAGTATCCGCACCTGCTGCGTTAACTCTCTTCTCACAGGGAGCTGTATAAACTATATTTCTTAGTGAGAAAATCAACTCCACAATATGACAGTGTACCCTTCAAATCAGAAGCCCACAACCCAGGGGTCTGGCCCCCAGAGCAGTTTTAGGCGGTGCCAGCTGGACTCTGGAGGCCAGAGCCTGGCCATGGAAGGGATCCCTTAGCCCGCTGGGCTAAAGCAGGCGGGCAGAGACGGTTGGACTCAGGGAAGACTGGAGGCCCAGCAGTGGGGAGAGGCCCTGGGCCGCAGGTGGGTCCAGAGGGGACGTGGAGGGGCCTCCCTGGACCCCAGACTCCCTGCTGGAGCCCCTCGGCTCCTCGGTGGGGTTGGATGTGCTGGTTTGACGGGATCCTGGCCTCGGTGCGAGGGGCGGGGTGTGGGGCCCACCGTCCGGCGTGCGTTCCCCGTCAGGCAGTACATGTGCGTGCGGGGTGGCGTGGAACTGAAACTGTTCAGTGATGCCTCCTGGGGGCGGGGTGGAGGAGAGTCACGGGGCTCAACCCCTCTGGTCACAGGGGGACACTTGGCGAGGTCCAGTGATGGCCTGGCATCCTCAGCAAAGAGAGTTGGTGAGGTTGGGTCCTTTTCTGTTGCGCTTGGTGAGGGACAGGGCAGTCCTGAGTCAGCAGACTTTGTCGCCTGTGAGAGTTCGGGCTCTGGGCCCAGGTCCCTGGCAGCTCCCCCGCTTTGTCGAGCGGTGGGAAAGCAGCAGACTGCAGACGTGCCAATACAGCGATGTGCAAAAACGGACAGTGGCGGGATCTGGCTCACAGGCCGGAGTTTGCCAGGCCCTGGTCTAGAGCAGCAGTTTCCAAACTTACCGGTCTTGTGATGCTAACGAGCTTTTGTTTTATCTATTAGTTTTTCCTATGTTAGTAATTAAATGCAGCAGCACTTATTTGTTGAAAAAAAATAATAAGCTTGTTACAGGTTAACAATATTTATGCAAGAAATAACTTTTCTGTATCAAAAAAGGTCAGTGGAAAAAAAAAAAATCAGAAGCCCACAAACATGCCCAAAAGAACTTTTATGAACCAGAAACTGATGGCTTATGTAATGGGGGTTTACCTGTTTCTTGATAAAGCAATTACTTATAAAACTTGTCCAGTACTTCTCAGAACCTTCATCAACTACCTTCCTGGGATTTGGATTATAGAATCATCACTCTTTCCTGGATTTATTTTGATAAATCTTATTTTCCAGGTTCATTATTTATTTTGTGATGTTTGGATTTATTGATGTAGAATTGTATGTAATATTCTCTTTGTGTCCTTTGTAACCTGCGGTTCTTTCCTCTTTTGTATTACTATTATGCTGACTTCATTTTCTTTTTATCCACTTGAATGGTCTACCTAGAAGCATATCTGTTTAAGTACGTTTTCAAAAACCAATCCCTTTTTCAAAATAAATGTTATTTTTTCATTTTATTATTTATTAATTACAGCATTTATATTAGTTAATTCTCCCTTTCTGCTTCTTTTTCCCTATGAGCAGAATGATTAGAATATTTCATGTTTTCCTGGTTGATGTTGTTAGTGCTGAAGACTCTGGCTTTTTAAATGAATAAAGTCGTGCTATTCATTCATTCAAGGACCTCTTTCAAGTGTCTTTCCAGGCCCAGTTTCTTTCCTCCACACCCACTGGATAGGTTACTACAGGCAAGTTTATTCAATCTAAACATGCACCCAAGCTGGGTCCATCAGATTCTCTGTCCTAGGAATTTGAAATTGGAGCTCAAAAATATGACAGAGATTTTTTTTCCCTTTATGAATGAAGACATTGTATCTTCAATCTTCGACTCCCAGTTAACATTGACCGAGACCAGATCCTGCAGGGCCACTAATTTCACAGTCTCCTGGTAGGGAGGAGGGTGAGTGAAAATGGAGAGGAAAATTTAAATTAAGAGCGGATATGATTGGGGGTGGGGTGGGGTCATGGAAAAAAGGTCAAGAAAGGCTCACGGGAGGATGCAGTCCTGTCCTAATGAACAAAAAGGACTTTGTTCTTTTCCTATTTTCTTATGTTCCACACAGGTGACAACATCTCTGCTCCCTAAATGTCCAAAAGTCAAATTGATCATAGAGAATAAAAATGCTCCTGTTCTCAAAGAGCTAAAAAATCTTAATCTCAGAATTATTCCTTGCCTATTAACCATACTTCAACCACATATCTGTAATAGTTCATGTCTATCAAAAAGGGTTTTTCTTTCAGAATTAAACTTAATCCCACACTAAATGCACATAATTAATAATTGATTAAATCATAACTACATGCTTTCTGTTCATCTAATGTTTTCCATCTTTGTTTCAATTCTAACTTTTGGGTCTGCTGGACAATCATTTTCAAAGATACCAGTCAATGAGTAAAAACAAAATAAAACATCCAAATAATCTTGTCAATGCTGCTTTACTACACAAAGGCAGCAATACATCCGACGCCGGCTGCTGGCGGATAAGGCGCTTCCAGGCCATCACGCTGCTGTCTCATTGGAGCTGCGTGCACGACTTTAATTTGGCGTTTGTAAGGCAACTTAGAGGTGCCAGTCTGGGGACACTTCTCAGTTTGAGAGTCAGCAAAAGGAGGGGTTAATTCCAAAAGAGGGGAAAGCGTGTGCAAAGCGGGGTGAAAACGCTCCAGCGGCTCCCAGGCCTGGAGTCCGGGCGCGGGCGGGGAGGGCGCTCGGGGCGCAGGGCTGGGGTCGCGAGCGGCCGCGTCTGCGGGGCCCGCAAGGCGAGTCCAGATGAGGAGTCGGCGGTACCCGAGAGCGAGCAAGAGCCGGTGAGCGTGGTGGCGCAGGGGAGACACTCACACACACACACACACACACACACACACAGGGGAGATACACACACACACACACAAGCACCGAGGAATTATTCAAACGGGGCCTGGCGCCCCCTGCCCGCTCCCCATCGATCGCAGCGCGGGTCCCCATCGGCGGCAGCCTGCGGCCCGGCCCCTGCGGGCGTCCCCTCCCGGCGGCCGCCGCCTCCCGGCGCGATCTCGCGGCGAGGCGGAGGCGGAGGCCGAGGCCGGGGAGGGCGCCCCAGGGCGCCCCACCCGAGGGCGCCCCACCCGAGGGCGCCCCACCCAGGGCCCCGGCCGCTTCCCGCCGCCGCCGCCGCCGCCGCTTCGCTTTCGCTTTTCCCCGCGGCGCCGCCCGCCGAGTCCCGGGTTTCGTTTCCGACGCGCGGGGCGGGACCGGGAGGCGCCCATGGACTTCGGCCGCCGCCCGCGCGCCCCACTGCTGCTCGCGCGCTTCTCGAGGCTGCGGCGCGGGGCCTGCGGTCGGACCATGGCGGCGCCGCGCTGCTTCGCGCTGGAGCTGCCCGGCTGCACCCTGGCTCACTTCGCAGTGGGCGACGAGGCCCCGGACGCGCGCCCCGACCCCGGCGTGGCCGCGCTCCTGGGCCCCCCGGGCCGCAGCTACTCTCTGAGCGTGCCGGTGGCCGGGGGCGCGGGCTGCGCGGCCCGGGTGCGCGCGGCCCGGCTGCACCAGCGCTTGCAGCACCAGCTGCGGCGCGGCCCCTTCCGGCGGTGCCAGCTGCGCCGGCTGCTGTGCTACCGCCCGGGCGGCGGGGCGGGGGGTCTG
This sequence comes from Eubalaena glacialis, assembly GCF_028564815.1. Taxonomy (NCBI): domain Eukaryota; kingdom Metazoa; phylum Chordata; class Mammalia; order Artiodactyla; family Balaenidae; genus Eubalaena; species Eubalaena glacialis. The sequence goes on along the minus strand of NC_083729.1, from coordinate 4,680,987 downwards.
CAGCACGGCTTCCTGCTCCGCGACCCCCGCGACAGCCCCGACACCCGGAGCGCGCTGCTGGCGCTGCTGGACGCCTGCCCGGAGGCCCCGCGCCCGAGCCTGGCCGAGTTCTCCGGCGACCCGCTCTGCCGGCTGTGGCAGCTCCCGTGGGAACGGCAGGACGGCCAGGGGTGGCGGCAGCTGGGCCGCGAGCGCGTCGTGCCCGTGCCGGAGCCCGCGCTGCACCCGGTGGTGCCGGACCTGCCCAGCTCCGGGGTCTTCCCCCGCCGGGAGGCCGCCCGCGCCGTTCTGGAGGCGGTAAGAGTTGGGTCCCTTGCCAGCGCCCAGGGTGGATCCCCCAGGCCAGGGAAGCGGACACCACCGTGCGCTCTCTGCGGGGCTGGCCTGTGCAGACCTCCCTTTGCCGGGGAGTTGCTTTACTCCCGTCCGCAAATCTGGTGGAGAAGGTGGCCGGTGGGCCAGCCTCTGTTTAGACACCGTGGCTCTTTCCAGATTCTTGCTCGCCAGGGACCCCCAACCCCATGGGGGAAACTGACATCCCAACAGGAGCGGCGCGGCTCCCGCGCTGGCGGTGCCCGAGGGGGGCGGTGGCGCTGGGTACGGGGAAAGCAATGCCATCTTGGAAGTGATGACCCTCTTCTGGGAGGTCGGGGTGTAGAGCAAGGGCATGAGCTTGGGGGTTTAAGAAACTTAGATTAAGCGGTGCCTGCTTGCTTACTGGCTGCCACCCAGACACTCGGCTACTCCGTGTTGCTTGGTGCCTTTTCATCTGTAAAATACCTGCCTTGCAGTGTTAGGACAGGGAAACATCTGACACACAACAGGTGCTCGGTGCGGAACAGCGAAGATTCTGCCTGAGCGCAGCCTGGGCAGGTCCCTAGGCTGGACTATGGGTCCTAGATACCTTGTATGAGCCTTGGGATAGCATCTCCGAGTGGTTAAGATTGCAAGACCTGGGTTTGAATCCAAACTCTGGCATTTATTCCCTGTGTCACTTGCAGTAAGTTTATTGAACATTCTTCTTTGCCTTGGTTTCCCTGATCCATAGATGGGGTTAATAACAGTAACACACAGAGTTATCTTCAACTGTGGCCAAGTTAGTACTGTGAAAGCACTTAGACTATTGCGTTGCTCAGAGTAAGCACGTAAGAAGAAAATACATGTCTGGGCCTCTCTGTAGAGGTGCTGTGAGTACACATGAGGTCATGCACAGTTCAAAACCTGGAATCCCCCGGAGACCCTGCCCTACCCGCTTGGTGATTGCAGTGCTTGACCCTCTTCTGAGCCCCCAAGCACCGCTTAATCTAAGTTTCTTAAACCCCCAAGCTCATGCCCTTGCTTTCTTTGGAGCCTACAGTGTGGCTGATTTCCCACATTTGTGACACACAGGGCCCATGGTTCCACTGTCGCTACGTGACACTGCTCTGCAGTTATGCATCTTTTCTGTCCTTCCTCCTCTGGGGGAAGCTGGTCCATGAGAGTTGCAGGCTGGGTGATGCCGACAGTTACGGCCTTTTTGAGCCTCAGCTATGCAGTACGGAATAAAGCAATCCAGCCCTTTCTCGGGTTCACAATACTTCACATTTTGGCCTGGTGCCAAACATAGCTTATGCGCCATTAGCATTGTGCAGTCTTCTTCTCAGCAATTCGATAGAGCTTCTGCCGAGGCCCCGTTGCTTTGCTGCTGATGCACGGACATTGTTTTACAGTGTACATCCTTCATTCCTGAAGCCCGGGCTGTGCTGGACCTGGTTGACCAGTGCCCAGAGCAGGTCCAGAAGGGCAAGTTCCCCGTCATTGTCATTGAAGGCCTGGATGCCACAGGTAAGAGAATATTACCTTCCAGTTACAGGCAATGAGTTGCAGGAATAGACAATTCTTGACACACAAAACTTTATACAGGGTTCAATTCATAAGCCTCCTGTGAGCCTCTGTCGTGTGCCAGGCACGGAGCAAGGCTGGCCTGGGACACAAAGATGGATAACTTCCGTTATCCATCCCCGTAAGGTGGGGGGAGCCTCAGGTGCTCCGGTGAACATGGGAGGGCACTGGGTACAGCCTCGGTGTAGGAGATGAGGGGCAGTCACGGTCCGGGAGACCTTGGAAGGATGGATCCTGGACTGAGCTTTCAGTAGGACAGGAGTTGGTCGGGTGAGGAAGGCGGGAGAGAGCCTCCAGACAGAAGAAACGGCAGGGTGGAGTTGGGGGCTCGAACCGGCCTGGTGTGTCCAGGAACTGCAGGCAGTTCAGAGGTCCCTGTGGAAACAAAGTGTGGACGAACTAGGGAGTGGAGGACAGAAGACTTTGGAGCTGCCAAATAGGCGTCAGAGTACAGTGGGCGTGCCCACACTTAGTCCAACACACGACAGCAGGACAAGGGTGGCTCCAAGAGCCACAGGGAATACCCAAGGACAGCGTGGATCTGGGAGAACCCCAGGGTCACCTGGTTCCCTGTGAGTCTCCTTCCTGTGTCAGGTGAGGCGTGATGGGAGGAGGGAGTTCCTGGAAGCTGATAGCAGAGTTTATCATTAGTTTGTAAACGAGGTGACCATTTGCTTTTTTCTTTCAAGCATTCTCACACCGAACAGGAATCCTGAATTCCCAAGGGTTGGCAACTTTTTGTAAAGAATTGTACTATTTAATCAACTCTTTCTGGTTACAGGTGGAAAGAATGTCTTTGCTCGGACATTATTGTTAACTTTTGGGAGTGATACGGTGGCCGTGGTTAAGATGTGCTGCATTTTGTATCCGACCTGCAGGTAAAACCACTGTGACCCAGTCAGTTTCAGATTCACTCAAGGCTGTTCTCTTGACGTCACCACCCTCTTGCATCAGCCAGTGGAGGAAAGTCTTTGATGATGAACCAACTATCATTAGAAGAGCTTTTTACTCTTTGGGCAATTATATCGTGGCTTCTGAGATAGCTAAAGAATCTACCAAATCGCCTGTGATTGTAGACAGGTGGGTATAAAGATGCGTTGAATTCGGCATTTTCTTCCTAACATATGAGTAGTGTATATGTGTGTGTGTGTGTGTGTACATATACATGCAAGTACACAATACTGTTTAAGACAAAGTGTATTATGATAATAATAGGAATAATGTCTATGATTTATTAATCACACCGTTGGCTGGCATTTTGCTAAAGACATTATACATACTATACTAACATCTGGAGCAACTACTGCATGGATACTAAAATTACTGATGAGAAACACAGGTCTTAGAAAAGTTAGGTAACCTGCCAAAGTGACAGAGCTAGAAATAGCATATGGGGGATATTAACAAAAGTCTCTGCTTCACAAATCAAGCTTTGAGTGGTTCATTTGTTTATTGGCTTATTCAACAAACACATATTGGGCATCTACCATTTGCCAAAGACAGTTCTCAATTTAGAGGATTCGGTGGTAAATGAGCTAGGCAGTTCCCTGCTTTCATGGAGCAAACATTCTGTTGAAGGAGAAGGTAATAATCAAGCATATAGATGCATAAGGTAATATCAGAGAGTGATAAATACTATGAAGAGGAGAGATCAAGGTTGTGTGTTGGAGGATGGCTAACCCCCCACTAGATGTGATTTAGGAAGGCCTGCGTGAGGGGGTACCATTGGTCTGAGCTCTGAATGACCAAAGAGACACACCTGAAAATCCTGGAGTAAAAGCTTTTTGGGAGAGGGGTCAGCAAGAGCAAAGTGTAGAGACAGGAAGATGCGAACACATTCCAGGGCTAGAAACAGGCCATCGTGAGGAAAACATGTGGACGAGGGGCTGCTTTCTGGATGGATAAAAAGGCAGAGACAGGTCAGCAGGGTCTGTGGCTGTGATAAAGAGTGTGGATTTTATTCTGAGTGCAGAGGGGGGCCTTTGGGAGGTTTCAGATAATGGAGTGACAGAAGCTGAGTTATATTTTGAAATTTCACCTATAAGAAATAGCTTAAAAGTGCTACAAAAATGGACAAAGGGAACGGCAAGCAAGCCCTACTAGGAATGGAAATTCAAACGACGATGAGAGCCCGTTTTACTCTCATCAGGTTGGTGAGAACTCATTAGAAAAGTCTGAAAGCCCAGAGTTGGAGATGATGTGGATTGATAGAAAGTCACGTGGTGCTGGTGGGAGTGGGCACCTGTAGGGTGACTTGGGGAGCAATTTGAGAAGATTGCTTCCACTTCCTGAAGAAATACTCACAGAGTTTGTTTCAGCTTTGTTCATAATATTGAAAAACTTGAAAAACCAAAAGCATCGGCAGAAGAAAGGGTAAAGTAATACTGGCGTATATTTATAACATGGAGCACCGAACAGCCATATGCTCTCGTAGGATGCATCAATGTGCCTAATTTACAAAACTATAGTTTCAAAGGAAAGAAATCAACTTGCAGAAAGATGTTCAGTAGAACACATGCAAAATAATACAAAACATAATACCAAAAAAGGGATGGAAAGATGTTGAACACCAAATTTAGGAGAGTGCTGTCCCCTGGGAAAGAGAGAGAAATGCAGTTGGTGGGGAGTACTCAAGGGCTTCAGTTGCAGCTGGATTCGTCCTTGACGTTACTCCAGTGTACGTCTTGTTCTTGCTGCAGTTTTACTTATTTGTGGAAAGATGAGGAGTTGCATTGAAGTCTGACAAGTGTTCAGGGAAGAGCACTCATTAGAAATGGAAATCTCGAGGAGTTTTAAAAAGTGAACACGTTCAAGTACAACCTGCACCCAGATCGTGACTTAGAACCTTACTCCACCCTGTAAATCCTTCCCTCCCAGTCACGACCCATCCTTCCGCCAGCGGGAACCACGACCCTGCCTCCATCGCCTCAGATTAATTCTGCTTGTTCCTGAACGGTCTCTACAGGCAGATAGACATTGACTGCTATTTGCATCTGCCTGCCTTCACGCCACCTGTGAGAATCGTCCCTGTTGCCGTGACCATTCTTTTACACAACTTTGGTGCCCATGTGTGTTACCAAACCAGGTTCGACGTTTCCCCAAGCCAAACACTGAGACTCTTGTTTGCAGCGGAGAAAGGGTTCATTCACAAGGCCGCCAAGCAAGGAGACGGCAGAATACATCTCAAATCTGCCTTCCCCAAAGCAAGGGGCTTGATATTTATGGGATGAAGAAGCAGAGTGGTCTGAGGCGTGGGAAGCCTGGGGAAAGGTGACTGGAACTAAGAAAAAGCGTGTGGTGGTGAGTGGTGGTGGGGAAGATGAAAACCGTAAAAATTAGTTAGAAGGCCTTTGCTGTCATCTAAGCTATAATGCCAGTGGGTACTCTTAACTTTGGGGATGGCAAGATAGTGATTTCAAAGCTGGCAAGTTACAAGGAATCCTAGACAAGGGTAAGACATTGCTTTCCTTTGTGGGACTTCTTCACCCGTGGGATGTTTTCACCCTATTGTTAAAGTCCCTGGATTTACCATATTTATATATATATATATTTGTTAGTCTCTCTTTATTTCAAGGAGATAGACTAGGCTTTTCCTAATAAAGTGTGACTTCATAAGGCACATTATTTCCTAAGATGTCCAAAAATCCTGGGGCAGTACTGGCTTCTGCATGTAGGTAGACACTTACTCTGCATCCGGTTTCCTAATCTGTTCAATGATGATATCCTTGATCCCTTCCCTGCTGACCAGAATTTGAAAAAGAATAGATACATGTATATGTATAACTGAGTCACCATGCTGTACACTTGAAACTAACACAACGTTGTTAATCAACTATACTCCAATGCAGAATAAAAATTAAAAGACTTGTGATGAATATCCAGTGAGTTGATGCAGGTGGACGTGCTTTGAAAATAGCAAATTGCTATAAAAATATAAGGCATTATTATATAAGTGATGTATAATGTGTCAACAAATTGCGTTTGATTTGAACTAATGTGGTTTCCCTGATGGCAGGAATGGAGAATACTAAATAATGAGTCTGAAATTGATGGCCAGAGGGTATGATTATTTAAAATGAGCAGCAGTGTTGGCAGTGAGAGAACTCTGGCTTTGCAAAACGGGGCTCCCATTCTTCCCCGATTTTTCTTCTTTATGTCTGTGAATTGTCTGCAATTTTGTTTCTTTAAAGAGATAATGCTAGATCACCTTGTCAGATGAGAAGAAAAGAGCAGTTATTTGTTGTCTGGGTGGGTTTTGTTCATGTTTAAAGATTTTAAGGAAATCCATTTTAGACAACACCATCATCTAGCTGAAAAAAGAAGGGAGACGGAGTAATTTTTGATTGTGACTGTGGTTAAGGTAGGCAACTTAATCACCCTCATTACCTTTAAAAATCTTCTTGCTGATGGTTTTTCTACAATAAAGAAGGCTTTTTACATTTAGATGATATCAGCCTCTGTATTCATAGCTAAGTATTTAATTCAGTGAACACGGAGCATGTGTAAAATGCAGCGCAAATTGTAGTTTTGTTGCTAAGAAGAAGAAAACCTGGACCTGCTTGGGTTTATTCGGCTTGGGAGACAAGATGTATCTGGGGGAGAAGGTGAAAGTACAAGTTTGTAAGTGATTAAAAGTCTGGTAAGTGATACATAGGAATGGCCCCAGGCAGAATTCAAGGCGCTAGCAGCTACACTGGCCACGCTTTTGGAGGTGGAAAAGGGCTTTGAAGAATGAATGATATTAGAATTGATCAGCCCCCAAATTAATTTTTTACCTTTGTTCTTTTCAGTATTCTCTGTATTGTATCATCATAATTTGAAATGATGCAGCTTTAGTGTCCAATAAGAATTAAATATTGCCTTATAATGACAGTGTGATACATTTCTTTTTTGAATTTTATTTTATTTATTTTTTTATACAGCAGGTTCTTATTAGTTATCCATTTTATACATATTAGTGTATATATGTCAATCCCAATCTCCCAATTCAAGTGTGATACATTTTTAAAAAGCACTTGACTATTTTTGTATAAACTATGGGAGGAAAACAAAGCATTCATGATTTTCATTTTACAGAAGAGGAATTTGAGACTTACCAATGTACACAAAGCAAGTAGGTGGCAGAGAGTAAAACAATACACAGCTTGGATAACACTCTGCATTTATTTTGTAGATAAAGGACCAGTATGTCCTTTTCACTGTGAAAAGCGTTCAAATCTAAAGTGATTAAGAATTTAGGATTTTAAAACAGTACAGGCAGTAAATTGAAAATACAGACAAGGGTGGGGCCATGGGTGCCTCTCGACATTGGGATGTTTATAATTGTTTCATAAATGTTTTTGTAGGTGATAGTCCTTTGATACTGGATTTGGAGTTTTGCATTTCGTCACTTAAAATTGGAATATGACACGAACAGGGCAAGAGTGTAATAAACTATGCCAATCAATAAAATAATTCTAATTCATTCATTCCTACATCCAAAAACCATGATTAGTTGCATACCTATTGTGTGCCAGATGCTGGTTTCAGATTTTGGAATACAGAGATGACTAAAAAATGAATTATCTAATGGCGGAGATGAAAGAGATAAACTTGTACACAACTGGCTCTAATTTAGAATAAGTCCTTCAGTAGAGCTGAGTATGAAGGGCGTTGAGAGCCCAGAGGAGGAAACAGTGAATTCTGCTGGGGGCTTCCTCTGCGTGGCGTGCAGAAGGAAGAGGAGGCACTTTGCTGCCTGAGACCCTCACTCCAGCTGGAGGAAAAGTGTGAAGACAGACCCCCATGAAAGAGCGTGCCTGGGTCCACACTGTGAAGGTGTTTGTGTCTTAGATGGAGGCTGAATGTTTTCTGGCAGGTGGTAGAAAGCCATTGGGCTTTTTGAAAGAGCGGGCTGATTTGATTTTCTTTGATGGTTGGGATTTTCTTTTCCTCTCCTCAAAGCATTTTTTAAGATCAGCCGGTCAAGAGTGACCGCCTTCACTCAGGGAGGACATTCACAGAGTTTCAGAGATTTTATCTGGGTTTATTTCTCTTCCTGATCCATGCAGATGCAATTAGATGACTGGAGAGCTGGGAAAGACAAAGGCCTCCTATCCAGGGTTCCTAGAATGTGGATTTCATCAGCAAGTCCAATTTTTTTATTTTTTATTTATTTATTTTTAAAATTGAAGTCGATTTACAGTGTTGTGTTAATGTTTGCTGTACAGCAAAGTGATGCAGTTATACACATATATATTTACATTCTTTTTTTATATTCTTTTCCATTATGGTTTACCACAGGATATTGACTATAGTTCCCTGTGCTATACAGTAGGATCTTGTTGTTTATCCACCCTATATATAATAGTTTGCATCTGCTAATCCCAAACTCCCACTCCATCCCTCCCCCACTCCACCCCCTTGGCAACCACTAGTCAGTTCTCTGTGTCTGTGAGTCTGTTTCTGTTTCGTAGATAGGTTCATTTGTGTCATATTTTAGATTCCACATATAAGTGACATCGTATGGTATTTGTCTTTCTCTTTCTGACTTACTTCACTTAGTGTGATCATCTCTAGTTGCATCCATGTTGCTGCAAATGGCATTATTTCATTCTTTTTTATGGCTGAGTAGTATTCTATTGTATATATGTACCACATCTTCTTTATCCATTCCTCTGTTGTTGGACATTTAGGTTGTTTCCATGTCTTGTCAGCAAGTTCAGTTTTAAAACATTGTAGGAACTGAATGGGCCTGCAGATTTTTGTTTGGCCAAGATACAGCATTAAATACCAGTGGACTACTGAACAAATCTACCATCCCATGCCAACCTGCCATCACAAAAGAAAGCATCCTGCAAGGCCAAGGCAACAGAGTAGTCTCACAATACATGCAGTTTTAACTGAGTAAATGGAGCTCTGGGTGGTGTGCACTAGATTCTTATTGTGGTTGTTAATTTTAACTTATTTTTACATTTTATAAATACTTTAAAAAATAAGATTTAGTTTTACCTCTTTAATGTGTACGGTACTAGGACAAGTTCAGCAGAGCCATCCCTGGTTTCAGCGTCCCCAGCAGCTGGTTTTCAGGTGCTCCCTTGACTTCCTCTGCGGACGGGGAACTCACTACCCCTTTCCTTCTCAGGTACTGGCACAGCACGGCCACCTACACCATAGCCACCGAGGTAAGTGGGGGCCTCCAGCACCTGCCCCCTGCCCATCACCCTATATACCAGTGGCCCAGGGACCTGCTCAAACCTGACCTGGTCCTGCTGCTTACCGTGAGTCCCGAGGAGAGGATGCGGAGGATCGAGGGCCGGGGCATGGAGAGGACCAAGGAGGAGGCTGAACTGGAGGCCAACAGCGTATTTCGTCAAAAGTAGGTGTCCCGATGCCACGTGAGGGGCAGGGGTCCCTGGCTGTGGCGACGATCCAGAAACAGCACTGACTCTGGTAAAGTGCAGGACATGACACGGTTCCCATTTTCCAAACCTGAGAGGCAGTGTCCTCCAAGTTAGATTCACTCCTTTCAATGGGATTGTTCCATGGGGCCACTGCGTGGTGGTTTTGTAGCCACAGGATATCTGACTGGGGATCAGACCTCCTTCCTAGTCTTTCTAGCCCTGGCTGTGCCAGCACCGGCGTGAACCTGAGTGAGACAATACACCTTTCTGGGTCATCGTAACAGAATGGTCACGAGCACCGTCTGACGGCCTCGCAGTGACTTTTACCTGTGAGGGGCTCACCGTGTGTCAGGCATTTTACTTCTGATGCTCTGTAACCCTTGGAAGGACAATGTTAGCTGTACTTCACAGTTTATAAAACTGAGGCTCAAAGGATTAAGTGATTTGTCTACAACTTGCATATCTACTGAGTAGTAGAATTGGGATTAAACCCAAGACCTTTCTTAATTTAAGGCAGTGCTTTCATTTTCATTAGAAAGCTGTGAACACAATAGCAGGAGTGTCTGGACCATCTTACTGCTTCTCGGCTGACTAAATCACTTCTGTAGGACTGGTTTGAAAAGCCAAAACAGAATTGTTTATATAAATAAACAATGATAGCACTGTTATCCTAACTTAATGCTGTTATAACATAAATAATTAACCACTCAGCTGTGTGCAGAGAAACCATGTCAAAGAATTGACTGGTTGGTATTAATTCAGTTAAACTTCACGACAAACTTGCAAGGAAGGCATTATTTCCGTCCTCGCTTCACAGATGAGGAAACGGAGGCACAGATGGGAAAGAAATGTGGCATGTTCTCCTAGCTGGTAGGTGGTGAGGCAGAGCTATGGCCCCAGACCATTGTCGACTAAAAAAATATTCACAGCCTAAAAGTTGAGAGTTTTGTTTCATTTGGCGGGAATTTTTAGGACTTCAAGACCGGGAGGCAGCATCTCAAGTAACCCTGAGAAAACTGCTCCGAGGAGGTGACAGGAGAGCTAGGACACATAAGAGTTTTGCAACAAAGGACAGGTAGTCTGAACGTCAAAAGATTATTGTTAATTAAAGAAAACCAGATAAGTCAAGTTAAGGAATTTAGCGTTTTTCTGTGTATGGGAAGATGCAAGACGCTGGGCTCACCGAAATCATTCCTTTGAAACGCACCTCAGCTATCTGGGGCCAGTGTCCTGTGTTTTCACATCCTGAGTTTCCTCAGGGCTCACAGTAGGGAGTGGCCGCAGTCCGATGGCTGCTAGAAGGCTGGTATTCTTTGTTTCCTTCCTGAGTTCCCTCAGGGCTCACCAGCTCACCATCCGTGGTGGCTGCAATCGCTGATGACTGTGACATCCTTTGTCTACTGATAATGGCAGGAAATATTCCATTTCTCAACATCTACTCTGAGCACTTTATTTTTTAAAATAATTTTTATTGGAGTAGAGTTGATATACAATGTTGTGTTAGTTTCTGCTGTACAGCAAACTGAATCAGTTATACATATACATATATCCACTCTTTTTTAGATTCTGTTCCCATATAGGTCATTACAGAGCATTGAGTAGAGGTCCCTGTGCTATACAGTAGGCTCTTATTAATTATCTGTTTTATATATAGTAGTGTATATATGTCAATCCCAATCTCCCAGTTTATCCCTCCCACCCCTTACCCACTGGTAACTATAAGTTTCTTTTCTACATCTGTGAGGCTATTTCTGTTTTGTAAGTAGGTTCATTTGTACCATTTTTTTTAGATTCCACATAGAAGCGATATCATATGGTATTTGTCTTTCTCTGTCTGACTTACTTCACTCAGTGTAACAATCTCTGGGTCCATCCATGTCGCTGCAAATGGCATTATTTCGTTCTTTTATATGGCTGAGTCCGGGTGCTTGTTTTAACCACAGAGCTCTAGAGGTTTGGTCATATAATCTGAAACCGTGCACCTCAGATTAGGATTTGAACCCAAGAGGCCGGGACACGAACCCGGCCAAAACCCACAGTCTTCCAACTGAGATCACACACCTGGTTGCAGTACTTAATGAAGCTCAGGTTCTTGATGTCTCATCACAGAAAGAATTCAGTGAGAGACAAAGTGATAGGTAGGAAGTGGATTTATTTAGAGAGAAACACAGTCCGCAGTCAAACTGTGGGCCATCTCAGAAGGTGAGAAAGGCCCCAGGATATGGGGTTGTCAGTTTTTATAGGGGTGGGTAATTTCATAGGCTAATGAGTGGGAGGATTATTCCACGTATTTCAGGAGGGGGCGGGGATTTCCAGGAACTGGGCCACCACCCACTTTTTGATCGTTATGGTAGACTTTGGAACTGTCATGGCGCCTGTGGGTGTGTCATTTAGCTTGCTGATTTGTCACAGTGAGCATATACTGAGGTCTAGTGGAAGTTGACTCGTCCGCCATCTTGGGCCCATTTGGTTCTAATCAGTTTATGTCATGTCCTCGGGTTATGTCATTCTTTCAAAGGCTGTGCCCTGCCCAATTCCCTCCTGTTTCAAATCAGCCCCAGCTATTCTGTACACACCAAGGCTAGCTAACACTGAAAAGAGAGATAGAATTCTAGTGCAATTGTAGAAGACTCCCAAGTGAAAACAATGTATATGCCAAGGACCTCTGGCTTGTATGAAATCCTTCAGGGCACAGACTCTTGAGAAATTTGCCATTGGGCAACTTAGTTAATCTCTTTGAGCCTTTGCTCCTTTCTCTGCAAAATGGGGGTGGATGACATTGATTCTGCTCCTGAAGTTACTCTGAATATGAAATGAGAAGACCATGCAGGATGCTAATGCTTGGCAGATAAAAGGTTTTGAGTAAATGCAAGCTATTAAACATTATTATTAATTTCTCATCTGTTAAACTAAATGTATCGAATGTCTCCTGTATGCAAAGCGAGTTGCCTGGGGGGCGGAAGTGCGATAAACCAGATGGGGACCTGGCTTCAAGCTGTCTGTATTATGGTAGGAAAATAACATTTGCGTAAAGAGCCGTGTTAACAAATGGGCCAACTCTTTTCATTCTGCCTGTCTCCAGGGTAGAAGTGTCCTACCAGCGGATGGAGAACCCTGGCTGCCACGTGGTTGATGCCAGCCCTTCAAGAGAAAAGGTCCTCCAGATGGTGTTAAGTGAGATCCAAAATAATTGCAATTAATTGTAGTTCCTCTGGGCCAGGAGACACATTTTACTAGATTTGATGTTGTTTGATACATCTAAGCCCACGACTGGTTATGCAGTTTTCCCAGATTTCAGCTGCATGAGCTTGTCGTGTGGCAGAAGGTGGGACATTTCAATTTTACCTAAACCACTGTTCTCACTTCTACCCGATGGACCCATCGGGACTGAGACGGGGCACATTCCAGTGAGAGACGGTGATCGCTTTCTGCCAAGTATAACAAACGTTTTCTTGGAACAGATTTTTAACTGCACCCCTACCAAATCCTTCCAAGGTGTGTCTCCCCTAGAAAGCATGCGGTGGACAGAAGCAACCAAGATGACCTTCCAGATCAACAGAAGCTCCTCCAGCCTCTCCCACGCCTGCACTGCCGGCTCCTGGGTGAGATCTTGAGGACGTGCTCGGAGCTGGTTTCCTCCCAGTCCAGCCACACTCCGTCTTTGTGAGCTCAGCCCCGATTCTTAGAGCCAACCACTCCCGAAGAACGTGTCTGTGTGTCCTGGCTGTCGGAAGACCCTCCCACAGACCCATCTTGTGGGTGGGGGACACTGACCAAGAAGGCATCTGACTTGTGTCTGAGGCTTACAGCCCCTGAGAGGTCAACCCAAGATGCTCTGAATACAAACACACCAACAGTCCTTGGATTCTATTCTGCTTATTTACTTTCCTCTTCTTTCATCTGAAAACATGGCTTTGGATAGAATGAGTGTTTTGCACTGAAGTAGATGCATTAAACTCAGCGAATCCAGCAACGTACTTATACTGTTGTTTACGTCTTGTTTGTCCTCAGTGTAGGGGTTGTGCTTTACTAATCAGAATTGAAGGCAAGAAGCTGAACGCAATGCTTGTTGTGTATTTTCATCAGACAGATTTAATTTATCTTACTGAGTAAGCACAGTGGATCCTGGAATGGGATTTCTCAGTGAATTATCTTGCACTTGAATGTCTTATGATTACACATGAAATCAGCATTGAGATCTGTTTGGCTAGAAAAAAAAAAGAGCTGAGAAAAGAGGAAACTTAATAGTTATGGGGCCTTGGATGAGTCATTTAGCATCATGTAATTTGATCTAAAAAGTGATAGCGATTCTTCATTTGTCTTAAGGAGTTGACTGAACCAGATGATTACTTAAAATTCCTTCCAGTTCTGAGATAGATTGAATCTGAATTATTTTAGGGGAATGTCTCAAGAAGACATTCCCCCAAAATAATTAAATTTATGGCATTAACAGGTTTATCACATGGACTCTTAAATTATAATAAAGTTTATATTGACTCTATCATATTATTTTTCAAAACAACTATAGGTAGTTTATACATAATATATGTACATACGTAAAGATGTAATTTCAGTTGAAAATATTTTTTAAAGCTGATAAATTGCATTTGGGTTCTTTAAGATGTGATATCTAATTATGCTATTGGTGTTATTCACTTTAAACATTTTGAAAAGTTTATGCTGGCAGCCTAGAAACACAAACATTTAATGCTTTCTTTATGTCTCTTGCCAATGAATAAACTTGCTGTGATTTTCTAACCTATGCTGTTGTCACAGTGTGTGTTGGTTTTTCTGAAGGGGCTCCCCCAACGAGGCTTTTGTACAGGAGGGGATTTGGGGTTAAAGAAGTGAAAAGGTGTGAATTTGTGGTCAAAGTGCTTTCAGAGGAAGAGGAGGGCATTTTTGTTTTGTTTTAAACGTCATTTCAAGAAAGTGCAATTCCTTCCTCATTGCAGGTATTAAAGGGATTTTCTTCCTTAATCCAATAAGAAATAATTCTTCGTACACTTGCGCTCTCTATACACTGTAATAGAGATAAGATTACTGAGTATGAGAACGGATAGCGCCTCCTACCCAGAAACCGACGACAAGGCATCATTTGCTTGGCTTTGTTTCATTACCAGGTGTGTTTCTGTTCCTTTAATAGACCTTTAGTGTCCCAAATATTTATTCTCCATCTTTTCCACAGCCATAGAACTTTGAGCCTGACACGTGGCTGCCAAGAATTATGAGTACATTTCCAAGGCTCCCTTACAGCTGGAGTGGCCAAGTGACCACCTACAGGTTCTTCCTGTGAGCAGTAGGGACATCAGGAATGTCAGGGGGAGGGTGTCCCTCTCTCCTTTTAACCTGCTTGGTACTCAGCGATGGTGGTGAGGCATTTGGGGACCGAGTGATGAGGGTGGCACTATGCAGGTGGAGAATGGGGACGGCTTTCACTTAGGAAAAGTCAATAAGGAATGGGTATGGAAGTGTCTGGAGTTCCATCCTAGAGGGCGTGTCCACCTGGGGACACAGCTTCTGTGCACAAAGCTCAATATCCACCTTCTCCACTTGCGTCCCCTTTCAGTGGCAGGTGTCTGGGTTTTTTGCTCCTTTTGTTTGCTCCATTTTCTACAGTAGAATCCCCCTTTTTGCTGACTCTTCTCTCTGTGAAATGTCTCTCTTTTCTAGAAGCAGTTGTGAAGCATCTTAAAAATGTTCAGACCCTGGTATCTTTTTGGAATATATACCGAGGAAATGATCAGTGATGCACATAGAAATGTTTTATCATATCTGCATAATGTACTTCATAATGTACAGACAGATACACCTTGTTTTGTTGCCCTTTGCCTTACTGAGCTTCACAGTACAGTTATTTACAAATTGAAAGTTGGAGGTAACCCTGCGTTGAGTAAATCCATCGGCACCATTCTTCCAACAGAATTTGCTCACTTTGTGTCTCTGTGTCACGTTTTGGTAATTCTCACAGTACGCCAAACTTTTTCATTATTATTATATTTGTTTTGGTGATCTGTAATCAGTGATCTTTGAGGTTATTATTGTCATTGTTTTGGGATGCCACAAACCACACCCACATAAGACAGTGAACTTAATCAGTAAATGTTGTGTCTGATGTGATTACTCCACTCAATGGCCTTTCCCTCATCTCTCTCCCTTTCCTTGGGCCTCCCTATTGCCTGAGACACAAAATTATTGAAATCAGGCCAATTAATAACCTTGCAATGGCCTCTAAGTGTTCAAGTGAAAGGAAGAATTGCATGTCTCTCACTTTAAATCAAAATTTAGAAAGGATTAAGCTTAGTGAGGAAGCCATGTCAAAAGGCCAAGATAGGTCAAAAACGAGGCCTCTTGTACCAAACAGCCAAGTTGTGAATGCAAAAAAAGAAAAGTTCTTGAAGGAAATTAAAAGTGCTACTCCAGTGAACACATGAAGGATAAGAAAGCAAAACAGCTGTCTTGCTGATATGGAGACAGTGTGAGTGGTCTGGATGGAAGATCAAACCAGCCACAACATTCCCTTGAACCAAAGCCTAATCCAGAGCAAGGCCCTAACTCTCTTCAATTCCATGAAGGCTGAGAGAGGTGAGGAAGGTGCATAAGAACATTTTGGAGCTAGCAGAGGTTGGTTCATGAGGTTTAAGGAAAGAAGCCATGTCTCCATAACAACAAAGTGCAAAGTGAAGCAGCAAGTGCTGATGTAGAAGCTGCAGCAAGTTATCCGGAAGATCTAACTAAGATAATTCATGACACTGGCTATATGAAACAACAGATCTTCAGTGTAGATGAAACAGCCTTATATTGAAAGAAGATGCCATCTAGGACTTTCATAGCTGGAGAGGAGAAGTCAATGCCTGGCTTCAAAACTCCAAAGGACAGGCTGACTCTTTTTAGGGGCTAATGCAGTTGGTGACTTGAAGTTGAAGCCAATATTCATTTACCATTCTGAAAATCCCAGGGCCCTTAAGAATTATGCTAAATCTACTCTGCCTGTGCTCTGTAAATGGAACAACAAAGCCTAGGTAACAGATCATCTGTTTACTGAATATTTTAAGCCTACTGTTGAGATCTACTGCTCAGGAAAAAAAAGAATCTTTCCAAATATTACTGCTGGGAATTCCCTGGCAGTCCAGTGGTTAAGACTCGGTGCTTTCACTGCTGTGGGCCCAGGTTCAGTCCCTGATCGGGGAACTACGATCCCATAAGCCACGTGGCTCAGCCAAAAAAATAAAATAAGACAAAATTTCTGCTCATTGACAGTAAATCTGGTTATCCAAAGAGCTCTGATGGAGCTGTACAATGAGGTGAATGTTGTTGTCATGCCTGCTAACACAGCATCCATTCTGCAGCCCATGGATCAAGGAGACTTTCAAGTCTTATTATTTATTTATTTATTTATTTATTTATTTATTTATTTTAACATCTTTATTGGAGTATAATTGCTTTACAATGGTGTGTTAGTTTCTGCTTTATAACAAAGTGAATCAGTTATACATATACATATGTCCCCATATCTCTTCCCTCTTGCGTCTCCCTCCCTCCCACCCTCCCTATCCCACCCCTCTAGGTGGACACAAAGCACCGAGCTGATCTCCCTGTGCTATGCAGCTGCTATCCACTAGCTCTCTACTTTACGTTTGGTAGTGTATATATGTCCATGCCACTCTCTCACTTCGTCCCAGCTTACCCTTCCCCCTCCCCATATCCTCAAGTCCATTCTCTAGTAGGTCTGCGTCTTTATTCCTGTCTTGCCCCTAGGTTCTTCATGACCATTTTTTTTTTTTTAGATTCCATATATATGTGTTAGCATACGGTGTTTGTTTTTCTCTTTCTGACTTACTTCACTCTGTATGACAGACTCTAGGTCCATCCACCTCACTACAAATAACTCAATTTCGTTTCTTTTTATGGCTGAGTAATATTCCATTGTATATATGTGCCACATTAAAAATATGGAACGCTTTACGAATTTGCATGTCATCCTTGTGCAGGGGCCATGCTAATCTTCTCTGTATCGTTCCAATTTTAGTATATGTGCTGCCAAAGTGAACACAAGTCTTATTATTTAAGAAATACATTTCATAAGGCTATAGCTGCCATAGACAGTGATTTCTCTGATGGATCTGTGCAAAGTAAACTGAAAACCTTCTGGAAAGAACTCACCATTCTAGATGCCATTAAGAACATTCATGAGTAACGGGAAGAGGCCAAAATATCCACATTCACAGGGGTTTGGAAGAAGTTGGTTCCAACCTGCATGGATGACTTAGAGGGGTTTAGAACTTCAGGGGAGGAAGCATCTTAGGATGTGGTGGAAACAGCAAGAGAGCTAGAATTAGAAGTGGGGCCTGAGGATGGGACTGAATTGCTACAGTCTCATGGTAAAACCTGGATGGATGAAGAGCTACTTCTATTGGTGGGCAAAGAAAGTGGTTTTTTGAGATGGACTCTACTCCTGGTGAAGATGCTGTGAAGACTGTTGCAACTACAACAAAGGATTTAGAATATTACATGAACTTAGCTGATAAAGCAGCGGCAGCGTTGGAGAGCATTGACTCCAATTTTAAAAGAAGTTCTATTGTGGGTATAATGCTATTGAACAGAATTGCGTGCTACAGAGAAATGATTCATGAAAGGAAGAGTCAATCCATGCAGCAAACTTCATTCTTGTCTCATTTTAAGAAATTTCTGCAGCCACCCCAGCCTTCAGCAAACACCACCCTGATCAGTCAGCACCACCAACGTGGAGGTAGGACCCTCCACCAGCAAAAAATTAGACTCGCTGAAGGCTCAGATGAGGGTTAGCATTTTTAGCAATAAAGCTCTTTAAAATTAAGGTCTGTATATTGCTTTTTCAGACAGAATTCTATTGCACACTTAACAAACTACAGTATAGTGTAAACATACTTTTATATGTACTGGGAAACCGAACAATTTATGTGACTGGCTTTATTGTGATACTCATTTTTTTGAGTCTGCAATATCTCCGAGGTGTGCGTGTATGCATAATGTGTGCCTAGGTAGAATATGTACTGATTAAATACATTTGGGTAAATCCTTTTAATGAAATACTAAGGAGAATGCACCTGAGAAGGTGTAAATTATCAAAAATACTTTTCTCTCAGTGATAGCCAGGGATTTAAATTTCAGCAACAACTGAGGATATAGCTAAAACCCTTTTAACCAACACAAGTTTGACTGATTCAGAATGGAAACTCCACGTAGAGCAGAAGTATGGCTTCAGGTATGCTGGGAGACAGGGTCTTTTATGCCTTTGGTTTGTTTCCCATTCAAGCTGTTCTTTTTCTTTGAAGTTTGAACGCAGAGGTCAGGCGCTAAACTATGCCTCACATGGGCACATATATCCACTAACAAACTCATTTAATCTTCAGGCTTCTGTAAATGCAGCTTTGTTCATATACTTATTTTCTTAGTATGAACAGGGAGAGGAGAAATCGATGTTGGCCTTTTTTTTCCCCCCAGGAGGGTTTTTTTTTTTCTTTTTCTCTCACTTTAAAAGCATAGGAATTTCATGAAATCCATTCAGCCTACAGCTGCAATCTACAACTAGGAAGAAACACTGTCCCTTTATATTGCCTATAAATAATCTGGTCTTTCTCATGAGCAGCCTAACTGGTCAGTAGACACAAAAATATTTAGTCCTATCAGGTTTAAACCTTAATATCATTTGATCTGTTAACAGGCCTTTTAGGTAATGCATGCTCTTTTTTAGAGAGAAGATCAGGATCTCAGATTTCTCAGTCTTCAAAGGCCATGCTGGCCTCTCCCCAGAATGGCATCTGCCCGGGGGCCAAAAGTGTCATTTAGGCAACATTGGGGCTGAGGGGAGGATGGGTCTGTGGTCACATTATCCTCTCTCTAAATGGACGTGGATTGCCCCGCCCACATAGGCAATTGAAATTTGTTTCTTGTGGCTGTTTCTGTCGAACTTGGCCTCGGCTTGGGTCTCCTTGGTACTGGGATCTCTTTTGAGTGTCTGTCTTCCATGCAGGCCCACCCACAGTGCCCCTCCAGCTCTAGTTTCATGGGCACTGGACCCACCCCACCTCCGCCCCCCGGGGCCACATACTCTGCGGGGCGTATTCAAATGTCCGGAAACTGAGAACAGTCAAGAAAGTAGATGTTAAGACCTCCTTTGCTTAATCATTCTGCCCAGTCTGGTTTAACCTGACCCTTGTTCCAGGTTGGTTCAGAGGAGCTCAAAACGGAGATGGATGCTCTCCATGTCCACCTCACTGAGCTGTGGCTCTGTGTTAAAGCCTGGAGACAGGAAACTGGGGGACGGGCACCTCACCATCTCACACTTCATTGTTTTCCCCTTAGAAAGCAAATAGAATCTTCCATCCGCCCACTGGGTTCTGAATTTCACAACAGGGTACTTTGATGTGGGTCTGTTTTCATCCATTTTCGCTGGGCCCTTGATGGGTACTTTCAGTCTGGTAACTCAAGCCCTTGAATTCTTGGAAATTTTCTTGGCTTGTTTCTTTGATGAATTCCACTCCTCACTTTTTTTCTTTTCTCTTTTTCTGTATTGTCTGCTATTCAGATGTTGGACATATTGACTGGTTTTCTAATTTTCTTGTCTTTTCTCTCACATATTTCCTTTTTATACCTTTACTACATTTTATAACATTTTTTCAGCTTTGTGTTTTCAACTTGTTTTTCAACTCTTTTACGAAGACTTTCATTTCTGCTCTCAAGTTTCTAAGTTCTAAAAGCTTCTGCTCTCTCCCATTTTTGATTTCCTCCTTTCTTTCTCTTGTTATCTAAATATTATTTTTAAAATAATATCTTTTCTTTTTTATTGGATGCAGTGTCTTTACTTACTATTCTGAGACTTTAGTGATGGCTTTGTTTAAAGTTCCTCATGCAAAATCTCCATTTCCTCTAAGGTGAATTTTTATTTATTTGTTTTTTTGGAATTTTTAAAATTAAAGTTTAGTTGATTTACAATGTTTTGGGTGTACAGCAAAGTGATTCAGTCATATATATGTATATGTGTGTGTATATATATATTCTTTTTCAGATTCTTTTCCACTATAGGTTATTACAGATATTGAGTATAGTTCCCTGTGCTATATACAGTAGGTCCTTGTTGGTTATCTATTTTATATATAGTAGTGTGTATCTGTTAATCCCAAACTCCTGATTTATCCCTCCCCCCTTCCCCTTCAGTAACCATACATTTGTCTTCAATGTCTTTGAGTCTATTTCTGTTTTGTAAATAAGTTCATTGTATCATTTTTTAAAGATTCCACATATAAGCGATATCATATGGTATTCGTCTTTCTCTGACTTACTTTCCTTAGTAATGGTCATCCCTAGGACCATCCATGTTGCTGCAAATGACATTATTTCATTCTTTCTTATGGCTGAGTAATATTCCATTGTCTATATAGACCACATCTTCTTTACCCATTCATCTGTTGATGGACATTTAGGTTGCTTTGTTTGTTTTATTTGCACCTTCCAGGTAGGATGCTCCCCTGGATTCTGGTGATGCTTGGCGGTGGCTCATGATTGGTGTGGAAGATTAGCTACACGTGATTGGTGCGTAGATTTAGATCTCATTGAGTGAAGCTCTCATCTTCTGAATTACTGCTGTAGACACCCAGCCGACCTCCTTAGTGATCGTCCTTTACCTTGTTCACTCTTTAGGGTGTAGACCTTATTACAACTCTTACTTGGGAAAGAGGACCAACCAGGGCTCTGGTTGGATTGGCTAGCAGGGTGAATGGAGCCAGCACAGTGTTATTTGATTTTATCTTAAAGAAAAAATAACTTTTCAGCACAGTGATTTTGAGACAATTGAATGTGAGTGCCTTTGAAGTCACAGTCTCTCCAGCGGTGTCACTCTGATTCTTCTCCAACCGTCCGGAAGAGAAACACAAGGAGGGTGAGAAGCTCCCTGTAAGGAGCTCACTGTCAGGATGGGGAGGTGGACATGCACACACACCATTGTCGACGTACTTTCTGTGGCTGGAGGAGGTGTTTATGACAAGTCAGGGTAAAATTTACTTTGCCTGGGGAGTCAAGAAAGGTTTCAGAGAGATGGAATCAGAAGATACATAAAATAAGTACCTACACGTAAACTGGATTGAAATGGACATTTCTTTTATTTATTTATTTATTTATTATTTGTTTATGGCTCTGTTGGGTCTTCGTTTCTGTGCGAGGGCTTTCTCCAGTTGTGGCAAGTGGGGGGCACTCTTCATCGCGGTGCGCGGGCCTCTCACTATCGCGGCCTCTCTTGTTGCGGAGCACAGGCTCCAGACGCGCAGGCTCAGTAGTTGTGGCTCATGGGCCCAGCTGCTCCGCGGCATGTGGGATCTTCCCAGACCAGGGCTCGGACCCGTGTCCCCTGCATTGGCAGGCAGATTCTCACCACTGCGCCACAAGGGAAGCCTTGAAAGGGACATTTCTTGCCCAAAAGCCCTGTCTTTAGCTCTCCTGCCTTAGGGCTTGCTTCACTTGTCCTGTTCAGTGACTGCTTTGACTCAGTAATTTTCATAAGTGAACTGATGTTTAACATTCTTGGGGGCATAAATTAAATACAGAATATCTAATTTGGACCCGTGTATTTCATTTGCAGACCTTGGGTGGCTCTAAATCTACTTTGCAGGCTTTCATTGTTAATCTTGAATTTTTTTAAAACAAATAAAATATTTAAGACATTTGTGTGGGACAACACTGTAGCAAATTGTGTTTGGTTTGATCCCATATTAGGACTCAGTCGTGCTACTTCTTTTTCTCTGTTTTGTTTGATGAAAACAAATCAATTTCGTTTAGCGCAAGTACATCGCATTTCCACTAGAGGGAGGAGAAGTGCTAATTTTAAACATTGAGGGTGGCGCTGTACTTTTTGCCGAGATAATCACTCCCCTCATTACACACAAACTGTGCTTGGAAAAACAACGGTGGTTCCTTTCTTTTTTTTTTCCTTTCATTTTTATTTAAATGTTTGCTCTAATGGGAGAACAAAGGACAAACCGTGGAACATTTCTAGGTCAAAGTAGCAAGTATTGAAAAGTGGCTAACTTCTTGCTTCAAGAATTCTAAACACAGCCCTGGGGTCAGAAACATTTTCAAAAGAAGACCTTAGTGATCAGAGAACTCCATCTCTTTCTTTAATAGTTCTGGAAAATGAGGCCCAGAGAGAGACCTGCCCTGCCCAGGGTTGGAGAATTTGCTAGTAGCAGATGCAAAAATAGAAATGTTGCCCAGTTCTTTTTCTAGAGCTCTTTATAATGCAACAGATTTGGTCAGCATATCTGATGCCATAAATATTACAGACACATACCTACATATATGTTTTTGTACATGTATATGTATGCATATATTTTCCTCCCTCTGACGTTTATGATTTGAGATCTGGCATTAAGAAATATTCTGGGGCTTTTATGTGTCCTTGTTTACTTGCTCTTAAACCCTCCCCATCCCAACTCCCCTCCTTGTATTACTCTAGATGCAAAAAGCAGTGCTTATGTAGGGTATGGCTAATGGATTCAGCATGGTCCAAGAGCTGGTAATTACTGATCAATCACCAAAATACCATGGTTTAAAAAACACACTATAAACTTTCCTGTGAAGTCTCCAAAATTTTTATTAACATGCATGACGTTAGTGGTTGTACTTATTTTGCCATAATTGAGGGTGTGTCCCGTTTCTCTAGAATAATAAGGCATTTGAGGGAGCTCTCATATTTCACTTCTGGCTGAACCCGGTCTGTAAGCTCTTACAAACATAATGCATTTTGTGCTCATCTTTGAGGTAGGAAAGATTATTTTCCGAGTTTTAACTGAAAAAAACCACAAACACACACACCCAAATTTTCAATTCTGAAGTTTTTAAAAAACAAAAACAAAAACAAAGCAAGGCCATTTACCAATGAGTGCTTTTTGAAGCCATAAAAGATTTTTCAACATTTTCTCTAGTCAGAACTTTCAATAAGGAGTTTTCCCCTTACCCCTGAATAGTCTGACTAGAAGTTCTGGTCTATTTCTACCCTAGGAGAGCTTCATTAAAAGTGAGTATTAGGCTTAGTGTTGGGGATTGTGGAGATGCGTGTATAAAAACTGTGGTCATTCTTTTTTTTCCCTTCCATTTTTATTGAGATATAATTGACACACAGCGCTGTGTATGTTTAAAGTATACAGCATAATGATTTGACTTAATACATCATGAAATGATTATCACAAGAAGTTTAGTGAACATCCATTATCTCTCTTTTTTTAAAATTAATTTATTTATTATTTATGTTTTGGCTGCGTTGGGTCTTCATTGCTGTGCGTGGGCTTTTCTCTAGTTGCGGCAAGCGGGGGCTACTCTTCATTGCAGTGCGGGGGCTTCTCATTGCGGTGGCTTCTCTTGTTGTGGAGCACGGGCTCTAGGAGCATGGGCTTCAGCAGTTGTGGCTCATGGGCTTCTGTAGTTGTGGCTCGCGGGCTCTAGAGCGCAGGCTCAGTAGTTGTGACGCACGGGCTTAGTTGCTCCGCGGCATGTGGGATCTTCCCGGACCAGGGCTCGAACCCGTGTCCCCTGCATTGGCAGGCGGATTCTTAACCACTGTGCCACCAGGGAAGTCCCATCCATCATCTCTTATAGATATAAAATTAAATAAATAGAAAAATGTTTTTCCTTGTGATGAGAACTCCTAGGATTTGCTCTCTGGACAACTTTCATTTATAACGTACAGAAGTGTTAATTATATTTATCATGTTGTACGTCACATCCCTAGTACTTACGTATCTTACAGCTGGGAGTTTGTACCTTTTTACCACTTTTATCCTATTCCTCTCCCCCCTCCCCCACCTCTGGTAACCACAAATCTGATGGTGGCCACTCTTTTCATGAAAAGATGTATCATCTTCCACTTTTATGTGCATAAATATAAGTGAAGTAATGAGTGAAAGCACTTGTGGCTGTAAGCGGACGTAGGTGTCATTCCCAACTGGGTGGATCTGTGACCGTGCGTAAGTTACTCTCTCTGTTTGCAAAGCAAAACCATCAGGCTGGAAGAGGACCAAGGGTCCTCCACTTCCAGTGGCCATAGTTTCATAACTGCATAATGAATGGAATTCACCTATGACCCTAAATCCCTTATAATTTTTAACAGGATTGTAACACAGGGTGTGTTGTTTTTATACCATTCTGTTACTGTTTTAATAACTTGGGAAAGCCTGGTGTTGGTATGCAACGTGTTACATTATGTGCTGGTTCCCACAAAACGTCTAGGTAAATTAGTCTTCTGTAAAACATTACCTTTAAGTTCCTTAGGGGAGTCTAGTGTGACTTACAGTGTGACTAACGAGGATGCAGCTGTCACTCCCGCTCAGTGGAACCTCTGTTTTCCTCCTAAGAACTGCGGCGGTAACCTCGACCCTGGTGTTTCTGCTGACACTCTGCTGCCCCCTATAGTCTGCTCTTTGTGCAGCACCCAGTGTGATCCTTAAAAGTCACCTTGTTCATCACACTCAGGGGTCTTCCTTTAAGTCTCTTTTTGGTATTTCTCCTAAAAGGCCTTCCACATTACTTGATCTGAAATACCTTTCATCATCCTCTTCCACTTAGCGCTAACTCATGACTACCTGTCTCTCTCCATGTCTGTGTCCGTGCCTGTGTGTTTGTCTACACCTATCACATTTATATCCATACCCATAACTATATATCTGTACTCATAACCATATCTCTATCTATGTCCACGTCCACACTTATAGCTATATCTCTGTCTATAGTATGTGCGTGTTTATCTGTACTTCTGCACTAGAATATGCCCTCTATGAAGGCAGAGGCTTTCTTTTTCTTATTGCTTTAATCCCAGTGCCTAGAACAGTGCCTGGCATATAATAGATGCAAAATAAGTATTTGTCAAACCAAGGAACAAATCTCCCACTTGTCAGGATTTGGGTTTTGGCTTTTATTAGCTCTGTGGACAAGTTACTTAACTTCAGTGTGACTTTATTTTCTCATTTCTCCATCAAGGACATCATCATTTCCCTCAAAGATCTGATGTGAGAATGAAATGAGATGATACAAGGAAGAGGAGCTGCCGGTCCTGGCCCAGAAAAGGCACCAAGTTAAGGTTAATTCCCTTCTTCCTCCTTCTGTCTTGCTGAGCACATTCTGACTTTCACAAATCTGTGGGCCTAAAGGGAAACACACCTATTAGTATTCACTGCTGAGTCATTTCCAGAGCTGGCAAACTGAGCCTTTCCAGCTCTGGAAGATTATAAACATAAACACTATTTTCCACAGGAGAGACTGCCAAAACACAGAGCTGATTTGCCCACGAGTTTAAGCATGGCAATGGTAAATATATATATGTATATAAAGTCAATAACAATGGCAGCTTATTATTTAATTTTATTAATAGACAAAAATTAAGAGTTAAGAGCTATACTTTTGCTATCTAGGTGACGTGAGCTTAAGCATTTACCCCATCACCCAGCACAAGAGATCATGTTTCAAAAATGAAAAACTTTCAGGAAGGCCTCTTTCCATTTGTATTTAAAAACCAAATGTTTCCAACAGAGAATTATCTCCCTTAGAAAGAGAAACCACTTTAGTCAATAAAAATATTAACCCTAAACATCTGCTAAGAGTCTCACATGCATTATTGCACATATTGTTCACATTAAATCTATGAATCATAATACTGTTATAATCTTATATCTATTTTGAAGTGACTTAACCAGCCCGAGGTCACAGGGCTAGTTAACCGTGGAGCCAGGAATCATGCTATGTTTGCCTGACCCTGGAACCAGCAAGGGCCCCTAAGCACTCTACTTGGAGGCCTCAGGTGACAGCAAAGCCAGTCCCAGTGACCGTTCAATCTAAATATGTAATTAAATCAAAACCAAAAGATGAAAACTGAAAAACGAATACACCCAGATTTGTATAGCTTCGTATTTGCATAGCTCTTTGTTAGTTACAAATGGTCCCTTTATAAGTCATCTCAGTCCATCCTATGTAGGATTGGGTGAGACTTTATATCACTTTATAGATGAAGGAGGAGAGGTTATACGACTTCACTGAATGGCCCCAGGTAATAAGCTGTAGAGCCTGGACTCCACCTTCTGACTGTAGATCCTTGTTCTGTCCCCTGCTCTCCTTGACTTTCTAGGAGGAAACCTCCTCTGCCATAGTTAGAGACTTGTTACCCATTGACAGAGTATCTTCTAAGTGTCAGTTCCGCTGGTAGCTGTTGTGAGCACACAGGTCTTAGATAAACACAGACACTACCCCTCCTCTCTGGAGGAGAGACACAGATAAAAAACAAATAAATACATACGATGTTAGTGCCCTGGTGGTGTTCGTGCCACAGACAAAATTAAAATGTGTGAAGTAGGTAGGGAGAACCAGGCTGGGGAGAGGGTTGAAGTTTTAACTTGGGTGGTGTGGGGAGATTGCTCCGCTAAAGAGATATTTGAACACCTGGAAGAAGTGAGCAGGCCAGCCGTGTGGTTATCAGGAGCGATGTGGCTCCAGACAGACACGACTGCACGTGCCAAGGCCCTGAGGTGACGGGAGGATTCTTGATGTGTATGAGGAATAGGAAGGAGGCCATGGGAGCTGCATCAGCTGGGCAGCAGATGAGTCTACAACTCCGAGGGCTGAGTCTACAACTCCAAGGGCTGTGTCTTCCGCCGTGGAGGGCAAGGACCGGTAAGTTCAGCAGATCCGAGGCTTTGGTGCTGAGAGACAGGCACGTGGAGGAACCGCCCTCAGCTGGTGGAGAAGGGGCCCTGAAGTAGCAGGAAATCAAAAGTGATTCAGGCACGGATTATGTCCAGCCTCTCCGTAAAGGAGCCAATTCTGTATCGTAAATGTGATGAGCGTTCGCGGAGGACGGTGAAGCCCAACTGGATGAGCACCAGTTACGAGCGTTTGAGGAAAAGCCGCAGCAGGAAACGGCCATCTCTCTCCACAGATTGAAGCCTTCCTGGCAGAGACCACGCGTTTTTATCATATTTCCCAGAAGAGCTCAGGTTCTCTGGGTCCGCATACATGAATTATCTAGAGTGAAGTCAAATGGGGCAAAGTCACGCGAGTCTTTTTAATTAATCGGATTCATAAGTGCTCACTGGAAGGCAGCACTATGGATCCCATTTTTTCCCTATTTGACATTTATGTAGCCCTCTTTACCATGTAAAATAGCTTATCCTTTTTTATTGTCACAGCAAAACTGTGAAGTAGGAGAGTACGAGCCATATCGTCTTTCTTTCCCTCCCTCCCTCCCATCCTCCTTCCCTCCCTTCCTCCCTCCCTCCCTTGAGGAAATGGAAAGTTAAATGGTATTGGATATGATGGGAAGTGCTGGAACTCCAGAGACCTCAGTGGCTTCCTCTGTGTGGCCTGGTCAGACCCCTCCAGAAGGGGACACGGTGCCAGGTCCGGCTGTGACAGTGTGGGGTGGGACAACGGGGGCCCTTCCGGAATCTGCAGGCTCTCTGTGGGGCCCTGTTGGCTCCCGGGCCACGTGGGTGGTGGATGGAGCATCTGGAGACCAGGGTCCAGGACCGGGAGAAACACTGAGCATCTAAACAAACTTGGGGAAATCACGCTACCGCTTTAGCCTGCCCTTCTCTCATCTGTAAAGGGGGGAGTTAACGTTTCGTTTATTTAAGTAATATTTCTATAGCTCTTATTTCCGGCCGGTCGTGGTTACAAGCACTCTACAGACATTAACTTGTTTAATTCTGCAGGCAGCCCCCTGAGGCGGGTCATACTATTATCCGCATCTTACGGATGGGGAAAGGAAGCCACAGGACCGTGAAGCAGCTTGCTCAGGGCCGCAAGCTAGTGCCTGGTAGAGCCGGAATTCAAACCCGAGCAGGCTGGCCCCATCGTCTGGCTTTAAGCTCTCACTCTGCCGCCTCCCAGTGCAAGATCTGTACGTTCCCTCCTAGCCCTCCCCTCTGACGAGTGTAATTTTATGAGCTGAGATTTCAGCCCATACGGGGAACTCTTGCTGTAATCCGTGACATCAAACTGCACGCTCTGATCTGATCACCCGGCCTTCCCTTGAGGCAGCGTTGCCGCCGGAAACGTCCACTGTGTGAGCTGGCCGGGATGCTGACTTACACAGAGGTGAGAACTCAGGACCTCTGTGTATGCTGATCTCACCAACGATTTCTAGTTTTAAACTAGGAAACGGTAGATGCTGATGTAGGTGAGGTGCCTGGCCCTGGGAACGGTAGGTGCTGATGTAGGTGAGGTGCCTGGCCCTGGGAACGGTAGGTGCTGATGTAGGTGAGGTGCCTGGCCCTGGGAACGGTAGGTGCTGATGTAGGTGAGGTGCCTGGCCCTGGGAACGGTAGGTGCTGATGTAGGTGAGGTGCCTGGCCCTGGGAACGGTAGGTGCTGGTGTAGGTGAGGTGCCTGGCCCTGGGAACGGTAGGTGCTGATGTAGGTGAGGTGCCTGGCCCTGGGAACGGTAGGTGCTGATGTAGGTGAGGTGCCTGGCCCTGGGAACGGTAGGTGCTGGTGTAGGTGAGGTGCCTGGCCCTGGGAACGGTAGGTGCTGCTGTAGGTGAGGTGCCTGGCCCTGGGAACGGTAGGTGCTGATGTAGGTGAGGTGCCTGGCCCTGGGAACGGTAGGTGCTGCTGTAGGTGAGGTGCCTGGCCCTGGGAACGGTAGGTGCTGATGTAGGTGAGGTGCCTGGCCCTGGGACCCCCTCTCCCTTCTCATGAGTTCACCTGTTCCCCTGACCGTTCCAATCACCCCTGCTGGGATGACCCCAAACTGTGTCATTAGCGCTCACTCCTGTCAAGGGTAAGTTAGGTTAAGGAGGAGCCACAAGCATACCTCCTCTCCTGCTCCCCGCTGGCCCGCTCTCCTCCCCTGGACGCTGGAACCCGCTCACGGCGCCCCACGAAGAAGTAGAGCCCCCTGCACATAAGTCTGCAACCCACACTGAGGCCGGACCTGCCGGGGGTTCCTTTCCAGCCCCTACTTCAATTCACCTCTCGAGGGGCCCACAGGAAGCTCCACCCCTCCTCTGGGGGACCTCTGGAGACAGTTCTTGGGGTTCTAAGGTTCCTTTTTTTCTTTCTGCAGACAAAAATACATCTTATTCTTGAACCGTAGCTGCAGATTTGAATTTCCTTTGGGCTGCCAGCCTCTTTCACCCGCAGCCCTGACACAGCTGCATCTCATCCTCACCTCCTCTCAGGTCGACTCAGGTCCATGTGGTCGACGGCCCCTCCGTCCTTGGAGTCCGGGATGCTTTGCCCGTGCGGTCCAGGATGTCCGTGATCATGGTCCCTGACGTTCCTCCTCTGAAGTGACCCCGTGTTTGTCTCTCACTCTCTGTCCCCTTGTCCTCTTTCCCGTGTTTTCCACGGGAAAACGAAGCCACTGTAGCCTCTTCCCAGTTACAGGAGTAATCTCTCTGAAAACAGCCTCACTAGTTAAGAGCTCTCATCAAAGCCCTTTTCTTTATCCATGCATAAAATAGCTACACAGGGGTATGTATTCTGTTTTATGTTTGTTTTGCTAAAACCCACGGCAGCTTACAATGCATATTTTTTTACACCTTGTTTTTCACAAGGTGAAAAATACATCTTGTAATTTTTTCACATGAGAACACAGATATCTACTTGGTTCGTTTTCATATCTGTATAGTGTTTTATTGTATACATAAGTCATAATTTATTTAATGGATTCTTGATTGATGGACAGTTGCCTCCAGTCATTAGCTATATTAATTGATGCTGCAAATGAACATGAGTGTGTGTGTGTATGCATGTGTATGTGTACGGGTGAATATACCTACCTATATTTCTGCAACTCTGTGAGTATATCTGTGGAATAAATGCATAACAAAGTAACCACTGAGTCAAAGAATACATTCATTTAATTCACTTTTAATTTGCTCAAAATCGATTCATTTGGCATCCAAAAAAGTTGCATCAATTTAGTCACCCAACAATGTTTAATATTCCCTCATTTTGTTTTTCAAGTTGCATAGGTAAGCAATCTTATCACATTGTTTTAATTTGTATTTTTTTAAATATAAGTGATTCTGAGGATCAATTTATATTTCTAAGTCTTTTGTCTTTTTCTGTCTGTTCGCATACACTGCTGAGTACTCTGTTGGGTCTTTATCTTTTTAGAATATTGATTTGTAAGATTTCTTTATATATTTAGGTGCTAGTCCTAGGTTATATGTATTGTCTTATGCTATTTTTTTTTCTGAAAATGTGTTAAAATTTTAGTGTCTTGAAATCTGTTCCTTAATAGCTTCTTTGTTTTTTTTCTTAAAGACATTATATTTTCAGAGAAGTTTTTGGTTCACAGCGATATTGAGAGGTGGGCACAGAGGCTGCTCACATAATCCTCCTGCCTCCACACAGGCACAGCCTCCACCATCATCAGCATCCCCCGCCAGAGTGGTCCATTTGTGACAACCAAGGGGCCTCTGTCGACCATCATGATCACATCAAGTCCACAGTTTATATCAGGCTCCATTCTTGGAGTTATACATTCCATGGGTTTGGACAAATGTATGATGACACATATACACCATCACAGTATCAATCGGAATAGTTTCACTGCCATAAAAATCCTGTGTTCTACCTCTTCATCTCCCCACCCCCCTTCTACCCCGACTCCTGACAGCTCCTGATCTTTTTTTCTGTCTCCACAGTTTTGTCTTTTCTAGAACGTCATACAGTTGGAATCATACAGTAGGTAGTCTTTTCATATTGGCTTCTTTCACTTGGTAATATGTGTTTAAGTTTCCTTCATGTAGTTTCATGGCTTGATAGATTATATCTCTTTAGTGTTGAAGAATATTTCATTGTGTGGATGCACCACAGTTTACTTCTCCACTCACTTACTGCAGGACATCTTGGTTGCTTCCAAGTTTTTGCAATTATGAATAAAGCTGCTATAAACATCTGTGTGCTTCTGCCTTTCTTGTTTTGCTTTGAAAGTTTTTCTCATTTCCAAGAAATATTAAAAAATTTTTTAATATCCTAATTTTCTTCTAATTTGTGATTTTACTATTTGCTTCTATTTTATAATCTATTTGAAATTATTTTAGTGTTAGAATATATATTAATGTTTCTCTTCAGCTGTCTTTTGAGTTATTTTGATGGCAAGAGTTACATTTTGCACTTCTTTGAAATTTACCTAAGATGTACCAAAATGCTTGTCATGTACATAGCACTAAATACTTATTAGCTGTAATGATACATATTTGCTTTAATAAATATTAAGCAGTACCACTAACATGTAAAGGCTGCTAATATAGTAGTAATAGCTGCCATTTATCGAGCAGTTGTTATGTGCCAGGTAGATTCTATAAACTTTACCCATTTTAAATCCAACAACCTGGCAAAGTATGTATTATTGTCTCTATTTTATACATAGGAGAACAGATGAGGGCTTCCCTGGTGGCGCAGTGGTTGAGAATCCGCCTGCCAATGCAGGTGACACGGGTTCGAGCCCTGGTCTGGGAAGATCCCACATGCCGCGGAGCAACTAGACCCGTGAGCCACAACTACTGAGCCTGCGCGTCTGGAGCTTGTACTCCGCAACAAGAGAGGCCGCGACAGTGAGCGGCCCGCGCACCGCGATGAAGAGTGGCCCCCGCTCGCCGCAACTAGAGAAAGCCCTCGCACAGAAACAAAGACCCAACACAGCCAAAAAAAAAAAAAAAAAAAAGAGAACAGATGATCTTGAGATCACACATCTTAAAAGTAGCAAAGCTGGGGCTTGAACACAAGTTGATGTATCTTCAAAACACCAAGATTTTCCAACACCTATTGCTGTCGACGACAGTGGAGAGAGGAGGTGAGTGAGGTATGGAAATACAGAGTAACCTCTTTCTGGTCCACTAACTGGAATTTATAGTCCTAAAGATTCAGTCTTAACATCAAATATTTTATTGAATTGGATTTAAACCTCTTTACCATCTAATGAGCCCCATGAGGTAATACTTAGTAAATGCTACATGTTGGCTTCTGGTCCAGTGCAGGGGATACGAGCACGTTGCAGTGATAATTTTCTCCTAATTGCTTGTAACTAATGCACTGCCATTCTGGAATTTGTCACTTACCTAAATGTACCTTAGCAAATGGACCATGGTCTCCACCTAAATGCACATTTACACACACTAGAAACAGCTTGGTGAGAGGCAAGTGGGATGAAGAAGGATGTGCCTAAGTCGGCAGTAGGTGAGCTGGTGGACCGCCAGCCACCTTCTACGAAATCTCTTTTGGATGAGGGAGGATGGCTGGAAGAACAGGAACTGGGACTCGAGAGGCCAATGGAGAGGCAAGGCTGAGCCAAAGTCACTGTGTCTCCTGGGCTAGTCTTCCTTCTTCAGAGGCTTATTTTCTCAGAAGTAAAATGGAGAAGCTTGGTTAGATCTGCCACTTCAAGCTGTGCTCTGTGGAGGTTACTTGGGGTCATCGTAAGTAAGAAACGAGAGCCGGAGGGATCTGAGTTCTCTGCTCCCGCTCAGCCCCATAGCTCTCTGCTTTGCCCAACTTACGGTTTCTGTGGCGAACAACATGCAAGCCACTGGAACTGAGCCTGCCCCAGAATGGCTCCAGGGAGGACATTCTGAGAGCTTACTGCTTCTCTCCCGTCTCCAAGAGCCCCCAGTGCATGTGCTCTGATGAAGGTTGGCATGACGAGCACAGAGGATGCTGCCTGTGTGGCTTCCCAGGAACTCCCACCGGCCAGCGCAAAACAGAAGGCAGGGAGGGTGGCAAAAAAGAGAAGCCGGTGGAAGTAACCTGGGTTAGTCTTGGCCCCCATGGGAGCAGGTAGACAAATGCTCACCAGTAGCCATCCGGTTCCCTGTGAAAGGAGCTAATGTAGTAGAGGGTGGTCAGGGCCTCTGTGTCCCCTTGAGGAGCTTCCAGGGCTGGCAGGGGCTGAGGACATGTGGAGTGCCCACCCACCTGCCCAGCTGACCCGCTTCAGGCAGTGCCAACTGCAGCCAGGGGCAGCTGTCCTGGGCCAGGGGGACATCTGATTCCTGGACCGGCAGACCAGGAGCCTCAAAGGGAAGGCATACGAGACAGATCCAGGAATTGAGGTGACATGAAACTTTCAGAGGAAGAGGCACCTTTAGCTTTCTTTTTGTTAAAATATCAATGAACTCATCTCTCTGCGTATCTAAGTCTCTCCCCTTCTTTCTCTGTCTCTGTCTCTCTCTGTCTCTGTCTTTCTCTCTGTCTCTCATCTATATTCTATTGAGCTGTGATTTTCAGTACTCCAGGGATCTTAAAGTTTCCACACCAACCGCAGTAAAATTGCATAAGACGTCTTGATGGTAGTGTGAATTCTCACTGCCTTGGGGCCAGGCTGAAACCCACAAGCTTGAAAGATCTGGACTTTGTAGGAGAAGCAGAATTGGAGAGAGAGAGAGAGAGAGAGGAAACAAATGAATTCAGGAAGATCCACAAGGAACCTCATTTCTGTCTTTCTCGAGCTGGTGGGAAATTAGCAAATGACTTAACCTGTCTGAGTGTCATGTTCCACATCTGTTAAAAGAGGATTTAGATTAACTTCAGATTGCTAAAGCTAATAGTACTATCTACCTTCCAAATTTATTTTGAGAATTATTAGGAAAGAGCTTGACTAGTCTAATATTTCCAAAATGAGCTCCGTAGATGGCAGCTGTAATTGTACACAGGTTAACACCAGCTCTGATGGCTGTCTTTGCCTGTGTGGCCCTGTGATCATGATTTTATTGTGTTCTATTCCTTCTAGGCAGACGGAACCCACCATGCACATGTGGTGTTGTGCCAGCATGTCTCTTTCTTGGGCTTGTTGAAAAGGTCAAAGAATACAAATTTGGAGAAAAAGTTAAAAGATTTAGTTAAGTCTGAAAAAGCAGTTGTCTACCTTCCAATTCTTATCTTTCCTCATTGCCTTTTCCACCAAAATTCCAGCCTTTCCAGGAAACCTTTCCAAATCAAGCATAAGTCAGAAGTGTGCACTGGCATCCCCAGAATGTGAGCTCCAGGACCATCATTCATTTCTTGCCTGATTTTGGGCACCACTTCCGGTCTGGACTGGCCACTTTCCTGTTCTGGAAATCCAGCCTATTGGACTTCATGGTTCTGAAGTCCATTCAACCCGGGTAAGTTCTGCGATTCTCTCCCTCTTCATCCTGAGACCATGGTTTCTACACTAAAATTCAGATACCTGGTCTGATAACTCCAAAACTTATGATGAAGAAATTAAAAGAATATTTTAATTTTAAAATATTGAATATTTTAATATTTGAAATTGAAATGGTTTGTGGTTGGCCCCTTCTGAGAATCTTTCTGATGAAATTTGATTATGTAGATCCAACATTTTATCAAAAATGAGGAATATTTTCTATTTTATTTTTTTAGTTGGAAGCCCTTTGGCTCTAAGCATCAGAGGAAATGAAGAAGGGACGTGAAGCTGTTACTAGGATGGACTGCATGAAATCTCATTAACTGAGAACACAAGGGACCAGACAAAACAGATTTTGAATTAATTAGTTTGCAGTATGTGAAAGCATTGCTGAGAAATATAGGACATCTTATTGGCTAAGAAATTCCCATTCATTATATTACCCAATGCAATGTTAAGTCAAATGATAAATGGGAATGGTGTTTCCTATATTTTTGGGCAAACGATAGGTGGTTTGGGAAATACCTTATTCGGTTCTCGGCTGACTGGATGAAATTTATCAGATTCTTGCTTATTGTCATAATTTTAGGTTGTATCCTGACAGCTCTCAAGTTCTGTTCTTTAATAAACTTTTCCCTTTCCATGTGAATCCCGAGTGATCTAATGGATAACCAGACATCCCATGTTTTGTTTTATTTATTTTAAAAAATATTTATTTATTTATTTATTTTGGCTGTGCCAGGTCTTAGTTGCGGCACGCGGGGTGTAGTTCCCTGACCAAGGATCGAACCCGGGTCCCCTGCATTGGCGAGCGCAGAGTCTTACCCGCTGGACCACTGGGGAAGCCCCCCCATGTTTTGTTTTAAATTTATTGATTCCTAAAGATTCAATACTATTTTTTCACTTTAAGATCTTTCTTTTTTCTTCAAACGTGGCTCACAGTCATCAGAGAGAAGCTTGGCTTCTTCACCTTGTGTCTGGAGGCACTTGCGCTTTGCATTCCATTTCCCGCTCCGAGGTGCCCGGACACTGGGCTGCCCCTGGCTGTGCTCTGGCCGCCTCAGCAGCGCGGCTCTCAGTGCGTTTTGGTTGCTGTCTCCTGACTCACGGCGTGTGTGGCGAGGTCTATGAGGAATTTCCACGTCTGTGCTTATTAACCTTTCCTCCTTGTGTTAGAGTCGGCTTAACCCAGGGCCTTGAGAAGATGAGGCTGTAATGAAGTACTCAGCGTAGCAGAGAGGAGAGCGTCGCCCGGCTGGGCGTGGAGCAATGGGGCTGAGCGAACGGGCAGAGTGCGATGGGGATGTTTGGGGCGAGCTGGTGCGTGTCCCCCCAGCTCCTGTGAGGTCCCCTCCCTCCCTCTTGGGCGGGGCTTCCTCTCTTCGCTACTCACCCTCCTCCTCCTGGCTAAGCCTCCACGTGGCCTGGGACTGAGCCGACGCCCGGCTCAGGCTGGCCCCCTGCTCCGCCCAGCGCGGGGCTGGGCTTGCCGGCCGGATGTCTCTCTGTCTCCCCACGAGAACCCCTGCTTCCCAGTTCCACAGCCCCCGGCCCTGGCTCCAGGCTTGAAAAGCACCTGCCAAATCCAACCTGTGACCAGATGGGTAGGGAGGGACATGGTGCTATCTCAGCAAGGAGACGCGTAGACGCAGACTTCCTTCTCTCCTTGACGGGGCCTCACTGCCTCTGCTCTCTCTTCACAGCTGTTTCTTCCGGCCACGTGACCCACACCTGGCTGTCTCTCCAGATGTGGACGAAGCCCCGAGAGGAGCAGCTGGGCCTCAGTCACCAGGACAAGCTGTCCGCAGAGCAGGTGAAGCTGGCTTTGGGGACTCGCCTGCCCCCGGGGCCTGGCCTCTCAGCTCCGGCCTCGCTGCCAGGGCTGCTCCTGATCTTCCCTCCTCTGACCATCTTTCTAGAATGAGAAGGAAGGAGGGAGAGGGTGACCAAGGAAGATTGGAAGGTGGTTGAGCTCCTTTTTTTTTTTTTTTTTTACATTAATTAATTAATTAATTAATTAATTTTTAGCTGTGTTGGGTCTTCGTTTCTGTGCAAGGGCTTTCTCTAGCTGCGGCAAGCGGGGGCCACTCTTCATCGCGGTGCGCGGGCCTCTTACTATCGTGGCCTCTCTTGTTGCGGAGCACAGGCTCCAGACGCGCAGGCTCAGTAATTGTGGCTCACGGGCCTAGTTGCTCCGCGGCATGTGGGATCTTCCCAGACCAGGGCTCGAACCCGTGTCCCCTGCATTGGCAGGCAGATTCTCAACCATTGCGCCACCAGGGAAGCCCCTGAGCTCCTTTTTTTAAAAAAAAATTAACCCATGGATTGGAGAAATCTGAATAAGTTCGTAGGGTCAGGGCAAAGGAACCAAGGGAAGGAACGAGATGGGAGGTGTAAGGGAAGAGCAGAGTTGAAGCCGAGTCCTGAAAGTGGTGGAGACGGGGTGGGATCGTTATAATGAACGGGGAAGGGACTCGGCTGGACAAGAAAAACATCTACTGTGTTCCGTTGTGTCAGGAGAGAAGGGACAAAAAGAAAAAAATCATTATTCAGAGAAAATTTGTGTCAGGGCTTATGTTTCTTTATCTTATTTTAAAATCCAGGCCAGTTTATCATTTTATCCATTTCTCACTCACTCTCTTTTGAACACTTAAAATTTTTGTGTATAACACAAAAATTATTTAAATTTTTGATTATTTCCTTGCTTTGGGTTAATGGCTCTCAACAACAGGTCACATGACCTGCCCTAGGACACCCTCTCACTGCTTTACCCTGGGCTGGAGAGGGAGGGGTTTTTCCCTCTAAATCTTCACCGGGTGCTGCGTGACCCAGTGGATTCAGAAACGGGAAAACTGATTGGCGTCTTAGCCTGAATGAACAGGATGTTTGATGTTGTTGCTTAAGAATACTGTATATTTAAATGCAAATTACCTATGATTTTTCACAGCCTAGAAATAATGTCTTCTGAAAGCAGAGAAAGAAAGTCTATTAAGCTTTCTGAAAGATATTGATTAGATGGGCACATGCTCCAGCCCTCCCCGGGGGCAGGGGCAGGGAGGGCACTGAGGCCTCCTGGAAACTGCAGAGCAGGGGTTTAGTTTGGACGATGTCATCACTACATGTTGTGCCTCAGTTTCCCTCCTTTGTCAAGGGACAGATGTACGTTCCAGGTGGGCTTGAATGGACAATGCTGTTTGCATGTCATTAACTGGATCATCTTAAGCCTCCTTACTGGCTCGAATCTAGTCTGTGTAGAACAAATAATCCTGAAATTTTCCAGAGCCCGTGACTGCTGGATGGGCAGGGACCCTCCCTCTGTGACACTGAGACAGCCTGTGCTCTTCCTCGCCAATCCTCCTCCTCCTCCGAATCATTCTCGTCCCTGGCATCTTCAGCTCCATCAGCCTGTGACTGCAGCCGCAACTCCCTGGAGTGGCCCCAATTGCTGAGCAAACCACTCCAGCTACTAGAAAACCATGTACCGTGTCCCTCTCACCTGCTCGCCTCACACTGTCAATGCCTGTTGCCATGGAGCTGTCTGAAGGAGCCTTATTGCTGTCTTAGTATCAAGTCCTCGTGGAAAGAAGTCCAACGTTTGTGCAGATGTGCCAGTAGCCAGATGTGCACAAGCCACCAGAAGGAGGGTGTGCCAGGGAGGTGCTGGAACTGGCCCAAAGCAAAAGAATGGCCACTGTCCCAACCCAGCACCAGTCTTGGTTAACTGGGATTCTAATTAGTTTTTGCTTGTGTCTAGACTCACGGGGTTTCTAGCAAAGACCTCTGTCTTTCCCTGGCTCTACCTCTGACCACACTGGGGAGCAGATATGCTCTGCCATATCTCTCAGCTACATCGTCTTCACTCCCAGCCCTCAGTTCAACCGAGACTCCTCTCTCTCTTTCCCATTATTACACAAATTCTCCCCTCTGCATCAGTGCCTGCCAACAGTCCTCAGTGGTGTTGCACTGTCTATACTAGCAGCATCCTGGAGGCTCTGAAGGCCTCTGCTGTACAAAGTCCTCTGGGCTCCTTGAATATGAACAAGTTGTTTTCTGAACAAACAATCAGGAAACCCGGGCAAACAAGTTTACTGATGGGACGAAGGGACAGACAATTTGTAATTAGGAGTCTCCAGAGATATCCTGAAATCTGGGCTGATGCAGCTGAAAACTCTGCCCTCGGGAGGGAAATGGGTTAAAGCACGTTCGGAAAACAGGCTAAGCTTGGTCACAGGAAGCCCTCAGACGATGCCAATGACATGGACAAAATGCAAGCATCCCACTATGTGCCAGATGCTGTAGGAGGGGCTCGTGTATGTTACCTGATCTTCATAAAACCACAACAAAGGCAGGATCATCTTCACGCGGAGATGATAACATTGTGACACCCCGGGGTGACTTGCCCCAACACACACAGCCAGCAAACAGTGCCGACATAGCTGTAACCCACTTGAGACAGGTTACGAAGCCAGATCTTGTCACACTGCCACGTGCCAGGGACACATCCAGTCATCCAGATCCCTTCTCTGGTCCAGGCCATCCCTTCCAAGGACCACACGGTCTGTATCCCGTAAGAATCAGATTCAGATATATCAGCCCTCTTCATAGCAAGACTGCTGATTGCTCTTGCCTTTTTAACTTGGGATCTCATCTTGAGTTTCATTTCCAGATTTCCCTGACTTTGGGTTTGTGCTTTACCCTCTTACTCTTATATGAGAGGACACGTTTCTTTTCTTTGATCTGATGTGCTCTGATCCACCTGCATGAAGGTCTGAGCTCACCCTGGGGGCCTCTGGCTCCGACTGACCCAGCTCAGTCCTGGGACCTAACCTGTCACGGGACATCTTGACCCCCTGCCCCGTCTGCATTCTCTGCCATCCTGCAATGTCAGCGGGCAGTCAAGTGCGAGGTAGGATTCCTCCAAGAGGCACCTAGAAGAGGGAGAAAGTGGACACAGAGCAGCTAGAGCTGGGCTCGGAGGCCCCGAGGTGATGCGCTTGGCCGCGGAGTGAGAGGAGAGAGGTCTGTCACACAGTGCGTCCCCGGCAGCCGTCAAAGGGGAGCTGTACCCTTACTGGGACAGAGCCTGAGACATCTGGGCTGCAGATGTGCCTTTATTGACTGCTCGACCCACTGTTGCACGTGGCCACCCACTGTCCCAGTCAGAGGCTTGTGGGATCTTGACCGGCCCTCGTGGGCTGACTGTCCTGGCATAGCCTGTGACGTTATGAATGGCTCACGTCGAATCTGACCTCTTAAATGCTTCCAGCTTTTGTGATTTGCCTAATGGAAGCAGAGAAGGCCAGCTATTTCAGAATATGCCAATAAAATTGCTCATGGATTGAAAGAACCACTGGACCTTTTGATTTATGTCAACACACAATGCTGTTTGTCAAATGTGCTTGGAGGTTCTCCTCTTGAAATTTCAAGCTGTAAATAAGATAAGCATATTTGCCTGGGGAGTACCTGCCTCCATACACCCATTTTGATAATTAGTATAGTAAAATCAATATGGTGGAAACTGATAGCCTGACAAGAGGGAGGAATGTTGTGGCTGGTGCTTTGAATTAAACCTGGCATATGCTGGATCGGGAGCTCTTAGATGGTGCAGTAGAGGTATTTTGGTAGCTATTTGTAAAGAGCTGATAGATTATTATTTTAAGAAAAATTCAGGGAATACCCATGCTCTTTGTGGCTCCAAAGGGAAGAACTAAATCTTATTTTTTGGGCAGTGGAGGGTACAAATTTCAGCTCACTATAAGATTCATTCAACGATGGAGAGTCCTATTTTGAAATGAGTTAACCATCACTGGACTATCGTGTCCTAAGTATATCGTGGGTTGTTGTGTTTGGATAAGATGACCTCAAATGTCAGTTTGAACTCTGAGATCCTGTGATTGTTTTCTAGACACATTCAACAAAAGAGAAGAAGACAGAAGGCAAGGTGTGAGGAGGTATATTTCATTTTGTTTTCCCACAATTTTTATCAAGGAAAGCAGACCACTCTGAGTAAGGAGAAAACAAAATTTTTAAAATGTATGTAGTTAATAATTCACACCATAAATAAAAATTTCAACATCTCCCATAATCTCACCATCCTCACATAACAACTATTTTCACTGCTTTGTAGTCACAGAAAACATACAATTTTCAGGGTTTGTGATTTTTGTGCAGTTGTAATCATGGCACAAAGAAGATTGGGTAAAAATCAAGTTTTTTGAGCTTCCCTTCAGATAATTAGGAATAGAATCATTCCTTAGTCTCATTTTATGTGGGAACTAATAATATTACAAATCATAATATTTATTAATAAATGCATATCAATAATGGAATTTTGTACACAGTTATGAAAAAATAATATTCCTCTTTAGATATGTCTATTTCCTGCTAGAAATTGTTTTCGGTCTTATGTTATCTACAGCATATTTTTATAGACTAGGGGTCCCTGGCTGGGCCTCAGAGGGACTGCAAACCCCTTGAAGTTATATATAAGATTTGGCAAGAGTGTCTGTATGCTATTTATTCCCCTGGAGGAGAGTTCGGCATGTTTTTCTGTCTTTCCAAGGTGTGTGTGGCCCCTTAAGCACCACTGCGTCCAGAATGAAGTCCAAACTTCTTAGTGCCTTTTAGGAAGGACACACCCCCAAGCCCTCCACACACTGAGACCCTTCCTCTCATCCGCTTTGCATTCCTCATCTGCCCTCCCCTCTTCTGGCACCTTGGTCTACAGCCTTGTCAAACTTCTCTGTTCCCCTGAAAGGTTAATATTTTTACAGAAGGTATGCTTTATGCCCTTGAAAAAGCCGCTGCCTTTGCCTTGGACAAATGCTTCCTCTGCTGAGATGCCTTTTCAGCATCCTTAGGCAGAGGGAGTGTCTGCCCCGGTGCCTCTGAGAGGACCTCTCTGTGATGCTTGGGCTGACTCTGATCTACCACAGGGCCACCCCCTTATCTATCATGGTACATTACGGGCTCCAGCTGCATAATCAACATTGTGGAAGAGAGAGGGGAGCCAAGGATTCAGTCACAGCCGCCATCCTCTAAGTGCTCATATTGAAATGTGTATCTCTTTACCTTGCCTATTACTAAACTACATAAATAAAACTGACCTCTATTTTTGGAGAGTGAGGGAGGCCAAGAGGAAAGCCTTCTCCCTTCTGTGAGTCTAAACCAGCGGTCCCCAACCTTTCTGGCCCCAGGGACTGGTTTCGTGGAAGACAGTTTTTCCACGGATGGGGGTCAGGGTGATGGTTCGGGCAGTAATGCCAGCGATGGGGAGCGACGGGAGAGGCAGATGAGGCTTCGCTTGCTTGCTCGCCCGCCTGCCTCTCACCTCCTGCTGTGAGGCCTGGTTCCTAACAGGATGTGGACCGCCACCGGTCCGTAACCTGGGGGTTGGGGACCCCAGGTCTAAACGACATTCTATCTCCCAATCTCTCTGTTTTCTATTTTGAAGTTTCATGAAGATGCTTTGATCAATCATTTTATAAGTTGATGTGTGTTATTTTCCATGATTTTGTACACCCTCAATCTGCTTTCTAGTTATCATTTGTTCAGATATATTCTATTGATTAGTAGGATTCAGAGCTCATCATCATGCCTCTTGAGAATAAGATATTACTTAACCATCGCACGATGGCACCCATCTTGATGGAATCCATTTGTTTGGGGACTGTGGTGTTTTGCTTTGGCATCCGCAGGACATCCCCGTTTCTTAATCTGGCAGAAACAGTTGACACGTCTTTTGCATGTACTCTTCTTTTTCTTTTTCTTTTTAAATTTTATTTTATTTATTTTTTTATACAGCAGGTTCTTATTAGTTATCTATTTTATACATATTATGCATGTACTCTTGATCTGGACTTGACAAGTATCCTCTGGGGATTGGATTTTTGGAAAAGAAAAAATAAGTTTGACAGTGGGGAACTGGGCTTGCAGATGGCTGGTGTACAAAGTACAGCCTTAGAGAAACAGATGAGGTCAAGGTTGCAAGATTAACCTACGTGTAAAACAAGGGCACTGTGATGAATGAGTGCGTGTGTGTGTGTGCACGCATGGGCACTTGTGCACACTGGTGGTAGAGTTGTGTGGAAGGGGATGAAAAATCAGAGCAAGATTGGGAGAATGCAATGGCTGTGCTTCAACTTTGGGTTTACCAGGACAGCAGCAATTTGCCTGACACATATTCCTGTGTATAAAGTTTGCTGAATTGATTTCATAGGTATAAACAAAATTCATAGGAGAGAAGTTAAAATCTAAAATTCTAATTGAAGAATTAAGGTAGATCACAGGTAAAGCACTTCATGGAGTGTTGACCACATGTCAGAGCTCACGTCCCCAAGGTCCCCACTCTTCTTGGTGGTGCTGACAGTTCAGAAAGGCCCTATCCTAGGTAGGGTGTTTGTGGCTCTTCTTTCTTGGTGCCTAGTGCCTTTAAAAGGGCATTTCCTGTCCACAAAACCCCATTTAAGAAGCACATGGAACCCAGCGGGGAGCTCACCGATGTGGCACAATTCTGGGTTTTGAAGTGAAAAGGCCTGGGAGTCAATTCCAGCTCTACCATCTACAAGGGGTACCTCAGTGCCTTCTCCCCGTCTGTGCACAAGGATAATAGTCACTGCTTCATGACGCCATCCTGAGGATTGTATGAGATGCTGTGATCTGCGTACTAAAGTCGAAGTGAGGTAGTTTTCTTGTTCAAATGCCTCAGGAAATTCCTTACGGTGAGAGTTTGAGCAAATGCATCATTCCAAGCCAGACTTTGCTCATCTGTAAAATGGGGATGATTTTATTCCCACTTGCCTCCCAAGGTGGTGACGATTAAACAGAATAACTCATGTAAAGTGCATTAGGCAGAGGAGGCACTTAATAAGCAGCTGCTATTAGACTTGCTGAGAGACAGGGACCAGTTTAGTCACGTGACCTGGTATAGGATCATGATTCCAGGACCAGGAAAGCACCGAGAAATGGGAGCTGACTTCTCTACTGCCTGTGTCCCTAGAGCCTTCCCATTGCACTTACTAAATCAACCAAAATATACGTAGAACCAAAGAGGCAGAGGGAGAACGAGCGCCAGACGTACAGCCATCTTGAACCTGTGGTGGACCAAGCCCAGGCTCCTTCCGGGGCACAGAGACATGAACCAGACATGGGTGGTGATTGCCCACAACGGCTCAAAGACAGCTTTCTGTTTATGCCCGACAGAAATACACCCAGTTACACATAGACATATGTCCACTCTTTTTAGATTCTTTTCCCACATAGGTCATTACAGAGTATTGAGTAGAGTTCCCTGTGCTATGCAGTAGGTCCTTATTAGTTATCTATTTTATATATAGTAGTGTGTATATGTCAATCCCAGTCTCCCAATTTATCCACCTCCCCTCCCCACCCCCCCGGTAACCATAAGTTGGTTTTCTACATCTGTGACTCTATTTCTGTTTTGTAAATAAGTTCATTTGTACTATTTTTTTTTAGATTCCACATATACGTGATATCCTATGATAAAATCAACTCTACTCCAATAAAAAAAAAGAAATACACCCAAGGTGCATGTGGCTGGCAGAAGGGCCTTTCGGGTGAGCCATGTGTTCTCTTTTCATCAGACACAGAATACAGAGATGTTTCTTCTCCACTGTGAAGTTTCATGGTATCCAGTGAGCATGGTTGGTCTACTACCTCATACTTTGTAGCGTCAGAAATACTCAGGAGATCAGCCAAAGGAGAACATGAACAAAGTGGTGCGTACCTCCTGTGTGATCTCATGAGAGTCGCATGGTAGGGCTCTTGGGGAAAGGTGGATGGCTGTGTGGTGTTGGAGAATGTGCCCTTGGGGGTTGCTGTGCCTTCACTGGATGTGAAATGATGACAAGCAGATGATCCCTGTGTGCTCCGATTTTCCCCATCCATTGATACCTGTAGGTCTGCTTTTGCTCTTCCCAGTTCCCTCTTGGATGGAGGAGGAGAGCCGGGTGGCACTAGTATTGGGCGCTCGTGGAAACTCTGACCAGTCTGTCCAACTGCCACGACTGCTCCTTCAAGGCTGGTGTCATTCTCAGCACTTTAGCAACGAGAAAACTAAGACTCGGAAACCTTGATTTGTCCAGAGCCACAGATCAGGAGGCAGGAGAGACAACATTTAAATGCTGTGCTTTATTCATCGCAAATCAAAGCCCTTTCACAATCTATGAAACTCTCCTGCTTGGCTCACAAGCAATTGAGTTTTAA
The DNA here is from genome assembly GCF_028564815.1 of Eubalaena glacialis. Classification (NCBI taxonomy): domain Eukaryota; kingdom Metazoa; phylum Chordata; class Mammalia; order Artiodactyla; family Balaenidae; genus Eubalaena; species Eubalaena glacialis. Next base: position 4,636,350 of record NC_083729.1, on the reverse strand, counting down.
TAATAGATAATGTTTATTGAGTCTTCACCCTGTACACTCACTATGTATGCTGTAGTCCTTCAATAACCTCACAAGGGAAGATTTATAAACCACTAATGTGATGTCTGTTTTACAGATAACGGAATGGTGCCCCGTAGCTGAGTTAAGTAACTTGCTTAAGACTACAGCTCATCAGTGATGGAGTTAGCATTTGAACTAAGGGATGGGGCCATCTTTTTAACTACGAAGGTATGTAATCCCCCATTTTTCTTTGATTTTTGTCTCAAATCTTCTTGGTCTGTTCACAAGTTGCATCTCTATTGAAAAACTGAAGCAATTACCCAGAGTTTCTGACCTGCATCCTTAATAATTCACGCACAACCTCAGTCTGTTACGGAGGATAACACATTTGCCACGTTGAACGTGAAGTAGGAGCCCATTCATTAAAAATATGAGCTCCTGAGAGCCAATCCCCAGTAATCTCTGCAGGACTTGACACCAGAGGAGACCCTGTTTATAAACTTTGCTCATAGCTGTGTACCTCTCACACCTGTGGGATCCCTGGTTGAATGCAATTCCCAGATGGACTTGACTTTCTCTTCACCGTTCCCAGTTCAAGGCAGACAGTGACAGCAACAATTGGAAAGATCCTCATCTCATGTAATTTAGAAACAGAGACAGTCTGAAGGGCTTGCTGATTTAATTACGCCGTGTAAAGTGGGCGATGCATGGCACACGACTGACAGCTGATGGGAACCTCGAGTGGATATCCTTGTTTTCATCTCCTGAAATCATGCTGACAAACCTCAGGGGGGGGGGGAATTCTGATAGGACAATCGTAAACAGACACTCTTCTTTAACTGCCAGGGTAAATTACCAGGTAATTTTGGTGGAATCTTTTGTCAATATAACATGATCTCTCTTCCTGTCTTTCTTTCCTTCTTTTTTCCCCTTCTGTCCTTTCAAGGTTGTCTGTCTGCCAGTAGGACAGTGAGAGGAACAGATGGGTTCTCTTTGATCAGGTACTTTTTGAGGATGCAGTTTCTCATTTACAGCCCGAAGCCTTCCGAGCAGGGTGGTGATGAGTGCATGCCCCTCAAACCTGAAGACTTGCCCTGTGGGGGAGCAATTGTCAAGCCAGAAAGGGAAACGTGTCCTGGGCTTGCAGAGATGTCACCAGTCATGTTTTTAGTTTGGTGGCTGGTCATCCAGAAGATCTGATTCATGTTGGAAATCTATGGTAACTGTATTCTTTGTCTTTTATTTTGGCCTTTCAGATCATTGAAAAACAAAAGCACAAGACTTCATTCCACCCCACAGCAACCCCTCCTCCCATGCACACCTCTCCCAGCTCCCCTGACCTCACTCAACACACCTGGACCACACATTCTGGCCCCACCAGGGGCTGCCGGCCGGTCCCTCCCCACCACACTGGGCTTGCTCTTGACCTTGGTTGGAGGGTTCCCTCAGCAGCTACGTGACTTAGTTCTTCAGCTGGAGCTTTTGATCTAGCCAGGAGGACACAGGTCTATGGATAACCCATAGGTCAATGACTTCATGGGCAAGGGTAGTCATTGATGAAAGTGTCACTCAGGTCACCAGAGGAGAAGCACTGGAGTGACAGCAGAAGAGGAGCTGTGACAATCATTGGGATAGCTGTCCTCATCTCCTTCTGCATTTTCTTTACAGAACCTCAAGTACAGCTGACTGATGCCCTTCGCTTCCTTCAGCTGCCTTCCTTCTGATCAGCTTAAACCTGAGCACGTAGCCCACCTCCTCTCCTCCCACCTCCTCTCCTCCCACACACGGGTCCACCGAGGCTGCCTCCCCCGGGTCAGGGGGGTCAAGTCCTCTGTAATCCGGCCGCATCTCGTTGCTCCCGTCAAGCTGCTCTGATGACATCACTGGTCATCTCACCCCATTGGCCACCTGGGCCCTGCACTCCCTTCTGCCCTCAGGCGATGGTATCACAGCGGATGCATCCAAGGGTCCTTCATGATGGTTTGCTCTCCTGGAGGATGAACCCCATTACCTTTCTCATTCTTCAAGATGAGGTTGGAATCTTCCATCATCCAGAAGCTCGCCTTGACCTCTCAACCCACAGTGCTATCAACAGCAATGGCCAACATTATCATTTTCTGTCCTCAGAGTAATGCTGTGACCTAGGTATTATTATTATTCCTACTTTGTGGATAAGATGATTGAGGCTCAAAATGGTTATGAGTTGCCTACATTTCAACTCAGTAATAATGAAAATAACAAGCATTCATCAAGTGTCTACTATGCACTCTACACTGACCTAATTCCTATGCATTTTATCTCATTTAAGTCTTGAGAAAACCCATGCAATAGGCACTGCTTTAGCCCCATTTTACAGATGAGGAAAGTGAGGCCAAGAGAGAAGACCAGATGACCCTGTGGTGGAGCCAGGATTTGAACATTCATGACGATGGTCCAGCTGCCCACCTAGCTCCATAGTTCATATTCCCAGACTGTATACTAAAATATTTCAGTCACTGGCAGCTGTTGTCTTTTTGTAAAAATTTGTTACGGGTATTGGGAAAAACTCCACTTTTTTCCCTGTCTGGCCCCAAGGCTTGTATCTTTCTTGTAAAGAAATCTACATAGACATGCATCAGAAGAGGCAGAGTCACATTTACAGCATTTCTCTGTGATAGAGCCATCGTATTGCATAACTTGTACAGGTGAATTCAGATCCAGAATTGACTAGACAATAGTTAAAAAGGAAATAAATAAAATAATTTGTCTCACTTTATGTTTGCTTAATTGCCCCAGTCCAGTGCGAATGTGTAGCTAAAAATATAGCTTCTACCACCTCGTGTTTTGCATCTTGCTTCCCTGGTTCAGCTTTTTCTGCACCTAAGTAACTTTTACATACTTCAGTGCTTTAGAAATAGCTTTATCCGAGCTAATGACATGAAAATTGGAGTAACGTATACTCAATTGTACATAATAGGGTTGTAATTCCATGGAGAGATGCCTGAGTGCTTTGCTAATGTCATGAGAAATTCAACACGGAATTCCAGGCTCCAGTTAACAGGCGTGATGGTTTGATGGGTTTGTCTGTGAGGCGATGTGAGCTGACTTCCCTTCAGGATGCTGCTTTCAGTGGGGTCCCTCTAAAGAACAAAGCGACTGGAGAAAGAGAGGCGATGGTGGGGTCTACCAGCTCCTTGCACGGCATTAGAATACTCTGCTCCTGACATTGCCGTGTCTCCTGCTGGACTCCCATCCTGTCTGTGCAGAATACCACTCCAGAGTCCTTCCTGGGGTAAAAATAAAGTGTGTTCAATGGAGATAGACATTCTCCAATCATCATAACATGGTGTTATTTTCAATATGGGTCACTTGCCAAGATTTTTATTAGTGATAAGAAACCATGGGCTAGGCATCACACCTCAGCAGAACATCCCTATCTAACTTTTAAAAAAATTTTATTTATTATTTATTTATTTATTTTTGGCTGCGTTGGGTCTTCATTGCTGTGAGCGGGCTTTCTCTAGTTGCAGTGAGTGAGAGCTACTCTTCATTGCAGTGTGCGGGCTTCTCATTGTGTTGGCTTCTCTTGTTGCGGAGCATGGGGTCTAGGCGCGCAGGCTTCAGTAGTTGTGGCACTCAGGCTCAGTAGTTTTGGCGCATGGGCTTAGTTGCTCCGTGACATGTGGGATCTTCCCGGACCAGGGCTCGAACCCGTGTCCCCTGCATTGGCAGGCGGATTCTTTTTTTTTTTTTTTTTTAACATCTTTATTGGAGCATAATTGCTTTACAATGGTGTGTTAGTTTCTGCTTTATAACAAAGTGAATCAGTTATACATATACATATGTTCCCATATCTCTTCCCTCTTGCGTCTCCCTCCCTCCCACCCTCCCTATCCCACCCCTCTAGGTGGTCACAAAGCACCGAGCTGATCTCCCTGTGTTATGCGGCTGCTTCCCACTAGCTATCTATTTTACATTTGGTAGTGTATATATGTCCATGACACTCTCTCACCCTGTCACATCTCACCCCTCCCCCTCCCCATATCCTCAAGTCCATTCTCTAGTAGGTCTCTGTCTTTATTCCTGTCCTGCCACTAGGTTCTTCATGACCTTTTTTTTTTTTTTTCCTTAGATTCCATATATATGTGTTAGCATACTGTATTTCTTTTTCTCTTTCTGACTTACTTCACTCTGTATGACAGACTCTAACTCCATCCACCTCATTACAAACACCTCCATTTCATTTCTTTTATGGCTGAGTAATATTCCATTGTATATATGTGCCACATCTTCTTTATCCATTCATCTGATGATGGACACCTAGGTTGCTTCCATGTCCTGGCTATTGTAAACAGAGCTGCAATGAATATTTTGGTACATGACTCTTTCTGAATTATGGTTTTCTCAGGGTATATGCCCAGTAGTGGGATTGCTGGGTCGTATGGTAGTTCTATTTTTAGTTTTTTAAGGAACCTCCATACTGTTCTCCATACTGGCTGTATCAATTTACATCCCCACCAACAGTGCAAGAGTGTTCCCTTTTCTCCACACCCTCTCCAGCATTTATTGTTTCTAGGTTTTTTGATGATGGCCATTCTGACCGGTGTGAGATGATACCTCATTGTAGTTTCGATTTGCATTTCTCTAATGATTAATGATGTTGAGCATTCTTTCATGTGTCTGTTGGCAATCTGTATATCTTCTTTGGAGAAATGTCTATTTAGGTCTTCTGCCCATTTTTGGATTGGGTTGTTTGTTTTTTTGTTATTGAGCTGCATGAGCTGCTTGTAAATCTTGGAGATTAATCCTTTGTCAGTTGCTTCATTTGCAAATATTTTCTCCCATTCTGAGGGTTGTCTTTTGGTCTTGTTTATGGTTTCCTTTGCTGTGCAAAAGCTTTGAAGTTTCATTAGGTCCCATTTGTTTATTTGTGTTTTTATTTCCATTTCTCTAGGAGCTGGGTCAAAAAGGATCTTGCTGTGATTTATGTCATAGAGTGTTCTGCCTATGTTTTCCTCTAAGAGTTTGATAGTGTCTGGCCTTACACTTAGGTCTTTAATCCATTTTGAGTTTATTTTTGTGTATGGTGTCAGGGAGTGTTCTAATTTCATACTTTTACATGTACCTGTCCAATTTTCCCAGCACCACTTATTGAAGAGGCTGTCTTTTCTCCACTGTATATGCTTGCCTCCTTTATCAAAGATAAGGTGACCATATGTGCGTGGGCTTATCTCTGGGCTTTCTATCCTGTTCCATTGATCTATATTTCTGTTTTGGTGCCAGTACCAAACTGTCTTGATTACTGTAGCTTTGTAATATAGTCTGAAGTCAGGGAGCCTGATTCCTCCAGCTCCATTTTTCGTTCTCAAGATTGCTTTGGCTATTCGGGGTCTTTTGTGTTTCCATACAAATTGTGAAATTTTTTGTCCTAGTTCTGTGAAAAATGCCAGTGGTAGTTTGATAGGGATTGCATTGAATCTGTAGATTGCTTTGGGTAGCAGAGTCATTTTCACAATGTTGATTCTTCCAATCCAAGAACATGGTATATCTCTCCATCCATTTGTATCATCTTTAATTTCTTTCATCAGTGTCCTATAATTTTCTGCATACAGGTCTTTTGTCTCCTTAGGTAGGTTTATTCCTAGATATTTTATTCTTTTTGTTGCAATGGTAAACGGGAGTGTTTTCTTAATTTCACTTTCAGATTTTTCATCATTAGTATATAGGAATGCAAGAGATTTCTGTGCATTAATTTTGTATCCTGCTACTTTACCAAATTCATTGATTAGCTCTAGTAGTTTTCTGGTAGCATCTTTAGGATTCTCTATGTATAGTATCATGTCATCTGCAAACAGTGACAGCTTTACTTCCTCTTTTCCGATTTGGATTCCTTTTATTTCTTTTTCTTCTCTGATTGCTGTGGCTAACACTTCCAAAACTATGTTGAATAATAGTGGTGAGAGTGGGCAACCTTGTGTTGTTCCTGATCTTAGTGGAAATGGTTTCAGTTTTTCACCATTGAGGACAATGTTGGCTGTGGGTTTGTCATATATGGCCTTTATTATGTTGAGGAAAGTTCCCTCTATGCCTACTTTCTGCAGGGCTTTTATCATAAATGGGTGTTGAATTTTGTCGAAAGCTTTCTCTGCATCTATTGAGATGATCATATGGTTTTTCTCCTTCAATTTGTTAATATGATGTATCACATTGATTGATTTGCGTATATTGAAGAATCCTTGCATTCCTGGAATAAACCCCACTTGATCATGGTGTATAATCCTTTTACTGTGCTGTTGGATTCTGTTTGCTAGTATTTTGTTGAGGATTTTTGCATCTATGTTCATCAGTGATATTGGCCTGTAGTTTTCTTTCTTTGTGACATCTGTGTCTGGTTTTGGTATCAGGGTGATGGTGGCCTCGTAGAATGAGTTGGGGAGTGTTCCTCCCTCTGCAATATTTTGGAAGAGTTTGAGAAGGATAGGTGTTAGCTCTTCTCTAAATGTTTGATAGAATTCGCCTGTGAAGCCATCTGGTCCTGGGCTTTTGTGTGTTGGAAGATTTTTAATCACACTTTCAATTTCAGTGCTTGTGATTGGTCTGTTCATATTTTCTATTTCTTCCTGGTTCAGTCTCAGCAGGTTGTGCATTTCTAAGAATCTGTCTATTTCTTCCAGGTTGTCCATTTTATTGGCATAGAGTTGCTTGTAGTAATCTCTCATGATCCTTTGTATTTCTGCAGTGTCAGTGGTTACTTCTCCTTTTTCATTTCTAATTCTATTGATTTGAGTCTTCTCCCTTTTTCTCTTGATGAGTCTGGCTAATGGTTTATCAATTTTGTTTATCTTCTCAAAGAACCAGCTTTCAGTTTCATTGATTTTTGCTATTCTTTCCTTCATTTCTTTTTCATTTATTTCTGATCTGATCTTTATGATTTCTTTCCTTCTGCTAGCTTTGGGATTTTTTTGTTCTTCTTTCTCTAATTGCTTCAGGTGCAAGGTTAGGTTGTTTATTCGAGATGTTTCCTGTTTCTTGATGTAGGCTTGTATTGCTATAAACTTCCCTCTTAGAACTGCTTTTGCTGCATCCCATAGGTTTTGGGTCATCGTGTTTTCATTGTCATTTGTTTCTAGGTATTTTTTGATCTCTCCTTTGATTTCTTCAGTGATCACTTCGTTATTAAGTAGTGTATTGTGTAGCCTCCATGTGTTTGTATTTTTTACAGATCTTTTCCTGTAATTGATATCTAGTCTCATAGCATTGTGGTCAGAAAAGATACTTGATACGATTTCAATTTTTTTAAATTTACCAAGGCTTGATTTGTGACCCAAGATATGATCTATCCTGGAGAATGTTCCATGAGCACTTGAGAAAAATGTGTATTCTGTTGTTTTTGGGTAGAATGTCCTATAAATATCAATTAAGTCCATCTTGTTTAATGTATCATTTAAAGCTTGTGCTTCCTTATTCATTTTCATTTTGGATGATCTGTCCATTGGTGAAAGTGGGGTGTTAAAGTCCCCTACTATGATTGTGTTACTGTCGATTTCCCCTTTTATGGCTGTTAGTATTTGCCTTATGTATTGAGGTGCTCCTATGTTGGGTGCATAAATATTTACAATTGTTATACCTTCCTCTTGGATCGATCCCTTGATCATTATATACTGTCCTTCTTTGTCTCTTGTAATAGTCTTTATTTTAAAGTCTATTTTGTCTGATATGAGAATTGCTACTCCAGCTTTCTTTTGATTTCCATTTGCATGGAATATCTTTTTCCGTCCCCTCACTTTCAGTCTGTATGTGTCTCTAGGTCTGAAGTGGGTCTCTTGTAGACAGCATATATATGGGTCTTGTTTTTGTATCCATTCAGCCAGTCTGTGTCTTTTGGTGGGAGCATTTAATCCATTTACATTTAAGGTAATTATCGATATGTATGTTCCTATTCCCATTTTCTTAAATGTTTTGGGTTTGTTATTGTAGGTGTTTTCCTTCTCTTGTGTTTCTTGCCTAGAGAAGTTCCTTTAGCATTTGTTGTAAAGCTGGTTTGGTGGTGCTGAACTCTCTCAGCTTTTGCTTGTCTGTAAAGGTTTTAATTTCTCCATCAAATCTGAATGAGATCCTTGCTGGGTAGAGTAATCTTGGTTGTAGGTTTTTCTCCTTCATCACTTTAAGTATATCCTGCCACTCCCTTCTGGCTTGAAGAGTTTCTGCTGAAAGATCAGCTGTTAACCTTATGGGGATTCCCTTGTGTGTTATTTGTTGTTTTTCCCTTGCTGCTTTTAATATGTTTTCTTTATATTTAATTTTTGATAGTTTGATTAATATGTGTCTTGGCGTGTTTCTCCTTGGATTTATCCTGTATGGGACTCTCTGTGCTTCCAGGACTTGATTAACTTTTTCCTTTCCCATAGTAGGGAAGTTTTCAACTATAATCTCTTCAAATATTTTCTCAGTCCCTTTCTTTTTCTCTTCTTCTTCTGGGACCCCTATAATTTGAATGTTGGTGCGTTTAATGTTGTCGCAGAGGTCTCTGAGACTGTCCTCAGTTCTTTTCATTCTTTTTTCTTTATTCTGCTCTGCAGTAGTTATTTCCACCATTTTATCTTCCAGGTCACTTATCCGTTCTTCTGCTTCAGTAATTCTGCTATTGATCCCATCTAGAGTATTTTTAATTTCATTTATTGTGCTTTTCATCGTTGCTTGGTTCCTCTTTAGTTCTTCTACGTCCTTGTTAAATGTTTCTTGCATTTTGTCTATTCTATTTCCAAGATTTTGGATCATCCTTACTATCATTATTCTGAATTCTTTTTCAGGTAGACTACCTATTTCCTCTTCATTTGTTAGGTCTGGTGTGTTTTGACCCTGCTCCTTCATCTGCTGTGTGTTTTTCTGTCTTCTCATTTTGCTTATCTTACTGTGTTTGGGGTCTCCTTTTCACAGGCTGCAGGTTCGTAGTTCCCGTTGTTTTTGGTATCTGTCCCCAGTGGCTAAGGTTGGTTCAGTGGGTTGTGTAGGTTTCCTGGTGGAGGGAACTAGTGCCTGTGTTCTGGTGGATGAGGCTGGATCTTGTCTTTCTGGTGGGCACGTCCACGTCTGGTGGTGTGTTTTGGGGTGTCTGTGGCCTTATTATGATTTTAGGCAGCCTCTCTGTTAATGGATGGGGCTGTGTTCCTGTCTTGCTAGTTGTTTGGCATAGGGTGTCCAGCACTGTAGCTTGCTGGTCGTTGAGTGAAGCTGGGTCTTGATGTTGAGATGGAGATCTCTGAGAGATTTTCGCCGTTTGGTATTACGTGGAGCTGGGAGGTCTCTTGTGGACCAGTGTCCTGAAGTTGGCTCTCCCACCTCAGAGGCACAGCCCTGATGCCTGGCTGGAGCACCAAGAGCCTTTCATCCACACGGCTCAGAATAAAAGGGAGAAAAAAAAGAAAGAAAGAAAGAAAGAGGATAAAATAAAATAAAATAAAGCTATTATAATAAAAAATAAGAAAAAAATTATTAAGAATAAATTTATTAAGAAAAATTTTTTTTTAATTTTTAAAAATATATTTATTAATTTTTTATAATAAAAAATAAGAAAAAAATTATTAAGAAAAAAATTTATTAAGAAAAAAATTTTTAATTTTTTAAAATAAAAAATATGAAAAAACTTATTAAAAATTTTTTAAAAATTTTTTAAAAATGGAAAATAAGGAAAAAATTATTAAGAAAACATTTATTAGGGAAAAAAAATTTTAAGTAAAAAAAAAAAAAAAGGACGGACCTAACCCTAGTACTAACGGTGAGAGCAAAGCTATACAGACAAAATCTCACCCAGAAGCATACACATATACACTCACAAAAAAAGGAAAAGGGGAAAAATTAATATATCCTGCTCCCAAAGTCCACCTCCTAAATTTGGGATGATTCGTTGTCTATTCAGGTATTCAACAGATGCAGGCACATCAAGTTGTTTGTGGAGCTTCAATCCGCTGCTCCTGAGGCTGCTGGGAGAGATTTCCCTTTCTCTTCTTTGTTCTCACAGCTCCCGGGGTTCAGCTTTGGATTTGGACCCGCCTCTGCGTGTAGGTCGCCCGAGGGCGTCTGTTCTTCGCTCAGACAGAACGGGGTTAAAGGAGCAGCTGATTCGGGGGCTCTGGCTCACTCAGGCGGGGGGAGGGGTATGGAGGAGGCGGGGCGAGCCTGCGGCGGCAGAGGCGTCGTGACGTTGCAGCAGCCCGAGGCGCGCCGTGCGTTCTCCCCGGGAAGTTGTCCCCGATCACGGGACCCTGGCGGTGGCGGGCTGCACCGGCTCCCGGGAGGGGCGGTGTGGAGAGTGACCTGCGCTCGCACACAGGCTTCTTGGTGGCGGCAGCAGCAGCCTTAGCGTCTCATGCCCGTCTCTGGGGTCCGCGCTGATAGCCGCGGCTCGCGCCCGTCTCTGGAGCTCGTTTACGCGGCGCTCTGAATCCCCTCTCCTTGCGCGCCACGAAACAAAGAGGTAAGAAAAAGTCTCTGCCTCTTCGGCCGCTGCAGACTTTTTCTCGGGCTCCCTCCCGGCTAGCTGTGGTGCGCTAGACCCTTCAGGCTGTGTTCACGCCGCCAACCCCAGTCCTCTCCCTGCGATCCGACCGAAGCCCGAGCCTCAGCTCCCAGCCCCGCCCGCCCCGGCGGGTGAGCAGACAAGCCTCTCGGGCTGGTGAGTGCTGGTCAGCACCGCTCCTCTGTGCGGGAATCTCCGCTTTGCCCTCCGCACCCCTGTGGCTGCGCTCTCCTCCGCGGCTCCGAAGTTTCCCCCTCTGCCACCCGCAGTCTCCGCCCGCGAAGGGGCTCCTAGTGTGTGGACACCTTTCCTCCTTCACGGCTCCCTCCCACTGGTGCAGGTCCCGTCCCTATTCTTTTGTCTCTGTTATTTCTTTTTTCTTTTGCCCTACCCAAGTACGTGGGGATTTTCTTGCCTTTTGGGAGGTCTGACGTCTTCTGCCAGCGTTCAGTGGGTGTTCTGTAGGAGCAGTTCCACGTGTAGATGTATTTCTACTGTATGTGTGGGAAGGAAGGTGATCTCCGCGTCTTACTCTTCTGCCATCTTGCCCCTACTCCGGCAGGCGGATTCTTAACCACTGCGCCACCAGGGAAGTCCCCCATCCCTATCTAACTATTAAGAGCCCTCTTTTCCTGCCACAGTTGTACTCTACAAATACTAAATGACTGCAAGACTGCACACTCAGCTGTAGTGGACATCTTGGTGTGCCCACAGGCTAAGGGTTCCTCAAAGGAGCCCACTGTAAGTGTTGGTAGAGGGCTGGTAGATCTGAGAGGTTTCTTGATCGGAGGTGGCAGGGTCAGTGTTGCTGGATAACAGGACCGAAATCATGGTCAGGAGGACCCAAGGTACTAGCCAGAAGCTTACGTGGAGTCTGGTGCGGAGTCTGGAGTGGAGCTGAAAGAACACGGAGCAAGGATGGGGGAGGAGAGGGTTGGAACCAGGATGAGATGTGATGTCTCGACTGGCAAGTCAAGGGAGAGTGGTTCAAGGCCAAAGGTGAGGATGGCCAGATTCTTGAAGTAGTATAAATGCCCGGCCCCCCCAAAAAGCCCCAAATGATACTTGATCTGGAGGAAGAGACTGACACGTGATTAGCTAAGCTGCCCTCACCCCAGAAGGCAGCAGGAGACACAGGGGTTCCAGCGCAGTGGAGGCAGGATGGGGAGAGAGGGCTGCAGGCAGTCTGCACCAGGAGATGGGAAGAGGGGCCGCTGGGCTTTCTCACAGGGAAGAGTGGGGACCAGCACCTCTGAGGGCTTGCCGTGTGCCAGGCACGGGCCTTATTCACTCCCCAACACCGGAAGGGCATGTTCCGTCAGTCCCCTCATCTTATAGAGGAAGAGTTGACCTCATGGAGCTCAGGGAGAAGACGGGAGCTCCCAGCCGTGCTGGAACCAAAGCCCGCATCCTCCGGTTCTCATGGGAAAGGCTGTAACTTCGAGGCAGAGGCCATGTTTGAATCGGGCCTCGCAGCTTCTTTAGGATTTGGGCGAGTAGGGAGGTGGAGTGGAGAGAGGGTCAGGGCAACACGGTGGAGGCGCTGCTGGGGGCGGTCACGGCAAAGCCCAGAGGTGGGAGGGGAGACTGCAGAGACCTAAGGGTCATTTGGTGGGATCGGGGCACAGAGAGGTGGCAGTGGGCGGGGCTGCCCCTCTCTTTCCCTTCTGTTTTCTGCTTTGCTTCACCCTCAGCATCTCCTGAAAGCACAGCTTTTCCTATTAGGTCTTCAGGCTTTTGGTCGTGAAGGAGGTGAGGGGTGTGTGTGGGGTGGGGACGGAGGAAGTGAGGGGACATCCCGGCATCAGGACCCCTCCGTGTGTGGCCCCTTGTGCTCCCAGGGCTGGTCCCGCTGTGGAAGAAAGACCCCTCTGGGGTGGGACTGTCTAGGCAGTGCTGGCTGAGGGCCCCCGTGCAGAGCCCAAGGAAGAGCAGACACCCTCGCTCTCCACCTCAAGCCTTGGGCCCCCCTGGCCAGACCCGGCCACCCTTTTCATCTTCACTGTGCTCCCCTCACTTGCCCTGGATTACACTTCTTGATCCTCAGGGCTCAGCCAGCTCGAACCATCGTAAGCACCAGGAGTCTGTCCACATTTGTCAAGTTCAAGGATTATGGCTCAAGTCTTCTAATTGCCTTCATCATTTTTTACTTGGATGCCTCAAAGTGTGGCTTCCCAAGCTTTTCTGTTAAAGGAGGTTTCTTCAGAGGAAACATTCTTAACCTCATTGGCTTAATTTTCTTCTCAAAAGGTGTACTGTCCTTCTGAGGTTTAGGCCACCATTTCAGCGAGTCCCTGCTGACATTTTAGAGTTCCTTCTGTGAGCTTCTGTGGGGAGGAGATTCCTGTCCCCTCTGTTGAGCTCCCCCTGGGCCTATTGTGCCGCAGCCTGGGAGGAAAGACCCTCCTCCTACGGCCCCCCGCATTTTTCAGTGTGTCAGGAGTCTCCCTGGGCAGAGGATGGGGAGTGGAGGAGAATCCATCATGGGGGGACTTTGTGAAGGGGTGGGAAGAGCCTTGTGATGGGGGCTCTGTTTGCTACTCTGCCTGTGCGACTTCCATGCATGAGTTGATTTCACTTTCCTCCTGTGTAAAATTAAAATAAGACAATCCTACTGCCCTGAGCCATAGCCAGGATTGAAAGAGATGCTGTTACATCAAACCCCAAGCCAAGAGGTGAAGGCACGCCCGGCACATTCAGGCATCACCACGTAGGGCGCCATCTTGTCCTTCTGTCTTTTCGCTTGAGCTCAGCGGCACTTTCACTTTCTCACTCGCTTTTGTCTCTGTAGCTTGTCTTCGTTTGTTTCTGCATATCTGAGAAACAATGGTAGTGTGGTCTACCGTTTCATCCAAATATAAAGACAGAAAATCAGTTTTAACAACGGATATACTGATTTCTTCTGTTTGTTAAACATCGTACAATTTGGAAATGACCTTCTTGTTGGTTATTGTTACTTCATCATTCATTCAACAGATATTTCATGTCTGGATCTCCCGTTCTGATTTTATCCAGCAATATCTTTTGAAGTGTCAACATGAGGACTTTTCCTTCACAAGGGTGGATGCTGGGACCCAGGGTCTTACTCAAGGTCACGGCCGGGGTCTCTGGTTCTCTGTCCAGTGCTTCTTGGTGCCCAGCACACTGAATGAAGCTGGTTAGTGACAGAGATCGCCTTGGTCAGGAAATGAGGGGAAGCTAAGTGCGCTATAAAAAGCCTGGTGTCTCCTAAGGAGGGTTCTTCTCATTAGGATGATTTACAATGCGATTTTCATTCTAAAGAGCTGCCAGCGCCTGAATGATATTTGTGAAATACTTAACCCTATGGGGGTTCCTTCGGATATGCAGAAAAAAGTACCATAAATCATTTTGTCTTATTTTTCAAATGCAAAGGCATGAATTATGTCCTCATGAGGTGTGCCAAATTACGTGCACAGGAAGCTGCACTTTTATTAAAACTTTTAACTAAAGACTGCATTAGACTAATGAGGTTACTGATCCTGTCTGCCCAGTTTCCTGGAGAGGGGCTGGGGAAGACCAGGCTGGGCCATTGGCCAAGGAGACCAATTTCAGGTGGTTTCTGAGCGGGGTATACAAGTGCCCATTGGCTGGTGGGGTGTGTGCCCAGGGGTGTAGATGCTCCGGGATGCGCCAGCACACACTTGCTATCAGATCAGTGCATCCACGTGTGCTCTCCCCCAAGGAAGAAGCAGAGAGAAGAAAGCCTATGGAAAGTTAAGAGCCTGGTGCCTGCAACAACTGTGCAAGAGGCAGGAACAAGGAAGAAGCAAAGCTAACCAGCCTCGGGCTCTTTCCCCGTGGAATGGCCTTCACTGCACACAGTTTGTCCAGTGGTCATGGTGGAACGTGGTGGTATCTCACGAGCTCAGGATCTGGGACAATTGGAACTTTGGTGAGTTGGGGCTTGGGCTGTTCCACAACCTGTCACCCTTCCTTCCCTGCCCCCATCCTGTGGGACGTTGAGCTCAGGGCAGCTGCTCCCACCAATGCACCTGATCAGGTCAGCCCACTGCCAGGCAACTTGGGTCCACAGGGCTGCCCATCAGGCCATCCGGCCAGTTCCTCTGTGGGCTTTAAGGACACCAAAGCTTCCATAGGCTCTCTCCTGATGTCATCTGGCTGGGAGGTAATGGAGGGAGAATCCATTTCATCATACCCCGTTGCCTAAAATAATGGGTTGGTTTGGGCAAGTGACTTAACTTCTCTGGGTTCTGTTTTCTTTTTTCTAATATCCCTTCTCTAATACCCTATGATTCTCAGTTCCAAAAAGGGGGTCTTCCTGTGTGAGCTGCATCATAGCAGAGTAATTCAGCTGGAGTCTTCTTATGTCTGTGCTATAGAGGGGAGAAAGCACAGGCACACGTTTGCACACACACCACACACACACCACATACACACACCATACACTTACACACTACACACACTGTACACACCACACACATAACATACCATATACACACCATACACACACACACACACACCATGAACAGACAAACATGAAAGGAGAAGGGGCTGATATGGATTAAGTGCCTTTATGGCCACACTCTTTTCATATTTTATCTCAATTAATCCTCAGAATGATGTTGAGAGGCATTGATTCTATTTTCTGTAAGAGGAACCGAAACTAAGTCAAAGTGACTTCCTCAAATGCACACAGCCAGTGCCTGCCACCACGTGGGAAGATGATGCCAAACTGGGCAGCAGGTAAAGACAGACATCTGCTTCAGAGGAGGGAAGTGCTGGCCGGGGTGAGAGTCCTTGTCAGGGCCAAGTCTTGGAAGCAGCTGGTTCCAGGTGTTGTTGCCTCATCCTCTGGGAGCTGCTTCTGGTGGAGGCCACCCCTGACAGTGGCCACCAGGCAGCCGCAGCGGGAAAAGCTGGTACCAGGAGCTGTTGTCTGTGAAACTCTAAGTACCTCCACCCTGACCTGCCCCTTTTGTGAACTTTGCGGGAAATGTGCTCCTCAGAGCCACCACTGGTCACAGTAGGGAGGAGGTCAGGGTGGGTAGACCAGATGGCTCAAACATCTTTATCTCCTCACCTTATTCAACTTTGCTGGTGGGTCTTTCTCTCCCTGGAGGAGGTGACGGCTCACTTGTCCTTCAATATACTTTTCTCTGAGGAGCCAGGGCCCCAGATTCCTATTAGGACATCTGGTGGATCAGAATTAGGACGGGACACTCCAAGGGGAACTGTGCCAGCCAAGCACGATGGAAAGATTGAGGGCATTGGTGTCTGACAGCTGCAAAAGATGCATGACCTTCAGTCAATCTTTGATAACTCAGGGCTCCTTTCCCTGTGTCTAAAATAGGGATTCGAATGTCTGGCTCATAGGATTGTTGTGAGGATTCATTGAAATTATGCACATAAAGTGCCCCAGAGAACATCAATAGAGTTTCTATTTCCTTGGTCTGGCACCCTCTTCCTACCCATCCTTCTGCTTTTCACTTGGGTGCCACTTTCTCTGATAAGCTCTTCTAGCTCCTTACATCCCGTTTAGATGCCTGAATATGTTAGGGATGTTTTTGGCTGCAAATTGATGGAAGAGACAAGAAAGAAAGAAGTTAAGTTACACAATCAGTTCTGCTACAACAGGATGCATATCTCCCTAAAAGTCCCCAAACTATGCCAAATTGGGTAATCAATTAGTCAATTATGGGGAAAATGGATTTAGGGGCACAATGCTTGAACGAAATCTCTGTCAGTGACATAAAAAAAGGATAAGAACCTAATAAAAAGAGTCATACAGTTTTACACTTTGTTAAATGATGAGGACGGGCATCAGTATTGCAGTAAACACGGCACTTAAACTTGAGAAAGGCCAGAGGTTTGCTTGAGGATGTGGGTGCTGAGGGACCCTCTTGTGAGCTGTGGTGGCTCGGAGGAAGGATGGAGATGTGGAAGGGGAGGGACAGTTCCAATGGAACGGTGGGTGTGGTTCCAGAGACACCTGGTGATGGGTGGTACCTGGGAGATGACGGAGGGGTGTGTGAGTGTGTGCATGTTCCTAGGCTCGGATCGGCAGGGTACGGTTTATTGCACTCACCTAGTGTTTCTTGCAGGAGAAATCATGCATCTGCAGACACATGTGCATCATTCTCAAATTGTTCCCTAATATATAAACTCGTTGAAACAAGCGTGCGTGTCAGAACAAGCATTAGAGTGGAGCCGACTGTGCCCACATCCATGGCTGTCGGGGTGTGGGAGACCCTGGGGCTCTCTCTCTGTTGCACGATGGACAGTCGTGCAGGAGGAGTGGGCGGTCTCCAGGGCAGAGGGTCTATGGCGGTACCACATGCACTCCCACATTTTAGGGTTTTGAGCGACTGTAGTTTACTTATCTCTGGTCAAGTGCATTTATTATAGATTATTTTGTCTAGTGTTAACTTTGCTAGCCCTTCAAAGTGAATTAATACATTAGAAGTATTCCTACAAAACCACGGATTGAAAATACTAGTATTGCAAGTACAGGTGAACAAAAAGGAAATAACAGAGCTGCTATATGTCCCATTCATGATTCAAGAGCTTCCTCTGTCATAACCAGATTAAAAGGGCGATAAGGTAATAAAATCTGAAAATAGCAAACACCAGTTTCAACATTATAAAAATGATTTGAAATGTAAATTTAAGTCCACCGTGATTAACCACGATCCTCACTTTTGGTGGGCAGAGAGCTGGTGCCTTGGTGTATTAACTCACAAAAGTGCAGTTCCATCAGAATTAGGAAGACATTGTACTCTAAGAATTCAAATATGAAGACAAGAATATATAACTCTTTTGCCAATGCTACAAGTTTTACATTATTTAGTCCTGTACTTTGCAAAATTCCATAAACTCAATGATAATTCTTAGAAGTCTCTTTTGAATGTTTTTTCCTTAGTGGGAAAAGATGAAAAGCCGTATCCATTAAGAAGATAGCGCTTCTCTTCCTTTGGTGGAAATGGCTGGAACAGCAGAGAAAACAGTATGTCATATACGAAATTGTACCCTTGTCTTTTTATTTATTTATTTATTTATTTTTGGCTGCGTTGGTCTTTGTTGCTGAGCGCGGACTTTCTCTAGTTGCGGTGAGCGGGGGCTACTCTTCGTTGCGGTGCGCGGGCTTCTCATTGCGGTGGCTTCTCTTGTTGCGATGCACGGGCTCTAGGCGCGCGGGCTTCAGTAGTTGTGATGCACAGGCTTACTTGCTCCGTGGCACGTGGGATCTTCCTGGACCAGGGATAGAACACGTGTCACCTGCATTGGCAGGCGGATTCTTAACCACTGAGCCACTAGGGAAGTCCCTGTACCCTTGTCTTCAAGTGCTTTTGGAAGATGCATAAAAATATTGTGCAAGATTGGAAGAAACCAATTTGTGATTAAATTAGTCTGGGAGGTGTGCTCTACAGTTGGGTAAAATACAGATGTTTATAATATATCCAACCTTCTGGTACTTCCTAAATTCAGTTTCAATAATGAAATACACTAAGAAAAACTTCTTTGTGACCTGAAGAGCACACAAGTCCGTTAACAAAATGATAGTTCATGGAAAAAACTGATGTAAGGGTAACCAGGGTTGCTCTGCCTAACTGCCAATGACAAAGGATGCTGGCACACGCCATTCACTCCCCACATTATTCCTAGTAAGGGATCCTTTAAAATGTTGCAACACTTTTTAAAGACATGGGAAATAAATATAAAAATCTTTAGTACACACATGTTTACTGTTTATTACATTGCAAAGTTCTTAAGAGTTGTCAAATGTGAAATGGAGTTATGAAAATTATTTGTTCAAGTTATGCTTTGGAGGAGTAGTGGTAAGAATTAGCTGTCATCCAATGCTGCCAACCAGGTATTTTTTAATGAAGAAATTGAAAATGAATAACTAAATGAGTAATCTTAAGTGTATACTGTAACCCATAGGTGTTTTTTAAACAATGAATGAGAAGGTAACTCCTTTTTGAGGGAAATTTACACTACAGAGAGCGTGCAACTTGGAATTAGATATCTGGAAGTGATGCTACTGTGATGTGATTTATATTATCAAAATATTATACGTCAACAATGACAACAAAACTCTTAAATCTGTGCATTGTAAAAACAACAAAAATATATATTTTAAAAAATTTTCTAAAATGAGGTATAGCGCTTTGAACCACTTGGATGAAATTATAAAAATGACAAAATGTAAGCTTGAAAGAACAATTCAGGAAAAAGGAAATTTAGTACCTGGGTTCTAACACCCACCTTCCCCTCCTCAAGTCTCCATGTAATTGCTGAATGGGATTGAAACGTGGCACCCAAATTTAGAAAGCACGGCTCATGATTCATTTCTATCTGGATTTATGTACTTCCATGAAATATACTTTTCAACTATGGCAATAATTTAATATAAAAAATAAACTGAACTTAGAGCTTTATTGTATCACAAAGTGTCAAACCAACATAAAAAAATAGCAAATCATATTTAATCATATTTCTTTCACTAAAATATAATCTTATTATTAATAAAATATTTCTTCTTGATGGTACAAAAGTTTTTGTTTATTTTTAAATGAAAATTTAAAATTCATCCAAAACATTATTTGTTTTCTCTTATCTCACCTGTACTGTACACATCTTTTTCAGAAGTACGTGTATGTAATGAATAAGTACATAAATATGCACAGATGCTTTTTAGTTTCTCAGATTGGTTTCCTAAATAAATGCATGATCAGAGAAAACGAAATTGGACAATGTTATTCTAGATAAGAAATGAGAGCTATCGTAATATACCTGAACCATAACAGAAGAGGATTGGGAGGAAAAAGAGCCAGTATAGAGGGAAGAACACTGAAGGCCATCAGACGTTTTTACCACTAACGAACCCGATTTTGTCAATATACAAACTCCTATGAAATGACTATGAAGTGTTAGCTGTCTGCAGATGTGCTTTCTAGAAACCATCTCAGTATGTATTTAGAGGAGTTGATATTTACACTGCCTCACATTCTGACCTCCAGCATTTGTTAAAACTTTCCTTCACACTTTTACCTTTTTATTCTTAATACATTTTAACGTTGAAATGATTTCACATGTGCCTGGCAAATACTAAGACAATGTTGTTCTAATCCTCATAGACCCTGATAATCCAAGAAAGTAAAGACTATGACGTGGCTCTTTCCTCAGTCGCCTTGGTACTAAAATGCCTGACAGAGAGAAGCAGCTCACTTAGGATGATCTAATTCTCCAGGAAAAGGCATTTTAGTTATATCTTATAAAATTTCTCATATTTGATGATTTTAGCCCATACAAATAGCAACTTTACATGATTTAATCTAGAAATTCCCAGCACTCACTAAAAAACCTTTTCTGAAACAACTCACCATGGGAGATTATTAAAGGCTTCAGTAAGTAATGAGTTGAAAACTTCCAAAAAAATAATACTATTATTTTTTCCAGCGCAACCTTTTGCTTTATAGATGGAAAAAACATTTTCAGAGGTTGTGACTGCTCAGTGACACAGAGAGATAAATCCAGTGATGGAGTTAGATTCTGGATCCAAAGGTTTTGTCATTGTGCTTTCTGCCTCGAAATTCCGGCATTTCTAATTTGAGAACCAACCTATTCACCAATAAGGATTTTTAAGCATCCACTGTGTGGCTGAGGAACTGAGGGATAGAAAACGAGGACATCTGAGGAGACACAACCTGAGGACATGGATGGTCAGAAAGGAACTGAGTCGTGGACACTCGTGCACATGCTGGGAAGAGGCTTCCCGGGAGGAGGTCAGGATGGAGGTGAGACTTTCAGGTGAAGAGGGGAAAGCATGAGGTCGAAGGAGAGGCAGAGCAGGAGGAAGGACATCAGGAATATGGGCAGGGATTTGAAAGGAAGCTTAGGGCTTCCCTGGTGGCGCAGTGGTTGAGAGTCTGCCTGCCAATGTAGGGGACACGGGTTCGAGCCCTGGTCTGGGAGGATCCCACATGCCGCGGAGCAACTAGGCCCGTGAGCCACAATTACTGAGCCTGCGCGTCTGGAGCCTGTGCTCCGCGAGAAGAGAGGCCGCGACAGTGAGAGGCCCGCGCACCGCGATGAAGAGTGGCCCCCGCTTGCCACAACTAGAGAAAGCCCTCGCACAGAAACGAAGACCCAACACAGCCATAAATAAATAAATAAATAAATAAAATAAAATTAAAAAAAAGAAAAATAAAGGAAGCTTAACCCCCATTCGTATTGACTGCATCATTCAGAATCACTGTCTCGAATAATTTCATTTCACAGATGATCCATTTCACAGACGAGAAAACCAAAACACCAACAGCAAAGTGACTAATCTAAAGTCATCAACCATGTACCGTCCACATCAGGGCAGGAGTTTTATCTGCATCTGCCTGATTCCCGGTTCTCTGATACTTCTGTCCTCTTTTCCTGCTTTGGGGTGAAGGAGGTCCTCCCCGCACTCCGCCCAGCGAAGTTTCAGTTGTTCAGATCTTTGAATTGGATCGTGGTAGATATCCAAAAATTAATTAAGAAACTAAGTAAATGTATTTAATTTTATTTTCTTGTGGACTATGTAATCGCCAGTATAGCTGTTTCGGGGATGGGGGGTGGGGGGGGGAAGCGCAAAACAAAGCAACAGCAAAAAAAAAAAAACATTCCTCAGTTCTGTGCGCTGCTTTTTATGGGCATTCTCAGATTTTCCCATCAAGGTGGCTTTGAATCAGTCCCAGGCCTTCTTTCATGTGGATAACTATTTAAAGATGTGATGTTCAGGCCAACAGTTCATAGCAACTCATTTTCTCTCTGTCATCTCCCCGCTGGCGGCGACGGGGAGGAAGGGAGGGAGCGGCGAGGGGCGACCGCTTGGGGGCACCGTTGCTCCACGGAGGGCCGTCCCCGGCTCCCCGAGGACCGGCCAAGCTCAGCACAAAAGGTGGCCTTTCCAAGGTGTGCGCGGTGAGTGTCTTCATAAATTTCCCTCTTCCGTGGAATCCTCCTTTCCAGGCATCTCCCCGCGTTGGAGGTCAATCTCTGACCCTGGACGCTTTTGAGCACCTGGGTTCAGTGTGGGTCCAACCAGCCTTCGCAGCTCTTCCCCCCGGAAGTACCGACTTCATATGTCACCTGGGTGGCAGCCCTTACGACATCACTTAGAAGATTAAAAATAAATTGAAGCACATGCCACTTCAAAGGGAGCACAAAAAGGACATCGACATGATTTGATGCATTAATGAGAAAGAGGTGCTGGCTCTTGATTTGAACTGTATGGAGAGAGAGAGGATTTTGAAGCTTGTGAGTTGCTGGTATTTCCAAAGGAATGGTTAGATGTATTTTATTACTTAACTAAGGAAGCAGCTCCCTCCCCCATCTCTATACTTTAATCCTCCCTGGCTTTGACTTGGGGGATATGAGTATGGTAGCACGGGGAGCCTGCCTTTCCACCCCATGCTGGAGGACCCCCCGCAAGAAGTGCAAGGAAGGTAGGACCAAGGACCCTAATTTCCCAGGCCAGGATCGGTGGGGTCCGCAGGCTGCAGGACTAACAGCTCTCTCTGGGCCAGGCCGGCTTTATCATCCAGGACCATCTGTGTGTCCAGGCCACCCACCGGAGGAGTGGCCTCGATCTGTAGACTCACCTAAGAATCATCCATCTCCCACTGACTTTTTGTTTCGAAGACCCCTCTCCAGCAGCCTGGCCCCTCCAGAGACTGAAATCCCAGGCTCCTAGCAGCCACTTCCTGGCTAATGGGGGCCAAGCCCAGTCAATCTCGTTTTTCATGCCTTGTCAGGAGGCCTGAATGCAGAGGGGGGCTGGGATGAGGGCAGTTCCAGAGGAGCGAGGGTGGGCAGATGTCCTCATGAAAAATTTACAAGGAATAATCAGAGGCTCCTGTTCTTCCCCTCCGGGCAGAGTCCCCCTCGGCTTGTTGCCCAGGCCCGTGCAAGAATATTGGAAAATGCCCCATCGTTCCGAAGGAAATCTGGCTCTGGGAGGCTAATGCCTGGCATTTGATGCACTTGGCCGTACTCCTGAGACCGGGTTGCAAATGTAGTTCAGGCGAAATTGATGAAGTATCAGTTAATCTGAGGCTGACAGTTTAGAGAGGTCACGGCTGCGAGGGGCTGCCAGGGTCTCACAGAGAACGGATGGAGAAGAGTTAAAGCGACAGGGCCCGGAGGGAAGGGAGCTCGTCTTCTCCACGTGGGCGCCTCCCAAACCTCTGTGTGTTGCCAGGTTTCCCATCCTCCGCCACAGTAAGCAGTTCGAACCCGGACGATCACACCCCATCCCCCTCGCAAAAATCCAAACCCACATCCCTGAGGTTCCTCTCTCCTTAGGAAGGAAGGAGGAGAAAGCTGCTCTTCTAAATTGAAACAGGCAGTGAGAGCGCCTCATGCAAATTTCCTTTTTTAATTGGAGCTCTGAGTCATGTCTGCCCGGCCCTGCATTTCCTGCTGCAGGAAGGTTTGTCTAGGTAAATGGCATATCGCAGATGGTGGGCCAGGCACTGCTCAGGAGGAATTTTCTGGGAGTGGTAGCAACTCTGTGGAAGGAGATAAGAACAGATACAAATCCACGTTTATCCTGAGTTGTTTCATATGTGAATAGGACTCCAGGACTCAGAGATGTTGCAGGATGGCTTTGTCATCTGGGTGCCTTCTAAAGGACGGCGTGGCTTTTTAAGATTAGATTCACCAATAATTGGCTTTGATGGGATATGAAGCAGCAAGGGTTTTGGAGTCAAACAGCCTTGGGTTTGGATCTTGGCTCCCCAGTGCTTAGAGAAAGATTTCATCGTTATCGCCATTTGCTTACAGGGAAATAGGGCAGGAGGTGATCATTGACTTTCTATGATTAAATGGCTAAGTAGGTCTCATAGTTGGGATTCTAACCCAGTTTTCCACCCTTCTCCGTATAATCTCTTTCTTCTAATAGCAAGAGTAAAAGTAGTAATAGTAACAATGATAATACCGGAGTAGCCAAAGTCTCAGTATTTACAGCAAGAGAGCTCTGCTCAGCATCACATATGTAAGAACTCATTTATCGCTCCCTGCAAACTTGGGAGAAAGATCTCATCATGATCATGTTAGGATTATTATTACCATATTATCTCTTTTTAAAAGAAAGGGACATTGAGGTTTGGCAAGTAGGTAGCACGATCCACTCCCTCTGTTTCTGTTTGGCTGGGAAACTTTTCCTTTCCCTGGGGTGGGGTGGGGTGAGGGTCTGCTTGTCCAATGCTAAGGCTGCTGATTTACACACCAGAAAATATATAAATACCAGTGATTACAGCCAGATTGAAATTACCACTATTTTCAGTCAGTAAGAAAAAGTCTATGTATTAACAAGATTGCAAGTACTTTTCCCCAAAATTACATGGGGAAATTGTACGCCAAGAGAATAGCCTTTCTAGAAAGGAGATATTTTCTCTGAAACAGGAAATCATAGTATCTTCGATGCAATGTAAGCAGATTTCAAACGTGTCCACCCCACTTGGAGGCGAGGGGCCAGGGCTCGTGCCTCCTGCCCTCAGGACAGCATCTCTCAGGCTGAGGGCAGAGCATCGCACGTGCGTGAACTGGGCTGTGCAGGATGTGGAGATGCTGGGTCCATGACGATGATGCAAGATGTGCTGCGTCCTACCTCCTAACTTGGGGAGGTGCCTTCCTGGACACACTTGGGGCAGCTGTGGAGGGGATGGCAGCCCCCCACTATCCTCTCTCCAGAGCCCTGCACGCCCTGCCCGAGGACCAGCATCTGAAATTGCTGTTGCCAACAACTTGCCTGGAGTTTTGATGGTTTCAGGCGGAAAGGTAAATCCAGTCACTCTGACTCCATCTTGGCCAGAAACAGAAGTTTCAATGCATTTTGATTTAACCAAAGAGAATCTAGTGGAACTCTTTATCATTTACACACACACACACACACAGAACGACACATCCAGACACACACCCAAATATACTTCCCACACATACCCTTTTAAAAATAGTTCCTGGGACTTCCCTGATGGTGCAGTGGTTAAGAATCTGCCTGCCAATGCAGGGGACACGGGTTCGAGCCCTGGTCCGGGAAGATCCCACATGCCGTGGAGCAACTAAGCCCGTGTGCCACAACTACTGAGCCTGCGCGCCTAGAGCCCGCGAGTCACAACTACTGAGCCCGTGTGCCACAACTACTGAAGGCTGTGCACCTGGAGCCCGTGCTCCACAAGAGAAGCCACCGCAATGAGAAGCCCACGGACTGCAATGAAGAGTAGCCCCCGCTCGCTGCAACTAGAGAAAGCCTGTACACAGAAACGAAGACCCAATGCAGCCATAAATAAATAAATAAATTTATTTTAAAAAATAGTTATTTTTCATATGTAAAATACTTGACATATATTAGCAGCTTATTAGTTGCCACAGGATAACTTAAATGGGTCTCATCCTGGAGGTTTTGGCCCTTGGAGAGTGTTTGGAAAAGTCGGGAGACATTTTTGGTTATCACAGCTGTCAGGGCTGGTGCTACTGGCATCTAGCAGGAAGATGCCAGGATGCTCTAAACATCCTACGGTGCATAATGCCCCTTCCCCCAACCAAAGACATTGTTGTCCCAAAGGTCCACAGTGCCCAGATTCAGAAACCCTTATATAGTTTCATAGTAAGGAGAAAAAAGGGACATAGTACCTAATAACTCAGATGAAATAGAACAAAACCATATATCTATGTATCTTCCTTCCCAGGACATCAGCCTGGAGTGTGGTGACATGGAATTCAGTCTGGTCCTCAAGCTGATTTTCTTTCCTGCCATTTGGAAAACGCTCTAACTGATTTGGCCTCAGTTTCCTTGTCTGTAAAAGAAATGTTTGGACTCTGTAGATGTGTCGGTATCAAGGGGCAGAGATGCTCTCTGCCGGCCCACAGAAAGGGGAGAAGAGGGGAGAAAGTGATGTTGAGGGAGAGCCTCTGTGAGGGGGGATCCCGAGGGAGGTGGGCCTCTGGGGTTCAGTTGTCAAGCTCTCCCCTAAGGAGACAGGCCAGTCAGCGCCCCTCTCTCTGAGTCTCTGAATCAGATCCCAGGGCTGAGAGCCCCCTTCTCACTAGCGGGGAAGCTGGGAGGCCGGCGGCACCAATGGTTAGATGAGATGTTTCATCGGGACTCGATTGTCGTCAAAGCCCAGACCCCTCTCCTGCACCCCGCACTGCTTTGCAGCTTCCTATCATCCTCTAAACTTTAACACTTACTTGCAGGAAAGAAAGAACGAACCTGAGAATGACATCTCAAAGCACGGTTCTAAACGTGTAAGCTAAAATACGTAACTGTTAGTATGTTACATACTTAGTTCTGATCCTGCAGCAACATATCATGCAGCTATCAGGAGAGTGACCTTCCTCCTGCACAGGGAACTGAGCCTCGCTTGGGTGTGAGAAGCGGCCTCCTGTTCCGGCCGAGGAGAACTGCGCCCACAGGGTCGCTGGGAGCATCACGTGTGATTCCAGCTGGAAGTGGAAAACATGCTGGGCTTTCGAGGGACCTCGTGTGCTTCCCTGGGTTTCTAAGGATGGAGAGGGAGACATCCCTGCACGTTTTTGTCACGTGGTAGGTGGTCTTTGGAAAACCCCCTACTCTCACGGTTGCTCCCAGAAGCTGCACTATGGAAGGAGGACTAAGAAAATGTTCCCAGAGCTGCGGCTTCTCTCTGCCTGCGTGTGATTTGGGGTATAAGGCAATACTATCATGACTGCACACGCTCCACGCTGCCTGCCTGCCTGCCTGCCACGGTATTGCTAAAAACAATATCTGTTCATGGTAGAAGATGCTTCTGATAAGTAAAAATACGTTCCTAACTTTAGGAACCTTACTTAGGCTTTAGAGAACTCTCTTCAAAAAGGGAAAAAATCAGAAAACCCCTAAAGTGACTCCTAATGATGTTAAGTTAGTGTTGGAATTAGATAGACACACAACACTAGTGATTCTCAAAGTGTGGGCCCTGGTCCAACAGCACCACCTGGAACTTGTCAGAAGTGCAGATTCTTGGTCACGTTCAGACCTACTTTTAAATATTACAACTTCTCCCACAGTTTCAACCTCTAGCACACCTAGTTTTTTTGTTTGGTTTTGCTTTGCTTAATTTTTACAAGAATACAGTCAGAAGTTCAATGAGATACAAAGAGAAAAGCAGGCACTCTAATTCGATTTCAAAGGACTTAAGACCCTACAACTTTGCATCCGTCACTGTCAGTACCTAAGTGCCATTCTGGTTTTCCTTAAATGAAAGTGATAATTAGTTAGCATTATACAAGATATGAACATTTAACAAATATTTAAAATCCCCTAATCTTACAGATATAAGATATAAATATAAATATTTACAAATAAATAAATATAAATATAAATTGAGGCCAAGAGAGGTCCTGGGGGTTCTCCTGGGATCCCCAAGGAAAGCCAAGCAGATAAGCACCCAGGTCTGTTGATTCCCCTTCCAGAGCTGTTTTCCCATCACAGCATGTTGCCCTTCTTCCTACCGCAATGTTTAAAATTATCGAAATAGTGGGAATTAGATATGAGGAATAGCATCATAAAATATTTCCAAAGAAATTTCATAGACATTGAAGATCAGCATTTGCTTTATTTCACCTTAGAGAGACCTGACCATTTTCCACAACTAATACATTTGTATACTTCCCTCATTGAGGACATATTGATCTTAAAGTTTTTAAACATGATTTCATAAGGCTGGGTTCTTTCTCAACCTACCCAGTTTTAACAGATGTTTGAAAACCGACTCTGATGAAAATAGGCTTTGCAACTTGGTCACAGGAAGTCTGAAGTCACACGGCGCTGCTAGTTGCTGCCTTTCGAGGAGGCGCTGAAACAGGAAAGTCAGGCGACCTCGATGGACAAGGGCAATTTGCCTGAAGGCATTTAACAAAGTGCTTAGGGGCTGCTCTCCCTGCCCCAAGGCCTGGCACTGGAATGGAGTTTGGTCCAAGCCTCCTTGGGACACACCTTTCTGAAGTGACAGGACTTGTGATGGGCACAGCCTTACTGCCATCATGGAACCAGATTTTTCATCATAATTGGTCTAATGTATAAACTCTAAAACACAGATCCTCAAGTGTCAGTCATCTGAGCAGGACATAAACAGTGATATTTGGGTGTCTGGTAATGAAAAGGCTGCAGGGGAACCTTGTCAGCAGGTGTGCACGTTGGCTTGATCGACTCTGCTCGATGATACACAGCTGGACATTTTAATGCAGAAATCAGAGGCTCCCGACCCCAAAGATGTCTTTAAGGCAGTGATTTCTTTTAAAAGAAAGATAAATAGCTTCAAAATATACTTTGCATGTGAATAAACTTGTAAAGTACATTAGCCTATATTACTAAGTTGGATTCGAGCATACCCATTTCAGGGAGTAAATTTTTAACATGTGTTCAGGGGTGATAAGACTTGTGCCTAGTCGCTGATTTCTCTGTGTACATAAATTACAGAATAGTCAGGTATTGACATGTAGATCAGGGACAGAGCAAGCATAGTTCCATCACTGACTCATTTACATGTCAATGCCAGACGAGGGCTCTTGTATGAGCTCCCAGAACAAATAAAAACAGATAGACATATTTGTGGCTCTAGAATATCTTTTGTTCAGTTGTGTGTGTGTGTATGTATCTGTGGGTATGTATATGTATATATATATTTTTCAATACATAATAATATGAGAATATGAGATTCTGGAATTCTTTTCTTATTTTATCATGCATTTTATGTAGTAATAACCGTAACAATGGTTTCCCACTTGGATAGCAATGTGAACTAATTAAAAAATTGTCCATGAAGTCTCTTGTAGAATGTCTTAAGTTTTATTTATCAGTTCTGAAGGAAAATATCAAAACTATTTCAGCAGGCTGTATTCTTTTTAAGCCAAATCTTATGTCCCTACTACCTCCACCTAACGAAATTAACTCAAGAACAGCCTCTATTGGATGCTGCTGTCTTTGCATATTAACGCCCCAGGAGAAGAGAATCTATTTTTCAGCTGGAATAGTTGTCACTATTAAAATTTACTTGGTAACAAGTGAGAAGACTGAATTGTCCTTTAATTGGACATGCATTTGTTGACAGGATAATGCATTTGCTGGCTGTCTGCAGTGGACAGCTGGTGCTTTCCTCCACTTCCATCCCTCCCGGTCTTTTGCTGGAAAGAGGACCTCCTTCCTCTGGGGAGTGTAGCCCCTCCTCTCCATGGGAGTTCAGGATGGGTCACTCCTTATTCTCTGTTCTGTCCCAAGTGGTCGACAAAGGGGTGACATAGGTCCCAGGGAGATGATCCTGTGAATTTCCTATGTGGACTCCAGGAGGAAGATTCTGTCCTTGTTCTAGATGCCTGAGGCCGAGATATTGGATACCTGCATCTTTCTGGTGTCATACCTCACTGTCCCCTGCCACAGAGAGACGGAGGATGGCAATGTCCATTACCAGGGAATTATGTCGACCGATGGAAGGACTAATGCTGAGAGACACAGGGAGAGAATTCTGACTGTGTCCGAACTTGAGTCCCTGGGATTCTGGACTCAGCCCCAGTCCAACTTCTTACTGAATGTGAGTGAACAATTTCCAGTTTTTACTTCAGCAACTTTGAATCGTGTCAGGCACTTGTTACTGAAAGAGCGCGGAACAATGGACTAACTTACAGTATCATTTATCTTTGTGTATACAGTATTTGTAATACTAATTATGTCAAATCATTAGTTCTAGAACATTACGGAAATTTATGGAAACCTTTAAAAGCAATCAATGGCAACTTCCCCTCACACTTTTTCTCCTGGACAAGACCCCACAGCTGAATGTGAGAGCCCTGGATCTTTCAAAACTCAACTACTTCTCTTTGATGATGTCATTTCCTTCCTCTCTGGATCCTAATTTTTTTTTTTTTTACAACGTTTTGACTGTCCAGAGAGTCCATTCCCTTTCTTGGAAGCTCTTCTCCACCTCCTTTGCTATTTCATCCTCCTTCTCTTATTCCTAAAGGATGAAGTCACTCATTATCAAAAAGAAAACAAGTAAGTGTTGGCAGGGCTCTGGAGAAAAGGTAAACCTTGTGCACTGTTGGTGGGAATGTAAATTGGTGCAGCCACTATGGAGAACGGTGTGGAGGAGCCTCAAAAAACTAAATAGAACTACTGTATGATCTAGCAATTCCACTTATGGGTATTTATAAGCAGAAAACAAAAACAGTAATTTAAATAAGCACAACATTTAATAATTCAAAAAGAAATATGCCCCCCTATGTTCATTGCAGCATTATTCACAATAGCCAAGATATAGAAACAACCAAAGTGTCCATAGATGGATAAATGGATAAAGAAGATGTGATACACACACACACACAATGAAATTATACTCAGTCATAAAAGGAATGAAACCTTGCCACTTGTAACAATATGGATGGACCTTGAGAGTATTATGCTAAGCGAAATAGGTTAGACACAGACAAATACCATATGATTTCACTTATATATGGAATCTAAAAAACAAACAAACAAACAAACAAACAAAATAAAACAAATCCAAACTCATATATACAGAGAACAAATTGGTAGTTTTCAGAAGGGAGGAGTAGTAGGGGTGAGTGAAGGGAGTCAAAAGGTAGAAACTTCCAGTCATAAAATAAATAAGTCATGGAGATGTAACATACAGCATGGTGACTATAGTCAATAATATTGCATTGCATACTTTGTAAGTTTGTATGGCGATAAAGGATAACTTAGACTTTATGGTGGTGCTCATTTTTTTCAGTGTATATAAATATCAAATCTTTATGTTGTACACCTGAACCTAATATAATGTTTTATGGCAATTATATCTCAGTGATAAAAAGCAACCTTCTCCAAGTAGAAAAAAAAAGGATGGAGTTGCTCAGTTTGGCCCTGCAGCTTTCTCTCTATGCTTTCTTTTTGGTGATTACATGCAAGACTGCAACCTTAAATGAGTTGAAAGGATGACTCACACACTTTCATCTCCAGATCTCACTTGGAACTCCAGGCTCCCATCTCCAGCTGCCTTCTTCACACCTCCACCTCCCCTTGGATCTCCAAGGTCACGATGCAGCCGATTTCCCAGGCCTCAAGCTAGACGCCTACCTTGTCATCATCATCTCTATCCCAGAGCCATGGTCTGCTACTTCCACCATCAAAATGAATCCCACATTAAAAATGTATCTCCACCTCTGCTACAGGCATCCTAGTCAAAGCTACTATACTTTCCTGCCTGGCGGCTGCAGTAGCATAGTAATTAATGTCCCTCTTTTCACTTTGTTTCTACTCTTTCTTTTTTTTTTTTTTTATATGATATTTTAAAAATTTGATTTAATTTATTTTTTTATACAGCAGGATATTATTAGTTATCCATTTTATACATATTAGTGTATATATGTCAATCCCAATCTCCCAATTCATCACAACACCACCACCCCCCTCTGCCGCTTTCGCCCCTTGGTGTCCATACGTTTGTTCTCTACATCTGTGTCTCAATTTCTGCCCTACAAACCTCTTCATCTGTACTATTTTCTAGGTTCCACATATATGCGTGAATATGCGATATTTGTTTTTCTCTTTCTGACTTACTTCACTCTGTATGACAGTCTCTAGATTCATCCACGTCTCCACAAATGACCCAATTTCGTTCCTTTTTATGGCTAAGTAATATTCCATTGTATATATGTACCACAACTTCTTTATCCATTCGTCTGTCGATGGGCATTTAGGTTGCGTCCATGACCCGGCTATTGTAAATAGTGTTGCAATGAACATCAGGGTGCATGTGTCTTTTTGAATTATGGTTTTCTCTGGGTATATGCCCAGTAGTGGGATTGCTGGGTAATATGGTAATTCTATTTTTAGTTTTTTAAGGAACCTCCATACTGTTCTCCATAGTGGCTGTATCAATTTACATTCCCAGCAACAGTGCAAGAGGGTTCCCGTTTCTCCACACCCTCTCCAGTATTTGTTGTTTGTAGATTTTCTGATGATCCCCATTCTAACTGGTGTGAGGTGATACCTCATTGTAGTTTTGATTTGCATTTCTCTAATAATTAGTGATGTTGAGCAGCTTTTCATGTGTTCTTGGCCATCTGTATGTCTTCTTTGGAGAAACGTCTATTTAGGTCTTCTGCCCATTTTTGGATTGGGTTGTTTGTTTCTTTAATATTGAGCTGAATGAGCTGTTTATATATTTTGGAGATTAATCCTTTGTCTGTTGATTCGTTTGCAAATATTTTCTCCCATTCTAAGGGTTGTCTTTTCATCTTGTTTGTAGTTTCCTTTGCTTTGCAAAAGCTTTTAAGTTTCATTAGGTCTCATTTTTAAATTTTTGTTTTTATTTCCATTACTCTAGGAGGTGGATCAGAAAAGATCTTGCTGGGATTTATGTTAAAGAGTGTTCTTCCTATGTTTTCCTCTAAGAGTTTTATAGTGTCTGGTTTTACATTTAGGTCTCTAATCCATTTTGAGTTAATTTTTGTGTATGGTGTTAGAGAGTGTTCTAATTTCATTCTTTTACATGTAGCTGTCCAGTTTTCCCAGCACCATTTATTGAAGAGACTGTCTTTTCTCCATTGTATATCCTTGCCTCCTTTGTCATAGATTAGTTGACTATAGGTGTGTGGGTTTATCTCTGGGTGTTCTATCCTGTTCCATTGATCTATATCTCTTTTTTTGTGCCAGTACCATATTGTCTTGATTACTGTAACTTTGTAGTTTGGTCTAAAGTCAGGGAGTCTGATTCCTCCAGCTCCATTTTTTCCCCCCCAAGACTGCTTTGGCTATTTGGTGTCTTTTGTGTCTCCATACAAATTTTAAGATGTTTTTTTCTAGTTCTGTAAAAAATGCCCTTGGTAGTTTGATAGGGATTGCACTGAATCTGTAGATTGCTTTGGGTAGTATAGTCATTTTCACAATATTGATTCTTCCAATCCAAGTACATGGTATACCTCTCCATCTGTTTGTATCATCTTTAATTTCTTTCATCAGTGTCTTAGTGTTTTCTGCATACAGGTCTTTTGTCTCCCTAGGTAGGTTTATTCCTAGGTATTTTATTCTTTTTGTTGCAATGGTAAATGGGAGCGTATCCTTAATTTCTCTTTCAGTTTTTTCATCGTTAGTGTATAGGAATGCAAGAGATTTCTGTGCATTATTTTTGTATCCTGCAACTTTACCAAATTCATTGATTAGCTCTAGGAGTTTTCTGGTGGCATCTTTAGGATTCTCTATGTATAGTATCATGTCATCTGCAAACAGTGACAGTTTTACTTCTTCTTTTCCAATTTGCATTCCTCTTATTTCTTTTTCTTCTCTTATTGCCATGGCTAGGACTTCCAAAACTATGTTGAATAATAGTGGTGAGAGTGGACATCCTTGTCTTGTTCCTGATCTTAGAGGAAATGCTTTCAGTTT
The DNA here is from genome assembly GCF_028564815.1 of Eubalaena glacialis. Lineage (NCBI taxonomy): Eukaryota > Metazoa > Chordata > Mammalia > Artiodactyla > Balaenidae > Eubalaena > Eubalaena glacialis. The sequence continues at coordinate 4,603,441 of NC_083729.1, read as the reverse complement.
TTGACCATTGAGAATGATGTTTGCTGGGGGTTTGTCATAGATGGCCTTTATTATGTTGAGGTAGGTTCTCTCTATGCCCACTTTCTGGAGAGTTTTTATCATAAATTGGTGTTGAATTTTGTCAAAAGCTTTTTCTGCATCTATTGAGATGATCATATGGTTTTTACTCTTCAATTTGTTAATATGGTGTATCACATTGATTGATTTGTGTATATTGAAGAATCCTTGCATCCCTGGGATAAATCCCACTTGACCATGGTGTATGATCCTTTTAATGTGTTGTTGGATTCTGTTTGCTAGTATTTTGTTGAGGATTTTTGCATCTATATTCATCAGTGATATTGGTCTGTAATTTTCTTTTTTTGTAGTATCTTTGTCTGGTTTTAGTATCAGGGTGATGGTGGCCTCACAGAATGAGTTGGGGAGTGTTCCTTCCTCTGCAGTATTTTGGAAAAGTTTGAGAAGGATGGGTGTTAGCTCTTCTCTAAATGTTTGATAGAATTCACCAGTGAAGCCATCTGGTCCTGGACTTTTGTTTGTTGGAAGATTTTTAATCATAGTTTCAATTTCATTACTTGTGATTGGTCTGTTCATATTTTCTATTTCTTCCTGGTTCAGTCTTGGAAGGTTATACCTTTCTAAGAATTTGTCCATTTCTTCCAGGTTGTCCATTTTATTGGCACAGAGTTGCTTGTAGCAGTCTCTTAGGATGCTTTGTATTTCTGTGGTGTCTGTTGTAACTTCTCCTTTTTCATTTCTAATTTTATTGATTTGAGTCCTCTCCCTCTTTTTCTTGATGAGTGTGGCTAATGGTTTATCAATTTTGTTTATCTTCTCAAAGAACCAGCTTTTAGTTTTATTGATCGTTGCTATTGTTTTGTTTCTATTTCATTTATTTCTGCTCTGGTCTTTATGATTTCTTTCCTTCTACTAACTTTGGGTTTTGTTTGTTCTTCTTTCTCTAGTTCCTTTAGGTGTAAGGTTAGATTGCTATTTGAGATTTTTCTTCTTTCTTGAGGTAGGCTTGTATTGCTATAAACTTCCCTCTTAGAACTGCTTTTGCTGCATCCCACAGATTTTGGATTGTCGTGCTTTCATTGTCATTTGTCTCTAGGTATTTTTTCATTTCCTCTTTGATTTCTTCAGTGATCTCTTGGTTATTTAGTAACGTATTGTTTAGCCTCCATGTGTTTGTGTTTTTTACTTTTTTCCCCCTGTAATTGATTTCTAATCTGAAAGCATTGTGGTCAGAAAAGATGCTTGATATGATTTCAGTTTTCTTAAATTTACTGAGGCTTGACTTGTGACCCAAGATGTGATCTATCCTGGAGAATGTTTCGTGTGCACTTGAGAAGAAAGTGTAATCTGTTGTTTTTGGATGGAATGTCCTATAAATATCAATTAAATCTATCTGGTCTATTTTATCATTTAAATCTTCTGTTTCCATATTAATTTTCTGTTTGGATGATCTGTCCATTGGTGTAAGTGTGGTGTTAAAGTCCCCCACTATTATTGTGTTACTGTTGATTTCCTCTTTTATAGCTGTTAGCAGTTGCCTTATGTATTGAGGTGCTCCTCTGTTGGGTGCATATATACTTATAATTGTTATATTTTCATCTTGGATTGATCACTTGATCATTATGTAGTGTCCTTCTTTGTCTCTTGTAACATTCTTTATTTTAAAGTCTATTTTATCTGATATGAGTATTGTTACTCCAGCTTTCTTTTGATTTCCATTTGCATGGAATATCTTTTTCCGCCCCCTCAGTTTCAGTCTGTATGTGTCCCTAGGTCTGAAGTGGGTCTCTTGTAGACAGCATATAGATTGGTCTTGTTTTTGTATCCATTCAGACAGCTTGTGTCTTTTGGTTGGAGCATTTAATCCATTCATGTTTAAGGTAATTATCGATATGTATGTTCCTGTTACCATTTTCTTAATTGTTTTGTGTTTGTTTTTGTAGGACCTTTTCTTCTCTTGTGTTTCCCACTTAGAGAAGTTCCTTTAGCATTTGTTGTAGAGCTGGTTTGGTGGTGCTGAATTCTCTTAGCTTTTGCTTGTCTGTAAAGCTTTTGATTTCTTCATCAAATCTGAATGAGATCCTTGTCGGGTAGAGTAATCTTGGTTGTAGGTTCTTCCCTTTCATCACTTTAAATATATCGTGCCACTCCCTTCTGGCTTGTAGAGTTTCTGCTGAGAAATCAGCTGTTAACCTTATGGGAGTTCCCTCATACGTTATTTGTCATTTTTCCCTTGCCACTTTCAATAATTTTTTTTTGTCTTTAATTTTTGCCAATTTGATTACTTTGTGTCTCGGCGTGTTTCTCCTTGGGTTTATCCTGTATGGGACTCTCTGCACTTCCTGGACTTGGGTGGCTATTTCTTTTCCCATATTAGGGAAGTTTTCGACTATAGTCCATTCAAATATTTTCTCGGGTCCTTTCTCTCTCTCTTCTCCTTCTGGGACCCCTATAATTTGAATGTTGTTACATTTAATGTTGTCCCAGAGGTCTTTTAGGCTGTCTTCATTTCTTTTCATTCTTTATTCGGTTCCGCAGCAGTGAATTCCACCATTCTGTCTTCCAGGTCACTTATCCGTTCTTCTGTCTCAGTTATTCGGCTATTGATTCCTTGTAGTGTATTTTTCATTTCTGTTATTGTATTGTTCATCTCTATTTGTTTGTTCTTTAATTCTTCCAGGTCTTTGTTAAACATTTCGTGCATCTTCTCTATCTTTGCCTCCATTCTTTTTCTGAGGTCCTGGATCATCTTCACTATCATTATTCTGAATTCTTTTTCTGGAAGATTGCCTATCTCCACTTCATTTAGTTGTTTTTCTGGGGTTTTATCTTGTTCCTTCATCTGGTACATAGCCCTCTGCCTTTTCATCTTGTGTATCTTTCTGTGAATGTGGTTTTTGTTCCACAGGCTGCAGGATTGTAGTTCTTCTTGTTTCTGCTGTCTGCCCTCTGGTGGATGAGGCTATCTTCTACACTTTCTTACTCCCAACATGCTCGACCTCACTTTCCTGGATATATTAGATGAAATAATCTCTTTTCAAATACAAAGAATCATATCACATCACTTCCATCCAAGCCCTCTGGTGGCTTCTATTGCAATCGGACCAAAAGCTAAATGCCTCACTGTGGTCCACAAACACGCTGTCTTCTGCCTTCTTGGCCACCCTCTGCCTCTGTCCTGGTCTCCTGCACATCCTCTGGGACCCCTTTATAGCCCAAGCTTGTTAACATCTCAGGCCTTTAGGGGAGATGTTCTCCTGGCCCCCAAAACTCTGCATCTACTTTTTTTTTTTTTTCAGTTCTCAGATTAAAGTATCCATTGCCCAGAAGGCCCTCTTGACCTATACACCCCACGCCCATTTCTAATTTGATCTAATGCTATCTCCTCCATCCCCACCTGTTATGCTTTCACTTCTTTACTTCATTTGTCAACATAGGGAATGATCTTCTTGATTTATTTATGTATTAGTTCATTACCTGTTCTCCCACAGAAATATAAGATCTGTCAACACAGAATCCATGTCTGTCTTACTCACTGTTGTATCTTGGAACCCTGCCTGACACAAGCCTGGCTTTCAAATGCATGGGGGAATGAATGAGTGAATGAACGAGTGAAAAGAATAAAATTGTGGAGTTGGATGATCCCTCAAAGCCTACACAGCACATATAGCACATGCATGTGTGTGTACGCATACACACACACACACTCACAGCTGTCATTTCTTCATTAAAATGAGATGTTGTGTCTTTAGTACAGCTTTCCTTTCACACTGCTGGTGTGACACATCTAGATAGGAGTGCTTCAGTACCACAAAATCTGTTGACAGATTGGAGGGGGCTTAAAGAAGAACGTAGGATGAAGGGACCAAAGAGATTAATTTATGAGCCAGATTACACGTGCTGAATGCATCCTACTTGCCTACAGCACTGTGAAGCAGGGGCAGGAGATACTGTGTAAAGTTTGGAAAATTCACAGTTAGAACAGAGATGAATTATTTGTCTTCATGCTTGGATTTGTCATTAAACGACAGAGGCTGAACAGAACCTTGACTGTAGACTGGGGAAATGTCCTCGTGGGACTGTCATGGTGGTCCTCGTATCACTGGACAGGAAATGCTACCAAAGAAAACATGAGAATTAAGGTTTTCTCCTTCCAGCACTTCCTAATGAGGTCAATACTCTAAAAGTCTTTGAAAGAGAGGAAGAACATTCTGGAAAAGTGTCATCACTTTTTATGTTCATTCTAATTCCTTAGCAACTGTCTGTCTCAAACTCAAATTTGTATGAAGCTCAAGGTCAGCATAAATGATCCCAAGTTCAGATTAAATAAAGTTTTTCAGGGGATGAAGTGTGAGTGGGTAGTTTCTCCACTTGTTTTATATGTATATAATATATATACATTGTTTTATATATATTGTTATGTATATATATTGTTTATATATATGTACACTATATGTATATACACATTGTTGCTACTGTAACAAATTACCACAAAAATTTAGCAGCTTAACAACACAAATTTAAAGTCTGTAGGGTAGAAATATGGCACAAGTCTCTCTGGGCTGAAGTCAGTGTGTGGGCAGGGCTCTGTTCCTTTCTGGAGCTCTGGGGTGAACCCTTTTTCTTGCCTTTTCCAGCTGCTGGTGGCTTCCTGCATCCCTTTTCTCATGAGACATCTTCAAAGTCAACAAGGTTGATCTGTCTTGCCTTTCTTCAGTGGTCTCTTTTCCCTCTAATTCCTCTCTTCTGCCTCACTCTTCCACTTTTAAGGACCTTTGTGATGACAATGGACTCGTTTGGGTAATCCAGGAAAAACCTCCTTATTTTCAGGTCAGCTGTTGAGCACCACTGGTTCCAACTGTAACCATCCTTTTGCTTTGCCACGTCACACAGCATGTTCACAAGTTCTGGGAATTAGGACGTGGGCGTCTTTGGGTGGGTTTCTGCTGACCACACACATTGCGAAGTCTGTGGAGATGGGGTGGGTGGGCAGGGGAAGCAGAGGCCGAAGGGTGTCCTTCACAAGCTCCACAATCTGGCTTTTCCAGGGACAGATTTCACTTTAAACCATATGGAGCACATATTAGTGCTATATGCCAGCCACAGCGCTCAAGAATTTGCATACATTCTATTACTTTATTTCAGACACATACTCACACACACTAAACAATACAAAAACAAACTATGGGGCAGTTGTTATCTGTCAGGGTCCCAGAGGAAACAAGGGCACGCTTAAATTAGGAGTTTAACAGGCAGACTTCATTTTGTTGTGCTTTACTTTATTGCATTTTGAAAATTGTGTTTTGTACAAATTGAAGGTATGAGGCAACCCTGTGTTGAGCAAGTCTATTGGTGTCATTTTTCCAACAGCATTTGCTCACTCACTTTGTGTCCTTGTGTCACATTTTGATAATTCTCGCAATATTTCAAACTTTTTCATTATTATTATATTTGTTAGGGTGATCTGTGATCAATGATCTTTGATGCTATTATTTCAAAAAGATTATAACTCACTGAAGGCTCAGATGATGGTCAGCCTTTGTTAGCAATAAAGTATTTGTAAATGAAGGTATGCACATTGTTTTTTTAGACACAATGCTATTGCACACTTAATAGACTACTTATGTTTATAGTGTAGACATAATTTTTATATACACTGGGAAACCAAAATATTTGTGTGAATATCTTTATTGTGATGTTCACTTTATTGCAGTGGTCTGGAACTGAATCTGTGATATCTCCGAGGTGTGCCTGTATTTACAAAGGGAGTGATCATACATCTGCTGTTGGGGGGAAGTTTGTAGGTCTAGAAGCAGCTGTGCTGCCACCACCTGAAAGGGTGACATATACACACTATTATATATAAAATAGATAACTAATAAGGACCTACCATATAGCACAGGGAACTCTTCTCAATACTCTGTAATGACCTATATGGGAAAAGAGTCTAAAAAAGAGTGGATATATGTATATGTATAACTGATTCACTTTGCTGTACAGCAGAAACTAACACAACATTGTAAATCAACTATCCTCCAATAAAAATTTTAAAAAAGGGTGAGGCTGGTACAGCCTACTTGGCGTCGTAAGGACGGAAAGTCTTACAACACCGGGGGGCTTGAGTCTAACAAGGACTTTCTGTGGAGAGATGATTTAGCCCAAAGAAACCTCAGAGTTTCTTCTGGAAGGAGCCAGAAAAACAAATACCCAGACACCCCTCTTTCTCACTCTCTCTCTGACCTGCCAAGTCCTACCAGGAGCCTGGGGCACGGATGGCCTGGGAGGGACCTCCAAGGGACACAGGAGGGGAGGGGACCTGAGGGGCATCCTGCACACCAACTTTATGTGTGAGGTGAGGAAGCTGAGGGGGGGAGATTCGAGTCAGTTGTCCATGTTCACTAACCAGTGAGCTTTGGAGCTGGGGTTAGAACCCAGGCACTTGAATTCCAGAGCTTTATTTGTGGTTATATCTTATTAGCCATAATATGTGTGTCCTCTTGGCCAACCATGATCACACAGAGAGGGAGACTGCGAGGGGGCTGGAAGCCTAGCCCCCTGAGGCAGATGGATCGATGCTGAGTGAGAGCCAGAACCAGGGATGTGACATGAAGAGACAGGTGAGGAAGATCATGTCTCCTGGAACTGCAGTATTTGGAAAGTGATAAAAGGGAGCATGTAATGCTCACGTTCCCAGTGCAGTGGCAGCGAATGGTGAGAGAGGAAATCAGTTCTATGGCTTTGTGGGACAGCCACCAGCCCAGGCATTACAGGATGCAGTTTGCTTCTCTGAGACATAGTGTTCATGGCACAGGATACAGGATGGCTGGTGGGGGTGACTGGGGCTTAGGCACCATGAAGAAGGGACTCCCTTCCCTAAAACAGACTCTAGCAGTGCCCTTGACTTAGATCCCATGTACTAACTGTGTGAGGGCACAGAATATATATGAATGCCGCTGGTAGCAAAGTAAGAATCGCTTATGATGATTTGAGATTCTAATATATTTACATTTTCTTTAAGTGGATTAAAGCTCCCAAAAAACCTCCTACAACCACATACCATGTTAATAAAATTATATCTTGATTACCAATTAAAGATGCATTTTGATTGAAAAGCTCTGAATAATTCTCCATCATGGCCTGATTTGTTGTGAAATTACCAGCTGTTATTTGTCTGGGTAAATATCACCTCTAGCTCCTGCATCTTCACTTCCATCTTGATAAGATCAGAACTTAATTATTTCAAATCTTGTACTTCTGTCATGGATGTCAAATTAAAAATTTCAACATTGCAAATCTGCAAGGCAACATTTAAAACTGTGGAGCGTTTTCTTCTTCCAGCTCATTGCATGAATGTACATTCCATAATGAACAGAAAATATCATGTTCCTATAACAACAATAATCTTTCTGCGTATTTTATTTTGTTCTTGAGCCTGTTCGTTTCGATGGAAGGTGTTTCTAATAAGTTGTGTTTGATACGAATTTTGGAAAGGATCAATCCAACTTATCTTCTGCATTAAAGTTCTACATACATGCTCTCCCTTCTAGTGTAGAAAGCAATGTAGGTATTTTCCTGGAGTAATCAATAAAATGAAATCTTAAAAAAAAAAGAAAAAAAATTATGAACATCTTTTTGTTCAGCTGCTGTAGGCAGATGACTTTTCTTATATAAAGAGAACATTCCTGGAAACAGATTTCATTCATTTCAAACAGCAAATGCAGCATTTTTTAAAAGAAAACAAAGATAATGTTACCCACCTAAGCCAACAACACTACAGCACTAGGTTATTCATAAGATAGTAAATCTAGTTATTCCAATGAGCATCACAAAATCTAATATAAGGTGTTATTGCTACTTAAGTTATAAAAGGGTGCATGCGCCATCAGGCATGGGGATTGTCTGAAACTACAAGATGCACGACCTCTGTTTCCTTTAAAAAAAATCACTTTCAATATATCTTAAGATTTCAAAAGAATAAAATGCAAAAATGGCTCACATTTCAAGGTGAAAGGTCTCTGTTGACTAAAGATGCTTCCATTTTTATTGCAGTTGAGGTTCTTGCTTTTTTTTTTTTTTTTTTGGTAAGCTTTTTTCCATCACAAGCTGATGTATGGATATATTTATAGTTCAGTTTCATTTAACTATGTTCATTTGTACTGTTCTGTGACAGATTTATATGATCATAGATCCCTGGTGTCACTGTTGTATTATTTATATTTCTATAAATTAAGGCCATTATTATCCAAGATGGCTCCTGACAATAGGATGCGGTAGTTGGAAATAGCATTTAATATTTCCTCAGTCCTGATGAATTCTCTATGGATTGCATCCTGACGCAGACTAAGAAATCATTGTCTTTGCTGGAAAAAGGGAGGTCTTGTGTAATAATAATAAGTCACTAATGAAAGACAAAAATTTCAGGACTATTTGTAGACTCTGGTGTTTAATCTTCCTAATGATAGCCCTGATGATAAATAGATGAGAGAGATAATATGGGGCTGATAAGCTGATAACACCAGCAGACCAGGCTTCTCTTCCTCCCGCTGCATGTGATTAGCCTCTAGGACAGATTCACATCATGCATTTTAAATCTTCCTTTTATCTCTGTATTGGAAGATGACGTCTCCACCAAGCGATTTTTAAGCAAGGGTTTTATGACAGATGGGGGTAGATGAGGACCTTTCTCTCCCCAGCACCAATAAAACAAACTTAATTGGTGACTTCAACATAAAACAGTTTATTTCTGGCTCTAGGATACAGCAAATTAATAATCAGATATAGAGGATGGGCACAGAAAAGATGATGGGAAAACTGTTGCCTCAGATTGCTTTGAAAGATCTCTTTATAGAACCAATCTGGTTGTACAAGCTCCTTTTCTATCTGTGAAACTGAGGTGCTTATGTCACAGAACGTGAGGCTTAAATGCGATGAATTAAATAGATATAGGTTAAATTAAGATTGCTAAAATATATAAATTTGCCAGTCTTCTGTCGAGCACATAGTAACATAATGAGCATTTATTATGTGAAAGTTAGGATATGGAACTTGGAGTGTGTTTGCTCCTGGTCACTAACATGATCATATCTTAGGAAAGGAATCTCTGTATATTATCTGTGTGTGTGTTTTTTAAATTTGCATTTCCCTAACGACTATTGAGGTTGAGCATCTTTTCATGCGCTTACTGACCATTTGTAGATTTCTTTGGAGAAATGTTTATCCAAGTCCTTTGCCCATTTTCAAATTGGGTTGTTTCTTTTTTGTGGTTGTTGAGTTGCAGGAGTTTTAAAAATATATATTCTGGCTATTAATCCCTTATCAGATATATGATTTGCAAATTTTTTTTTCCATTTTCTAGGTTGCCTTTTCACTCTTGTTTTAAATTGAAGTAGTTAATTTACGATGTTGTATTACTTTCTGGTATATAGCAAAGTGATTCAGTTACATATATATATATGTGTGTATATATATATATATATACTTTTTCTTAGTCTTTTCCACTATAATTTATCACAGGATATTGAATATAGTTCCCTGCACTGTACAGTAGGACCTTGTTGTTTATCTATTATTGTTTTGTTTTTTTCCTATTCAGGTTAAGCTACTTGAGCAACAGTTTATTAACAGTTGGCAACGCTCTCTGGTTTAAATGTTGAAAACATCACAACTCCATAAATAAGGAAAAAAAACTACTTTTATGCCCTTTGTGTTTATTAAAGTACCACAAACCATTAAATGAATTTCAAACACAAGATGTGTGCACCAAATGGGTCAAACTGCTCTGAGTTGATAAAGCAAGGATTGATGACGGTGCAGGTGCTTGTGGCCGAGAGGTCAGGGAGGAGACAGGAAACATCGGGAGGTGTTGGGGTCAGGTATGACTGCATCTCACCCCAGTTCTGCCTTCTTGAGCCCTATGACCCTGGGGATGTTATTTAGCTTTTTCAAGCCTTGGTCTCCTTATTAATGAAATGGGAGCAGTTATAGTTGCTGGAGAGTGTTGAGTGGGAGCACAGGTGTGAGACCCCTTGTGCAGGGCCAGCCCTACAGGGGATCCGCTCTCCAGGGATTCCCCTCCCCACCCCATGACTCAAGAAGTTTCCTGGAGTCATAGAAAATCGAGAAGGAACAATTAACTCACTGCAAAGGGAAAGAGTCAAGAGGTAAGGGAGACTCCAGCATCCCCAGAGCATCGCCCATGTCTCACCCTCACCTGGTCCCAGGTGTTGTCCCAGACTTAGGGTGTCATCTCAGGGGTACCCCAAGCTCAGAATGGAAAGACTGATATAAGGGAAGAGGCAGCCCAATTGACGTCTATCTCTAAGGGGTTTCAATTCTCACTTGAGGATTAAGAGAGGAAGTGGAATTTATGTTGAAACATTCTTATCATGGAAACCTTGACCCATCCATTGCGAGTGTTTGGAACAGCAGCAGAGGACGTGGAGGGTCTCTCTGGTGGCAGCTCCTCTTCTCAGAAACTTCTGTTCTCTCTACTACAGGAAATTGCCTGCACTCAACTGCTTTTCAACTACAAAAATGGCAATTTCATTCAGATAAACCATGTTTGAAGTATTAAAATGTCTTGGAAAATAGTCCCTATAATTATTTTTCATCTTTAAGTATAAAGTTTATTTTTCCCTTATATTCTTCACAATCTAAGACTTCTCTCCCTATTTGGTTGTTGGTCACAATCTGCTAAGGTTTAACCCTCTGGGGGGACACATGAAAATTTAGAGGCAGAGGTTAGTAGGAAAAGTGTAAAGATGTTGGAAACTTGCATTTAAGAATTAGCTTTAGAAAAGTGGATACATCCAAAATTAAAAAGTAAATCATATATATTATTTCAATAATCCCATTCTGCTGTAGAGGCTGATCACTGTATAGTGTTTCTGCCTAAGAATTTATCCATAAAAGCTGATGTGGAATTTGCATTATAATTATACTCAGAGCCTCATGGATCCTTGTGGGTTAACTGGAAATGCAAAGAGCATCTAGTTAGTGAGGGGTTGGGGGCAAACCATCTGGCTTGTACCTACCTTGGTTAAAAATACGATCTTGCGAAAAATGTGCAAGATATTCTGTATCAGGCCACCGGGGAAGAAAACCTGAGATCCAGCATAGGGTGCCGCATGATCTGGTGAAACCAGTATGATCCTGGTCCACACCCCCTCTCTGCAGTACAACCTCGACTCTCTATTTTTGACAGCTTCCAATCTCGTCCTCCTGCATCCGGTGCGCTCTTCAGAAGCAGGCTTTGGACCTCCTCCTGGGGTGTCCATGGAGCGCACGTGGCCTCTCACTCTTGTCTTGTCCTGCTCTCCCTCCCCTGCCGTCCTTTTTTGATTCAGGACCCTGGTCACTGGAGCTCCTGCTCTGACCATTCTAACTGTCAGCACCTCATCTTTCCAGGGTTTGAAACTCAGTTTGAATAACCAGGCTTTGGCTCGCTTCACCCTGGATGAATTAACATCCTTTGCAGCCTTAGAAGTCCTCATCTCCCGATCCCCGACAGGGACCTCGCCAGCTCCCAAGGGGAGCAGCAGGTGGAAAGTATACTGGGCAAGTGAAATATGAACTGATGTAACCTCTCCCTTTACCGCAGCACCCTTTAATCACTATGGTCTCCATCACTTTCTGAAGATGTTGGCTCTTCGGAGAACACTTTTCACAAGATAAACTCACAGAAACTTCCCAGCTATACTCCTCCTTGAGATTCTCTCCTGGATTGCGGTCCACTTCACTAAAGGAAGTTATTCAGGAAGATGTAAAACAAAATCAACTTTTATAATAGTGCAGAGCGAGCCTTAATTTCTCATCTCTGTTTTTATAAATTCTTTCACAAGGATTTATTCTACTATTTTTTGGGGGGGGGTGGGCTACGTTGGGAATTACAGTTTGAGGGAAAAAAAACCTGAAAATAATTTGACTTTAAATCAATAATGCATGTAGAAACATCAATTGCACATTTTTGCACGTTTTAACTACTTCATTTTTGCTTTACTTCTTTTTATTTAATCATCACCTTTCTTAACATCGAAGAGTTAAATAAGATATAAGAACTTGTCCCTTAGGAGAAAACTACCGCGTAGGATCCTGAGATGTTAAGTGTGAGAATGGCCTTAGAGCGAAGCCCGTGCTGGGGGCCCAGCTCCAGGGTGGACACCCCATCAGAGGCTCACGGGGAGCAGTGATGCTCTGCTGTCACATGTATGAGTGAGGACCTCCTCCCCAACCCGTCCACACCAGGCGTCAAGTCCACAGCTTTCACAGGAATTTCAGAGCAACCTATGACCCGCAAAGTTTAAAAACCACTGATCTAAAACTTTGGACTTGCAGATGAGGGCTCTGGGACACAGAAGCATTAAGTGGAGGTAGGACTGGGGTCTGTCTCTGGGCTTGTCAATATGCCATCAACCCAAGGACGTGTGCTCAAGTAGCAAACCTACAGCATATAGGGAGGTAGAAGGATCTGTGCTCTGTCTCTCCATTTTAGCTGGTTAATGTCAGGCAAATTCACTTAAAAGCCTTAGCCCAAGTCTCTTTACTGTGTAAATGAAGATAATAATGATAACACCCCCTTTAAAGAGCTGTTCTGAGGATCAAGAAGATACTGTGTGTGAAAATGAACTAGGAGTTTCTAACCCTCCAGGAAAGAATCATCTTATGAATCATCTTGGTTTTCAAACTGCATTTAGATATAAGAAAACTGAGGTCAGAGGCTACATAACCAGGCTCTATGCCTTCTAAGTCCTGAACCCCGGGCCCTGGCAGGCAGCTCCCAGCCTTCCCTGCTTATTTCATTCGCTTCTGTTTCCTGAGGAGCTTCTCTTGTTCACGTCATTAGAGAATGGAGGAAGGATGCTGGCTCATGGATACTCTTTAACATGTGTTTTTTGTCCTTATCTTATTGACTCAACTTGCAGATATCTCTGCCAGAAACATCCAATTGCTTCTTTGTTTAGAGACGATTTTATATTGATCTTAATCTAATTAGCTGGTTTGAACTACGGTTTGTGTCAAGATTCCTGTCTTGATCTAATTAGGTACTGTAGTTGAAGCCGTGTGGATCTGAAATCATAATTGCTGGTGTGCAGAAGCCTTTCCTGTCGGGGTCGGGGCGCTGGATGGAGACGTTTCTTAACATTACACACCACTGATGGCATCAATACATCTGCTACCTTGGCTCCAAAATCTTCTAGAAATGCCACTGGACTTGAAGCCAGAAATGCCCATGACCTCAAACCTTGGCTCCTCACTTTCAAGCTGTGTGTCTTTAGGCCAGTGAGTTTATCTCTTTAAACCTCATTTTCCTTACCTGCAAAATAGGCATGGTTCTGAGGATTAAGTGATGGGAGAGCAAGCTAGGCAGCTACTACAGATAGAGCCCTGGCTTAGTACCTGGCACATGGTAGCTTGAACCTTCTTCTCTTTCCTTTTCTCACTTGCCTATTCTTTTCAAGTTAGGCTGAGAAAACAGATTTCACCCCTCCCTCCCTCCCTTCCTTCCTTCTTTCAGTTTTCAATCTCACACATGATTCCCTGAAGTATATTCACCAAACATGGTCAGCAAATGCCCAACAGGGCTGGACACACAGTCACATTTATGAGGAGGGTCAAAGTGGGTGATGTTCCAGTCTGAGAAGAGCGAAAGCAAAGCCAGAGGATTGTCTAAAGTCTGGACTTGAAGAAACAGTAGAGAACATAGGGCCCAATATGTGTGAGCTGGCGAATCTCGGTCAGTGAGGCAAGTGTGAGTAGGACCCTTAAGGGCTGTGTGGCAGGTGTGGGTTCTGGATATCTCACCTCCTCTGCACCTTTCCCATGGGCATAATTCTCCCTGGGGAGCATTGTAGTGACTTATAACTTTGCTGGTCAGACAACTCTTCCTTATTCGTTATTATACACAGTGAGCATTTTGCCTGAATTCATTTTCTTCTCTCCTGCCCTACTCTTCTGCCCTGGGCCCTAGAGCCTTATAGTTAATTAATGGTTAGTGTTGCCCTTTGAATTCAGATTAGCTTTCCAGCAGGTTGCCTCTGTAGAGATAGAGAACACTTTCTCTTTTTTTCTTTCTTCCTTCCTTGATTTTTTTTCTATATTGCTTTATCATCAGGTCTTGAAAATAGCAGGTTGGCATTTATTTTCTAGCTTCAAAGATTGGTTTTGAACTTCGGTTTACTTTTCCACGGAACCCTGAAGGTTTTGCAGATATGAGGAGCAATGCCATGATGTTGTAGAACCCCAGTTTTGAATTCTGGCAAGTTTGTGAACAGAGCCCATAGTTATTAACTCGTCATGAAAACTCCTGCCTTGAGAAAGTCCCCTCATCTCCTTCTGCAAGTGTAGGATGCTATTATATTGATTTTTGGGAAATATAAGTGTTACTGCTTAAGGTCATAATTAGGGTAAACGTTAATGTCAGTGTCATTAACCACTCCTATCTTTACCCTAAGATAAATGAAATGTTTGGTGTAGTTGAATTTATGGGATGTAATCAATTGATAACAACATAATCAAGACATATAAGTTGACATTTTAAAAAATGTTAAACATTTTGACAACTGACTTCCAAAATCTTCAGAGCTAGAAAAGTTGTAGAATTAAAATCAAAAACAAGCAGAAGAAAACAAACTAAAAGCACAGGTATTCCAACATACAGATTTGTCTTCTTTTCAGTAATCTGTGTTATTTCTATTATAACCACGTAGTGCCTATATGGCTCATGTGACATCTTCTAAAAAGCCTAAAGTTAGCAGGGAGTGAAATTTTGGGAGGGAGGCACAGCTCACTTGCCTCAAAGTATTCCATGCATTAGAAATCACCACCAGTAACAGTCTTCTTTGTATTAATGCATTGTCCCCAGGAGGTCACAGATATACCAACACATTAGAACCAAGGTCCATCAAATTCCCTAGGAGACTGGATGAAGGTGGGAGAGAATACCATGGCCAAACTCTCTCCCACCCCAAACCTCTTGAAACGACAAAAATGTAGTATTTTTTAAAGAACAGATTACTGCATTTACATAGAAACAAGAGGCAGAAAACCACAGTCCAAAACACATCGCAGGTGGCATGTAGCATGCCTTATTCCAATGCCATGGATAGAAACATTTCTGGCACTTCGGTGTAAGCTCCTGGTGTAGGCTGTGTAATTATCTGCTTCCGTGTTTCCCCTCCATTTCCGAATCCCCCATCTGGTGCCTTAAGTAAACAGTGCTCCAAACACTTCTTCACATTTTGCCCAAAGCTTCCCTGAGGACTATCCTCGGTCCTTTACCCCTAGAAACTAACTTTACAATGAGTTTTCTCCTCAGCCCATCCTTGGTCTATAAGGATCTCCTCCTGAGTCTGTACTTCCTAAGTATTCATAACTTACCTTGTCCCTGCATTGGCTACTGGGACTTTGGATGTGAGATGTCCTTGGGAATCCCAAAGCTAATAAAGAAGCACAATACAGAGAACCTGCCAGAGTGGGGTTAATCTCACTCTGAAACAGGTATCAATAAACTCCCCGGTTCTGCAAAGCAGCTGATACGGCCCTCCGAGTTTGGGAGCCTCGGTTAGTTTTGGAAAATGTGTCTCTGGTTGTTCATTATCTGTGGTTGCCCAGCACGTGCCGTGAGGCTGGTAATGTGCTGGCCGGAAAGAGATCAACTGCTGCCGAGCGAAGGCTGGTCTGCTCTGTAACTGCAGAGGCTACAAGTTCCGTAGACGGTTCAGCATCACTGCAGCTCCGTGGGCTCTCCACCATCTCCAAGTTCCAGTGCCCCCTTGACTCACGCACGCATGCGCAGCCTGCCCTTCTGGCCCGTCAGCATCGCGTTGTTCATGGCACTGCACCCAGCCTGCCCTCTGGCCATCATCCTAGATTCTCTTCTCTGCCTTTGTCCTCTCTTCAGCCAGTCTTCAAACTACTGCTCAGGCCTCTGCTAAACCCCTTCCTCTTTTCCCATCTACCACACCCTTGGATCAGAGGACATCTCTTGTCACATGATTCCAAAGCCAGTTAACTGCTTCCATGCCTTTCTTCTTTCCCCTTAAATTAATTCCCCAAACTGCATTCAGGATAATCTTCCTAAAAGGCAGATTGACTTAAAATCTTGCAGTGGCCCTCTATTGCCCTCAGAGCTGAGTGTTTGGTTTCATCCCATCTCCTGCAGTAGCCCAGATCAAGTTTCACACTGGAGTAATACTAAGGGTGGCTTCCTGTGCACACACACACACACATACACTCTCTTTCATGTGCCTGTATCTGGCTCACGTTGTTCCCTTTATTTAGACCCCCTTCCCTGCCCCCCACTACCTTCCCCTGACCAAAAAAAAAAAAAAAAAAACACATTTATAATCTATTTCCTCCTTTGAGACTCCAATAAGTTGTTCTGTCTTCCAGGAAGTCTTCCCTGAACCCCATGAGATGAGATCCCCTTGTCTGAGTTTTCATAGCACCGTGTTTATTTATGAATGTAACACATGCTATTTTATAAGTGAATTATTTGCTGACACATTTGTGTACTGTGAGCTCCTCTGGGTCAAATTGTATTTCAGATACTTTGGAATTTCCAGAACCAATCATAGTGGCTGGATGGAAGATACTCCGAATATTTTGCTGAAGTGAAGCAAAAGAAATTTTTTTTTAACCAGTCTTCTGCGTGGTCACATCTTTTTTTATAATGTTGGAGGTTACAAAGTGAGTAAAATCTCTTACAGGGATTATTTCACTTGACCATCATACAATCCTGTGAAGTAGAACGACCTGAGAATCCAGGAGCAAACACGGAGATTTTAGCACCAATCTGTGCCAGACACCAGGCTGTGTACTTGACATCTGCCATCTCTAATCTTCAGGATAAGCCAGTGAGGTCATTTCCTGTTGTACAGGGAGGAAACTGAGGTGCAACCTTACCCGAAGCCACCAAACCCGTGAACGCCAAAGCCAGCTGTAACTCACAGCTCTTCTGACTCCTGCCACTATGCCCTTTGTCTCACCAATATTGTGCATTTCACTCCATTTCTCTCTCATTCAGCGCGCTTAGGGAAAATCCTTAACCAGTTCATCCACGTGACGAAAGCCAGTAAGTCTGATTGAGTTTGTGTTACTTTGTGGCTAATAAGCCGAATAAAAGATGGGTTACAATGGATAAGAAGCCAGGCAGCAAGGAGAAAGTACATGTTTTGATTTCTCCCACAAAGAGTCATTTCCCAGGGTATGTGACAGCTAGCTCACGGACAGGATGCCGGCCCTTCCCATTGATGGATTCCTCCCATAGGCAATAAATAATCTTTCCAGGACATCCCAATAATATCTGAAGCATGTGGCATGTCATTATGCGTATTGCCACTGGTCTCCAAATGCTGGGATGGAAAGTGATGTGTAATTCCATTAATCAGGGGTTTACTGGTATCTTTTAGCAGGGTTAGAACTGAGAAAAAGAAAATTTTTCCCATAATCAAAAAGCAGTGAATTGAAGACCAAGCTGTGCATAGAACTATATCAAGAACAGAGTGGAAGAGTTGAGTGAAAACACGTCTACGATCACTAGCTTAGCACTTGTTCAGGATAGGCATCACTAATCCAGGTGACTGTATAGAGAATTTATCAATAAATCAATAACAAAACACGCATTCTGAATACTGGATGCATTAGATAGCAATCCTGGATTTACTGTATACTTGTAAGAAGCCCACATTTGAGATTGGGGAATGTCCTGTAAGCGTTTAATGGAGATGCAAAGTGCAACCATGGAGCTGTACACGTAGCAGTTTCCTCTGCTGGCCCAGCATGTCTTACTTGTACAGTGTACCTCTACATGTATTGCCTCGCTGGATTCTCATAAGAGTCTTGAGATACGGGGAGGACATAAACTATCACCCCCTCTTTCCAGATGATAAAAATAGAGCCCTAGCAGTGGTTGAATTATTTGCCAAACCTGCAGACAGGTGAGTGATGGAGTTGTGTTGAGAGCTATGGCTTGTGTCTCCTCTCAGCATACCTTTTCAGCTTCCACAGGTTGCCTCCCACAAGGAATAAGCTGCTCTCAGGCAGTTAGGGCAGCACGACATTATGGGCCACAGAAGTTTTTGGATTGTGGAAGATGCCTGGTGTGTTTGTGAGGAGTGGGAGGCTTCAGAGAGGGTCTTCCCCCCGTTTCCATGTGGAACCAACACACCTCTGGCACCTCAAGGGATGGTCATGCTGGAGCATCAGGAGATGTTACCCTTGTCAGGGATGTGGGAGATGGGCACCTTTGGAGTCACCTGTGGAGGGAGTGTCTCCTTCTGGGAGCCCAAGAAACCCCAGACACCAATTTCAGGGAATTAGATGTCAAAGAAGCAACATGGCAGCCAGATGTGGGCAGTGATGCAGAGAAAGACCACAGTCCCTAGACTTAGATTATAACTATGACTATTTTCTCAAAAGTTTGATGCAGGAAAAATGTGTGAAAAGTGCCACCAGCCAGAGCTGGGTGATCCTAAGTCTCCTTTCTAAACCCATTGATCCTCTTTTATACACGAGGATTGCACCAGAGCTCCCCATCCACCCCTTCCAGGAATTGCTTTATGATTCAGAGGGAAAGAACTGAACAAGCTTCAAATAGGCAATTTGAAAGGAAAAACGGATGATACAAATATAAAAATAGATTAAAATACATTTGAAAACAAGGAAACACAATATTCAGAAAACCTAAGGGAAATATGGCCTTAAAGGGTCATATTTGTTCAAGAAGTAAGCTATTATTATATTTTTCTTTTTTTGGGTAAGCTTCATTTTTACCTTTTAAAATATGTGGCATGATAAAAAGAAACAAAATTGAGTTATTTTTAGTGAGGTGGATGGACACAGAGTCTGTCATACAGAGTGAAGTAAGTCAGAAACAGAAAAACAAATACCCGTATGCTAACACATATATATGGAATCTAAAAAAAAAATGGTTCTGAAGAACCCAGGGGCAGGACAGGAATAAAGATGCAGATGTAGAGAATGGACTTGAGGACACGGGTGAGGGGGGAAGGGGAAGCTGGGACGAAGTGAGAGAAGCATCAACATATATACACTACCAAATGTAAAATAGATAGCTAGTGGGAAGCAAGTGCATAGCACAGGGAGATCAGCTCTGTGCTTTGTGACCAACTAGAGGGGTGGGATGGGGAGGGTGGGAGGGAGATGCAAGAGGGAGAGGATTTGGGTATATATGTATACATATAGCTGGTTCACTTTGTGATACAGCAGAAACTAATACAACATTGTAAAGCAATTATACTCCAATAAAGATGTAAAAATAAATAAATAAATATAAATAAGAAAAAAATAAAATATGTGGCATGAAAGTCTATTGATTCTGAAATTTTGATTTTCCATTAGTAACTATTGGCAACAGACATCTTTGGATTTTTGCTGTTTTGTTTTGTTTTGTTTTACACACCTCTATGTGACTCCAGAAAACCTGAGAGTCCTTAGAGAAGACTGCACAGACAGATACCCTATGAGTGCCTGCAGGGCAGCAACATAAACTCTGGTTAATCATTGCTACTATGATTTTATTTGTGCTGATATTATAGTAAGGTTTTGGATAAAAAACTATATGTGTGTATGTATGTAAATAAATATATACATATGTGTGTGTATATATACATGCATATAATATATAGTTTTATGTATAGTTGTATATCTGCACATACACACATACATGTATAAACACACTTATATATATACCTATATATGATGTGTGTGTATAAATATAGGTATGTGCTTATTTTAGAAATATTTGTGTTACGTTTTCTTTAAACTAATATTTTCAATAAATACTTTCCCAACATCATCAAAAAATTCCAAAACATTTGAATATATACCATAACCAATTTACATGTTTTTAATCCTGTCACCTTATTTCATGGTGATTTTTATGCATTCTTATTATTTCTTCTATTTTATTTTTTGCTTTATAAACTATGTATTGATTGCTTTATTTTACCTTATAATTGAGAAGACTCAAGTATCATCTGAATTACTACTAGGAGTTATATTTAAATTTCCCTGAAATTTCTGAAGGTATATTTCTGTTATAAGTAAAATTCAAAATGAAATTTTATTTCAAATTCCCTAATGAATTTGGGAATTAGATAATGAATTAGATAATTAATTGGATATCCTTAGTGTCCTCCTTCCACTTATATGTTCTACTAATAGGGTTTGGTATTTTGAACTCATGTTAATATTATTAATTATTATTTCCATATATTTTATAAGAATAAATTCTGGGCAATTACAGTTATGCTTATAACCAGATCCAAAACTCTTAGATTTATATTTAACTATTTTCAATGCTTATAGAAATTCTTATCATTTTACTTTTCCATTCTTAAGTCCTTAATTTGTATATTTATTTTGTGATTAAAGTGTCTGTAAGTAATTTTAAAGAACAGTATAGTGTTATTTGTTTGAGCTCTGGAATAGCGTAACAAGTTTTCCTGTTGCTTGGGTATGTGATTTTCATTGTTTATAATTAACCTGGTTCTTGAAAGATGAGAAGTTTGAACAGATAGACCATGGAGGCAGAGGGAAGAATGTCTACAAAGGAAAGAGGTGGGAAGGAAGCATGGTCTTGTGGACAATGGCAAGAGGCTGGTGTGAGCAAATCATGTCAGGGCACTCAGAAAGGAAGGCTGCCATCTGAGGACAGAGTTGTTTGTGGTGTTTTTTACACAGGGTGAAAGGATTTGGACTTCAGCTTTTACATTTATTTCCCTTTAATTTCTCTGCTTTTTTTGTAGTTTTACAGTATATATTATATGTATACAGTAGTAAATGTCTAATTTTTTAAAAAATAATTTATTTATTTATTTTTGGCTGCATTGGGTCTTCGTTGCTGCTTACGGTCTTTCTCTAGTTGCAGAGAGCGGGGGCTACTCTTCGTTGTGGTACGCAGGCTTCTCACTGCGGTGGCTTCTCTTGTTGCGGAGCATGGGCTCTAGTTGCGTGGGCTCTAGTAGTTGTGGCCCACGGGCTTAGTTGCTCCGCGGTATGTGGGATCTTCCCGGACCAGGGATCGAACCTGTGTCCCCTGCATTGACAGGCAGATTCTTAACCACTGCGCCACCAGGGAAGCCCTAAATGTCTAATTTATAAAAAGATAAAAATGCACGTATTATGCATGCTCAAAAAATATGTTTAACAACAATGACACCAAATTTTAAAAACACTGTTGTAAATGATGAAACTCAGGATCAGGAATGACATGACAACCCTGTGGGTGGAACACACCCTCCAGCAGCTCTTTGGAGGATGAAACAGTCAGGGAGGAAGACCAGAGGCCAGGAGATGTACTGGGAAGTCTTTGGAGGAGAGTTACGGGTTCACATGATTTCCCTAGAAGGAGCTGACTTGCAGCTGGGTCAGCCCTGTTGCAGCATTTCAAAGAGATAGTTAAGTCTGTAACAATTAAAAATAAAACCTGGGGTAGCCTTAAGGGGCTACATGACACCTTCAGAAGCCTGTTCCTCCCAGTGGCTGTCACACAAGCCAGAGTGCATCTTCCTTCCGCTTTGCAGGGTGACCTTGTGGAGGGCGCCCTGAAAGGAGTTTCTGGAAGCCTGGTCCTGAGCATGGTAATGAAAGTGAGCTGCAGCCATGAATTATGTGAAGTTTGAGGGAAGCCATATAAAAGGCTATATCAAGCCACAAATCAGCTTGGATGGCTAAGAGTGATTTGCTCTGCTCCGGCCGCCCCTGCCCCTTTCTGGCAAGGCCCTCTGTGGGGCATGCCACCAGCCATTCTGCCCAGGACATTCTTTCCATGACCCCTGAAGCTGCACATCTGCAAAGACTTCTGCCTAGCACCTGCAGAAGTCTCCTTGCAAGGCGCTCATCCAGCCGGTGCTGGAATGTGGCGGCATCGTACCCTGCCTACCGCCCTGGTGACAGTTCCTGCTTTGGGGTGATTATAGCACAGGCCCTCTTCCTTAGAGCTGAGTGCTATTTGCCTGTGCTGCTTGTGGAGGCATAGAGTGGTCTAAATGAAGATTTTGAAAAGATAGCAGCAGCTGATTGCTTTTCTATGGCTGCTGTAACAAAGAAGACTGGGTGGCTTAAACAATAAAAATGTATTTCTTCACACTTTTGGAGGCCAGAAGTCCAAAATCAGGGTGTTGATGGGAGCAGTTTCTCCTGAGGCCTCTCTCCTTGGCTTGCAGACGGCTGCCTTCTTGCTGTGATCTCACAGGGTCTTCCTTCTGTGTGTGTCTGTTTGTCCTGATCTCTTCTTCTTATCAGGACACAGGTCAGATAAGATTAGAACCCACCCTAATGACCTCATTTTAATTAATTACCTTTTTACAGACCAATAAAGTTACATTGGGGGTTAGGACTTTCAGACCATATAAGGACACAATTCAGCCCCTAAAAATAGCTATTTAAAGTTTAAAGATAGTCACACCTCCTGTCACTCAGGCCCTGACTCTTCATGTTCCCATAGTCCCAAACCACTATCATCCACAAGCAAGTGAGGCTGCTCCTGGCTTCCCTGGCTCTGCCTATGCTCTTTCTAGTCTATGAGGTAATAGACTATTTCAAACCCAGATCAGATAGAATACCCTCCTGGAAGCTTTCGTAGCCTACCAGAGAGAATGAATGTTCTTTTTTGTAGCATGTAGCACATAGCATGGCAGTTTGTTGGTTGGTGTATCTGTCTGCCTTGTGACAGAATCTTTCTAAAGAGTGGGGCAGGGAATCTTGACCTTGCAAGGAGGCTGGCATATATGAGCTTCGCAGGAGAGTTTAATGAATAAATTAATACAACCAAAGAATATTTGATCCTGGGCCTGCCATTTATTGGCACTGTCAGTTTGAAAATCTTCACAACATTCTTGAAATCTACTCCCTTCCTTCATAAAACAGAGATATCAGCAATACCTTCATGTACGGTTATTTTGAATATTAAGTTAATTGTTTTCTTTAAAGAATACTTTCTAAATTATGTTTATAATCATGCAGTAACATTTTCCATGTTTTTCTTTCTCAGCTGGGGTTGATCATTATAAAGAGGCTGACAGAACCTAATGATTTTCATTTTAAATGAATTTCTAGGCAATGTACGTAAGAACATGTCGATACGGCCGAAGGTCATCTTATACCCTTGGACATATTAATAATATACTCCTCAAGAAGAAGCATTTTCTTACATAAAGTGGTAAGTGGTGCTTGAAAGCAGAAAGATCAAGAAAATGTTGGAACCGGGCAGCAATCATGGCGTCTCTGCCCTCACGTCAGTACATGAATCTTGAAGTCTGCCGATCTTCTAAAAGCCAGGAGTTCTGTTCCTGCATCTAAAAACCTGAGCTCTTTGAAAACAATAAATGTAGGAAAAAAAGCAAAACTGTCAAAAAGGGTACTGGAAACAGCCAGACTGGCCTGCAAAAGCACATAATTCTTTTGATACCACACTCTGGGCCAACAGGGTAAGTAGTTTAGAACCTCTAACCTCTCTGAAAGGTCTCACGATAAAGTGATCTTCCTATTTGTATAGAAGTCACAATTCAAACAGTCTGGGCCATTTGTGTGCCTTACAATAATATAAGTAATCGTGTCACAAAGAGGAATCTGAAATATGTACCTGGGCTAAATTCAGTGAGAGAGTTCTCAAGTGTGAGAGGTACGTTTTATTTGCTGAATGTTGAAAATATAGCCTCGAACTAGATAATGAAAGGGTTTTATTTAGAACAGTGCAGAGTTGATATCACACATTTATCAAGGGAAATATGCTTGAAGGTTATCCCTATGTTTACCTCAAACTATTAGATTAAAAAATAGTCATTACTAAAAGCTCTCAGATACACAGAATTTTCCAATGTAAAATTTCCCAATATAAAAATGTATCTATTAGATTTGTAATTACCACCTCAGAGCACTATTCAAACAATGTAAAAAGTCAATCTCCGCCCCACAGAGATTCCAGCAATCGAGTCTTTGGAAGTTGGAAGGGGAAGAGAATTCCAGTATGAAAAATGAAGCATGGAAAATATACTGTCCCTTGAGCCTCAGAGCTAGGGTCTATGATCACCTGTGAGTCTCAGATCTAAATTGCCATGACAACCTTGTTTCTTATACATTACCTTGAAGTAACCAGGATTCAAACTTAATGGGATTTACAGGTTGAAACCATCACCTCATATTAACCCAGAAATAAATTGCTAGGTAGTGTGGAAAGAGCTTGGCCGTTCAACAGTGAACGCTGTGGTGTCTAAGGCCCTCAACACAATCTCGGTGTGGCAGGCATTGCCCTCCAGAAGCCTGTGTTTCAAGCATAAGTGTGTCTCAAAATAAACTCTCAGTGTTTGCCTCCGTAAATTGCGGTCACCTACAGCTGGCATGGGACTTGCATGCCTCTGCATATACCCAAAGTGCTTACCATTTGCTGACCGTGTCCAAGCATTTGACAGGTGTTCTCTCTGCCTCTCACAGAAACCCTGCAGGAACTTAGCAGCTGAGGAAATTGAGCCCCAGAATGTAAGCAACTTACCCAAGGCCACAGGGCTCAAAGCCAGCTTCTCAAAGGACATTGCATTGCCTTGTCTACATGGTAAGACTTCCACCTCTGGGGATGTACAAAGAGGTCCCAGGTCTGCTGGATCCCCAGGACCTCTGGGATGTATTCATGCTCAGTGAAACACTTGAGTTCAGTAATGGGGCCCCTCCTCCTGATTTTCTGAAAACTACCAGGGTTAGTTTGTTTTTTTTTTTTGC
This sequence comes from Eubalaena glacialis, assembly GCF_028564815.1. Lineage (NCBI taxonomy): Eukaryota > Metazoa > Chordata > Mammalia > Artiodactyla > Balaenidae > Eubalaena > Eubalaena glacialis. The sequence continues at coordinate 4,578,688 of NC_083729.1, read as the reverse complement.
CTCGCTGCGTGGCTTATGGAATCTTAGTTCCCAGACCAGGGATCGAACCTGAGCCCACTGCAGTGAAAGTGCCGAGTCCTCACCACTGGACCGCCAGGGAATTCCCCTACTGGGTTTTGAATCCGTAGGTTTCACCTTCCACGGGTCACATTTCGTTCTGTGCATGAGCTCCTTGCTTCAATCCTGTTTGCTTACCTCTGATCACCGCCCGCACCTGGATCACCTGCCACCTTCTCCAGGGGCCTCAGGGATGCCTGGTGGGAAGGAAAGATGCTCTTTCCCGTGACCTCATCTCAAGTGTGGATGCAGACCTGTCTTTTCATTCTGCTCAGCAATGCGGAGGAGCTACAAAGGTTAATGAAGCTGTACTTAGTAGCTGGCTTTAAAAATTAAAAAACAAAAAACAAAAAACCTAAATCTGTTGACCGTGATCTTTCCTCAGAGGTACCCAATGGCTGACATTCCCCTTGGCCATCCGCCTCTTGCTTGGATTCCTTGCTCAGAAAAGAGCTCCCACTCCTGGCTTTGCTCTTTCCCTAGTTCCAGGTCCCTCATACACCTTCTCTTAGATCTACCAGAAGAAGAAAGGAAAATCCTTAAAGACCAAAATAGAATCTCTACCGTGATGTGTCTCCCCGCTCCTACCCCTCAGGAAAGAGTGATCTGTAAAATAATTGCCCAGAGTAGTCTCTCTCTTTTTTCTTCAATTTCCTTCTACACTTGGCTCAGTTACTTAAGATCTTTACATAACCAAAGGCCCTTAAAGTATTTTCGCAAATGAAGGAGCAGTCCTCCCACTAAAGTAAATTACATTGTCACCCCTTAAATGCAGACAGTGACATTTAAAAAATAGCTAGTTTTAATATAATATTCCTATAGTTCTGTAACATATGTATCTAGCTCTGAAAATTATATTAACATCTTACAACATAAACCCAAGGAACCCACCATAGGTTTTAGGGAAGATTTTGAAAATGATGCATCTATGCTCACGATATTTAAGAAATGCTATGTAGCGCTAGTTTGGCTATTCCTTGTACACCATAAGTGGTCTGTGGAAGAAAGCGTTATAATCCCAATTTATACATGAGACACCTGAGACCCAACAACATTAAATCTATCCCCATGCCTAATAATGTGGTAAATCCAGGTTCTAGAACCAGGTTCTTCTGACTCCTAGTCCGCTGGTCTTTCTGCTTTATGAAGTTGTAGCCTGGAACAATCAATTGCCAAGGAAATCTAGACACCAAAGAAGATGGACACACACAGTAATTTTGAGGGTCTTCTATTTCCCCAAGAATTAGCGGGTAGGCGGCTTCCTGTTGAACCAAAGCAGTGACCCTAGGTGTTATAGGTATTTGGAGGTAAATGAATCAGTACCTTAGAGATCTTCAAAGCCCATCTTCAACATTCACTGTGATGTAGGAGCAGCTGGGATAAGTGTCTAGTTCCTGGTGGAGGATCAGGTGTCCAGGTCATGTTGAATGCGAGCAGCTCCAAAGGGGAACAGCCTGCAAGAGAAAAGAACAGGTGAGCTGGTTTTCACTCTAGGAAACTTAGTGAATGTGGAAGAGCTGGGGGACCATGAGAACTGTGATTGAGGAAAACCAGGGTCATGACCAGAATGCTGCAAGAATGAGACAAACTCAGAATTTCTCACATAATGTAGAAAACTGTGTTGTACCGATACGGGAAAATAGAGAAGATGTCTACCTATCTGGGACATACCCTTGAGGAAGATTCAGGATCCATGCTGTTCTGTCGTCCGCAGCCAAAATGGAGATGAAGCTTTCCCAGGGCCCTAATTCTGATGCTTGTGATACTGACCCACTTCATGGGACTCCTGCTTAAAGCTTCTCCATGGGAATCTTTCAGTTTCTGCCCTGGTTATGAACTGCACATTTTTTGGTGTGGTTCTTATTCAAACTCCGTGAGAGTGGATTCCATTGATGCTTTGAGCAGCTGTCAGCATCACTGGGCTATAGGCAGTTGGCTATTCTAAGGATTGACCATCTCTGGGTCAGGTACCTTGCTTCTTCCCATGGCTGCGGCTCTGCTGGCAGCATCACTGGGCTATAGGCAGTTGGCTATTCTAAGGATTGACCATCTCTGGGTCAGGTACCTTGCTTCTTCCCATGGCTGCGGCTCTGCTGGCAGCATCACTGGGCTATAGGCAGTTGGCTATTCTAAGGATTGACCATCTCTGGGTCAGGTACCTTGCTTCTTCCCATGGCTGCGGCTCTGCTGGCAGCATCACTGGGCTATAGGCAGTTGGCTATTCTAAGGATTGACCATCTCTGGGTCAGGTACCTTGCTTCTTCCCATGGCTGCGGCTCTGCTGGCAGCATCACTGGGCTATAGGCAGTTGGCTATTCTAAGGATTGACCATCTCTGGGTCAGGTACCTTGCTTCTTCCCATGGCTGCGGCTCTGCTGGCAGCATCACTGGGCTATAGGCAGTTGGCTATTCTAAGGATTGACCATCTCTGGGTCAGGTACCTTGCTTCTTCCCATGGCTGCGGCTCTGCTGGCAGCATCACTGGGCTATAGGCAGTTGGCTATTCTAAGGATTGACCATCTCTGGGTCAGGTACCTTGCTTCTTCCCATGGCTGCGGCTCTGCTGGCAGCATCACTGGGCTATAGGCAGTTGGCTATTCTAAGGATTGACCATCTCTGGGTCAGGTACCTTGCTTCTTCCCATGGCTGCGGCTCTGCTGGCAGCATCACTGGGCTATAGGCAGTTGGCTATTCTAAGGATTGACCATCTCTGGGTCAGGTACCTTGCTTCTTCCCATGGCTGCGGCTCTGCTGGCAGCATCACTGGGCTATAGGCAGTTGGCTATTCTAAGGATTGACCATCTCTGGGTCAGGTACCTTGCTTCTTCCCATGGCTGCGGCTCTGCTGGCAGCATCACTGGGCTATAGGCAGTTGGCTATTCTAAGGATTGACCATCTCTGGGTCAGGTACCTTGCTTCTTCCCATGGCTGCGGCTCTGCTGGCAGCATCACATGATGGAGAGCACAGTGTGTCCGAAGCCCCTTTGAAGGGGGCTGTGCTCACGGTCGATCTGGGGAGGTTTCCCAGAAGAACGTAACAAGAAAGTGCCTGGCTTACCTGGTCAGGCTCGTGCAACCAGCAAGGTGAGCTCAAAGGCAAGAAAATGAACATATGGCCATTTGCTGGGCAGGTTCAGATCAGAACAGACAGAAACTCAAGGGATGTGTCAGGAGAGTCATTCAGAGCTAAGTTTCATTACACTGTATAGGGTGGGGATTCACCATCCCAGGATGGCCCAAACATGAAACCACACTGGGCCCTGAACATCGAGGGTTTTTTATCACTCAGTGCATCGTATATTATTGGATGAACAAAAGCCAGATATTAACTTGCCTTGGTTATTGTTTATGAGAGAAATGAACTTGTGTTCTGGGGGTGCCCTTACCCTGCTGGCATCCTTGAGCTCTGCCAGCTGGCTTCACCACGGTGCCCAATCCAGGGTCTAGAATGATACAGTGATAAGTGTGGGAGGGAAGGGGGCTGCTACCAATTTGTGTACACATGAAACTAGTTATCCTGGAGTAAGCTTTCACTGAGCTGGGTGCTCTGGAAACAATCATCTGCTAAAGGAAATGTCACAAAAATCCCTCTGTGCTTCCCTTGCATTCTGAAACATTTCCAGACAGTGGGGTTGATGATCAAGGACCAGAGGAAGACCTGTTCACCACTTGAATCAAGTGTCTAATACTTTTGAAATGTGACCATTCAACCAAGTGAACTGGATGCCATAGTCCTGCCAATAAACACGGATTAATGTCCCACCTGTGTTGGCAAGTGTAGGCTGTCATACTTACAAGGCTCTTTTGAATAGCTTTTGGTACTTGACCTGTAGGAATTTTTGAAATATCTACCCCTGGTCCTTCACACACACAGTACCAACACAATTCCTATAAAATATATGCTACATGTTCCATATTTATTCAAATATAATGGAATATTACTCAGCCATGAAAAAGAAAGGAAATCCTGCCATTTGAGACAGATGGATGATCCTGAAGGATATTGTACTAAGTGAAATAAAGACAAATACTGTATGGGTATCATTTATATGTGGAATTAAAAAAAAAAATTGAGCTCATAGAAACAGAGAGTAGAAAGGCGGCTGCCAGGGGTTGGGGGGTGGGGGAGATGGGGAGAGGTTGGTCAAAGGAAACAAACTTTGTTATAAGAGTGATAAGTTCTGAGTATCTGGTGTAGAGCATGGTGACTACAGGTAATGACACTTTATTATATATTTGAAATTTGCTAAGAAAGTAGATCTTAAGAGTTCTCACCCTGCAAAGAAGGTAACTGTGTGAGGTGATGGGTGCGTTAATTAACCTGATTGTGGTGATCATTTCACAGTGTAGACAAATCTCAAAGCATCGCATTGCATACTTTAAATATATGCAAAATTATTTGTCAATTATACCTCAATAAAGCTGAGGGGGAGAGAAAAGAGAATAACGTAAGAGTTAAATCCTATTTAGCTTGAATGCATTGAAAAATTCCTCCATATACTACCATGAATTTTTAATTTTCTGTTGTACAGTGAAGGAGAGGAGCTAATATTTTTGATCTATTGATGTCCTGCTGTGAATCTTGACCTTCACATAAGGCTTCTCTTTTAATCCACTTAAGATCTATTTTACAGATGGGGACAGTGAGAGTGAGATCGCACAATTAGTGAACAGTGAAAAAAAAAGAGACCTATTTTGCTTCAGAGCCTATAACCATTCTACGCTAAAGCAACATGTCCTTTCAAAGAGGGTAGAGTGTTATTGAAGCAGCTATTTTGAAGGTGAAAATAGCAAATTGGTTTTTGTGTGACTGAAAAGAGCAGACTTATTTGATACACACCCTAAGAAATTCTGCAAAGTGAGAGGATTGATTCTTCTTTGTGTACATATGTACACAACCCCTGACGTAGCCTGACTTATAGTCTAACTGTGGTGATACAACTCATGTGACCCTTCATCCTCCAAATGCATGAAAATGGCCAACTCTGAGAGCTTTCCCTCTTCTCCACCCCCCATGCCTCCACCCAGTAAAGCCCAGGATGAGGCCTGCAGATGCTCTGATGCAGCAACTCAGATGCCCAGCCCTATGGAGCAGGACCAAAGGTGATTTTCTTTTTTTAAAAGGCTAAAAACCCTTTAAGGGATTCTTCTGGCATTTAAACAGTAGTTTATTCTGGCTTGCCATTTGTCAGATGGTGCCAAACATGGTAAGAACTACTGATTAGCTGAAACAAAACAGATAATCATGACATACTGTGTGATGCTCTCTGAAGTTTTGGAACAGACCGGTTTTCTGTTTTTTTGGGGGGAAAATATTAACGATCATAGAAGCGATTATATTTAAGAAAATTAATTTAAAAATCTGTGCTTATACAATCCCCTTATAACCAGAGTCCTTAACTCAGAAATCATTTTGGGGCCCAATTCCTATTAGATCACTTAGGACAGAGTTGAACAGCTAGTCAAAAAAGTAACAAACTAGGGAAATTTGCTATTGTAATAATAAAAAATTGTCAGGAAAAAAATCCAGTTTCTCTTTAACTCTTCTTCTCTGATGTTCAGTACAGGAGGGCAGTAAACTTGCTTAGGAAAGAGCAGCAACAGACCTGATCCTTTATGGCCTGGTTGGCGATGCCTCCTCTCTTGATATTTGCAACCCTGTTATGCAGGGGTTACCCAGGCAACCCTCTCCAAATGGACGGGAAGGGGAAGCCTGCCACTCTCCCTGGGAGAATTTTCTGCTAGAAAATTTGAAAGTTCCTTCCTTCAGCTCTAAAGGGGGAAATAAACACCTGACACTTTCAGCCACAATCTAGTCAGGAAAATGGAAATGAGGCCAGTTATTTTAGCAGAGAGAATTTTAATATAAGGAATTGGTCATACAGGTCTTGGAAGACTAAAAGGCAAAGGGAAACAGTGAGGCCTCACAGAGATATTGAGGGAGAATTCCAGAAGCCCCTCGGAGGAAGCTTGGATAAAGGAAGTGCGTCTGGGACCCGGGCCTTCGCGGGGGCAACTGGATGGTGTTGGGAAAAGTGAAAGGTGAAACCAACCATCGCTGCCCCGATGAAGAACCCTTGTCCACTGTCGGGTGATGCGGACATAAAAGGAAGCAGAGCAGGGTGGGCGAGTCCCTCCTCCTCTTCCTGCCTTCCTCTTGTACCTGCTATGGTCGAACCTCCGGGGAGCAGCTGGCAAAGGGACAGTGACCTTTCAAAGGCCAGAACCAGCATCAAGGTGGGGGCTGGGTTTGGACCCCAGAGACAATAGCTCGATAAACAACATGGGCTCTTTTGAGGTTCCGTGGCACTTCCTAGGCAGTTGTCAGAACTTGATTGTGTTTCCTTCTATGTCATATGAATTATGAATGGATAAGGAATTTAAGGGAAAGCTACCAATAAGTAATAACATTGTGGTCTATGGCAGCGGTGCCACCAGCTCTGTATCCCAGGTTTAATCATGTCCCAAAGCATAAACTTATTTTGTACCTACTGTGCAGTAGTCACTTACTAGATATTAGAAAGATGCACACCATATGGGATACCGATCTTTTCCTTAAGAGGTTTTTATTCCAGTGAAGAGAGAGATAGAAGGGAAGGATGATAAATCCAGTATTAGCTGTTATGATTTCATGTAACTACAGAACAAAGGCAGGGATCTTTTTGCTCTTTCCGCCATTTAACAGTTGTATGATCAGGAAAAGTTGCCTAACTTTTCTAACTTGGTTTTTCCTGTGTAAAATGTAAATGTTAATATTGCCTCCTTCCATGGGGTTATCGTTTGGACGAAATAAGATAATCCATGGAAAGGATTTGGTATAACGTCTGACCCCAGCGAGCAATCAATAAATGTAAATTGTTTTCATTACCTTTATTCCCCTCTATTCTTACGTCAGCTAATGCTGTTACTTACACCGAAGCCTATCAGACTTCCTAGATGGCCCTCTCTCCATTTCCCCACAAGTCCAATGAGTCATCAAGTATGGTACTTTTCAGAAATCTCCAACTCCTTCATTCCATTGGCACGTCGCCATCACATCTTACCATCTGTGTGGTTAAGGACTGCTCGCCTCTGAACCCTGCTCTTCCCCAATCCGTGCTTTTCTCTGCTGCCAGACTGATCCTTACAACTGGAACCTGACCGTTTCCTTCTTGTGCTTTGAAACATTACACAGCTCTCCATCTTGATAGATTAATTTTCACACTTTATCATTTGGTAAACGTGTACTCAACCCAGTTGTTGCCTACTTTTCTGGCTAGAGACCCTGTTACTTTTGTCCACACATCCAATGAGTACATGGCATCCCTTGAACTTGATGCTCACCAGGTCTTACTTGACAACTCAGCATGCAAAGCCTTCTCTGGACTCTCACAAAACGGTTAGTGACTTCTTGTTCTATGATTTCATAACTCTTGTATCTTTTCCTGCCTGGGTACAATGTAGAAAAAATATTCTTTGTATCTTTCACCATTCAGATTGTGAATTTTTTGAGAGTGGGGTAAGTGTCTCAGTGTCTAAGTCATGCTTGGTACCCACTAGATGCTCAATGCGTGCTGAATTGAATGGAAAATGAGTAACTGAATTCTACATCAAATGTCATAATTAAAACCCTAGATCATCAGCACTTCAACACACTTAGCTAAACAGTCCAATTTCACACAGAGACACACATTGACCACCGTCCCTGATTCATGTTTTCCTTGGTGATAAAACCATCTTCAAGTTGTCTTCCCTTTCATAAAGTGTCATAAATATGTAAGCTCTTCAACCTGATACTGAATTTGTTTTCTCCGAAATCTTGACCATTGGCAATATTTACACATGTGCTTGATAACACAGCTTGTAGGATTTCCAGCCCCCTGTTTTAGGCATCATACTCTAAAGCATACATGCTTTTTGACACACCCTTTTTAAGGACTTCCCTGCCTGAATCAAAATCACTAATTCAGAATCTATTCTATCTTTGACCTCTTTTAAGATTCTGGTCTAACGTCTTGGAAGAGCTGAAGAGAAAAAAGGGCGGAGTGCTCTAGGAGATGACGAATAGCCTGTGCATTAGAATGTCATTACCAGGGCTTCCCTGGTGGCGCAGTGGTTGAGAATCTGCCTGCCGATGCAGGGGACATGGGTTCGGGCCCTGGTCTCGGAAGATCCCACATGCCGCGGAGCAACTGGGCCCGTGAGCCACAACTACTGAGCCTGCGCGTCTGGAGCCTGTGCTCCGCAACAAGAGAAGCCGCGATAGTGAGAGGCCCGCGCACCGCGATGAAGAGTGGGCCCCGCTCGCCGCAACTAGAGAAAGCCCTCGCACAGAAACGAAGACCCAACACAGCCTAAATAAATAAATAAATAAATAAATAAAGTCAATCATAGTAATCCCTATGTAATAGGACTGTTCTAAGAAAGAAACAAGATAATGTATATAAAGTAATTGATAGTGTTTAAAAAAAAAATGTCATTACCAGAAAAAAATGTCCAAACTGTTACCCACTCCTCCTTCTGGAGGACAGGGAGGTGGCCAGGCAGTGTGGGAAAGGTATAGTTTTGAGAGTCAACAACGAGAACAGCAAACATTATCAGGTTTCCTAACAATAATTTCACAAATTATCACCTCCTCTCTAAAAATGTTAAAAAGACAAATATTTCTCGGTTAAGCCTCGACAGCCTAAAAGTTCATTTTCAATGACTTGGCAGGGAAAATGCAGCCTAATTTCAAGAATATCCCAGGCATTCGTGCCTACAGAGCAACGTGTCTGTGTCCCCACAGCCCATTCCTGCAGGGACCAGACCTCGGCCGTTGCATTCCTGTGACTGATGTGTCTAGCATGCTTTCGGGAACTCACTGGGTCCTCTGTAATCCTTTCAATTTGATAAGATGTTTTTAATTGAATCCCTTACTAACGTGACAACAAGCTGCTCAGTTCAATGTTTGCCTTCTTGTCATCTTAGTTATGTCCACAAATGCCCAGACTCTGGTGACTTTTCATTATAACTCACAAAAATCACCTGTTACAGCCCAGCCATTTTTAGCTTGGATCCAACACTGAGTCAATTCTCCTTCCGAGCAAAGAGCTTCCTATTTTAGTTAAAGGGTCAGGACCACTGAAAGCTCAGGAGTCTTTTTGGAGTCCACTGTTCTTATCATCCATCATTCTCAGAAAGATGATTGTCACTGACAGATGCATCAGAGGCATGAGAATTGTACCCCGTCAGTGTCACTTGTCTAGGCCACTCATCAGATGTAGGCACTTGTTTTCAAGGATAATTACGATAGAGCATTTAGCTTGTATAGACAAGTAAACGGAGCTGCTGCACAACGATTATCCACTTTGGGGTACATTAATAGTCAAAGACAAATACAGCAAATCCTCTTTTATCTGGCGGGCACTCACCTGGCCGTCTTAACTGTCTAGAACACTGGGAAGATCCGTGAAGCAAGGCAAATTACCTGGTGAGGATATAAGGTATCTGAATCCATGCACTAAATGCTTATGAAACTTACCTATAAAAGGACCCGTTAGGCTGATACTCTTTACCTATTTGCTCTTACATTAACACCAGATGCTGACTAAGTTGTTCGTTAGCTTTCCCAGTTTAGCCATCATAAGAAGACACGGATGCAGGTAGGAGTTTTGTAGAAGCAAATGCACTAATGAAATGAAAATAGATATCCTATAACGTGATGTTAACAGAGAAGATACAAACTCTCCAAAACAAATGACAAAAGGATACAAAGATGCATCTCCATTTAAGGGGAAACTAGTTGTACACATCTTAGCTGGCTTTAGAGCAATACTGTATTTTGTATAGTTCAATGTACATATTTACCTTCATTTATCAAGAAATTAAAATATTAACCATGAGATTCTATCTTACAGAAGGAACATATGTAATACATGTTACAAATATTTCTGCAGAAAATGTTTTAATTTTAAAAATAAGTTTGGGCATATACGAAAACATTTTCTGTTATTTATAAAATTATATTATGAGAGTATTTCTGTATTTGACTGAATAAATGAGGCAGTCTACTGAAAAAGTAAATGAATTATCTGGACCTATGCAGCTAAAACATCAGTTTTGCTCCACTGGTGATATAATTAATGAAATTCTGATTTTTGGATCAGAACAGGAATACAGGAACAGAGGTAACTGGATCTGGGTCCAACATTTGAAATACTATTAAGAATTGATACTGCAATGTACTTAGAAGTCTTGCATTTATGGAAAAATCACATAGGACATTTTCACATTGTTCTAGAGTTGCAGAATCTCCCATATAATTTCTGATGAAATAGAAGATGAAGGTGTCAAGAAGAGGTCCGAGAGGAGAGAGCACAACCACAGTGGAGCACCTCATAGGTGCAAGGAACCGGGGGCGGGGGATCGGGAGTGCGGGTCTCAGGCTCAGGCTGCCTCTCTTTGAGCCTGGCTCTCTCACTCACGAGGTACGACCTGGGCAACTTCCTATGTTCCCTACACCTGAGCTTGCACATCTATAAACTGCGGTGGTAATAACAGTCCCTAATCCCTTGGGTTAGTGTGAGGTTAAATGAGTTAGTGCATGTATAACACATAGTATGGGGCCTGAAACGTAGTAAGCGCTCGATAAGCATTAGTTCTTGAGTTCTTAAAATAACCCTGTCCGGTGGACATTATTTCTCTACTTGACAAATGAAGAAACTGAGACTCAAAGAGATTCAAGAACTTTCCCGGGGTCATGCTATAAGTAGATGGTCTGATAGAGTATCTGTATTATGCACATCTGGAGAAAAGTTATCCAGTCTCTGCCAACATTTATTTTAAAGATTTGTCTTACTCCAAGAGAAGAAGGAGGCCTAAAATCAAAGAACGCGTTTGGAAAAACCGATGGTGTATTTTCACAAATGTTCTTCAGAAGTCCACTTCTTATACTCTGTCTGATAACCAGACTTCATCTCTTGGCCATTATACGTTGAGAGACTCAGAGAAACTACCTGATACTTGATATTTAGAACTATATTATATTTGCTTAAATGTTTTAAAAGCTCCACAATCATGAAATCTTTTCCCAATCTAAGCTGTTAGCAGACAGATGTTACGTCAGATCTTTTCTTGGCTCTGACTGCTTTCTGAATCTGGAGTTACAAACTCAATTGATTTTCGGGTCAGGGCCAGCAACCTAAAGGAGTGTGGTAGCAAGGCGTAATAGGGGCGGGTGGGGCTTGTGGCTAACTGCATAACCTGCTGTGTTATGATCACACCCGTACTCCTCCAGGCAGACTCACCTTCAAGTGGTCAGACTGCAACCACTGGTCTAAAGGAATGGCCCACAACTCTCCTTTTCTGACTATTATTGGACTCCTCACCTGCTCCAGTTCTGAGAATGAGAAAAAGAAAAGTGCACTTTGCTTCCCCCTTATTCTGTTCAGCAAGAGAGTCAGGTTCAGCAAGCATTCATTTAGCACTTGTGAGGCACAAGGCCCTGGATCTGGTCCAGAGAGGATCGCAAAGATGAATCCGACAACAGCACCGACTGAAAAATAAAAACAGTTCTTCACTCATACAGTTTATTTCTGCATTCAGATACGCTCACAGAAAACTGGATATGGTGCAGTAAGTACTGTCATACCAGTAAATGGTGGTGAGGGAATTTATGCCGAACGTAAGTGTACTCTGAACCAAGAGCCCTCAGAATTAGTATCTGCGCTTAGCTGACTTCAGGCTGCGTTAGCTGGAGAGGCTCTTAGAGCTCAGAGAAGAATTACATCGTGGGAGTTGAAACTTCTGTTGCATCACAAATCGCAGCAGGCTTCCCAATCCTCTTCCTCTCCTGGTCACCTTAGTATCAGCTCCTTTTCATCCGCAGTGGCCAGCTCAGTCTTCACTCTTAACTTGAAGTCCACTTACCCCAGACAGTAGCTTTTCCAGTTGGAGAGGAAATTGTGATATTTTAAGCAAATCCTTCCTGTTCCTGGGGAGTGTGGCGAGTCCAGGGAGAGACTGTGACCTCTCAGGATTCATCCAGGTGGAAGTTGGAACTTCCTCTCCTAGCTCAAAGTTCTTTTTCCTTTATTCCAACATTTCACATTCTAAACATTTCATTATCTGAATTACTCACTGTGTCACTATACATGTTGCTTTTTGCTATTTCAAATTTTTAATTGAAAAATGCTTTTTTCCTCATCGAGTAAACTATAAGCTCCTTGAGTACTGAAGCCATATTATGCTTTAGGTGTGCTTCTTTGCTTCAGCACCTGGCCTCACCACCCTCTTACTAGGTGCTCCTAAGTCAGTTTGGAACTTGAGGGTAACTTTGAATCTTCAATGATGTGAAGCAGTAATTCAAAGAAGTGTAACCTCCAAGTCAATATGTGCATATGAAATATTAAAATTATTTGTGTCGTTATCTGTAAATCAAACTGAAATAATGACCCAGAGGATAGTAAAAGCATTAAATATGGTGATATATGTAAATATACTCTATAAATTCTAGCTCAATGGATGAGTATAAGTAGGTATGATGAGATTAAGATATTTTAAAATGAATGGCCATTTTGATTATCTCTTGGGTTCTTGGTTATCTAATGTGAGGAGGGGAAGGATAGGACCAGCAGGTAATACTATGAAAGATCTTTAAAGACAAAAGGAGGGCCTCTTCTCTGAATTAGTAAATTTTAGTAAGAGAAAACTACAAAGATCAGCATCTTACAGTGATTCTGTGATGTCCACTGATCCATGCCACTTAAACTGTACGCTCTTAACCTCACCTGCATTTGTGAAATTTGAGTTGATTCATTGAACATTTTGCTTTATAGGGCTGATCACGTCATCTGACCTTGAATTCAATAAGACTCAAGGCAATGAAATTCTATTACAGTTAATTTTCATTTTTAAATCATACTCATGTTATAATGTTAGGAAAAAATTAGTCATAAATGCAATATTTACTTCTTTCTTTCTTGTCCCTTCAAATTAAAAAAAAAAAATCATTATTGGCCTAAGATTAGAGACCTGATGATATGTGTTAGCTTAATTCTTCCATCTGTAAAAGAAATTGTGAAAACAGTTTTCATCACTTGGTGAAATGAAAGAGACTCTGAATTAGTTGATACAGTGAAAGGCACTGACCACAGAAGGAGTGGAGAGCTTGGGCTCTTCAGAGGCAATTTGTCAAACTTTCATCATTAGCAAAGCTTCAGTCTGATCTCATGGGTACCAGAGGAAATGAAGGAGCTGGACCGTGTACACATAGGGTGTCAGAGCCCTAAGTCTGTCCCCAGCCAGTGAAGGGGGCTAATGTGATGCTGGTCTCCAAGTGTGGGTACTGTAACAGGGCAGCACTCCTAGCGCCATTGTTACCTTCATGGAAGGAGGTACTCATAGGCTTGCCAATACTGAGTGGGAGAAAAGCCTTCTCTCTTTCATATAAATAGTATTGTGACGAGGCAGAATTGGGCATTGGTTTCAAAACACCAATGCTCAGTTCACTGCAGCACTATTTACAATAGCCAAAACATGGAATCAACCTAAATGTCCATCAGCAGAGGAATGGATAAAGACGTGGTACATGTATACAATGGAATATTACTCAGCCTTAAAAAAGAATGAAATAACACCATTTGGAGCAACATGGATGGACCTAGAGATTGTCATACTGAGTGAACTAAGTCAGAAAGGTAAAGACAAATATCATATGATATCACTTATATGTGGAATCTAAAAAAAAGGGCACAGATGAACTTATTTACAAAACAGAAATAGACTCACAGATGTAGAAAAGAAACTTATAGTTACCAGGAGGTAAGAGGGGGAGGGATAAATTGGGAGATTGGGATTGACATATACACACTACTCTATATAGAATAGATAACTAATAAGGACCTACTGTATAGCACAGGGAACTCTACTCAATACTTTGTAATGACCTATATGGGAAAAGAATCTAAAAAAGAGTGGACATATGTATATGTATAACTGATTCATTTTGCTGTACAGCAGAAACTGACACAGCATTGTAAGTCAGCTCTACTCCAATAAAAATTAAAAAACAAACAAACAAAACAAAACAGAACAGAATAACAACAACAAAAAAAACCAACAATGCCCAGGCTCCACCCCTAGAACCTTATATCATTTCTCCGTGGTAGGAACCTGGAATTGTCATGTTAAAGATTGTCTCAGTTGCTTCTAACAGGCAGTCAAGGCGGAGAACCTAAGACTTCTTAAAATTTCCTGCTGGTGGGAATCACCTGGTAATTTGTTACTATACAGATTCTTATTTGTCTAACTGGATACATAGCACTTTAACAAGCTCCCACCAGATGCCAGAGCTGCTGGTCTGAGGTCCACTCTGGGAGAAGCAAGGATCTGTGCTATGCTCTCCAGGATCTGGACTTCTGCTGTTCAGGTTTACCTAGGGTGGTTCATGCCTCACATACCCCATTTTGCCTTAGCACATATACACTTCAGAGTAACATATAACCAGCTTCATCCTTTATTTATTGATTATGAAAGCATTAATTATCCTTAAAGTAATTATTGTGAACACATTTAAATAGGTGTGCTTCTATGGTTAGGGCACTCTAATTCGGTATTTCCAATGTTTTGCTGATCATCAAAGTCATCTGGGAGCCTTAAAAATCTAATGGGAATCCTCCCCAGCAGTGGAGGGTGGCAGGAGGGAAAGAGAAAATTTTTAACGAAGGCCTGCAGGTGATGGTGATTCAGACATCTTCACTCTGGAAGTTTATAAGCATTTACAAAAGGTAATGAATGAAACAAAATCAACATCTCTTTTCACTTTCAGTATATGTTGAAATAAAACAACTTGCAACTCACATGCTACAGCCTGTGGGTATGCTATTTTGTCATACATTATAAAGGAAATACAATTAAAATACACAAACTACGAATATATCTGTGGCAGTGTCAAAATCCCAGAGTTAAAAAGATGCCAAAACCCTCTCGATGTATAGCCTGAAAAGAGGAAGTGAGAGTTGGGTGCAGGAAAATCATCCCACCCAATATTCCTCTCTCTGTGGGTGTCCAAATATCTCTGCCCCAGTGAAGGGACCATTCTGGCTTCCAGAGGGCAGATCAAGCTTGCCGTCATCTTGCAGAGGGAGGAACTAATCTCCTCAGCAAATTAATGAATCAACCAATCCACCAAATGGGCATAGTTTGCAAAGGACCTCATGTACTTCTCAATTAGGAGAACATTCAGAAGAATGAAAGCAAATGGCATAGTTATTTCTTATCTGGAAAGCCTCCTATTTTAATTCTCCCTCCCTCTCTCTCCTTCTCTCTCTCTCCCTGCAGCACAGAATAAGGAGAAGACACAGTTTTAAGTTCCAGCCTATTACCTATGAAACATGGGCACTAGTCCAGTGAGATGTTTCATTCCTTTATAGTCTCAGCGTCTTCGTGGTTGGTTCTGTTGTGAGAATCAAATGAGTTGCTGGGATTTGAAAGCTGAGAATCCAGAGGTTATCGTTTCTTCCTTCCTGGGTCTCCTTGCACCTGGCTCTTCCCTCCATGCTTCCATTTCCACACACAGGCCAGTGGCTTCCCCCTTTGTACACTGCTCACCACCTTCCATCTGCACACACAGGAGAATTAAAACTGATTTTTGAGGATAGTTTCCTAAGGCTGACTCTGGCTATTCTCAGCTATTCCCTGATCACACCACCCCCATCCCTCCCAGTCCCGCCCAGATGAATTTCTCTCTGCTCCTTTTTCCAGCAAACACTGCCTATATTTTGTCTATTTCATCATGTCTTATTTTTATGTATATTATGCCTCACCCACAAATTTATGAGCAACTTGATGTTGGGAATAAAGTTTTCATTACCTTTCTACCCTCACAGTCCCTGGTACAGGGTAGATGCTCTATGCAGGCACATCTATTTGAATTAATCTTCAAACTCTGTCAAAAGAGCCTGCTAATTTAGGGTGTGGAGAAGCAGAAAGAAGGCTGCTTTATATTAGAGCATGAGTGTTTTAGTCAAATGGTGCAAATCATCCTAAACTCATTTGTAGAAAGATGTGTAAAATTCAAAGTGACAAAAAATAAAAATAAATTAAACTTATAATGCTATTTTTCAAAACCTCAAGCCTTATTTAGTTTAGAATCATTATTCTCCATTCTAAATTGATCTCGAGTATGAATGTAAACTCTTTAAGAAAACTAATAATTGAATTCAACATTGTTTTGGGGGCGCTTACTGCCATCTTACCTTCACTCTCTTTTACTTCAGTCTCTTAAGAATAAAATTTCACGCCCAGGGAGAGATCATCTTAAAGTATTCTTTTGAAGCACAATGCACTATTCTTTGGGCTAATTTTTCAAAGAGTAAACTTTAAGCTTTGAGAATGTGTTGATACAGTGAAAGGATCTCAGAGGGGAATTTTGCAGATCTGTTTATGTTTAAAATGCAGACTTCAGAAAAACACTTTCATTTAGTCCTCTATTTAGCAAGCAGGATTTTCATGGCATTCATTTTTTTGTCTCTCTTTATTTTTGTTTTGTTAGCATTCCCTTGAAGCCTTGGTACTGTTTTTGTGGAGTGTTTCTAATGTGAGTATAGTATGAAGTATGCTAAGGAAGAAAGAAGTCTGTGAATTCACATCCTGTAAGGGAGGCAGCTCAGATGGATAAAACTATTTAATTCAGAATCTGAATTAAGGTAATAACACAGGATCCACACAATCCAGGTGTATGCCTCAAATTGTGGGAATAGTGGAATCTCTAAATCTGACATTTAGGAACACAACCAAAAAATTAGCTAAGAAAGGCTAAACTCACCTTCCAGAATGATAAGCTTCATGTAGCTGCCGTATAATCCAGTTCATTGGTTTGGTGTATAAACTCAGGTAACTCTCTTAACCTCCAAATTATGACCAGTCTGCCATCTGCAAATGGAGAGACTATTTTGTTTTTTCTTTTTTCCAGAGTTCTCGTCTTCCTGTGAAAAGGACAAGTTCTGATTCAATCCAGAAACGCAGGGGTGGGTGCTAACAGCTCAAAGAGAAAAATATAAACCCCAAGCGCTGCTGAGGATTCTGAAATCCGATCATCCTGCAGGAGGGTCCAGGCTGTTCTCTATCCTGTGGCTGCTACACTCAGTCAGCTGAGCACCTGGGCGGTCCTTGCGGAAGGACTGCAGAAGCTCGGGCGGACACCACCCTGAACCAGGTGAGCGGGAAGCCTCCAGATTCTGTGCCCGCAGCAGGATGGGTTACGGTGCCTGATACATCCATGCTCCGCAAGCCACGTGTCCTCAGCTTCAGGACCCTGGGTAGTGGTGGGAGGAGGGCTGCACGTGGCTCTGCCGTCGTTCCTGTGCTGCGTCCAGAATGGGCTGCCCCACCCTTGGTGGTGACTTTAGGGAGCCCGCAGAGACTCACCAGTGGCTTAGCCCCTGGTGTCCTTGATGGACTGCTCCATTTATTTGAAGCTACTTCAGTCCACCAGAAATATTCTGACAATCTCTAACCTTACAGAAAAGGGTTAGGATCTCAAGCCTCTTTGTTTTAGAAAGTTCTTTGCCTCCTGTGCAATTTTTAAACTCCGTCCCCAGAAACTCTCCAGCATTTTATAACAAGAGAGTATTGGTAGATCTGTTGGACTATTGTACTTTCCTCTGGAGTCAGAATGCTAGAATTTAGGGGAAGAGGGAATCGGTCTACTTGCCTTAAGGTTGGGGGAGGGCACACATGGTGGTCCCACTCCAAAAAAGTTCTGCTTCATGATGGATGTCTTTTGTTTCTGCTGGTATAAAGCAAAACCCAAACAAAACAGAGCAAAATGGTAGGAAGCAATTACATGAAAGTTTATTTTATCTTAAAATTAAAAAAAAAGAGACAACACACAAAAAACTGCCTCAAGTTTGCCCTTATCAGGTGCCTTTAGTTAAAATAATTACGTAGGAATGCGTTTCAACATAACATTTATATCCAACAACCTGCAAATTTTATATAAGTGACATTTCTTACAAAATGCCAGTCTGTAGGTATTTATTATCCTAAGATAAGCTTCTTTATCTTCCTGCAGCTTCACAACTGCTAAGTCTACCTCCACAAGAATCCTTGTTCCTCATCTGTGATTTGGGTCTCTTCTCACCTTTAGGAAGGTTAAATTTCATGCCTTCTGGTTGGGCTTTGAAAAGTTACCTCCTGATTGAGGAATGAACTAAAAATTACATTTCTAGGTTAGCAGGAAAGCTGGTACTTTCTTCTTAATGCAGCTAAAGAGTCTCCTTGACTATACATTCATGGCATTTCTGTTAACCACTTTATACCCAATAAATTGGGGTACAAGTTAAGCTAAATTGAAGCTGAAGCCACATCTAAATGTGAATGCATAGTGGCCTTTAGCAGAAAATAGAACAAAAGACAGAAAAAATAAGAAATACTATGGTTTTAAAATAAACTACATATACGTACATATATGTATATCTGCGTGTGTGTGTTTATTTAAAAGTACTTGTCAGAAAGTGACCTCATCTCCCAAGCAAAGATTGGATACAAATGTCTCTCAAATTCCTCACACCATGACAATTCTATGAAAAGAAAATCCCCAAATCTTGCTTTAGTCTCTCAGTAGGATTTTTTTGTTTTAATTGACCATAAGAGTGCCTCTTTTGATGATCATTCGTTTTCATTTTTCTTGTCTAAATTTAAGCCTTTATTGTTCCCAGCTTCTCCTGGGTATAAACTGACATGACTTTCATTTCACCTCCCGGGATCACTTGGTGAGGAGGGAGAGAGAGCTGCTGACAGAAACGAGGACGCCTTTTAACTTTTCCTCCATCTCTGGGTCAGGCTCCCCTCTCCAACCCAGTGCACGCAACCTCCAGACTTAAAGGCCAATGGCTTAAAATAACTGGCCAGCTAGACAAACTTCACATCATATAGAAGCAAACAAACCTGCACCAGGAGTTCTGGTTCTGACATATTCTGCCGCCAGTCAGTGTGTAGACTGGGTCTTGCCCTGTGTCTCATTTGACTTCTTTCAACATCGGTTTTCTGATCTTCATGTGAGGTAGTAAGATTTTTCCAGTTCTAAAACCCTGCAATATATAACCATCTGAACAACCTGCCCATGTGCCAATAGCTGAGAAATCCTTTCTTTATGCCATACAGATTAAGTCATATTCAGTCAAAAATCCACTAATTTTGCTTGGATAAGTGGTCTCCCTGGCCAAGGGTAGGGCTGTTACCTGAGGGACCAGTGTGTGTAAGTTTCCTAGGCACTCGCCCTGATTTTGCTAAATGTAGAGAAAACTCTGCTTAGCGGAGTAACTCCCAGGCACGAAGGTGTGCAAGACAAGCAACCCCGCGCAGGGCCACCGCTCTCCCAGGGCTGTGCACAGAGTCCCTGCCTCCTGGCCTGCTGCTCAGCAAGCGGCTGAGAGCACCAGGCTGCGCTCATACGTCTCAGCCCAGCCGACCCTGGTGATGGGCAGACTGTGGTCTTCTGTACCCGGGAGGACTGAGCTTGCTGGTGGGCCGGTCCAAGGCTCTCTCTTGGTCCATAGAAACATGAGGCAGAGTTGGGGTTTGGAAGCAGGAAAAAAAGAAAGGGGAAATGCACAGAGGAGGATTAAATCGTCGTAATCCTGCAGGCCCCAGTTAGTGGTCCACGTGGCTTGGCGAGAGGGTGGAATTAAAGCATGGACTTCCTTCTGAGCAGGCTTCCCAGGGCAGGCTCGGATTCCTGTAAACATAGGAGAGTATATTCAGTATTGTATAATAACTTATAACGGAAAATAATCGGAAAATGTGTGTGTGTATATATATATATACAAATAAATCACTTTGCTGTACACCAGAAATTAACACTAACTGTAAATCAACTATACGTCAATAAAAAAAATAACCAGATGATGCCCAAGGTCCTTTCCATTAAAAAAAAAAAATTCCATAGTAATTCTTCTACTGTTTTTGGTCTCTCCGCCTCTCACTGGTGCGATGTAATCGGCCTCTCGTTGTAATTCTGATGTTAAACATATTCATCCCAGCTGTTAGATTTTTAAAATACTGTGTTCAGTGATACAGCCAAACACATTTTCTTATGTCTAAGAGGTATTTGATATACTCAGGATGTTGGCATTATACGGTAAATATTTAAATGTAATCCTTTTTTTAAGTTGCTCTGTCATATGTTAGCCATTATCATAATTCATTAAGCTCCATGGAGGGGCTAGATGTGCCAGTAGCAAGACAATAGTTGGGATTTACAATCTGTTGGAATTGTAGGTTAGAGGCAGATCAGGAATGGAAATGAGGATGTGGGTCACACAAATATGGCATCTAGAGGATGACTGAGAACTGAGCAGAGAGGCTTATCAGAGGCTGGCAGCACCGTTGTCCTACAAAGGCTGTAGAGACAATACCAAGATTTTTAAGGAAATGGTTCAGTAATCATGAAGAAGCCAGAAATGGTATTCTAAGCAAAGGTTTGCTGTGAGATTGGCAAGTTGAAAAGAGCAAGGGATTTTAAAATGGATAAAATGAATAGCATCCTTAATCACAACAAGATGTATAGCTTGGGGAGGTAATGTAACACACTGAGACTTGGTGCCCTCAAATGCAAATGGGCGTGATATATTATCAAGTAATTATGGAGATGAAGGTGATTAATAAGGAATGCCTACCAAAGATAAATTTATTATTATTTTAATACCTGTGGTGAATCTATGTTTCAGAGTTTATAGAATAATCTTCATTTCCAATCCTCTATAATCCTCCTAACCTAATTCATACTTGTCAAACAGTAAATCTCAATTTTCTGTTGCAACAATATGGCATACGTGATAGGTTAGTGAGTGTTGGACATTGAGTGAATAAAATGGATGAAGCACAACTTCAGGATAAGTAATAATGGCTTTCAAAAATCAAATAATGTTAAATTCAGGATGCAGCTTTTGGGGCACAAGTTTAAAAATATCTAATATGTGTATTTATTGTAAGGAAGAAGGTAAAGTGTGACAAACAGGTGTCTCTAACATGATAAATTGTTTCACATACACACACACACACACATATGCACACACTCTGCATTCATAAAAAAAGAAAGAAATTAGATTAAACAAGAAGTATAGAGTCACAGCATGCATGTGACAGTGTCTAGAACATCCCAAGGTCCTGTGAATATTTGAGGATTACAGGCTTTCTCTCTGCTCCCAGATCTTCTATAAAGATAATTTCGGTGTCAACTGAATGATCCATCTGACTGCATGGCTTCTAAGGGACAGTATAAATCATGCTTTCCTGTGCTTTGCATGCCTCATTTTTTTTTTAATATTAAAAAGTGGACATCTTAGATCGTATATTTTAACAACATGGATATTGATTCCCACCTCCCCTCACCCGCCCAGGGCTTGTTGTCATTTGCTTATGTATTTGTCTTGTGACCTGAATAGACTATTTCCGTGAAGTCTATTTCCTGCTCAGTGTGAAATGTCTCTGCTCACTCACTGTGGGCTCAGCCTTGGACACGTGGACAGGACCCAGAGGTGATGGAGGTTTTGGAGGGCTCTCTGTATCTGTCTCTTTCCCTGGTCTCTCTGCTAAGCTGTCTGCCACTTTTGGTATCACACTCAGCTCTTAGGCCCCCGCTAATGCTGACTGCTTACTGTTTTCAACAACGTCCTAGGGCATAAATGGCTCTGCAGGCTAATGTGATTAAACCTGGGCCCCTTTACAGGGCTCTTTTTTTTTTTTTTTTTAAACATCTTTATTGAAGTATAATTGCTTTACAATGGTGTGTTAGCTTCTGCTTTATAACAAAGTGAATCAGTTATACATATACATATGTTCCCATATCTCTTCCCTCTTGCATCTCCGTCCCTCCCACCCTCCCTATCCCACCCCTCTAGGTGGTCACAAAGCACCGAGCTGATCTCCCTGTGCTATGCGGCTGCTTCCCACTAGCCATCTATTTTACATTTGGTAGTGTATATATGTCCATGACACTCTCTCAACAGGGCTCTTTTTGAGGCCAGTCCCTGGGGTTTGTTCTGACATATCTTCCCGGCTCTTTCCTTGGCTGGTTCTTTCTGGTAAACTAGCTAGACTACTATTTAGATCTTTGCTCTCATGGGGTGACTGGCTTCTTAATTGCTTACCACCAGAATCTCCTCTGTTTTTGAGAAAGTCTTTAGGTTTGAATCTCACTACATTCTGTCCTGAATAACAGCAGTTTCTTCGGGGAGAACTTCTGATCTTCCTGTTATGTTGGCCTGTCTCTCTCTCCCCTTCAGCAAAGTGTCTAAGCCACTTCTCCAGAGCTAGGGGCTGGGACAGTGGCCTGCTTCTCCTGGGGTGACATCCCAGCTCTCTGAGCTGGTCTCTGGGTGGAGGCGATCATCTGTGATCTTCTTGACTCACCTCTCCTGCTGTGGGACCTCCACCCTCAAAGGAACTGGAACAATGGCTATTGGAGCTGCAGCTTTGTGCACATGGGGTAGAGTCTCTGTCCTGTGGGACAGTGGATGGAGGAAAAGAGTCCCCGACCTCTTTCCAACCTCCACAGATTAGCAGGAATGGAAGAAGAAATGGTACTATTTTTGTCTTTCGATACTATAAGCCGTTTCCCTTCATCTCTTCTAAAAATTGAAACAGTTTCTGCATAAGACAATTAGTTCTTGCTAACTATCTGTCAAGCGGGTGAACAAAAATGTCAGCCATAATTATGTTCACAGCTCCAGCTTTGGCATTTAAGTTAATCTGGAAAACACTCACTTTCCTAGGAGATATTATGTAACCGGGACTAAGATTCAACCATGGCTCACTGTCAGGTCTTGTTCTACTTAAGTTTTAGCTAAGAGTGTTACTTGACAACTGTGAATGTGTTGCTTTGCCCTGTGTCTACGAGAGGGAAGCTTTACAGAGTCTAACATTTGTCGGGTGAAGCTGTTATCAGAGGAATCTATTTTTAGGTCCTGTTCATAACTCCATAGTTAAGTTTTCAGGTGTTGTCATTAATATTCTGTCTCCTGTTTCCACAGAGAAGAGTTTAAGGATTGTTTCCTTAAATTGAGAAAATCAATGTGTCCCATAAATACAAGCAATATGGGGAAAATCAGCAATTTGTTCAGTTATTTACAAATGATTTATTGCATCTTTACTACATGAAAGTCCATGTGCTAGGAACTGGGGATCCAGTCGTGAGTAAAATCCAGATCTGACCAGTATTCTTAATGGAGCTTACAGGCTAGTGGGCAGCACAGACGTTAGTAAAAAATATAACACAAAAAATAAATTTTTTTCTGGAAATATAGGGACTATGAGAGTTAACTGGTTTGCATCTTCACACAAGATTTTTAAGTTCCATCTGTATCTTCCATAATAGTGTAAGATAATTTCAAATTACCCCTTTTGGTTGCTGGTTGTTAACTCTTGGTCGCTAAATTAAATTTCATATGGTAATATATGTGATGTACATACAAAATGCCTGGCATTTAGTAGGTGAGCCACAGATGTCAATTTTCTTCCAAGTCCTGTTTCCTTTGCCACAAAGGAAAGGAAAAATCTGATGTTCTATCTGAGATACTGCTTATTTCTGGCTATTTCTAAAATTCTTCATGATGTCCAGCTTTTCAACTGAGACTCTTCTAGCTTTGTCATGAAGAGGCTAGTGTATAATTTATATTACCCTCTGTGTTGGAAATGCCTGATTGCTTCATTTTAATGTTACTGAGACAGAGATCTTCTTTTCTCATGCTTAAAATGAGTCCCTGAAATAGTGTTCCTTAAACTGGAATTTACCCTTGAGAGTCAGTAGACATATTTTGCGGGGAGTCAGGGAGTCTTTACAATAGTTAAAATTCTATATTGAAATTGTATCTATCTGTATCTATATCTATCTTTCTACCATCATCAACATCATCATAATCTATCATCTATCTATAAATATGTATATGTGTGTGTACCTATATCCATCTTCCTGTATGCCTTTATGTCCTAGATCATTCAGGTAACCTGAATTTGTGTTCATGATCACACTGATGACAAAGGATCCTCTAAATTTCTCAGCTTTAACTTTTAATGTATTTTCTCACCCAGGATCTGTGGCTCTGTGGGTCTTTTCTCTCTCTCGCTCCTTGCACTTAACTTCCTTTTATCCTGTGTTTTGTTAACTTTTGCTGTGTGAGGATATTATTGCTTGGGGGGAAGGTTGTGTTTGAGTGTGTGTATGTACCCCCCTCTGCACACATTTCATGTGTGGATGTTATATAAGGAACACATATTTGTTTACTGGATGGATATGGATGTCTTTTACTTTATACTATGCTGGAGAAACATGACCGGTGGACCACACTATGGAATCTGTTAAGACTGAACAGCCTAGTCTTTGGGACATAAACTATTAAGATTGTCTGATTCCGTGTGTAGAGCAAATACCATGCAGGTTCATTTTCTCTTGAACAGAATGGATGATCTTTCCTCTTCTGTCTGATCAAGGGTGGATGTTAATCTTGAAGCTACTCTTGCACAGAGGAGAGGATGAGGGCAGGAGAGGGGATGTGGGATGAGTGGAGAAATTTCCTCTGTCTTTTAGGCTGCTGGATAGTTAGGCAGGACTCAAAGCCACAGCGACTCATGAGGGCATTCCTAAGAGCAGGGGGTCATTTTTGTCCAGCTGTTTGGATAGAACCAAGAAGCAGTGCAAAAGGGACCTCATAGGCTCTAGGAAGAGCCATAACTACCACCACAATCAGCAATCCCATCACCCAAAAGTTATGTTTTTCCCTTTGCAGTCAAACTCCTCCCTACCTTGACTCTGGCAATCACTGATATGCTTTTTGTCTATACATTAGTTTTGGTTTTCTTAGAATTTCACATAAGTGAAGTCATACAGAATGAACTACTTTATATCTTTCTTCTCTCACTCAGTATAATATTTTTGATACTTATCCATGTTGTGGGCATAAGTAATTTACTTCTTTCTATGGCTGAGCAGTATTCTATTGTATGATTATACAGCAATTTATCTATTCAACTGTTGATGAATGTTTGGGTTGTTTCCAATTGTTTGTGATTATGAATAAAGCTGGTATGATTATTCCTATACAAGTCCCATGTGTACATGTTTTTATTCTGGGGGGATTGTTAAGTCATATGATAAATATCTATGAAATGTTATATGAAACTGTGAAACTATTTTCCAAAGTCGTTTTACTATTTTGAAATCCCACCAGCAATGTATGAGAATTCAAGTTGCTCTATATCTTTGCAAATACTTGGTGTTGTTGGCATTTTACATTTGTTTTTCTTTTTAAACTTATTAATTATTAATTTTATTTAGTCATTCTAGTGAATAGAACCAAGTTGACCAGGCCAGTTGAGACTCAAGTCATAATAATTTCAGGATGAAGAAAGGGTTGTTATAGTATTTTGTAATCATAGGATGATGAAATGTGTAACATATGGAATACATAGAATAATGATTTTTCTCTTAAAAATCAATATCAGGAACAATATGCTGTGGAACAGAGTCTTAACCACCTCTTTTCCTTACTACCATACACACAGTTGAGGAGAAACTGGAGCATTTTGGCCAAGAGAGATTAATTGTACATATTGTGAGTCCAACTTCATCCTTCATGGCCATGGGATTCTGGCATTGAAGCTGGGGACATTACTGTTCCTCTTGGTTGTTGCTGTCACTCTAGAATCATACTGTGAGATTTTCCTTGACTGTGGTTTCCAGGGTGTTGAAACGATAGAGATGCAGGGTCTATAATAGCTGCGCTCCTTATTAAGCAATAATTTAATAGCAGAGAAAGTTGAATGGATTTTCAGCTCCCTCAAAAGAGTATATAGTTCTTGCCGGTATTTGGGGGATAGATTCTCAGAGCATTATTAAACATCGTACACAGTGCTTGGATCCATTATTATTGTTATTTTGTAGGATTTTAGTTTAAATGAAAACCAGATTCTGTCACCTCACTAGGGTTTTAGTGGGAGTAAATATGTATCCACTCTGGGCTCATCAATTTTTCTTCTTTATTATTTTTTTTCATCCACGACTGGCAGGAACTAAGTCCTTAGAAAACAATGTTTGGTATAGCATTGCAAGTCTGACTTGGTTTAAGGCACTCTAAGAAAATATTGTTGAAAATAAGACTCCTCAGTAAGGATTGCACTGTGAGGTTTTACACACCAGTTTAGACAGAACTCAGATTTTGCTGTACCTTGTTCTTCCAATCTATAGTCACATGATCGGAAGCTTGCCCCTCAATAGGTTTCTATAACCACCAACTGTGGGGTCTTGAGAACCCGTTCCATGCGAGCACATTGCTTGCAGTCAGCCTCACCCCTATCCTAATGAAATCTCCCTGTGGAGAAATGAGCTGCCTAGCTCTGAAATGGGATCCCCATTCTCCAGCACCAGGCTCACGTTTCCGAAGCCTGGCTCGGTCAAGGCCGGCAATCTGGGGAACAAGTGTAACAATAGACAGAGATTCCAGTGAGGATGAGGGAGGGAAAACGCTGAATGAATAGACTAGAGGCATGGGAAAGCATCTGAGTTTTCCCACTATGTTTTTGTTTTTGTTTTTCTCTCTTCTATTCATTGCTCTGATTTATTTCTTAAAATTTATTTTTTAATTGAGCTATTATTGACACATAGACTCATCTACTTGAAGTGTACACTTTGATAAGTTTTGACATAAGCATATACCCATGGTATCATCACTACATTTAAGAGAGTTAACATATCTTTCACCCCAAAAGTGTCCCTGTGACCCTTTGTAATCTATTCCCTCTGCCCCTCCTTCTTCAGGCAACCACTGAGCTGCTTGCTTTCTGTCACTATACATTAGTTTGTATTTTCTAAAATTTTCTATGAATGGAATCTGACAATGTGTACTCTCTCTCTCTTTTTTTTTTTTTACATCTTAATTGGAGTATAATTGCTTTACAATGGTGTGTTAGTGTCTGCTTCATAACAAAGTAAATCAGTTATACGTACACATACATCCCCACATCTCCTCCCTCTTGAGTCTCCCTCCTTCCCACCCTCCCTATCCCACGCCTCTAGGTGGTCACAAAGCACCGAGCTGATCTCCCTGTGCTATGCGGCTGCTTCCCACTAGCTATCTATTTTACGTTTGATAGTGTATATATGTCCATGTTACTCTCTCACTTTGTCCCAGCTTACCCTTCCCCCTCCCTGTATCCTCAAGTCCATTCTCTAGTAGGTCTGTGTCTTTACTCCCGTCTTGCCCCTAGGTTCTTCATAACCTTTTTGTGTTTTTTTTTTAGATTCCATATATATGTGTTAGCATACAGTATTTGTTTTTACTTCACTCTGTATGACAGACTCTAGGTCCAACGACCTGACTACAAATAACTGAATTTCGTTTCTTTTTATGGCTGAGTAATATTCCACTGTATATATGTTCCACAACTTCTTTATCCATTCATCTGTTGTTGGACACTTAGGTTGCTTCCATGTCCTGGCTACTGTAAATAGAGCTGCAATAAACATTTTGGTACATGACTCTTTTTGAATTATGGTTTTCTCAGGGTATATGCCCAGTAGTGGGATTGCTGGGTCATATGGTAGTTCTATTTTTAGTTTTTTAAGGAACCTCCATACTGTTCTCCATAGTGGCTGTATCAATTTACATTCCCACCAACAGTGCAAGAGGGTTCCCTTTTCTCCACACCCTCTCCAGCATTTATTGTTTGTAGATTTTTTGATGATGGCCATTCTGACTGGTGTGAGGTGATACTTCACTGTACTTTTGATTTACATTTCTCTAATGATTAGTGATGTTGAGCATCCTTTCATGTGTTTGTTGGCAATCTGTATATCTTCTTTGGAGAAATGTCTATTTAGGTCTTCTGCCCATTTTTGGATTGGGTTGTTTGTTTTTTTGATATTGAGCTGCTTGTAAATTTTGGAGTTTAATCCTTTGTCAGTTGCTTCATTTGCAAATATTTTCTCCCATTCTGAGGGTTGTCTTTTCATCTCGTTTATGTTTTCCTTTGCTGTGCAAAAGCTTTTAAGTTTC
Source organism: Eubalaena glacialis (assembly GCF_028564815.1). Classification (NCBI taxonomy): domain Eukaryota; kingdom Metazoa; phylum Chordata; class Mammalia; order Artiodactyla; family Balaenidae; genus Eubalaena; species Eubalaena glacialis. The sequence goes on along the minus strand of NC_083729.1, from coordinate 4,550,621 downwards.
ATTAGATTCCATTTGTTTATTTTTGTTTCTATTTCCATTTCTCTAGGAGGTGGGTCAAAAAGGATCTTGCTGTGATTTATTTCATAGAGTGTTCTGCCTATGTTTTCCTCTAAGAGTTTGATAGTCTCTGGCCTTACATTTAAGTCTTTAATCCATTTTGAGTTTATTTTTGTATATGGTGTTAGGGAGTGTTCTAATTTCATTCTTTTACATGTAGCGGTCCAGTTTTCCCAGCACAACTTATTGAAGAGGCTGTCTTTTCTCCACTGTATATTCTTGCCTCCTTTATCAAAGATAAGGTGACCATATGTGCGTGGGTTTATCTCTGGGCTTTCTATCCTGTTCCATTGATCTATATTTCAGTTTTTGTGCCAGTACCATACTGTCTTGATTACTGTAGCTTTGTAGTATAGTCTGAAGTCAGGGAGACTGATTCCCCCAGCTCAGTTTTTCTTTCTCAAGATTGCTTTGGCTATTCGGGGTCTTTTGTGTTTCCATACAAATTGTGAAATTTTTTGTTCTAGTTCTTTGAAAAATGCCAGTGGTAGTTTGATAGGGATTGCATTGAATCTGTAGATTGCTTTGGGTAGTAGAGTCATTTTCACAATGTTGATTCTTCCAATCCAAGAACATGGTATATCTCTTCATCTATTTGTATCATCTTTAATTTCTTTCATCAGTGTCTTATAATTTTCTGCATACAGGTCTTTTGTCACCTTAGGTAGGTTTATACCTAGATATTTTATTCTTTTTGTTGCAATGGTAAATGGGAGCGTTTTCTTAATTTCACTTTCAGATTTTTCATCATTAATGTATAGGAATGCTAGAGATTTCTCTGCATTAATTTTGTATCCTGCTACTTTACCAAATTCATGGATTAGCTCTAGTAGTTTTCTGGTAACATCTTTAGGATTCTCTATGTATAGTATCATGTCATCTGAAAACAGTGACAGCTTTACTTCTTCTTTTCCAATTTGGATTCCTTTTATTTCTTTTTCTTCTCTGATTGCTGTGGCTAACACTTCCAAAACTATGTTGAATAATAGTGGTGAGAGTGGGCAACCTTGTCTTGTTCCTGATCTTAGTGGAAAAGGTTTCAGCTTTTCACCATTGAGGATGATGTTGGCTGTGGGTTTGTCATATATGGCCTTTATTATGTTGAGGAAAGCTCCCTCTGTGCCTATTTTCTGGATGGTTTTTATCATAAATGGGTGTTGAATTTTGTCGAAAGCTTTGTCTGCATCTATTGAGATGATCATATGGTTTTTCTCTTTCAATTTGTTAATATGGTGTATCGCATTGATTGATTTGCCTATATTGAAAAATCCTTGCATTCCTGGGATAAACCTCACTTGATCATGGTGTATCATCCTTTTAATGTGCTGTTGGATTCTGTTTGCTAGTATTTTGTTGAGGATTTTTGCATCTATGTTCATCAGTGATATTGGCCTGTAGTTTTCTTTCTTTGTGACATCTTTGTCTGATTTTGGTATCAGGGTGATGGTGGCCTCGTAGAATGAGTTTGGGAGTGTTCCTCTCTCTGCTATATTTTGGAAGAGTTTGAGAAGGATAGGTGTTAGCTCATCTCTAAATTTTTGATAGAATTCGACTGTGAAGCCATCTGGTCCTGGACTTTTGTTTGTTGGAAGATTTCTAATCACAGTTTCAATTTCAGTGCTTGTGATTGGTCTGTTTATATTTTCTATTTCTTCCTGGGTCAGTCTCAGAAGGTTGTGCATTTCTAAGAATTTGTCCATTTCTTCCAGGTTGTCCATTTTACTGGCATCTATTTGTTTGTAGTAATCTCTCATGATCCTTTGTATTTCTGCAGTGTCAGTTGTTACTTCTCCTTTTTCATTTCTAATTCTATTGATTTGAGTTTTCTCCCTTTTTTTCTTGATGAGTCTGGCTAATGGTTTATTAATTTTGTTTATCTTCTCAAAGAACCAGCTTTTAATTTTATTGATCTTTGCTATCATTTCCTTCATTTCTGATCGGATCTTTATGATTTCTTTCCTTCTGCTAACTTTGGGGTTTTTTTTGTTCTTCTTTCTCTAGTTGCTTTAGGTGTAAGGTTAGGTTGTTTATTTGAGATGTTTCTTGTTTCTTAAGGTAGGATTGTATTGCTATAAACTTCCCGCTTAGAACTGCTTTTGCTGCATCCCATAGGTTTTGGGTAGTCGTGTTTTCATTGTCATTTGTTTCTAGGTATTTTTTTATTTCCTTTTTGATTTCTTCAGTGATCTCTTGGTTATTAAGTAGTGTATTGTTTAGCCTCCATGTGTTTGTATTTTTTACAGATTTTTTTCCTTTAATTGATATCTAGTCTCATAGCGTTGTGGTCAGAAAAGATACTTGATACGATTTCAATTTTCTTAAATTTAACAAGGCTTGATTTGTGACACAAGATATGAACTATCCTGGAGAATGTTCCATGCACACTTGAGAAGAATATGTATTCTGTTGTTTTTGGATGGAATGTCCTATAAATATCAATGAAGTCTATCTTGTTTAATGTATCATTTAAAGCTTGTGTTTCCTCATTTATTTTCAGTTTGGATGATCTGTCCATTGGTGAAAGTGGGGTGTTAAATCCCTTACTATGATTGTGTTACTGTTGATTTCCCCTTTTATGGCTGTTAGTATTTGCCTTATGTATTGAGGTGCTCCTATGTTGGGTGCATAAATATTTACAATTGTTATATTTTCTTGGATTGATCCCTTGACATTATGTAGTGTCCTTCTTTTTCTCTTGTAATAGTCTTTATTTTAAAGTCTATTTTGTCTGACATGAGAATTGCTACTCCAGCTTTCTTTTGATTTCTGTTTGTATGGAATATCTTTTTCCATCCCCTCACTTTCAGTCTGTACGTGTCCATAGGTCTGAAGTGGGCCTCTTGTAGACAGCATATATACAGGTCTTGTTTTTGTATCCATTCAGCCAGTCTATGTCTTTTGGTTGGAGCATTTAATCCATTTACATTTAAGGTAGTTATCGATATGTATGTTCTTATTACCATTTTCTTAATTGTTTTTGGTTTGTTATTGTAGGTCTTTTCCTTCTCTTGTGTTTCCTGCCTAGAGAAGTTCCTTTAGCATTTGTTGTAAAGCTGGTTTGGTGGTGCTGAATTCTCTTAGCTTTTGCTTGTCTGTAAAGGTTCTAATTTCTCCATCAAATCTGAATGAGATCCTTGCTGGGTAGAGTAATCTTGGTTGTAGGTTTTTCTCCTTCATCACTTTAAATATGTCCTGCCACTCCCTTCTGGCTTGCAGAGTTTCTGCTGAAAGATCAGCTGTTAACCTTATGGGGATTCCCTTGTGTGTTATTTGTTGTTTTTCCCTTGCTGCTTTTAACATTTTTTCTTTGTATTTAATTTTGGATAGTTTGATTAATATGTGTCTTGGCATGTTTCTCCTTGGATTTATCCTGTATGGGACTCTCTGTGCTTCCTGGACTTGATTAACTATTTCCCTTCCCATATTAGGGAAGTTTTCAACTATAATCTCTTCAAATATTTTCTCAGTCCCTTTCTTTTTCTCTTCTTCTTCTGGGACCCCTATAATTTGAATGTTGGCGTGTTTAACGTTGTCCCAGAGGTCTCTGAGACTGTCCTCAATTCTCTTCATTCTTTTTTCTTTATTCTGCTCTGCAGTAGTTATTTCCACTATTTTATCTTTCAGGTCACTTATCTGTTCTTCTGCCTCAGTTATTCTGTTATTGATCCCTTCTAGAGAATTTTTAATTTCATTTAATGTGTTGTTCATCACTGGTTGTTTGCTCTTTAGTTCTTCTAGGTCCTTGTTAAACGTTTCTTGTATTTTCTCCACTCTATTTCCAAGATTTTGGATCATACTTACTATCATTATTCTGAATTCTTTTTCAGGTAGACTGCCTATTTCCTCTTCATTTGTTAGGTCTGGTGTGTTTTGACCCTGCTCCTTCATCTGCTGTGTGTGTTTCTCTGTTTTCTCATGTTGCTTAACTTACTGTGTTTGGGGTCTCCTTTTTGCAGGCTGCCGGTTCATAGTTCCTGTTGTTTTTGGTGTCTGACCCCAGTGGCTTAAGTTGGTTCAGTGGGTTGTGTAAGCTTCCTGGTAGAGGAGACTAGTGCCTGTGTTCTGGTGGATGAGGCTGGATCTTGTCTTTCTGGTCGGAAGGTCCAAGTCTGGTGGTGTGTTTTGGGGGTGTCTGTGGCCTTATTATGATTTTAGGCAGCCTCTCTGGTAATGGATGGGGCTGTGTTCCTGTCTTGCTAGTTGTTTGGCATAGGGTGTCCAGCACTGTAGCTTGCTGGTCGTTGAGTGAAGCTGGGTCTTGGTATTGAGATGGAGATCTCTGGGAGATTTTCACCATTTGATATCATGTGGAGCTGGGAGGTCTCTTGTGGACCAATGTCCTGAACTTGGCTCTCCCACCTCAGAGGCACAGCCCTGATGCCTGGCTGGAGCACCAAGAGCCTGTCATCCACACGGCTCAGAATAAAAGGGAGAAAAAAAAAGAAAGAAAGAAAGATAAAATAAAATAAAGTAAAGTAAAATAAAGTTATTAGAATAAAAATAAGTATTAAAAAATTTTTTTTAAAAAGTAAAAAAAAGAAAAGAACGAAAGAAGTGAGCAACCAAACCAAAAAAGAAATCCACCAATGATAACAAGTGCTAAAGACTATACTAAAAAAAAAAAAAAAAAAAAGGACAGACATAACCCTAGGACAAATGGTAAAATCAAAGCTATACAGACAAAATCACACACAGAAGCCTACACATACACACTCACAAAAAGAGAGAAAGGGGAAAAAAAAAAAATATATATATATATATATATATATATATATATATATATAGTTGCTCCCAAAGTCCACCTCCTCAATTTGGGATGATTCGTTGTCTATTCAGGTATTTCACAGATGCAGGTACATCAGGTTGACTGTGGGGATTTAATCTGCTGCTCCTGAGGCTGCTGGGAGAGATGTCCCTTTCTCTTCTTTGTTCGTACAGCTCCCGGGGTTCAGCTTTGGATGTGGACCCGCCTCTGCGTGTAGGTCGCCTGAGGGCGTCTGTTCCCCGCCCAGACAGGACGGGGTTAAAGGAGCAGCTGCTTCGGGGGCTCTGGCTCACTCAGGCCGGGGGGAGGGAGCGGTACGGAGGAGGCGGGGCGAGCCTGCGGCGGCAGAAGCCGGCGTGACGTTGCAGCAGCCCGAGGCGCGCCGTGCGTTCTCCCGGGGAAGTTGTCCCCGGATCACGGGACCCTGGCCGTGGCGGGCTGCACAGGCTCCCGGGAGGGGCGGTGTGGAGAGTGACCTGTGCTCGCACACAGGCTTCTTGGTGGCGGCAGCAGCAGCCTTAGCGTCTCATGCCCGTCTCTGGGGTCCGCGCTGATGGCCGCGGCTCGCGCCCGTCTCTGGAGCTCGTTTAGGCGGCGCTCTGAATCCCCTCTCCTCGCGCACCGTGAAACAAAGAGGTAAGAAAAAGTCTCTTGTCTCTTCGGCAGCTCCAGACTTCCCACTATTTTTTGAATAATCCTTTTGGCCTAAAGACAGTTGGGTTAACAGTTAAGATGGTCCAGACCAGAATGGCAACAGGAATAGGGAAACCTGGTGAATTTACAGGGAATAATCAAAAGACCTAAGGATCTGTTTCCCTCTCTTCTCCTTCTCTTCCCACTCCACAAGACCCAGCTCCGATGAAGCCTTAGACCCAAGTGCTTGCTCTGTGGGAGAATGGGGTGGGTTTCAGTACCGTAGGGATGTAGGATACAGCACCGGTCCATCCCTTATCAGAGCTGTGATTTAACTTCTCTGAGCCTTGCTTTCCTCCGCAATAAAACAGAGATTATAATCACTAGCTGCTATGAGAATTAAATAAGAATGAATGTTTAAAACATAGAAAAATGAACAAATACTAGTTACTACACCCGTCGAATGAATCTTCATAGATATCACACCCACCAGCTTATCTTATAGGTGAAGCCACTGAAAGTCTAGAAATAAAAGTCTGCCTGACCTCGTTCCTCCTTAAATGTTGGCTTCCCAGGCATCTTTTGATCTGTCCCTTGTTACTCTGGGTCCTCTTTTTAACCCAATTTCTATAATGAAGTGATTTATCTCCTCCCATGACTTCTTTTTTTGGGGCGGGGGTAGGTTTAAAAAATAAATTTTATTGTTATGAGAAAATTCTCCTAATGCAATGTAAAAAGAAAAAAAAAACAAGTTTAGAGATCAAAAAACACATTCATTATTATTATATGATTATAATTTATGAAAAATTACACATTTAGATGGTAAAAATTAAAAGCAACTGGAGTAAAACATTCATATTTTTTTCTGGGGTGATAGAATTATACTGGATTTTATATCATTTTCATATTCATATTTTCTGATTTCTCAGGTAAACATTTATTATTTTTCTAAATGCTTATATTTATAAACCATGACTTTTAAGTATCACCGAGTTACTGGTAAAGCCCAACTCTACCTCCCAACCAGTCCTCACTCTCTCTTCCCAGTTTTAGCAAATATCTTGGCAGGAGTGGGAAGCGGACAGTCATGCCTACCAGGGATGTGAGCTGCCCAAGTCATAACGTTGGGCTCCTCCTGGTGCCCAACACAGGATTATCAATCTAACTCCAGGGGCACTTCCTCTAGAAATTTCTTCCTGTGCAGATGCTGTGAGTGACCACCCACACCTTAGAACAAGGATTCTCAAATTAAGGAGTGCAGACCCCCTGGAATCTGCAGATGTAAACTCAAGAAATAGTGCCCTTTATGGGAGTTAAAATATAATTATTTTCATTTTAATGGCAATCTTAACAAAAGTTTTGCCAGTTGTAAAGATAAAAGTGTCCACAGAAACTAACACACCATTGTAAAGCAATTATACTCCAATAAAGGTGTTAAAAAAAAAAGCTGTGCCCTCTTATATCAATAACTTATAATGGAAAGATATTTTCCTATAATGGGGCTGATCTCACATGAGCATGTGTTTTTAAATGGGCCTGTGGACTCCTGGTGTCCATGAACATATTTCTGTGGGGTCTGAGAGAATTTCTTCTCTTTAAAAGGATTATTTCCTTTATTCAAATTTTAGAAACATTGTGACACATCTGGGACAGTTTACTTCAGAATTTAGAAATAACAAAAATATCTTGACTTATTATTATTATTATTTTTTATTTTTACAGTGTGGTCTGAGTCTCTCTTCCCCAGAGCATCAATCATAGATTATAACTCTCCCCTGGGAAAACTCAGAACCCCTCTTTAACGGGGGGTGGTAATTCCCTTGTAAACTGTACAGTGCCCCATAAATATTTGCTACAGGCATAGCAAAAAGTTATTGTAGTTATAAGCCCCCATCAGAAGTCTAAAATCTTACTTAATTGCAGTGAGAAAAAGTCTTGATTCATTTAATATTTTGTGCAAGAAATGCCGTGTGAAGATATTTTCTTTAAATCTGATTCAGACTCCAAGCCTCCATGGTGTGAAGATGATGGGAACATACAACAGAGCCATCACTGAGCTCCAATAATATAATTGGGATTCCAGACTGCACAGGTCTTGGGTCCACACAATGCAGATCATTATCAAAGGCCCTTCCGGACTTCACACACCGGCTAACACTGAGATGCTCTTGGTCCAAGAGGTGCTGACCCCTGAGCCTGGAAGCTCTGACAGGTCTATGCCACTTACAGCACTGGACTCTTTGCTGTGACCTTGAGCTCCTGGCCTTGGTTTAAACTGTCTGACAGCAGTGAACACCATTTTTCTTGGAGGTCCAGGTATCTGTTCAGCAAGGGGTGAGGGAGCTGACCAAGATGATGTGCAGTTCTCATCTTCTCAGGAAAGGGTGAGGGAGTTGACCAAGAGACCTTCCTACACCTGCAAAACCGACTGATGTGCAGTTCTTCTGAAGCAGGACTGTATCTCTCGCCTATTCCCCTATGCTTTTAGCCCCCGAAGACGCTCTTCCTTCACCTCTCTTTCTGAGATACCATGCATACTCTCTATAATATGTTTTAAGTATGGTGAGGCCAAATCTTTGACATTTAGAGGGTTCAGTTTAATATGTTTAATTTCATTCAATTTATTCAAACTCTGAGCCCTAATCCGGCTAGGTTGTATTTTAGAGATGATTGGAATTCTTCCACTTTATTTGCATTGCACAAGAACACGGCCCCCATCAAATGTTGGAAGGGTCTTTAATCTGTAGTCCATTGGGGTTACCATTAACATCTTGACTGTCCCAGGCCTCCTAGTTTTTCACGACTAGGCAGCCTAGCTCTGCGGCTCCTGTGCTCTGCTTGGGTCCTAGGAACCCGGACCCAGCTACCTTCATGGCACCCTTGTCCACTCCATCATCTCATCACTTCTTTGGGTTCTGAGACAAAGCCAGCTACAGGGCCCTATGACTCACAGGATCTCATGTCTATACCCCTTCCAAGATCTGGGAATCCTTGATTTTTCTCTTGTCCCCTTCAACAAATTTCAACTCTTTTCCTTTTAACCAGTATAATTTGAGGCAATCTGCTTGGAATGGAGTTTGTTAAAAAAGTAAAACCAAAAACTATAATTAATAATTAGGGAAATTTTCCTGCTAGAAAATTCTAAATAGAGTGCTAGAGAGCTCCAAGATTTGTTTTCCTGCTGAGAATGTGAGGGTGAAGGTTGAAAATAGATTATAACAGATATAAATGGGTAGTCCAGCATATTATCCTGCACTCATTCATTTAATCATTTAACAAATGTGTATTGGGTACCTACTTTGTGCTAGAGACTTGGGTAAATGTGGTAAGGAGAACAATGTAATGGGGAGACAGATAAAGAGAATACCACGTTATCCTATGATAAATGGTCTACATAATGGGAAAAACATGAACACTGATTATGCTGTCCTAGGTTAGAACCCTGACTCGGCCACTTGCCAGGTGTGTGGCCTTTAGGAAGCTCCTTCCCTGATCAGTGTTGTAGAGCTGACTGGTATACATGCCCGGCTTTTAGGGGTTTTCATCTATGTGAGCTCTCATCTGTTATTGAAGGGACTGAAACTTTATCTCTACTTTCGTGACACATTTTCTCCTTCCTAGAAATGTATGAATAGATACTCTTTATACTCAGGGTTTTATTATTATTATCTCATTAACCTTGTTTAATTTGTATTTCCAAATGCTCTTTTCTTGAAAGCTGCTTGCAGATGCCATTAAAGCTCATGGGTTTCTTCTTAGAAAAGAGAGAGAAGATCCAATTTCTAAGTCATCTATCTCTTCCCAGTTGTCGTTCTCAGAAGTTACCTATGAGCAGGCCAGACGCTAGATATTAAGCCTCCCCTTTTTCAGACATTACCATCCACTGAGGAAGTAGGGACCTCAGACACAGTGCAGTCCCTTCAAGTCAGCACCCCGTGGCCAGGTCCTGCTCAGGACACGACGCTTCCTTGAAGCTTCCTTGAATGTATACTATTCCCCGTTTACACAGCATCCCTTGATACATCCAGTCTTTACCTTCCAAGCTAGAATCCAGCTCAGGAAGCCCCAGCTTCTTGACAATGGCTGCCTCTCCTCATATGGGGTGTGTGTGTGTGTGTGTGTGTGTGTGTGTGTTTAGATCTTGCTTTTCTCAGCACCATGTGTTATGTGGACCGTTTGTTTTAATATAAAATACAAAAATCTATTTTGCCTTGGTAATTCCATAACATATTTGGAGACAATTGGAGATGCTCTAAGAATGTTCATTCAGGTAGGAAATAATCATGATTATAATGACAATAGTGACAAGGAATCGAGCAATTATTTTGTGCTAGCTCAGTTCTATATACTACAAATTCCTCTTCTAACCTCCACTTCAATCCTACGAGGTTCCAACCTTACTGTCTTTCTTTTGCAGGTGAAGAAGGCTCATGGATGTAAAGTAATTTGTCTAAAGCCTCTTTAGTGAAATTTATTCTGGTTTTGTCTGACTCTTAAGTTCTCCATTATTTATAGTTTTCCACTCAGTGTTCTTTAAGAATTGGAAATAGAGGACATCTCAAATTTTTTTTTTTAACTTTTTATTTTATATTGGAGTATATTTGATTAACAATGTAGTGATAGTTTCAGGTGTACAGCAAAGTGATTCAGTTATACATATACATGTATCTATTCTTTTTCAAATTCTTTTCCCATTTAGGTTGTCACAGAATATTGAGCAGAGTTCCCTGTGTTATATAGTAGGTCCTTGTTAGTTACCCATTTTAAATATAGTGGTGTGTGCATGTCAATCCCACACTCCCTAACAGAGGACATCTCAAATTGAAACATATATACAGTTATTGTCTAAAGTGCTTAGAAGAGGTGAGATGTTTGAAAAAGTTTGGGGAAACTAGTGAAACGACTCATTACCTTGTGTTAAACTCATGATCATATACATACGGTGTTGGAAAGGCAGTTCCCAAGTCAGAGGTGTGTGAGGGCAGAGGGCAAAGTTCAGGTGAGTGTGCACTTTCTGTATTCCTGTAGCATCCTATCCCCTTTACCTTGCCATTATAAATTTGTCTTTTTAAAGTTATATATGTTCCCCACTCAACTGTGAGCTAGGTAAATGAAAGCTTTTGTCTTATTCCTCTCTGTATCCTCAACATCCAACACAACACCTCCTGGAATATTATAGATATTAAAAGATGTTTGCTGACATTAAGAAAAAACATGGACTATCACAAAATCTGTATTTTCTAATCGAAACAGTTTAGTACTGAGTATATCTTTCAAACATATCTGTTATCACTTAGTCTTGCTCCTTTAGCCAAATCTATTAAAATCTGTTCTGTTCTCCTACTGATTCAGAGTTTGGGTAATTTTCTGCTTCATCTATTTCATAGAATCCCTTTTGAGCAACCCCTGACAAAGCATTCACTGTGAAATTGTCTTAAAATATACTTGGGTTACAAGGAGGAATTCCAATGGCTGCTGCAATGTTATTTCAGTTCTTTGCCAGAGGGGTGCTCTTCTCCAAACACATTTTTTTGGCCTCCTTGGAAGACAGTTGAGGCTGGGTCTTCAACCTGGGCCTGTTGGTACCATCCTGATGGCCCCACTGCCCACCCAGCAGGGAGTAGATTCCCCTGAGGACTCTCATGCCCAGAACGATCTACCCTCATAACCCTCTGTCTCACTCTTCCCCAACAGGCATCCTTAGTTCTACCCACCCTGGACCACGAGCATCTTACTCTGATTTTCTTTTTCTTCTTCATGTGGTCAAAGTCTGATCATTCCTCAAGGTCCTAAGGTCTGATTCCTAAGCTGTATTTTTACAGGGGCTTCTCTGTTGTCTCAGCTAAAAATTCTCTATTCTTTGAATGTCCCACATCAGTTGCCACCTCCATTATTATGCTTTTAGGGGAAATTATGTGTACTACCATCCTTAATTAGAATATAAACTATATTTGAAGGAGGGAACTGTGTCCAGTTAGTTCTGTGTCTTCTCCTTTTCACTGTATTCCATCCTCTTGTACATAAAAGATGCTTAATAAATGGTTTTGTAAAAATTAAAGAATGTGAGTACCTTGGCTCCCTGTGGGAGTACAGTGGAAAGAACATGCACTGAATCCAGCTCCATCATGTGTAAGGAATCTTGGGCACATATATTTTAAAGCTTCCTTTCTTCTTCTTGTCCAATGACAGTTAAAGAAGCATGGAGGGAAACTAACTAAGCCTTTTAGCTATTGAATTGCTACATTCAAGACTCAGGATCAAGGAAATTCCCTTTGGTCTCTTCTTCTGCTCTCCTCTTTCCTTCCCCAATAACACCAACGGCATCCTTGACTTTCAGTCTTTGTAAACTTGTCTCTTTCTTTCTTCTTATCAGAGACAGTGCCTTTCCTGCTTTTCTTGCAGCACTGGTATCTAGTAGGAAATAAATATATATATTTTGTAAAAAGATTGGTCTAGTAAATGAACAGAAACTCTAATATTCTATTAATTTCTGCCAGTGATGTTTGCTGCTCAGTCACTGAAGTATTCTGGGAAAGGCTAGAAGCTCTTTTTCTGTCTTATTTTCCTCACCCTGCAAAATGGAGCTCACAGATCTCCTCTGTTCTTTAGACATCATATCCCTAATCAATATTTCCCAAAAATGTTTCCATAGAAGAACACTAGTTTTATCATAGGCACTGGTTAGAAGGAGAAGAGGAAGAAGAAGGAGGAGGAGGAGGGGGAGGGGGAGGGGGAGGGGGAGGGGGAGGGGGAGGGGGAGGGGGAGGGGAGGGGGAGGGGGAGGGGGAGGAGGAGAAGAGGAAGGGGAAGAAGAGAAGATGCAAAGTCAAATAAGTCGTTTGACCAATAAATTTATTTTTCTCTGAGTAATATCTACTGATACCAAAATCAGTTTAGAAGGCACTCTTCTATGTTTTGATCATTTTCTACTACATAGAACCTCTTCTCATTTGAATAGTTTCCTGAAAAAGTCCCTAAAATATTGCAATTCTCAATATGAAAATTCCAGGTACGGGAGATATCCTTAGTATTTTTCTTTCTTGATGGCTGTCAACTCCTTGTGTAATGGCAAATGAAGTCAGTGATTGGTTCTTGCAATCCCTCAAATTCCATTGCATGGGTCACTTCTTTCTAGAACCTCTTTAGAATTGCATAGGTAAAGTACATGGAACTAACAGTTTTTTCAAAGATATTCCTTAAGATATATTCAAATCCTGCATGAAATCATAAATGAGGGAATAATGAGGGGCATTTATTTCTCAGTTTTTAACTGTAATGCTGTCTCTCTACACGCACAATTTATGATGAGTAAGGATGTTTTTTGTGAGTGGAATGCATTACGTTAGGAGAAAAAATTAATGGCCATCTGTAAAAGTGGGGATGGCTGGCAAATCTGCTATGCATGTTGTAATAAAAATGGTTTATTGGTCTATCGTGGTCAGACACAGGAACCAAATCCTGCAGACTCCGCTGGAGAACATGCTTGGACTTAATGCTATTTTCACTTACACTGGAGTCTCTCTGAAGCACTGTTCTTCTGGACCATTCTGACGGGTTTTTATAAAATGGGTTCATTTTTGGACTGCTGGGCTTGAACCAAAGATTTCTGGTTTTGAACCCCAGGTTCCCATCTGCAAATGAAAGTTTGGATCAGACAAACTCTAAGGTCCTAGGCACACAATGCTTCTAGGATTTGAAATCCCTTCTCATGGATAAATTCTAAAAAAATCTAGTTAGCCTGCATTCAACTCCACTTCAGCACTGTGTAAGAACAAGAGAAATGATGTACCCACCATCTTTCCAAAATGCTTTGTTCCAGAAAGTGAGGAAGTACTCAGAGAACAGAGACAGATGTGAAAAGGCACAGTTGTCAGCCTGAGGGGAGGCCATTGGCCAAATAAGAGACCGTGTTCCTGAGCCATGAGCATGGGATGCTCTAATGAGATGGGAATTAAAGGATGTTGTGAGCAGTCCACACCTCCCACCTGCACTGGAGCAGGGCCTTTGGGTTTGGTGTGTCCACTTACACTCTCGTTTCTCACCATTTCCTTAGCATTTTCTGCTTATAAATTCTTGGAAAACTTACCTCAGATTCCCTATACTAGACTAGATCATGTGACTGCATTCTGTTTTTCTAGGAAGGCAAGAGTTTATACCTATTGCTCTGTTAATATTATAGTGCCCCTTTCACTCACAAAAATATCTCTGTTTTGATGATATATTTATTATTTGACCAATCCATCCAGAGGGACAAAGTCTGGATTCAACCATATACTACTGGATTTTGTGGTTTTCCCACAAACTTCAGACCAGCTAGCTAGGAAGAGTGAGATTTCAGAGCATACCCAGGGTTAATGTGTGTGTGTGTGTGTGTGTTTGTGTGTGTGTGTGTGTTTGTGTGTGTGTGTGTGTTTGTGTGTGTGGGGGGGTTAGGGGCAGGGACCTCTACCCCCATCTTGTTTTTATGGTTCTGCCTGAGGACAAATTAATTAGGTAAAGTGGTGAGTGAAGGAGAAAGTTTAAGGAAAGGTGCCCATAGAGAGATCTTTCTATGGCTGGACTAGGGCTTGTGAGTTTAGAAAAAAAAGACATGCTGAGGGATGGTGGAGAGAAGCATGTATCCAGCATAAACCTCTGCAGCTCTGCCCTTGATCAGGGCACTGTGCAGACCACAAACCTTACATGTGGCCGTGATTTGGGGAAAGGGTGGGGGGACTCTAAAGCACATGGGGAGAATTCTAATTGAATACAGACGGGGATACGTGAGAGGTCCAGGAGCAAACCTAGTCTTGTGGGAGCACAGAGGAAGGGGCCACTACAGGAATCTGAGGGCTGATAGCTCGCAGACCGTGAGATGGGGAGCCTCTGGGCATGTCTCAGGGGCGGTAGGACGTGGGAGATGGTTTAGTGCAGCCGCTGAGACCCAGAGCATGCAGGGCCTTGAAAGTCAAGCCAGCGCCAGAGCTCTGCAGGGACCGAGCATGCGTATGACGTGTACAGCACTATCTGTCACCGGAAGATTGAAATGCGACTGGAAAAGGATAGACTTGTCCTCGTAGACTTCTCAATAAGTGTCCCCCTCCTTATTTACCTTTGAGGAGCTCATTCTTGCTTACGAGTTGGGCTTTGATTCTGAACAGGTAGACCTTGACCCCTGGGGGTGGGCACCTGGGCTGAATTAGCCAGAGGGGGTCAGCTCTGCCAGCAGGACTCCCCCCAGGATGGGTGGAGCTGTGGCAGGGAAAGGTCGGACTTGAGTATTTCTCTCATTTCAGAATAAATGAGAGAAAAAGTCATAGTTCAAGGTTACCCCAGGCAAAGGAAAGCCTAATCTCCTCCAGCTGTGTAGCTCTGACCTGTTCCTGAGTACTCTTTCCCCCATTCTTAGCTCACCAGGCACAGAGCACTGGAGCAGGAATCAGCTTCAGATTCTGATCTCAAGTCAATGACTTATTCTGCAACCTCGGAGGAATCATTTACAACCCAGCACATGCTATGTGCTGGCCAGGCTTTCACGTCTATCATGCACCCACATGTATGTATTAACCACTACTGTGTATCAGGTGCTGAGCTGGGTGCTGGGTATGCAGATGTAGGCACATCAGAAATGGGACCCATAGTGCTCACTCAATCCCCTGGGGTGACGGTATTTACCTCCATCAGCCAATTGAGGAGAATGGCATATAAATAGGGTAAGGGGACTTCCCTGGTGGCCCAGTGGTTAAGAATCTGCCTGTCAATGCAGGGGACACGGGTTCGAGCCCTGGTCCAGGAAGATCCCATGAACCACGGAACAACTAAGCCTGTGAGCCACAACTACTGAGCCCACATGCCACAACTACTGAAGCCTGTGCGCCTAGAGCCCGTGCTCTGCAACAAGAGAAGCCACCTCAATGAGAAGTCCATGTACCACAACGAAGAGTAGCCCCTGCTCCATGCAACTAGAGAAAGCCTGCATTCAAAAACGACGACCCAATGCAGCCAAAAAAAAAAAAAAAAGAGTGTTATCCTATCCATATTTATAAAAAAAAAAAAAAAAAAAAAAAGGTAAGCGTTTTGTCCAAAGTCACACAGGAATATGGTAGACCAGAGATTTATGGACTGATCTCTCTGATATAAAGTCTCAATTTTTTCTTGCCTGCAAAAATGTGATGACTGGACTAGATCACTTCTAAGGGCCTTTTTCTCTCTAAAATTCTACAATCCAGTTTTAATTCTATGTAACAGCTATATGTGATAGCTGGGCAAGTTGATTATCCTTTCAACACCCAGATTCTCAGAAGCTATTGTACATCGATTGTCCTGTTCTCTTTCCAAGATGTGATATATCATTGGCAGGCTGAAACATATCAATTTCCATGTGATTAACCTTTTGAAGATATGCTGAGGACAGATCTCACTCTGTAAGACAGAAAAATGGAAAGCTTCGTTCTGTAGCTTAAAGGCTGGTCTCTAGGGACTTGGTAAAGGAATTGGGAGGTTGAGAATCACAGCTTTTCCCAATATGTAAGTGAAGTAAAAGTCATTTTGTCTTGGGTAAACCTTTGAAATGCTGCTGACAACAACTAGAGAAAATCCAGCTCACTGATGGAAGTGTTTCAAGCAAATCTTTGCAGACACAATATATGAACATGTCATCGTGGGGAGCTGGCAGGGTGTAATATTCTGGGGTCTCTGATGGCTCACAAGCCAGATCCATGAGGATGAAGATCGGGCTTGTTTGGCCTGAGTAGATTAGAAACACACATCTTTGGAAGGAATGGCATTCTTCTGTGCCCTGTATTTTCTCTCCTCCTTAAGGTCATCTATCCAGCTGCCTAGGCCCTGCCCTGACACTGGAGGTTCATCTTGGAGTCCCACAACCCAGTGCTGCCGGCAGCGTCCTGAGGTTGAGGGCCAGTGAGAAAACAGCAGAGTGGAAAGAACACGGTGCTCTTGGTCCCAGGCACACTTTGACCCTCATTTGCTTGTATTCTTGGTCCATTTAGTCAATGCTCTGAACCTTGGTTGCCTTCTGACAATCTGAGCAATAATCTTGCAGGATATTTCTGAGATTTAAAAAGAAAAAAATGATGGGAAAGAACCCAACCAACGACCAGCACATAGTTGCTGCTCCTTAAATGACGGCTGTCATTTCTGTTTTCACCTGTTCATTTCAACACCTGGTGATCACATAGCATGTGTTTATGGCTGCGCTTGGTTCGGGGGCCACAGTGAGACAGAAGTGTGATTTGGCTTTCAGCTCATCTCCTCACTCTGGTAGCTGAGAACAGAAGCAGTTGGCTGCAGGGTCCCACCGGCCCCTTCCCCTTCCTCAGCTCTGCGACGTCCAGGGGCAGTGCCACTTTTCCTTGTAATGAAGAGACATCTTGGTTCACACCCTGTTCCTTGTCTGGACAGCATATGCAGAATTAGCTCATTTTCTTCTAAGGCTCTTTGTTTGAAAGGGGTGGGTAGATTTGTTAACCCAGTTGCTTATGTATAACTCTCGTCATACAGTCAATTACAGGAGCCTTTGAAAGGCATTACTGAACATGTGTTTGGCTTAATCAGTTTTGACAGCAGTGAGGACGGAGTTGCGAATCAGCATACTGCACAAAGGAGAGTCATTAACGGGCTGGTCCCAGGGCACCGATCCGTCCCTCTGTGTGTTCTCAGGGTGACTGTACTGATAAATGTCACCTCTTTATGAACTGCTCTGATCACCTCTACCAGCAGGTTAAAAATAATTGGCTTTTCAAGAATTTTACCAGCCCAGGGAGCTTCCTCTAACTCGTAACAGCAGCAGGAACCACCACTGCCACCAAATAGCCCAGCGGGGCAGACAAGAGCCAGGCTCTGAAGTCAGGTCACCTGTTCAAACACCAGTTGTACCACCTGATAACCCTGTGACTTGAGCAAATGAATTAACCCCTCCGTGCCTCAGTTTCCTCATCTGTAAAACAGCATCAGTGAAAGAATGATAGAACCTATCTCAGGAGTAGAGGAGAATACCTGTGAAGCACATGGTCCAGCCCCTGGCACATTGTAAGCCCTTAATAAAAGGTGAGGAATTGTGTTCATCACCAAGGACAGTACAAAGACCACTGCTCTCTGCACGTTAGTGCTAACAGGAGACTCAAAGTGTTGAGAGCTTATTTCATGCCAGGATCTGCTCTACACACTTTATACATAGTAACTCATTTTGATCTTCAGCAAATTTGATGAATACAATTATTTCTATTTCCAAATGGAGGAATCTGAGTGTTAGCAGAGCCTGGATGTGAACCCCCATTTATCCAATGGCAAAGTCTATGCCTGAGAGCAGGGCTTGGAGAATAATTTAGTTCTTAAAGTGCTAGCTTGCCATCGTGCTCTGGACCAGTGACTTTATAACCCATAAATTTGGCTGTTCTTCTGGAAATCGGGGTGTTGGAGACACGGGGACAAAGGAGAAAACTTTTTTTTCAGTCTTTTACAACATAGAGACTGTCAACAGAAATAATCAATATACAATCTATAACGGGAATAGAAAAGAGTTTTATCTGAGCCAAAGTGAGAACTATAGCCCGGGAGACAGAGATTCAAGAAGCACTTGAATTGTGTTCCACCAGACTACAAAATGGGGGATGGTTATCAAGGCAAAACCCACAAAATTATATAAGTAATATGTCAATAGTTATAACTGGAGTTGGCAAGAAGTAAGCGTGCTTGTTAAGCAAGGATTGGGGTCTGAAATGGTTGCACAGTTACAAGGGGAGACCCTGAGACTATGAGGTTGCAGCTGGCAGCTGCCAGCCGATGTTGTTTAGAGAACAGCTTGTGGTGTCCTTAAGTCTGACACAGTTCAGAAAAGTTCTCGGGGTTCTCAGGGATGCAGGAATGTGTCTAAAACCACATCCACAATAGCCATCCGGCTCCATTATGGATGCCTGAAATGCAGTGACTCCATTTTGATTTTTAAATGCATTCTTTTCTTTAATGATTAAAGCAGATGTACAATGCGTGTTTGACAAGCCATAAGACAGGCTGTTCTGATTAGCATAAAGTTCAAGTTAAAACATGTATAAGCCAGAATGACTTCCCCATACTTCAATATAGGAAAATTTCTTTTATCAAGACTAAGGCAGAAATTTTTATTTCAGTATAGTTTTCTGGCATACGTGTAAAATACCAGGCTCAATGAAAGCTGCTAGATGAACATGTGTGGTCCTGGACATGTAGGCGTGACAGATGTGGGCCTCCTCTTCTTTTCCGGAGCCTGATTTCTTTCAGACATGACCGTTTCTTCTTCTCTTCCCCCTCCTTCTTATTCTTTTTCTTCTTCTTTTAAAGCAACGTCAATGTTTTATCCACCCTTCTCTCAGTTTTGCTCTGGCCATCTGCCCTGTAAGACAGAATACTTGATAAGATAGCAGAAAGTTCCAGAACATCACTACTCAAAGTGTACTCCACAGACTAGCAACATGGGCATTCTCTAGTTGCTTACTAGAAATATGAAAACTCAGGCTCCCTCCACCTTCACCACCCCAGTCCTGCTGAGTCAGAATCTCCCTCTTAACAAGACAACAGGAAATTACTTGACCACTAAAGTCATAGAGGCTCTGGGCTAGAAGGAACATGGGCTTGGGCACCTGGAAGAACTAGATCTGAATCCCAGCACTCTGACTTGTGAAACTGTTTTCTAATTATAAAATGAACTTAATAATATCTTGCAATATTGTTGTAAGAATTGGTGATAATAAAAGTAACTACATTGATTGATCTGTACCTGGTACTGTATGGAATGTTTGATATCTATATTCCTTCTCATTTCATTTTCACAAGAAAACTATGAAATAGGAGTTAGGTATATCTCGGGATGCAAATCAGGAAACTCAGTTTAAGAGGGGGAAGTACCATTCTCAGGGTTGCACGTCAGTAGGGGGTAAAATCTACTTCTCAGAGCTTTGGTTCTCCAAACAGTGGAGGGAGTGGTTATCAGAATTATTCCAGCAAGAATGGAGAGCCACCTGGGTATTCACTGCTTTATTTCTTTAATTCCTGTATGTCTTGCTGGCATCACTCAAATAACTTCACATTCTTTATTTCTTCAACTGCTGTTAACACCATGTATAGAATGTCATGACCTCGATGCCTATAAAACATTGTCCTTTCTAATGAGCAAAGCATGCTTCCCTGAAACAATCCATCTGCCAGGGATAAACGTGAGTTGAACACCTAACAGAGGTCTTCAAGGGTATGGTTTTCCCCCTGATGTAATTCACTTTCTCCTCTCCAGGGCAGCTAGAGGGCAACTTCCCTTGCTCCTCTGAGGTCTGACCCCTTTGGCTAAGACCAGGGTCCCTCCTTTTCCACTTGCAGGTGACTCTCAGACACAGCCCTGAAAGCAGCCTTCCCCTTAGCAGTGCCCCGCCTCACCCTATCTGGTCCACGTGGCCCCTTTTGAGATGCGTGTAAGTGAGGAAGCATGATGACCACCTTCTCAAAATGATCCTGCACTTTTGGTTTAATTGAATTCCAAATCTCAGAGGCAGAAAATTAACCCACCTGGAAAGAGTGAAAAATACGTATGATATTCATGCATTTGAAATTTCAACAAAGACCCCTTCACTGAAACAATTAGTAAGAGGTCTCAGGGAGACATCAGGTCTAGCCTTCCATGGGCTTCCCTACTTCCTTTGCACTGGATTCATCGTTACCGTTTGCAAGGGACATGAGGGCAAAGCTCACCTTCTCCAGCAGCCCAGGAAAGAGCAGTAAGGACCACGACAGTGGAGTAGGTGCTCCTTCCCTCCGAAGCCTCCGCTGCAGCTCTGCGGGGCCCTTCCCCTCCCTTCTGGTGCTGGGAAGCCTGACACATAAGGTTAAATGCCTTTTTCATAGGCTTTTTGAAATCATACTTGAAGAGTCTGGTTTGATCTCTCTAGTGGTTTCAGCTTGTACTATTGTCAAAAGGGTCTCTCGTTATGATGGTTACAATTAAAAAAAAAAAACTTTCTCACATTAGCAGGGGAATTCATTTCTGATATTTTTAATTTGGTGGAACAGCATGGGCTCAGATTAATCTAGGAGTTTGGAGAGACACTATGCTCTCTGTGACGTGGTCCTGCTCAGCTGCATCTCGAGGGCGCTGAGACGTGTGTCGTCTATATGGAATTCTATGACCACTTGGGCAGTTGACTGACCCATTTTTTTGGTCTGAAACTTTTATAAAACATTATTACTGAATATTTAAAAACTGGCTACTCATATGTCTTTCTGCCTAAAATGTTATGGAAATTTAGGTAACTTTCATATGTTGTCAAGAACATTGGTCCTTTGGCTACGTGGCACCGTGTGACCAGATAATTGAAGAAAACACAGAGATAGTTAGGCGCAGCTGTCTCTTTTTTATGTCAAAACCTTCCTCAGGTGTCTAAGAAGGGCCTCAAAACAAATATGAAGGACAGAACTCTCTAACCCTTGTGTGAGGAAAAGAGCTTTCTTATCTTTTTTAACAATAGCTTTTAATCTTAATGAAAACAATATATACATACAAAAATTTTGGAAACTGCAAGTGAGCATAATAATAGTAATAAATAGTAATGCTTATAACAATTATGATGATTGAGTAAAATAACATATAATCTCATGATCTAGAGATTAAACAATAGTTTCTTTTCAAATATTCCCCTCCCTGAACCCAGCGGGGTCTATGTTTCCAAACATGGATCTTCATATTACCTATGTGCTTTGGTACCTACTTTTTCATTGAAAATGAACTTCCCCTGTGATAATTCTTCTACCACAGAGGTCTGTAACGGGTCAAACAGTAAATGTTGTAGGCTCTGTTATAACTCTTTACACTGTTGTTGTAGCATGAAAGTAGCCTTAGAATAGATGTAAAGATCAGGCATGGCTGTATTTCCAAAAACTTCATTTATGAAAACTGTCATGTAAGACCAAATAATCTTCTTCTTTTTATTTTTTTCAACCACTTAAAAAATGTAAAAAAACTTTCAAATCTTACAAGCCACACACACAGGCATGGGTCAGACTTGACTCTGAGGCTGTTCTTTGTCTACCTTGCTCTACCCCATCTCTTTGGGCAGCAGGGTAAGTTTGCAGTGCACTGTACATTACTTATTTATGCAACTTCTTAATGTCGGGCATGGAATTTATCTCTGTTTTATTTTCTATTCTTTTAAATTGTAACATTAATGAACATCTCTGCAGTAAAATTGCTGGATTAAAGGGTATTCCCTTTGCCAATGATTTGGCTGTGTATTTCCAGTTTGCCAAACAGGCAACTCCCTACCAGCTTAGTCCTCACTGGGGATGAGAGGAAGATGCACAGAAGAGGGAAGGAATGGAAAATAGAGGATCTGGTAGTTGCTACGTGCCTGGTGGTTGCCACAAAAAAAGCTGGTGAAGGGGCAGAAAAGCAAGCTGCCAGCAAAGAGGCGAAGGCAAAGCTTTGTGTCATCATTCCCTTTCCTTTGGCAAATAAAGCAACATTTCTGGAAGGGGCATCAGTCCTTTGCCAGATCCTGGTCTCCAGCCCCTGTTGCTGCCGCCACGGGGCTACCTTTGAAATGGGGTCCATGTAATTGACCGGGTCCTGACTCATCCACTTCCTCAATGGTCCACAATTAGCCCAACTGTCCTTCTCAAGGCAGGCCTGTCAGAAGGGGGAGGTTAGGCCCAGCGGGTGTCTGGGCTCCTCCACCACCTGTGTGTGTGGTCACAACTCCTCTCGAAAGTGGCGATGAGCCCTGCTCACTGCCCACCCCTCCTTCCCTCCTGGCGATTTACACTCTGGGGCCCTGATGTCCTTTCCTGCTAGAAACCTTTGTCAGAGCCCTCTTGGTCCTTCAAAATGGTCCTAATACTATTGAACCACAGAATGGAAAGGGTCAGAGCCTCAATCCTTTACCTCCCAGAAGGCGCTTTCATTCATATGGAATTTGCATCGGCTTGTCAGCAGACCAGCTGTGCAGACACAGGAGGTGGTGAGAGGGGTAGGCCTGTCCCAGTGCCACACGGCCTCCTAACAGCCTAGCACGGGCAATGTGCACACCTCACATTCGCCCAACTAAAAGCAACTTTCAAGAAATTCTTTCTGGAATTACGAAGATCTGATGAAGATTACATGCTGCAATGTTTCTTATGGGAGACAACAAAAAGGACTTTTTCAGGCAGCCAGCTCCCTACACCAATAAGAAGTCTTCACGTTTGCAGAACGGCGTGCTGTTTATTTAGCGCGTGTCTTGACGCCCAACTTGCTGAATCGTCCTCAGCTTCTCTGTCTCCCACACTTGAGCCATGCTCTGGCCAGTACAAAGACAAAGGACTCAACTTCCGTAAACACCTACTAAGCGCCAGGCCCAGTGCTTGATGCTTCTACAGACACCACCCCGCACCTTATTGACTGACTTTTCTTTATTGAGGAATAATCAACAAATATAACTGCATGTATAAAAAGTATACAGCATGATGATTTGATATATGTTGTAGAATGATTACCAAGATCAAAATAATTCACACACCTATCACCTCACCTTGTTAACATAGTGGGCTCTTTCTCCAGTCTTTAGAGCAACGCTGTATTAGTTCACTAGGGCTGCTATAACAAAATATCACAAACTGAGAGCTTAAACAACATGAATGAATTTCCTCACAGTTCTTGGGACCAGAGTAGGAGGTCAAGGTGCCAGCAGGGTTCGCTCTTTCTGAGACTGTGAGGAGGAATCTCCTCCAGGCCCTTCTCCTGGCTTCTGGTGTTTCACTGGAGATAGCTGGTGCTCCTTGGGTCCATGGCTTGTAGACTCATCACCCAGATGTCTGCCTTCATGTTTACATGATGTTCTCCCTGGGTGTGTGTGTGTCCAAATTTCTACTTTTATAAAGACACCAGTCACACTGGGTTAGGGGCCAACCCTACTCCACTATGACGTCATCTGATCCAGTTACACCTTCAATGAGCCTATTTCCAAATAAGGTCACATTCTGAGGCACTGGGAAACTTCAACATATGAATAGTATTTTAACATATGAATGCTTAGGGGACAAAATTCCACCCCTAACAAACCCTATGCCGTAGACTTTGTTACGTGTACTTAAAGATGAAGATGATGAAACCTTGAAAAGACTAATAATCTTCTAAGGTCACCTAGCTTGTAAATCTGACCCTAAAACCTAAACTCTGTCTGATAAGTCTTGTTGTTTCCGAAGAGCAAGCAACTGCACTCCACGTTGTTGATTTTCTGAGTCAGCCTGCAGGGTTTGCGGTGAATTTAGACTTTGGGGAGGCTGAGTCCTGATGACCTGCTGCCTGCCCTTCTGCCTTCAGCCTTGTCCCTCTTCTGCATGGATATACTTGTTTACTAGCTGTCTTTGTTACAATAAAGACAGAATTAAAGTTTGCATCACAAATAGCTGAAGCCAGGGGCTTTTAGTTTTCTGTAAAATTAAATTCTAGTGAAATCTCTCCTGCATTTTCTTAGCAGGGAGGTAAGAGGCCCACTTAGATGCTATTTGCGGGCTGCATTTTTAAATGAATGCAGCTGGGTATTTTGATTAAATGCATATTGAAATCCACTTATAACTAGTGAACCAAGACAATGAAAGGGCCTCCATGCACCATTAAGATTGTTTTCTGAAATTGTTCAAGTTAAACAATTCAATAGGATGTTGCTGTGCTCTGGTGTCTCCTAGAAACCGGCATCAAGCCTGTGAAGAGTGACACGTGCCAGCCCCTGGGAGACAGTGCTGTCCAGTGTAGGAGGTCCAGACCAGAGGTGCTGTCTGGTCCAGGGTGAAAACATTTGCTGGACCAGATTTCAGTGCACTGCTTGAGGTGTATCAGGTGCTCAGTGAATTTTAAATAGAATCACTGAAATGGTTTCTTACAATGCAGAGGAGTTCCGGGGCTGGAGTTAAAGCTTCCCAATTAACATGGCAGCATTTAGAACATGTTCCCATCTTCAAATAGCTGCTTTTTCTGTGGGTTCTCAGAGCCATTCACGTAAGCATTCCCTTTCCTTGGGATCTAGTCACTTGGATGCTGCAGCAGACAATTCCTGGGAGGCACTCACAGATCCCACACCCCTGAGGGTTACTGGGCTGTGAGCTGACCTCAAGGTTTGGATGGGGAGGGAAGTCGTGAACATTTACTCCATTGACATGCCCCTGTAGGTACCACTATGAGCTCGAGGCGGGAGTCACAGAGCTCAAAACACGTGCCACAGGCTGGTGGGGGAGACAGACAGACAGATGAGTGTAATTCAGTGTGATCACTGCTCTGATGGCAGCGGTCCAGGTGCTGGGAGAGACCTGGAGTCTGAAACCTGAGGTAGGGATGGGAAAGGCAGTGGACTAGGGACGTAACCCCGGAGTTGAGTTTCGAAGAAGAGTAAGAGTTAAGCAAGAGAAGGATGTCCAGAGAGCATCGTAAGCAGAGAGAAGAGAATAGGCCCTGACAAGCTTTGGAGGAGGGACAGTGGATAGAGTAAACTCCAGAAGATGGCAAACTATAAGGTTTACAAACTTTAATCGTCTCGACAGAGGAGAAATAACATGAAGGGTCTTCAAGCCCAGCGGCTTGTTACTTAACTACTTACCAGCTGCCATAAAATCGCATCCCTTCTCGGGGATGACCTGAGGCCAGAGTAATTGAGTAATGTGGCTTCCAGACAAATGGAGATTTCGGTCAAAATGCTCTTTGAGTGTCCTCACCGTCCTCTCTAAAAGCCCTCCTTTGTTAATCTGGAAATGCCATATGCAGTGTGTGTACCAGGGAAGATGTGAAGAAAGAGGTACTGTTCTTGAAGATTATTAGAATATACAGATGATTTTAGGATTTAAAGTTACTCTGAGAGTCTTCTGGTCAAATAACCCATCCAACACCTTATTAACAATTGGTCATTTTTGCCTTTGCCTGAATCCAATCTGCTGTTAACATCTTTAGCTTAAAATATTTATTTTTTTTCTTTTTTAACCTCTCTTGATGTAACATCAAACAAAAACCCAGTCTTCCACATGACATGATAGCCCTTTTGATGTTTGTTTTGCCTTAATCTTCTCTCTGTCAACCTGCCATGATAGAAAGAGCTTGGATTAGGTAGTTAAGAAAACTGGATTAAAATCATCACTGTCATAGTTAATATTTACCTTTGATACAGGAATTCCTAAATTGACTAAACATCTCTGGGTCTTCTGGTCCTTCCTCATCTAATTATTGAGCTTCCAGACTTATCCAACCCTTTTAAATCAATCTTAATCATTAATGCTCATTAACTTAAGCTTTTAAAAACTTTTTCAGTATTTCATCTTCCGTGATATGTCAGAATTTGAATGGGAGAACATCATCTTAAAAATCATATATGCTTCATGAAGACAGTAATAACGTTGGTTTTATACACCACCGCCTGCAGGGCCTCGAATGATGATGGTGCCCAATACCTGGATAAATGAATGAATTAAATACTCTTGATATGTGGAGGTTTCTTCCTGAAATGTCTAGAATCTTGCCTGTTTAAAACTAATAACAGCTAGTTTTGTTTTTTTTTTTTTTAGGCAAATGAATGTACTAGGTGTTGTGCTAGACACTTCACTTTCCTTATTTTGTTTAATCTTTATGATTTGTCCAGGCAGTTGGCTCAGTGGTTAAGGGTATAAGCTCTGGAGTCATGCTGTCTGCTTGAATCCCTGCTTTAGCATAAGTAGCTGTGTGTCCTTGAGTGAGTTACTCAAGCTCTCTGTTCTCACCTTCTCCATGTATAAACGGGGACACTGATAGTAGCTTCTACCTGTGAGGGTCCCATTCTGTGCTGAGGGTCCCTTCACATGTGGGGACCGTTCTTGTAGCCATGATGCTATTTCTCAGTCCAAATCCCCTGCGATCATTCTTTCTCACAGTTCTGTGCTCCCCTGCCCAGCACACTGTGCATTGGCTCTAATAGCCCTCAGCAGCAACTCTCGTTGAGGCTCCTACCCTGCTTTGTCTGCCTGGAGAACGTGGGAGCTCAGGGCGTCTCAGATGCCATTAGCCAGAGGCTGACAGGTGCAGGAACCTGCTAGCCCATCTCCAGGTGAGACACCCCCATGCTCCCCTCGGGACCACTTCGCCTGAGGTTGCACACTCACGTGGCTTCTTCCTCTTTCCCATCCTGCTTCCTCCTCTGCCTTGCCAGTTTCTCCCGTGAGCACTTCTTCAACAAGGCACCTATACAGGGTCTGCTGCTGGGGACCCAGAAGAAGTGTTTCTTCTGCTGAGAATGAACTGTGTCTCAAAAAGCCATAGTTGTATCACTAGTCATTAGAGAAATACCAATCAAAACCACAGTGAGGATGGTCATCCGCACCTCGGTCAGGATGGCCATCATCAGAAAATCTACAAACAACAAATGATGGAGAGGGTGTGGAGAAAAGGGAACCCTTCTGCACTGTTGGTGGGAATGTCAATTGGTACTGCCAGTATGGAGAACAGTATGGAGGTTCCTTAAAAACTAAAAATAGAACTACCATATGACCCAGCAATCCCACTACTGGACATATACCCTGAGAAAACCATAATTCAAAAAGAGTCATGTACCACAATGTTCATTGTAGCTCTGTTTACAATAGCCAGGACATGGACGCAACCTAAGTGTCCATCGACAGATGAATGGATAAAGAAGATGTGGCACATATGTACAATGGAATATTACTCAGCCATAAAAAGAAACGAAATTGAGTTATTTATAGTGAGGTGGATGGACCTAGAGTCTGTCATACGAGTGAAGTAAGTCAGAAACAGAAAAACAAATACCGTATGCTAACACATATATATGGAATCTAAAAAAAATGGTTCTGATGAACCTAGGGGCAGGACAGGAATAAAGATGCAGGCATAGAGAATGGACTTGAGGACATGGGGAGGGGGAAGGGTAAGCTGGGACGAAGTGAGAGAGTAGCACTGACGTATATATACTACCAAATGTAAAATAGATAGCTAGTGGGAAGCAGCCACATAGCACAGGGAGATCAACTCGTGCTTTGTGACCACCTAGAGGGGTGGGATAGGGAGGGTGGGAGGGAGACGCAAGAGGGAGGGGATATGGGGATATATGTATATGTACAGCTGATTCACTTTGTTATACAGCAGAAACTAACACAACATTGTAAAGCAATTATACTCCAATAAAGATGTTAAAAAAAAAAAAAAAGCTATAGTTGTGTCCCTTTAGGAGCACACAAAACTAGTCTCTTCTCTTAGACGTGCCAGCAATGATTTGAGAAGAGCTCCTGTCTTTCTCAAATCTTCTAAAGCTAAGACCCTTTAGGTTCTCTTCTTACTGTTTTGTACAATTTCTGCACCACCTATTGGAGCCTCTACGTTTTCAGACTCTCCTGCCGGAGGATGGCTGTTGGTTTCCTCTCTATGTTATCCTGCACCTGGAGACTAGTGTCCTGTCTGATCTCTGCATGATGCTAAAGTAACAGGAGCCCAGCTCTGATCCTTTGGCTCAGTTCTTTAAACACTTGGAAATATTGCTCAGTTGTCTGGTGTGTCCTGAGTCTCATTTCCTCGTCTGTAAAATGAGGAAAATCATACTACCCATCTTACTGACCTCAGCGTTCTTTGTTACTTGTTAATTCTCTCTCTCACTTGTTAATTCTTCCTTTCCCTTTCATACTCAGCTCAGGTTTCTCTTATTCCGAGATTTCCCTAAATTTACAGGCGAGGGTAGGTACCCCTTGTGGTTCTCCCACCACACCTCATGCAGGTCTCTATCAGAGGCAACTATCAGCTTTAAAATAATCTACTGTCTCTCTTCCCAACTGGACTACATTGTGGGCTCACTGAAGACAGGCACCACCTCATTCTCTTCTGTGTCTTCTTCCTCTTGCCCACTGTCTGGTCCATGATTGGTACTCAATACCTACTTGCTGAAAGAATGTAAATGTTAAGGTTTTTTAGAATCACAAGAGCTTTGCCTCCTTATGAAAATATTTAATATAATATTCTGCTTTTTTTGTATATTTTGTGGCAAGGATTCTCCCCATGCTTGCAATGGTTCCTAATGATTAAATAAACCAACATAAGGAATTGTTTTCTACATGGTTTATGTTGTTCTTAGTAGATCATCTGGGTTTATGTAGTTCTTATGACTGCAGTCATTCTTAAGGACTCTTTCATGGACTTATTAGTAAAATTATAATGGCCTTATAATTAAAGGATTTATAAATGACTTAGAATGTGTTGGTCTAGCCCATATCTCACAGTATTCATTTAGTGAAAATACTGGAGGTTGATTAAAATATCATCAAAATAGCTTGTTGAGATGCTATATTTGCCACCAATGAAACACTGCACCTTCCCATCCATTCTCAGCACTTTAGTTTTAACAATAGGTGTTTCTTCATATTCTGTGTGGTGATTTACAACATATTATGGCTTGTGACTCCTAAGAAGTGTGGCAGGATTACATCCTTCCTCCAACCTGTGACCAAGTCTTGGTGAGATGCATTCCGATGAGTTCCTGAACCATTACGTGTTTAGGATAGAGGAGCAGCGAGAGAGACCACTTTGCTTGCAGAACCCGTAATGAATCCCCAGGCGTTTTTATCATTCCCCTATATATTTTGTGGCAAGGATTCTCCCCATGCTTGCAATGGTTCCTAATGATTAAATTTTTTCTGGCTCTGCTTAATATTTAGTAGACTATTTAGTAGAAAAATCAATGGACTTAGAAGACCAGGTCTTGAGTCCTGGTTTGGCTTCTAGAATGCGTTGTGATCTCAGGTGAGCTTCATAGCTGAGCTGAACTTCAGTTTGCCAGCCTATAAAATAGAGGCACAGGTAATACCTACCACAAAGACCACTGTGAAGACTCAGATTATATTGAAGAAAGAGCTCTGATGACATCAGAGTGTATCCAAAGGTGGGGTCTTCTTCATGCCTCATCTGCACTATACTACTTGCTCTGTGAGCGTCTGTAGACTTACTTAGAAGGAAATCTTGTCCTTCTCTACGGAGAAGCTTTTTCAGTTCCCAGGCTTAGGGCCAGGACTTCCTCGGCCACTGCAGTAGACACACCAGGCTCTGCTTCCTTCAGCCCCTTTCTGGTTTCATGTCCACTGGCTCCCTCTGTGCTTCGCTCCCAACGGCCAGCACCTCCTTGTCTTGGTTACAACTGTCTTTTGGCTGCTGAGAGCTGTGTGTCCTGTCCGTACATTTGGAACCCACCCCCCTGCCATGGAGTGTCTGAAAACTTACCTCCCTTGGGAGTCAGCCTATATGTAGCCCAAGACCAACACAGGCAGAGCAGACAAATTCCCGAGACTCTTCTTCTCCAGTCAGGACAATTT
Organism: Eubalaena glacialis; assembly: GCF_028564815.1. Classification (NCBI taxonomy): domain Eukaryota; kingdom Metazoa; phylum Chordata; class Mammalia; order Artiodactyla; family Balaenidae; genus Eubalaena; species Eubalaena glacialis. The sequence goes on along the minus strand of NC_083729.1, from coordinate 4,520,851 downwards.
TGACTTATAACCTGCACTGTTTCCAGTATTTTCTTGTGGAATTGAACTATGGTTCCCCTTCCACAGTATTTTTTCTTGATAGTTTCTGCTGGTTTGGTTTCCTTCCCTTCTTTTTTTTTTCCCTCCTCCACCACACTTATGGTTTTTCCAAACAATATATCCCAGTATATCACTTCCACACCAATCCTGCACTCAGGATCTGCATCTAGGGAAACCCTCCTGAGACAACTATGAATCTTTTAACTACGGTGAAAGCTGCTGTTAACATACATGTGGGTGGTCACAAATTCTCCAGGTCAGAGGAACAGAAACTCCATTGAGGGGCAATATTGTTACAGACACCTGGTTTTTGTTTCTGGTTTGCTGTTCTCAAAGATCCTGAAAGATAGAGAGAATGATCATCACTTTGGACATGAGAAAACTCAGAGAAGCTAAATCTCTTAGTCCTGAGTCACACATCTTGGAAGAGTCTTGGTTCCAGTGAGTTTTCGAGCTGAATGAACCCAAGTTGGGGTGGCAGACAGAACTCCAGGGTGACCCCAAGGTCCTTGCATGTCCTACTGAATGTGAGTTCCACAAGGACACAAATCATGGTGTCTTTTGTTCATTAAAACTCAAGTACCTAAGACAGAACCTGAACTATAGTGTGTGCTCAATAAATATTTATGGAATGAAACCTCAGGAGTCATTCATTTAAGAGGCAGGTAGGACACTGGTGAAAGAAGATGTAAGGAATATATTTCTGTTAAGACACAATCTCCACAAAGTCTTCCCTTAAATTTTTTTCATGGTCTCCAGGCCAAATGTATTTTTTTTCCATTGCTGCATAACAAATTACAGAAAAGAGCTATTGAAACGAGGCACATCATCTCATGGGTTCTGTTGGTCAGGAGCCCAGGCATGGCTACCTGGGTTCTCTACTTCCTAGTCTGCACTTCTAGGGTGAGGGGCTGAGGTTCTCGGGGCTGCTCCCAGCTCCTTGCCATGCACCCCACTTCATAGGCCATTGGCAACATGGTGGCTGTCTTCTTCAAGGTCAACACGACTGACCTTGGTCCTTGACAATCACACTGCTTTTAGGATCTCTGCAACGGGGTAAATGGACTTGCTCAGCTTCCACTGCATGCTTCCAGGCCTGCACTGCACTCTGCATTGCACTCTGGACATTTTCAGATGCTGCGAATTTTACCAAAGCCCACGCTGAGTACCCTTGGCGTGGTCCTACCGCGGAAGCAATTCATGGTGATTTTGGACTTTTGGAGCCGTCTCCTGAGGTGGGGAGGGACATATCAAAAATGCTTGGATGCTGCGCTTAGACAAACTTGCTTTGAAACTTGGCTTTATATCTTACTAATTGTGTGAACTTGGGGAAATTACCTAACTTCTCTGAGCCTAAGAAATAAATAGGCAATAATTGTTGGTTGAATAAGAATGGAATACGATTTACGCACCTAGAGATATTAAGATATATCTCCTAATACCTAATTAGGATATCTATTAGGGTATCTATTAGGATATTAGGATGACCTAAGATTCCGGGTAGAAGGTACGTTAACAACAAAGATGTTGAAGTAATAGAACACTGTAGGAAATAAAGTTTAGAAAGTAGGGAGCAGATCTTTCTGACTTTTAAATATGAGGATAAAGCATTTGAACTTCTCCTGTAGTTCAAAATTTCCAAAAGTGTGTTTATTACAACACTATTGCAAAGAAATATTGATACAATAGTGTAAGCAAGATTATAGAGTCAGTTGGAAAAAAGGGGGTTATGTTTGCTTTCCTGCATGCCTTTTTTAACATCTTCCTGAAGTTTTTAATACACGTTGTGATAGCTAAAACATGGGGATATGTTTTGCAACCTTCCCAAAAACATTTGTTCACTGACTTTCTTTTTCAGATGGCATATACTAAAACTAGCAACATAGAACCAACATTGGTGAATGGAAAGTCTTTGAGAAACTCTCAGCTAGAGCATGATATGCCTCCTGGAAACATTGCGTATTGGCTGTCTCCCTGTTCTTTCAGCTCAGAGAACTAGTTTGCTCTCTGCTCTCTGGGGCAATCCTTTAGATCCATAAAGACAGCTCTTGTTTCCTGCCTCAGCCTTTTTCATCCATGCTAAATGTCTCCAGATCTACAAGCTGCCTTTCATGTGTTGGCCTGTTTGCACGCCTCTTACCATCTGGGGGTCAGAAGTGAACTAGAATTCTAGGTACATTTTGGCAAGAGGGACCGCATTTCCTTACGTATAAAGTGGGGTGGATGCACGGGACTGGTTTCCTTTTTTCTCAGTCTTAATTATATTACATAGTTATGGCAAACTTTGCTGTTTGCCGGTCGTTGTCAGCCATGAAATCTGGACCTTTTTTTTTTTTTTGACACACACGCACACACACACACACACACAAATACTGATTTTTTTTCTTGAGAGCTCAATGATCTGAAATATTTTTGGCACAAAGACATTTTGTGGGAGTGGGACCGGGGGCGGGGAGAGGAAAGGAAATGAATTTTGTGCTTTGCACTAAAGCCAGGCTTTTTCTGGTTTTACTAATGGAAGGTGATTATAGAACATTTTAATACCAGAAAGGTTTGAAAGCCATTATGCTTCTCAGCAGATCTTAAGCTCTCCTGCTTGATGACTACTGCCTTGGTAAGGTGGATGGTCTCTGTCTCTGTCTCTGTCTCTCACACAAACACACACACGCACACACACGCGTGTGCACACAGCGCACCCCGAATGCAACAGTAAAGAGTTGACTCTGCTCTTATTTGCCATGCCTTCCACAACTCCTGCATTGCTGTCAGGAGGTGCTGAGCAGCTTCACAGTACTTGGAAACGCTGACATAAAATACAAAGACGATCCAATTACACTTTCGGCAACTGCATTTCATTCCACTAATGCTTACAAATTAAAGGCGTCTGTCGCTGCCTGCATGAGACGGTGCGGAGAGCGCCTCCGATCTCATGAATTTTAGAGTGTGCTCTCCGGAAATGCAGAAACAGATCCAAAGGTAAGGAGTTGACACACAGCTCGTAATCCCTGTCTAGTCAGTATGAAAATCTGTCTGTGCGGGGAATGCAAAACCTAGTCACCCGAGTCCCGGGCCATCGGGAGTGTTATTTTACCAGATCAAAGGCAGGGCTTCCCTGACGTGAAGTATTTACAGTGGAATTGCTTTTCTGGGTTGAAAAGCGTGCGTGTTCTCAGCTCATTTCAATCAGCACTGTTTTGGTCGTTGGCCTTCGCTTTTCAAAGCTTTCAGCGTGGTCACTGATGCACTGACGTTCACTGTGATGCTGTGAGACCAGGATTATCCCTCACAGATCGGGCTGCTGAGGCTGCGGAGATTTTACTCACCTGTCTAGGTGACCCAGTCTGTGGCGGCCTCACTTGCTGGATGTTGACAGCATGGAGGAGGGACTGTGGCAGATCATCAGCACAGATGGTCCAATCGCCCTGATCCCTACATGTGCATTCAAAGGTAAGGACAGTTCTGACCAATGGGATGTGATGGAGGTGGTGCCAATCCCAGCCAAGGCCTGAAGAGGGCTGGAAGCTTCCACTTTTGCTCTCTTGGAAGGCCTGCCTGGGTTTTCATGAAAACACTCAACTCCCCCATCCCCAGCTGAGCCCATTCAACAGAAAAGGAAAATAATAGATCATTGGTATTTCAGCCACTAAATTTGGGAGTAGCTTGCTGGGTGATAAGAAATCGCTGAAACAGGGACATAACGTATATTCCCTTCTCTGGACCAATATTTGAACTGGGATGTAAAGCACTGTCTCCGTGTGACTGTGGACAGACTGTCCAGTCTCTGTGGGTCTTGGGCTTCTCTTCTGTATAATGAGTGTTGGACTAGATGAAGAATGGTAATGCCAGACATAGCCGCTGACTCTTCCTCCTCCTTCTCCCATGCCAGGCATTGCTCTCAGAGCAGAACAGACTGTCCTGATGAGCTCAGCTGGGGCCTCAGAATACTACTCAATGCAAAGTTCCAGAAAGAAGGGTTTATCAATGTCAATAGCTTAGAGCTGGTATTTCACATGGAATCTTGTCATCCCTTGACTAGATAATTTCTCAAATTCTTTCCAATTCTAGCAGTTCCTGTTCTGAAATATCTTTTTGGATTGTATAGGTGCAGAAGAAACAAATTATGCCTGTAGCTCTAACTCCTTCATCGTTAGTTACACCCATCCTTGACTCCTGATCCGCCTTTCTTACTGCAGTAGCATGTTTTTATTTCTTGTCCTGTGGAAATTCCAGGATCAATGAAAAACAAGGCTCGGTGTCTTTGCTACCATCCTACCCTGGAAGGGCACTAAAGCCCAGTAGGTGTCCCCTACAGAAAGCTGGTATTTTGTGAACTTCTTGGCTCAGGATGAAGAAGAGAGAAGAACGAGGAGGCAGAACAGGAGGAGAGGGAGACGTGAGACCAAAGAGGAGGGAAGACTTTACCTGCAGCATCTCCAAAAGCAGCTTTAAGTTGCGGTTATATTTTTGTTTTAATAAAAGCACATGGCAATTTTTTTTCTTTATTGTTTTATTCTTTTCATTACAGCTCAGCTAAAACCATATAATGCTGGAGTCAGCTCTTCCTAAGAATTAGTCTTTTCAAATGGGCCATAGAGATTTGATAAAAGTCATGGGTTTTAACTGAATTTCTCCTAAGGGTCTCCCAGGGATGGAAGTGTGACTGAGGCAGGTTGACTTCCTGACACCCCCCTGGGGAGGCCTTATCACGTCTCCCCAAGCAGATCATCATTTCTGTTCTAAGTGGGCTTTTCATACCTCAAGGAGGCACTGTACAAACCCCGGGCTTGACAAAGACTTCCTTGTTTCCTGAAGCTGGGCTGACTGTACCCAGTCATTGTGTCAAGGAGTCACACTTATCTAGTACCTTCCTTAATGAACAAGGACTCCCCGCCCCCAGTTCTTATCCAACTTCTGTTGCTGGTGACTTTCTGGAAATGTACTACGTTTCTGTTAAAGTGATGGACTGTTGGTAGTGGGGGCTGGGTGGGTGCAGGGCTGCCCCAGGGGCAGGCAGTTTGCCCTTGGTGAGCTCCCATCCCTAACCTGTCAGTCTGGGCCTTGACAATGGGTGCTCAGCACAAGCTCAAGCCCTTCCTCCCCCAAAAAGCCTTCCATGAACACCTCAACCCAACTCTGCTGCCTCCACCCCCTTCTGAAACCTATTCTATGTCGGAAGCATCTTCGCTTATCAAGCCCGGCTTGTCTCCTCTGGGCGGAGCTGGGAGTCGGTTGTCAGGCAGCAGCTTTGCAGTAGAGTACAGCGTAGTGTTCAGAGGGTGTCCGCCAGCCTCATCGCTCCTGTGTCCTCTTTAGTCTGCTGCAAACTGGGGCACTTGGTAACTATGTGTTGGGAAGGATGATGACTGAGGGAGGGAAAGGATGAGGGAAGAGGACTTTATCCTCACTGGCAGCTCAAGTTCTCTGCACGAATCACTTTCCCTCTTTGGGACTTGATTTTTTTCTATCACTAAAATCAACAAGGTAGACACAATGATCTTTAAGGGCTGCATGATTCTGCCCTCTTAGGGGTGGTCCTTGGAAAAGGATGATTAGTCAGTGTCGTCTGCACATGGGCCTCTCCTTTTGGGGCCCCCATGCTCACATGTTGCTTTGGTTTGTGCTTTCACTGTGTATGATGGACTGCACGCCCTTTTGTTCCTTTCCTCCGAGCATGTGCGCGCACACACACACACTTCCCTGAGACTGGCTGAAAGGAGAGGGGCCCAGGGCCACACTCCCCACTGGCCCTCGACGCCCCTGAGCAGCCCTGTGCGTGCCAGTCCTGGTTCTCCATCTCCCGATGCCTTTCTCTCCTCCTCTCGGTGGTCATCCAACATCAGTGAAATGGTGACGACAGAGTGTGGGTGACGGTGGGCAGCACGGGCAGTGCACATTTTGAGGCATCACCTTAAGTATACATCATGACCAGTTTACAGATCAGGAAACAGAGACCCAGGAAGTTTCCGTGACTTGACCAGGGGGTAAGTGCAGGCCTGCCTCGTGACTCCCAGCTTGCCTGACTCCAGAGCCCACAGAGTTTCTGCCACACGCTACTGTGCCTTTCCCACTGCATTTCAAATCCTCCAGAAAAGTGAGAGATGCTCTTCCAGGCTTGGATTGAGCAAAGGCACAGAAGTTCAAGGTGCTGTGTAAGTAGCTGTTCCATAAACAACCCAAGAGTCCGGTTCTCTTCCCTCTCCAGTGGATTCTTCCCAGCACAAGTGCCCGGCTGCGTCAGAGTGGCCCATGTTTGTTTCTTTCTCGTGAGTTTTTATAGCTCCCACCTCTTATGGGATGTTCTTACTCTGGCGATACAGAGCGGGTTTATGGGGCGGGCACCATTGGTTACTTTCCCGGTGTTTTCATCGTGAGGGACTTGGGGCCAGCCAACAATTGGGTCTTATGATCCAATTACTACCAGGATGAATTGCGAATAGACACGTCATTAGAAACCAAAGGGAGGTATTTCATGGTGACTGTTTCTCATCTTTGTCTTTTTCCTTTATCTGAACTTGACACAGGCTACCTGAGAGCTGGCTGAGACCAGCGTACTGAGGGGGGCCTGCTTTGTGCTTTTTGCCCTAAAGCATCACAGAGTGATTTCTCTGGAGCTGCCCGCCAGGGGCCAGGAGCCAGCAGTGGGCCACTGGGGGCAGCCAGACACCAGAAGAGAGCTCGCCACCAAAGGCAGAACGTGGGTTTGGGGGCAGATATTGATACATTTGGTTAAATTCTGCCCCTGCCCCTTAAGATCTGTGATGTTGGTCAAGTTTCTCACTTTTCCAAATTCTTGGTGTTCACATCTCTACATTGGAAACAACACTACCAATCTCCAAAGTCGTTGAGAAGATCAAACCAGGTAGAATGTGTTAAAGTGTGTGGTACCCAGCACGAGGCAAAGGCCAAAGAAAGAAAAACTATTGTGTGTTGGTCAAAATGCAGTGCTGGGGGTGAGAAGCATCTGCATTAACACAGGGTGGTGGGGAGTACCTCATCACCGCCCCCATCCAGCCCAGCTCTGCTAGCAGACTGCCGCTGAGTGGCAGGGAAAGGGGAATGGGAACTCAGCAGTTGCATTCCAGAAGCCCAGCCACAGGAGATGGCATCCAGGGAGAGGAGGGCAGGCTGGGAGGAAAGGAAAACCTTGGCACCCACCCTGGCAGGAGCAGGCCAGGCCTCAGCCCTGATGGAACATGGGGCTTAGTCACGGCAGCATGCAGGCCATGCCCCAAAACATCTGCCTGCTAAGCTCTCTCGATACCCATGCAAATGGCACACCTGGCACCTGGGGAGTGTACCTTCCCTCCTGCTGCCGGGGCTACTCCTTCTGCCGTCCTTGCATAAGGAGAAGAACGAGGCCACCAGCTTTGAGCAAAGGTCCACTGACACTGCACTCAGGGCTCTGCCTGCCCCATTCATTCTGTTTTCCTGACTCAGCAATTCAGAGAAAGTCTGTGCTGTTGTCTCATTTTATATATAAGATAGCTAAGGTTTGGAGAGGCAACCTGACTGACTCAGGTCCATCAGGGATTCAGACCCAGGTGGTCAGACCCTCACATCATGCCTGTGGCCATTCCTTGGCGCTGATCCCCGCTAGGATCCCCACAGTTGGCTTTGGAAACACACACATGCTGGGTTCTTGAGGAAATGTGCTGGGAGGGCCACGCCCTCCCTTGGAACGTGGAACCTATATTCCTGTCCCTCACTCTGCAGTAGACACCCTCCAAGGATATGAAATGTAGAAGCTGGTCAGACACATCCATTTACACCTCCTATAATCTTGACAGTTCTTCTCTCTCTTCCCAGTATCCTACTGGACCAGGGGAGAATTCAGGTTTTTTGTTTTTTGGTTTTTTTTTGGTATACTTTATATATTAGAGAAAGTTTAGCTTCACAAAAAAATTCAGCAGAAAGTACAGGGATTTCCCATAGATCCTTTGCCCCTACACTTTCAATATCCCAGACCAGAGTGGTACATTTGTTACAATTGATTAGTTTACATTGACGCATAATGATCACCCAAAGACCACAGTTTTCATTATGGTTCATTCTTGGTGTTATGCATTCTATGGGTTTGGATAAATGTATAATGGTATGTGCCCTCCATTATAGTATCATACAGAATAGTTTCACTGCCCTAAAAATCCTCTGTGGTCCACTTGCTCCTTCCTCTGCCCCCCCCAAACCCTGGCGACTGCTGATCTTTTTACTGTCTCCATGTTTTTGACTTTTCTAGGATGTCATATAGTTGGAATCATACAGTATGTAGCCATTTCAGGTTGGCTTCTTTTCCTTAGTAATATACACTTAAGCTTCCCCCATGTCTCTTTATGGCTTGATAGTTCTGAAAAATATTCCATTGTCTGGATGTAACTGTTTATTTATCCATTCACCAACTGAAGGACATCTTGGCTGCTTTCAAGTTTCAGGAATTAGGAATAAACTTGCTATAAAAATTAATGTGCAGGTTTTTATGTGGACATACATTTTCAACTCATTTGAGTAAATACCAAGGAGTATGATTGATGAGTTATATGGTAAGAGTATGTCAGCTGTCTTCAGAAGTGGCTGTACCATTTTGTATTCCCATAAGAAATGAGAGTTCCTCTTGCTCTACATCCTCACCAGATTTGATGTCAGTGATTCAGATTTTGGCCATTCATATAGGGGTGCAGTGGTATCTTATCACTGTTTTAATTTGCATTTCCCTGATGACATATGATGTGGAGCATCTTCTCATGTGCTTATTTGCCATCTGTGTATCTTCTTTGGTGAGGTGCCTGTTCAGGTCTTCTGCCCATTTTCTAATTGGGTTGTTCATTTTCTTATTATTTAAAGAAATCTTTGTATAAGAGTTTTTTATGTCTTTCTTCAAATTTTGTATCTCAGTCTGTGGCTTGTCTTATTCTCTTGCTATTGTCTTTATGAGAGCAGAAGTTTTTAATTTTAATCAAGTCCAGCTTATCAATTATTTTCTTTCATGGATTGTGACTTTGGTGTTGCAGCTAAGAAGGCATCACTATACTCAAGATCATCTATGTTTTCTCCTATGTTATCCTCTAGGAATTTTAGTTTTGTGTTTTACATTTAGGTCCATTTTGAGTTAATTTTTGTGGAGAGTGTAAGGTCTGTGTCTAGATTCATTTTTTTACATGTGATGTCCAGTTGTTCCAACATCATTTGTTGTAAAGACTAACTTTCGTTCCACTGAATCACCTTTGCTCCTTTGTTAAAGATCAGTTGACCGTATTTATGAGGGTCTACTTCTGGGCTCTCTATTCGTTCTGCTGACCTATAATTCTTTCACCTGATCATACCATTATAACTACTGGAGCTTTATAGTAAGTCTTGAAGTTGGGAAGTGTCAGTCTTCTGAACTTATTCTTCTCCTTCAATATTGTATTGGCTATTCTGTGTCTTTTGCATCTCCATATAAACTTCAGAATCAATTTGTTGAGAGTCATAAAATAACTAGCTGATATTCTTTAACGGGATTGCATTAAATCTATAGATCAATTTGAGAAGAGCTGACATCTTGAGAATATTTAGTATTCTTATCCATGAACATGGAATATCTCCCCACTTATTTGGTTCTCTGATTTATTTCATTACTCTTGTAGTTTTCCTCATATAGATTTTGTATGTATTTAATTAGATGTATATCTAAATATTTAATTTTTTGTTTGTTAATATAAGTGATATTGCATTTTTAATTTCAAATTTCACTTGTTCACTGCTGGTATTTTAATGATTGACTTTTGTATATTAATCTTGTATCCTACCAGCTTACTATTATTACATATTAGTTTCAGGAGTTTTTTGTCTGTTCTTTCAGATTTCTGCATAGATAATCATGTCATATGTGAACAAAGGCGGGTTAATTTCTTCCTTCTTGATCTGTATACCATTTGTTGTCTTTTCTTCTCTTATTGCATTAGGTAGGACTTCAGTACACAGTTGGAAAAGAATTGTGAGAGAGACATCTTTTCCTGATCTTGGTGGGAAACTTCTAGTTTCTCACCATTATGTATGATGCTAGCTGTCGGTTTTTTGTAGCTGTTAGAATTCAGTTTTTACCTCTTCTGTTTTTTCCCTTCCCTCTTATCAATCTTCTCCTTTCCCAGAAATGCATCTAAGTGCTTCTTCCTTCCCAGACCTTTCTTTAGAATGCAATCAGCTTGGACTCTCTCTGAAGCTTTCCCTACATCAGTACAATGAAACTCCAGCCTTCACCAAATGGAATTGTGCATCCGTTAGGTCTGGTTGGCCCAGCTGTCACTGGACTGATGAGCCTGGGGTCCATTCTGAGCCACATTGTGAAGAATGAGGTTGCGTTCCTTTGAGCCCACTCACAGTGTACTTACCCATGATGTACATTTTTACAAATGGAAATCCGTCATGGATAATCGGAGCCTCTCTGCTTACCAGAATATTTAATTAATCCAGTCACCCATTTCCAATCTATGGGAGATGAATGGAAGTTTCCTTGTATTTGAATGAAGTGCTTTATTTATACAGCCATCTGTTCCAGTAAGAGAGTGTCCCATGAAGCCCACACAACTTTGGCACCGCTGCTAGTTTTATTCAGCTCTGGTTATTTGCCTTCAAAGTACCAAGAGCAGAGGCCTGAGCTATACGAGAAAAAAAAAAAAAAACAATGGTGAAAGTGTGGTTGTCTCCCTCTGTAATTGTTTGCTCATGTGTGTGTGTGTGTGTGTGTGTGTGTGTGTGTTTATCACAGAAAGGAGAATGGTATTTAAGTATTCATGGGTACCTAAGGAATTAGCACACAGAGAGAATTTGAAAATACTTTTTCAGCTCTGTCGTAGTTGAGGCTAAAATGAAGCAGCATGTGTCTACAGACAGTAATTCACCAACTGCACCCACTTTATCTTTAACATGTTGTGGGTAATCTGGGGGTCTGGAAAAGCCTGAACCAGAGTGATGTCTCTCAGATCTCAGTTCCTGAGTTCTCTTCTCTTGACTTTGGTTTCTTAATAGTTTTCTTTTTTACTTAAAAAAAAAAACAAAACAAAACATCAAGTGGAGGGAGTCAGTTTCTCTGAATATGCTCTTGCCTCGTTTTGTTTCCATTTTTCATACTTGGGAGTTTTCAAGGGGGTCACTTTGGTGTTGTCCAGATTTATAACATCGTTGTCAATATGCCTTTCATTTCCAAATTGCAATATCACAGCGCCATTGTCGTCCCCTCCCCCCTTTCTCTCCCCTCCCCCTCACTCTCACACACACTCACTCACGCACAGGCTTGTGGGCCAGTGCAAAAGTAGTCTCTCAATCAAATGGGTACTTTTTCCTGATATGAGTAATGAATTATACATGTTTTGTATTTCAGCCATTCCCAGACTCACTCAGCTCTGGGGGGCTCTGTGGTCCCAGAATTGGTTTGGATAATAGCCCAGCAATTTTCTTGAATAGCTTCATGAAAAAGTCCCATAAAGGTCAAAATTTTTTTTCCCTATTAACACTTCAAAAAACCCAATTAATTGACTGAAAGTGCTTCAGGGAGGAGAATCTTTTCCCAATTATAACAAGCTCTGTTTTAAATAGGAATTTAAATCCTTTTTTTCTGTAGAAACTTGAAGGTGAGGTTGCTTTCCTAGATCCTAGACTTCTTTCACAAGGCTGAAAATATAAACAAATCCAATGAGATTCATATGCACAGACTGCAACATGGGGGGTCAGGGGTCTGAGAGTCTCTAACCAGGTCAGAAGGTCGAGACTTGAGAGGGAGAGAGAAGGGGTCAGGGGGAGGGGAGGAGGAGAGGGAGAGTCAGAGAGCAGCCCACCATCTGTTCCCCAATCCTCTACCAGCAACTTTGCCCACTACACCCAGCTTAACTATAAACCAGTAACTGTGACATAGGGATTGAAGACCCTTTAAACCGGGTCCAGTGAGCAGGAAAGAAGGGTTTCTCTTGCATGTTATCCGAAATCTTTCTGTCAGCAGGAGTGACCAGGAAACTCATCTGTGGCTTTATCTGCTTTTGTGCACACAATAAAGAGCATCCTACTTGAGGAAACAGAAAACACTGATGAATCCTACCTAATAGGGCCAGCTACTTCAGAGGGGGAAAAAAAAAAAAGCCCAGCATTTAGCATGTATTATTTCAAAAGGAGATTTTGCTTTCTCCTCTCATTTTTATATTGAAAAGCAGGGAAAAGCCACATGGCACCTGCCCCACCCCCATTTCTTTAATTCTGGCCTTTGTGTCTAGGGATTGGTTGGGGATGGACTTGCCAGTGAGATAATCACAGCTTGTCTGGGTGGGCGAGCTGGGGAGCTGGCTGTTAACCCCACAAATGCCAGGGGACTGAGGGTTCAAGCCAGAGAAACGTATCCTTGTCAATATCCTTAGAATCAGCTAAAGAAGGGAGAACAGGCAGGTTCCATCCAGAATGATTTTTGCACGTGAAATTAATTACATTTCTGTTTCTAAAACCAATATTTGTTTATGATGTTACACTCAAGGAAAAAAACAGGAAAAACAGGAGAAAAAAACCCATAATCCACCATCCATTGGCAAATGTTAATTATGGTGGTTAATGTAATTATCATTGATTATATTTAATAATACAGATAATTTAGGGAGTACCGTGCTATACTCCATAGAGCTAACCTGTACTTCCTACAACTGCTCCAGAATATTTTATTGTTCTCTTCATTTGAACAATGAGGAAAGCTTTCGTATATTCCTTTCAAGTTTCTTTTTCTGTGGGTACTTAAGTGTACTTAGGTTATGTTTATGCAATCTTACAGTCTTCTTTTTCCACTTGACAACGTGAAAAACTCCATATTTCTACACACTGCAGTTTTAAATTATATAACTGTAGAGGCAACATGAGATACTTAGCCATTTCTCTATTTTTAGATAAGTATTTGCAAAAGTTTTTTTCTTGCAAGTAAGATAGCATTATGGATATCTTTTGGGCACAAAGTTAATTATTCCTTAGGCCAGACTGCCAAAAGTTTCCCAGTCACTGAGCACTTTTGAGGCTCTTAATACATATGTCAATTAGTCATGGAGGAAGATTATAGCAGGTCACCTCTGCTGGTATCCTATGAAACCATGGCCTTGAAGCAACCTTGCCAGCACTGAACAAAGGACTTTTGCTCAGGTGATCATGGCATACCTAAGCCAGTTGCATGCATTTGATTTTCTCCAACCCACCCAGGGTGCAGGAAACACCCTTAGCTAATCCTAAAAAAACTGAGCTTTAACTGGTTATTATTTCCTGCAATTGGGTGAATTATTTCTGTAGTTTTATGTGTTTGAAGTATTGGCATTTTAAAAAATTCTTATGCACTTTAACGTGATCAGTGAATGTGTTTTCTATTCCCTGAAAAGGAAACAGAGGTATGCAGAATGCTTATTTGATTTACTCACTTTCTCACCCTACATGTAGGCATGAATGTTTAGGAGTTTGCAACTTACCCACATTCCTCTGTATGCTTGTTATCTTATTTTCTGAAAGAAATCTCACCAATGTTTCATCTATGACAAGGAGAATAGCAGTTAGGATTTTACGTCTTTCTTCCTTGTTGAACATCCCAAGGTGGAATGTTCATATTCTGGCAGGTCTGTGGCCATCTAGACACCATTGGTGAGCTGAAGATATGCTTGTGTGTGCGGGAAAGGTTCTGGGGAAGCCACGTGGACCTGGGGAAGCCTTGGTGGGTCTGGGGATGTCGTGATGGATCTGGGGAAGGCATGGTGGGTCTGGGGAACCTGTGGTGGATCTGGGGAAGCTGTGGTGGGTCTGGGGTAGCTAGCGGATTGGGGAGCTATGATGCATTTCCCTTTCTGTAGAGTAAGGTTTCAAAACTGAGTGGCTAATGATTTTGTAAATAGGTTCTCAGAAGGCAAATGAAGGAAGAGAAAGGGAAAACGAGCTCTCTCAACATCAGCTTGTATGTTAGTAAAGGTATCTTATTGCCATTACTTTGTTTTGTTTTCCTCACAGAACTGCTGGATACTTTTCCCCTTTTCTGGGACCCGTTTTGGTAATCTTGGAAGTTTCTTCAGCACCAACTCTGAATAATCCATTTGTATTAGAATCGCTTCTCTTTAACCTGTTTTGAATATTCTGGATTGTTCTCCATTCTGATTATTTCATTTCTCTTGTGGTAAGTTTAGTGACAACAGCATTTGCTTGGGAATCTGTGTTCAAGCCTCCATGTCAGCAATTCACTTCCCCTTTGGGGCTTTGGTTTTCAAGGTTTCCCAAACTTGGCCAGTCGTGTGAGCTGACTGTTAAAAATCCATCTGTAAGACCATTTTCCAGGAAAATCTGATTGGTGATTCTGGAGAGGATGCTTAAGTACGTGAGTCAGTAGTACGATGACCAAATTTAGGGAATTGTAGAACAACGAGACTGTTGCCTAAGTGTGGTAAGGGCTTCCCCTGGACTTATTAGAAAATGCAGAGTCTCGGGCCCCACCCCAGACCTGCTGATCTAGAAAATGCACTTTAACAAGATCCTAGGTGATTTATAGGACACGGAAGTTTGAGAAGCATGGGGCTAGATGAGCTCTAAATTCTCTTCCATCTCAAAAATACAGTAATTCTGAGTGTTCCTTCCACATTCCAATGCTATTCCCAGCTCTTTTCCTATTCTTCTTTCCCTGATACGCTGAAGAACATCTTCTCTGCGTTATGTAGATATTCTATACAGTGAATTTCCAATATCTCTGCAAGGAGCTTCATATGTCAAAGGGAATTGGGACTCAGGGGGTTAAACACAAAACACATTACCATAGGACAGCTGCCAGGGCATCACATTCTGAAATCTGATAAATGAAAAATGGGCCTGGTATCAAATTTAATCACATTTGTATTCAGATGTCGTTGAGAGCAGACACTGATTTATGAACTAGCAACAGACACCAGATTTCCTGCCTATGTTATATACATATGAATGGGTGGACGGATGGATAGATAAACAGACAATGAAATTATGTTACAAATTACATGGCACCAGACGTGTTTATAACCTAGATCTCATCAAACTGATATTAAAAAATACTACAGATATAATTTTTTTCCTGGGCAGTGGCTGTTGGTTTACTTTCACCCTGAAAAACAGATCACTTTCAAAGGCTATTCTTGCTTCAATGTGTGCAGTGTTGAAAATGCTTCTGCTGTGCTCCATGGCTGTCTCTTATTTGTTCACAGAGAATGTTCTTGATGGGATGGAAAGGGAGAGAAGAATGTTTAAACCATTGCTGCATTCTGTTGCACACACCGCTTCTCCCTCACAACTCCATTAAAATATCACCAGTGCAAAGGGCTGCTGCATACATCTGGGACTCCATGCTAAGACCAAGGCTTTCAGAGGAGCTGTGAGGTGCTGAGGCGAAAGGGGAGAACATTCAACATGGATTAATAATAAAGAAGTTAAGCAACTTTACTCTCAGCTGGGGGCATAGGAAGGACTAGGTTCAGTGATTCTGCAACGCTGACAATTTCAAAAATAAATCATGTGGATGATAAGACTATTTTACAACAGGTCATTGTTTAATGTCACCAAACACATCCATCCCTCTTTGAAGTGTGTTTTCTTGACCATGCCCTCTGTCTATGCCTTTTCATTGCAGATACTTCTCCTCAAATTTAGCAAATATGGCCAAATTTTATTCATCTTTCAGTGGTCACATAGATATATTAGTTCACTTTCAACAAATGTTTACTGAGACCCTCTCTTGTGCTGTGCACAGGAAAAATAGAAATAGATGCCCTCTTGATTGGCATTAAAAAAAAAAAAAGCAGCTCAGTAGCTAGGGACAAGTCAGATAAACATAGATGATTTCAATATAATTAAGAGAAGTAATTGTACAGGGAGCTAGATTAGCCAAGAGAAGGGATACCTAAATCAGACTGGGAAGGTACCAACCAAGGATTCCTGGAAGAGGTGTCACTGAATGGAGTCCTAAAGAATGATGTATCTCCCACTTACCCTTGAAGAGACAGGAGGGTTGGAATTCCTGGTGGAGAAATATTGAGGCACCAGGCATTCCCAGTGTTGGAAGCCATGGAGGCTGGGAAAAGCATGACAGTCAAGAGATGGTAAACAGCTGCAATATAACTGAAATAAAACTGTGTTCTGGATGCCAAGAGACAGGGTGAAAAGATTGGCAAAGCAACAGTTACTGTAATGTGGCCTCAGGGGGTCCAGATTTACTCTTTGGGGAAAAAAAATCACAGTGGTCACCACCTGAACAAATGGACAGGGGTGATGGGAAAGCTAAGGAATGGGAACAATTTGGAGACCCAAGGGCAATGAGGAGAGGACTTCAACTGACAAGGACTATTTTGAGAGAAGGACTTGAATTTGAGTAGTTTCGGGTCTGAGTGTGGAAGATATTCAGAATCAAATGGCTGATGAAGAAAAGAGGATTTTATAAAAGGGACTGCTCCTTGGAATTCTATCTAGGTAATGATGCCCTTTACTGAGAGAGAACAGCTAGAAGAAGGAGTTTACACTGTTTTTAATTTGATTCGCTTTGGGTGGAGCTGGGGGGAAGACAGGGCACTCCTTTGAGGTGGGGTGGAAGTGACATTAATTGAAACCTCCCCTTCCCTAAGGAGCTTCCCCTAACAATCTGAGCTAGAAAGCAATCTCCTTTTGTGCTCCTTTAGGAAATAGAGTGTGGGTTACCCATTGAGAATCCATTACCACTCTGAATTTTTTTTCTGTTTTCATGTGTTGTCTTATCTTCTTAATTAAATTATCTTCTCGAGGGGAGGAACCATGCCTTATTCCTGTTGGATCATTCACAGAGCCTGAAGCATTGTGCTGCATGTAGAAAACATTGGTTGATGTTTGTTAATTGACTTGTTGGATTTTTTTTTTTTTTTGTCACTGAACCCATGTCTAAGAAGGAGCCAAACTCCCAGTTAGGAAGCCATCTGGCAAAACCTGCTTGAGAGAACACTGCTTGACTGTCACATCTTAGAGGTCTTCTTAAAATAGCTCACATTTATTGAACATATTACTATGTGCCAGGCATTTTGCTGAGCCCTTTATATATGTATATATCATCTCATGTCATCTTCAAAACAATCTTGTGATACAAATGCTATAAATAGTCCCATTTTAACACTGAGAAAAATGAGGTTCAGAGAGATCAAGCCATTTTTTGAGGTCAGCAAGTTGCAGACATGAGTCAGTCTAGGCTTCTGGGTCTACCAACTTCAGTGTCCGTGAAATTTGTCCACAGCTAGAAAGAACGTAATGTACTCTTGGCTTCTCTCTCCAGCTCTTTCTCTCCTATCTAAACAATTGATACACTAGGATGAGACATACAAGACTTATCCACAGGTGCCTGTTCAGAGCTGGAGCCAGGGTTAGACCCTAGATCTTGTGACACTGCACTTGCTACTCTGCTACGCTGGTTTTAAGACAAATCTATTGAACCAAACTTTTTGCTGGGCACTATAGGTCATAGAAAGAAGTTTAAGGCCTGCTGTTTGACTCCAAAGGCCATACAAACTAGTTTGGGATGCATGACAGAACTTAATAAAGTAAAATACTGGAGTATAGCAGCCTTGGTAAGACTCTTACAGATAACAGACTGTAGGAAGGACAGTTTGACACAGTGGATATTTGTCCTTCAGAAAATATGGGAAGGTAGTGATTCTTTCTTCAGATGTGCATATCAAGATCAGTTGATAGAATCCTTACAGAGAGAGATTTTTAGACCCTATCACTTATTAATAAGTGGTTAGTAATAGATATTTCAGCAACTGAAGTTGCCAGAAGTGACAGATGTGGGTGCATGAGTTAGTGCAAGTTTCGCTGCTATTGTTCTTCAAGCTGAGGCTGGATGACAAGATTGCTAAGATACAAGAAGGAATTTCTGTATCAGGTAGTGGGGTGTGGGGAGGTTGAAAGATTGGGCTGGATGACCTCTTCAGCATTGTGTTCTTGGTTCTTTCTAGGTGTCTGATTTGTTGCTACAAAGCTTAGTGACCTAAATCACAATTCTTCTCTGAAATGGTTCTTACACACATGAGCCCACTTCCTGTGGTAGGTGGATCTGAAAAACATTTTCCCCCATTTCAGTTGGCCTTGGATTTGAACCTCACATGGGTCTCACTCAGGCTTTCCATATCATGGTCAGAACTACATGCCTATCTATAAAGAGAAGGCATAGAATCTCTGTAGAACATGAAGTTAGCCCTTTTGTATTCCAAGACGTTCCTTCTTCCCACTGGAGAAAATTAGTTAGGATTAGAATGTAACAACCCTGCCACATTGCCTCAAAATTTAAATTATAGTGTGTATAACAATTCAGGTCCATTTAGAATATTTTGCTATTCTTAAAGCCTGTGAGAAGATAAATCTGCCTTAAAACCCTCCTAATCATCACAGATAGTTCACAAAGTCTTTATTGGTGACTCAAATGTGGGTCATTGAAAGTCAAGCTTGGGTGAAGCAAGAGTGAAGAGTCATTCTTGCCGTTCCTGAGACCAACCACAATTGCAGCAGTCAAGTGTAAGACAGGACCTTAAGATGTGTTTTACAAGCTCTGTGGGCCACAGAGAAGTTGGATTTCTTGTTGAATTCAGCTCTAAGTGTGGCATGCATAGGCTGGGATGATAAGGCAATGGGCAGAGAGAACAGGTGTCCTTACGAGGTCAAGTTCTGAGGTCAGATTGTTGGGTCTGAATTCCAACTCTGCCCGCTTACTCCTGGGACTTCGGGCAAGTCGTTTTGTTCCTCCTTGACTCCTATTGGAAGTAAAATATCTAATAGGCTGAAATAACCCTAAAGTAGTTCCTAAACTTATTGTGAGGATTAAATGAACCAACATTCTCTAAACTTTTAAGATAGAGCCTGGCCTTAAAAATAAGTACTCAGTCAATGTGAGCTTTTATTACAATAGCAATTACAATGATTATTCCTGGAAGTAGAAATAAGGGGAAAATCACTAGAATAGGAGGAAAGGAAGAAAAAGAAAGAACTAGGTGAGGACGTTTGGGAGACATTAGTTTTACTCTAGACTGGTGTCTAAACCACATTGTAGATTCTTGAGATGATGTCTTTCATGCTGGGCAGGATTTGTTTGCTCTCAGCAAGTGTTAAAATGCAGAGGATGCAGGGCTGGTTGATATGTAGAGCTCCAGCTGAAACCAAGATCACTGGGGTGTGCTGACCCCTGAAGTGCCTAAGGTTAGTTTGATTGCTATGTTCCGTGTGGAGGTCCCATAGTGTGGAGGTCCCATAGTGTGGAGCCCTGGCCTTCTAAATCCAGTCCCTGTTTTGATGAGAATTCACCACCTGGCTGTGTATGGCCTGGCTTCCAATTACAACCACATCAGATCGCATGACTCCCTTCAGCATGCTCCCAGAAAACCCCGCTCTCTCGGAATTTGTTTAAGATCCATCTTCTGCAACATTAGAGGAGGGGAAACCTTTTCACAGTTGGGGCTGGGGAGGGCTGCTAGTGGATACAATACTCCATCTCAAACCATGGCTCTGCAAACCTCTTGCTCATTCCAGAATTGCATATAAAATGGTATCTGAACTAGCATAAAATTGCCTATAGATTTTTTTTATCATTCTTTTATCATTTTCTTCAGTATCAGCCAGATACCCCAGACGTGACATCTGAAGACCTCAGCTGAGTGACAGCCCATGAGAAAATATGACATAGCTAGTGCGGGGAGCAGGTGGTGGCTCTTGCTCCCATACCCTTGAGGACACACGCTTATGCACAGAACTTCCCAACACACTTTCTCAAATGGGACCACCCCGTCCTCCAATTCCAACCCTTTCTCTCTTTTGAACTTACACTAGAGAAAACCCAAGCCCAAGCAGCATTTTGTAGATGAACAGGTGCCTCTAGCTTAAAAGATCTTTGAATATAACTTTTAATCTTTGATGTGGTTATGAAATTTTTGAAATTAATGAGTCTAGAATGCTCTCTCTACATGCACACCTCATAGCTTTTTATTTTATCCTAGGATCTTCCTGGACCTCTTGAATTAGTGATATTTAGTGGGATGAAGAGTCAGGATCCTGCTTCTAGCTCTGCCACTGCTTGCTGTGTGATCACGGAAAAATGACTTTCCCTCTCTGTTTTGGCTTTTTCTTTAAGAAGCAAAGTCATTGCATAAGATGATTTCTTCACCCTTTCTGGCTAAAGTTTTCTACTTTTCTATTATTTAAACTGCAGATTCTGTGACGGAAGACTTACTCTCAAGGATAGGCAAGCAAGGAAATATAGAAAGAACATCAGTGCCTACCTAAATTCTCTCTCGTTTCACCCAATTACATGACAGTTGTATTATGGCTTAGTAATAAGAAAAAAATGTGAGCTACTAATATCTTAATAAAGTTATTATGAAGGTTCGGCTCATTGGAAACTTAGAGGAGTACCAATAGGAATTGAAATGACACATAATAGAAAATGACATGCTTAACTGGACATGTTTCTGAGAACTAGATATAATAAATTTGCAGTCTTCCTAGGAGAAAGAAAAAGTGTCTAATTCTGTAAAATGCAGGGTGTGGACTAAAAGGATCATTTGTTTTATGTATCCTGTGAGCCCTGGTGATGTTGGAGCTCAGCTGAAAATAAAAGTCCTTGGGCATCACACAGGCCAATACTCATCAGTTTTGGAATCCAGATTGAAGAGTCTTATTTTAAAAAAGGCTTTTCATGAGCAAAATGTATAAAGTTGCAGCATTTATTCAACTCAGCTGGAGACCCTCTGAGATGAAGCCAACATGTTTCCTCCACGTGACCTTGGCTCACTCTGAATGTCCCATGTGGTCCATCACCCTCCGCCAGGAAAATGACCCACCGGACGCAGGATAAGGAGGTGCGTGTTTCTCCAAACAACAGACACTTACATTTTCTCAGCTTTCTAGAAAAGTGTGGAATCACCAGGATAGAACTGCACCACTCATTTTTAAGGGTATCTTTGTTGGCTTTAAGCAATCATTCCTTTTCTACTCCAAATTTTTAAAAAGGAGGGTAGAATATATATATATATATATTTTGAGACAATATAAAATCATGTATAGTTTTTATTTTCCATACTATTTAGTGGAAAGACAGGCAAATACATTAGTAAATGCAAAGAAGTAGGAAAAGTTTATAACAACTCTGTTCCTTTGGGTATTATGTAAACCCATAATCATTTAAATCACCGAATGAGTAGAGAAAAACTTTCTGAAAGAGGCGATATTTGCTTAGATTTGAAATAGGAGTAGGCATTTGAAAAAAGACTTTCCTGTTGTGAGAACAGCCTGTGTAAAAGAAAAACAAGAAACAGTAAATATTTAAGCAAGACAGGAGGGAAATGATGCATGCAGGCAGCAAGACCAGGATAGGGTCTGTTTGCAAAGCTAATTGCTAAGCTTAAGTGTATGGATGTGATACTTAGAGTGGATGTGAAGTAGAAGAGAGAGGCCATTGGTGGATTTTCAGCAGAGGTGAAACATGATTATTTATGCTATTCAGACAGACCACTCTGACGACATTTTCTGGGATGTATTTGTAGGGGGGATCGCTTAAAAGTGGTAGGCATATAGAAGGCTATTAGTACCAATAATCTGTGAGTAACATGACGAGAGCCTGGATTTAGGCAGTAGCAGTGACATTGGTGCAATAAAAAGTGGAAACCATTCTCAAGAAACTTTGAGAAGGTAGAATGGATAGGACATGGTGACCATGTGAACATGGGGCTATTAGGTGAAATGTAATTGTGGAAAAAGAGCAGGCAGGTAATGCTCAGAAGTGCTGATGGGTATTCAGGGAACATTCAATTGTCTTGGATCATCATGGACACCAAAGAAAAGATGCATAGGTATGGAGCAGAGAATCCTTACTTTTCATCCATTGCCACTTTAGGGTTGACGAGCATCCTTTATTTATGACCACAGTTCATTGTGAGAAAGCAAATAAAACTACCTTCCAAGAGAAGCCTTTGGTTCAACTATCGTAGATTGGTTGAGGGTTAGTTTTTGTCACTGGACGATTGTCTGGGCCAATTGGATCTCTTGGACCCAATGGGTGATTGTCTTATTCACCCCTTTATAATCATGCCTGGCCAGTTCTGGATGCATAAGATTTATTCAATAAATATTTGCTTAATGAATTCGTTAAATATGCTCACAGACCCTCTGTTCTAAACCAGGGAACTATGGACCCCGTTATTGTACTAAGGTATAGTTCTCTCCATAGAACTGGAGATGCTTATCTAGTTATATTTGAAAACTCATCTTCCTGACTCATCTCATCAGCCCATGTCTTAAAAGTTAGAAAATTAGAGTTAATAATATTTGCTTCTTAAAAATTAGAATTAATATTTGCTTTGAGGTCCAGCATTTTTCTTGAGCTCATTTTATTTTTCCCATATGCCAAGCTTTGCTCCCCAATTGAAACCTTATAGTAATAGTTTTTCCTGCCTCACTTCACCCCAAATCTTTCCTTCATTCACACATAGCCAGAGAATATCTTAGGAAAAACATCCACAAAGAAGAGAGAGAGGTAGAACAAAGTGTAAATGGCAGAAGAATGTGATGGAGGATTAAAAACAAACCCACCTCTTATTCCTTCCTGTGGTTCTGCAAAAACAGTGAATTGGACTTCTCAAGGGACAATCCTCCAACAACAGACTTTTTGAATCTCAAGGGATGGGAGGGACCAAAGTCTTTAAAAATCCAAAGTTCCCCTCAGGGACAAAATGGGCCCTCCTTGCCCTGTAAGACATCATATCCTTTTTCTTTTTTTTTTTTTTTTTCTTTAAGTTTCACTACTGATATATTAGCACCAACCCATTTTACTTAGCTTTATGATGAACTGTGATATATGAATGCTGGATAAAATTGTAGAAAGTCTTTAATGATGTTATTTCCAAAGGACAGGAGTTCATCAGTGTCTGTGGTTGCTTGATTTCTGAACAAATATTTTAATTGAGGTTACCCACATTTATGAAGGTCTGATGTCTTTGCAGGACCCAGTACCAGAACATAAACTCAGTAGGGATCAGCCCTGGATTCATGGTTAGAACACCAGGATTCCAGTTGTGTTTCTATTTTAACTACCAGTGTGACCTTGAGAAAATCACAGAAGCTCTGTTGGATTTTTAAAAGATTAGATTATACAGATTAGATAGTAGTCACATCTTTTCAACTTCAGAGTCTGTATAGCTCCATTAAATTTGTGATGCGTTTGTTCTTTTTTGGAATGGCTGCTAGAAAGGATGTGGGATTTTGACTAAGGAAATAAGGTTTCATGAGAAACTTTAGAGAAAAATTTCAAGGGAAGCCAGAACTAGATATAAATCTAAATGGCAGTCTAAATGAAAGGCATTTCTCACATTTATGCTCTTTTATTAGGGTTGTGGTGAGATTAAATGAAGAGAAGAAAAGCATTTTGATGTACAGAAAATGCAACTTTTTTACAAAATATAAACTATGTCACTATTAACAATCCTTTGAATTTTGGTGCTCTTGTTTTATTCTTCATTCATGTCTGACATAATCCCTCTTCAATCAATAATAATGCAAATTAACAAATTTTAGTGTGCCAGGTTTATCTCTGTCGACTTTTTAAGGAACCTGGGGATTTGATTACCCCATGCACAAATGGTACAATTTGTGAGTTGCAACTATTTTCATTATTTTGGAAAGAAAAAAAAAAAAAACGATGTTGGATTTAGAAACAGAAGATAAGGTTTTTCTCTTAGGAACTAGAATCAGAGAAGTTTTGACCAAATGGTTTGGGGAGAAATAAAGCCACAAATAAGAAAACCAGAGTCTGAGAACTACTGTCTGATTTGGAGACATGTATATATAGAGGTAATATGGCTTGGCATGAAGTTATCATATGCTGAATGAGGCTATATACCCCATGAATGGGGTGGGAGTTTGGGAAAAATCTGTTCATGCTATCCAAATAGATTAGATAGCAGCTTTGCAAAACCTTTCTCACCTCCTATAACCTCTACTCTAAATCTTTGGGATTATGGTGATAACCCAGAATCTGTGATTACAATAGTAGAGAAATATTTTTAAAAAGTATTAGCTGGAGAATGAGCCAGATAAAGACATCCAAAGTGATCTAAGTAGGGATATTGTTTAAATCAATTCAAAACAAATTTACAAGGGTGACATTAGAATTGTGGAGGAAAAGATGCTAAACAATTTTTAATAAGAGAGGGACTGTAAATGGAAATCAATAGTAGGATACTCATTATTATTTTAAAAGTAATAAAGTCCATTGTTAATATCTTTATTGAGTAGCATGTCTTTGCTGTTTTTGTAAATATAATAAAATACATGGATTTATATAGGTTCCCTCAAACATTCCCCACCACTATTTTACTAATAAGTTCTGCAAATTCTGTTACTATGTGAATTTTGGCCAGACTAATAAGGGACTGATTCTATTCTGTGGCCCTAAAGAAGGGTGTTGCTTCCTGTGAGACCCATAAATCTGCCACCTGACAGGTAGTTTCAAGTGCTGTTATGACTTTGTTTATTTATTGCTTGTTTGTTTGTTTGATTTCACTTTTTATTTTATTCTATTTCATTTTACCAGTGTCATTGGGGAAAATGAGATTAAAATGAAAGGCAATTTCTTTCTCCAAATACTTTACTCTGAAGATTTGTATATAAGTTCTATTGAATTATTTCTGTACTGAAAACTGAAGTAAAATATGATGAATGATTATTTATGAAAAGATAAAAAGAACTAAAGAATTCAGCATATATCATTCTGTAGATTAGATAGGAAATGCAGAGGGAAGTTTTTATAAATAGCCTTTGTAGAGAGAAGCAAACGTGGGCCTTATAAACATCTATCAGAGAGAACCCAGACTCAAATATAAAAGTAAACACTTATGTGGGCCTCCTGAATAATAGTCTGAAAGTTCCATTTTGACTTGGAAATTGGCCCACGAGGCTCTGAATTTACGAGCTGTTATCCTGCCTCTAAAACATATACTGTAGAAAGTAGTATCGCAGATTGAAATGTGGTCCTACCCACGCAGATGTCCTGTGCTGAAAGGCTCTAACATACCTTCAACTTGATACAGAACATCCTGAGATTGTCATCATGGCTTTCACTGAGCAGTTTTAGGCACTTGTTTTCCTCCTATTAAAACAAGTATTTTAATAACCTTTTAATAAATCATTACTCTCTCATTGATGACTATTAAAATTGCAAAGTTTCTCTGTTTTGATCAATGAAAGAAAGAATTGTAGTGAAATCTTTTTTAAATTGTCATTTGAGTTAATCCCTTCATTCCTTCTATTCCTAATAGAAAAGTTGTGATGTTGAAAGCCAATCAGTTAAGGTTATTGGGAGTTTGTAAAGCACTGCAATAGATGTTATATAAAACACAAAGATGAATACTTATCTAAAAGGATTACCATCTACTCATAAAATAGAACAAAGGCAAGTTAAACAAAAGTGGGAAATCAAGGCCACATGAAACTGTAGAATTTAATTAAGGCAGGACTTTTGGCAATTACAGAGTAAAAAGATTGGCAAACCTCTCCTCGAAACAAGTTCCCCTCATTTAAGGATGTATGTAAAATAACAATCATTTAAGGGATCTGGAAATTTTCTAGAGAAAAACAAGATGATAAATGCTTATTCATGAAAAACTGTTACAAATTTGGGTAAAATCAATAAAAGTCTATGGCCTTTTTGGCTGGGATTATTCCCATTCCTCCACCTCTAACTAGGTTGGTTGATAGAACTGGTGATATTTTTGTGGGGTCACAGGGAGAAAGAAGGAGACTGGTCCCCCAAAGCATTATTAAATTCACTGCCAGAGGCATCAGACTTGATTTAGAGCAGAGGGTGAAAATCTATGCCCCAATAATATTGTCAGTAAAAGTAACACAATTAGTAGGAAATGAATGGAAACTCTAAGGCTCTGCTAGTCTGAAGCTGAGTCTGTTTGGGATGAGTGCTAGGCCAGTTGGGGATATAATGAGAAGTTTCTGAAAATAAGAGCACCCTGGAGGGCCATAGGAGCTCTCTAAACCTTGCTGGTTGACCCCAAAAGCAGGGATGTATACAGGGGAGATGCAAGAAGGCAGTCCTGGCAGAAAGAAAAATCCAAGGAAGAATGGAAGACAGCCTACAAGTTAGATGCTCATCCCTCCAGAACAGGCAGATCCATTGACAGGGTAGACATTTCAGGGACTTCAGATGTGCGCAGAGCATCTTCCCAGCTGATGCTTCGCCACTTAGCAATTTAGACACAGCGATGGCCACTAGATATCAAGATAAAGTAAGACAGGAATTAAAAAATAGGGGAGACATCAGCACCGCAGACAGTAAAGGAGACACATAACCAAAAAAATTCGCAGGACAAAATCATTCAATCTGGAGGTGCTACAACACTATATTACCTAAAATGTCTAGATTTCAAGAAAAAAATACACACAAGAATTGCTGTGGTCGTGATGGTCACTGCGTCTTTACTTGTGAGCTCAGTAGCAGGTCCCCCTCTCCCCAGCACCGCTCGGCTCTTAGTTCTGAGAAGAACTCAAAGAGGAAAGGAAACGTGAGACTCTCTTTTCCCATGCTTGTTCTCTGTTGTCTGCTGGACAGCCTGCTTTTGCAGACAGAGATGGAGAGCCTCTCTCTGAAGCAGAAGAGAGAGAAACGGCTGGCCTCACACCATCTCTGTTTTCCAGGAGATGCCAGAAGCTGAGGCCAGGATGATATAAAGGCAACAGAGAACACACAGTCCTCACTGCTTCCACCCTGCCTCAGAGCAAATGTGAGACGTGATTTTATGCAAGGCTTTAAGAAGGGGATGCCTCAAATACTCAGTCACCATGAAAAAGGACTCCAGGCAAAAACTGCTGAGCTGGGGGCACAACTGGCCTTCCCAGGCTGTCTGTGATGAAGTATTGTCCTTCCTGACTTCGGACAAAGAGAAATATTTGGTGCTAGCGTGGAGCTATGTATAGGATAGATATCTTTAATTATATTATAATCAGAGATGAAGTAATTAGATAGCACTTGATAACTAATCAGTTGCAACATTCATAAAACTGTTCCTCATTTCCTCCTCACGTCCTCTAACAGATGGCACCTGGTGTTCTAAGGGCCGAACTTGTAGGCAGAGCAGGAAGTGTGATTATGGTTGAAGGATCAAATATTCGGTGCAGGCATTAGGAAGCCATCAAGACCATGATGCTGAGAGGCACACGTGATTTACTACTGGATTTAATCTACTTGAAAAAAAAAAATCTCTGAGCCATATTAAGAAAACCAAAATGTCATCAACTAACACCTGAAATTCCTCAGCACCATCTGTCTGTAACATTAAACAAAACCCAGGAGACTGGCAGAAAGAACATGGTAAATTTAATGTTGAACTTCACCTGGGTAACTTGATAAATGTTACCTTTGTGGGTAGTCATTAGCCAGGAAGTCTCTAAAACCACTGAGAAAGAAGCCTGCAGAAGGCTTTAGCTGTGAAGGGGTTTGCTTTCTCTGAGCACGAGACCTGGCATATATGCCAGTAAACTTTCCTTTTTCTTACAGAAAGCTAGTTGTGTTGAAAATGAGTTTTTCTCAGTCACTAAGACAGCTCCTTTCTTCTTCCCCTTGGACCAGATTTCCTTTGGTAATTCAAGCTTATGAAACGCTGAAATCTAGTTGTGGATTTATACATGTGTCTGTATAGAACACACCTCTTCCACAAACATTTACTGACCCACTGCAATACACCAGGACTGCACTGGACACAGAGCATAAGTCACACTTTGCTAAAAAGAAGATACCATCATTTCTTTAGATACACGATGATTTTATGAATCAATAAGGCAAAAAAGAAAGAAAAAAGCCTACTAAGTATAAATATAAGTTGGTGTTAACGATAAGATGCTTCCAGATTTCAGAGCTGTTAAAATGCAAAAAATGTACTATTAAAATTCAGTGAAATCATGGAGAAATGCCTATTATGTACACTTGTATTAACTTTGTTTTTGTATAGTCATCGACTTTTTTAAGTGAAAACCAGGTTTTCTAAAAAGAAAGAAAAGTGGCTTCACTTAAGACTTTTAAGACTTAAGACTCTGGACTCAGCATTGGCCTTTAAAACAAAACAAAACAATTTGCAGAACAATTTTAGATTCACAGTAATATTGAGCAGGAGACACAGAGGTTTCCATACAGCCCTGTCCCCATACATGCACAGCCTCCCTATTATCAATATCCCCAGCAAAGTGGTACATTTGCTATAGTTGATGAACCTATATCTACACATTATAATCACCCAAAGTCCATATTTTATATTATGGCTCACTCTCGGTGTTGTCCATTCTATGGGCTTGGACAAGTGTATAATGACTCATACCCACCATTATAGCATCGTATGGAGTATTTTCACGGCCCTAACAATTCTTTCTGGTTCACCTATTCATCTTTCTCCCTGCCCCCATCCCAATCCCTGGCAACCACTGACGTTTTTACTGTCTCTATAGTTTTGCCTTTTCCAGAATGTCATACAGTTGGAATCACACAGTCTGTAGCCCTTTCAGGCTTCTTTCATTTAGTTACATTCATTTAAGTTTCTTCCATGTATTTTCATGTCTCAGTTGTCTGGATCGACCACAGTTTGTTCATCCATTCACTTACTGAAGGACATCTTGGTTGTTTCTTAATTTTGGCAACTATGAATAAAGATGTTATAAACATTCATGTGCAGTTTTTTACGTGGACGTAAATTTTCAACTTGTTTGGGTAAATACCAAGGAGCACAATTGCTGTATCATATGGCTAGAGTATTTCTAATTTTGTAAGAAACCACCAAACCGTCTTCCAAACTGTCCGTACCATTTTGTATTCTCACCAGCAATGAATGAGAGTTCCTTTGCTCCACATCCTCACCAGTGTTTGGTGTTGTCAGTGTTCCAGATTTTGGCCATTCTAATAGGTATGTAGTGGTATCTCATTGTTGTAATTTGCAATTCCTTAATAATATTTGATGTTGAACAACTATGCTATTTACCATCTGTATATCTTCTTTGGTAAGGTGTGTGTTAAGGTCTTTGGTCCATTTTTTAATCTGGTTGTTAGTTTTCTTACTGTTAAGTTTTGAGTTCTTTGTATATTTTGGACAGCAGTCCTTTATTTGATACATCTTTTGAAAATATTTTCTTCCAATCTATGGTTTGTCTTTTCATTCTCTTGACAGTGTCTATTGTGGAGCAAATTTTTAAAAATTTTACTTGAGTGCAGTTTATCAATTCTTTCTTTTATGGATTTTGCTTTTAGTGTTGTATGTAAGTAGTCATTGCCATATCCAAGTTCATCTAGATTTCTCCTATGTCATCTTCTGGGATTTTTATAGTTTTGTGTTTTACATTTAGGTTTGTGACTAATTTTGAGTTAATGTTTGTGAAAGATGTAAGGTCTGTGTCTGGAAAAATTTTCTTACATGTGGATGTCCAGTTATTTCAGAGCCATTTGTTGACAAAACATCCCTGGCTTTTCAGGTTTTTATAGTTTTTACCAAAAAATCTAGTCGATAGTTCAGAAAAGATTGGCATAAGTAGCCTTTGATAAGCTGGTGTCAAACTAATTTTTCTGGAATTAAGTAACATTTGAATTAGCTGCATAAACCCAATATAATTATAGATGAGAGACCCATTTTGTCATCTCTACTTATATTTCATTATAAGGAAAACTTTTTTTTTCAGATATATAGAATAATTTAGGAAAGAAACAAGCAAACAAAAAAAAATGCAGTTCTTCAAAGCAGATGTTATGAATATGGAGAAATCCTTTTCAATCATTAATATCTCATAACATAATGATATCTTTGAGCATGGAAGAATTGACTCATAAAAAAATTACTAAGTATCCATAATATTCCAGGAGTTTGGGTACTGTACAAACTGGAATAACCTCAAAAATCACATAAGCATCGACACTTGGATTTATGAGAGGTATCTGAGTGCCTTTCATATCAAAGGAGTTGTGTTAATCAAGGTTATTCTTAATAAAGATCACACTAAGTTAAATTATTGGGAAATACTCCCTAATCACAGGAGATTCACAACAATGCTTGACTTAGGTGAGATTTAGGGAAACTGTTGGGTCTATGTGAGTCTCTATCTCCTCACAGCACAAAGAATTTCAATATAGACAGTAAACTGTAAGGGTCCTTCACAGAAGCTAATTTTGTAATTGCATGTGCTAAGTCTATGTTCGATGTTGGGGGACTGACAATAAAGAATAGATTGTGTTTTTAACGAATATAAACCTTGTAATATTTTAGGGTAAATGGATTATCTATTACAAATTAATTCAAAATCTCAAAAATCAGGAGCTCCTATTTGTTAGATGTCTAACCAGGAATTTGAGATGGAAGGAGACATGGGCTACAAGAATGGGGAAGAGGTCAGCTCAGGAGGTAGACACCCTTCCCATTTAAACCATATTTACCCATTTGCATGTATACATCTGGCATCTAAGACAAAGGAGATTTAGTCTCCCTGACCCTCTCTGCTGAAAAAAATCCTTGGCCTCTCCACTCTTAGTTTCTCCATTTTCTTATCTCACTTTATGTTTCCACATGTGTGCTAATTGCTTGGGCCTGATGGAGATTTTGCTTCTCCCAATTTTGCCTCAAATTTACCTCTTGAATGCAGTTGTACTACTGTCTTCTGGATCCAACCACTATTAAGATGTACCCTGCCACTCAAGATCCAGTCCTGGCCCACCTTAGCCTACTTGGCCGGCACCTCCTCTGGACCTTCGACCACTGATGAGTCAAGAGCAACCAAGGATGGTGATAAGGAGGGACATAAAGAGACAGATCTCCTTCCACAGGGCATCACATTTCATTTGGAGACATTGCCATAAATCCATAACAGGTGGAGAATTAGAGAGCATTTGCCTGAAGTATAGATATGATGATCATCCACTTACTTATAGAATCAAATTGCATTCCATTTTTGACATTGACTTTTTGATTTTTGTTCATTTGTTTGACATTGAAAGTCTCCCAGGAAAATTATGTGACGTCAATCATGTCTGCTGGTATAATTGTAACGCATATGCATTAAAGAAGCAAGTACATGTGTGGAAAGAAATTTACATTACATTATTGGGTGGCCTTTTAAAAATGGATGTTTTGATGTAAGAAAATAATTTTGAACTAAGTTAAAGGAAATATAATCCTTGTTCTATATTCACTTTCTGTGAAACCTTGAATCACTCAATAAACCTCTCTCTTTCTTTCTGAAAAATTAAATGGGGATAGATAGGCTTATTTTTAGAAGTTCTTTCCAACTTGAAAATTCTATTATTTTAAACAATGTAAGTTCAGGTTTCCTAGGAGATAAAACACAAGATTATATTTCATACCCAAAGATAATCTAGAAAGGATTGAGACATTTACACTAAAGAAATGTATTTTCTTTTGTCTACATGGATTTCAAGGAAAAAATCACCTAAAGAGTTAGTTTAAAACTTGGTTGCACAAGTTGGCTTGAAAATTGAATCATCATATCACACGTACACATGCTCAATCATGTAAAGACTTTTGTTTCTTTACTAACTTTTCATTCTTTATTTATCAGTCTCAGGAAAATCTGATCTCCATTTATCTGGCTTTCTGCCCTATGTTTTGCATTTCCTGGCAAAATGGGTTATTTCAAAGTCTCTACAGATAATCTTTTGTTGACAGAGTGAATGCAAGCCAGCCTCCCAGGTACTGTCAGAAAGTCTATTTTAAATCATGATTAGTCCCGGCCAGTCTTCTTTAAAAGGCAAGTTTTGGAGTAAAGGTGAGGTGCTCTGTTGGGGTAAACATCTCACTGATAACAATTAGAAACTGGACAAAAATTAAAAGCAAAATTATTTGAGAGCCTTTCTGTGCAACTCAAAACAGCCAGAAACTGAAGAGGATGTGATCCTTTGCACTGTCTTGGGTAAGATCCACATTTAAACATCTTTTCCCCAGAGGACGCTCTCCAGGCCACCTGGGGTGCTTATAATTTTAGTTCTTTTCTGTATATAACTCATACTTTTCCTTCCATGCATCTTGGATGTAGCTATTCCCCAGGAATGTTCTTGTTCATTCCAATCTATTCAGATTACTTTCACCCTTTCAAGCCCAGTTAACGGTCTAGTTATTAGTGAAACCTTTCTTGACCTTGCATAACTTTCTCTTCTCCGATTTCCTAAAGACCTTGAAATATGTGCCACTGATTTGCTTTCATCTGTATGCAATTTCTTGTTTGATCATCCCTCAAAACAAAATCTCCCTTTCTAGAGTTAAACGCCTGTACATCTTGTCTCCTGGCTTTCTGCTGCACTTTTTTTTAAATTAAGTATTGTTGATGTAAAATATTGTGTAAGTTATAGGTGTGCAATACAGTGATTCACAATTTTTAAAGGTTATACTCCATTTATAGTTATTATAAAATATTGGCTGTTTTCCCCATGTTGTACAATATATCCTTGTAGCTTATTATATATCTAATAGTTTGTACCTTCCACTATCCCAGCCCTATCTTGCCCCTCTCCCCCTCCCCTCTCTCTTGTGGTAACCACTAGTTTGTTCTGTATCTCTGTGAGTCTGCTTCTTTTTGTTATATTCACTAGTTGGTTGTACTTATTTTAGATTCCACATAAAAGTGATATCATACAGTATTTGTCTTTCTCTGGCTTATTTCACTTAGCATAATGCCCTCCAATCCCATCCACGTTGCTGCAAATGGCCAAATGTCATCCCTTTTTATGGCTGAGTAGTATTCCATTGTGTGTGTGTGTGTGTGTGTGTGTGTGTGTGTGTGTGTGTATATAATATATATATATTTATACATACCACATCTTCTTTATCCATTCATCTGGATGGACACTTAGGTTGCCTCCATATCTTGGCAATTGTAAATTATGCTGCTATGAACATTGGGGTGCATGTATCTTTTTGAATTGCTGCCTTTGTTTCTTTTGGATATATATCCAGGAGTGTAATTACTGGATCATATTGTAGTTCTATTTTTAGTTTTTTGAGAAACCTCCATACTGTTCTCCATAGTGGCTGCACCAATTTACATTCCCACCAACAGTGTAGGAGGGTTCTCTTTTTTCTACACCCTCTCCAGCATTTGTTATTTGTGTTCTTTTTGATGATAGCCATCCTGACTGATGTGAGGTGATATCTTATTGTGGTTTTGATTTGTGTTTCCCTGATGATAAGCAATGTTGAGCATCTTTTCATATGCCTCCTGGCCATCTGCTTTTTCTCTTTGGAAAAATGTCTGTTACACTTCTTTCGAGCACTCCAATCTCATTTCTGAAAGGTTTACCTTCTTTGAACATGTTGGGCTTTGAAGTGAGGTATGTCTGGGAGGTATTCTGCCTCTGAATTTTGACATAATACAAACTCTATGAGCCCCACTATTTTCAACTGTAAAATGAGAGTGATGACAGTAACTACCTTTCAGGGTTGTTTTGAGGCTCAAGTGAGAGGACAAATTAAAAGTGTCTGGTACTAAGTAGATACTCTTCTATTGCAAACCCCAGCCCTTTCTCCAGGAGCCTGAATGGCAGATTGTAAAAGTAGTGAAAGTTTTTCCCATCTTGAATGTGGGCTTGGCCATCAGGACATTAGCAATCAGGATTCAAGCTGGGGTTTGAACAGCATTTATGCATCAGGGCTTGTTTGTTCCTGTGTTTCTGTGGAAACTTGAGACCCCACAGTAAGAAGTCCATGCCAGCTTACTAGGAAACAAAAACCTCATGGAGTACAGGGGAGCCTTCTCCAGGGAAGTCTCCCCTAGACAAAATAACCTACTTACTTCCAGACACTTGAAGGCAGTATTCCTAGACCAAGGCCAGCTAAGAACCAATAACGTGTGTCTATTTTAAACCTTTGTTTTTTGGGGGGTTATTTGTTACATAGCAAAAACTAACTGATACAAGTGTGGCAGAACATCTTTGATAGGCTAATGACACACACTCGTTTTATTTTTAAACGAAAGAAAGCAGAGATTGCAAAGACCATTAGACAGACTGAGCCACTTTTTTGATGATATGTGTGAATCCTTGCATAAAATTCCGAGATCTGTCTCTGTTTTTCATTCTGTGATTTACTAGCTCAACTTTCTCAACAGATATTTCAGAAAATAAGAATGAATAAATTTTGGTTTCACAAAAGTTCAGCCAGCTCCTGAAATATAGATCAGGCTTTCGTTGTGTATATATACATACATAAAATATTCAGAAATTCATTCCCAATAATTTATGAGGAGTAATATATCAATATAGCAATAATATCCTGTTTGGTATAACTTTATCCCGTCGGATCTCTTCCAATAGGTTCTCAAAAATAAAGTCAAAATAAACTTTAAAAATGAACATATGTCTTTCCCTTCCAATCCCTGCCTGCTTATTAAAGATTATTGCTTTCCCATTGTGAAACCTATACCCCCAATACAGCCCCAAGACCCTGCTGGACGCAAGCGCAGTCTATATGCCCATCCTCACTTCCCGTGTCTGCATCTCACCCCCTCTGTCTGTGCTGGCCACCTGGCCTTCTTCACATCTTGGTGAGCTATAAGTATGCTCTATGCATCCTCCTACCACAGGGCCATTTTTCAGTCTAGTATTCATCTGACCCATCCATAATGTTGTTAATTCATACTCATCCTTTGAATCTTACTTCAATAATAATTTACTCAAAGAAGGCTTCCTAATTTCCTCCTCCAGCCCTAAATTTATTTCAAGCTCCATTATTGGTTCTATTGCTGCCATATTCCTTTGTATGCAATTGGTATTTTATCATCTCAAGTCTTGGTTTAAAGTCTTTCTGCCCCCATTATGTTATATGATTCCTGAGAGAGGACACTAAGTCTACTTTTCTCACCATTGTAGTCTCAGAACATAGGACGGTTCTGGATTCAAGATAAGTCCTCCAACCTCTGCTTCTCATCATAATGCAATTGAACCTCTCTTCCCACTGTGAACATCACTAAATGTGGGCAATAGACGTGATATGAATACTTTCAGGCATCCAGGCAGTGCAGGATCGTGGTCATTGGAAAAGGAATGAGCACCAAGCAAAACTAAAACAACACTAGCTTTCCACTTGGGGATACTTTTCTTCTGCTGTGGAAAGAAGTGGAACCCAAACACAGCAACTGTGTGGCTGAGCTGAGAAGGTAGAAAGTGGAGTCCTGGGATTGGGAATCTATAGGGCAGTGCACAGAAGAAGAGGTTTCTGGGCAGATTGGAGACCCTAGATGTCTGTGCGGGGACTCACTGCAGTCCAGTGGATAAAGGCTGCCCAGTGCATGCCCAGGAAATGTTCCCCAAGGCCGAGCAGGACTGAGAACAGAACAGAGATGCTGAGGTCAGGTGTACCCTCCCAGTGGAGAGACCTCACTGAGCACATCAGGCATCTAGTTAAGACTCCGGCAAGTCTGTGTACTAGGTGTAGGGATCATGTCCTAGGAGAGGCATCGGCAAACAACAAGCATAAGCAATGTAGGGTGGATATATAAATACAAGACAAAGAAGACTTCAAGGCAAGAAGTATTACTGGAGACAAATAAGGGACATTACATAATGGTAATGGAGTCAGTTCATCTGGAAGACAGCAATCAAGTATGTTTATGCACTCATAACAGTACTTTAAAATACATGAAGCAGTGATTCAGTTATATATATATATATATACACACACACACATATACATAAATATTCTTTTTTAGATTCTTTTCCCATATAGCTTATTACAAAATATTAAGTATAGTTCCCTGTGCTATACAGTAGGTCCTTGTTGGTTATCTATTTTATATTTATAGTAGTGTGTGTATGTTAATATCAACTGTGCTGTACACCTGAAACTAACACAACATTGTAAATCAACTATAATTCAATAAATATATATATAGAAATAACATACATGAAGCAAAACTGACACAACTAAAAGAAGAAATAGAGAAGTCCACATCATAGTTGGATATTTTACACTTCACTCTCAATAATTTACAGAACAAGATAAAACATTAATAAGTATATAGATATGAATCACAATATTCCACACTGAAATAAAATTAGAATTCAATAATAATAAGAGACCTAGAAAATCTCCAAGTATTTGAACAGTAAACAATCTAAGATGTGGGTTAAAAAGGAAATCACAAGGAGAATAAGATTATACTTTAACATAATTATTATAAAAAGACAATATATCAACATTTGTGGAATTCTGCTAAAGAAGTGCTTAGAGGAACATTTATAGATTTACGTGCTTAGATTAGAAAAGAACAGTTTAAAAACTGATGATCTATGTTTTCATCTAAAGATGCCAGAAAAATAAGAGCAATTTAAACACAAAATAAGTAGAAGGAAGAATATACTAAAGATAAAAACAGAGATCAGTAAAATAGAATACAGTCAGGTAATAAAAATAGAGATAATTAACAAATTCAAAAGTTAACTCTATGATGACTGATCAAGCAGAATTGCTTAAGAAAAAAAAAAGTAAACACAAATTACCAATATCAGGCATGGAAAAGGAAATATCTTGCCACATCCTACAGAAATTTCAAAGATAATTGTTCAGTATCATAACTTTATATGAATAAATTTTAACAACCTATGCTAAATAAATGAATATATTGAAAAAACAATTTACCAAAACTGACACAAGAAGAAATAAAATCAGAATAGCTCTATACTTACTGAACTATCAAATATGCATTAGGAAAGAAAAAGAACCTCGTTACAAAGAAAACTTCAGGTACAAAAGTTTTACCGATCGAATCTATCAAAAATTAGTAGAGATAATACCAATCTTCCACAAAGGTTTTCAGGAAATAAAGAAGAAGGGAAAACTTGCTCTAGTTCTTTTTATGGAGGCACCTTAAATCTGACACAAAAATCCTTAAAATGAACTTAGAAGAAAAGATCATTAAATATCTTTTCTGTAGTTATCTGTAGTAGTTATCTTTTCCAATAACTACTGTAAACATACATACCAAAATCCTTAATTTAATATCAGCAAACAAACAAGTGTGGCTTATCCCATGAATGCAAGGTAGCTAAAACAGTCAAAAAAATCAATAATGGCAAGTCACCGCTTCAATAGAATAAAAAATGAAAAGCATAAACTTATGATTATCTCAATAAATACAGAAAATGCATATAAGATAATTCTGCTCATATTTATGATAAAACCTCACAGTCAACTAGGAATACAGGGATCTCCTTCAACCTGATAAAAGGCACCTGCCAAAAGTCTGCAGGCAACATCATAATTAATGGTGAAATACTAAAAGTGGTTCCTCTGAGATGAGGCCAAGGCAAGGATGGTCAACCTCAATGCTTCTATTTAACATTTTATTGGATACCAGCCAGTGCAGTGCAGAAAATAAGTGAGTCAAGATAACCTGTTTGGAATTGAAGAAAAAAACCCTGCCTTTGTCCTAGTTGACTTGTTTGGTCGTCTGCTTTGTTTGGGGTTGTATTTTTCTTCTGCCATTACAGGAGGATGCTTAATCTCACAGACTGGGTATTATCACCCTCCCCATCTAAGCCTCATCCTGGACTTTAAAAAAGCCCATACCAAGTTTACCTCTTCATTGGAGGTGAGGTGAGGCTGCAGAAGCCTTTCTGACACATTCAGTGCCCCCGCTGACCCTCACACACCTGAGGTCCCCCGACCCTTCTTACACCGTCCCCCTCTCCTTCTCTCTCTCCCTCTAACCCACAGCCCACATTCCTTCTTTTATATACCTTAAGAGTGACTCTAAAAAAATCACGCATATTCCTCATTGTCTGTCTGCCTTGTCTCCGTCTATTAGAATGCACTTTCCACGAGGACCTGGTACTGCTTTAATAGTTTGGTTGGGTGATGCTTCTCAAGGGCCTGGAACAGTGTCTGACATGTAGTGGGCTCTCAGTAATTTTATGCTGAATGAACAAATTCATGAATGAATAGGGTGGACATGGAGACCAACATCGCCCTGCAAGGGCCAAACCACAGTGGTTCTGTTGAAAAGGAAGCTGAAATGTAGTGTTCAGTTCATTCAGTTAGAGCCCTACAATAGGTCTGCACCGACCCAGACTGGGAGGCCTGGGCTGACTAAGCGCTTGGGGAAAATAGATCCATGGGCAGACCAATTCC
Source organism: Eubalaena glacialis (assembly GCF_028564815.1). Lineage (NCBI taxonomy): Eukaryota > Metazoa > Chordata > Mammalia > Artiodactyla > Balaenidae > Eubalaena > Eubalaena glacialis. The sequence continues at coordinate 4,482,656 of NC_083729.1, read as the reverse complement.
CACCTGCCTCTGCTGTGCTGCTCTCGGCTGGCTTCCACTTACCGATTCAGTTTCATGTCGGGGTGCAGAATCGTTACATCTTTGGAGGGTGTCTTGGGACCTGGAGTTGCAGCCTGTGTTTTTACTTAGCAGAATTTTTAATCCACAACTTCCAGGAGCAGTGGAGACCATGCTGAGTGGCACACACCTACCAGGCACCAACAGGCCCTGGTATAAAGATATTCACGAGGTGATTTTCTCTAGCACGTAGCTGCACACCCCATTTCTCCCTAGGCGTGCAGAAGCATGAAAGCCCCGGCCACCACAGAGAATACCAAAGATCTTTTCTCCATGGCTTTGTCTCAGCTGCTTTGTCCCAGACAGGCAGTCCCCAGTAACAAAGAGGTCTTTCAAGCTGTCCTGCTCTGGAGTCAGGCAGATTCTTTTCTGGGCAAGGCTTACAACACTGAGAAGGTGACTGCAGAGTTGGACACCTGTCTCTAACCACAGCATCAGTGACTTCGGGAGGACTTGGGGTAATTAACAGTCCCTGGCTGTCAGACACCAGCTCGTTAACACTTATAGCTACGTTCTCTGAAGGCTGCAGCCGCATTCCTTTATATTCATGTATTCTTTCCCCTGCTGTTCTGAGAATACCCAAGCTGCATGCTCTTGAGAAGGATGCTTGTATTAAAGCATTATTTTTGTTCCCACTCCCTGGAGCTTCTTTTATAATTTAAGGTATGAAGCCTTTGTCGTTTCTACTCAAAAGGAGTTGGGTTCAGAGTAAAGACCCCAGAAGGGTTTTCAGTCTGACATGACAACACTACTTGCTGCTATCTGGACCCTGTGTCCTATGTATGCTGGCAAATGTGACAGTGACGAAGGAAATATGGATTGTTCACGCAGTTGCTGGGCTAATGCAGAGATCTCTGGACCCTGGACCCAGGATGGAAATATAATTTAGGGAGTAGAATATCAGTGCAGATGTCAAGGAAGGAGGTGTCAGGTTGGAGCTGAACTCTGCCCCACGGTTAGGTTTCACTCTTCACGCAACAACTGCTTCCCGAGTGCACAGTACTGCAGGTCCTGGGCTGGGTGCTGGACAATCAGGCATCACCCCGCTCTCAGGGAGGTGGCTGCTCAAGGCTGGGTCTTCCCATTTTGTGCATTCTATTCTCTATCAATGCATTTGCTCCTGTTCCCAGTGACTTTCACTTTCAATCATAAGCACTTGCCTTGAATAATCACAGAGCCAACAGGTCTGTAGATGGTTAGGAGGTATCATTCCTGAGAGGTACATGTATGCAGCACTTAGAATCATGGGTACTAGGACCAGACCCAACCTATTTCTAATCTGGGTATGCTAATCTTACTTTGTGGCCTTGGATCCGGTACTAACCTGATGTGTACCACAGTTTCTTCATCTGTAAAATGGAAAGAATCATAATAACAGCTTTCTCCTCTGGTTGTTGGACCATTAAATGTAATGTTCACACAAAGCATTTAGCACTAAGAGCAACACATATTAACCACTCCTGAAAGTCAACTGTTGGAGCATAGAACTCTTTAGCAGATTAAATAAAATATTCAGCAGAAGTAGGAAAATCATCTCCTGTAATCAATAATAAAAGACAAAAAATAGACCTAGCCATACCTCCACAATTCAGGCTGTGACCAGGCTTTACTCTGGACCTCCCCTGACAGTGCAGAGAGGAGGAGGGAACACGTTCTCCTTCTAGGATGGTGGCAGGCCTAAATTCTAGAAGATGTGGGAATAAACTACAGGACATTCCCAAGCAAGATGAGTACAGCTGGGACGATTAAGCTTTGGGTTGAAGGAAAAAATGGAAGGAAACTAAGAAAAGCCTGAGGCTGGAAATGACATCTCAGGTCTAGGTAGACATTTGGAAAATGGATAAAATAGGTCCATATCTCACACCATAGGTTTTGAAGTTAGATGTAACTGGATCTGCATCTCCCGAAACAATTGTAAGTACAGTTGCCTTAACAGTAAAAATGGTGCAATGTACTCACCATCTGAGATGGTAAAGATTACGGATGATAAATGCAGTATATTTAACCAAGTATATTGTTGTTGAGGAGCTTACGGTCTAGTGGTGAACACAAACAATAAAAAATATTCACATACACCTCAACATAAGAGCACAGAGAAGAGGAACCCTCTTCTGACGTGGCACATCGCCGAAGAACCTGGCCCTCTCAGGGTCAGTATGAGGAGACAGGCCTGAACTGGGGGTATAACTGAGCTTCAGGATGGGGTGTACTTGGCACCTACCATTTTACTCTCTATTCTAGAGGCTTCCATTGTACCTGAGAAAAAAAGAGTTTCAATTGAATCTACTGTTACATAACTTACATTTTAATGAGTAGTTCAATACACATAAATTCCACCATGTACTTACAAGTATTTTCTTAGCCTAGATTCCTAGTACTGCAATTATATGTTCAAGATGGGAACACACTGCCATGTTGCTTTCTTGGAAGCCTATACTATCATGGTCCAAACAGCAGAGCACGAGAGTGGTATTTAAAAAGAATTAAAAATGCATAGTTGTATTCTTCTAAGAAAATTGAGAAGGAAAGGAAAAGGGAAAGACTTGCCCATATATCATATTCAGTAAGGGTTAATTCTACATTTTCCTGTTTTAAAGTGTTTTAAAATTTCTTGTTGTCTTAGATGAATGTCAAGTAACTGTGATATGTTTCAGAATTCTTTGTTATTTTAAAAAAGTTTTAATCGTAACAATTCATTTGTGTATACCAATGTCAGCGGGTAGAGTCCTGGCCTATCACTACATTCATTTATCTTTGATCTCTTTATGCAGTATATTTTAAATTTCATCCAATAGTGAAAAAAACAAACAAAAACAAACAAAAAACCCTAGTCAATCAGCATTGATTCTGTCTTGTATTAAACAAGTGTGTGAATTTCTGTAGCATCACTGCTTTCTCTGTATCCCAGAGGGATGGCATCCTTGTTCAGTTTCTCAAGGGAAGCATTCAGAGTTCTTTCAGTCACTTAAAAGCAGAATTGGAAAAAAACATTGAGAGTACACTATTTAAAACAATTTGGGATGTTATTGTTCCTTGCCACTGCTAATTTTCAATATTTTAAAGTAACATATTAAAAAAATAACATCTTTCTCAGGAAAGTTTGGTGGCATTATTCAAATTATCTTTAAGGTTTGGTACTTCAAAAAATATCTGGGTTTAGTGATAAATTGTAGCATTTAAACCTTTTTATCTTCCTAATAAATGTAATAGAAGGGTAACAGTAAGTAACCAATAAGGCTCATTTAGCATTTTCTCTATTTTGAAATAATAATTCTGTTTCATTTTGGAGTAAAAATAAATAAAAAAAGAATACCACCTCTGGGTAGGTGAAATAGATGCAATTTCCCTTCTTCCTTCTGCTAAGTATAACTGAAAACCATGAACATTATACATAAAAAATAAAAAAATAAATAAGGCCGAAACATGGACAAAAAAAATGCATACCAGCTAGGGACGCCAGGATCCAAGAAACAATGCTGTTATGAGTCCCCTGCTTTTGTCTTGTATCATGTATTCTATACTTGGAGTTAAAGAAGCCAGCAACCTGGAACACCAATGAGCACAGATGAAAAAAAGCCCCAACAGAAATCTGCTTCTCTCCAAAGGGACGGAAGGGGCACCCTAGCAAGACAGAACACATTCAGCCAACTATTCTACTCCAGAGAAACACCAGAAAAATCTGTGGCCACACCTTTTCCCAAGCCAGGAATGGCTGAGTGGGGGCACTTAGACTTCCCCCTTCACCAGGCTGTAACCAGGAATCCCAACAACTGCCCCAAGGCTGTGTTATAGAAGGCCAAGTAGGGAGCTAGGCTTTCACACACCAGACGTTAACTAGGTCCTCGTCCCTCACTGTAGTGTTGGTGGAGACTTTTATCTCCACTGTAATGAGGTACCCCCTCCTCCCTTTTGGGGTGGTGTCATAGGAAGCCTAGTGGAGTATAGTTGGTGGTAATAAGGCCAGACTCCTCCATCCACAGCACAGAGGTCATGTGGGAAGCAGTAATGAGATGCTCCTACCCCTCCTCACCCTAGGGGGTATCAGCAAAATCCTAGCGAGGGTGTGGAATGCCCACCACTGCCCAGCAGTAATGAGGAGCCCATCACCCCTTGGGTACTGATGGAGGCAGAGTGTAATATGGACTTCTACCCCTGAGTGACAGAATAAGTCATAACCCTTACCCCTACACCAGTGTGGTCTCACAGCAAGCTAGCTAAAACAGAAATCTTAAATTAGATCCAGATTTTCATTACATAATGCTGAAAATGTCTAGGTTTCAACTGGAAATCTGTCACCATATCAGAACCTGAAAAATCTCAAATCAAATGAAACTGGGCAATGAATAGATGCCAACATCGAGATGACAGAGAAGTTAGGATTATTTGATAACAATTTTAAAACAGCTAAGATAAAAATGCTTCAATGAGTAATTATGAAAATGCTTGAAACAAAGGGAAACAAATGCAAGGTCTCAACAGGGAAGTAAAGAAGAACAAAATGGAAATTTTAGAAGTGAAAAATGCAATAACAAAATAAAAAAAATCACTGAATGGCTTAACAGAAGATAAATGGAGGAAAGAATCAGTGGACTTGAAAACAGAGCAATAAAAATCTGATCAACAGGAGAAAATAGATTGGAAAAAATTTAAAGGAACTTAACAAAAGATATAATATTTATATCCTCAGTGGCTAGGAGGAAAAGGAGAAAGAGGGGCTGAAGAGGTGCTCAAGGAAATAATGGCTGTAAACTCTCCAAATCTGGCAAAAGACATAAACCTTCAGGTTCAAGAAGTTGAGTGAATCCCAAAGAGAAATTTACAACACAACATATCATTGTCAAACTTCTGAAAGTAAAGACAAAGAAAAAATCTTGAATAAAGTGAGAGAGAAATGACACCTAATCAGTAGGGAAAAATCAGCTTTAATGACAGCAGATTTCTTTTCAGAAACCATGGATGCCAGAAGGAAAAGGCACAATATTTTTTAAGTGCCAAAATAAAAGAAATTTTAACCCAGAACTCTATAGCCAACAAAAATATTATTCAGTAATATAGGGGGAATCTAAATAGGAAGTTTTCTAGACAGAGACAATTGAAAAATGAAAGAATTTTGGAACACCAGGAAGGAAGAAAAACAACAAAATAAGTAAAAATGTGGGAAAATACATTTTTCCCTGCTTTTGTTATCTAAATTATGTCTGATGGTTGAGACAAAAATTATAACACAGACATGGCTTTAAATATGTATAGAGAAAATATTTAAGACAATTATATTACAAATGTTATGGGAACAGTAAAGAGATGTAAAGGGAGATGAGTTTTTTATACTTCATGTGAACAAGTAAAATGTCAAAATTAATAGGCAGTTATAAGTAATTACATAGTATAAAACCCAGAGAACTACCAAAATAGCCATACAGACAAATCCACTCATAAACACAATAAATAAATAAAAATAAAATTCTAAAAAAATGTTCAAGTAACTCATAGGAAGGCAGAAAAAAGAAAACAGAGAAATGAAAAATGGAAAGAACAAATAGAAAACCAAAAAGTGAGATGATAGACCCAAGTCCTAACATAACAATAATTACATTACATGTAATGGTCTAAACATACAAATTCAAACACTGAGATTGGTAAGGTGGATTAAAAACTTGAGCCAACTATACGCTATCTATATGTAACTCATTTCACATATGACAATATAGGTAGGTTGAGAGTAAAAGGATGGAAAAAGTATGTCATACAAACATTAATCAAAAGAAAAGTGTGGAATATTATCAGGTAAAGTAAGCTCTGGAGCAAACAAAATAACCAGAGACTGAGAGAGACATTACTTAATGATGATAGTGTCAATTCATGAAGACGACATAGCAATCCTAAAAGTGCATGCATCAAACAACATAGCTGCAAATTATGTAAAACAAAATCTTATGACTGAAAGAAGAAAAAGATCAATCCATGATCACAGTTGGAGACTTTAACACCCCTCTCAACAATTGATAGAACAATAGGACAGAAAATAAGCTGAAAAAGAGACAAACTCAACAATATGACCAATCAAAAGAAGTAATCAAGGTTTATAGAATGTTCTACCCAACAACAGCAGATCCTGCAGTTTTTTCAAATGCTCTTAAACATATACCAAGATAGAGAACCTCCTGAGCCATAAAACAAACCTCACCAAATGTAAAAGAATTAGACCATTTGCAGTATGTTCTTTGACCACTATGAAACCATTACATTTGTATCAAAATGTAATAGCACCACTTTGGTGATATCTAATATAAAACAAAACAAGCATATCTATTGACAATGAAATGCTACATTTCTTTGTGAATCCTGGAGAAATACCTACACATGTGCACCCAGAGGTATGGTTAAAGATGTTCACCACAACATTATTTATAATTGTAATAAAATATGAAACATCTAAATGTTTCCCAGCAAGGCCATGGTTAAATAAGCATGCTAATACATACTGTTACATAATTCATGATCAAATATGAAGTAGACCCACATATATTAACAGAGAGATATATTTAAAAACACCTTAAGTGAAAAAAACAAATTAAATAAGAACATGGTAGCAATTATCTAATGCCACAAGAATCCTGTGTCGTGAACCACTAAAAAAACGTAGTGCCATCCAGAATCAACACCATCAATTTAGACTGGGCTTGGATAGAAAGCTCCCTCTCAGCTGGGCACCTACACTTACCTGATGAACAGCTGAGGGTCAGCTGATCTAGGATGGACTTGGCAGGGAGACTAGGGGAACTTGGCCCTGCTCTACACCTGCCTTGCTCTCCAGAAGGACAACTCAGACATCTTCTCACAGGGAAGGCAGAGGAGTGAGAGAGCAAGTGGAAACACACAGGCTTCTTATAGCCTAGTTCATGATGGACTATTATTGCTTCCACCTCATTCTATAGCCCAAAATTAGTCACATGGATAAGCCCAAATTCAAGGGCTGGAGAAAGAGACTGCCTCTTTTGTGAGAGAAACTGAAAAGGCATGTGGCAATAGTCATGATAAAAGGAGAGGGGAAGTATTTGGGCCATTAACGCAATCAATCCACCACAAATATCTACAGTTACATAATGCAACCTCTCTTACGTGTGTGGAGGTTGTGCTGAATTCTTAGATTACTGGTGCAGAACACAAAGGAGAGTTTAGCAGGCGCTGGCGAATTGACTTTTCACACTGAGGATGTTTTCTTTTTTTGTGCGTTAAAAACATATAGGCTATGTAAAACAAACTAGTAAGACACTTATAGAATTTTGAGATACAAACAAGAAAACTCTACATTATGGGTGAGATCCAAGGAGTGTGAAAGTGAACTGATAATGTCTTCAAGGTCCAAATCAGGAAGAGCAGGTACCCTAGTCTGTAACAGTAAGTAATCTGGTTTGCTGACATTTGTTGTGTTTGCTACATCCCAGGGTCTTTTCAAATATTTCATCCAATTATCCCAATAATTTGCATGGATGGTATTATGGTACCCATTCTAGAGATAAGACAGCTAAGCCTCAGGGAAAGTAAATAACTTAACCAAGTTTATCTTGTTGATAAGGGAGAGGCTGGCATTGTACATGCTACTTCTCATGCTCTTGACTTTGCCCCTGAGTCCCCTCATGTAGCAACATGGCATCAAGTGTGTCAACACACGTGAAACCTAGGAAGGCAAAGGGGCAAATTGAGTATGATAGATGTGAAGAGATTTTCTTGAATTGACTTTATAGTAGATAGTATTTGGTGACACAGAAAATCACAAAAGAAATACTACTTTCTTCAAACACACATTCACAAAACCCACACAGATGAAGAAATGAACAAAAGAACAGGTTCTAAGTCTAGTCAGTAGTAAAGTAGAGCTCTTGTTTCTTCTTTCTCTCTCTCTCTCTCTTCCTTCCTTTTTGCCGGCATTATTTTTTTATGAGAGAGACACCAGGAAATAAAAATGCTGCATTTGGTTAGCATTTTGTAAAGCACAGATTAGGAAATAAATACCTCATGCCTGCATGCAACTGCTGAAGTTATAATTAACAGCAGGTGGGGTTTATGCTGTTGGCTGTTTAGCACAAAGGAGGCTGGAGAGAGTAGCTCACTTCCACATAGCCCCACAGCTTCTGGTCCCAGAATGACCATCATCAGATGTCGTTTTCGTCCTGGGCTGGGAGGGCAGGAAACAGGTTCTCCTTGTCTTGTCCTTGAGAGCTGATGTGATCACCAGGTGGCCCTCGGATGGCAGGATGCCAGTAATTTGACATCATTTTTGGCACAGAGTTACTACCAAAGAAATTTCTACAAATCTTGAAGGTTTCAAAAAATCAAACTAAGATAATGTTACACTGCTGGTTGGAAAAGCATTCTCTTCTTTTTGTTACTTTTACCTCAATCTGTTTTCTAGAACTGTGGGAGAATTATGGATTCTTCCCCTTTAGCTTGGTGTGTTTTCTCTCAATCATAACAATGCACAGCAAGATTTCATTATGAGGATTTTTCTCATAAGCTGTAATTCAAATATATACTTTTGTCTGGAAATAGTGCAATTTTTAATCCTTTCTTCAAAAACTGTAAAAGTCCTGCTCTGGCCAGATTTATGGCAGATCGAGGAGCAGGACAATTATTTAAATCCTAGGAGTAGCAGAGACTGTTAAAATCTATTAGAATACAAAGACAACAGTAATAAAAAGTTGATTTTTTTTTCTTTTTACCTAAACATTCTCATAAGAGATCACAGACTGTAGCTGCAATACTGCCTAATGATGAAATTTGTTTTGATGTAATTTCTAATCCGTTTTTTTTTTGAGTTCTTCTGTAATGAATGTATGGTTGAAGAATTGGGATGATGTAAGTGCTTGGAGGGGAGAAAAACCAACATCAATATTCCCTGGATTTATCAGAAGTTGGTGATAGAAAACCAATAAATTTATACCACGGAGGTTGTACCAACACATCAGTAAAATGTTGCTTGAAAGACAGTCCAAGGAGGTTTGGTGATCTTGTTACAATACGGTCAGTATTTTGAGTTTCAGGCACCACTTTTAAACCAGTATTTTTCTTATATGGATTCCTGTCTTTTTCTCACTTGATCATTTGGTGGACATGTACAAGACCGATGTCAATTTAATGAGAGTGCTCTGAGCCTTCCACCAGTAAGACCTGCTCTCACGATCCCCAAAACCTCCATATTTGAAATTTTTGTCTACTCAACTGCACTTTACAAGTAATAACACTTTTATTATCTCATGTTTCATTCATCAAACACTATATAACTGCCAATCAAGGCTTCTAATAAGCATGAGATTCCCATGCTATCAACATGAGGTTGACGGCAACAAAGCAAGGAGTGGCTTGTTTTGTGGTTTATAGGCTGGGGTTTGGATGTCAGTCACTAGCTTTGTGGTGTTGGCAAGCTATTTAACTAACCTGTCTCTCTCTTTCTGTCCATTTCTCTCTCTTTCCCTCCCACTCCCCCCCCCCATGCTTTTAAAACGTTACTGCTGATATATTCCAAGACTGTTAACAAGGGATGCTGAGACCTCAGGGTGGGAACCACTGCACTATAGAGACTCTTCTAAATAGGATAGTTGATTATGGAAAGAGAGAGGGACCCTTAGAATCGACCTTGTAATCAAGCAGAATGGCTTATCTACATCACACTCTCCTAGCTGTCATGAAATTGATGATCCAAATGATGCTGGGTAGAAAACTGCATCAGAGACATGGGGGCTACACCCAGGATGCCATGGCAATGAAGCCATAGCACCAGGACAAAAGCACAAGTGTGTCTGATGCAGGGCTGGGCGACCTAGAGAAACTCATATCCAATTCATTCATCTCAGAGTTAGGGAGACAGGACCAGACACTGGAAGTCAACGGTCAGACACACTGAACTGAGCTCTGGAGTTGAAGGCCTGGATTCTCCCTCCAGACATATGCCATTTATGACAGCAAGAAATACATGAGAAAGCACATGGTAGCATATGTATATATTTACAGTATTGAATTAGGAGAGTAATAGCCACAATTTTTAAAATTCCATTATGTACCGGGCCCTCTGCTTTACACATACTACCTTACTCTGGGCTCACAAAAATCCTATTTTTCAAATAAGAAAAAGAGGCTTATAAAGATTAAATGATTTCCCCAAATATGTGCAGCTAGAAGCTGTCCAAGTCAGGAATCCACACTAGGCTCTTTGATGGGACAGCTCATACATCTTCCAATGCATTACCCCATAAATGCCCCAGGGATGTAGGAATCAATTGTCCCCTTATGTTTTCATAGTGCATCAAGTACAGATAAATGTTCACATCTACCATCCAGTGTCCTCTTTTTACTACGAACACACAGAAAAATTAAATGGTGCCGTAAAAGGCTCAAAAAAGAGAGCATGGACTTGAACTCAAGCATTCTGAGGCCAGAAGCTATGCTGTTTTCCCTGTATGACACATCTGTTGAAGGAAACAGTAATCCCTTCAGACTTGGGTGGGGCTACAGGTGTATTTAGAATTGGTAAGAAAAAGTTTCACAGAGGAGATGGGCTTGAATTGGCCCAGAAAGTATATGTGGGATTTTGTTGCTAGAAGAATAATGAAGGAAGATAAATAAGAAAGAAAGTCCCCCAATAGGGCATGTACGAAACATTATTCATAGAAATTTAACTTTTGAATTCATACTGTAGAAATACCTACAACTTGATATCTTTACAATGTGGTTATTTTGATATTTAAGTAATATGCTCTCTCAGATAATTTTCAGCTTGTGCCTAGTTTATATTTTTGTCATTCCAACAATGAAGAGAAGGGTTCCTACAAGATTAGCAAGCCTCAAGCAAGATTGTCTCCACGTCCATTCTGATGTTGTAAAGCCGGGCAACTGAACTGTTTCCACACAAGAACCTCTTCGTTGGGAAAACGGAGTTTTTCATCCTGGCTGGAGTGAGGGACAGCCTGGGTTGTTGCCTAAATACAGAGTGTGAATCATTTATTTTCAGCTTCAAAAATTTTGAGGCCTTTTATTTTATTAAAAATTTGTGTTTTTCTCCCACAATATTCTCACATTTGTTTCCATATAAAATATGTTTTTGATTATCATAGATTAAAATAGTCATTGTGTCCCTCTGGGTGCACTGCAGGAAAATCCATTTTGCCACCTGTATCTGAACCCCTTCCTACATCTGTGAATTCCCACCTACGCATGACGAAAGGCAAAGCCCACTCTGCTAACGGCAGTGGATGCTGTGGTGGCAGCCATCTTCCAAGCTGATAAGCATCCTCCGGAATTCATAGTGATTGGCTTAGTGATGGGCACGCGTTGAGTCTGAATGCCGGGAGCCCGTAGCTGTAGAGCCATTGCCAGTCATCTGGGGCAATAAGACGTGAGACTGGAGTGGGCAGAGCAAATAATGGGGAAGCAGATCTAGAAATACGAGAGATAACCAGGCTCAAATGACTTAGTCTGACCAGCTGGATCAAGCTTTGCCTTAAACAAGCTGTGTCGTAGGACACAAAGTCCAATAGATTACATGTGTCATTAAGCTTGGTCAGTCTGTCTTCTTCTGCTATTTGCAACCAAAGCACTCTATCTGATCCACTGTAAAATGTTGGTGTCTGGAAGTTTCCTTTCAGTGTTTTACTTTTTGCGATTGTGATTTACATTACACAAAATTCCCTTGTACGGTGTCTCAGAGTGTGAAATAAGAAGGTAGTATGTGACTTTTGTACAGTACTGGATGATTGATACATTGCTGTGAGCTTTATAACTCAAATTCGGTAAAAGAGACATATATACACACAATACAGGTATGTACACACACATACATGTGTATATAGATATACACGTACTGACATGTACATGCACATATATGTGTGTGTGTATGCACAAGTATACACACATATTGTGTGAGCACACAGTATAATGTAGAGTACTAGAAAGAACTCTGGCTGGAAGCTCAGGAGATCTGGCTCTTGGCTCTGTCACTAATTATTTCCATGATCTTGGCAAATTCACTGTAGATTAGATGAATGATTGTTAGCATTTCCATGGCATTTATCAAAGTGGTCTCACATAAACTATCTCCTTGAACGCTCAAACAGTCCTATAAGACAAGAAAGGGCACGTGTTATAAATGCAGATACTCTGGTGGGATTCTAAGATTGATGAAGTAGAATACCTGAGAGTAGGGCCCGGATACTTGTGTCAGTCCCATCATTCCAGAAGATGATTGCGTTTAGTTAGGATGGAGACCCGACACCATCCGTCCTCAGTATTTTTATTCAATATTCTGTGATCTTTGCAGCAGCCCTTGGGAACCTCAACTTTCTTTGTCCACACACAGTTGTCTGGGGATATGCCATCCTTCTCCAGGGCAAGCATATTGGAACCCCTAGATCCAGCTATATTTGAAGGCTTCCTACCCCTGGATTTTCTAGTTTTATGAATAAAAAAGTCGGGTGTCTATCAGTGGCAGAAAGAGCCTGGCTGTGGTAAGATTATTGGGAGGCTCTTGTGTTCTGCCTTCATCCAGAAACCTGTAATAGTGCAGACGTTTCTTTCTTCCCATGTTTGGAGCATGACCCTGCAGTTCTTCAAGGTTCTTCCACCTACAGCTACTGGATGCCTGTACAATTCATCTCCTACCTGACAACCCATTAGGTATGTGAGCACTTTGTCATGTTTTCTCTAAGTCTGTTCTTTTCCAGGGTAAAAACTGTCAGGAATTCAGAAAAGAACAGAAATATGAATTTGATATTGAAGTCTATCTCTGAATGTATCCAGCCCTTTGAGTTATCTACTAAGAGATAGGTACTGACCTCTTGTAGGTATTTAGATATTTCAGTCCCACATCCTGGCAAAGAAGCTTCTCTTGCTTGAGATAAAATATGTATAACTTAGCCAAGTCCTGTAGTGAGAAAGCTGGGTGGGGACAAAGGTTCAGTTCTTTGGCACATGTGCTCATTAAGAAATAGAAGTACCCAGTCACAACAAGAGTAATACATTTTATTCCCTGCTTCCTCAAAGAGAAGGCACACCTTATGTTTTATTTTGAGATTTCTGTTGAAGATGGTCCGTGGACTACTAGTGCTCTATTATAATAAAATTCTCCATTTATCTCTCAGTTAACTGCACTGAGTTTTCAAAAGCTTTACCAACTCAGGGACGTGTGTCATCTATAATATGTAGTGCCTTTGGTCTGAGTATTTTGCAGTTAATGTGAATTTTTATAGAGCATCTCTGCATTCTTTTACTCTGACATAAAACTACTAACAGTGGCAACTCACAACGACACAGGAATAATAACTCTTACACCTTTAAGGACTCGGCATGCAGGGGACAACGTGCCAAACTTGCTACATACATTGCTTTACTTAAGGAACTTACTGACCTCACGGATAGGTATTATTTTTTAATTTAAAAAAATTTTTCAATTTTATTTTACTATCTTTTTTTATACAGCAGGTTCTTATTAGTCATCCATTTTATACACATCAGTGTATACATGTCAATCCCAATCGCCCAATTCATCACACCACCACCCACACCACTCCGCCACTTTCCCCGCTTGGTGTCCATGCGTTTGTTCTCTACATCTGTGTCTCGATTCCTGCCCTGCAAACCGGTTCATCTGTACCATTTTTCTAGGTTCCACATATATGCGTTAATATACGATATTTGTTTTTCTCTTTCTGACTTACTTCACTCTGTATGACAGTCTCTAGATTCATCCAAGTCTCAACAAATGACTCAGTTTCGTTCCTTTTTATGGCTGAATAATATTTCCTTGTATATATGTACCACATCTTCTTTATTCATTCATCTGTCAATGGGCATTTAGGTTGCTTCCATGACCTGGCTATTGTAAATAGTACTGCAATGAACATTGGGGTGCATGTGTCTTTTTGAATTATGGTTTTCTCTGGGTACATGCCCAGTAGTGGGATTGTTGGATCGTATGGTAATTCTATTTTTAGTTTTTTAAGGAATCTCCAAACTGTTCTCCATAGTGGCTGTATCAATTTACATTCCCACCAACAGTGCAAGAGGATTCCCTTTTCTCCACACCCTCTCCAGCATTTGTTGTTTGTACATTTTCTGATGATGCCCATTCTAACTGGTGTGAGGTGATACCTCATTGTAGTTTTGATTTGCATTTCTCTAACAATTAGTGATGTCGAGCAGCTTTTCATGTGCTTCTTGGCCATCTGTATGTCTTCTTTGGAGAAATGTCTATTTAGGTCTTCTGCCCATTTTTGGATTGGGTTGTTTGTTTTTTTAATATTGAGCTGCATGACCTGTTTATATGGACAGGTATTATTATCCTCAATATACAGATGAGGACCTAGAGGGTCACAGAGCTGAGATTAACTGGAAAGGCTGGCTCGTAAGCTGGTAAGTGGAAGAGCCAGATGGGTTCTGATACAAGTATTTCTCTCCCCAGTCTGCCTGCCTACCCCTCATTGTTCCCCTATGTGCAATTATAGAACTAGGTGTAATTATAAAATAATTCTGATTTTAGCTTATGGGATTGAAAGTCCCCTCCTTTTTCTGTCCTACTTCTAGCCTCTTTATAGCCTTAAAACATACTAACAGATATTTGAAGTCACTGCTTCCTAGCCTCACCTCACGTCCAAGCTCACCCACTCCTGCCTTTCCGGTGTCCTCACCATTCCAATGCCTCTGTTTTATGAAGGTCGTCCATGACACCCTAAGAGCCTTCATTCAAAACCCTTTTCCATGCCTGTCTTGTCATCACTTGTCCTGTCCTTTAAAATAGGAGTGCCCCCTGGTGGATTAGTTTCCTGTGGGTTCTGTAACAAATTTTCACAAATTTGGAGGATTAAAAAGAAGAGAAATTTATTATCTCAGAGTTTTGGAGGCTAAAAGTCCAAGGTGTTGGCTGGGCCACACTCCCTCTGGAGGATCTACAGAAGAATTTGTTCTCTGCCTCTTCCAGCTTCTGGTGGCAAACAGCTTTCCTTAGCTTGTGGTGGCATCTCTCCCTCTGCTCTGTCTTTTCATAGCCTTCTCTGTGTGTCTGATTCAAAACTCTCTAGGCCTCTTTCTTATAAGGAAAGGCGTGATTGCAGGAGGACCACCCAGATGACCCAGTATACGCTCTTCCTCTCAAATTCCTAAACTTAATCACATCTTTTGTGATCAGAGTCACATCCATAGGTTCTAGGGATTAGGATGTGCACATAATTTGGGGGAGGGGGCACCATTTAGCCCATTACATCTGGTTCTGTCTTTAATCATAGTGCTCTCCTACTCTTGTAATCTTCCTGCTTATTTCTTTTTTTTTAAAAATATTGGTTATGGAAACTATTTTTATTTACTTTTTATTATTTTTTAATTTTTTGGCTGCACCGTGCAGCAGGCTGAATCTTAGTTCCCTAACCAGGGAAACTGCGCCCCCTCCAATCTTAACCACTGGACCAGCAGGGAGGTCCCTCTTCCTGGTTATTTCACCAATATTTCCTAGTATCTTGAAAATTCTCAAATTTATAACCTTGGCAGAGGTCTTCTGGGCTTATAACAATTCTTCTCACACATGCACATAATCACAGAGGTTCTGTAGGTTTGTAATGCACAAATAAGATGCTAGCCAAGCTCTGGACACACTTGTTTCAGGGTAGGATCAAATTTCAACTTTTATTAGTTGACTTCCTACACGAGGGGTTTATATCTTCTCCCCACTTACCCTTTCCTTAACCTAATATACCACGTTTTTTTTGTTAAATCAGTAATGTTTATGCTATTTTAACTAGATATCCAGTGTACTAAAACATTATTTCCTTTTTTGTACAATGTATTTTGCTTTCCTGGAGGTCAATAATCATCTTATTTATTTACTTAGCTTTTTGCTTAGTTTTTTGTTGTTTGTTTTTGTTGGGGGGGTCAGCCATTATTTAATTTTAAAAATTTTAATTATTTAACCCATAAATTCAATGCTAGAATGTAAATCTCCTTCTAATATGTTTAAATGTATCCACATGAGCCATAAATCGCATTTTAGCCTTAAAAATGGGTCATCTGTAGGTCTGCTGTGCAGCTGTGGGGTAAAGGTTTCCCTTCACGCTCATTCTAAGGTTTCCATCTTCTTTTTCTGGGTTGTATCTATACTTTTTTTATATTTCATGTCCTTCTGAGCTTATTTTCTCATTTTGGTGGAGTATATCTTCTTTCAGCATGATACTTAAAATTCTTGAGAGGCTACGAATCTGAAAAAACTATTATAATCTCTATGCTTAATTAACATTCTGGCTGGGTACAAAAATATTGTGTACAAATTATTTCTCATAACTTTTGAACGCAGTGCCTCAGTTTCAGGCTGGCTGTGGTGGAAGTGGGAGCCATTCTTGTCTACATCCTCTGTTTGTCCCATTTTCCTTTTCTGTCTGGAAGACTTTAGGACTTTATTTTTCCCCCAGTGTTTTGAAATTTATGATGATGTATCTTCCTTGGTGTGTGGTCCTTCTCCTTCAACTGTGCTGGGAAATAAAGAAGAATCATTAATCTGACAAGTGATGTTCTTCAGTTCCGAGGAAATTTCTTATTCCATTTTTCTTTTATTTCTTCTCCTTTATTTTTATGTTATCTTTCTTTTTTTTCTGGAGTTTTCTATTCTTTGAACACTTTGGATTGATGTTTTAATTGTACTGTTTTTTTCCCTATTTCTTATATCACATGTTTTCTAGGAAATATTATCAATTATATCTTCCAATCTTTTCAATGAATTTTTTATTTTACCATCTAATTTTAATATTTGAGAGATTATTTTTTATTATCCTAGGTGAAAAAAGCTTTCAGTTTTTTTCATAGATACAGTATCTACTTTCACATCTCTAAGAATATGTGTATATTTTTAGGTTCTTCTCCTCACTATACCTTGCCTTTTTTTCCAATTCTTTTGAGATTTAATTTTTCTTAAATGTCTATTTATTCTTTTTCTTTAATTAAAAAAAATTTTTTTAAATATCTTTATTGGAGTATAATTGCTTTACAATGTTGTGTTAGTTTCTGCTGTACAACAAAGTGAATATCTTCTCTGACCACAAAGGCATGAAACTAGAAATCAATAATAAGAGAAAAACTGGAAAATTGATGAATACATGGAAATTAAACAATACTCTCCTGAACAACCAATGACTCAAAGAAGAAATTATAGGGGCAAGAAAAAAGTTTCTTTAGACAAATGTAAATGGAAATACAACATACCAGAACTTATGGGATGCAGCAAAGGCCATTCTAAGAGGGAAGTTCATAGCAATAAACTTTTACATTAAGAAGCAAGAAAGATAAACAATCTAGTGTTAATTCTTAATATTTTCTATGTTCATGGGAAGTTTGGCTCATCTGTTTCTTGAGAGGGGAGTCCTAAATTTTCCTTCATGGAGAGCATAAGATCTACAACCAGTGTTCTGCAAACAAAGAGGGGAAAGGAGACAAGAGTAAGTAGATTGTTAATCAAGCTCTCCATGTTCCGTAGCTACCATGAGCTGTGCCTGATGCCCTCACAGAGTTAACCTCCCAAATGTTCTGTAAAGAAGGGCAGTTAACTCGTTTTATGAGATACAGTAGGAACCTTGCAGTTTCAATTGCTCCTTAGATGTTCATCATCTAAGTCCGGTGCGATGTTTCCCATTCCCTCACCCCCAGCTTATTTCCACATTCTACTGTGTCTGTTTCCTTCTGTCAGATTGTCACCTGCTGCTCATTTCTCATAGTTAAATCATCATCCCCATTTAAGGGTGTAATCAATGGCTTCCCAGACTTAGTTTCTTCCCTCTATTGTCTATGCTACTACTATGAGTGGTCATGTTTCTGGGTAAACATGGTGTTTCCTTGCCCAGCATGTAGTGGTAGTTCTCATTACTTGGCTTGATAAACCCTCACGGATATCAGTAATATAAAGAGCCTCACAATCTGGCTCACCCTTTTTGCCTTTGAAGCATCATCCTGGGGTCTTTCCTCATCTGCTTCATTTTTTCTACACACTTAACATTTCTTACAAGTTGGTAAATATGCCATGGCCACTTGCACTTATTTGACTTCACACGGCCTTTCCTCCTCTTCTCTCTACTTGAAAAAGTCCTACTCTGGTTTCAGGATTGCTTCCACATTACCTTTCCTTTGGAGCTTTCATATCCCTTCCTATGAACTGGAGAGTGGTTCCATCCTGCAGCCTGCAGCCTTTTATAGGTAATACCCCTGTTTTAGCACATGTCACACTAGATTACCAGTTCTTTACATTTATCTGGCTTCTCTCTTGTCTAACACACTTGCAAAGACTGAGACTGTGTTTCTTCTTACATGACCTCATTTCTAACCATGTGCCTGGTACAGTGACGGCCAATAAGTGTTAATAAGATAAAGAAACACATGAATCAGTGTAGTGCTAACAAGTACATCTGTTATTAATTTGAATACATTTGTTCAGCATTTACTTAGTAATTATGATACAGCTTTTATTACAATTTGCACATTTAATAAAAACTTTTTGGCTCTGCTTCATGTTACTGATTATGTAAGTGAGGTAAGGTCTTGCCTCTAAGAACAAGCGTGTATTTAATTATGCAGGATAAACATAAGCAGATAAATTGCATGATTCATCAACTCCTTCCTTTCCCTTCTTTTTCATTATTTTAGCATCAACCTATGATGTTTGTCCTGTTCATGTGGCTTTTCAACTAGACTTACCCTATTTATTTTATACTATCTCTTACTTTTTCAACTAAAATCTAAGCTCCTAGACAAATGGTCTCATAAGTGGAGTATTTACTGTGACCATTGTTATGTGGAGGAAAATATTATAACTTTCATTTTTATTCACTCATTCATTTATTCTTTCATTTCCTGAAAATATATACTATTTAATAGTTGATGGCCTCAAGTAACATGTATAATTGATAAAGCACATTAATAAAATAAGCACTCCTGATCTTACCAACCAATCTAACTAGAATATAGCCAGGGGCACTGAGAGGCCACACAGATCTCACCCCTCTACTTTTCCTGGAAATAATGAGCAGCCTCAATTGTGTCTTAATCATCTCTTGGTCATTTAAAAATAGTTTTGCAATATATTCATATTTTATTAGACAATATCTTGTTCTCTTTTACTTGTTTTTGAATGCTATAAAAATGGTATCATACTATATGTACTATTCCACAACTTAAATAAATTTTTTAACATCTTTATTGGAGTATAATTGCTTTAAAATGGTGTGTTAGTTTCTGCTTTATAACAAAGTGAATCAGTTATACATATACATATGTTCCCATATCTCTTCCCTCTTGTGTCTCCCTCCCTCTGACCCTCCCTATCCCACCCCTGTAGGTGGTCACAAAGCACCGAGCTGATCTCCCTGTGTTATGCGGCTGCTTCCCACTAGCTATCTATTTTACGTTTGGTACTGTATATATGTCCATGCCACTCTCTCACTTTGTCACAGCTTACCCTTCCCCTTCCCCATATCCTCAAGTCCATTCTCTAGTAGGTCTGTGTCTTTATTCCCGTCTTGCCCTTAGGTTCTTCATGACCATTTTTTTTTTTCTTAGATTCCATATATATGTGTTAGTATACGGTATTTGTTTTTCTCTTTCTGACTTACTTCACTCTGTATGACAGACTCTAACTCCATCCACCTCACTACAAATAACTCAATTTCATTTCTTTTTATGGCTGAGTAATATTCCATTGTATATATGTGCCACATCTTCTTTATCCATTCATCTGTCAGTGGACACTTAGGTTGCTTCCATGTCCTGGCTATTGTAGATAGAGCTGCAATGAACATTGTGGTACATGACTCTTTTTGAATTATGGTTTTCTCAGGGTATATACCCAGTAGTGGGATTGCTGGGTCATGTGGTAGCTCTGTTTTGAGTTTTTTAAGGAATCTCTATAATGTTTTCCATAGTGGCCGTATCAATTTACATTCCCACCAACAGTGCAAGTGGGTTCACTTTTCTCTACACCCTCCCCAGCATTTATTGTTTGTAGATTTTTTGATGATGGCCATTCTGACTGGTGTGAGGTGATACCTCATTGTAGATTTGATTTGCATTTCTCTAATGATTAGTGATGTGGAGCATCCGTTCATGTGTTTCTTGACAACCTGTATATCTTCTTTGGAGAAATGTCTATTTAGGTCTTCTGCTCATTTTTGGATTGGGTTGTTTCTTTTTTTGATATTAAGGTGCATGAGCTGCTTGTATATTTTGGAGATTAATTCTTTGTCAGTTGCTTAGTTTGCAAGTATTTTCTCCCATTCTGAGGGTTGTCTTTTCGTCTTGTTTATGGTTTCCTTTGCTGTGCAAAAGCTTTTAAGTTTCATTAGGTCCCATTTGTTTATTTTTGTTTTTATATCCATTTCTTTATGAGGTGGGTTAAAAAGGATCTTGCTGTGATTTATGTCATAGAGTGTTCTGCCTATGTTTTCCTCTAAGAGTTTTATAGTGTCTGGCTTTCCATTTAGGTTTTTAATCCTTTTTGAGTTTATTTTTGTGTGTGGTGTTAGGGAGTGTTCTAATTTCATTCTTTTACAGGTAGCTGTCCAGTTTTCCCAGCACCACTTTTTGAAGAGGCTGTCTTTTCTCCATTGTGTATTCTTACCTCCTTTATCAAAAATAAGGTGACCATATGTGTGTGGGTGTATCTCTGGGCTTTCTATCCTGTTCCATTTATCTATATTTCTTTTTTTGTGCCAGTACCATACTGTCTTGATTACTGTAGCTTTGTAGTATAGTCTGAAGTCTGGGAGCCTGATTCCTCGAGCTCCATTTTTCTTTCTCAAGATTGCTTTGGCTATTCGGGGTCTTTGTGTTTCCATATAAATTGTGCAATTTTTTGTTCTAGTTCTGTTAAAAATGCCATTGGTAGTTTGATAGGGATTGCATTGAATCTGTAGATTGCTTTGGGTAGTATAGGCATTTTCACAATGTTGATTCTTCCAATCCAAGAACACCATATATCTCTCCATCTGTTTGTATCATCTTTAATTTCTTTCATCAGTGTCTTATAGTTTTCTGCATACAGGTCTTTTGTCTCTTTAGATAGGTTTATTCCTCGGTATTTTATTCTTTTTGTTGCAGTGGTAAATGGGAGTGTTTCCTTATTTCTCTTTCAGATTTTTCATCATTAGTGTATAGGAATGCAAGAGATTTCTGTGCATTAATTTTGTATCCTGCTACTTTACCAAATTCATGGATTAGTTCTAGTAGTTTTCTGGTAGCATCTTTAGGATTCTCTACGTAGAGTATCATGTCATCTGCAAACAGTGACAGCTTTACTTCTTAGTTTCAGATTTGCATTCCTTTTATTTCTTTTTCTTTTCTGATTGCTGTGGCTAAAACTTCCAAAACTGTGTTGAATAATAGTGGTGAGAGTGGGCAACCTTGTCTTGTTCCTGATCTTAGAGGAAATGATTTCAGTTTTTCACCATTGAGAATGCTGTTGGCTGTGGGTTTGTCATATATGGCCTTTATTATGTTGAGGTAAGTTCCCTCTGTGCCTACTTTCTGGAGGGTTTTTATCATAAATGGGTGTTGAATTTTGTCAAAAGCTTTTTCTTCATCTATTGAGATGATCATATGGTGTTTTTCCTTCAATTTGTTAATATGGTGTATCACGTTGGTTGATTTGCGTATATTGAAGAATCCTTGCATTCCTGTGATAAACCCCACTTGATCATGGTGTATGATCCTTTTAATGGCTGTTGGATTCTGCTTGTTAGTATTTTGTTGAGGATTTTTGCATCTATGTTCATCAGTAATATTGGCCTGTAGTTTTGTTTCTTTGTGGCATTTTTGTCTGGTTTTGGTATCAGGGTGATGGTGGCCTCATAGAATGAGTTGGGGAGTGTTCCTCCCGCTGCTATATTTTCGAAGAGTTTGAGAAGGATAGGTGTAAGCTCACCACTAAATGTTTGATAGAATTCACCTGCGAAGCCATCTGGTCCTGGGCTTTTGTTTGTTGGAAGGTTTTTAATCACAGTCTTAATTTCAGTGCTTGTGATTGGTCTGTTTATATTTTCTATTTCTTCCTGGTTCAGTCTCAGAAGGTTGTGCTTTTGAAAAAATTTGTCCATTTCTTCCAGGTTGTCCATTTTATTGGCATAGAGTTGCTCGTAGTAATCTCTCATGATCCTTTGTATTTCTGCAGTGTCAGTTGTTATTTCTCTTTTTTCATTTCTAATTCTGTTGATTCGAGTCTTCTCCCTTTTTTTCTTGATGAGACTGGCTAATGGTTTATCAATTTTATTTATGTTCTCAAAGAACCATCTTTTAGTTTTATTGATCTTTGTTTGCTATGGTTTCCTTCATTTCTTTTTCATTTATTTCTGATCTGATCTTTATGATTTCTTTCTTTCTGCTAACTTTGGGGTATTTTTGCTCTTCTTTCTGTAATTGCTTTAGGTGTAAGGCTAGGTTGTTTATTTGAGATGTTTCTTGTTTCTTGAGGTAGGATTGTATTGGTATAAACTTCCCTCTTAGAACTGCTTTTGCTGCATCCCATAGGTTTTGGGTCATCGTGTTTTCATTGTCATTTCTTTCTAGGTATTTTTTGATTTCCTCTTTGATTTCCTCAGTGATCTCTTGGTTATTTAGTAGTGTATTGTTTAGTCTCCATGTGTTTGTATTTTTTACAGATTTTTTCCTTTAATTGATATCTAGTCTCACAGCATTGTAGTTGGAAAAGATACTTGATACGATTTCAATTTTCTTAAATTTATCAAGGCTTGATCTGTGACCCAAGATATGATCTATCTGGGAGAATGTTCCATGAGCACTTGAGAAGAAAGTGTATTCTGTTGTTTTTGGACGGAATGTTCTGTAAATATCAATTAAGTCCATCTTGTTTAATGTATCCTTTAAAACTTGTGCTTCCTTATTCATTTTCATATTGTATGATCTGTCCATTGGTGAAAGTGGGGAGTTAAAGTCCCCTACTATGATTGTGTTACTGTCGATTTCCCCTTTTAGGGCTGTTAGTATTTGCCTTATGTATTGAGGTGCTCCTATGTTGGGTGCATAAATATTTACAATTGTTATATCTTCTTCTTGGATCGATCCCTTGACATTATGTAGTGCCCTTCTTTTTCTCTTGTAATAGTCTTTATTTTAAAGTCTATTTTGTCTGACATGAGAATTGCTACTCCAGCTTTCTTTTGATTTCCATTTGCATGGAATATCTTTTTCCATCCCCTCACTTTCAGTCTGTACGTGTCCCTAGGTCTGAAGTGGGCCTTTTGTAGACAGCATATATACGGGTCTTGTTTTTGTATCCATTCAGCCAGTCTATGTCTTTTGGTTGGAGCATTTAATCCATTTACATTTAAGGTAATTATCGATATGTATGTTCCTATTAGCATTTTCTTAATTGTTTTGTGTTTGTTATTGTAGGTCTTTTCCTTCTGTTGTGTTTCCTGCCTAAAGAACTTCCTTTGGCATTTGTTGTAAAGCTGGTTTGGTGGTGCTGAATTCTCTTAGCTTTTGCTTGTCTGTAAAGGCTTTAATTTCTCCATCAAATCTGAATAAGATTCTTGCTGGGTAGAGTAATATTGGTTGTAGGTTTTTCTCCTTCATCACTTTAAATATGTCCTGCCACTCCCTTCTGGCTTGCAGAGTTTCCGCTGAAAGATCACATGTTAACCTTATGGGGATTCCCCTGTGTGTTATTTGTTGTTTTTCCCTTGTTACTTTTAATATTTTTTCTTTGTATTTAATTTTTGATAGTTTGATCAATATGTGTCTTTGCGTGTTTCTCCTTGGATTTATCCTGTATGGGACTCTCTGTGCTTCCTGGACTTGATTAACTATTTCCCTTCCCATATTAGGGAAGTTTTCAACTATAATCTCTTCAAATATTTTCTCAGTCCCTTTCTTTTTCTCTTCTTCTTCTGGGACCCCTATAATTCGAATGTTGGTGCGTTTAATATTGTCCCAGAGGTCTCTGAGACTGTCCTCAGTTCTTTTTATTCTTTTTTCTTTATTCTGCTCTGCAGTAGTTATTTCCACTATTTTATCTCCCAGGTCACTTATCCGTTCTTCTGCCTCAGCTATTCTGCTATTGATCCCTTCTAGAGAATTTTTAATTTCATTTATTGTGTTGTTCATCACTGTTTGTTTGCTCTTTAGTTCTTCTAGGTCCTTGTTAAACGTTTCTTCTATTTTCTCCATTCTATTTCCAAGATTTTGGATCATCTTTACTACCATTATTCTGAATTCTTTTTCAGGTAGACTGCCTATTTCCTCTTCATTTGTTCGGTCTGGTGGGTGTTTGCCTTGCTCCTTCATCTGCTGTGTGTTTTTCTGTCTTGTCATTTTGCTTATCTTACTGTGTTTGGGGTCTCCTTTTCACAGGCTGCAGGTTCGTTGTTCCCGTTGTTTTTGGTGTCTGCCCTCAGTGGCTAAGGTTGGTTCAGTGGGTTGTGTAGGCTTCCTGGTGGAGGGGACTAGTGCCTGTGTTCTGGTGGATGAGGCTGGATCTTGTCTTTCTGGTCGGCAGGTCCACCTCTGGTGGTGTGTTTTGGGGTGTCTGTGGCCTTATTATGATTTTAGGCAGCCTCTCTGCTAATGGATGGAGTTGTGTTGCTAGTTGTTTGGCACAGGGTGTCCTGCGCTGTAGCTTGCTGGTCGTTGAGTGGAGCTGGGTCTTGATGTTGAGATGGAGATCTCTGGGAGATTTCCGCCATTTGATATTACGTGGAGCTGGGAAGTCTCTTGTGGACCAGTGTCCTGAACTTGGCTCTCCCACCACAGAGGCACAGCCCTGATGCCTGGCTGGAGCACCAAGAGCCTTTCATCCACACGGCTCAGAGTAAAAGGGAGAAAAAATAGAAAGAAAGAAAGAAAGAGGATAAAATAAAATAAAATAAAGCTATTATAATAAAAATAAGAAAAAAATTATTAAGAATAAATTTATTAAGAAAAATTTTTTTAATTTTTAAAAATATATTTATTAATTTTTTATAATAAAAAATAAGAAAAAAATTATTAAGAAAAAATTTATTAAAAAAATTTTTAATTTTTTAAAATAAAAAATGTGAAAAAACTTATTAAAAAATTTTTTTTTAATTTTTTAAAAATAGAAAATAAGGAAAAAATTATTAAGAAAATATTTATTAGGGAAAAAAAATTTTAAGTAAAAAAAAAAACAAAAAAAAAACGGACAGACCTAACCCTAGGACTAACGGTGAGAGCAAAGCTATACAGACAAAATCTCACCCAGAAGCATACACGTGTACACTCACAAAAAAAGGAAAAGGGGAAAAATTAATATATCCTGCTCCCAAAGTCCACCTCCTAAATTTGGGATGATTCGTTGTCTATTCAGGTATTCAACAGATGCAGGCACATCAAGTTGTTTGTGGAGCTTTAATCCGCTGCTTCTGAGGCTGCTGGGAGAGATTTCCCTTTCTCTTCTTTGTTCGCACAGCTCCTGGGGTTCAGCTTTGGATCTCGCCCCGCCTCTGCGTGTAGGTCGCCTGAGGGCGTCTGTTCTCTGCTCAGACAGGACGGGGTTAAAGGAGCAGCTGATTCGGGGGCTCTGGCTCAGTCAGGCCGGGGGAGGGAGGGGTACGGAGGAGGCGGGGCGAGCCTGCGGCGGCAGAGGCGTCGTGACGTTGCACCAGCCCGAGACGTGCCGTGCGTTCTCCCCGGGAAGTTGTCCCCGGATTACGGGAGCCTGGCCGTGGCGGGCTGCACAGGCTCCCGGGAGGGGCGGTGTGGAGAGTGACCTGTGCTCGCACACAGGCTTCTTGGTGGCGGCAGCAGCAGCCTTAGCGTCTCATGCCCGTCTCTGGGGTCCGCGCTGATCGCCGCGGCTCGCGCCCGTCTCTGGAGCTCGTTTACGCGGCGCTCTGAATCCCCTCTCCTCGCGCACCAGGAAACAAAGAGGTAAGAAAAAGTCTCTTGCCTCTTCGGCAGCTGCAGACCTTTTCCCGGACTCCCTCCCGGCTAGCTGTGGTGCACTAGCCCCTTCAGGCTGTGTTCACGCCGCCAACCCCAGTCCTCTCCCTGCGATCCGACCGAAGCCCGAGCCTCAGCTCCCAGGCCCCGCCCGCCCCGGCGGGGGAGCAGACAAGCCTCTCGGGCTGGTGAGTGCTGCTCGGCGCCGATCCTCTGTGCGGGAATCTCTCCGCTTTGCCCTCCGCACCCCTGTGGCTGCGCTCTCCTCCGTGGCTCCGAAGCTTCCCCCTCCGCCACCCGCAGTCTCCGCCCGCGAAGGGGCTCCTAGTGTGTGGACACCTTTCCTCCTTCACAGCTCCCTCCCACTGGTGCAGGTCCCATCCCTATTCTTTTTCCTCTGTTTTTCCTTTTTTCTTTTGCCCTACCCAGGTACGTGGGGAGTTTCTTGCCTCTTGGGAGGTCTGAGGTCTTCTGCCAGCGTTCAGTAGGTGTTCTGTAGGAGTTGTTCCACATGTAGATGTATTTCTGATGTATTTGTGGGGAGGAAGGTGATCTCCACGTCTTACGCTTCCTCCATCTTGAAGCCCACAACTTATATTTTTAACTCAACATAGGTTTCTAAGATTGAATATTTTTGTTACATGTGACTGTGTTTCATTATTTCTGCCATTGTATAATACTCAAATTTGTAAACATACCATAATTAATTAATTCTCTTCTTATTAGATCTTTAGTTTGTGTTCTATTTTTGTTTCTATCAGAAACGTTGCTTCCATAAACATTAATAAAAATCAACATGTCTTCTAAGCACTGTAATTATCATCTTTAAATTTAATAATTTATTTAATTTCAATAAACTTTTATGTTTTCTCCATAAGTGTATTACATATATTTTTCAAAAAATTATTTTTAGCTTTTATATAGTTATTATAAATGTTATTTTAAAATTGTAAATTGATTTTTCTGTTCGCTCCTGGTAAATAGAAATTCAAGTTTTGAAAATTATACTTAATACTGTCCACTGATACTCATCATCAATCCCAACATTCTGTTACTACAGAGACTGGAAACCTATATCGACTAAAAAATATATTCACAACCTAAAAGTTAAGAGTTATGCTTTATTCGTTAGAAACTTTTAGGACTTCAAACCCAGGAGGCAACATCTCAAGTAACTCTGAGAAAACTGCTCCCAGGAGGTTAGGGGGGAGCTAGGATATATAGGAGTTTTGCAAAAAAAGGCAGGTAGGAGGAACAAAAGATTACCTTTAATAAAAGAAAACTAGGTATCTCAAGTTAAGGAATTTAGCACTTTTCTGTGTATGGGAAGATGCAGGAGTCTGGGCTCACAGAAATCGTTCCTTTGATATGCATCTCAGCTATCTGGGGCCAGTGTCCTGTGTTTTCACATCCTGAGTTTCCTCAGGGCTCTCTGTAGGGAGTGGCTGCAGTCTGATGGCTGCTAGATGGCAGGTATTCTTTTCCTTCCTGAGTTCCCTCAGGGCTCACCAGCTCACCATCCGTGGTGGCTGCAATCGCTGATGACTGGGACATCCTTTGTTTACTGACATGGCAGGCAATATTCCCTTTCTCACCTAGAAACCATATTTCCCAGAAAGCCTTGCCAGAAGGTTGCTGGTTTAGATTCCATGCACAAAAGTGAGCCATCTGGGTGTAAGAAAAGTAAATGCCTCACTTGCTCCCATGGAAGTCACAGAAAAACATGTAAACTTTGTCAGCAGATGCGAGCATCTGGACATCCATCAGAAATTCACTGCTTTGGTGCTTCATGTGGCTAAGGTCATCAACATCAATTTCTGGTTTCCATAAACTAGAAACGGCTTCCTTGATCTTTATTACCCATCCCTTTCAATGTTTTCATGAGCTTCTGTTGTCCATTAAACTATGTCCTGAAAAAATATGTGCTGATATCCTAACCCCTGATATCTGTGAATAAGACTTTATTTGGAAACATGGTCTTCGCAGGTATAGTTAAATAAGATGAGGTTATATTGGAATGGGGTGAGCCTAAAATCAAAATGACTGGAGTCTATAAGAGGAGAAGAAACAGAGTCAGTCAGAGACACACAAGGGAGAAGTTCATGTGAAGACAGAGGCAGAGATTGGAGTGATGCATCTAAGCCAAAGAATGCTGAGGACTGCCAACAACCATCAGAAGCTAGAAGACGCAAGGAGAGGTTCTTCACAGAGCCTTCAGAGATAACATGGCCCAGCTGACAATTTGATTTTGGACTTACAGCCTCCAGAACTGCAAGAGAATACATTTCAATTGCTTTAAACCACCTTGTTTGTGGTAAATTGTTATGGCAGCCCCAGGAAACTAATATAGCCTCAGATTCCCTGAATTAAACCTAGGGCAGCTTATTTTCCCTGATAGAAACTTGATACATTATTGAATTCACACCTTCCAATGTACTATTTTTTAATGTAATTTAATAATTTGTATATGATATCTTTTGACTTTATCTTTGACTTTTTCTTTATCTTTATTTCTTTATTCTTTATTATTAGATAATAATATTATATAATATTTTGATTTTATTATTTTCTTGTCCTATTGCACTGGTGAGAATCACCAGTACAGTGTTGAAAAGCAGCATGGTAATAAACATTCTTGCTTTATTCCTTATTCCTGCTTTTCAAGTAAATCCTTTTAATATTTTGATATGAATGATGACATTTACTGAAGACTTTTGTAGATTCACTTTGCCGGGTTAAAGCCATTGTCTTTATTCTTTATTTGTTAAGATTTAAGACAAACATAAATAGATGTTTAATTTTATCAAATTATTGTTCTGAAACTATTAGAACAAAGTTTCTTTTAACCGATTAATGTGTGTTATATTCATAGATGTTTGAATGATAGCCACCTTTGATGCCTACGTAATAGCAGGCATCATATACCAAAATACACCAACATGTGCCATGGGATGTCTTATTCTCCGCATGTTTTCCCTTCCTAATGAGCCTCAGCTCTTATTCAGGAGGAGCAGGGTGTGAGCTCCACAGCCAGACTAAAGTTTGCCACATTCTAGCTCTTGGCCTCAGTTTCTACTTTAACATATGATAGTAGTCTGAATTTTCTGGGATTATTGTGAAGATTCAATGAGTTTATGTATTTCAAGTTGTCAGAACAGTACCTGACTCCCAATAGGTGTGACGTAAATGCAAGGAAACATCATTAATTAATGCTATTTAAAGTGGCCCCAGTGTGATGATAAATACAAAGTGAATATAGCCACTGCAAGCATGTGATGACATTTAGCTATAGTATGGTCTTGGAGATGACCCAAAACATGCTTTTATTATCTTTCAGATTACTATGAAATAAAAGCATGTAATTAAAAAGTATATTTTCTTAAATATTTATTAGATCACTAAGAGTACGTCCTTTTCCTCCTGGGAAAAAAGACATCATTTGGAAAAATATTAGTCTAGAGAGGAGGGACCGCAATGAGGGAATATTGTACATACCCCGTGCCCAGCACTGTGCCTTGCACAGAGTATGCCGTTAACACATGTATGACAGTAGTGCATGCACTGTACCTATGTTGTACTCAGAGTATGTTCTAGTAGACCAAAAGTTTGTTGTCATTTAGCTTCTTTGAATTCCTTGCATGCTCCTTTGTTAATTCCACAAAATTTTGGGCTGGTTTTGATGATCTTGGTTTGAAGATAAAATTTAAAATAAATTTGTGGTTCAGTACACCATTTAAAATATATTAGGAATATTTGATAAATTTTTGAAATTGACATTTCATCCAAGTACATTGAGTGAGGTCTGTAACTCATAAACCCACAAGTTGATAAATATCTGTGTACTTTGTCCCCATGCACCATGGGTGTGTAGAATTAGGAAATATGAAATTTGGCCCTTAAGATCCTAAATTTGAGAAGGGGACAAATATGCACAGAGATTTAACTGCTAGGATGTTTGTGAACTACTAACCTCCCTGTTGTATTCAGATGAAATACCAACGAAAATTTTGTCTGCTTCTGAATTTGTGTTTAGTTGTATAATTATCCAGACCAAAAAAATACAATTTCTAAGAATCATTTGTTCTTTCTTCAGTCACTTGTGGTGGGAATGGCAAAAACCATCTGGACAATTCAGTAAGGAGTCTAAAAGTGTTCCTTTAGGAAAGGTCATAGCTGAATCTTTGACCCATGATTCTGCACTAAACAAATCTAAGACTCAGCAAACGGAGATGGTTTCCCACAGGAATGGTGCAAGAATGCTTAATGCTTCAAAGCACTCCACACACTGGTTCCCAGCACTGCCAGACACCATTTCCGATCACTGCACATGTGTTTATTTGCGTGTGAGAGTGTTAGTCACATGTTTCCCAAATCACAGGTTTTAGTCTCAGAAGTGCACTTGGTAGATTATATCACTAAATTAATAAGGAAAGCAATGCTCTGTGAACACACCAGATGAGTGACTCAGAAACTCATAACTCTTTCATTCCCACTCAATTATCTTTTTCATTTCTATACACTGAGCATGCTTCATGGATGGCTATTCTCCTGGTCAGTGTTTCTCAAAATAGCCTGTGAGAATGTCATACCAGTGAAGAAAAACAGCTAAAAAAATAATAGTAAACATTACTTTTTAATGGTTGCAATCCATTGTTTTATACCAGATTGCAAATGACTAAATGGGATTGTTCCAGTTCAGAACAATAAGAATACTAAAAAAACAAGGTACCGACCCCGAGTTTAGGATTTCAACAATAAAGTGGACTCACGAGGGGAAACGTTAAAGCAAGGGTGAGGAGCACCTCACAGGGACAAAGGTGGCTAACTCAGTAGAAGGACAGATTTTGTTTGTTCTTAGATGCGCCTGCTACAGTAGCAGGGCTCAGTTTTGGAAGACGCAGTGGCACCAAAGAGTTTAAGGATATATTTGTATTTGGGACCAAACCCATGGAAGCTTAACACTAAAAGGGCAGTATTCACATGAAAAGACAACACAAAGGATCAGAGGTATGGAAAGGTCATAGGACTGAAGTTTATATATTCAAACAATTTATTCTTTGGTTTTCTTGCCTGGGTTTTCGTGATCTTGACACAACCCAAACATGGAAAGATAGAAAATGAATTCATCAATATCAACCCAGTGCCCTCGAAGTGTTAGACTTGGCTCTGTGGGTGCCCACAAGAACCCTCTGAGTGGTGTGACTGCCCATTTCTGTGTTGCAGGCACTGAGAGTCCTAGCAGAGAAAAGACATGATCTTTAGGCCACGTATCCGGTAAGTAATGGAGCAGAAGTGAGAAGCCAGCTCTCAGTGGTTCCAAAGTCCCCCCACCCCCACGGCCCTCTGTCCCCACCGTGGGATGTGCAGGGCTCAGGCACACCATCGACAAGTGCTACGTCTAAGGTGTCCACTCCAGCAGGAGGGCACTGGGTGATCCCTGGAAGTCCGTGAAACTTCTCAATGGCGAGCCAGTTCTTGCCATCAGAGAGTTCCACAACCGATCTTGCGTTATAAGGAGTCTGAAATTACAGAGCAATTATTGGTAAATTGAAGTTTAGGGTTAGCGTTAGGGTTAGGGTACAGGCCAAGGTCTTGGTTAAGGGAAGCGTTAAAGAAACAAAGCAAAGCAAAACATGTTTGGACGGTAGAAGCAACAACCAAAGAGATGTGACGGCGTCTCAGACTCTTGGATTTGGAAGAGATCTTAAGGTTCATCCAGTTCAGCTGCTGTAACGAATGCCTGAACCTCTCCACGGTATTGTTAGCAAGCGGTCAGCTAAGACTTGCATGAGGATCCTACTGAACATTGCTTCAGGTAGCCCACTTTCTTTCTGCCCCTTTCATGGTCAGAAATTGTCTTCTTCGTATTGGGTAGGGCCCAGTGTTCTCTGTCAGGCATCCTTACTCTCCTTGCTTCTCTGAGGTTGAGAATGTGATCTGGACTTGGGAATAAGACGGTGGTTACTAGTGGGAGTTATGTAGCCTGACTGAGGAGTTCAGAGCTACGGAGGGGCAATGAACCAAGAAAATCACACGTGGCCTCATTTTGCAAAAGAAGGAAATGGAGATACACAAAGTGGAATGATATAAGAGGGTGCTAGTTTATATGGGCTAGGATTAGAAGTAAGAGTATTTTGCTTCTTGACTTCTTTCTACAAATACATGTTACCAAGATCATGACAGGCGGACACTGATTCTTTTCTTTTTTTTTTTAATTTTATTTATTTATTTATGGCTGTGTTGGGTCTTCGTTTCTGTGCGAGGGCTTTCTCTAGTTGTGGCCAGCGGGGGCCACTCTTCATCGCGGTGCACGGGCCTCTCACTGTTGCGGCCTCTCTTGTTGCGGAGCACAGGCTCCAGACGCGCAGGCTCAGTAGTTGTGGCTCACGGGCCTAGTTGCTCCGCGGCATGTGGGATCTTCCCAGACCAGGGCTCGAACCCATGTCCCCTGCATTAGCAGGCAGATTCTCAACCACTGCGCCACCAGGGAAGCCCCGGACACTGATTCTTAAGAATCACAAGACTTGCCTGTGTATCATTCCAGACTGATAAGGATAAATTCTATTAAAAGTCCTCCTGAGAAGCCATACTATTATCCTGCCCCAATCCCAAGTGTAATAAACATAGTTACCAGTGACATCGTGCTTATTCCTCATGCTGTAGTTACGCTTTGTTCTCTGGAATATGACTTAGATCATTCTGCTTACAAGGTCACCGAATGAACTGAACCATCTTTTCAAGTGGCAAAATCCTCCCTCAAACCTCTTTGGGAACCTCTTTTATTCCCACAATGTATATTTCATCTCTCTCTCTTTTTCATTTTAATCTGGTAACAACATTAATTAGGTTTGTGAATTACGTCCAATTTCTATACAGATGAATGATTCTTTTGTTCCTTCTGTCTTCTAGACACAAGTTTATAAATCTCCTCAGGCCTATTCTTTTAAATACAATGTTTTGCCCCTCCTTTTCTTTTTTAGAGAAAGATGCCTCATGGTAGAATTTATATTTTAGCTGCTAATAGAGTCTTGACAAAATTGGAATTCTTGGCTCATCTAATGCATTATTGTTTAGGCTTTTTTTTGTTTTTTATTGATCTTTAGTTCAGAGGAGAGACCAGCCAGGATAGTCTTTACCATCTCCAAGATTAAGAGTGCTCTGGGGCATCATATATAATGAAGCCCACAGAGAAATTTCTCTATTAAGCATTCTTACTAATTAGTACTCTTAATTAGCATAATTAAAAGAATAGGTGCATCTATTTTTGATAAATTATAAAACATCCACTTTAATACCATTGCAATTTCCAGCACATGCATTCTAGCTAAAACAGCACAGGTAGATTGAAGTGTGCTGTAAAAAACAAGTGGAAGGAAAGACTTAGTATTTCTAAATACCTGGTTGTACAAAGACATAACACACTTCACACTGTGGTCAGGGAGGGGAAGTGTGTGTCTCCCATGCCTTGTCAGGTGACATTTTATTCAAGCCAAAAAGCAGGGTTGAATACAGAATGAATACGGGTTAAATACAGATGGCCAGTTAAATTTGAATTTCAGATGAACAACAAATAAATTGTATATAAATATTTCCCAAATAAGACATGGGACATACTTATGCTGAAAAATTCTTTATTCGTTGTTTATCCAAAATTCAAATTTAACTGGGCATTCTGTATGTTTATTTGATAAATCTAGCAACCCTAAAAATGAGTCAGCTGATACCAACAAGTAAATTATGTGTCAGTGTCCCTCAAAACAAAATATGCCTTTATAGCAGTCTGGAATTATTCTCATAATTTTATATTATAACCAAAGTCTCAGGAGTTTTCAAAAGGCTTTCATAAACATTACCAATAAACAAGATAACTGTTCCCACTCTACAGACGAGGAAATAGATGTTCATAATGGTCAAGAGACTGGCCCAAAGTTAAAATAGTCCTAAGAGATGGAACCAAAAGTAGTATCTAGGTCTTTTGATTCCTAATCCATATTTCCTGGTTGACTTAAAAATAATTAATTGGATTATAAATAATCTAATCCATGTAATCATAATAGTCGCAATCACCAGCCCTGGGCAGTAATTATATTTTTTGGAAATAGCCACTCTGCTTTGACTTGAAAATGACCAAGCAAGCATCTGAATCCAACTATGCCCAGGAAGCCATGTGAAACATATCAGAAACTCCACATTAATATGCGCAGCATGACACGAGACAGATGCACGTCGGTGACATTTCTCCACCGTTTCTAGAGAAATCTGTAACTTTTTATATATATATTACGTATTTCTATTTTCCATACAAGTGGCAATGTAATATGGTGTCAAGTAACTGTGTGGTTGTTAAGAATAATTCACAGGCACTATTGGTTTTCTAGCCAAGGAAGGATGAGAGTCATTTCATGACACTTCCATTCACAGATCTGAAGAGTAACAGATCAGGGTCTCATATCCGACTGCATTTGCAGGGCTGGCACTCACAGAAACAGACTTCTCACTTAAAATTCACCTTCTGTGAGATACTGAGTGATGATCTTGGAACCAGACAAAATTGACCGTGATTTGCGAACAGGTAATCAACTATTCCTTGTCGACGAAAACCAGTGAATATATGTCCACACTGCTTTGAGAGTCTGTTCTTTTTGTTACAGAGCAGATGTCTGCGGGGGGTGGGGGGGGGTTGGCAGGCCCCACTCTGTCAAACAGTCCAGTTTTGACAGTTCCTTGCTTGAGGCATGGCTGAAATGCAAAGTATTTCTGATCAGACTATCATATTCATCTGGATGTTAATTACTGTGTCTGCCTTGGTATAAATAATTAATTATGCAAAACCCACACAGCTGCTGCTGGACAGAGTTAAGTAACTTGCTGTCAGTCTCACAGTTCTGGGAAGGAAAGGGGGATTTAGGAAAACATGCTCTGTCACTGTGGGGAGGGGGCACTCGTCATGGTCCTTCTGTGGTCAGATGAAAATCATTGTAATTGACCATGGTGTGTGTGTGGGGGTGTGTGTGTGTGTGTGTTTCAAATAAATAAATAATATCTCCTAATTTATATTAGTTGGTCCTGAAAGCAATTCCCTTTTCTATTTATGTAGTATCTTTCTAGGAATCCAAACACCACACCAGAGAATCACTACAAATCTGATTCCTGAATCCTTCTCATTTTGTCATCATATCCATCAACTGTCCAAGCTGTCTCCTGGAGTGGGACGTTCGGGTTACACCGAGTTAGGTGAGGTTTTTTTTTTTTTTAAATCTCCAGGAAGGCTCAACACATTCATATTGCAGATTTATACAAGTTTCACCAAAATGGTCAGTAATGAACATGTGAATATCTAGAGTGCTGAGAAATGATAATGCATCCGTTTAAAAATTTTATGTCTACATTATTTGACTCAAGTGCAAATGACTTCATGTTTAAATATAACTAGATGTTTAATTGATATAGGTTAAGCGTTAGTTCCATGTAACTTTTTTCCCCCTTTTTTTTCTTTTTTGACAAAACAACACTGCATGAAGCAACAATGAGAAAAAGAGGGGATTAAAAAAACACCTCTAAAACCAAGGCTTTCATAGATTTGTCAGCTGGTTTTGTTTTGTGCAAATATTGACATTACTGTAATGAAGCAAACTTCCAGAGCTTACAAAGAATGTTCGTGCAGAAAAGGATCAAAATCCCCCTTTGAGAAGCAGCTGCAGTTGAATGGATGCTGGTGGTGGGCGGTGGCCGTGGGTTCTGGGCTCTACCATGTCCCAGCTGGATAATATAGGACAAGTCACATAACGCTTAGGCAACTTCCTTTTCTGCCCCCACCCAGGATCATTGATAGAATCAAAGGAGATAATCAGTATTATTTTTGCAAATTGGGATGATAGTTAAAAATACAGAATATCATTCCACTTCCAACAATTAGTTATTGGGCATGCAGTTCTAATGAAACATCTACCTGTTATATTTCTTCCTTTTTAATCTACCTCTTCATTTACTCACCCAGCAAGGTTTTGTTGTCTCCTATTCATGCACTAGGTGCTGCTGTGATTAAAAAGACAGAAATGCCACTACCTTTGTGGGGTTCATAGTCCAGTGAGGAGAATAAACACAAAAGAAAGTACATGAATAAAATAATCACAAATAGAATTAAGTGCTAAGAAGAAAATAAAATGAGGCAGAGGAATGGAGAGCAGCTGAGTGTGCAGTCCGGAGAAGCCTCTTCGAGGAAGATTTGATTCTTAAGCAGATACCCAGATGAAAAGATGGACCCAGCCATGGGTTAGAGCCGAGAGAAGCGAATGCAAAGCAAGTGCAAAGGTCCCCAAGTAGGGACATGCTTTGCATGTTGACGGTGGGGAGGACGCCGGTGGGACTGTGGCTGCTTCATGAGGAGGGTGTGATAGGACATGAAACCCACCCACCTCCCTCTCCTTGCGAGATCACAAAACAAAACCTCAGCACACGACAGCTCTGCGATTTTCATTCATAGAAGACATACCATGTGGCTGTAATCAGTTAGGTTTTCTTGATAGAACAATTAGATTGTTCTTGCGTGGAGAAAATTAGGGTTGTACAGAAAAGTGGGAAGAAAAATCCCAACACATATGCCTTTAAGGAACTACAAGTCTGAAATAATCTGTATTGATTTAGTTTTCTTCCCTGTTGAACTCCGACCTAATGATTTCCAAAGCGTTGTTACACCTTATAGAACAATCATCGAAGATACATGGGAGGTAAAGAAAATTAGAGTTTCCTTTAAGTGCTTATATGTGACACCTTTCGTATAAGATCCAACCTAATGTATGTACTGGTAGACCATTTTTCACTGACACTAAGAGTAGTATTTAAATAAAACATCTGCTATGATGAGGAGTCAGCACACTTAAAAATTCTGGATTCTCTTTTGCTGAAAAAAGTAAATGATACACTCCTCCCCTCTTTGCATGGAATTTAGGTAATTGTTTTTTGCTTTCCTGTATGTTGATGGTGATGCTGCATTCTTGCCCAGATGTTTGAGCTGAAGGTAGATAGAAGGATTGAGGTCTAGGGATTGAGAGAAACTTGGTTCACTTTTCATTCCTCTTCAACCTGCCTTGAAAGCAAGAGTTATTTATTATACCCAAACAATCATCCAGGGGATTTCTCACATTCCACCCTAGCCAGTCAAGAGACTTTGCCTCATGTTTCTAACAATTACTTTGGAGTACTAAAGGTTAGTATGCCTTAACAATGGCTCAGTATTGTAAATACACCAGTATCAGTGGCATCTAGTAGAAACAATCATTCAGCCATGGATTGCAGATTGGTAAAGAGAGAGTACAGTTTATTACAAAAGAATGCAATCCAGAACCAGAGGACCTGATATCCTATATCTTTTTTTCTGTTTTAATACTAAAAACATGATGCATGTATCTGGATTAATAGTAAATAGTACAAAATTTCTTGTAATGATAAACAACAATTCTCTGCTCCACCACTCTCAACTCCAGCACCTCCTCAAAAACTTTCACCATATTTCATTTTAGTTCTAGTAGTTGCCTTTACATCTAAATATGCTCCTAATATTAAAACAGATGTTGACCATTAACTTCTAACTGTGAAAGATGGGATTTAACTCACATCCTTTATTCATTCAGTTATTCAACACTGATACCTCTTGTATTCCAAGTTCTGAGAATATTAACAGTGAAAAAGACATATGACAACTCTACCCTCATGGAGGTTACCTTCTAGGGGAGGAGATATAAACAATTAGACACACCATGTAGGTCTACATAGTGATCGGTTCTGTAAAAAAAAACAGTAAACTAGGGCAAGGAAATAAAAAATTGAAGGGGCCTTCTATTTTAGATGATCATTTCTGATAAGGTAACACTGGCCATCTGAATGGGGAATTAATTAAATCTTTGGGAGAAGAGTTTTGTTGAAAGAAGAAACAGAAAATCCAAAATTGTAAGAGGGAGTTGCTTTGTCATTTTTCAAGGTGAAGCAAAGGGAGTGAGGAGGATGAGACGGGAAGTTGGCCACAGATTAGCAGGTCAGGGAGAAAGGGCTAAGCTGTATGGGCTGGGGGCTCCCAGGGACCAGCTCTAGGGGGAAACTGTAGGCAATGACTACATATCCAAATTTACTCAAAGTCTGTGGGAAATTTTTGGAGGGTTTAGAGTAGAAGAGCTAAATAATTTGCCTTATTTATGGAATGATAATATCAATAAATGTACAGAACTGTGCACACAGCACAAGATTGAAGCTTGGTGGACAATACCCAGATTGAGAAATACAAAATAAAGAGGAACCACAGCTCCCTATTTGGGCTTCCAAGTCACTTCTCACTCCTCCCCAAAGACAATCACAATCCTGACTTCTATCAACATAGGTTAGTTTTGCGTATTTTTGAACTTTATGTAAAAGGAATCATACAATATGCACATATTTGTGTCTGCCTACATTTACTTAATATTATATTTCTGAGTGTCATCTATGCTGCTGAACATGGCAGTAGTTCATTATTTAATGGCTAGAGAAGTTTGTTAAAATCTCCAGTTATGACCATGCATTTCCTGTTATCTCTTTTTAATTCTATTAACAGTTGCTTTATGTATTTTGAAGCTGGATTATTAAGTGCATATACATTTAGTACTATTGTGTCCTTATTGATTTGACTCTATTATTATTTTAGAATGTTCTCCTTACTTTCTAGTAATCTTTCTTGCCATAAAATCTACTTTGTCTTAAATTAGGGGACATGTACTGGTTTTCTTTTGGTTATCTTTTTTCCTTTTTTTAGTTTTTACATTTGTCTCCCCTTTTATTTAAATGCATACCTTTTAAGCAATATATATTTTTGAAAATTCAATTTTAATTGGAGTAGTTATTTCTTAATTACATGTACGGTAATTACTTTTTGTTTGTTTGTTTAAAACTTCATCAATTTTTCTCACTTGGGGGGAGAGCTAAATGGGTATTAAGTTCAGCATAATGAAATAGATGTTCGTCCACTGAAATTTTTATTTTTTATTTATTTTTTAAAATTTAATTTTATTTATTTTTTTATACAGCAGGTTCTTATTAGTTATCCACTTTATACATATTAGTGTATATATGTCAATCCCAATCTCCCAATTCATCACAACACCATGTCTATTGAAATTTTTACATAACAGTTAACTAGTTTATGTGACATCAAACATTTGGTAAAGAAATATAATCCTTGATTTTTTCATTCTGACAGTGAGGTAGATAATACCACCTATGAATACACAAATTATCAGACACTGCTGGGCTTATCAAATTAGAGAGTAAATTTAATATAAAGTGTGTGATAAATATTACTTATGTACATTTGTAGGAAAATTTGCTATACATTTATTATAATTTCTATTGGATTTGCTTAATTACATTTTCTTTACATAGCATATCATTGATCCATAGCATTGACAGATTTTTCATTACAAAACACAAATTGATGTCACTATCTCTGGAAAAAAAAAAAACATTTGAGTGCAAAATGTACACACCATGAGAACACAGCAATCTTTATCTGGGTGTGAAGTGATAAAGCTGCTATGCTCCTAACTGTGCAGAAATTGGAAATTAGTCTCATAGGAGCTGTCTCTCTACTGGCAACCAAAGAAGCTGGGAATATTTTCACTTGGTGTCTTAAATTGAGCAAAACCCTATATGGTTTTTAACCAGTCATCTTTGAATTGTGATCCGAGGAAATACAAAAGATCAGGATCAAGAAAATTATTGGTTGACCAAAGCAATGGATAAACCAAGTTAAGTTACAGTTAAACTGGACCAGATATTAAGACCCACACTTTAAACGAAGAAAACCTGTTACAGAAATACTGGACAAGAGGGAAGATTTGGCCTAGCATCAGACATGTGAAAAAATTTTATGAGTTTTAGATGATCATATAAAAGTACATATGTTTAAACGCTGCAATGTGGTTTCCAAATAAATCAATATGGCATGAGGTTGAATTATTCTAAGCATAGTGTGGGGAGAAAGGTATGTAGGGGCTGCTGGGTGATCAGAAGTTAGGTTTTCCATAGATAATGTCTGTCAGTTATATTCACAGAAGAATGGCCAGCCTGGTGAAAGAATTAAAGCCATTCCATATAAGAAATTGGTGAAGACATTTAGCCTCTCTGTCTTGGAGATTCAGAAGCAAAATCTGAAGCAGTACATGTCTTAGAAATGTCCATAGCTTTCTCGGATCATCTGGGTGGAATGGGAATAAAAATGGTTGGATTTGATGACTTCTTAACTTTCTTTTCAGTTGGTAATTAGAGCCAGTGGCTCACAACGATGTGTAAATGTTAATTTCCATTAAGATTTTAAATAGCTACTAATACCTGGAAAACAGCATGAAAACACAGTGTTACAGAGTTTGCATCCAGGTCTTACCTGGGTTTGCATCCAGTTGAACTGCTTTGTCACTTTATGATTTATCCTCTCTCAGCCTCACTCTCCTCATCTGGAAAAATAAGGATAGTATTCCTTATGTGGAAGGTTTTTGTAAGAATTAAATGACCTAAAGCATGTGTAATGGAGAAAACATTTTGGTAAAATTACCTTCCATTTAAAGCTTAGCTATTAGGCTAGAGTAGGTAAGGAGGAGAACACGTCAAAGATAAACAATACTGGACACTAGTTAAGGGTAATGAAGACAGATTTTATTGTCTATTGCAATAAGAGAGTCCAGTGTAAGCCGAGCTCATCTTTGGTCTGTGCAGAGGTGACTGGGTGTTTTAAAGGGAGACTGAGGGAGTAAGGAGGGTGGATGAGTGAAGACTGAGCAGGGTCAGGGAAATGGAAATTAACAAAAAGCAGGAAGGAGTGTTGGTCCAGGAAATCCACCTGGGTTTGCTAACTAAGCTATGTAAGTTGGGCTCCTGCCTCAACAAAATAGCCAATTCTTTACAGCCCTAAGGTCTCCTGGGCAGCAACTCACAGGAGTGAGGGGATTGTAGGACCCATGCTGGGGACATGGTCTTGAGCTGCTAGAAACATGCTTGAGTCTGTTCAGATCTCTTAGTTTGGGTGGGAGGCAGGGACAAAATGATTTGTGCTGAGGCTGCAGTCCTTATAGACCAAGATGAAGGCCTAGTAGAGAAAAGGATTCAGAGGTGCCTGCATTTGGTCAAGGAGAGCAAGCTTGGGGGACAAAAGGGCCCAGCACAGTGTCATCACAGCAAGGTGGTTGAGCCATGAGGATATTCAGAAAGAGACCCTTGGTCTTAGTTCTCAAGTAGAGTCACTGGGACTCAGAAGTCCAAGTTACCTCCTGCAGGAGATGGGGACTTGTAAGGCAAGGGAGTGGGACACTGGCCACACCAAGGTCCTCGTGATAAGGCAGGATGCAACCACGGCAACGCCTGGGGTGGGGTTTCCTGTCGGGGAGAGCCAGATGGAAAATACAACTGGGACTCTTCAAACAGCTTTATGGCACCAGTGAGAGCACCAGTAAAGTGGAGTAGGTGCGACACACACAAGACAACATGGCCAGGCTCACAATTCCGATAACCATGGACATCGGCTGCGTATTCTAGCTGCACATCAGGTGGCCACAAACCTGGGCAGGCCAAGGACCAACGCTGAAACTCCATGTCATGTGATTCCCTCAGGTGGCAGCTTAGGAAGAAAAGGTGGCAGGAGGGGAGGAGAGGGGACCGAGTCCAAAGATCGAGCATCACCTGTAGGGCTGCTTAAATTATCACATTGGCTTAAGTTTCAAACACATACACACATGGACAGACACAGAGACACAGACACAGACACACACTTCTATCTGGTGTGTGTGGGCTCGCAAGAAATCAGCCATAGATAAGATTTTACACTTCCGATGCAGATGTGAGTAAGCCGATTACCACACTAGCTCCCTGTCTCATTATACATTATTATTTTCATTTCTGTGCTCATTATTCAAGCCTCAAGTCCAGTGCCTGGTACATGGTAGGCATTCATATTTTTATTGTCATTATCACTCTTGTTTTCAATACAGTTTTCCATGGGAGACACTCTGGCTTCCAAATACCATGCATAATTCAATGCCAAGGTTTGAATTTGGTTTTGAGGACCTCCTTTGGCTTCTTTTGCTCGCTAAAGGTAGTG
Source organism: Eubalaena glacialis (assembly GCF_028564815.1). Lineage (NCBI taxonomy): Eukaryota > Metazoa > Chordata > Mammalia > Artiodactyla > Balaenidae > Eubalaena > Eubalaena glacialis. The sequence continues at coordinate 4,440,559 of NC_083729.1, read as the reverse complement.
AGGCTCGTCTGGACCTTCTCTATCCCGGGTGTGTCTTAGTTGTTGTTCAGGGACAGTCTGCTGAGCATTGGAGGGGCTGCCTCATGACATCGCTGACACCAAAGGGATGTCAAATAACTGTCTTTCTTCAGACTTCAGTTTACTTATCTCTGAAACGATAATACAGAACAAAATGATTTTTGAGAGGCTTTCAACGCTAGCATTCTGCGTTTATGACTCCTGCATTCGTGGCAAGGACAGGCAGGCCGATTTATGAGGAAGCCACAGATCAACGAGAGGCTCTCAGAGCCAGGTGAGAGGAGACAGGAGATGGGGGAGGAGAGCAGAGTCAGGAGAAGAGACGGGGAGGCTGAGGGGACTTCGTTGGATGTAGACCATGCAGTCCTGGCCACAGGCTCTAGTCACTGGACTTTCATAAATTCGAAAGAGTTGTTCTTAAACCCTTCTCACCAACCCCACTCCCAGGAGGTGGTGATTAGTATCACGTCATCCATACTCTCTGCCACCCACTGCCTCTCACAAGTCACATGGCTGATGAGCTCTCAACACGATAGCGACGCATTAGTGATAAGTTTTACTGGGCATTTTAATTAGGAATGTCTTAGTTCAGGCTTCTATAACAAAGTATCATAGACTTGAGTGACTTCAAAACATCAAAAATTGGTTTCTCACAGTTCTGGAGGCTGGAAGTCTGAGCTTGGGGTGCCAGCATGGTTGGGTTCTGGTGCGGACTCCCTTTTGGGTTGCAGACAAGCTCCTTCTGGCTGTGTCCTCATATGGTAGCACAAGAGTGAGAGAGCTCTCTGAGGTCTCTTTTATAAGGGTTTGAATCCCATTCCTGGGGGCTCCACCCTCACAACCTAATCACCTCCCAAAGTCCGCACCTCCCAACACCATCACCTTGGGGGCTAGGTTTCAACATATGAATTTTGGAAGGACACAAATATTTAGTCCACAGCAAAGAGAATATAGGAAGAAAGAGTCAAAAAACAGTTATAAAGAGAAACAAAGGAGGATGTGCTGTGAAACAGTGGACCTGTAGTTCTTATCCTTGAAATAATGGTGTTTCCCTCTCCATGAGGCCTGATGGCACAGCAGCCAACACTTCTCTCTGCTTCCCTACTTTCATGTATCTTTGTTTATTACACAAACAGAAAGAGCCTAATTAAGGTAAGCATTAGTGAATATGGACTTCATATCATAAATTAGATATAAAGTTAAATTAAGTCAGAAACTGAATTTTGAGAAAAGTAAATATTCCCTAAGGCTCAGAGGTTTACTGAAAAAGTACAGGCTATGGAATTACATTCATCTGGAGTTGATTTTCTTCTCTTCTACTCTTTTTTTGGTGACATATTTCATGGAACAAACTTTCTGAGACTCAATTTCCTAGTTTAAAAGAGGAACTCATTGTGATTAAGTACAGAAAACCCAGCAAAAATACCACTTCTTAATGCAATGGGAGATCGTCTCAGATCCTGCGCCTACCCTCCCTGTTCTCAGATGGTGGTGGACTGCCATTCTCCCAGAACTTGAGAGAGGGACCAAGGAGGGTATGGTGCTGAGAGTATGTCCTTGAGGAAAAGCACCAGACGACCTTCCCTAGAGAGGTGGGGAGGGGGAGGGTTTACCTCTGTGTCCCAGTATGCTTTCTCCCATTTCCTGGCTCAGGCTGACAAAGGTCATTCCTGTCTCAGAAGTATTAGCCATGCGGGGTTCCCAGGATCGTCTCCAGCTGGATGATTCTTGCCTCACTCCAAGGCTGCCATACATGTCTTTCATTTGATCTCAGTTTCCTCGTCTGTGAAATTGGGGTAAAGCCCACTGGCAGACATGAGGCTGAGGTCTGGGAGGGCCTCTTTCACGTGGCTGAGGCCTCAGCTGGGATGCTGGCTCAGCAGGGAGGTATCCAGCTCTCTCCACGTGTTCTCTCTTCCTCCAGGAAGCTAGTCTAGGCTGGAGCACATGATCATGAAATGGTCCCAGCAGTGAGAACCTGGAGGCTCTAACCTGCAACACTTTTCAAGCATCTGCTTAGGTGTCACTGGCTATTGTCCCATTGACCAAAGCCAACTCAGAGTCAGTGCCAGGGCACAATTACTGCAGGTGGGTATGCAGAGAGGAGATTATAGTGGCTGTATTGCAAACATTTTACCAAGGGGATAATCACAGCTACCTACTAGGGTTATTTGAGGATTACATAAATTTACATGCATGAGGCATTTAAAGCAGTGCCTGGAATACAGTAAGTACTAAATAAGGGTTTGCCATTGTTATTAACTCCTAGGGTCCCTCTCGGTGCTAAGGTCTGTTACACTAATGATTTTATCCAGAAATCTCATATTTTATCTTATTTTGGCTCTACCACAAACTAGTGGAGTTACTTGGAGCATGCAAATAACTTCTATTCGTTCTGGTTTCTTTTCAGTTTGTATGTCTTTTTTTAGTTACACAAGTAATATATAAATACTATTATGGATACAATGAAAAACATAAAAGAATATAGAATAAAAAGTATAATACCCATAATCATCACCCTGTCTTCAAATTCAGTTGTCATCCCTGTTAAAAATTTATTACTTAACCTTCCTTAAAGTTATATATATATGTGTAATATAATGGAATATATATACAAAATCTATTTCATAAGTGTAAAATATGTATAGAAATATAGATATGTTTCACATACACTGTGTATGTCTATGTATGACTCTATATTACATAATTTATAAATTACATTGCATAGTTTATTTACATAAAAGGGCCATACTCTGTTTAGTATACCGTGAATTGCTTTTTACAATTAATATGTATTAGAAAACTTGTAATGATACGTACGAGCTGTACCATATATCTTATTAAAATCCCTGCTGTTTCATGGTATGACAACACCTTGGTTTATTTAAATATTCCATATTAAGAAGTATTCAGTTTATTTCTATTTTTTTTTGTTCTTTTAAGCAGTGCTGCACATAACCTTGCCCATATTATAAGCATGTATATAGATATGTTTAGAGTTGATGTCTTGCTGGGTTGAAGCAATGCATGTCTTACATTTTGAGAAGCTCCACCAAGGTTTGCTTCTCAAAAGCTGTGTCAGTTGTTCATTAGCAGACTCATATATCGTGTGGAAGGCTTGGAGTACATAATTTTTAAATTACCTTCCAATTTTACAATTGCTAGGTACTGATCAAGACCTTGGCACCAGACCAGAAATATTAGGACACTAATGAACTGTCTTGTACTTACTATCACAGAATGCAGCAATAATTGGAGGCCAAATTCAGACAACTTAGTGAGTTTCCAGGCACAAATAGCTAAGAGCTAATTTACTCTGTGCTTTTAAGTTTTTATTGTATAAAATCTTCATATTCTGGATTAAGTGGGCAATGATGTCCCTCATCTGCAGGAACCCCAGCTATGTCATTGCCACTCCATTTGCTGATGTGGGTCATGGCATGTATGTCACTCAGGCACTGTGTCCACACGCTTTCCCCGAGGGCCAACAGAGAAAATCTGCCTGACCTGCTCTACCAGGTTCCCCCTGAGAACTTCAGTGGATGGTCTTGAGGGCCAGAGTCATTTTGGATAGTTTGAATAAGGTAGTATGCGCTAAAGCATGACTGACAGAAATAATAAGTTAACATTTATGAGAGAAACCTCAGTCTTGGAGTTTTAATAGGCAGACAGCCAACAGAAATTGTTTTGTGGATGAAATATTTCCTAAAAATAGCTCTCCCAGCTCAGCCTAATGCAATTAAAGTTAGTGATGTACATAATAAGAAAACCGGGAGCTCTTCCTGCTAATAACCACTGTGGAAACAAGGCAATCCATTCCATTAATTTAATATACACTTTCATAGTCCCTTGGTAATAGAAGTATAATTAAAATGATATGCTTTGATAGGCTTTTCTTTCCAAAATGAAATTTTGTAAGTACAGGTTTATACATATATATTCTGTAATTATTACTCATTGTACATTTATTTTGGTCTCTTCTTCCATGCCATCCTTCCCTGCAAAAAAAATTTCCTTAAAGTTGAATCCTGCTGACAACGCTACTGACAAATTTCCTGATACTGGAAGCTGGTTGAAGAAGAGCTTCCAAGAGCATGAGAATAACTGCTGAAAGCAGGTCGGGGGATTTTGGATTGAATTTGGGTTTATTTAAGATTTTTATTCTAACAACATATAAAAAGGTGCCTTGATCCTGGACTTCCCACCCTGCAGAACTGTGAGAAATAAATTTCTGTTGTTTATTAAAAAAAAAAAAAAAAGTTCAATTCAACTTATCAATTAAAAGAACACAAGACTTGGGAATTCCCTGGTGGTCCAGCAGTCCAGACTCCATCATGCTTCCACTGCCGCGGGCTGGGTTTGATCCCTGGTCTGGGAATTAAGATCCTGCAAGCTGTGCAGGCATGGCCAAAAAAAAAAAAAAAACACACACACACAAAAAGCTTAACAATCAAAAGGACTGAAAACAAAACAGTGACATTAAGAAAATGGACTCCCATTTATGAACAACCGGATAAGCTACCCTTTCTGACCATATGATTTCAAGAAACATTAAAATTGATGTGATATAGATGATTTTAATAAAATAAAAATAGCTCTGCTCTGTTTGAACTCTATTTTAAGGTACATGAAGTTAATCTTTCTATGTCCCCAACTATGCATGAACATCCACGCATTCGAATCAACTCAAAAAGAAATTCAAAAGTTATGTCCCATTAAAAAATTGTAATAAAAAGATATTTTCCAAGGGAAGGGCTATTGATGTGTGGGTAAGTTTGAACTAAGATGTAAAATCTGATGGGAAATCAGAATATTGATATAGAACGTTGCTGGCCTTTTTCTATGGCAACATTGATAATGATGCTGGTGGGATCCACCATTGTCTACTACACTGTATCATACCCCAGGTGCAAGCCACCAGCTGAACCTGTCAAAATCTCCAAAATAAATTGAGATTCTGATCCCATCTCAGCCCCTTTACTGCTAAATCTTCATACAAGCAATCCTTGTCTCCTGCCTTGACTATTACAGTAAACTTTCAATGGGATTCTATCTCCCACTCTTGCTGCCCAGGGAAAAGAGTCAGCTGTGGACACTTCATTCTCAAAAACACTGCAGTGGCTTCCCTTCTCACCCAGATTAAATGCTGTAAAGCCCTACATGACCACTCTTCCTCTCCCTCTCCCACTGCCAACCCCATCCTTTTAATCCCAGCCCACACTCTGCTCACAAAGATCCACCTCTGCTGGTTTCCTTGCAATTGTTCAAAAAGTGCTTTCTCCCAGCCATCTCAACGCCTTGCTTCCTCAAATTATTTGTCTCTGCTCAAATTTTGCTTTGTAAGAAATGCCAATGCAGTGTGCCCTAAAAAACAACTCCATCACATCAATCCTCATTTCTCATATTTATTCTCTATTTTTAAAATAATCCTTAGCACACCTGACTTATTATGTATATTTCTTTCTTTCTTATCCATCTCCCCTCATTCAAATCTATGCTCCCTGAAAAAAGGATATTTTTTTCCTGTCATACCCCTGGTACCTAGAATAATGCCTTGCACATACTACCTGTTAAATAAACACTAGTTGGAAACATTAATTTTACTTTTTTTCATTTCATTATAGTTTGATAGTAAGATTTAGTGATTTCTAAAAATTCACAAAACCCATATCCCATCATGAGAAGCTCGAGCCAGTTGGTAACACAAATTTTGAGATACTTTATCACCACAATTTCGTGGATTCATTATCAGGCTTAAAGATTACTTACGTGTTTGGACTACACATTCTTCCATAAGTGTTCTTCATTAAAAATATGAAATAAAATTTGCTGATTATACCTACCAAATTCAACATAAAATCAGTCATCATGCACATTATATGGCACATGATTTTCATACCTATCAAATAAACTTGCTTTTTAAAGCTCAGTTTGAAAGATGACTAATACATCTTGACATAGAATGAGCCGTGCACTGATTATATCTTTCACTTGATTACTAATCTTAAATTAGCATGGATCTCTTTTCTGATTGGTAATTTAGAAAAGCTTTCTCAATGTAGAAATATATTTTCTTTTGATTGAAAACAATTCTAGTCTTTTGAAATAAATTGTGAAACACCATTTATGGTATTAGAAATTTAAATATATATTTGTGCTGTATGTTGGATGTGTCCTCATATTTTTATACATATAACATATCTTCAGAATAACCCTAGTGACAAGGGAACATGAAACACTTTATTTTGGAGATATTTTGCAGTAAATATTGAAAGAGCAAGCCTTATGGATCAGTTCCTGTGTAAATTAAATGGTCTGCACCTGTTGCCTCAAATTCTTACTTATCAATTAACCTTATTCAGTCTACTGCAATTTTATAATTACATTAAATAATGCTCCTGTTTCTTAATTTTTGGTGTACTTGTCTTATCTCACCAACTTGATTCTAAGTTTCTAGATCACTGGAACCATATCACACCTACAGCTTTGCACTGAATGAAACCACAGCTGATGATATTGTAAATGTGCTTTTGTTAGCAATATAAATAATAATAAAGTGTCAAATGATATATAAACTCCACATTATACAAAAGCTTTGTTTATTTTTCCACTCAACCCTCTAAAATTGGTATCATTTCCATTTTATAGATGAGAAAACTGAGATCAGCTTTATGTATGACAATGGTCCCCTGGTCACAATTCATGATTGTTAAATCTAGAGCTTTTTCCACTACACGAAACCTGCTTTGCAATATTTCAGGGCCGTGCACAAGATGTCACGGATACCTTTGGCTGGTATGTCCTCTTCTCCTTCACTGGAGTTTTTGTAAATGGAATAGCACTCACTCTACCTGTTCCACTGCCTCATTTACAGTCAATTTGCTTTTCCGCCTTCTCAGCATATCTTTATGCATCACTAACCACTGGATTGAACACTTTGCAGAAAAGCAGAGATAATATCCGCAAAAAGTTAAGAAACTTAAAAAGAAAACCTCAGAGTCACTAACAGAAGAAATGAATGATTCGAGTCTGAAGGTGCAAATGCCAACTACTGACAAGATTGACTTACAGGTGAAACAAACCATAGACAGTGAATCAAAACATCTGCCTGTTAGAATTTCATCAAAAGCACTCCATTACAGCTTTTTAGAAATATTTTGCTAACAGTCCCCCATAGCATCAACTGTGTGGTTGTCACATTCAATGGTATTATGTTTGCTGGAAAGAGGTCAACAGACACAGTTAGAGGGTGTAATGTTTCTTTAATGGCAAAGGATGTGGAAAATTCAGAATATGACCGCAGAATCAGGAGATGATAAAACATGCTCCCAGACAGAGTTGGCTTCCAAGCATCCTCAAAGTTTGCTATGACAATGAAGTACTAAGGATGTTACTACCTAAGTGGAACAGGGTTTTGCTAGGTAAAATAATTTTTGTCATTCTGGAGGGCAGACTCATTTTCTCTTGATAGTTCTGGAGACTCAACCTCCTCTGAGGAGCTGCATATAATTCATGTGGAACAAACTCAGCAAAATCCTGAGCGACTGTGCATCCAGCAACGTTAAGGGATTGGAGGTCATCTCCTGGGCAACATTCCTCAGCAGGCCAGATGTTGGCTCTGTCTGAGAGCCACTTTGGAAGCAATGCAAGGAATTCTTTAAAGTGGCTATCTGCATAGACAAAATCAATGTGCATCTCAACTTATTGCTCTAATTTTGTGTTCAGAGGTTTGAATTTTTGATGGTCTCACTATAGACTAAATATCTGTGTCCCTCCAAAATTCATATGTTGAGACCCTAACCCCCAATATGATGGGCCTTTGGGAGGTGATCAGGTCATGGAGGTGGAGCCCTCATGATGGGATTAGTGCCCTTATAAAAGAGATCCCAGAGAGCTCCCTTCCCTTTCCACCACGTGAAGACACAGTGAGAAGACGGCCATATATGAACTGGGAAGCAGGGTCTCACCAGACGCTGGGTCTGCCAGTATCTTGATCTTGGACTTCCAAGCCTTCAGAACTGTGAGAAATAAATTTATTTGGCTTATAAACTACCCAGTCTATAGTGTTTTGTTATAGCAGCCTGAAGAGACTAAGTCTCTAAGAGTTTGCCAAATAGGAAGAAAGAAATATTGAGATGCAAAATTATTGTCTGGGTGAAGAAATTTGCCACATGAAGTTTGCTTGTCGACGTTACAATACACTTGGAAAGGGAGCTGATTTGAGTTTGGCCTCATGGTAAGGCTGCAATAATATTAACCCTGTATTACGGTTGACAATCAAGAGAGGTTTATTTGTGACTAGAGCCCAGAAGGTCCTACAGAATTCTCCACTGCTGAACAGAAACATTTCTGGAAAATAGTCTTTTTGACTAAGTGAGGCCTAACGAATTTTGTTACTGACAGAGAGATGGTGCCATTTGTACTTTTCCAGTAGTGCAGCAGTGACATATTTCAGACTTTGGTCCCTCAGAACTACATTACTAGCTGTGTGGCTGTAGGACTGAACAAGGCGTGGTCTCAGAGGTGAAATAAGGACTGTATAATTTCACTTGTCTAGAGTAACGAGACTGGATCTGACGGCTTCTTGGGGTATTTCTAGCTTTAACATCTAACATTCCCTGAAAGTTCATTTTAGTAACTTTTGGGGCAGGGTTTAAATATATTTTCTAAAAATATATTTTTAAAAAATATTATTTTTTAACCAAATATGTAATCTACCTTTACTATAGGCTGTATTCACACACACACAAAAAACACGTGCACACTGAGAGACTCATTTCAAGGAACTGGCTCCCGTGATTGTGAGGGTTGCTGGTCTGAGACTTTCAGGGCAGGAATTTCAGTCAGGAGTTGGTGCTGCAGTCTTGAGGCAGAATTTCTTCTCTAGGAAACCTTAGTTTGTTCTCTTAAGCCCTTTCAACCTACTGGATGAAGCCCACTCACATTATCGAGGAAAATCTCCTTCAATTAAAATCAACTGATTATAGCTTTTTAGCACTCTGACGAATCACCTAGATTTGCATTGGATTGGATGACTGTGTGCTACAGTCTAGCCAAACTGACACATAAAACTAAGGATTGCAGGATATAAAGAGAAGAAAAAAAAAAAATCCCAAACCTTGAACATTAGTTTAATTCACTTTAAAATGAATAAATTCTTCACCAGGGTGGTAATACTTAGATTTTTTGGACTTCAGTCGTCAAAACTGATCTCTATTGCTATTCTGGAAGTTGGGAGAGGACATTGCAGCAATCTCTGCTGGGAAATTTTCTGGAAAAGAGCCTCTCTTCTTTCCAACCCTGTGTTTTCCAGTTGCAGTGGACAATGTCCTCCTGACTTGAAGTGTGGGGTGGAAATTGGTTTTCCTCCTGCCCCCAGGTGATCCCTTATCCCTGAGCTTATCTTTTAGTTCACAGAAAGACCAGAGGACCAACTCACAGGTAAGATTGTGTCTGAGTTTCCCAGTTCTTGTCTTACTTCATTGAACAGAAAGTCAGGAGGTAGGATGCAGAGTGTAGTAGAAGGAACAAGCCTTTGTTATGTAAAACCTGTAGTCCCTCCTTATTCCTCCCTCCCTTCCTTCTTTCCAAGACCATTCCTCAGGCAACTCTGAGCTCTGGAGCTTCCATTCCCTAGAGCACTGGACACGCAGATGTGCAGGGGATGGTTCCTTCCTTCTGGGAACGGTCTCGTGTTTAAGGTCCCTGTTGACTGCATTTCATTTTTTAAGAAATAATAATTACCACCTGGTAGGATTATTCATTGATATAAGGATAAAAAAATAAGTCTGTGATATGAAGTAAGTGTTTAGAATGAAGAAAAGAAGGAAAGAGGGAAGGAAGAAGATGGCAGAGGAAGGAAGAATTAAGAGAATAAGGAAAGGAAGAAGGAAGGACAGGAATGAGTGGTGTTGTGTTCATTGCTGAGCCCCCTTGGACAAAGCTAAAGCCCACCTAAGGTTCTTTTGGGCCTCCAGGCATCACACACCTGGGCAGACAGCATGGGCCCTCTGCAAATGGCAAGACTGCAGACTTACAGAGAACTCTTCCTTCAGAAAGTGGGGTTCTCAGGAGTGTGATCTTCTGGTCAGAGCAAAGAAAGTCTTCCAAGTCACTACCCTTCAGGGCATATAATTTAGTGTTATGCATTTTTAAGGACTACAATTACTTTCAGAAATTGGGATAAGCACCCAAAGGAATCGATGTCTAATAATGATATAATCAGAGGAGGGTAAACTCATTCACTGGTGTTCTTGGGAGATTGAGATGCAGAAGACCATACTCAACATCACAACAAGTGTGCATCGATCAATTCTGCAAAGGATGCATTCTTTCAACTTAAAGCGAGTGGTGGGGCTTTGTGCCTGGTGGGAGTTGCAGTTGGGGCAGGTCTGAATTGTTTTGCATGTGAAGAGGTGTACCAACTATGCAGATGTGCCCTGACCACCTTCAACTCCAGGGAGCTTCACTGACCAAGGCCTTGCCTTGAAATGCATCACTACATTTGTCCTAAGGTCACATTTCCTGGGGTCACACTTTCTGCCAATGACTGAGCTTGGCAAGGTCGTGGAGGCAGGGCCCTTCCTGGGGACCCTAATTTAACTGGCTTTGGCTGCTGAATCCCCCAGGCTTGTGGAATCCCCCTGGTTCCCCCAGCAGTCTGGGGGGCTCCCCACCACCACCATCCCTTCTTTCAGGGTCAGGTTTGCTTCACTGTCTGAGACTCTCCCACCCTTTTCCAGCTACCACTCCAGTTTTTTCCTGCACAGGTATTTCCCTTAATAAAACCCTTCCATATTTATGCCCATCTTGGTCTCTGCTTCTCAGGGAACTAGGTTGGATGACCAACCGTCTCGGTTTGCCCCGAACTGTGCTAGTTTTAACACTGAATGCCCCACATATCTGGAAAACCCAGTCCCATGCAGATCAGAATAGTTGACCCCCCCGGGACCAGGTTTAACCCAAGAGGACTGTGCCTTTCAGCCTTTCGTTTTCCTGAGGTGTATTCCACCGGGAGGGCACTTCTGGAGGGAAAGAAAGCAACACTGGATGCCCGCCTATACAAGTAGAAAAGGTTTGGGGAAATAGAAATTGCCTACAAGGGAGTTTTAAGATTTTTTTTTAAAAGATTTTCAGTATAAACCTTTCCTTCTATTACCCCAACAGAATCTTCTATAAAGTCTTCACTTCTTGCTAAATGTGTAATATTGATTTTTTTTTTTTTTTTTTTAGCAAATTCAAAGGAGCTGAATTCTATGCCCAGGGTGATGAAGCATGAAAATAGACTTCTGTGCCTAATCTGTGCACCAGAGGATGGAGGCAGAAGGGAAAAGTGACACCTGGGTTACATGTGAAGTTCCATCTGGGGTGCACCCAGCAGAGATGCTTGTTGGACCAGTGGTCCACACACCAGAGATGAATCCCTCAGTCTTAGGGATTTTCTTTCCTTCAATAAACATTCATGGCGCCTACTATGTGCTAGGCATGTGGTAAGAAGTAGGGGTCCAGGGATAAAAAAGGCACAGTCCTTGCCCTCAAAGTGCATAGTGTCAGATACACATTTAAACACTTAAATATTTACCAGTGTGGTTGCCCTAATGAAGATTTGCTGAGTGCTGTAGGGGATGAGAGGTTTTGGACACCAGCATGGAGAAGTTGGTGAGGTCATCAGAAACTTGAGCTGAGTCTTGAAAGGAGAATAGGCGTTTGTCATTTACCAGGCAGATATGTAGATGTTCCCGATAGGCAGAAAGATATATGCAGTGGCACAGAACTGTGAACATGGAGCTTACCAGGAGGTACATATATTAGGAGGATAAAGAGGAAAGGGTACAGGGAGGGGGAAGGGGAAGCTGGGACGAAGTGAGAGAGTGGCATGGACATATACACACTACCAAATGCAAAATAGATAGCTAGTGGGAAGCAGCCACATGGCACAGGGAGATCAGGTCGGTGCTTTGTGACCACCTAGAGGGGTGGGATAGGGAGGGTGGGAGGGAGACACAAGAGGGAGGAGATATGGGGATATATGTATATGTATAGCTGATTCACTTTGTTATACAGCAGAAACTAACACACCATTGTAAAGCAATTATACTCCAATAAAGATGTTAAAAAAAAAAAAAGAGGAAAGGGTAGAAAGTGCAGATAGATGTGTGGGGCTTAGTCTTCGACAGCCTTGGAAGCCCTGAATAGGACTTTATATCCTGTAGGTGACTGAGTACAAGTGAGGACTATTGAAAAAGGAAGTAGTAATAAAGATTAAGGTTTACATTAAAGAATATATGTGTATGGGGCAATTGGGAGAAATGCAAGACTAGAAACAGTCATAGAAAGAAAGTGATGGAAATAGTCCAGGCAGATGAGAAAGGTAGATTTGTGGAAGATACATGGAGGAGATAAGAAAGTGCATCTTTTGTTTTTGGTGGGGAGGGGATCATGAAAATTCTAAATCTTACTGTCTTTCCACGAAACATTATTCATAATAACACAATAATATGTCTCTATTGATTCATTCATTGATGATGTGTTTTTAAACTAACACTTTTTTTTCCAATTGAATAAAACCAGTTGCCAACTAAATTTTATGTTGCTTAGGAGAGAATTTAAAATAAAGACCTTATTTGTTTGTTTGCTAATTTACTTATTTAAATAGGATCCTACACTATCCATCACACAGAAATCTACAGTGTCTAGGGAATATGTATTAATTTATTGCAATGAAATTGCAAAAATCCTATTAGTATACGTATCATGAGGCTAAATACTGTGCCCAGGGTCAGGCAGCTGGTGGAAAAGGCTGGGAAGACTCATCTTTGTGCTGTGCTCCTACCAGGCAAGCCAGGTAACAGCATTTTTATTGCAGTGTCAGTGGAGCAACAGGGCTATTTCCTAATGAAAACTCAGAGTAGCTTCACATTATTAGGAATGCATGCCATCATCCCATAAGTATATTTAGGGTTCCTTTAAAGACGTTCTCTTTTCAAATTGCTGGTTTTGCAAGAGTGTCACCACCTTACAGCATGTACTTACTTCTACTTATTTGGTTTTATTAGACCTTCCCATAGTAGGAAAGCTATTATTTCCCTTATTTCATAGCTTCAAAAGTGAGACTCAGACCAGAAAAAAGAAATGTGTGTGAAAGGTCACAGAAAGGTTAAATAGCAGAGACCAAACCAAATCAAACCCAAACCAAGGTTTTCTGCTCTTCCTATAAACTTCCCAGGGCCAGGCTTTCTATTTCTCTAGTGAATTCTAGAATGTGGAGGTTGAAAAATTCATGATTGTGCATTCAGCCAACAAATATTTGAGTGTCTCTTAACTGTCCGAAAAGGAGACATTTACAAAGTGAAGTTGAGCAGAGAGAAATCGTTTTATTTCCCTCTGGACCTAAAAGAAGGTTAAACTTCCCGGTCCTCTTGTACCTACGTGGGACTAAGTGATGACTTTGGGACAATAGACTGTTACCCACTTCCAGCCCCTTCCTTTGATCCTCCACTCTCTCATCTCCCTTTTTTTTTGTTTCAGTGCAGATTATGGAGAGAACAAGGAGATACTACGGCTCAGTGGAGTCACTAAATGGGAAGGTGAATGCCTGAACCATCTCATGGAAACTGACAAACCTTTCATTGCACTGCTGTGAGTAAGCAATGAGCCTTTATTTTAATAATATTTTGTCACAGCATTTGAATGTTACTTACCCTGACTAATACGGATTATATTTTTCTGCCACCACCTAGCTGTTGCTACCATAATCTCTCATTTGGAAGATTGAAATAGCCTAAAACTGACCTTTCCTCATGCTCTTTTGCTCTCCTCCAATCTATTTCCAACTGCATCCAGAAGTATTTTTAAGGTAAAAATTTGATAAGTACACACCATTGCTTAACATCTTTTAATGGCCTTCCAAAGTTCTTAGGATAAACCTTCCATGTAGGATCTGGTTCCTTCCAATGTCATCTCTCCTTATTTTCTCCCTTTCTCTCTCTGTATTTCTTTCACAATGTCTGTCTTTCAGTTCTTCTAATCACACTATGACAAAAATTTATCTCCTACCCAATGATGTTCTGGTACATGTTTAATGACTAGCTCTCAGGAAAAAAAATGTGTGTGTGTGTATAAATTTATTTTAAAATAATAAAATATGCAACACTCTTTATTGTAAATTCCATTTTGCCAATTGATTCTCCAAAAATTTTTTCACTGATACTTGCCAAAATCTTGTATTCATCACCAGACTATGGTTGCAATCAATCCAGAGGTTGACAAAAATCAGACCATGAATAAATGTTTGATTACCGTTTGATTCAGCAAAGAAGTTGTTCACAACATTGGCAAATGAATGTAGTTTTAACATGAATATTGGTTGGTATTTTCATTTGATTAACAAATACAACAAAAGTAAAAAAATGCCCCAAAGATATCTGTTGAAACCCCACTCATATTTGTCAAGGATATGAGCGACTTCTTAGCTGAACGAGATAGGAGTTTTCAATTACTGGAAGTATATTGCCTCAATTTGGGGGACTACTTACAATGCAGCAGCTATTGACATGAACATTTTAAGTTTGTTCAGCACTATTAAGATTGTCTCCATCACTTTCTTAAACATAGACAACTTAATTTTCAACTAGACAATAAATCAAGCCCTGATTTGTAAAGTTTGCCTGTTTTTATTGTGCAAATGCTGCTGCCAGGGCTGATTTCAACCTATCAATGTAACACTACTGAATGCAGAATTGGGTAGAGATACATAGCAGTCCATTATACAGCATTTCCACCATACAAATAACAACAGACATAGACAATCTAAAAGAAAAGAGATACAACTAAATATGCCATGAGATGACATAATAATATAGATTTTATTTTTTTGGCCAGAAAATCTTGAGTTTAATTTCCATTTTTATTTTTTACTAACTATAGGAAACTTGTGCAAAAACTTTACCATTTTTGGATTTTGATTTTCCTAAAGGAAGAAAAAGGGATTAAAAGAACCTGTCTTAAAAGATTGTTGTGATAATTAAATGCAATCACACATGGAAATCTCCTGGCTCGGTTCCTGACACATAGTAGGTACACAAAAATGCCATTTCCTTGCTCTAGACGAAAATCTCATTGGAAGAACTCATTTACCCAGTGAAAAAGAATTTTATACCAGATTCTAAAAATAAGTAAGTACATAATAAACTTAAATTGTTTAACTGCAGACATGATTTTCATTTCGTGAGATTAGGTACCTTGCTGGTTAAGAACATAGACTTTGAAGCCAGACTCCTTGGGCTGAACTCTGGCTCAGTCATGTCCTTGCTGTGTGAGCTGGCACAAGTTATTTGTCCTCTCTGTGCCTCAGCTTTCC
The DNA here is from genome assembly GCF_028564815.1 of Eubalaena glacialis. NCBI lineage: Eukaryota > Metazoa > Chordata > Mammalia > Artiodactyla > Balaenidae > Eubalaena > Eubalaena glacialis. The sequence goes on along the minus strand of NC_083729.1, from coordinate 4,425,183 downwards.
CATCTGTAGAAGGAGTACAGATAGTGCCTACCTAAATGTTATTATGGGTATAAAATGTTAACACAGAGAAAGCAACTAGAACAGTGCCTAGCACCATTGCAGTCATTAGAAGATTTGTCCCCTATGCAGTTGGTGGGATAATATCCTCGTTGTCACTGAGTATTTTTTGGAACATCTCTAAGTACATGGGAAAAAAAGGAAGCCCCTTCAAGAGTTTTCATAAAGCTGTTAGCAATGAGATTACCGTGGATTGTTCCACAACTCCGTACGGCCCTTGGGAATTGAATGGTGCAGTTCTCCTTCGCTCCTGGACCCATTCCCATGGTGCATATGTGTGTAAACCATCAGCATCACCTGGGAGAGACTGGATCCCAGACAGACCCACGTGGGATGAGCAGATGTCATGGTTGGGAAGAAGGGGGTATCACATGCCCTTGTCCCCCATGGGGACACATTCTGGAAAGCCTCTCTTTTGTCCTGATTCCCAGCCCCATGTTTTCTTTTTGTTTTTTTTTTTTTTTGTAATATTTTAAAATTGAAGTACACTTGATTTATAATGATTCAGATATATCTACTTTTTCAGATTCTTTTCCATTATAGGTTATTACAAGATATTGAATATAGTTCCCTGTGCTATATGGCAGGTCTTCGTTGGTAATCTATTTTATATATAGTAGTTTGTATCTATTAATCCCAAATTCTTAATTTATCCCTCTCCCTTTTCCCCTTTGGTAACTATACATTTATTTTCTATGTCTGTGAATCTGTTTCTGTTTTGTAAATAAGTTCATTTGTATCATATTTCAGATTCCACATATAAGCGATGTCATATGATATTTGTCTTTGTCTGACTTGCTTCACTTAGTATGATAATATCTAGGTCCATCCATGTTGCTGCAAATGGCATTATTTCATTCTTTTTTATGGCTGAGTAGTATTCCATTGTATATGTGTACCACATCTTCTTTATCCATTCATCTGTTGACGGACATTTACGTTGCTTCCATGTCTTCCCAGCCCTGTATTTAAAGACGGCAGTAACTGTAAGGGGACAGTTAGTCCTGCCAGCATTAAATAATACTATTTTGTGATTCTATGCTCACTTGTATGGGTGGCAAACCAAGTTTGGGGCAATCAGAATAGTCATTAAGGCAGCATAGGCATTGGCTATAAAGCATTCATAACAGTAATACAACTGGCCTTTGGTCTTCTTTGCATTATCAACATATGTTGGCAATTCTTAACAATGTCAGTGGTAAAGTATGCGTCTCTGACAAATAATATTTTGTTGGTCTAAGTTGTATACAATTGCTCTGGCTATCATTGAGTATCTATAGTGTACTGGTAAGCTTCAAATTAGCACATTTTTATGACTTATTCTTTAATAAACATTTATTTCACATGAAGTTAAACTGGAGAACCCCCAGTTATGCAGTTACTCCATCACACATGGGCTCAGCTACACAGGTTTTTTGGAGAGTAAATTCTTAATGAATGGGAATCACTGGCACTCATCTTAGGAACAGTTCCTATCACCAATCCCATGGTTGTACACACTCCCCCTCTATTTAAATGGTTCACTCAAAATAGACAATGATAACTCAGTGGCTTGAAGGATAAAGAAACAGAACTTGAGTTGCTTCAATTCTGACATTCTATATGGCCACTTGGGGTTTTAAATTTGTCTTTCAAGTTTAAAACCGTGAAACACTACAAACTGAAAGACGTGATGTTTTTGTTTGTAAATTCAAATCTTTGGACATATAACACATATTTCATCGAATTTGAATGATATATTTAAAATTGGAATTTTCTCAATTGCTTAATTTTTAATTGTTTTTAAAATGAGTAAATCAAGAAAATAATAATTATACCTGATTATTACTGAAACATAACTTCACTGTAGAGAGGAAGAGGGAGTTGACAAGGTGGAAAGGTTTTCCTCAGGTGTAAAATAAAGTGAGTGGGCCCCTGCTTGTCCATGTCCTTCTCTAGGCTGGAACCATGCCGGGGTTACCTGTGTGTCCCGGAGACATAGCACTGTATTAGGATCAAAGTGAGTGATAACCTGTGTATTCCTAGAAGGAATGAATACGTGTGTGGCATGTCCTGATCATTCTGTTTGCTAGGAATTATTCTTGATTCCGCATGTACAGTGGAACAAGACAGACAAGGAAGGAAGGAAGGAAGGAAGGAAGGAAAGAAGGAAGAAAGGGAAGAAGGAAGAGAGGAGGGAAAGAGGAAGGCGGGGGAGGGAGGAAGGGGTCCAAAAGGGAATGGCCTTTGTTCCAACACCAAAGGCTATTACACTATGTGCACCTATCATATTACTATCTGGACCCCAGAAAATCCAGGTTAGTTCCTGGCCTTTTGAAAAAATTTGAAGACTCTGGTTTGAACCAACCTAGAATTGGCAAATCATATCTGGACTTGAGCCAGTCTTCGAAATATTGTAAGTTTGTACTGAATTTGCTTTATTTTATTTCTAGGCAAGATGCATGCCCTAACCTTAAAAAAGGCTAACAATTTAATGTACTAACAATGCAAATATTTTCTTTTTTTTTTTAACATCTTTACTGGAGTATAATTGCTTTACAATGGTGTGTTAGTTTCTGCTGTATAACAGAGTGAATCAGCTATATATATACATACATCCGCATATCTCCTCCCTCTTGCATCTCCCTCCTACCCTTCCTACCCTACCCCTCTAGGTGGTCACAAAGCTCCGAGCTGATCTCCCTGTGCTCTGCAGCTGCTTCCCGCTAACTATCTATTTTATATTTGGTAGTACATACATGTAAATGCTACTCTCTCATTTAGTCCCAGCTTATACTTCCCCCTTCCCGTGTCCTCAAGTCCATTCTCTACATCTGCATCTTTATTCCTGTCCTGCCCCTAGGTTCTTCAGAACCTTTTTTTTTTTTTTTTTTTTTTTTTAGATTCCGTATATATGTGTTAGTATACGGTATTTGTTTTTCTATTTCTGACTTACTTCACTCTTTATGACAACTCTAGGTCCATCCATCTCACTACAAATAACTCAATTTCATTTCTTTTTTTTTTTTTTTTTTTTCAATTTCATTTCTTTTAATGGCTGAGTAATATTCCATTGTATATATGTGCCACATCTTCTTTATCCATTCATCTGTCAATGGACACTTAGGTTGCTTCCATGTCCTGGCTATTGTAAAAAGTACTGCAATGAACATTGTGGTACATGACTCTTTTTGAATTATGGTTATGCCCACTAGTGGGAATGCTGGGTCGTATGGTAGTTCTATTTTTAGTTTTTTAAGGAACCTCCATACTGTTCTCCATAGTGGCTGTATCAATTTACATTCCCACCAAGAGGGCAAGAGGGTTCCTTTTTCTCCACACCCTCTCCAGAGTTTAACGTTTGTAGATTTTTTGTTGGTGGCCATTCTGACCTGTGTGAGGTGGTACCACATTATAGTTTTGATTTGCATTTTTCTAATGATTATTGATGTTGAACATCCTTTCATGTGTTTGTTGACAATCTGCATATCTTCTTTGGAGAAATGTCTATTTAGGTCTTCTGCCCATTTTTGGATTGGATTTTTTTTTTGGTATTGAGCTGCATGAGCTTCTTGTATATTTTGGAGATTAATCGTTTGTCAGTTGCTTCATTTTCAAATATTTTCTCCCATTCTGAGGGTTGTCTTTTCATCTCGTTTATGGTTTCCTTTGCTGTGCAAAAGCCTTTAAGTTTCATTACGTCCCATTTGTTTATTTTTATTTTTATTTCCATTTCTCTAGGAGGTGGGTCAAAAAGGATCTTGCTGTGATTTATGTCATAGGGTATTCTGCCTATATTTTCCTCTAAGAGTTTGATAGTGTCTGGTCTATAGATTTAGGTCTTCAATCCATTTTGAGTTTATTTTTGTGTATGGTGTTAGAGAGTGTTCTAATTTCATTCTTTTATGTGTAGCTGTCCAGTTTTCCCAGCACCACTTACTGAAGTGGCTGTCTCTTCTCCATTGTACATTCTTGCCTCCTTTATCAAAGATAAGGTGACCATATGTGTGTGGGTTTATCTCTAGGCTTTCTATCTTGTTTCATTGATCTATATTTCTTTTTTTGTGCCAGTACCATACTGTCTTGATTACTGTAGATTTGTAGTATAGTCTGAAGTCTGGGAGCCTGATTCCTCGAGCTCCATTTTTCTTTCTCAAGATTGCTTTGGCTATTCGGGGTCTTTGTGTTTCCATATAAATTGTGCAATTTTTTGTTCTAGTTCTGTTAAAAATGCCATTGGTAGTTTGATAGGGATTGCATTGAATCTGTAGATTGCTTTGGGTAGTATAGTCATTTTTGCAATGTTGATTCTTCCAATCCCAGAACATGGTATATCTCTCCATCTGTTTGTATCATCTTTCATTTCTTTCATCAGTGTCTTAGAGTTTTCTGCATACAGGTCTTTTTTCTCCTTAAGTAGGTTTATTCCTAGGTACTTCATTCTTTTTTTCTTTGCAAAGGTAAATGGGAGTGCTTCCTTAATTTCTCTTTCAGATTTTTCATCATTAGTCTATAGGCATGTAAGAGATTTCTGTGCACTAATTTTGTATCCTGCTACTTTACCAAATTCTTTGATTAGCTCTAGTAGTTTTCTGGTAGCATTTTTAGGATTCTCTATGTATAGTATCATGTCATTTGCAAACAGTGACAGCTTTACTTTTTCTTTTCCAATTTGGAATCCTTTTATTTCTTTTTCTTCTCTGATTGCTGTGGCTAAAACTTCCAAAACTATGTTGAAAAATAGTGGTGAGAGTGGGCAACCTTGTCTTGTTCCTGATCTTAGTGGTTATGGTTTCAGTTTTTCACCACTGAGAATGATGTTGGCTGTGGGTTTGTCATACATGGCCTTTATTATGTTGATGTAAGTTCCCTCTATGCCTACTTTTGGAGGGTTTTTATCATAAATGGGTGTTGAATTTTGTCAAAAGCTTTTTCTGCATCTATTGATATTATCATATGGTTTTTATCCTTCAGTTTGTTAATATGGTGTATCACATTGATTGATTTGCATATACTGAAGAATCCTTGCATTCCTGGGATAAACCCCACTTCTTCATGGTGTATGATCCTTTTAATGTGCGGCTGGATTCTGTTTGCTAGTATTTTGCTGAGGATTTTTGCACCTATGTTCATCCATGATATTGCCCTGTAGTTTTCTTTTTTTGTGACATCTTTGTCTGCTTTTGGTATCAGTATGATGGTGACCTTGTAGAATGAGTTTGGGAGTGTTCCTCCCTCTGCTATATTTTGGAAGCGTTTGAGAAGGATAACTGTTAGCTCTTCGCTAAATGTTTGACAGAATTTGACTGTTAAGCCATCTGGTCCTGGACTTTTGTTTGTTGCGAGAATTTTAATCACAGTTTCAATTTCATTACCTGTGATTGGTCTGTTCATATTTTCTATTTCTTCCTGGTCCAGTCTTGGAAGGTTATATCTTTCTAAGAATTTGTCCATTTCTTCCAGGTTGTCCATTTTATTGGCAATATTGTTTATCTTCTCAAAGAACTAGCTTTTGGTTTTATTGATCTTTGCTATTGTGTCCTTCATTTCTTTTTCATTTATTTCTGATCTGATTTTTGTGATTTCTTTCCTTCTGCTAACTTCAGGGAATTTTTGTTCTGCTTTCTGTAATTGCTTTAGTTGTAATGTTAGGTTGTTTATTTGAGATATTTTCGTTTCTTGAGGTAGGAATGTATTGCTATAAACTTCCCTCTTAGAACTGCTTTTGCTGCATCCCATGGGTTTTGGATCATCATGTTTTCATTGTCATTTATCTTTAGGTACTTTTTGATTTCCTCTATGATTTCTTCAGTGAGCTCTTGGTTATTTAGTAGTGTATTGTTTAGCCTCCATGTGTTTGTATTTTTTATAGTTTTTTTCCTGGAATTGATATCTACTCTCATAGCAGTGCGGTCAGAAAAGATACTTGATATGATTTCAATTTTCTTAAATTTACCAAGGGTTGATTTGTGACCCAAGATATGATCTATCATAGAGAATGTTCAATGAGCACTTGAGAAGAAAGTGTATTCTGTTGTGTTGGATGGAATGTCCTATAAATATCAATTAAGTCCATCTTGTTTAATGTGTCATTTAAAGCTTATGTTTCCTTATTTATTTTCATTTTGGATGATCTGTCATTGGTGAAAGTGGGGTGATAAAGTACCCTACTACTATTGTGTTACTGTCAATTTACCCTTTTATGGCTGTTAGCTTTTGCCTTATGTATTGAGGTGATCCTATATTGGGTGCATAAATATTTACAGTTGTTCTATCTTCTTCTTGGATTGATCCCTTGATCATTATGTAGTGTCCTTCTTTGTCTCTTGTAACAGTCTTTATTTTAAAGTCTATTTTTTCTGATATGAGAATTGCTGCTCCAGCTTTCTTTTCATTTGCATGGAATATCTTTTTCCATCCCCTCACTTTCAGTCTGTATGTGTCCCTAGGTCTGAAGTCGATCTTTTGTAGACAGCATATATACGGGCCTTTTTTTTGGTATCCGTTCAGCCAGTCTATGTCTTTTGGTTGGAGCATTTAGTCCATTTACATTTAAGGTGATTATCGATATGTATTTTCCTATACCATTTTCTTAATTGTTTTGGGTTTGTTATTGTAAGTCTTTTCTTTCTCTTCTGTTTCTTGCCTAGAGAAGTTCCTTTAGCATTTGTTGTAAAGCTGGTTTGGTGGTGCTGAATTCTCTTAGCTTTTGCTTGTCTGTAAAAGTTTTAATTTCTCCATCAAATCTGAATGAGATCCTTGCTGGTTAGAGTAATCTTGGTTGTAGGTTTTTCCCTTTCATCACTTTAAATATGTCCTGCCACTCCCTTCTCTCTTGCAGAGTTTCTGCTGAAAGATCAGCTGATAACCTTATGGGGATTCCCTTGTATATTATTTGTTGCTTTTCCCTTGCTGCTTTTAATATTTTTTCTTTGTATTTAATTTTTGATAGTTTGATTAATATGTGTGTGGGCGTGTTTCTGCTTGGATTTATCCTGTATGGGACTCTCTGCACTTCCTGGTCTTGATTGACTATTTCCTTTCCCATATTAGGGAAGTTTTCAATTATAATCTCTTCAAATATTTTCTCAGACCCTTTCTTTTCTCTTCTTCTTCTGCGACACCTATAATTCGAATGTTGGTGTGTTTAATGTTGTCCCAGAGGTCTCTGAGACTGTCCTCAATTCTTTTCATTGTCTTTTCTTTATTCTGCTCTGCAGTAGTTATTTCCACTATTTTATCTCCCAGGTCACTTATCCGTTCTTCTGCCTCAGCTATTCTGCTATTGATCCCTTCTAGAGAATTTTTAATTTCATTTAATGTGTTGTTCATCACTGTTTGTTTGCTCTTTAGTTCTTCTAGGTCCTTGTTAAACATTTCTTGTATTTTCTCCATTCTATTTCCAAGATTTTGGATCATCTTTACTATCATTATTCTGAATTCTTTTTCAGGTAGACTGCCTATTTCTTCTTCATTTGTTAGGTCTGGTGGGTTTTTGCCTTTCCCCTTCATCTGCTGTGTGTTTCTCTGTCTTCTCATTTTGCTTACCTTACTGTGTTTGGGGTCTCCTTTTCACAGGCTGCAGGTTCATAGTTCCCATTGCTTTTGGTGTCTGCCCTCAGTGGGTAAGGTTGGTTCAGTGGGTTGTTTAGGATTCCTGGTGGAGGGAACTGGTGCCTGTGTTCTGATGGATTAGGCTGGATCTTGTCTTTCTGGTGGGCAGGACCACATCTGGTGGTGTGTTTTGGGGTGTCTGTGAACTTACTATGATTTTAGGTAGCCTCTCTACTAATGGGTAGGGTTGTATTCCTGTTTTGCTAGTTGTTTGGCATGGGGTGTCCGGCACTGGAGTTTGCTGGTCATTGAGTAGAGCTGGGTCTTAGCATTGAGTTGGAGATCTCTGGGAGACCTCTCACTGACTGATATTACATGGGGCTGGGAGGTCTCTGATGGTCCAATGTCCTGAACTCGGATCTCCCACCTCAGAGGCTCAGGCCTGACACCTGGCTGGTGCACCAAGACCCTTTCAGCCACACAGCTCAGAAGAAAAGGGAGAAAAAAAATGAAAGAAAAAATAAATAAATAAAATAAAGTTATTAAAATAAAAAAAATTAAAATGTAATTTAAAAAAAGAAGAGAGCAACGAAACCAATAAACAAATCCACCAATGGTAACAAGCACTCAAAACTGTACCAAGCTAAACATAAAAATTAGAAACTAGTCTGTCGCAGACAGCAAACTCCAAGTCTACATTTGCTCCCAGAGTCTACCACCTCAGTTTTGGGATGATTCGTTGGCTATTCAGGTGTTCCACAGATGTTGATTTTGGAGATTTAATCTGCTGCTCCTGAGACTGCACAGAGAAATTTCCCTTTCTCTTCTTTGTTTGCATAGCTCCTGGGGTTCAGCATTGGATTCAGCCTCTCCTCTGCATGTAGGTTGCCTTCTGGCATCTGTTCTTCGGCCAGACAGGAGGAGGTTAAAGGAGTGGCTGATTAGGGGGCTCTGGCTCACTCAGGCTGGGGGAAAGGAGGGGTACAGAATGCGGTGTGAGCCTGTGGCGGCAGAGGCCAGCATGATGTTGCAGCAGCCTGAGGCATGCCGTGTGTTCTCCTGGGGAAGTTGTCCTTGGGTCACAGGACCCTGGCAGTGGTGGGCTGCACAGGCTCCTGGGAGGGGAGGTGTGGATAGTGACCTGTACTTGCACACAGGCTTTTTGTTGGCTGCAGCAGCAGCCTTAGAGTCTCATGACTGTCTCTGGAGCTCGTTTAGGCCGTGCTCTGAATCCCCTCTCCTTGCGCACCCCAAAACAATGGTCTCTTGCTTCTTAGGCAGGTCCAGACCTTTTCCCAGACTCCCTCCCGGCTAGCTGTGGTACACTAGCCCCCTTCAGGCTGTGTTCACACAGCCAACCCCAGTCCTCTACCTGGGATCTGACCTCTGAAGCCCGAGCCTCAGCTCCCAGCCCCGCCCACCCTGGTTTGTGAGCAGACAAGCCTCTCGGGCTGGTGAATGCTGGTCGGCACCGATCTTCTGTGCAGGAATCTCTCCGCTTTGCCCTCTGCACCCCTGTTGCTGCGGTCTCCTCCGTGGCTCCAAAGCTTCCCCCACCGCCCACTCCCCATCTCCACCAGTGAAGGGGCTTCCTAGTGGGTGGAAACTTTTCCTCCTTCACAGCTCCCTCTCACTGGTGCAGGTCCCGTCCCTATTCTTTTTCCTCTGTTTTTCCTTTTTTCTTTTGCCCTAGCCAGGTAAGTGGGGAGTTTCTTGCCTTTGGGGAAGTCTGAAGTCTTCTGCCAGCATTCAGTAGGTGTTCTGTAGGAGTTGTTCCACATGTAGATGTATTTTTGATGTATTTGTGGGGAGGAAGGTGATCTCCACATCATACTCCTCCACCATCTTGAGGGTCCTCTCCCAAATATTTTCCTTATAAAATTTACCCTTATACAAATTAATTCATCTACACAGTGTGCATGCACATAAATGTAGAACATATACTTTACTTGTATTAAATAAAATACTGATTTTAAATAGAACTAAATTAATCTCCCCTTTTAGATTCCATTTTAATGTTGGAGTGCATGTATTTTCCTAATTTACTAGAAAGACCTTGGATTCCTGGGCCCCTTGTGAAAAATCCACAAAGTGCCTCTGTGAGTCAAGCTTCCTCTTGGTAATGAACATATCTGATGTTACCATTACAGGAATATGTACACATACATATCGAAATTTCACATCTATGTAGAACAATATTTGGAAACAAAGCTCACATTCTTTTAATGTGTTTTAATACTTTTCTTTTGTGTTATCAAAACTATTCTAATAACTATTCTACCAGAGTGAGCAATTCTTTGTGTGTTGTGTGTGTGTGTGGGGTGGTATGTGTGAGTGAGCGAGCGGTGTGTATTTGAGTGTGTGTGGTGTCATGTGTGGGTGAGTGAGTGGTGTGTGTGTGCAAGTGTGTGGTGTGAAGGTGTGTGCACACACACATTTAAGGGCCAGGCCACATGGGTTTTGATGGATGAATTTCTATCTAAACTTTAATCATCACTCCCCATGCACTGCTCCCTGCTCATTATTCAGTTTAATTCATTTTACGTAGTGGAGATTTGAAAGAGGTGGCTAGATGGCCTTCTTTCAGAAGCAAGTGGGTGATAAAAGGACATGTGTGTGCGGTGGTTGGGGTCCTGGGGGGCTCAGTTCATCCTTCCCAGGCAGCAGGTGCAGTTGCAGGGCCGTCTGAAGAAAGCATCACACAATCCTGAATGTGGGAGCCGGGATCACTCCATTTTCTCTCTTTAAAGCTTCTAGGTTAAGTATCCCCATGTGTGGAGATGGGATAGACCCTTCCTTATGGGAAAGTGATTGGTGGACCACAGAGAGGAGAGGAAATGCTGACCTCTGCCTCCTCGGATGCATCAGTCGTGGATCCTCCATACAAATGAACTTAGTTACAAAGCAGAAATGGACTCACAGATATAGAAAACAAACTTATGGTTACCAAAGGGGATTGGAGGGGGGATAAATTAGTAATTAGGGATTAACAGATACAAGCTACTATATATAAAATAGATAGACAACAAGGACCTGCTGTATAGCACAGGGAACTCTACTCAATATTCTGTAATAATCTGTAATGGAAAAGAATCTGAAAAAGAATATACATATATGCATAACTGAATCAGTTTGCTGTACACCTGAAACATTGTAAATCAACTATACTTCAATAAAAAAATGGACCGTCCACAATTCCAGGGGGGTCTTCCTCTTCTCCTACCTTTGGCTTTATTTTTAAAGCAGTTTTAACTGTACAATATTATAAGGACAAAGTTGACATTATTTGGATCACACTTGTTTAATATTCCTTTAAAAATCATGAGTTCCCAGGTAGATTCCTTAAATATATCAATACATTTAATTGTTTTAGGAACAATTAAAAGAAAAAATAGATCAATATAAATCAAATACAGGACATGGTTGCTTCTCAGTAATGTTTTTGCTAATGAAAATACCCAAACAAGACAAATAAGCCAAAAGTAACCACTTTACTATTACAAACAGCAATGTATAAACTCCAGTTCAAGAATGAAACCAAATTTGTGGAATGGTTTTGTTGTCACGGATATTGGACAGATTTCAGATCTCAAAAGTTGCCTGTGTCAGTTTCTACCTGGCCAGAGGGTTATTGTGATTTATAATCAAGGAATGAGAGTCAGAGTTTTTTACTTTTGTTTCATACAGTGTTCTTATTTGGTAAAAGTGATTAATGTTGCTTAGAACTGGCAGAGGATTATCATGGAAGCAGATATCCAATCACGAGGAATTTCCCAGAACTGTAATCACTCAACAAGACAGCTTACCTTCCCTTTAGCATCTCACAAGTCCAGACAAGCACAGACAAGGGTATCAATTACCAGGGAAAAGGACGCTGCCGGGTGGTAAGGCCTGGTCTGCAGGCTGCATTGATCAGAGCAGGAGGGTTATTGTACTACGACTGCTAATCAGTAGATATTGATGCAACCCCCTGCTCTAAGTGCAGCTGGGTTGATCAGTGTCTACACAGAACAATGGGCTGAAAGGCGATCTTCCCATTCAAGGCCCGCAAAGAGGCGGGTCGGTTTGTTGCAACAACTGCCTGTGGATCAGGGGTGACAACAGCTGGGCCTTTACTGAACGTGGCCGCGAGCAGCATGGGCCGGCTGTAGGGACAGCTGCACGGCCGACAGGCACTGAGGACTGTGGTCAGACGATCTGTTTCTGGGTCCCCCAAAGTCTTCGAGGCTATCTCTCTCTCTGATAGAGGTCGTGTAAAACTGCTCATGGATTTTTGCACCTGAGACCTTTGGGTCTTGTTTTGCACAGAACACTGGCAGTTTAGGAAGAAGGGTAAAGGCCTGTGCTCCCTAATATGGAATGGCCCAGACCCCCAGACTTTTGCTTGAACTTAGAGCATCATCTGTTTAAGAAGGAAACAATGAAAGAAAAAAAAAAAAAAAAAAAAAGAAGAAGGAAGGAACGGAGAGAGGGAGAGAGGGTAAGAAAGAACAAGAAAAAATAAAATAACAGGAAGACAACCTATACGTATTTTGATCTAGAGGAAAGCACCAGCAGGCTTGGGCAAATACCTTCTGAATATTTCATCATGTGCTCTCTAGGAAAAAGAGTCCTGGTGAACCATCCATTTTCTCTGGCCGGGGTGAGATTGGAGCTGAAGAATTAGAGAGGAAATGTGTGTGTTTCTATATTCTTCTATCTTGTGCACAGAAAGCCTGTGGTTCCAATTACCAGTAATTCTGAAATGTCTTAGCACATAGACAACAGCAAAGAAACAGCCTATTTCAAACTTCAGTATAGGTAAGAGTGTGTAATGCAAAGATTGAAAGAGACTTGAATTTATTGTGTCCTGTGGAAGGTCTCGACCTCCCTGACACAGAGAGACCTGAGTTCAAATATTTTGTTCCATGAAATCCCATTCAGACCTTCATACTTACCCAAGTAGTAATATGATTTCAGTTTAGTTAATCCCCAACTCAATAGAGTTTTCAGCCCCTTGTCAAAGATAAGTTCCCAAGTATAATTTCTCAGATTTGTGGCTGTATAATTAAAATGAAAACAAAAAACAAAGTAAAAAATCAATAACACAACTGAGCTTTTAAAACATTTTATCGTATTATAAGAAAGGGAAGGATAGGTCCAAGATAATTAAATAACCAGTGTTCAGATGTTCATTTTTCCCAACTATGACATGAAGGATAACTGCATATTTATCAGCTATTAATATATTTAAATGACAAACTCATTCATCTTTAACTGGTAGACTCTTGTCCTCATTTGGCTGCCGAATACATTCGCTTTCCACCTGGCTTTGGATTATTAGATGACCAGGAATAAAAAAGAAAAGTGCTTTCTGTTATTTTAGCACGTGCCTCCTCTAATGAATACAGCCTTGGGTGATGGTGGTCCCCAGGGCCTTGGGGAACACCTTACAGGTCTTTATTTTCTTCTGCTTAAAACCAGGCCTTTCTGGCCTTTTTGTGCCCTAAGATTATGTGAATTAGCCCTTCCCACATCATGTTTTGACACAGGAATAAAAACAAAAACAATTACATCAAATTATTTTAATTCTATGATGTACACTTCTCTGATCAAATTATTTTACCCCCTGAAAAAATGGAATGCAATTATTTTAACATTTTAGACTTTTCATGCATTTATTTCATTCTTTTGGCTCTTCTGTCTGATTATGTTACCACAGAGGCTAAGCATCCCCAAGTATTTTTGTGATCTTTTTGTGCTCAGTGTGAAGATAAGGCACTAATATCAATTCCACAACCCAAATCAATAACTCTTCTTATCTTTGCAAAATTCCATGCTGTGTACATGGAGAACTCTGGTGAAAAAAAAGAAAAGAAAACACACTGGGAGCCCAGAAGGTATGTGTATGCCTGTGTCTTCTATTGCTCTTGGCAGGTAACCTAAGTGAATAATGACCTTCTTTCTATCTCTTTTACATCAAAATGAAGAGGATAACAGAGGTCTCTTTTTCTTGATAGAGATGCTTTTTGATCACAGATAGCAAGATCTTCAATTTTTAAATCTAAAATAACCATATATATTTAATAAAATATATTAAAATATATTTAATAAAAACAATTAGGATATAGTATATATAGATATATACAGGTATGCTGTTTTAAATCAGGAATGTCCTGGAAAATACTGATAGGCATAAATTCTAATCTATGGCAGAAAAGTGTCATTTATTTCCCTTTTTATATGAAAGCATATTCATTATACAGAAGTCTGATCATTTTTTGAAGTCGGTATTCACAACATGGTCATTACTGAGTTTTTAACTATGCATGAATTTTACAGACAACTGGTACTGCTTTATAGCTTTTGAATGAGGTTATAATTCTAGGGTTGTGATTTTGGGGCCATTTTCCTTTTATTTCTTCCAGTAAGGGAGCCTTTCATGTCTATAGGGAGCTATCATCTCGAGTAATCTGCAATGCCGATTCTCTGAATTTTATTCCATCAAGAGTCAAGTGAAATGAGGTTCAGGCCCACTGAAATAGAATGGAAATAGGTAAATTGTGATCTTTTAAAAAATACATTCTTTGTTTTCTTTGGATTTCTTAGCCACATTTGTGTTTGTTGTTTCCCATTAATCTTCTTCTATTTTGTTATCTTGCCATTTTAGACAGAGTTGAGGATTTGAAAATGAAAACCAAAGGAAGTTGGAATAGATGGAAAACACATGTGAGTGTGTGACTATGGGTGAGTCATTTAAACTCTCTGAGCTTCAAATTATAATGTACAAAATAGATATAATATCATCTACCTCAAATAGATCATTTTCTGAGTTAACTGAAATTATTTAAGTACAGTACCTCCCAGTGCCTGGTATATAGTAAATGCTCAAATTGATGTCTTTTCTTCTTATGAATATTATCTACACTATTAGGAACCCTGACAATAATCTAAACCAAAATGAAGATAGAAAAGAAGAGGCCACAATAGTCTGGAGGATAAAGGTAACTGCCTTGAGGGGTCAGGTGTAATTTATCCTCTGTGGTCAGCCAGCTCAGCTTATCTGTCTGGGACCACAACATCTGAGAAGCCATGATTGAGAATTCAGGAGGGACCAGGGCACGCGTTGAAGTTCTTGTTCTAACCACGAATCTACTGGCTGTTCTCTGTTGCTAAGGTGTTCTGTTTTTCTGGAGGATGTTTATTCTTTTTACTGCTAAAGTTCCCTTCATTCCAATCTTCATGAACACAGGGAAGTAGGGAGGAGCCAAGTTTTCCAGTCCCAGAAGCCATTCCTAATCCCATGCAGCCCATACTTACTCTATTTCTCTTTGCCCCAAGTGTGTAAAAGATGTGTTTAGCCAAGGCATTCAGCATGATTCTCTTTAAAGAACTTAGAGCAGACTCTGAGAAGTGACTCTTCCAATCTATGTGGGAGTTCCAACAGCAGGAGATAAGCACCATTCTCTCTGGCACTTATTTGGGCTTTTGGGGTAGGATTTAGCTGAATGTATGGAATAGTAGGCAGACATATAAGAAAGGGGGTTTATGCAATATGCTAGTTCTCAAACTTGCTGTGCTGTTTGACACAAGAAGTGGCAGCAAATAACTCTTGGAACATTATTCAGGTTGTGTGGTGTGGCCAGATCAAAACTAACAGGATTTTTTGGGAGGAGAGAAAGGGTGTTAACACTCCCAGGATAACTGATGACTTTATGTTCCCACAAACCAGAGACATAAAGGGAAGGATCCAGAGCAGCTCTTTGAATAAAAAACTTAGTAACTGGGTAACAGAAATGGAAGACAAATATGAGGAAATTTCCCAGAAAGTTGAGCAAAACAGTCAAGCAACAGATCATAGAAAAATTCATAAAATTAGAGGTTCAGCCCAGAAGGTACAACATCCAAGTAATAGCATTTACAGATAGAGAAATCAAAGGAAAAGGAGAGAAGAAAATCTCCAATAAAACACTTGAAGAACATTTCTGAGACACAAGGGACATTGATTTTACAATTGAAAGTATCCAGCACCATGGAAGGAGAAAGACCCAGACTGAGTCATATTATTATAGCATTTCAGGCACTAGAGACAATGATCCTAAAAGCTTGGACTCAGAACACTATGGACTTGAGAATAGCAGCCCTAGGAGCTGCAGGAAAATGGAATAATGCCTTCCCAATTCTGAGCAAGGTTGATCTTAGACTTATATTCGTTATCAATGGAAACGATCAATCAGGTATGAGGATGGAGTAGAGACATTGTAAGACGTGCAAGGTGTCAACAATTTACTACTGTGGGATGTTATGGCCACCCCAGGAAACTCATACACAGCCTTCTCGGAGATATGTTTACCCACCACCTGGTCCCAACAGTCCTCCTAGTATTTCTATTACTGAAACACCTTTAGTTCTTTTGTAGAATGTGTGATATTTCCTAAGAGTAATTAAATTTTTTTCTGAATGTTTCTGAATATCTATGAGCAGCATAAGGGCAGGCATCGTGTTAATCATTCTTTAGTGTGTACCCAGTGCTGGACATACAGTGATGACTCACGTACTGTGGAAAGAGAGGTAACAGGAGAGGGAAGATGAAGAAGAAAGAAAACATGAAATGGCTTTGCCCCTCAGTGCATCTTTTTCTTCTGATTAGAATTCTTAATATGATGGCCATGTGATAAGATCTCACAGGAAAATTGTTTGTAACCTTAATTGGTAAGGCCACCTATCCCATTAACAACATTATTTTTTTCTCTTTCTGACTTTTGTTTTTATTACACAAGTAATGTATAACACATTCCAACATGATCCAATCGATGCACTTGCATATTGATTAAATTCCCTCACCTCCCACTGCCTTTCCCATCTCATGTGTATTTTATCCTGTTGTCATGTACTTACACACATATAAACATGTGTGCATACATGTTTTATAGTATTAATAGGATTATATTAAACATACTTCTTTCTTAACATTTGCTGTTCACCTAATAATGTGAGTATGCATTTTCAGGTCAGTACAGACACCTCTAACTCATCATTTCTAATAACTGTGTAACTGTGTTTATTCCATGGAGTATGCCATGATTTATTTCACCACATTTGATGCACGTTTATAGTACTTACTACTATGCCAAATGTGGCCATAAATATCCTTATACTTAAAATTTTAACTTCTTAGGAATGTCCTTAAAAAAATAGTTTCCTAGAACTCCAATTTCTAGATCAAACAAAATTTACATTTTTTATGGACACTGATAACACTTACTAAATGTTTTACCAACTTACACTCCCATTAAAATGATATGATACTGCCAGGTTCTCTTATTTTTGCACCACTTTAAAATTTTTTTCAAATCTATTGGGTGAAAAATAATATTTAGTTATTGTTTTAATCAGTTTTTATTTGACCACTAATGATGTTAAGCTTCTTTCTCTGTATTAATTGGCCGTAAAAGTTCTTTGTGTATTGCCTGTTCATTTGCTTTGCTCAATTTCTATTAGCTTGCAAATATTTTATTTTATTGATTTGTAGGTATTCTTTATATATTCTTGAATAATTTTTTAATCCTTTCCTTTAGTTATATATGTTGCACACAGTTTTTTTTTCAGTAATTCAAACAACCTGTTATAATAATATAGCCAGTGATGGAACACTGACTTTTCCAGGGGAAATTAGCTGTATGTCTACAAGTATAAGTATCTTTCCATGCTTAATTAATTCTCACTAGTGTCAAGGTCCTATATTCGTTGTGGTTCATTCTCACTTGAGGACAATGTGATTGGTGAAAATGACACAAATGTCAATCAACTGTCTGCTTGTCCAGTTATCTACCTGTGGAAGCAGAACACCTGGACACAGGTTGTAACAGACTTGAGCCAGTTACACTGAACCACAAGGGGGAGGTGTCTGACCTCAACTATGAGAGATGAAAGACAAATTGAAGACAAACACGCCCACCTGGCTGCTAGCCTTAGTTAACATTTTCCATTTATTCTCTCCCTCACCCGAATCACAGGAACTAATTCAAACTTTAACAGACCCAAATGATTGCAGGACATTTTTTGAAAGCTAAGCAGTATCACCTGCTGCCTGGGTTGGTGTGACATCTGCCAATCGGAAGGACATCTAAGGTAGATGTGATAGCGTATGTTTGTGTATACATCTATTTAATACATTTTAGTCTGTCATTTAATTCTTATCTTATTCAAATACCTGGACAAATGCAAAGAAAACATTCAGCTGAGTCAAAAGTGAAGAATTATTAATCAACCCGTGCAAACAAATGGGCCATTTGAGCTATTTGGCCCCTTTGGTGGGCTGAAGTCTCAGAACTGCAGAAATGAAGAATCGTGGTGATATGGGGTATTTGATTCTTGTCTGGCAGAGTTTATCTCAATTCCTTGTTTACTCTTCATTACCTTTGAGCAAAAGATAAAATTACCATGGAAGGTACAGAGGTTCCATCACGTGAGGGTCTCCTAATTGCTGATACCATCCATTAATCAAAGGCTGGATAGCCAGTCTTGGGGCTCACTGGGGCCCCAGCAGGTCTGGGCCACCCAGGTTACTATGCTAACGACGGCCGTCTATCCTAATATGATTGTCAAAAGTGACTTTCTCTAATCTGTCTTAAGCTATTGTGATACTCTGAGCACACGGGGACAGCTGTGAAGTCAGACGCTGCCGCCCGCTCCAAGGGGTTTGGTGACTCTGTTTAGGGTCTCAGGAAGGTGACAGAGGCAGGAAGGCAGGAGACTGAGAGAGCAGGAGGAGGTCAGCTCTCACACACAGGTCAGAAATGACAAAGCACGCCTGCATGTCCCCTTCAGAGACTTTCATGAATTGGGAACCACAACACCCAATTCCCCTTTTATTGCGTCAAATCCTGCTGGAAGTCTCAGCCCAGATTTTAAAAGAAGACCAGCATTAAATCACTGAAAACTTGAACTAGCTTTATATTTCAGCGAGCACATTAAAAAATGTGTTCCTTCTACGAGGGACTGAAGTTTGGTCCAGTGATGTGTTTCAGAATGTTTCCTAACATGGACTGCGGTTGGGTTTGCTTTTTCTGAATGCCTAAGGCTCGAGGGCATGGCACCTTTATAGAAAATTTAGCTGGGAGCGTAAATGATTCAGAGGAGAGCCTTTATCTGATTAAGGAATGAAAGCAGATGGTGACCTGCTGATGAGCATTCTAAACCCACCCTGATTTTGTGTGTTTCCCACAACCCACCTTTGTGGAAAAATTTCCCTCCCACCTTTTAGTAAAACCACAGCAAATAACTGTATTGGGGGGATGAGGGATTTGAGAGGGTGGCTCACTTTGCATGCAGAGGTGGGAGGTGCATTCGGCATCTTTAGTAAAATGGACACTGTGCAGGTCCTGACAGCCTGGTGACGATTTATTTGTGTTGCAGTAACCAGTAAGTCTGCCGTTAGTCCTTGCGTAATCGCTCCTGTCAGCTTGTTACACATTAAAAACAAATGCCCTGGAGAAAAGCCATGCCTCTTTTTGAGACAGAGAGTCATTTCTAGGCCAGTTTTCAGTACATGTGGTAATTGCTGGTCCTGGGGTTGTGTGTGTCCCCACATCCACCACATCTGAAGCTGAGCGGGATGGAGACGTTGAACTTCTGACCTGGGAGCCAGGTCCAGCCCCCAGCTTGGTCTCTAGGTGTCCATAGATGGTCACTGATGTTACAGCACAGAAAACAGTTTTCTTCCTGAGGGCTGCTCTGGTTATTCTAGGCATCAAAGGCTCTAAAGTTTGGAGGAAGAGAGAGCCCTTCAAGAGCTGTGAACAGTTCTTAGTCAGATAATTAAATTCTCAGAGCCCTGAGAAGGAGCTGAGGCCATTTGGACTCACAGTCTAATGGAAACTTACTTTATTCTTCATTTTTTATTCTCCAGATCTTCGCTTCTTTCCTTCTCCATTATCCCTTCTCCTTCAAGTCTGTTTTAATTCTCTCTTTCCATCAATTCTATTTTACCTTTCTTTGTTCCCGTATCTGCCTCATGGATCATGCATATATTTTGATTTTAATGTATGTCTGGGTGTGATTCCTAGGTTCTATCGAAGTCTTAGCAGTAGTCTATATCAAAGAGGTGTTTTATAAAATAACTTGTTCATTCTTATTTAATAAGCAGCTATTGATTACAAGTGAGATAATCATAATAGTTACTAAAACTAAGGTATATATTTTATATACCTTAAAAAGGTATATGTTTTAGGGCTTCCTTGGTGGTGCAGTGGTTGAGAGTCTGCCTGCCAATGCAGGGGACACGGGTTCGAGCCCTGGTCTGGGAGGATCCCACATGCCGCAGAGCAACTGGGCCCGTGAGCCACAACTACTGAGCCTGCGCATCTGGAGCCTGTGCTCCGCAACAAGAGAGGCCACGATAGTGAGAGGCCAGCACACCGCGATGAAGAGTGGACCCTGCTCGCCGCAACTAGAGAAAGCCCTCGCATAGAAACGAAGACCCAACACAGCCAAAAATAAATAAATAAATAAATTTATTTAAAAAAAAAAAAAGGTATATATTTTAAAAGAAATTTTGGGGTATCTTTCAACTACCTAAGTCCATTCTGCAGAGGTAAAGCTGTGTTCTTAAGGGCATTTGTTCTGCAGATACAAGGTGAAAAGTGGCTTTCTTCTGTGCACAACTGCTTCTTTCTAGGCTTAGGTTTACTAAAATTAATCAGCTGGTGATCCATCACTGGTGTGCTTATTTTCCTGACACCGTGTGAAGCATATTTTCATATCTCAATAGAAAGATTATGGCTCAAGAGAGAATCTTCACAGGAAGAGACTATATTCCAAATTGAAACCAAGTATTTGGTCATGTGATTTGCTTTCCTCTGGTCCTAGGGAAAGGAGTTCATGAGGACAGCAGCCTCTGTACTTCTGTAAGAAGACACATAGCTCTCAACCAGGCTGGAGAATTTCAAAAACATTGCTGGTGTGAAATTCACTGACTGCCAGCCAGGGCCTGCCTATCTCTAGAATTTTATTGAATATGTATACACTTTCTAAAAGCAGTTTTTCTTTGCTGAAATGACTTTTAACAAAAATGTCACTTTTAAAAGCCACTTTCAATGATCAATCCGTAATCAAGTTCAAATTGTAGATCCAGAGTGCCTTTGCAGACAAACTAAGATAAATACATTCACCCAGAGCTCAGGAGAGAGCTGGCAGAAAAGTCAAACCAAAGGGATAAAAAGTCTCAAAACTGCAACTGTGACATAAATTTCCAGGGAAAGTTCATGAATTCTACCAACAGCAATCTTAGGTTCTCATATTTCAGGGGATATTTAACGATTTTAAATAATCTAGGAGCATCAGATCCATGCAGTCCTGGAAGACCTATAAAAATTGATGAGGGGAGATAAGAAAGAGGTATCCATGGCACATTTTAAATGCAATACATTTAATTTTCTTTTTAAATGAAAATTAGAGTGTCCAAGATGTCACTAAATCATCACAGAAAGGGGATAATATATACAGGATTTTAAAGTCAAATATGTGAATTAGTTACTGTAATCTCTTTAAAACAATTCAAATAGAAGATATGCCATAAGGCTGATTTTCGAACAAATGTATACATTGATATTCTAGCACCTGAACACAAACAATAAATGGAGATATTATCCTGACAAATTGGAGACAGGTCTTTAAAATGTTAATAATACAAAACCCTGCAAGTTCCTAGTGTTTATACAAACTTAAGTTTGAATCTCTGTACCTTCTAAGTACAGATATTTGTGATAGAAAATGAGCATCTCTCCTACTTTAATCACTTGCCACGTAACCCGTGACAACAGGGAAGCTTTGTGTTGACGAGTGGCGGGAACAAGGAGCTGCCTTCAGTAAGACTGTGCCGAGTTCTCTGCCGTAACCTCACATCGTTCCTTCTGAAGAGACAGCTGCCCGATTCACTGTTTTGTGTTCAACTAGTGTTTCCAGAATATATGTCCTAGAGCATGGCTCCTACTAGGTGTTTGGTGAAAAGAGTACCCATATTCTTTTTGCCGTTTAACAGGCCCTAAAACAGGGACAGATTCTATGCAGAGGAGGAAGGGGTAAGGTGTTGAGGAATCATTGTTTCTGGACCGGGCCACTGACAATCTTTCCTACGCCAAAGCAGTAAAGCTGGCCAAACTCTGATGATCACTGACGGCTGAGGTTTAAGGGACTGGGATGAAAAAATTATCTGGGTTTTGGACTATATTGGTTGCCTCTTGCACTTATCAGTAAGAACCTATGGAAAGAAGTAATCTTAGTGAGGAGGAAAAAATCTCCATGATGTTCCAAAATAAGACCATCTCTGTCTATAAATGACAATTCAAAAGTTTGAATCTGTTTTTGTGGAAAACATTAAAATAATAATAACCATCACAAAGTAAAGTTAGTGTAAAAAGAGGCACTTATGTCACCTCTAGATATCACTACAGTCCCTTACACTCTCTCCCCGAATTTAGGCTTCTCTGCTATAAAAAAATAAAACCATGCTCATACTCACTGTTATTTTTTGTTTTTTTTAGTTTAATTTAATTTATTTTGTTTATACAGCAGGTTCTTATTAGTTATCTATTTTATACATATTAGTGTATATACGTCAATCCCAATCTCCCAATTCATCCCACCACCACCACCCCCCACCACTTTCCCCCCTTGGTGTCCATACATTTGTTCTCTACATCTGTGTCTCTGTTTCTGCCCGGCAAACTGGTTCATCTGTACCATTCTTCTAGGTTCCACATATGTGCGTTAATAGACAATATTTGTTTTTTTCTTTCTGACTTACTTCACTCTGTATGACAGTCTCTAGATCCATCCACATCTCTACAAATGACCGACGTGTTCCTTTTTATGGCTGAGTAATATTTGTTCCTTTTTATGGCTGAGTAATATACCACATCTTCTTTATCCATTCGTCTGTCAATGGGCATTTAGGTTGCTTCCATGACCTGGCTATTTTAAACGGTGCTGCAATGAACATTGGGGTGTATGTGTATTTTTGAATTATGGTTTTCTCAGGTTATAAGCCCAGTAGTGGGATGGCTGGGTCGTATGGTAGCTCTATTTTTAATTTTTTAAGGAACCTCCATACCGTTCTCCATAGTGGCTGTATCAATTTGCATTCCCACCAACAGTGCAAGAGGGTTCCCTTTTCTCCACACCCTCTCCAGCATTTGTTGTTTGTAGATTTTCTGATGATGCCCATTCTAAACAGTGTGAGGTTAAACCTCATTGTAGTTTTGATTTGCATTTCTCTAATAATTAGTGATGTTGAGCAGCTTTTCATGTGCCTCTTGGCCATCTGTATGTCTTCTCTGGAGAAATGTCTGTTTAGGTCTTCTGCCCATTTTTGATTGGGTTTTTTGTTTTTTTAATATTGAGCTGCATGAGCTGTTTATGTACTTTGGAGATTAATCCTTTGTCCGTTGATTTGTTTGCAAATATTTTCTCCTGTTCTGAGGGTTGTCTTTTCATCTTGTTTACAGTTTCCTTTGCTCTGCAAAAGCTTTTAAGTTTCATTAGGTCCCATTTGTTTATTTTTGTTTTTATTTCCCTTACTCTAGGAGGTGGGTCAAAAAAGATCTTGCTGTCATTTATGTCAAAGAGTGTTCTTCCTATGTTTTCCTCTGAGAGATTTATAGTGTCCAGTCTTACATTTAGGTCTTTAATCCATTTTGAGTTTATTTTTGTGTATGGCGTTAGGGAGTATTCTAATTTCATTCTTTTATGTGTAGCTGTCCAGGTTTCCCAGAACCACTTATTGAAGAGACTGTCTTTTCTCCATTGTATATCCTTGTCTCCTTTGTCATAGATTAGTTGACCATAGTTGTGTGGATTTATCTCTGGGCTTTCTATCCTGTTCCACTGATCTGTATTTCTGTTTTTGTGTCAGTACCATACTGTCTTGATTACTGTAGCTTTGTAGTATAATCTGAAGTCAGGGAGTCTGATTCCTCCAGCTCTGTTTTTTTTCCCTCAAGATTGCTTTGGCTATTTGGTGTCTTTTGTGTTTCCATACAAATTTTAAGATTTTTTGTTCTAGTTCTGTAACAATTGCCATTGGTAATTTGGTAGGGATTGCACTGAACCTGTAGATTGCTTTGGGTAGTATAGTCAATTTCACAATGTGGATTCTTCCAAGCCAAGAACATGGTATATCTCTCCATCTGTTTGTTTCATCTTTGATTTCTTTCATCAGTGTTTTATAGTTTTCTGAGTACAGGTCTTTTACCTCCTAAGGTAGGTTTATTCCTAGGTATTTTATTCTATTTGTTGCAGTGGTGAATGGGATTGTTTCCTTAATCTCTCTTTCTGTTCTTTCATTATTAGCATATAGGAATGCAGGACATATCTGCACATTAATTTTGTATCAGGAAACTTTACCAAATTCATTGATTAGCTCTAGTAGTTTTCTGGTGGCATCTCTAGGATTCTCTATGTATAGTATCATGTCATCTGCCAAAGGTGACAGTTTTACTTCTTCTTTTCCAATTTGTATTGATTTTATTTCTTTTTCTTCTCTGATTCTGTGGTTAGGAATTCCAAAACTATGTTGAATAATAGTGGCAAGAGTGGACATCCTTGTCTTGTTCCTGACCTTAGAGGAAATGCTTTTAGGTTTTCACCATTGAGAATGATGTTTGCTGTGGGTTTGTCGTATATGCCCTTTATCATGTTGAAGTAGGTTCCCTTTATGCCCACTTTCTGGAGAATTTTATCATAAATGGGTGTTGAATTTTGTCAAAATCTTCTTCTGCATCTATTGAGGTGATCATATGGTTTTTGTTCTTCAATTTGTTAATATGGTGTATCACATTGATTGATTTGTGTATATTGAAGAAGTGTTGCATTCCTGGGATAAATTCCACTTGACCATGGGATATGATCCTTTTAATGTGTTGTTGGATTCTGTTTGCTAGTATTTTATTGAGGATTTTTGCATCTATATTCATCAGTGATATTGGTCTGTAATTTTCTTTTTTTGTAGTATCTTAATCTGGTTTTGGTATCAGGGTGATGGTGGCCTTGTAGAATGAGTTTGGGAGTGTTCCTCCCTCTGCAATTTTTGGAAGAGTTTGAGAAGGATGGGTGTTAGCTCTTCTCTAAATGTTTGATAGAATTCGCCTGTGAAACCATCTGTGAAGCCTAGACTTTGTTTGTTGGAAGATTTTTAATTAGAGTTTCCATTTCATTAACCGTGATTGGTCTGTTTGCATTTTCTAATTCTTCCTGGATCAATCTTGGAAGGTTGTACTTTTCCAAGAATTTGTCCATTTCTTGCAAGCTGTCCATTTTATTGGCATATAGTTGCTTGTAGTAGTCTCTTATGATCTTTTGTATTTCTGCAGTGTCAGGTGTAATCTCTCCGTTTTTATTTTTAATTTTATTGATTTGAGTCCTCTCCCTTTTTTCTCTTGATGAGTCTGGCTAAAAGTTTATCAATTTTGTTTATCTTCTAAATGAACCAGCTTTTAGTTTTATTGACTTTGCTCTTGTTTTCTTTGTTTCTATTTCATTTATTTCTTTTCTGATCTGTATGATTTCTTTCCTTCTACTAATTTTGGGTTTTATTTTTTCTTCTTTCTTTAGTTCCTTTAGGTGTAAAGTTAGATTATTTATTTGAGATTTTTCTTGTTTCTTGAGGTAGGATTGTATTGTTATAAACTTCTCTCTTAGAACTGCTTTTTCTACATCCCACAGGTTTTGGATTGTCGTGTTTTCATTGTCATTTGTTTCTAGGTATTTTTTGATTTCCTCTTTGATTTCTTCAGTGATCTCCTGATTATTTAGCACCACACTGTTTAGCCTCCA
Organism: Eubalaena glacialis; assembly: GCF_028564815.1. Classification (NCBI taxonomy): domain Eukaryota; kingdom Metazoa; phylum Chordata; class Mammalia; order Artiodactyla; family Balaenidae; genus Eubalaena; species Eubalaena glacialis. The sequence continues at coordinate 4,399,782 of NC_083729.1, read as the reverse complement.
TGTATTTGTGTTTTTTACTGTTTTTTTTTCTTTCCTGTAATTGATTTCTAATCTCATAGTGTTGTGGTTGGAAAAGTTGCTTTATATGATTTCAATTTTCTTAAATTTTCCAAGGCTTAATTTGTGACCCAAGATGTGATCTATTCTGGAGAATGTTCCATGTGCACATGAGAAGAAAGTGTATTCTTCCGCTTTTTAGGAATGTCCTAAAAATATCAATTAAGTCTACCTGGTCTATTGTGTCATTTGAAGCTTGTGTTTCCTTATTTATTTTCTGTCTGGATGATCTGTCTATTGGTGTAAGTAGGGTGTTAAAGTCCCCCACTATTATTGCGTTACTCTCAATTTCCTTTTTTATAGCTGTTAGCATTTGCCTTATGTATTGAGGTGTTCCTATGTTGGGTGCATGAATATTTATAATCGTTATGTTTTTTTCTTGGATTGATCCCTTGATCATTATGTAGTGTCCTTCCTTATCTCTTGTAACTGTCTTTATTTTAAAGTCTATTTTATCTGATATGAGTATTGTTACTCCAGCTTCCTTTTGATTTCCATTTGCATGGAATATCTTTTTCCATCCCCTCACTTTCAGTCTGTATGTGTCCCTAGGTCTGAAGTGGATTTCTTTTAGACAGCATATATAAGGGTCTTGCTTCTGTATCCATTCAGCCAGTCTGTGTCTTTTGGTTGGATCATTTAATCCATTTACATTCAAGGTGATTATTGATATGTATGTTTCTATTACCATTTTCTTAATTGATTTGGGTTTGTTTTTGTGAGTCTTTTTCTTCTCTTGTGTTTCCTCCTTAGAGAATTTCCTTTAGTATTTGTTGTAAAGCTGGTTTAGTGGTGCTGAATTCTCATAGCTTTTGCTTGTCTGTAAAACTTTTGATTTCTCAATTGAATCTGAATGAGATCCTTGCCAGGTATAGTAATCTTGGTTGTAGGTTTTTCCCTTTCATCATTTTAAATATGTCCTGCCACTCCCTTCTGGCTTGCAGAGTTTCTGCTGAAAGATCAGCTGTTAACCTTATGGAAATTCCCTTGTATATTATTTGTTGCTTTTCCCTTGCTGCTTTTAATATTTTTTCTTTGTATTTAATTTTTGATAGTTTGATTAATATGTCTTGGTGTGTTTCTCTTTGGGTTTATCCTGTATGGGACTCTCTGCACTTCCTGGACTTGATTGACTATTTCCTTTTCCATGTTAGGTAAGTTTTCAACTAGACTCTCTTTAAATATTTTCTCAGACCCTTTCTTTTTCTCTTCTTCTTCTGGGGCCCTTATATTTCGAATGTTGGTGCGTTTAATGTTGTCCCAGAGGTCTCTGAGTCTGTCCTTAATTCTTTTTTCTTTATTCTGCTCTGTGGTAGTTATTTCCGCTATTTTATCTTCCAGGTCACTTATCTGTTCTTCTGCCTCAGTTATTCTGATGTTGATTCCTTCTAGAGCGTTTTTAATTTCAGTTACTGTGTTGTTCATCACTGTTTGTTTGCTCTTTAGTTCTTCTAGATCCTTGTTAAATGTTTCTGGTATTTTCTCCATTCTGTTTCTGAGATTTTGGATCATCGTTACTATCATTACTATGAATTTTTTTTCAGGTAGTCTTCCTATTTCATCTTCATTTATTTGGTCTTGTAGGTTTTTACCTTGTTCCTTCATCTGTAACATTTTTTTTGTCATTTCTTGTATTTATTTATTTATTTATTTTGATCGGTGGGGCTCTATTCCTGTCTCACTGGTTGTTTGGCCTGTGGCATCCAACACTGGAGTTTGCAGGCAGTTGGAAAGAGCTGGGTCTTGGTGCTGAGATGAGGACCTCCAGGAGACCTCACTCTGATTAATATTCCTTTGGGTCTGAGGTTCTCTATTAGTCTAGCAGTTTGGACTCAGAGCTCCCACCACAGGAGCTAGAGCCCGAATTCTGACCTAGGAACCAAGATCCTGCAAGCCACCGGGTAAGGCAAAAAAAAAAAAAAAAAAAAAAAGCAGTCAATAACAAAGAATTTAAAACAAAATAAAATTAGAAAGATAAAAATATATTAGGAAAAATAAAAATATAATTAAAACAACTGCAATAAGATAAAACAAAACCACAACAGAAAAAAATAAATAAATAAAAGGGGAACAAGTCAAAGGAGCAGAACAATAACAATATATAAAGAATAAAATAAAATTAGAAAATTAAAAGATTTGTTAGAAAAAATAAAAATATAAATGAATCAACAGCAATGAATCAACAGCAAGGTAAAACAGAACCCCAATCTAAAATAGGAAAAAAGAAAAAAGAAAAAGAAAAGAAAAGAAAAAAAAAAAACACCTTGGCTATGGGGGTGTGGCGTTTAGGTGGAGGTGGAACTTAGGCAAGGTTGGGGTGTAGGGTGGGTCGGGACCTAGGCAGGGGGTTGAAGTTTGAGCATGGGTCGGAGCCTAGGCTCAGGACCCACCAGCGGGAAAAGGCCTTGGGGCGGGGCCTGGGCAGGGTGATGTTCAAGCCTGGGGCGAGGCTTCTGCTTAGGAAACAGAGAGGCAGCACGTGGAAAGGAGGCCTCTGGAGTGTGGAGTTCTGGAGTTTGGAGGTAAGGCTCTGAGTGAGGGTGTGTGGGTGGGGTTTAGGCCTAGCTCGTTGCAGGGGGTCTCAGAGGGGGTCTCCAAGTATAGAGGTAGGGCTCTGGGGGGCGTGTAGGGCTGGGGCTTGTGCTCTGTGCTGCTGGAGGGAGGCTCCAAGGGCAGAGGATTAGGCCCGGGAGCCCAACAGGCTCCTTGGTGCCTAAGTGGACAGGGAAAGCACTGGCTGTGTTCCCTTCCATTCCTCCCTGTCCCCCCATGTCTCCCCCAGGGTCTCCCCAATCTCCGCTGGACCCCTAACCGTGGGTGGGTCCTGCTGGGTGTAGGATCTCCTCCTCTCCCCCAGCCACTCCTCAGGGGCGCTGGTCCCAGAGGTCCGGCCTTTACTTCTGCTCTCCCTTCCCTTCCCCCCACTCCCTCAGGACCCGCATGGCTGGAGGGGGCCTCGGTGGGCAGAGGATCAGGCCCAGGATCTCAGCAGACTCCTGGGGGCCCAAGAGGGCAGGGGAAACCCGGCCACTCTCTCTCTTGATCCTCTGCCCTCCCAATGGTCCCTCAATTTCCGCCTTCGGGAGTGGGATCCCTTCCCCTCCCACAGCCGCCCTTCAGGGCGCCAGTCCCATCCTGCCTCCACTTCTCCTCCCCCCTCACTCCCCCACATGCCCCACGTCCTACCCAGTCACTGGGGGTTCCTCCCATCCCCTTAGGTGTCCGTGGTCCCCCACCAGTGCCTGGTAGGTGCCCTAGTTGTGCAGAGACGCGAATTCCGCATCCTCCTAGTCTGCCATCTTGACTCCTCTCTTCAGTAGATATTGTTACTACCGATGCAACAACCACTTCCTCTCTCTTCCTTCCAACTAGAATCTCGACTTGTTTTTAGAATCCACTCATTTTTCAAAGATCCCATATGTCCTAAAGGAAGATGTCCTAGGAATGACCTAGATTGATTTAAGTGTAATTCTATTTCACTAATTAGTAAGAGGAACAGGCATGAGACCCAGTTTGGGCCAGTGATGAAGTTAGGGATTTTTATGGGTGCTTCTTCAGTGTTTCTCTTTATCTTGTTCAGAACTCCTGGAAGTGACCTCTTTTCAATTTCTCACAGTGTTGTACTATGTAAATATGAGTCTAAAGACAACTTTAACTGTGTTGCTACCAGGTTGCTGGCCTACAGAGGGGGACAAAGATGAAGGAATCTTGAGCTAGAGTTACTGGATCAAGTTAAAATTGAAACCCACCTTACCTCTAGATTTCACAATATGCTGTTTCTTATGGGAGAAACCCATTTGAGTTGGTTTTACTATTACTTGGAGACAGAAGTATTGCAAGTGATATGGCTTAAATGAAAGAATAGTCCCCCATAGGAGCCACAGATGGCTAGTAGAAAGAGTGAGGAGAAGAACATAAGAGTATTACCAAGGGAGGAAACAGCACAAGGAGGACAGAAGGAGGGGTGATGGGAGAGGGATGTGCATTTAGCCTCCTTAGCATTAGTTCTTAGGCAAAGTGTTAGAATGCTAGAATCACAGAATCTCAGCATTGAGGGCTTTAGTCTGTAGAGTGGCACTAGCTGAAATATACTGGTCAAACGTGGTTAACATACATATGTTTCAAATATCTTTTATTCTATTAAGTCTGTTCCCTTTTTTGTTTGTCTGTTTTTGTATTCTTTAATTGACTGATAATAGATGTTTAATGTTTAGTTTCTTAATTCGGCAAAAAGAGAGCTTAAAATCATATTAATTAGCTTTAATTTTATATTATTTAAAATTTCACTGGTTTGGGAAACTCAGGATCTGGATATTACCAAACTAGTTTGATACCCTTTACTGATTGTGATAGTTAATTTTATGTGTCAACTTGCTTAGGCTATGGTGCCCAGTTGTCTTCTCAAACACCAGTCTAGATGTTGTTTTGAAGGTATTTTTTTAGATGTGATTAACATTTAAATCAGTAGATACTGATCAAAACAGATTACACTTCATTGGGTGGGCCTTATCTAATCAGTTGAAGGTCTTAGAGAAAAGACTGAGGTCCCCCTAAGAGGAAGGAATTCTGCCTCCAGACCACCTTTGGACCCAAGACTGCAGCATCAGCTCCTGCCAGATTTCCAGCCTGCTGTTTCCCCTTTAGATTTCAAACTTGCCAGCCACGCAATCACATGGGACAATTCCTTAAAATAAATTTCTCTCTATTTATATAATATATATATATAAATGCACATCCTATTGGTTCCGTTTCTCTGGAGAAGTCTGACTAAAACATTGATTCTTGAATATTCAAACTTTAACGAATGTTATTTAAGTCCTTACAATGTGCAAAACACTGCACTAAGACAATGGGAGTAGAAAAATGGTAGGAACCTTGATGATGTCAGCACATGCCATGCAATGTGATGCAAACTTAGAGGTGAGGACAAGATCCTGTTTAATACAAGACGCAGGGGCCAGAGAAGTCAAGAATGCACTCTCAGAGGAGGTGACTTTGAGCTAGGCTTTGAAGGATGAGAGGATGTTTATCAGACGGGAAGGAAAGAAAATTCTTCTCAAGAGTAAACACATATGTTAAACCCCTGCTGAAATATCTCCCCTGTGATCAGACCTTACTAGCTGCTGTCATCCCAGTGACAGATAGCTCCAATTATAAGAAACGTCTTTCTCAGCTGAACTGAGAATCTGCTCCTCTAATGTCTATTGGTTTGGTTCTGGTCCTGTCTCTAGCACTTGCTAGACACGTGGCCTTGCAGAGCTCATGCATTCATTCTGAGATTCACCGTCTTCACCTGTGAGTGGGAATGAATCACTTACCTTATGAGGCCGTAGTAAATGTTAAATCAGATATGTTATCTAAAATGCCTATAAAATACTAGGTCATTATTCATGTTAGTTTATTTCACTTCACTTTAGTGCCCATTCTGGGGTCAGACAGAGCAAATCAATTCCAAATCTGTAGAAGAACCTTTCATAAAATGGTATCTTTATGATAAGAAATGTGAAAATAGGTTAAAACCTAATGTCATATAACATTAATAACTTACATAAAATATAATTATTGTAAATATAATTAATATACATTAATAATATTAATATTAATATATTAATACACTATTAATATATAACAAAAAATAATATAGTTCACAACATTTTTCTGTCTGGACACTTTACCACCCAGATATGAGCCTGAGGACAAGACGAATTAGTATAAAATTACAAAATCATTAAAACAAACAAACAAGTACCTCCCTTTCACATCTCAGTTCAATGAATGATAACTTGTGGTTGATAATATATTTTCCCCTCCCAATCAAAATGACATATTTAGAGCCCACGTTGCTTTATGCTGAGGAAGAAGCAAGTGTGTTTCCTTCTTTGTGCCACAAAAATTTTTATTTTAGGAAAAAGTGATTTTTTTTAACATTAGCAATCGATTATTCTAAAAGTCATGAATTCTTTAAATTATCTCTCATTTTTGTGAGATTAAATGATCACAAGCCAGTCAAAGAAAGTAAGAAAACTTAATTCTACAAATTTTGATGTGTATTTATGGAGAGTACTCTATAGAATTAGCTATTTTCATAACAGGTTGAGGCATCAGCAAATAAATATAAAGCACGTGAGGATTTTCTTCTCCACCGCTTCATGCTCCTCACCAGCATGCTTTCCGTACGAAGACCTGTGCCTATTTGTCTCACACACCCAGCTCTTTTGAAGGGACTGGTAGGCAAATAAGACCAGGCTGTCTCACTGGTTACCCCTCAACTGTGTGTTAGGATCACGTGGGGACCCTTTAAACATGATGCCCACCTTCCACACCAGAGCCTCTAAGCGCTTGTTCTGAGTGGGGCCCTGCATCGGTATTTTAAAAGCTCTCTAAATGGTTTTATTATGCAGCTAGGGTTAAAAAACACTGAGCTGATAAACTATAGGAGGGTAGGGAAAAAGAAAGTGAAAACTGCAAAAGAGATCAATGGAATTTTAATGGAGCTCTGTTGAAAATGATAGGTGTTTGTTTATTTGTTTGCTTTCTTTTCCACTTGTCTCCATTCACATGTAGAGTATCGGCAAAGTCTTTCATTATGATCTTTATTTCTCCAGGAGAGGGTGATTATATCAGTATTTTATGGAGTTGGGGGTATATAAATTTGTAAAGACCTTCAGTATTTTACCTAAACCCAAAGAGGTGCTCTTCTTTGAATAAAGCTAAGATGGTGAAAAAAAGCAGGTAAGATACCCTTCTTAATGATGTTCTCAATGGGTGTTGTCTCCTCACCTGCTCATTAGGGTGATCCTAGAACATGTGTACCAGTGGCCCTTTAAAATACGTTTCCTAACAAACATGTAGATACAGAGAACAGAGTAGTGGTTACCAGAGGGGAAGGGGGAGTGGCAAAATGGGTGAAGGGGAGCAACTTTATGGTGATAGATGGAAACTAAATTTTTGGTGGTGAACATGTGGCAGGGTATACAGAAGTAGAAATATAATGTTGTACACATAAAACTTATATAATGTTATAAATCAAAATTGCCTCAATTAAAAAAATACAATTCATACCAAAAAATACTTTTTCTAATGCCCTTAGGGAATATTTAAATTTCAAGTGTAACATGTTTTAATTTTACTTGCCATATTCTTGGTCAGTTCTTGAAGTTTTCTTAAAATTGAACCACATTATTTATTAATTTTAAAAATACAAGCAAAACAATTTAAATTTTACCTGACACTCTACTGACAAATTCTAATGATATATATATCCACCCACACACAGCATATATAGACCATATACATACACATATAGTACAAATATATACATAAATATGTATACATATATGTATAAATATACATCAAATAGTATCCAGGAAACTTCAACAAGTTGCTTTTCATCTGTGTTTTCTGCCTTAGTCGGTTTGAGCTGCTATAACAACATACTAAAGACTGGGTGGCTTATAAACAACAGAAATTTGTTTCTCACAGTTTTGGAGGCTGAAAGTCTGATATCAGAGTGGTAGCCTGGTTGGGAGAGGGCCCTCTTCCCGATGGCAAATGGCAGACTTCTTGTGTCCTCACCTGGTGGGAGGGCCAAAGGAGCATGCTGGGGCCTCTTTTATAAGGAAACTAATCTCACTCAAGACCTAATCACCTCTCAGAAGCCCCATCTCCAAATACCATCACCTTGAGTCTTAGGGTATAAACATATGGATTTGAGGGGACACAACCATTCAGACCATAGCATTACCTGATTCAGTCAGATGCCCCCAATGTTAACAGAAACTTGAACCCTAACCAGAAATCCGATTAACAGCCTCAACAGTAAGCACATTGTCCCAAGTAACTGGAAGTCTGTAGGTAAGAAAAGCTCTAGTGATTGGCTCAGCCCTGGGATCTGGTTCTATTTCTCTGTCAATGTCCTGACTCACTCTTCAGGCTATGTAGATGTGACTCTCAGCCAGTGGCTGCAGCAGTTCTGGGTATCAGGCCATCAACAGAGATTCCATTTGAGGAGACATCAGTGACCCCTACCTATGGTATATTTCCTCTTATTGGATTTGCCATGATTGGTATATGTGCTCATTACAGAACCGGCTCTGATGGCCTGAAGAATGCCATCCACAGGGCTGTAGCCTGGTTCCCGAGTCACTCCCTGGCAAGGATGGATGCGATTACCAGCATCACATTTAATCAGGTATCGCTCTCTGCTGGATCCCGAGTCATTCTGCAGACCCCGTAGCTGCAATACCGTGGGGGCACAGAAACCTACAAAATTCAACTTAAAGGGCCCACAAGAGAACCAGGCACTCCAGCAACCAAGTCTGAAGTTTAGAAGGAACTCACATTTGGGGCTCCATATTTGGGATCCTTAGTGTGTGTTTGCTACACAATAAGAAGGCAGGTCTGTGGGCACAGACCCACATACAAAATTCACATGTAAGGGTGGGGTGGGAGGAAAGGATGGTTGGAATATTAAGTGAGCATTATTCTCAGGAGAGGTTGCCGATGGTGAAAAATATTGCTTTTCAGACCATGGTCTAAAGGTTTGCATCAGAATCACCAGCCATCCTTGTAAAAATTCAGATTCCAGGGTCCCAAGTCAGGACTTCACTGAGTCAGACTCTCAGGAGTGGAGCTCAGCCAGCTGTCTTTTTAACCAGACCCCCAAGTGGACCTGAGGCAGGCTGAGGGAGAAGGTGTCCCCCACCTGCCAGGAAAGCCCTTCATTCCTAACACCCTGTGATTCCAGGAATGGGAGACTATGTTTTTCTAAGTCCATTTTTCTTATTGGTTTATGAATGTAGCACCGGTTCGAGTGTCTTTAGGCCCCAACTTTGTTTGAAATGGGCAAATTGATTTCTTATTCCAGGAAAACTACACATGAAAAGGGTCATATGGCTTCTTTGACATCAGTTTTTTAAGATAACAAACTGTTTTGATAAATTGAGGGCCTCCAAATCAAAGCCATCTGGGCAGTGCTTGGACTGCAAGAGCAGAAGGTGTGTGAATAATTGGCCAAGAGTTCAAACACTAGAGTGATTCTAGGGGAGAGACAGGCAGAGCTGAAGGGCCCAGCTAGCTCACCTGCCTTACTGAGCCCGTTACTGCTAAATACTGGAGTTGCTCATCCATCACAAGACTAAAGCATAGTGAGACTAAAATGAAAATTCCAATGGTACTTAGAGAAGAGAATTACGTTCCTTTATAGTGAAATAATTAATAGGTCATGCATAACAAACGTATGGATTTAATGTTTTACAGAAAGAGAGGAACAGCCTTCTCCTTCTCAGCACGTGTAAGTGTGTGTGAGCTGTAGGGTAGATACAGTGAATGGTGGGTGAGTATCATATGAGAAGGTCTAGGTGATCAAAGCAATTCAGTCTTTAAACATTGACAGAGAGGCTGCCTTGTCTGCCACCCCAAATTTCAACCTGCCTGTAAAAATTGCATTTTTTAAAGAAAATGTATCAATCAGTGTGCCATACTTTTGTTTACTGTATTCTGTGGATTAACTATATCGTTGTGTGGTACAGATTTTGGAGTCCACTGCCTCAGTGCACCTATTACTAACTGCTGGGAAACATTGGGACAATTGCTTAACTCTTTTTAGTTTAATTTTTTCATCTAAAAAGTGAGGATAATAATATGTCTCTCAGGATTGATTTGAGAATTAAGTAAATTAATACATGTAAATCTCTTGGGATAGCACCTGTACAGAGAAAGCCACCAACATTTAGATATGTTTTCTAGTAAAATTATTCATAATATATACGTTGGTAAAACATCTTTCATATTAGGAAAATTTTGTGAACATTTTTGGTTATTTGTAGAAGAGTTATTTTTAAACCTACACATGTGTCAATGGGAGTAACCTTCATCATCAGATTTGCCTAAGAATCCAAACAATTAGAAATTCCATATACTATTAACCTTATATAGTTCCAATTTTTTTTTTTCTCACTATACCATAGAGCAATGGTTCTCAAACATATTGGTCTCAAGTATCCTTTGAGTTTCATTTATGTGGATTATATCTATCAGTACATATGATATTAGTAATTAAAACTGAGAAATTAAAAATTATTATTAATTTATTTTAAAAAATAATAAATGTATTACATGTTAGCATAAATACAATTTTGAATGAAAAATGACTTTTTTAAAGACAGAATTAGCAAGAAGAGTGACATTGTTTTATGTATTATATATCTCTTTAATATCTCTTCATAGAAATGAAGAGGATTATTATATTTCCTGTTGTATTCAATCTGTTGCAACATGCAGATATGTAGTTGGAAAAAGGAAGAGTATTTTAATAATCTTTTCATGTAAATGTGGAAAGTCTTATTTTTTAGAAATGTCCATATTACGATCAGTTGGTCTGTCTTGCACTCTAAATGTGTCTTTTCCTCATGCATAATTTTGTAACATCTTGCATTGATCATTTGAAAAATTGTTGGCTCACTTGAATTATACAGCCCTTGCAAATATTAACACATTTTATTACACATTATTAGAAAATCACATTGACTATTTTCACCAGCAATTTCATCAGAAAATTCTCAGCTTATTGGAAGGCTGTCAGAATCACAGCGGCTGTTTGGAGTTTTCCAAAAATTATCATTTTCTCTTGAGAGCTTGAACTTTATGTTTGGCAACAAAAATTGCCAATTGTTTTTCTTGAAGTGACAGGCTGCTGCTCCTCATTTTTAAGAATATGTCTGACACTCAAGCTCCAAGATCAAAGTTTGCTGTCAGAGGTTCTTTTCAGTAAATATGGTGTTCCATGAGAAAAGGGGGTTAGTTTAGCTTGTAACTTAAACAATCACACATATGATTCCCTAGAGACAAACTTCGTGCCTCCATACACAGCAGAAGTGCTTTATGTGACCTTCCCATTTCCTCACAGGGAATATTTGAAAGATATGAACTAAAAGATCAGATTTAACAAGAGTAATAACTTTGCTGATTAATCAAGTGTATTCTAAAGTATATCTGGCATTTTTGATTGTAACATGTTTCAATGACCACTGATACATTATGTGCAAATGCCTTGATTCAGGTTAAAATGCTAACATTTTTTGCCACCATTGCTTTGAGGCCACCACTGTGAAATGGCACCTAACATTTTAATGTATTATGAAAACAGTGGTGGCTGCCTGGACTCCTGAAAGTGTCTCAGGGAGGCCAAGGGTCTGCAGACCTCACCTGAGACCCACTGTGTCCTGCTCTCTCTGACCTTTCCGAGTTATTTCATTAGGTTGCCAGCAACTAGGGAGCAGTATTAATGTTTTATGTGTTTTTGTTTTGTGTACCTAGTACCTCATGTTATCAAATAAAAGAATGAGTGAGTAAATGAAGAAATGAAAGAACAAACAAATGAGTGAATGTACTTGGCTCTAGTTGTGCTATATTTTTTTCTGTTCCTCAAACAGGTAAAGACTACTCCTTGTTCAGGGTGTTTTGGTTACCACTTCCTTCTGCCCGAGTGTTCCTTCTGATATTTGAATGTCAGGCTCTTCTTATTATACAATCTCAGCTCAAACATCATAGGCATCCCCCAATTCCTCAAATTAAAATAGCCACCCAGCACCCCATTTCTATCCCCACGTTCTGCTTCTCTACACATATCACCATTGAATGTATTTGTATTTTAGCACCCAGTACATGACAGTCATTTAGCAAATATTTTTGAATGAACAGATAAATGAGTAGAGCAGTTAATTCATTCAACAGATACTTATTAAGCACCTACTGTTTGCAAGGGACTATTAATGTAAGTTCTTTGCTCTCAGCAAACTTACAGTATAATGTGTAGGAGGGCAGACAATAAACAAAAAAGCGATCAATGTGAAATAAAAATTGTGCTGTTTTTTAAGAAGCAGTACACATTTTATGTAAGTATATGAGGTAGAATGACATCTTTTCAGGGTCTGTCCTGGTTTCCCCAAGGAGGTGTTGACTAAGATAAGGCTACAAGGATGAGTAGGCATTAACTACTGAAGGGAGAGAGGTGGCCCAGGATACCTCCAAGAGGAAGTGTTGTACCTTAGAGCTCTTGTAATGTTTGTAAACTTTTCATGTCTTTTTTCTCCAGACACACTGTCATCCTTCCTATCTTCCAAGAAAGTGGCCTGAGTCTTAAGTATCTTTCTACCTTTGTGGTACCTAGTAGAACCCTGAGCACAGATTAACACAGCCATGTGTGCGTGGTTGCTTGGAGTGCAGGCATCATAGCATCCCTGGCGATCTGTCCTCACCCACGTGATGGTGATTTGCATAATCATGAATCTTCCCATCATCTCCTTGTTGTCAGATCAGTCCTGTATATTTACCTTCAGGTGAGACTTTTCTCAGAATCCATGCTCTCCCTCCCCCTTTTTCTCCATTGCCTCCGCTACTCTCCAAACGTGCTCTAGAGCAAATCAATCTTTATTTCTTTACCATTATCGGCCCATCCATAAATCAGTCTTGCCCACTCAGTGGTTAGTGTGACAAGGCCTCCAACTGTCCATTGCCTGCAAATGGTGTCGCTTTTTTTAGCTCCTCATCGCCAGCTGTTCCTGGAACACTGGAGCCCCTGCATTTTCGACAAGTTTCTCATGTGTGAAACCACTTCTCTATTTTTCCCTGTTTCTTATTCCTTGTTCCTGGCAGCCGCCCACAGAGCTTCACCCCAGCCATTTATCTGGAGTGCACCTAGCACATGTCCACGGCTGGCTCTTACGTAATAAAAGCCGACTTTCAGTAAATCATATCTGTAAGGAGACCCATAAATCTGGTCCTTGCCTTGAACACATCAATCGTTACTGTCATGAATAGTGCAAGCCTGAGTCATTTGGTCTGCCCACTAATTTTGGACCCAGTCACTGACTGGCTATAATTGAATGGGGAGGATGTCTTGGAGGAGATCGTACTCTAGAAAATTGGTGTCTTCTGGAATAAATGGTGAATTAGGCCCAATTCAGGGAAATGGTAGTGAACTCAGTGAGTCCTCATCTGCCTGCCCATCTTGCTAATATAGTGATGGACACACTTGCTCCTGTGACACAAAGGTTATGCCTTGTTCAAAGTGTGCAAGGACATGTCAAGTTTGGAGGAGAGAACTGATTACAAAAGCTCCATTCTTTGTTTCTGCAGCATTTAGGACTTCAGCACTAGTTCCCATCACAACAATACAGCAGTAGTTTCGTTAAGTATCCTAACAGAAAGGACGCAGGTCAGGTAGACCTGCTTTAGCATCCTAGCACTGGCTCTTCCCTGAGGCTGCGTTATTGCATCTGTAAAGTGACAATTGGAAAACCTGCTTTGTCTTGTAGTCTCAAGGATTAATTATACTAATACTTTTGAAGCTCTGAACACAGGATCTGGATGTTGCAAGTATTTAATATGTTTGTTACATGACTTCATGTTCATAAACCTGGTAGCTCCTTTGGTCGGATGTATAAATGACTTGCTGTCCCTCATGCGGTATCTGCCAGGGGAAGGCATAGGTGAGGGAGGGTTTAGGCTGCATCTGTCATATTGTCCAGCCCTTCGGTCATTTACACTTACTAAAGATGAGGCCATAACTGTCGGCAGAGATTTGAAGCAATTGACCTTGAAGTAACGTGGTGACATTGGGACCAGAATATGTTTTCTTGTATGCAGAAACACCTCAAACAATTATCAGCAGTTCCATCTTTTTGCCCCACAAAATAGCATGAGGCCCCTCCACTGAGCTTGGATGGAGGAATGAGAGGAGGGCATTGGAAATGAAGATCATTTTCCAATTGGGGCTCTGGGCTGGTTTTCCCCCTTATATCCAGTCTTGCCCACACTCTTGCCACTGGGTCTTAGCATGTAGGGTAGAGCTATAGCCAAGGTCTCCTCTCTATTCTAATATCTTCTTACCATATGGCAGAGACAACCTAAATGGGTACCCCATATCCCAAGTCTTTCAAGGACACAGGCATGAAAAAATAAGAAAGCTTTTTTATGATAAGATTATAAAAATTAGGGGACATGATCTGCCACACCCTTTTTGCTGGTTTCCCTTTGTTTTACGGCATTTTTCAATTCTCTCCTCTGTTGCTTCAGCACCATGGAAGCCAGGTGGCCCGACCCCAAGACAAGGGAGGGTCATCTGATCTGCTCTGAGCTAATATGAACAATAATAAAATTCTGTTATAATCTCACGTTAAGATTTGGGGTTTATTGGATACCACAGCAGAGACTAAAGGATCCTGACCAATATACCATTATGAAAAGAAATCTATATTTGTTCTATGAAGTATTGTTTCAGCTACATCTGAGGACGGAGATATAAAAAATATTGTTTATTTAGGGTTTAAGACACATAGAAATATAGACCATTAAACAGTCACCACCCATCTATATGCTCCATGTGGAAACCAAAGTTTTACAAGTGCCAGATAAAGTAATAAAACCAGGAGGTGTTCTGGCCCTTCTCTGTGTTCATTCCTTAAATTGCCCTTGGGTTTCTTATGGGGCATGTCAGATACAAGATTATCTATCTCCCCCCAAATGTTATTTTCTTTCTTGCTACAGTGTGCACTTGGCCTTCTCATTTCCAGGCCAAGAAAGAACACTCTACATTTACCGCACAGCTTGAATTCATATTACTCTAGTGCTGTTCCACGTGTATACTCTACTATGAGTGTGTGTATTCATTGGCTAGGGCCTCCATAACAGCCTCCCATGCACTAGGCAGCTTGTGCACCAGAAGTTAATTTCCTCAAAGTTCCGGAGATGGGAAGTCTGAGATCAAGGTGTCTGTAGGTTTGGTCTCTCCTTGGCTTGTAGATGGCGGCCTTCTCGCTGGGCCTCACATGGTTGTCCCCCTGTGCACACATCCCTGATATCCCTCTTACAAGAACACTAATCAGATTGGATTAGGACCCACGCAAACAACCTCATGTAAACTTAATTACCTCTTTAAAGGCCCTATTTCCAGGTAGTCACATTCTGTGGTACTGGCGGGAGGGGTGGTGGTTAGTGTTGTGAATTTGGGGAGGGGCACAGTTCTGTCCATAACAGTGTGGCGGATTGAAAAGTAGCCACATTTCTTCACACCCCTGCCAGTATCCACACCCTTTGCAAGTCCTGCCATCTGGAGGAGGCTTTTCTTTCTCACTCTTTGAGTCTGGGCCAGACTTGTGACTTGCTTTGGCCAAGAGGATGCAGCAGAGGTGACAGTGAGCTGGCTTTGTGCCTGGACTCAGGAGGCCCTGCCTGCTTCTACTCACTGTCTTGAAAAGCCACCCTGGTATAAAATGGAGCTCAGATTGCCTGCTGGTGGGTGAGGGATGACATGGAAGAGAAACGATTGCTCGGCCAAGACCAGGAAATGCTGACCAGACAGCCCAGCCCCATCGTGGATCTGCCTGGGTCATGCCCGGTTGACTGCAGATTCAGGCAGAGCCCAGCTGGGAGCAAAAGAATGGCTGAGCCTAGCTTAGACCTGTGAGTTGGGTAACTACTTATTGCCTTAAGCCACTGGGTTTTGTGTTTGTGCTTTACCCCAGGTTACTGTGGCCATAGATCACAGATATAATGATTATAATAATTAGAAAGTCCTGTTTAGCCAAAGGGATTTCCCATTTAGAGCATCTTTACTTATGTAAAGATTTGATTTTATTTGTAATTTGATTTTCACAATTTTCCTTCAAGTAGATATTTATTCATGCAACCATTTTGCCTAAAAGGATTGTCTGCATTTGACTACTTTAAATAATTCCAGAGGGGTCGCACACGAGTAAGGAATGAAGCCCGTTCCCAGACCTCCACGGTCTAATCGGGGTGGGAAGATGCTTTACTTTAAGCGTTGCCTTAGTCTCTCCCAGTCTCCCCTATAGCAGTTAGTGGCGCTAAGAAGAATCACTGAGAAATCTCCCCTGAATGGTTAAGAAAACTAAGCCTTTACTTTCAGGATTTGTCTATTTTTTCTTTTCCTTTGTTGCGATTAATAAATATAGGATACCTGAATAGTAACCTCCACATGTGGGGTTTGGACTCATCCACAACTCTTTCCATCTTAGGAAACTACGTCAGAAAAAAAGGGCTAAATTTTATTGGAGGAGGCCATATTTTTCCTAATATGAAGTGGGAATTTCTTAAAACCTTTCTGGAGGACAAGGTTCAAGGCATGTGCATTCACTAGAGGCATGCAGGAGGTGATTGCAGAGAGCGTGTCTGAAGATACATCACTCCACTCTCCCTCAGGGTTACCTTCTCAGGCTTCAGTCCCAGTGATGGAGGGCTGTGACCTCACAAGTGAGAAAGATTCAGCAAACACGAGGGAGAGCAGAATTCACTTCCTGTGACATCCTCTTTATGACCATTTGAGTTGCCTGATTTTGAAAAAGAAAACAATTTATTCCAATATTTCCACTTACGGTCAGAAACATAAATGCTGATGTTTTTAACACCACTTTTTATCTATTATTTTTTCCCAGTTTTACTGAGATACGATTGACATAGAACATTGTGTACATTTAAGGTGTACTTTTTAAATCAACACATAGTATCTTCCTTTAGATTCAGTGAATCAAATGTCAAATTTTTCTTGAAACAGATTTCTGCTTCTGGTTGATACAGCTCAAGGCCTGCTGGGGGCATGAGCCACTATTTAAAAGGAAAAATTTTAAGTGAGGGACTAAGAACACCCGGGGGTTCCACTGTCAGGAGAGCAGGGGTGAACCACAGTGGAAAAATTAAACAGCAAACTTTCACTCCTTTCCATATTGATTCCACACGTTCCTTTCTCAGTTAACTTGATTACTTTCGTATTCTCTCGTTCGACAATTTATTAATAAATTGCCGTCCATTTTTATCCTAATTCAACAACGATTCCTGGAGTGAGTTCAAAACCAGTGAATTTATAATGACTGGTTGTGTTGCTAAGTACATGAGTAGACACCATCATATATAATTCTACCACATTTCGTGGTGGAAGTGAGAGAAATTTCCTTTCACTTACATAAAAACCCTATAATTCTTCCAAAAGCCAAGTAGCAAAACCCCAGAAAAGACTGAATAGCTAGCACACCACTAAAAGCTCTTATTATTAACAGTGGAGTGGAAGCATGGCTAATGACAGCCAAGTGACACTTGGCAAAATTAAATCCATATCCCTAAAATTGTTGCTAGGTTTTGGCAACCATTAATTTGCAGCTCCAGGAAAATTATAGCTGGGCTACTTTCCTTAATTGAAATTAGCAATCTTTATGTGTGGGGAAAGAGTGGGACTGCCATTTGTGTTTCTAAATCTAACTCAAGACAGTTATGTTAATAGCAATTTTTAACAAACGTGTGAAGAGAACTCTGGCATTTTAACTTCAGCTATCTGACGTGGAGGAGAAAATGAACTTCAGAGGACAGGTATCATGGATATGGTTGAAGGTGCATCAGCGCTAACCTTGATGAAGACAGACCAGAAAGCTTGCTGCAAACCCTGCAGACAATTCACTCTACATCCTTTCCCAATAACGTCCTTTGAGTTGTGTTGTGGCTTTAGACTATTGATTTTGGTCTGTCATATTTACAGTACATAGAATATAAATATAAAAAATGGACAAACTGAATACATTTATATGTCATTTGAAGGTTTCATGGGAGCACTTTTTATAGAAGTTAAGTACGTAGGAATTTGTTCTTGTCTAAAGAAGGCGTAAGTTTGTGTTTGTTTGGTAATAATAGATCAAGCAAAGTTTTCCAGTTTTGGTCAAACCCCACTCAAACTCTTCTTCCCATCTCCTTGGAGAAAGAGTCCTTTCCAGAGGTCACCAATAGTCACAAAGCCAGTGACCTAGACAAAGATACCTTACATCTTAATGGCCTTGTTCATATGAAGAGAGGAATGGGGATATATCATGTATTAAGTGCCTGTCATGTGCATGTGCTACATACTTTTTCTTAGGTCACATGATTTAGTACTCACATCACCCCCTCTATTACTGTGACCATGAATTTCACTTGTCAAATTGGTTAGATGATGGTGCCCAGTTGTTCAGTCAAATACTGGTCTAGATGTTGCTATGAAATATTTTTTAGATGAGATTAACATTTAAATCAGTGTGGGTGGGCCTCTTCTGATCAGTTGAAGACCTTAAGTGAAAAAAGGATGGAAATTCCCCGGGAAAGAAGCCATTCTGCCGCCATTGCTTTTGGACCTGAGTTGCAACATCAACTCTGCTCCATGTCTCCAGCTGGCCTGCATGCATTAAAACATTTGGATTTGCCATCCCCACAACTGTGTAAACCAATCCCTTGAAAACTTTTTCTCTCTCTAGTGGTTCTGTTTCTCTGGAGGACCCTGACTAATACAGTTATCTCTTATTATTCCTGGTTTACAATTATGAAAACAGAGGCACCGAGAGGTGACTTGACTTTCCCAAGATGGCAAAGTGGAGTCAATATTCAAATTCGGACTTCCTGCCCAGTTCTCTGCTGGAGTTGGAATGCCGGAGCAACTTGGCTATCATTTGTACGAAGAGATCCCAGCAGCCTAGCTGTTGGTGTCGGGAGTGTTTTCCACAAGAAGCAAGCACCGGGTAAGAGAACCTCATTTGAAAGGAGTATCCGAAAGCAGTAAAGGACTCTGGAGTTCACACTAATAGCTCCTCTGGACATAGAGGGATGCTTGGATTTTTCAGAGGGAACTTAGAGTGCAGAGGGAATTTCTGAGGAAATTTATGGAGATGGAGCAAGTGTGACATGCCCAGGGAACCATGGGTGATTAGATAGAATTGGAAGTAATTTGGCAGTCAAGCAAAAATGTCTACACTTGGTTCATGCATTTGCAAGGTACTTGTTGACTACTCAGGCACACTGTGGAGCTCCTGGAATAAAAGGAGCAAGAATATGCAGGACATAGTCTAGTGGGGAAGATGCACATCAAATAAAGTATTACAGATATAATCAGGTTACCACAGGTGTGATGAATACTGTGAAGGTAGCTTTCATAGGTTAAGAAGACCAGCCTTGTCTGGAGTGTCAGGAAATGTGTCTTAAAGGAAGTAGTATCTTAAGGAGGAGGACAATAGTTCTTAAACTCCTTCCCAGCGTGAGCTACATATGAGTAGACATGTTCTACTGCTAAATGGAGTAGTTTCGATTCTTTTTTCCAACTGGCAGAAACATATTTAATGAATGGAGAGGATTTTTTCACTTCCAGCTTTTCCTTCCATATATATTTTTAATTGTGGCACCTGCTAGTACTTCTCTGTGCTAGCAGATGACAAATGAACACATTGTAGATGAATATTAATGGAAAACTTTAAATAATGCATCATACTTATTTAGACATCATACTTATTTACCTATTTATTTTATGTCATCATTATTGTTTTGTTTTGTGAGGCCATGTGCTTTTTTTTTTTTAATGCATACTAACATTGTCCTAGTCTAGAGAATGGAGTTAAACATACAAATGTCAGGAACCCTGTGAATGGCAATAGGAGTCATGTTAATTTTCTTCACAGGAAAGAAATGGGATAGAAAATCCTAACATTTACCAACCACTTTCTATGTGCCAGGACTTGCATGTGTATGACCTTACTTGTCCTTTACAACAGTACAAGGAGGCGGGCATCAGCCTCATCCCTCTCTCGGATGAGAAAAGTGAGACTTAGAGTCACTGACTGGCCCAAGGTCAAATTATTAGCACTTGGCAGACAGTTTGAAGTCAGGCATTCTAATCCAAGATGTCTGTATTAAATAGAATCAGTAGAATACCTATTTATTCATCTATCTATAACCTACATATAACATATATACATATACTATATATATATATATATATATATATATATACACACACATGTGTGTACAGAGAGAGAGAGAGAGAATAGGCTCATAGGATTGTGGGTTGGCAGTTCCAAAACCTTCAGGGCAGGCCAGCAGATTGGAAACTCAGGCAGGGTTTCTATGTTACATTCTTGAAGATAATTTCTTCTTCTCTGGGAAACCCCATTCTTTTCTCTTTAGTCTATCCACTGATTGAATGAGGCCTACTCACATTACAGAGGGTGATCTGCTTTACTCAAAGGCTTCTGATTTAAATGTTAATTACATCTGAAAAATACCTTCCTAGCAACACGCAGTCTAGTGTCTGACCAAACCCCTGGGCACCAGAGGTCTATCCAAGTTGGCAATAAAACTAACCAAAACCACACCTTCCCTTAAATGACTGGGTTGTACCTCCTAAAACTTCCGTGTAGAACCGCTTAGGCTGACGCTGACCTGGGAATGTGGTCTCAGATGCTTGTGCGGACCGTGTGTGCTCACGCCTCTGTGCCGGATGAAGGGTGGACTCCTTTACAAACTGCTTCCTCCCTCAGAGTTACACCTGCCTGACCCCTCTCATGAAATCTTTCCTTCCGACATCCTCTGTCACATTCGGTTTCTCTGGTTTCTGTGTTTGCCTCTCGCCCCAGCCTGGTTCAGTGACACTGCCTCCACACCCGCTTTTTCTCACCCTCACCTTTGACCCTGGAGTGCTGCCCTGAGTCACCTTCAGTGGACCCTCCGCAGACCCCAGAGCCCCGCCCAGCCTAGTCTTCAGAATCCACCCCTGGGCCCTGTGTCTCCAGGCAGTTTGAATATCAAATATCCAATATCAAGTATCCAATATCAGATTCTCCACTGCAACTTCTTGCAAACTGAGGCGTTTGAACGGGAGCCTTTCCAAAGAATATGCCTGGGTGGTTTAAGGGAATCACTTTCCAGATAGTCAACATTCATATTACTCTTTCCTTAGTTGATCCACCCGAGGACGGACCTGAGAGGGAGATTTTACTCTTGAACTTCCCCTTTTCATAATCTCTTTTTCATATTTTACAAGAGAAAAGCATGAATCTCGAGTGTCCCTTTGGAGTTTAACACTATGAGGAGTTGAAGGGAGCACGATTCGGTAATTCCTTTAATTAAAGCATCGAATTGTCCCCCAACCTAATCCCTCTCATTAAGCGATGCTTTTGCAATAAAAGTTTACTTTTTATGTTAATAATTACTCATAAAAATTTAATACCTTTATGCTTTACTGTTCACTTGTGTACTACTAATATTTTTAATAAAACTTCAACTGGAATAAATTCTTAAGCATTTTATGCCCATGGTTATAAGGACATGCAAATATTAATCTTAATTTTCATATATATTTTTATTGAAGTATAATAGGGAATGTTAATAAAAGCCTGTCAAGCATGAAATCATATTGTACTAAGATAAAATTTTTGTGAAAAGGAGAAATAAAATACCAGCTCCAGGGGAAGAGGAACAGGTAAAATATTGGACTGATAAGGAAGAGCTTGTTAAGTGATGAGTTTCTATGGTATTTAGGTTCCACTGGAACCTTTTAGCATGAGATAATCATCTTATTTTAAAGTACCCGTATTTTAATATATTGGAGACCATTTCTTTTGCAATTATATAATTTACAATGAAAATTTTAAATATAACAAAATATATGACACATTATGTAGAATTTTAAAGTACTTTTAGTGGCATATGAGCAGAAATCTGGAGGAATGCTGCCCCTCTTCTCACCTCTCCCAGCTCTCCAGCCACAGGACTCAACACCATATGGCACCACACCACGCCACGTGGCCATTCCACACCATACTACTTACCATGCCACGCCACGCACCTCACGCCACACACAGCACACTTTAATTACTCACTTCCGAAAGGGAAGAAAAGTGAGAAACGGGGGCATGAATTCTTGGAAGGAGTTTGGAAGATTTCAGAATCGAAGAACTGATTCAAAAATAACTTGTGTTTCAGGGGCTTCCCTGGTGGCACAGTGGTTGAGAATCTGCCTGCTAATGCAGGGGACGCAGGTTCGAGCCCTGGTCTGGGAAGATCCCACATGCCGCGGAGCAACTGGGTCCGTGAGCCACAATTACTGAGCCCGCGCATCTGGAACCTGTGCTCCGCAACAAGAGAGGCCACGATAGTGAGAGGCCCGCGCACCGCAATGAAGAGTGGCCCCCGCTTGCCGCAACTAGAGAAAGCCCTCACACAGAAACGAAGACTAAACACAGCCAAAAAAATAAATAAATAAAATTTAAAAAATAATAATAAAATAACTTGTGTTTTAATATTTGGTAAAATGAGAATCCAGTTGGAAATCAAAGCTCACATCTGTGGACTTTCATTAACAAGGTAAATAAACGAATCTTTGTCTTCATCTTTGGACAGAGGCTGGCTGCTCTGAAGAACAGGCTCTATTGTGTCTGTTCCATTCTTCTGAGCACCCTGTGAATTGGCGAGGACAGTTCTTAGAGTCTCCCCTTTATAGACTCAGATGGACCAAGTCACGCCTTAAGTCAAGCAGATCTCAAGTTTTAAGCTGCTGTAATAGATATAATTTGGCAAACAAATACACCACCTTTTCAAGTGTGTTTTCTCCTCGTTTCTCTTAGAATAGATTTTGGAAAGACGCAAATTAGGCATTTTGCTTGGGTCATATTTTAACCTGGGAAACATCACATTATAATGATCAGACACAGAAATGGAAAAAACTTTGTGAACTTAAAAAAATTTGCTAATTGCTCATTTTTTACTTTTCCTACTTCCTACTTTCAACACTATGAAAAGATTGTTGTAAGAATATAGGTCCAGAAAAAGGGGGTGAAATTTTTGTGGATTATAACGTTTCTGACAAATGAGTTAACCTCATTTTTTTCTTGGGCTGGGGCCAAATGACTTAAGCAAAAAAGTAAAATGTAGGCAAAGATGGAAGATCTATTTCGTGAAAGGTCATAATATAAATGACTGATGGTTTTAAAAGATGTCTACAAATCCTTTGATATTTCTGCGTTGAGAGGTAGGATTGATATTCCCTCCCCTGAGTCTGACTGCCTCTATGTGAAAGATCCCCCATAAGAACAGCCCATGAAATTCCTCGTCAAAAATTAGAGCAAAATAAAATAGCTAGTTTAAGTCACTACATTTTGGGGGCATCTTGTTATGAGACAACAGTAAGTCAATTGGTGACTATCATTTCTTAGATATCATAGTAGACCTAAGTTTAAAACAGAGTTTTAGCTTTCCTATTTGTGAATATGAACATAAATGTCTAAAGAATACCTATTTAAATGGAAAATAACAATGTGTAATTGCATTAATTGCCACATTTGGAAGCCTCTTCTTTCTATTATTTCTGCTTGATTTTCATGGAAAGCTAATATCCTGAAATTCTTTCCACTGTATACCTAGGCAGCAAAAAACCTCAATGAATAGAAGAGTAACAGACGTTTACCCTCAAATGGGACTCTGTGTCTAGTACTTAATTTTGCCTGGGTGTGGAGAATTGGGGTGAGGGAGAGAGAATCTGTTTTGGCTGAGTTCCCATTCTCATTTGGTGCCAACTCTCTCCCTTCTCAATCCAGGATGGTCAAACTAAGTCTCGCTGCTGAGTCCTTGAGCAATATCGTAGCAAATCCCCTGGGCTGCTGCTGCAGGGAAAAAATGTTAGCTGAGAACATCTGCATTTCCTAGCTGCCTGACTAAAAAGAATTCAAAGGACACATGCGCCATACTGGACATTATGTTCTCTTTGTATATATGAAAGATGATAGTGGGAAAACTAAGATAATGACTAGTCTTCAGCCTTGGGGGAAAAAAATGGAGTTCTGGCCTTTCCAAATAGTTTCTCATTCTGGAAAGGCAAACATAAGCACGATAATTACTACTGGCTCTTAGCCTGGTCCCAGGTAGCTTTTCTATATATTCAACCAAGGTTTGCTTTCTCCTTTCTCTCCATCTCTCTCTTTCTCTTTCTCTCACTCTCTTTCTCTCTGTCTTTTTAAAGTTTTCCCCATAAATATGAGTTATTTTTCACAATGAAAGGAGGAAGTTTTCTTTTTTGCAATAAACCACATCGGTTTATTTCAATTTTGAGTTCAATTTTTTTCCATTTTGAAGATTATTTTGTAAAAAGAGGATAGAGGAAGTCATAAGCCCACATTATTCATCTGTCAATTGATTTTTTTAATTTTTCCAATTGTTGGAGGAGAGTGTCCACCAAGATAATGGTGTAAGATCATAACATAAAGGAGGTGGCCAAGTAGGGAACTAGTTTGTGTCTGTCTTTGAAATGATTTGAAAATAACCATTCCTTTCTGAGAGCATATGGTGGTCAATTTTCTGTACCCCTTCTTTCTCAAAGATGACACCCTACTGTTCCAACCACACGTACTTGGTCTCAATATATTGTTAAAGTGTTGCAACTTGCATGCTCAAAGCTGACTTACCCAAACCACATCCATGATCCAGCAGGGAAAGGGTAAGCTATTTGTTTTCAGAAAGAGACACAGACTCACTTCTACTCACATTCCATTGGTACAATTTTGACTCAGAGCTTGGAAATGAAGTCTGTAGCTGGATGATCACTGCCCTGCTGAAATATGTAGATTATGTTACTAAAAGTAATAAAGGAAGAATAGATTCTGGAGAACAATGAAAAATCTCTGCTCTGATCATGAACAATATGTCAACAGTCTTGGAAAAACAGAGCACCATGAGCAAAAGACCCTGCGTCCCTGTCCCTCCACGTGGAGCAAAGTTGCCTATTGGCTCCGCATCATCTTCTTGCCTCTGTGTCTTAGTTGGCTAGGCTGTCATAACAAAATACCATAGCCTGGGTGATTTAAACATCAGAAATATATTTTCTCATAGTGTTGGAGGCGGGAAAATCCAAAATCAAGGGTCAGTAGGATTTGGTTCCTGGTGGGTACTCTCTTCCTGGTTGCTTCTGACTGTGTCCTCAGAATTGTGGAGAGAGAGAGGGAGTTCTAAACTCTCTCCCTCTTCTTATAAGGCACACATTCACTAACTCTATCATCGGACCCCAGCCTCATGACCTCATCTAAACCTTATTACCTCCCAAAGGCCCTGCCTCTAAATACCACCATATCAAGGGTTAGGGGTTCAATATATGAATTTAGAGGGGACACAAATATTCAGTCCATAGCGTTCTGTCTTGTTATATGATAGAGAATCAATTCTTGCTGTGTCTGAGATAACACGTTTGCACATATCTGTTGTACCAGCTTAGCCTATTTTTGACAGAATACATGCTCCAAATGAGCATATTACTCCTGATATGGTTTACTCAGCATAGGACAGATAGGACTCACTTGAGTTCTAGAAGCTCCTCTATTAATGCTAACTTCATATAAACCTTGTGCAGAGAATTATACACACTGTTGTTCCCTAGTAAGCTTGCCGTGGACTACAGTCTATAAACCTGCCCATCAAAAGTTACTACTACATACGATTTTCTCCACGACAGTGTTGCAGTCTTAGATTTTTGGACTTCTGTAAATTGGCATTAGATAATTCTCACATTAGTCATTTTTAGGATGGTTGGTTATTTGGAAGTGTTTATTTCCTTTCCCTTTCCTGCTCTTCAAAGAAATGAGGACACAAACGCACATTATCTCATAGTTCAGTGTAAAAAATATCTCTGGAGCTATCTGACTCACACTCAGAAAAAAAAGGTCATTTACTAACTTGCTGTGGTTTTAATTGTGTTCCCCCCAAAAGAAGTTTCTACGCTCCTGCATTGTGAATGTGAGCTTACTTGGAAAAAGAGTCTTTACAGATGTCAACAAGTTAAGTTAAAATTAGGTCATACTCAATTAGGGTGGACACTAATCCAATGGCTTCCCTGTAAGAAGAGGGAAATTATGACACACAGACACACAAGGAGAATGCCATGTGATGGTGGAAGGAGAGACTGAGTGATGTGTCTCCAATCCAAGGAACACCAAATATCGTCAGTGACAGCAGAAGTTAGGACAAAGCAGGGAAGGACCCTCCCCTATAGGTGTCAGAGGGAACACTGCCCTGCTGACAACTTGATGTCATATTTCTGACCTCCAGAACTATGAGAAAAGTTTCTATTGTTTTAAGCCACTAAATTGTGGTTGTTTGTTATAGCAGCTCTAGGACACTAATAAGTAAAGTTTGAGGCTTGGACAAGTCAACCTCTCCAAACCTACTTAGATCACCTCTGAAATGGGAATAAAGATAGACTGCAGTTATGAAGAGGAAATGAAATAACATATGTAAAGCATCTCACACTATTCTTAATGCATAGAATCTGACTCAATGAGTATTAGCTCTCAGACTGTGGGAGTGGAGAGGCCGGGCAGAGAACTCTATTCCCATGTGTGGGTAGAGGTTTCCTTCATGGTTTTACAACGGCCCACTCACCATCTGTGAAGGTAATAGGAATAACAGCAACGGCCTCTATTTTTATAAACAAGGACTTGAGAGTAAATATCCTCTCCATTCTTGAATTTGCATGTGCCATATATTTCCCAGGAGTGCTTTATAACTAAAATATTCATGACAAAATCATGTCTTCAATTTTTAAGTCATATTTTGACCTGCAATAGTTTTTATTTTATGAAAAAAAATCATAGAGTAATTGCAAGAAGGCTTTGTCTTTCTGAAAATTATAGCATGTATATGAATTTGATTAACTAAACTCTTCCTATTGGGTCAACTTTATGTTTATTTAAAAAATATTTAAATAATAGCATAATGTGATTACATAGGTATAGGCTACAGAAAAGGATAAAAAGTAATTGCTTAGGGCTTGGATTATTCCATGGAAATGGCTCAATGAAACATTTATTTAGTTATTTATTTTCATGGGGACATGATAATACTACATGTTGTGTGGACAGAAAAATACCTTTTTTGAGGGCAGAAAATGTGATATGGAGACAAAAGGAAACTGTCATATTATGAGTCCCATTCATATGACAGATGCTGTTGGAGGAGGTTTGCATTTTTACTCCTGGATAGGTAAGCATAAGTTCTTCATTTTACAAGAGGAAACACTAAAATTTGAGTTTAATTAAACTTCCCATCATTACTCATCTGCTAAATGGAAAAAAAAACTGAATTTGAAGCTGTCTTCTGACTCTCTATTATATTTTGTTGCCAGACGGATTCCTGTGATGTAACTTACTGTGTTGGTCCTCCTGAAAAATAATTAGCTGGAAGAAGAAGTGTTTTCTTTCTACCCTCAGCATTGAGATTTATTATAAAGCAATATTAATTGTTTCATTAATTAATATTAATACTGACATATGGATTAATGAAGCAAGGTAGACATGACACCCAATAAACTCTTTTAAATGCACAGTGGTATTTTACAGAGCTGGCATTGATGGAGAGTGGGCGAAATGTGAAGTTTTCAACACACGCTGCTGAGATAGTTGGTTATTTGAAAGAAAAACAAATCAGCTTGCATCCCTACCTCATGCCACACATACAAATCAATTCCAGATGGAGAAAACCTTCAATGGGAAAGGCAAAACTTTTGAAACTTTTAGAACATCTTTATGCTCTTAAGCCATGAAAAGAATACAAAAATGTATCTCATTACATTAAAATAAAGAACTTTTATTAATTGAAATACATGAAAGACAAGCTATTACTCGGGAGAAAATCATTATGACATATGTAATCAAAAAGGTTTATTATTACAATGTATATTTAATTTTTTCTAGGACTCCATGTGGAAAAGACAAAACTCACCAGAAAAATGGGAAAAATGCAGTCATTTCCTATAAAAGAAACACAAATTATGAATAACTGTATGAAAAGGTGTTCAACTTCACTAATAGTCATGAAAATGCGAATTCAAATCCTAAATGCGTTACTACTTAACACCCAGTAGATTGGGGGAAGGCGGAAATAGTGCGGTAATATTAAGTGTTGGTGAGATACAGAGCAGCAGGAATTCTAATACCTTTCCTAGGAAACTCTAAATTAGTCTCTCACCAGCGCCATAGTAAGGCTGAAGAGCTGTAGTATCTAAAATCCAGAAATTCTCCTTCTATATAGACACCCTAGAAAAACCTTAGCACAAGAGAATTAAGATACGTAAACGCATAATCAAGGCATTGTTTTTAACAGCAAAATACTGGAAAACAACCACCCAAATGTCTATCAAATGTACAAGTAAACTGTGGACTAGTTGTATGATTAATCTAGTACAGAGCGACAGTTAATCAACTACTTCTCCATACATCAATATAGATGCATTGAGAAAATGTAATGATGGGTGAAACAATGAAGAAAAGAATAATGTACATATTTATGATTCCATTTGTATAAAGGCTAAAAGCTTGGAAATTACTAATATTATTATAATTATAGAATTATTCATTTGGGTAATAAATCTATAAGGAAAAATAAGGGAGGGATTAACACAAAATAGAGGTAGTAATTATTCCAGGTTAGGAGAGAGGGTGAGACATTATGAGAAGTGCAAATAAGGAACTTTGAATCTGGTGGTGATTTTCTGTTTCTGAAAGTTGGTGATGAACTCATAAGTATTGAATTTATCATTATTATGTAAATGTTAAATATGTATTTCCATTCGCTTTTGTATGATATGTGTTTTTCTAGAATACCTTAAGATTTTGGAAGCCTTCCTAAGGAACACAGCCCTGCTGACACCTTGATTTTAGCTTTCTGATCTCCAGAATTGTAGGGATGAATTTGGGTTGCTTTTCTTACCACTAAGTTTGTGTTATTCTGTTACAGCAGCGTTAGGAAACTAATGCATACCGATGGTCTGTGCTTCCCTAAGGTCCACTGTGTGAGGATTTAGGTGGGAAAATGGTCCATTGTGTCTCTCTCCTGCTTCAAACCCTTCAGTGGATTCCTACTGGGGAGAGCAAAAAAAGGAACAGAAAGATGGGGAAAGGAGAAAACATGTAACCTGACCACACAGAAGGCCCTTCCTGGCCCTGGGACTCTGCAAATCCCACCCTTCTACCCTAAAAGCTCTTCTCTTCACTCTTCACCCTGCAAACTTCTACTCACCCACCAGGTCCCGGCATCAATGTCGCATCTTCAGAAGCATTTCCTGATTCTCCACCTCCTTAACACCACCACGAACATTTCCTCTTCTCATATCCTGTGCTTTTCTCTTCCAGAGAACTTGAACAATTTGCAATGATGGCTCTATTTCTATGTGTTCACTTCACATGCGTCCCCATCTAGATGGTAGCTCCGTGAATGTCCTGCCCTGTCCATTCATGTGCTGTCCCCTTCGCCTTGGCACCGGACCCGAGGACACACCCGGGCATCTTTGCTCTAGCTTGCACACCTGGACAGAGGGACCCAGTTCTCTCTCTCTCTCTCCTTTTACCAACATGCAGTGCTACAGAGTTTTTCCTGAAGTAACTCTGCATTTTTCCTATAGAGCTTGTGCCTTCAGACAGAGCTTTGGCAAAGTTATAAATTCAAGTGGTTAGGTATCATGTTGAACTCAGAATGGCCCTCTCCCTCAGAATATTTTATGTCTGGTTCCTTCGTTCGGGATTTCTCCCCTAGGAGCTCTTAAATCCTCAGGCAAATAAGCCTGCCTGAGCCTGCTCCGCGAGGTTCCATGTGCTTGGTCAAGTACAAATCCCACTTTCTCTGAAAAAAGGATTTCAGATACTCTACAAGCAAGACAGTGAGATGAGAAAATTTTAATTTTTAAAGGTAACATTTCTACTAATATTGCAGTGGGAATGTTGAATTAAAGCTCTCGCTCGACAGTGGGGGATGTGTTTGCTAAGAGGACCAACCATCCCTGGAGAGGGAGGGGCATCGTCCCCAGGGCAGGGGCTGTGCTGGGGATGGAGCATCGCTGAGCCGGGCTGGCGCTGCCTACCCGTTGCACCTGAGCAACTGCTGAGCAGTTACCACCTCCCCTCTAACCACACCAGGGAAGAGACCTTCGTTTTATTTACAATAAACAACCGAGAACACAGAATATGCATCATCCTGCAGGCCAGAGTGTTACCCTCTGCTTTAATAAATGTTGCCCTATTTTTGAGAGCACACCATGGAGAGGCATGGACATTTTCTCCCCTTCCCTGCAGTGCGTTGTCATTCCCCTGATTTGTAGCTATATTCTGCAGCTGTGTAATGATGATAAAACTGGAAAAAACATAAAACATGAAAGAAAGGTGTTGAAGTCAGTCTTAAGGTACTAAATTCCTGACAGCAGCTTGTAAAGCAGTCAGGAAATAGGTGCTCTGGGGTGCTGATGACGGTTGGGAGGTGGGTGGAAGGAGGTGCTGACATGGAGAGGCCTCGGTGGGCTTCAGACTAACCAGGATGCACTTTCCAGCTGGGTGGGAGCTGCAAGTCAGGCAGGGCCAGAGCCGCTCCCGTGATAGGTGGAGAACAGATAGCTTAATAGGCCATTCACCAGGTACACTATTAGTTTTCTCACCTCTTTTCTTTGGGACTGGATGGAAATGCAAATGGAAAGACATATATTTAGGTTTTTAAAAAAAATATGAACCGTATGGTTGATTTTTCTAACAGAGCACTTTTCTCCACTTTACATCACCATTAGTAGTGAGGTTCTTTTGAAAAGTGTTTTGACTATAAAAATACCAATTAACTTCTTCAAAATTAAAAGCAGGACAAGTTTATGAAAATATTTTTGTATAGAGTAAGCGTTTAGGATGGAGAGTTTTGTTCCTCTTGGTACTCCAGTAATATTTTTTTGCAATCCTCTCCACTGATTATTATAAGTGCATCTTATTAGCCCTGAAACTGCACCCCCCCCCCAGCTGATTCTTCTAGCACCAGCAGGACAAGTGTTTCTAGACATTTTCTAGAAAGCCAGACTCATCGTAGTGTGTGCAGGGTATGATTTCCTCAGGACTCCCATTTAATATCTATAAGGTTGCCCTGGGGTGAACTGAATCATGCTATTGTTTGAGTCTAGTGGTAAAGACTTCCAAGCTGTAACAAGTTCTCATCTCCTGCTGAGGGCAGAGGTACATCTTGCTTCCATTCCCACGTTAGTTTTTGACTAGTTCTGGAAAATACAATGTCAGTGAAATATGTTTGTTTCATTTGTTTCTATCCCATCACAGGGCCATTCTCTGGGGTGTGGAGGAGACTTTTGGGTTTCTGATCAACATCCCTTCCCTTGGTTTTCTTTTCTGCTGATAGAACTTCCTCTTGGGACAGAGGTTTCAAAGCTAGATTCTTCCTTTCCCTGCTTCTGCAGCAGAGGGTGTCCATGGGACCTGGTTCTAGCCAGTGATAAAGAAGAGAAACCAACAGAGGCACTTAGAGAAAGATTTGTCTCCGTCACAAGGAGGACTCTCTTCTCTGTCATTGGGTGAAATTGTGTGAGGTTGCTGAAAGCCATTGAAATGGTCAGAATGATGACTGATTTTTCCAAACAAGAAATAAGTTATTGATACATGGACCGACAACTTAGTGAATAGAAACCAAATGGAAGCAGGCAAGTTACTACTAGTGGGGATGATCCCAGGGAAGATAGACCTGTGTCATTTTTAATAGCCAGCAGCAGCCTCAGGTGTTCTCAGATTGTCATGGCTTCAGTTTTGTGCAATTTGCCTCCATCTGCTTGCCTCTACTTCCTGTTCTTAGCCTCCAAAGCCACTGGACGTCTCAGAGTTTTGGCCTCATATCTTTCACCTAGTGCAAATTATTGTTATTTTGGTTTCCTACTTTGTAACATTTTGTGTTCATTATCTTGGTTATCCAGTGTTTAGCTGATCTTGATAAATACCCTACCAGGTTCACCTGATCTTGACAGTGGGGTCTGTAATGTTACAAATATATAGTTGGTCAGCCAATACTTTGCTAAAGGGGAGAAGGAGGGTCACCATGATGCACGTGGGAGAGACAGTGACATTGGCACACAGGTACAGGACAGGATTTGGGGGTCAAAGTTCTCTCCTCAAAGATTTAAAAGAGTCTTGCATATAACATTATATATATATATATGTTCTATATACATATATATTCCCTACATATATATATATCCTATATATATATTTATATAGGCTTTGAGATGAGAATGAAATGAAATGAATTTTATTTATTTATTTATTTTTGGCTGTGTCGGGTCTTCGTTTCTGTGCGAGGGCTTTCTCTAGTTGTGGCGAGTGGGGGCCACTCTTCATCGCGGTGCGTGGGCCTCTCACTGTCGCGGCCTCTCTTGTTGCAGAGCACGGGCTCCAGACGCGCAGGCTCAGCAATTGTGGCTCACGGACCCAGTTGCTCCGCGGCATGTGGGATCCTCCCAGACCAGGGCTCGAACCCGTGTCCCCTGCATTGGCAGGCAGATTCTCAACCACTGAGCCACCAGGGAAGCCCCCAATGACATACATTTTGTACATAAGTATCATCTAGCTTATTTGACTCAGTAAAGCTATCAGAAAACCAGCTTTTGATAATAACCAGAATAATACAACGTCACTTTGGAAATGCTGCGTACACTTGATACTAAATATTAGGAGAATGATTTAATAGAGGAAAAAGTAGCCAAATGAACAATGGTAAGTTTTAGCTGATATCTCTAAAATCAGGTAATAAAATTTATCACTCTTAAATTTATGATTATGGGTAGGTGGCTTAATATATGAAACCAGAGACTTGATTTGGATAACATGATTTACATTAAATGCATTCCATTATCCATTATCACTTCGGGCCTTACTGATTTCTTTGATATTTCATTAAATTTTTAAAAAATCTACTGAATTCATATGCTCTTAATAGGATATACTGCAGAAGGCAATTACAGAATTACCCAGACATTTAGAATTAAATAACTTTTACCAGAAGCTCGCTTTGGTAAGGCTGATATAAAGATAAGTTTCTGACAACAAATGAAAGATTTAGAAATTTATTGTAATAACAAAATATATAAAAAGATCTACAAAAAAACTGAATGGTTTTGGATAACTTAGAAACAATTTGTTTATGGTCACTGACCACAGATGTAGTTATTTTCCAGCTTTTCCACTAAATCTACTTATATTTTGAAATAATATCTGTATTTTGATATTTTCATAAAATAGAGTTTAGAGAACAACAGTTTTGTAACTTCTGAAAAATGTTAATTTAATGGTAAATTTCTAGCAACCTAGAGTAAAAGAATCCAAATTCCACCCGCTTATTAAGAGACTGTTAAGCATCAGGCTTTGTACCAGGCCAATTCCTAGGTAGCTGGGGGTATTTGAACATATGCCTCAAACTTTGAACGTCACATTTCTGATTTTTTTTTTTTATATTTAAAATAAGATGGTGACCGTGAGCTTGTGAGATTGTGGGGTGTCCACACGTGAGAAAGAACAAATGAATAAATGAAGCACATTCTCTGTATTTTCACGCAAGGGCACCTCTTTTGATCACAATTAACGTATTTATTTTCCTGAAACCATTGTTGGCGATTCCAATCCAATTCTGAATGAACGTTTGCGTACAGGGAAGATTATTCCCTCTTTGAAATCACCTATAATTCTCCCTTTGGCCCTGTGTTTCCTCATTGTCTACCTCGTGAGTTCTGCCACCCGCTGCAGTTCCTCAGCCCCATTCCTCTCCCCTCCAAGGCTCGTGGTTGTCATTCCCGTGGAGCTGCTGTAACTGCCTCTCTGCTGTCCTTTGTCCTTCTCCCCAGAGTACGTGTGTATCTATTGGGATCGGCATCCTGCTCCCCACACTGACCTCCATGGGTAAATTGGGATGGTGCTTCCCTTCCCGTCATTGGACAGCCTCTCCTCCCACTCCTTCCTTCTTCCAGACAGCTGAGGCTCAATTTTCCACAGCCTCCTCCCTAGATGAAGCCACTTTCTTGGTCCAGCCTCACACATCTCTCCGTTTATAACCTTTAATTCAGTCCACACAGATCTCTTCGTACGGAGCTGGGGTGGTGTGTCTCACCCTTGCTGAACAAGCCCCTCCCGGGTAGAAGTGGCAGCGCTCCCTCCCTGCAGCTGTGCTTCAAATATTTGGCTTTCTATGTACTCCTCAAAATATGTATCTTCTATATTCATGCCTCCCCCTCCCCCAGGGAAAGTACAGGGAACAAGTCCTTCTTCTAAGACGTGTGGATTCAGCCCCACGCCTCCTGCCCACAGCCCCCAGCTGAACTATTCTTTTCTGCTGATGCTTTGCCTATGATCTGATCATCAGCTCCAGCTGCTATAACAAAATACCCCAGACTGAGTGGGGTAAACAACAGACATTATCTCTGACAGATACGGAGGCTGGAAGTCCAAGGTCAAAGTGTCAACGGGGCTGGGTTCTGGTGAGAGCCCTCTTCCTGGCTTGTCAACAGCCTCCTTCCCTCTGTGTCCTCACTTGGGAAAGAGACATCTTTCTCTCTTCCTTCTTATAAGGACACTAACCCCATTATGAAGGTCCTTTATTACCAAATCTAACCCTATTTACCTCCCCAAGGCCCTGACTCAAAACACTGTCACATTTGTGGTTAGGACTTCAACATAAGAATTTGCGGAGGACACGCAAATTCGGTCCATGACGCATCCCAAGCTGGCTCCCTGCCCTTAGACACGATGCTTTAATTCTGTTCATGGGACTTCATGGTGCTCTTTCCTCATTGCTCAGTGGTTGTTAGTTATCTCTGCTTGTCCTCACTTCTAGGTTTCAGGACCCTATTCAAGGGCCATGCTTTCTGCACCCAGCAGAGGAGACCATGAAGAAGGAGCCTGCACTTTCTTAGGCTGTGACATCAGCTCAGCAGAGGCCGCACACCCACAGCCCCACAGGGAGAACTGTTGACACCCAAGGCATTGTAACAACCACCCATGGTGTCCAGAATGAACCTGCTGCTTCCTGTTGTTCTAGCTTTCTGATTCTCCGTCAGGGTCCTCATTCAATGACTCCTCTCCCATCTCTGGTCAATGAGCTTGGTATTTGGATTTAATTTCTTCAAGATGGAGCCTTACACGTCCCTGGAAGCAGTTGACTTAGCTGCCACCAGGATTCCATCATCTATTTCTCTGTTTCTGCTCCAGCTCTTAAACTCACCGCAAGTCCAGCTCCAGAAGCTGTGAATCCAGGTTCAGGAGGCAGCAGGGTGGTTGGCAGTCCCTTCCAAAATGTAGTGCAGATCTTGGTGGTGACAAGTGAGCTACAGGGCAGTATCTGGGGTTACTCTGCCCCTCACACCCTGCTGGCACTGGGCTCTTTAAATTCGAACAGAAGCCCTCATCGGCAATTATTGCAGTTTCCCGGTCCATCTGGTTTGAACGGATCCTTTCAGTTTTGATTCACCCAGGCAGATGAAATCTCAGTGGTTTCAATATCTCATATTGGCAGGGCCAGCCTGACTCGAGGATGGAACCAGCGCTCTCCCATCTGGTCTGATTTCAGAGGCATTGGAGGGGACCAGACACGCCCCTAGCTTCACTCCTTCCCCACGTCCATCATGATTTTGTGTTTTCTGATTGTGCCTGAGGTTCACTGTAAGAGCTTCAGCCCTTGGGTTTAATGATCAGTGAAGATGCATATCCCGCTGGGAAACACACATCACGGAGTTATCAGCTCTTTATACCATCCTGAGAATTAAGAACCTGGGAGCATTTGATTTCCGCTTACTTACACAGTCTCCCCTTTTCCATGTGGATCTGATGAAGCTACAATACAATCTGGTAACAAGGTGAAATAAACATATTTAAAATATGGAAAGTGATGATAAATGTAAAAGTGACTAAACAAAATGAAGAAGGTTGCTATCTAAAAATGGTCTCTTTATGTGGCCATTTTAAGAGTCATATAATTTAGACACGTCCAACTTGGGAACTGACATAATTATTTCCATTTTACAGAAGAAGAAATTGAGGCTCTTAGAGCTCTAATGAATTGCCTTAAGTCATCTATTTAGTATATGACAGAGAATATTGACACCCAGGTCTGTCTGGTTCCCCAGTACTTTCCTACGTAGTATGCTACTTGCTTTCAAAACACAGTTCTGGAAGTCAAATCTGACCCCTTCACAGTTTTACCTGAAACCAGCCCTGGATATAAAAGGAGGAAGGTGTTCAAAAAGGAGGAAGGAATGAGCTCAATTTGGCAGATATTTCTAGTATATATTCTTAAAAGGAGCTGTAATCTCGTCTGCACAGGTAATGCTGAGGAATTAGTCTTGCTTCATCAAAAGAAACAGCACGCGACTGATGGGGGACACAGGTACATTGCATTTCTATCAGAGCATGGTTTCTAATGCTGCAGCATTAGTCACATTTACACTGTCTGACTTTTTTTTTTTTTTTCCAAAATGCCTCATTTAAATGCTGACAGATCAGTTGGCATCATGAATGTCTTTGCTATGTAATCAGGAAATGGTGTGACTTGTGAAAACGTGGTCTATTAAACTGCTGTTACTCCGACTAATTCCACGGTAGCATTTGATGGACAATAAGGACTTATGCAAAAAGCGATATCTGTTGAGATTGGGGCGGGGTTCAATGTGGTGTGTTGTTATTTAGATGATATTTAAAATCCTTTTTGCTCATTGCACTCTAAAAACTGAGATAGCAGCCCTTGAGAATGGAGAAACAATCTGTATCCTGGCCAAATCCTCCCTTTCAAGGTAGCTTGGGTTGATTCTTTTTTCCTCTCGATCTCCAAATAAATTTCCATTTTTTAGCAAAAAATCCACAATGCTGAATTTTGTACATCTGGGAAAGAAAAGGTTATGGATATGTCCCTCCCATCCCCAAGTATCACATTTGTTTTTTTAAGTTTATTTATTTGTTTTTGGCTGCGTTCGGTCTTTGTTGCTGAGCACGGGCTTTCTCTAGTTGTGGCGAGCGGGGGCTACTCTTCGTTGTGGTGCGTGTGCTTCTCATTGCTGTGGCTTCTCTTGTTGCAGAGTACAGGCTCTAGGCGTGCAGGCTTCAGTAGTTGTGGCACGTGGCCTTCAGTAGTTGTGACGCATGGCTTAGTTGCTCTGCGGCATGTGGGATCTTCCAGGACCAGGGATTGAATCCGTGTCCCCCGCATTGGCAGGCGGATTCTTAACCAGTGTGCTACCAGGGAAGTCCCAGCACATTTGTTTTGATGTTAAAATACTGAAATGCATATGATGGCTCATCACAGGACATCCAGGGGGTTTGGGAAGGGTAATTTACTTGAATTTTCTTATTGTCTTTCATGATTCCTCAGAGCTTGAAATCCTTTAGAGAGGAATTCCTCAGCTAGGGACAGGCAACTGGTGACAATTTCAGCAGCAGATCTCCTTTCTGGTGGAAGATGTCAGCCATCGTTCTGTGTCCTGGAGGGCTGCCTCTGAGGATGGGGTTGGTTCGCCTGTGCATTTGGTGATCCTGGCTTAGCAGGAACAGTGAGCTGGCTCTTGGCTCCGGTCACACGTCTGCAGGGGAGGGTCACTTACTGCTGGTTCAGAACTTGTAGCTGGAGTGGAATGTACTTCTTGTTATTAGCCAACAGCTCCCTTGGCTCTTTTCCTTTACTCACCCGAAAACAATTGCCACTCCAGAGATGTCTCCATAATGGACACATCCTAGCCCTCTCACACACTAGGAATACGAATGTCCATTAAAAGAAATCTAAAATAAAATCTGTCACTTTTAAAGAGAATACAGAACTGGCCCTTGGTAGCAATAGATTATCAACTGGGTATGACTCTTGTCCAAGAAGCCACTAAGACTTGTGTTTATCACTGTGTTTGTGTGTGTGTGTGTGTATTCTGATTAGTTTGATATTTTTCTCTTTCTCTGAATCTAATCATTTCCCTAAAAACAAGAAAACAGGCCCCAAATGGAGTTACTTTTGCAAAGTCCCACATCTCCAAACAGAGACTTAATTACAATTTCAGCTGTTCCAGAAATGGAATCTCAAACCAGTCAATCAGGAATCAACTGATCAGCACTAGTTAGGTCACTTGCCGGCTAGACCCGAGCCATCCCCTAAAGGAATGGAACTTTGCAGTAACCAACCTGCTTTTTTGCCCAGTTCAGCTTCCTCGTCCCCACTCCCTCTGCCTGTGAAAGCCTTTCATTCGGTAAAGCTCCTTGGAGTTCCTTTCTGTCTGCTAGATTGGGATTGGTTCAGATTGATTTTTGCTCAAACTCTTAAAGTTGTTAATATGCCTCAGTTTCTCTTTTAACAATTTCAACCATACCAGTGAAGATGACATTACTTTTTTCCTTCCTTTTATGTTATAAAGAAGTCACGAAATACTGGTATCACATCTCTGAGATTATTATTTGACCAATGAAGAAGCATCTCTCACCCCTTTCTACAACATGTCCAGGAACATGGGTGTGTGAACAGGGAAATCCTTTCCTCCTGAGGGAAAGCGGTCACCGTGAGACAACTGTCATCTGTTAAGTCCCTACAAATGCCAGTCTTGTGAGGTAAACACATGGCATAACCGATTCCTTTCTTAGGTGAGGACACGGAGGGTCGGCAAGTTTCACTAACGTTATCATATGTCCACAGCATATAACTGCAGAGTCTGGGTTTAAGACTGTGTTTCTCAGTGCTCGGCATTAATGGCCTCCTCAAGTATCCTGCCGAGTGTCGGTGAACCTGTGAGCTTGAATCTTAGCAATCTGTCAGTGAGTCCACACCCGGCCACTTCACCTCAGAGAGTGTTTTTAAATGCACAAGGCATAGGCTCTTGGTGCCTCCTTGATTTTAATATCTTGATTAAACAAGAGACTTAATTCAAGTCTGAAGCGGTTCACCGAAGCAATGAGTTTGATTCTGATTTAAAATGCCTCACCATCTCCATTTGGGTTTAATGCTCCCTGTGGATTCACAGAATTGCAGGGACACAGAGGTGTACAAATTTTGTGAGATGAAGCTCGTGCTGCTTAAATTAGTGCTCTGTGACTTTGACATTTATATATACTGGTGCCTTTTCTTTGCAATAGTCTTCTTTTGTGCCACAGTTAAAACTACCCTTCCCTGGGCTATAAACTACTACTTAATTTTATTAGTCTTCTTCAGAAGGTGTTAAGGGGACAACAGTATCCTTTTTTCCCCTTGTCCAGAGGCAGCTATGCATAGTACTTGATAAAAGCAAATAAATGATGAGTGAAAAAAATTCATGGAAAATGAGGTCTGAAATGTCATTTTTTTTACCTATATAGGAAAAATCATCTTTTGCACTATTCGTTTGAAAATATATATTATATGCATAGTTTAATAAAAAATAGAAAATATCTAAATGTCAAACATATATTAACTTGAAAGGTTGTTTTTAGACTTCTCCCCAGCATAGTAAAAGGGAAAGAACATAGTTATTTAGTTAAAACGTACTGGGCTTCAAATAGTGGTTCTAGTAAAAACTAGCATTGTCACTCCAGGAAATTTACATAACCTATTCTAGACACATTTTATCCAATTGTAAAAGAGGAAGATGATTACCTAAGTTAAGGTCTTCCCTGACCACTCTGCTCCCCTCTCCTCCATGCTGCTTTAACAGTATGTACATTCCTATATAATATCACTGATCCCAGGATATTATCATTGGAATTGTGAGTTTGGTAGGTACAGAGTTCTCAAGCATCAAAAACTGAATTTAATTTGTATCACGATAGACATTTTACCTGATTACCTAGAACTTAATGAGCATAAAGTCAAATAATTTCAATCAATTCAGTTTTCTTGCTCAGGACTAAATTTTCTACTTCTGTTCCATGTCCTCTGATTTGCAGCAGACTTTGGCCTGAGTGTTTTAGAGAGCTGATAGGAGAGTGGGGTGACCCTCAGGGACTTCCCTTAGGTTCTGCTGAAGTATACAACATGCATGCCATGATTCACATAGCAAGAGCAGGTTTGGTATAATGTTGTGTGTCAGAAATGTTATAGGAGTTGGCTGCAAAATAGGTAGCGTATGTGAAAGTGGGAAGTATGTGGTACACAGGTAAGGGATGATGTGTATCAGAGTTGAATTTTGATGAGCAGGAGAGTACCTAAAAGTTTGGGCACATAAACCTAAAATTAAAGGAAACTCCAATTTTGAGAGCGTGACAGTACCATGGAGTGACACAAAATGTGGTCCTAGTAATAATTGTTTCAGGCCATGGATCTTAGTAGTTGTAACCTTGTAAGTATCTAGCATATGAACTTACTGCAATCCACAGAAAATGATTCATTCTGTAGCCTCTGGATAATAAAAGACCTAGAATTGACTTTGAAGTGGTGGATCTTATCATAAATTAAATTCTTCTGATCAGGTAGCTTTTGGTCACTCAGAATTCACTTTGAATGTATTCTATTGAAAGTTCCTGTAAAATACTGAAACCTGGGTGATCACTGTAACCTCAAAAAACTTGTGTGCTGAATAAAATCGCAGATTTAGCAATTTTCCTCATTGTTCCACAATCACAGACACATCATATAGAGAAAGGCAGCAAATACCAGACGAGTCCATTTCTCCTTTTGGCTCTTCAATCAGGTTGGCATTTTGTAAACCATCAGTTTTCTAGGGAGGCCCCTCAAGAACTCATTCTGTTCTGAAGATGTATCCCCAGTTGATGTTCATTCAACGTGTTCCTGAAACAAAATGTGACAGGAGACACAAGTAGAAAGAAAAGGGAGAAGACAAGACAGAAAGACTTGGCTGTTTAGGAAAATCTTTTTCATTTAAAAGGACCATTGGAATCAGATTTGCTTTTCCACTGGCCTACCAAACCCAATCATATTTGCAAAATTTATATCTCTCTTCCAAATTAGCATCAACAATAATAAATGCAAAGTGTACAAAATCCCTGTGTAATTGGCAGGTTATGCTGAATCTCCACAATACTTTATATCAGTTAACTTTTGCTATACAATAAACCACCTAAAACTAAGTGGTGTAAAACCACATCATGTAATAGTATTATTAGTAATGATTTGGTGGGTTGGTTGGAGGATGGCTGATCTAGAACGGGCACAGCAGGTGACTCTGCTGAGGCAGTGCTTCTCCAATTGTTTTTTGTTTTGTTTTGTTTTTTTAACATCTTTATTGGAGTATAATTGCTTTACAATGGTGTGTTAGTTTCTGCTTTATAACAAAGTGAATCAGTTATACGTATACATATGTCCCCATATCTCTTCCCTCTTGTGTCTCCCTCCCTCCCACCCCTCTAGGTGGTCACAAAGCACCGAGCTGACCTCCCTGTGCTATGCGGCTGCTTTCCACTAGCTATCTATTTTACGTTTGGTAGTGTATATATGTCCATGCCACTCTCTCACTTTGTCCCAGCTTACCCTTCCCCCTCCCCGTATCCTCAAGTCCATTCTCTAGTAGGTCTGTGTCTTTATTCCTGTCTTGCCCCTAGGTTCTTCATGACCAGTTGTTTTTTGTTTGTTTGTTTGGTTTTTTTAGATTCCATATATACGTGTTAGCATACGGTATTTGTTTTTCTCTTTCTGACTTACTTCACTCTGTATGACAGACTCTAGGTCCATCCATCTCACTACAAATAACTCAATTTCATTTCTTTTTATGGCTGAGTAATATTCCATTGTATATATGTGCCACATCTTCTTTATCCATTCGTCTGTTGATGGACAGATTGCCAACAAACTCATGAAAGAATGCTCAACATCACTAATTATTAGAGAAATGCAAGTCAAAACTACAATGAGATATCATCTCACACTGGTCAGAATGGCCATCATCAAAAAATCTACAAACAACAAATGCTGGAAAGGGTGTGGAGAAAAGGGAACCCTCTTGCTCTGTTGGTGGGAATGTAAATTGATACAGCCACTATGGAGAACAGTATGCAGGTTCCTTAAAGAACTAAAAATAGAACTACCATACGACCCCGCAATCCCACTACTGGGCATATACCCTGAGAAAACCATAATTCAAAAAGAGTCCTTTACCAAAATGTTCATTGCAGCTCTATTTACAATAGTCTCCAATTGTTTTTAATCATCCTTCTGAGATGAGCAGAGCAGCCCAGGTGTGTTGAACTTCTCACAGGGATGGCAGAAGTGAGAGAGGGCAAGTGGAACACATGCGGCTTCTTAAAGTCTCCGCTTGGTACTGACACACTGTGACTTCCTTCTTATTCTATTGGTCAAAGCAAGGCACAAGACAAAGCCCCAAATCAAACGATAGGGAAATGTATTCCACTTTTATTGGAGGACCTCCAAATTACACACCAAAGGGCATAGATTCAGGAGAGGTGAGAAATCAAATTAG
This sequence comes from Eubalaena glacialis, assembly GCF_028564815.1. Lineage (NCBI taxonomy): Eukaryota > Metazoa > Chordata > Mammalia > Artiodactyla > Balaenidae > Eubalaena > Eubalaena glacialis. The sequence goes on along the minus strand of NC_083729.1, from coordinate 4,357,724 downwards.
TGTCGGTAATGAGACCTAGAATATTCTTATGTGACAAAATGGTACATGATCATCAAAAAAGAGCACTAATCATAAGTAAGTCTTCCAACTAAGGAAATGTATCCTAACACTTTGGGAAACCTCATCACAATCAGCTCAGGAAGCCACAGAGGAACGGGCGAGGTGGTGGTGAAAGTCGGGCGGCAGTCTCTGATACAGATGCAGAGAATTTTGCAGGAAAGGAAAACAAAAACCCAACAGACAAAAAACAGCAGCCTCACAACACTTGTGACAGTTCCAGGGAAAGATCTCGTTATTTTGTGACACGGTTAGTGGAAAATAGTCAGGAGTTGAGGCCATCTGAAAGACAGGGCAGCTGTGGAAGGGAATTCACCATTAGTGACATCAGGGATCAAAAAGCTTTGTGGTCTTTCCAGCAGGTGAGTGTAGCAGTGCAGAAAGAATAGAAGAGGCAAGCTCATATGGAGATGGCAGGCAGGCAGACGGCTTCAGGCGAGTTTGCTATTTATACTTGTTTAGCCCATGCTGTATGGCAGGCAGTTTATATGTTATTTCTCAAGTTCCTCAAAAACACTTTGAGGCGAGCATTCTTACTCCATTTTAGAAGTGATGCTGCAGGAGCCCATTGCAGGGCTGAGTAACTTAGAACCACGAACCTGTTAGGCTGTAAAGCAAATGCAAATTCATATGAATTTGATTCCAAAGCTCATGGTTGGATTCAGTGTCAGAGCCCTAGACACAGAACAAGAGGGGCTATCGCTCTGTTCTGAATGTTTGTATCCCCCCCAAATTCCTATGTTGCCATCCTAATCCCCAATGTGATGGTAGTAGGAGGTGAGGCCTTTGGGAAGTGATTATGTCATGAGGGCGGAGCCTTCATGAATGGAGTTACCGCTCTTATAAAAGAGACCTCAGACCCCCCTTACCCCTTTCACATGGTGAGGACACAGCGAGAAGACTGTGACCCAGAAGAGGGCCCTTTTATGTTCACAATCATGTCTTCTGTTGAAATATTGAAAAAAGTATGCTTGCCTTTTTTTCTTGTTTTATTGCATTTACTAGGTCTTCCAGTACCATGTTGAATAAAAGTGTTTATAGCAGACATCCTTGCCTTGTTTCTGATTTTTGGAAGAATGTGTCCAGTCTCTAACATTAAGGATGTTGTTATTTATAGGTTCTTTGTTCTTGCCCTTTATCAATTTGAGGAATTTTCTATTCCTGTTTCTTAAGAGGGTGTGGATTTTGTCAAACATTTTTTTTTTTACATCAATGGTTATAATCATATTTTTCTCTTTTATATTCTGTTAAGATTGTAAATTACACAGATTGGTCAAATCTTGTATTACTGGAATAAACTCTACTAGATCATAATACATTATTGATGTTTTAAATTACTGGCTATATATTAGATTTTTTGTTATATTTATTAGGGTGAGGCTATTTTTATAACAAAATGCCTCAAAGATACAGTGGCTTTAAGAATAGTGGATTTATTTTTCTCTTACGTAGTAGTTAGGTGGACGTCTTAGGCTGGGAGGCTGGGTTGAGTTTTGTGTGTTGCAGGAAGTCACCTGCATGTGGTCCAAGTCTCCCTTCCAGCATCCAGGATGGCAATACTCTCACTCACATGATTGAACCTGAGTTGCCTCTATATCCAGGTTCCCCACATCTGGGTTGCATTCAATTGAAAAAAGTAAAAGTGGAAGAACATGAAAGAGATATAAATTTGCAGTGGTAAGTCACAAGGGTCATAGTGGTATACATCATATATGTTTAAATTTTATTGAAAATTTAATCTTTTCCATATATATCTACAGAGGAGATTGGAGAGTGAAATGTAATCATGTGTACAGGAAGAAGGGAAAAACAAATTTTGGTGGACAGGTAACAGTATCTGAAACACTATTCTCTGCCCTTGTTCTCTTAATTTTATTGTATTATGCCCATAGCACGTTGCCTGTGTAATAGACATATATATTTTTTTAATTTATAAAGGCTCTAATGACTTGAAATTTGATTATTTAAATCATTTAAACTCTCCTTATATTTTTCTTCCTTATCATTTTGTGAGAAGCATATATTAAAATATTTAAATAAAAATATAGATATATTTATTTCTCTATAAATTTCTGTTGTCACTTTATAAAGTTTAAGTCTATATTGTTTCAGGCATATACGTTCTTAGCAGTTATAACTTCTTTTTTTTTACCAATATAAAATGCTCCTATTTGTCACTGATGTATTTTAGGTTTTGCTAAAACAGAAGGATTAAATAAGACCTAGAATCTCACAAAATAATGCCTAAAGAGTCCAGGCTTCAGTTAAAAATCACAGGTCATATGAAGTACCTAAAAGATCTCAAACTGAATGAGAAAAAGACAATGAATACACGTGGGAAAAAAAGAAAGAGATAATGTTAGAATTATCTGATCAAGATGTTAACGTAGCCATCATTAAAATACTTTGATGACCGATTAGAAACATGCTTGAAAAACACGAAAAAATAGAACCTCAATAAGAAATAGAAAGTCTCAGAAAAAAAAAAGTTGAAGATATAAAGGAGAGCCAGATGGAAATCCAGAAAGTTTTAATTTTTCATTTTTCAAACCAATAACTGAAACATTTTTAAATGAAAGTCCTTAAGTTTGTAATGTACATCCCAAAAATAAGTAAAAGGATTTCTACTATTTTAAGAATACACATCTCTCTTCTATCATTTGCAGAATTTTCCTCCTTTTGTTATAACATGTGGTAACTCTGCATTTAAACATATATTAAACTGGCTACAGAGTTTTGGTTTCTAAAAGATGGATAATTGGCATAGATGCTAGAACTCCATTCTTTAAAATTAACCTTGGAGAAACTAAAAAAACACAAAGAAGAGAAAGAGGCTGTTACCTGGTATACTTGTGGAGACATCACACCCACCGAGAGTTTAGTAACAAGATCAGAGGAGGGACTTGGAATTCTTTCACCATGTTACTGTTGCCTCTGCCCTGTGACACTGAGAGCAACTTTGCCTACCTTTTGCCACTGAAGGCAGAAATCAGCAGCAGTAACTCACAGTGGAACTCTTCCCTTTCTTCTCTCGCTCTCTTTCTTTTTATAATTTGTTTTCTTTCTAATTTTACCTCTGGGTTGATATTGCAACCTCATTAATTAATTCAGAATTTTTTTCAACTTTAACTAGTTTGGGTAGGCAGAATTCTGCAACCCCTCAAAAAGTTGCAAAACACTTCTTTCAACTAATCTCTTGATTGCCTGGTAAAGAGCTTTATTATTTTCCTGGTTTCCTAACCCTAACCTTAACCCTACTGATATTACAAGTCTTCTCTTCCAGAATTCTTCTCATTAAATGAACTGCATTTTTACCCTATAATATCCCTGTATGACTGAAGGGTCAGATAGCTAATCTTCTAGCTGTCAATTTACATTCAATCAAAACTAGCATAATTATTGCTTTTTTTAAAATTCCATTGACAATTTTTTAAGTGCCTGAGGTATTTCTTGTAGCCTTTGTTCTAGGCACTGAAAGTACAAAGGTAAGCAAAACAGACACAGTCTTTACCCAAGCAGACTGACAGCCCAGCTGGGGAGACTGACAATCAGTAGTTCAAGAAAATTATACTGAGGAGTCTAAGGAAGAGTGCTTGGGAGGCAGAAGGAAGAGAGTGTGAGATTTTGCACACACTCTACCCTCTTGGTGTTTTATAGTCTATTCTTTATCCCTTGGTCTATCCTCAAATATTATCATATGCTGCATTTTCCCTTGTACCTTTCTTTTTCTTTTTCAACCCATGTTAATATTTTTAGACTCAGAATTTCGAATTGAAAGGACCTGGAGAAATTTTCCTCATTTGAGAGTAGCAGAGATGCCAAAAGAATCAAGTGACTTGCTCCAAATTTCCCTGACTACGCAAAGGCAGACTGACTTCGTAGTTCCCCCAGTCTCCTGCCCCTGCCACTGTTCTTGGTCTCCTGTCTCGGAGCACTGGTGAAGTATAATCTGGCTTACCTATTTATTTATTTGCCACTTATTATTACTGCCCTGTACAGTTAGTTATCCATCATGTGTACATCCCTCAGTTGTACCAGAAGTGTCTTGAACACAAGAACATTCTTCTTTTCTTCTCTTCAATGTACCCAGCTGCCAGAGAATCTCTTACCCCCTTCTGGGGCTTTTCTAGCTTTCAGAAAGGTTTGGATTTGCTTCCAGGTTTAGTACTTACTTGGGCAAAGGATTTACCCTTTTGAGTCCCAGTTTCCTCATCTGTAAAATAGAGATAATAAAAGAACTTACCTTATTTATTTATTTACAAATGAGATCATACATGTAAAGTTCATGGTTCAATGCCAGGCATTCTAGAAGTGTTCAATGATTAGCAGGGAATTCTGTTGATGCCTTTTAATTCCCTCCTTTGTTCATTCAATTCCTTTCACAAGGAATGCCCTCCAATTTCACATGTTATCTTGTGATTAAAACCTGACATTTTTCTACCCAATCCTCCTGGTTGCAATTAATGATAACTTTCTTACTACTCACACCACATTTTTCTTGAACTTTTATTAATTCACAGCGTTTATTCTGCTTTATCTGTGTCATCTACCTACACTAAATTGTGAGGAATTCAAGGTCAGAACATGTAAACTGTGTCTCTCAATATTACTTTAGCATCTACTTAATATTTTTCACAGAATAAGTACTAAATACATACTTCCATAATAATAACATATTATATAATTCATTCATTTAATTATCCATGAAACATTTTTAGAATATTTACATTGTTCCACTTTCTGTACTGTTGCTCAGCACAGAATTAGGAACATAAAAGGATCCTGATCAACTGTTTTCTTTAAATAAATAAATGGTAGAATTAATAATAAAGCCAAATTGTGCAGGCTCAACTTGGTAGCTAACTGTCAAGCCCAGATCTTGGTCTGAAAGGTGAAAGTGGTTCAAGATTCTGAAGGCATCTAGATTTGACTTCCAACCTCCACACTCAGTGGAGCTGCCATGTCTGAGAACAGAGAAATCTCGCCACAACTCTCTGGATTGAGACATGAAATACTCATGGAAGATGAAGGCCTTTCACAGCTCATTCAAGTCCTTGCAAAGATCAGGGGAAGTTGCTTCGTTTGCAAATACTTTCTCCCATTCTGAGGGTTGTCTTTTCATCTTGTTTATGATTTCCTTTGCTGTGCAAGATTTTAAGTTTCATTAGGTCCCATTTGTTTATTTTTGTTTTTATTTCCATTTCTCTAGGAGGTGGGTCAAAAAGGATCTTGCTGTGATTTATGTCATAGAGTGTTCTGCCTATGTTTTCCTCTAAGAGTTTTATAGCGACTGGCCTTACATTTAGGTCTTTAATCCATTTTGAGTTTATCTTTGTGTATGGTGTTAGGGAGTGTTCTAATTTCATTCTTTTACATGTAGCTGTCCAGTTTCCCAGCACCACTTATTGAAGACGCTGTTTACTCTCCATTGTATATTCTTCCCTCCTTTATCAAACATAAGGTGACCATATGTGCATGGGTTTATCTCTGGGCTTTCTATCCTGTTCCACTGATCTATATTTCTGTTTTTGTGCCAGTACCATACTGTCTTGATTACTGTAGCTTTGTAGTATAATCTGAAGTCCAGGAGTCTGATTCCTCCAGCTCCATTTTTCTTTCTCAAGATTGCTTTGGTTATTCAGGGTCTTTTGTGTTTCCATACAAATTGTGAAATTTTTTGTTCTAGTTCTGTTAAAAATGCCATTGGTAGTTTGATAGGGATTGCATTGAATCTGACAAAGGATTAATCTCCAAAATTTACAAGCAGCTCATGCAGCTCAATATCAAAAAAACAAACAACCCAATCTAAAAATGGGCAGAAGACCTAAATAAGCATTTCTCCGTAGAAGATATACAGATTGCCAACAAGCACATGAGAGAACGCTCAGCATCACTAATCATTAGAGAAATGCAAATCAAAACTACAATGAGGTATCACCTCAAACCAGTTAGAATGGCCATCATCAAAAAATCTACAAACAGTAAATGCTGGAGAGGGTGTTGAGAAAAGGGAACCCTCTTGCACTGTTGGTAGGAATGTAAATTGATACAACCACTATGGAGAAAAGTATGGAGGTTCGTTAAAAAACTAAAAATAGAACTACCATACAACCCAGCAATCCCACTACTGGGCATATACCCTGAGAAAACCATAATTCAAAAAGAGTCATGTACCACAATATTCATTGCAGCGCTGTTTACAATAGCCAGGACATGGAAGCAACCAAGTGTCCATCGACAGATGAATGGATAAAGAAGATGTGGCACATATATACAATGGAATATTACTCAGCCATAAAAAGAAACAAAATTGAACTATTTGTAGTGAGGTGGATGGACCTGGAGTCTATCATAAAGAGTGAAGTAAGTCAGAAGGAGAAAAACAAATACTGTATGCTAACACATATATATGGAATCTAAAAATCTAAAAAAAAAAAAAAAAAAAATGGTTATGAAGAACCTTGGGGCAGAACAAGAATAAAGACACAGATGTAGACAATAGACTTGAGGACATGGGGAGGTGGAAGGGTAAGCTGGGATGAAGTGAGAGAGTGACATTGACTTATATATACTACTAAATGTAAAATAGATAGCTAGTGGGAAGCAGCCGCACAGCACAGGGAGATCAGCTCAGTGTTTTGTGACCACCTAGAGGGGTGGGATAGGGAGGGTGGGAGGGAGACGCAAGAGGGAGGAGATATGGGGATATATGTATATGTATAGCTGATTCACTTTGTTATTAAGCAGAAACTAACACACCATTGTAAAGCAATTATACTCCAATAAAGATGTTAAAAAAAAAATCAGGGGAAGTAAGCTGGTTACTGCCCTTGTGATGATATATACCCTTCTTACCATAGAGACACACATTGTCTGTACTAGCCTATTCAGATCTTTTTATGAACATTAAATTGTTCTCCCTCTATAAATGCTAAATCCTCCTGGCTGGAGAGAAAAACCGTAAATCACCAAAACAAACCAGGAAAATAGAAGAAAAAGAGAAAGAACTCTTCCTTTAATGTCTTAAAACACCTTCTTGTATTTCACCTCTGTGGTCTGTTTCTGTTTTTGAGTTCAGCTTTGGTTATAGACCCATGAGGTATTGGTTTTATAGTTTTTGCTAAACCCTGTGTCAACCTTTGCAGGCCCAGACATCAGCATGATTTAAGTAGAGAATTAGTCTGGTAAGCATATCATCAACTTAGGCTCAAGAATAAATATCAAGGGGAGTAGCCCTATAAAAAGCAAATTGCTTTTAACTGCCTAAAGAAGTCTATACAGAACAGACTTTTTTGTACATCTGTAAAGACTCTTTTTCTCTGTTTATCTTATTCCATTTTCTGTTACATGACTTTCTCACAGCTTTTTATGATGGGCATATGTGTATATTTAAAATGTGCTAACGCATACTTAAACACCCCAATGTGTTACATTGTGGTATGCATTCAAACTTCCATTAAAATAGTGACTACAAAAGGCTAACTACTAAAAAAGTCCCAAATTCAGAATTAGCTAAGTCTTGTTGAACTAAAGTTCTCTTCTGGCAGTAAACAAGAAATATTCCAGGAAAATATTAATGTTTGCAGGATCTTCCCCTGCCAGCTGAATGAGCCTTTCCCTTTGTTCCTTTGACTTACAGAAGCTGAAAATGAAGGACACATTTCAAGGCAGACAATTGACAATAGTGCCCATGATAAGCCTTTGTCTCAGAAAGCCTTTCTAGGTTATGTCTTGGCCACATTCTTCTCATGTGTATACACTGGGCTTCCTCAGAAAGCAGTGATGTCAGGATGACCTTGGCCTTCTTTTGTCTTTGCATCCTTGCCTCTCAGCTAAGACTTCATCCCCAGTTGCTGAGATGAGGTTTCAGCAGCATCAGGGAACAGAACGGCAAGGCTGAGAGGAAGACCCTTTGCCTGTTTTTGTTAGGAAGAGGCAGCGAAGAAATTAACTTCCTCACTTGTAGAGTGCAAATGATAATGGTGACTTACATCAGGGTGTTGTTATGAAGAATAACTAGGAAAGGATGGTACATTCAATGAGAAATGTTTATTAATTAAATGATGACAAATGTTGCTTAGAAACTAGCAATTTTTTTCTTGGTTGGCAGGACAATGGGTCATTTTCTTTTTTCTTCTCTTGGTTTTGCAAGATTCATTACCAGCAAGGAAATATGTGACTCCTCCTTTCGTCAATTTATTTTTCTAGCCCCATGAAATGCGGCTCTCAATGGCAGTGGCCAACTACATAATCAAACTTATATTGTATGAAAGAAGGCCCTTCAATGCCAAAGACAAGCACGCAGGGCTCCATGGAAACCCAAAGGAGGGTAGAGCACTTGTCTCCATGATGCCTGGCAATAGCCTTCGTGGCAGGGAGCCATCTGACGTAGTAGTTCACAGCCAAAGTACCAACATTCTCTTAACTGCAGGGTGGGAAATGGAAAATCACAGCACACAAGATTTCATTGTAATGTAGTAGACCTGGCCCCATTTGTCAGAGGCTAAGGTGCTGGTGTTATTGACAGTATTGAAACAGTGTGAGAATTTCATTTACAAAGGGAATGCAGATCTAGCCAACACCTGAGGCTCAGAGAGTGCCTCACAGCCCAGACCCAGGCTCCCAGGGAGCAGGAGTCAATGTCCCGCATGGGGTAGAGACTCAATCATCGAAAGTGCTTTCCTGGGCCACCATTTTTCTCTCTGCAATAGCACCTTTCTTGTTCTCTTGGCTTCACTGTCTCACTGTCTGAACCTCTGTTGATCAACTACTCTTTACTGAGGGCCTCCTAGGAGTCGGGCACTCACTGCACGAGCTCCAGCCAACATTTGCAGAGTGGTCCAGGGTCTTCTATTTATGCAACCACTTGCTTCATTCATGTCATTCCCTCCTGTTGCTCCTCCACTGTTTCTTCTCCAATTCTTCTCATTCTTCTTAAGCTTGATTGTTTTGTTTTTCTGGCTCTGGCCACTGATTCTCAGTTTCCTAAATTTGGCTGCTACTTTCGTATTCAATGCAAACAAGGAGAATATAAATCTCCAGGGGTTCCCTCAAGAGTGGTCCCAGCCATTGGAGGCCAAAAGGGAAGGTGGAATAACCAATTCATTGGCCACCATGAGAAACTGAGGCTGGTGAGTTTCCCTCCCAGGACACCCACCTCCTTAATTTTTCAAAGAAGTCTACTTTGGGTACCAGAGATTTTCTCCCATGGCTCCATCATAAGGGAAGCTCAGAGTTTTCAGGAACCATACTTCGCATTTTTCAGTCTAGTTTCCTGAAACATTTAAGCAATTTTCATAGGTCTGGATATTAGTAGGAGACCTGGGAATCCTGGTAGACATAGTTTCATAGGAATACAGATTATGACTCATTTGAGGCAGAACAGAAGGTTTGGGAAGGTGAGGCAGGGAGGAGAAATTATGGAAAGAAAATTTCATTCATAACTGAGAAATAAAACTATTCTTTACCTTTCCCGGAAAAAGCAGTACGGCACAATGGAGAGACCATAGGCTGAAGCATTAAACCCGTGTTCAGATCTGACATGGCAATTTGGTAGTGCTCTGAGCCTGAGCTTCTTTACCTTACCTTTCAGAAGCTAAAATATACCCTATGACATTGTAGCATGAAATAAATTCGCATGTACAAGGCATCTGACCCATCACAGAGACTCAGTAAGGACTCAATCCCTTTTTCCTCCTTCAGATTCTTACAAGATTAAGATTACATTTTTCAGAATATGTGGATGTCTGTATCTTTGGTTTTCTCATGATTTGCTCTGTTTATTCAACCTGAACTTTGGGTTTAAACTTTTATTATTTGACTAGGCTTTCCTCCTCTAAACAAACACATCATTAAGAAAAACAAATGTTCAGTGGTTTTAGTGTGATTATTAATAAATTAATATTAATATTCACATGGGGATTAAGAGGGAATAACACGGGCCTAACACTGATCCATACTTGATTACCCATTATGCTTCCATGCCAAAGATAAAGAGGATCTAGGGAAATCCTTCCTCTCCCTTGGAAAGTTTATTAAAATGATAAATGAGGCTTTGGTGGCAGTTATGCATCTATAAAGTATTCTCTTGTGGACAAACTCCACCCCTGCTTGTTAGGGAGCTTTCTGACTAGGAGATCTGGCATTAATGCCAGCAAATCAGGATTGGGTTGTCAAGGTTACAGAGACTCCTGGATTCCTGGACACCAAATATTCCAAAACTACCACCAGGTATATCATAAGTATTAGATATTCTGAAACCTGCTTTTGCATGGGTCATTTTCTTGGGATTTATCTCAAGAGAAACAGTCAATATATTAATTTTCCTAATGGAACTCAGCACTGACAAGGAGTAATGAGGAGGCTTCATAATGACCTCATTTTCCATCTGTCCCAGACACCGCTGACGATACTCACATTGTATTCACAGGACTAGTTAAAACCAGGAAGCAGCACTCTTGACTGGACTGTCTTTCATCTTATCAGAAGCAGGAAGACTTTGTTCAGAATTCAGTATTATAAACTTGGGAGTTTACAGTCTGTATCTATTATTTGAAGCCACAGAAATTGATGAGAAATGGATGAAAGCACCTAGGAGGAAAATATGGATAGACAAAAGATAAAGAAAAAAAAAAAAAAGATACATGGATGCGTTTTGGAGAAACCCTGGGCCCCCCGGTTTCGGCATATTTAAAAGATATAATATGCTTTCTCTTTCTACATTCTTCTATAACCTACTGCCAAAATTCGAAGTGCTCAAGTCAGAGGTGCTTACGTTATGCTTACGTTTATGCTTCCAACACCTGCCCTGCTTAAAGAAAGTTGAGAATTTGTGCGTACCTTTGTCAAGCTTTTATATCATTAAACATCTCTAAGCAGATTTTACAATCTAATAGAAGACGATAAAATTTACCTGTGGGTTTGTTGAAAGGATTAAATTAAGACACACTATGTGAAAATGCTAGCGCAGTTCCTGGCATGGTATAGCTGATTGAGACTTGTATTTTAGTTATAAAATTGTAACTTCAGAGGCTTCTTCACTTTCCGGTCCACGTAGTTGAATAAAATAGCTGTTTAGTAGAGGGTCTGGATATCTCAAATGAAGAGGTGTTTTCTTCTATTAACTTGTGGAAACACCTATCATACTAAGTGCGATGACAGTAATGGGAGATGGGCAGGTACAGTAGGTGACAAGGGAGTTGAAAGGTGAACGTATTGGTGAGAGCAGCTATAGGACCCCTGGAGACTCATCAAACCCCGAATTTGTGCTATTGTTTTGTGTTCAAAAGTCTCACAAATTGACCCAAATCTACTTTTTATCTGCAGACCATGAGGTGGATTTAAATAGTGACATTGTTATCTATATCATTTCTTCTGTTTGAAATCTACTTCTATACCCACCTGTGGTCCCAAATTCCTGCTATATAAATATTGTCCAGGATCTGCTCAAATGTTTTCTCTCTAAGTAGCTGTCCTGATCACATATGGAAATCAACTCTCTGTACTGTAAGCTTGTCTAAATGTGTGTGTGTGTGTGTGTGTGTGTGCGTGTGTGTTGCATTTAAAGGGTACTTATCCTATAATGCCTAGCAGTATAATTTACCTACACAATCTCTAGTAATAGATAGCAATCCCTTAAATTTTTACCAATTTTGACTAATTTTTAGAAATACATAATGTGGGAGAAAAACAAAAAGGGAATTTGCAAACAAAAAAACTGGTTCCAGGTTAAGGTAGTCTGTTTGGAAAGGCTATGAACCTTATAAACCAGGGTTCAAATTCCAGCTCCATTTGTAAAAAAGAACTATTATATGTTATCTCTTTGAGACTAAGTTTCCTCATATATAACAATGTAATAATATATATCTTGCTGGATGATTGCAATGATTATATATGATAATGCATATAAAGCCCCGGGGAACTAGCAGACACAATGAAAGGTAGCTGTTACTATTCCACTTACTGAGGCATGAGGCTAGAGATTAGATCTTGTCAAATGTGTGCTGTCTCAGAAAATTTATAGGTTAGCTCTTGAAATTATCGTAGGGAACTCATTGAGAAACCTGCATCCCACATGGGGTAAGTCATGGATCCAAAGTTAGCCCATGCTGTAGTTTGTCTAAGACAAGATGTGAACCTGGGTCTGGACCCCACCCCTGCCTTGGTGCAATGCGGCTTCTCTGGGAGGTTTTATCAAGTCAAGAGCAGAAGATGAGAAGGTTCCTGGACACGCTAAAACAGCCATGTCCTAAATCAAGCACACTTTCATTTTCACAGTCACAAATGCTCAGGAATGCAGGACGTGTGGTCTTATGCCCAAAGTAAACTAAAGGCATCTTGTGTGCTAACAAAGCCTAAAACCTATCAGAATTTTGAACTCTGAAGAAACAGCACAGTGCCTATGGGCACAGTAACATTCTTTTTTTGAATTTTGTTTATTTTTTTTATACAGCAGGTTCTTATTAGTCATCAATTTTATACACATCAGTGTATACATGTCAATCCCAATCCCCAATTCATCACACCACCAACCCCCCCCCCACAGCTTTCCCCCTTGGTGTCCATACGTTTGTTCTCTACATCTGTGTCTCAATTTCTGCCCTGCAAACCGGTTCATCTGTACCATTTTTCTAGGTTCCACATATATGCGTTAATATACGATATTTGTTTTTCTCTTTCTGACTTACTTCACTCTGTATGACAGTCTCTAGATCCATCCACGTCTCTACAAATGACCCAATTTCGTTCCTTTTTATGGCTAATGTTCCACTGTATATATGTACCACATCTTCTTCATCCATTCGTCTGTCAATGGGCATTTAGGTGGCTTCCATGGCCTGGCTATTGTAAATAGTGCTGCAATGAACATTGGGGTGCATGTGTCCTTTTGAATTATGGTCTTCTCTGGGTATATGCCCAGTAGTAGGATTGCTGGGTCATATGGTAATTCTATTTTTAGTTTCTTAAGGAACCTCCATACTGTTCTCCATAGTGGCTGTATCAATTTACATTCCCACCAACAGTGCAAGAGGGTTCCCTTTTCTCCACAACCTCTCCAGCATTTGTTGTCTGATTTTCTGATGATGCCCATTCTAACGGGTGTGAGGTGATACCTCATTGTAGTTTTGATTTCCATTTCTCTAATTAGTGATGTTGAGCAGGTTTTCACGTGCTTCTTGGCCATCTGCATGTCTTCTTTGTAGAAATGTCTATTTAGGTCTTCTGCCCATTTTTGGATTGGGTTGTTTGTTTTTTAAATATTGAGCTGCATGAGCTGTTTATATATTTTGGAGATTAATCCTTTGTCCATTGATTCATTTGCAAATATTTTCTCCCATTCTGAGGGTTGTCTTTTTGTCTTGTTTATGCTTTCCTTTGCTGTGCAAAAGCTTTGAAGTTTCATTAGGTCCCATTTGTTTATTTTTGTTTTTATTTCCATTACTCTAGGAGGTGGATCAGAAAAGATCTTGCTGTGATTTATGTCAAAGAGTGTTCTTCCTATGTTTTCCTCTAAGAGTTTTATAGTGACCAGTCTTACATTTAGGTCTCTAATCCATTTTGAGTTTATTTTTGTGTATGGTGTTATAGAATGTTCTAATTTCAGTCTTTTACATGTAGCTGTCCAATTTTCCCAGCACCACTTATTGAAGAGACTGTCTTTTCTCCATTGTATATCCTTGCCTCCTTTGTCATAGATTAGTTGACCATAGGTTCGTGGGTTTACCTCTGGGCTTTCTATCCTGTTCCATTGATGTATGTTTCTGTTTTGGGGCTAGTGTCATATTGTCTTGATTACTGTAGCTTTGTAGTATAGTCTGAAGTCAGGGAGTCTGACTCTTCCAGCCCCGTTTTTTTTCCCTCAAGACTGCTTTGGCTATTCAATGTCTTTTGTGTCTCCATACAAATTTTAAGATTTTTTTTTCTAGTTCCGTAAAAAATGCCATTGGTAATTTGATAGGGATTGCATTGAATCTGTAGATTGCTTTGGGTAGTATAGTCATTTTCATAATATTGATTCTTCTAAGAACATGGTATATCTCTCCATCTGTTGGTATCATCTTTAATTTCTTTCATCAGTGTCTTATAGTTTTCTGCATACAGGTCTTTTGTCTCCCTAGGTAGGTTTATTTCTAGGTATTTTATTCTTTTTGTTGCAATGGTAAATGGGAGTGTTTCCTTAATTTCTCTTTCAGATTTTTCATCATTAGTGTATAGGAATGCAAGAGATTTCTGTGCATTAATTTTGTATCCTGCAACTTTACCAAATTCATTGATTAGTTCTAGTGGTTTTCTGGTGGCATCTTTAGGATTCTCTATTTATAGTATCATTTCATCTGCAAACAGTGACAGTTTTACTTCTTTTTTTTCCACTTTGTATTCCTTTTATTTCTTTTTCTTCTCTGATTGCCGTGGCTAAAACTTCCAAAACTATGTTGAATAATAGTGGTGAGAGTGGACATCCTTGTCTTGTTCCTGATGTTAGAGGAAATGCTTTCAGTTTTTCACCATTGAGAATGATGTTTGCTGTGGATTTGTCGTATATGGCCTTTATTATGTTGAGGTAGGTTCCCTCTATGCCCACTTTCTGGAGAGTTTTTTATCATAAATGGGTGTTGAATTTTGTCAACAGCTTTTTCGGCATCTATTGAGATGATCATATGGTTTTTCTTCTTCAGTTTGTTAATATGGTTTATCACATTGATTGACTTACGTATATTGAAGAATCCTTGCATCCCTGGGATAAATCCCACTTGATCATGGTGTATGATCCTTTTAATGTGTTGTTGGATTCTGCTTGCTAGTATTTTGTTGAGGATTTTTGCATCTATATTCATCAGTGATACTAGTCTGTAATTTTCTTTTTTTGTAGTATCTTTGTCTGGTTTTGGTATCAGGGTGATGGAGGCCTCATAGAATGAGTTTGGAAGTGTTCCTTCCTCTGCAATTTTTCAGAAGATTTTGAAAAGGATGAGTGTTAACTCTTCTCTAAATGTTTGATAGAATTCACCTGTGAAGCCATCTGGTCCTGGACTTTTGTTTGTTGGAAGATTTTTAATCACAGTTTCAATTTCATTACTTGTGATTGGTGTGTTCATATTTTCTATTTCTTCCTGGTTCATTCTTGGAAGGTTATACCTTTCTAAGAATTTGTCCATTTCTTCCAGGTTGTCCATTTTATTGGCATAGAGTTGCTTGTAGTAGTCTCTTAGGATGCTTTGTATTTCTGCAGTGTCTGTTGTAACTTCTTTTTCACTTCTAATTTTATTGATTTGAGTCCTCTCCCTTTTTTTCTTGATGAGTGTGGCTAATGGTTTATCAATTTTGTTTATCTTCTCGAAGAACCAGCTTTTAGTTTTATTGATCTTTGCTATTGTTTTCTTTGTTTCTATTTCATTTATTTCTGCTCTGATCCTTATGACTTCTTTCCTTCTGCTAAATTTAGGTTTTGTTTGTTCTTCTTTCTCTAGTTCCTTTAGGTGTAAGGTTAGATTGTTTATTTGACATTTTTCTTGTTTCTTGAGGTAGGCTTGTATAGCTATAAACTTCCTTCTTAGAATTCCTTTTTCTGCATCCCATAGGTTTTGGATCATCGTGTTTTCACTGTAATTTGTCTCTAGGTATTTTTTGGTTTCCTCTTTGATTTCTTCAGTGATCCCTTGGTTATTTAGTAATGTATTGTTTAGCCTCCATGTGTTTCTGTTTTTTACGTTTTTTTCCCTGCAATTCATTTCTAATCTCATAGTGTTGTGGTCAGAAAAAATGCTTGATATGATTTCAATTTTTTAAAATTTACTGTGGCTTTATTTGTGACCCAAGATGTGATCTATCCTGGAGAATGTTCCATGCACACTTGAGAAGAAAGTGTAATCTGCTGTTTTTGGATGGAATGTCCTATAAATATCACATAAATCTATCTGGCCTATTGTGTCATTTAAAGCTTCTGTTTCCTTATTTCCTTTCATTTTGGATGATCTGTCCATTGGTGTAAGTGAGGTGTTGAAGTCCCCCACCATTATTGTGTTACTGTTGATTTCCTCTTTTATAGCTGTTAGCAGTTGCCTTATGTATTGAGGTGCTCCTCTATTGGGTGCATATATATTTATAATTCTTATATCTTCTTCTTGGATTGATCCCTTGATCATTATGTAGTGTCCTTCCTTGTCTCTTGTAACATTCTTTATTTTAAAGTCTATTTTATCTGATATGAGTATTGCTACTCCAGCTTTCTTTTGATTTCCATTTGCATGGAATATCTTTTTCCGTCCCCTCACTTTCAGTCTGTATGTGTCCCTAGGTCTGAAGTGGGTCTCTTGTAGACAGCATATAGATGGTTCTTCTTTTTGTATCCATTCAGCAAGCCTGTGTCTTTTGGTTGGAGCATTTAATCCATTTACGTTTAAGGTAATTATCAATATGTATGTTCCTATGACCATTTTCTTAACTGTTTTGGGTTTGTTTTTGTACGTCCTTTTCTAACCTAGTGTTTCCCACTTAGAGAAGTTCCTTTAGCATTTGTTGTAAAGCTGGTTTGGTGGTGCTGAATTGTCTTAGCTTTTGCTTGTCTGTAAAACTTTTGATTTCTCCATTGAATCTGAATGAGATCCTTGCCGGGTAGAGTAATCTTGGTTGTAGGTTCTTCCCTTTCATCACTTTAAGTATATCATGCAACTCCCTTCTGGCTTGTAAAGTTTCCGCTGAGAAATCAGCTGTTAACCTTATGGGAGTTCCCTTGTATGTTATTTGTCATTTTTCCCTTGCTGCTTTCAATAATTTTTCTTTGTCTTTAATTTTTGCCAATTTGATTACTATGTGTCTCGGCATGTTTCTCCTTGGGTTTATCCTGTATGGGATTCTCTGCACTTCCTGGACTTGGATGGCTATTTCCTTTCCCATGTTAGGGAAGTTTTCGACTATAATCTCTTCAAATATTTTCTCGGGTCCTTTCTCTCTCTCTTCTCCTTCTGGGACCCCTATAATGCGAATGTTGTTGCGTTTAATGTTGTCCCAGGGGTCTCTTAGGCTGTCTTCATTTCTTTTCATTCTTTTTTCTTTATTCTGTTCCACAGCAGTGAATTCCACCATTCTGTCTTCCAGATCACTTATCCGTTCTTCTGCCTCAGTTATTCTGCTATTGATTCCTTCAAGTGTAGTTTTCATTTCAGTTATTGTATTGTTCATCTCTGTTTGTTTGTTCTTTAATTCTTCTAGGTCTTTGTTAAACATTTCTTGAATCTTCTCGATCTTTGCCTCCATTCTTTTTCTGAGGTCCTGGATCATCTTCACTATTATTATTCTGAATTCTTTTTCTGGAAGGTCGCTTATCTCCACTTCATTTAGTTGTTTTTCTGGGGTTTTATCTTGTTCCTTCATCTGGTATGTAGCCCTCTGCTTTTTCATCTTGCCTATCTTTGTGAATGTGATTTTTGTTCCACTGGCTGCAGGACTGTAGTTCTTCTTGCTTCTGCTGTCTGCCCTCTGGTGGATGAGGCTATCTAAGAGGCTTGTGCAAGTTTCCTGATGAGAGGGACTGGTGGTGGGTAGAGCTGAGTGTTGCCCTGGTGGGCAGAGCTCAGTAAAACTTTAATCCACTTGACTGCTGATGGGTGGGGCTGGATTCCCTCCCTGTTGGTTGTTTGGCCTGAGGCAACCCAACACTGGAGCCTACCTGGGCTCTTTGGTGTGGCTAATGGCAGACTCTGGGAGTGCTCACGCCATGGAGTACTTCCCAGAACTTCTGCTGCCAGTGTCCTTGTCCCCACGGTGAGCCACAGTCACCCCTGCCTCTGCAGGAGACCCTCCAACACTAGCAGGTAGGTCTCGTTCAGTCTCCCCTGAGGTCACTGCTCCTTCCCCTGGGTCCCAATGCGCACACTACTTTGTGTGTGCCCTCCAAGAGTGGAGTCTCTGTTTTCCCCAGTCCTGTCGAGGTCCTGCAATCAAATCCCACTAGGCTTCAAAGTCTGATCCTCTAGGAATTCCTCCTCCTGTTGCCGGACCCCCAGGTTGGGAACCTGACGTGGGGCTCAGAACCTTCACTCCAGTGGGTGGTCTTCTGTGGTATAAGTGTTCTCCAGTCTGTGAGTCACCCACCCTGCAGTTATGGGATTTGATTTTACTGTGATTGTGCCCCTCCTACCTTCTCATTGTGGCTTCTCCTTTGTCTTTGGATGTGGGGTACATTTTTTGGTGAGTTCCAATGTCTTCCTGTCGATGATTGTCCAGCAGCTAGTTGTGATTCTGGTGTTCTCACAAGAGAGAGTGAGAGCACGTCCTTCTACTCTGCCATCTTGGTTCCTAATCTTCCACAGTAACATTCTTAAGTCCAAAGCAAGGATACCAAATTATGGTAATTTTAATTTTTTATATTTAATAAATGAATCCTTTAATCCACTCACAGAATATTTGCATAACAACTAATTTAAGAAGCAGTGTTTGTTGTTATAGGTTAAATTTTGTTCACCCCAAATTTGTATGTTGGAGTCCTAAGCCCCAGAACCTCAGAATGTGACTGTATTTGGAGAGAGGGTCTTTAAAGAGGTAATCAGGTTAAAATGAGGTCATGAGAGTGGACCCTGATCCTACCTCATTGGTGTCCTTATGAAAAAGGGAAATCTGGAGACAGACGCACAGAGTGAGGATAATGTGAGAACTCATGGGGAAGAAAACCATCTACAAACCAAGCAAAGAGGCCTCAGAAGAAACCACCCTGCTGATACCTTGATTTTTGTACTTCCAGCCTCCAGAATTATGAGAAATACATGTCTGTTGTTTATTAGATTCCCAACCTATGGTGGTTTCTTTCTTTCTTTTTCTTTTCCAGCAGCTGGAATAGACTAAAAGAGGTGAGTTCAACTTTTCCATCTCTTTGAGGGACTCCTGCTTCCTGCCTCACACTCTTCTGTGGAAGTTGTAAGACGAAATTGGCCTGCAGTGTGAAAAGACTGCACTCTTTGGAAGAATTTAAAGGTCATGTATGGCCTTTGAACTTTTGGAACTTTGCAAAGCAAGTATTTTTGTGTTTCTGGATCTCTATTGTGGAACCCTTTTCAAAAGAAGCAAAGTCA
This sequence comes from Eubalaena glacialis, assembly GCF_028564815.1. NCBI lineage: Eukaryota > Metazoa > Chordata > Mammalia > Artiodactyla > Balaenidae > Eubalaena > Eubalaena glacialis. Next base: position 4,338,603 of record NC_083729.1, on the reverse strand, counting down.
GTGGAAACCCCACACGTACAAGTTCTAACCTAAGCAGAAGGCTTGGCAGGCCATGTCATCTAAGAACAAAGCAGCCAGCATTCTCCCTCCAGAGACAGAACGCATTATTTCTATGACATGCTTGGTCTCCATATGCTCAGAGAAAAGGAGTGAATCTCCCATATGCCTCACCATTGGGCTGCTCTTGCCTAGGAGTACGGCTCTCCCCACAATGCAGATTTGAATGTTAAGTAACTTTAGGCTGCTTTAATGGAAATACCATATGGGAACAAAATGGTTGAAAACAAATGAATACCTTGATTATGTTGCTCTATTTTGGTGTTAATAAAAGCAATTGCCTCTAATCACTGATCAGTTTCTAACAATTTTGGGAAATCTGTTATTTATTTATTTATTTATTTATTTTTATTTATTTATTTATTTATTTTCTGAAGAATTCTCAAGCAATACCCATCATTTTCATTGTGGAAATTATATACTCATGAAAAAAATTAAATACCCCTAATTATGTGATATGGACATATTTTCCACATAAACACAGGCCTTTATTTCCTCTTTCAGTACCCAGAGCCAATACAATATGTAATTTGCTAGACTATTTGGCAACTAAGATTGATTAAGACCCTGCTGTTTGCAGTTAATATGGTGCATAACTTGAGTTTGAGGCCAGAAAATGAAATAGGGCTGATACTGAACTGTTCCTTTGTTTGAGGGAGTGAAAGTTTCATGGGACATTGTGCCTAGTTTGGTAGGATATTGTTACAGAAATGACAAAAAAGAAAAAATATTATTTTATTTAAGATTTGTATATTATATTCTTAGTTTTTACATTTGATTGCAAAGTTACCATTCTGAGGGAAAACATTAGGCTCAGTCCTGCAGAGAACTTAGTGGTGAGGCAAGCAGTGTGAGATCCCTACATCTGTCACCTGGTACCTGCCATGCCATGACCACAGATGACATCCCTCATCCTGCAGGGTGATGTTGTCAATGCTTGTTCTGGGGTACAAAGAAGACAAGGTGAGCTAGTGTCAAGATCAAGACAAACTCATTTAAGAAGACTGAACTAGAAGCAAATGAAAAATTACAGACAAAAATCAAAGAACTTAGAAACATTTACAAATCTTTGTTGAATGAATGAATGAGTGATATTATTCTTTTCTTCTGGAAGAGCTGTTATATAGCCCTTCAGATGGAATTATTAAGGAAGGAGAAAGTTCTGATGAGAGATAGGACAAGACTAGAGGAAGGCTATTCCCAGGGGCACCATCTCCTGTGCATGATTTAGTCTAGAAGATTTGCTCCCTGTCCCTTTAAACTTCCCAGTGTGGCGGGAGGTGATTAGGGCTCAATTTTCCAAATTGACTGGAGAGAAAGTGAATGGTCAGAGCAACCAATGTGGTGGGTCCTGTGCAGCTCTCCAGTCTGGCCCACGAAAGACCCTCTGTGACCATTGATGTCATGGGCCCTGCACTAAAGAGTGCAGTCCTTCAGAAGGTCAGGATTGTTAATCAGACCCTAGAAGATATTAACCAACATAGAGCAAAAGTAGTTAGGAAAGCTCAAAGGAACCTGAAGATTGTGCATTCATGTACCATACACCAAATACAAAGTAAGATGAAACCAAAATGAATGCATGGCTCTACTTACCAGTTGGAGGTTTGTCTCCAGTCCTCCAAGATAATGCATTAAAATCCATTATATAACAGGTAAGAGTGAGAAATAGAGATGGGAGATAGTATACCAGCAGTGGACACTTACCATTGAGGTAGAGGGAGATGAGCCCAAGAATTCGGAGTAAAAAGAGCACAGAGGGAATGGAAAGAATCCAGCAGCCAGCACGATAATCAACTCAGTGGCACTGTGGCCCGCGTTGATGCTACTAAAACTAAGCTTGATAGAGTAGTGCCAGTGCCACGCAGTTAGGAATCCATGCAACGCATAGCTCCAGTCTGAAACATACCAGTTTAGTTCCACTTCAAAAATATTTCAGTTGGATAGATTGGTTACCCATCTGGAAGGTTCTCAGGAAGAAATGGGAAAGCAGCAACCCTTTATCACCTTTGCAGTTGTCCAAGTCGAGAGAGCTCACCGTGTAAGCTTTGAATATCTGCCTGAGGCATGCCTCTGACCTTCATCCTGGTTCTGTGTTCAGCCAATCAGTGCACTAAACCCACTAGGCTAGATTATTCTGTACCTGAGTCAGCTTAGTTCAACTTAATTTTGAGGTGCCTCAAAGCACCAAAAGGTAAACCTCTCTCTCTGAGACCATGGGCCATTGGAATGCAGGAAGTTTCTTTCTAAAGACAGTGTGGAGAACGTTATTAGAAAGTAACTAACCCGTGACCACACCTATTTTCTTTGGGACCAGGGCTCCACCTCCTCTGAGGATCCACTGCAACGTAGGCAGGCGGTCCCATGGGAGAGCTGTCGTATGATGGGTTCCAGCCTCAGGTGGGATGAGAAGGCAGCGGAGGAGGTGGCTCTTGGGAGCCTTTACAACTCTAGGATTCTATAAATCTGTGGTAACCTAATCAAGAAACTTTTTTCTTTTTCCTTTTCTTTCTAACCACTTGGTTTTGTCAATAGCTTAAGCATTCCAGAATATAGCCCTGGACTCTTTTCCCTGCTTGGTTGCTAGGAATGGATCTGCTGAAAATCTTGGGTTAAAGGAAGGTGCTGGAAGTACCAGAATGGATTGTGGGTCAGTTGCAGAGTCCACTGAGGTTAGATGGAGACCGTTCATGGTCAGCAAGACCATGGAGCTGGTACCTCTATGGACCCAACGTTTTTTCACCTCCCCATCATATCATATGCGAATGATGATAGTGACAAGGACCCAGACGGTTACTCTTCACAGATATTTCTGTGCCAGGAGAGAGTAGGATGTGCAAGAATCATCAGACAAGCCCCACGAGGAATGACTTTAAACCACCACATAAATGCACTGATATAAAGATGCTCTGCTCCTTTGGTATCATCACAAGTGTGGAAAATAAGGCTAAGAGAATTTAAGTCGTTGGAACAGGTTCTGAGTGATGATAACTTTGGAAATCTTTATCCTGGAGGAGATGGGAATCTAAAACACTCAGCAGTCTCTCATACTCTGGGTTCTCTCCAGAGTCTCCGTCCATCAGAAATTATGGGTCTGTCTTTGGTATCCAGCTCTTTAGGCTGTCATGCTTGGGGAGGATTTTCCACCTATCTGACTAAAGAATCTCTTGTTTACAGGTTTCTCAGCATGACTCTTCTGTACACATTTTTTTGGACAATGCAACATTTTAAAAGACTCTCTTTAACAGAAAGAATGACTTGCATTTGTGGGTGTTTGCATTCTGAGGGAAGCCTGGAGACACGTGTTCTGAGGCTAGCACTCACCTAGCCGGCGTGAGTTTTCCTGTGGAGCTGGCCATGATCCCCAGACTCTGGGACTGTTCTCTGCCCAAGCATAGGAAGCCTCCAGCAGGCAGGGATGTGTCCTAATTAGGTAAGGCTGGTGTCTTGGTGGGTTAAATCTACTTTTCCCTTAGGCATTGGAAGCTACAAGAGGGATCTTTTCTATCTTCCCTCCAGATATATTGTGCTTTTTAAATCTGGAAAATTTACTTCCATTAAATCAATGTAAACATGACCCTGAATCAATTTCACGTCTCACTTTATTTAACTGAGATAAACAATTAGATCAAGATGTTGAAAAATAAAAACCCCAGAAATCATAATATTTATGTCCTACTCTTATTAATAATTTCTCAATACAACTCCATTCTTGGGCTGCTAACCACAGAGAAACCAACACCTGGAGTTATTAGAATAAAAGGCAAAGCCTCTTTGTGGTCACAGGTCCAGTGTAAGTAGCCTGTGCCCAGGTTGAAGCGCACTCAATGTGCATGGCCAGGAGAAGCCTGGACTTTGGTCTTCCCAGGATCCTGCTATTTCTGAACAGAAATGCAGGTTGGGTCTGGATGCTGTGAGGCTGAGGCTCCCCAGCAGAATGATGCCCTCTGATTTTCTCTGACCCCAGACAAAGATAAACAATGGCGGACACTAGTTTAAGTGGAAAGGAAAGATTTTAATCAGTGATATACTGTTGCAGTGAGCGAATGAGCCCAGCATAAACTGAAATCTACTTGCATTTGTACAGAGGTGACTGGGAGTATTAAAGAGAGAATTGGGGAATGTGGGGGAGGGGAGCAGGGGCTCAGGAGAGTCAGGGATGTGAAAAATACACAAAATACTAAGAGGGGCTTGGCCCATGTGAAACCCATCTGGCACCTATTGAAGTGGGGTTCCTGCCCTCCGGCAGAAGATGGGACTCAGGGCCTTGTCGTCAGTGTTGGCGGGACACAGTCAGCTCTTCTGGCAGCCTGGAGGTTTTTCAGGCACTTTAAGGAGGCCCAAGCTCATCCATGGGATGTGCCTTGAGTTGTTAAAAACTATGTTAATGTTTGCTCAGGTCCTTATAGGCCCAGGTTGAGGTTTAGTCTCGAAGTCTTTGTCAAAGCTCACAGAAAAGGTTTTCTCTACTGAATCATTTTATTATTCTTTTTTGCTCTTTCTCACTTGCTCTCTCTCTCCCTTTCTCCCTTTCTCCCTTTCCCTCTCCCTCTCCCTCTCTTGTTTTATTTTTAGGTGTTACTGCGCCATCCTGCCATCTGCCATTCTCTTTGCATCCTCCCAGAGTCCTTAAATCTATTCATTAAACACTTCCCTTAACAGATTACTAATCTACCTGCTGTTTTAATTCATTTGGCTGATGCTAGAAAGAGCTTGAGTTTACAGGAAGATTCTTCTTTCACTAGGATACAATTTTTTAAATGGAAGAGAAATCTAATTGTGAAAATAATCTATAGCATTGCTGTTCAACATAGGACACAGTGAATATTTGGATCACAGCACTTTCAGGTTTAAAGGCCTTGGGGACCAACTGTTTCATTTCACAGAGGAGGAAACTGAGGGCAAGAGCTACACAAATTTCTTTTTGAGACACTCTTGGTTGCCCCTGTGTCATGGTGTATTGGAGGGAATTCCCAGTGGGTCCTTAAGACCTGTTGACATGACCATCTTTATGCTGATGTCTTGCCACTTCTCTGGGTCTCAACCTAGTGCTCTCCCTGGATTCTACAAACCTCCTGTCGATTCTGCTGGAATCTTAAATCACAGCTTTGTGAATGTTTTCTCTTTCTTCCAACCATGTTTTTAAAGTTATTTTTTTTTTGTTTTTTTTTTTTTGTTTTTTTCCCCTATCCACCTAGGTCCTTCCCTCTCACACCTCCGTCTAATTCAGGATTAGGGTTTTGAAAATGTAAAGCCAAAGTTGACTGCTTTCAGTCTTGGAGATTCTGCTGTGACATATTATGGCTTGACTAGTGTCCCCCTCAAAATTCACATGCTGAAGTCCTCACCCCTAGTACCTTAGAATATCATTTTATTTGGAGATAAGATCTTTGCAGATGTAATAAGTCAAAATAAGGTCATTAGAGAAGGTCTTAATCCAATATGACTGGTGTCCTTATACGAAGAAGAAATTTGGAGAAATACACACATAGAGGGAAGATGGCATGAAAACACAAGGGAACAGGTGATCATTCACAAGCCAAGGAGGGAGCCCGGAACAGTCTCCCTCACAGCCTAAGAAGGAACCAACCCTGCTGACACCTTGATCTCGGACTTCCAGTCTCCAGAACTGGGAGATGATAAATTTCTGTTGTTTAAGCCACTTAGTCTGTGGTACTTTGTAATGGTAGCCCTACCAGACTAATACACTGATCTTCCTGGTGTGCTAAGTGTATTGTGCATGAGACAGCTGGATGGCTGGAAGACCCTAGTTAACATTTAGGGTAGTATTTCACCCATGTACAATGTGTTGAACCTGGAGTGGACAATACTTAAAGCTGCCACCTTGGCCTCCATTGCCTTCCTCTTAGTCTGTAGGCTGTTTGAGGGGACTTCATGAATCTTCAGCATTTTTTAGAGCATAATTAGGGGAATAAAACCAAGAATTGCCTTTTACAAATGAGGATACTGGTGTCTACAGATGTTGGTATTTGTCAATAAGACCTTTGTTTAAACGAAGTGTAGTTGGTTTGTGCTCGAAAAGATTTTGTATGTCTGCTGCTCTTTCTTTTTAAGTTACTGTATTTATTGGTAGAAAATGGAATTGGCAAAGATAGCCACAAGCATGCTGAGTATGGAAGAGAAAATGCAACTTTATAAAGATCAGCAATGGAGTAAAAGAATTGATTAAGTAGAATTTCAATTTTTAGGCCTATGTTTATTTTATAAAAATAGAGATATGAAATAGAAAACCATGTGAAAATCAGCAAATATTCTCTCATGCCCACTTATTGCTGCTACCATAGTAAGTCTCATAGTGGATGGGAAGGAGAATAAGACACTAGTTTCTTTCCCTCTGGCATTTCCTCTAAAATAATTGAAACATATACACAATTTATTAAGGACAAAAGTTATGCTGGGTGTGACATAGTGTTGATGACCAAACATTGCACTCATTGTCTTATCTTAATCCTAAAACTAACCTTAAGAGGGAAATATTTATTCTCACAATACAGATGAGGAAACAGGCTCAGAGAGCAGCAGTGAATTGATGATGCTGTGAGTGAGGGAAGGGCCATGCTGGACCTGAACTCAGGTCTTAGACCTCAGATCAAGAGGCAGCTCCTCTCTCCATAGGGTCAGGCAGGGCAGCTTCAAGGTGTGTGACCTACACAGTCACACAGAGCCCCAGGATCAACGACCCTGTGTCGGATTTAATGTTCTGCTCTCATTATCTTGAAATTCCTAGTTCTTTTTGAACAAGAGGCTTGTATTTTCACTTTACATTGGGCCCTACTACTTATTTAGTCTATCTTGGGTGCAGGCAATCACTTTTCATGTTGAAGTTAGACAAATGGTATAAATCTTTCTGCCACAATGTTAGTCTCATGACTTATTTTTAAATGGCTCAAATCTATACGTGATTATTGGAATATAATTGGATCGCTGGGAGGTTGCACAGTAAAAATTCACATATGCATTCCTTCTGTAGCTACCAAATTCTTAGGCTTCTTTAAGAAAAGCAGTAATAAGGCATTTATACTTTCATCATGATGTATACACTTGAAGATTTTTAGGAATAATAAAACCTAGCACTTTAATATTCCTTTGAGGCATATCAGTGCTTTATCAACATTTAAAGTTGAGAAAAAAAAATAAGTCTTTTGCCAAAAGTCTGTATCAAAGAGAGCACCTTTTTATTAAAAAGCCAAATAAAGCATACTTAATGTCTCTCTACTTAGTTGCAAAGAGAACCATTGATTTTCGTAGAAAGGCCAGGAGGTTTAGAGGAAAAGAGAAGAATCTTTGAGTCAGAAAAACCTGGATTCAAATCTGATCTCTGGGATTTACTAGACTCTCACTAAGACTCCCTAACTTCATTTTCTAACCTATAAAAGGAAAATAATCAAACTTTTTGCAGAAACCCTTTGCACATTAGATGGTATATGGCTACAAAGTACCTATGAAATTAACTGACACATATTATCTATTTCAAAATTATTGTATTTTCTTTGTTTTCTCTCATGGAACCATTTCTTCAAACATTTGATAATGATATAACTATGAATAAAAATGTTTAATACAAAGGATTGATCATAGAACTTTTGAGAAAGAAGTGAAAGCCATGGTGATATCTGATATATATACCCTTAAATGGTGCACTTTAGAAAGAAGAACAAATTTAGGTAAAAACTTGTGACCAGAATTCGACAAGCAAAAATAATATGAGACTTACCTCAGCTCAAGAGCTCTCTACCTGTCAAAGTAAAGAATTGAGGGTTACAAAACCACTAAAAACATATTCAGATTTGTTAAATAGTACGTTGGTCAAAATAGTGACCGGTTTGAGACTATGAATTGTATTTCCCAGTTTGCTTGGATGAAATACTTCACCTGGCCCTAGGAATTTGATCATTGGCTGGTGTGTCCTAAATTCACTATCATTATAATTTAATAGATAATTTTATAAAGCTAGAAAAAGACCAGTACCTCTTTTCATTTTACTTCAAATGACCAGGTCTGATGCAGTGTTATTTTTCAGACTACCTGCCCTGCTTGGTCACTTACTTGGAAAATGATTTAATAAATAAGAAGTGGATGGAATATGATGGGATAGACCAGGGAAAATTCCTGGTAAGAACTGAGGCCCTCTGAGATCATCCTGTGATGGATCTTTCTTCCCACAGGAAGCAGAACCTGGGTCTATTACTCTTGATCCAGGTGCAGCAACAATGTTTGTCTCTTCCCAGAACGTAGGCTGTGTCTTCAACAGAGAAGGAGAACAGGTAATGGTTGTGAATTCCCTGCGTAAAGTTATTTTTTAATTTTTTTTTTTTAAATGTCAGCTTTTAAGAGAATGGAATGAGGAGACGAAAGAGAAAGAACATCTTATTTCTTCCCATGTTCAGCTAAGATCACTGTGCTCTCCTCTCAGGTCCCTAAGGAACCCCTAGGGAGCACCTGCATTTTCCTGACATGGTTTGACTTCTGCTGGTCAGCTCTTGGCATCTCTATCCTGTGTCCTTGGTGGGGTTGCTCTGCCCCATCCCCTCCCATGGCTGCCCAGTCTTCCTTCACAACTGGGACCAGCGCCCCCATGTGATCTGAGGAGGTGCGCTGGCTGATACACTGTTGGCCTTATTCACTGAAACCCGACACAGTCCATCTAGCTGCTTCTAGATTTCTCTACATTTAGAGCTCACAGGCTGAACCCGGCTTCCATTTTCCTTGTCAGGCTGTCTTGTATCAACACTTTTGTCTAGGATGGCCTGCACAGGGGCCGGGATGCCAGGAAAGACAACTAAGCCCAGGTCAAGGACAAGGAGTTCTCCAAAGAACAGTGGTTGGTCTCTAGCCCAGCAAAGCCACTTCTCCCAGAACAAAGAGACAGTTTGTCTCAGTGATAACACAGGATTTCAACTAAGGAGACTGAAACTACACGAAATATTTTTTAAAGTCTTGTTCGCAGCCTTAAGACAATCCCCAGACCCAGTCAACACAGAGCATCCACATACAGAGATCACATTTATTCTCATGACAACCTTACACTATTATGGGTAAGGAAACTGAAGCTCAGAGAATTTAAATAATTTCCCCCAGATTACACAACTTGTGTGTACCAGCGCTATGATTTAAACTGATTCCAAAAGCCTCTTCCCTTTTTTTTTTTTCCCTTTTGCTGTAAAATATAGTAGCTCTGCTACTCCCAACTGCACAGTCTTGGGCATATTTAACCTCTTTATGACTTAATTTAAGAGATGATCTCCAAGGAAATTTTCAGCTCAAGTCTAATAACATCCTTTAGGAGCCATCATGAGCTCAACCAAACGAAAATGGAAATCTCAGGTCTCAAATGCAGCAAAGGATTTTTGTTTTTCAAATACAAAGTGTGTGTTTGCAAAGGAAAGAAGCACTTCTGTAATATTTAGGTGGAAGGAGAGGGGGACAGTCGTCCCCACTCCTAGCTCTCTCACTTCTGGAGACTTAAAATGGATTGGGTTTTTCTTTTCTTTGGCTTGTTTGTTTGTTTGTTTTAACTTGACTCTCCTTTTCACTTGACTTCTTGAAAAGTCCCAGATGGAATAACAAAGCTCTCGAAACTCTGCCTAGCCACCAGGCTTGCTAAAACAACCAGGACAAAAAAAGCTGTTAAAATCCCTGTTCAGAATGGATGGCCATCTGCTTTATCCTGCTTTCTCACCTTCCAAATGGCTGTAGATAAGGCAGGATAGGGTTCCTTTCCTATCACTCAGGCTGAGGCTTAAAGGGAATCTGAGACTTCAGAAACTCAGCAGAGCTTCAGAATATAAAATGAAGACTTAACTCTTCAATGGCCAGTAACTGTGTTTTTATTTTCCTGCCTTGTTTCCAAGTGTGCTTTGCCATCGACCTTAAGTATCACAGAGAACTGTGCACACCAGAGGTTTCTTTGGAGGGATGTTTGTTGTATTTTTTTTTTTTCTTTTGTCCCTAAAAAGGAAAAGAAAACACAATGAATCAGCTTGAAAATCAGAGAAAAAGAGAGAGCAATACAGAGAGAGAGAGAGAGAGAATAACGGTTACCTGATTTAACTCATGTTTGAGAAGGTATATTTGGTGGAGGCGTGAGTGCTGGAATGTTTCAGCTTTCAGGACTGTAAAGATTCATATTTATTGTCAGTCTGTTTATACTATATCATGTGTGGTAGCATAGGATATCAAAGGAAGAAGGTCTATGGGGCTGCCACCATTTTCAATGAAAAATGTCTCTTCTCCTCATGCATGGCGTTCTAATGTGGCACAGATGGAAACGTGTGCTTTTCTGTTTTACTGTTTCTGTACATTACACAGGCAATAAACACTGGCCAAATCAAGCTGTAATTTCTAAGGTTCCATATGACCTTTTTTTACCAGTATCAGCTGCAACACTTTACGGGTCCCCTAGATCCCCTAGGGAAAGCTGCCCAGGTTCCCAGGTTTTATAGACCATTTCAAGGAGACCTCACAAATACAATGGATGGAAAGCATGGTCCATAGTTTTAATATCCATGCAGTTAATGCTGTGTTTGCTTGTGATAGTTTGCACACTTCAATTATGAATTGAGCAGACTCCCTCTTTAAACTCATATTTATTCACTTATTCTTTCTAAAAATTCATTTTCAGTTCTCCTGAGACCTTTTTTTTTTTATTGTCTAGGGTGGATCCATGTAGTGTGAGATGTGGGAGGGAAGAATTGTTTTTCAACGGGGTGTTTGTTCTGCCCCAGAATTCAGAGAAGGTCCTATGGGCTCTGAACGCAAGAGAACTGGGTTCCTGTGTAAAAAGTAGGGAGATTGCTTCCAGTCTTCTAGTGCAATCACTTGGAAGAAAAGAGACAGACAGAGGGACTGAATAGATGCAAATGTGACCCAGCTCCACATCCGAGAGATGAACATTGGTTGCATGCCTATCATGAGAATGGTATTAGGGATTTTTGAAGGATCATCTAATTCAGTCATAGCAGACCACAAATTAGGTGTTATCATTTTCATGTCACGGATAAAGAAACTGGATTTTGGACCTGCTGAGGACCTTCGAGTCATACAGCTAGGACTGGTGCAGAGCTGGATGTTGACATGAGAGGTGTCCAAAGAGGTGTCCAAATACCAAAGTCCATGATTTTTTTCTTTTTTGTTTTTTATCTAATGCTGCCCAATCTATTCTGGTTTTCTGACAATTGGATAAGGTTCAGTATGACCATCAAAAGTCCATCTTCATGCATTTAAGTGTGTCTTTGTTGGCCACACTATTTTGTTGGTCCAGTGACCTGTGTTCTTTAATACAGGTTTCCTACCAGATTGAGGGGAATTTATTCCCTGCTACCTGGAAGCCTGGGGTGTCAAAGTCAGCACTGTGGCAAGGTGGCCCCGAGGGGAGGGGAAGGGAAGGGACTTGGGTACCAGGGGAGACTTTCCCTTTGTCTTCTAAGAGAGAAGTGCCTGGAGGGGCACGATGCAGGTCGTTAGTGGTCCACAGCCCACAGACCAGCTCAGGTTCTGCAAGTGGGGACTTCTTGGCTGACTTTCAACAACCTTTCAAAATGATCCTGTACTTCCAACAAGACCTTCCCACGCGGTCCCCATGTAGGTTCATCTTCACTGGGATTTCAGAATGGTGGGGCCTGGACTTTGATTTCCTTGAAGAAAAGGTCCTCCACTTAGTTTTCTGGTGCTTGAAGCTCATAAATGAAAAGAGCTTGATTACTCCTTATGAAATTAAGTTTCAAATAGGTGTGTGACTGACACAGATCTTCGTTTAGTAAGTTTTTTCTTTTCTAAATATCACGACAAAGAAAAAATTTTTCTTTGAAGTATGGTTGATTTACAATGTTGTGTTAATTTCAGGTGTACAGAAAAGTGACTATATATAGTTATATATATGTATATGCACACATATATATTTTTTCAGATTATTTTCCATTATAGTTTATTACAAGATATTGAATATAGTTCCCTGTGCTATATAGTAGGTCCTTGTTGTTTATCTATTTTATATATAATAGTGTGTAACTGTCAATCCCAAACTCTTAATTTAAATAATTTAAAATGAAAAGAATTTCTAAAAATATGTTTCTAAAACCCAAAATGTTGCAATGGCTTCTCTTTTCCCGGATGATCAAATTCAACCCATCATACATGCAGCCTGTCCCAGAACTTAGATCTTCATCAGAGCTTAAATCTTGTTACTTGACAAAGACTCCCTCCTTGACCAAACTTCAGTCTGGCTGTTGTCAACCTTCTCAGCTAAGCCTGGACCTGGGCCCTCATCATGTCTTTGGTCTGCATAGCCCAGCCTGAGCAAAGAATCCTGCTGTTTCATTCTCTTCTCCTTGATGTCTGATCAGGTTCTTCATCCCCTACCTTCGGCATCTAAGTCCTTGGCCAGTGTAGCCAGACTCCCTCTCCCATAATTTTCCATCCGCTGACCCCTCCCTCCATTTCTTGGCTGTGGAACCTCATCTGTCTTTGCTATATTAGGAACTGAGCTTGATTACAATAATCTTGAATAAATTCTTTTTTACCATTTCAGTAAATGTCAGGATAATTTTTCTTTAACACGTTCCTCATCAAATGCCCTGTTTCTAACAATACCGAAATATTTTTATTTTGTGAATAAGCCACACTGTGTCTTTCCCCATTTCTATATCTTTTTACACATGGTTGCTTCTGAAATGCTCTTTCCTTCTTTCTCAACTAGGAGAACTCTTGCTCACTATTTAAGATTCAGCTCAAATGTCACTTCCTTCCACTCTCAGAGCACTTTGAATTTACCTTTCTTAGGCTCCTTATTACATTGCATCTGAGTTAGCTACTGGCTCGTCTGTCTCTCTTGTTTCACTGTGAGCTCCTTGAATGGGGTTCCCATTCCTTATTAACATTGGTTAAACATTTTCCCCTCCCTTCCGTGGGTATAGGACCTGCTTCTAATCGGGACTTAAGGGATGCTGATGGCATGAATGATTGCAGTGTGAATGAATGAAACATTTATTTCAAAAAGTGATCACTCTTCCCTTTTCTTTAATTCCATGAGATTTCCACTGGGCAACTCTTAGTGCCTGAATTAAAAGCAAAGTTTTTTTTTTTTTTTCTTCCCTTAAAAAGAATAATCCATATTTAAGACTTGTCACCAATGTATACTGGCCTTTCCAAATGTTTTCATTTTTTTTCTTTTTTGTTTTTAGAACGTGTACCTCTGGGTTCTACTTTGATAAGGAATCCTGTTTTTCTGTGAGTGCTAAACTTGTTACCTATTTTCTCTGGACCCAAAATGGCAGGTCCACATGACATCCTTTCTCACCTTTGTAGCTGTTTTGTTTTTTTCTTTACCATTTCATGACAGAGTAGGTCCCCTAGAGTCAGTGAGAAGATACTTTTGGACCCTATTTGGACTTTCCCAAAGATGAATTTCTTGGTTACTTTGTGATGAAGGTTGATGACATCATATTCAAATGACTATTATTTGCATAAATCCCTTACAATGCATGATCCACTCATGTTCTCTTCAAGTGTTATCTTGAGGGTAAATGCTAAGATACCCATTCATTTCAGGTTCTACAGGAATAAACAAAAATACAAAAAAACCTCTCTTTGCAACCATTTCAACCTGCATTCTTTGTATCAGATACACAGTTAACTTACTTAACGTCGTCAACAGCCCCATCATATGTTATTGCTATCTTTTAAATTCCTGTCTTCCAGTTGAGTTAATGAGGTGGGCGACTTGTCCTGTATCCTGTGGCCAGAAAGGGCATCCAGGGACTCCCAGCAGGATGGCGTGGCTGCAACTCAGGCCTGTCCGCAGCCTTACATGTCCTCCACTGAAGCTGATGGACCTCTTTTGTTCCTTATGATTTTATATAACTTTAGTTCTCCTCTAAACTGTTCAACTAATAATCTATTTTTAAATAGTTTTGTATCCATTCACAAACTATAAAAACACTTTTGGTATCATTTAGAGCTAATTTAATGAATACATGCCATTAGTTTGGGTTTACTTTAAACACGCATTTGAGCAGCTCAAATGGAGGCTTCCATGACCTGGTTGGGAACGTGAGGGGTGCCCAAGGGTGGACGCCAGTAAGGCAGAACGGTTATCTCATTTAGAAACATGTACAGAGTTCCAGTTTCAGATGTAAGCAGGAAACATGGTGATGGGCTTTGGAGTCAAGGCGCCACCCGCTCACTGGTCATGCAGACTCCATCACGCTCTAGGAACTCTCAGAATTCCAGCCTCCTGCTCTCAGATCGATAGCAACTATCCTGCGGGGTCATTCTGCAAGAATCATGGAAAGGTCCTCACGTAGTACCGATACTCCATAAAGCTTTTTCCTTTAGCCATTAATTAGCTTTATGACCTTTAGGGAAGTTGCTTAACTTCCCGTGACTGGCTTTCTTCTTGTCAAATGGCAATATTAATACCCGTTTTATCCACACCTAGAGGTTTTTATAAGGGTCAAATGAGATAATAGGTTTGAAAGCATTTGGAAAATATCCAAAGGTAAGCTTCTGTGATTCATGACCCTGATGGTCATTTTACCGACACCAGACAGGGAACACTGGGGAAAACAGACCCGCTGATGCTTTCCTCTGGACACAGCAGTAATGGCAGTGGTGGTTCTGTATTAAAACCTCTTTTGCCTTTTGTCCTTATATTTTTCAATATAGGTGTGATAGAGAAACTTGCAGATTTTTTTTTCTAACCTCAAGTGAGTTTCTTTTTTTTTTTGTCTATTATATTATATGGTCCTTTTTCTCTTGCTTTGCTATACAGTTTTGATGATAAAGTTACACAAATTGTACTTTTTTAAACCTGTTTTATTATTTAGTATTGAACTGGGCATATGTTTATTTATGTATCTCTCACCCTCTGAGAATGTCGGCAGATACGTTATTTTGACACTGAACATGAAGAGAATCTAATTTATTTTTCTGAATGGTTTAGGCTTCAATGAAGTTATCTTTCCTTAATTTATGTGCAAATGTATACATCCCTCTAAGATTTTCCCAACATCTTATAGCATTCTTACCGAATCACAAACTAATAGGGCATTTTAAAATTTGGACACGGATAGCTCTGTTCAAATGAGCTGTAGGAATTCATGGATTAAAAAATAACATTTCCCTGAAGAATTTACCCCTACTGGGTGTTGGTTTGTGATTGTGGCAGAAGAACAGAAAGTTGAAAGCAGTGTGTGGGAAGAAAAAGAATCAGAAATACCAAATTATACACTCTGCCCTGAATGTAATCATATGGAAGTGAGATGCCATAGACAGGATGCATCTCCATGCTCAGCAGTGTCATTTTTCATAAAACACACATAAATAAGTAAATAAAATTTCTGCAACTCAAACCTCAAGAATTTAGAAAGATCTTTTTTTTTTTTTTTAATTTGAAAATGATCCTGCCATCTCTTAAAATTTCTAAGCAACTCCAACATGTTATGTATATACTCTTTAATTCATGGTCTCTGAGTTGATCAAGCCCTACATGGCCATTTCCTCTAGGACTGGAGAACATGTGTTGCCAGGTTGAGAGCCCATCCAAGTTCAGTGGTGTGGCCTTTTCAAACTGAACTTAAACCATTTGGTATGCAAGTTCTTTTGGTCCTGGCCAAACATGACTTCCTGTTTCTGAGGAGAAGGGCTTAAAAAGTCTCATAAAAAGACTCAAAGAGCTTCTTGGATATCAAAGGGTCCTTACAAAACATTGTTTGATGAGTTAAGTGTATGGAATAAGAAACACACGGAATTCATTTCCTCTAAAATGCACGTGGGATTAAGAGTCATGGAGAAAAGGGCTTAGGAAAATACATTTGAATTTTTATCAAACTTAAAATGTGTAAAACATAACTTGAGTTGCATTAAATGTATAAATCAGGGCTGAAATTATCTATTAAAATGTGCAACTGTTTATACATAAATACACTCATACAGAAGATGAACCTATAAAATAATGTGATAGATGTTTAAGATTCATAATAGAAATTTTATCTCCAAATGATTTTTTGTTTCAAAATAGACAACTTGCAAAGCCCTTACACAGTGCAAGCACCCTGCGCCACTCTGCCTGGTATCCCAGCACCACCACCTGCAAAATGACATGACTTCTTTGTTTCAAAGTTGTCTTTGGGGTTTGGAAAACATTGTTTTGAATAGCTTCAGTCTTCATTTTACAACTATATTTGGGGAATAAACAAAAAACAAAAAACATTTCATTTAGAGTCAAGTCTCCTGTATAAATTAAGTGATAAATCTGGGAATTCTAATTTAGGTTTAAGAAAATCAGATGTGATTTCATTGTGGGTCTCTTAAACTGGTTCTGTGACAGTCACAACACAGGAGATCCAAAAGTATTTAGAGCCATGGAATCATTCTTGGAAGAGACATTCAGACTCATCGGATGATTATTTCAAAGGATGATACCCATTCACATGGGTATATTTTGTGATATCTGTTCAAAATGCATCCATTACTTTACAATGACTGTCTGTTTTGATGTGTGAGTATGTGTGTTAGCATACAAAAATAAGAGGGAAAACATTGAAATATTGACAAGGTGGGGATCCCCAAATGGTAAGATTATGGGTATTTTTTCTTTTTTCTTTTTTGTACTTATTAATGATCAATTTTTTAAATTGTCTTATATAAGCACCAAGTATCATGCTGATATTTAACAGCTGACTCTCAAAAAAAAAAAAAAAGAAAGAAAGAAAAAGAAAACAAACAAACAAACTCTGATCTCTGATCTGTAGTGTTTGCCAATTTCCATGGTGTAAATTCTCCCATTGTGGCTTATTTTAAGTGTCCAATGTGACATCAGTGAATGCATCTTTGGGATGATATGTCCCTATTTGCATCACATGAGCTTGTGCAGGTCATCTTCAGCACAATACTGGAGCACCTGCTCCTTTCATAAACAAGAGGGTATTTTGCATTCAAAGAAAATGGGAATATAAGACTTATACATATGGACACCAAGGGGGAAAACCGCGGTGGGGTGGGGATGGTGGTGTGCTGAATTGGGCGATTGGGATTGACATGTATACACTGATGTGTATAAAGTTGATGACTGATAAGAACCTGCAGTACAAACAAACAAACAAAACAACTAATACTAAACTTTCTTTGGTTATTTGTATGGAAATATGTTAATATAAATGTTTCAGACATTACATGAAATTTCTAAAAATCTTATATGTTCTGGTATAATGTTATAAGTCATAATTCTAGTTATTACTTTAAAATGTATATCTCAGAAATAAAAAAAAAACAAAACAAAAAAACAAAAACCAAAAAGAAAAAGCCAAGAGCATCTACAGATTTGGAAGCAGGTATTAAAAAAAAAACAAAAAACAAAGACATACATAAAGTCTGACTTTGGATTTTTAAACTTTTTTTTTAATGGAGAAAGGATTTAACTGTTTAAAATGGTTACCTCTGTATCATGATGTTAGAATAAGTGAAGATGTATAACACGTTTCATCTTAGAATTAGCCTTATAATTAGGATGTCCATATACTTTATTGTCTAAACTCTGACAACTTTGAGTGAAAAGGGAGATTATTATTAGTTTTGCAAGGAGACAAGTGTAACTGGAACTCCCCCTAGAAAACCAGAAAGTATGTTCAGCCAACATAGCCTTGGTATTTTGAGAAACCCTAACCAAGATGTAGAACCTGACCCTTGGGTGGGTATTGAGGGAGGTGCCATGAATTGAATCTTTATCTTGTTTTTCCTGGTCTGTTCACCGGACATTAGGTACCTCATACATGATGAGCACTGTGATATATAATGGGGATAAAGAGCCTGAATCAGTATAATGCTGCATAGTTTAGAAAGTACAATAATAGATATTTTGTAAGACGCAGAAGATTGTCGGGAATCCTGAGACATCAGAATGGACGCAAAGGCATGGTTTCATATTCTCATGGTGTGTTTATTTAAAAAAAATTTTTTTTTCAAAGAACTTCCTCATTCTTTCTTTAAGATTTACTTATTATTTATTTATTTATTTAATTTATATTTGGCTGTGTCGGGTTTAGTTGTGGCACGCAGGATCTTTCATTGCGGCTCACGGGCTTCTCTCTAGCTGTGACGTGTGGGTTTTCTCTTCTCTAGTTGTGGCTTGCAGGCTCCGGAGTGCCTGGGCTCTGTAGTTTGCAGCACGCGGGCTCTAGTCGAGGCGCGCGAGCTCAGTAGTTGTGGCGCGCAGGCTTATTTGCCCCGTGGCGTGTGGGAACTTAGTTCCCCGACCAGGGATCGAAGCCGCATTCACTGCGTTGTAAGGTGGATTTTTTACCACTGGACCAGCAGGGAAGTCCCTCTCATTGTGTATTTAGACAAAGAAGGGCTAGTGTCCCCCACTATTTCCACTTTTCCTTGAGACAGGTGATTAATTTTCCATTATTTAATAAGAAGAAAGAAAACACCCTGGATTCCAAGCCTGAAACTTCACTTCCATTTTTGTGTTGAGTCTGGAAATACAGCACCATTTCCATTAAGTCTATAGAAAATCTACATAAATCCTATGCATCAATCCAGGATGGAATCGATTCATTATTTAAGTATTGCCTCAATTCTCACAACACACCTGAAGCTTTTATCGATTCATGTTGATCAAAATAATCTCTCTCTCTAATGGATTTTATAGCATTTATTGTTGGTACTATCCTATAGCTGTATCTCTGTTGTAGGTATACTATCCTATATAGGCACACCCAGGAGATACTATGGGTCTGGTTCCAGACCACCACAATAAAACAATTATCACAAAAAAGTGAGTCACGCAGATTTTTTGGTTTCCAAGTGCATATAAGAGTTATGTTTACACTACACTGTAGTCTATTGAGTGTGCAATAGCATTACGTCTAAACAGTGTATAAACCTTAATTTAAAATACTTTATTGCTAAAAAATGCTAACTATCAGCTGAATCTTAAGTGGGTCATAATTGTTTTGCAATAGTAACATCAAAGATCACTGATCACAGATCACATAACAAATATAATAATAATAATAAAGTTTGAAGCATTATGAGAATTACCAAAATGTGACACAAAGACACGAAGTGAACAAATGCTGTTATAAAAATGATACTGATAGACTTGCTCAACACAGGACACAAGGTTGCCTCAGACCTTCAATTTGTAGAGAACACAATAAAGCAGAACACAATAAAACGACGTATGCCTGTAGTAGTATTTGTAGATGGTACTTAGCATATATTCTCTTTCATTTGGTCAATTTGCTCATATGTTTTAATTTCTCAACTAAACTGAAAATTGAAAGTTCTGTACAAACAAGATTCTTAGTCTAATATCTGCCTTTCTTTACAAACTGCCTGGGATCATGTTTTGCTCGTAGTAATAGCTAAATAAATCTTCATTTATTAATGGATTGAAAGTCACTTTGGAATCTCTGTATTAAGCACAGTATAGGCTAGTGAATACCTGTTAACACTCAGAGTGTCTTAATATGAGCAAGAAGTTTAATAAATTCAAATCAAACTTTATAGGACCGAGTGACGACTCTGATAAATCCGAAGGGCATGAGAAATGTAACCTAGCTCCACATGAACAAAGCCTTGGCGTCTGCCTCCTAATACAAGCTCATTAATAAGCTTGAAAATATAATCACAGTCATGGGGCTGTGCTCTGACGTGGGTGATTTGCATTGTACCTTTTCACATAATATTTCATATGAATATCGTGCCGCAACATAAGTCCAGGATAAGAAGTCCAGAGTTCCAGGACCAGTTCCTGTCTGTCACAAGCTGGCCAGGTGATCCCAGGACAAGAAAGCTGAGGCTTCACCTCCTCTTCAGCCCAGAAG
Organism: Eubalaena glacialis; assembly: GCF_028564815.1. Classification (NCBI taxonomy): domain Eukaryota; kingdom Metazoa; phylum Chordata; class Mammalia; order Artiodactyla; family Balaenidae; genus Eubalaena; species Eubalaena glacialis. The sequence continues at coordinate 4,318,702 of NC_083729.1, read as the reverse complement.
GATCTGCTCCTGATCCGTGGTTCCAGGCTGACCTTTGGTTACGCTGTCTGGCTCATTTTCCCTGGTAACCTGGCAACAGTAAGATTGTTACTTTTGTTACTAAGCAACCCTCCCTAGGATAACATGGCTGCTGACTGGACCTTGTGTCTGGACTGGAAGGGACAACCAATAAGCTGTAAATACCTGATGGACACTAGGCTTTGGGCTTTCCCGGCTATGGTGGCTCCTATAGCTGGTCTGTATTTATGCCTGTGAAATTGTGAATTGAAAAAGGTACTGACTATTTTAGGGCCTCTGGTTTTACTCCAGGAGCTTTTAGTCAAGGCCAGCTCCTGCATCTGCCCTTTGTGGGTCTCCTCTTCTTGCACCTGTGCTGATTATGGTACCTGTGTGGCTGCCAAGCCCCTGCTGTGGTCAAGGAATGCCCCTGCTGCCCATGGCCAGCTTCCACTCCCTCTTCTATTCTTCTGAGCAAACTGGAGCCACATGTGGCTCTGGGTCATCTTGTGGGTGGGAGTGTTTACCTCCGGGGGCAAAGGCTTAGTGCACAGTGGAATATGGAGTTACTACAATTTTTTTTTTTTTTGCAATGACTTTTTGAATGCATTTTTGAATCAAGATTTTTTGTGAATTGAAATATGTCACATATTTGTTCATTTACGTTTTCAAATGCTTATATAAGCTCAAAATAAAGTACATGAAAATGCTAAGGAATTTAGTACATTGTGCTATAACTGTCTGCTTACTTAGCATCATGTTATTATTACAAGGTGATTATATAAAAAGTTTTGACTCTGAAATAAACTTTCTTGCTCTCAGTATTTCTTCTAGATGTAACATTCCTTGACTTTTATGATTATGTATTCTATAATGTTATGACTATTATTAATATTAAATGTGTTGTCACTAACATTTTTACCAACTGAAAAATCAACAGATTCTTAGGATTCCATGCAAAAGCATTTTCCTCAAATGTTGGCTTATGAAAACTAGGATAACTAAAGGTGGCTTTAATTGCCTTGAGAAGAAGTAATGTCTCCTAAATTAAAGCAAAGTTTAAAAACTTGTATGTATTTATTACATATTAAGTGTCCATATGATACTGATGTGTTTAGATAACACACACATTTATAATACGAATGTGAGTATTTTCAAACTCTAGGATATGACAGATTTTTAAAAACTAAAAGCATCTACTCCTTTCTCATTTCTCAAGACCACTTTGGTAGAGCAGAAGAGGTGCCCTCTGATTGATCTCCGGCCCATGGGGGCAGATCAAGAGGTTCGGAAGGTAACTGGATCTCAAAATGTATAGAATTCTGTTGAATGAAAATCCTGTAATTGCAGCCAGAAACATGCTGGAAGGAAGTGCAGACTGGAATGGGTCACAGATCCATAGATGTCTCTTACCAGAACAGATGCTATAACAATATTGCCATAAATAGCACAAACAATTCGAATTTCACCATATATGGTAGTGCTCAATTAAACAGAAATTTGGATAATGGTAAAAGAACTTGCAAGGAATGGGAAGCCCAATGTTCTTGAATAACTGAGAGTTCACTGAGAAGTTCAAGGCCGGCTCCAGGCATCTAACTAACAAAAACTTGGGATCTGCAGAAATTTTTGCCCTCAGAAATGCCAACATATTTTCCTTTCCATAGATGGTACATTACTTTTAAAATATTGCACCATCTAGCCAAGATACAGGAAGAGGTACTTCCCTGTTTCCGATTCCAGCCTCCATCAAAATTATTTAAAATATATGTTACATTTAAAAATCTTACAAAGTGTCAAGACATAGAAAATGAGGGACCAGGGAAGAAAGGAGGTATCAGAAGACAAGAAGGTTGGGGTTTTGATGGCTTGAGGTCCCCCACACAAAGACTTTCTTCTGCCAAGGCCCATCCTTTTTTCAGTTTTCCTTTCCACGGAATTTCCCAAGGAGGCAGCTACAAAGAGGCTTGGGATTCGAGCATCTTGAATAGATCAGAGGAAGTTCAGATGAATTGAGGGGAAAAAGTGTCCCGAATCATCTGAAGGTCAGAGCCTCCAGGAAAGCAGTGTCAGACGTTCATGAAACAGCAGCTGTTACTAAAAATAAAGAGAGGGTAAGAAAGGGAAGGGACACAGAACAAGGAAGTGGAGTAGCAAGAAAAGAAGTGTGGAAAGCAGGGATAAGAAGGTGGAGAGGAAAGTGGTGTCAGAAAAGCTGACAGAACCAATGCAGGAGACAGAGAAGAACTGAGGATGAGAGATAGGAAAGGAGGAAGGAACCAAGGAATGGGAAAGGATGAGAAAGAAGGGAGGGAAGAGATCCAGAGATGCTGCCTATTTTGAACTATTAAAAACAAGGCAGATGCCAAATCCCGATTGATGCATCGTATTTCTCTGGATGCAAATGTGTCAGATTATATGAAAGACTCAGCAATAGCTATCGTTTTATTGACAAAATCATGAATCAGAGATCTATAATGACATTTTGTTGAAAAAGAAAATCTAGTCACAGATTTATTAGTGTTTTTAGAAACTGGAATTCTGCTTAATTTGCTCAGTACCATCCACTTTCCTTAGCAGGAATACAGCCTCAGTAAAGCCAACACAGGAGAACAACTCTACTCATAATCCTCTTATACCTAACTTGTTGTTCTTTGTCACAGTGAAATTGAACATATGACCGTGGGCTGTACATTTGCTAAGTTTTCTTCTCTGTGTCACATATCAGCCTGTTTTCAATCATTAGTTCTGATAGATATAAGATCATTGACATCTTTTAGAATGAAGTACCCAAGGCGTTTTATCCCAAATTCAATAATCTCAGCCTTTGATTGTCTGGATTTTTTCCTCCTGAAGATAAGATAGAAAAATACATAAAAGGAAAACAGGACCAAAATCCATAAGATGAGCCCCGGGCACGGGACTCATTCCCTTAAGGCCACATTCCCATCACTTTCTTGCTCCTCTGACTTGGATTCCAGGCACAGCTGGAACAGGACACCAGAGCCATGGAGCTGTCTTCCGGACAAGCACACATCACAGGACAGGAGGTGAGGGAAGCTTGTGTATTTGAATGCTGTGGCGGGATTTCACTGAAATTAGCTTCACAAAATGAACAGCTTCACAAAATGGCTCTTTAAAATTGTCTGTTTTGTGGAGTATTATCACAGTTCAGTGAATGAAAAGGCCTCACCATCCTAAGCACACACATTAGTGGGGAGATAATTAGGAGTTCAGACCCCTCTTCAGTTGATCACTGCAACCCTCATCCAAGCCATTTTCTAAAGCAATTGAAAATTGCCAGTGAAGAATGCTCAGCAATGTTTGCCATGAGACGTTTCAGTATGCAGATCAGCACTGGAGACTTGAAAATACACATCATGTCAAAGCCTCACTGTGTCAAGGATCCATTTCTTTAAAAGAGTTCTTGCATATGAATTTAGAATTCAATAGACTATGTCACCTTCAAGGATGTAGTCAAGGGGTAATTGTTAAATAGTGTAAATTTTTCAAAACTAACTGTTTATGTGACAAAAATAGTGCTATAGTCAATTATTTAAATACAAATTTCTTAAAAATTGAGGAAGTGCACAGGTTAATAGTATTTTCTGTATCTGGGAAAGAAATTAGGATATCAGCAATGTGAAAAGGCTCTAACTGAGGAATAATCACTCCCCAAATCTCAGTTCTCAGAGAAGAGAGTGCAGGTTTTTCGTGACGGTTGACCAGATGGCCGGTCAGGGGACCAGCACTCTGTTGAGATGTATGAGGCTCTCCATCCCCTTGGTCCTACCATCAATCCATGTCTGCTCCCTGCCAAATGGAACAGGGGCTGCCACGCCAACCATGCATGACTCCCTTCTCTTCTTTGCCCTCCTTCCATCTGGCCTGGGACGTGCCCTGACACATGGGTTAACTTCTAGTCCTCCCTACAAATTATGCCACCAGCTGGCAGAGTTGTTGAGCTGGCAGGAAGTGGGCAACGCCATGGACCTTGGCCAGCCATTGTCACTCAACTCAACGTCTTTTCTTCCCTTTCCTCTTTTCCTCTCCTGGCTGCTTATTCCTGTCCTGCTCATTCCTAACAGAATGAAGCTGAAAAAATAAATAAACTAAAACAAGGCTGACAGTAACAGTAAAGTCTCCAGAACTTTCCATCTTTTAAAGACATCTCTGATGCTTTCTGAAGTTTGGTCAAATTCTATGGGGCTTTATCTCCCCACCAAATGCATTCTATGAAGGTGAAGATTATGCTGGTGAATTTCTATGGTGACTTATCCACTGTACTCACAACACACTATGCCTGTGGCCACACTCTTTCCCCCAATCTCGCCCTATAGAAGCCACCACCATGACCACCATTTTTTTCTTATTTAACCAAACAACTGCATCTCCTTGCAACCGTGCAGGCTGTGGAGATGGCTCCCTCTTGGGAGTTTACAAAGTTGACTCTGATAAGGCTTGCTTGCCAATGTTGTGGTAATTGTTCTGCCATCTTTATCTTGTTTTTATGATTGAATTCTCAACCCCTAGAGAAAGTCCTCTGGGCACAATGTGAAGAGGCATGGTTTCTGCCATTTCTCTAAGCAGAATTAAAAACAGCATGGTCAGAGCACTTAAGAACTGGAGTGACTTTCCAGAAACTCAGTTCCTTGTAGGCAGGGAGTATGCATGATGGTTAGTGTCAGAAAAGCTCAACAGCTCAGCTTTTTCATTTACCAGTTGTATGGTCTTGGGCAAATTATATGATTGCATAAATATTAGTTTATTTGTAAAATGGGAAAAAATAAAGCTGTTTACCTAATAAAGCTTTGATGATTTAAAAAACACTAATCTGTAATCTGTTTTTAGAAGAATGTCTGGAACAGAGAAAATCCTCAATATTTGTTAGATATTCTTTTTATTTTAATTTTATTATTGTATTATTATCATGTCTATGATCCCCTGGGCTCTAACATGCCTTTGTATTTCTTGTAGTTGCTTAAAATATGTTTGTTGTTTCTTAGTTTCTTTGATTAATGAGTTATTCTTTGTTTAAAGTTTGAAAACACATATATATATATACATACTTAAGCTATACAAAGAATATACACTAAACATCAAGTCTTCTACCCAACCCTCCAAACCTCTTTTTTTTGAGTCAATCACTATTAGCAATTATTTATGTGTCTTCCAAAATATGTGTGCTTGTTTTTCCTTTATAAAAAAAAAAAAAAAATCTGCTGAAACTATCTTTATGCTCCTCCCAAGCCCATACTACTGTCTTCCCATCAGAGGTAATCACTATCATGAATTTTATATTTATTTACCTTGTTTTCCTTTTTAATAATTTTACCATGCCTAACCCCAAACAAAATTTTTTTAGTTATGTTTATTTTAAGCTTTATAAAGAGGCTACTGATCAGCTTTTAAATTTATTTTTAATGAGTAGACGCATGTTATACAAATTTTTCAAACTTTTTTTTCTCTTAACTATAGTCACTGCTTATTTAAAGTATTTGAGTCAATTGTGTGAATCAGAAAATTTTCATAATTGTGAATTGATGAAGATAGAAATAAGACTAGTTTTTAAAAACAATTATGCCTAGAAATAGTATCTTTCTAGTGATTCTTCTACAACTTTTTTTTCCCCTCTTTTCAGGTCTCTGACATATTTGGAAACCAAATGGTTAAACACTGATACTTCTAAATTATAAAGGCGGTGCAAAGAGATGAGAACTGGAATTACAGCTCATTTTCTTGTCCGCAGAATGGGCCAGAGCGATGCTGGAGTTGATGGTTCCATCACATCTATGAGAGCTCCAAATATATTTATGATTTGGGGTAATAGCTTAATAACTACTCACACAGGTAGGAATGCTATTGGGTGACCCTAAAATGAAATCAACTGCTGCATTTCTAATCATTTTAATTAGTCCTTCAGGTTTTTATTAAAATAGGCATAATGTTGATGATGTATATATTAGCTGTTAAAAACTTAGCTTATGATACTTTCCATGCACAAAAAGCAATTAGACTAACAGCACTATAGATTCGGGAGCACAGACTCCAAACGTGTGGTGCTTACAACAATTCAGTATTGAAACAAATTATTTTCCATGTAAAGGTGTTAATGATGAGTCCTCTTACAGTCGTCTGAATTCCTCAGTGGAAGGGAGCGTAAGCAAGCAAGGAGCTTAATGTCAGCACCTAGGGTCCCTTTAGGAAATGTGGACATTTCTGAGTGCCTTTGCAGCTGGGGAAAGCTGGAGGCATGGAGAAATCAACCCCAGAAAAATTATTTTTGTGCAGTTTGCATGTATTCACTTTACCTAATCGCTTTATACTCAGTATTTAACTTGCTTCACATTTTCCTGGAAAGAGAAACATACCTCACTTAAGAACATTTAGATAAATACAACTAAAACAATGAGAGATGAGACTCGTTTACACTGATATATGAACCAGTCTAAGAGATCTCCCAGTCTCAGTTTGCTGACTGGTTTGATTGCTTTATTTTAATCATTCTTTGGATCCTCCTTTGCTCCCTCCCTCCTTCCTTCCCCCCTTTCCTTCTTTTATTTCACACTTGATGACAAGCTACTACATGTCAGCCTTCATAGATGCCAGTATTAGGCTCTGGGACAACAAATAGGTCACAGTCACTTGAATTCAAATTAACAAAGAAACAACAAATTTTTGGTCATTTTGGATGTGTGTATTTATACCAGAAGGGTGAGTTTGGTGAAAAAAAGGTGGAGTCAAAGACATGCAGCAAATAACTTAAAGTATCTTAATATAACTAGAACCTCATCTACTCATGTGTGTGAGTCTCCCGTTGGCTCTATTTATAAAATATCTTAAGAAATATTAGGAGGCAAATTAAAAGGAGAGAAATTCCTCTTATGATGGACAAAATAACTCCATCTATACTCTGTATATAAACTATAAAAAGGGATAGAGGAAATATAAGCATTAGTTTACTAGTTAATAGAGAGAATATCAGAGTGTCTCTAGTATATAAAACATGACTTAAAAAATTTTTAATTTCTCTCCTCTTTCTCCCCTCTGCCATCTGGCTACATCCGTGGTATTAACCAACTCGATGGGATCACACAAGCCAGGGTAAAGCCATTTGATTGTGAGGTTGCTGGTAGTGCAAATATGCTCCTTCTTTCAGGGTCACTGGGTAGAGACAAGAATAACAAAAATCATTTAAGAGGTAGAGCAAAGTGCAATGCACAAAGTAGGTAAGCAATTACAACAGAAACACAGTCTGTGCTTGATATGCTTGTCCTATTATCGGGCTACTTACTAAGCTTATACGATAATAGCTAATCCGGAAAATACTATGCTAAATGAAAGAAGTCAATCCCTAAGATTCTATGTTGTATTATTCTACATATATGGAATGTCCCAGGAAAACCTATAGACACATAGAAATTATGTTAATGGATGCCTGCAGCTGGGGGGTGGGGAGCAGGAAAGAAGGACCAGTCATGAGTAGGGGCTTTCTTTCTGAGTGATGAAAATATTCTAAAATTATATTGTAGAGAGAGTTGCACAACTCTGTGAATATACTAACAGCTGCTGAACTGTATACGTTAAATTGATGAGTTTCATAGTATGTGAAATATATCACAGTAAAGCTGTAAAAAATGAGTTCCCCTAGGGTCAGGATCTTCCCCAGCACCTAATGGCAGCACAGTTTCCCGACTGGAGTAACAGATGAGCCGCCCTACAGGAGAAGCTGGCTCAAGGGGCCTCCTCATGCCCGCCCCTCTTCCATCTGCACTTAAACCTGCCCTTGCTTGGGGGCATCCTAAGCAGGAGGTGGCCACAAGTCTACTTATCCCGTCAAAAGGACCTAAGGGAAGACGAAGTAGAAGAGGCAGTTGTCCATTCAAGGAAAAAGCGAGAGAAGGAAGAGAGAATTTCTAGTTGTCTGATTCAGTGTCTGCGTTCCTTCAACAGGAGGATCCTTCCCCTCCCCCAGCTGGCTTTCTTGTTTGCTTGGAGCCCATTTTCCCTTTGATCTGTATCAGTATCTCTTCCTCCTTGGGATAGATTGACTTAACACAGAACAAGAGCCTTCAGTTCCTTAGAGGAGAGTGTATCTGACCTTGATTCACAGGGTCCTCCATTCAGCATTTCGGGGTCTTTACCGTTCAGGTGCAGAAGCTGAGTTAATGGTTCTCTTCAGTTCACAGTTCACCTTTGTCACCGATTTGTGCAAAGGTCCTTTTTAAAAAAATTCATTTGCATCTTCTAGTATACTCACGATCTAGTCTCGACCCTCCTATTTTTGCAACCACTTAAACGTAGTGGTTTATGTAGTTGTTCATCTGTATCCTTTATAATACGCTTATTCATTCATGTAGTTGTTCATCTGTATTCTTTATAATACCCTTAACGATAAACTAGTAAGCATAAAAAAACAGTGCAATTTAGGTAGTTTTATAGACAACACAGAAAGAAAGAAAAGGAGGAAGGCAAGGAAATTGCTTAGGAAAATGGAAGTGATTTGAAACTTGTCTTAGAATAATATAATATCTAAAATAAATATTAGTCTGACAATGAAGGAAGTATTAAAGAAATTTGCTTGTATATTGCAAGAAGGTCAAATTGGACGTGCCCCCTTCATCTCCCTAATTTAATTCTGAAGATTCTACTGGAAGAAAGACTGTTGATCAATTACAATACAACAAACTAAATAGAATTATAAAAGCCCCCGATTCAGTGTGTGTTGTGGGCTGAATTGGCCGAAGGTCACAGTGCGGAGATGGGAGAGAGAACATTTTTCTCTTCCCATGTTACCTTGGGAGATCACTGGCTGCTTTTTCACTCTTTCAAGCCAAAAAAAAAAAGAGAGAAAATTTAGTTAACATCATGCCAGCCTCTGAGCATTTGCTCCTCAATACCAACAGCCTCAAGCCATCAATTAAGACTTGATTAAAAATGAAAAGACTCTGAACAGAGCAGGGCAGGTGTGAGGAGCAGGTGACAGTTCCAGAGACTCTCTGCATTAGGCATCGACCTTCACTTATTGTGGCCCAGACCAGGGAGGACAAGGGGAGGACCCCGTCAGCATCCCTCCCTCCCAGTCACAGACATCTGAAAATATCAGGTGACTATAAACTCATAAGGATAAATAATGAGTCATTTTGAGACAACTAACTGAACATCTTATTTCAGATATAGCATAATTATGAAAGCAGAGAGATCAGGAATTTACAGTAAACTTTCTTATGGAGAATATCTTATATTGGAAGCAAGTATTTTAACTACTATATAAAATCTAGTAGTTAAAATAAAGATATTCATAGACGGGTATATTAAAAAGCTATATGGCTACAGAACAAATCGATGGCTGGACAGACTAGATAAAACAGTTCCCAAAGGCACGGAGAAAGAGAAAGAGTTAATACAACAAAAATAAATAAAAATTAAAAAATGAAAAGTTAAATTAGATGCAGGAGGTGATATTACTTTTGAGAACAGAATTGAGAGAGAATAGAAAGGCCAAAAAACCATCTAAGTGATGCTCTAGAAAGATCGCAAAAATAATCTATTGGTTTCTTAATAGAGTTAAATGAACACGTAAACCGAATAACCTCTTCAAAGTCATTACCTATGAGAAATAAAACTATGCCCACACACCACACGACAATTTGCACATGAATGTTAATGTCAGACTTATTCACAATAATCAAAAACTGGAAACAATCCATCACTGTGTAAACTGATAAACAAAATGTGATACATTCATGCACCAGAACACCACATAGCAATGAAAATGAACAAATCAGCAATACACATAACAACGTGGATGTATTCCAAAATCATTATGCTAAATGAAAGACACCAGATGTAAAAAGTGAAACACTATACATTTCATTGCAATGAAATTCTACAAAAGACAAAACCAATCCCATAGTGAAAGAAAACAAGTAAGTGGCTGCCTGGAATTGGAGAGGAAGGGAGTTTGACTGCAAAGATACATGAAGGACTTTTTGGGGGGATGAAATGTGTCTTAGCTGTTGTTGTGGTTACAAGTATATATAGATTTTTCAACACTCACTGAACTATTGACTTACAAAGAATTCATCTTGTGACATGTAATCATACCTTAATAAAATTTATGTATGTATATGTAAGCATAATATATATGTGCAGTCATGCTTGTATTTTCTATCAAAACTCCCCGGAGACACAGAAAGTTTGAAGAAGTAGGTGAAAAAAGTTCTTCAAACTTGAATCAAAAGGAAGAGAATCGAGGATGAAAATTTAGAAAATTTAAAAGTAGTCTAAATAGAACTTATACCCAAGAAAACATATCTATATCTATCTATCTATATGTAATAACTAAATATTAGCTAACTAAATAAAACTGTGTATAAAAACATAACACATTTTTACATTTTTGACATCAATCTCATTAGTATATTCATATAGTAGAATAAAAGATGAAAAATTACATAAAGATTTCAAGAGAGACAGAACAAAGTATTTAATAAAAGTGAACATTAAAACAATATCAGAATACTAGAAAGGGAAGAACTATACATAAATGTTATATTATTTTATATAAAAATCCTGCAGCAAACCTCATATTCAGTGATGTATCTGATTTCAGCTCTGACTTTATGGAGGTGGATATTTTGTTTGGTTATTTGAGTTTAAAGCTATGAAATCTTTTTTTGCTACATGGAAACTTTTTAATTGTTTTGTTTTGTTTTCACGGTGTTCATTCCTATATCATTTTACTAATTTCTTTTAGTATACATCTAGTAGTTAAAAGGAAATCACGGCAAGATCCTCTTTGTTTATTGTTTGCTTTGAATAAAGTTTGTTTTTCCTGGATGAGCAATTCTTAAGAGCACAGTGTTGGAGGAGGGTGGGCGGATAAGGAAACATTCAGAAGGGACAACTGGGGAGAACCCCAGAGTCCCATGGCGTCACACATACTGTTTCAGCACCAGCTAGGTTTACCAGCCTAGAGCAGCTCTCTGTCAGGAGAAGAAATCTAGTCCTTGACGGGAGTTTAGAGAGTCAGATTGAGCATCAACAAAAAGTCTACAAACAATAAATGCTGGAGAGCGTGCAGAGAAAAGGGGGCCCTCCTACACTGTTGGTGGGAATGTAAATTGGTGCAGCCACTGTGGAGAACAGTATGGAGGTTCCTTAAAAAACTAAAAATAGAACTACCGTACGACCCAGCAATCCCACTACTGGGCATATATTGGGAGAAAACTCTAATTCAGGAAGATACACGTATCCCAGTGTTCATAGCAGCATTATTTACAATAGCCAAGACATGGAAGCAACCTAAATGCCCATCAACAGATGAATGGATAAAGAAGTTGTGGGGTGTATACACACACACACACACACACACACACACACACACACACACACACATATATATGGTGGAATATTACTCAGCCATAAAAAAATAATGAAATAATGCCATTTGCAGCAACATGGATGGACCTAGAGATTATTATATTAAGTGAAGTAAGCCAGGAAAAGACAAATATCATATGATATCACTTCTATGTGGAATCAAAAAAATAAGATACAAATGAAATTATATACAAAACAGAAAGAGACTCACAGACATAGAAAACAAACGTATGGGTACCAAATGGGAGGGGTGGGGGATAAATTAGGAGGTTGGGATTAACAGATACACACTGCTATATATAAAATAGATAAACATCAAGGACCTACTATATAGCAAAGGTTACATTTTGTAATAACCTATAAGGGAAAATAATCTGAATATATATATATATAACTGAATCACTTTGCTGTACACCTGGAACTAACACGACATTGTAAATCAACTAGATTTCAATAATAAAAAATAAGAACAGATTGCCATTTCCTGATAAATAAATTAGGGACTCCTTTGCCAACATCATAAAGCCTAATTTTTCATAAAACTGTAGCAGCCTAATTCACAGGAGCTGGCTACCTGGTCCTGGAAGGACGAAGAACAAAGTTGAAAATGTTAAAGACCCTAGGGCTTTGAATCAGGTCTTTTAAAATAATTTCTCCTAAAAAGAGAAATAAAAGCTTCCAAAGAGATGTGACAAGTCTCTGGCTGCTGTGAGAAGAGGACACCAAGAAGGTGTTGTGTGTTACCTGGATTCATACACTGTCATCTCAAAGAAAGCTTGGTGAATTCCAATTCAGTGCCTTTCTAATGGTATATTCCAGTAAAAAAATCACACCGTCCCAATAGACCTCAAGTAAACACTTCCAGCTGGAGGAAAGAAGCATACTTCACAAGGGGAGAATGAGGGTGTTGTCATGACAACTATGAAGAGTGTTTTATTAGATGGCTGAATTGAATGCTGTGCAGAGCTTCTGGGCTCTGTGGTCTTAGTTGAAAGTCTAGGAAGCTGTCTGATGTCTCACGTCCTTAAAATTGTAGAAAAATGTGGCTACTCTGATCTCCAAAGTGTGACCCAGTGAGACACACCCCTTTTATCTTAATCCTGGTGTCTGCTTCAAAACAAATAAACATCTACCTATATATGTATATATATATGGAAGGCTCTGGAATACCATTCACTTTTTCTCTGTGCTAGACGTCAAGGCTGCATAAGCCTCTCACTTTAGAGAACGTCTTGACAATATGTTTAGTGCCGAAAGGCCTGGGGAGACTGACCCAGGACCTCGAGGGGGAGCTGCAGATCCTGATGGAGACTCAGGATTTCAGATTTTACTTATCTCAAAGATCTCTTTGTTTCCTTTCATTCAAATTCTTCTCTTCTATAGTTGGAGCTAAGATTTAAGCCAGTCTTTATACAAACTTGTCTCTTCTACAGTTGGAACCAAAATTTAAGTCAGTCTTTATATATGTTTAAAAGCTACTTGACCAAAAAGATTTCCTCCAGTGCTTTGGTCAGTCTCACTGAAGCCGAATCCAGCCTCTGTACCCCGACACCGAATTAATTTTCAAAGACAGAGTTTTGGGTGAAGTAGAAAAGAATAGCTTTATAGTTTTGCCAGGCAAAGGGGGCCACAGCAAGAAAATGCCCTCAAAGCTGTGCGTCCCTGGAGGGGGTAGTGAGAAGTTTTGTAGTAATGGTTCAAAGAGGGCCTGATCAGCTCGTGGACATTCTTCTGATTGGCTGGTGGGATGGTAAGTGGGAGACGGCATCACCAATCTTCTGGTTTCAACTGGTCTGGGGTCTATGTGGGCAGCAGACAGTTAACTTCTCCCACCTGGAGGGAGTTTCAGTATTTGCAAAACAGCTCAAAGATATTGTTGTGTGTATCCCTTGAGGGAGAACCAGGACCCTGCCCCAAGGCTGCACTGTGTTTTCTCTTGACTGCCCCTCCCATGTCTCGCATCCCCTCCTTCCCTAATTAGCAACTCTTTGAACCTACTCCTTGGAACTCAGGGAAGGTCATGGAGACTGAATGAAGCCTGTTTCCTGTAATCAAGAAATGGGGGACACAAAGAGGCTTTTGTGTCCAGGAACCCCACAGAGTCCTGCTGGGTATCACCACCAATTTTTGTTTAATCGTGAATATTTTATTCTTTCTTTGAAGGAATTATTAAAAATAAATACCCTAAACTTAACACCAGAGTCCCTAACCATTTAACTTTAGTAAAAAAACCAAATCTTCAAAGCAGCTAATTTTGATTATCCACAAATACCTTGCATAAGGATAATACGAAACAAGAGGCATTTTTGTAAAAATCATTTAATTTTTTTCCTGAGTAATATTTGAATACACTTAGAAGAGTATAATGTAGCCAAAGAGGCCAGAATGATGCATAGTGCATGGGAGGATCTGAACACAGCTTTTGAATGAATGCTCTGATCCTCATTTTCTTGTATCTACATTAATTGCAGAACTAAGATCTGAACTCCAGTACTTTGATTTCAGAGGCAGTGCTTTGATCTACGATGCCCACCATCTTCTGAGCACTCATTTACTTGTCATATTATTTTAGTTTGCATTAGGGAAAGTGATTGACTTGTTTCCTTTCTCTACCGATTAGAGACAGTGCCCTGTAGATCTACTTCTCTTAATAAAGCATAAAGCAGAGAGCATGCTTCCAGTAGCTGGAGCCAAGCTGATGGGGAGAACACATGGGTTTTAGACTCAGACCAAATCTGAATTTCAGCTTGGACACTGTTATGGGCTAATCAAGTTCCCCACAAGCCCCCAAATTTATATGCTGAAACCCTAACCCCCAGTACCTCGGAATGTGACTGTGTGTGGACACAGAGCCTTTAAAGTAGTAATTAAGTTAAAATGAGCCTGTTAGGGTGGGCTCTAATCCAATATGACTGGTCGCCTTATAACAAGAGGAAGAGACACCAGAGGACCGTGAGCAAATAGAAAAGACAACATAAGGACAGAGCGAGAAGGCGGCCACCTGCCAGCCAAGGAGAGAGGCCCCAGGAAAACCAAACCTGCCGACATCTTGGTCTTGGGCTTCCAGCCTCCACAACTGTAAGAAAATCAATTCCTGTTGTTCGTGGTATTTTGTTAGGACAGTCTGAGCAAACTAATACAGTAGTTGGACTCCTAATCATACTGTGCTCTTAGGCAAGTCACTAAACTATTCTGTGCCATGATTTCACATCTACAGAATTATGGAAGATGAAAAGCATATGGCACATAGTACTTGTTCGAAAATGGTACCTTTTATTATTGTTATTATATTATTATTATCATTAAGATATTGGACTTCACTAGAGAAAACAGAGTTACTTATACCATAAGTATGTAAACCACCCTTCTGTATGTTGAGGTGAAGGGTACACTGCACACTCTCACATATAGATATGAGCCATATCAGATCAGTGTTGTATATACAACTATTTTACTATTTTATTTATTAAATAACATATTGTACTATTTTATTTATTAAATAACATATATTTATATATTACATAACTTACTATTTTCCCACCTTCCAAGAACAAATGAAAATTGAGCCCATTTCCATAGGTGGTTTATGCAAGATGGCAAACCCACAACCGCTTACATGTGGACACTCCTCACCTGAAGACAGGGTCCATTCTCCCTTGTATTTCAGCTCTGAGAGCTTGTTCTCTGATTTGTATTGGTTGCTAGTTCATTTGTCTCAGCCTTAAGCTGGTACTGGTTGATGTTTCAAAAATATTGTAGTCCATGTTTTAGAATGTGTTTTCCATTGTTTCTATGAAATTCAAGGTATGTAGTTATTTAAGTATAGTCTGGACAAAGGACCATTTTTTTCTCCTTTTTTTTTTTTTAACAAACTCCTTTGATAGGAAGTGAATGTATACCCTGATTTTCCTGGAATTGTCCCTAAACACATTATCCTGGCATGATTATTAACAACAAGGCCTCTCACTCCTCGATATTCTCCCGGTTTGGATAATCATTTAAGCATCATTTGGATGACTTTATGGTTACCCTACAAGTAGGGCACTCTTTGTCTTCACAGCCACACCTTCTGTAACCACATCATCAAGTGATTCAATACATCTCACTTTGAAGGCTAGCGTATTTGAATGTTACAGACATTGAGTATATACTGTCAGATTTCTTCCCTAGTATACACTGTCAGATTTCTTCCCAGATTTCTCAAGGCACAAACAGAAGGCAAAGATAGGAGTGGAAAAAAAAAAAAAAAGTTAAACCAAACATTATTCTCCCTGGGTAATGCTATTCCAGGACTTGAATACTCTGCCTTTTCCAGACTTCCTTTGATGATAGCTCTTTGCTAGTTGGTCTCTAAACTCAACTGACAAGACCTTCATGAATTGTCTCTAAGTTCTGAGAACTAGGCTAAATAATGTTTCTCCATGGTCTCCAAATTCACTGAGTTTGCTATTGAAAATTACAAAAAAGAACTAGGGATCCCAGGTTCTGGTCAATTTTACATCTATTTGGGGATAAATGTAAAATGCCATAGTGTTGGCACTCTTGTCCTTTATGGAGGAGATTGTAAAAGAAAAAGTTGGGTCCTGGAAAATAAAGGACATTGGGCCAGAAGGATAAAAAAGCTAAAAACTACAGAGCCACACTAAGATTCAAGATGCTAAGAGAAGAGTCAAGGTAGTGAAATAAGTCAGACAGAGAAAGACAAATACCATATAATCTCACTTATATGTAGAATCTATTAAAAAAAAAAAAAACCTCATAGAAATGCAGAGCAGATTGGTGGCTTCTAGAGGCAGGGGTAGAAGGGATTGGGTGAAGGGGGTCAAAGGGTACAATCTACCACGTATAAGATAAGTAAGAACTGAGGATGCAGTGCATAGCCTAGTGACAATAGGTAACACTGGTGTATGGTGTATTTAAAAGCTGCTAAAAGAGACTAGATCCAAAAGTTTTCATCACACGGAAAAACTATTATTTTTAACTAAGTGAGGTGACGGATGTTAACTGGACTCGTTTCAGTAAACATTTAACGATATATGTGTGTTCAATCACTATGCTGTACACCTTAAACATATACAGTGTTTTATGTCAACTACATTTCAATAAAACTGAAAGGAAAAACAAACAAACATACAAAAGTCAAGGTGACTGGCTAATTCAGGGTTGAGGATGGGGCCTGGAGCCAAGAGTATCAGCAGGAAGACAAAAGCAAACTAGCTCTGTACAGGATGGAACCAAGAGTAATATTGCTTTCTGTAACATGCACGCCTTGCTTTTTAGTCTGCCTAGAGAGTAATTGATGGGTGAGTGTGTCAGCCCCCATAAAGACAAGCGATGGAGAAAGGCAAGCAGTGAAGACTTGAGGCTAGTAAGAGTAGGAGCCAGATATCCATTATGTGCAAGGACAAGCACCAAACAAATGAAACTCGGGGATGTATAAACCCATAATAAGTGGCTTTTAGAGACAGCGTTCTTTCTGGCTTGCCTGGACTTGAAGCAGCCTGGGTCTGTTAAAAATTGAGAGAGGCCTGATTTGTAATGATTTACTCTCGAGATCCTCGGTGACTCAGCCAATGCGATTCTTTTGTCTCACCAAAGTGTCTCTCTCTCACACAATGATTTGCTAGTTTCTTCAGCGAGATTCTTCCTTCATTATGACCAGCCTTCTCATTTTACCATTATTACTTTCTTGTTCTTCCACATTGAAGCCCTCATGCTACCAAAATCAGAACATCTCTGTCATTTACAATAATGCACTGAGTTTTATTCATGCCAAGGTAATATAGCCCAGGAGAAACTCTTTGTATCACTTAAGTGCTATCTGGCAATACCACCATAAGAAAGGAAAAAAATGAAGGCTTGTTATCGGTCAGCCTGAAAACAATCCCTTCTGTTTTGACTTGAAAGGCAGCTGGCTTACAGGGATACCTTTACCCAGGAAGAGATTTACTCTTTTCTAAAAGTAAAGACCACATAGACCTTTTAGACCCTGACAATGGGATGAAAGACACAATGCACTAGTGTCTTATAGTCACTGACATAAAGGCATGATCAAATTAAGAAGACTCAGAAAATCTGATAATGTAGCCCTTGTTAAAGTGCATACGTGTCCTCCACATTCTGTTCAGACGTGATTCATTTGAAACTCAGAAATGTACTGACCTTCCAGATACTCATATATTTGTGTTTTTATAGAATTTCTGATTATTTGGAAAGGTGAGTTGCCCTATACATCTGAGTTGATTTTTATGCTGATTATTAATTAGAAAATGAATCTAAAGATAACATTTCAGTTCAAGGGCAGTTCTTCACCATCATAGTTTTCTCCATGATTTTTCTTTGTAGACATTGGGTCTTTATGCCATGATGTCGGCAACAGCTTGAATTTATAATACTGAAAGTGAAGGACCCTGAAATCCTACCTAGAAACAAGACTTTTCAAAGGAACATTGTATATGTTGAAATATTTTTGATGAATATAAGTTATATATATGTATATATTCATCCAAAATATTATATCCATATATATAAAATCACCTTACATTAGAACCTATGTTGAAAATTCTACACATTTTTTTTCTCTCTTCTTAAGTACTTAATGTCTAACTCTGCATTTCTTTCCACACAGCTTAAAAGCATTTTGTATTCTCTATCCTGAGAGTCATCTTTCCCTTCTTCTTGCTTCCAGCCAGTTTTCTTTAATAAAGAATCACCAAAAGTCTGCAAACCATAGCCCACACATAAATTCCTCGTGTTTTGCAATGAATTCCTTGCAATATGATTTCCACCACTATCATGCGGGTTACCTCATTGATGACCCCGGGGGACGAGTGTGCATTTTGCATGAAGAGTCTTTGGGAGACCCATGAGTTGGTAGCGTCTGCCTTCCCCAGGCACTAATGATGGATGAACTGCCAGGTCAAATAGCTTTTCTTAGTTCTTACTATCTTTGGATCTGTGCCCCCCATGCTCTTCCTTTGAGCACTTGTCTTGGTTTTGGTTGATGATTTACTCCTTTGAATTGTGTTCCCATTCTCACCAGGGGTCACAGCTCACCAGACTTCTCTAATGCTTCTTCCTTTATTTACTCAGCGTTTTTTTTTTTTTTTTTTCTTTTACAATTAACTATAGAATCACCTCCTGGCAAACTCCAACTCTATCCCTAAAAATTTGGGGTGTGTGTCAATATCACATCTCCAACTGTTTACTGGCAATTTCCACTCAAATTACTTTTCCCTCCCAAACTTCCCCCTCCTACCAACACACACACACACACACACACACACACACACACACACACACACACCCCTCTTTACCTGGGTACCTGCTGGTGGGTGAACAAGATTAGAGAGGCAAATAAGGAGGAATAATCTTTCCTTTGGCACAATGTGCTCTTAGTTGACTTTTTAGACAGTCTATTTGTGCCTAAATTATGGGAGGATTAGGAATAAAGATACTGGGGAGACTTCTAGTAGCCTCGTAGGACTAGGGTCTGCCTTTTCCTTTGAGAAAGAAGGAAAGGAATAGGTCCTCCAGCAAAGCAGATGCACAGGGACAGTTTCAATCTTGGAGAAAAAAAAACAACAACTCTAAATTGGTTGTTATCTGTATCCAAGGGAAAAAGCATTTGGTTCTAAAGAGGACAGGATCATGGGGAGAAATGGTTAGAGCTTGATAGTTTAGGATCCTGCGGAACAATTCAGTCATTCTCATCGTAAGACAGAGGGTGATGTGAAGAAACAGCTGTCGGGGGGCGGGGGGCAGGGGAAACAAGCTCTAATCTGGCCACACACACGAGAAAAGACCATCCTCCTAGATGATCCTAGATCAAGAAATATTTGGGCCCCAGATCTGACAAGAAGAATGAGTTCAGAGGTTGGGGTGCTCTTCCAATTACATAACTGATTTGAATTTTGGGGTTAAATTTTGTATACTTACTTTTCCGTAACTACAGGGGCACCGAGCTATCTCCAGGGTATGTACGAGTCTATTTGTTTCAATAATGTTTATTTATTTTTCTTTCTTCTACTCAATTTGACTTCCTCCCAAGAGTCTGTTTTCCTCCGGTCAGTGCTGAAGCACCACCTGTGAGGAGAGAGGATGGTCCTCCTGAGGTCCACGCATGAGCTAAGAGTTCAAGGTTTAGGGAAGAAAGTCATGTCTGCTGACTTCTGGGTTCAGAAACATAAGCTGGGAAAGGTTTTTGGTTTTTAGTTTTTCTTGAAAAACACAGAGGGAAGATTTTGAATAAAAGTTTCTTTAATTCTATTTCCCTTTTCAAATAACTTTCTAAAATGAAGTATAGATAATTTCTCTTTAAATCCTCTCAGGGAAAAATCTATACATATGTATATGCACACAGATACGTATTTCTGTTCAAAAAAGTAGTTCCTGATGTAGTTAAAACATTTTTGAAAAAGAACGAAGTTAGAGTACACTCACTTCACATTTTCAAAACTTATAAAGCTATAGTCATCAGGACAGTGTGGTCCTAAAATAAGGATGTATAGATCAGTGGAGCAGAATTTGAGATATCAATGGAAGAGAATTGAGAGTCCAAAAATAAATCTATATATTGATAACTGATTGTTGACAAAGACACAAAGGCGATTATCAGGGAAAGAACATTCTATTCAACAACTAGTGCTGGGACAACTGGTCTCCACATGCAAAACAAGGACCTTCATGTGGACCTTCATGTCAGTCACACAAATTAACTCACAACTGACCACACGATTATATGAAAGTGCTAAAACAACGGGACTTTTGGAAAACAATAGGAGAAAATCTTCAAGATGTTGGGTTCAACAAGGATTTCTTAGATTCTATCCCAAAGGCATAGTATAAAAGAAAAATATGATAAATTAGACCTCCTCAAAAATTTTTAAAATTTCACTTCAAAACACTTAATTAGAAAAAAAATACAATCAATGGATTAGGGCAAATTTTTGCCTTAATAACTTTATCAGATCATATTTTTGCCCTAATGAAAGTATAATTTCTCTTCTCATGCCAGTGTAATTCAAACATGTTAGCCTAGTAATGAATGAATGCTCTTTCCAGCTGTCCCTCCAACTACCATTAATTCCTATCCCCATTAATCTAACCCTTCATAGACTCACTATTCTCCTTCCTAATGTTTACCACAGCATGACAGCATGAGTTGTTCTACCTCTGATGCTTTTCTTATGCTTTCCCTTTAACCAATGGCTCCCATTCCTTTGCCTTCTCTAATAGATTCAAAACCAAACTAAACTGCCGTTTCTCCATGAAATCCGCTTTACCTGCTCAGGAGTAAACTTTTCGTCTTATCAATTGGAACTTTGGCTTTTACTCTTCTTGGGGAATTTCCCAAACAGAGTACTCTTCTATACTTCTTCATGTACATATCTTATCTTTCCTAAGAGATTTTATGCTCTTTTAGGCAAGGGCCACTTCATATCCAGAGAGCTTTACATGGTCCCTTTCTTCCAGAAGTTATTCAGTAAAGAGTCTGACTCATGGGCAGAAGAAGAAAATCAAGTTCAAGAGGAACCATGGGAGGAAATAAACAAAGGGAAAGAGTTCAAGTTTAGTTATGAGGATCTAGGATGGTTTCTTGAGGAAAAGGGATGCACCTGAGAAATGCCTAATGGGCCAAAGGGAAATAAGTCCAGGGTTCCACACCTGACACAGACTCCAGAGGTGGTTTTGTTTGTGTGAATAGAAACTTAGGAAAGGTAAAAATGTTTTCCAGGGAAAATGTTGCATTTTAAAAAAATAAATATTATTACTATATGTTTTCAGGGATATCCAAGGTCCAACTCCTAGTTTGAGAAAGCACATGGCATTAGATACTAAGTGAGGAGTTGGGCCTAAAGATGTGAATGGGAGCATCTTCTTGGAGGCAAAGGCTTGTGTTCCAGTTCCATACATTTTAGTCGGTGGTTTAGTAACAACTTTCTTCTTTCCCTAGGCAACCCATTCTAGAATTTCTAACATCTTCCTCTATCTCTTTTATTTATCTGTCCCAACCATACCTAATATGTGCGTGCTCCTATTAATCACTTGCTTTGTACCGTATCTGAGATAACCATCTGAACCTCCAGGATTTTCTAAGAAGCTGGCAGACATAAACTCTATTCTGTACATGCCGACTTGTACAGAGCGGAGAACTGCAAGGCTGGGGACATGCAGATGCCCAGTTGGCATCCATGTTTCTCCCCTCATAAAAACCCAAAGGCATCCTCTAAAGCTGTGCACTATGTCAGAGCACAATCTATGGTGTATAATAATCTGCCTCTTCTAGAAGAGTGTGAGCTTCTGAAATGGAACGATGGGGTCTGACTCAAATTTGCATCTCTCCGGTGTCTGCACAGTTGCTGGCCTACAGAACTTGCTTATGTCAGGTGGAGAACTTATTGGATATATAGGAACAAGAAGCCTCTTTTGTGACTTTGAGTGATTTCTGGACACCTTGTTATTGTTTGGTTGTCTATTGGGTAGGCTGTGACAGGTAAAATATCAAGTATTCAGTGATATGAACCATTTTTGGTGAGCTGAACATGGCAAACTAAGCAGGACTGGGGGATAAGTAATCTGTAAGGTCTACCTCAGAAAATGTATGACTTACACACTAAAACTAACTAGCTAGTAAAATTGGGTGTTGAGTTGAAGGCCTGTGACATATTGAGGTGGACCTGTGCAGCTCACTGTCAAAAACATTGGCTCAGGTTGGAGATTTAGATCTGAAAGCTGGCGGAGAATTGGTAGAATTTGCCATCATGTGGCAGATTGCCCACTGGGGAATACATTACCTAAGTATACAAAGAAGATAAAAGCCCACGTTTAAGGAACCAGCAGTGGTAGAGAAAGACAAAAAACCTGGATGGGGAGGTTGAGAAGACCCAGGAGAAAGACCTTGGTGGGGGGAGGTCAAGAGCAAAAAGAATTCCAAGCAAGAGGGACTCATCACCAGGCAGAATTGAGACCGAAAGTAACCTTTATTCTTGGGAAAATCACATGAGGAAGGAATCCTTTATAGTTGATTTCTGGATAAAGGGAAGACGAACAGAAGGGTGAATGACGGGTTCTCATGGTGTGAAAGATTTTGTTGAAGAAACCTCTGTGGCCATGACACCTGCAGGAAAGGATTTGGAAACTTAGGAGGACTGAGTTTACAGTATAAGAAATCAGATGCTAGAATACCTAGGGTGTTGGTGAGGAGGCCTGCAGTGAAGAAAATCTGGGAAACAAGGGGAGCTGAATACATTTTAATCAGACAGATCTGTGGGCACCAAAACAAAGTCGGCTCCACAGAGGAAGGGCAGGAAGTGTAAGGGGATGCCGGGTGGGTGAGCCCTGGATTGTCCCGACATGTGAAAGACAGATGGGAATGATCCCCCAAAGGCAGAAATCAGGCCTCATTCCTAGGAATGGGCTTAAATAATTAAATCCATTGTAAAGGGGAAAGAGCGACCTAAAGCAAGAAAGGAGATACGTCATGGAAACGTTAACTGAGCCAGCAGGGAAACACTCAATATATAGGCAAGAGGGAGGGAAGCCTGATAACACATGGCTGTGAAAGGGGAGATAGATATTTTTTAATTGTTGTTCATTTAATTCAGATTCTCTCTTTACAAAAAAAAAGTGCAACAGGGATATGATAACTAGACAGAATGCCACTTGTGGTCAGTGCAGGTAAAAAAAGAAAGTAAAATAGACGAGAAAAGAGTAAAGGAGCAGTTTAAAAGCATAAAGAGGTAACATAAAACTGTGAGTGTGGACAAGCCTGCAGGCTTGATAACATGTACAAAAGAGCTTAAGTGATCCCCTTGGAGAAGAACCCTCCGGGCTTTGTGGGTGCTGTGCAGACTTCTTGGTGCGGAAAAGACAGAACTGGACACTAGGCTAAGATGTGACACCTGCCCCTGGCAGGGCTGGGGGTGAGGGTGAGGATATCTGTAAGAAGAGATTAGGAGACAAGGAGGTTATGGTCTAGAAGCCTACACGGGCAAAACCAAGAAGAATACAAACTGTCCTGTGGATGCTGATTTGCTAACAATACTTCTTTAATGAGGGTGAACATGGGGGCAGGAAACACATCTTTATGTCCAAGTAGTTCAGTAGGGAACTTGAAAACAATAAATATGCAATTTAGGGAAAGTCTAAAGGGTGCAGAGTTGAAAGGACTAGGGCTGAGCTGAACGGTAAGAGACAAAGCACACCTGATGGCTCCGGCGTTCCCAGGGAGACAAGGAGGAGAGCTGGGGACCACTGTAGGCAGCAGCAGAAAGCCCTGTGAGCCATAGAAGCTGTTCTCTTTCACCCTCTTAAAGTATTTGGCTGGAAAGTCGGCTGAAAGCTGTGAGGTATGGCCATCCAGCTGTCACATACTTTAACACTCGGCAAAAACAACCAGGGCTTTGGTGTGTCTTCATAAAACTGGGAAACTCAAAGATGCTCCTGTATCTGATGCCAATAAAGAATCTGGCTAGTGAGAAAGCATTTGAAATCGAATTAACTTTGCCTGAAATATACCATTCTCTTTGATTTTTAGAATAATGGCAAATTAGCAATCTCCATGAGGCCAGAAACAATTTGATGCAAAGGAAATTTGTGAGATGCCTGCTTTGATATTTAAGAATGCTCCTTTTTATTATGTGTATGCATAGATGACTTTCTTTGTTCAAATTATAAATCCTGATCCCAGTGTAAAAGTGTACAATAAAGCAACTCTATCACTAGCTGTTTTCAAAGGACTCAAAGGGGAAGATGTGATTTGTGGTTCTGTGAAATGCCTAAGTTTTGTTTGAGAACAGAGCCTGCTATGATTCTGGCATTAACAGGGACAGAGAACCCACGTAGATCTTCTTGATCTATATTTTGCTTACATTATCCACCACCTCTTAGTTTCCTACAATTTTAATAAGAATACACCCCCAAAAATGTTCAATGAATGTAATCGTGTGTAAGTTTACCTGCATTCTAAGATAAAGCCTGGATAGTCATCAAGTCCTAACTGCCATTCAACCCTCAAACTCACCAGTGGAAAAATGACTTGAGACCAAAGGCCAGTCCTCAGGAGCTGAGTGATGTCAAGCCTGTATCTCAAGTACTAGCTCCTGGCACTAGGTTGGCAAACCTTGTCCTGGGTCCAGTTAGGATAAATTCCCCAAGTTGGACACATACCAGAGAGAGAGCGTTCTCTTTCTGCGGAATGAGTCATTCTGGAGGCTTTTCAATACTGTATGCATGGGATTAGGGACAGGAGCCATCACCCCGTCCCTATCTCCCACTGGTTGAAGTTGCGCTGGGAGGGTGTAACCCCCTCACATTCAGGCACTGCAGGCAGTCAGAGAAGGGAAAAGCAGACAGACCCACAAGAGGCAGGAGCGTTGATCAGGCTGGACACTGAACTTGCACAGAACTGTCCGCTCTCTGTGAGACTGAAGTGAATGGGGCCTCAGGAATATTGTGTCAGACACTGGGGGGCGTGGGGTCTGATGGAGTGCTTTTGTTTTTACTTAATTTCTCCAAAATGCAATGAACCATTTCCATCCACTTACTGAGCTCTCATTGTTATTTACTTATGAATGTTTTCAATCATGCCCTTGACCCTCACCTCACTTCTTCATGTGCCAGCATTTAATGCAAAAACTTCAATTTTTAGATTAGATCGCCAATCTCAGTCTCCAAATCTATTGTTTCCTCTTAACATCTTCCTCATTTTGTCTTTTTACTTCATATTTGAAGGGAGGATACCCAAAGCAGCCAAAAATAAATTTCAAATGAATAAATAAATCAATAAAATAATTAAAAAAAAAATAAAAGGATGTGTGAACCTGCATTCCTAGTATTTAAATTGCAATATTATTTTACTAGAACTGAATATACTCATTATCGATAATGGTCGAAAGACATATAGGCAAATGGTGAGCTTTAAGGTGCAAAATATTCAAATGAAAATGTCAATGAAGAATTTGAAAGTAAGTGCTAAGCACAGGAAACAAGGCAGCACCAAGGTTCCAAGGTCAATTCTCAGTTTCTAAAGCTGATCTGCAGTTGCATTTTGTTATTAGCATTTGAACTGGGATAATGAGGTGATAAATAGTTTTATAATTAGACAAGAGTAGGAAGAAACATCCAAGCAGAAGCTCTAACAGACGACACTATTAGAATGACCACTGCCTGGACCCAGGCCCAGGGAGAGCAAGGGACACACAGCAGCCCTGCTGGAAACAAAGCATGGTTCAATCTTCCCTTGTCAGTCTTTTTATGGCTCCAGAGAGAATGACCTTGCTTAATACCTTATTTCATCATTAAAAAGGGGTCATCCTGAGGTCATCCACTGCCAAAGATGTAGAATTTTGTTCAGCAGTTTGGGGAAGCTAAGGACTTTCTGGTAGTGGATGAATCAGGAAGAAGGTCCCACCATTTCTTGGCAAAGATTGCAGCCTCTGTTAAGTTAATCATAAAATAATTTCTAAATTTGAGCAAGACATATTTTGATAAAAAGGTATGGCTTTAACAGTACTTATTAATGTATTATTTCAACTCTTTAATCCTTTAACTAATACAGCTAGCAATCTGTTTCCCAGATTCCTGTAAAACAAAAACCAAAAACGCAGATGGTTCTTTTTCTCCTTTACATTGCCTTTTCTATATGCAAAATGACAGCATAACTATTGTTCAAAACAGGTTCAAAAATTTTAGTTGACAATGACACTAATAAATTGTTTAACCATTCGTAAACTGTTCTTTCACTATTTTTGTTAAATGATTTTTCAGATCAATTCATAAATGATTAGAACACATACTACTGAATGATTGACCACTGCTGTTCTAAATTGCCAGCCCTGTTTCAGTAGGTCCTGGGATTTCGATGATCTGATCTTAGGATGCTGTTCTAGTGCATACTTTCCATTAAACAATATTACACACACAAAATATCGCCTTTGCCATTGCAACAATAACCCAAACAACAACAAAAGAATGAAGCAACAGCAAAGATTAAGATGTTTGCATAAACATTAAGCAGATGTTAACAGCATCACGTTACCAGTATCACCACTGGAGTGACCGTCGCTTCCTTGTTCCTGACTTTCTCTTGTGTGGCTGGCATGTCCCTGGGACCTCTGCTTTCACTCATTCCATGTACAGATATGCAGATCTTTCCATTAAACTTTTCAAAGAAATCTGGTTCTCTCCCAAAGGGAAGACCTGGAAAAAAATGTTAGATTCCCTTTTAATCATGTCCTTAGTCTTTACCAAATCCTGAGAATATGTTTGTAAAATTAATATGAGAATTTCAATAAGATACACTTGCAGGGGGGTGCAGCAACATGTACTCAGCTGATGTGTTTCTTCTGAGAAACCTAAAAAGCCTTATATGTGTGGCATGATTTCAACTTCTCTTTCAGCAGCTATCTCGTGTCAAATCCCATCTGGCAATTCAAATCCTGAATAATCAAGGCTAAAGAAGTGTGGCTACATTCAGCTCCTATGTACAGCCTTGGCTTGACTAGAAGGCTCGATTAATTACCAGATCAAAATTGGGCTGGGATTTGCTTTGTAAATGGCTAAACAGTTTAACTGGGTTATAGAGAAAGACTCTATATGACATCAAATGACTTTCCTAAAAGCTTATTTCTCTCCCAACTGCTCGTATTGGAATCAATTTCAGGAGTCATTCAAAATGAGCGGTTTATTAGCTTCCTAAATGCATTTACTACATGCCAGCTGTCCGTCTCACATCAGTCTACCCTTGTCTTTCAGTGACCCCTTGAATAGATGCTGCTGCCTTGATCCATCACCCAGGAAACCCAGGGCACAGAGTCCTGTGGTTGGCAGGCTGGGTTCCAAGGAGAAAGAAGCCATCCCTGAGGTGTGGGCAAGGGGATGATGTCACGAGGCAAGGCTCTAATGATAACACAATTAAATTTGTCCAGGATGAGTTTAGAAATGCATTGTTTTCTCAGACCTCTAAGTGTGTTTCAAGCATTTGAAATTCCTTCGATTAGATGCAAATTAATTAGAAGCGAATGTGAGTAATATCCCATGACAGTTCTAGGCCTATTCTATAGCTGGCTTAAACTTTATTTTTTTAAAAAATTCTCATTAACCCAAAATATTCTGCAGGAGAGATTTGCAAGACTTTTTTATTTTTTCACTTAAATGGTGAGGTCATTATCATCCGTTGTCAGAGGCACACCCTGAACAAAATGTAAGTTAATCATAAAATAATTTCTAAATTTGAACAAGACGTATTTTGATAAACAGGCATGGCTTAACCAGTACTTATTAACTTACTATCTCAACTCTTTAATTCTTTACTAATACAATCTGTTTCGCAGATTTCCATAAAACAAAACACCAAATTACCCGTTTTCTCCTTTACATCGCCTTTTCTGTATGCAAATGACAATATGTTTATTGTTCAAAACAGGTTAAAAAATTCTAGTTGATGATGACATAAAAATTCCCCAAATAATTTTTAAAATTGTATGTAACAGTGTAAACAAAACTGAAACAAGTTAAAATAATTTTGGACAAATATTTATTATAAAAATACATTTAAATACATTGAAAAATATCGGTAAGTATAATTTTGAAGTGAATAATAAAATACTTTATTTGTAATTTAATGTCTTATTTCTATGATAAAAACATGAATATTGTGAAACATGCATTTATTTTGTGGAAATATATAATAAAAGGGACAGTATAGGCATCAATAAATAGAAGCATTAATAAAACATCAACAAAATGCAGAACAATAAACACAAATGCACCATTTAAAATATCAAATATCATACCTGAATGTCTTTCTGATTTCACCCAGAGACATTTGCTTTCTATCTGTTGGGTCTATAAAAATGTCATAGTTAATGACCATGTTTTCATGGATATCATGGGATAAAACTGAATTACATAGTTAATGGTAATGAGCATCGTTCGGTTATGCCTAAATTCCACAGGGAAAGGGTTAAATTACTTTTCTGCTCACTAAGTTGTCATGTACACACAGTCAAAGCTTCTTAATGGTGATGATGAAAAACTTGGAGATATTAAAACATGGAAATTATTCAGATTAATATGCATATGTTAACATAGTTTTTGTTGTTGTTGTTTTGGTTTTTTTTTCTTTTTCAATTGCAGCAAAAATTCAGCCCCAAACTGCTCTAACCTTGCTGAGCCAAGTGAAACTGGTGTTGCTTTCGCTGGGGATGTTTGAGAACAAGAAAGAAACATTGAGTAGAATGGTGTAGAGGGAAGAGCGAGTGTGGGCTGAAAGGCCTAGAAAAGTCAAGTCATCTTTGTGAGGCTCTGTTTACTCGTGTGTAAAATGGAGGTAGTGACAGGGTTAGGGTGAAGCACAGATGCAACGAATATAAATGACCTAGCTTTGTGCCTGGCATCTAGCAAGTCCTCAATAATGACAATAAGGCGAACACGACTCATATCAAACAGTTCTTACTCTTTTCCCTGAGTGTGGCCGGTAACAACTGTTCTGGCTTGACCTCTGGGGTCTGTTTGCCTCCCTTGCTCTTGACGGAGGCCCCTGTCTTGGCAGACATGGCCAAGTGAAGGGTTTAACACAGGTGCCTGGAAACAGGGAGGGGAGAAGAGCCGGGACTGGGAAGGCTGTGGGTACTGGGGTACACGGAAGGCACTGAGAGCCATATATGAGGTAATTAGACGGGCGGAAGGGGAGAGAAGAGCAGGACGGCTGCAGGTCTACTTAGAGTCTTCACGGTGTTTGCAAAACAGTAAGTGAAAGGCAAATTATTGTAAAAGTGTTTTTGGTTCCTCGAATATGTTCTTTTGTTTTTTTTTTTATTAACATGAGTTTATTTTCTAAGTTAAAAATCATTACATATGTATCATAAAATCAATCAATGAGGGCAAAAGGGCCCCTTCGGATAAACACAAAAATCTGAAATCAAAGGTAAGGGAACTACATTCTTCTACTAACATTCAGTTTATTTTTTAATTGAAGTATAGTTGATTTACTGTGTTGGGTTAGTTTCAGGTGTACAGCAAAGTGTGGAATATGTTCTTTTGAATTCAGCACCGCTCTGGGTCTGAACTATGCAGAGCCTGGCTTTATTGGCGCTAAAATGCATATGGTCATCATTTTCTAGAGGGATTGAAGTGTACTTCTGACTACTGACATACACGAGGTAGGCCTCTTGGATTCGTCCTTCATACGCGAATCTGTCTTATCTTAGAAAGTCCAAATACCACGTCTGCCATGATCACCACTGTCCCTGGTTCATCTCACTGGCAGAAATATTTTTCAAGAACTCCCTTTATGTTTTACCTGTGCCTATCTTTGGTCAGAATCCTTAGAAGAAGAACCTGAGGTAGAAATTCAGCTTCATGCGATTCCTTGAGGGAGAGCCAGCAGGAGGAAGGGGGTGTAGGGAGATGGAATCCGCCGGAGAGGAGTCAAGGACAGGTATGGTTTCACCAGGACTCCACCTCTGGCCAGCTCTGGCCTGCCCACAGAGGATGCTCTGGAGCATGAACTGTATCACTGAGCGGCTCCAGCCTTGAGGCAGGAAGTCAGCCTTTAGACACTCAGGCCAGTCAGCTATTGACTGTGGGCTCTGCCTAAGCTCCTGGGAAGGACATTTCACTGAAGGGTCTTCCCTGGAGGAGAAGAGAGTACAGCCACCCAATCTAGGGTCCTGGATGGTGCATCAATGGTAGCACCCAGGACCCAGCTACATCAGGAGTAGCACTCTTCCTGATGGCCTTTCTCACTCTCCACCTTGTATATTCATATTTCTGCCCTACTTCTACTAGATTGTGAATGAGTTGAGAACAAATTAAGTGAAATTACTTATCTTTGCAGCTTGCAAAATACCTAGCCCAGCTCCCTGTATACGCTAATACTGGGAAGAATTTTGGAATTGGTTGCCAGGACTTAATTTCTAACTGGTGGAGATCCAGAATATGGTTCCCATTCGTTCTACCCCAAAATGGAGTAGAACATTAATATTCATGAGGAAACATCCTGAAAATTTAGAAATGGGCAGTTTTACTAACACTGATGTAACCAGAGTTACCAAGGTATATGAGGATCCAAAGACAAAGTGGGTTCAGAAGGGCATATGGATTAATCAGGTTTCCTCAGCTGCTAAGTGACTTGTTCCTACACATGAAACTTACATATATGATTCATTTCTAGGCCTCAGGAAAATGACACATGTCTATACATTACAGACCTTCAGATATTCATAAAGACTGCATTGGGGATATTAAATATGTGAATGCCATGGGTTTGGTAGGCATATTTGTGGAATAAGTGAATGACATATGAAATTGTAGAATGCGTCATAAATACATGTTATAAAACCCCTGAAAGGGCAATGAGAATGAAGATGGGAAGAAAATCTGAGAATAATTCTGTTTTATGCAGACTTACTCAGTGATCTTATCCAGCCTCTTTGCTGCCTATGCTGTCTGTGTTCTGAAGACTCCCAGGTTTAAATATCCTTCTTCGATTCCTCACCTATGCTATTGTCCCAAAGGTGGGTGACACCTTTACCTGAGAGTCCAGGCAGCTTCCTGCAGCTGGAGCATAAAAAAATCATTATCATCTACATCATCATCATCACCACCGTGGTTATAAAGGATTTTGTGAATTTGTGTTTTATGTATCCTTCTGTAATTCCATAAAAATAAAGTCTACCTGGATTAGTTTGCTGATTTTCTCCAGTACTGCTATTTTCTCTTGAAATTAGGGTTTAGCCACGTAAATGCTGCTGACGGCAACGTTGCTGATGTATTCTTATATATTTTCATGGGATGAACTTCGGAAGAAGATTAAGCTCAGCCTTCAGTGGTTAAGAATCTCCGCTCTTGAAAGCTAAATGGAAGCTGATCGTAAATCTCTGGATGCTTCCAGGCACTGTTCATTTGGCGATGTGCTGACAATGTAATTAGTAATATATAAAAATAAGAACTCCCAAAGCAGAAGACTGGTCTCATGACCCGGCAAAGATGCAGGTGGGGAGTGGGATTAGGATGGGGTATAATCATTTTATACCTCCATGCAGAAAATCCTAGAAGAAAAGTGCTTCTCCATTAGCTGTCACTGAGAATTGTCTGTCTCCTGGGAGTAGCCTGGTGACAATATTTTTTGCTGAATTTCAAAAGAGCACCTATAACTCAGGCCATGACCTTGGCACGCTAAAAGAGCAGAGCTATTCCATCACTTTACAGCGGCTGTGCTCTGAGGTCAGGAAATGTGGGCATCTCTGGTGCCCTTAGGAGGAAAGGTTTGGGAGGATTTTCTTTAATGATTCCTTAGACAAGGGAGGGTTGAGGTGGGCTTGAGGTCTGGGGAGACTTTGTTGTTGTTCTATCCTTTCCTGGGTCCTTCTCCTTCTGGACCACTGCAGATGAGAAGGCAAGGAGCATTCTCTGGAGGGAAGGCTGAGTCGCTGTGCCAGCTGTGTGTGGTTTCTGCAGCTGTCTGCCTTCCAGGAACCTGAGTATAGCCTCGTGCTCCTGGCTCCCACAGCTGAGGAGAGCAAGAGATGAGCTTTGCCTTCCTGCTGCTATTCCACAGATACAACACGGCTGGAGGCCCAGTGTGAAGACGTGCGAGCAGGCAGCGCTACGTGAGCACAGAGAATAAGAAAGCGCTGCCTGGGGCTGCCGGAGAGAGCACGCTGACCCAGAAGGACAGCGCTGGGCAGGGCCTGACACCTTCCTTCCTTCCTTCCTCAGTGTTATGCTCCGAGTATAATAAGAGGGTGCCCGCTTTCCCTCCCCTACAGGCACTTACACAAACCTGCATTGAAACGGGAATATTTTTAAACCTCATTGTAGGAGTGATATTTATAGATTTTATTTTGAAAGCTGTTTTTCGCCCTTGCCTGCTTTAGAACCATCTCTTCTACTTTTGCCTCTGCTTTCTGCAATTTCTCATGGTCCCCAGACCTCGGACTGTCTCGTTGGCATAGGATGGGGGTGGAGTCAGGAGAGAGGAGGGGTCATGTCTGTGTGTCTTTCCCACCTCCCTCAGGTGCTTGCTTTGTGACTTACAGCAAATTATTCAACTTCTCTGTGTCTCAGTTTCTTCAGCCATAATTTGGGGATAATATCATCACTTACCTCAGGGGAGTGTCATGAGGATCAAATGAGTTAGCATCTGTAAGTCAGCTTAGAACAGTTTGTGGGACACTGTCACAACTATATAATTCTTTGCTTTTATTAGTATTATATTTTCAAAGCTGATTATAGTCAAAGTGAATGAAGATTAGCCTCCATCCCTCTCTGCTGGGGTCTTAGAATTAAATCTTCGACCCACTGCAGCTCTGGAAACCCTACACCTCCAGCCACTGCCTCTGTCCAGCTCTGCTCCCAGCTCTCCTGTGATTTAGGGTCCCCAGGGAGAACCATGGGGCCTACAATGCTGAATAAGACCCACTCTCGCTGCTCTTCCCATGCCTTGCGTCTGCCAAGGATCAGCTTCTGCTTGGTGCTACTCCCAAATTCAGATGGATTGTCTAGGTTCATTCTGGGATGAAAAGACATCCTGCTTATTTCAGACCAATGGGAGTCCTGCTGCCTTTTCTTGTTTGGGTCAGACTTTCCTCCAAAAACAGAAGGGGCATCATGACCAGTGTCGTTGACCAACCACTATATGCTTGTAGAAAAATTATACACACACACACATATATATACACCAATCTCATGATCAATATTTATAGCTAAGTAAAATATTTAATATAATAATGACATTAAAATGAGGTTTTCAATTTTTAGTCTAATAGGAAAATGCTAATGATATTTTTAAGTGAAAAAGACAAGACATAAAATTGTATATATAACATGGTTTTATGCACACACATTTAAATGAAAGGAAAAAAATTGCATACTTACATGGTGGTGAGATTATGGATCATTTATATTTTCTTTGTAATTTTCTATATCTTCCAATATTTTTGTAATGAATTTGTAGTACTTTAATATGTTGTCACATAAAAAGCAATTAATAGTACTATTTTTAGAAAACTTGAATAAGAAGGATTTACTCAACCCCTTGGGTACTTATCGTAATCTGTGTTCCCCATTCATCAGACAGAAAATCGAACTCTGATGCTGGAGGATCCATTGAAGAAACTGTAATGAAATCTTGCAGGATTTGTTGTGACGACTCTCAGCTTCCCTGACTATGAAATGAGGGAGCTGGAAACTCCAATTTCCTCCTCAGTACTAACATTTCATAAAGCTTAAAGTAATACATATTTCTAACAAACTTGGTGACCTTATTGGGGGAATAAAGCCTTGTCAATAATACGGTGAGCCATCTGCAAGATTTCTGATTTTGTGTGTGTGTGTGTGTGTGTGTGTGTGTGTGTGAGCTTTCTCTCTGTTTATATACGCAGGGGCCAAGAGCCCTCTTTCTCCATTGGCGAGTCTCACTCTGGGTACTGTGGTTTCCTACACTCTCAGTTTACCCCTGCATGTCAGTACGCATCCCCCAGGATGGGGGATGATCTGCACTGACCCCAGATGAGAAGATGCAGCCAGCTCTGAGCGGCTTAGGGTGTTCTGTCTGGTGACCCAGAGTGACACAGGACATCCCAGACTGCTGCGATGGAGCCACCATGAAGTCACAAGCCTTGGTGTGATGATAAAACTGTGTGGTCACACCTAAAGGACACTGATCTAACCATTTCTTCAATGATGCTGAAGTTCACTATATTTTGGAATGAACTTTCTTTAAATCCTCATGTAACTCAGTATGGGGGAAAAAGTTATTTTAAAAGGCACAGATTGTACTTTTCCTATGTTGCTTACACACACTGTAAATCAAATCATCCTTAGGCAAGAAACAGTCAAAAATGCAAATTTTGAAAAAATGCAAATGGCGGAAAGGGGCAAATGAGGAGCATGATTTGCCCTTTGACTTTTGGGATTATAGGCAGGTCAGAGTTAGAAGGGGCAGGGACACCCAGTTAACCTCTCCTTCCTTCTCACGGTGTGTTTAGTCTCTGTCAAAGCCAACTTCAACTCTGACCTGGAGGCCAGTCAGTTAACACTATGACAGGTGTCTTGGTTTATATATGGCCTCATATCATGAATTCCATGACAGAAACCTTTCTGAAGCCACAAAGCAAAGCATGGAATGCTCATCTGAGCACCTCAGGGGAGGACACAGCCCACTGATATTGAGTCCAGAGTGGAGGAGAAGGAGGGAGGCCAGTTTCATTACCAGCTGCCCAGGTCCACGGGTGGTCCTGTCCCCACCACTGGAGCAACCCTCCCAGGGCGCTGTCGTGCTGAGGTCTCTGCTGTGGGTGAGGAATCCCCAGCAGTGGCTGCTCCAGGTCCATCACCAGGCTCCTGCGGGTGTTCCAACAGTCCCTGCCTTCCCGACATATGGTACCTCTCACCTCCTGCCCGTGGCTTCCTTCCTTCTGGTACAGCGTGGCTTCCAAGGGATCCCTGCATGGCACTCAGGGACGTACAACTCCGAAGTGAGGGGCACCAGGCAGGTAAATGCTGCCTTCTTTCTGTGCAGATGGGTGGTCCTGAGATGCACTCCCTACTGCTTCAGTGTCCACGGCAACAAGCCCCAGCTTACACGCAGTGGCTTCCAGGTAACAACACACCCTCGTTTGTCACTTCTCTTCCTCCACTGCTCCCCTCTCTTCCCTCATCTTGCTCCCTAAGACCATGTTACCTCTCTCCCAGACTCTCCTCTCCCCAGACTCTGCTTTCTAGGGAACCCCTGTATGACACCAAAGTAGGACCTGGGGAGTAGACCCAGATGCCATAACGGGGGTGGGCAACATTCAGAGAGAGACTTGGAGCAGAAAACAGAAACCCAGTGAGCCCAGAGGAAGTAGAAATCCTATGCCTTGTGTTTTATCTTATATAAATAAATATGCAGTACTTACTTACTTATGGAGTAGATATAAGAATGAATGAATAAACCAACCAAATAGTTAAAACAAGTCAAGGGTGAGAATTGCCAAGGAGGAACACCCAGTACCTAAGGCAATTCCTGAAGGGAAGGTGGGCCCAGCTGAGCATTTTTAATCCTGACTAAGCAACATGTAGGCATTTATGCTGCCTGGATCTTAAAGTCAGGAAGGATGGATTTTTACACTTTAAAATTTCCCAGGGTCTCAGGATTTCTGTGCAAATAAAAACATTTAATCCATTTACTTGATCCACTTCTCTGTTTAATATCCATTTTTGAGCACCCACTATGTGCCAGACAGAATTCTGAAACACCTTGCCAACATGTGTGCCTCTGCCTTACACATACACATGTACACACAAGGACGCTGTGGTTTGGGGACCAAACCTATATGCTGGGGATGCGGTCTGAGCATTTGTGTTGCCATCCCAACTTCCTGCCCAGCCGCTGAGTCCTTACCTCCCTGAAGTGGTATTACCTGGGCAGGTTCTTCAGACCAGGGCTGTCCAACAGGACTTTCTGTGGTGATCGAAAAGTTCTTTTAATATACTTTAGTTTTTAATTTATATTTTATTTTATTTTATTAACTTTTTTCGGATTATAGTTGATTTACAATGTTGTGTTAATTTCAGGTGTACAGCAAAGTGATTCAGCTATACATATACCTATATCGGTTCTTTTTCAGATTCTTTTCCATATAGATTATTACAGAATATTGAGTAGAGTTCCCTGTACTACACAGTAGATCCTTGTTGGTTATCTATTTTATATATAGTAGTGTGCATATGTTAATCCCAACCTCCTAATTTATCCCTCCCCACATTTCACCTTTGATAACCATAGTTTGTTTTTGAAATCTGTGAGTCTGTTTCTATTTTGTAAAAAAGTTCATTTGTATCATTTTTTATTAGATTCCACATATAAATGATATCATATGATATCTGTCTTTCCACTATTTACAGTAGCCAAGACACGGAAGCCACCTAAATGTACATCAACACAGGAATGGATAAAGAAGCTGTGGTACATTTATTTTATTTTTTTAATTTAAGTACCATTAATTTACAATGTTGTGTCAGCTTCAAGTGAGCAGCAAATTGATTCAGTTATACACACACACATATATATGTATATATATATATATAAAACATATATATAAAACATATATATGTTTTCAGATTCTTTTCCATTAGAGGTTATTACAAGATATTAAGTATAGCTCCCTCTGCTATACAGTAGGTCCGTGTTGTTTATCTATTTTATTTATATATAGTAGTGTATATATGTTAATCCAAAACTCCTAATTTATCCTCCCCCCCCCATCCCGCTATCCCCTTTGGTAACCGTAAGTTTGTTTTCTATGTCGATGAGTCTCTTTCTGTTTTGAAAACAAGTTCATTTGTAGATGGAAATGTTTTGATCTGCACCATCCAAAATTATAAAAGCTAGCCACATGTGACCAGTGTGACTAGGAAACTGAATTCTAAATGGTATTCAATTTTCATTTATTTACTTTGGAAAACCACATGATGGTCAGAGCCTACTGTATTAGACAGCACAGCCCTATGCCATTCAGGGTCACGCCCATGTGTCAGCATTTTACAGATCTCTTCTTCCCCTGGAACAACACTGTCCTGATTCCCATTCTCAAGTCAGGCCATTAACTTGTGACTTTTCGAAAATCCCAAACAGTGGAGAAGTCTGTGAGAATTTGCAAGAGTTTTGGCAAATGATGGGAAAAGCAGATGGAGACAGAAGACCCAGCAAGGGCTGAAGAAGAGGACGGACGTCTGTAAATCTCCGAGGATAATAAGAAGAGAAAATGCTATTTTACAATTCAGTTTCATAAATGAATTAAAGGCACTGGGGGTTAGAGTGACTAACGGAATGAGGGAATCACTGAGTGAAATCACGTTTGAGCTGATAACGAAAGTGCTCGGCTGGGCTGGACAGAAACTGTGGGTATATGAGGATTGGGAGGAAAGAGCTGAAGTGAACGGGAAGGGGGTGCTTGAGTGGGAAATCGGAGAGGCCCAGTGGTCGGGGGCCACACGTGGGCAGGTGTCAGAAAACCGCTGCCCTGCTCCCCTCCTCAAACAGTCGAGTTTGCCAAATTGTATGCAGCCTCTCTCAGGTTTCCACATCAGAAGGGGTTTATGGCGTGATACGTGTTTTCATCACTTCCCTAAATGAAAGATGGTGAATGAAAGCACAGGACAAGAATGGTTGTCCTGGTACCTGCTCAGCGTTCTCGTGCCCAGGGATGCGACACCGATTATGCCCCGTTATAAGTTGGAGCCGATCTGAGAAGGACCACAAACAGCTCTGAGATAACGTCAAAGTCTGAACAAGAGAAAAGTGATGGCGGGATCAACCATGTTATTTAAAGTTTACATACACTGTAGAATCTAAAAAGAAGAGGTACAGATGAACTTATTTATAAAACAGAGAGAGACTCGCAGACATGGAAAACAAACTTATGGTTACCAAAGGGGAAAGAGGGGAGGGATAAATTAGGATTTTGGGATTAACAGATATGCACTACTATATATAACATAAACAACAAGAATCTACTGTATAACACAGGGAACTATACTTAATATTTTGTAATAATCTATAATGGAAAAGAATCTAAAGAAGAATATATATATGTATAGCTGAATCACTTTGCTGTATACCTGAAACTAACACGATATTGTAAATCAACTATACTTCAATTTAAAAAATCACTAAAAAAAGTTTAAAGACACTGTATCAGGTCCTGAAAAAGCACAGCAAAGAGAATTTAAAAAGTCATAAATCGACATGTAACGTCGAAGCACTGGGGACGCAGTACCAAGGTGAGTGTCCCCGAGGACACACGAAGACGCCTTTCATCAAAATCACTGTCCAACGCAGTGGGATGGCGTGGAGACCAACCTGAATACCGGGTCACCCAGAGCCCCCTCAGTTTCTCCTTTCAGGCCAGAGAAAGGCTATCCGACTGTGCAGCAAGCTTTGGTTTGGTGTGTTCAAGACTCGGAGAAGGGAACTCTTTAACGCAGACTTTGACTTCCACCAGCAGATGTCCTTCTCCAACAAATCAAATGCAGAAGAACCCAGGCTCAGCCTATTGTGTGCTTTGCCTTTTCAGAACCTTGGTTCTTTCAGGGGCTTCAAGTGTGTAGGGGCCTGGCTTGTTGCCAAAGCATCTGCCAAGCCTCTCTCTTCTCGGCTTGGGTGATGGAGGGTCCTTGAGCAGCAAGCTTAATGGTGTTCACCTGACATGGCAGAGCTGGCTGGAGGCCATCAAGGAGGAGGTGGGGGAAGTGTCCAAGGGAGAGGGACCTCCAACCGTCACTCTCAGAGCCTGGGAGTGGGGCTGGGGGAAGGTGGTACCCCTGTCTACCGCTGAGATACCAGTGTGTGTGGATCTGATCATCTTAAATCACTGAGATTCTATCACTGAGAATGACTTTGCTCCAGCCAGCATGCAGATGACCCAGTGCTGGACCAAAAAGGCAGATGGAGGCAGCTGACACTCAGCACCCAACACTCCTGATCAGAGGCTGGCATCGTTAGATGTGCCTTCCAGCCCCTTGGAAGCCCTATGAGGGCCGTTTAGGTGATGAATGGCCTGAAGAAGGAAGCTGATGGGAAAATTCCCTCTGGCTTTAGAGCACGAATCTCCCCTGCTCTAAAATGAAATACTACAGTCAGACCTCCTCACAAATCACGTGGAGGGTTTATTCATATCGGGGGAGGTGAACTTCCAAAAGGTATTGTCACTTACAGTAGTGAATTCTCTCCTTTACCCCAAGAATTTTTGTTTGTTACCACGTCTTTTTTAGATTAATCTGAAACCCAAGAAAAATGGAGATAGGAGAAAAATCCGTATCTTCTACACTGGAAAATGTGCACATGGGTCATATATGGGAGAAGCTAGGGTAAAGGAGGATAGTGTGGAGTAGGGGCTTTGGGGAGGATAAGTAGAAATTAGGAAGTAAAAAATATATAAGAAATCAACACTGATGACCTACTATGAGCCAGGCACTATACTTGGCAAATGTATACATCCTATGTTCTATAAAGCCCCCTAATGTCCTTTAAGACTGAGACTACATTCCCTGTTCTATAGATTTGGAAGAGGCTACACACTTTAGAAAACCTAACAGAGCTAATAAGTGATGGATATAATGCTTGGACAAGTCTGTCTGAATCCACCTCATAAACATGAAGAACACTGTGTCCAACCCCAGGCCAGGAACATGCATTCTCCAAGTCTTTGATTACTTAATCTCCAGCCATCCTTCCAATTTCAGCTCACATGTCACTTCCTTAAAAAGACCTTCCATAGCTCCTCTGAACACCCTCTTCATTACCCTCATTGCTACTGCGTATTTTGTTCAGTATTTGCTGGTGACCATATCTGTTTTGGTTATTATTATATTCTTAGTGCCTCACTCATAACAAATAAGCATTTCCTGAATGAATGAATGAATGACAGTTAAGTAGCACCGATGGACTAAAGTCCATATTTTGCCTTAATAGTGCCTCTTGTGTATTTTCAGAGCCAGTTATGACTCTTAAAAAAGCGATGCTTTGTCTTTTACTTCTGTTCTGGAAAAACGAAATCCAGCATCGATCTTGCCTGGACATGTCTCCTGAATACCGAATGCACGTTCCATCCATAAAACATTCACTGGACTTGTTCTTTATTCATCTTCATTCTTCACCAAGCATCAAGTCCTGTATGCTCAGTTATTAGTAATAAATACCCAAAGTATTAAATATGTAGTTGGACAATCTGTTATATTAGTTACATAATAGAATTGTGGTGGGCATACATGTTAATAAATAACAATGCAATATTATTAGTGATCACTTATACTTGCAAAATGATAAATTATGCAGGAGCCTCTAAATTCTTGAATGTAACATTATATTAGATGGAAACTATCAAAGGTATATTTTATTCATAGCAGACTCTCAACATTTATACTTTTGACAGGTCCAATCATCTCACTCCGACTTGAGATTAGAGGAGGCTTGGTGTGAGATAGATTCAGGTTAACTCTTGGCAAGCTGCTGGGACACCATGACTTTTCACAGAATGCCCCAGCTCCACTGTGTTCAGGGAACACTTACTCTGCAGTGTATGTGAATCCAAGTCCCAGGGCTTCTCAGAGGCACAGGAAAGGGGCACTCACTTGGCAGTGGCACAATGGGAACTTGCCAGATGGTCAGAGCATATGCCCCAGCGACTCCCACCATCTGGAAATTTATTTGCAGGTCACAGAACAATTTTGCATGGCTCTGACCTCAAGGTCAAAATTGGTTGTTTAGCACCATAGAATGCATTTCTCGGATTGAAATTTTGGAAAGGAGGTATCTATTGGTTCTTGAGCACTTACTACTTGGTATGTATGTTACTTCTTTTCTTTAATCTTTGCATCCACCCTGAGATAGAAGCATTATTACACATTCCAGCCCTCATTCTAAAGCTCGATAAACACTCAGAGTCATTGTATAGCTTGTCCAAGATCAAGATAAGTGGCCAAGTATGGATATGAACCCAGATCTACCTTAGGTCAAAATTCAGATTATGCTTTTATTACAT
This sequence comes from Eubalaena glacialis, assembly GCF_028564815.1. NCBI lineage: Eukaryota > Metazoa > Chordata > Mammalia > Artiodactyla > Balaenidae > Eubalaena > Eubalaena glacialis. Next base: position 4,277,789 of record NC_083729.1, on the reverse strand, counting down.
CCCAGGCCAGCCTGAGGCTACTCAAATTATTATATCTTTGCCATTCTTTCTTTTTCGGTAGTATTTCAAGTGCTATTTTCACTCAAGCACAAATACTAATCAGACTTTGGTTGTGTGCTGATTACTATGTAATCCTTGGAGAAAACATGGCAAGTAATCAAGATTCAATCTCTTCTTCCATGAAGTTTTAAAGAATTAAAAAACTTAGATTTACTTATTATTATTATTATTTTAAAAGTAAAACTAGAACCGGTTGGTTTTGTTGGTTTTTTTTTTTTTCTCTCTCTCTTTAAATACACCATGAGCCTGAGATGGAGCCCATCGCAGGGCCACCAGCACCATCCCTACCCTTCCACTGAAGTTGTTTCTCTCAAAGCATCCAAACCCCCAATGTAAAATGCTCAGACCTTGTCCTCTAAATCTCAGTCCTGCTTTGCAGAGTGGTAGGATTTCTGTTTCCCTGTTCGGTTTACCCACTCTCTGGGATTTGCTAGGGGCCTCCTTGAATTTTCAGCGAACTGCCAGCTTCTCAGGCCAGGGGTGCTCCTGGGACCTCGGGGAGGACTCCGTGCAAAGCCCATGTGCCACCTTGTGGCTGGAGCAGGAATTTCTCCTTCCTGGAATTCTGGGGCCAGGGGACAGCCACCAGGGACTCAATGTGATTTTAATCAACTTAATTTAATTTGTTTTTAAACTTATTTTACCTTATTTGTCCTCAGTGAGGCCAGTGATTCCACTAATCTTCTGACCTTTTGTTTTAATTGAAGTATAGTTGATTTACAATGTTGTGTTAGTTTCAGGTATACAGCAAAGTGATTCAGTTATACATACATACATAATATAATAATAATATAATATAATATAATATAATATAATATAATATAATATAATATAATATAATATAATATAATATAATATAATATAATATATATTCTTTTTCAGATTCTTTTCCCTTATAGGTTATTACAGGATACTGAGTACTGTTATCTGTGCTATACAGTAGGTCCTGGTTGTGTATTATATATATAGTTTTGTGTATATGTTACTCCCAACCTCCTAATTTATCCATCCCCCTCCCCTCCCTTCCGCTTTGGTAACCATCAGTTTGTTTTCTATGTCCCTCAGTGTCTAGGTTAACTTTGGTCTATTGAGAAAGAGTAGTCCAAGAATCTTCCTCGCTTTTCTAATTTCTAATTTTATACCTACTACTATCCATATGCTTTCATGATATTCCCTTTGGAAAATGCAAATTCAGCTTTATGACAAAAAGTGATACTTATGGTTAGGTTTAAAAATGGAATCTTTTGGAAAACTAAAAATACAGAAGGGAAAGTTCTTTAAAAGAAATATCTCAATCTTCATGTTTGGGGTTCACGTGGTGCAATGAATGACCAGGACCACTATGTAGAAGGTTTTTTCCAGCTTATTTCTATCTTCCTTTCTCTAAATCAATGGTCCTCAAAGTCGACTACATACTGGAATCGCCTTGGTAATTCTGATGGGTAGCCAAGTTTAAAAACCACTGTGAATCTAGACCCAGAATGCCGAAAACAATTTATTATTTGTACATCTTATACTAAAAGGCAATACTGATCAGTCTGATGTGCCTTTGTTTGAGAGAAAACTATTAAGTGGAAACAGTTGGAACAACATGGTCCAAACAAGGGTTAGTAACCTAAAGTTATTAACTCAAGGTTAACTATTAAATACAGCTTTAACTATAGCTACTGACGGCAGCACTTCAAAGTCACAGAGTTCACACTAGCATTTTTGTGTTTCTGGAGATTTGTGTGAGAAGAAAAGCAGAGTATATAATGGGAAATACCTTTAGCTTTACCCAGAGTTCTTACCGAGACAGCTCTGATGTTTGCTAGTTAGAAACAATAAAAGAAGTGGATGGCGAGTAAGTAGTGGTACTTAGGGTCTTGAGAGGTGTACACAGTGCACTATTTCTAGAAGAACTTGGCAACTTTAGAAGGTCTACACTCTTTGTATACTTAACATGCTTTGTCTTTATAACACTGTTGGGTTCTATAGATATTTGGCTTTTCACTTTACTGCATTTTTTCATTGAACAAACAATATTTAAACAATAGGTACTCATTTTTAATGTTGTTTATAATAATGAATAAAACATTGCGTGTATGAAGGAAATAGGTCACACTTTCCTCTTCCAGATATGCAGGGAGTAAAAATAATGCATGTGACCCCCCCAAAAGCCAGTCATAAATATAAATGATACATGTGTTCATATGTTCAGTCTTTTTAAAAAGAGGACTTCGTAGGGTTTGCAATATTAAATACATGCAAAACAGGAAATGAATATTAAAGCTGAAGAGTTTATACAGTTAAAAGGGGCAACCAAAGAGATGGTATCAGGTAACAGGACCAAAATTTAGGTAAGTATATGATATATGCAAGTTAATATAAATCGATTAACCAAAAATATAATTAATAGTACTTTTTAACCAATGTCTTAACTTAAAAAAAGTGCAGTTTTCCTTTAAAATGATGCAATATATCCAGGACTGTTTCTGTTGAATTTTTCTTTGAAACCCCAGAAGTGTAGTCATTATTTCACAGGATGCAGCATTTTGAAGATCAGTGATGGCTTATAATAGGGCAGTGGGTAATCAGAAAAGGATCCCACTGCAGCCCAGACCACTCTGGGCTATCATGGATCTACCTATTTTTCCCAGAGATGAGACCCAGATGGATATTTCCCCCTCGGTTACCTGTGAAGAGAAAACTGTACCTTTTTTTATGTTTTATTTTCTAGGGAAGCATACAGTAGAACTAAATTTTAGATTTAATCTATCTCTCTGAGACCAGACCAAAAAAGAAAAGCCACAAAAGCATAGATTCTAAGGCTAAAACCTGCACTTTTTCTGTTTCCAGTTCTCGTGGAAGAGGAAGGGATAGAGAAATGGATAGAAACTAAAATTTTGGAGCGCCTGGAATAGTCTAGATTCTGCGTTAAGTTCCTTACATTCTCTATTTTACTTTCCATCAACACTTTGAAAAAAGTTTTCTAATCTCTGTCTCCCAGATCAGGGGACTGAGCCTCAGAGAAGTTAAACAATTTGCAAAATGCCACGCAGATTTTTATTTGAGTCCAGATCTGTAACTCAAGCTCACGCTGCTTTCTCTATGCTCTACTTGAACATGGGAGAAGAGAACAAGACACTGAAGAAGGTCCCCACTCCAGGCCTCTGCCTGTCTCAGGTATTGGTGGGTTCCAAGCCCCTCCAGGCTGGGTGTGTGACTCCTGTCTCTATGGAGCCACACCTCATGTGAGTCTAGTTCCCTGGGATACGAGGTCATTATCTTCTCACATTCATCGTCCACTCTCTAGGTTCTCAGGACACAGCCACGCGAGGCACAGCTCAGCAGGCAGTGAGCACAGCCAGGAGGTTGGCTGTCAACTTCCTTCTTTTTCGGGATAGATATATTTTACTGTAAACCTGTATGTGCCACGATTGCTTCAGTTTGTGAAAACCCGATGCCCATGGCAGGTGAGCTCTCCTAACCCCTCCGATGTTTCCACCTTCCAGCCCCCAGCCCCATCCCATGTTGCACTGAAGGGGGAGCAAGGGGAGAGAACGATAGATGTGATGTCGCTATTACTGGAATGACATAGTGGATGCTTTTCTTCTACCTTAGTTCCTCCTCAGCATCTGCATCTCTCCTCCTTCATGCCCAAGCCACCAACACCATGCTTACAGGTTACTTGAGTAGAGAGAACCACATTTTTACCAAGTTTTCAGTTGGTATCAAAAATAATGAAATACTATATCTAGGTATTTTTATGAAGAATATGATCAGGTGAACCTAGTGAAGGGAAAGAATTTTGTGGAGGGAAAAAGAACTCACCTGTATTGACCCTGGTCACGCACCTTCAGTGGGCACCTGTCTCCCAAGAGAGCAGAGAGCAGGACGACAGCTGGAGTCATATGATGAAGAGTCAGGGAGAACAGCTATGTTCTTCAGACTTTCTGATCCAAAAATAAGGGCACGCATTCTAATAAGTTCGATGTTACTGTTTTTCTTAATTTCAGAAAGGCAATCTGGTGTTTTTAGATTTTTTTTTTTTAAATAAATTTATTTATTTATTTATTTATTTTTGGCTGTGCTGGGTCTTCGTTTCTGTGCGAGGGCTTTCTCCAGTTGCGGCGAGCGGGGGCCACTCTTCATCGCGGTGCGCGGGCCTCTCACTGTCGCAGCCTCTCGCGTTGCGGAGCACAGGCTCCAGACGCGCAGGCTCAGTAGTTGTGGCTCACGGGCCTAGCCGCTCCGCGGCACGTGGGATCTTCCCAGACCAGGGCTCGAACCCGTGTCCCCTGCATTGGTAGGCAGATTCCCAACCACTGCGCCACCAGGGAAGCCCTAGATATTATTATTTTAAAGCAGGTTTAGGTTCACAGCAAAATTGAGAGGAAGGTACGGTGATTTCCCATAGACTCCCTGCCCTACACATGCACAGCCTCCCCACCATCAGCATCCCACACCTGAGCGGTCCATGTGTTACAGTTGATGGACCTACATTGGCACATCATGATCACCCAAAGTCTATCGTTTGCCTTAGGGCTCACTCTCAGTGTCGTACATTCTGTCGGTTTGGACAAAGGAATAATGACATGTATCCACCACTATGGTATCATAGAGAGTATTTCCACTGCCCTAAAAATCCTCTGTGCTCTACTTATTCATCCACCCCCAACCACTGGCAACCACTGATCTTTTTACTGTCTCCATGGTTTTGCGTTAGTTTGATGTTATTTCTACTAGCAATGCAATGTTATTCATCTTTGTACCTCCCCTCGTTAGCTCACCATAGCTTTTGGAATAAAGTTCGAATCCTTAGTTCACAATACTCTTCACAGTCTCATTTCTTACTACCTTCCTAATCTCTTCTCTTGTCATTTCTGCACATATTTGACTCTGGTCATAAAGAAGCATTCTAAGTATAAAATAAATTTCTTACATCTCAGTTGTTCTATGTGTTCTCCCATGAACAAAAGCCTGCAGTGACTATCAGCCTGCACCTGTGTAATGAATGACCCCTCCCCCCTTGTTACCATGCTTAACTGTGCATTCTAACAGACAGAGATGGGTCTTAGCTCTGAGTAAACAGTGGCTTTTGCAAATGTACATTCTGAGACATAAATTGCTATAGCCTATGATGGAATAACAGAGTTGCTAGGATTGTCCTTCTTCCTTTTATATATATATTTTTTCTTTTTAAATCTTGCTGACTCTTTTCCCCCCCAAAGCTAGTATAAGTGTAACCTCTTTCAGGAAGTTTTGCCTTGCATGTCCCATGGGATTTAGAGACCCATCAGGTAGGGTATCCTATCACCCTATGCTATCTCCATTCCGGAACTTACCATCCCATAGGGGGCCATTGATGTCCTTGTCCTTGTATGTTTCTCCCATAGTCTGGAAGTATTTGTGGGAGTTTTTCTATTGCCTGGCAAATCCTGGCACATTGAAAACATTCAATAAAATGTTTATTGAAAAGAATGTCAAAATAAGAATCACCTGGAGTTTTGTTGGATTTGTCACGAATAGAGACCAAGTTTAATAAGATAATTCTAGAGGCATTTTGGAATATTTTCCACTTTCTTAGGTTTATAATATATGTTACTCTGATACCTGCTTCCCCATAATGCTTAAAAATCCATGCATACTAATTTGACTTTAAATGTTGGGGTATTTAGCTTTCCACTGGCAGAAACTAAAAGGTTAGAGTTGAGAAACAGGTTTTGCAAACAGAGTCCCAGAACCATCCATGTCTGAGTGTCAACCCACTTAGTATGCTGCCCTTTGATATGGAGGGTTAGGTTTTAGCACTCAGGTTGACTCCTTCCATGATGGCAGTTGGGGAAAAAGAGTCTCTGTGATGAGCACTTACTTCGTCCAAGCTCTTGAACTTGATAAATATGGGTAAGAAAGTGACTGATCCATAAGTATCAAACAAGAGGCATTGGATTATTCAAAATTATGATTATTCGAGATTGTGATAATATTTGGCCACTCCTTAAATGAGAAAAAAAACAAAACATGGCAATCAAATAATTGTGATCAAAGGGAGATTTGCATAGCAGATTTATTTAAATTCCTGATTTTCTTAAAACGCCACTGGAATTGGATATAAAGAAGAGTCAGGGATATATGATATTGACATTGAGTTAATAGAGAGTTAGAATTCATTTTTTTTCAGTTGCACTATCTGCCTAAAATTCCCCTAACAAGATCATTTTTGTACATGAAATTTTGCACCTCATTACCCCTAATTACATCCTTTAAAAGGCATTCTTTGAGAATGCATAGTGAACAATGTAGAATAAAAAAATACTTATCTTTCTTCTCTCCTTGTTAATTGTCAAGTCTTAGTCTTACATCTGACTTCAGCATTTATCTTTTTCTATCCCAAATAAAACATTTTTTCATCACCTAAACTTCAGAGGCTTTTCTTTTGGGGAACAGGGAGAGAAACCTACCATTTTAATGAATACAGAAGAAACATTTTCCCTTTCTCTCCTTTAGCACTGTCTTCCTACCTTGCTTTCACCAGGCAACATGTTCTGACAAATCATATAATTATTCAGTACTTGTTTTGGCTGCAAGACTACAAATTTCCCAAGGACAGGAACAATATCTTGTAGATTTCTTGAATCCTTACAGTAACAAATGGGTGCCTTGTGAAGAATATGCATCTGACAGTTTTTGTTGAATAGAATGACACTGAACAGTTTTTATATCTTACAAGGAATCCTGCATTATGTAAATATTTCCAACTATTAGAAATGCTCTCCCTATTTTGAGGTCATTTCTGCTTCTTTTATCTTCCTCCAGATCATTTACTACATAAAACTATTTGAAGTACGTATAACCATTCTCCCATGTCAGTCTAACAAATTCTTGAAGATAATTATATTATGCATCTGAATATTTTTTATACCCTTATCCTCAACACCTGTTTCTTCATATCTTGATTTAAAATTTAATTATCCTCGTTGCTCTTCTTTGAGTATGCTCTTGTACCTCTCTGTTAAATATATATTAATAAGTAGAAATCAAAATTGGATGTAGTCCTCTGAGATGATTTGTTTAGCTAAAGTAAATAGAACTATCATTGCTATTGCTCTAATACAATTTTTCTACCAAATGCTAGTAATACTATCCACACATACTTGGCTACTTTTAAAATCACCTATTTGAGTTAAATAAGAATTATTTTCTTTTTAATAGAAATCCAAGCTTCTCTTAGCTTAGTCACTATCATCTTATTCTTGTAATTTTTGAGGGGATTTTACATCTTTCTCTAATATAAGTTGATAGAAGATGATAGATAGATAGAGAGGTAGATAGAAACAGTGAGTAATTTTTGGGGAGAGTACTTATTTTGCAACACGGACTTTAATGTGTTATCTAATCCTCATAATGAAAAAGCTATTATTGTCCTGATTATAAAATGAGTAAATGAGGGTAATGAGGATTAGGACCATAAAACTAGCAGTTTGCCTCTGAATCCTGGACCCCCAACAACTTCTTCACAATCATATCTCTGCCTGATGAGATGCTCTTAGAGTCAAAATATGTTTGCCTTTCATCTGTTGTTGCATAAACATCATGACACCAGGAAAATGGCTAGTTGAGTCAGATATATTTGGGAATGTGTACAGAGGTGTGTGTGTGTGCTCTGCCCCGAAACTGTGCCACATGAAGAGGGAGGAGCCCCTCCTTTCATCTCTACTTAATGTAGAGGGTCTTCTGATGACAACCTCCTTCCTTCCTGGATCTATTGTAACTTTTAGAATTTTTTAAGAGGAAAAATCTAAACCGAGATCTACATCTTGGTGGGAATAGCTGTGGACGGGTGGGACTCTGCTCTTTTCTCAAAACAAAGCACTTGGCAGTTGCCCTCTCTGTTCAAAGGCAGGAAGAGCCCTGTGTTAATGTCACATGATGTTCCTTCTTGGGTAGAAAGCATTGCGTACAGACCATCTTGTCAAGAGGGTTGATTTATGTATCTTCACATTTTTTGAGAAGTATCAAGGGTTTTTCCATTTCCTGATCATTTGCAGAGTATTTAATAAAACCCATTGGAAAACACACTTACAAATCAGGGTTAGATTACCTCTATTTAGAAGTTGATTGGAAAAAGAAAAGGAAGATTTTGCTATCAACATCATGTTGGATAAGAATAAAGGGCATTGTCCTAATGGTCAGGCCACCTGTGTGTGATGACCAGTTCATCTCTGTCCTTTTAATGTTGTGTTCCTAGGATTATTGAAAGGCATCATATACCATGGCAAAGACCCCAAGAGCTCAAGACCTGAATCTTAAATGTCCCCAGGTCCCCTGTCTCGCATATTATCTCACAGAAAACTATACGTGCTTTGTAAGATTGGTTCTGATGAGCCGTTTCACTTCTGATGCTCAATTACTCAGTTACTAGTAGGTGCAAAGGCTTGAGTTTACATTCTAATCACAGCCTTCAGCTCATCCTTTCTCAGTCATCACACTAAGCATAGTCCTTTGAATAATAGCTTCTCCATGAAGCGTGGAGATCACACAAGCACATCTCTCATAACTAGTTCCTTTACCATTCTAGTCACAGCTCAGATCTTCTCTGTGGCAAGTTTGTTTGTGTGTGTGTGTGTGTGTGTGTGTGTGTGTGTGTTTTATAATGAAAAAAAAGTGTCAGACAAGGAATGACCAAGGGGCCAATATACCTAATGTATGCAAAGGATTTAAGAAAGTCCTGAGGGTTAAGCAAGAGGAATCGTTGCAATGATCCTAACCTGTATTTTAATTTATCCTGTAGAAGTGATGAGGCTGTATCCAGAGTGAGTGATCACCATGTCATTTTATGAACTCACATGACTTCTATGGAACATGTGGGGAGGATATTTGGGGCATTATCAAACACCTGGAGATTTTCAATTCCTCATTTCTTGCTTCTGTGATTTATTAACAGTTCTGCTAATGCAGATAGAATGCAACCCCCAATTATAGCAGTGGATAAGGCTGAATGCTGCACAGTCTATGCTATTCAGAGTACAGAATATCTTCAACCTAGTTGATCATTTTTGAATCATCAGCTCCATCTTTATGTTAAATTAACAATTTAACAGCTGCTTTCATCAAAGTTCTTTTGTGTCTATCAACTGGATGCTGCCATGTTTTTTTTCTTAAATGCAATTTGCAAGATCATTTCTGTATCTTTTTAGTCTCAGATTCCTGATTTGCATGTTTGCTCAATTTGTATACAAATGTTCAGGCATTTATATACCATCTAGGGAGCATGAAACACCCTCCACAGCTCTAGAGAATAATTTAATCCATCTCACCATTCAGTTAACTTAAATTTTTTTCTTTAAGGACAGGTGATGAAGGAATGCAGTAAGCTATGACTGAGCAGAGGTCCATTGGTTCCCAAATAAGAAAGATTCTAAAGCAAAAGAACAACCAAAGGTTCTATTTTTACATAATTCCAGTAAGTGGGAGTACTGAAAATCGGGTCCGACCTGTTATAAAAGACAGGGCTCTTCTCACCTTTTATGCTAGTTAGCTCAGACTATGGTAACGAAATACCATTGGCTGGGTGGCTGACACAGTAGAAATTGATTTCTCGCAGTTCTGGAAGCTGGGAAGTCCAAGATCAAAGTGCTAGCCAATTCAGTTCCCAATGAGGGCTCTCTTACTGGCTTACAGACGGCCACCTTCTCGCTTTGTCCTCACATGGTCTTTCCTCTGTGTGTGTGTGTGCGTGCACACACACACACACACACACACACAGAGATGGAGATGAGGGAGGTGATAAAGAGAGCAAACTCTCTGGTGTCTCTTTTTATAAGAACACCAATACCATCATGAAGGCCCCAATCTCATGATCTCATTTGAACTTAATTATTTCCCAAAGCCTCCTTCTCCAAACACCATCATATTGAGGTGAGGACTATAACATATGATTTTGTGGGGGTGGGGGGGGTGGGGGGGGCACAATTCAGCTCATAGAAACTTTCATAGCTCAGAAAATATTTTGATTTTAGCTATAATTTATCAATACTTTACAACTGTCATTATATTCCTAAGCTATAAGATGTACTAATACAGCCTCCATGTCCTGAATCCAAAAGAAAGCATTAAGGTGACAATGCACCTAGAGTTTCAAGGAAAATCTGTAGTGTGTTTTTGGCAGACATCACTTGAATCTGAAATAAGTTGCTTTTTTGGCCACTAGATCTGCCTTAGAACCCAGGTCCTCCTGATCTGAACGGCCTCCTTCAGGACACTCAATATAATCCTCTATTACAAGTTGAGTTTAGAAGGAGGAGTACCTATAATTAGTCTCTGTAATGAGTGTCAATCTAGCCCCTTCAAGCAATCCCCCAGGTAGGAGCTGCTCAGATCTGACCATTGCGGGAAGCTGTGGGACCAGATCTTGAAGGAAGCGTTGGGGAGGACGGAAGGGGAGGAGGGACAGGAGGATTCCCAGCAGAGTCCATAAGGGATTAATTGGAGTCAAGGGTCAAGGAGCAGGGGTTACCAGATGCTGACATCAAGTCCACAGTATCAAGGGGTGAGTTGGGGTGGGAGAATAGAATCCAAAAATCTGGGTAAGCGGGGCAAAATCGAAATGAGAACAGGCCCAAGACCCTAAACAGCATTTAGGCAACCATAGTTTGATTTATCCACTGCTGAGTGCTAGATGGAAAGAAATTTGTTCATCTGGGTTAAAGGATCAGAGGCAGTGTGGACCCAACAGTTCCCAAAGGGGAAAGCAAACAAGGGGCGTGGCTGACAAAACCAATGGCTCTTAAAGCTTTTGCTGTTCGAGTTCACCACAGGACATGCCTTGGCTTAATATGTATCTCCCGCAGAGTTGTAAGCTTTTTAAAATCAGGGCTTTGTCACACTCTTCTTCTTCCTGCTCCTCACAGAGTACATGGTCGTGTCCAATAAACATTCAACTTGGGTTCTACTTTCTTGCACACCTTTTTGTAGTCAGGCATAAATATGAACTTCACTAAGAGAGGTAGCATTTTAAGTTATTCTCAAGATCTCATATCAAGGAGCTAATGAGTTTTAGGCCCTTTCTGTAGAATAGGTTTTGATTTGATGAGGGAAGTAAGCTAATTTAGCCTCAGGCTCCTAAGGGAGGGGCATGAGCGGAAAGGGGAGGGCACAGGTGGTTCCAAAAATTAAAAACAAATGATACAAATAGAGCGGAAGCTGATGATAGACCTTTCTAATTGTCCAAGTTTTGACAAGGTTCCAATGACATTTTATTAGCAAGCCAGTCACTGATTCTTGTTTTGGAAGATTCTGTAAGCGGATAAGGAGCTTTGCCAAAATTTTTGCATCAACCTGATATCTCAAGTCCTCCTGTCAAAATAATTAGAATAAAGACGCGACTGAGGGAAAAAAAATGAAATTAACAGGTATTTCGGAGAGAAAGCAATTTCTAAGCAGTGATGTGGATTCAGTGCAGATCTCCAGGGTTGGATGAACCAGGCATCAGTGCCTGACAGCTGCCAACATAGGATGGTCCTCTTCAAACAGGCTGGTGGGGACCAGTGTGTTCTTCTCTCTAAGAGATCAGCCAAATTGTGATGAGGAAAGTATATGTAATTGTTACTGAGTTTCAGAAATAAACCTACCTGGAAGTCGTGATAGTTAAGAGGGGTCAGTTGATTCCAAGAGCCTGAGATAAGCCATGTGCCTAATCTGTCCACATTTTAGGAGCCAAAGATCACCAGCTATCAACTGGCTACATCAGAACCATTGGATTTCCATCCCAGACTCAGTGAATCAGTATCACGGGATGGACCTGGGAATGTGCATTTTACCAGGATATCCAGGTGATTCTCATGCACTGCAGTGTTTAGAGAAAACCATTATAGAATCGAACCTGCCATGAAACTTTCAGAGCTGTGGTTCTGTAACTTTGCTTCATACTAGAAATATCTGGGGAGCTTTTAAAAGCCTGGTGCCCAACCCACACTCTGTACCAATTAAAGGTGAATTTAAGAGGTTGGGATCAAGAAGTCACTCTTTTTAGACCCTAGCAGGTGTTTCCAATGTGCAGCAAGTGTGAGAACCACTTTTCACTTGGAGTAACATGTGCAAGGCTCAGGGTCCTTTCTGGAGGCACTTAGAGAAACTTGGATTAGGGGTGTGATATCACAGCTCTGCATGGCAGGGCCACTCCCAGGGCTGACTTTGCAACAGTAAGTCTTGCTCATGCTATTTAAACTGGCAAAAGACCACCTTGCAGCAAATGGAAAGCATTCATCTATGAAGAAGAGTATTGCTGAAGCAGTGAAAAATGCCTTGAAGTGTGGCAGAATCAAGGTCTAGAGATCTGTGTCTATTGTTTGTCACCTGGAACAGTCCTGAGCAAGTAATTTGATGACTCTGAATTGCAGCTTTCTTACCTATAAGGTGGATGTGACAGTACCAGCCTTGTTACACGGTTGCTATTTTATCCTATTAAAGAAGCTGACATATTCAAATGCACAAAGTGCTTTTGATTGGAATTGAGAGAGCTATTTGGAATTCCCTACTTAAACCTGGAGTCAAGGCTTCATTGACTAACATTTGTGATTTTCTTCCTTGTTTCTCCATTATTAAACACTTTTACAACCCTTTATAAGGTCAGCGGTGCTAAATACGTTGCTCTTTTGTCTTAGAATAATTTTGCATCACACCGTCATAATTGGCCCACAGATTCTATGGTGTTGGTACTTTTATCTATTGTGCTGAATAGGAGGGAAGATGAGGAGGACTTTTGCTGCCTACACATCTGATAAAGTCCAGATCCATCTGGAAACCATTTGGAGTTCATAGGCAAATGAAGTCGGTCATAAAATACGAAGAACTCAAGAGAAAAAATAAACTACCAAGGTTGAATTAGAAGTTAAGGTCTCAGCTCTTATCTTTCTTAATAATGCCTCCTCTGCTTGCCATGGCAACTGCATGTGATGTGAGCTGTTATGGCAAAGGGAGAGGACTACCCAAGGGAGAGGCTGTGAAATACTGCAAGGGGAGAAGGCATCTGGGGACTTGTAAAAACTTGGACCTGAATGTACCTGTGTGATCACTTGTGTGAATCAGCATGTGTCCCGATCCACTCAGATTTTGAGGCACGCTAGTCTTCATCATCTTTTCTTTGGTGCAGAGCCCCGAAGGCTTTGGGGTATCAAAAGGTGGGTCCTGGTGTTAGTGAGTGTAAAAGCGTCTATCTTGGTACCTCGCCCTTAGAAGGCATTCTGCCTGTGTCAGCTAAATATGAATAATGTAAATGAGCAGCATGTTTATGTCAAGCTTTGAGCATATGCACTCTCAGTAGAAAAATACTGCTTAAAAACACAAGCAAGAATGAAAAGCTTGTTTGATCGATAGAGAATTAGAGCAACTCGAGTTAAATCCTTTTTCAAGGTCACCTCAAATGAATTGATGCATTGTGAAGGGTATCTGATCAGCTGGCGCTCTGCGGGAGCGTGCTTTCTCCTTGTATGTACTCTAAGTTTCCTAGATGATTACAAATGCAAGGATGACCATTTGCAGAGACTGAGGCTAAAGTTTATTGTTTTTAATTGGCAAAGAGTTGAAATTCTAGGATTCGAGGAGACTAGAGACCTGTCAAGGGGCTATTTCACTGACCACAGATCCTTTGCTTGAAACCACGTAGAGCTGTGTTTAGTTTTTCTCACATGGATTTCAGCTTCCAGATTGTGTGACTTCAGCCCTCCTGAGAGTAAGACGAATTCTCTCAAAATCTAGACAATCTGCGCGTTCCACTTCTTAGTTGGGGGAGAAACAGTGGACGCAGGACTTTTCTCAGCACTGGATGATTTTCATGAAGAGGATGGGGACATTTCCCACCCATTTTTGATTTCTTTGAGGACCGAAATGATGGGCTGTGATGAGGTCCAATTAGACGGGGGTGAGTCCAGTTTGATGGCCTCATTTTGTCACCTACCATGATTCTACTCTGTTTCATGACAATTGACAGTAAACTGCAAGCTGTCACATGTACGGCAGACGTTTCTCACAGAACCTTGGCCAGTGGTAGATACTCTACTTGGTGCATCTGTGAAAAGAACCTTCCAGTAAATGTACACAGGATCCTAGTGCCAGTCACTTTAGTTTAATAGAATAATCATCACTTGTTAATTCCTTGGAAGAAAGGAAATATCATAAATGTGTATGGGGAGGTCAGGAGACTTTGGGCTTATAAAGAAGACTTTGATAAAGGCTCTTCCACCATGGTCTTAAGAAAACAGCAGACACCACTTTTGGCTGTTGTTTCCTGGGTTCCATCACCTGGGTCTTCCCTTATGAAGTTTGACCACATCTATTATTTAGCCAGTCTCAGGACAGGAGTAGATTAAGAGTTTTAGCCCCTATGGCCATCGGGCTTAGAAATTAGGCTTATTTTCCCAAACGTCCTGGTGTCTTTGTACTGAGGATAAGCCCTGAGTGTTTATGTGGAGGCTCTGTCTTGCTGCCTTGGTCCACAGCTTAGCTTCAGGTTTTGCTTTCTGGCCTTTTGTCTGGGGCCATTAAATCTAGCTTTTTGTTTTTTCTTGTTTGGATTTCTGTGTTTGGATTTTATCTTGCTCAGTGGATTTACTTTCAAATTTCTGTGCCAACCCTACATGAGCTTGAATGAGTTGTGTCCTCTGTATGCACCCTGGGTGCCAGCCCACCAGGTGGGATGGGTCCTGTTGGACTTCTAGACACGCTGACTTATACCCCATCCTGCTGCCGTTGTGGTGACTGTGGTCAGCACAGAGCCCCAGCTCTCTGCTTCTTCGGGGTGGGGGGGGTCTACCTCAGCTGAGGATGGCCTCCTCACCCGGTCCTTCCCAGGGCAACCCAGCTGGTGGTCACCCGTAAAGGCCCAGGCCTGTCAGCATAACGGGGGCCATTGTCCAGAACGCCTGGCAGGGCTGCTGATGCCACGTGCCTGCCCGGGGTAACACTCTTGCTTGGCCAGGGTATGCCCCTGCCTCTTCTTTGCAAGGTACTGACCCCTAATGAATACCTTGTCCTCCAAACTCTGAGTTGGCTTCCAGAGAACCCCAGCCTGGGATCATGTTCTCCTAATGTTGAATCTTTGTTCACGCCAGGCCTGTTGCTCCTATTAGGACATTAGAAATAGGACCCTAGCTACTTCTCAGGGACAAGTGGCTAGCGTGAGCAACGTCTCCAGACCCCTTCATAAAATATCAGGCCCTGAGGTGATACCCAGGGCAGAGTTGCCACGTGCCCTTATCTATCTGTGCTAAAGCAGCAAGTTCTCGTGCCCTCCAAGCCCACATCTGCAGCCTGCCCCCCCCAAATGACTAGGACAGCCTCCATGCAGCCCGAAGGACCTTCCCCAAACTTATTTTGCTCTCACCTTCTGTGATAATATACACCCTCCTTGCGATAAAACTGTACCAAAAAGGAAGTTTCACCTTTTATGCACCTTTTCTTTGTTGCTAAAATATTCATTTTTGGATAATATTTACTGAGGTCCTGGATCTAACACTTGAATAACATTTTTGTCTGTTTTTTCATCTCTAAAATGAAACAACACCACCTAACTTACCTCCTTAAAGGGCTGATGTGATAAATAATATTTAAAAGAGAATGAAGAAATGTGTACACAAATATTTAAAAACGGAGACATCACAGCAAGTATGATGACGACGGTTTTATTTTATAATTATTTTGTAGTTGTTGGTTAGAAACTGTTTAGAACTACCCCTGCTCTTTTCTTTTCTAGTTCCATTTGTGGCTGGTGGCTGACATTTACAAGATGGCTATGACAGGGTGCAGCTTTGGCTGGCGGACAGAGCTCTGCTCAAGCCTCGGCTTAAGTGGCTCATATGGTGATTGATCTCCTGACCTTGGGCTCATTAACTTCATCCTCTGGCGAGAGGGACAAACCAGCTATAAGGCACTCTTTGTTAGCACACTTTTCTTTGTATTTCTGCGGGTCAGAGACACTGGGGCCCAACTTGTGTGTGTAATCTGAAGTATATTCCCTTTGCCAGACAGTTTCAGGGATATTCAAAATTCACTGAAATAAAGTGACAGCATGATGGAAAAATGTAGAAAGCATTATAATACTTCTCAGCTCATAAGAGCAGGTAATAAAAATGAGA
Source organism: Eubalaena glacialis (assembly GCF_028564815.1). NCBI lineage: Eukaryota > Metazoa > Chordata > Mammalia > Artiodactyla > Balaenidae > Eubalaena > Eubalaena glacialis. The sequence goes on along the minus strand of NC_083729.1, from coordinate 4,261,617 downwards.
ACCATGATACTTCAAGACTCTCAAAGAAACAAAACCATGATTCCACATCTAATCCCATAACAAAGTAGGGGGATCACTCCAATCTCAGGGGCTGGGGTGACTTCTATTGAAATGAATAACTCTCTGCTATTATTCATCAAGATCAAATTTTACAAACTTTCCTAGTTTAATTTGGCAACATAATCCTACCTCTGTTTTAGCCCAGCCACGATGCAGCACAAGGAAAACAAGGAGGTTGCACTGAGGGGATTTTTTTGGTTCTATTTTTATAAAAACAAAAGATTCTTTTTAACAAACAAATAGGAAGCACCTAGTCTGCCAGTGCCCTGGGGACATAAACGTGAAATCGTTCATGCATTTTCCTCCAAACTGCATCCGGTATCACTTTTCCAGGGGAGAGGGTGTGTGCTGGGGGCTGGGAGGGTAACCCGATCTCCCTGCACATCTGGGCACTCACTTCACTCCTACAACAGGGCAAAACAGAGCTTTTAGAAAGACATGGTCGGAAGAGCCAGGCAAACAAAGATCCCCTTGGTTGCTGGTGGATTTTTATTCTGGAAGGACTTTTCTCAACGGGAATCGCCATGCCCAGCTCCCTCCCCCACCAGGCAATCCTGAGAAGGCCATCTTCAGTCTCCTCCAGTCTTTCCTGCCCATGTTTTCCTTGCAGCTTCCTCTGGGCTCAGGGCCGTCTAATCAGAAGGCTTTGCCCCTCCTGTGCTGCAGAGATCTGGTCCGCAACACTCTCCTTCTCAAAGTATCTGTGGTGAGGAACCAGATCTGGGTTTGCTTTAGTCTTTTGTTACTTTTTTTTTTTTTTTTTTTGATTTCCAATCTGTGTGGACAGATATTATTCATAAAGTACAATCAAAATAAAATGTATTGAAAATTAAGATTTAAATACTATGAAAACCACAAGCTCTGACATCATCCTCACCATCATTATTATTAGATTTAAGAGACAAACTAATCTGTCGATTCTGTCTCCTTACTTGCTATGTTGAGGAACCTGCGTCTGCAGACATGGTCCGCGCTCCAGGCCATGAGTGCTGCTGGGTGAACCAGAGTACAGGCCTCCCATAGTTCACGTTACCTCTTCCTTCCAGGCAACCTTTAGTCTGTAAGGAGTTTGCTCAGCAGAGGAGGAGGGAAGATGGGGGATGTAGGAAAGAGCATAAGGACAGTTCAGACTGAGCGAGGATCAAATATCCTGTAATTGCCAGGGGAGGGAAAGTTCTGGAAGAGATTGCTACAGGTCTGAGAGAAACATGTGGGGGACACACTGTGAAAGCTCTAGATGTCAGGGTGACATTCTCTTTGCTCTGAATTTGGAAGCATCGGTGAGTTTAAATATTGGTTTTCTGACTGTGAATTGATCATGTGCTATTACAGCAAATGAGGAAAAACACAGACATGGGCAAATAAAAACCCCTTCTAACAACACGGTCAGGAGACATAAAATACTTGGAGAATTTCCCTTTGGGTCTTTTATTCCACGACGCTTTCAAAGACTTAACATCATACATAACACATTATTTTTCAGCATCTTCGTTTAAAACTATCACAATCAAATCTCTGTATTATTACTTTGTCTTTATGACCATATTTTTAATGGGTAAATACTGTTGCATTCATCTATGAATCACAAATGACTTAACCATTACATAATTTTTGTGACATTTAGATGATTTCGGATTTATTTGCCAATATAAATAGCAATGAAATTAATGTTTATTTTTGTGTTTATAGATTTTTATATAGTTCATGTGTTTATTGTTTATTTGTATTTCTCCTTTGGTTAATTATTTATTCAAGCATTTCTATTAGAAAACTAGTACTTTCCATATCGATGTGTATAAATTCCTTGGATATGTACCATTGGTCGGTCATATAACTTCCTATATTTTTTTTGAAGACCATTGTTCTTAAAAGCTAGTATCCACATTTAAATTTAGTTTTATTATGGTGTTCCTTTTTACTTTTATTCTGAGGTAGCTGCTTTTTACAGTGGAAAGAGAATCAATAAGAGAAAGAACTAGTGGACAATTTATTTAACCTGATTGGTGTGGACAATTTATTTAACCTCCCTGAGACACCTGAACTCATCTTCTCTCCTCTGGAATATTGCTTTAGAATAGGGCCCTTCTAATCTGGGCTTCCTTTCACTTTGTGTTGATCTGCCAGCCTCAACACTTGATTTCTACCTCGTGGTTCAAGATGACTGACAGCTCTAGCATCTCTCAGCATGTCCACACTGCAGTGAAGGGGCTAGTACAAGGGGATGTTGAGGGCACGATCTTGACCTTGCATATGTTTCTTCTGCCTGTGCCCCACTGGCATCTGTTATTGAGGATTCTAGGGGACAACTGGGAGGGTCTACCACAGTCCACACCTTCATCCACCCAATAACTATGCTCACCCTCTTCCACGTAGGACACACTCATGCTCTCGCTAAAGCGCACCCAGCTACTCCATTACATCATCTAGATCGAATTCCAGGATCTCGGTGATGGACTGTCCCCTACATCAGGTTTGAACGTGGCTTTGAACAGTTCAGCCAGCTTTGAACTAAACTATAAGTTATCTACCATTTATACCCAGTATTCCATTATCTATGATAAAAGGGAGAGCCACAATATAAAATGCCATTTAGAAAAGAAAAAAATGAGAAACCCACACAGCAGTCATTTTCCTTAACAATAATCAGATTAAGTTGGAACATTCTTGAAAGTGATTCTCTGACTTGGTAGTGAAGGAAGCACTAGTAAACCCATCTGACAGGTGCCAGTGCTTCCCTGGAAGGAACTCCTGTATCCATCATTCTCTGTTGCCCCAGCTTAGCCCTCAGGGAGCTTCTCCTCTCTCATCACCGCCTCATTGGAAATTCTGCTTATCTGAGGGGCTGCACAGCGTTCCCTGCAGACTGGTGCATCAACATCACCAGCAGCTCAGAAGCGCAACATCAAATATTCTCAGATTTGTGAAAGTTGGGTAAGCCTTTTTTTTAATGAAATATTATTTTCTCAAATATTGAGTAGGGGGCTACAGGCTCTGTGGTGGGTCTAATGGTGGACTCCGGGAGGGCTCATGCCAAGGAGTACTTCCTAGAATTTCTGCTGCCAGTGTCCTTGTCCTTGCAGTGAGCCACAGCCACCCCTCACCTCTACAGGAGACCCTCCAACACAAGCAGCCGTGTGGCCGACAGGGTCTTGGTGCTCCAGCTGTGTGTAAGACCTGTGTCTCTGAGGTGGGAGAGCCGAGTTCAGCACATTGGTCCCAATCGGCTCCATGTAATATCAAACGGTAAAAGCTCTCCCAGAGATCTCCATCTCAACGCTAAGACCTAGCTACACTCAACAACCAGCAAGCTACAGTACTGGACACCTTATGCCAAACAACTAGCAAGACAGGAACACAACCCCACCCATTAGCAGAGAGACTGCCTAAAATCATAATAAGGTCACAGACACCCTAAAACACAATACCGGACGTGGTCCTGCCCAGCAGAAAGACAAGATCCAGCCTCATCCACCAGAACACAGGCACCAGTCCCCTCCACCAGGAAGCCTACACAACCCACTGAACCAACCTTAGCCACTGGGGGCAGACACCAAAAACAAAGGGAGCTACAAACCTGCAGCCTGTGAAAAGGAGACCCCAAACACAGTAAGTTAAGCAAAATGAGAAGACAGAGAAACACACAGCAGAGGAAGAAGCAAGGTAAAAACCCACCAGACCAAACAAATGAAGAGGAAATAGGCAGTCTACCTCGAAAAGAATTCAGAGTAATGATAGTAAAGATGATCCAAAATCTTGGAAATAGAATGGAGAAAATACAAGAAACTTTTAACAAGGACCTAGAAGAACTAAAGAGCAAACAACCAATGATCAACAACACAATAATGAAATTAAAAATTCTCAAGAAGGAATCAATAACAGAATAACTGAGGCAGAAGAACGGATAAGTGACTTGGAAGATAAAATAGTGGAAATAACTACCACAAAGCAGAATAAAGAAAAAAGAATGAAAAGAATTGAGGACAGCCTCAGAGACCTCTGGGACAACATTAAATGTACTAACATTTGAATTATAGGGGTCCCAGAAGAAGAAGAGAAAAAGAAAGGGACTGAGAAAATATTTGAAGAGATTATAGTTGAAAATTCCCTAATACAGGAAAGGAAAATGTCAATCAAGTCCAGGAAGCGCAGAGAGTCCCATACAGGATAAATCCAAGGAAAAACACGCCAAGACACATATTAATCAAACTATCAAAAATTAAACACAAAGAAAAAATATTAAAAGCAACAAGGGAAAAGCAACAAATAACATACAAGGGAATCCCCATAAGGTTAACAGCTGATCTTTCAACAGAAACTCTGTAAGCCAGAAGGGAGTGGCAGGACATATTTAAAGTGATAAAAGGGAAAAACATACAACCAAGATTACTCTACCCAGCAAGGATCTCATTCAGATTTTATGGAGAAATTAAAACCTTTACAGACAAGCAAAAGCTAAGAGAATTCAGCACCACCAAACCAGCTTTACAACAAATGCTAAAGGAACTTCTCTAGGCAGGAAACACAAGAGAAGGAAAAGACCTACAATAAGAAACCCAAAACAATTAAGAAAATCATAATAGGAACATACATATCTCTAACTACCTTAAAAGTAAATGGATTAAATGCTCCAACCAAAAGACATAGACTGGCTGAATGGATACAAAAACAAGACCTGTATATATGCTGTCTACAAGAGACCCACTTCAGACCTAGGGACATATACAGACTGAAAGTGAGGAGATGGAAAAGACATTCATTGCAAATGGAAATCAAAAGAAAGCTGGAGTAGCAATTATCATATCAGACAAAATAGACTTTAAAATAAAGACTATTACAAGAGACAAAGGACACTACATAATGACCAAGGGATCAATCCAAGAAGAAGATATAACAATTGTAAATATTTATGCACCCAACATAGGAGTACCTCAGTACATAGGGCAAACGCTAACAGCCATAAAAGGGGAAATTGAGAGTAACACAATCATAGCAGGGGACTTTAACACCCCACTTTCACCAATGGGCAGATCATCCAAAATGAAAATAAATAAGTAAACACAAGCTTTAAATGATACATTGAACTAGAAGAACTTAATTGATATTTATAGGACATTCTATCCAAAAACAACAGAATACTCTTTCTTCTCAAGTGTGCATGGAACATTCTCCAGGATAGATCATATCTTGGGTCACAAATCAAGCCTTGGCAAATTTAAGAAAATTGAAATCATATCAAGTAACTTTTCCGACCACAACGCTATGAAACTGGATATCAATTACAGGAAAAAACCCGTAAAAATACAAACACATAGAGTCTAAACAATACACTATTAAATAAACAAGAGAAAACTGAAGGAATCAAAGAGGAAATCAAAAAATATTAGAAACAAATGACAATGAAAACACGATGGCCAAAAACCTATGGGATGCAGCAAAAGCAGTTCTAAGCGGGAAGTTTATAGCAATACAATCCTACCTCAAGAAACAAGAAGCATCTCAAAAAAAACAATCTAACCTTACACCTAAAGCAATTAGAGAAAGAAGAACAAAAAAACCCCAAAGTTAGCAGAAGCAAAGAAATCATAAAGATCAGATCAGAAATAAATGAAAAAGAAATGAAGGAAACAATAGCAAAGATCAATAAAACTAAAAGCTGGTTCTTTGAGAAGATAAACAAAATTGATAAACCATTAGACCGATTCATCATGAAAAAAAGGGAGAAGATTCAAATCAATAGAATTAGAAATGAAAAAGGAGAAGTAACAACTGACACTGCAGAAATACAAAGGATCATGAGAGATTACTACAAGCAACTACATGCCAATAAAATCGACAACCTGGAAGAAATGGGCAAAATCTTAGAAAAACACAACCTTCTGCAACTGAACCAGGAAGAAATAGAAAATATAAACAGACCAATCACAAGCACTGAAATTGAGAATGTGATTAAAAATCTACCAAGAAACAAAAGCCCAGGACCAGATGGTTTCACAGGTGAATTCTATCAAACATTTAGAGAAGAGCTAACACCTATCCTTCTCAAGCTCTTCCAAAATATAGCAGAGGGAGGAACACTCCCAAACTCATTCTATGAGGCCACCATCACCCTGATACCAAAACCAGACAAAGATGTCACAAAGAAAGAAAACTACAGGCCAATATCACTGATGTACATAGATGCAAAAATCCTCATCAAAATACTAGCAAACAGAATCCAATAGCACATTAAAAGGATCATACACCATGATCAAGTGGGGTTTATCCCAGGAATGAAAACATTCTTCAATATACGCAGATCAATCAATGTGATAAACCATATTAAAAAACTGAAGGAGAAAAACCATATGATCATCTCAATAGGTGCAGAAAAAGCTTTCGACAGAACTCAACACCCATTTATGATAAAAACTCTCCAGAACGTAGGCGTAGAGGGAACTTACTTCAACATAATAAAGGCCATATATGACAAACCCACAGACAACATCATTCTCAATGGTGAAAAACCAAAACTATTTCCTCTAAGATCAGGAACAAGACAAGGTTGTCCACTCTCACCACTATTATTCAACATAGTTTTGGAAGTTTTAGCCACAGCAATCAGAGAAGAAAAAGAAATAAAAGGAATCCAAGTCGGAAAAGAAGTAAAGCGGTCATTGTTTGTAGATGACATGATACTATGCATACAGAATCCTAAACATGCTACCAGAAAACTCCTAGAGCTAATCAATGAATTTGGTAAAGTTGCAGGATACAAAATTAATGCACAGAAATCTCTTGCATTCCTATACACTAATGATGAAAAATCTGAAAGAGAAATTAAGGAAACACTCCCATTTACCACTGCAACAAAAAGAATAAAATACCTAGGAATAAACCTACCTAAGGAGAAAAAAGACCTCTATTCAGAAAAGTATAAGACACTGATGAAAGAAATGAAAGATGATACAAACAGATGGAGAGATATACCATATTCTTGGACTGGAAGAATCAAAATTGTGAAAATGACTATACTACCCAAAGCAATCTACAGATTCAATGCAATCAGTATCAAACTAACAATGACATTTTTCACAGAACTAGAACAAAAAATTTCACAATTTGTATGAAAACACAAAAGACCCTGAATAGCCAAAGCAATCTTGAGAAAGAAAAACGGAGCTGGAGTAATCAGGCGCCCAGACTTCAGACTATACTACAAAGCTACAGTAATCTAGACAGTATGGTACTAACACAAAAACAGAAATATAGATCAATGGAACAGGATAGAAAGCCCAGAGATAAACCCATGCACGTATGGTGACTTTATTTTTGATAAAGGAGCCAAGAATATACAATGGAGAAAAGACAGCCTCTTCAATAAGTGGTGCTGGAAAACTGGACAGCTACACATAAAAGAATGAAATTAGAACACTCCCTAACACCATACACAAAAATAAACTCAAAATAGATTAAAGACCTAGGTGTAAGGCCAGACACTATCAAACTCTTAGAGGAAAACATAGGCAGAACACTCTATGACATAAATCACAGCAAGATCCTTTTTGACCCACCTCCTAGAGAAATGGAAATAAAAACAAAAATAAACAAATGGAACCTAATGAAACTTCAAAGCTGTTGCACAGCAAAGGAAACCATAAACAAGACGAAAAGACAACACTCAGAATGGGAGAAAATATTTGCAAATGAAGCAACTGACAAAGGATTAATCTCCAAAATTGACAAGCAGCTCATGCAGCTCAATATCAAAAAAACAACCTAATCCAAAAATGGGCAGAAGACCTAAATGGACATTTCTCCAAAGAAGATATACAGATTGCCAACAAACACATGAAAGGATGCTCCACATCACTAATCATTAGAGAAATGCAAATCAAAACTACACTGAGGTATCACCTCACAGCAGTCAGAATGGCCATCATCAAAAAATCTACAAAGAATAAATGCTGGAGAGGGTGTGGAGAAAAGGGAACCCTCTTGCACTGTTGGTGGGAATGTGAATTGATACAGCCACTATGGAGAACAGTATGGAGGTTCCTTAAAAAACTAGAAATAGAACTACCGTACGACCCAGCGATCCCACTATTGGGCATATACCCTGAGAAAACCATAATTCAAAAAGAGTCATGTACCACAATGTTCATTGAAGCTCTGTTTACAATAGCCAGGACTTGGAAGCAACCTAAGTGTCCATCGACAGATGAATGGAAAAAGAAGATGTGGCACATATATACAATGGAATATTACTCAGCCATAAAAAGAAACAAAATTGAGTTATTTGTAGTGAGGTGGATGGACCTAGAGTCTGTCACGCAGAGTGAAGTAAGTCAGAAAGAGAAAAACAAATACCGTATGCTAACACATATATATGGAATCTAAAAAAAAAAAAAAAAAAAGGTTATGAAGAACCTTGGGGCAGGGCAGGAATAAAGACGAAGATGTAGAGAATGGACTTGAGGACATGGGCAGAGGGAAGGGTAAGCTGGGACAAAGTGAGAGAGTGGCATGGACATATATACACTACCAAATGTAAAATAGATAGGTAGTGGGAAGCAGCTGCATAACACAGGGAGATCAGCTCAGTGCTTTGTGACCACCTAGAGGGGTGGGATAGTGAGGGTGGGAGGGAGATGCATGAGGGAGGGGATATGGGGATATATGTACAAATACAGCTGATTCACTTTGTTATACAGCAGAAACTAACACAACATTGTAAAGCAATTATACTCCAATAAAGATGTTAAAAAAAAAATTGAGTTGGCCTATTCATTTTCTAGAGCTGCCATAACACAATATCACAAACTTGCTTAAAAACTCAGAAATTTATTATTTCACATATCTGGATGTCAGAAGTCAGAGATCAGGTTGTCTGCAGAACCACACTCACTCAGGACTCCAGGGAAGGATCTCTTCTAGATTCTTGGATTGTGGCAAGTTAGCTCCAGTCCAATGCATGTCTATGTCCAAATTTCCCCTTTCTATGAGGACATGGATCGTATCCAATTAAGGGTTCACCCAACTTCGGCATGACCTTAGATTAATTATCACTCCAATGACCTTAGTTCCAAATAAGGTCACAATCTGAGGTACCGAGGCTCAGGACTTAAATATATGAAAATTTTGTAGGGGGACATCCATAACCAGAATCTTCTGGACTTTTTCCTTCTGGTATTTTCCATGTCAGTAATCATTGTCAAAACACATCGACAGATAGGAAGGCAGTTCTTAAGCCTGAAGACTGCCTGATTTTATTTACTGGTCTCTGAATTCTAACCACCCATTGTCTCATAACTATATGGCGATTTCCTTGAGACCATCTGAAGCAGCAAATTTTGCACGGAAACCTTCAAATTTTTTCTTCATTGTATTTCATCTCTGCATAGAGATTAGCTAGATTTAACATGAATTTCTCTCACTCTTATACAATTTTGCTCAAAATCAGCCAGAATTAGACAATACACGTGAACTGTTGGGACACGGGCTTTTTGGGTTTTATTCCTTTGTATTCCCTACACGTGTCCCATATTTTGGTTCAGCCTCTACCAATAGATCCTTATTCCAGGAAGCATTCAGAAGGAGCGGAAAAAGGGAAAACATACTTTTTCCCTTTAGGGAAGTGACTCCAATGTCAGGCAGGTTATTTCCATTCTCATCCGATTGGTCACAACCAGTCTGATTAGTCACAGGATACACCTGATAGTAAGATGGCTGGGAAATGTGGCCTTTACCAAGGTGGCTATGGGCCCAAATAAAAATTACTCTACCATGTGAGTAAGAGAGAATGGATTTCAGGGGATAAGTGTCAGCCACTGTCACAAATATGTACTTTAAATGAAGACCTTCAAATCCCTTGTTCAAATAAAACAAATTAAAGGGAAAGGAAGATGGATGGAACAATGGGGCTTCTACTTGATGGATAATCTGGGCTCAAATCTGAACTCTGATCCCATCTTGGGCAAATACTTCCCTTCTCTGGCGTTTCCTCACCTGAATTATAAAGGGTTGGACTAGAATAGCATTTTTCAATTATAATTCTATGGAATAAAATATCTTAAATAAAATAGCTATATTGTGACCAAGAATTTTTATATACAAAGTTAGAAAGTGATTAACACTATATTAGTGATTCACCATAAAGATTCTGATAATCTTTCTATAGATAACTTTTAACCTGTCATATGTTTGGGTGTGTGTGTGTGTTTCACAGAATACTTCATTGCTCAATGATCTATTAACCTCATGTGAAACTCAATGCAGGGAACATCAAACTAAATGGCTTATAAAGTTGCTCCCTGCTCTAATGTTCTGTGATATTGAAGTACATCATCAAGCTTTTGCCACCCTTCAACATCTATTTAATTATTTATTAGATACGTTTATAGCCTCCCATACCTGAAATTGAGTTAAGGAACCTTACAACAAAAGGCTGTTAAACAAGGCTCTATATCAACAACAGATAGTGAAATAAAAAAGCAAGACCAGTTTATATCTTAACATGAATTGAAATGTCAAATTTGTTGGCTGGGTTGGCTAGTTACATACTTAAGCTCTGGGGGAATAGAGCCATATGAGTTTGGAGGGAAATGCTGAAGTCACGTGAGACCTGTCACTAGGGGAGGAAGTGGGAGGAGGGTGGTTGGAGGGAGCTGGCACAAGAGACCCCCCAGGCAGGCAGAGAGCACGAGCCCCTGCAGGGCACACTGAAAGGCAGCAGTGCACTCCAGGCAGGAGGGACAGCTGACTTCCAGGCTCCTCGACAATTTTGCTTAGGCCTGGCTTTGTGTGTGTTTAAATCATTCAGATAATTGCTGTAATTCTGTGCTTAGCTTGGCTGCTGAGACCCTTGGTTCATGAATATTCATAAGATCTATCCACACTCCACTATTACTTAGATTTTCCTAGACAGCTTTCAGCTGAGACTGCCAGCATGTTTGTGCTGGGGATGCGGATGGTAATAATTTCTCGCCTGGGTGGAAACTTCCCTGTGCTCACCCATCCAGGTGATGATAAGAAAAGGCAAGCTTGTATAAGCTGGCCTTGCTTCTTGGTAGCTTTTGGTCTAATACACTGATTTTTTCATTCATCGTTTACTGAGCCCTGTGCCCGGCACCTTGCTGGGTGCTGGGGTTCAGGCACAGGAGACAGGTGAGTACCAACCTCAAAATGGGTGCATGTCCTGACCACCAGGATAGACTTCTTAAGAAACCATCACAGAATAATGATAGTTGCTAAAAGAGATTGAGCTTAGAATGCCGTAGATTTGAGAAGTTTAGAGAAAGTACACAAAATCATAGTTGGGAGTGGGTGAAGTCAAGATTAAGAAGGAATTACTTCTCACAGGATTCAAATACCTACAGAAATGTTTAAATTAAATCTTGAAGAATGAGTAACAAGATCCCACGTAGATGAGGTTGAGGAAGGTGGTTTAGGCTCAGAAGACATCAGGGATTCCACAGAGGTGTGAGCCTCGTACGTATTGGATCTGAATGAAGCCCAGGAGCTCTAGATGAGAATGGTCCTGGAGAGGAGGTGGGGCCGGCAGTACAGTGTTGTATATTCGTGTCTGGGTCTAAGGAATTGGGGTTTCATCCTGTAGGCAAAGGAAGTCACTGAACGGTGGTAAAGAGAAGCACAGCCATTTGGAAAATCATTTGAAGGATGGATGGAAGCAGAGGCAGCAGTGGATGGCTTTTAGCTGAGGCTACAGCAAGTACTATAAAAGCTTGACCATAGCCAGGCTGGATCGGAGCCAATCACACACAGAGACAAAGCATGTGTTCATTTTACCGTTGTGATACATGGACATTCTAAGTATGGCTTCTCCTCCACCTTCCCCTAAAAATGAGACCTTAAACATCTTAGCACCTCACAATTCAGCACAGAGACTAATTTCACTTTGTGCTTAAATCCCAGGACTGGAAGACAGACCAGTTAAAAATTGCTTATCCATTCAAGCCACAACTCAAGTTATTCTAAAAGGACCATCTTGACCACAGAACCTCATTTTTGTTGGGGCTTAGTGCTCTTTCTCTCACATTTGCTGGCAGAACTGCATTCAATTAAAAGTATCTTTAGAACAATATAGTAAATCATGTAGTTACAGCAAATTGGTTGCTAGAAACCATTTATAAATAAGCATATGGGAATATACATTTGCATTATAATAAACTTTTATGAAAAAACAGCACTCTTGGGGTTAACTCTGGGATCAGTGTGGTTGTAGGGGGAGCTGAGATCATTTCTGCATTATTTTATATACTTTCTCTGTTTGGTAAAAAATATCTATGTTTCTAATAAAATAACAATATCTTCAAGTTTTCTTTTTTTTTTAATCCAGAAAAGATACATTTTGATTTGAAAGAAATTTAGAAGGAAAAATATATAGGACATTGTACACGATTGGATATGGCAGGGAGATAAAGAAAAGCAGCACATGGGTGATTCTTTAGTTTCTGGTTCCCACAGTGGTGCCATTCATAGTAGGGAACACGGAAAGAGGACAAAGAAAACAATGAGAACCCACAACAAACTTGAAGTGTCTTCAGATACTTGAGTTTAAGACGTTAAGAAGTTATAGGTTCTCTTCATTTGAATTCCAGAGAAAAAATTATGTTGGAAATTTTAATTTAGGAGTCATCTGACCATATATGCTCATTGCCGTCCTAGGGAAGTAGACAATCATTCAAAGAGTAGGGAGTGAAAAGTAGAGAGGACCTAGAATTGAGCCTTGGGGACACCAAGACTTAATGGAAAAATAAAGAACGATTAACTGGTCCAAAGGAAAAAAAAGGCTGAGAACAAGGAGCCACAACTTAGACAAGGGAGTGCTTCTGGAAGGATGAATCTTTACGCTGACTCTTGGGATCTGTCCTCCTTTGGGGCCCGCACTACTCACCTGTTTGCAGAGGAGCTGAGTAGACTTGTAGATGAGGATCCTTCCTTAGAGAAACAACTGGAGAGCATGCAAGCTGGAGCCCCAGTTGCAGAGACTTAGAACAGGAGAGGCTGTCAAAAGTCTCTGAGTAGTTTTTGTCTTGCTCCTGGTTTGGGTTTCAGAGAGAGAGAGAGGGAGGGAGGGAGCACTTTGGATGAAAACGTAAAATGCACTCCTTTAAAACTGTTGGAAATATCTAGACACAATTCCAGGCTCTACGAACACCTTTAGGACAGACTGTGACACAAAAACAAAGAGAGGTATCTCCTCACTTTTCTTCACACCACCTTATTGCTCCTCTACCTCAGCCAAATCAGCCTAGCAACGAAGGTACTCAGTGAAAGGAAAACTTATTTTCAGTGAAGTGTAGTTATCAAACAGGGGTGGCAAGGGACTTCCCTGGTGGAGCCATGGTTGGGAATCCACCTGCCAATGCAGGGGACACAGGTTTGAGCCCTGGTCTGGGAAGATCCCATATGCCGCGGAGCAACTAAGCCCATGTGCCACAACTACAGAGCCTGCGCTCTAGAGCCTACAACCCACAACTACTGAGCCCACATGCCACAACTACTGAAGCCTGAGCGCCTAGAGCCCATGTTCCGCAACAAGAGAAGCCACCATAATGAGAAGCCTGTGCGCCACAACAAAGAATAGCCCCCGCTCGCTGCAACTAGAGAAAGCCCACGTGCAACAATGAAGACCCAACGCAGCCAAAAATAAATAATTAAAAAAAAAAACCAGGGATGGCAGTTCCCAACACAAGTTGATTTAGTGCCCACAAGACTGGGTCATGTCCACTTGCAACAAAGGAATAAAGAAGAATTTGCAGTGGTAAACACGTGGTCCCCTATGGATGAACCAGAGCAGAAGAGGCAGGGGATTGCTAGATGCCATTTAGGTGTAGAATGGTTACGTATACAAGAGGTACCCCCTCACCTAGAAAAGCCAAGGCAAGAGTGCTATGGACATTGTTGTGCTCCTGCATAAAAAGTTTACGAAAATAGTAATAAAATTGGTAAAATTACATATACAGGACACACTTTTGTGTTTAAAGTTGATTTAAACTAAAAGGCTTATGCTAATTATTTTTGAACAAAGTCCACTCAAAAAGATGTTCACGTGGTCCAAGACACTGCAGGTTTCATTTGTAATATTTATTAACACACCTGCCATTCTTTCTAAGAAAAGATGGGGGACCTATGTAAGACCATAAAACTACAGATTTTTGCTAAACAGATAACTACAACAGGCCATGAAAGCTTAAAGCATTAAAGCTATAAATTCAGGGTTGTCAAACTTGAGCCCACAGGTCCAGTTGGACCACTGTGTGTTTTTGTAAATAAAGTTTTATTGAGGCAAAGACACCCTTGTTAGTTTATGTATTGTCTAATACAATGCTTTCAAGCTAAATTGAATGGCTGTTATGTCAACTATATAGTTTCAAAGCCTAAAAAATTCACTCTCTGGCCCTTGACAGACTTCTTTATTATAAAGATAAAAATCATCACCCTTTGTTTGTTAGTTGTTTGTTTACAAATTAGCAACCACACCTTACTAGAAAGATCGGGCTAACCTCCTATATTCCAGAAGCAGCTGCCTCCCCAAGTTTACATGTACTAAATTTCACACTCACACCCATCTCTATGGCACAGATTTTGCCTATATGATGAAAAGTGTATTCTAGTTTACACTGCGCCCTCACCCCCATCCTGCATGCTGACAAAGCATGACTATCCAGTCAGTCTTTCCCATTAGAGCCATTCATTGCCAAGGTGAACGCTGATGGCTCTTTGGGAAACCTCTTAGTACAATACAACTGCCCTATTAGGTCAGTAATCAATTTCATGCAGTGAGTTTTCCAAGGCCCATTTCCCTCACTGTGAATGGATTTCCCCACTGGGCATCGAATTTCATAGAACTACCATATGAGACAATTCAATCAGTGAAAAAAATAAGTGCTTTCTAAAAATGCAGATTTCTGGGACCCACCCCAGATCCTTTAAATCTTTTAGAGGGAGCCAGAAAATCTGATTGCGGGGAGGTGCAAAACCTCATGATCCTGATGTAGATCTCTAATCTGTATTTTGAGAAACACTGATCCATAGAATTATTTTCAGCCATACTACTTCACAGCTCTGTGAACACTTGGCTTGCTTTACATTCCATTTCTCAAATCATTCTGTATGCTTCTATTTCCCTTTCAAAGCTGGAGAATATTCAAGCCGTGTGAGATACAGTGTTGAAAAGGGTTTATACCAGTTGAAATTTGTGTTATTATATTTGTTTCATGCATTTAATTCCTGTTGAGACCTTAAGTACGGGCGGCTGGATCACTCTTCCAGGTACTATGCCTCACAAATTATTGACATCTTTTCTCTCTGTTAGATACCAGAGCCCAGCTGTACCAGAACTAACATATCTACCACCTACAATAGCCTCTCGTTTGCCTGGGTGACCACTACTGAAGATGTGAAAGGATAAATTTGGAGGGGAGTTTGCTGTCCTGAGCTGCAGGCGAGCATTCTTTGTAGCTTGGCTAATTGAAGTATATGAGTAGTGGTTTCTTCTAGATTAGACAGATTTAAGTTTATTTCCTGGGAGAGAGAAGAAGTAACACAAAAGCTTAGTGATTCATAAAAATTCTTGAGGTTTTATATAAGCATGGAAACTCGACTCCCATGTAGTTTTGCTAACAGGGAACTCACACCTCAGTGACTACAAATCCCAGAAAATGGTCAGTAGTATCTGTCTTACCTACTTAATTGTCACAACTTTAAACTCCATTGCTTTAGTACCTCTAACATTAATGTAACCCATATTGATTAACTGTATTTTAGTATAACGGATATCAGAGTCAGCAGGTAGGGGCTTCAGAAATTAAGACATACTCTTTGCTTTCCAGGTGCTTGTGGGTATAAACAAGCACTTAAAGAGTAAAGAGCTGATTATACTGTGTCAGGAGGACAGGGGCGTACATTTCAGTCTTCCTATTGGCTTGAAAACCAGAGGTGAGGAACACCCATGTCTTGGTATTTTTTCTCTACCATGGTCCTTGTCATCTCCCCTAGTCAGGAACATGTGCACAGCTCACACTGTCTTGAATTGAGTGGACTCTAATTTACCATTTTCCTTTTAATGGATTGGATAAGAGCCATAAAATCTGTTTTCCCAACAGAAAATTAACTGTTTTAGGTAAGTCCTGTCATTCATGATTTTCAGTGTTGAAAATGTGTTTTGCCACCTTAGAACTCAGGCTCACCTCCAGGTAAAGGAAGAGAGGAATTTTGGCTAGTTCCCTCTCCCACAGCAATGTTCTCAGCTATCCCACCACCCATTAGGAACACTTGTATTCTTGAATGTTCTACCCTCTTGGATGTTTCCTTCTCTCTCTAATTTCCTCTTCAATAATCACTTGTCCTCTGACTAGTTTTTCCAGAACTCACTCAGGGAATGGTAGGGTAATATAACAGATTGATGATAGGAAAATCTAACGAAAAGAGTATAGTGCTCTCACATTATAGATTTGCTTTTTTACAGGACCTTTTGGAAACAAAAGGTCTTTAGCAAACAAACATAAAACAATTAAAAGGACAAATTTTAGGAAAGTAAGAAAGGCGTTTTCAGATAGGTCTTTAATGCCCACTTTTACACCAATCTGTCAGTTCTTACTTGGGATTAGAGTGACTTAACATCTGGTTTTAAAGGTAAAAGTCAGAATTTTTAAAACTTGGCTTATCAGGGCTTCCCTGGTGGCGCAGTGGTTGAGAGTCTGCCTGCCAATGCAGGGGACACGGGTTCGAGCCCTGGTCTGGGAAGATCCCACATGCCGCGGAGCAACTAGGCCCGTGAGCCACAACTACTGAGCCTGCGCGTCTGGAGCCTGTGCTCCGCAACAAGAGAGGCCGCAATAGTGAGAGGCCCGCGCACCGCGATGAAGAGTGGCCCCCGCTCGCCGCAACTAGAGAAAGCCCTGGCGCAGAAACGAAGAGCCAACACACCAAAAATAAATAAATAATTATTTTTAAAAAACAAAAAAAACAACTTGGTTTATCTTAAAAAAAATGCCTATAGCTTTTTTTTTTATCCTGAGGACCTTGCTTATCCATAGTATAGTGTCATATCTTCTAATAGAAAGAAAGTAGTCTTGAAAGAGTCTAAATCTACCTTTTATTAGTCTGGTCATTTTTTTTTTTCTTATTCTGTTATTTGGTTTTTGTAGTAAGTTTCCTCAGAAATAAATCTTGCTTCAACTACCCAATATTTTAAAATGTACTAAATATCACAGATTATATGATTTATAAAAACAATAATATATAGTAAAAATTTAATATGTAATAGATCCAGTAAAAAGCATCTCATTCTCCTTGTCTTTACATCCTTATCTGATGCTATGGCATGCATTCAATTATAGGACTGGAAAGTCCTCACTGAATTTCAGATGGCATCAAATTTTCATAGGTGAACAGCCCCACATTCTTAGATGTGAAGAGGTTTCCCAAGGAAGCCCTGGGGTAGATTCTAGGTCTCCTGGTTCTTGGTCCAATTTTCCAGCTCCCAGGCAGGCAAGTAAATGTTTTGAGTTGACAGAGTCAGGCCTGAGCAAGGAGATGGTACCGGACAAAGTGCAAAGGCAAGTGTGAGAAATGGACTTCCCAGATGCCAGGTGTGAGCTGGCGTTTATTAGCTTCATCACCTTAGAAATGACTTAGACCCTCTCCGTCTCAATTTCTTTCTCTGCAAAGGTAGAGGATACATGTATAGTTGCTCTAGAAACCGCTGCAGTGTTGTGCAGGTGAGAGCTAATCTTATTACCATTCTTATTATTCTATGTAAATAATATTAATTAGTAGTTGCCGGACCCAGTGGATATTGTTGTGCATCCTCTCTGAGTAGGCAAAGCTCTCAGCAGATGTCATCTCTGTCGTGCTCACACATCCTTTTCAGGAGTAATGGCGGCAAGAGTTTATCAATCTCATTTTACAGATGGGGAAACCAGAGCTGTGCCTTTCCCCCTGGCTGTGCTGACTCAGCGGCTTGTTAATGCCTGGGTCAATGCTTCCGGCTTTAAATCACAGAGAGAGAGCCAGAAAGCCCCACACTGATCATGCCATTTCTTTAAACCACCATGGAATTGCGTGTTCCTGGAAGTTCTTAATTCAATACGGAGTGAGAAATTTATATTCCTCTATCATATATCAAATCAAAACTAATTTTTGGAGGAATGATACCCCAGATCCTGGTGAAGGCACAGGTTCCTCATTAAATAAAAATTAGTGAACTAGGGAATAGATAATGACAACATATTATTTAAATAGCAAGGCAGTTGGCTCAGAGGGTAAGAGTCTTATCAAGGGCAAGCTTGTCTTTACCCATGTGCAGAGTCAAACCAAATGCTGCCTTGATGTAAGTATATATAACTTTCCATGTGTCAAAAAACAAGAGGTTTATTTTTACTGCCTTTACTCTGGTCCCAGTGTGTTTACGTCGATTCTCTTCAAGAGCATGGTGAGGGAGGTAGAACAGCAAGCATACTGCTCATTTGATGAATGAGAGGGAGAAGGAGCAGGGCAGTCAGGGGCTTTCTGCATGGCCGAGAGCCTCCTTAGTGTCATAGCTAGACATTCTGCACTTCCTGCCTCCATGCTTTTGGTTTTCCCAAGCACTCTGCAGCTCGAACCCTGGTCTGCTCCCCAGTCAGGATTCAGAAGGGCTCCTGAGCATGGCCGACACCTCCTGTCACTTTATAGGACCCTGCAGTGGTGCCCTTGCCTGTAGCATCACGGGGTGCACATGTCTGTTAGATTTCCCACTCCACGTGCTTGTCAGGGAATCAGAGCGATGGGGGTGGCATTTCACCTTTTTACACTGTATTTTGAACTCTTGGTCATCAAGATTTGAATGAGTTGCCGGGCCTTTGGCTAGTCCCCAATAGGTGCTTTCCGCCTCAAAAATCCTCAGCTTAAGCCTCAATAAAACCTCAGGGCTGCTCTCCGGAAAGGATGCCCAACTTGAGCCATTCAAGGGTCTGAATAATCATGGGCTCATTAGTGCAGGTGGTCTCCCCCCATCAGAAGCAAGGCTCCTATTTAGGCTGTAAGAGGGCCATCGATGTTGAATGGCTTTATAGCACAGCTGGTCTGGAATGGTCCCATGGCTTAATTTCAGTTTTCCTCCTCTCTTCCATTTACACACAGACCCCAGCTGCCCAGATGAGAATGTCACCCAAAAGAGAACATAAGCATAAACATTCTCTGGATCCTGGCTATAGGTAATATTTCTATTAGATAGATGCTCTGTGTTTTATCTCCATTTCTGTTTATTTCCTTATTTCCAAGGAATAATCAGTTTGAGACTCATCAACACAATAAAACTCAGAGACAGCCAGAGGCAGATTCAATTCTGGGGAAATATAGAAAAGACCGATTATCATGAAAACCCTCAATTTGCATTTTGCTACCCTTCCCTTGTAAGTCATAGTACCAGGAAGCTAATGCAATCCCCTGAAAGAAGATATATCTAATGACAAGTCTATATGCCTCCAGGGTGGTAAGGTTATATATTTTTTGTCACTCATCTGAAATGGTCTCTATCCTCTTCTCTGCTCTGTATTCTCACAAAGAGGGAAGAACTTTTTCCCGGGAAACAACCCAGTCATGCTGTCTGCCCAGCAGAGAAATCTGTGATGGGTGTTCCCTGATTTTTCCTGGCAGGAAATGTGCTTAGCTGCATCTGCAGGCTGCAAGCCCAGCTGATGGAGAGGGCCTGCCTGGGGCTGTGCTCTGGACCGTGCTCCTACAGCCTGGGACAGCTCCCTCCCTGGGATCCCCGGATGCAGGGCTTCACACTTAGCACGTGTGTGCCATGCCTCCCCAGCCTGCTCTTTTAGCCTCTTGATAGTCAAAGTGGATTCTGAGGAGCATCTCTGAAGTATTGGGAGTGGTACCCATTGCTCTCCCTGCTTTGAAGACTGTCATATCACGACTGCATCCAGTCCCCCCAAACAGCCCAGCAAATAGGCGGGGACCCTGCAGGTCTAGACTCGGGCGGGCCACCAACAGCTGCACGGTGAATTAGGGCTCTCTCCCTCTTTCTCCTTCTCTCTTGAAAATCTCAGCTTTAGAAATAAAAGATAAATTCTTTAGAGTAATTAGAGACTGCGGAGCACTTATGGTAATAATGAAGGAAAACATTCTGACTGATTTACAGCAGGAAAAGGCAGTGAGGGAAGCAATGCAGGTTGAAAAAAAAATAATTAAAATCAGCTTTGCCACTATCTCGACTGAGCTGCCAGTCAGCCTCAGAGAGAAAAGAAATGCTAATGAAATATTAATATGCTGCCTTGGATTTTATGTAACAGCCTTTGTTCCCAGGTACCTTTCCAGTTCATCAGTCAGAAGGGTCAGGTGTGAGGGATGCAGGAACCGGGGCGAGGAGGGGAAATGGGCACCCGGCGGCCAGAAGGGTGCTTGGCCTCGGGAAGGATTTACTGTAGCATCAGGACTGAGAAGATGGAGAGCCTTTCCCCGACACCAGGGCCTCAGCTCCGCCAGCTGGAGAGATCCTAGCGGGTGCAAAGCCTTTTTCTTTTCTTTTCTCATCCTTTTTTTCCCCCAGGGTGACAGACACTAAATGTCAGCAATCATCATGACACAATCAGAGCTGGTTTTATAATATCTGTAAGTGGTTTCAAAGTCTGCAGATGCCAGACAGTTTCACCATCGCAGGGAAATTGTGTCTCATAGGTTGTCTTCAGATGAGACGGAGCCCACATGTTTTCTGGTTCATCCAATCACTCACTCAGGGCTAGGCTGCCAAACAGATGACACAGCTTGGAAGCACTGCGTGTGCGTATGCACATGTGCCTGTGTGCGTACTGTGAGCTGGGTGTGTGCACCTGTGTGTATGTGTGTGCCGTGTGAGCTCTGTGTGTGTGTGTGCACGTGTGCCCATTTGTCTGTGTGCGCACTGTGTATTGTGTGTGCAGTTTTTGACCTGTATGAGTGTAGGTGTGTGTGCATGTGTGAGCTGGGTGTGTGTGAGGGCACATGTGTATGTGTGCATGTGTGAACCGCGTGTGCTTGTGGTCATTTGTGCACATCTGGAACCACTCAAGTATTGAAAGGCTCCCAAGTAGCCGGCACCACACCGTGCATGGAATGGTTTGGGGATACAGTTCAGTCCCCAAGAGCTCCAGACGAATTATCCCAGCAGACACAGAGGAGATGGATGCGAGGAAAGGATGAAGACAGTGGTCCAGAGGTGCCCACAGGAACCACTAGCACAGGACTGACACAAGCCATATAGCATCATTATATGGACCACTTTTTGCGTGGACTCATTGAACGTTTGGAGTCTCAGGAGGGGTGGATGGGGGAAAATGCCAGGTAAGTAAAGCCAGGGTCAGGAGGAGGCAGATGAGAGGGAGCGAGGAGGAAGAAAGGAGAGGCTTCTGGAGGAAGAGTCCTGAGATCTGGGTTTAGTCCTGACACTGATGTGAGCTTGCTATGTGACTCTGGGCAAGAAATATAAACCCTTTGACCTCATTTCCTGTAACTAAGAAATGAGCAAAGGCTTGGGTCCCCAAGGTCCCCTTTGGGTCTATGATTTGAATAGAAGGCATTAAAGAAGGGACAAGGGATAGGAGTTATGGTCCTTTCTGTCTGGGATATGGTTTCTACACTTTTGTAAGACAACTGACTTGTTTTCCATGATTCAATTCTAGCTGGGGTGCAAACATTTCTTCCTTTCAAAAAAAACATAAAATAGAGTAGCAGCTATTTCATTTTTTTTTTCAGAGATCTATGCATATGGAACTTACATTATCTTGGATTATCTTAAAGTTCCTAAGGGCTAGATATTATCATCCCTTAGTGCCACAGAAAGCAAGAAAGACTCAAGTTTCCAAATAAAGAGGGCAGAGAGCTGGGTCCCAACCCAGGTCCGTGGCTCTGAAACCTGTGTTTTCTTTCTTCCACATCAGGACTGCTATCGTGTGGTCAGTTACCAAATCCCATCACACGTGGTGTTTTGTTGAATCCTAAAATCAGCCCTGTGAAGGTCGGAGATTTGGAACTTTCCCAGGTAGCCCACTGAGTGAGAGAGAAGGCCTTTGTCCCTCTAACCAAACTCCTCAATTCACTGGACGGCAGTCGCTTTCCCATCTGGCTCCATTTAGGTGAGGACAAAACCTAGGAGAACCGGGCCTGTGCTGCTGACACGCAGGTTGCAGATCCAATTCAAGAAAGAAGAGGCTGCCTGACTGGGCGAATCACATACTCTCCCTGGACCGTGGTGTCTGTGCCTGAAATAGGAGAATATGGCATCATTTTGGATGACTATCATGAGAGTTAATTAAAAGTGATATTGTAGAGCACTCAGCATAGGGCCTTGTTAATCAGAATAAAATAACAGCTGACGTTTATTGGGTTCCTACAATATATCAGACCTTGCACCTACTTTGGGGGACATAGCTCTCTCCCTCTGGAAGCAGTATTCAGGATCCACAGTGCCCTGGCCTAAATACTCAGCTGCATCTGTGCCACTTTGAATCCCAGCCACAACACTGGTGCCCATCACTTAAATCTATAGCTTCCAGACATTTCCGATCCTGCACTTCAATTAGTGAAAAAAAAAAAAAAGAACATGTCTCCGTTGCTAATATATAAATTTACTCATTCTTCCTTTTTTACCTATATTTGTTGATTTGTACATGAACTATCAGTACAGCTCAGTTTATTTTTTAACATGTTAGTGGAAAGTAAATATCTATAGAAATCCTATTATTTTCTTCCAGCATTACAGCTGGGGGAATGTGCCTTTTATTTTGAAATCCACTCCTTTAGCTAGTGAGGAAACCTATGTGATACACAGCATGTGTATCTCAACCTGACATTGTTACTTTCTGTTCATTTTCATCTTTTAATGTGATATAAAAGGTCATTTCTTCATGTTAAATGGCTATTAAAAAACTCAGTATAGATGCAAATGGTAAAAAAAAAAATCAAAATGAATGTAAAGAGGTGTAAAAAGTAATAACTCTTAACTTCCCTTCAAAAATGAATTGTTACTAAGCTAACGCTATCAAGGGGCTTTAAGCTAAACATAGAATGAGTACTTAGGGCAAATATTTGGTCCACATCTACAATATTCTGGGTACTGTGCTGAATTATTTTCAAACTGTTGTTCATTTAATTCTCACAACTGTCAATGGTTGTTGAGCAGTTAGTTGTGATTTCGGTGCTCTCGTGAGAAGGGGTGAGCTCAGGCCCTCTACTCCACCAGCTTGTCCCTTTCCTGATTCTCACAAAAACTGTGCGAAGTAAGTGCTATTACTCTGTGAGGGAAGTATAATGAGCCCCACTTCACAGATGAGAAAACTGAGGTAGAGAAAGATGAAAGATACATTTACTAAGCAGTTAAGCGCAGAAGAGGAAGGAATAGTTCTGGATAAATAATGTTGACTATGGCAAAGGCATAGATCAATGACAGTGCTCTCCCTAAGTTTTCCCAAGAGAATTAACACTTTGTAAATAATTTCTGCAAGTACTCTGAGTTATAATTGGCCTCATAAACTTAGCTATATGGCTGTTAGTGATGAGGCAGACAAGGAAGCGACACCTGTTGGCTGCTGGGTCAACGTGGTAGCCACCTGACCACTCAGTGTTTTAGCCGTGCATGTGGTGAAGCAGAGATAATAACACTTCTTTTGGTTTGTCTTTCACAGATACTTGACTTTTCACATTTTATGCCTCAAGGATAGCAAAAATCCTTTTCACATCCCAAAGAAAGCCATTTAGAATCCTGAGTGACCACCTAATGAATAATCATCTATTGAGTACCATACTGCGGCCAGCAACAAGGGCAAGGATAGAATTCAAGAAAAATACGCAATCATGGGGGTACCTGCTTAAATTCATTATCTCACTGAGGAGAAAAGACTTAAACTGTGTATAATTAGAGAGTGAGTCCTTAATCAAGCTTTGAAATCAGTGCATGGAGGGAAATCACTGCAGGAATCCCACCTACGCAGCCCTTCCCTGGTCTTGGCCAAGCACAGAGGAGCTTTGGTCTGTGCTTTGGTGTCAGACACAGGCTATCGGAACCTCACCTCTGCCCTTGTTCTATGTTATGCTGGGAGCTGGTTTCCCATCTCTAAATTGAGATGATAAGTGTGCTTACCTGGAAGGGATATTGTAAGGATTAGGAAGAAGAAATACCAAAGCACGGTGGTCGACGGACAGTGTGCATCTCTCCTCTTCCCTGGGCTGAGCAGAACACCCCAGGGATGATGGAGCCAGGGCTTGAGGGAGCTGAAGTCCTAGCAAGAGTTGTCTCTGCAGAATTTATGGGACGGGAATGAGGAAGTGGATGGAGATGGGGCAGCACAGGAACCCAGACAGAGTCTGAAGCAGGAACCACAGTGTTCTCAGAGCAAGTTTCAGTGGATTCTCACGGGGTCCTCCCTTCCCAGCTTCACGCTGAAGTGTCCACCCAGATCGTGAAAGGGACCATCAGACATGTGGCAGGACGATGACCGAACTTCCCTCAGCCTTTTATGTCTCTGATGCCCTCATTTTGAAAACCTGTGTGAGACTCTGTTGAGGTCCAAATAGAGACTAATAAATGTCACAGAATTAGAATTCCAGTGTAAAAGTCTTAAAGCTTGTAGAGTTCAACTCTGTGTATGACTCATCTGTAACCCTGTGTTTGGAATCCCTATCTCCCTGCCTTTCCTGAGACCCCATCAATCATTCACCCTCACACCCAAGGCACACAGATAAGCACCTCTTTGGGGCAATAGCCTCTTTCACTCTTTCTGTTATGGATTTCATAGTGTTCCCACAAAATTCATATATTGTAGTTCTGACCCCCAGTACCTCAGAATTTGACCTGATTTGGAAATAAGGTCTTTAAAGAGGTAATTAAGTTAAAATGAGGTCATCAGGGTTTGTTCCAATCCAACCTGACTGTGTCCTTATAAGAGGAGGAGGTTAGGACACAGACATGCACAAAAGATGTGAGGACACAGGGAGACAGCAATCCACGTGCCAAGGATAGAGGCCTCAGGAGAAATCAACCCTGCCAACAAGTTGATCTCAGACTTCCAGCCCCCAGTACTGTCAGAAAATAAACTTCTGTTGGTTAAGCCACCCAGTCTGTCATACTTCATTATGGCAGCCTTAGTGAAATAATATACTGTCTCTGTCTCTCTCAGCCTCCTTTGGTCTTTTCCCTCCCCCCATCCCCACCCCATGGCTCTTTCCCTTCAGTCTTCAAACCTGTTCATATTATTCATAATCCCCTGTGTCTGTGCCCCTCCTATGGCCCCACTGAACCTTGGACATCTGCGTTGTATCTCACAGACACTCCTCCTCCACTGCCCTCTGGCCTCAAGCTAAAGCCATAGCTTTGTTTGTCCAAACCCAAAGATCGCTTCTACTCCCCATGGAGGTTGATGTCTGGTGTTAGGGCAGAGTTGAGCCCTGCCTCGCTGTTAAGTTTGTGGGCAAAATAAAACACTTGGAGGAAATCTGACCCTGAATGATCCAGTTTTCAAGACAGCCATCCTGTTCCATAGCGTCTCTGGTACTGCTGGGTCTCCTGAACCTTCCTTGACACAAGGTTATCTGAATCAATTTGGTGGGAAAATCTCTCAGCCATTAAAGAGAATGAAATAATGCCATTTGCAGCAACATGGGTGGACCTAGAGATTATCATATTAAGTAAAGTAAGTTAGACAGAGGAAGACAAATATCATATACCTGTTATATGTGGAATCTAAAAAAAAAATGATACAAACGAATTTATTTACAAAACAGAAATAGATTCACAGACATAGAAAACAAAACTTATGGTTACCAAAGGGGAAAGGGGGGGATAAATTTGGAATTGGGGATATACAGACTACTGTATATAAAATAGACAAACAACAAGGACCTACTGTATAGCACAGGGAACTATACTCAATACATTATAATAACCTATAATGGAAAAGAATCTGAAAAAGAATATATGTATTATGTGTATATATTCATGTATGTATATATGTGTATATACATACATGAATATATATACATGTATGTATATATATGTGTAACTGAGGCACTTTGCCATGTACCTGAAAGTAACACAACACTGTAAATTAACTATACTTCAATTAATAAAGGTTAACAAAAGATGAATTAATAAACTGATGTCCATATTATAATTTATAAATCAGGCTCATAAATCAAAGCTGACAACAAATTCAAAGCTGTCATGCTATTAATGAAACCTATAACAAACCTTATTTGGCTTTGACCAAAAAAATTAAAAATAAATAAAAATAAATAAATACATTATTTTGGGTGAGCCACTTCACTGAAGTTATCCTCGATGTCCTCATCTGGTTTCTACAGTAGGAGCATAGGGTCTCCTTTGCAGAGATGTTACAAAGATGAAATGAGACAATATAAGTAGAGCATCCGGTGCTTTGCCAGCCCCATAGAGACGCCATGTATATTGAAAGGTTGGTTGATGTGTGCCTAGAAGGACAGAATGGGCCTGGGTATCGACAAAAATGGGAAGGAATGATCTCAAGTAAACTAAGGGAACCACACATGTAAGGCGTGAGGGTTATGACTCTGCCATGTAACTTCAGAGGAAGTTTCCCTTTCAGTGGTAGGCAATATTTTGTAATTTTAGTGGAGAACCATGGGGGACTCCACTGCGTGATTCTTATTGCAAAACATAATTCTAAAGGAAAGGATGAACAGCTATGTTTCTTTTAAATTAAATCGAACCTGACTATGTACCCACAACCCACGTGGTAAGTGGGGCAGTCAGTCTCCATTTTGGTAGGGGAGCTCCTCTCTCTTACAAAGCCCCATAAGAATCTAGCCAGCTTGCACGCTCCCAGAATGTCAACAGACTTCCTCTCTCACTCATTAAGATCACTGCTGATGTCCTCATGGTCTTGGCTTGACTGGTGTCTTGAAGGCAGGTGTCTCTCCTGCTCCAACAGGTCAAGGTGCAGGCATGTGCTGAATCTAGAAGCCCCTGTGCTGGAGTACAGCCTCCCTGAGGGCTCACCTGGGCACCCCCAGGGAGGTTCCCCATGCCCCACAGACGTATGGGACAGACCTTATGTTTGTCCCTTTCTATCTATGAAAGAAGTAAGGCTTAGGCGATAAGCAACCCACCTACCCAAAACTGTAAAGCCAAAGAGCCAGGAATTGGATGGAGCCGTGTGGTGAGTCCAGGACTAGATCTGTATGCTGTCCTGGTGGGGGATACAGCCTCTGCAAGAAGGGGTACAAGACAGAGCGGGCATGATGAAAAACAGAACTATTAAGCTTTTGATCAATCCTTCTACCTCCTGTAATAGCAAAATAAAGAAGAATGTCTAGATCTTGAGTCTACATTTGGGTTCAGTGTCAGAATAGCCAGAGTTTACATCCTGGCTGGGCTACTTGCCAGCTTCAACACCAACAAAAACAAACAGGGGGAATGAAAGAAAAGGGCGGGAATCTTTGAAGCAAACAGGTCTGAGCGCTAATGCTTCTTCTCCCCGAGGCGCTGGAGCCGTCCTCCCTGCACTGCATCCGGATTTCCTTCTCAATGAAATGGGCATATTAACGCTACCCTGGTGGATGGCACTGGCCAGGGTGGCTGCCCATCACTCCCGTTGCTCTTCAAAGCTCTGGAGGGTGCACCCCTGCCTGCGGAGTATACTCAAGGGCATGGGAGTTGGTAAGCCTTGCAGCTGCCCAGCTGACACAAGCTGGAGCAGAGATGAGGGGCCTCGCTCAGCCCTGGCCGCATCATAAATGTGTGAGAAAGTCATGTGGGCATTACTTAAGCCATACGATTTTGTGGAATGTTCTGCTCTTACCTACCTCTCAGAATTAGACTATGCGATGAGATGTGAAAGATATTTGTAAATGCTGGGAGCTACACTTAACAGGGCATTAGTATCCAGCTTCTCCAGGCTTAGGTAAAGTGAAACATATAAACCCTTGCAACATCAAGGTTGTGCATAATATTTGTGAGTCTGATCAGTGTCTCTAAGGCGTGTGCAGAGGGAGGGAGAGACTTCTGGGTGCAGGGAGTGACCAGGGCAGGCCAGGCAGCTCAGAAGCATCAAATGACATCCACATGCTTCTGAGTTCACATGTGAAATCTTTCCATGCAAGTGACATAGGAGGTCTGAGAATTAAAGTGGGAGGAAGATCATCTCTCAGAATATGTGTATCCCCCTACCGCTGCCAGCTCCCAGAGGGTTTTCTTTTTAACAAATTTACTGAAAACTTAAAAAAAAAAAAAAGCTACAGATTATAATTTTAAAAGTTGGTAACTGCAGCAGAGAAACAAGAAAAAATAAACCAAACAACCAAGACAAAACAAGGTGGCGTCTGCTGGCAGTGACCCATAGCAGGAATTTTTATTGTGCTGGCTGGCAGGGAGGCATATTCAAAGCCGTGTTTATCTCTTACCTTTCCTTAGCTCGAGTTTGTTTTAGTCTTGGCTTAATTTCTTTGAAAGACCCTGGGCCTAGGGGCCTATACTAATTTCTATAGCTGTGCTACATTTTTTTTTTTTTTTCTTTCACAGAACCATTGTCTGCTTTGAATACCAAACCTGACATAAACTTTAAAAAATTAAAATCATTTTATGGATAATTGGAATGCGGGTTTTGTGAACATTAATACTCCAATAGAGAAGCTCAACCTTTTCCTACGTTTACCCCTTTGGTTGGATTAATTTTCCACTAGCATTTCTACCTCTTTTGATAACCTAGAGAAGTTCAGAATTTAAATAAACTAATTAAATGAGGGGCTTAGAGTCTCTGCAGACCAAAGGCAAGCCCAAACCTCTCAGAGCACTTTAAGAATCGCAGCGAGGCTATGTCAGGAGAAAGCCTGGAAAGGCAGCCTGTCAGACCCCCGTCTGGGTGTCACCGGGAGTGTGGAGCCTCCAGCAGAGGCCACTGGGATGGCAGCAGAGGGGCCACCTTGCAGTGTCTGTCACAGGGAAGGGGAGTCCTGTCGCCTCTGCATAGTTAGTCAAGGAGCCACTTCTAGCGACAGCAAAGGTCAAGTTGATGTTTTGTTGTTTTTTGTCCTCCATGAGCCGGGAACCAGGAGGTTCTGACAGAGTCTGCCATACGTGCGACAAGGGGCTGGAACCCAGAGAGCTCTCTGTGTCCCCCGCTCCTGGGGTCCCCGAGCAGCTAACCTGCCAACTGCTGGTGCCAGTGGAGCTCAGAGCGAGGGCATGTGGGCAAGAGCATGCACCTCTCCCAGCCCAGAAACAAGCTACCCCTGGGAGTTTCCTAAAGCTTTCAAGAGTGAGAAGGTGAATCTTATAAACACCTCCCAGCCACATCAGGGATGATTACAGTAGAAGACGATGACTAAGTCTGAACTCAGACAGGCAAGATGTTCAAAATAGGCCTCCAGAAGAGAACCTGATGGAAAGGAGATGGGTGAGGGGAACCTTGTTCTCTTTTTTTAAAAAAATATTTATGTATTTATTTTGCTGCCCCAGGTCTTAGTTGAGGCATGCATGATCTTTAGTTATGGCATGCAGACTTCTTAGTTGCCACATGCATGTAGGATCTAGTTCCCCAACCAGGGATCAAACCCGTACCCCCTATGTTGGGAGTGTGGAGTCTTACCCACTGGACTACCAGGAAAGTCCCAAGGGGACCCTTGCTTTTCCAATCATGTTGTATTTGTGTTGGCGATGTCTAAGGGCCACCCCCAATAGGCTACAGACATGTAGCTGAATAAAGGTGGTACAACAAAGAGTGTTCTATGGGGTAGCCTTCTTGGCCTCTGGCCAGCAGAACGTCCCTGTGGTTTCCGAGGCTCTCCTGCTTCAGAGGTCCCTTCAGAGAGTGCCCTGCTCTCTAGAGGAAAGGCTAGAGCTATCTGAGTGTCTTCACCTTGAACAAGGGCAGGGAGCACCGATGCACCTGTCACTGGTCACCTTCTATGTTTTTCTCCATCACTGTTTTGAGTTTTGAGCTGCCTGATTTCCTGGGGATGAATTACAAATTGAAGTTAATTATAAAGAAATTTGACTCATCAAAATAAAAACAACCCAGGATCTCCCTGAGTGCCCGGCATGTGCTATTTGCAGAAGAGCAACAGTGTCTGTTACTACCTGTGTCCTGCCATTCTAAGTCAACATATGACTGGGTTATTAAAGCATATTTCTGAAGGCCACCGGTGTGCAATCCATCTAGAGAAGTTGTGGGGTTTTTGCTGTTTTTGTTTTTGTTTTCTGGCGTACTCACAGAGAGTCAAACCCAGATGAGTGTGTGAAGCTACATGTCAGAGGGGAGTATATTCTGACTCCACAAAGCTATAGACTAGACCTAACTTCCTTGTTGATCTAAAGTTTCTACAAGAAGTTTCATAAGGCATGGCTTCTGCCAATGAGGCAGGTGAGTGACAGAGGTGTTATGTGTCCTGTTCTCCTGTAGGGCTCAGAGGAGAACTCACATTTCTAAAGTATTTACATAGGGTCACGAGCCCCATGGACATTTATTTAGTTCTCGCTGTTATTCTGGAAAAGAGGCACTACCCTACAAGGAAAATGTTTACAAATGAGAAAACTGAGGCACAAGACGGTGAGGAAATGTGTCCACACCACTTAGGTAGAAATCAGTAGAGCTAGAATTTGATCCCTGGTCAAGTTTAGCTGAACTGCGTCCTCTTGTCTGAAACATGTTTTGGACCTACACGTAAAACTGAGTGCATTTTCTACCATTATGCTTGAAATGCAGGTGTTTCTGCTCTAGCACAGTTGGCTTTACTGAAAAAGTTCTTGTTATGCAAAACTATACAGTAAAAATAACAGGGTTTATGTTGCTGTTGGTGTACCGGCACTCAGCACCCATGAAACTTCACACCAAAGTGCTAAAAATAAACGAATAAATAGATAAATAAATAATTTTAAGAAGCAACTCCAGCAATCTTAGTAAAGACACACACACAATTACATCTCCACTGGGATTTTCACTGTGTCGTATGGTCAATGGGCCATATTCAATTCTGATTTCTCTTGAGATGTAAGTCCTTAAACATGTTCATTCCTAACACAGCCCAGTTTCAGCAAAATTAAACTCTGACTCTGCGAGTAGTCTTCTCCATCAATTATCTTTTTTAAACAATTTGTAGAATGTGTTTGTGGCTTTACTAGAGAGCTTAACAACATGGAAAGTAGAGCAGGGTTTGAAGCCAGCCAACCACATGATGCTTGTTCCAAATGAAGACAGTTCTAGAGAATTCTGAGCATATTTCTCAGTCTTCTTATATTGCTAAGGCTTTCCCTCTAATTGTAAGTTTGTCCCCCACCCCCCTGCATCACTACAAATATTAATTGTATTTGATCAAAGGAAGTTCCCCTTTATGCTGATATTGTACCCTTCTTTACCAGCTGAATAAGAGCTGGTGCACAGCACAGAGACACACATTATCTCAGCACAAGGTGACATTATTATACTTATTTGCTTATACATTTTTCCTCTCCTACGACACCTGGGCCCTCCCTTATGGTAGCCATAAACCACACAGAGCACTTCAATGTGGATGATTCAAATGGAGATGTGCTGTAAGTGTAAACTACACATCACATTGTAAAGACTTGGTATGAAGAAATAAGGTAAAATAGCTCTGATAATTTTCATATTGATATCCCATTGAAGTGATATTTGGGATCTATTGGGTTACATAAAATGCGCTGTTAAGATTATTGGACTTGCTTTTTAATTTTTATTGTAGGTACTAGTATGTACATTTAAAATTGTATGTATGGCTCGCTTTCCAGTTCTACTGGGCAGTGCTGGGCTTGATCCCATGCTTACGGGGAGCAGGGGCTATGATTTACTGATTTCACAGCAATGGAACCAGCGTGCCGCCTGGCACATGGTTGGCCCATAAACATTGATCTTAGGCAAGAGAAGGAGGTGTGTCTAACTCAAAATTCATGCTCATGGCAGTTGCAAAAGGAAAGAGCAGGTTGGGCCTGGGCTGAACAAAGCAAAGCCAGGGGCTGCAAGAGGGCTGATTTATGGTGTCCACGTGGTCAGCCTCCTGGGGTGGGAAACACAGTGGAGATGCACAGAAAGTGTCTGTAAGGCAGGAGATATCTTGTACACAATCCTTTTCTTGAATATTTTTGGAAAGGGATTTCTCGGTCCCATGCATTTCCTATTTTCAATCATTAGACTGAACATCTTATTGAACATCTATGATGAATTCACCACTATGCTGTATGAAATTATCCTCGTGCTAAGGACTCTGACAATAGAATAAGAGGCTCACATGAATGAATAGACAAAACCAGAAAATGTGTGATGCAGCCTTATAGGTTCATTACTCAGTTGTAGTATCTGAATTTTGCTACATAACAGTCATGTGATTTTTGGGAAACTGTCCCTTCCTCATGGAGCTGCAGTTTTCCTATCTGTAAATTATTATAAAAGAGCAATTTGCACAGTATTTCCCTGGGGTTAAATGAGATTCCTATTTGCATGTGAAAGTGCCTGGCAAAGAAGAAGATAAAGCATGACACAAGAGAAGATATTTAATCAATGGAAGTACTGTTGGATTAGAGACAGCTTGACAAAACGGAAAGAGAATGAGTTTTATAATCAAAACCATTTGGCTTCAAATTCTTGCTCTGCCACTGGGCCAGATAGTTAACCTTTCTAAACTTCAATTTCTTCACCTATAATATTGCAATAATGTCACTTACCTTGCTATTTTTAGTAATAAATTGAATAAAGCCTGAAAACCCTTAGTACAGGGCCTGGTACGTAGTAGAGATTCAATAAGTAGTGATTTAGAAACATTATTTCTTCCTAATTCTCAATGAGACATCTGGTTTCTAGTTTTAGGTTTGTCACTTAGCTAAGAATGATACTTTCAGTGAGGCACTTTATTAAAAAGACTTGCACCATGGCAATAATATGGACTTCACTTAAATTAGAAAGGGATTATTAAAAAAAAAAACAAAACAAAAAAACCCCAAAAACTTCAGTGAATGCTCATGAAAGCACTTTGAGAACTGTACAATGGATAGAGATGCAACAGCTGCTGAGGATGCTGGGTTATACTTAGTCATAAAAACGGAGTATTTAAAGCTGGAATTTACACGGTTCCTATTTGGGTCATTGAGCTCTTAGCACCAATGCAAAAATGACACAGGAATTTAAGCAGTTTTGACATAATTATATTAATTTAATGTAGCAACACTAACACTTGAAAAGACAAAAAATAGCACAAACAGAATAATTTACTTAATAATGGTATTTGTTTTGTAGAAAAAAAAATTATTTCAAAAGTGATTTCTGTGGGGAGAAGAAATGATTAATGTTTATAGAACCATAGGGCTCCTACTCTTCTAATTTTTAAACCGAGTTCCTAAAGAGAGAGAAGCTGTTTACCCAATTACACACATGTGGTTGACACCTGAGAGGGGGCAAGTATCCAAGTCCCCCCTGCTTTAGGCCACCACCCCACCCTATTGCCTCTTTCCAGTGTGCCCTACTGAGTGCCACGGAGGCTGTCATACTACACTTTCCATGGACACTCTTCCCTTTTACTTCTGCCACATTTGCTGACAGGACACCTTAAACTATTAAACTCTCGGCGGTGATTTTATACACTTGTCACCCTGCTATCTTTGCCTTGACTCTCACCAGAGTCGGAAGACACCACAAAATGGAAACCACATACCAAACGAGGGAGTGTTTCATGTATGCAGAGGTAATGAGGAGACACAGAGGGGCACTTATAAAAGGGGGTGGGGAGAATGCAAGGAAAGTAAATTGAGTAGAAAATATAAGGGACGAGTAATTGGGGATGTGTTCATAACATAAACTACGTAATGACGGCATACCCCTGCATCAGCATCACGGCTTGACTTCAGGGTCTGTTCAGTGTCAAGGGTGTACTTATTTTGTTATAACTTTCCTGATCTAGAACTGTATTTAGTAGTCACAAAATTAAGCATGCTTCCAGGTGAAATGGAAAATGGTATTTTGCCAACTTTGCTAATCCTGTGACTTGTGGACGAGTTTATTAAAAATAACTGATCTCTTCCGACGTGCACTCATGGTTATTTCAATGACGACATATATGTATATATGCAAACATGCATCCATTCATCCATCATTTTGTTTGTTAACTCAATAGATATTAACAGAACATGACGTCTACACAGAGCCTCCCAATGCAGTCATTAAATCATAGGATCTGGAATCAGATTATCTTAATCAAACCACAGTACTTTCTAGCAATATGAATACGAGCAAGTTACCCAAAGTTTGTGTCTCATGGTAATTGTTCCTGCATTGGCTGAGGACTAGCCTGCAAAGACTTTTCTTTTTGTCTCTGGCCGTATTATGGTCGATATGAGCTGTGATGTGTCCTCCAAGTATAAAACAACTAGACCTTGGATCAAACATACTTTTAAATAGATTATTGGGCTTGAAGGAAAAAAGGAATAATTCCAAAGGTTTCCCATCCCCCTGGGAAAAAATGAACCTAGGATAAATGTAGACCCTCTCTAAGGAGAAGCATGGAGCAAAATGGGGAACAAGGCATGCTGAAGACAAATACCAGTATCAGAACTCAGGTTTTTACCAGAATATTGAGCCAGTAGATAGACATGCCGAATTTGAGATTCTTACATTGAGTCTGGGACCCTAGAAGTAGATTAAAGTGAACCAGGTGAGCAGTACTTTCTGGTACAAACATTTATTTTTGGAAGAAGATATTTTCAGCTTAAGCTCTTTGGATTTCTGGAGATTCCACTCAATCAATATGAATTTATAATCAGAGATCCCCAAACACACAAAGGAACCAGAAACAATAATCGATAATCAGCATGTAGTAGTTTTAGATCACAGAGATTACAGGTGTTGAAATCATAAGATAGAGAATATAAAATATTTATGTATGGAATGTCTACAAATAATAAAAGACAGCCATAAATGCAAACAAACTACCCACAATTATGAAAAAGGCGCTTCTATCTCCAGCCACCATGAAGTAACTCTTACACCCACGGTAAACAACTATAAAACTGGGAAAAATATATATGAGGCAACTGTTTTTAGATTTTCGGAAACAAGCAGCACAGGGATGTGATCTTTAAGGTGAGCCCTAAATGCACACTGGCTTTTTGCCTGGAAGTACGCGTCTGATCACGGCATAAGGAGGAGGAGCCCAAGCAGAGCAGAATGGCCTTAATGAACTTCCAAGGCAGAGTCTGGGGCTGGAATGTGATGAGAAGGAAATTGGAGCGGAAGAGACAATTTTAGGGTGGGACAGAAGTCTTTATGGTGTTTCTTGGTGTAAAGGAGGCAAATGACTAGGCTGTAGAGAGTCACGAGTTCATGAAAGGATTTTTTTGTTTCATGAAAGGATTAATGAAATAGTAGAGTTCAATCAAGATTTAAAAGAAAGAGAGAGAAAATATAAATTAACCTCAGAAAAATAAATAGAAGATAGCACTAAAGATTCTACAGGATTTAAAGGATAACAAGGGAATATTATAAACAAATATATAACATTAATCTTAAAAGGTAGAAAAACAAATTTCTTATAAAGCATGATTTATTAAAACTTATAAAAGAAGTAACTAAAAATATGAATACTCTTGTATCCATTACAGAAATACAACTCAAAATTAGCACAATTCAAGACACTCAAAAATTCAATACATAGATGGTTTCTATAGTAAATTCTTTCAAACAGTTAAGGAAGAAATAAGAATAAATTCTGATACAAAATCAGAAAATAGAGACAGATGCAGCACTTTTTATGTGTTTTAAGAAAACATTATAACTCAGAACCAAAATCTGTCAAAAGCTTTAAAGGAAAACTAGAGATCAATGTTTTTTTTATGAAAATACACAAAAAAATACTTTAAAAAGAGCAAATCAAATCCAGTAATAGAGTAAAAAGATAATACATCTTAGACAAAATTATTTATTATAGGAATCAATGTTGGTTTCATATTTGTAAATCAATGCAATTCTCCATAAAGGAAAAAAAATATGATTATCTCAACAGTTAGATAAAAATATGTATCAATATTCAACATTCATTCATTATTAAAAATAGAAGTCTTAGAAAACAAAGAATAGAGAGGAAATTCCTCATTGTGATAAAGTTTTGCAAAAAACCTATAGCTAACATCATACTTTATGTAATTACTGAAATGATTTCCTTACATCTGGAATAATGTAAGTATTTTCTCTTCCATACCTTCCACACACCATTATACAAGAGGTCCTGGTCAGCTTCAAAAGGTAAGAAAAGGATATCAATATTATAAAGTTCGATAGAAGGAGGGTAAACTCTATTTACTCACAGACAATGTGATTGTTTAGATAGAAAAAGCTATGGAGTCTACAAAAATCTATAGAACTAATGATCAAATTTTGAAAGCTCATATTATACAAGGTTAATATTAAAAAAATATATCAACTGTGTTTCCATACACCAGCAACAACCAATCAGAAAGTGGAATTTTAAAATATTTTTATAATAGCATGAAAGGGGCAGAACGTTAATTCAGAGAAATAATGGATGAAAACTTTTCTAACACGGGGAAAGAGACAGACATACAGATCCAGGAAGCCTAAAAAGTACCAATAAAGGTGAATCTAA
Source organism: Eubalaena glacialis (assembly GCF_028564815.1). NCBI lineage: Eukaryota > Metazoa > Chordata > Mammalia > Artiodactyla > Balaenidae > Eubalaena > Eubalaena glacialis. The sequence goes on along the minus strand of NC_083729.1, from coordinate 4,224,954 downwards.
AGAGACCTACACTGAGGCGATTATAATTAAATTGTCATTAAAGTTAAAGACAAGGAGAGAAGCTTAAAAGAAGCAAGAGAGAATCAACTTATGTTAAAAAAAAACAACCCAAACCAAACCAAACAAACAACAACAAAAAAACCCATAAGACTCAGTGGATTTTTCAGCAAAAACTTTGCAGGCCAGAAGGGAGTAGAATGATTTATTAAAAGTGCTGAAAGAAAGGGAAAATAAAAACCCGCCAATCAAGAATACTGTACCCAGCAAAGTTGTCCTCCAGAATTAAAGGAGAGATAGTGTTTTCCAGACAGACAAAAGCTTAAATTCATCGCCACTGGACAGGCCTTACAAGAAATGTTAACAGGAGTTTTTCAAGCTAAAACAAAAGGATGCTAATTAGTAACATGAAAACACAAAAGTATCAAACTCATTGGTAAAGGTAAATATGTAGTTATATTCAGAATATTCTAACCTTCTAGTGGTAGGGGTATATCTAATCTAAAGCTTAAAAGAGGAAAGTTTTAAAATACTTGAGCTGGCCTTACTGAAGGGTGGTGGCCTCACTGAAGTGAGTCAATTAACACACCTGAGTGAGTTCAGGGTCCACTTAGAGACTTTTTCAGTGAAGGTTAATGTTCCCTCTCAGCAGAAAACCCCATGGAGATTAGCTCAAGGAGAGTGGGGCCATTTGTGGCTTCAAAGTTAAATCAAGTTCAGATTCCCTGTTAAACACCCCAATGACTCTATCATACCTACAACTCTTTTCCTTAAGTGTGCTCAGTGAAACACTGGTCCTGGGAGATGTGGATCAATGTTATAGGGACAGAGAAAAGTGCTGTAGGAAAACAAGTTTGGGACACTAGGTTACCTCTCCAGGAAGACTCCTACTGCAAATGGCTAATTCTTTCCCAGAGTTGGATTACATAGGCAAAGCAGGCAGCTTCCCAAAATCTGTAAAAGCTAAAGTACATGATGAATATTGAAGTAAAAGATATTTAGACATATAAAGTGTGTCCCAAATTATTTTTTAAAACATAAATTTATGAGGTTAAGTGTACTATCCTTATAACCAGAGAAGATGTAGGCCTTGGTATGCAGAAATAATCTTTGAGTTTCAAATCTCTATAATTGTGAAACACTCACGTCATATTCTTACTACTGCCAATGTTCGGAGGATTGTAACCAGCAACAACTGAAATGCTATCTCCACGCTAGCATGAGATCGGAAAAAGAAAATAATTTACTCACAAAATTCATGCTTAAACAAGAAAAAATATAAAACACTATCCTAAGAATTATAATTCTATCGAGTTTTCATCTGAGTAATTATGTAATTGCTTGTCTACAGTGAAACCAAATGAGAGAAAATTTTAAACTACTTTAAGAGAAGAAAAATATTGCTATTTTCTAGATCAATAGAGGTATTGTTAAGTAGCAATTACAAAAATGGTACATGTACAGTATCTGGAGATAAAATGAGATGAAACTTCATTTTACTAATACATTTACAAAATGAGCATTTATAAAAACACAACTCAAACTACAATTTATCAAGTCCATTTGAGGTATTGTATAATCATTTAAATAACAGCAATAAAATTAAACAGAAAAAAAATCAAAATGATTTTACAAGAAAAATAAAATAAAAATTTTGCTATGTTTCCAGATTATCCTGTGGACTGTTAACAACAATACAAATACTATAATTATGCTACCTGAAAATAGACTAAATAAATGAAAAAAAATAACTTATGAGTCACATTTAAATAATCTGCAGTTAAAAAACACTAATAACTATAATCCTGTCAAGTTTCCATTTGTGCCATTGTATAATCACTTAATAGCAATAAAACTGAAAGAGAAAAATCAGATTTATTTAACAGAGGAAAAAAATGCTTCACCTTGGATTTTAATCTTCAAAAGTAGGTTCTTTGGAACATGGGATCAAATTGAAGATGACTCACCTATTTTCAGGGTTTGGAGACACTTCATCTGACCAAGGGAAGGTGTGCTGAGACAAGGCAGTTCCTCAGTAGAGGCATTCCCAGAGGCATTAGCCCTCGCTCTGCTTTCTGGAATAGGGGGGTAGATTTTTTTTTTTTTTTTTCATTTAGTACAGCTAGAGCTTTAATGGACATTTAGTAGCTTCTCAGCTGAAGACCATTTTCCATCTTTTTCCAAAGGACTCAAGCTGGAAGCATTGCCACCGCGCTGGATACTGACAGACGGATGAACAGGGCGAGGAAGGAGTGAGTGCCCGACTCTTTAGCCTCTCTGAACAGGGCAGGAATCAGATGCTGTCGAATGGTCACTGGGGGCCATTCATGCTGAGGCCGGGCTGGCAGCACTGGGCTGGGGTTATCCTGTCAGGGGCTGCTCCCTGGAGCCCTTTGGCACATCTGACTAGGGGATAAGATGGGGGACCAGAGCCTGGGCCAACAGCACCCTGTTCAGGTGGGCAGGCTTAACTGAAAGAAGGACCCAACCCCATCCATCGCCAGGAGCACCAGAACAAGCTCTCTTTTGATCTTGTGGAGGAGTTGATGCGTCCGGATGGGGTTGACCTGATGGAAGTTATTGGGGGGTGGTGTCTGGTCCACACTGGGAGCAGGTCCACACTGGGAGCAGGACACTGGATCTGGACCTATCACAGAGAGTGAGGCTCCTCCTTCTCTGGAATCTGGTCAACCCGAGGATTCCTGGGTGGTCTCTCAGTTTTCTGCCAAACACCTGATTTGTAATATCAAGTATATGGATACTACTTAAAACTTTTTAATTCTCCTTCAATATTATCTTGTTTGATGCATTTCTTTAGTTACCATAAGATACCAGATGTCTCTCAGTGAGTAGAGCTCCTAACCTATTATCATAAATTTTTCTTTCATGGGACGTCAGCTGACTTTGACAATAGCCACTGATGCTTTCAAGTATTTCTGAGTGAATTTTGGCACATATTTTGTGGATATCCAGATCTTTGCATACACTGCTATTCCACCTGCTCTGGAAAACTTCTCCTTTATCTTTACAGCATAAATTTTTCCTAAATTGGATATTTGGTGAAAATTCATTTTTTCTTCTTGATGCACTTCTGTGAAGATTTGAAGTTTCCAGTGGAGTGGTTGCCTCTACTTTTCTGGGTTTTTTAACTACAATGAAGCTTTCTCAGTTTGGAGACTTTTCATGGGATCTTTAAGTGCATTGGTTATTTCATCTTCTTCAGTTAACTTAGTATACATTTGGTTTCTTTCTTCTTCAAAATTTTAAAATAGATATTTAATTCAGCTGCATCAATCAGTTTCTTTGAAATTACTTTGATTCATCTTCCTGAAACGTCTCCATTTTCAGGACCATTGATTATAGCTACTTCCAAGTTCCCACTATCCATGTTGTCTTTTCCAAGAACAGCAGCCCAAACTCTCACTTTCTTTTGCAGGTATCCATCCAAGGACTCAGTCTCTCTTTAGAGTTTCGTATTTTTTATTTTTTTTTTCAGTATGGTAACATCATTCACTCTTTCCAACCCTTCAGCTTCTTGTGAAACTAGGTTCAGACTTTCCAGAACATTGAACTCATCCTCTAAAGCTTCTTTTAGTGCTGTCTGACATTGTCCTTCATTGGTCTGATGGATTTTGGGGAATATTTCTATGGCAGCTACTTGAAATTCAATGTGTTCTGATGCATCTTATAAAGACTGAAACTGTCTTGTAAAGTCAGTCATCAAGTCAGCTTGTTCAAAATGTTGAGATTTATCTTGTTTTTGTCCATTTGAAAGTTGTCTATGCTAAAACCAAGTAAAGAGTTGAAGATTTCTTGCTCCTTATGGATGTTTTATGTGTTTCTAATAATTTGTTCTCTGGTTTGCACTGAGGTTGACTCAAGGTGTCCAAATATGTATTTTTAATTTAAATTAATAGACCTTATTTCTTAGAGTAGCTTTAGTTTTATAGGAAAATTAGGCAGAAAGTACAGGGAGCTCCCATATACTCTCTCTTCACTCTCCCGCCTACCGCACTTACATAGTTTCCCCAACTATCATCTTCCATTAGTATGATACATTTTTTACAACTGATAAACCAATTATTATTAACTAAAGTTCATAGTTTACATTAGGGTTCATTCTTTGTGTTGTGCAATTTATAGATTTTGCCAAATACATAATGTCATATATCCACCATTACAGTATCATATAAAGGTGTTTCATTTCTCTAAAAATCCCCGGTGTTCCCTTTCTTCATTCCTCTCTTCTCCTCCCCCATGCCTAAACTCCTGGAAACCACTGACGTTTTTACTGTCTCCATAGTTTTGCCTTTTCCAGAATGTCAGCCAGCCTTTTTCAGACTGGCTTCTCTCCCGTGACAATACACTTCCACGTTTATCTACGTCTTTTTTCGACTTAATAGCTCATTTATTTTTTATTGCTGCATAATATTCCATTACCTGGATGGACCATTGTTTATTTATTTGTTAATCTATTAAAGGACATCTTGGTTGCTTCCAAGTTTTGAGCATTATAAATAAAGCTGCTATAAACATTCATGTCCAGGTTTTTGCATGTAAGTTTTCAACTCATTTGGATACCAAATATGTTTTCAATTAAGAAAAAAGAACAACTTATTTTTGTTTACCTACAAAAAATACGTTATCTGTCTTCCTGGACTGTAGAAACTCTGTGGGTAGTTTGCTTTTCCTTGAATTGAGTCCATAGTTTCTTCATAATTAAGAATATGACTATGACTGCCCACATCCCCATCTCCCGTAAAAGTCCATGGGGACACAGGCCTGATCTAAGGTCCCCTGTCAATGTTGGTCCACCTGGCCCTGTGGCTCCTGAAAGGATACATCACAGAGCATCATGGCCGTCAGCAGATTTCCCCATGCTCTAGAGACCCAACTGTGTCACCTCAGATTGTCAAGACCCTGACAGCCACAGTGGACCCTAGAGAACACAGGTGAGCATCCTGCCCGAAACCATATCAGTTCCTGGCAACATGTGCTGACCTCAGGGGAAGTTGGGGAAGGACAGGGCAGAAAACCCTGCCTTGAATAAACTTCTCATTGGGGGCCCTGAAGCAGTTAGGTCTGCTGAAGTTGGGGGGGTATCCAGGAGGCTGACCTAGCAAGGTGCAAAGCCAAGGACAGTCCTACCTGCAGGGGTGGGAGAATCAGCCTAGTGAGTTCTTACAAGACACTCGTTATCTTCCTAAATCTGGGAAGAAGTTCCTGAAGAAAGAGGGAAAGCGCTGTAGGTAGCAATGAACCAAGAATGCAGCCTTGGGTCTCTCCAAGCCAGAATGCCCTCACTTGGGTGCCCACAGTTACCCCAGGCCCCTACCCACATGCAGGCAATTTTCCTGTTAATAATTGTACTTGGTATTTTAAAAGGCGGTATTTCTTATGAAACTAACATGTTGTAAATAATTTTGTGCCTCCGTTTAATATTTCTGAAATAGCACCCTAGTCATTAAAAGAGAAAAGGGTCAAGGGAGATCTCCTATGAAGAACCGAAGTTCCTTTGGAAATGAATTGATGCCTCCTGTCTACTGAATGACTTGTGTTTATAAAATCTGAAGTAGGTAAACAAAGGATGTGAGTCACGAAATATCAAAATACATCGAGTCAAATGGGACAGAGAAGAAAACAAACGAATCATTAAAGTGAAGGAGGATTATTGGCCTAATGGAGTAAATTAGAGAGACTAGCAGTGATTTAAATCAACACCTGAAGATAAAAGCTCAACGCACTTAAATAACAATACTCATTAATGTGATAAATAGACTCCAACTTATGAGAGGCTTGTATGTTGACTCTCTTACAAACAACCACCTCCTACTTTTAAATCACCTAAAAGCCTTTCACACCTGATTGCTCAATAAACAGTCTGGGTCTGGAGTAAAGTTCTGATTAAGAAAAGAATTTCCTCTTGGAGGACAGAGGTGAGCTTCATTGGTGAGCAGGGCCGACTTTGTGAGTCACAAATGGGGGAGATAAAGGAGACCTAATGTTTAAAAAAGGTGCCATTTCAGTAATTTTATTAGATCCCATTTAATTCTCACTGCTTAGTGGGTAGGTAGCTGCTATCTACTTTATAAAAGGCAAAAGAGAGTTTCAGAGAAGTTAAACAAGGAAAGGGCAAAGAAACAGCTCAGTCAGGGAGTGGGTTTTGGTGTCGCTGCCCAAGCTCTTCTAACATCTCAGAGTAGCAGGCTCAGAATCCTGGTGGCTGTGAGTGAGGGGCCACTGGTGCTCAGGGGGAGCAGGGGAGGGGCCTCTCCCCCTGTTAGAGAGCCAAACTCAGATCTGTTCTTAGAAAATGAATTCCATTTTTTTGCTTCTTACTTGTAGCACGGAGACTGAAGTGCTCCAGTCATACTAGCTCCTGGCCCTCTGCCGAGTGTCAGAAGTCCGTGTTGGCCTCCGGCATGTGGCCTGTGCTGCCCAGGGCCTGTGTGAGGGCCTCCTGCTCAGCGTCGCGGGCCCCTCCCAGACCAGGCGTGCCTGGGACTCTCGCTTCCCCACCACTCACAGCTCCAGACCGAGGCTGCCTATGAAAATTTCATGCCTCCAGGTGCTACATGGATTATTCATGAAGGCTGTAGAGCTGTCGCCATGGGAGCTGATTGGCTGCAGCGTCTTTAGCATCTTAATGACCTACCCTGATGGAGTGCAGGGCAGGGACCCACCTGGATCCTCCGTCTCTGGCGGGACCTGCTTTTCCATTTGCAGAACATGTTGTGTGTTATTTCTTCCCAGACAGACCCAGGAGTAATATTTACCTAGTTGACTAACCCAAGCTAGTGGGGAGGCCCCCCTGGAGCCTCAGAGGCCTCTAGGCCCCCTGGCTGGCCTCTCTGGGGGGTCGGCCTCAGGTCACTGCCCCCTCCCTTCCTTTCTCCCTGGCTGGGCTGTCAGGCCAGCAGGCGCCCTGAGTGGTGAGACATGACATCAGAGAGGCTGAGTAACTGAGCCGGGATGGGGCATCAGGCCCAGCTGTGGGGGCTTCAACACAATGGTGGGCACGGGCCGGAGGATCTGGGTTGCTGCAAGGACTGGAGGTGCCAGGGGCCCCTTAAAAAGCTTCTAGCCCCACCCCGCAAATGGATCATGGAAAACCAGTACTGACGCACACCCGTGACTTGTAAGAAATGCACCAAAAGCTCAGGGCTCACCACAAGGTTGCTGTCAGTCCAGTGGGGTCATCTGGTCCGTGCCAGCTAATTCCCATCTGCAGGCCACCGCAGGGGCTAGCTGGGCACTGACTGAGCACAGAGGAGGAGGGAAGTCTGGAGACCTAGACAGCGCTTGGGGGAAAAGTAAGGTTTCGATGCTTCCAGAAAGAAGAAAACATTAGCCCAGGGAAGGGTGATGCAGAGCAGAGGATACGCGCCATCCACTGTGGAAGGGGCAGCAGGGCAGCGCTGCCAGGGCCTGGGTGCCAGCAGGGAGGGCAGTGCGGACTGGTGGCACAGACCTGGATCTCTCCTAAGGCTTTGAGTAATGAGCCACGGAGTCCAGGGGTCTTTCCGGGGGCTGGTAGGAAGGCTCTCACCTTTCCAGTAAGAAGGCGATGTGTTTAGATTTGCACTTCAGGATACAAGCAGCCGTGGGATGCAGGTTACACAGCCTGCCCCAGAGGGTTAAGCAGTTGTTGCTTTTCCAGTACAGCTGAAGACCAGGGCCCTTCTGCGAGCACCGCTGGGAGGGGAAGGTGGGTGGGTGGAGGAGGCTGGGCCACTGTGCAGCGCGCAGAGATGCCCTGGATGCTCCTTGACAGACACAGCGATGGCTGAGCCAGCTGGGTGCCCGTGCCTCAAAGCACCAGGAGGAGAGCAAAATCAGGGTGATGTAAAAAAGTAGAAGCCTTCTCCGCTCATCTGGAATGTGTGAAATGAGCCAACGTTAGACCTTCCTGTTCTGACCCCGCCGTGCCCTGTGAGGAGGGGCAACAGGACTGTGATGGGGCTGCCGTCAGGGAGGAAGGAGGGCATTGAGCCCCTTCTTCTCAGTGGCCATGGAAATCTCTGATAATTTTGCAGATCCAAAGAGAGCCTTGAGTGGAGGGAGCGGAGAGTGGATTGGCATAGGCAATAGTTAAGCCGGCCTGTCATTTTGTAATATTTTACAGCAAATATATAGATTTATATAAAGGAGCTAAAGTTGCTGCCATGCTATCAATCCTGTTAAAAATAGAAGCCTTTTGGATGCTTTGTGTCACCCTGGAAACTACATGATGAGGCCAGAGGGTGCAAAGTCAGTGACCTTTGCTTTGGGAGAATTTCAGGACCATGCCTTTTGCATGAGAGCTTTCACTGTGCATTTTCTGGTGTCCTGAGTGTCCCGTCAGCAGCTGGGGACGTCACAGGAGGAGCTGGCACTCAGCTGGGCTCTCATGGACTCTGTGCAGTTTCACAGGTGAATATGCTGAGTCACAGTTACGACACAAGATGCAAATTTCAGCTTTGAGAATGATGAATGGTTTCCAAATCGTATCTACCAAACTGTATATAATATTTATAAACACGTTGAAATGCATAAACGGACTGAGTGTGCTGGAAGTAGATTATTTCAGGTTAGACTGAGGAGAGATGTCATTAAAGGTTAGAGCTTTAATGTCCCTAAAAGACAAATGACCTTTTCTGAAACCCCCATTTATTCTCAAGAGGAGACAAGTAACATTCAGATAGGTGATGTGACTTGCTGAGTGCTTACTAGGAGAGTGGGGTGAGAGGGTCATCCCCGAGGTCCCAGTGGGCATAATCACCGGGAGAACATATGCAGACTTTGTCATGTTTCCTCCTTGCTGACTTCAGAAGAAATAAGGTCAGATGGAGGAAGAGAGGGGTAGAGGAGAGAAAATCATTACACTCGTTCTTAATCCTAAATTGTTCAGGTCTCCTGTCTACCATGCAGACTCTGAAACCAAACCTAGGCCAGTAGTCTTGGGTCTTCATAAGCCTCAGAATCTGGGGGTCTAAAACATATCAGAAAATGGACAAGAAAAAACCCAGAGATACAATAGATCATCTTTCCCGCAGCTGAAGATTGTTCTCGAAGTAAAGCTTTTGGAAAATGGAAAAAAAAAAATTATGAAATGTCTAAAAGGGCAAGTGTCTGAGCTCCACCATTTTTCGTTGCAGCCATGGCACCAGGCTTCCTTTGAAAACCATTCCAAATGTCTGCTCCCAGCATCTCCCGCAATTCCATCAGGGCTTTGCAGAACTGATCTTCATTGAACTCAGCATTGTATATCCACTTCAGGTAGAGTGAGATTTTGCGATTATTTTAATGAAGCGATTTGGGGCATATATAGGTACAAAGGCAGTATCTATACGGTAAATATATACATAAGTAATTAGATGGCTGCAAAATTATATAGGATGCTGTTTAAAGAAGCAAAGTGTTCAAAATTGAAATGGAAGCCTGGTAAATAACCCATTATACCCAAAGAAATCCTGATTGCCTATTCATAGCTGGAATTTACATGAACCCTTGTTCATTAAAGAATGAATAGTTGCTAATTTGCAGCATTACCAAAGCAAAGTTCAGATGACAGAATAAAAAAGAAAAAAAAAATCCTCTCAAATCAGAAGTCTACCATCTGTCCCACATAAACACCACTGTAACTTTCTTAATATATGGGAGACCCTATTTTTAAATTCTACTATCTAATTAAAACACCCCAGAGAAAAAAGATGCAGATTGCAGAAATCAAAATTTAATAATAATAAAGAAAGTGGGAGGGAGAAAATCAATCCATTTGTTAAAGCAATTTCTTTTTTTTTTTTTTTTAAGGCTATTTTTTTGTTTGTTTTTTGGGTTTTTAAAAAATTTATTTATTTATTTATTTATGGCTGTGTTGGGTCTTCGTTTCTGTGCGAGGGCTTTTCCCAGTTGCGGCAAGCGGGGGCCACTCTTCATCGCGGTGCGTGGGCCTCTCACTCTTGCGGCCTCTCTTGTTGCGGAGCACAGGCTCCAGACGCGCAGGCTCAGTAGTTGTGGCGCACGGGCTTAGTTGCTCCGCGGCATGTGGGATCTTCCCAGACCAGGGCTCGAACCCGTGTCCCCTGCATTGGCAGGCAGACTCTCAACCACTGCGCCACCAGGGAAGCCCAAAGCAATTTCTTAAAGTGTTTTCTTTTGAGCATTTATTTATGTATTTAAGCAAAAGAAGCTAACCTGAGCATTATTCAAGGAAACGGGTTCAGGTTCTTATTCAGATCTACCTGTTAAGAGCTTAAAGCGGGGAGTGGGAAATGTGATAGGAGTGATCAAGACATGATTTCTTCCCCTTAGAAACTATAATCCAGGGAAGGAATCAGACACAGGAGGGAGATGGGGCTTGGGAAGCATTTGGTGAGTGTGAAATGCCCAGCTCTGAAGGGCTGTCACTCTTCCACACAAAGCCTCAAATCTCTGTGTGCTGGAATCACAGCTGAAAGACACTGTCTGGATGGCAGAAATCAGCTACTCCTTTCTCCTGGTGAGGAAACCCAGGGCGGGCGTTGCTGTGACTTGTCCAAAGTTACACAGAAAACATCAAAGCTAGAACCTGACCCACAGCTTATGATCCTTAGATGTTTACATTTCACTTATAGGTAATCAGCTTCTCACAATGTATCATTCAAAAGTTAAAAGGCAAAGAATACACATCCTGCCCCTCCACCATCACCACCATACACAACCGGCAATAATCTTAAAATAATGAGATTTCACGAATCAATACCAAGTAATGTGAATACCAAGAAAAAGCACAGGCGATGTGATGGAGCACAGATAACACAAGCTCTAAAGTGCCCATCAAATTGTGACAAAAGTTTATTAGTTCCCAAGAAAATGTACATTACAATATAATACAAATTAAGGCCCATGTGTCACTTGCAAATTTGACAAAAATAAATTATGATAACCAATGTTAGAGAAGCTTAACAGAAAATGGACACTCTTTAACCTTGCTTGTGGGAAGGTAAATCCCACTGGCTTCTCTGAAGGTCAGTATGGGAGCAGATATGGACAACCAGAAAGATATTCATTTATTCAACCAGCTCAACTTCTTATAAATTTACCAAAGAAAATCGTCAGGCAAGAAAACAGAGATGTGTGTATACAAATGTTTGTAATACTGAAAACTGGAAACAGCCAACCTAGCCAAAAATAAAGAACAATTAACTAAATTATAGAAATACAAAGTTTGTGTACTCCAGATTACTTTATTATAATACTGTATCATATTGGGATTAACAGAATGAGCTCTAGAGTTTGAGAAAATCCTGGCTCCACACAGTATTTTTTGGGTGACCCTGGATAAGTTACCTAATATTTCCCTTCTTTGGGGTCCTCATCTGTAAGATGGGGAAATACTATTACCTGCTTCAGAGGATTCCCATGAGGATTAAATATGTCAACACTCTTTAGTGTAAAACACTTAGATTAGACTCTGCTACATCATGTGTGTATTAGTCAAGGTTCCCCAGAAAAACAGAACCAATAGGAGAGAGAGAGACAGATTTAGTATAAGGATAGGTCAAGAAGTCCCACCATCTGCTGTCTGCAAGCTGGAGAAACAGAGGCAAGTCTTAGTCAGAAGGCTCAAGAACCAGGATCGCTGATATCTCAGGGCAGGAGATGATGAATGTCTGGACTCAAGCAAATACCAAATTTGCCCTTCCTGTGCCTTTTTATTCTACTCGGGCCGTTACAGATCGGCTGATGCCCACCTGTACTGTGAGGGTGATATTCTTTACTTAGCCTACGGATTCAAATGCTATTCTCTTCCTGAAACACTCTCACAGACAAATCCAGAAATAATGTTTTTTTTTCCAGCTCTCTGGCATCTTTTAGCCCAGTCAAATTGACATATAAAATTAACCATCATGTGTTCAAAAATATGATTATTTAACTACTTTACTATTATCACATAGTTTCAATAAATAATATTGTCAGAGTAGATTTTATTTTCAAAATGCTATCAAGTGAAAAAAGAGCCTAAGGAAGTAGACCAAGATATTAAAAAATGTTTATATCTCTTTATGTTTATCTATATTTTCTATTTGTATATAATTAATGCATTGTCTGTATATTAACATCATTTTAAGAACCCTACAGATATTTTCAAAAGTTTGCTATGCAAGCAAAGAGGACATGAAGTTCACGATAAAGTAATAATGTGTTGTGTGGTAGTTAAGAGCTTGCATTGTAGCGATGAACGTAAGTGTGAATCCCTGCTGTGCTGAACACGTACTTATTGTAAATCCTTGGGTGGGTTTATTTAACCTCTTTAAATCTCGATACTATAATGGCAATAGAGCTGTTTGTGGATTAAATGAGATAATCCATGAAAAATTTCTAACACCAAATATGAAGCATATGCTCTACAAAAATATTAGCTAGTATTACTACTCAACACACGTCAGTTATTATCAAATCTAATCATAAGAATTCTACACATATATTACTGGATTGAGCTATGCAGTATCTAGAACATGAAAATCATGTCAGAGGTGACAGACCAAGGAGCAAACATCCAATTCAGATCCCACCCAATTGCTAATATGCCATAGAAATTGTTGGATCTACCTCCTACACTAAAATATATAACATTTTAAGAATTAATATGATACAGAAAAATGCTTTGGCTGTTTTCAGTTCTCCATAGGAAAACAATCCTCATGAGAACAAGATATAAAAATATGGAAACACACACGAATGCCGCTCATTACAGATGCCATGGCAATTTGTTCATTTTTCTTTCATTGCATTAAGTACAAATAAAACAATTGGCCGCCCGAACTAGCAAATGTTCTCATCCAAACTTACTTTAAAATGCAGCAAAATAAATAAATGAATGAATGAATACATAAATAAATAAATGAAGTGGATTATTAGATGTTTAGGGAAGAGATAGAGAAGTTAGGCTTAAGATAAAGGAAATATAGTAAAAGATTGACTGTAGAACATAGATGGTGAGTGTATGGCTATTTATTCTACACGTTTGCTTTTTCATCATTCAATGCTGGGAAAAAAGGAAAAGTCCCATGAAATGCATGCATTGGACTCACTGTTGAATCTGGGAGTGTGAGGCAGTCTTTCTAGGAGGAGAACCACAGCTGTGTACTCCAAGCCTGACTGTTTTCACGTAGTTGCCATGGACATGCTCTTTTTCTCAATGGTGGGTGGTGGTAGGAAGCTTAGCTTGGTGACTTTGTGATGATTATTCCTAAAGCAGATTTCCCTTATCAATCTGGAAGATAAATGAAATGGAACAGACTTGGATTTTAATTAAAAAAAAAATATGATACCATTGTTTTAGGGATTGTTTTTTTCCCTGCTACCCTCTAAACTTATATTCTTCTTTCAACTGACCTTTAATGGAACATTTCATTCTGCCTTTGAAGTTTCAACATTTCAAGGTAGAACCAACTCTGGGCCTTGTTGCCAGGGTCTGGTACTGCCCACCTGGGAGAGATCATTTCCTAGTGGGCCTGCTCCTTGGGATGCATCTTTCTTGAGAGAGATGCTTGGGGAAGTTTCATGAATAGGGTGGAATCCTTCTCAGGCAAACGTTGGCCATTGGCCATTCGGAAATCTTTCCTTTCTGAACTTCCCCCTCCACCCGTGTGCACACGCACACACAGACACACAGACACACACACACACACACACACACACACTCCCTCCACGGCTGTTTCAGTTATGCCAACTCCCTCTTTGGCTGACTGCCATCGTGGGCTCATTAAGAAACAGTGGCCAAACCTGTATTCCCTGTGTTACTCTATATTTTGATAGAGAGGCTGCATGAATGACTAATGTAGTATCCACTGTGCTAATGTAGAAATGGCCTGAATATGATCTTTTAACAAATAAAGTACTCACTCGTCTAGAATTGCATGCAAGACAAGAGGTCGTGCATTACTCATGCTTTGCTACCCTCCTCTCATGTGGCGTTCAAGCTGACTTCAAAGAGATCTCATGTGGTTATTCTGTGGGTTTCTAGGCTGGAGAGTGGACGGTGGTGCTGAGTGGCTCATGGCTCTGATGGTGATGGAGTTGTGTATGTAAAGAACAATCAAATGTTCATGTCAAAGGAAAACAGAGGAGCTTGGAATGAATGTAACCTGTCTTCCTGTCCAACCCCCAAATCTATGCTTTATCTTGAAAATATACCTATTTGATATAAATAATATTTTATTAAGTGACTCAAAATATGGTTAAAAATGTCACTATCACTCAAAAATACAGCTTTTGATTCTTTTTGCAGTACATTATTTACACTTAGGGAAAATTAGGACAAGGAAATTATATTCCATGTTGGGAAGTGAGCTAATGATTCTTATAAATAACCACTTACTAGGTAAATTGATAAACAGATCAATTGTACCTATTATACAGATCTATAAGAATACCAAAGGATGACATAGGTGCTGCTAAGACCTGAAACCAGAGAAAATGAGCTAAAATGAAATGGAGATAATCACCTTGTGTAAATGATGCAGCAATTGCTGTCATTGCCTTGCTCTTACCCCTCCCCCCTTACCATTTGGTGCCCAGAAGTCACCTTCCAACTGTCATCTCATTGGGATGTTGTCATCCTACCCTGGGACCTGAAGGATGGGTCAGCACCTATTTTGAAAGTGGTTGATGATGTTAGAAAGAGCTTAGGGCCAAGGTACTGGCTCTTTTTCCATCAGAGTCAGGTTGAAATCAGTGAGACAGTAACAATGAGAGAGATACTGCAGGAAACAACTCTGGCAGTCAGGGCTGGAGGTCATCAGAACCTAGACCCTTGGGGCAGTGCCCAACGGAGCTGAGATTCAGACTTCTGCGAGTGGGTGCTATCCAGTAGTTTCCGCAAGTGTGTGAAAATTCTGGAGACTGGAACCAACTGCTATTGGAACGGTTGCTGTTTTGTGGGTAAGGAACTTTTGTGTGAACTGTGTTTACAGGAAGTATAAGCAAAGAGAGAGAAGCAAATCTCTTGTCCTGTCCCATGCCCTCTGGTCTCTCTGATGTTCCATAATGGCATCACCCAAAGCGAAGCACACTGGAGAAGTGAAATAGTCTGCAGAGTTCCAGCCCCTGTACCACAATAAGATATAGAAGGATAGTTTTAAAGCTGAGAAAACCTAACTCTTAAAACCGCTGACATAAAAAAATCATTAATCCACAATTTTCAAGCATAAGTCACATGGCTACAGCTAGGTTCAAAAGCATGGAGAAACCAGATATTGGTCAACAGTAACAGAGTTTACTATACCAAGTAAGATCATAAAGTGAGCCTCAGTCTTAGAACCACTAGCTAACATCAACCATCTGCCTGTTCGGCTAAGCCATTTTGAGTCAGTCATCCTGAATTTATTTAAACCATATGACGGCAGTTTACATTTGTCATTTTGGCAATATTTGAAAGGAAAACAGTCGAGTACTTTATGAATATTTGTGAAAATGAGGCTGTTTTTCAAGTTATGTGCTGTGGATGAAGAGGTTAGGGAAGAGTAGGAGTCCCTTCCTTCCAGGAGTTTATCCAGTAAGACACAGAGTTTTAAGTAAGAAGATGAAGCTCTTGACGTGTAGCACCGTGTAGGTGGTATGGATGAAGGGCTGAGGGAACATAGGAAACAAGGGGGTTTGTTTTAGGTGTTGTAAGTCATAGACAAGAAGGGTAAATGGGAAAACTTTACGGAAGCGGTCAGAAGGGTCAGAGCTGGACAGCAAGGCTGACTTTAGAATATTGGGGAGATTTGCGGGGGTGCAGTTAAGAATCTGGGGATTTCCTTCAGCTTTTACAAATCAAAGAAATTTGGGGCGTCTATTTTCGGGGCATTAGTGAATAATTCAATGTTTTCCTTCTATACAGTTTTTTATGATTTTTTAAATTTTATACTCTATTCTTCCTCCACCTCGGTATTTGTAAACAGAGGTGTTCATTCCTCTTATTCTGCCCTCCTATGACTCGTTTAGACTTTTGAATGGTGTTTCTCAGGCCCTGACCTTTCTTTACTCCAACTGGCCTTTCTTAGAATCAGCAAGCTAGATCCAAACCAACATGGTGAGCACAAGGGAAAATTAGAGCATTCTTTTTATCTCCCACATTAGTCCATATGGGGTCTAGACATTTGGAAATTAAGAATAGGGCCTGTGTCATGTTTCTTTATTAATGTTCAGTGCCATATTGGGAACCCATGGTCTATTCTATGATGGGAGGTAGAGGAAAACACAAACAAATTATGAAAAGCCAATTTACATTCAGGTTTTTCAAGAATATTTCTAATTGGTGGAATGAGACATGTCTATCAATAAGATAATTCACCTGAGATTCCTTATGAAAGGCGTTTGACTCACTGGAGATTAGTTTTTATTTTTATTTAATGTTTTAATCTTATTGCATCTACAGCAGATTTATCTTAATATTATATCAACACATAGTTATTTTTCCATGTAAGGAGATATGAGCTTCATGTGTCTTTTCTTATGTAAAATTTTATTTATTCCATAGGTAAACTTTAAAAAAAATGGTTTATTTATGTTTTTCTTCCTGGGTGAGCCCTTGAGAATGGGGACTGTACATGTTTTTTTTTTAATTGGTTTGACTGGAATTACACCGATGAGGAATTATTAATAATTCTGTTCTTCTGTGTTCCTGACCATCATTTATTTCTTCCAATTATTCACCTGTACTTTTAATTACTTATTTTCAAGAGCCAATGGGTTATGGTTCAAACCAAGTTATAAACTCTTTAAAGATAGGAGACAAATTATATACTGAGGCATAAAATATTAGCAGTAGGAGAGACTGAAAAATAAAATTGAGCTGCCTTAAGAGGCCATGTGGATAATGTAAATAAATAAAGTTGATCAGATGTAAATAATAGCGTGGACTGTGGTAAATGAGAGAGGTTTTTTTTTCTCTTTTTATGTATTTGTTGCCCAAATAAAACACTTTTCAACTTAGAAAAAAATTCTGCCTGCCAGCTGCCCGTTGGTAGTCACAGATTCTAGTATAAATCCTCATTTTGTAGGTTAAAAAGAAAAAGGGCCTAGAGAGATTAAGTGATTTCCTACTCAAAAAGCAAATTAATAACAGAGATCAGGACAAAATGACCAGTTCCCAGTATGGAGATCTGTGCACCAACTATTTCAAATACACGGATCTGATGGGGCCTCATGGACTGTCAACCTTATTCATACCTCACATTCTACTCTGTGACTTCTGATAGACAAGAATATTTTAAAAATTGCATGTTAGTTTTTGCATCTCACATCTTTAATCTAACAAACAGGTGCTTATCACTCAATACACTAGGAAGAAGAATCCTCTGCTCCAACGGGACCTTTCTTATTTTGAGTCTTTAGAAACAATATCATAAGTCATTTTACAAATAATTCATAGAACTTAGAAACAAAGGGATAGTAAAATTTAACCTTATTAGAAACTTTAATAAGAATTTGACCATAGAAAACCCAAATTTTTATTCTTCTTTTTTCTGGTTTTGAATATTTTTATTGAATATACATATATATATATATATATATATATATATATATATATATATATATATATATTTCACATGGGTAATGGCCTTTGAATGAAAGTAACCTCTCACCAATGGGCACAAACAAATAACATATTTGTCTTGTAAATAAATAAATCCAGACTTCAATGCATTGTTAATGCTTCTTATTCTTGCACATGCTTTGTCAAAATGCAGTATTAGGGACTTCCCTGGTGGCCCAGTGGTTAAGACTTTGCCTTCCAATGCAGGGGGTGCAGGTTCAATCCTTGGTCAGGGAGCTATGATCCCACATGCCTTGCAGCCAAAAAAACAAAACATAAAACAGAAGCAGTATTGTAACAAATTCAATAAAGTCTTTAAAAATAGTCCACATCAAAAAAAAAAATCTGAAAAAAAAAATTTAAAAAATGCAATATTAAAAATTTTTGACAGCTAATAATTTAGATGAAGTGAGAAGAGACGATGAAGAAAAAGATTCACTCTTATTTCCTCCAAAATTAAAAAAAAATATATTCATTTTTAGATTTGTAAATATGAATTTGAATTATTGACCCAATAATTTTCCCATGATGTTTCCTTCAATCTCCCACCTTCAGTATTTTTAACTTATGTACCTACCATATGAAGTAAATTTTGGTGCACAGACATCATGAAAGATGGAACAATTCTGTCACACATCCTTTTTGCAAAATGAGATGTTCCAGGTACCTGGAACAAAATATTTTGTGCTGAAATCCTTCCTACTGGATGACAAATTGGTTGGGAACACAGTATTTCCTCTTTGTTTTTAGAAATGTACTGTTCACTTATTGATTGTTGAGTTGAGCAAATGCATCTAGCATTTTTTTCTGAGTTTTTGAGTATGTGACCCACTTTACCATTGTCATTAATGTCTTAAGTGTCACTGATACCTTTTTGTATTCATCTTTTGAATCATTTAGTAGTTGTGAAACGTCTTCTTTTGTAAATTTTCTTCTCTTTATGGGCAGAGTGAAAAATTCTGAATTCTCAACTACATTTAATGTTAAGAACAAAAAAATTTTAATGATGGTATCTCTAGACATCTTTTATACCATCTTGAAAGGTGTTGCAACATCTTGGACAACAAAATAAGAAAACTAAAAGATAGTGTAAGAGTGGTGTTTTATTTCAGCTGTGCATCATCCTTCTAGGTGAGTTCATTATTCTTCCATGATATAATTATTTTGTCTCTTTAGTATAGTTGAGAAAAATTGATGAGTAATAATGACATAATTCCTAGGAAGATGAAATAGCAAAATATTTAAGGTATAGGAAAAATAAGAACACTAAGATTTCACAATTTTTCTTACATTTATAAAGAAAACAAAAGGACTCAAATAATAATTGCAAGATAGAATGTTTCATTCCAATTTTTTAAAAAAATAGTAACTTTTCTTTTTGTATTTTGGAAGATTCCTAAGGAAAAAAAAACTAAAAGTTATGACATAACTATTCTGGAGAAAAGAGATATTCATAAAATAAACTCAAATCTAAAACTGGGTCTCATGGGTTCTGATAGTACGCTGATGATTAATAAGTACACTTTGTTCTTAAGATTAATGTATATAATTAGATAACACACTTTGATTATAAGAATGAGAATAAACTTCCTCAAGAAACAAAATGACATTGAGACATAAATGTGTTTCAATCAATAACAAAGCTTCCACGTATAAGGTAGAAAAATTTGCCACTAATTTACTCTACATTTTTTTTTTCATTTCCTTCCTTAGGGTGGGACTGAATAGAGAACAGATACAAGTGACATCTAGTGGATACTGAACTCACAGTAGGAAAAAATAATTCTGCAAATTGGTCTTACCCTGAAGGAAATCAACTTCAGATTCCACAGAATACTTTAGAGCAAAGATTACACATAATTCATCACCACTGTGAGTTTTAATTGGAATACAACCAAAACTTAATAGTTCTTTAGAACATAATCATTTATATTACATAGGACTCTACCATAATGAGGTTTCCATTCACATGGATGGATTATTTGGTCAAATATTCTATGGAAAGCCAAGGAGTTTCTTTAAAAGGCAAATTTTAATACTACTTTTCAGAAGTGTATTAAAATAGTTGTACCTGGTTATGTTTAAAGATTTATTATTGAGGTAGATAACTAACAGTCGCTTTCATTTGTGATATACAGAGATGTTTTACTCACAAGTTATTTTATTTATTTCAAGTTGTCTTGAAGCAAAACTGCTCAGTTTAAAACCCATTTAGATATTTTTTTCTATTGATATTGGAACTACTTTCCCAAGCAAAGGTTTAGATTATTGCTATTTGTTAATTATGCTATTTCTTGTCATTAAATACAATGCTGTATATCATATATGTGTGTGTATATAATATATATATTATGTATCTATGTATATGTGTTTATATATATATGTTTGAATGTAGGCAAAAAAAAAAGCTTTACAAAGGAGATAAGCATAGAATTTTGGAAGCTGATGGGAGATGGGTGTGTGATGATTGATTTAACCCACTTGTGCAAAGTACAAAAAATGATCTAGGATATTAAAATCATAATAAAAGTAATGTAAAAAACTCAAAAGAAAGGTTAAATTATAAAGTTAAAGAACTGTCTCAGAATGAGAAAGACAAAATGATGAAAAGCAAGAGAAAAAAGATAAAAAAATGAGAGGTCAAAGCCAGGAAGTTTAACATCCAAATGACAGAATTCTTGAAAAAGAGAAGAAAGGGAATATAGGAGAGGAAGCCACCACTGAAATAATCAAAGAAATAATAAAAGACAGTTTACTAGAATGAAAAGTGCTTCTGGATTGAAGGGTCCATCATATGCACAATAAAATATATGAAAACTGACTTAATCAAGTTATGTCCTTGAGACATTTGTTTTCCCTGAACACAAAAAGAAAACTATATACATTGCTAAAGGAAAAAAAGTTATACTTATAGAACCAGATTGGTTTTAATCATGTCTCCAGAAATTAGGAAAGGGAAAATGCTAGAAGGCAGTAGAGCAGGGTTATGAAAGCTCTGAATGAATTTTCATGATATCCTTTCAGAAGATAAGCTACAGGAGACTTGTCATGGCTTTGGTCCAGGACATCTTCCTAGCCCTCTTCCAAGGGGGTGAGAGGATTTGTCTTTTCCCATTGCATATATCTCCACAGGTTTTTTAGACCTGATTTTAAACATCTTTTAAAAGCTTCAAAGAAGGCAT
Organism: Eubalaena glacialis; assembly: GCF_028564815.1. Lineage (NCBI taxonomy): Eukaryota > Metazoa > Chordata > Mammalia > Artiodactyla > Balaenidae > Eubalaena > Eubalaena glacialis. The sequence goes on along the minus strand of NC_083729.1, from coordinate 4,204,227 downwards.
GGAAGTAGAATAGGAAAAAGTTTATAAACCAAATTTTTTCAGAATTGACCTTTAAAAGTCTCTTCTGATTATTAATATTTAGGATTTGGAGACTGAAAAGTGAAGCAATATCCTCTGTAGTGTTTCCAGTTGGGATTCTATTCGTAAACTGATTTAAAAGTAATAACCTCATAATGCGGACTATCACAAAACATTAATGAGCTATCAATGCACAATACATATTTCTCCTAAGTGGTGAACTTGCCAGCTAAGCACAAGCTGAGATACAAATTCTTTTCAAGCCAAATGACCTTTATGAATTGTCTGCAAAATCCTCCAGAGTGTTTACTATATTTGAATACTCCATGAAAGGTAGTTTCATTCTCAAATGTGTTTAATGCCATTTTATACATTATTTGATTCTGTGATTGAACACAAAACATTGACAAAAACAATAACATCCCCCAGAAGTGAGCAGCTGTTGAACGATACCTCACGGAGGATGGGCATTTGATTATTTCTGTTATCAGCTTGTAGCAGCAATGCTATCTTGTCTTCTCTCATTCTGTGACTGTTGTGGAAACGACATTGAGAAAATGAGAATTTTTAAGTAGAGGCACATAGATTGAAATTTAAAATACCCCAAATAGCTCAATCTACCTAAAATGTTGAGTATCTACCTGTTGTATTTAATAAAGCATTTTACTCTCAAACCACTGTCTTCTTCCCAACGACCCACAATCAAACAATTTTTCAACATACCTCGACCTGATCATCCATTGAGCCTGCCGTGTTGCCATGTTTTCACACTCTCTCACCTTCTTCTGTTCTTTATTTGTTGGTTACCCAGCTTAGATTCTAGAGTCCACCATTAAAATCTCTTCCTTGCACGCCTCTTCTTTCGTTCTAATTTTCCTAGCAAAGCTCAAACTGTGGCTTAGTCTCACCCTACAAGTACCCCCAGCTTGCACTGTACAGCTGAGTGATGGAGAGAAGGACAAAAGAGGAGACTGATCTCACTTTAGCTGCCCCTAATTTAAGTGAACTCCTAGGGCCACCACTGACTGTTACTGCATTTCCCTGACCCACCCTCTTTTCCACTCTCCTAAATGTCTAGTTCCAGCCTGGCCCTTCACAAACCTTTAAAACTTTGTCGTCATTGTCATGCTCAGCTGATGACTTCATTTCCTTTAACAGTGAGAAAGGACAAGTCAGCAGGATCAAAATCCCACATGCTCCCCTCATCTCAGCACAACATTCCCACTGCATCTACGTTCATACGCTTTTCTTCTCGCCCGGTGCTGTGTGTGTCTGTGCTCCTAAGTTCAGCTCTTGGCTCTGCATGTTTCATCCCATTTCTCTCTCCTCCTCAATGTGGTCATTTCAGCAACTCTCCCCTCTCTTTCCTGTATCATCAACTTCTCTTTCCAAAGCCTACAGACATGCATTTATAGCTCACATCTAAATAAAACAGAACGGAACAACAAAAGCAGCCCCTTCTGCACTCTTTCCCCTTTTCAGAAACATTCAAAGATCGATTTGTCTATGTATAATCTTCTGCCCTCTTCTCTCCTTTGCTTGGACCTATTCAAATTAGGGCTTCATCTCAACTATTCCATCAAAACAGTCCTCCCTCTTCAAGGGGAGACTCCCAATGACATCGGCACTAAACCAAAGAATCAATTCTCAGTCCTCATCTTAAATGTATTTTGACATGGTTTGAGTACATCTTCCTTAAAATTATTTTTCCCTTTGCCATCCAAGACTACCCTTTTTTTGTTTTTCTTTTATTTTAAAAATTTTTTCCAGATTTTTTTCAATCTGGAAAATTCAAAAAAGTAATTGACACATAAGATTGTGTATTTTCATTTTTCTTTTAACTTCCTGACTGTTCCTTCCCCCTTTCTTTCGTGGTGTGTCTCATGTCTCTAGCCTCGAAATGTTGGAATATGGCAAGGCTCATTTTCTGACCTCCTTTTTATCTGTGCTGAGTGTCAAGGAGATCTCAATTTGTCTCTTAAAATATTATCTATAAGTTGATGAAACATGTGTTTATGTCTGTAGCCCCTGAAGTCCAGACTCATACATCTGACTGCCTTCTTAGCATTCTACTTGATATCTAGTATATAGTAGAAATTTCAGAGTTTAATTTTGAGCATCTCGATTTGCTTTGCACTAACCAACAGCCGCAGCAATATCCCCCCCTCCCATTCCCCAAACAAAAACAAAACAAAACAAAAATATCGTTTCTCCCATATTCATCCACGTCTCAGTAAGTGGCAACACTGCCTTACAGTTACTCCGACTAAAAGTATTGGGGTCACAGCTGCTCATTTATGTCTGTACACCTACATCTGATCTATCAGCAAATACTTGTCTACCTTCAACCTTCTCACCATCTCCCTGTGTCCACCACCCATTCCTGAGTCCATCTCAGTTCTGGATTGAATTCTTAACTGGTCTCTCTCTTCTCTGCCCTGGATCCTATAAAGTCTGTCATCAATACAAACAAACACAAAGGAATTCTTTTAAGATATGCATCTGATCACTCTAGCTCTTTGCTCAAAGCCCTCCTACGGCTTCACTCCATGTAAATTTGCACTCAGAGTAAAACCGAAAGGCCTGCAAGTCCCCATTACTTGTGCCACTGATACACGAGTCCTCCATTCCCTTCCACCATCCTCTTCCGTCAATGTGTTCTACTTCACAGTGACTTCCCGCAGGTCCTGAAAAGTATCAACCGTGCTCCCAACTCATTGCCTCTGCATTATAATTAATATAAGATTATATAAATAGTATAGTGAACATTCTCTTAATATACCTGGATTAATGAATTTTTTGAACGAATACTTGTAATCCCAGTATTGTTGAGTTACTGTGCTTCCCATTTGTCGATAGAAAAACTGACTGGAGAGTTTTGTTGTTGTTTTTTTAATCTAGCCAATGATGAAACTGGCTTTTAATCACCCAGATGATTTCACAGCCTCTGCTCTGAGCAGGTATTCTGACGTGTCTTTGATGTGAGTTTATTTACACAGAGACCTCCCAGCAGGGAGTGGGGAGGGGGCATATGGGTTGGGGACGGCTTCCTACAGAAGTGACTGTTGATCTGAATCCTGAAGACACAGGGGAGTGGCCCTGTGGAAAGGAGGACAGGCCCAGGCTGCGTGGTCTCTGGAGGGAGGTGCGTAGCGCGTGCACAAACAGCCTATTCCCGGAGTGCATGTGGTTCTAAGGGCCGCAGCCTACAGGTGCGTGTGTGAGTGTGTGAGAGAGTGTGAAAGTATCTATGTGTGCACTTACAACCGAGCACCATGGTGACAAACGAGGCTGAATGGACAGATCAGGGCCACTGACTTGACTTATTTTAATGCCAAAAGTATGACTCTTATTTTGAGACACAATAAACGGCCAAAATCTGAAAAGAGAAAAAACTACAGTTTATGTTTGAGAAGACTGGCTCTGCTTTCCTTGTGAAGGATAGTTTAAATGGAAAGCTGGAGGCTTCTCCAGTGTTAAATGCAATTCCTAGTGATTCTTAGGTCTATAAACTGAGGCATTGCCACATGAAAATTTTGATTAAGCTTGGCTTCTTAGAGTTAAAAACAAAATACATGAAAATCAAACATACTTACCCTGTACTAGGGAATTATAATTTTTTGTAATTCGTAAGTATTAAATTATTTGTATTGTAGTTACTAGGGCTGCCATAACAAATCATCACAAACTGGGTGGCTTAGAAGAACAGAAATGTATTTCCTCACAGTTCTGGAAGCTGGCAGTCTGAAGTCATGGTATCAGGATGGACTTGCCTTCACCAAACACTCTAGGAAAAAAAAATCATTCCTTGGCTCTTTCTAGCTTCCAGTGGTTGTGGGCAACCCTTGGTGCTCCTTGGTTTGTAGACTTATCACTCCACTTTCTGTCATCACATGGCTTCTCCCCTCTGTGTGTCTGTGTCTCTACATGGCCTTCTCAGTCATTTAAGGTCCACCCTAACTAATTACCTCCACAAGGACCCTACTTCCAAATGAGGTCACATTCTGAGGTTCTGGGTGGATGTGAAGTTTGGGGTGGCCAAAAATTAAATCTTATTTTTAAAAACAAGATAGAAAAGATTATTACAAACAGACAAATGTTTCAATTGACAGTGAAAAGCAAATAGAATCAAATTAATGACGGTCTAAGGATTCTTCATACTCGGGATATCTCCCACCAAGTGGTACGTGTGTGTTTGTATGTGTGTCTCTGTGTGTGTCTGTGTGTGTATTTCCTTTTTAATATCCAAGGATGTTTCTAATTCTGGTGTTGTAGTTTATGTCATAATCTGTCACTGTAATTCACAGAGTAGCTATTCACAGTCAAATTTTCTCAGGTTTTTGAACATAGTTTTTCACAGCTACCCTTTATGTCTTTTTCGTCATAGCCTCATAAAGTGCAGCTGCAATTACCAAGTGTATTTTTATGGAAGCCACTTTTGAGCATGCGATCTGTGTATGCTCTTATATCATCTTGTCTGGAAAAGTCAGGAGAAATTGTTGTGCAAATAAAGATAGGATCAACTCATGAGTCTAAAGCTCTGAAAAAAAAAAAGTGCCCTACAGGAAAGATGGTGAATGTTTAGGAAGCCATAACTCTCAGCTAGGGAGTGGTTTCACCTTTAAGAGGCGACAGTGAAAAATTAATGAACCAAGGGCTCTAATGAATGAGGCATGTTGACATGAAGACAGATTCATGGCGTAAGTGCTGAGTAACGGATATGATAGGACTGGGATGGGCTCTGGGGGCCTATGAGGAAGGATTCCTGCACTGAGCTCCTGGTATGCATTTAGTCTTTTATGGCTTTTCCTGCAGTTTTCTCTAAAGCGGAGGCTAATTTTTCTCTTGCATCCCATGTTCCTTAATGCCTAGAAGAGACATAAAACTCCTGCTTGCTTCCATTACACTTTGCAATAACTTTTCCTTTCTTCTTCAAACACCATCTCTTTTTGAAGCCTGTGCTCCCTGCTTTTGTGGCTGTTCCCTGGTCTCTCCATCTGTCCCTTGCTCGCTGGAGACCACAGCACCTCCAGTGGTATGACTCTCCATCCCCTTTCTGCCATATTTCTGGGTGGCTTCCTAAGCCACAGGGACGACCCTGTCGTCCTGGTCCAGTCCCTTCAAGCTCCTCTTCTCCAGTGAGTCCACTTTATTCGTGCTCAGTCCTCATCACACCATGAATCTTGTCACCCCCGAAATAAACCACCATTCAAACCTGACCACCGATGCTCCATCCTTTGAGCTCATTTTTTTTTACACTCTTAATTAGACACCACAAACATAGCTTCATCACAGTCTTATTTATCATGGTGAAATATTTGAAATGGTTCCATAAATCATGATCTATTTATTTGGAACATTAAAATCTATTACATGAAATTTTTACTAATACAGAGGTGTGAATAAACAAAGTATTAAATTTTAAGAAGTTAGAAATCAAAATTGTTTGCTGGTGATGAGTAACGAGTTGGCAGAAGAAAATAATGGAAAAGAAGTATAGCAAAATATTAGCAGTGTTTATGTCTGGTTCTTGGAGTTAGTACTTTATTGTATCTGAATTTAAATGAGTAGATGTAATTATATAGTAAAATAAATTAAAGTATTTTAACTCAAAAAGTATTTACTTAGGGACCATTATTTCTAAGCTCTCTGCTACCACTGGGGGCACAGAGATGAGTCCATTTCCTATGAAGCTCTCAGATAGAGAGATGAAAATATCATATAAGTAAACATTTTATATTGTAAGAGAAATCAAATTTGTTGTTGTTTTATTTTATTTTTTAATTTTTTTTTCAAATTTATTTAAGAAAGGGTAACTCTTGGGAAGCTGAAGCACACACACACACCTGTTTGTGCATGTATGCATTATGTTTATATGTTTGCCTACATATATTATTCTTCACAATCAAAATTTGATTATCTCATAAACATGGTATAATAGTTTAAACTCTGACTCTTACAACAAGGCATGGAGGAAATGTGGATTTGGAATATGTGTTAAAGCAGAGACGGGCCACCTGATCTGGCCCCAATTCTTTCCTGAAAGACGTTCATTGCAAATAGTGTTATTAACAAAGAAAGAGGCCAGGCGATGTTTCTTGTTTGTGGGGCTGCTCCCTGAGGATCACCTGACCGGCTGCATCCAGTGTCAGCTCAGCATCTGTAACTTGGGGAAAGGGAGGTTGAAAGAATAAAGTTAGATTTATCATTTAGGAATATTTTACAATTTTTATTTTATGTTTATATTGCAACTGGAGTAATAACCAAGTTGTCACTTGGTTAATAACCTTTAAGAGGTTTACTATTATTTTTTAATATTCATATCAATAAATAGTATATCTCCATTAAGGTAGTAATTTGCCTTATGATGAATAAAATAGTAACCAGTAAGAAAGTAAAGCTATGGTAAAAAGAGAAATGAGAATCTATGAGAAAAAAGTGAAACCAAGGGAAGCCTGAAATTTGCCCTTTTTCAGCCAGAAATTTCAGTAGCCCAGTTTTGATTAATTAAGTATTCACTGTAAATCCCTAAACATATCCTGGTGCGTGTGTGTGTGTGTGTGTGTGTGTGTGTGTGTGTGTGTGTGATATTTATTCATTCATTCCGCAGACATTCACTGAACACCTTCTCGTAGTTTACATTTTAGCTTCTAGAGAATCACAGATGAAGCCAAGGCCCCTGCTACTTGGGAAGTTAAGAGTCTAGTAGGAGATAGAGGAATGTAAATATGTATGCCTCATGGCCTGTGGGCACAGTGAAGAGAGCAACACACAAATAAAATAAAATTAAATTAAATTAAAATAAAATAAAAAAGGAAAAAAGATGATTGTTAGGTGAACTTGTTAAGAATGCTGTCCCAAGGGAAATAGGATAAATTAAATATTGAGCTAAATAAGAGTTCCCAAGGTGGAAAAGGCATTTCTGGAGGAGGGGCAGCAGTGCAGAGGGAAAGAGTCATAAGAGCACAGTCTGCTCTGGGAAATACACGCAGCCACACGGGGCTGAGCGTGAAAGGGCTAAGGATCCAGCCCAGGGTACTCACCCAGTCTGCAGAACAGGATGGCAAAGGGAACTTTACAGGTTCAAACTTTTCTCCAACATAAATGTTCTCCGTACTTTGTGTTTGACCTTGTTTATCCTGCTATGTGTGGTAGCATAGCATTTTATAATGATGGTCTCAGGGCAGTGTAATATGTAAACACCTGGACTCCACCGCTTGGCAGCGGTGAGATTGTGAGCAAGTTCCCAAGGCTCCTGGTGTTTCCATCTGTGACGTGAGGGTCAGAATCATGCCCCAGTGGGCTGTGAGGATCCCAGGAGTTGATGCGCAGTTAGCAAGGTTGCTTCGCACATGGCTCCATGCAAACGTCAGCTCTCATTACCATTACTGTGTAGTAACTGAGTCAGGGGGTTATGCTGAACTCCCCTCAGCTTGTATGGGCTGGTGTCGGGATTTGAACTCTGACCTCATGGAGCCCATGCTCCTTCCATCACGCTGTGCTCAGTGATGCTCAGGTGTGAAGGAGATAGACAGTAACAGTTCTTCTGCTTCCCAAGGACCAGATAAAAGAAGAGAGTGAAATTGGGTCATGAGGGAGAATTAGATAGAACTCTCTAATAGAAGAGAAGGCTGTTTGCTGTAACAGGATGCTACAAATCATTAAGTTCTGCTTCGATGTTTTTTTTTTAAAGTAAGAGGTGAATGCCAGCCTGTGACTGTTTTAAGACAAGAGAGTCTGAAAAACCTAAGCTCCTGCCCGGTGGGAGGGGCTGTAAGACAGGACGGCATTGCTTTGATACCATATGTTTTATAGAAGCGGGACTGCAGTCCTCGAGTGCAACAGCACAAAACATTGACGAGGTTAGATATAAAATTTTGGAAAGATTTTGAATAAAGGGCAGGGAAAGGGTAATATTTTCCACTAAAGTAGAGGGAGAAATTTGAATAGTTATCCACAGGTATAAAACTCAATTATTTTCCTGAGAATAAAGATCAAAATGGTCCAAAGAAAATCTTGAATATCAAAGCAGAAAACAAGCAAACTGCACTCTCTTTAGTTTTTCTGTGCCCACCTCCTCCACCTCCGCCCCAACTCTCACACACACACACACACGAGTGCATGTGAGCCTCAAACATACACAATAATGAAGAACTCTTAGATTCAAGCAAGTCATTATCACCAGTAAGCTAATTTTTTTTCTTAATTAAAGGCTTGAAAGTCAGGAGGACCAAAAACAAACGCAACAAATGTGCCGGGAAGACTAAATGCTCGACAGTGCTTTTCATGTCAAAGGCTCAGAATCTGGCTAAATGAACTTGAGGTCTTTATGGGACAGAAGCACATAAAGCCATGCATTTGCCACTCAGTGAGCATCTTCATTTTGAAAGCTTCAAAGGGGAATATTAGGTGCTTTAAAAACTCCTTTGTTCTCTTCTAAGAAAATAATTACGGCACAATTTATCCTAATTCAGATTTTAAGCCTTGATTAGAGATGTGCAATCTTACCTTCAAATAAAATATATAATTTTCCACAGAGCATGCATTCATTCACTCGTTCTTCTTTCTAAATTACAGCAAATTGCTCCAATTTTAGTTTCCTTGTAGTGTGCATTTAGGCCACTCAGAATCCTGCCTGCCCTCCACCTATGTGTGCGGTACAGTCACTAATAGAGAATGTCATTTTCATCAAGAGGAGTGAATTCTGCCATTTGGCAGGGCCATTCAACACAAGCACGCATTTCCATAGAAGGAGGTGGGGAGGCAGGTGTCTTGTGGGAGCCTCCTGGTTGGCAGATCAAGAATTTGCCTGTAGCCTTCTGGAGATCTCCCTTGCTGTAATCTGCTTTGTAAGAGTTTTTTATCCAATCATGTTTAATTTGATTTTAGGTCCACAATTGTGTGAGTGCCTCTGAAGAACAGGGGACTGTTTTTGGAGCCTGGAGAGGGTTCAGGTTGGAGGACACCTGATGAGACAGGTGAGATCCTACCCCGGCTCATCATGTGAAGGTGAGGGGAGAGAGGGCAAATTAAGAGAAACCTTATTCCTGACTCTGTGATGAGGACAGGATGATGTGGTTAGCCCCCCTATTTGTCATAACAAAACCACGTACCAGGTACTGTTCTTATCACGTCAAGTCCATCTTCCTGATGAGGAAATGGCTTGGTAAACAGCTGGTAAGTGGCAGCCCTGGATTTGAACTCAGAACTCTGAACTCAGAACCCATGGATATAACCACCAGACTATCCTGAAGGAAGACTAAACCATTTGTGAAAGATCAAATAGTATGGTAATTAGTAGTGGGACTGAAGCTAAACCCAGGCTTTTCTGCTTTATAACTGTTCATATTTTCTGTTGCACTGGCTTTCTGCAACAGGCTCGAATTTATACTTGAAAATTGTTATCTCTTTGCTATTGTTATTGTCTACATAGATGGAAGGGTTCACTTATTTTAGGGGTGAAAAACTGAGTTTTACAAGCATAATTGTCCAATGAATCCTTTTCAACCTTGTAATGTTAATTAACCTATGTATTTATTTATAAAATGCATTACAGGTTTACATGGTTTAAAATTCCAAAAATACAAAATTGTCAGTAATAAAGATTTTCTGTCTCTGCTCCCTTTCCCTTTGCAGTCACCCAGGGCCCCTTCCTGCAAACCATCTACTTCGCCAAGTCTTGTGTGTCCCTTGAGCTATGATATGTATATATGGACAAACAAACACATATATTTTGCCCAGTTTTATACAAACAATAGAATAATAGACATATTATTTGGGGCTATGCTTAGTTCACTTAGTAATAGACCTTGGAGTTCATTCAAATGAAAACATAAATAGTTTCTTTGGTCCTTTTTTATGGCTTCATATTTTTCCATTTTGTAGATTTACCATAATCTATTTTACAAGTATGTATTGTTGGTATTTAACGTGTTTACAATATTTTGCTATTAGAAAAATGATGTAGCAAATAATGATGTATCATTTTATATACATGCAGAGGAATAAATTTCCAAAAGTGGAACTGCTCAGATAAATTATATTTTAATATTGATAGAAATCATCAAATCACTCTCTATAAAGGTTATGCCAACTGCCTTCCCACTGAGCAACTGTGAGACTGCAGCATTTCCCCGCACCCTAGGAAATGCACTGCATTCAATTTATGTTCTTTGCCAATCTAGGAGATGAACTTGACATTTGAGTCATCTTAATTGGATTTCTTTTGTTACAAGAATTGAAACATCCCTTTATATGTTTAAATCAATTTGTTTTTCCTTTCTTTTGAGCTATCTGGTAATTTTTTTTTTTTTTTGCCATATTTCTATTGATTTGTTGGCATTTTTCTTAGAAGTTCTGTACGTATTAGGGACATTTATCTTTTATTGTACTATTCTTTTAATTATTTTCCTATATTTTAAAATTTTGCTTATATTTTTCCATTTAGAAAGTTTAATTTTTATGCAACTATTAGTCTTTTGTAACTTCTGGGTTTTGTTTCACATGTGTAAGGTCTCATTGTACTAAGTATTTTTTTTTTCTTAATTTTTATTGGAGTATAGTTGCTTTACAATGTTGTGTTAGTTTCTGCTGTACAGCAAAGTGAATCAGCTATACGTATACATATATCCCCTCTTTTTTTAGCTTTCCTCCCCATTTAGGTCACCACAGAGCATTGAGTAGAGTTCCCTGTGCTGTACAGTAGGTTCTCATTAGTTATCTATTTTATACATAGTAGTGTATATATGTCAATCCCAATCTCCCAATCCATCCCACCTTCCCCTTCCCCGCCTTGGTATCCATAAGTTTCTTCTCTACATCTGTATCTCTATTTCTATTTAAGTTCAGCCATACCATTTTTCTATATTTCACATATAAGTGATATTACACAATATTTGTTTTTCTCTTTCTGACTTACTTCATTCTGTATGACAGTCTCTAGGTCTGTACTAAGTATTATGAAAGAATTCTGCAATGGTTTCTTCTAAGTAGATGTATAGTTTGAATTTTTGTGTTTAAATCTTAGATCATTTTGTAGTTTATTCTGTTGTAAGTTGTGGAGTAGAAATCCAGTTAATTTTGTTTTTTCCTAGATTACTATCTTACTGATTTAAAACAGTTATGTCTTTCTTAAATAATATATTGTTAAAAAAATAGAATGTTTTAAAAGTATTTATCTTTCCCCAATAATTTGATATGACATCTTTGTCATATACTAAATCCCTTTATTTGTTTGGATTTATTTCTGAAATTTCTACTCTTTTATATTGATTTTTCCAACTCAAGTGCCACTAAAATAATGTATAATTTAACATAATTTTATGACATGTTTTGATATCTGAGAGGATTATGTCTTTGTTTACTCGGCTACTGTAATAAAATACCATAGACTGGCGTTTTAAACAACAGATATTTCTTGTAGTTCTAGAGGTTGGAAGTCCAAGATGGAGATGGTGGCCGACTTGATTTCTGATGAGGAACCTTCCTGGTTTAGAGACAGCAGCCTTCTTGCTGTATCTCCACATGACGGGAGCGAGCTCTGGTGTCTTCCTCATCTTGTAAAGGCACTGACCCCATCAAGAGGGCTGCTTCTCAAGACCTCATATAAACCTAATCAGCTCCCAAATCTCTCACTGCACCCCCCAAGTTTCCCCTTTGGCAACCATAAGTTTTTCAACATCTGTAAATCTGTTTCTGTTTTGTAAATAAGTTCATTTGTTTAAAATTAGATTCCACATATGAGTGATATCATACGGTATTTGTCTTTCTCGGTCTGAGTTACTTCACTTAGTACGATAATCTCTAGGTCATCCACGTTGCTGCAAAAGGCATTGTTTCGTTCTTTTGTATGGCTGAGTAATATACCACATCTTCTATATCCATTCCTCTGTTGATGGACATTTAGGTTGCTTCCATGTCCTGGCTATCGTAAATAGTGCTGCAATGAACATTGAGGTGCATGCATCTTTTCAGATTATGGTTTTCTCTGTTATATGCCCAGGAATGGGATTGCTGGATCATATGGTAGTTCTATATTCATTTTTTTAAGGAATCTCCATACTGTTCTCCATAGTGCTTGCACCGATTTACATTCCCACCAACAGTAGGAGGGTTCCCTTTTCTCTACACGGTCTCCAGCATTTATTGTTTGTAGAATTTTTAATGATGGCCATTCTGACCGTTGTGAGGTGATACCTCATTGTAGTTTTGATTTGCATTTCTCTGATAATTAGTGATGTTGAGCATCTTTTCATGTGTTTTTATAATCTCTTTCTGTGCATCCCTTATTTTATGACAGGGGAGGAATATTAATATCTTTCTTCTTGAATTGGAAATGTAATTAATTAATTTATTTTTCCTCTAATTTTTGTGGATGTTTGCCTTAAGACTACATATTTTCAACTGGACATTGCTTTATCTGTGGCCCAGAGATATTGAAATACATGGTGTTTAATGTTGTTATATTCCAGATATTTTACAAATTCAGATGGATTTTCTTTCCAGCTTAGAAGTATTTTCCCATATCAAGAGTTAAGCACATTGCTGCGTTTTGGCTCTGTAATCAATTACTGGCCTTATCACATGGTAATTAGAGTATTCAAGGCTGAAATATATTTCAACTCTTTGAAAAGTATGAGTGAGTCTGTGTGTGTGTGGTGTATTAGTGTCAATTTTTGTGAATGTTCTATGTTACTTGATATAAATATCTCCTCTCTTTTATACCATAGGTTTTGATATATCTGTTAGATTTATGTTTTATTTAGACCTTCCATATTTTTTATCTTTTTTGTTTGACAAAAAAGATATGAATGAAAGTCTCCATTTTCTAGTGTGCTTCTATTTCCCTTTTTAATCATCTGTATTTTACAGAATGAATATTAATGCTACATTTGTTGGTGCTATAACTTTAATAAAGAAAATATTTACTCATATCATATGATTTATATATTATATGATTTTTGATTTTTATTTAATGTCATGTGCTATTAGCATAAAAATATTTATTTTTTATTTGAATTTTTCCTTATATAATTTCTATATTTTCAAATATGCATAATTAATTGCTTTAGTAGTGTTTAACAAATACAGACTAAAGTTGAGTTTTGCTTAGTGATCCAGTTTGAAGTTGTTTTTTTTGCTTGTTTGATTTTAATGTTCGCTTAGCTTGTTAATACCTATAGACTTATTGCTGCAGCTGATACAAATGTTTTAATTCTGTCATAATATTATTTCATACTGTCTTTAAAAATTCGATGATTTTTTTCTCAGCTTTAACATTGTCAAGGAATGTAAAATATTCTCTCTGTTATATAACCATAATTTCTACAATTTGTTTTATTCTTATTCCTATAGTTACATATTTAATAGTCAGAGCCAGTTTTTTTCCTAATTAACTCTTTATTAGTTGAAGTTTTTCTCTAGTGGTAGGAGCAATATCTCTGAGTTCTTATGTGTAAGGTAGTTTGTCACCTTTTAATTGAATGAGAATATAACTGAGGAAAATTTCTTGGATAACATATTATTTCCTTACATTTTTTTTTTTCTTATTTCTGCACTACCTTTTAGCATTTAGAGTTGTAGCAGAGAAAACAGTTTGATGTTAGTTTTCTTTTACAAGTGATTTGTTATTTTTCCAGAATACTTGAAGGAACCTTAATTTTGGTTTCTAGTAACTTTACTAGCTTACATTTCAGCTTAGTTTGTTTCAAGGTCTTGAAGATACAATGTGTCTTCTCAATAAAACACACTGAGTCTTTTTTTTTTTAATTTCAAAAAGTTGTTTCATTAACCCCTTCCTGCTTCAGAGGCTATCCTTGTGCATACCTTGTCTTCTAAAATTTCTGTTTTCTCTCAAATCCTGTAACCCCTAGATACAGTAGCAACAAGCCACATATGGCTATTTATTTATTTATTTAGAATTTTATTTTTATTTTTTTATACAGCAGGTTCTTATTAGTTATCTATTATGTACATATTCGTTTATATACGTCAATCCCAATCTCCCAGTTCATCCCACCACCAGTCCCCACCCCCGCCCGCTTTCCCCCCTTGGTGTCCATACGTTTGTTCTCTACATCTGTGTCTCTATTTCTGCCTTGAAAACCGGTTCATCTGTAACATTTTTCTAGATTCCACATATATGTGTTAATATACAATATTTGTTTTTCTCTTTCTGACTTACTTCACTCTGTATGACAGTCTCTAGGTCCATCCATGCCTCTACAAATGACCCAATTTCATTCCTTTTTATGGCTGAGTAATATTCCATTGTATATATGTACCACGTCTTCTTTATCCATTCGTCTGTCGATGGGCATTTAGGTTGCTTCCCTGTCCTGGCTATTGTAAATAGTGCTGCAATGAACACTGGGGTGCATGTGTCTTTTTGAATTATGGTTTTCTCTGGGTATATGCCCAGTAGTGGGATTGCTGGGTCACATGATAATTCTATTTTTAGTTTTTTTAAGGAACCTAAGGAACTTCCATATTGTTCTCCATAGTGGCTCTATCAGTTTACATTCCCACCAACAGTGCAAGAGGGTTCCCTACATATGGCTATTTAAATTTAATTGTATATTAACTAAAATTAAAAATTCAGTTCTTCTATTTAACTATCCATTTTTCAAGTGATCAATAGTTTTATGTGTCTGGAGGATGCTGTATCGGACAATGTAGCCAAGGATATTCCCACCATAATAGAATGTTCTATTGGATAGTATTGATATTCCTTTAAAAGTTTTTCTACTTTTACATTTTATTTTTTTCACTTTATCATGTCTGTGCTCTATTCCTATTATTATATTATCACAGAGTAAATTATATATTTGAAGACTTGAAATTTAAACAAGTAATTTTGTGTGTGTGTGAATGAGGATGAAAAGTTCAAAGCGGTTGTAGAAAAAATAACTGTTAAGTGTGTATTGGAGGGAAGAGTATGTCAGCTGTCACATCTTGCTTTTCCTTCAGGATTTTTGTCTTTTCTGAAACAACATGCCCATGATTGTCTCAAAGGAAAACATTAAGTGATTTATGTTTGTCTCAGCAGCCCTCAGCTCTTCTTGTGTGTGTTTTTCTTTATATTACACATGGTTCTTTTGCTTTCCTATACCTTTCATTTCTCTCTTATTTCCTCTTCGTATCAAGTTAAGAGCTTACATCAGTCATCTACATGTTAGTGCGAGCGAGCATGAAACACTTTTATTCTAAATCGCTTCTACGCATGGTGTGACGTTTATTTTTATGTGTCAACTTGACTGGATCGCGGCGTGCTCAGATACCTGTTAAAGCATTATTTCTGAGTGTGTCAGTGAGGATGTTTCCAGAAGAGATGAGCATCTGAATTGGTGAACTGGGTAAAGTTGTCACCCTCCCCGGTGCGGGTAGATGTCATCCAATCCCTTGAGGCTCTAAATAGAACAAAAAGGGCTGAGGAAGTTTGAGTTTTTTCTCTGCCTGACTGCTCAGCTGAGAGACACGTTCTCCTCCCTTGTAGTCCTGTGTCTCAGGCCTTCAGACGTGAACTTAAGTCTACACCATCAGCCCTCCTGCTCTCAGGCCCCTGAACTACATCAGCAGCTTCCTTGGGTCTCCATTTGCAGGGGACAGATCATGGGCCTTCTTAGCCCCCATAATTGCATGAGTCAACACCTTATTTTATCGACATCTCTATATCTATATCTACATCCATATCTATATATATACCCTAATGGTTCTGTTTCTCTGGACAACCCTGACTAATACACATGGGAAAATGAAATGACTTTAATCATTAAGTAAATGAGAAAGTGGGAAATAGGATGATTATTACTCCTAAGGCCAATACACCTGTTCAGTATTTATGCAACCTCAAACACATTAAAACTTCAAAAATAAAACAGAACACTTAGGGGGGATTTGTAGTAATACCATATAATTTGGGTTTTTGCTGAAAAATTGAGAAAAAAAGAGAATCCATCAAAGTAAGCTTTATTTGCTTAAACGTGTTGCCTATACATGTGGGCCAAGCACTCTGTAGAGGTGAAACAATGAAGGAAGTTGTTTCTGTGCTTGAAGAACTCATTGTCCTTTAGCAGAAGCTAACAACTAGCACGGGAATTTATTCCTTATGGTTCTTCTTACAATTTTTGATCAGGCTGCAGATAAAGAGTGTGTAACCATCCATTTGTGACCATGAAGCATGATCTTTGGAAGTTTAGAAACTATATGCAGCCATCTTTTTATTTGCCTTTCACTTTTGGCACAGATGTTCTGAAATCCTTCCTACCTTGTTACAACAGATCTCAAATATTCATGAAATTGTGACATGTTGTCCCTAGCATATGATATAGTCTATACAGCAAAACAAATTATTCAAATAAACCTCTCACTTCCTGGAAAATTTGGGGCTGAATTTCAAGGAGTTACCAAGATTTCCTGGAGAGAGCATGTTGATTTGTGTTTCTGGGAAATAATCAGAGTATTTAAATCAATCTCAAGGAGAAATAATAATCTCAGTGCAGATTTTTATAACCCAAACTCTTCTCCAGCATAGCAAGGAAAAGGATAAGGGTCAGCATATGGAGGTGAGTTAGGTGTTTCTCCTTGAGTGACTAAATGTCATATTTATTGTATAATGATAATGGCTCCCATTTATAGAAAATCAAATGCAAATGGTTGTAGCTCATCCTATATATATATATATATTTCTAACTATCCTGTAATATGATTTCCTAACTTTATTTAATAGATGAAGAAACTAAGGCTCAGGGAAGTTAAATGACTCACCTGAGGTCACACAATTTGTAATTAAACTGCATCTCTTTGTTTCCAACCCATATCCTTGTATTCACACTCTGGAGCCCTCAGATGTTACAGTGGATGCTGTCAGGCCCCCAGCTATTCTTTTCCATATTGTCTCTTCAAAAAGAGTAGACACTAAGATAGCAAAGATGTCTCCATTGTCCCTTCCATTGCCTTCTCCGTGGTCAGACATTTAGTGGGAGGGGAGTTGACATTAAGCCAGAAGGCCCAGCCTCCAGAGCCTGAACTTGCACATGTGACTTAACTTTACAGAGAATCGGTCCCCCTGTCTGTGAAGTGAGGGCATGGCGCTTCTTGAGCTCACACATTCCTTAGAGCTCTGATTGGTCTCTAAGTCATTAGTACTGTTCCTTCATCCCACAGGCCATGCTCTGGGAAAGGGGATCATCTGTACAAAGGGCACATCACTAGAATGTCCCCAGGCATCAAAGGTGCTTTCTCGTGACCCAGAGAGTGGCCACTAACAGGCCAGTGAGAGATGTTTGGGTTCAAGTATTTATTTTGATGTTCCTCAGCTCATGCTGTGAGATCCCCAGGTAGACTCCTGGTCTACATTCTGTGATGTCTACATTACAATTATTTGTTTGTGTTTTCTCCTTGGTAGGGTTATTTGGGTGCTGTCTTTCTTAGTAAGTTTAAAATGTAACTTTGTTTCCCTAGAATATATGGTACCCAGAGAAATTCAATAATCTGTAGCCCGATTAAATAGATTCACCCTTGCCAGCATTCCCAGTACTGTTAGAATTTGGGATTTCAGATTTTATGAACATATTACTGACCCTCAAAGAGTTTATAGAATAGTGGCAAGGGCAAATATTTATCTAATTTATCATAATACAATGTAGTCAAAAAATTACCAGCAATATATACAATAAGCATAAAGGATGTCTTACATGGTGCATCACTATATGAAGAGTTGTTTCTGAGCTCCGGTTTTTCACATCCACATTCAGCGCATCGTTTTTTTTGTTAACCAGTTTCTCTGTGTCCCATTTTCTGTTATCTGTAAATGCCTATCACTGAGGGCATCAAGCCTTTTTTCACTGGTCTCTTCTTATGAAGAATGACTGTGATGGTTAATTTTATGTGTCAGCTTGACTGGGCAATGGGGTGCCCAGATATTTGGTTAAATATTATTTTGGGTGTGTCTGTGAAGTTGTTTCTCAATAAGATTAACGTTTGAATTTGTAGACTAAACAAAACATTGCCCTCTCCATTGTGTGGTGGGCCTTTTCCAATTTGCTGGAGGCTACTGAATAGAACAGAAGATGAGGTCAGGGAGAATTTCCTCCCTCTGCCTGTTTTCCAGCTGGGACATAGGTTCTCCTGCACTTGGACTGGAATTTTCACCATTGCCTGTCTTGGGTCCCCAGTTTGCAGACGGCAAATCTGTTGGATTTGGACTTCTCAGCCTCCATAGGCATGTGAGCCAATTCTATATTATACATATATATATATCTCCTACTGGTTCTTTCTCTGTGGAGAACCCAGGGTAATGCAATGATATTTAGTTTGGGCTCCAGGGCCTCCCCAACTCACAAGTTTAAGCCAGCTCTTGGGAGCCCCACCCACTCGCTTGAGAAAGAAGGGAAATCCGAAAATAGAGCTTAAAAGCACTGACTTAGACCCATCTCCTGGCACCTCCAGTTACTAGCTCCGTGACACTGAGCAAGATAATTATCTGTGCTTCAGTTTATTCCCCTGAAAAATAGAGATACTGACAATGCTTACCTCTTAGAATGTATTAAATGCATTATATGTGTAAAGTGCTCAGAAAGATGGCTGGCACATGGTGACTACTATGTACTGTAGTAGTATGTATAATATGTATTATATGTATAATACTAGGTATTATCAGATACTATTAGGAAAAGAAGTCCAGAAAAAAAGTCTGGACCTTGAGGAAAGCCAACACTCAAAGGAGAGATTTGACAGAGGACCCAAAAAGAGGAGCCCTAAAAGAGAAGAAATAGTTAAAACTAGAAAGCAAAAAAGAGTAAAGAACAGAGTCATAGTAACTAAGGGAATGAAGAAATTCAAGAAGAAAGAATGTTGTAATGGTAACAAATACTGCAAAGAGATACTCTAAGGTGAAGACTGGAAATAGCCCAGTGGATGGAGGAACACAGAAGACTTCGATGCCATGGCGAGAAGATTCCAGAGGTATGCTGGGGCATTCGTTTGTGGAGGGCCTGGAGAGGGAGGTTAGTTGGAAGTTAAAGGGGATCCGATAGTCAAGATAGGGCTTCTGATGATTATAGGCTAAGGAGGTGAGGCATGTGGTGTAGTAGAGTGTGAAGAGAGGGTGGCTGTTTACTCTTTGTCTGCTCACGAACAGCAGTTATGATGAGCAATATCATACATGAACATATATTTGGACTAAAAATATGCAGGCGTGAGTTCTAAATCCATGTGTTCCTAAGAGTAAGATCCAGTGCCTATCGGTTAATTTATTCATATCATTATTTTAAAAAATATTTTTGAGTGCTCCCTCTGTGCCAGGCACTCTTCTTGGCCCTAGAGATGTATCGGTAAGCAAAGGGCAAAGCAAAACCAAATCAAACAAATATCCCTGTCTATACGAGGGATTGGCTATACCAAACTGAACAAAGTTCCCAAACCAGTAGAGTGATCAGGCATGTCTGAGGAAGCTTAAAATTTAGGATGGTAAGTGCTTTAATATTTGCAAGTACCAGGTGCGTCATCAGACTTTTTCTTATCTGAAAATAAAAGGTACATTTACTTGCCCTCTTAACTTCCAAGGTTGTTGTTGACAATCATATGGAAAGGAATTTCTTTGTAAATGATAAAAGACTAAGTAAGGGTATTAGGTTTTTGTTTTATGATGACGACAATACTGAGAAATACAGCAGATCATATCCCAGCACCCATTGCTTATTGCATAGTGTGGTCTGGTGGAAAAAGGAACAGTTTAGACATTGGAACTACATTTGCAGTCCAAGCTCTGCGCATTTTCTGTGTGAACTTGGTTTAATGGGTATTTGCTGTGCTTGGTGTCCAGCACTGGGTCCTCTTCCTTATGTTCAGGGGATTCCTTTTGGCATGGGTCTCATAGAGATTCAGAGTCACCTCTTATTAAAGAAGTATTTCACAGGTCTCTCCCTGTCTAGCCTGCCCTGAGCCCCTGACACAAGTTGTCACTGGGCTCCCATGGTCACAAGCGTCCACATCAGCCATAACTGCAGGTGGGTTCCAAGCAAGATAAGCAGCAGTGATGTTCAGGTGGTGATTGCCTTAAGACCCCTGTCCTGATACATGTGCACCAGAGGTGCAAACTGGGGCAGTGCTGGGCGCCCCTCCCTCTGCACATCTGGTCAAGGATGCGGTGTCGGGTATGCTTCTCAACTGCACAGCCCTCAGACTGCTGCTTTCAGCCACCTGGCAATCCTGTGACCTACTGATATTCTTTTAATAAACTTGTTTTCTGCTTAAATAAGCCTCAGTCAACTTCTATTGATGGGAAATTAAAAACCCCATCAATAGATGATACCTGGAACGATACACTTGGATTCATCCTCATCCTTTGAGCCGCATCTTGTAAAGTGGGGACCATACTAAACGTCTTTGTTGTAGGGATCAGAAATCATTATATGGAAGGGCCTCAATATCCCTAAGTTTCTTTGTTAATGGAAGAGAGTGTTTTTGGTTTAGTTTACTTTTTGTTTGTTGGTTGGAATTTTGTAGGGTTTTTTTTTTTCTATTTGTTTGTTTTCAGAATTCTTGCTTTTCCTTTGTCCTGTCACAGTGTGCAGCCGGGCTCTGAATCACGGCTGATACAGTGCATTTGACTTCATCAGGATCATGTAAAAAGAGGCCTTTTCTCAGCAGCTGCATCGAGTCCTTGAAGTTTCCCAAGAGAAATTCTCCATTTGGCTGCTCATCCAAATCTTGTCTCCATACTCTAAGCTGGGAAAGAAATTAGAAACCTTTGTTGTGAGATTCCCTGGGGCACATAGAGGACAGAGGCACTAAGGTGTGTGTAGGAAAGATAAGAGAGAAAGAGGACAGGAGTCCAGGTACCATT
This sequence comes from Eubalaena glacialis, assembly GCF_028564815.1. Taxonomy (NCBI): domain Eukaryota; kingdom Metazoa; phylum Chordata; class Mammalia; order Artiodactyla; family Balaenidae; genus Eubalaena; species Eubalaena glacialis. Next base: position 4,183,364 of record NC_083729.1, on the reverse strand, counting down.
TCCTAAGCACTTGCTATATTCCAGGCACTGTGGCAGGGGCTTCTTGTACATGATTTTATGTATCGTTCCCTTAGATGACAAGATCCATCTGAGAAGGGCCTTGACTATTTTGCCCACTGTCTCAATCCTTCCCACTACCCTGGAGCTTATCGGAAAATCAGCACTCAAGTATTTGAATGAGTGAATCACTGAAAAAATAAATAGGCAGTATTTCGTGCTAAGGATTCCAACCCCCAAGCTGCAGAGAATTGAAAGACAATCTAATTCTTTGATGATCACAAGCTAGAAAGTGCAGGGCAAGATCAGAAAGGAGGCTTGCCTGGCTGGAAGATTCCGTATTTTTACGCTACCCCATAACATCCATCCAAAGGGCTATGAGTGGAAGAGCTCAATGTGAAAGGCAAGGACAGAATGAAGAAGTATCGCCTTCTTTAGTCTCAAAATAAATGCGCAGCTTGAAGGAAACGCTTGCAGACACAGCTCCCCACCAGCCCCCATGTGCCACGTGGAGGCGAGAGAAAGGAAGGAAGCACCAGGGCTCCGCTCCCTCCCTGATACGCTTCTTGCCCGTCCTGGCCCAGCGCCAACTCATTTGACTTTTATTTCTCTCCTATGCCTTGTTGAGAGGCCATTTCATGCATTTATGCTTCTCTGCCTGAAAAATTTCTCCCAGGGTTTGTGGTGTAAGCTTATTTTTCTCCCTTCCCAACAATTCCTGCTTTATTCTTTTATCTCATCTGCACAGAGGCAAGATTATTGAATAGATATTCACGGCACTTAACAATTTGTGTAATTCAATTGGGTCCCCTCTTGAACTGCTTTAATACTGTTTTCTTTTACTGTAACTTAGTGTACATACTCTGGGCAGATGTACTTCTGGCCTTGGTCTCGGAAGGGGTCCTATGGTTACCATCATTTAGCAGAACTAGTCCCAAACCCCCAAAGCCTTCAGAGTCAGTGTATCTCAGACCTAGTGACTGTGAGAACTACTTCAAGGACATGTCAGTGAAGGGAGCAGAATCTGCAAAGGTACAACATTGTGAAAAATGCACTGTCATTCAGAAAATGTGAGGAATTCAATCTGGCTGATGTATATAACAGATGAAAGAGTAAGGGAGAATATTAGTTAATGGGGTTGAGAACTAAGGAAACCCATGATTCTGGGGAGTTAGCTTGAAGTTACATTGTGACTTAAATACAAAATCAAAGATGCTTTTAGGTAAATTTTTTTTCTTTTTTTTCCAAAAAGCATAAGGAGGGATGAAGACATACTGTAAGGTAAGAGATCTAAACAGAATGCAGTGGGAAAAATCTCTTCAAACCAATCAGATGCAAGAAAGATCATGGCCTAGTTATGAAATTAGGGTTAGGCTTAGGTTTAGGGTTAGGATTAGGGTTAGGGAACCATTGTTTTTATTGTTGTTGTTATTATGATCATTAGTTCCTACCACCCTTTACTTCCAATCACAGCTCATTAACTAGATCTAGACTTGAGGACTAAGTACCTTATGGGTATGTGGGCTGAGGGAGCACCCAGATACTTGGTAAATGATAAAGAACCCCCCCCCCCACAGTAGGCAGCTTTACCTGCATTCTAACAGATAGAAAACAGTTTCAGAAAGGTGCATAATGCATTTTTTCATGAAAGATATTTAGATAATTCTGAAAGATAGTAATCATATGATCTGATATGAGATTATTTCACAAAATGTTTTCATCGCTAAGTTCGTGCCTATTGAAAGATGTTTTTATGCACAGAGAGATCAGTAGGTTAGTATACAGTCTACTTCTGCTAAAAAAAGGAGTTGGTCCAAATCAACACTAACATTTCATCTAACCATTCATTCCTAATATCTTACAATTCCAAGAAAATCCATATGAATATCACACTCATTTGTCTAATTTATAGACACCTTTAGCCATAATGATTTGGGACTAATAAGTAATTGGTAAAACTATAGAAATCACATGCTCTACTTATGCATTTTCCATATTGTCATTAATAAATATAGGTTCAAAATGCATGGAATTGGGCTTCCCTGGTGGCGCAGTGGTTGAGAGTCTGCCTGACAGTGCAAGGGACATAGGTTCGAGCCCTGGTCTGGGAGGATCCCACATGCCGCGGAGCAACTGGGCCCGTGAGCCACAACTACTGAGCCTCCGCGTCTGGAGCCTGTGCTCCGCAACAAGAGAGGCCACGATAGTGCGAGGCCCGCGCACCGCGATGAAGAGTGGCCCCCGCTCGCCGCAACTGGAGAAGGCCCTCACACAGAAACGAAGACCCAACACAGCCAAAAATAAATAAATAAATTTATTTTTAAAAAATGCATGGAATTAAGAATTATGGTGTTTTCAATACCCAAAAAGTTAGTTCATGTAGGAATGGCATACAGATAATAATATTATCTTCTTAAGGCATCGTGGTGTAGTGGAATTAGCAGGGGATTTGGAGTTTTAGAGTTCTGCATTTAAATCCTAGTTTTCCACTATAATATTGGGAAATTTAATTGATCTCTCTGAAATTCAGTTCATCATTCACTTACAAATTGAAGTAATAATATCTACCTTATTCTTTAGAGTGGGGATTACATACCGTGACCTCATAAAGAGCTGATCAGGATGTAACTGGTCCATCACGATAGGCACTTCCCACAGGCTCCCATGAATAATGCTCGCAATATCCTTGTGTATATAATCTGCCATTCCCACCTGAGGAAACAGAGACTCCAGGAGTTTGAGGTATTGCTGAAGGTCACATCTGGAAGAGTTGAGGTCTGAATCCATGTCCATATGTTCTCAAGTCTGTGTTCTTCCTGCTGTTCAATATGGCTCCCAGTATGGGTCGGTTGTAGGAGGCTTTTGTCTCTTTCACCATACTTCAGGGTTCACATATGGGAAGCTAATCAGCCTAGGAAGAGTGAATCATTTCAATATATTTTTGAAAATTGATAACACTCTAAGAATAATATAAAGACCCATTGTTTTTCCATTTTGAAGTACTATTCAACACTTGAAACACTATTCAACACTTGAAACAAATATTAGCTGTCTAGAGTTAGACATTCAGAGCCCTAAGATCATGTGTTTCACTTTATGAAAGCTTTTGCCTCTTCACCATAATTAATCAACGCTGAGAGACCTTCCAATGTTCTACCAGAGTTGCAAAGGCTCCATGAGGCAAGCTGGAAAATAAAAGTAGGTGTGGCCTTTGTGACCAGTCTCACACCATTATTTTACACCCTTTTGGGAAATGTTGTCAGTTGGCTGAAGGAAAGCAATGTCCCCTTTCCTGAGAATCTCCCGGACATATGGCAAAATGTGGCAACATGGGTAGACAGAGCAGTTAGCAGTTGCTGCTGTACCGCTGGCTTATTTCCACTTTACGGCTTCGTATGAAGCTAAAATATCATGCTGGGGACATATGCTTGCCGGCTCTGCACTTGCTGCCTGCAGCTCCAAACTCCTGTATTCTAATGGTAATTCCACAATCTGTTCTTTGACGGCTCAGGGCCAGATGATATGCCCGCTCCTGACAGGGGCATCCTTTCATGAAGCACTGGCTTCCAGGCACCTGAGTATGGGAGCAATCAGGGTCGATGCTCCACAAAACTGAGTTAGACGGAGGCTTCAGAGAGTGAAACAGCCGACTGCTACTCAAAACGAAGTCCGTCGTATACCCAGCAGGGCTGTGTTTGAAAGCCTTTCCAGGAGGGGTGAAGCTTTCTAAATTCAACACTGAAGGCTTTTGGAGTGATTTTCTCTTCCCTGTTGATAGACCTGGAGGAAGTCTCCCCGGGAAGCCTGTGTCTGTGGAAGGTTCGTTGTTCTTGCTCTGCTTGTCGGGTGGCCCTCAGTCCAACACTTGGTGAAGAAAGAAGCGGACGGGGCAGCCCTGCAATGAGAAGCTTGAATGCCCCACGCCCTGTGGGCATACTCTTTGTTCCCAGTTCCTGAATATTCTGTTCCCTGTTACTAGCTATTCAACTGTATCATTGAAAAAATACTTTTGTCTCTCTCTCTCTATATATATATATCATGTACGTATTTTAAATATATATGTATATTTAAGTGTGCACACCTATACACAAATGTATATTTTCTCCAATAACGTTTAGCATCAAGATACACACACATATCTTAATTTTTATTTTTAAAAATATGCAAAGTAGATATGATCATCACCATTTTGCAAAGAAGGAAACTGAGCTCAGAGAAGACAATATGGCCAATAAATCAAGTCGGTAGAATCTGAACAGCCTCCTACTATAAATTCCTTGAAATCTCAGATGGAAGGAACATTCCTTAAAAGGCACTCTTAGCTTGTAAGAAAGACAAATGTCCATGTGTCAGACACGCATGAGGTGCAGAAAACCAAAACCCTCAGGGAACAGAATGATGGGCGGGCAAGGTAGGGCTACGGAGTGAGTAGCCTAAGGGTGTGGCTGTGAGTCAGCTGGTTGAACTCCTTGGCCTCTGTGATGTAGAGACGTGCAAAACTCCAGAACTTCTGAATGACTTTATTCCCAGGGAAGAGATGGACTAGGAAAAAATAATCCACTCATGAGTACAGTGCGATGGCAAGAAAGTTTGCCATATCCCAGGCACTGGGGAAAAATGAAACAAAAAGCAAAACCAATTTCCTGAGAAATCGAAACTCCAGCTTTCAAAGCACTGAGCTTTGGGCTAGAGTTCATAGTGTGCAGGTAGTCAGGGAATCGTGAAGCTGATAAATTAACTTAAAAGTTGGTCCCAAGCTGCTTTTACCCTGGGGTGACCGGTGGAAGCAAGTGTAAACTGTTCTGAAGAGTCTCTGGCCCACTACCCAGGCTGCAAAAGACTTTGAGAGGAAGAAACACGCTTGGATGGGATGGACATGAGGTCTGTGCCTGCACCTGCACCAGCAGGCCTCCATGAGCTGGAATTTGTCCCAGTAAGTCCTGACTCAGGGTAACACCTCTTGCTTCAAGGAGTACAACAGAAACACAATGTATTTGCTCCCTAGCCTGCACTGCCTCTTCAAGAATTTCTAGCTTAGAAATCACTGGAAGAAGGTGCTGGTTTTCCCTTTCACTCCAAATTAGCTCAGCAAGCTGTCCTTGCACTAGAAGTTGGGTCACTCTAGGACCAGTTTTGCTGCTCTGCTCCATTCAGGACCAAACTGATTTTGGGATCACGAGCTGGAAGAGCCCCTGGCGGGAAGCTCATCTGGTGGTCTCCCAGCCTAACCTCTTCACCCCTCCTCCCAAACCTTCCTTAGTGTTTCCTTTGCTTCCATGAGACAAGCACCAAGGTCTCTACCTTAGGCCCATTGCTGTGCTTTAAATTAAAATGAGACTAGCCGATTAAGTGAGGCCCCAGATTTGCAGGCTATAGCCATCTGAACCTCTTTTGATAATTCCCTCTCACAGAGGCCACTAGAGACAAGGACTCTGCCATCATGTGACTCCATATGAGCCACATTTTCCTTCTGGAAGGACAGGCACACCTAGTGATTCTTCCCCTTGCCTGGCCTTGATACTGGAATGAGTTGAAGCATGAACCACAAGGAAGGTCTGCATTTGCAGAGGAGCCCTGGGTACAGTGATTCTTCATTCTTGGCTTTAAATGTCTGTGGTAGAAAAGCACAAATTCATGCTTCTCCAAGGAGAGTGTCTGGGAAGGAGCAGAATGTTACTGTGAATTAGCTTCTATTTGCTGAGATTAACAAAATATTGTAATACAGGAGACTTTGGACAAGAATCAGCTATTTAGAAAAGAAACAGAAACAACTAAACAGTCAAAACATGGAGCTTTGAAGGATTAGGAAAGACAAGAATTTCTGGACTCTACAAAGGAAGGGCAACAATTCAAAATGGTCTTGCATAACAAAAGTAAAAACAAATTTCCAAAACTTAAAAATCTTAGTTCAGCAGAGAGACTCAATAAATAAGCAGAGGTTAGGTTAAGAAAATTGTCTTCCTGTCCAAGATGATTTTTCCAAGAGTCTCAAGGCAGCTGTCATCAGTGTGGAAGAAAGGGACTCAGGGAAAAAGGGGAAAAGCTAAAGCAGGTTCGGGAATCCTATCTAGTCATGAACTGTGAGTCTGAATATTGACACATGGGACTAGCTAGAACCAGGTAGACCAGAAGTCCACCTATTTCTGAGAAAACTGTGTTTCCAAAGAAACCATTATCCTAGCTTAAAGATCATTCATTGACTGTAAGATGACTCTTTCACCCTCCTAAATGCCACCAGCATGAAGATGCCTGTGAAGGCTGTGCAGACTTAAGAAGGCCATACATCTCTCTGCTCACCTTGGATATGGTCGTGGAAGATAACCTCCTAGAAGGTGCATATATGAGCACAGAGAAAAATGGACTAGGAACTCACTACAAGAAAGTAGATTGAGGACCTACTGAGAAATTTCCCCTGCTGCTAGAATGAGGGCTTCTTCACAATGCCTCCCCAGGAGGGTGATGAATTTCTAGAGACCATGGCTGCTATGTTTCCCATTTTTCCACTTTATAAATGGGGAGGGGTCACTGTGGTGGTCCTGCAGCAGCTCCACCATCGATAGTGGTTAGGGGTCGGTGAGTGATGAGGGAGGTAGGTAAATTTTCCTTTTGTTTACAGGTCACCAGATCATGCTGTGAAGTAGAAATGCACAGACGCACTCCAAAATTTACCACCCCCATATTAGTTTGCTAGGACTGCCATAACAAAATACATAGACTGGGTGCATTTTTATTTTTCTCATAGTTTTGGAGACTGGAAATCCAAGATCAAGGTATTGACAGGTTTGTTTTCTCCTGAAGCCTCTCTCCTTCGTTTCAACTCTCAGAACCCCAGTCCAAAGGGAAAAAAATAATTTACAAGGTTAAGAAGTTAGACAGGTATGAGAATTCTCAAAGGCAATATAGAAAGGTAATAATGGAGCATAATTTTGAGAAACTTAAAACATAAAATGCCAACCAAGCTGTACTTGAAGTATCAAGGTTATAGGTAAAGAGTTCTGAAAAAACAACAACTCAAGGAAATTTTAAACACATGAGCTTTCTTAAGAATCTACTGAAGGAAGAGCTTCATTAAACCAAGCAACAATTTGGAAAAATCAGTAAAATGATTCATGATGACAACACACACAGATAATTTTAGAGCTAATAGTAACCTTATGAAGCCATGGCTAGAAGAATAACATGTAAAAGTTGTATATCTCAGCAAAGTAGAAATGATGCAACTAAAAATATTGGAGGAGATGGGGGAGAGAAAAGCAAATGTAGAATAGCCCTGATGGTGAATACTTGACAAGTCAAAGGACAGCATTTAATATAGACCAAGTGAGAAAATTGTTATATAAGAACAAAGGTGATTAAAGGTACTTTCAAACTTGTGAGTGCAAAGATAACTACTAAGACAGAAATACAAAAATATTTTTTAAATACCAAAGGAAACACACAAAATAGAGAAGAAATACAATAAATATACCATAGTATACACAGTTTTTATAAAATAATGTGACAAAGTGGAGAGCAAACATACCAGTCATGTTAATAAAAGTGAATAAACTTAACTCACCTAATAGAAGAAACATATTTAAACATTAAATCAAAAAATTTTGAAAATGCTTCAATGTCCAATTTAATCATAATAATTTTATTATTTTAAAGTTTTGCAATAAATACCATTCACTTCTAGGAAGCCTAAAAAAACAAAAACACAAAGCAACACTCTACTGCATAGTTGCATATTTGCAAAAGACACATAAAATGTAGTGATCTTAAAGGCTTATAATAAAATTTTGGACAAAAATATACCAAAATGAGGCAAGAAGACAGTGGAGATTGAAATACTGAACACAGGAAAAAGTTAAATTCGTGGTGAAGGTGCATGATGTATTCAACCTAGTTTCTAACAATTTTAGAGAAAAAGAAACGAGTGATGCAAACCATCAATCAAAATATTAAAATTCATGAATCTGCATCTTCTTGCAAATTTTATTTGTTTGATATTATTTTAAAATTAAACCTGAAAGTAGTGGTTTTTTTCTATACATTTTGCTATATTGGCAAAGGGATCTTTTAGAATTTGTGCATCATGATGAAAATTTGGGATTTGGCAAATCTAAAAACCTGTATCTCGGATTTATTCTTCGAATTTGACTAAACAGTTAAGAAAATCCCTAACCCAGAATTCTTGCCATTCTTTCAAGAATTGGCTTAACCTCATTGTATTAGTTTCCCGTTGGTGCTGTAACCATTTATGATAACCTAGTGGCATAAACCATAAAAATGTATTACCTTACAGTTCTAGAGGTCAGAACTCCAAAATGGGCTTCACTGGGCTAAAATCAGCGTGTCAGCAGCACCAGGTTCTTTCTGGAGGCTCCAGGGGAGAATGTGTGTTCTTTTGTCTCTGCTTCCAGAGACGGCAGACCTCCTTGGTTCCTGGCCCCTTCCTCCCTTTCAAGGTCACCATCAGTAGGTTGTGTCTTTCTCACATTGTACCTCTCTGACCTTGCCCTGGCCTTCACATCTCTTTCTTTGACCCTGACCCTTCCACTTCTAAGGACACTTCTCAGTATGTTGCGTCCACCTGGGTAATCCAGGACAAACTAGTTTTAGGTCAGCTAATGATCAATCTTAATTCCCTTTCTCAGGTTCCAGTTATTAGGATGTTGACATATTGGGGGCCATGATTGTGTTTTCCACACTCACCTATGATGCTTTCCCAGAAAGTCACCCAGAAAGATTTAAGTGCTTCTTCTTTTGTTTTACTATGACATCTTTTATATCTCCCCAATGAGGTTATTTTCACATTTTGTTGGACTGTCTCCCTGGTAACTTACGAGCTCTGAAAGGAGAGGAAACTTGTTTTTTCATCAGATACCCTGAGTGCCTTGCACAGCTAATTATATAATACTGTTTATACTATTATTAATGCATAAGTTATTATCCACATGTCAATTTATTTATTTGTTTGCTTGTTTATTTTTGGCTGCACCACGTGGCTTGTGGGATCTTAGTTCCCTGACCAGGGATTGAACCCATGCCCCCTACAGTAGAAGCGTGTAGTCCTAACCACTGGATCGCCAGGGAATTTCCCTCCGTATGTCAATTTATAACCATGTTCTTGCTTTAAAAGAACCACTTTTCATAAGAAAATATTCTCGTCAATTGTAAAACCTGATATTATTTTTCGTATTTATATGTTTTCAGTATATGTTGCCTGAATCTCTCAGAATTAACTCGTAATTTAATGACTATAGAAGGTCATTTTAGGATCTAGTCCTTGTCGGTGTGTTCAGCCTTAATTTACTAACTTCCTACACATTGTTCTATATTTTACCATAAAGAGCTACTTAACAATAAGGTTATATTTGGGAGTTTTCTATATGCTAGAATTACATGCTTTGTCTAACATCATTCCTTAAAAATCTCCAAACTTCTCCTGCTCTTTCACACCTCCCTTTGTTGGCAATGCTGTTTTCTAGTTGGACTGGATCTTGTTTCCTCATTGTACTTCAGTTACTTCTTTCTGTATATGTGTGTCCTGCTGTTCAATTAAACATTTTTGAGGGCAGAGACCCTTTCTAATTTTGTATCCTCGTGGAGTACAACAGTACTTATCACATCATATTATCTAATAAATATTCATTTAATGAGAAGAGAAAAGAGGCCATGTTCCATGGAAGTATAAACTGAGTAGGGATTAGAATGTGAATGTTTTAAAGAGTAGCTCGACTGTCAAGGTTGTGAGGAGTCAAAGGGCCTGATCCCTGGGTCTTGAAGAAATCATACTGGGCAACCTGATTAGTGTCACTGAGCCTAAATGTCCTCCTCTGTAAAGTAGATACAAGATTATGATTTCTCCTTATATAATGTTTCAGCTCTGTGCCAGCATTTATTCTAAGAGCTAGAGATACAGCAGTAAACAAAACACAAATAAATACAATTAGTGCCTGTCCTGATAGAGCTCACATATTAGTGGGGGGAAAACAAGGGAGAATATATACGTGTGTGTGTGTGTGTGTATGTGTATGTGTCTGCCAAATAGTAATGAAGGCTGTGAAGAAAAACCATGCAGAGCAAGGGAACAAGGAGTAATCCCGGGGCAGGGGCAGTGGGTGCAGGACGGAGATGTTCATTAGACTGGCTGTGAAAGGTCTTCCAGGTGTGAATCCTGGGACAGCATTGGAGCAGAGACCTGAACAGCATGAATGCATGAGCCTGAGCGATACACCGTGGAACAGCATTTCAAGCAGAAGATAGAGCAAGTGAAAAGATGAGAGAATGCAAGTAAATTCGTAGAGTGCCTGGAAAATAAGCAATATAAGCAGGCACTGAATGACATATTTTTCTTTTTTGTATGAAAAATGTTGTTTTAATAGAATTAAATGTACAAAGTGTCTGGAATATAATTAGTCAATCACATATCACTGCTTCTCCTTTATTTAGAAGGTACGCTCAAAGAATATTTGTGGAGGACCTACCATCAGACAGATTATTTCTTTTATTGTGTGCTTTGGTCATGGAGAGCCACTGAGAGTGGATGGGAGGAAACATGTGGTGATGATGGTGCAGTTAAGATTCTGGATTCATAATGTGTTTCTTACCTCTTTAACTTTGCATCCATAATACATTTCTAGGGACTATCCTCAAAATAGCTAACATGGCATTTTAAAGAAATGTAGTAATTCAGTTCTGTAACTACTGGAAACAAAGACACTTTCAACGTGCAGATAATTTGTACGGCTAAAGCCCATTGCTTAAGTATTTCAGTGTGTCCAGGAGATATAAATATCGCTAGGCAGCACTCAGTGAGTTCTGGGAAATAAGAGCCTGATATATGGGGCAGCTGCTACTAATAAGCCATGTCCCCGCCTCCCCTTCCGCCTGTGGCCTCAGGAGAAAGGGGAGATGAGATTGTGGCCTTCCTTCCCTCAGGGAGATGGCCCCTCAGCTGTTAGCTTGCTGAACAACAGCGGAGGGAGGGTAGACCAGCTGGCCGGGGACAGACCTTCTTTCACTGTGACCCCCTCTTGGGAGACGGGCTCAAATAGAAATGCAGAAAGCGAGTCAGACCTTCCTAGAAGCAGTGAACTGTGCACGGGCCTGAGAAAGGCAGGCTGTGTGTTCCAGCAAGACAAGCACGGGCTGGGGCGAAGCAACTTGAACTCTGGCATTGGTTACCGGACTTGAGTAGTCACTTTCCAAGTTTTCTCTGTTTTTTCCTATCAATAAACTAGAAGTCGTTGGACAGTCTCCTTATAATCCCCTCCAGCTTTGAAAAATGTCTTCTGTTTTAAAAATAAACTGAGATAATGGTCATGATAGTGTCAGAAAAGAGAAGCAGCATATAAATATATGGACATTTTCACTCTGTTCTCTCTGTGGCCCCATGTTCATAAGCACTTTCTTTATGGACAAGCTGTCCGTCCTGGAGAGATCATTGACGATCCTAACAAAGTTATTACCACACAAGGGGACAAACATTTTTTTTCAACTGTCATTCACTCACACTTTCTCTCTCTTTTGCTTTCTTGCTTTTCCTGTAATAGAAAAGTAATATATAAGGGACTTTTTAAAAATATCAACCACATATGTACCAACATAATGTAATATCTGCTGAAAAATTGAAAAAGAGCTCTGAAGAATAGCAGATGAACCTGATTCTTAGAGACACTCTAGCCTGGCATGAAATCTCCACTCAACCTCTAATTATGGGACCTACTGCTAATTTCTTAAGCACTTTTTTTTTAATCTATAAAATTATAATAAATCATGTCAATGGACATAAATTGTCAATAATAGGTGTTTTTCACTGATGGTCTTCCCTTTTCTCTCATCCATTCTTACTTACAATGAATGTGTGTATAATTTATAATGATGTTGTTTTTTTCACCAAAATGTTATTGGATGGGATATATTTAGTTGCTCTCTTGTGTTTGTGCCTCAAAGCAATTTCCATTAGAAAATATTGTTGAAAGCAACTTAAGTGTCCATCAACAGATGATTGAATAAAAAAGATGTGGTACATATACACAATGGAATACTACTCAGCCAAAAAAGAATGAAATAATGCCATTTGCAGCAACATGGATGGATGGACCTAGAAATTATCATACTAAGTGAAGTAAGCCAGACATAGAAAGACAAGTATCATATGATATCAATTATATGTGGGATCTAAAAAAAAGTATACAAATGAACTAATATACGAAGAAACAGACTCACAGATATAGAAAAAAAAAGTATGGTTACCAAAGGGAAAAGGAGAGGGGAAAAATTGTGAGTTCAGGGTTAAAATATACGTATTACTCTATATAAAGTAGATAACCAACAAGGACCTACTGTATAGCACAGGGTACTATAGTCAATATCTTGTGATAGCCTCTAATGGAAGAGAATATAAAATATATATATATGTGTGTATAACTGAGTCACTTTGCTGTACACCTGAAACTAACACAACATTGTAAATCAACTATATTTCAATAAAGATTTAAAAAAAATATTGTTTATAATCACTCTGTGAGCATCTTCCCATGTGTGTGGTTTGTTTTTGTTACCTTGCTACTTCCCTAATTGTGCCCAATGTCAAGGCCGTGGCCGTGAACAGGTGTGTCCATTCCAGCACAATAGCTAAGCCCTGGGCACGTTATTCTAAAATGATTCAACACAGTAACAGGTATAAAATTTGGCATGCTTTTCTTTTGCTCTTAATTTATATTTTATTTCATCACTCTTTAGGCTAAACTAATTTTTTAAATGGGCTTGTTTCTTATTCGTGTGAAAGCAAAATCAGAGACTCTTGTGACGCATTGGCAGAAGACAAGGACGGGGTGTAAGGGGTACCTTCTATTTTCTTGGACATCAGATAAATCCCCAGAAAATGCACAAGCGCATGCTCTCCCCTCCTCAGAAAGAATACACTAGGATGGCATAGTTCTCTAGTACCATGGGGGCAGAAAAAGATGGGCCTCTTGATGACAGGCAACAGTAGGGAGGAATTTCAAAGAACTGAAAATCAAAATCATGCTTCCTTGGATTAATGGCAGAGATAAGGTATTTAGGCTGTTTTGTAGAAAGCTCCTTTTGTATTGAGATTTTTTCACAGGGTAATGATACTGCAGTATTTAAAATAATCAATAGTTCTTTTGACAAAATAATAATCATATGTAGAGAGATTTGGAAGGAAAAGATCTCATAATAAATGTATGACAACTCTAAGCAGTGGGACACCCATTAACATGGCTGTCTAATTCTAAGGTAGCAAAGAGTCTGTTAAAAACCTTATTTTCCGCCCTGAACATATTCAGTCCTTGTAAGTCTATCATGTTCTCCCCACAAATCTCAAAAAATGCCCTGCTATTTTCTTCAAAGACTCTGACAATAACTTTGGCATCTAATTGTGTGTGGGCTGGGCTTCACTGTGTTCATGCTTCAGAGGAGACGGAGACTGTTTCCTGACTCTTGGGAATTCATATTTATTAATTATCACCCTTCTTTTTTTAGATTATTTTTTTAACTAGTTGTGCCTGGGGCTCTGCACTGGAGAGAAGTTTGGGATCCAGGCCTGGCCAGTCTCAACCACTCCCAAAGAGAGTGGGACAATTAAGGGGTTCCACTAGGTCTGAAGTGTCCTTCAAGGGAAGGATCCAAAACTTAAGGAAAACTGGCAAGTGGCAGCAAAGGGGTGAAGACCAGGGCCCTTAGACTGAGAGAAGGAATGGCAGAAACAAGCCTCACGACTCTGAGAAATGACCATAGCAGTGTTCTCTCCAAAACAACCCAACTTTCTTCTTTCCATAGTGTTTGCGTTACACCAGCCTGGCTACACCCCAAACTTCACAAAACCCAGCATTCCTCTTTGCACACATAAGCACTCAACACTCTATGGCTTACTTAATCTGATTACTATCATCCCTAAAATATAATTGTTTTAGAAATCAGAATATTTGCATCAGCTGTCTCAGCTGGTCCTCTTTGGGTAGGTCCACTGACAAGGGAAGCCAGGTAATAATTAGGAGCAAGGGGGTTAGATGAACGGTCCAAACGTTTTGTAGCTCAGTCCCTAAGAGCCTGATATTATATCATGTGTCTCTGCAGGATAGAGTCATTTTGTCTCAGAGACTAGAGCTCCAAGTTCAGGGACCAATTAGAAGAAGCCAGCCAATATTTGACCATATTTTCTAAGCTTTTTATTGGACCCAGCTCCTTTCATAGTAACCATGGATGCCGTAGATCTCCTTTAGATAAGCAAATACTTCAGCCTGGTTGCAAATAAGTTTTGACCTTTATCTCTAGGTGACTTTGCATGGCCCTGCTTGATCCATTCTGTGTTGATTTACAGTTTATCTCCCAGTGGACAGCCTTATAGGTCTGAGTTATTTGTTACGTCTCATTGTCACCCGCTGTACTGATGAGAAGATTTTCAGCACATCCACCAGTAGACCAGTATCTGAGTAGGAGAGCTTGAATTCTGTCGTTGAGCTAGCCCCTGGGGATGCGGGGAGCATGTAGACCTGTGCCCTTCTCCATCCCCCAGCAGCTCTCCCAGGTGATGCTTGGGTCAAGTTGACAGATTTTCTAGGAAGTTCTGTTCAGTGAACCTCCTGTGACCTACCTCCTGTCACTGCGAGTTCTCTGAACAGTCTGTACCCCTGACCAAAATTTACTCTCAGCATCAATCCTGCTGCCACACACTGTCTTGGGAGAAGGAGAAGACATTGGGAAAGGTGAATAAAGGGTCACAAGGTTGTTCCCACCATTCAGCCACCCTGTCTATACACAGCTGAGACATGTGTGCCCAGGAGGTGGTGGTCACTCCCAAGAGATTTGCAGGCAAACTTCTTAAAAGGGGTTAAGTCTATTAGTTGTTGGACTTTGAGAACGTCTGTTTTTCTCTCTGAACTTCATGTGTGAACCAGCATGACAAAATTTGTCTTGAAGTATTGCGACTGCATTAGGCTAATGTTTATTTCAGATATGTTTTCTTATGCAGAGGTTTTATCTAACCCACTGCATTTGTGGGTTTCAGTTTCAAGAAAGGGCAGCCACCAGCTAGTATGAGATACTTCTCAGCATCGACTGACAAAAAGAGTGTTTTTAGAGCTTGAAGCAAGCTCTAAAAAGAAGAGAAAGAGAGAGTAAGATATCTTTTAAAAATGTTTTCTTTACTACGTCAAGAATCAAATGTGAAAAAGCCAGATGGTAGACGTTTATACATAGTGTGGCACATTCCCTTATTTCTGCCTCTGATATTTCTGTCTCTTGGCCACGAGGTTTGGTGGAGGACAAGCAGTTGTCAGGGAGAATTCACAGTCCCAGGTACCACTTCTTCCAGGGTGGTTTGATGGGTGGAGAAAGGATGCAGGGGAAGAGGGAAGACTCCATGTTTCTCCTGTAGCCCAGCACGATGGGGGAAGGCGGCCTGAGCAACGTGCAGATGGGTGCAGAGGAACTTGAGAATGGGAGGGACCATGGAATAATGCCAGGTGTGCTGAGGGACAGCTCAAAAGGGTCTAGGAAAACTCTTCGGAGGGCCACTCACCACCTGCACGGTGAATGGCACGGCACCTGCAGCAGCACCTGGAGATGTGAGGCGGAGGCCATTCTTCCTGCTTTTTGTGGTCCGCGTGTGATGGGCCTTCCTGTACTCCCAGGTCAGGGGACACAGGCCTCCCAGGGCACTTGCAAACCATCAGAGGCCGGGGTCAAGGTGAAGAGGCTAAATCGCTTGAGATGCCAAAACTGGAGGCAAAATGCCAGGTACACGTGTTCCAGCAGTGAATCCTTAAAAGCCAAAAGGCCAGACAGGCTAGCTGAGGTAACCATCCAGACTGGCCACCTGCAGCACAAACCAGTGATGGTCATACTAAGTTTACTGAATCGGACTAATATTTACTTTTGGTAGATGTCCCTCCTAAGCAGGCTGTGAAGAAGGTCAAGAAATTAGAGCCAGGCACCAAGAAATATATTATTATTATTATTATTATTGTTATTACTAAATAGAAAATAAACGACATATAAATGATATATTCTCTTTATATTGAGAAAAATGTGGGGATTCTACAACATGAAGATTAAATAAGATGAGCCAAATTAAATGTCCAAGAATTGTCCTCTGGCCCATAGTAGGTAAGGGCTTTTGTATCAGGAGTTATCACTGTGAGGTCTAGGAGGGGGAGCCCAGGGTTAAGAGCGATCTGAAGTGTTCCTGGCTTATACGGCTGAGTGATTGGTGCTGCCTTTCACCCAGAGAAGGAAAAGCAGAGCAGGACAAATCTCAGAAGGGAAGATCGAGGGGTCACCTTTCTGGACCTGCTTTTGAAATCCTAAGAATAGATGCTGAGTATCTCAGTGGAGAGGTCTGATCAAGAGATGTAGTTTGTGAGATAACTCTGTGCAGACACTGATTATAGGCATGGGCAGGGGTGAGATTGCCTGGAGTACAGAATAGAAAGAAAAGGCTCAGGCCCTGGCCATGTGGGGCATCCAGGTCAAGAGAATGCAGCCACCAAGGGCCAGAGAAGGAGAGAATAATGAGTCCTGGTCACCAAGGCAGAGGATACTTCAAGAAGGGCAAACATCTTCAAGGGATGTTTTCATGGTTCATCTTTTTTTCCATCTCCAAATAAAATCTGTAGTCTAGAAAATATATCTGGTTATCTTTTAATGTAATAAAACTTGTGTATCTAATGGGAAGAACTCCATTTAATTTTGGGGTCTCTCAGTGTCAAGCTGAGCGATCTTTAACAATTGCCTAACTGCTCCAAATCTCATTTTTCTAAAGTACAAAATGGGATTTTAATAATCACAAGGCTGTTGCAGAACAAATGAGATCATGTAGATTGAAGTGCTTTTGTTATTAGATGCGTGTGTGTATGTCAGCGTTTTTCACCAGCCATAAGTTCCTCCGGCTCAGGGGCTTCTCTTACAAAGTTGGTATTTAATATTTGTCTAAGTAGTGAATGAATACATGGAACTTGCTCATTAAGTCTTCTTTCAAAACGTGTGATTCAGGTACAAAAATCATGTTTATACTTTACAGATATTCCAACAAATTGCAAAGAAAGGAAAACTGAGCTTTTGTTATAGATGGCGTGCCCAAAAGTCATCTCCAATAGTTTCTCCTTTTTCCCATTTCAAGTAGTTCACACAGTCGTATGTTTCAGCAGAAAAGGAGACCTTTCAGTACCGCTTCATAACTGAACTAAGTGAACAATTACAAATACATTTTTACTTAGTCAAGAAGTTAACTTCTCTAAAAAAAAATTGCACCATTTGAAACACTAATCCCCATGAGCCAAACTTCCAAGCTCTATGCTTTATATTTTGTTTTCAATTTTTTTCTGATTTATTTTTACATTCTACTTGCAATTTAGTGATTTATATCTTTATCAATCAATCATTAATCATTTTTTCAAATCTATTGACCTACCTTTATTTACCTTACTAGACTATAAAGCCTGAAAGAGAGATATCATGAATTCTTTCTTCATAATCTACCCTAATTTTAGAACGTTCCCTACTACTTCACACAACAAGCATGTTAAGAGATGTTTGTTCAGTGAATGAAAAAATGAATGAATGAATAGATCAATGCCAAAGTAAGAGAGAACTTGTATTAATTTATAGTTTTCCTGTTTTTCAGATACATTGCAGGCAACAAAACTAATATGATATACAGCAGTGTTTATATATCAATCTTTTTTTTTAAATTCCAGGTAGAAGAAGAGATGTATTGAAAGAAACACCCATAAAGTGAAAAGCCATTACTCTCTGTTTTCTCATTTTCATTTTTCATTAGGTATGAAACTCAAAATACTCAAGAATTCATGTTCATACATGGCCCCCAGGCTATATCTAAAGCATGTTGTTTTTCTCCAAAATAGTTTAACCTCCTTTTGACATGTGAAGATCAAAATTTAAGGCCTTTTAATTTCTAAAATTTAGAATCATGTCCAGTAAACATAACCCCATCTGACAACATACATTCTTTCAAAGCTTCTCTGTTTTTGTCAGAGGGAGAAGCATGTCATAGGTTAGCAATTTGCCTGTCAGGGATCCCTCAGCCTGCTCTCGCCTATTTGAACTGAATCCAAGTAATTTAGTAAAGGTATTAAATGTCTTTTCATTTCTTTCTGATTTGAAAAAACATAAAACCCTATAAGGTCTTTAATTTTGAAAAGACTTATTTTATTTTATTTTATGTTTTCTTGAAATTTTATATCCTTAAATAGTTTCATTTCACTCCAGGTTATCTTAATGCAGCTCTTAATGTGAAAATCTAATGAAATTCTTTAGACGGATGGCAATTATTTATCTGATTTGCATTTTCCAGCCTAAAAAGAGGGATAATTCTTGACTATAATTAATTAATC
Source organism: Eubalaena glacialis (assembly GCF_028564815.1). NCBI lineage: Eukaryota > Metazoa > Chordata > Mammalia > Artiodactyla > Balaenidae > Eubalaena > Eubalaena glacialis. Next base: position 4,164,999 of record NC_083729.1, on the reverse strand, counting down.
TTGTGTTGTATACTATTTTAAAGTTTTTAAAAAAATATTTCACAACATTAGATTGTTTGGTCTGTGGTAGGAAGAACAGAGATCAAATATCCCACATTATAAACAAGGAAATAATGTTCAGAGAGGTTAGGTGACTTTCCTGAGATCACACAGCTATTGGCAGAAATGTGACTGAAACACAGCTCTTCTCTACCTCATTCCTACGCCTGCTGCACTGAAAGGTTTGAACCGCCTTCAGCTCTCTGGGGCCCCAGAGAGAAAGAGCAAAGATGCTTCTGCTCTAGGTCTAATCCTATGTGAAGTTGGGATACACTGAACACCCTTAAGGTTCAGATACCATGCACTTCTATAATACATCTTCTGTAATTAAAGTAATTCTAGAGGGTTTCTGTCACTTGCACGTTTATGATCTTTATCATAAACACTCTATGAAGTTTAGTGTTTTCACTAAATATTCTCATCAGTAATATCTACCTTCATGAAGCCGTGCAGGGGGGTGGAGGTGGGGATTAGGTGATGGACGTTCCTCCAACAAAGACAAATACACTTGGAAGGAAAACCACACGCTGGTCCCTATTCTAGGAGATGTGAATAGTAGGGAGCAAGGCTGAAAGGGTCCTGCTAACATGTTCTACTGCAAAGACATTAAATGTAGAGAATGACGTGAATATTATTTCTTCTCACATCAGGGAGACCTACGGTTCACTTTTTTGCAGAGTCCACTTGGGGCTAGACTACGAATGTGTTAGGACATCATGCTTCTGATTTCTTTCTTCAGTTGACTCTTTGAGATTAAGATATGGAAATCCATTGGCTCCCAGTCTTGTGTCTAAAATGATGTGTCTGTGATCATTTCCAGATCTTCTGTTCTGATATCCAAGTCTCCCTTGGTGCAGAGAGGCAGGGTCTCTGAGAGCAGAGCAGCCCTGATGTGCTGAGGCTTCAGGGTTGCTGAGGAAGCCAGAGGGAGGCCCAGGAGGGAGACTTCCCTGCAACACATGGCCCTGTGACCATCCTTTTCTCTGTACTCATAGTTTCCTTTGCCTTCCAGTACAGGGTCTGTCCCCCAGAAGCTCATTCTCATTGCTCTCACACAGAACTCAAATAGGAATCACAAAAATGATGAAGGGGTGGGGAAATAGGACTCCAGGGGGACTTTCGGGTAATGGATTTTTTAGCCTAGAGAAAGAACAGCTGAGGGTGACTTCGTGAAAGTCTAACTTTACGGCAGGTTGAAGAAAAAGTTCTTGAATTATAAAAGGGATGGTCTAAGGGGAGGAGGCATCACCAGTAAGTAGCTCTTGGAGGCTGGTTATGAGCATCCTGAGAGGCAGGCATGGCTGGCACTGAGCCCCCTGTGCTCGGACTTGAGCTTGAAGCCTCCAGTTGAGAGTGAAGCTTCAGGTACCTCCGATGCAGTGGGGTCTCCTGCTCCACGCGCCATCAGGAAGGTAAGCCCAGGCTTCGGGAGGAAACAGACAGGTACTGCTTCTCTCTGAAGAACATCTGTAGGTATCCGACACCCAAGTCCTATGTGTTATGTGTTTTCTCCATGCCGGCCATCAACAATTCAAATCACCAGACGTTTATTGAATTATTTTTATGTTTCATGTTATCTTTATTTTTTTTTCAGTCTTCTTCAGGTTTTCTGAAAATGTTTTTTCCTCATCTGTAAAATAGAGGGAAACATCCTGATTCACTCTCTTACGGAGTTATTGTGAGTATAAAAAGAAAAGATAATCTGCATGATTTCAGGGCACCTCACAAAAGTTTGTTATTAGGTCAATAAAGGGGTACTGTAGACTGCTGCTGTCGGCTCCCACCGGCTCACGAGGGCCAAAGTCAAACACAGTCAAATATTTAGGAATTTTGTGAGCTGGGTATTCATCTGTTGGTAACTTGAAATTGGCCTTGGTGGGAGTATTTACAATGCAGAAATCAGAGAAGGCTACAAATCAGAGTTTCTTCTGCTCCCCTGGAGAGCCAGTTTACTTAAACTTCCCTGGCTACAAGTACATTAAATGAGATTTATATTTATTTATGTTTGATTGGGAAAAGAAGACAATATTTAAAAATTATATATATGTATTTTCAAGTTGAAATAAAATGATATGCATTTTTTAAACAAAATCTAACATGCGGCAAAAGTCTTTTTACCAGGTGAAAGCTGGTATGTGTGTGTACCTATGACACAGACTTGATTGTATGAATAAGTTCATTAGCTTTTACTTTCTCACATCAGACAGAAGATGAAGCTCAGGGGGTTCTTGATCACCCAGCCTCTGACTCACTGTGCTTCGCGGCATCTGTGTGGTCCCTGGTTGAGCTCCCCCTTCCTTGACTCTCCTTGGTGCCAAAGTAGGTCCCAGGGAAGCGCTGGCTTCCAGCCTGGGTACCACAATCTTTTTGTGGCTTTCTTGACCTGAAATCAGGGGCCACGGGGATCCTCAATAAGTGTGTCCACGTGGATTTACACATCTCTTAGCTTCGTTAGATGGAATCTGTGTCACTCCCTCTTGTCTTTGCTTTTGTTACCATTTTTAGAGAGTACCATGTTTACCATTCTGAAAATTAAATTTAGAAACCACTTTATTGAAAAAATTGAATTGGTTTTTATGTTATCTATTTCTATATGGTAATGATATTTCCAAATGATGGATGATTGTTGATAAAGCAAACTTCTTATAATCAATACTGGAGGTTTTCATCAGAGAAAGAACATGACTGACAAGTTACTCCAAAATTGGCTGAACAGGAGCTTGTGTATTTGCAGGGGACAGGATTGCGTTTTTGTAGTTGAATGATTCCAAAGCATCTGGGGATATAGTATTGCATATAACTGTGTAATTATTATATGCGGTGGATAGGAGAGAAGACAATTAAGACTGCTATTCAGCTATTTGCACTTTGAATGCAAGAACGTTATCTGTTATTTTTACTTTGGGATTCTCAGCATCTAGAATAGTGGCTGGCGCATGGTAGATGTTTGACCCATACTCACCAATGGGTAAAAATAAACAACACTGAGCAAGTCATTACTTCCCTCTGGAACAAAATCCTCCCCTTTACACAATTTGGAAGGCTTTTGCTGTGGTACTTTCTACCACATGGAGTTTGAAGTCAGTCAGACTTTTGTTAAAATCCTTGAAAACATATTAGCATGGATGAACTGTTTATTGGTTTTGACATTTGCTTCATATGAAATGGAGATCATAACTATCTCACAAAATTCCTGTGGCTGTGAATCAGAAACTATATTTGAAGTACTATACAGTGTTTTAAATATAAACTATATTTATAGTATTAGCACATTACCTATCACATAGGATGTTTAAATAAATATGAATTTCCCTGTCTCTCCCTGGGAATCTAGGACCCCATCTCAGGGAGGATTGATGTAATGGGTGAGGGGAATCACTTGATTCGGGACCCAGGTAGGTGGAGCCACAGGTGCTGCATCGTTACAAACATCTGGGAGCAAGTAGAACTTGCTCATATGCTCGTGTAAACTGCTCATATGTTTTATTTTAATGAAGCTTTTGCACTCGGCAGAAAAAGATGTGCTGAGTACAGTCTGCTTTTCATCATCATAAGTTCACTTTCAGTGATTATTAATAGTAGCTTACTGAGTATATGGAATAGAAATGGATACACATGAGTCAGGAATGCGAAGCTTTATTGCAAGTGGAGAAAGGGACCCCAATAAGCATCCTGCTCTGTCTTGATAGCCTTGATCAACGGCTGCACACATTAGATGATTAGACCTTTAGTGGCAGTCCTGTAATTTCGTCCTCTTACAGAATCTTACCAATCAGTATTTCTGTTTCACACTTTAATGGTTGGTGGGTCTGGCTGTAGTTCTACAGGTACTTAATACCTTTCCTATTGATTTATTTCTCAGTGGAGAAAAATAATTTATTCGACACCATTTACTGATCTTGTACATTGTGTCAGGCATTGTGCTGAGCTCCAGGAAGGCACAAGTATAGACAACACATTCCTGTCTTTCTGTCTGGTGAGGGCTGGAGACATGCAATCCATTCATCTCACCGAAATGTGCTGAGTGATCCAGGGGCGATGTGTACAGGAAGCTCTAGGAGAATCAACGGGGTAGCAAAAAAAACCTTTTAGAGAATTGGGAATGGAAATAGCATTGGCCTGAGATTTGAACTACTTCAGGCTGAGAAAGCAATGAGCCCCTCAGCAGACCCTGGCCTCTGGAGCGCTGATGGTGTGTGTGCCACGTGACCCTCTGAGATGCTGGGACCGGAAAGGGCTCATGGCTTCACCTTGGCCATCCCTCAGGCTTGACCACCCTTGGTGCCCTTCCTTGAAAGCTCCTCCTGTAAAACAAGCTGGTCACCTCTACTGCGAATTTGAGCAGGGCTTCTCATTCTAGTCATTCGTATCTCCACATTCTGAATCCTTTTCAGAGATTCTGTGCCTTAAAGATCCTCCATCCTAAGAGGAGAGGGAGCTTGGTTTCGGAAGTCTATTAGAAATGATGCCTTTAATGCTGGAAGTATTTCCTGTAAGTAGGCATGCCTCCATGTGAACTCCTGACGGTAATAAAATTACAGCTTTATTTACGGTGGCAGCAACACTGAGCTGTTGCCCAGCTGATGACGCATGAGTGCAATTCATTACTGCAGTGAAGGGTTTTCTGATGTAAGTCTCAGAGGTGTAAGAAAAACTTCAGTAGCAAGTTAATTAAGGAGGACAAGTCAAAAGAGAGTGAGACTTCAAGCTGAAGGTACAGATAGAGGAGGGCTTTTTTGTTGTTTTATTTTGGTTTTACCTGTGGGCTGTTCCAAAAAATGTTCAAAACTAAATTTAATGCCTCTGACTTCTTAGAGAATCAGCTTACCTACCATTAACTGATTAAGATGACCACTGTTAAGTTTTCTCTGTTATTAGGTCCACGGGAGATGCTTTTAAATTATTAAAATTACGTCATTCATGCTGAGTGCTAATAAGGCTGGGTGGTATATTAGGAACATGAATTTGGGAGAGAGGCAGATCTTAGTTTAGTTTTTGGCTCTGCCACTGCGTGACTTTGAAAATAGTCTTTACCTTCTCTGACCTTCAGTTTCCTCTCCAGGAGATAACAGTCCCTACTACATCAAGTTGTTCTAAGTTTGAGACAAAATATATAAAATGCCAACACAGGGCATGCATACAGTGAATGCTTATTAAATAGCAGCTCTTATTTATACTATATTAAATGAAAAATTAATATTCCCAACGGAAACTGAGACAACTTATGTAGACCTTTCTTATAAGGTCTTTAGGTATCTGTTATCATCAGTCGATTACGTTTATTTGTTTTTAAATAGAATAAAATGTAATTATCCATAACCAGGTGGTTATAGGTTAACCTTCAGGTTAAAAAAAAAAAAAAAAAAATCAGTAAAGAATTCATAACATCTTAGAACAGGGGATTTGTTCCACTTTTAGAAGTGGCTTTTGGTGAAAATGCAGAGTTTTGTTGAAATGGGGAGGAACTTGTGGTTGAGAGACCTGGTTGGATCCTGTCACTTCTTAGCTCTGTGACCTTGGGCAAGTCATTCAACTGTCTGATGGCCCCAAACCTTTTTTACAGTCACAAAATAAGAATGGTAAGATTTACCTCTTTGCAATGTTTTAGTGGTTTAATAGGATACTGTTAACATTTCTGATCAATGAAGTTACAAAATTTACACTTGTCCTGTTTAAGCTTCATAAGATTAAAGGTCACTGAAAAAAAGGCTGTAAATCAGAACAGAAAAAGCAGCATGAGTCTGGGGAAGGACATACCACCCACAAAAGAAGACAAAAATCAAACAGATCTCTGAATCCCGTAAAGAGAAGGAACTTGATGGCCTATAGAGTTGCTAGAATAATGCCAGAGGACAGAGCATGTAAGGAAAGCAGAGTCAGAGCAGTAAGAGAATGGTGAGTAGGTGATCACAGCCTGAGGACTGTCCAGAATTCAGGGTTCAAGACCAAGCTGTGGGGCAGTGACAACCAGCCATGAGAGAGAACAAGGGAGGGAGATTGCACATGCGAGAACTTTCTACAGGTCCAAGCTGCCTTCCCCAAAAATGGCCCGAGCATTGGCTGCACTCACTTCTAATGTGTGTATCTTTTATAAAATCACATCCTGCGGGCCTGATATTCATAGGGCTATAAGTGTCATCGGAACCCCAGTCCCATTAGACATAAAACATGTATCACGTTTGGCCTGTTCATACCCAAGAGAGGGATATCACATGTAAAAAAGACAATACCAGACATTGTTGGAAAGTTGGCTTCCATATATCAAGAAAATCGGGCTTGGGTCTCCTGTCTGGGTGCTCAGACAAGAATGGAGCTCTTGCACCCACAGTGTCTATTGAGTGAACAATCTCCTAACGTCGTTAGGAATTCTAGTACAGCAATGACTGAGAAATCTTTTTTTTTTTTTTTTTTCATGCTATTCCCTCCATGCTAGAGGCTAGGATTACTAAACTCTATTGCAGGTGCAGTACTGACATTCATCTTTCTATCCACCGTCCTCTGATGTTGTGAAAGAGATCATTTCTACTCAAACACTTAAAGCCCGTGTTCTCTGTCACATTTGATGATAGGATTTCCCTTGCCTTTATTAGGTTTACATTATTCAGATACTGTATAAAAGAGCCATTGTTTTACTAAGTTAGAAAAATAAATTAAGTCTTTGAGTGGTGGATGACTTTGATAAGAAACTCTATTGGTGGAAATGTAGGGAGTTGATATTTGTGATGTCTGTTTAACTCAAGCTATTTATCTGGGACTGCTCCAGCTAGGCAGTTTCTATGCAGGCAGCCACTGGCTCTGCAGGTTCGAGCAGCTTTTCTGCTCCTTTTGCTAAATGGGGTGTTAGTTTGCAGTACACTGATTTAAAGCATGAGCTCTCTATAGGCAATCTCCCTCATGTGTGCTGTGAGGATTTCAGGTTGGATTCCTGTGCCAGTTGAAAATCAAAACTTTCTTTTGTGGAAAATAAGTTGTTAGCACTTTGGGAGGGTTCTAATGAAAGAACCCAATCCAAGGTTATTCCAGAGAAGGATGTCACTACAACCCGAAAATCATTGGTTGAGCTGTTTGTCATGGCAATAAGTTGATCTCAATTAAAGAACTAGAGACAGCGAAAGAAATAATTAAAAATGAAGTTAAAAATAACATTTATTGAACGTCTACTTCAAATTAGTTTCTATGCTAAGGATCTTACGTGGATATTTATTTAATCTTCTCAATAAACCCGCTTTTATAGATGAGGAAATTGTGGCTCAGATAGATTAAGCTATGCACCCAAAGTCATATTCCTAGAAAATAATAAAGCTGATTCCAATGTCCATGCATCTTCTATTAGCTCGGCTTAACTCTGTGGCTTTCATTTTCTACTATCATATTATACAATACTACTCATGATGATTAACCATGAGTGATGGTGTTGCTTGACTATTTAGATTGGTAAGTGAATCAGTCACAAAGGTTTACTTAAAAATTGTTTAAAAAACAAAAGAGATATTTATATATGCCTATATTTGATGCTTGCATAAATAAAATATTTTATGGTGTAATTATTCTTTTTAAAAATTAATAAACATAATTTTGGAAATGAGCGGAGTTTTTAAGACTAAAAATGAAAGAAACTAATATAAGGTCTGTAATCTGCTTGATAAAGTTGTTTCTCATGACGGTACATGTTAACAATTCTGTTATCGCTATATATGTATACTGGAGTTGAACAATTAAATAAATTAAGTAAACAGCAAATAATCAGAGTCCAGTTAATCACTGTTTGAGTAGGAAGTTACAGATAAGCAAGGAAAGAAGGCTAGAAGGATTCATCTGCTAATGGATTAGAGTTAAATACACTAAAAAACTCATAATTAGCTTAATATAGAAACAGAAGGTTACATACAGACATATTTATAGATGCATGTATACACACAGGTTAGCATACACACATATACACACACATATCTCTTCTTATTCTGTCAGCCAAGAGGGCCTGGAAATAATGACACCCCTGTAGTAATGAGCACACTTAATCCTCATTTCTTGGTTTCTAATACCATTCTCCAGTACAGAGGACCCAAACTCCCTGGAGAGTTTGCTTATTCTAAGACACGAGCAGAAATTTTACAAGATGATCCTGGAGCATCTTGGAGCACCAGAAGATATAATAGTGAAAACACACACACACATACACACAAGGATGGGACACAGGAGTCAACTGAAAAAGCTTCTGATGGCCAAAGCTGGAAAAAATTGAGCAAAAAAACAAAGTAGTATTGAACTGTAATTCAAATCATAAAATACCTATGAGTCCATACTGGTGTGAATAAATGACTGAATAAATACATGGAAGAGAACAAATAGCCCATACAGAAAATTCCCCAATAATTTAGATACTCTACTCTCCAGAAGATGAAGAATAATTCAACACAACTTAAATGTGGGCTGCAGAGTGATTTGCTTCCAAATATTATTGTGTAGAAAACAGGGGGGCAGGGGGAGAGTAACTTTACAGCAGAGAAACCTGACAGACACCTCAGGCAGGTGGTCACAGTCAATGCCAACAAGGATAAGTCATATCCATAGTCTGTATCCTTTACGTGGGAAGATGAGAATGGCATTTTACCTCTGAGGTCTTCTCCAAGACTGAGAAAAACATCAGATAATCCAAATCGAGGAGTATCTACAAAATATCTGACCAATGGTCTTCAAAATTGGCAAGGTCATAAAAAAAAGGGGTCTGAGAAAATGTCACAGAGGATCTAGAAGTGTCACTACATGTAGCTATATTGTGGTATCTTGGAATAGAAAAAGGACATTTGGTAAAAACTAAAGAAATCTGAATAATACAGAGCCTTCATTAATTATAATACATCAAGACGGGTTCACTGATTGTAACAAATGTTCCATACTAAAGTAAGCTGTCAATAACAGGGGAAACTGGGTGTGAGAGGCATGGGAACTCTGTACTACCTTTGCATATTTTTTCAAAAATCTGTAGCTGTTCTAAAGTAAAATTTTATTTTAAAAATCAATAAAGAATTTGAAATGCCTAATAGATTAAATAATTAAATACATTTTTAAACTCAGGATCACTGCATTTTTTTAATGGTACAATCAGACTTACAGGAAGAACCAGGTAGAGATTATATTGTAGGGCCAGAGAAGAGAGCCTAGGGCTTTAAGTGCCTGCAGGTGGCGCTACACCCTGATCACTCTCCTAGCCAAGGACCCTACTAACCAGGTGGCCACAGATGTTAGGCTTCCTCTCACACCTCTCTTCTTGGGCTCTGAAAAGCAGAGGGTATGCCTTGGATCTCCCATAATAACCAAGCCTCTGGGCACTGGAGCAGGAAAGGTATAGGGTATGTGGGTTTTACATATCCTGTGTGAAATGACACAGGGGTCCATAGCACCTGTCACAGGTCATCAGGGTGGGATTTTAGGCAAACGTTCTGGCCTGCGTGTTTTACTTATGCCTAAGTATTTGTATAACCAGAGTCAATTTTGTCTTCTTGCTTCACTCTTAACTGGATTCTAGCTCTTGGACTAGACCTCAGATTAATTGAAATAAACCTCACTAATTGGCTGACACAGTATTTACAGGTTTTATCTCCGTGTTCCCGAAAAGTTTTCTGTAGCTTACGGTCATATTCAATGATTTTGAGAGAAATTGAAGACCAAATATCAGGTGAACAATAAAGGTTGTGAGGAAGATATAAATAAAACCATGAGTGGAAGATTACTACATAAAAACCTGCTGTGAGGTTCTGACATTTGCTAATAATGGACCCAAAATATGGTTCTGGATTTTCTACCAAGCAACATATGAAAGGAAATATTATTAGATGTATAATTCACATTAAGATAAACTTGGGTCAGTTGGAGCAAGTACAAAGAAGGCTTTCAGGGTTCTGGAAATATTCTGTTTATTGGTCTGAGTACTGAGTACACAGGTGTGCAGGTTGTGAACATTCACCAGTTGTATACCTCCGTTATGTGAAATTTTCTCTATGCATATTCTACCTCAACATGTTTTTAAGTCAATAAAAAGGATTCAAGTTGAGAAGAAATTGAAAAATATCATAGGGGATACTTGATAAAGTGCATTTCTTCAGAAATTAGGAGGCAACAAAATATCAGTTGTTTCAGTTGCTGTTTTCCAAGTTCTTTTGAGGAGAGCACCAAACAATATGTTAAATAATGCACACCACGTAGAAGTCTTACCTTTGTCTGTTTAAAATAAATACATTAATGATGTTCATAGGGGTGTTAATTTAAGAATCTCAGTGAAAACCAATGGATTCACAACAAAGTCTTACTTGTTACAATTCTAAGAAAGTGGCTCCAAAATGCTATCTTATGGGACACCTGGTCCCCTCCTGGTCTCCAGCAGTAGCCGGTTACCTCTCTCACTGCTAATCTCTTGCCCCAGCACAGCTATTTCCTCACAGCAGAAAGAATGTGACTCCCAACTCTCAGCCCAGAGCCTGCCAGACCCTGCAAGATCCGTCCCTGCCCACCTTGCTAACATCTTTTCTTGGTATTGTCCCCTCTGTCCCAAGCTTTGGTCGCACTGAGAAAGCACTTGGCTCAAAGCCATTTCTTCTTTGCTGCCTTTGCACTTGCTGTGCCTCTGTTTGCAATACAGTTGTCCCTTGATATCCGTGGGGGATTGGCTCCAGCCCCACCCCCCATAGCAAAATTCACAGACGCGCAAGTCTCTTATATAAAATGGCCTGGTACAATGAGCCCTCCACGTGCACAGGTTCTGCACCTGCAGTTGGTTGAACCCGTGGGATGCGAAACTCGAATGCAGATTGTTCTTTTTTCAGATATTTACTTGTAGGCTTCCTTCTAAAGATTCAGATCTCAGCATAAAGACCATCCGTTCAAAACCCTTCCCAGATAATACCCCCTTCGTCATTTTCCCACTCTACCTCCGTTACTTTTAGTTTTCTTCATAGCATTGATTAATATTTGAAATCATTATATTCTTTTACCTATTTAATGTTTCTTTTCCAATGAGAATATATATTTCTTAAAGATAGAAATGTAGCCTATCTTTTTACTGCTGGGTCCCAAAATTCTAGAATGGTGCCTAACATATGGCACACACAAAATAAATGTCTGTTGCAAAAACAATTGAATGAATGAAGAGAGTGTGTAAATTAAGGGATCCAATGCCTCTTTCTTGTGATTCCCCCTAAACAGTGTTACTCTCAAATAAGCTTTTGGCAAATATGAAATAGAGCACTCATTTCAAAGTTATTCTGGGCAATTGCCTGGGAATAGCTAGTCTTGGTTGCTGGGTACATATAATGTCCTATAGTTACTTAGTACACTGGCAGTAGTACTAAGTAATACCATTCCTTGGTATTATCTTTAAATCACTCTTAAGTAAATAAAATCTTGCTACAAGTAACCCTGGAGTATTTCTAGAGTTTCCCTGTAAAATCCTGCTTGACTGAAAGTGCTCTATACTTGTGCATCAATCCACTTGATTTTTGTTTTCGAGCTTATGTTTGAACCCATGCTTGTGTTTTTTTTGCCCTAGCATCTTAGCCATCTGAAAGACATCTCAAGTTATTTCACTTTTAGTCACTCTGAAGAAGTGTATATCTCTTCTGTGTCTTTCCACCTCCACTCCAGAGTTTTCCCCAAGTAAATTTAGTAAATGTCATAGTGTTCACATTTTACTTAAGACCACTCCAGGTATATCTTCAAATCCAGAGGTGATCCCCCCAATTGTTTTTCTAAGATGTGGTAACAAAACACAGCCATAAATTGAATTGTTTTTTAAAAAAACTATGGATTCCTACAGTCCTGGGAGGCAGAACACCAAGCCTGGAGGAAATGTGTCTGGCTATTTGGAATCCCGTGCACAAGTTTGCAGCTGGAGGCTGAGACACTCCGGAGGCTCTCGGATGTGAGGAACTGATACCTCGACTCACCTGCTATTGAAGAAAAGGAAGACTTTTATTATCTCACCTGAAGTAGGGTGGCTCCAGGATAAAATGCTTATCAGTGTCTTGGGCATCTACCTCTCTGCTCACCTCTTCTCAGGTGAGGCCACCTCCTGGCTTCAGGATAGAGGCCGTGATGCTGGACCACATATTCAGGCTCATCCACATCCAGCATCACAAAGGACCACTGCTTCCTGTGTGTCTGTTTTCTTTTGTTTTGTTTTAATTAAGGTTTTCCAGTTTTTCAGTCGACCTGCCCTCACACCTCTCCGGTCAGAACTATACCACAGAACCCGCGACATAAACCAAGTACTGGCAAGAAGAACGGAATTATTATGATTGGTTTTGACGAGTGGGGATTTATTGCGTTGATTCATGTGAAGGGCTATTTTTTTTTTCCTTTAAAGATGGTTATAGACACCTAAAAGCTTCCTTAGGGGTCTGTTAATAGAAAATAAATGGAAAATGGATGTTGTGTAGAAAATCAACCAGGGTTAATAGGGAAGGTGGGCAAGACAGACGGAGCATGGTTGAGGACTGCTTGCCAACGCCCACAGGCCAAGTCAGCTTAGGGGGAGCCACATGGGTGGAGGTCTGAGGCAGGTGTCTCCAAGGGAAGGAACAGCTGAACTGAGAGGGGACAGCTTGAGCACTGAGCTGGTCGCAAAGACAGGGACTCAGGTGGAGACAGCAGCCTAATTATCAGACGTGGAGGGACGCCAACGCAGGCCTGCCAACTTTCCAGACTCCTCTCCATCTGGTCAGCAGTCAGGCCCCGCTCACCTTTCCCCTTCGACTTCTCTGTGTTCACACTGCTCTGTCCGCAGTGAGGACCTGCCCGCTTGTCTTCCCTGTGCCCTGGATCCTAGTAAGTGCCTCCTTCTTCGTCCCCCATTGGCTCGTTCTCCCTCCATCACAGCCCGTGTCCACTACATTGGAGCCTCCGATGACTTCAGCGCCCTCACTAGCCCTGATCCTTGAAAACATGCCATGTATTATTTTCGCTCTGGAAAACGTTCTCATGGCTGGCATTGTAGTAGACACTCATTAAGTTCTCGCTGGATGAAGACTCAGCTTAACTCCTTTAACCCAAGGGGGCCGTTAGTCCAGAAACTGGAATTCTGCCGCATTTGCATTCTAGGGACCAAATGATTCTGCTTGATGAGGAAATTCCGTTATAAAAAAATCTGGGAAGCAAGCATGGCCAGCTTCTTATGGATATACGAGATGCTGTATTTTTACGTATTTTAATTTTTTCATAGCACAACCAAGCGCTTACCTTACAGCTCTGGAAACCCAGTTTGGTTGAGGTTCTAAACTTTAGAGTCACTGTATCTTATGTCATTACATAAAAGACTTGGCTTTTAACATTCGACTTTGCTTTGCGAATCCATGGAATTACCTTTCTGTTACTTTACAGCTTGAATTCAATTGAAAATAATATAATATACATATAAGGAAGATGGACCAGAGTTATTTCAGTCTGAATACACGAGTGACCAGCTATTTCAAATACACATCCATTAAATAATAGTAATCTGTATATGAATCTTATCAAAATGCTTTAAGGCAACCACAGTTAATGAGTTGATCATTATTACTTTTGAAAAAAAAATCATAGCTTTCCAGAGAAAGGACTGCCTTTTCTGAGTGAAGCTCTTACAGTCTGACTCTACTCAAAAGGCACTGTTAAGTGTTTTGTGAGGTTTTGTTTTAAGTCTTGATTTAAATAGGAACTCAAGATTACTAAGATAAAAATTTGGAGCCACATTTTTGGACATTTTGTAGCCGTGTGACCTCTCTGAGCCTGAGTCCATTCCTAAATTGGAGTTAATAACATTTATACATCCTCTCCCAAACTGCATATGGTGATGTGTGTGAAGTGCTTTATAAGAACTGAAATACTGTTGATGTTGTTATCTTTTGTAGCATTACCATAATAGAGAACTTAGAACAAATTTGATAATGCCCTCAGCATAGAGCTCGATTGAGGACACAACAGCCAATTCCAAAACAGTTGTAAGGATTGGGAATACCATTCTTGGCTCTTCAATCAGAACGGATCCAGGAGTCAGGAGAGAAGGAGGGGGCGTTATAATTATTCCCGTTAGCGTGCCTCTGTCTGGTTTTACCTATAGAAGAAACACACGTGCCTCCATCATTTGTGAAACAGACAAGATACGTGAATATCTACCCCATTATCCACGTATAGCACCTGAGAACACGAGTTGTAATGTCACCACGTAAGTTTTAGTTGATTGCCACGGCTCACGCACAGACAGCAAAGTTCCAAGGAACTGGAGAGTGTGAGTAGAAGCAACTTGATTAGACACACAATGTTCCCAGGGCGAGAATTCAGTCAGTACAGCTACGTTAATAAATTCCTCCTCTGCCTCATCCTAACCCTACGCACACCCCACACATAAGCAAGCTGGGCCCCAGTCGCACAAAACGTGTGCCATCAGCTGTCATAATATTCTCACTCACATCTTCCTACATTCACATATGCTGTTCTCTTTGCCTTGAATGCCCTTCCTTCTCTTTTCCACCTTGAAAGTGTACGTTTTTCCCCTCAAGATAAGCACAAATGACGTTTGAGTCCTTTTAAAGAGTTCCAAGTACAGCTAGTGACTCACTTTGTTTTACACTCTTAGCGTACCGTTAAATGATCTCACTTATGGCATTTTTCACACCTATATACATTCTTCTTGAATGTCAGATGGACTGAAATCTTATTTTTTTTTTCCACTGCAAGAGACACAGTACTGAATAATTGTTGAAGACGTAAATACATGACTGTATATAATGTCCTGTGCGCTTACAAGAAGAGCATAACGATGGAAGATTTGCGAGGCTTTGGCTCCTGGAAAGACTCTTAGCATTTGGACTCACCTGGAGAACTCTTCAAAGTGGAGGAAAACCTTAGCATCCTCTATCAACCTCTTTTCAAGACACAAAAGCAAGTAGGATGGGACAAGGGTTGTTGCTGTCACTGTTTTCCACACTAGCAAATATTGGTGGAGCCTGTCCTAAAAAATCTAATATTTTAAAATGAAATATTTACTTTAATTCTCCTTTTAAAAGACCGAATCTTCTTTGAACACAAACCACCAGCCTTCATGCTCTCTTGTTGCTGTCATCAACCAAATGCCCAATTATTCCTGCTCAGCCATTAGCTTGTGGCTACTGTTTTACTCTCCATCACTTCTCCTGGCATCTTTCCACTTCAATATTAGCATAAATGATCCATTCAATCCTCTAGAATTTTACAACTTCATCTCCAATGACCATTCGTCCCATACCCAGCTCAGCTATCCACTGTCATGGTCATACCTGGACTTTGCCAAGGGGGTTTGCAGTACAGTAACCTTCTACATTTATACTCTCCACTGCCCCTGTTCATCGTCGTATCACATAGTCTATTTAGTTTAGCTCAGGCCTGTATTTGGAGTTGGGGAAGCACATGAGAACACGTGGCCCTAACCTTCAAGGAGCTCAATCTAGACAAGAGTTGTGAATAAACTGAATACCGCAGGGTGTCTGCTCTGGGAAAAAGGAAATAACTCTTCCTGGGAGGACTAGAGCAAAGGTCCAACTAAGACGTAGAGGAGAACGGAGGTCCAGCAGCCCGAGAAGACAGAGGAGGAGATGCTTTTCCAGGGAACAGACAAGGACGTGAGCTGTGCACATGGTTTCTCCACAGACCCCCGTGTCTCTGGTGTACAGCTGGGGCCTGAAGTTCTACAAGGAAACGGCAGAAAGTGAGATTGGTCAATGACCTCACACTTAAAAAAAAAGTTTTACCAGTTTATATTTTCTTCTGATCATTTGTTTTGCTTTAAATGCATATTTATTTATTTATTTATTTAAAATTTAGGTGTGTTAATTCTTTTTTTTTTTTTAACATCGCTATTGGAGTATAATTGCTTTACAATGGTGTGTTAGTTTCTGCTGTATAACAAAGTGAATCAGCTATATGTATACATATGTCCCCATATCTCCTCCCTCTTGTGTCTCCCTCCCACCCTCCCTATCCTACCCCTCTAGGTGGTCACAAAGCACCAAGCTGATCTCCCTGTGCTATAAATGCATATTTATTATATATAGATGGATTATTATATATAGATAGATAGATAGATGTATATATAGATTATATATACATTTATAATTAAAATTATATCTATAATGCATATAATTATAATACATATACATATATTTTTATATATAAAGTTTTAAGATAGAGTTCTTTTCCGATCCATTACATATTTATGTTTTGAAATCTATTTAAACTTAATAAAAATCAGGCACACGGTTATTTGTGAGGCCTTTTCAGCTACAAAGACACCGCACTGTTGGGTGTATCTGAAGATCGGAACACGGCTTCATCAGCCCCTCCGCACTGCAAGCTTATCGCCCTGCTGAGCACCTGAGGTTGCCGAAGACCCAAAGGTAAGCTCACCAGAATTCTTTAGAGTTTTTCTCAAGAGAAAGTTTAAAAACTGCAAGGAGAAGGACCAGATGAATGGTAAGGCACTCACCTTTTTACAGAAAAGCCATCTGGAGAAAACTTGTGTCCTCACTAAGCACTGAAGCTGAAAATGATCCACAGTTATAAACCTGGGAACTGAACCTGGCCCCTGTCACTCAAAGCACAAAGAAACCCTCTTCTGTGATCGATGCTGAGACAGAGGCACCTCATTTTGACCGTTTGGCTCTCCCAACCCTCTGTCCCTGTAACCAGAGCTGGCTCAATTATGCCCCATCACAAAGAACAGATAGCAGGAAGGTCAGGTTCAGGGAGGGGGCTATAATTTTAGAAGCACTTCCTGTTATGAGTCTGACTTTTGATCTCCTGTGATCACTCAGACCAGTGAATTGAAGCAAATGGTATGCATGAGTCACTTTCTGGTGGGATCACTCCTGGAGTGTGGTCAGACGTCTGGAAGGCTTTTTTCCCTGCTGGCTTTAGGAATTACTTAGCCAGTCCACTTTGCCCTCAAGTATGTAGCTTGGGCAGCATTTGTCAGGAATACATATGTAGTTGAGCTGAAATTTATGATATAGCAATAATGTCCTGTAGCATCTTTCTACTTAATCAGAACAGAATTGCTCTTAGGAGCTACCTTCAAACTTTTCATTTGGAACACGAAAAAGAATTTTTCTGAATCAACTTACTAATTAAAGACAGGACTGAGACCAGAACCCAGTCTGTACGGCTTTCAAAATAAGCACTTTGTGTGTTTACTAGATCAGACCTTCTTACAGTGCCTTGTCAATCAGGCGTCTCTCAGGTCTGATGGGATGTGAATCACAAGAAAATGGAAGCCAGGGTAGACTTTTTGAAGCAGGCTGTAATAGAGTTGAAATTCATCAGATATGAAGGGCCAGTAATTGAGTTTCACAGTTAGAATTCATTTTCCTTTTATGTAAAATAAAAGGTAATGGCTTGATTTGTGGTTTCCAGGCAATGCCATCTTGTTCTGAATTGCCAGAGAATGTTTTAAAACTTCAGATTTCTATGTCCTATCCTAGACCTTCCAAATAACTACTTTGAAAATGATACCAGGATTTTCTCTCTTTCAGATCTCACACAATTCAAATAAGCAGTAAGATTTCCCTCAGAAGTCTGATTCAGCTTTCATATTCTATGATATTAAATCAGTATTTCTCAAAGTTTGCTTCTACTAAGAATGCTTTTATAATCAAGGCTGAGAAGCAGAAGGAAGGATTGGGAACAGTCCTTATCTTTGGAAAACTGACCTTGCATCCTCAAACGTGAGGCTTTAAGAAGTCTTTGACTCACTGAAATTTGTTTAGCTCAAATTTCCCAAATGTACACAATAGTTACTAATATCTTAGGAGCTAGTCATCTTCAGAATACCCTTTTAAGAAAATCTAAATTGTTAAGACATTTATATTGATACACATAAACAACCTTGTAGTTTTAAGAAAGAATATTCTCGCATGCTCAAAACCAGTTGAGAGACTTGAAATGAGCTTACAGATCAATTTGTTTAATCATCTAAAGACAGATTTTCTCATAAGATGATATTGCTATTGCATATGGTGTTAAGAATTGAATGCTCACAATTAAAAATTGATATCCGAGGTGTCGGACTCTTTAATCCAAATTTGCACCACCTCCTGTCTCTACTGTGAGAGAAGCTTCTCCAGCCATTTCTTCTGAATAATTCTTTATTTTCTCCAGTAGTCAGAGTTTTGCAAATGAGCAGTCTCTCCAGGCACACCTTCCTATTGGAACTTTGCTTCCTTTCTGCAGTTTATCTCATTGGGTTTTGCAAGTTTCCTCTAACTTAGATGAAAAATTAACTTGAAATAAACACCCCCAGATGGCCACAAAGCCCTTCTGTGCAGAGCTGCAGCGCTGCCGACGGATTCTGAATTGGAGTCAGACCCGAGTACAAGGCATTTGGGGTCAGCACAGAATGACCCGCCTCCTCTGGTTTCACTTAAGCTCAAATTTTCTCCATGGAGATAGCACATACTTCTCAGATTTGGTTACTTACTCCATGAAGGGGTCTCGTTTGTTCTAATGTAATTTTTAACCTTTCAAAATGTTTTAAACTTTCAAAATGTTTTAAACTTAAATTTCCCCCCTTTATTTTTAACAACATATATTTCTTAAAAGAGGCCTCCTACAAGGGAAGTTAGCATACTAAAAATCTGGTAAGATGTAGAAGTACTAAATAATCAGATTCCTAAAGATTTGATCAAAACAACTGGTCTTTTAAAAAAAAGAAAAGGAAAGGAAAAAAAGAGATAAAGGACTGACATTCTGCTTTTGGCATCACATCTGCATTTGTTCATGGCGCCTGCAGAGGTCTTACAGGTTCTCCTTTGGTGCCCTCAATCTACTTCTCTGTTTGAAATCAACCTCCTGGTTTTTCTCCCAAGTCTTTTCATTTATTGCTGCTAAAAGCTATAATGGCAAAAGCTCCAAAATAATTAAACCTCTTTTTTCCTTCCTTCCTCACTTCCTTTTATTCTCCTTCCTTCCTCCCTCCCTCCCTCCTTTCTTTCCTTCCTTCCTTCCTTCCTTTTTTTAATGATCCATCAATAAATTCTTACTGCACACTGAGTTCATGTCGGATGCAGTCCTGCGGTTAGGGATACAGAAGGAAAGAGCACAGCTGTTGCACTGAAAAATTGGGCTAGTCCGTGTTATTGAGTCAGAAAAAACATCAACAATTACAAAATTCTAAATGGTGAGAGGCCTGTGGGAGGAGCTGCGAGAGTGAGCACAGGAGAGCCTTACTCCAGAGGCTGGGGAAAGGGGACCCCGTGGAGGGCAAGAGTGGAGAAAACCATTCCAAGCAAAGGAACCCACATGTGGAGCATCTCAGAGATACACAGCAAGTCTAGCAGAATTGAAATCGGTGTTGCCTAAGCATAGTGAGCTTCTGGGCCTGGGGTAGATGGGGTGTTGGAAATGAGCCATCCTCCAGGGGCAGTATGCCTGGTTGGGGGGGCTGGACTTCATCCGACAGGCGCTAAGGAGAGATGCATTTTATTTATTTATTTACTTATTGTATTGACATGTAGTTGATCTACAATGTTGTGTTACTTTCTGGTGTACAGCAAGGTGACTCAGTTTTACGTATATGTATATTCTCTGTCATATTCTTTTCCATTATGGTTTATCACAGGGTACTGAATGTAGTTTCCTGTGCTCTACAGTAGGACCTTGTTGTTTATCCATTCAGTATATAATGGTTGGTATCTGCTAAGTTCCAAACTCCCAATCCAACCCTGCCTCACCCCCCTACCTACTTGGAATCATATTTTAGATTCCACATATAAGTGATAGGAGTGATGCAGTTTTAACATTGTAACACAGTATGGACAGCCACCATACCATAGAAAGTGATGTCCAAATATATAAAGATGTGTGCTATATATACATAATTAAATTGCTATAAACTGTCTACACTATGCATTATAATGACCTTAAGTAAATGCACACAGTTACATGTACCATTTGTGACTATATAGAGACACAATTGCTGATAGATGATGTGTCCCCATGTATTCAAAATAAATTTAACCACACTTTACAAACACTGATTAACACAGTGATCAGAAAAATAAGAATAGAATCAGTCGAAACATTTCTTCTAACTTTGTCTTGCTCTTCCCTTTTTACATTTTTGTTGTCCATTTAACCTAACAAAATCTCTTTTAACGCTTAATGACTTCTCTACCATCTTTTTTTTCCTAAAAGAAAGAAAATATTTTCCGTGAAATAATTTCTTTTAACATTTAATGACTTCTTTACCATCTTTTTTTTTCCTAAAAGAAAGAAAATATTTTCCGTGAAATAATTTTAGAAACGTTTGTGTCTCATGCTGTTAACTTTCTCCATAGCATTTAAACTCATTTTTTTGAGGAATTGTTTGTTTGTTTTTGTTTCTAATTAAGTGCATTTTCTGGTTCAGGGCTTTTGACAATGCCCCCCCCAAAAAATGTAATTAAAATCACACTGGTCACAAAAGGAGAGTTTTGGCAAAAGCATTTTTTTATTCCCTTCCTGAAAAAACATATTCAGGACCTTGGCCGACCTGATTTTTATCTAACCGGCTGAAAGGCCCAGGAGCTGTAAGCCGTCCACCCAGCTTGTGTGCCTGCCAACCCTCTGGAATTCAGAGGCCTCTTCTCAAAAGTTCAAAGACCGACTTCACATCGTCTAAAGCTTATTTTGAATCTGCCTGAGGGAAGCACTTTGAGGTTAATCCCATGGCCTAAGTCCAAATGAGAGGCAAATGGAAAGCTTTTCCAAAAGTCTCGCCTCAAATCAGCATCTCAAGGTGCTCCCCAGAGCGGCCCTTGCCCCGGGGAAGGGGGGCTTGCTGGAGCAGGTTAGGAGCGGGGAGTGATGGGCATTTACAGGGGGAGGGCTGAGATGGACTTTTTAGAGAAGGAAATAGAAGAAGCGGATGGCTGGGCCTGTTTTCCTTCCAAAGATCCCGAGGTAGGGATGTTGTAAAGTCACATTATGTTTATTTTGCTTAATGATATGATGATTAAAGCATCACCCTTGGCAAATTTCTATCTTAATGGCTCACAAAACAGCTGGAAACTTTGCTAAAGTATCCAGACAAACCTGATAAGGAAATGTTAGTTTTCCCTTTCGGAGAATTTCTTAGAATGTAAGTAAAGGTAGATTGAGCCGCATAAAAATATATGTGAGGATGTGAGAGGAGCTTCTCACAAAGTAAAGTATGTCCAGAGAAAGGTTCATGATAAATTGTCAGCTCTGGACAAGAAAGAACGGTTGGAAGGACGGAAGGAGGGAGGTAGGGAGGGGAGGGAGGGGAGGAAAGGGGTTGGGATAGGGGAGGTAGAGGAGGGAGGGCATGTGAAGGTGGATGAAGACACAAGGGCACTATCGTGGAATCAGGAAACTTCACTCTTACCTTGATCTTGCTCTCATTTACTGGTGAACCTGAAATAATCCCTTTTCTCCCTGGATCTCAATTTCTTTATCAGCATAAAGAGAAGAATTGGAGTAGATACATTTCCCCCACCTTTACTGAGAAGGAATTGGCATATAACATTATTTAAGTTTAAAATGTTCAACATGAGGATTTAATATAAATATATATCATGGAATGATTACCACAGTAAGGATAATTAACACATCTGTCAACTCACATAGTTACCATTGTGTGTGTGTGTGTCTGTGGTAAGAAAGTTTAAAATGTACTATCTTAGCAACTTTCAAGAATACAGTACAGTATTGCCAACTATAGTTACCCTGCTATGTATTACATCCCCAGGACTCATTCCTTAGAGAGATAATTTTAATGTATGTCTCTTCTCTCTCTAAAATTCTCTTGAGTATGTATGTGTATGTTGCAAATCACACTTACAATTAAGCAGGTAGCGGAAAGAAAATTTCTAGAAGGGACAAGACTGTCAGACTGTTGTCTCACAAAACAAAGAAAACAAACAAACAAAAAAGCCAAATATTAACATCTTATTCAATTTTTATTTGTGCCTTTGCAATTTTGCGTTTGGAACTTAATATGTTAATGTTAGTTATTTCATTAGGGTGCCTTCTTCCTTTGGACTTTGAAAGAACAAAATATTGATAAAGAAGCAGAGATATGTCCTTTATTCAAGACTGATTTCTTGAAACTCTTTCCAGGGTCTTAGGACACACTTGGAATTTCCACATAAATGTTGTCACTTAGCTGGCAGACTTAAATATCTCCTAAATAAATACTTTAATACTTTTAGAAGTTCTGTTGTATGCTTTTAAATGTTGGTGTTATAACACTGATTTTTCTTCTGTACCTGAGTGGAGATAAGGCAGAAAAAATAATCACAGAGAAAGGAGCAAATCCGTTGATTAGGGGGCTAATGTATCTATTGGCCTTAGAAAGTCTCTATGCCTGAATTGAAATGCAGTCTTACAAATGTAGATCAAGCCTTGAGCCTCAGAAGAAAATGTTTGCCAAGAAGTGAAATAGAAGGAACATTGTCAGACCGGGCCACTCTTCTGCTTAGGGTCTCTCCGTACCTCCTTGGTTTAGTCCCTCACCAACTAGCTCCTGCCCACGTCTCTAGCTTCCTCCCCACCTGTCTCCACAGACACCGCCCCCCCCACACACACACACACTACCTCTTTCACCAATCAAATATATTCTGTAGCTGCTTTGGACAAAGTGTTCACTTTGACTGGATGCTCTATCCCACCCTCTTTAACTGGCCAAACTTTTACTTATAACTCAAGACTCAGTTTGCGCCTCCTCTTTTAGGAAGTCTTCCAGGTCCCTGTCCTAAGCTCCCTAATACTTCATCACATCCTTTATACAATGAGTCACATCATTTACTTACCGGTCCCAAGAGTGTTGTGAGCTACCTAAGGGCAAGCAACGTGTAAGCTGTCTGAAATCCTTGGTCCTGAGCCCTGAGTAGGTACCCCATGACTGTTTGTAATTTGGCAGTCTAAGGCGTCCTTTAAGATTTTTTTGTAACCATTTTTTTTAATTGAAGTATAGTTAATTTACAGTGTTGTGTTAGTTTCAGGTGTACAGCAAAGTGATTCAGTTATATGTATGTGTGTGTGTGTATATATATATATATATATATATATTCTTTTTCAGTATCTTTTCCATCATAGGTTATCACAAGATATTGAATATAGTTCCCTGTGCTATACAGCAGGTCCTTGTTGTTTATCTATTTTATATATAGTAGAGTGTATATGTTAATCCCAAATTCCTAATTTATCTCTCCCCTCGCCCCTGCTATCCTCTTTGGTAACCATAAGTTTGTTTTCTGTGTCTGTGAGTCTATTTCTATTTTGTAAATAAGTTTACTTGTATCACTTTTTAGGTTCCACATATAACTGATATCATTTGATATTTGTCTTTCTCTGTCTGGCTTACATCAGCTAACATGATAATCTCTAGTTCCATCCATGTTGCTTCAAATGGCATTATTTTATTCTTTTTATGACTGTAATATTCTATTGTATATATACACCACAACTTTATCCATTCCTCTATTGATGGGCATTTAGGTTGCTTCCATGCTGTGGCTATTTTAAATAGTGCTGCAATGAACACTGGGGTGCATGTATATTTTTGAATTAGAGTTTTCTCCAGGTATATGTGCAGGAGTGGGATTGAAGGATCATATGGTAGTTTGGTTTTAAGTTTTTTAAGGAACCTCCACAGTGTTCTCCATAGTAGCTGCACCAATGTATATACCCTCCAACAGTGTAGGAGGGTTTCTTTTTCTCCACACCCTCTCCAGTGTTTATTCATAAACTTTTTAATGAAAAATGTACCCCATAAATATTTGCAATTTGGATGTCTAAGTAGTCCTTTTAGATTAGAAAGCAAAAAACTCACAGAGAATTTAAGTTGGGAAAGAAACAATAAGCTGCTCCCTATCTAAAAACCTGGTGTTCACTGCTGTGGTCCATTGGCTGAATGGAGCCTCAGTGATTTTCTTCTGAAAATTGACATTCGTATGGACAGCTCTGGGACACTGACACTGGGATACAAGGGAATGGAGACTTGTTGGCACTCACGCCCTTCACTTTGTAAGGTCTTGTATGAGACAATGGCTTAAATCTTCCGTAGACTGAAGGGTTAACCAGTGCCTTCCTTCCTAGTGTATCGGCTTACTCATGAGGAGTAACTCACAAGCAGACCATAAAGACAGGCCAAAAATCTTGGGTCACCAGTGTAAGGCTGTGTTAAGTAAGGAAGAATTAGAATTGAACATAAATTAACGAGGTTATGACCTAGTAAAAGCTTTCCCACAGTTAAAGCTCTTTGAAATGGCTTTTTGCTTTGCTATGTATTTTTGAAAATCAATAAAAATTAATACTAATGCTTCTGGAATGAATAAGGGGGGAGAGGCTACATTGTAATTTCTAGACATCGTGCTGAGTGTGCAGTTCTGGCAGTGAAAGGAATGACCAGAGCCCTGGTAAAGGCTGGAGCAGGGTGATGGAGAACTCTTGGTTTGGGCACAGCCAAGAACCATGGTTGTTTTAGGCCTTTCTCCAACAATCTCATAAACAACAGCGAGGTCTCTAAAAATCATTCTTGGTTTGGGTCAGATTGATGTTAAAAGAAGAGGAAACCTCTTTTTAGCAGAGATTTAGTTGTAATTGCTTTGAAAGGTGTTGTATAAATGGAATGTTAAAAGAAGGAAATTAGATGACTGGCTGGAGTGCCGTTTATTGAGGAAAGAGGAGGCCAAATCAATTCCTGCATGTTGGACCTGGCAACCATGTTTTCCTCTCCACTCTGCAGCACGTCAGAAAGTCAGATGGTCCTGAGGGTCAGGAGGAACCTAGAGTGGAAAGGGCACCTCTCCTTGCAGGACATGGAGAAATGTGCTACCACTGCTGTTTCCCAGCCAAATCAGGGGGCACTTCAGAGTCTGTACTAAGGTGGTTTTCTCCCTCTCACATCTTCTCGCCTTTCCTGCCAAATCATCAGGGTCAAAGTTCAATTCCCCTACCCCAGTCCTCTCCTAGAGTCAAGTGCGTTCTTAAAGATCCCCATAGGGCTTTGTTCACACCTGTTTGTTAAGACTCTTCACAGCCCTGCCATGGCCTCTGTCAAACCACCATGGCATTTATAACATGCACCTCTGTTTCATCCATGGTCACCATCTCTCCCATCTCTGGAATGAGAGAGCCTAGCTGGGGCCCAAACATTAAAGACGTCATATATGTATGTAGGGATGTATTTTTCACTTGTTGGTTTTGTATTTTGAGTATGTGTGGGAAATTACACCCATGCAAGCTGAGTGTTGTCTTGGCATGCAGTTGAATCTGGTTGAATATGAAAATATCTATAAGAAAAGATTACGACTTATGGAAAACTGGTTGAGAACAGTTTTAATTTGATGGTTGAAAACTGGTTGAGAACAGTTTTCATTTGAAGTAAGGCCCATGATGTTATGCAGTTTCTGTACAAGACTCAACTCTTTGACGTCTGCATAAGTTCTAGTCTTTCTGGGGAGATTGCCCAGGTATACTTGCACTTCTCTCCCAAAGGCAAAACTGAAGATGCAAAGAGCATCCAGTGCTGGCTATGCTTTGTCACTGCTGAGAATAAATCTTGGCCTTGGGGGCAAAGTCGACATTGACCTATGAATGGAATTCATTGGCATCTTCATTAGTAATTTTAATTTTACCGTGAATGTATCATACGTAAAAGAGTCACTGTATATAAACATATATACACACATATACTATTTGCTTATATATGTGCATGTTGATAAATGGCTTTAAAATAATAATAAAGCCAATTATCTGTATCCAAACCTTAAATTTATTGTATTTAAAATATTACATTTACCTCTGAAGCCTCCAGTACACCCCTTCCCAATTGTATCTTCCTTCTTATCAGAAGTAACTAAGAATCTGTATTTTATGATTTCTTTAGTATTTCCACATTGCGTGTGTATGTATAGATCCCTACTGTGAATGCATATAAATGAAACAATCCCTGATCAAATTTTAGAAATAAAATCAGACTGTATGTGATCTTCATCAACATACATTTTTCTCTCAATGTTAATATTTTGAGTCATCTATATTAGTATGTATAGCTGTAATAGATTCATTTTTAAATTATTTTATAGTGAAATTATAAATTTACATTAATCCAATTAATATTTGCTGACCTTGGATAATCCCTCATTTTCTGACAACAGTATCTTTTAAAAAAGGTATGTGTTCAATTCCTTGTTGATAGAATGAAATTGATTTTTCTACAATTAATATACTATGCTTATATTATTTTGAGTCAACCTATGAATCAAAAAACCCAGGATGATGTTTTTCTGATCAATGCCTCAATTAAAAATCAGACCTTTGCAGAACAAAACCTTATCTTTAAGGAGATTCAACAACAGTGGTGAAGATCTGATTCCTGGTGGTTGATGGTCTCTTCTGCAGCTTTGCTGAGGATCACCAAAATGGGGCATGGTTACACACACACGTACACACGCACATGTCACACTAGGAAGCACAGTGTTGTAAAATATTAGATGTTTAAAAATATATATTTATGCATTAAAATATTTTGAGCATCTACCAACTGCTGAGACACAGCTCTAGATGCGGCATGTATGATATAAACAAAAGAAGTAAGGCCCATGATGTTATAAAGCATAAATTTAGGTGCAAAAGATAGACAGGAGACAAACAAGTAAACATAATTATTTCAGAGAGTGAAGATGAAGAGAGTAAATCAGGGTAATGCAAGAGAGGGACCAAAAGATGAATGGTGAAGACTGTCTACTTCTAAAGCAGGTGGAGAATGCCTCTCCAAGTAGAAGATACTTAGACTGAGACCTAAATCATAAGAAGCAACCAGTTAGGAGACGATCCAGGGAAGAACTGTCCAGATGGTGGGCTATATTATACTAGACTGATGACTCATGCTAACTTGACCACAGCTGTTCTACATGAGAAGGTTATTATTGGATCTGCTAGGCCAGCAGAATGTTACTTCATCATACAATGGAAGTGGTACATACAGGATTGGGTCTGAGCAAATCTAGAGGACATGAGATAATTCCATGGATAGGATGCCTAACTACTTCTATTCCACCTCTCAAGTCACCTTTCTGAACAGATGCCTCTTCCTTAACCTACCTGCTGACAAAGAAAAATTGGGTCCAGTTGACAAATGAATCATCTGAAAATGGACTGCTGCCACAAAATAACCCCATTCGTGTTGGACTTGAAAGCGGTAGTAAAAGGAAATCTTTATAGGCAGCGCTCTGAACAGTATATTGCTTTGTCGTATAGAAGAAAATCAGGTGGTCCAAATGGACTCCTGACCAAGCAAGAATGGCTTGGATGGTTGAGCAAAGGAAGACAAGGAAATTGAAGGAGGTGAGTGGATCTATGGGAATGTGCACAACGTATGCAAACTATGTGTGCTTTACATTTTGATATTAAAAATGTAGTAATTATTACATTAATAGTGTCTACAGAGTGTCTACAGAGAAGTCACAAGCAGCATTTACAACACATTGCTTCCTACCTTAGCCCTAGTGCTTCTCCAAAGGGTCTGTAAATGGAGTGGTCATGGCGGCAAAGATGGAAGCTTTGTGTTGACCCAGTAACACAAACTCCTTCTCACCAAGGCTAATCTAACTATTGTCAGTGCTGAAAGCCCAAACTGCCCACTGCAGTGACCAACTCTGAAGCCTCAACATGACACTTCATGAAGACCAGGAAAACACTGGGTGGGAGGTTAATTTCATCAGACTTCATTCATCCTACAGAGGAAGTGATTCATCCTTATCAGAGATGACATGTCAATTGTAGGAACAAGAACACAGACTGTGTCTTGTTATATTAACCCTCTCAAGTTGTCCACCACTTTGAAGGCTCTCTGTCAGACTGGACTTAATGGAAGGCAGGAGCAAAGGATTAGAAAAAGTATATCGTTGGTGACCCACCCAGGTCTCTCGGCTCCACTTTTCACCTAGCTGATGCTCCAGTAACCACCTTTGCGCAGGTGTGACATGACAACCCTTAGCCTCAGCTGCACTGCCTCTTGCTTTCCTAGCTCCCTGAGCTCCTGAGATGCCCGTACCCATGCGTGCACAGCCGGGAAGTGTGAGGGAGTTAATAGCTCATAGACCATTGAGCAATGGGGGCGGGAACCACCAAGAAATGCTTTCACTCTTCTCACTGCTTCATTCCTTTTCCCTGAAATCACTCCTCAGAATTAATCATCTGGATCAGCCTTGTCTCAGTACTGCTTTCTAGGAAAGCCCAGGCAAGACAATATCTGTTATTAACCCATACGCAAATGAGGAATTTGAGGGCTTAAAAAATTAAACAACTTGCCCAAGGCCTCAAAGATAGTATAATATAGCCAAGAATTAAACTTGTATCTATTTGACACAAAAACATATTTAGCATCATCTTTAGAATCTCATGATTATTACAAAAAATATGCCTTGGAAAAATTTGCACATCATTATTTAAGAATGTTTTAATTTTTAAAAATGTATCTTAATTTCTACTACTCTTTCCATAAAAAACAAATATGTTAAAGAAATTAAATCTTGAAATTGGAATCTAATTACACTATCATAAAAAGTTCCGAATATAATAAAGACGTTAAAAATACAAGTGATGAAATCAAGAACATGTATTTTAATCAAGAAAGTTGAGTCTTATACATGCAAACTGAAGCACTTTGCTGTATACCTGAAACTAACACAACATTGTAAATCAACTATACTTCAGTAAAAAAATTAAATTAAATTAAAAAAAAGAAATGAAAATTGAGTTTGAATCTCAGTGTTTCTACTGGATTCTGGAGAAATCGTTTAGCCTTTCTAAAATTTGGTTTCCTTAGTAGAAAAATGAGCATAATACTTTTACTAGAAGACTTTATAGAGATAAATACAGCATTAATCTCATTGCCTGAAATACATTAAGTAGCCAACAGATATTTATTTTCTTTCTCCTTTGACCGAATCAATAAAAGTTTATATTTTACTCGACATTAAGAATAAACCTAAAATATATGATGCTAAAAAGGAGGTAACTGGAATCAGAAAGCAGAGAGAAAAATCAGTTGTGTAAATAAGTAATGTGTTAGTTGTATATATAATGAAATGACATTTTGTGGAGGCCTGGCCTTGGAACCCGAGGCTGGGCCGTGTCTTAACTGTGACGATTTCGTTGGCCTGAGGAGCCTAATGAGGAGATTTTTCCTGCGGTCCGTACGCTAGTGTTTATTCAACCTCCTAGAGAAGAAGATCCTCCAAAGACAATGAAACATCGACTTCTTAGATAGGAAACAGATCCGAAAAAATAGCCAAAGAAAATGCTTCAAACAAAGAAGCTTTAAAAGGAAAGAAAAAACAAGCGATGAAATCCAAAAACAAAGGAGTACATAAGATGTGAAAACTCACAAAAGACCACCTCATGTGGATTGGAAACAACGGCTGGGCTCCTCACACCCAGAACTGAGGCTCAGCTTTGCCTCTGGCTCTAGTTATGAACCCTAATGGGCATCCCTGCTGCTGTCAGCCAGGAATGGGGACCCTTGATTTAGTCTGGAGGTGGAGTTTCATGACCATCCAGGTGGCCTCGGCAAGAAATCTGTCATGTAGATGACCATCCATCACTAAACCACAGGGGCTTTAAACCTGGTGGGAGAGGTACACAGTTTATGGAAAGAGAATATATATTGAGCCAGGAAAGAAATGGCTTTATTTGTGTGTGTGTGTGTGTGTGTGTGTGTGTTTGTGTGTGTACTTGGCCCTGCCACGTGGCATGCGGGATCTTAGTTTCCTGACCAGGGATCGAACCTGTGCCCCCTGCAGTGGAAGTGCGGAGTCCTAACCACTGGACCGCCAGGGAAGTCCTGAAATTTCCTTAAATAAATCAAATGATAACATAGATAGATAGATGATAAATATACAGAAAGATTATAGTACACAGCAACATCTATGTATGTCCTAGTGTCTCAACAGAAGGTAAAAGGTTACTGAGGGCAATGGAACAGACATTGGATTACTAGTAGTTTCCAGCAGACATTGGATTACTAGTAGTTTCCAGCAGACATTGGATTACTAGTAGTTTCCAGCTGGGGTGTGTTAACTGGGATGGTTATGGCTAAGAACCAGGAGTCACACACATTGATCACTTATTCTGTGCTAGACACTTTATGTACATTGTTTCATTCAATCTGCACACAAGCCTATAATAAGATCAACTATTCCCATTATACAGATGAGTAAACTGAGGTTAGGAAAATTATAAAAGAATTACACCAAGTTCCCAACTTCGAAAGTAAGAGAACCAAGATTTCCACACGACCTGGACTCCATATCACACTGACGCCGGTGACCATTTTCATGAGGACAGGGCATCCAGTGGGTCAAAGGAGAGGAGAATCTTGGGCTGAGCAGTAATACAGACTGGGCTCAGGGTAGAGATAGGGAGCAGGGCTGACTTTGGAATGAGACTAAACAAAATGAAAACAACAGTGAGAAATCTGGAATCCAAAGAGTGCTAGGACAAGTAGCTCAGATTCCATCCTGAAATTCAAGAGTGATGGCAAAGGGGGCTTCCATACCTGCACATAAAACCTGTCCATGCCAAGGACTCTGCCACTCCAGCTAAAACCACAGGGAACTCTAGGAATCTTTTGTTTGCCTCCTGCGTTCCCAGCTGATTTGAACATCTGTCTGCAAAGCACAGCTCTAATTAGTGTAAATATGCTAGGCTGAAATTAAATAAATATCAAAACACATTTCTGCTCCTGCCACAACCTCTTCTCTCATTACCTTAGCTGGAATCATAATAGTTCAAGTGGGACAAATCCCAGTAGTTCTCTTAATTTTTTTCTGTTAGAGAAGCCAAGCAACATAATTCAGCTGCTCTACATGTCATCAGTTCCGAAGGCTTGAAGAGCAATTGCTAAAGCTGAAAAATGTTACAAAAACGCTCCTGTGATGCAAAAATTCCAGGTAACAACAAACACATCTTTGAAATGTGTATTTATATCTGGCTTTTGTTAATGTTTCATTTACGCTGAACATGCTTTAAGTGAGCACCTGTTATTTAAAAAATCATGTGTTAATGCAGTTTCTAGGATGCCAAACAAAATAAAACAAAATAATGTCAAAAATGTAATACTCTCTTATGAAATAGAAAAATCTCAAAGTTACCTAGTTCTATAGAAGGGGAGAAACTATAGGAGTCTTTTATAATATTACAAAGGCACACAATGAAAGTGACACAGATGAAGTGTGGATAAACTACTGCGTGGATTTAGAGACAGAGAGTATGTCCACTTGGAGAATGACAGAAAGAGCCTCTGGTGAGTTGAAAAGAACATTTTGTTGCCAGTAAGGATTTTGGATTAAATTCTGAGATAAGAATCATTTTGGAGGATTTTGATGAGAAGAGTGTCCATGAGTTACTACTGTGATTCATGGAGCCCAAAGTAGAGCCAAATGAATTGCTTGCCTGCCCCTACGACATGGATGTGTCATGCTTAGCTTCTCTTCCTAGCACAAATTATTCCCTAAGACTTAAATATTTTACATATTTATTCACTTGTCTACCTTCCATAATTAAAAGGTAAACTTTGTGAGAACAAAGACTTTGCTTTCCTTTATCTCCAATGTCTAGAACAATGCTTAGCACACGGGAGGTGCTTGATGAATATTTACCATTTATCAATAGTCAATTATGAGACAGAAACTTTCTTCTTTTTATTTCACACCTATATAAACATTCTGGGTTCTGACTCTTGTCCCCATGTCATAGGTGAAGAAACTGAGAGTCAGTGAGGTTATATAAATGTACCAGAGAACTTGGCCACACCTGGCTGTGTGAAGGTGGGCGTTTGGAGACGGAGATTTAGCAGAGGGTAGATTGGCTCTCAGGCAGTGAGAAGGAGAATGGGCTCCAGCTGAACTCAGAAGTTTTGTAGATGAGAAGGGACTTGTGTCCTTGGGATGTCATCACCCACAGAGGCAGTGGGTACACTCAAGTCCTCGGCAGTGGCTCTTAACCTTGTTTGCCGTTAGATTCACCAGGGCAGTTATGGTGGGGAGGAACTTTTATAAAATATTCATGCCAGACACCCTCCCCAGACATTTGAGGTAAGCAGAGGCATTAGGAGATCCTTGCAAAGATCTGCATGCCCTAGAGTGACATGAAAGCAGCAGAGTGAATTCTGAGCCTCCAGCCTGCCACAGAGTAAAGGGAGCCTTGGACTTGACATGGTTAGCGGACTGGAGTTTGGGACGTCTCAGTGCAGCTTCCGGTGGGATGTGAGGAGCCCTGGAGGCTGGACATCTCAGCAGATGCCTTCAAGGAGAGAAGACACGGGGCTGGGAGGTCTCCCCCAGGGACCCCGCAGGGCCTGCATGCAGGCTGTGAGCTCCCGGCAGGGCTGCACTCTGTGTCTGCCTCTACCTCTGAACAGGGGCTCAAAATAGAACCTACCATGAGTTAAAGAATAATGAAGTGCGTTTGCATATACCTGGAAGTGTAGGGCGAAGTCATATTTGCTGCATGTTAGCTTTCATCCTGGACTCTGAGATGTCGTAAGCATCATGTATCCACTCTGTCTTCGGTGCACACCTAGAATCATTTGAGGTCATTTGAAGGAATGGCTCTGGGTCTGCGGGAGAAGGTGCAGATGTGGGAACCTCCAGAAGTCACCTTGGATTCTGGAAACAAGTTTAATATGGTGAGATGGAGTTTGCAAGAGTGTTTTATGGTATTTTAAATTGTCTGCTTAAAGAAGGTTAGGTGGCAGAAGAAAGGAAGTGAGATGAAGTCAGCCTCTTTCCAGTTTGCTAACTGCTTTCAGGCCAAACATGGAGAGAGCAGCTCCCGCAGCCTTTCAGTTCAACCAAATTGTTCTCCCACTTCTTTTATCAAAAGTGTGGTATGCCAGGCTCTGTGTTTTTACTGTGAGGAATAACCATTCTCAAAACCAGATATTCCTCACTTAATGGACCTGAAAAATAATCGACACACTTTTGTATATACATATGTTAAAGGCAACCCTAATCGTGTCTACCTTTGCCATAGCAGGCTTTAGAAATTGTTTTACACAATGAGAAGTGAATCAAGGCTACAGTGAAATATTGCCTGTGTAGAGACTAGAATTCAAGTGGGCCCATCTCCCAGCTCAATGCTTGTTTGCATATTTTTTTTAACATCTATATTGGAGTATAATTGCTTTACATTGTTGTGTTAGTTTCTGCTGTATAACAAAGTGAAACAGCTGTACATATACATATATCCCCCTATCCCCTCCCTCTTGCATCTCCCTCCCACCCTCCCTATCCCACCCCTCTAGGTGGTCACAAAGCACCGAGCTGATCTCCCTGTGCTATGTGGCTGCTTCCCACTAGCTATCTGTTTTACATTTGGTAGTGTATATATGTCCATGCCACTCTCTCACTTCATCCCAGCTTACTCTTCCCCCTCCCCATGTCCTCAAGTCCATTCTCTACATCTGCATCTTTGTTCCTCTCTTGCCCCTAGGTTCTTCAGAGCCTTTTTTTTTTTTTCTCAGATTGAATATATGTGTGTTAGCATACTGTATTTGTTTTTCTCTTTCTGACTTACTTCACTCTGTATGACAGACCCTAGGTCCATCCACCTCACTACAAGTAACTCAATTTCGTTTCATTTTATGGCTGAGTAATACTCCATTGTATACGCGTGCCACATCTTCTTTACCCATTCATCTGTCAATGGACACTTAGGTTGCTTCCATGTCCTGGCTATTGCAAATAGTGCTGCAATGAACATTGTGGTACATGACTCTATTTGAATTATGGTTTTCTCAGGGTATATGCCCAGTAGTGGGATTGCTGGGTCATATGGTAGTTCTATTTTAAGTTTCTTAAGGAACCTCCATACTGTTCTCCATAGTGGCTGTATCAGTTTACATTCCCACCAAGAGTGCAAGAGGGTTCCCTTTTCTCCACACCCTCTCCAAAATTTATTGTTTGTAGATTTTTTGATGATGGCCATTCTAACCATTGTGAGGTGATACCTCATTGTAGTTTTGATTTGCATTTCTCTAATAATTACTGATGTTGAGCATACTTTCATGTGTTTGTTGGCAATCTGTATATCTTCTTTGGAGAAATGTCTATTTAGTCTTCTGCCCATTAGCTTCATGAGCAGCTTGTATTTTGGAGATTAATCCTTTGTCAGTTGCTTCATTTGCAAATATTTTCTCCCATTCTGAGGGTTGTCTTTTCATCTTGCTTATGGTTTCCTTTTCTGTGCAAAAGCTTTTAAGTTCCATTAGATCCCTTTTGTTTATTTTTGTTTTTATTTCCATTTCTCTAGGAGGTAGGTCAAAAAGGATCTTGCTGTGATTTATGTCATAGAGTGTTCTGCTTATGTTTTCCTCTAAGAGTTTTATAGTGTATGGCCTTACATTTAGGTCTTTAATCCATTTTGAGTTTATTTTTGTGTATGGTGTTAGGGAGTGTTCTAATGTCATTCTTTTACATGTAGCTGTCCAGTTTTCCCAGCACCACTTATTGAAGAGGCTGTCTTTTCTCCATTGTATATTCTTGTCTCCTTTATCAAAGATAAGGTGACTATATGTGCATGGGTTTACCTCTGGGTTTTCTATCCTGTTCCATGGATCTATATTTCTGTTTTTGTGCCAGCACCATACTGGCTTGATTACTGTAGCTTTGTAGTATAGTCTGAGGTCCAGGAGCCTGATTCCTCCAGCTCTGTTTTTCTTTCTCAAGATTGCTTTGGCTATTTGGGGTCTTTTGTGTTTCCATACAAATTGTGAAATTTTTTGTTCTAGTTCTGTGAAAAATGCCAGTGGTAGTTTGATAAGGATTGCACTGAACCTGTAGATTGCTTTGGGTAGTATAGTCATTTTCACAATGTTGATTCTTCCAATCCAAGAACATGGTATATCTCTCCATCTTTTGTATCATCTTTAATTTCTTTCATCAGTGTCTTACAGTTTTCTGCATACAAGTCTTTTGTCTCCTTAGGTTGGTTCATTCCTAGCTATTTTATTCCTTTTGTTGCAGTGGTAAATGGGAGTGTTTCCTTAATTTCTCTTTCAGATTTTTCATCATTAGTGTATAGGAATGCAAGAGATTTATTTCTGTGTATTAATTTTGTATCCCACTACTTTAATAACTTCACTGATTAGCTCTAGTAGTTTTCTGGTATCATCTTTAGGATTCTCTATGTATAGTATCATGTCATCTGCAAACAGTGACAGTTTTACTTCTTTTCTAATTTGGATTCCTTTTATTTCTTTTTTGTCTCTGATTGCTGTGGCTAAAGCTATGCTGAATAAAAGTTGTGAGAGTGGGCAACTTTGTCTTGATCCTAATCTTAGAGGAAATGGTTTCAGTTTTTCACCATTGAGAATGATGCTGGCTGTGGGTTTGTCATATATGGCCTTTATTATGTTGAGGTAAGTTCTGTCTATGCCTACTTTCTGGATATTTTTTACCATAAATTGGTGTTGAATTTTGTCAAAAGCTTTTTCTGCATCTATTGAGATGATCATATGGATTTTATCCTTCAGTTTGTTAATATGGTGTATCACATTGATTGATCTGCATATATTGAAGAATCCTTGCATTCCTGGGATAAACCCCTCTTGATAATGATGTGTGATCCTTTTAATGTGCTGCTGGATTCTGTTTGCTAGTATTTTTTGAGGATTTTTGCATCTATGTTCATCATTGATATTGGCCTGTAGTTTTCTTTTTTTGTGACATCTTTGTCTGGTTTTGGTATCAGGGTGATGGTAGCCTCGTAGAATGAGTTTGGGGGTGTGTCTCCCTCTGCTATATTTTAGAAGAGTTTGAGAAGAATAGGTATTAGCTCTTCTCTAAATGTTTGATAGAATTCACCTGTGAAGCTATCTGGTCCTGTGCTTTTGTTTGTTGGAAGATTTTTAATTACATTCTCAATTTCAGTGCTTCTGATTGGTCTGTTTATATTTTCTATTTCTTCCTGATTCAGTCTCGGAAGGTTGTGCTTTTCTAAGAATTTGTCCATTTCTTCCAGGTTGTCCATTTTATTGACATATAATTGCTTGTAGTAATCTCTCATGGTCCTTTGTATTTCTGCAGTGTAAGTTGGTACTTTTCCTTTTCATTTCTAATTCTGTTGATTTGAGTCTTCTGCATTTTTTCATTGATGAGTCTGGTTAATGGTTTATCGATTTTGTTTACCTTCTCAAAGAACCAGCTTTTAGTTTTATTGATCTTTTCCATTGTGTCCTTCATTTCTTTTTCATTTATATCTGATCTGATTTTTATGATTTCTTTCCTACTGCTAACTTTGGCTTGCTTTTTGTTGTTGTTGTTCTTCTTTCTCTAATTGCTTTAGGTGTAAGGTTAGGTTGTTTATTTGAGATTTTTCTTGTTTCTTAAGGTAGGATTGTATTGCTGTAAACTTCCCTGTTAGAACTGCTTTTGCTGCATCCTGTAGGTTTTGGGCCATCGTGTTTTCATTGTCATTTGTTTCTAGGTATTTTTTGATTTCCTCTTTGATTTCTTCAGTATTCTCTTGGTTATTTAGTAGCGTATTGTTTAGACTCCAAGTGTTTGTATTTTTTACAGTTTTTTTTTTCCATGTAATTGATATCTAGTCTCATAGCATTGTGGTCGGAAAACATACTTGATACGATTTCAATTTTCTTAAATTTACCAAGGCTTGATTTGTGACCCAAGATATGATTTATCCTGGAGAATGTTCCATGAGCACTTGAGAAGAAAGAGTATTCTGTTATTTTTGGATGGAATGTCCTATAAATATCAATTAAGTTCTTCTTGTTTAATGTATCATTTAAAGCTTGTGTTTCCTTATTTATTTTCATTTTGAATGATCTGTCCATTGATAAAAGTGGGGTGTTAAAGTCCCCTAGTATTATTGTGTTACTGTCGATTTCCCCTTTTATGGCTGTTAGCATTTGCCTTATATATTGAGGTGCTCCTATGTTGGGTGCATAAATATTTACAATTGTTATGTATTCTTCTTGGATTAATCCCTTGATCATTATGTAGTATCCTCTTTGTCTCTTGTATTAGTCTTTATTTTAAAGTTTAGTTTGTCTGATATGAGTATTGCTACTCCAGCTTTCTTTTGATTTCCATTTGCATGGAATATCTTTTTCCATCCCCTCACTTTCAGTCTGTATCTCTAGGTCTGAAGTGGGTCTCTTGTAGACAGCATATATACGGGTCTTGTTTTTGTGTCCATTCAGCCAGTCTATGTCTTTTGGTTGGAGCATTTACTCCATTTACATTTATGGTAATTATCGATATGTATGTTCCTATTCCCATTTTCTTAAATGTTTTGGGTTTGTTATCGTAGGTCTTTTCCTTCTCTTGTGTTTCCTGCCTAGAGAAGTTCCTTTAGCATTTGTTGTAAAGCTGGTTTGGTGGTGCTGAATTCTCTTAGCTTTTGCTTGTCTATAAAGGTTTTAATTTCTCCGTCGAATCTGAATGAGATCCTTGCTGGGTAGAGTAATTTGGTTGTACGTTTTTCCCTTTCATCACTTTAAATATGTCCTGCCTCTCCCTTCTGGCTTGCAGAGTTCCTGCTGAAAGATCAGCTGTTAACCTTATGGGGATTCCCTTATGTGTTATTTGTTGCTTTTCCCTTGCTGCTTGTAAGATTTTTTCTTTGTATTTAATTTTTGATAGTTTGATTAATATGTGTCTTTGTGTTTCTCCTTGGATTTATCCAGTATGGGACTCTCTGCATTTCCTGGACTTGATTGACTATTTCCTTTCCCATATTAGGGAAGTTTTCAACTATAATCTCTTCAAATATTTTCTCAGTCTCTTTCTTTTTCTCTTCTTCTTCTGGGACCCCTATAATTTGAATGTTGGTGCGTTTAATGTTGTCCCAGAAGTCTCTGAGACTGTCCTCAATTCTTTTCATTCTTTTCTCTTTATTCTGCTCTGTGGTAGTTATTTCCACTATTTTATCTTCCAGGTCACTTATCCGTTCTTCTGCCTCAGTTATTCTGCTATTGATTCCTTACAGAGGGTTTTTAATTTCATTTACTGTGTTGTTCATCATTGTTTATTTGCTCTTTAGTTCTTCTAGGTCCTTGTTAAACGTTTCTTTTATTTTCTCCAATCTATTTCCAAGATTTTGGATCATCTTTACTATCATTACTCTGAATTCTTTTTCAGGTAGACTGCTTATTTCCTCTTCATTTGTTTGGTCTGGTTGGTTTTTTACCTTGCCCCTTCATCTGCTGTGTATTTCTCTGTCTTCTCATTTTGCTTAAGTTACTGTGTTTGGGGTCTCCTTTTCTCAGGCTGCAGGTTCGTAGTTTCCGTTGTTTTTGGTGTCTGCCCCCAGTGGGTAAGGTTGGTTTAGTGGGTTGTGTAGGCTTCCTGGTGGAGGGGACTGGTGCCTGTGTTCTGGTGGATGAGGCTGGATCTTGTCTTTCTGGTGGGCAGGACCACGTCTGGTGGTGTGTTTTGGGGTATCTGTGACCTTATTATGATTTTAGGCAGCCTCTCTGCTAATGGGTGTGGTTGTGTTCCTGTCTTGCTAGTTGTTTGACCTGGGGTGTCCTGCACTGGAGCTTGCTTGTTGTTGAGTGGAGCTGCATCTCAGTGTTTATATGGAGATCTCTGGAAGAGCTCTCGCCGACTGATATTACATACGGCTGGGAGGTCTCTGGCGGTCTAATGTCCTGACCTCTGCTCTCCCACCTCAGAGGCTCAGGCCTGACACCCAGCCGGAGCACCAAGACCCTGTCAGCCACACGGCTCAGAAGAAGAGGGAGAAAGAAAGAAAGAAAGAAAAATTAAAATAAAATAAGGTTATTAAATAAGGTTATTAAAATAAAAAATTTAAAAAATATATTATTAAAATAAAAAAAATTAAAAAGTAATTTAAAAAAAAAGAAGAGAGCAACCAAACCAATAAACAAATCCATCAATGATATCAAGTGCTAAAAACTATACTAAGATAAACATAAAAATCAGAAACTGGTCTGTTGCAGACAGCAAACCCGAAGTCTATAGTTGCTCCCAAAGTCCACCGCCTCAATTTTGGGATGATTCGTTGTCTATTCAGGTATTTCACAGATGCAGGGTACATCAAGTTGATTGTGGAGATTTAATCTGCTGCTCCTGAGGCTGCTGGGAGAGATTTCCCTTTCTCTTCTTTGTTCGCACAGCTCCCGGGGTTCAGCTTTGGATTTGGACCCGCCTCTGCGTGTAGGTCGCCTGAGGGCGTCTGTTCCCCGCCCAGACAGGACGGGGTTAAAGGAGCAGCTGATTCGGGGACTCTGGCTCACTCAGGCCGGGGGGAGGGAGCGGTACGGAGGAGGCGGGGCGAGCCTGCGGCGGCAGAGGCGTCGTGACGTTGCAGCAGCCCGAGGCGCGCCGTGCGTTCTCCCGGGGAAGTTGTCCCCGGATCACGGGAGCCTGGCAGTGGCGGGCTGCACCGGCTCCCGGGAGGGGCGGTGTGGAGAGTGACCTGTGCTCGCACACAGGCTTCTTGGTGGCGGCAGCAGCGGCCTTAGCGTCTCATGCCCGTCTCTGGGGTCCGCGCTGATCGCCGCGGCTCGCGCCCGTCTCTGGAGCTCGTTTAGGCGGCGCTCTGAATCCCCTCTCCTCGCGCACCATGAAACAAAGAGGTAAGAAAAAGTCTCTGCCTCTTCGGCAGCTGCAGACCTTTTGCCGGACTCCCTCCCGGCTAGCTGTGGTGCACTAGCCCCCTTCAGGCTGTGTTCACACCGCCAACCCCAGTCCTCTCCCTGCGATCCGACCGAAGCCCGAGCCTCAGCTCCCAGCCCCCGCCCGCCCCGGCGGGTGAGCAGACAAGCCTCTCGGGCTGGTGAGTGCTGCTCGGCACCGCTCCTCTGTGCGGGAATCTCTCCGCTTTGCCCTCCGCACCCCTGTGGCTGCGCTCTCCTCCGTGGCTCCGAAGCTTCCCCCTCCGCCACCTGCAGTATCCGCCCGCGAAGGGCCTTCCTAGTGTGTGGAAACCTTTCCTCCTTCACGGCTCCCTCACACTGGTGCAGGTCCCGTCCCTATTCTTTTTCCTCTGTTTTTCCTGTTTTCTTTTGCCCTACCCAGGGACGTGGGGAGTTTCTTGCCTTTTGGGAGGTCTGAGGTCTTCTGCCAGCATTCAGTAGGTGTTCCGTAGGAGTTGTTCCACATGTAGACGTAATTTCGATGTATCTTTGGGGAGGAAGGTAATCTCCACGTCTTACTCCTCTGCCATCTTGAAGGTCCCCCTCTTGTTTGCTTATTTTTTCATCTCATCGTTTCCTGCCCTGATTTCCTGGCTTGTATCTCATTTTTGCAAGTAATTTTTAAAGATAGAAGTGTTTGCAAGACATTTTAGAGGAAAGTCAGTTTTCAAGCCCACTAACACGAAAACATTCCTAGTGTAGATTCTGCTTTTGAACAAAAGTGAGTGGTGTGCTTGCCTTTCTGGTTGTGGGGTTCAAGCTATGCCATGGAAGCTCCTTATTCCTACTCCGAATTTGCTAGAAATCCCTGGGGTTGTGGCCCAGGGTGGGCTGGGATGTAGTAGGACCAGTCCCTCTGTACCCTGAGGGCTGTATCTGCAGAGCCAGGAAGAGTAGCTTCTGCTGTCAGAGCTGATTCAAAGGAGAACCATGATGAGGAGATAAAAGGGGAGACCTCCCTGAAACCCATCCGCATAGAACCAACATAAGCTGGACACCCGACCCAACACTCAGGCTATCAGTCAGACCTGGGCTGCACTTGACCCTGGTCAAGGTTGACCTTACAGTTTCCCTTAGAGGGGCAGGCTTATTCCCTTCCTATAAGTGAGTCCCCTTGACCCTTTGCAGATACGGCCTCAGCAAAGATGCTCTTGGATATTCACCAGCGTAATATGTGCAAACACACACAGTGCAGGAGGGACCTTTTCTGGGCAGCCAGTGTGAAAATACTGCTGGTGGGGGCGGGGAGGGTGCTCTACTTTAAGAACTTGGTAAAGATGAAGTTTGAGGTTTGCAGAGATCCATGCCCATAAGATGAGTGGCCTTCAGGAAGCTCATGCTGATGGAGACATAAGGTCATGGCTTAATCTCCCCAGTTTGGTGGTTAATGTAACAGGGGCCATTCTGAACTGGGGGAGAATTCATAAATCTTGATGGTGAGCAAAACAGGAACACAGCCATGGATAAAGCATAATCATAACAGTACTGCAAAAGAATCAGAAGAAAATTATGAAATCATATCCGAAGTCATTGCTGAGTGTTGGTGAAATGACAATTTCCTTCTATTTCACTATTTTGGGGGATTTCTGAATTTTATATACTAAATACGAGTCGTTTGGTCACTGAACTTTTGGTCTCCTCTATGATATAGTTTATTTGTTTTATTCTTTTAATTATCAAGAGTTTGTAGTCATTTTTTTTATTGGAGTATGGTTGATTTACAATATTCTGTTAGTTTCAAGTATACAGCAAAGTGATTCAGTTATACATAACATATAAATGTATATATCTATATTCTTTCTTAGTATTCTTTTCCATTATACTTTATTACAAGATAGTGAATACAGTTCTCTGTGCTATACAGTAGGACCTTGTTGTTTATCTATTTTATATATGGTAGTGTGCATCTGTTAATCCCATACTCCTAATTTATCCCTTCCCCCATTTCCTCTTTGGTGACCATAGGTTTGTTTTCTATGTCTGTGTTTGTTTCTGTTTATAAATTAGTTCATTTTTACTAATGTTTAGATTCCACAGATAAGTAATATCATATATTTGTCTTTCTCTGTGATTAACTTCACTTAGTATGATAATTTTTAGGTTCAGCCACGATTTTACAGTCATTTAAAAAATTGTGTTTGCATTTATATGTATTTTATTGCGTCACAGTTCAGAAATGTGACCAGTGCACTTTCTAATTTCTGATATTTATAGAATTTGGCTAATGTAGGACAATTAGAAAAATGTTCCATAAATATCTGAAACAAAAATACCAGATACTACCTTATGCTGCAGGTGGTGGTATATTTGTATTAAATCAACCTTATTAATAAAATCATTTATACCCTCTTGTATTGGCAGACACATCAGCTAGCTTGTTTGTATTGGGAATGGTGATCAATGGTTCATCTTACATCAGTTAAATGGAAGTGAGCTAAGAGAATACATACCATGGCAAAATAAATTCACAGAAAAACCATCGTAAATTTGAATATACCTATCTCACTTTTTTTTCTGCATAATCCCACCACTCTTTGGATTTTGGATATTTTCTTTCAGGTTTCTTTGTATGCAAAGCGATATTTTGGACGCCATTTTTTTACTACTAGAGCAGTTTTAGGTTCATTA
Source organism: Eubalaena glacialis (assembly GCF_028564815.1). Lineage (NCBI taxonomy): Eukaryota > Metazoa > Chordata > Mammalia > Artiodactyla > Balaenidae > Eubalaena > Eubalaena glacialis. The sequence goes on along the minus strand of NC_083729.1, from coordinate 4,122,638 downwards.
AAACTGCTCCCACCCTGCCACACACACAGCCCTCCCCCACCAGATGGTACATTCATTACAACTGATGAACATACATCAGCACATCATATTCTCTCAAAGTCTATATGAGGGTTTACTCTTGGTGTTATATATTCTTAGGGTTTGGAAAAATGTATAGTGACATGTATTCACCAATATAGTGTCATACAGAATATTTTAATTGCCGTTAAAGTCCTATTCATATCCATCCCTCCGACCCCTGGCAGTGACTGATCTTTTTATTGTCTCCATAGCTTTGCCTTTTTCAGAATATTATAAACTTGGAATCATTACAGTTTGTAGCCTGGTTGGCTTCATTCACTTAGTAAGATGCATTTAAACTTCCTCTATGTCTTTCCATGGCTTTATGACTCCCCATCTTTGCAAGTATTTGGTATTGTCAGTATTCAAGATTTTGGTCATTCTAATAGGTGTGTAATGGTAACTTGTTTTCATTTACATTTTTCTGATGATGCATGATGTGGAGTATTGTTTCATACATTTATTTGCCTTGTGTATATTTTCTTTGGTGAGGTGTCTGTTAAAGTTTATAGCCCATTTTTAAATCAAGTTGTTTGTTTTCTTATTGTTGAGTTTAAATAGTTCTCCTTTCACTTTTGGCATATCAATTAAGCGTTGCTTTCTCTTCCCAAACCACTGTTCACCATTCCCAACATAAACACATTGTACTACGCCCATAACCAATTGAGCATTGGTGGCCAGTAGACTGTTTCTACTGGACTCACATATATGCACTGTCCGTCTGAAGTGTATGCTGATCAAAAGTCATATTTGTTTGTTGTATTTGTTTTCAGTACTATCATAATCATATAGTTGAATTAAATACTATGTACATTAATGATTTGTAAGCATGAAAAGAGAGCTTTCGTAACTATGAATTTAGCATTAGAATACTAAGCACAATTGTCTAAAAAAAAATACTGAATTAAGTGTGACAAAGCTTGGGGAAAAGCCAAAGCTTGGGAAAAATCAGAAAATTCTGGAAAGATATAGATTTTCTCAAAAGGATATCACAGATTTTGCTTTGTTAAAGGAAAACCAACTGAAAGCTGTAAAAGTTACATTCTATTAAAGTATTGTCAAGAGAATAATTACCCTTCCCATCATTTTTTTCTTCTATGCTTAGTTTTTAATTATTGCTCTTAATAGAATAATGTGAAATAATTATTTTATATTATATAACTCCTATTTCAAGAATTCTGCTACCATCCATCTTTTAATCACAATAGTAATAATAAAGTGAGAGTTCCATGTTTACTTTCATGTTAGTTTTGCAATATGTGTGTGGGTTTAGTTTTACCTCATCTCTTGAATGCTCAGCATGTCTTTAAGAGTGGTAAGTTTGACTTTCAATCTCTCTAATGGAACAATGGAGAATCTCTCATTCCACAGAGAGAAACGATGCACTAAAAAATAGAATGGCAATCAGCACAATGCTGCCAGGTGAAAAATCTCCTCTACCTCTCAGATCTGTAATTCTTCAGTGAATCTGCCCAACAGGGTACAGAAGTGAGAAGTGAGCTTTCTATCAATGTTAGCTTCCTTTTCTTTCTCTTGTTCTTGAGTCTTGTTATGCAGGCAAGCAGGCTCTCTGTATTTTATGGAGGAGACAAGTAAAGACAAGCCTAGACTCCTGAGATGCTAATACATACTATGACCACTTGCTAAAGCAAATGCTTAAAATAGTATAAGATGACAGAAAAAATAAAACATATTTACATAACAATGTCAGGATTTTCTCTTAAGGTGACCTATGAGGTTAAAAGCCTTTCTATTCAAGATTAGATCAAAGTTGTTTGAAATGGAGATCGATAGCCCAGAGGGAAATAGAAGGGAAAAAAGAGAGACATTGGACATGGGATGAGAAAGGATAACAGAGAGAGAGAAAGAGAAATCCAAAGAAAAGAGGGAGGAGGAAAAACGAAGCCTTGAGATGCTTAATTTGTTTTTCCTACTGGGATCCATTATACAGGTGGCTGGTCAGTATGATGGTATTTAGGGGGCCTGTCCGTGTTGTGCTGGTGTCTTTAAGATGTGAAATTAATTCATAACCTTTGAGATCACCTACTGTAGACCCTGCTCTGTGCCGGACATCGTGGGGAACACTTAGGAATGTGTGGACGCAAAGGCAGCCTTACTCCAGAAAGTCACTGGAGAAAAATCTGAAAACAGTCTTATCGTAGACAGTTATCATAGAAGTTAGGACTCTGGGACAATGTTAACATCCACATACACCTTTTCAAGAAATAACAACAAATATTGGATGAACTACAACGGCGTGTCTATGCCTATTTTATGCAAAGCCCCATTTGCTGATATAAAACCTGTGGAAACTATAGTTCTTGCCCTCAGGAAAACTTAGTAAATGCTTATTGAATAAATGAATGAATTGACATTTCGTGCTTTTTGACCCACAAATAAATATTAGACCATGAGTTCCATGAGGCAGAGTGCTTGTCTCTCTTGCCTTATTTCCAGTGTCCTCGGGTACTTGAAGACTGGTATTCTAGCTCAAAAGGTAGAAACAATTATGTGTTCCCATTTCTCTAAACGTATGGGTCTTTAACTCAGAGATATGAATATACTCACCAGGTATGAATAAAACAAAAGCACCATTTTTAATACATCTTTTTGGTCCTCATTGGACTTAGTATGAGAAGAAAATAGAAGATCTCTAGCTCAAAGAGGGAAACAGTAGTAAATTCTTCCCCTTTCTGATAAGATTTAGTGCAGATTTTAGCAGAGAGAGAGAGAGGAGAGGCATTATTTCTGAGAATCTGGGTTTTTCACATCCAGAGAAACAGCAGTTCTGTTGTCAGATCTTAACAGACCAACAGGAATTACGCGCACAAGAGAGCGTACTCTAACCTCAAGATATCCAGGAGAAACAGTGACAGGGCTCTTTCCTCGGGGCTGAACCGGCTATGACCATGGCTCTTAGCTCCAGTGGCCGAGAGTTCAGAGGCTGGCATCCTGCATGAATAGGTAACTTAGGAGTTCTTTAAAGTTAGGCCACTAAAAGTCTCTGTTCCTACGTTGTAACCGCCTCTTCTCTGTCTGGGGTCAAATGGCTTCATATAAGCAGACGCATCAGCCCTTTTTTAGTCTGAAAACTACTGGAGTTGACAAATTTAGGGGGACAGTCCTGAGCAGGGCTTTTTAAACTTGGGTCCCGTGTGAATCACCTCGGAGACTTTTTAAAAAATACAAATACCTAGTCTCTTTTCTAACCAACTGAATCAGAATATGTGGGGCTGGGCCCTGCGGGAGCCCCAGCATTTGAAAAATCTCTCTGGGTAATTGTTACTTGGCCCAAGTATGAGAAGCACCAGCTATCAACTTTTCAACTTTGCTACTTAAGTGAGGTACAGAAGTGAATAACTTTGACATCTCCTAGAAGCTTATTAGAAATACATAGTCTCAGGAGTCATGTTGGACCATTCTGGAACCCAGAATCTGCATTTTAATTTAATTCTCAGGTATTGAAAATGTATGTTAATATCTGAGACTAAGGGATTACATTCTTAAAAAATGGCATAGACAAAAGAGTTCAGCACCCAAAGAGGAATTCCTGAGCCCCTTACCAATACATTAGCAATAGGTATCAATTAGGTATTTGTTGAATGAATGGATGAAGCAAAATATTTTAAAAAATGTGAAAGAATGCCAGGGAGAAAATGTCATGCTAAGTTTCACCACGCACATATGTCTGCAGATGGCAGAGCCCCCAGACTGGAGAGATGGATGACCTCCTTATTCAAAGAGCCTGTATCAATTCAGTTATCGGCATCCAAATTTCCACAAGATAGATGGTTTGGAAGAAAGGTCACTATGTCTGAAGTCATCACGAGGAGAAAAGCAAAACTCTTGCTCTGGCTGCCAGTTGACTTATTTTTTGTTTTGCTTTCAAATTCCTGGCCAGAGCCTCTGGTTCCTCTACGAAGGTGCCATCGCTGAGCTCAGCAGGTTGTGTGGTTCCCCTTGGAGTTCCTCTTCCAAGCTGTCATCTCTCTTTCTCTCTCTGCTTGTATACGGTTGAGGTTCCAACGTGACCTGGCCCCTCAGCCCCTCAAGCTCCAGGCTGCCCTGCCTGCTCCTGTCCTGGCAGACCACCTCAGGCTACTTCACAAGATATGGAGAGCCACGTAGGACCGTCTTCCCACAGCCATCTCCCGAAGCTAGTAAACAGCTGACTATTCTGGCTGTGGATCTTCCTCTGCGGCTCAGCTACCAGATACACTCAGCCGTACGTGATAGCTTCTCTCCTCTAATCTGCGGTCTCTCCTCCAGGCCTGGCGTGGCTCCAGTAAAAGAAAAACGTGTCACTAGAATAATACCTTCACAAGACAAGTGCCAAGGTGACTTACTTTCACACCTCAGGGTCAGTGGCTGATGGAATTCAGTGCCGATGGGATTTCCACAGACAGGAAACAAGGGTGTGATGAGAATGGAGCAGGGTGTCCCATAGAAGACAGGACTTCTGGGGGCCCAGAGGGAGGAAAGACATGTGATGCTGGAAGGAGATGCTCCCAGGTCTGTGAATGTCACCCAGGATGTTCCACAGACTGCATCTTTGTTTGCAAACGTGAAATCACTGGAGGTCTCTGGCCCTGAGTGAAGGGTGAGCACAGCAGCCAACCAAAGGTTTTTTAATGAATAAATATCCTTTCAAGCATTTCATTTTGGGTTTACATTTGTTATTTTTAATTCGAAACCATGCTTTCCAAATGTCAGGTAAATAACATAATTTTAACCTCTCCATGCCATTTTTAAGTGTTTACCATGTGCTTTTTTTATGGGCAAAATAGCCAGAGCCTGAGTTCTTGCCCTGGGGGACTTAGTCATTGTTAACTTCTAGGTCGGCATGGTTTTTTTTGTCCTCTTTTTAAAAATTTTATTGAAGTATAGTTGATTTACGACGTTGTGTTAATTTCTTCTGTACAGCAAAGTGATTCAGTTATACATATATACATTCTTTTTCAGACTCTTTTCCATTATGGTTTATCACAGGATACCTAATATAGCTCCCTGTGCTATACAATATGACACAGATCGACCTATCTAGGTTGTCATGTTTTTAATCACAGGAAGAAACCCTGGCATAAAAGAAGGTTTCCGACTTTCAGAGTACCGATGTCCTCTGACTGAAGTCTAAAAATGAGTTTTCTGCCTGCACTCAAAGTTGCCTGAAAAACTTTTTAAAATCTTGAGGCTTTTAAAATCAATACTTTACTGGCAGATCACCCCAGAGTGTGAGATGTTGGTATTTAGAAGGAGGCACCAATGCTAAGCAGAGGAAAACATTGTGGAATTGCAGTTTAATAAGGAGAAACAGTGTGTCTCTCAGAGAATCACACCTTCTCTTACCGCTTGGGATATGATGTTGGGCACGTATGATATTATGTGAGAAAAGGAAGTAATTAACAAAAACGGACACAATCTCTGGTTTTTCACATTCTCTGCAGAAGGAAAGAAGTTAAAGATGGGCCGATTTGCGAAGCAGTGCTGCTCTGAGCATCTGCAGAAATAAATGGTTCGTCTGACTCAGTGTGCACAGAGGAAGGGTCAGCTCCCATGACATCCTTCTCGAAAAGAGGGATAGAAAGGCAGGCTTAGAAATTTATAGTTTTATTAGAGTTAGACCATCACACTGGCACTCTCGTTTAAGTCCCCTTTTACAGTGCATACATAATTCATATGTACATATAGTATGTGCACACACAGACACCCATATATAGTTTCCTCATTTTTAAAAACCTACATACACACACAAGTAAATCACACATCCCAACAATAAGACTAAAGTCATATGCTTTGTTTATGGGGGAAATTTCAAAGTGAATAACAAATTTTTTTTTTTGCCTTATAGCCTGTTTGACAGTATAACTGATTGGATTCATTGCAAATGTGCAGCCTGACCTTTCTGATTCTGGTATTTGGAAGAGGCATTAGACTTACTCCATTGCCTTGTGGATTTGTTTTATGTGGTTACCTTTTTGGGAACATAATTTGTCCTTTAGTACATAAGCTAACCTGTGTTTTATTATTCTATGTTATAATGGCTTTCCACTGTGTTTATTTGTTAAACACTCTGAATCACTGCAATTGTTTTTACCCTAAAGTATTTTAAATGCCTTCTTGTTATAGTGGGATCATTCACCCATCTTTTCAACAAATATTTGTCAAACAGGCACCAGGGGCAAGGCGAACTGCTAGCTATAGTTTATACTAATCAAACTTACAGCAAGTAAGTTCTGTCCTCAGGAATCTGAACAGTATCCAGAAGAAATCGTCCATATAAACAAAGCACTGTGATACCAGGTAAAAGCTGAGGTAGACATGGACAGTCAGGTCCTGTGCACGTGGAGAAAAGGAAACTCATGCTGACAGATGAAACCACAGCGGGCTTCCCAGAGGAGGGGTGCTGGGGCTGCTGTTAGCAGGACTGGGGCACGCAGAGAGGGGAGGAGAGGCAGGGGAACCTCGTTAGCTTCGCTTGTCATCAGCGTATGCCCTGTTTCTCGACTCAGATCCCTCACCTTTGAGAGGCTCCACGGCTCAGTGGTTAAGCTCACCAAGGCTAGAAACAGAGCCTTCGGCTTAAATCCTGCCCCTCCCACTTCCTGGATGGGTGACCTTGAGCAAAGTCTTTAACCTCTCCGTGTCTCAGCTTCCCTGTCTGCAAGTTGAGGATGCTAGAAGTATCGCCTGCCGCGTCTGGTGATTGTGAGCTCAAGGTGTTCATCCTCATAAAGCAATTGGAGCAGCGCTTGGTCCACAGAACGCCAATAAAACTGTCAATTCTTTTTGCAAGATATTAGTAGATTTTCAAACATTCTGGTTAATAGGCTTTCTGCTTTTCTCTCCTTTGTCCTGAAGATAAGTTTTAGCCTCTGCCAGAGCATCAGATATTGCTCTAGAACCTGGAGATGCATGGGTGACCTCGGGCCCCAAACCTCCAGTTGCTTGCGGTCTGACGAGACATAGCACTTCCCAGTTGGTCCGTATTCAGGATGGAAAATGAACACATTATGAGAATGTAACTCTGTGGAAAAACAAATAAGAGAGAAGGGATGAAAGAAGAAAAGTTTCATAAGGGATGTAACAATAGATGTTGACTTTGAAGTATAAGTAAGAATTTACCAGACAGATAAGACACAGAGGGACAGATTCCAGACCGAGGGAAAAAAATACAGCTAAAGACAGAGGCGTTAGTTAGCCCGTCTGCTTTTTCAGGCAACGCAGGTTGATTAGAAGACCGTGGAGAATACATGTGGTCTTGAGGCTGGAGAGAAGCGTGGGGACAGTGTGCAGAGGGGCTGGCTTCTGATGGATTGTGAACGACACAGAGAGGCAGAATAAAGGGAAGATTTGCCAGTAATCCATAACTCTTTTGCTGAAGGTTCTGGTAAACCCAGGGAATAAAACTTAGTTTAAAGTGTCAGATGATAGATCTGGGCTAGATTATTCAGATAATTGGTGTTAAACTTATTTTTTGCATACACGTAGCTCAGATATTGCTTCTTGCTTATCTCCTCCAAATCACAGAAGATTCAGTGGAAAGACGCTTGGGATTAATGTGGTTGAAGAGCAGATACTTAGAATAAAATAATTGTGACACTCATACCAAAAATAAGTGACAATTTAGAAAAACAGAAGAGCTACACAAAGATGTGTTACTTTATTAACATTCTCCTTTCAAAAAAAATTAGAACTCCACACCATTAGAAATCTCTTTTTAAATACAAATCATAATCACGCAATATTTTCAGAAGTGCACTTTCTATCACACAGAAATTCCCGCTTTCTCTGACCTCATTTAATTCTGTCATTACTCTTTTTGATATTTAAAAACTTTAATTTAGTGGATAATGAATACTTACCTGTATGTTGTGTGCACTCCTTTCACAACAACCCATGAGAAAAGTACTAAATACCAACTTTTTTTTCTGTTGAAAACACTGAAGTTCAGAAAAGATACATGATTTCCTGAAGAGCAAGTGGCTGTTAAGTGGATGACTCATATTTCAATCTGGATACATATTGTATGCTCGACCACACTGCTTGCATTTGCCCACAATGTTCCCTGGTCTTATGCCTGTATCATGGGCGAACATCTCACCTGCTGTGTTGGTTGGCTAGTGCTGCTGTAATAAAGTACCACAAACTGGGTGTCTTAGAACAACTGAAATTGATTGTCTCAAAGTTCTGGAGCCTCAGAGTTCAAGATCAAAGTGCCATCAGAATTGGTTCCTTCTGAGGCTGTGAGGGAGACTCTATTCTGAGCCTCTCTCCTAGCTTCTGGTGAATTACTGGCAATCATTGGTGTTCCTTGGCTTTTAGAAGCATCACCCCAATCTCTGCCTCCGTGTTCACATGGCATTCTCTGTGTGTGTGTGTGTGTCCAAATTCACCTTTTTTGTAAGGACACAGTCATATTGGACTAGGCCCACCCTGATGACATTATCTTAACTAGTAATATCTATAATGATCTTATTTCCAAATAAGGCCACCTTCTGAGGTATGGGGGGCTAAGACTTCAACATATGAATTTTAGGAGGGACACAATTCAATCCATAAAACTTCTCAAATTCAAAAGGCCACAGAGATGAAGAACTTTGTCTCGTTATTGTACATGTTCCTACAATGTTGAGTCTTGGAAAAAGCCAGGTACATGGAGGTCAATTGAGCAAAACCACTTCACCTTAGAAGCTGGCATTTAGCATTAGACTTGAATGGTCCCTATAGTGGGGCAGAGTTACTTGTGAGTTGATGGGTGTGCATTAAACTCAACTATAGCTTATGTAACAAAATCTACCTCTAAAGTGAGGAACATCATGCAAAGATTATGATACAGTTCCAATACTCGTTCAGCATCCTGGCCATCCTGCAGGAAGATGAACCAGACTATCGGACAGCTAAGAGAAAAGGCAGGTGGGAAGACCCAAGCTACAGTGGGAGAGGCCAGCTGTGAGCACCAGGGAAGGGGCTGCAAGGAAGTAGAAGACCCTGCAGTCCACTGCACAGACCACAGGCATGAAGAGTCTCGGGAAGACAGGGCAGCTATCAGGATGTGGGCCAGAAGTCCAAAATCCAAACACGAGCACTTGGTTCCAAACAGACTCAGCAAGAGGGCTAACTGTTGTGTTTATAGCTCTGGCAGAGTTAAACCCCCTTCTCACTAAGAGATCCCAAGGGGATGATGTAACAACAGCTGGGAGTGAGAGTTAGTGAAGCCCATGGAGGTGTAAGAGTTCACACCAACAAGGCATAGGAAGTGGATGAATCCAGAGGTACAGTGTAGACACACCAAAAATACCTGAATTAACAAATGAACTGAGATTTCCTTTTTGTATAATGTTAATTGCATTTTTATTTTTTATGCTTCCAACCACAGTATCCTGTCTTTTTTTTCTTTACAATTGAAGTATAGTTGATTTGCAATATTGTGTTAGTTTCAGGTATACAGCAAAGTGATTTGGTTATACATACATATATATGTATATCTATATATATGTATATCTATATATATGTATATCTATATTCTTTTTTAAAATTCTTTTTAGAAAAAGAAGGGAGGGGAGTGGAAGGGAGAAAGACATGAGGAACAAATAAGATAGTAGTTTCTGGAAAACCCCTTGCTGAAATATTGGGGAAAGATAAATCTTCAAATTAACTGGTAATTGGATGAAACTAAAAACCGAAATCTTAATGTGTTGAAACACATGTTAGAACATAGAAAGGAAGCTAGTTAAGAGGATGGTTTTGGAAATACACAGGTTGGGTTTGAATCCCACCTCTGTCATTTTTAGTTGGTGATTTCAGGTAAACACTTTGCCTCTCTGTGTCTTGGTCTGGTCTTGAGTAAAGTGGAGAAAGCCCTGCCTTCTTTCTTCACAATGCAGTGTAAGGGCTAAATGAGCTTATGAATGTCAAATGCACATTCATAAAAAGAGTGTAATACCAGGTGCAGAAAATAGACTCAGATATACTTGTTTTCTCTTTCCTTCTCATACTTTCAATTTGAACCTAAAGTAGAGTCTTCCGACCTTATTGAGAAAGACAATTGTTTATGAAACATAAGCTAATTAATAGAAAACAAAACAGTGACATTAGTATTAGATCTTAATATATCGAGGTATTTGGTAGGGTCACAGTAAATGAAAAGATTTACATTTGTCACGATGGCTCTGTGGTGAGTGATTATTTCTTCCTTGGGAATAGGCTTGAGATGTGTGAACATCAGATCCGTGGATGCAGGGATGGATGGACAGAGTCTAGATGGCTGGGTTTCAGCCCCAGTAGGTAGGAGACCCTTGATCATGGTCTCTCACCTGAGTCAAGTGTGAGGAAATAACGAACTAACTGACCTGAAGAGGACAGAACTTACGTGATGATTAAAGAGTGGACATGAAGCGTACAGGAGTCAGAAGTCTACCCACACAATCTGAACGGGATTAGCAAGAATGTTCCTTAATCCATTTTTCTTGATCTTTGTACAGGTTCCACTAGGAAATCCACATCTGTCCACCTAAAAATCTCCAAATAAATATAATCACTCAGTAATTCGATGTTTCCAAATGTCCATGAACCTTCTTGTTGTTTTTCATTCTGTCAGGTAGTCTGTTAAGATCCCCGTTTCTCATGGACCTTCTTTACTTCTGGGCAGCGGTGTTGCTGTTTAAATAACAGAGCGGATCAGCTCAACACCAGTGGTCAGTCCCCTGGAGATGCTTGGGTTTTGTAGTATTTGAAGGAGATTTGCATACTTGGTGAAATTAATCTTTTCAAAAAATAGTTCAATGCACAAGCTCTGCTCAAGTAAACACCAGAAATGTTAGCCCTGTGTAATAAAGGGCAGCCATATGCAGTCTCATACAGGGATATTATATCGGGTTGAAAATTGTATGGGGAAAGGAAATTCGAGGAGAGAAAGCACAGAACTGCCTTTTGTTTCTTAGATGTATGTTTCTGTCCCTTGAAAACATAGGGGCATACTCCTGAACTGTTACTCTAGAAATAAAACTATTTTCCCCCGAGACCCTTATACAGGTACATCAGGAAAACAAATACATTGACTACGTTTATTATCAACTATTTAAATCTGTGGATAGGAAACATTACATAAAGGTCCAAATAGTAAATAATTTCATCTTCTCAAGACATAAGGTCTTTGTCCCAACTAGGCAAGTATGCCTTTGAAAGAATATACACACTAATATATATAAAATAGTTAACTAACAAGGACCTACTGTATAGCACAGGGAACTCTACTCAATACTCTGTAATGGCCTGTATGGGAAGAGAATCTAAAAAAGAGTGGATATATATGTATGTATAACTGGCTCACTTTGCTGTACACCTGAAAAGAACACAACATTGTAAATCAACTATACTGCAATAAAAATTAAAAAAAAAAAAAAAAAAAGCAGCCACAGACAATACTTAAAACAGTCATGCAGGATTGGAGCTTTGACTGTTACTTGCTGACACCTGGTAAACCATGTTCTAGGTAAGGGTCTTCAGGCATTGTTTTTTGCCGCATCCCTTCCTACGAAATAGTTTTGAGCACTGATAAATAATATGGGTACTTTTATTTTTAGTACTAATTTACTGATAGCCACATATATACTAAAAATACACTAAATAGGAATTAAAAAGTTGAGGTAAAAATAAAATAAATCGCAATCAAAATTAATTACTTAATAGTACAACCCTTTCATGTGAGAAATGTAATTAAATGTGGTCTACTAAGTTTGAAAACTTGGTTCAACACTTAGTGTGCCAACAATTTGAGTGTGTGGATCTAAGATCAATTGATTCCACTGCTTTTTAATGACAATCATGGCTGAAAAAGACACCTCACAGTGATATGCAGGAAAGATCCATTTTTGCGTTTATTAAATTATGATACTTAACGTTAAAGCCCATATTCCAATTAAATAAAAGTTTGTGTTAAAATTTGTCTCACAATTTTTCTGACTTTATAATGTCAATCAGTTGTTCTCCTAACTAACTGGAAGGTATTGCATTTTTTAAAATATTATTAACAGATGGGTTAAAATCCCACTGAAACTCTTCAATTTTCTATAAAAAGTAAAAATTACGTTTCCAAGGTTTTTAAAAATGCATGAATGAGGTTTATTTTCCTTGTTTAAACAGGTGAATTACTTATTTTTTTTTGGCAATGGAATCACATAATGATGGAAATATTTCTGAACACCTGTTTATATAATGTTCTTACCAAATAGCAGTGAATTCTTTAAAAAAAAGCCAGCTACTTATGCATTCATCATTAAAATGTCATCTTAGTTTGAAGGAAGAGAGTATATTTGCTTTCACGAGGGTATCTACTGGCAGCATGTAGCTGGCAGTCATTGGTATCCTTTGTAACAGGGCTCATGAAGGGTTCCCAGTGGAAGCAAAGGTCACAGCTCTGCCATTTTCTTGCCATTCACGTGTGCTTGCATCATTAGTGTAATCTTAAATCTACTATTTCTCTCCAGTAATTTTCTACAATAATTGTCCTCTTTGTAAGAAAGTTCAGATGAAATTGGACAATAGCATCTGTAAATCCATAAACAAATAAACAAAAGTCAGTGAATCCAAATTTGCTGATGTTGAACAGCTAAGTGCAAGTGCTACTCTAATGCCTAGCACACAACAGGTATCCTCACACCTCTGTCCAGGTACTCCCCTGTAGCACATGATGTATGGTCATCTGACGTGGAATGAAGTAAGGATGCCAAATCAATTCACACAGTCATTATCTGTAAGGCATACTGTCTTCTTTATTTGAAAATAGAGAAATGGAAATAGCCATTTCAAAGTCTTCCTCTGGAGCCCCAATGTGCTAACTTGTGGATCGTCTGAAAGCAGCACCCCACATTGGACACTGATGATCTCATAGTTGAATTTTTTTTTTTTTAGGTTGCACCATGCAGCTTGTGGGATCTTAGTTCCCTGACCCGAGATCAAAGCCAGGGCCCTGGCAGTGAGTGCACAGAGGGGTCATTGATGATCTTTTCCACAGTGTAGATCAATCTTTCCCCAATACACACTGTGCTGGGTTCAGAACAGGGCATGAGAACCAACTAGCCAGTGAGGACTTCTCAGCCAGACCCTTGAATAGACAATGGCTATTTTCTATCAATTCCTTCCATCTGGATTCCTGGAATCACAAACTTCTTGGCTGTTCACTTTTTCATTCAGTTCTTAGTTTACCCCACACTTATCCTTCCAAACAATTTGATTTTTCCATGAATTGCCAAGACTTGGCTCCTCCTGCTGATAAATGCAGAACTTTAAATGAGATGCATGGAATTGACAAGTCTTCATGATGCAGCCTTGCCTCCTTCTGCTGTCTCAGGTCTCACCATCTCCCCGTGGCACTTTCTTTTCAGCAGCATCGACAAACACAGGATCCCCAGTACATGCTTTCTCACCTATTGACACTTTACAAACACCCTCTCTCTTTTTGGACAACTTCTATGAGCTCTAGTCTACCTAACTCTTACACACTTTTGATACTAGCTCAAATATCATTACCTCTTTAAGAGGATTTTTCTCATCTCCACCCTCACACCAAGTGGATTCTCAGTAATCCAGGGTGATTTTCGGTAATATTTATACCATGTAGGTACTTCATGTTTCAGTCTGCCACCCTTCCCTGGACCGTGAATGTTTGTCAGGGAAGCGACCCCCATAGTAGGTACACGTGTGGAAGAAGAAAGGAAAGTTAGGAGGTAGAATGCTGCTGTAGGAGGAACTCTCAAGAAAATATCTTTCTATTCAGTTTTCATGATTAAACAGCATATGTAGCTTAAATTAGATTGCACTAGACTTGTTTCTACAATTTATAGATATAACCAGTTCCCTCTCTAAGGAAAAGACACTTTCTGGTATTAGTAATACCCAGCCCTAGATAAGGCCCATTCTCTGTATGTCATACCTTTCACATTTCCTCTTTCTGATTTTCCCTCAACCATAGGTCATGGGAAACCTGTGGTTTCAGAGTTATCTCCATTTTTGTTTATGAGGTCTTCTTTTGCAAGTTTGTAAATTAAAAATTAAAAATTATATTAATTATATTAATTTTAATTATATTAATTTCTTCTCCCTTTTGCATTTCCTTGATAGAACATATGTCAGCTGATGTTCCCACAGTTCCTTGACACAGTAGAATATGCATTTTCCTAGCTGCATGTGGGGATTTGCAATATTTTTGGCAATTAAAACATTCCAGGCTTACTTGGAAACACAAACACTTTAAATGAAGTATAACTAAGGTCAGACTTCCACTACATTTTTGTGTGTCTATCTAATTCATTTGCCAGGAAAAAAAAAAAAGAATTTCAGTAAAAAAGTAATGTGTATTCTACTGTAAGGAAGGTTTCTGTCTTAATGAGAAGAATGGAAGTCAATGACCCAAGGATCATGGTTGACAATAATTCCTTGCATGAATCACTGCTTCTTGAACACAGTCTGACACATTTTCTGAAGCTCCCAAGTAAAAGTGCTTTGTCTTTTCACCCCCCACCCCAGGAGATAATGTGGCAGTTCCTCTCTAGGAGACTATTATAGATGTTTTACCACATCTATAGAGCAGAGGAAGAAAACTGTTATTTCAAGCCAACAGAGCATCTTTTCTCTTTGTTGTGTGTCTGTGGCAGATGTGGGCAGGGGCAGGGGTTGGAAGCAGTATCGGGTTGGGGGACCTGAGTACACTGTCACCCTCTGGGGAAGGATGAATTGCTATGCTTCTCCCACACAAAGATGGGAGAGGGAAGCCTACTAGCAGTGCACTTCATGTCTACAAAAGTACCCGAGGGCCTGCTGAGGGAAGAAAAGTCAAGCCACGGAGCACATACAGAAGGTGAAGAAATAAGACAATGCTAAATAAATTACTTGATTTTCGTGATTCATGGATTAGGCTCCCAAGCCACTATGTTCCAATTATTAAATATGAGAGTAACTCCGAAACTCTAGAAGATTTGGGATGCTCAGAGGCTAACCCTTGGTTTCCATACAGTATCACAGTTAATCCTCTTAACAATTCCATGTGCTAAGTAATATTATCTCAGTATCCCTGTTTTTTTTAAAAAAATAAGATTCCAAGAGGAACTATCTTGTCCAAGGACATTGTGCTAGTAAATGGGAAAAGCAGAAGTTAAACACTGGTCTATCAAACGTGGGTATTAACCAGAAGAGATTCCTCAGCTAACCCAGGCACAATAAATACAATGACCTAGGAGAACAAGGGAATCCTGGTAAGAGACAGAGTAGGGGGACAGAGATGTAGTTTGTAAAATTATATTTGAAATTGTAATATAATTACATATCTAGAAGGCAAAAAAAACTTGTTTTTCGGTACAAGGTAAAGGAAATAAATTTTGAAAAAATATTACCTGCTAGTAGCAGATAATATTTTTTGTTATGTGAAATATTTCATTCATGTTGCTTTACAAATTATGTTTGCAATTATATTATTCCTACTTAACTCTAAGCTCTTTGAGGGCAAAAATTAGGTCATATTCATTTTTATGCCCATAGTACCTTTCTCTCTGGATTAAAACCCCAAACATAACATATATATTTAGCCCACTCTATAGAATATTATGAAATCTTTTTAGCATGAAACAATCCATTGCAATTGAACTAATGTTGGATCTGTCTTTAAGATGTGATCTTGAATTGTGACATTGAATCCCAGACCTTGAGAAAAATCTCATTATACCTTGACAACATTTTCCATCTGCTTAACAAGGAGGTATTAACAATATATAAATCACAGTTTTATTAGTAAAGACTTTGGGGTGAGTTACAAGGTTCAGAAACCCAACTTGAGATCCAGGAAAACAGAAGGGCTATATTGGCTCACATAACCCAACTGAGGGAAGAGTAATGCACTGAGTAGGCTCAGAGCTAAATGAGATTAGAGCTCCAATGTCACCAGGCTCCTTTTCCCCATCTCTCATCTCTATTTCTCTTTCCAAGTTATCCTTGTTCTGTGGAATAGCTTTATCACCTGGTTGGAAAGATGAATGTTCGCAGATCACAAACCTCACATCTCAAAGCTTTGTTGCCAGTGTAAAGCTGCTTCTCTCATCCCACTTTTTTCAATTTAGAAAGGTCCTGGGAAAGGGTCTGGTTTGCTTGGCTTGGATTCAAGACTGTTCTTAGAGGAATCCTTTTTTATGGAGCCATATTGTATATGCTATTAAGCTAAGCTGTTTTTCTCCTGCTGGGTGAGTGGGGGAGAAGAAAAGAGGAAGAGACAGAGAAGAGGAGAGAAAGGGGGAGAGAGAGAGAGAGAGAGAGAGAGGAGCATGTGATGCCCTGAAGGGAGCATGCAGCAGGAGACCTGAATCTCTTCTTCCCAGTTAATCTCAATGTCTATGTGCCCCTCAGAAAATGAGTATCTTTCCAAGCTGAGTTTCTACCATATCACATCATTTACTTTTAAGACCATGATCCTTAAACACAAGCCAACTAGTTCCTTTAATGGTGATTTGAAGAAACAGCTGTCTTTTCCAATCCCGGAGACAAATCTGGCTATGTTGGATTTATTGAGAAATGCTATGCTGTTGTCCAACTTGGCATATAAATATGGCTATTTGTAATATATTTATGGGAAAATTCTAGGGAATTTCCAAGATATTTTATACAGTATTTTTTCCTTGTAAATGGTCTTCGATGCTAACTCCCTTTGAAATCTATGGAGAGAATAACTAGATGAGTGTTTTTTTCAAGCTGAGTTGGGTGGATGGGAGGATAGGGAGGTGACAAAAAAAAGATATAGGGTTTCTTTTTGAGGTGATGAAGATGTTTTAAAATTGACTGGTGATGGTTGCATGTATCTGTTAATATACTAAAAACAAATTGTACACTTTAAATGGGTAAATTGTATGGTATATTAATTATATCTCAGTAAAGCTATACCAGACCCTCCTTAACTAAATTAGGTGCTCTTCCAGTGTAAAAAAAATAGAGGCAAGTGATCAACCATGTGTCATCCATAAAACATGGCCAGAATGTTAGGTTAGTAAAGAATATGACAATATCATTATGGCAGTTAAGGAGGAAAAGAAAGAGCTAGTAAATCACTTTCTTCAATGGAGCAGGAATAAGAATGGATTTTATTTCTTTGTTGATTGAAGATTTGTTATGGCCCTACTATCTAAGAATAAACAAACGTCTCAAGGAATAGAAAGATTATGAGACCAGCATCTGTCATTCAAGGCCACCCAACACCCCTTCACTCTGTTTTCTACTGTTCTCCAAGGCAAATGTCCTAGAGATGAAGTAAGTTGATGGCAAATAGGAAAGAAGGAAAAAGATTGAGTCCAGGAATGAATATATAAAAACTTGTGAGCAAGTAAAAGTAGGTGAGGGTGTAGACAAAGGAAAGAGGAAAATACCATGATCTATACAGTGCAAACCCTCACATACACTAAGTTCTAACTGAAGACAGTCTGTCTGGGTAGAGAGCAGGGTCGGGTGAGTGCGAAAAAAATGCAGAGGTCATACCAATGGGGAGGAGATGGAAGTCGAATTGGGACTTGTGAACTTAGGTCTGGGGAATGTTTATGAGCTAAAGAAGGCAAGAAAATAATGTCATATATTTTTAAAGAAGATTACTTTGAAGTGAGGCTTATAAAGACCCTGCTTCAGTCTGGGGTGTGGGAACTGCCATTAGACCAGGGAAGGGCCTAAAGAGGGAGAAGCAGAGAGACAACGACAGACAAAACCCAGCTTGATTGGATAGGCATTTGTAGTCACCATCATTACACTATGCCTGGGAGTCATGACACATCTTGCTGATAAAGGAGCATCAGAAGAAGTCAGTAGAG
This sequence comes from Eubalaena glacialis, assembly GCF_028564815.1. Taxonomy (NCBI): domain Eukaryota; kingdom Metazoa; phylum Chordata; class Mammalia; order Artiodactyla; family Balaenidae; genus Eubalaena; species Eubalaena glacialis. Next base: position 4,104,747 of record NC_083729.1, on the reverse strand, counting down.
TATCAAAGACTGAAGAAAATACCTGGAATGTCTTAAGTAATAAATAAATAAATAAGAATATACAATTTAGAGGCTTTGTAAATTCTGGTGCTTGCATTTTATTCTCTGCTCTCTACCATATACAGATCATTGGAAAGCTTTAATTCGAAGACTGTTATTTTAAAATCAACTATTTTCCTACAGTACATGCATACTTGTAGAAAGCTGATTCAATGGACAAATCAAAATGGCTGATATATCTGGATAATTAAGGGGAAAGACATTTTCAAGTCTAAGTCACAGGAAGCCCAGAGAAAGGGGAAGGGAGGTAGATCCATTGCACTGATGGCCTCAATCCGTCAGCCTTCCCTTTTTCCTTACTCTAGGCTTTGTGGTTCTTCTCCCTAAAGAGGTGGGCCTCTTTTCCAAGCCCTTGATTCTTGGTGGTTGTGTGATGAGCCTTTGGCCAAAAGAACACAATGGAAGTGACTGTGCCAGCTTGACATTTGGGCCTTGAGGTCTTTGCCTTTCTACGAGCTTGTTCTTGCGGAACAAGCTTGGGTTTACCAGCTGGAGATGAGAGACTTCTGGAACAGAGTCTCCTGGCCGAAGCTACCCTAGGTTAGCCAACACTCAGCTGACTTCCAGACGCATGGTTGAGCCTAGCCAAGACCAGGGGAACCTCCCAGCTTAGCCCAGACTACATCTCTGATCCACAGACTCCTAAGCTAAACAAATGTGTACTGTGTCAACCCACTAGGTTTTGTACTTGTTTGTTATCATAAACTATTGCAGCAAAGGTTAACTAACATAGGAGCTAATGCTTGTCAGTATCGCAGATTGTGTTTGGTGCTGTGTTTGGCATTTACACTAACATTAACTGAAAATATCAATATTATTATCCCCATTATAAAATTGAATAAATTTATAGAAGGTAAAAAATTTTTTTCTAGATCACTTACCTCGTGATTAAAATAGGGTTTCAAAACTAGGTAAGTCTGACTACAAATCCATGACTTATTCTTTTTAAATGTTTATTTTCTACTATACTTATCTTTCTGCTCTGTGAAAATGAGACAATAATCATCTGAGAGCAAACAGTTCTGAAATGCTATAGGAATACTAGTAAGTTTGAACTGAATATAAGCTCCCCAGCAACCTGATAAAATAAATGATAACTGCAGTGACTTAGTAAAAGTGAAATAAAATACTTACAGTTGGACAGTCAGTGGCCACAATATTTATGGCCTAATCGTGTTGCCAATTTTACATTCCAATTGATCACTACCTCTACATGATTATGGCCCTATAATTAAAGATGTCCCAGATATTTCCCATTTATGCTACACTAAGTCTTAACAGACTGCAATTGGAATCCAGATTCCGCCACTGAAGAACAAGGAAACCCTGAGCAATGATTAAACCTGAGATCTGGTATCAACTCAAAGTGAATTCTGTGTTAAACCATAGGTGAGCCTTAGGCTTCACCTAAAATCATCCAATTCTTTCATATCATCAATGAGAAAACGCTGAACTCTCATTTAAAATAACGTAAAAATGCACCATGCTGTTTGATTTCTGTACATGCACTAAATGATTGGCCACAGCCATCCCCCCTTTCCACTGTTAAGGTTGCACATGTCTGGAGCAAGTGCCTCACCTCCACTTGAGTGAATGGATGGAAGATAAGAGTGGTTTAGAAACCACAACGTGTTTTGTTCTGCTCCTCTGTAACAGGCTGCTTGATGCTTTTACAAGCCTTACTATGTCTTCTCAGTGGCTGGTGTGGCCCTTTCCACTTCAGTCACAGGCCAAGCGGGGAAGAATTAGAGCAGGAGTGTGTTGCCTTCTCTCTGAGTCTGATTTTTCTCTACTGCCTTAGGCCAGTCATTTAACCTTAATTCTATCTTTCTGAGCATGACTTTACTGATATGGTATTAACTTCCTTTCTGGAAAGGAATTTTCACATTTTCCACAATAAATGATAAATCAAATTAGTGTACCTGTCAAATACAGGTCTATTGTGCAGGAGTTTTTTTCTCTCAATATCATGAAATATTGAGGAGGAAAAGGACCTTGGAGACAAGCTTGTTCAAAAATGTTTGTAGTGGAGAAACTGGGAACCAGAAGGGGAAGTGGCATCTCCAAGGTCGCAGGACCAGGACACAGCTCTCCTGACCCTAAAGTCGGTTTCTTTCTCTACAAGGTGGTGTCTTCTTACCCTCCACTAAGATTTCCTGGTTGGATGTCTGTGAGCTTTCACCTATGCCTTAGTCTGCTTGAGCTGTTATGGCTTAAACATCAGACATTTACTTTCTCACAGTTCTGAAGGCTGGAAATCAGTCAGAGATCAAAGTGCTAGCATGATTGGGTTCTAGTCTGAGTACCCTCCTCCTGCCCTTCTGATGGCCGCCTTCTCTCTGTCCTCACATGGAGGAGAGAGAGGAAGCTCTGGTGTCTCTTCCTCTTCTTATAAGGGCAATAATCCCCTCTTGAGGGCCTCTCCTCCATGACTTTATCTAACCCCAAGTACCTCCCAAGGCCATACCTCCAAATACCATCACACAGTGGGGGTTAGGGCTTCAACCAATGAATTTTGGGGGACATGAACATTCATTCATATTTAACAACCTGTTTACAATATGACTACCTGTAATCTCTTTCATACTCTCTCTCTTAAATGGCTCTACTGAAGAGAAATAACTTAGGATAAGCCATAGTATATGTGCATAAGTGTGTATTCCCCTACTTTAGTTTCCACTGGCCAGATGATCTCTCTTACCTTGGCTAGAAGGTGTTACCAAGAGGCCCAAAACACTAGAATGCTCATATTCATATCTTACTGTAGTCTAGAATGACCCATAAACTGATATTCAATATTTTTTGACATAATAAATAAGGATTTTCTTCTCTTAGCAACATAATTGATTATATGGTCATAGAAGCACTGCCAGAAAATAATTTATATTTATATTTTACACATGGTCATGTTGGCTAGAAAGTCAAGTAATTGGGAGGGGGATGCAGAAATGCCAAGAAAACTTTAATCTGGATAGTTAGCCAGTCCTGGATCTGACATTTGCCTCAGAGGTTTCTGACCTTCTCACATGACCTACTGCTGTAGTTTTTGATGGACACTAATAAGAAATGTAAAAAAAAAAAAAAAAAAAAAAGAGATGTGGAGCCCCTAGTCACCTTACAAAGCAAACAAAAACCCTCTCCAGAAAAACACACTCAAGACAGTTCAAAGACTTCTCACAGATAAAATTTCACACAACATGAACTCTTAATCAAGAATCTCTAAATATATGCAGAAAGAGAGGAACAGAAGTAAAGAAAATAACACAATTAGGGCTACAAAAATAGATAACAGAATCATATGTATAATATAAAATAAGTATATATAATTTGGTTGACAAAATAAAATAATGTTTGAAAAATTGATAAAAGAATAAGAAATTATCAAGAATTACTCAAAAGATTTCAAAAAAACAATCAAATAGAATCTGAAAATATACTATGTAATAATGGGCATTAGATATGCAATGGGAAGTTTAAACATAAATTAGATCCAGCAGAAAAGGGAATTAGTAAATGGGAAAATAGATTTAAAGAAATTACAGGTCAAAAGAAATTATGGAAAATGCTGAATTGAGAATCAAAGCAAAAAAAAAAAAAATCGGATCAAATGACATTAAGATTAATGTGGGAAAACCTAAATTAGATCTAGTCAGAATACTAGAGAGAGATAATATCTAGAATAAAAGAAAGGAAATAATCATTGAGAGAATAGCTGATTATTTTAAGAATGATGATAGACACCAATCCTCAGAGTTAAGAAACCCAACATACTCCAAAAGAACCAAATAAAATACACATCTACATAAATTATAGTGATATTGTAGGACACCTGAGTCAAAAGAAGTTATTAAAATAAGCTGGATTGAAATATAGATTATCTGCATAGAAATTACTTTGCATTGAATTCATGCATTATATTTCAGTTATACTGAAAACTAAACTCTTGAGAACAAAAAGTATGGCCTGAAAACTTCTATAACCAGTTAAGATAAGAGTTTAAAAGTTTCTTAAAGAGTTAAACATAATGCTTAGTATATACTAGCCACTCCCCAAAATAATTGAGAACATATGTCTCCACAAAGGCTCTACACAGATGTGCAAAGCAGCTTTGTTTAGACTATATATATATATATATATATGTAATACTATTCAGGAAAAAATGAACTAATGATACATCTATGAACAAGGATAAATCTTAAAATCATTATGCTGCATGAAATTAACCCAAGCCAAAAACAAAGTGATACCACTTATTTGATATTCTAGGAAAATGCAACCTAATCCATAGTGACAGAGAATAGATACAGTGTTTCCCTGAAGGTGGGGTTAGATGAAGATTTGGGTTGCAAAGAGGCAAAAGAAATATTTTGGGTATGATGGAAGTATTCAGTATCTTGATTGAGATGTTTTCAGTGTATTCAAATAACAAAACCCATCAGTTTGAATGCCTTAAGTATAATTATACTTAAATAAATTTGTATTAAAAAACATGACTACTTAAATCAAAAATTTTAACACTGCAATTGGAATCCAGAGTCTGCCACTGAAGAACCAGGAAATGCTGATCAATGATTAAACCTGAGATCTGGTATCAACTCAAAGTGGATTCTGTGTTAAGCCATAGGTGAGCCTTAGGCTTCACCTAAAATTATCCAATTCTTCCATATTACTGATGAGAAAACACTGAGGTTATTTATTTTGTAAGAGAGAGTAACTCTGATTCCTGGTGTTCCATCTTGGCCAAAAGTGCAAGTCCAAAGGCACAAATTTTCAGATCCTTCTTAAATTTTTCTCTTTGTTTCAGCATTCAGTAGTCAATGTTTATATTCCAAAAGTTCCAAATTTGGAATGTTTTAAAGTTGATAATACATTAGAATTTAGTTGGAGTGAAGTTTTATTCCTTAGTGGCCCTCCAAAACAGTGCCCCTTATAATAGGATTTCTCTTAAATTAGGAAAATAATCGTGCTATATTATAAGCCCAGGTCAGAGGCCACCTCCACCACTGTGAAGCCTTTTCTCCTTTCCCTAGGTGCTCCAAAGCACATACAGCTAATTTATATTTTAGAGAGAGTGGAGAGAGAGAAGGAGAGAAGGAGAAAGAGAGAACAGGAAAGAAGGAGAGGAAGGAAAAAATCTGCTTTGGAAATCAAATAGCTAAACTCCAGATTGTCTTCTTAAGCGGTTAGTATGGACCTGAGCACAGTTTCCTGTCTCCTGAGACTGCTTTCCTTTTCCTGCTATCAGCTCTTACCTACTGCCTATAGCCCTCAGCTAGAATTTCACATCCTTTAACCAGAAACTAAGGTGGAAAAAATGTGAATTTATGAAGTATCCAGTCATTTGGAACTGGAGGCCATGTTTACACTAGCTGTTTAAACTATTCTCAATGCCTCTCAAGCAACTTTAACACTAAATTGAAAGCTAAGAAATAATTACTTGAAAAATCATTTTGAAGAATTTTTAGAAATTTCAATGGATGTAAATCCATTGTTTTTAAATGTTCCTTAAATTAGCTTCATTTGGTAATACACTATTTGTCAATCTAGGTTATGAAGTGTACATGAACATTTAAAATGTATATATATATATAATCACAGTCTGATATAAATTAGAATTCCCACTTATCCATAATGCCTTCAATTTTCTCAGTGATCCAGTGAGGTTTCACTGAACTTCTGAATTTTTCTTGATAACTAGGTAGTAATAACAGCTAATATTTACTGAGCACCAACTTTGAGTCAGACACTATTCTAAATGCATCCCCTGTACTGAGTCATTTAAGCACAACTATTAGTCCATTTTCTGATGAGAAACCTGAGGCACCATTAAGAGTCTTACAAATATTTGCACAGCTAAAAGTACAAATCCAGGATTTAACAGAGCTGCCTGGCTTCAGATAACATTTTCATCAACCCTAGATTATGGGACTTCTCAGGCTTTGTTTTTAATTTTGAATGTAATACAGATTTTCCTGAAAACTTAAAAACTGAAAGTCTTTTTTCCCCTAAAACAATGAAGATAGTTTTAACATCCAGCTCTAATTCTCTTTAAGCCTGGTCAAGGGAGTGTACAGTTTGTGTGTTTGTACTAGTGAGAGTCTATAAAATACCCCCGTAACCATTTTCACTGTTCTCTGATTTCAGAACCTGACTTTTCAGCCTCTTCTTCCCTTTCTCTCCTTTTTCTTCTCTTTCTCTCTCTTTCTTTCAGCCTATCAAGCTGATTTTATTACCTAGTTGTATCCAATTTGATGCTCTTATGCAAAAAAAAACAAATCAATAATAAAAAAAAAATCAGTGTCAGGATTCTGGTCTTGCTATCGATGTGATCAGAATGAGGTTCTGATTTTTCGTCCAGCCGGTCCCCCCTCCCCTCCCCTTCCCCTCCCTCTCCCCTCCCCTTCCCCTCCCCCTCCCCTCCCCTTCCCCTCCCCCTCCCCTCCCCTTCCCCTCCCCCTCCCCTCCCCTTCCCCTCCCCCTCCCCTCCCCTTCCCCTCCCCCTCCCCTCCCCTTCCCCTCCCCCTCCCCTCCCCTTCCCCTCCCCCTCCCCCGCCTGTCACCGGGCATAATGCTTATGAATGTACATTCATTTCTCAGCTGGGGAAATATTGCCATAGCTCAGGTACCCACTGGGCTTTTCTTTGCTTTTGACAGAAGTTATATAGAGTTTATATTTAAAGAAAGAAAAATGAAAGGGTTTTCTGAATTTCTAACAGAAAGTGGTGGGGCTTTTTTATGTTCCACTCACGCTGGAGCTTCATATGAGGGAAGCTAGTGATATCTTTTGCAAACAAAGGAAGCTTTTGGTAGAGCTCTTAATATGAAGGTCAAGGTTTTATTTATATTCACATTCAATTCAGAAAGAATAAAAAATCAATACAGATATGAAGCTGACATACATTATCCATGGGCCTTGGTATTTTCAAATGCAATACAGAAACACAAACACAGAAGGGACTTCTGCAGAAGAATGTGGTCAGCGTTCATACGAAACTGGATAATCTGGAGTATGGTTGCTTTACAATGTTGTGTTAGCCTCCAGTGCACAACAAAATGAATCAGCCAATAAAAATTAACTGAACACACACACACACACACAAATTGGATAATCTGTTACCAGATCCCGAATATAGAATTCGTTCTACTTATGCTTTGCTATTTTTGACATACTCAAATTTAATGTTTTTTCTCCCTGCTGAATACATTATACTAATAACTTTCCATATTAGAGGGACTCCTAATACTACTTCTTCTTTTTCAGGAATTCCCTTATTACAGAGGGCAGAGGGTTTATGCTATGTGTATTTAATGGGACTTCTGAGTTGCACTGGATCAGGCCACTCCATGGTTGAGAAGGCCAGTAATCGTGCCCCGCAGTGGTAGATTTCGGTTCTAACAGCAATGGCGGGGAAAGGCCAAGGCCCTTTCTCTCATCACATGTTCAGTTGCAGTGACATCTTTCAGGCTATTACCTGAATGGTCCATTAAGCATATTGAAAATGAGACAGAATCCTTCAGCCAGACAGAATGCTTTATCCTCTTTTTATCCTTGGATTTTTACTACTACAAAGAAACCATAAGGCTATGGTAAGAATTCTCTGAATGTCTTTGGGTTTGCATTTTTCCTCTTTCTCTGCCACTAGCCTCAAAGAAATGTTATTTATTTAAATTGGCCATGTTCCAGACACAGAGCCATGTGTACACAGGAGCGGTGTGTCTACATCTTAAGGTACTGTGGTTGTTTTTCCTGAAATAGCATCTAAGTTGTTGAGATGGGTATGTGTGTGTGTCTATATAAAAGTAACAAATGGTGGAAAATGAAGCTGTTGGCCATTTCTATGGCTATTCAAAACAAGCAGGGTGGTGTTTGTGACGCATGGGGTCAAAAACACAAAGATGTTGAAAGAGATTCCTTGCCGAGGCAACGCCCATCAACAGCTTCCTTCCCCCTGGGAATGGGTCAGCGGGTCAGGGGCTGAGGTTCCCTCCCTGATTCACCGCCCTGGGCTGTCTGTCCTTCCCTCTGTCCTTGTCCTTCCCAAGCCCAGCCCTGAGCCAGGCAGATCCCCACGGAGCCTCGCTGCCCAGGTTCCCATGGCAAGCTCAGGGTGGCCAGACAGGTCAAGTTCACAGAATGTTCACACAAATACTTGGAAAACAAGAATCAAGGTCTTTTATCCAGGGTAATCCTCAGTGGGAAAAAAGCCAGAATCGGAGAGAAAGTAATAAAATAAAGGAAGCCACCTAATGGCCACATTTATTGACACAGATATTAATCATGTTCCCTGAACTTCTGACACTGCTGGTAGCTTCCCCTGCAGTGGGTACTGTCAGGGCTGAGCCTTCAGTCTATTAAAGACACAAATACAAAACACTGTTAAAGTACTTAAAATGCTGTTAAGGTTCCTGAGCTCTTTCTAGTCTAATAAATATTAAAATAATTATATTATTAGTAGACATACTTTATTCTTATTTGAAAATAAGCTTGTTTTCTTATTGTAAAAATATGTAACAGAAAGTTTGGAGGCTAAAAAATATACACAGAAAGAAAAATGTTTAATTCCATAATCTCAGTTTTCAGAAGAAAAACTACTGTGAACACTCTGGTATAATTACCTCTAGTCCTTTCTTTTCCCCTCCTCTACTCACATTTATATAGATTTTATTATGATTTAGATCATGCTGAACATACAACTTTTGTGCTGTGCTTTTTATACATAACATTATATTGTGAACAATTTCTAGTAAACTTTTTTTTCAATTTATCCTTCTACTAGCAGGATGCTATCTTCACCATACACGCACATTTGCTCAAATGTGAATTCTTGAGAAAAGTCATTTGAAACTATATATATAAGTAAATGATACTTTATGCTTCCACCAATTTTCTAGAAATCCCTGGAAGAAAGGAAACATTATTTCTATAGATGTGTATCATAAATTTATAATTTTTTAACTTTTAATTTTCTTCTGGACAAAAATTACAAATGTATAATTTTAGGGACCTTATATATCATTTGATTGGAAAGCTACATCATCACCATACACTCATTTGTGACCCTGGAAAGATTATTGCACCTTCTATACCTTCCTGTTGTCTATGTAACATGGTTACAGATGGCATCCTTGGGAGGATTAGACAGGCTATATCTAGAAAGTGCCCAGAACAGTTCTACGGTTCTGCTACATGGTAAGTCTCCAAGACTGTTTACAGGGTTTTTTTGTTGGTTGGTTGGTTTTTTGTTTGTTTGTTTGTTTTTGTTTTTTTGTCTTTTTCACAGATCAGAAGACTGAGGTCCAGAGAGGTTAACTAACTTTCTTAGGAAAATGTACTCCAGAAATAGGACCCTCTCTGAATAGTGTTCTGGTGCTTTATCTATCCCACTGCATAAAATATCTGGTCAACTGAAGCACAGCTTATCTAAGTAACATTGCGTCGATGCTCATCCTGCTAATGAAAAAATTGACTCAGGTCTTATAATTTCAGGGCTTTATTTGTTTTCAGATCTCATAGCCCATTGATAGCGGGACAACAAAAGGAGCATGGATTGTATTTAGATCTAGTTCTGAATCTCGCCTCCTCCATGTATTGGCCATCAGGTGTCAAGATACCTGACCTTTTGTAGCTTTTTATATTTTCAGCCTTAAATATGAATGGATGATGATGATGATGATGGGGATGATGATAAGAGCAATGCCAAAATTAGTTGTGGGATTTAAATCACTATGCAAGATTGTCTAGCCCCCCTTGGACAACCTACAAATGTTAGGTTTTCTCCTCCCTACACAGGGCCTGGTTTCTTCCTGCAGATGCGGTAGGTGGGAGAATACTCCTGGATGCAGGTACCCACAGACCTGAGGCCAAGATGGAGGATGCTGTTACAAGGGTTAGGGTGGGGCTAGGGTGAAACCTGCTGCCTTGTTGGGCTCCTGACCTGGGATCATCTCTGTCACACTCAGTCCTCTGTAAATCATCCTACTGCCCCTTACTGCACAGCACTTTACAGTTTGAAAAGCATTTGTTTGTTTCCTGTTTATTTATTCTCTCAACAATTCTGTAGGATGAGTAGGATAGGAGTTGTGACCTTAAATTTTACAGATAAAGAAATTGAGATGCACTGGCTATGTGACGTGCTTGTGACAGTGGGGACATCTCCTCATGTTAGAGCAGGGATGGAAGTCAAGTTCTCCTCGCTGCTTCCCAGAGACCCTGCCCTGCCCCCCACTGCCCCCTTGCCCTGTATACAGCCTAAGTGCCTAGCAGCCCTACTGTAATCCATCGATTCTAAAGCCATAAACTAGACCCCAACCAAGCAGGGCGGTCATCTGCAGGGCAATGCTCTTAAGGGAGAGGGCGGCTTCCAAGGCCAGCTGTTCTTAATTGCACTTCTCAGTGTCCCTAATCCAAGAAGTTGAAGCATTGGAAAATCCACTCCACTGGGTAGCCCTCGCTGTTTTGTTGTGCAAACTGGAAGCAGAGAGACTTTTCTTTGACTCAGTTAATGAGGATGAAGGGTCCTCTGATATTGATTGAGCCTCTGGTATGGATTAGGGGCGTGAGTAAAAATCCCCTGCCTTCCCTGATGGTGGAAATTGTGGAAATGTTCTTCTTACTCCCACTCCATTCACTCTCTGACCTCATTAAAATTAATGACCACGTGAGTCGAATGGTAGGTGGAGTCACGTCTTTGTGAGGTTTATGGACAATTTTTCCTACTGTGCCTCTGATGGTAATTCTTCAGTTAAATAATTCATAGTGATATTAAGAAGCTTTTTCCTTTAACTATTATGACGAAGGAAGAACATTTTTTTAAGTAAAAGTCCAGGGGAAAGGCCATCAATTCTTTTCTTCTTTTTTTTTTTTGAAGAAAAAGTGATACGGTTCACAGAAAATACTAAAATAATAAAAAATACAGTTTAACTGTTGACTGCTAATTTGATATATTTGTTCATTTCAAATTAAGTAAACCCATTACAATCATGTAAAGAATTTAGTTCTCAAAAGGAAAGATGCATAACAGTACAAATACAATTTAGTAGAAACCATAGGGAAGGGGAAATGTTTTATTTGGGGGATGGCATAAATTGGGCAAAACCAGAAAGAAAAGGAAGATTGGATCTGTGTTAGTGTATAAAAAGAAAGAGACAGATGTGGTCTAAGATCCATGACGGAGAGTCAGGGTTGGGTCAATAATGTTTATTGAATGTCTGCCATAGGCTAATCATTTTGAAAGGCCTTTGTTGCACACACTCGTATTTAACTCTTACAGTGATGCTCTGAGATGTGTAATATTACTATTAGCATTCTGTTTTATAACCATGGAAACTGAGACTCATAGAGGTTAAGTAACTTTCCCAAATCACAGTGCTTTTGATAGAACCCAGACTAGATTGCACATATTTCTTTTTTTCTCATAGATGAATTTTTTTTAGTTGAAGTATAGTTGACTTACAATGTTGTGTTAGTTTCAGGAGTACAACAAAACGATTCAGTTGTACATACATATATATTTATTCTTTTTCAGGTTTTTCTCCATTATAGGTTATTATAATGTATTGAATATAGTTCCCTGTGTTATACAGTTGGTCCTTATTGTTTATTGTTTTATATATAGTAGTGTATATATGTTAATCACAAACTCCTAATTTATCCCTCCCCTCTTTCCCCTTTGGTAACCATAATTTTGTTTTCTATGTCTGTGAGTCTGTTTCTGTTTTGTAAATAAGTTCATTTATATCATTTTTTTAGATTCCACATATAAGTGATATATTTGTCTTTCTCTGTCTGACTTACTTCACTTAGTATGATCATCTCTAGGTCTATCCATGTTGTTGCAAGTGGCATTATTTAATTCTTTTTTATGGCTGAGTAATATTCCATTGTGTATATATATATATATATATATATATATATATATATATATTCCATTGTGTAGAGAGATATATATATGTCTACACAGTGGAATATATATATACATATACCACATCTTCTTTATCCATTCATCTGTCAATGGACATTTACGTTGCTTCCATATAGATTGCTGGTATTCCTTTTCTGACATCTACCATCTTTGTGTGACTCTGTATTATTCCTGTAAGATAGTGAGAGAGTTGAGACACCTAGAGGATACATTTCTTGTTTAAAGTCACTCAGCTGATAAAGTGTCAGAGTAAACATATAAACTCATTTGACTTTAAAGTTCATATTAATCTGTTTATACCACATTGCTTTTTTCAACAAAGAGCAAAACCAACTGTAAAAAGCAGGATGCCAGCAGTGAGTAGAGTTTGGACTCCTGCAGTCATGTCTCACCCATTTAATCAGTTACCATGATCCATGTGAGATGTCCAGGTAGTCTGGATTCCTAGAGCCACCCACATGCATTCTGTATGTCACAGGACCTGACTTCATCAATGGCCTCAGCAAAGGCCTCGGCCTTCTGGAACATGTGCTCGATCATCAGCTAAATCCAAATCATCGACCTCTATGTGGGATTTTCCTTTAAATTTTACTCAAATTGAAAATTGGATCTTGGATGAAAATATTACTTCCCCTGAGAGTACAAATAGAGGCTGCAGGTCTTCTTCTCTTCCCAGTTCTGGGTCCCTCCCTTATGCTGAACCCTTCAGCACTTTGGTGAGGATGCATCAGCGCTCAGGTCTGTGCCATGCACACCTCCTCCCCCTTTACTACTCCCCAGACCCAGGTCTGCAAAATAACAGCACGATGTGTCTGTGAAGCCAGAAAAGAGAATCCTGCACACATCCAGGGCCTATGGAGACTTAGAGCCAGACAGGCAAGAAATTCCAGGATCTCTGGTACCCAGAACTTGATGTAGGGAGGACCATGCAGAGCCTGGTCATATCTTCTTGGCCCAGTGGTGAGGATCCCATGCATTGATATATGAAAATGCTGTGAATTTGAGTGTGAAGTTGGATAACACACAAATGTTCAATATTCAGATTAATTTAGTAACAGAAATACAATTTCAAACTGTTTTGAAAATTTGTTCTGTCCGTAACGTATTGGGACTTTTCAGGATTTTAGGACTAATCTTTATTAAATGATTTTCCTAGAAATGGAGAGTTGTCCTTGGAAAGTATTAGTCAGACCAGTGGAGCTTTGCGTTTGCCAGACCATTCTGGGCAGTCTTACACTGGAGAGGAAAAGTGAGATCGTTAGGGATACCTAAATTTAGACTTACTTCTGTAATTCTGTAGTCTAGTTGTGTGGTTTTTGGCATTCTTGGTCTCAGTGGATAACAATCACCTGACCCATGCTACCTGCTTTTGTGTGGTGCAGGACTCAGTAACATTAAGGAGAGAGAGAGAGAGGAAGAAGGGCAGGAAGGCTCTTCGACCTAAGACACAAGTGTGGTAAAGAAATGGAATGAAGACTCCTATGCAGTAGCAGGTCAGATCGCTTTTGTTTATGCTTGCTGCTGTCCTATAACTTTTCAGAAGAAGGAGAAATTGTGGAAAACCTTGTACAGTACAGCAGGCTGTCAGTTGGAATGTCTTCCAGAAGTTGGAGTCTGGTCAAATCCATCCTGACACGTCTGTTACTTTACACTCTGTTCATTTTAATTCTCTTTGCCATCAATACATATGAGAAGTTCTGCAGGCTCCAGAAGGCCTCAGATGCTTCCCAGTAAGACACATCTGTTGGAGTTCTCAGGAAAGATGCTGATTGCTATTATGAATATTCCATGGGAAAAAGTTCTTTAATTTTTTTTAGGTGAGGAGGGCATTTTAATCAGTGACCAAGGTAACATCTGTGTAAATTTCCTATCTCAATTATACTCAACAGTTCTCTTCTTTTTTAATAATTTTAAAATAAAACTTATTTTTTTAAATAATTTTACATTCACAAAAAAATGGCAAAAATAATTCAGAGAGTTCTCATATACCCCCTCCCAGTTTCCCCTGTTATCAACATCCTACATTAGTGTGGTACTCTTGTTACAATTAATGAACAAATATTGAACCAACATTATTAACTGAAGTCCATACTTACTCAGATTCCTTAGTTCCTAATATCTTTTTTTTTTTTTCTGATCCAAATTCCTAAGTAGGTTATTATATTACATTTAAACAACACGTCTTCTTAGGCTCCTCTTGGCTGCATGTGAAAATATATAGTATTTGTCTTTCTATGTCTGACTTATTTTATTTATCATAATGCCCACAAAGTCTATCCATGTTATCACAAAGAAAGGATTTCTTTCCTTTTTGTGAATGAATAATACCCTTGGGTGTGTGTGTGTGTGTGTGTGTGTGTAAACATTTTCTTTATTCATTCATCTGTTGATGGACATTTAGGTTGTTTCCATGTCTTGGCTATTGTAAATAATGCTGCAATGCACATGGAAGTGTAGATATCTCTTCAATATAGTGACTTTATTTCCTTTGGATATATATCCAGGAGTGGTATTGATGAATCATATGGTGGTTTTATTTTTTATTTTTCGAGGAATCCCCATACTGTTTTCCATAGAGGTTGTACCAATTTACCTTCCCATCAAGAGTGCACAAGAATTCTTTTTTTCTCTACATCCTTGTCACCACACTTTTTTTCTTGTCTTTTTGATAGCCATTATAACAGGCCTGAGGTGATATTTCACTGTGGTTTTGATTTGCATTTCCCTAGTGATGAGTGATGTTGAGTGTCTTTCCAGGTACCTCTTAGCCATCTGTATATCTTGTTTGGAAAAGTGGCCATGTATTTTGTATCTTAGTGATTTCTAGTTTCGTCTTTTCTTTTCTTTTTTTTCAATTTCTCTGAATAATTACATCCACACCATTACTTTGATGACAGTCTACATGCTAAAGTGCCTTCAATACTGACTCTAGGACAGATAATTTCCCTGTTTAATAAATCTCCAGCTACCCACCAAAAAGCTCTACTTGGACATCACACAGACACCTCAAACTTAAGACACCAGCAATTGAATAACTTTATAGCCCCTTAATACTCATCCTTTTCATAAAAATCATGGTATCAGCATATGGGTTGATCATCCACTTAATGATGCAAATCAGAAAGGCTAGTGTCCTCCCAATTTCAGCTCACTCTGTCGTCCACTGAATCAAGCCATTCCCCAGTCCTAAGACTTATTTTCATTATCTTGATCTTCTAATGATACATATGAGTTGTTCTATATTTTTTTCAAATATTGGTTTTCAGAGAGAGCACTGAGAACACATTTCAGTCTCCTTCACCATCTCCCCAATTTTAGCCCTGCTGCTCCCCCTCCTTCAACACAGCTAAGGCTTGTGTTGAAATAACCAGGTAGGTCACAGGTGGATGACAAACACCAAAATATTCTCATCATCAGACTGTACTGAAATGAAAACTAGACCTTAGTTGTATGAAACCACTGAGGTTTTGGTACTAAATGTGATACAGTAGTTAACAGACCTTGATTATATAAAAATACTTAAAATGACTGGAGGTTACATCCATTGAGGTTAAATGACAGCCATCTCTGCTTTCATTCCCCATCACACCACCCTTCCATCCTTTCATTATTTTTCTGTTGTTCCCTGCCTTAGGTCAAGCCACACTGCCTATGCTTGCTACTAGGTCCTTGGAAACTACAGCTTCTAACTGAAAACCAGAAAATCCCCCTGGATCATTACACTGTTCCTGGAGAGCTTTCTCTACTTCTTTATGCCAACTGATCCCTGCCTGTCCTTTAAGAAGCCCACTTTCTGTGAAGTCCTGCACTGGTGTTGGTTTTCTAACATCAAGCATTTATCAGAAGCAAGTCTCCCTTGCTCACATTGCACTCAGTTACTCTCTTGCTTTTAAAAAGAAATATTCAGGAATCCTGTGATAAGCCATAATGGAAAAGAATATAAAAAAAGAACGTATGTATGTGCATAAATGAGGCACTTTGCTGTACAGCAAAGATTGGCACAGCATTGTACACCAACTACACTTCAATTTAAAAAAAAATGTTAAAAAAAGAAAAAGACTTGGGCATACCGTACACCACCCTTGACTTTTTCTCATAACTATCTCCTGATCTCCAGGTCATTCTCCATACAAAGAAGGTGGAAAGTGACCATTAAGTATGCCATTTCCTACACAATCCTGGCATAAACTGATTCTCTTCATCATCTGCACAAGTGATGTCTCCACGTTTTGATCTCCTAGTTCCTTTAGTGCCTCACTATAATAGAATTTTTTTCTTCCTGCCCCAACTCATCCGCTTAATTCCATGTTATAGTTTCACAAATAATAACTATACCACCTACAAACTGTCTGTTGCAAGCATCCTGCTCTTTGATCCTTACTCCCTGCCTTGCCAATCACATGCTGTAGAACCTCCACTTGGACAGTAGCTTCCATAGTATTAGCCTGCTCGGGCTGCCTAGACAAAGTACCATAGACTGGGTGACTTAAACAACAGAAAGTTATTTTCTCACCGTGCTTCAGGCTAGAAGTCCAAGATCAAGGCTTCTACTGATTCAGGTTCTGGTGAGGACTCTTTCCTCAGCTTGCAGACAGCTGCCTTCTGGTCAGCACCTCGCATGGCCTTTCCCTGGTGCATGGCTTCACCTCAGTGGAAAAACAAATGTTGGAACAGAAGTGACCTGGGCTGGAAGCAAAGTACATTCTCTGTACTTAAAATTATTTTCTGCATTTTAGCATTCACTCTTTGCTGGAAAGTAGCACTGTTTTGTTACTGCTTTTGTGATAGTAGTTGCATATAACCCAACCAGGGAGTATGACACTCTGATGGGTGCCCATGGTTTCTTGACAGCTAAACTTAAGATGAGCCTGTCTGCTGGGACAAGGCACCATCAGATCAGTAGCCCTGCTCACAAAGATAAGTTTCCAAGCCTGAGCATGGTTACTGGGAGAATCAATTCAATGAAATATATAACGAACTCTACATTCCTTACTGTGATACTGTGATATGCAATAATGTAAGAAACAAGAAGTAAATTGGAAGCTTTCAGGATAACCAAATAATAGTAATAAACAGTGGTGGTAAACACATGTAATAGGGGCATTTACACTTGCTAATAAAAAGGAGGGAACAAAAGATGCTAATATACATTCAGACAGTGTGATGGACAAATAGAATTTAGAGCTACTGAGATGGTACCTGGAATTGTATTTTGAGGGCACTGACATAGCAAATATTTAGGCACCTGTACAGATTCCAGCAAGAAATGGAATGGAACTCAAGCTAGTGCATGAATAGCAGACTAGAGAATCTGTTGTATAAGCTTAACATAAACTTAAAATGTAGAGCTGGGCTAATGGGCTTTGTCTAGGAAACACACAGAAAAGCAGTCTGCAAACCCTGGGAAGATGATCTCAAGGAGGAAGAGAACGGTTTGACTTAATATATAATTAGTCAGTAAATCTCACCCATCTATCATAGTGATTAATAAAGGTACTCATGATTCATACTTATTATACTTGTCTCCAATATGGGTTTGGAGATCATCTGAAGAAAGAAAAATTCTAGCTTGCAATAAAAGGAATTTTCAAAACAAGGTAGACTCTTAAGGAATCAGCATTGTTGTTAAGCATTAATGCTGGTTCTTTTTCGTCAACACTTACTGTATCTGACAGAGTTTTGATCTTCTAGACATCTTCCCATGATGGGTGGCTTTTAGAAAGTTGAGGTTGCAAAGAAGCTGAGTGATCTGTCTAAGACCTTTCATGTTCCTGGCACAAATTCAATTCTGGAATTTCTAGTTTGGCCTTCACTTTCATTTCTGACACTTTCTAATGCTGAGGCCCTTGAAGCATGATTTCATGAAATCCCTAAAAGATATGTAACCACTTACAATCTGTAAATATAATCCAGACAACGTATTTGTAAAGGTTCAACAATATGAACAACTATATGCTTTTCGAGGAAAAGAGTAGGTATTATTGTTCCTTTTTGTCATGTTGAGTAGGTTTCAATCTAACCAGGAATGTGAGATACATACACACACACACACACACACACACACACACGCACAAACAATTAGAAGAAAACTAAAGAAACATTAACCTTAACATATTTTTTTTTTAAACATCTTTATTGGAGTATAATTGCTTTACAATGGTGTGTTAGTTTCTGCTTTATAACAAAGTGAATCAGTTATACATATACATATGTTCCCATATTTCTTCCCTCTTGCATCTCCCTCCCTCCCACCCTCCCTATCCCACCCCTCTAGGTGGCCACAAAGCACCGAGCTGATCTCCCTGTGCTATGCGGTTGCTTCCCACTAGCTATCTATTTTACATTTGGTAGTGTATATATGTCTATGCCGCTCTCTCACCCTGTCACATCTTACCCCTCCCCCTCCCCATATCCTCAAGTCCATTCTCTAGTAGGTCTGTGTCTTTATTCCCGTCTTGCCCCTAGGTTCTTCATGACCTTTATTTTCCCTTAGATTCCATATATGTGTGTTAGCATACTGGATTTGTTTTTCTCTTTCTGACTTACTTCACTCTGTATGACAGACTCTAACTCCATCCACCTCACTACAAATACCTCCATTTCATTTCTTTTTATGGCTGAGTAATATTCCATTGTATATATGTACCACATCTTCTTTATCCATTCATCCGATGATGGACACTTAGGTTGCTTCCATGGCCTGGCTATTGTAAATAGAGCTGCAATGAACATTTTGGTACATGACTCTTTTTGAATTATGGTTTTCTCAAGGTATATGCCCAGTAGTGGGATTGCTGGGTCGTATGGTAGTTCTATTTTTAGTTTTTTAAGGAACCTCCATACTGTTCTCCATAGTGGCTGTATCAATTTACATTCCCACCAACAGTGCAAGAGTGTTCCCTTTTCTCCACACCCTCTCCAGCATTTATTGTTTCTAGATTTTTTGATGATGGCCATTCTGACCGGTGTGAGATGATATCTCATTGTAGTTTTGATTTGCATTTCTCTAATGATTAATGATGTTGAGCATTCTTTCATGTGTCTGTTGGCAATCTGTATATCTTCTTTGGAGAAATGTCTATTAAGGTCTTCTGCCCATTTTTGGATTGGGTTGTTTGTTTTTTTGTTATTGAGCTGCATGAGCTGCTTGTAAATCTTGGAGATTAATCCTTTGTCAGTTGCTTCATTTGCAAATATTTTCTCCCATTCTGAGGGTTGTCTTTTGGTCTTGTTTATGGTTTCCTTTGCTGTGCAAAAGCTTTTAAGTTTCATTAGGTCCCATTTGTTTATTTGTGTTTTTATTTCCATTTCTCTAGGAGCTGGGTCAAAAAGGATCTTGCTGTGATTTATGTCATAGAGTGTTCTGCCTATGTTTTCCTCTAAGAGTTCGATAGTGTCTGGCCTTACACTTAGGTCTTTAATCCATTTTGAGTTTATTTTTGTGTATGGTGTCAGGGAGTGTTCTAATTTCATACTTTTACATGTATCTGTCCAATTTTCCCAGCACCACTTATTGAAGAGGCTGTCTTTTCTCCACTGTATATGCTTGCCTCCTTTATCAAAGATAAGGTGACCATATGTGCGTGGGTTTATCTCTGGGCTTTCTATCCTGTTCCATTGATCTATATTTCTGTTTTTGTGCCAGTACCAAACTGTCTTGATTACTGTAGCTTTGTAATATAGTCTGAAGTCAGGGAGCCTGATTCCTCCAGCTCCATTTTTCGTTCTCAAGATTGCTTTGGCTACTCGGGGTCTTTTGTGTTTCCATACAAATTGTGAAATTTTTTGTTCTAGTTCTGTGAAAAATGCCAGTGGTAGTTTGATAGGGATTGCATTGAATCTGTAGATTGCTTTGGGTAGTAGAGTCATTTTCACAATGTTGATTCTTCCAGTCCAAGAACATGGTATATCTCTCCATCTATTTGTATCATCTTTAATTTCTTTCATCAGTGTCTTATAATTTTCTGCATACAGGTCTTTTGTCTCCTTAGGTAGGTTTATACCTAGATATTTTATTCTTTTTGTTGCAATGGTAAACGGGAGTGTTTTCTTAATTTCACTTTCAGATTTTTCATAATTAGTGTATAGAAATGCAAGAGATTTCTGTGCATTAATTTTGTATCCTGCTACTTTCCCAAATTCATTGATTAGCTCTAGTAGTTTTCTGGTAGCATCTTTAGGATTCTCTATGTATAGTATCATGTCATCTGCAAACAGTGACAGCTTTACTTCTTCTTTTCCGATTTGGATTCTTTTTATTTCTTTTTCTTCTCTGATTGCTGTGGCTAACACTTCCAAAACTATGTTGAATAATAGTGGTGAGAGTGGGCACCCTTGTCTTGTTCCTGATCTTAGTGGAAATGGTTTCAGTTTTTCACCATTGAGGACAATGTTGGCTGTGGGTTTGTCATATATGGCCTTTATTATGTTGAGGAAAGTTCCCTCTATGCCTACTTTCTGCAGGGCTTTTATCATAAATGGGTGTTGAATTTTGTCGAAAGCTTTCTCTGCATCTATTGAGATGATCATATGGTTTTTCTCCTTCAATTTGTTAATATGGTGTATCACGTTGATTGATTTGCGTATATTGAAGAATCCTTGCATTCCTGGAATAAACCCCACTTGATCATGGTGTATGATCCTTTTAATGTGCTGTTGGATTCTGTTTGCTAGTATTTTGTTGAGGATTTTTGCATCTATGTTCATCAGTGATATTGGCCTGTAGTTTTCTTTCTTTGTGACATCTTTGTCTGGTTTTGGTATCAGGGTGATGGTGGCCTCGTAAAATGAGTTGGG
Source organism: Eubalaena glacialis (assembly GCF_028564815.1). Taxonomy (NCBI): domain Eukaryota; kingdom Metazoa; phylum Chordata; class Mammalia; order Artiodactyla; family Balaenidae; genus Eubalaena; species Eubalaena glacialis. The sequence goes on along the minus strand of NC_083729.1, from coordinate 4,083,970 downwards.
GAGTGTTCCTCCCTCTGCAATATTTTGGAAGAGTTTGAGAAGGATAGGTGTTAGCTCTTCTCTAAATGTTTGATAGAATTCGCCTGTGAAGCCATCTGGTCCTGGGCTTTTGTGTGTTGGAAGATTTTTAATCACAGTTTCAATTTCAGTGCTTGTGATTGGTCTGTTCATATTTTCTATTTCTTCCTGGTTCAGTCTCGGCAGGTTGTGCATTTCTAAGAATCTGTCCATTTCTTCCAGGTTGTCCATTTTATTGGCATAGAGTTGCTTGTAGTAATCTCTCATGATCCTTTGTATTTCTGCAGTGTCAGTGGTTACTTCTCCTTTTTCATTTCTAATTCTATTGATTTGAGTCTTCTCCTTTTTTCTCTTGATGAGTCTGGCTAATGGTTTATCAATTTTGTTTATCTTCTCAAAGAACCAGCTTTTAATTTTATTGATCTTCGCTATTGTCTCCATTTCTTTTTCATTTATTTCTGATCTGATCTTTATGATTTCTTTCCTTCTGCTAGCTTTGGGGTTTTTTTGTTCTTCTTTCTCTAATTGCTTCAGGTGCAAGGTTAGGTTGTTTATTCGAGATGTTTCCTGTTTCTTGAGGTAGGCTTGTATTGCTATAAACTTCCCTCTTAGCACTGCTTTTGCTGCATCCCACAGGTTTTGGGTCGTCATGTCTCCATTGTCATTTGTTTCTAGGTATTTTTTGATTTCCCCTTTGATTTCTTCAGTGATCACTTCGATATTAAGTAGTGTATTGTGAAGCCTCCATGTGTTTGTATTTTTTACAGATCTTTTCCTGTAATTGATATCTAGTCTCATAGCGTTGTGGTCGGAAAAGATACTTGATACGATTTCAATTTTCTTAAATTTACCAAGGCTTGATTTGTGACCCAAGATATGATCTATCCTGGAGAATGTTCCATGAGCACTTGAGAAAAATGTGTATTCTGTTGTTTTAGGGTGAAATGTCCTATAAATATCAATTAAGTCCATCTTGTTTAATGTATCATTTAAAGCTTGTGCTTCCTTATTTATTTTCATTTTGGATGATCTGTCCATTGGTGAAAGTGGGCTGTTAAAGTCCCCTACTATGATTGTGTTACTGTCGATTTCCCCTTTTATGGCTGTTAGTATTTGCCTTATGTATTGAGGTGCTCCTATATTGGGTGCATAAATATTTACAATTGTTATACCTTCCTCTTGGATCGATCCCTTGATCATTATATAGTGTCCTTCTTTGTCTCTTGTAATAGTCTTTATTTTAAAGTCTATTTTGTCTGATATGAGAATTGCTACTCCAGCTTTCTTTTGATTTCCATTTGCATGGAATATCTTTTTCCGTCCTCTCACTTTCAGTCTGCATGTGTCTCTAGGTCTCAAGTGAGTTTCTTGTAGACAGCATATATATGGGTCTTGTTTTTGTATCCATTCAGCCAGTCTGTGTCTTTTGGTGGGAGCATTTAATCCATTTACATTTAAGGTAATTATCGATATGTATGGTCCTATTCCCATTTTCTTAAATGTTTTGGGTTTGTTATTGTAGGTGTTTTCCTTCTCTTGTGTTTCTTGCCTAGAGAAGTTCCTTTAGCATTTGTTGTAAAGCTGGTTTGGTGGTGCTGAACTCTCTCAGCTTTTGCTTGTCTGTAAAGGTTTTAATTTCTCCATCAAATCTGAATGAGATCCTTGCTGGGTAGAGTAATCTTGGTTGTAGGCTTTTCTCCTTCATCACTTTAAGTATATCCTGCCACTCCCTTCTGGCTTGCAGAGTTTCTGCTGAAAGATCAGCTGTTAACCTTATGGGGATTCCCTTGTGTGTTATTTGTTGTTTTTCCCTTGCTGCTTTTAATATGTTTTCTTTATATTTAATTTTTGACAGTTTGATTAATATGTGTCTTGGCGTGTTTCTCCTTGGATTTATCCTGTATGGGACTCTCTGTGCTTCCAGGACTTGATTAACTATTTCCTTTCCCATATTAGGGAAGTTTTCAACTATAATCTCTTCAAATATTTTCTCAGTCCCTTTCTTTTTCTCTTCTTCTTCTGGGACCCCTATAATTCGAATGTTGGTGCATTTAATGTTGTCCCAGAGGTCTCTGAGACTGTCCTCAGTTCTTTTCATTCTTTTTTCTTTATTCTGCTCTGCAATAGTTATTTCCACCATTTTATCTTCCAGGTCACTTATCCGTTCTTCTGCCTCAGTTATTCTGCTATTGATCCCATCTAGAGTATTTTTAATTTCATTTATTGTGTTTTTCATCGTTGCTTGGTTCCTCTTTAGTTCTTCTACGTCCTTGTTAAATGTTTCTTGCATTTTGTCTATTCTATTTCCAAGATTTTGGATCATCCTTACTATCATTATTCTGAATTCTTTTTCAGGTAGACTACCTATTTCCTCTTCATTTGTCAGGTTTGGTGTGTTTTGACCCTGCTCCTTCATCTGCTGTGTGTTTTTCTGTCTTCTCATTTTCCTTATCTTACTGTGTTTGGGATCTCCTTTTCACAGGCTGCAGGTTCGTAGTTCCCGTTGTTTTTGGTATCTGTCCCCAGTGGCTAAGGTTGGTTCAGTGGGTTGTGTAGGTTTCCTGGTGGAGGGAACTAGTGCCTGTGTTCTGGTGGATGAGGCTGGATCTTGTCTTTCTGGTGGGCACGTCCACGTCTGGTGGTGTGTTTTGGGGTGTCTGTGGCCTTATTATGATTTTAGGCAGCCTCTCTGCTAATGAATGGGGCTGTGTTCCTGTCTTGCTAGTTGTTTGGCATAGGGTGTCCAGCACTGTAGCTTGCTGGTCGTTGAGTGAAGCTGGGTCTTGATGTTGAGATGGAGATCTGTGAGAGATTTTCGCCGTTTGGTATTACGTGGAGCTGGGAGGTCTCTTGTGGACCAGTGTCCTGAAGTTGGCTCTCCCACCTCAGAGGCACAGCCCTGATGCCTGGCTGGAGCACCAAGAGCCTTTCATCCACACAGCTCAGAGTAAAAGGGAGAAAAAATAGAAAGAAAGAAAGAAAGAGGATAAAATATAATGAAGTAAAATAAAGCTATTATAAAGCAAAGCTATACAGACAAAATCTCACCCAGAGGCATACACATATACACTGACAAAAAAAGGAAAAGGGGAAAAATTAATATATCCTGCTCCCAAAGTCCACCTCCTGAATTTGGGATGATTCGTTGTCTATTCAGGTATTCAACAGATGCAGGCACATCAAGTTGTTTGTGGAGCTTTAATCCGCTGCTTCTGAGGCTGGTGGGAGAGATTTCCCTTTCTCTTCTTTGTTCGCACAGCTCCCGGGGTTCAGCTTTGGATTTGGACCCGCCTCTGCATGTAGGTCGCCTGAGGGCGTCTGTTCCCCGCCCAGACAGGACGGGGTTAAAGGAGCAGCTGCTTCGGGGGCTCTGGCTCACTCAGGCGGGGGGAGGGAGGGGTACGGAGGAGGCGGGGCGAGCCTGCGGTGGCAGAGGCGTCGTGACGTTGCAGCAGCCCGAGGCGCGCCGTGCGCTCTCCCGGGGAAGTTGTCCCCGGATCACGGGAGGCTGGTGGTGGCGAGGTGCACCGGCTCCCGGGAGGGGCGGTGTGGAGAGTGACCTGTGCTCGCACACAGGCTTCTTGGTGGCGGCAGCAGCGGCCTTAGCGTCTCATGCCCGTCTCTGGGGTCCGCGCTGATAGCCGCGGCTCGCGCCCGTCTCTGGAGCTCGTTTAGGCGGCGCTCTGAATCCCCTCTCCTCGCGCACCAGGAAACAAAGAGGCAAGAAAAAGTCTCTTGCCTCTTCGGCAGCTGCAGTCTTTTTCCCGGACTCCCTCCCGGCTAGCACCGAAGCCCGAGCCTCAGCTCCCAGCCCCCGCCCGCCCTGGCGGCTGAGCAGACAAGCCTCTCGGGCTGGTGAGTGCTGGTCGGCACCGCTCCTCTGTGCGGGAATCTCCGCTTTGCCCTCCGCACCCCTGTGGCTGCGCTCTCCTCCGTGGCTCCGAAGCTTCCCCCCTCTGCTACCCGCAGTCTCCGCCCGCGAAGGGGCTTCCTAGTGTGTGGAAACCTTTCCTCCTTCACAACTCACTCCCACTGGTGCAGGTCCCGTCCCTATTCTTTTGTCTCTGTTATTTCTTTTTTCTTTTGCCCTTCCCAAGTACATGGGGAGTTTCTTGCCTTTTGGGAGGTCTGACGTTTTCTGCCAGCGTTCAGTGGGTGTTCTGTAGGAGCAGTTCCACGTGTAGATGTATTTCTAATGTATCTGTGGGAAGGAAGGTGATCTCCGCGTCTTACTCTTCCGCATCTTCTGTGCACCCCCTAACCTTAACATGTTTAATTGAAAATCAGCGATGAGACATAGCAGAAAAGAGTGTGCTTTATTTAGCTCAGAAATCTCTAGACTCAAATTTTGTGCTACTGCCTACAAAGTCTGTGACTGACTTCAACTCAGAGTCTCAGGTTTTTCCGTGGATAATAGGTGTGAGAGTAAAAGGAGCTGATCCATGGGAAGTCTACTGAGTAGTTCAGGATACACGAGTGACACTGTCTCCATTGTCCTCAATCTTTCCCAGATTTTGTATGGCATCATTAGGGTTTAGCATCCCCAATGCACAGCCTAGTTTGGAACCAAATGAGGAATAGATCCAGGAATCAGACAGTTGGGGGATTTATTACAGATAAAATCTAGAGGTGGAAAGATTTGGTTAACATATGACCAAATGGACTTGCCAGCATTCCCTGCCTGACACCCCTCCATGGCGTCAAATCCAGATCTTGGAATTGCCAGCTGAACAAACTCAGTGGGAAGACTTGGGTCTGAGAAGACACACATATGGAGGGAGACTGTTTCCCACTATTTCAGAAGGAAATGGAAGAAAAGAGTCCAAACTCCACAGCAATAAATCTTTTAATAGAGTGACTTTATCCAATTAAGAAAAGTGGATCCAAACCTGTCACAACCAACCAGTTCAGATTAACTCACTTTTCTCTACAGGGAGGAATGAGTGAGGAGTAGCAAAGAGGCCAGGAAGTTCACTTTGGTGGGTGTCCTTCTTCCTGGAAATGTGTGGAGCGAGAAATTAAGAATTTCACCCAATAAACCTCATCACCCTTCCTGTCACTCAAGCCAGAAATAATGGAATTAGCAGTGATCATGACCTGTCTTTACACCCACATCTAGACCCAATTCTACCCTTACAGCCAGTTCTCCTTCTGCCATTCTTATGCCCTACAGGACAACTAAACAGACTCGGTTTTCTGCAGATGGCACTTATTCTCTTCCTTCCATTTTCTACTCATTTTTTGACCCATATGAATGCCGTCCCACTTCCTATTTTCTTAGTCATTCTTAATTTCTGTATGTAATCACAGTTCTTCCCTAATTCCTTCCCATAGCTTGGATTTGAAAAGTATCTTTTTACCTCTTGTGTTCTTTTGCTTCTCAGTAAAATGTACTTACAATCCATATTACATCACGATTACTCATGAATAACAAGAGCAGTAATAATAGCTCACATTGTCAATAGTCACAGTGCACCAAGCACAACACTAAATATTTTATCTGTGTTATTGTTTAATTTACTTTCCACAACACCCTATGATTTAAGGGTGCACTTTTAGGTCTATGTTGAGTTAAGTGAAGATTAACGATGTTAGCTAGCCCAAGTCATAGAGGTGTGAGCCTGACTGGGCAGTGATAATCAGGCAGTTATGGTCTTGGAGGACTTCTGGTCCATTTCCTCTTGGTACTGATGAGGGACATTGTTTGGATGAACTTTGGGAGTATTACCTGTCAGGACTGTGGTTACACAGCCTTGGTTAATGATGCATTAGAACCCAGGTTTCCTGGTTCTTGGGTTTTGGGGATATGCTTTGATATCAGAGCCATGCAACAGAGTAATGTAAATAGCATAGCAATATGGTCTATGAAAGTTTAAGTCTGTTTCACAGAGAAGTCCCAGCACCTGGACTATTTTTCATTTGCCACTAACACTTTTAATAATTATCTTTAATAACCTCTCACCCTCTTATGGATACATCATGAATTCTGTTCATTTTGAAGAGCTAAATGTCTATGTTTTGTATTGTTTTGTTTTAAAGAATGAGTCTTGATTTCAGCTTAATAATTAGTAAGTTCTGTATTTATCAAAATGTTGATTTTTGTTACTTAAGGTTTCTTGAGTTATTTTGTTCTTCCCAAGAATATTAAGCAAATCAGATCTAGCCAGAACCAAAATGAGAAAGAAATAACACGAACATACAAATCACGGTGAAAAGTTCACATGTGTCTACTGAATGTCCAGTGCACTAGAATTCTTTGGGAGTCAGGATGAGAGGGGACAGCAGGCATGTGGCAATCACCCTTCTGTGCATTTCCACACACTTCATTGCCCGTAAGAGGAGACTAAATAAGGCATCTTTAAAGACAGGTTCTGGGCAGCTGCAAGATATTTTTTCCTGTACACTAATTTATGTAGCTAAGAGATAAGTAAATCAATCTTCATTATTGAGCCACCAGATAGCAAGAGTCAAACTGAAACACCAACCCCTTAGTGCAGGAAGAAAATCGTCCACATGACAGATTGCGTTCTTTCTTATAGGTCCAGGTGCACCCATGACAGATTCTGGCAGAGAGAATGATTTTCATCCCTGGACAAGCTTGCCTGTTCCTTCTGCTTCCTTTTGCTCCTGCCTCTTGATGAGGGGCAATCTCAATTAGACAAATCATGTTGTCTATAATCTAGTCCCCTTCCCCTTAACCATGATTCATTCTGACAAGGAAAGTTTAAAAGCAACAAGTAAAATATGATAAACAATATCCATCATTGCATAAGGGAGTCAGGCTAAAAGCTTTCTGTCACTATTAATAATACTGTTTAGTTTTCAACTTCCCCTTTGTATTGCATTAGTGACAAATGTGAAACTCTGTGAGCAACACAGGTTCAGAATGGACTACCCGTGAGATCCATGGCTTGGGATGAAACTGTCCTCAGCAGTGGCTACCCTGCTTCTAGCCCTTGGAGTAGCCCATGAGATGGAACTAGGCAGTGTCGGGGCAAGAGATGCTGTAGGCAAGTAAGACCCTGCTTCAACTCTCACCTATTTCTGACTCACTTTATCTTCTCAGCTCCTTACTCATGTTTCTGAAAAGATGACCTGAGTTTTCCTCGGTCCCCTTTGTGTGTGTGGCACTTCCCCAGAGCTCTAATACTAGATTTTACTTTCGGATATTGCTTTGCCCTGATCCTCAGACTCTCAGGGTCCCAGATACCTGGGGATGGGACATTCTGCCTGGACCAGCAGAAGCTCACCTCTAACCTCACAAACATACCTTTCATAAGACCACATCAATACAGTCATTATTCAAGAAAAATAATTTTATAGCATACCAGGTTTTCATGGTCCATATGGACCTTAAAAATTCTTTTATGGAGAGATTCACAAAAATTTTACTTACCCAGAAATACTACCCATCGACCCTCTGTCCCCTCAGGCTGTCCATTTTTCACTTCATCAATGAGCAGAATTTCACATCTCATCTCCAACAAGCATTTCTATGCTTTTTGGTTGAATGGAGACACAGTGATTTTGACACAGAAGTGACTTTTCTTGCAAAGTAATTAACACACAACTTACCTGGTTCTCAGAACTAAGAAGTGACACAATCCCATCCCGGGAAAGGAGCCCTGGAGTCGGTACTGGAGTCCATGCTGAAATAATTACTGAAGACTCTTCCTGCCCCAGGGCAGTTCTCTGTAGTCAAGGAACCAGAGTGATAAGAAGATAGTATTAGAAAGCAGTATTTATATATATATATATATTTTTTTTTTTTTCTTATTTTGCTGATGAGGTAGTTGAGGGTTAAGAATGCAAAAAGCCTCCTCTAACGGCCCCGAATCAGACTCCATGTTTAGCGTAAATCTAGGTGTTGAATCACAGAATCCCGATTCTAGTCAACAGGTCTTTTTTATGGTGTCATAGAAATACGTCAGGCTTTCAAAAATCAGTTAACTCTTCCTATACTTTACCTACTTATAAAAGACAATACCTGTCCTATCTACTTTACAGTTTTACAATAAAGCTATCAAATGAACTAATATCTATGATAATACTGTCTACATTGTGTATCCTTATTACATATGTGATCTTGTTATTGATTAATGTAGTAGTCTTAGCTGTTTTAGTAAAGCTAAAGTCACCCTTTGCAATACTACTTCACTATGAAAACCTCCATTGTTCACAGAAGATATATATATTTTATCAATACAAAAATTCCATTGGAACAAATGGAAATGATATGATCGCTTTTATTTTATTAAAATTTGTTTGGAACCAAGCTTTTTTATGTCAACATACACAAAAAAAGATTTTTTCCAACAGAATACATTGATAAGTGTCCTTAATTTCTAGTGTCTTCTGCATGTCTTGATATAGCTCTTTGATATCTCTACACTTAGCTTTGCTGACTAGCAAACCACCCCCAAACTCAGCAGCTAAAAAGCAAACTATTATTTTTCATACTTCTGTGGTCAGTTGGGTAGTTACTTTTCTCTTGACCACTTGGCTGATCTCTGTAGGCAACTGGAGACTGGGCTGGGCTGGATGGTCGAGCCTGAGACTGCCCACAGGTTTGGTGTCTTAGGCTGCATGGTCTGGAGGATCTCAGTAAGGACGGCTGTAGTTCATGCATCTTTCATTCCTGGTCAGCTAGCCTGAGCTTCTTCCATGGTGCTCTCAGGATCCAAATGCAGGAAGAGAAGGCGAGACCCAATTAGCAAATACTTCTCAAGCATCTGAATCCCATTTGCTGATGCTCTGTGGTCAAAGTGAGTCTCAGGCCAAGCCCAGATTCAAGGGGTAGAGGCAGGGATGTGACCACATTTGCTAACTCTCTTCCACAATTTGCTCACACACCAGATGCCTAGAGCCCTGGTTGAAAGCAGCTGTTGAAGACTTTTCTTGCTGTCAGCCTTATGCAGGGCAATGTAGGACATACAAAGAGATATCACATAAGGAAACTGACCTTATAAAGACAAGGTGTGAAGAAAACAGAGATTGAAGCAAAAGAAAATAGAGTAAAATGATGGGTATGCTGAAACGGGTTAATATGCAAGGAAAGAATTCCAAAAAGTTATTGAGGGAACACAGGAATTAGCTTCCATTAAATATTTGCATTTGATTAGACTTCCCTAATATTTTTGCATGGCTCTAGCCTGACTGGTAAATTCATTAAAGAAAGCCCTGTGTATATGTGTGTGCATGGATGTGTGTGTCTGTGCATATATAGATAGTTCCTTCGGGGACGACACCATCACTCTCTCCTCTATAACATCTGTATTGCACTTAAGAGTTCCAAGATATTTCCATGTACATTACCTTGCTCGGTCCTCACAGCACCCACGAGGGAGGCATCATTCTCATTATGCAAAAGAGGAATGGTGAGAGGGTGGGCAGAGGGAGTCAGGTGGAGGGAGGTGAGGACTTCAGTCATAATATTGTTACAGGAAGTCAGCCTAAAATAAGGACCATAATGACTATGCCATGTATGTATTCAACATGGAGTTATTGAGTGTTGGCTATATGTCACCATCTCTAATGACACAGAGATTATGTTCTAGGTGGGAGCAACACAATTAAAAAAAAAACTTTAAAAAAGACCTTTCTGGAAAACAGTAAGTTTATTTCCAAGAAAATAAATCATGATGATGTGATTAGATAAAGGATCACAAAGCAAAGTGTGTGTCCCAAAAAGAGATAGTGGCTACCATGATTTGCTAACATCACAGAGTCAAAAAAATTCAGTTTGGCATTTACTAATTGTGTACTTTTAAAGAATTAAGTTTGATTTAGTTTCCTCACCTGTGAAACAGAGGTTTCTGTAACTGGCCTGGTTCCTTCTCAGGACTTTTTAAGAATCAAATGAGATAATGTACATGAATGTGATTTGTAAAAGTCAAGCCAAAATCTATTATCATTCTCGTGTCATCCTGGTTATTATGATAGCTATCAAAGTAGAAGCAAAAAGTTATGTTCTAGACTTATCACAAAGGTTGAACTAAAAGGAAATAAGGGCAGTTAAACTTGTAGGGGAAGCAACATGACAAAGTGTGGGCTCTCAGCACCAAGATGCTGAATTAAACTGAGTTCAGAAAGTTTACAGTGTGAAGCTAGATTATCCACAGGTGATACAGGCTAAAGAAATAGGTGACACAAGTGATACCTCTCCAACCCCGCCCTGGCCTGCACCTTACTCAAAATCTGGGAGTTTGTGTTCTATGGAAGAAGAGCTGTCACTTATTTTTTTTTTTTTTCTTTTGGTCTCTGGTGTCCTAATAATTCAATTTTAACACTGTCAGTCAGCAAGGTTGGGATTTCAGGCTATTTGGGGTTTCTCAGTGTGTCTTACATAGATATGATTACACAGGTTAACAGCCAGAAATGCCCTCTGAAGCGATGATATACAGCAAATGTCTCAAATAAGAGATGATATCCTTGTTTTATTCTAGGTCCCCTACTTATGCAGAAGCTCAAGGATTTCTCATAACGTGATAGTAGAGTAGGCTAACCACTGACTCTTGTAAATCTTGGATTTGGTCAAAATCGTCAACCTCTGAGTTTTTACCATTCATAGCAGTAAAGCACAGCCAATGACACTAACATTCTTGGATTAGAAAGAAGATATGAAAAAGCACATGAATGGTGTCTGGCGCCAGGTAAGGATGAAAAAAGGGCAGTGGCAGTTGCCAATATTTATTCTTGTTTGTTTATTGTTATCATTTCCAAGGTAGTCACCTGTGCTCTCGCCTCTCCAGGGATCACAAGAGAGACCCCATGTCCTCCTGTGGTGGAGGCCCCTTTCCGAGCAAACCAACACCCAATGACTCACATGGTTTTGCTGTATCTGGGAGGTAGGCTGTCCCACGCCCTTTACCTGCTCCTGGATAAGCCCCAATTTGTCTCATTCCACATTAGCATGTATGCAACAGGACTCAGGACACATGTTTTGGATACTGAGAATATTAACAGCTCCAAAAGAGCATCAGAGAAGAAAAATGCTAGCACTTGCTTTTATATAATGTAAGGCCATTATAATGATCAAAAGACAATTTCTGTTAGGCAAAGCTTATGTTCTAGACGCTTTGAGGCTTTTACAATGCAGTTCAAACATAAAGCAAATATAAAGTAAAACATAGTGCTAGGTGATCTCTTAAAATATATTATTTTAACTAAATCACTCCTTACACAGGAATGGCCCAATAAAGCAATATCCCACCTGAAAAATAGAATCGAAGGATGAAATCAAACCTCAGCCAACTCTCCAGTAGATGCACTTGCCTGGGTACCGATACCTCACTACTAGGATAATTGGGACTGTAATTCTTAGACCACCTACCTCAAGTTTATTACGTGAAATTATAAACTTGGTTTTTATTTCACTGTAATTCAATTCCTTTCAACCCAGCATGTGCATAAGATCCATGTTCACTGTCAATGGTATCAAGACGTAATAGATTTGACAGGAAACAGAGAGAATACCTAAGCCCAGCCTGTAGTTTCACAGTGATATGAACACCAGGAGAGGTCTGAGCAATCCACTGCTGAAACACAGAAGTGTGTGTTTAGTCATCTCTGAGTGTACAGAAAGGATTCTTGGTGGAGACGGCACAAGAGTTGGGCATTGAAGGCAGAGCATAAAATTGCGGGTGTAGGAAAAACAGGGAAGAGGTTAATTAATTCTAGCAGAGAGAATAGCACGCACAGAATCAGGATGTGGAAGTTCATGGTTCCCTCGGGAGAGAGTAGTTTTCTGTGCCTCCAACAAAGGTTTCTGGAGGCTGGGTAGGAGGAGCTTGGGGATGCAGAAAAGGAAGGTAAAATCTGTGCTGCAGATCAACTGTGAAAGACCACTCTCAAGCTTGAATGTTAGCATGCAGGTGATGGCTAAAGGAATGTTAGAGAATTCTTAACAATAGGCACTTCGTTTTGACATTAAGTCTCATGAGAAAGGTTTGCTTTGATTTGTAGAATCTGCTCAAGTATGCTGATCTAGATGGATCTACACATTTCTGGGAATTTATTGAATGATTTCCAGGCAGTGTGTTTAAGTGGGGCTGAGATCCATTGGTGAAAAAAATCCCATAGTAAATTATCATCCTTTCAAATACCGTCTTGAGTTTATATATCATTTTTTTCTTCCAAGTTATTCAAAGCACCTCATGTACATCACTGCCATTTTCCTAATGTTTTTAAGACATAATTAGGTACACATATCACTGTGCTTACTTTATAAATATTGACATCTGACATATTGGTTACAGAATCTGCTTAAGATAACATGGCATCAAAACTGTCATCAATCTACACACTATTATCAATCTTTCTGCATGTAAGTCACCATGTAAAATAAAAGCATTATAAGCATTTCTCTCTAACTGATTGCATGCATTGAATATATTTACATTGACTTTATAGTTTTAAGATAAATTGTACCAACGCATTATACAAATTTCCAACACTACAGACATAAAAAGTTTAAAAAGAAAAAAGACCATAGAAATATAACCTATCTCTTTATTCAGATTATAAGAATATTCTTTGTACACTGTCCATGCAGTCGTTAGAGAATCATATTACTTCAAGGGCCAGTAAGGTGAAATAAATACTGAATTAACTAGGTGAAAGGCAAGTAGGGATGAGGTGGCTGAAAAGAAACAGAAATGGCAGACCCTGGCTAAATGAATTGAGATTTGAGTTAAAATGACAGCAGAACCCTGTGTGAACCAAACAGTTTACATCTGTAGGTAAATTTGGACAGTGAGTTTACAACTGCTGCTCGTTTATGTAAATTTATATAGTTATGAGGTTAGATCAACAGACAGATAGGGAGATGGAGAAGCAAAAATACAGGGACAAACCATTTCATAAAAATGAGATCATGTGTTATTTTATGAAATTTTTGAAAATTAGTTTTACTTTAACAGGATAAAAAATTTAATTTCATAAAAAAATTACCTCAAAATGGATCATAGACCTAAGTATAAATTTTAAAAACACTGTAAAACTAGAAGATAACACAGGAGAAAACTCAGATGACCTTGGGTATGGCAATGACTTTTTAGATGTAATACCAAAGGCACAACTCATAAAAGAAATAATTGATAAGCTGGACTTCATTAAAATTAAATGCTCTGCTCTGAGAAAGACAATATCAAGAGAATTAGAAGACAAGACACAGACTGGGAGAAAATATTTGTAAAAACACATCTGAGAGAGGAATGTTATCCAAAATATATAAAGAACCCTTGAAATTCAAAAATATTAAAACAAATTATTCGATTACAAATTTGGCCAAAGACCTTAATGGACACCTCATCAAAGAAGATATACAAATGGGAAATATGCATATGAAAAGACGCTCCGTGTTATATGTCATTAGGGAAATGCAAATTAAAAAAAACAAAAAAGTTAGAGACCATTACACACATATTAGAATGGCCAAAATCCAGAGGCTGGCAACACCAAAAGCTGGTGAGGATGTGGAGCAACAAGAACTCTCATTCATTGCTGGTGGTAGTGCAAAGTGGTACAGACACTTTGATAGACAGTTTGGTATTTTTTTTTACAGAACTAAATATATTCTTACAATACAATCCAGTAATCAAACTTCTTGGTATTTACCCAAAGCAGCTGAAAATTTACGTCCACACAAAACCCTGTGCAAGGATGTTTATACTAGCTTTATTCATAATTGCCAAAACTTGAAAGCAACCAAGATTTCCTCAGTAGGTGAACAAATAGATAAACTGTGGTAGATGCAGACAATAGAATGTTATTCAGAGCTAAAAAGAAATGAGCTATCGAGCCGTGAAAAGACATAGAGGAAACTTAGATGCATGTAACTAAGTGAAAGAAGCCAACCTGTAAGGTTCCAACCATGTGATATTCTGGAAAAGGCAAAAGCATGAAGACAATAAAAGGGTCAGCAGTTGCCAGGAGTGAGAGTGGGGAAGATGAATAGGCAGAGCACAGAGAGTTTTTAGGACAATAAAAAATACTTCGTATGATAGTGTAATGATGGATTATATGGCTATATGTTTCTCCAATCCCATAGAGTATCAGGAGTGAACATTAATGTAAACTATGGTTTTCGAATGATTATGGTGTGTTAATGGAGGTTCATCCTTGGTTAAAAATGTACCATTCTGATAAGTGACTTTGGTTGGAGGGACTATTTGTGTGTTGGGACGGGGGTATATGGGAAATCTCTGTACCTCCCTGTCAATTTTGTTGTAAAGCTAAAACTTCTCTAAAAAATAAAATCTTAAAAATTTGTAACTACATATTTGATTCCTGAAAAAGATTCTAAAATTACTAAGGTAATTCTGTAAAACAATCAGATGTTGCCACAGTTATACTTCAATTTAAATATTTGTTTCGTTTTTACACAATGTTGGTTTACTGTACCATATACTAAATGAAGAAAATAGTGCTCTAACATTTCTCTTTCCTCACGTCCTGGTTCCTAAAATTATTTTTCACTTGCATTTTATTAGAAATATATTCAGTTCTATACCCAAAATTGTTGTGTAGCTAAAGTTCTGCATTTAATCGATTCATTGTAACAATGACTCTTTTTTTCCCTAAAATATCTTCATTCCAACAATTTCTTTGTTGATTTCTTGTTTGATTGGGTTTCATTGTCATTAAGAGCAAATGATTCTCTAATCCACATGGTGCCTTTGTACCTGAATGACATCTTAGGCAGGAATAGAAGTGCTGGGTCATGCGCTCTTTCCCTCAGAATTTCATACAAAGAGTTCTATTGTTTTCCTGCACTGAGTACAGCACAGTTTCTTTTTATCATTTCTTCTCTGTACATCAATTGAGGTATTAGTTAGTTCATTAAGTAAACTTTTTTTCAAAAAGAACATATGGGGGTTACATTTCTTTTTTTTTTTTTTTTTTCCTTCTGTTTAAAGATGTCTTCCTGTTTCCTTTTTTACAGTTAAAAAAAAAAAAAATAACTGGGCATGCAATATTCTTGGCTCACACTTTCTTTTCCCTAAGAAATTAGTAGATATTCCTCTACTGCCAGATTTCTGGCATTGACTATTGGTGCTGAAAAGCATGAAACAAGGCTAATTTCATCACTTTTAGGAAGCTTAATTTTTCTGCTTGGTTTACTAAAAAAAAGTGTCCTTCCTTCCTACCTCCCTTCCTCCCTTGCTTTCTTTCTTCCTTCCTCCCTTGCTTTTCTCCTTCCTTTCCCCTCCCCTTCCCTCCTTCCTTCCTCCCAGTTTCTGAATGTCAAGTGCACATAACTGGATTATGGATTAATCATCTAGGTTCATGAAAAACACATTAGTCCCCATACAGTTCACGATCATTTATTTAGCAAATTACCTATTTAGGATCTTTTGATAAGTACTCATGAACCTCCCATTAAAGAGAACAGCCAGGACCTTGAATATAACCTACGTTTTGCCATTTAGTTTTCTCCATCCCATCACCTTGGTAACCCATGGGAGGCAACCCTCTGGGCATCCACATCCCTCATCATTTTGTGTGCCATCTTACATAGAGCTTTATTATATGTGTCTAGCTTAGTTGTTTTAACTTTACAAAATACGTTTTATTTTATGCTGCATATAATCTTTTAGGATGAACTTTGCTCACTTAAAAATGATATTGCTAAGGTTCATCATATCATTGTATGTCATTGTTATTAATTTGTTTTGAGTGCTGTAACATATGTTATAGTTTATCTATTTTCCTTTGATACACTTCTGGATTGTTTCCATTTTTGCAGTCATGGAGTCTTGATTTAAATATTCTTGTTCAAATATTTTTATTTTCTAATTTTTTTCAGTAGAACAGATGTAAAATTATTGTTCATGGTGGTGTTAAATTGTATACTTTTGACCTATAAGAGTTCTGGTCATCTCTCTCTGTGTCTATTTGCTATTTGTGTTCCTCTTCTGTAGAATACCTGTTCATATCTTCCCATTGTTCTCTTGAGTTTTATGTTTTTCTTTCTGGTTTGCAGGAATATTTGTATGATTCTGTGTTAATTTTTTGTATATATTGAAAATATCTTCCTCCATTTTGTAACTTCACTTTTTAGACCTTAGGGCTCTAGAAAAAGTTTTTGAAAGGAATCAACATCTTGATTTCATTCTTGACTATTGGCTGAATTTAGCAAAGTGCAGCAAGAAACAGATAAGCTCAAGAGAGAAACAATCAGTTCACAACCAGGAATGAAAGGGAATAAAGAAAGTACAGAAACAAAGGCCTTTCAGGTTGGAAAATCCAATGATTTCTAAACCCCCAAAATATTAAATGATATTTAAAATTACTTTGAGATAAAAGCACGCAGTCTCAGAAACAACTAAGTTACAGTAATCCGCCCCTTGGTTAAAGATCAGAGTATGGATGGGAGACCAGGAGATCACAAGGGGTGAAGCCTGGTGATGGACAGTAAGTCTGGTGAGAATCCTAGAGAGTTCTGAGTCTCACATTGACCCCCAGCAGAAGGGGCGCTGAACAGCCAGGTCAACAAAGCGCCTTGGCCAGAGGACTTAGCCAGCCTTCATCATCTTCTACCCCAGAACGGGCAATGGGCACGTAGCAGAGTGACCGCAATGGCAGCTGGGACCATGTAAGGGCTGTGTCCATAGCACAGAGCGAGAAGTGACCAGCAGGGCGCCCTAACCCTGGACCCCTTTACTGACTCTGTTGGTCTCTGATGCTGCCTGGTGAGCTGGATACGTCGATATGCAGGTTGTTTTGTAAAGTCACTGAAATTTGAAGGTCAGTTTGTCACAGCAGCTGGCATTACTTACCCTGACTAATGGGAAATATTTCTAGACTCTCTGGCATATGCCTTTCCACAGCACAAATATCCATAATTTTAGTCAGCAAAAAGATGTCACAACATAGGAGCTTTGCTCTAGACAGAGAACTTGATCTACTACCTATTCCAAAGAGACACGTGATCATTTCTCTGTTCCTTTTTTCACAAGGTATTAATTAGCCCCCTAGGAATGAAACCATACAGTGGCTTATAGCTGAGCTTAGCAGAGCTTTGGCTCTTTGTGTTGGTCAGAGTGCTGATTAATTTTTTAATTAGTCTTGAGATTTCCTTCTTGAAATATGTTACCAAATATAACTACTGATCGTCAGCAAGCTTCCATTCAGCTCGACCGAGTGTTACCAGGGCCTCCGTTTAAGACAAGGCTGCTCAGCGCCATGAAAAGCCGTCACCATCAGCTGTTGCCCAGTCGCTCTGGCTTCACCTCTGGGTGCTTTGCTCTCAAATTACACTTCAACAGTATCAGTGGGGCAATAGTTCCTAAACTGCGTATGCCTTATTTTCATGTCACCATGCCTCTGCCTAGACTGTGTCTTCTTTTGGAATAACTTTTTCCCCACTGGTAGCAACCTTTACATAGCTCTTAAAGAAGGGATGCATGTAAGTCACTGGCTTGTATTCACTGCTCAATACATATCAGTTATTATTTTGTCATCATTTCATATGAATAAGATTTATTAAAAGTCTTGCAGCCAGACCTTCTACTTTTATGTTATGCTTCTCTTGCAAGCATGTTAAGGATCATATTTTCTATTCATATTTTAAAGTATTATCAGATTATTCTATATAATTCATGGCATGGTATTGAGAGAGAGAGAGCAAGAGAGAGGAAGAGAGATGAAGAGAGAGAGGGAGAGAGCATTGGTGCCAGAAAGAAATCAGTTCCAATCCCAGCTCTGCCAATGACAGGAGTCAACCAAATGACTTTGAAAATGTGACTCACCGTCTCTGAGGTGGGTTATTTATTGCACGGTTATCTGCAGTAAGATTAAGTGCCTATAAGAGTGGCTGAAACAGCAGGTACCCAATCAATATGCATGTCCAATCCCTTCTTTTGTCCTTTTAATGTCACTTCTCTGCTTACATACATTCCTTGGTTTTATATCACCACAGAATATGGATAAAATCATTGGTCCAGCTGAGGTTTCCAACTGTTTCTATGTCCCTTTACATATGTCCCATATACTCCTCATGTAACCTCACTTTACTGATATCCCAACAGACACACACACCTCTTTTTGCTGCCTTTACTGAAGCCATTTTACTTACTAATTCCCAAACCTCCACAGTCCAAATCTTACATTTTAGTCCTGATACAACTTAACAGCTGCCTTTCTGCATTGCCTTTTCAGATCCCCTGCCATCCACTCCCTAAAAATTTATTTGAGCTTAATCTCTCTCATGAATGGGGCAATGCATTTAAGGAAGCTCACTGTTTACATCTTATATTAATTGAAATATACATCTTGAATTTCAGATACAAAGAAAGGGGAAGTGAAGTTCTCAGTCCTGTTCATTTCCAAATCAGTCCCTGTACACAGCAGGCGCTCAATGAATATCGCTGAATGGGAGATGGTAAAAGAGATGGAAACCAAGAGTGTTGTTTTATTTTGGTTTCAGTTTTCATTTTACTCGTGCAGCTGGTCAGAACACAATTTAAATGTGAACTTCACCAGGGAGGAAATCTAGTTTAGCACTGAGCAATTCTTATTCACCTTAGTCCTTTGCAAATTTTCCCCCAAGCTGAGATCCCTCTGTAGGCAATTTCATGTCAATACATATGCAGGAGGCTAAGGACAACCCAGAGGAGAGGGGGTTTCATCCCCTGGGGAAGCAGAGCAGGATGCTGAACTGTGTAAACATCTAAACCCTTTGTTCATTACTATTCGAAAAAACTTCACCAAGGTATTTCAGACCATCTGGATTATTTATTTGAGAAATTTTGTTTTAGCTCTACTTTTTTTCTACTCTTTGTCCCTTACTTTTATTATTTTATCCACATTTTATACATTGGCGATCAGATTGTAGTGGTAATAAGAAAATCTATTTATTTGGACCTAGAGGTGGTATTCTGAATATATATTCTTCTCTGGTAGATTCTAACCATATAGGCTTTTCCTAGAACTCGTTTTATTAGATTTCTTGGAAGAAAGCAGAAAAGATTTGCTGAATTACACCTGTAACTTGTGATCAGACAGAGAGCTTTCAAACAATGCATGCATGCAGGGAACTCATTCAAGTGTATTTCCTGGGACTGATATGTACATTCTGAATGTTTTTTAACTGATATCTGAAATGACATTTTTTTCTTATTTAACTAGAAAATCTTTGAATATCTTAGCCATTTGTTTTTGTCTCTAAAATAATAAAAACAAACATTATAGTGCATGAGTACGCTCAGATTTCACTCGTGCATGAAACCTTCAGTCTCCTGTGACAATCTGAGAAGGAGGCTCCCACCATATTCTTTTCCCAGACTTACAGAGGTGCAGAAGTGTCCAGTGACTCCTCCCAAATTATAGCTAATTAGGATGTACTACAAGTAGATCCTGATTTTGTGAATCTTAACCCATGTTTCTTTTCACGACGCAGTCCAAAAAGCCATGTTAGGAATCAGGAAAAATACACTGCTTTGTACCCCATTGTCCCAAGTGCCCTCTCTAAGAATTTGATCTAATAGCAAAAGAGACGTTAGTTTATGAGTTGTTAATTATGTAGGAGTGGCCTTTGTCTTTTCCAACACAGTCTGTTTATGATGCGTTATTATAACACAATTATTGGTGTTATCTAGATTTTTAGATGTTTTGATTATTTTCTAATACCAATGTATTAAAAATCCAAACTTCCTACTATCTCTTCAATAAGGGACTCTAGCTTTGCTTGGATTGGCTGCACCGTTTCCAGGCCCCCCACTCCCCAAGCCCTCTCAAACACACACAAGACAGATTGCACTGTGGCCACATCAACCCTCTTGTGGTACCTGGTCTGGGCTCATTATATCTTTGTGCCTCATGAAGAAAATCTTGAATAGGAGAACTATAAGAGTAGTTAAATTCCTGGCTCCAAATCCTGAGATCTCTCCACCAGCCAGAAAGAAAGAGAAAGGTATAAGAAGAAAAGGGCCAGGGGTCCACAGAAATTCTCTTGTTGGGGTTGTTTCAGAAGCTGTCTTCAGCTCTTTTCTTTTATCTTAGTTGCCAAAATGTGCTCAATTGAGCATACCCAGCTGCAAGGGAGTCAAGGAAATGTCTTTATTCCCAGTGTCGATTTGCCTTTCTTCTATTTCTAGAGAAAAACACATAGAGAAAAAGTTACTCCACTCTGAGGAGGTTGAAGCAGAGCGGGGGCACATTCATATTTGAATTTAAGATTGAGGATTTCTGTCAGCAACATGGACAGAGGATTGGAGGATGTACAACCATGGGGAGAGAGCAGTGGATGAGCTGGGAGAGATGTCAGGGAGACAGAGACCTGGGGCTTGGTGACCAGCTAGATAAAGCCTAGTGGAGAACAGGGAGGCATGTAGGGGACAACCTGCCTTCTGCTTTGCTGATCTGGTTTTATTCTAAATCTCTTAATATGTATTATTTTGGAAAATGGCAGTGGGCAGCAACTATGCTTAAGAGAACAAAGAAAAATAATTATCTTTTTTTACCCATTAGTTTATCCTGATGCCTCTCTTTGAAGCTTTTGTGCCATCACCACTGTGGGTACCAAGTCTCGGCCATGTATGCTCCAATGTATAGCCTAGAATTACTTAGTTCTATCCATAACTTGCTGGTTCATTCAGAAATGCTTACTGAGTGCCCACTTTGTGTCAGATACCATGTAAGGGTTTTAGATTGAGCAGTGCACACAAAATATTCAGCACAACTTTACCTAGCTTTGTGTCTCAGTCCTTATACCATCAGTTAAACTATGTCATGTACCAACTTCACTTCACTCTGTCACCTCCCAAAACTGCCTCATTCTTTTATTTTTAAATTGAAGGATAGTTGATTTACAATGTTGTGTTAGTCAAGTGTACAGCAAAGTGATTCAGTTTATATATATATATATATATATATATATATATATATATAATTTACCTACAACAAAATACACAATATTTATATGTACAATTTGATGAATTTTGACAAAGGTAAACCTTTGCCTATGTAAAGATTATAAAGACTTTTTCTTACATTTTCTTCTAGAACTTTATACCTTAAGTTTTACATTTAGAACCATAAAACATTTGGAGTTGAAGTAATGGTAGAGATTATTTTCTCTACCTTTTCCAGAATTATATGTCAACAAAAGTATCCGTTTTCCCATTAATTCACTTTGGCAATGGCTCAAGAACTTTAATATCAAATAAGAAAATGCATATATATATATATATATATATATATATATATATATATATATATTCTTTTTCAGATTCTTTTCCCTTATAGGTGATTACAAAATATTGAGTATATTTCCCTGTGCTATACAGTAGGTCCTTGTTGATTATCTTTCTTATTTATAGTAGTGTGTATCTGTCATTCCCAAACTCCTAATTTATCCCGCCCCCCACCCCCAAGACTGCCTCATTCTGACTCCTGGGCCAGCGCTGTGTCTGACTCTCCAGGTGCTATGACTAAAACTCCTCAACCCACCTCATGCACTGTTCCGACTGGCTTCATCCAATTCCCCCAACTGCCCTACTTGTGCATGAATGCCTTAACAGTGGGGAAACTATCAGAGTCAGTCTCAAAGGTTGGACAAGGATGGGGCATCCCTGATGGTAGTAGCAGAACTTAAAATAGGGATTTTTTCGATGAGTGAAACTTGGGATGCCCGAGCAGAGATTGTACATGTAGCTCTTTTCCCTCCCCGCCACCTGTGCTCCTCCCCTTTCCCTGCAACCACCTACAGATTCTTTTCCTGGAACTCTCTTCATTCAAAATGGCAACAGTGTTGGTTCAGGAGGCTGAACCTATGTAAGGGGTTCTCAGATTGGAAATTCTGCCAGGGAGTAGGTCAATTAATTTATAGTAAAGTTGCAATGATAACATTGTGGCTCAGTACCCTTCCTCTACTACCCCACTGAACAACAGTGCTTTAGCCAAAGGAATGAAACTCAAATGATGGATTTGCAAGTGTCCTGGAGAGATCAATGGAGAAAACATCTCATAACAGCACATCTTTGCAGGGTTCTGACCCCATTTATTTTGTACACATTTCCTATATTTATCAGGATACATGTGGGCTTATATGTTATGTCCCAGTGCTTTCTGCTAGATAAGAGACTAGAATTTTCCTTCCAGACCCATTCCTGGAACAATGTATGAGAAACCTGGCCTTCTGGGGCTGAGGAACTGAGATGAGTCCTTTCCTGCTTGCCCCATCTAGAGGGCAAGGAGATCAGACAGGAAATGACGTGTTAGGTCCCTTCATAATTCCATCTGACCCCATTCCCCTCACATACAAACAAGTAAATGCTGGCACAACTCACCCTGTGTTCTGGGGTCTATGGGGCCGACCCTGCTGTGCTTTAGCCGTAGCCCTGGGTTACCTCTGTGTCCGTCTGCAGTCTCCAGCACATTGACACTCTCCCACCTCAGACAGCTCACCCGCTCAGCTCCTCTAGCTGAAGGCTTCCTCAGAGACACGGGAGCTTTCTGGACAGCAGGCTTTGGGAAGGTGTCATGTCCCCAGTAACAGGCAGTGGGCATCCAGCAGGACAGTTCCGGAGCACGTTCCACAGAGTTTCTCAGGGGGATGGAACCCCTGCCCCTTCACTGAGGTGCGGGATCGGCTCTTCCCCTTCTCTGTCTCGTAACTACCCGCCCCAAATCTTTGCATGAGGCCCTGTTCTGAGTGGAACCAAAACTGAGACATTTGTCAGTATTTTGAAGAAGCCACATGAAGAGCATCCTATTCTATTAGCTCCCAACCTGTGCATTAGAGCAAAGAATAATTTAATCAACAAACATCAAACATTGCAGATTGATTAATGCTTCACACTTATATGCAAAATAACTACACTTCCAATATATTCCAGTGTGAATGAAAAAAACTAAATGTGACTTAAAATCTTTTAAAAATGTATCATATTCAAATAGCAGGGTTTTGAAAGTATGCATTTTCTTATCTGATATTAAAGTTCTTGAGCCATTGCCGAAGTGAATCAATGGGGAAAAAAGCTAATTTTGTCAACATATAATTCTGGAACAGGTAGAAAAAATAATCTCTACTATTACTTCAAACCCAAATGGTTTATGGTTCTAAATGTAAAAAATTAAGGTATAAACTTCTAGAAGAAAATGTAAGAGGAAGTCTTCACAATCTTAACGTAGGCAAAGATTTACCTTTGTCAAAATTCATCAATTTGTTCATATAAAAATTGTGTATTTTGTTGTAGGTAAATTATACCTTCATAAAGTTTATTGGAAAAGAGGAAAATGATACAGTTACTGTTATGTAGAGTTTCACAAAATATTTCCTTATGTATTGAAAGGGTGGAGCATGACTCCTATTTCTTGTAAATCTCTAATAGGGAAATTCAGAAAATTTTACCATTAAGCTCTCTCCTTATTGGGATTCCCACTTAGCCCTGCCCATACCCCTGGCATTGACCTTTATTGCATTATTGTTTTCCATTCTGTATTCCCCAGTCGCTGTCATCTTCTATACAGATTCATTTTTGTATCCAGAGAAAGTGCTCAATGTAGGAGGAATAGATTAATTAGTAAGAATAAGTATTCAAATAATAGAATTACATAATAGGAACAATTTTAAAAACACAGGTAAGTCTCTAATATTTGTGCAGACTCAATTGGATGAATGAATATGACTGAGAGAAGATACCATTTATGAAAAAGAGGCAAGGAAAAGGATAGAGAAGGAGATATGAGCTTCAATAAATAGAAGTTAATTTTTGAGGCTTTGGTCTCCATATTTTCAGGACCACAGATATGAGCTCGGTGGTATAGGACATTGAGAGTTGGGTTACAGAAACAGTGGCTTTTCTTCCCACTGAAACTCTATGCATTGCTGGTTGAATATAATAGAAAAAAATAGGAGACTAATAGAACGTGGGAATTATTTCTATTTGTCACTTGGGTTGAAATGCAAGAATTCTGTGATCTCTCCCTGTCTGTCAGTAAGTCAGGAACATTTATTGAAGGCCTGCTGTGCGGGGAACACTCTATTAGCTGCTATAAATTGGCTCATTTACATATTTATCAGAATTGAGAGTATCGTACCCTTTTCTATTAGTAAGACAAATTATTTAATTCACGGTCTCATGGAGCCACCACTTCAAATCCTGACTATGGGAAGTCAGTCGGAATTTATTAAATAAATATTCTATGTTGGAACAGAATACGAAAGAACAAGAAACTGTTCTGCCTAAATGGCCTATACTGTGAATTTCCATGAAACAACTGGCGAAAATATAATAAAACACATAGTTGAGTTTCTGAGTTGTTTGGCACAGATAAATGCTTTTGATAGCTCGAGAATGTAAAAGGCTTCTCTAGGCAGGGGGTCATTAAAAGGATTCATGAAAGAGGGGAGAAATTGAACTACCTTTTGTTATGTTCCTACTGTGTGCCAGGTATTATGGTAAACAATGTGTGTACATTAGTGAATTGTACATTTAATCATATTATAATTATCTTATAAAATGAATATCCCATTTTTACAGGAAGTAAAACTAAGAGTCAGAGATGTTTAAATAAATTTTCTATCATTATTTAGCGAGTAAGGAACAGTATGGGGACTTGTCTATTTTTTTATTTGATGACTGTTTTCAATGCCCTGACTAAATAGCCATTGGATTGAAAAATAGAACTTCATATTTGGGGAGGCTTGAAGAACAATTTTTGCTTTAATTAGTCAGGAGAGAAAATGTAATAATGGCTGATTTTGAGCAGTTTAGAAAATAAGATTCCATAGGAAGAATGGGGTCTGTTGAGAAGAGGTCTAGTGCTCTAGACTGAGAAAAAATTGGATTGGATGTCAGAAGCATTAGGAAATTGGGGGTTCTTAATCCAGGGAAATGATAAACTGACCTGGCCAAAGCAATCAGACTTTGAGTCAGCACCAAGAGATTGCTTCTCCATATAACCGAGGGGAAAGAAAACTAGTTAAGCCATCAGCTAAGTGTTTCCTAGCAAAAGTTACATAAGCCTAATTGGAAAAGATCATCAGTGTCATTGGTTTATGGTTCCACCTATAGTTTCCTGATAATAGGAGTTTTACTTTCTTTTTTCCTGGACTGAGGGATTTAATCTTTAATAGGAAAGATCCAGAGGACCTTTGACTCTCTGTTTAAATGGTCCCGAATTGACGACCATTTATTGCTGGTAGGAGGGTAGCTGCCTTCACAGAGCGGTGCTTCACAGGCGCTCTGGAGGGGGCTCAGCTTTCTCGGGGGTCGGGGGAGCGCGGGTCAGACACAGCGCCCTACAGGCTGAGCACAGCGCCCCGGCCCAGCTGTCAGCCGCGAGAAGACTGCGGTGAGGCGCCAACACGCACCCGGAGAGTGAGTCTCCATTAGCCAGACGGAACTTCAAGCTGTTGCCAGAACTTGCTGTGTTGAACTTGCACTGTGAAATGATGCACTGCTAGACCCCAAACTAAAGATCGTCAGCAAACCCTTGAGAGTCGGACAGACTAAGCTGATACTGATGGGACTCCATTCTCCAGGGAACCATAAAATCCCACAGAATGGTTTGTGGGTCCGGGACTAGCCATCCTATCACTTGTCTGCACCCCTTCACTTCCTCAGAGCAGTTTCTGAGAGGGTTGGCAAGGCAGATTCCTATCTCTGAGATCCTGGAGGGCAGCCAGGCGACTGAACTGCACAGGCTGGATCTAGCATTAGAGGCCCATCGACAGCCCAGGGGACAGAAGCAGCTTCTGTAGAGGAAATGGAACCGGGCACATCTGACAGCAAAGGGCTCAGAGGGCGGAGGGATGCAGGAGGCGAGGGCTGGCTCCTGGGAAGTGTGGCTGCAGGATGCCCAGCCTAGCGGGGACCCTCACAGAGCGGAAGAACGTTCTGCTTGCTTGGGGCTCAGGGAGCTGCAGGGAAACCGCGTCCTCTCTGGAGCCCAGGCAGGCAGAACGAGAGCTCTCTTTGCTCCCTCCCCACAGCCCCTGACAAGCAGGAGTCTCCTGGAGGAACCTGAAGAGCCTCTGGAATGAAAAACCCACCTGCAGGTGCTGGAGGCTGAGCTGCAAGGCAGGTCCTGTCCCACCGGACGCTTTCCTTCACTCCCTCGAGCGCCCCTCTTCTGCTGCACAACTGCCTCTCCTCATGGATACAGCCTCTCCTTTCTTCTTTCCGTTCGTTTTCCCTGAATGTTCTGATTAACTCCCGTGCTCCGGCTGTTATCAGTGTCTCTCACATCTGCAATTTCTTTCATTTTTTCTTTTCTTTTTTTTTCTTTTGTATTTTAATGGGACATACTTCAGACAAAAAAAAAAAAAAAAAAGTTGCAAGAATAGAACAAAAAATTCCTGGATGCTGTTTACTTAGATTACCCAAATTTTAACATTTTAACACATTTGCTTTTTGCTTTAGCCTTCTCTCTCTTTCTCTCTCTCTCACACACACACATACATACTCAGTTACATATTTTTCTTTCTGAATGATTTCAAGATAAGTTGCAGACAGGATGTTTCTTTACCCTTAATACTACAGTGTGAGTTTTCAAAAATAAAGAATTATTTCTCATAAGCACGGTGCTATGATCTATATCATGCAATTAATGATATACCTCCATAATGTAATCAACAGAACTTACTCAGATTTTACCAGCTGGAGAGCATAGGCCAGTATTTTATAGAATGGCTCCCGATTTGGCTTTGTCTAATGTTTCCTTGTGATGGTTCAGAATATTCAATTTGGGGCAGGAGTACAACAGAGGTGATGCTGAGTTCTTCCTGGTACAGACTCTGGGAGGCTCATGCTGGCAATGTCTCGTTACTGGCAGTGAGAACTCAGTCTTGACTTCCTTTGACTGTGAGCACATGGCCGGGGGACAGCTGGACGGCTGTAGCTCAAACCTCAGGCCCCCAGAGCAGAACTCCTGGACAACCCTGTCAAAGGTAGATGACTTCTTTCTCACTGCACAGATATTATCTTTGAAGGTAACATATTTCATCTTTTTATAGCTCCCCTCATCATCTGAACTTCTCTATTTACTCATTACACGTTGGGGAACATCCTGTGTGGCTGAGTGCTGGGCCCGGAGTACCTGGAAGGAGGCATCGTTCACAGCAAGTACTGTATCCGTCATTCACCCTGCCCAGGCATCACCACCCAGGCCGACTTTCACCCCTTCCTCTCTGCACTCTGAGCCCTAGCGACGCAGGCTTACCATCCTTCTGGGAACCTGCCATGAAATGTCATACCACCCCTGAGTTTTAAGTTATTCCGCTGCCTGGAGTGCTATTTCTCATTTAACTGCTTGGCAAAGACACACTCACTTTTCAAGTCGCAGTGCAAATGTCACTTCCTCTGTGAAGTCATCCCTAACTCCACAAGGGAGAATTAATTTTTCTTATGTGTAATCCCTTAACGGTTTATACATAATTATAGTGTAGCATGTGGCCCACAACACACCGTATAATAGCAAGGTGTCTTCTGAGTCCTTAAGGCCAGGGTTATTGCATGCCTCCAACTCCACACAAAATATAGTAAATGGTCACTTCTTTTCTCTTCTTTTTTTTGTTTTTTCTAATGAAAGTTTCCACCCAGAAATTCAGCAAGAAGCCCATTCAGCTTCTGGTACGTGAGTTCTTCACAGCAGGCCAACTCTCCGCTTTCAGCATTTGATAGAATGAAAGGCCCACCTCTGTTCCTCCACCCAGCTCTGCCCTCACCGTATCTGCTCTACTATTTGGGGACTAAACAGGAAATTCCAAATCAGTCTTTTTGGGGCTTAAGATTTCAAAAATGGCTCTTGAGCCACATTCGTTTTTGAGTGCTATTTATTTTGAGCTAAAGTGCTAATGGATTAAATAGCACATTTGGCTTTGAGTGGGAGACTGAATGCTTTAACCTCAAAGCAAAACTTTGAGGTTAAGACTAGGGGCATTCTGGATGAGAGGTGAGCTGCCTTAAAAAAATAATAACGATAAAAGAAAAGTAACCTCAAGGCATGCCGTGAATTCAGCCCTGGTTAAACTCAGGAATGCACTTATACCCATGTTAGGTCACCCTGACTATTCCAAGGATATGAAGCACAGTAAAAAAAAAAATCAAGGAGGACACCAGCGTGGATTAGAAATATTGGGTTGGCCTAAAAGTTCATACAGAAAACCGGAATGAACTATTTGGCCAACCCAATAATAAGTATTTATAGAGCACTTTTGTCCTTTGCACCTTGAAATATCCTGAGATCCTCTTTGTCAGTGGTCCAGAGGTGGTTCTAGGGTGAAGCCCATTTCCCTCCCAGCAGAGGACAGGGCAGGGCGTGCTGGTGGCATGTGTGGGTGTTTGTGAATGACGGTTTACACATGTGGCCACAAGAAGCACAGCAGGATCATAGGCAGGATGAAGAAGACAGTGTGGCTGAAGAATAACCACATTTAAAGATAAGATATAGTTGACCCCAGTGTTTTTCGGAAAACCTCTGGGTCTGCTGTTATCTTAAAGCCATTTGTCTACTGGACGACACGAGTTTGCTCTGCGAGCTTTTTCACACTGTGGTTCCTTACTTAGGAGCTCCTGCCATTTAGATGCATATTTGAAATGTATGTCTTTCTCATGCTTTCATCATCAGGGTCTAACTGTATGAGTCTACTTTTCCTCCAAGCTAAGGACGTGTTCCCTTCTATATGAGAAGAAAAAAGTCGTGAGTCTGTTGGAATGTCAGGGTGAAATCTGTCGGTCGTGCATGAGTAGACAAACACAGGGAGAGGTCAGAGCCACATTTGGTAACTATCTTTACTGTGAAGGACATGTAGTTTCACTTATATATGTTTACCCTTTTTTAAAAAAAAAAAAAAAAGAAAGAAAATTATTGTGTCACAATGATCAATTATTGATAACTTGTGCTTACACTGGGGACTCAGTCCAGCATCCAAACACATTTTGATCATTAAAAAGTGTCTTCTGTCTTGTCCCGTTATCATAGCTGGAGAAAACAGAACACTGATTGTCCCTAATTCCATCAGCCTCTTCTTGAGGAGGGATCAGGAGTCAGCAGCCACTTCTAGAAGCACCGTTCATTTCAGTCAAACAAACCCTAACCTGCTCCACAGCTGCCTGCAATCAGGATCTGCCTCCTTTCACCCTGAGGAGCTTCTGTTCCAGAAAAGGCCGCCTTCTGAATAGAAACCCGCTGCCTCTTCTGATAGGCTGGGGCCTAGGGACTGTGGTTGACTTTGCAAGAAAAATGCAAAGTTTTGAAAAATGAATTCAAAACAGGCTTGTAAAAAATCATCGTCCTTGAGAAATACAATGGATGTTGGTTGATTGCATAGAAAGCCCTGTGACCTGGCAAACACACACCAAGGGAAAGGAGTGGTCCTGGCGACCACAGAAGCGTCGGTTCTGAGGTTGTACAAAGGCGGTTGCATGTGTGCACACATGGCAAGCTTCACGCTGTCAGGAAACTCTCAGGGCTCCGGTCCTATGTTAGTGAGAAACACTGAGAGGGACATTCTGGTGATTTTACATCCATCTGTTATGACTCTTTAGGTTGTACTCATTTGTGTGGAGTTAGGAGAAGGCTAGAAACGCAGTAAGTGGGGACCACGTGCACAGCTGTCTGGAAAGAGTGTTCAACCTCAGAGCTCAGCCACGGGTGTGCTCAAGAGCCAATACCACACGGAGAAGAACGACTCTCCCTGCTCTGGCTGATGGGGGCATAAGAGAGGCAACAGGCCTCCTGGACCCTAAGCGGGTCTGCAGGACCTGAGAGCAAGACAATATCTACAACAGCAAGAGGATTCTTTTTTATGAAATAGTATTCATGATAATAAGATGATACAAAAATTGAATTTTTAAAGGATTTTTTTCCTTGCTTTTCTCTACAGTTTTATTTCTTTGTATCCTGAACTGATTATTTAATCATTTTAACCTTTCTTCCCTCTCTCTCTATCTCTCTCTAATTCCCCTTCTCTCAACCTGTGATGGAAAAGTTCCTACACTAGTAACAGCTTATGTGTAAGAATCTTTTAGACATATGCATGCTGGTTTCTACAGCTATTTTGTAATTAGTGACATTTCTCATTCTGTATAAGATCAATATTTTTTACAGAGTATTTATTTAAAATCACCGTTACTGGCTTTTGTTATAGGCAATATGTGAGAATAGGGACCCATTTCTCCTTAGAGGGGTCAAGATTTATCTCACGAGTAACAGAATCAGTACCAGACTCACCTTGGGAGGCCTCCTTTCTCCCAATGTAGAATATTAAAAACAACCAAAGATTGCCACTGCCTTACAGTGTTCTGTCGTAAACTCTCTAAACCCTTCTTGGTGAAATGATGACAAATCTCTAGATAATTAAATGTAACTTGAGATCTGGAATTTATCTGAAACTGGGAAAACATTGCAATAAAGGACATTATTGGGACAAATGACAACATTTGATTATAGATTGTGAATTAGATAGTAGTTTTGCAATGTCGTTAAACTTTGTGATTTCGATAATTGTACAGTGATTATGTAAGAGAACATTCTTGTTCTTAGGAAAAACACACTGAAGCATTTAGAGGTAGAGACATGTTGTCTTCAACCTATTGCAAATGGTTCAGACCAAAAAAAACTATAAATACACACACATACACACAGAGAGAAAAGTTGAGAATGCAGTGGGCAAAATGTAGATAACTGATGAATATAGGTAAAGGATACAACATTTTTGAACTGTTCTTTCAACTCTTCTGTATATTGAAATTATATCCAAAAAAATTTTTAAGAAAAGAACATAAGAAGAAAGTCTTATTATTTATTGACTATTTTTATCATTACCATTTTTCAGTTTTTCCTGGATATGCCCTCTTTCTTTTTAAATCACATTTATAAATTGAATAAAAATATAATTAAAACTGTAAAGATGCTGTTTTTGTAGTTTTTTTTTTTTAACTCCTTCAAAGCTTGCATTTAAAAATAATATTCCCTTTAGAAACTGCCCTGCTTTGCAGGAATTTCAATAAAAATATTTAGAAAATAGAGGAAAACTAGCATAATATTTTGTTCAGGAATATGCTTTGATTTTGGTCTTTTGCATCCATCCCACTCTCCTTCTGTTGGGTTGAAAACACATGACTTTGGTGTCTAGGCTGTTCGTAATCACAAAGGATAAACAGAGTCTGTAATCTCTGGTGTCTTGACTATTCAGGTATTTTCCTATTTTAAGTATTCCATAAACCCACTCACAATTAAATGAACCTTTAGCCATCCTCCCCTTGTGAAAAAGAAATATAACTTTGTTCCAATTATTACAACCTCTAATAAAATTGTATGTTGCATGTTCGTAACATTTATTAAGCAGGAAATAACCCCGATGTAACAATTTTCCTCTTGCAGGAAATGCTGGGATCAGGGTTTGCTATCTGTGAAATGACAACACTCAGGTTCAAAATGCAAAATTAGTATCATTTTTTTTTAAATTGGTCATTGCCATCTAGGGTGGGGCGAGATCCTGGAGGAGAAGAAATAGCTGAAACCCGAAGTGGGGATGATTTTTCGTTGGATCAGATGTGCTTTCCTTATTGACTTCACCCTTCTTCTCACAGGAATCTGAGTTGCTTCATAGATTCCTCACCGATGCAAAGGATCTCTCAGCCCATTTGGTGTATCAGTTTCAGGCTTTATATATATCTCATGATCTATGTTATTTGTTCAGAAAAATGAGTCAACACCCTCATAGGACCGGCCACAGGGAAATACCTCCTTTTGCAGGCTTGCCAGTCTCTTCCTTGTGCTGCTTCTTGCTTTATTGTTTGTCTTCAAGTCCTAAATCATATCTTATGAGCAGCACAGCCTCAGCGAACACTATTAACGACAGCGGGGGGATGGAGTTGGCGTTTGAACCTGGAGATCTAGTGGGTTTTTTTTTTTTCTTTTTCTTTCCTTTCTCTGCCCCTCCCCCTCCTTCCTTTTTTTTTTTTTTTTTTTTTTAAGAAATCCACCTTCCCTGCTCAAATTCCAAATCCTTTCAAAGCTCAGTGAAGGCTTCTCCTCTCTGGTATAGCCTTCTGATTTCAAAGGGAGACCATCTTAAGTGAAAGGGAAAGTTTATTCAGGTGGCAGGAATCAAACAAGCCCCCAGTGATGCGATGGGGAGCTGCAGACAGCAGCCGCAGTCTCTCTCTCCCTCGGTGTCTCCATCCTAAAGAAGCCTAACAAAACCCCAGAAAAACAGGCCGCCAGTAATCTCCTTGCCTTAGCCCGAAACAGGGGTGACGGCAAGCTGCCCTCTCATTATGGTCTTGGTCTCAAGGTTAGAATTAGACCCTGAGGGTAAGGAGCTGTCAATTAGAGATAACGCCAACCAATGCACTCTGCAAGCTGGACTCGTCTCCTAGCAACCCCTGCATTCAGGGCGCGGCCTCCACCTCCGCCCGCGGCTCAAGAGTCACCCTGAAGACAGTGAAATAACCTTTTCAATTTGAGCAGATGCATGAAGAGTTTTGCTTCCTCCGTCCTCGGTGGAGTCTGGGTGACATTTGACTAGGAATAGATTTGAATCTGGAAAGAATTAAGATTTTCTTGTTTGCCAGTTGCAGATGTTTCAAAGGGAAGATTGAATAGAAGTATCTGGCCCAACAATCAGAAAAATGGAAACGCAGTCTGAGGCTGGATACCTTGGGTTTCCAGACATGAGTCTGTCATGTTTATGTATCAGCGGACATTGTCTCCCCAGCACTGCCTATTTTATGCTTAGGAGGAATTTGCCAAGAGTTGGGAGTGGAGTGGCCATGGTTACCAGGGGAACTCTGCCTGCCTTTATCCAGCATGGCAGGGCATAGAGAAAGCCGACAAGCATAAATCCTATTAGAATAGCACAGGGTTACGCACCATTGATGTAGGGAACATCACAGAATTTACTACTAGAATATATACTTGGTACCAAAAAAAAAAAAAAAATCACGTACATTCCTTAGAGTTGTCTATTCATTAGGTTTGGGAATCATGTTGTTGATTTTTCTAATCTTGAGGAGAGTGAGGAGGACAAAATACTGGGAGATTACTAGGGGGAGGGGGAAAAAGCCAGCCTTTGATTTTCTATTGGTAACTACAATAACAAAGGGATACCTCAGAAATGTTGTAAAAATAGCAGATGCAAAATAGCCAGCCTGCAGCAGGGTGTAAATTAGGCACTCCTCTCAGAATTAAAGATTTGGTTTAACAAAGCTCTTTTGTGAGACAGCAGCCTCCTGGGCTCCTGGTGCATACCCAAGCACTGGCCACGTGCTCATAAAGCTCCTCACAGGACTGTCCTCCCGGTGGCCGCTACAGACCAGTCCTTGCCTCTGCTGTTGTGAAATGGTGGCCTCATTTATGGTGCCGTAGTCCCTGAATTTTATATCCACACCTGCATATGCTCTGCAATTTATCCATGAAGCCATTATCTTCGTGTGTGTGTATATTTAAATTATCATCCGGTGTATTTGGGGACAGTAATCGGATAGCCAAGAAGCAAACAAAAGCAATGTCAAGCTGGGCAACAGAGGTGTCTTGGGTGGAGAAGCAAAGCTGCATCCTGGGGAAAGTCAGTGTTGGGGCAGAAGAATGCAAAATAGCTGTCACGTTGAGGGCTGTGAGTTTATGGACAAGGAGACTGGTTCTGTATTATGCAGCATGATAAATAAGAAATGTTCCCTCTCCCACGTGAACAGCCCTGGGGTGGAGGTATTTTCCCCTCCCTACATCTCAGAGAGCAGGTGAGTTGCTCATTCAGCTCAGCTACACTTGTTTTCCTATTACCTCTTGTCAACACAACACACAGAAAAGCTGTTTTTGAAAGAGAGGGGGAAAGGCGTGAGGAACTTTGAATGAATCTTTTTTGTGTGTGTCTGTGAATGGGACGTGTATGCAATTCTGCTTTATTTTCAAAATCAAGATTCCAGTTTTTAAAAAACTGGCAAATATATCACAAAATATCCAATACCTAAAAACTGAGTTACATGTAATTTGCAGAAATTAACCTTCCCTTATTAGCGAAGAAAAAGGTGATGCAGCTTCATAAATGGTTTCACAAGGTGGGAACGCCTTCTGTTATTTTCCTTGTAATTGCACATCAAAAGTATTTAAAATAAGCCACTGTAAAAATACACACTGTCAGAGCATTTTTACAAATATTGCTGTTGTTGATGTTGTCTTTAAATCCCCAGTTTTCTCCAGCATGAAGAATATCTCTGTGTTTGTAACATGCTAGTTGGCATTGACTTGAATACAGTAACAAAAAATGGACTTGAAAAATCATCCATAGCAGTCAACATTTACTTTATTAAACAGCAGATCTGTCGTCGCCCCAGCACTCTATGGTGAACTGTCACGGCTGGTTCCCTAGGAGATGACTGAACTTAACCTCTTCACTGCTGTATGAATTGAATACGTTCTCTGATCATCATCCCGGGGCCCATGGCCCACCTGCGGCTCATTAATCTGTGGCCAAGAGCTTCAGTTTCAAAAGGCTTTTGGTCTGTAAAAAAGGTCAAAGATCAGGCTATATCTAGATGTAAATTCAACTCCTCCTGGGCTTTTCGGGTACCTTGTCTTACTAAGTTTTTATTACACAGTGTTGCATGTACAAGAATGCATCTTTAGTTAACAATGGTCAGGATTAGATAACTCTTTACTCCCCAGTCTTAGTGAAGAAATTGATGTCTGCTGACTTCCACGACATATAGGACCAGATCGTATTTCCAGAATTCCAGAATTGGATTTAAGAAATCCAATACTGCATTTTTGTGTATATTTTTATTTCAAAAAAATGCCACTTTGAAAAAAATATGATTTGCTTTCTAACTATACATTCATATATATAATATTATATATATAAGATTACCCTATAATAGTATTTCTTTATGTACTCAGCCTGCAGTTCTCAGTAGATACCTGTTCAGAGTTACCTGTTGGGGCATGGCATTGTAGAGCATCAATCCAAGAGTGATAAGACCAAATTTTTTTCCTAGTTCTATGTTTGCTAAATGACCTTGAGTAAGTCACAGCTTCTGGAGACTTAGTTTCTGCATATGAAGAAGGGGCGGCTCCATTGAAGTGAAGTATTTGAAAATGATTATGAGCTTCAAACTCTTCTGCAAATGTAGGTTATTATTTTGGTACTTTTGTGCCAGCTTTGCAAGACATTAAAAAAAATATATCCCAATATTATTCAGTAGAATTGCCTATCTTAAAAAAGCACAAAAAGCAGTATTTAGTTGTTTTCATTGCCGACAAGTTTACTTCTGGCTACTTACCCCTAAATGGCCTTCCCACAATCAGAGAAGCATCCCTTATTGACCACACTTCACTGAAATAATTTGTCAGTGCTCGTGTTCTATATGTTGTTTGATTTTCCTTGTCCAAGGAAGGTAACTAAGATAATTCAGGGAGTGATGCCTTATGGTCCAGCCATACATTTTATATTTCACCAGCTGACTCAGGAACCCCAGCTTTTTTTTCCTCTTTCCATTGTCCTTATAGTTGTTCACGGTTATGTTGACTAGTTTTTTTAACCTTATAGGATATTCCTAATCTGAAAAACCATTCCTCCAGCCAGAAGCAGCAGTTGGAGACTGAAAAGCTATAATGAACCAGAGATCCATAACAAAGGGAGATATTTATCCCAGAAAAGGATCTGTAATAAGATGCACACCTCAAACACATGAGCTTCATCTTAAATGTATTTAAATTAAATTTTGTTCCTGGTTCCAATTCCTAATTTTTAGGAGAGAGTTCTGCTGCGGAACAATTTTTTACTAATCAAAGCCATGAAGCCATGGAAAAATACAGTTTAAAGAGTTAGGCCAGGTAAAATGACTGTTCTCTTTTGAAAAGCATACAAAGACTCAGTCACAAAGGCATTGGCTGACTTTTATTCATGATTTTATTCTTTTGCAGACTTCTATTAGAAAGAGCCTGCAGTTCAAATGTGTGTGTGAGTGTACATGAATAACCAAGTGTGTATGTGCGTGCACACACACACATACACATATACACACACACACAATAAGAGCCAGCAGATTAACAGAATTCTAGAACAAGGAAACTTCCTTGGAAGTTGAAATCAATTATCTACAATAGATTCTACCGTATTTACATATTTCCACCGAGAGGGAAGCGTATTTTAATTTCTCTTTTCACCATGTGATCAAGCAATAAGCTATTCCTAAGCACGGCCAAAGCAGGGTACCATGTTTCTGTGCTGAAGCGTTACCCATCCCTGTGATAGTGAGCAGGAGACAGAAATTTAACGAGATGACTCTTTTACTTAAACAATACCTAAGCTGATGAACCAAGGCCATTAAAGAAAAGCTTTGCTGGTCATATATCACCCATGCTTTGAACTTACCATTCCCTTAGATATTTCAGAGATTTATTCATGAAAGGCCATCCTGGATTGGAGTTCAGAATGGACAAGGCAGGGGGGCTGCTGACTCACGGGGCTGCAGGGACCCCATGGTCCACTGCTAGGCAGCAGCCCATCCTCAGCCCAGCAAACAGACAGACTGCAAAAGGAATGACCTCATCTACGAATCAGCTATTTGATATGCAGATCGGACCACAGGCCTCTTCAAAAACACAGCACTTCTCAGGCAGCAGGTGCAGGGAAGAAGTGAGTGGCCTTCCGTCATTTCAAAAGCTGGGCCGCTTCACTCTCTCCCTCTGGCCCTTAACAATTTCTGAAGCTCTATTATCTTCATTTTTTATTTAGACGGTCCATTTACAGAATCAGGGTCCATCCTCAGCTCTCGGTTCAGAGGCCTAACCTTAGGCCCAGACACGAAGCAGGATTTAGAAGCCACACGAACAACTGAGGGAAAGATACCATCGCCCAGGCTCCTCTTAACAGATAAGAGAACAAAACAAAAGCCCTGGCAAGTCTAGACACAGAGCGTTTCTATACATTCTCCCGTACCTCACATTTCTAATGACACACGTCTCCTTGAAAATAATTATCTATGCCTATAGCAGAAAGAGAGTTTGCTTTTCCATTTGTGCTGGAAGTAGCCATGTAAGTTGAGGATGGAATGAAAATACCCACCTCCATTCTTTATGAATAGCTTTCTTTTGTGGTCACAATTGCCTTCAGCACAGTGGTGCCGATGCCTCCTATAAGAATTATGACTCGCTGGGGCATAGGAGGAAGGCGTGTTTTAGCCAACAAGTAAAAAAAATAAACAGTTCATTTCCCCCACCTACCCCCTACTCCCCAGACTTCACACCAGTGGTGAGATCCTGGCTATACTTCATACGGCCGTAAAGTACAATGTAATATAATTTATATTGTCTGTGGTTGCAGGTTATATCCTGAAAGTCATAAACTATTACATTTTTATGGCTCTGCTGCAGCTATTAACTAAATGAAAGAGTTATTCATTTGAAATCTGGAATCCGTGCAATGCCCAAGCTTAAATTCATCAAGATCCACTAGTGTAAAATATGTGGAAATATTAAAGATAAAAGATTATAGACAGTGGGGGCTGAGGGTGGGCGGGGGAGGGGTGTGCGGAAAGCATCCCTGCAGAACTAGAAAGTTATCACACAGCAGCACTGATACAATTTCTACCTCCATGATTATTTCTGTGGAATCCAGTGTTCTGGAGTTGAATCACAATCGTTGGTTGGGTTTGCGTACATGTTGTGAATCAAGTAAAAGGATTGTATACTTATTTTGATGTATTTCCACGGATCCTGGAGATGTGCATGTGTTTAGATATAGATACAGAAAGAGAGACATAAGGAGGTGAAATAATGAATATTTAGCTTTGGAGTAAAAATTTGCACTGCTTTGTCATGACTCAATTATTTTCTTTTCAGTTGCTTATAGATTTATTTTCAGGGCCTATGAGTTCATCTTTTTTTAATTAAATACGAACAAGTCATACAAAATACAGCCATTCTGCTGACTCTGGGGATATGGGCACATAAGCAGTTTTACACTCAACACATTGACATCAGCTCTATTTAAAAACCTTCCTTAGTTTTGGAGAAATCTTTGCATCGAGAGTCATGGTGAAAACCACAGTTTGAGGGCTTTACTTTAACAAACAAACAAAAAAGATGGAAGCTTGGAAAGAGTGCTGAATGGAGACTGAGATCCTGTGGGTGCTCCTTTTATGCATCAACCCAAGAAGTGGTGAAGGGGTTGTTTGAAGCCCCACCCACATTCGGGGTCTGTGAGGCTATTTTCAGAAAATGACCATGACCCTTTGTTACCAACGGAATGATTCTGTATCCCACCCCATTCAGATGTCAAAGCCCAACCTCCAGTGTGGCTGTACTTGGAGATGGGGCCTCTAAGAAAGTAATGAAGATTAAATGTGGCCATAGGGTAGGGCCTTGATCCAATGGGATTAGTGCCCTTATAAGAGGAGACACCTGAGGGCTCGTTCTGTCTCTCTCTCTCTACACCCGCACAGGAGGAAGGCCATGCAAGCACACGGCCAGACAGCAGCCATCTGCAAGCCAGAATCCCACCCTGCTGGACCTTGATCTCGGACTTCCAGCCTCCAGAACTCTGAGAAAATAAATTTCTGTTGTTTAAGATCCCCAGTCTCTGGTGTTTTGTTATGACAGCTCTAGAAGACTAATACATCCTTCTCATATGGAAACATTTTTTCTATAACATCTGAAAAACAAAATTTTAACATGTGTAGAATATGGCACAGGGACACTTCTAAGCAGTTGAAAAATCAACAAATAAACTAAAATTGTGTTTTGTAGATTTTTTTTAAAAGGCAAAATGTTGAACTGTTCTTATCATATAGGTATTATTTTAAATGCCCTAAAGCCACTTAAAAACAATACTAATAATGGCATAGGTACTACATTTACATTGCCTTTTAAGGAATCATTTTAAAATCACTATGGTATAAAAGAAGGGTAGAGTCTTGGATTGCAAGGACCTACTTATTGAGTTGAGTTTAAAAAATACAAAAATAAATCAATATAGACAGGGAGGGAAAGAGTTAGAGTAGCACTGAGTGCATGTAGACATTTTAGTGGTATCTTATTTAACCTCACCTCCAGTAACTCTCAGAAATAAGCATGGCTGTTCCCATTTTACAGGTGAAGAAAACTGAGGATCAGGGAGAGAAAATAATTCACCCAAAGTTATCAATAAAATTGGGGGATCCGGGATCCACAGCCAGGAGGACTTCCTGGCTTCAGCATCTCACTACGTGTCTGTTAGCTGGTCCAGGGGTGCAGATGAAGAAAGAGTCTTCTCGATTTGACTATTTAGCACTTCAATAACTGGATGGCTCAGGAGGGATAAAGACAAAGAGGAAGAAAGAGAACATTCTGTGTGAGAAAAAAAGAAATGAACAAAGATGCAGGGTTGGAAAAGCACAGAGTACGTGGAGTGTATGGACTCCATCAATTTGGCTGAATCATAAAAAGAATGCAGAGAACATTTAACCACAGCTTGTGAAGGCCCAAACCACCAGGTCACAGAGTTTATTCACCAAAGACTGGTGAGTCATTAGAATCTTTTGGAAATAGAGCTCCCTGGAAGAAGCATTACGACTTGCACTGATAAAAACAAATTACTTCTCTCAGGGAGACAGGCCATGTGCCTTACAGAATAGTGCAAAA
This sequence comes from Eubalaena glacialis, assembly GCF_028564815.1. NCBI lineage: Eukaryota > Metazoa > Chordata > Mammalia > Artiodactyla > Balaenidae > Eubalaena > Eubalaena glacialis. The sequence continues at coordinate 4,044,376 of NC_083729.1, read as the reverse complement.
GAAAAGCAAAGGTAGGGGAGCATGCTGAGTATCGGTTCCTTAGCTCTCACTTTTATGGTACTTTCTATTTGGCTTGATGCCAGTGAGCAGCCACGGGCTATGTGCTGAGCCGAGTCACATCCCACATGTTTGTAAACTGAGACCTGCCATGGTGTGTGCCAGGCTATAAACTACGTGCTCAGTGCAGAGCTATTAGTTGAGAATTAGGGAAGCTGGAGCAGGACCAGAGTGCTAGGCACAGAGACAGACTTCCTCTGATTTCAGAAACGGGAGTTCAGACTTGGAAATCTCAGATCAGTGCTCTGAGGACAGTACGGTTGAAGAAATGAAGAATTAGCTCTCGCTGGAGAGTGAGAATAAAATTGACTTCTTTCAACCAAAAACGGTGCTTATCATTGATAGCACACTGCCAAAGAATGGATGAAAATGAATTCTAATCTGAAAGTCAGTGCATATTTAACACAAAATGATATCTTCTTGTACACATTTTATTTGAAATAGATTCTTGACCCCAGGACCAAAATATTTGGGAGAACGACATTTATTTAAACAAAGTCATTGTCCTGGTTAAAACAAGTGAAAGTAAGGCACATTCCTATATTCAGGCATAACAGCAGAGTATATGAAAATGAAAAGCGAGACAGTGGACTGAACAAAAAGAATGTGACCATGAGCCCCCATTCTAGAAGGATCTCCAAGTCCAAGTTTTTTGCAGAACAGATGGATGCAGGCTCTTATCCCACAGGTACGATATGTCCCACGTGCCATGCACACTCCTCACTTGACTCCTGGTGAAGCTTAAGCTGAAACTAAGCGAAAAGGTGTCTCCTTCGTGCAAGCATTCAGTGGAGTGTTGTGTGCTAAACAGCAATGTAAGGGTCTTGTTTCTAAAGCCAGCGAAGCCATCTCAAAACGTCAGTGCCCCTTGACTAGGCCCTGCCGAAACACCTGAGTGTTCACTGTGATTTTTACTGATCTACATGCTGCATTTCTCCTCTCTCATTTATCCAGGAGGATGAGAGAAATCTTTCTATATTTCTCCTAAGCTTAAATTATTTATTCAAACGTTTTCAAATTTGGCATCACCCAAAGCACACTTTTTTTTTTTTTGCCAACAATCTTCTCTTTCTTTTTCCCCCAAGCCCCATGTGTATTTTAAGCAAATTCTCATCCATATGGTCCTCATTTCTGGTCTCTTAATTCATCTGTATGTTGTTCTGTTTGCTATTCGATATCTTTTTCTTTAGGTTTATATTAAGGTTTGTATGCTTATTTGGGGAGGGGGTTTCATATTAAGGTTTGTGTATCATTTTTGTTTGTTTCCCAAAATAAAGCCTTACGTAGACATGATGGAAAATAGTGATGTATTAATGGATTTGAACATCACTTAATGTGATGCTGGACCCAGGATGCTAAGCTCAACGGAGTAGGTGATGTACTGTATCTCATTCGGTTCTCCCAGAGACCCTGTGAAGAGGTCACCACCCTCATTTATCAGGTGGACCCACAGAAGGGAGCATACCTGAGGCGTAAGGCCATTCATCGGAGGACTCACGATTTAGACCACTCCACCTGCCCAAACCTGCACGCTTCCCGTTTACCCCACTACCTGGTACCGTATCTAATTTGGAAGTAAGGCAAGTGTTTTATGAATGTATGTTTGTTTACAGTCCAAACAAAATGTGCTACATTTTCTCTTTGGGAAGATTCCAGGGAAAATCTTCGCTCCTTCCTGGAGAGCTAAGTTTTTCAATACCCTTTTTGGAAAGTTGGTTCCAGCATCTCCTTTGTTCTTTCTTTCAAGAGACTCTCAGTTTCTTAGTGAAGGACCACCCATCATTTGATACCTGGTTCAATGCATCAGTGGACTCCTGGAGACCCCCTTGGAACTTCAGGAAACCAGGCATACAAATTAGGTCCTTACCTTTCCTGCAATTTTTCTGCCACCTGTTCAAAAAACAACCAACCAACCAAACAACAACAACAACAAAAACCTAAAAGCAGGAATGATACTAAAGAAATGCTAAAGTAAGAGGTCTCTACAGCAATTGTTGCAGAAATGATGAGATGGCAAGCTTTACGCTTTATCCCACGCTCGTGATGTGACAGGCTCTGTTTTCCCTTGTCTCGGTGTCTTTATCTGCTTAATGGGCATAACGATACATGCTAAGGATTCTAGTCACCAATCCCAGTGTGTGGAGGGTGTTTCCACACCACCAAGCAATTCTTGGACACCAACTGGGTGTCCTACAATTCAACTCAATTCTGACACTACTGATCTGGAGATGATATCAAATCCCACAAGTTAAGGGCTCTTTCCTACAAGCCAGCTTCCTCTATCCCTCCACATCAGATGCCAGTTGCAAGTCCAAATTGTCACCTGCACTTCTGACCAACTGGCTTTAGATTGGAGTTTCCAACAACTCCCTCCTTGGGTTCCATTAATTGCTCACAGAACTCAGAGAAACATTTCCCTTACTAGATTACCCATTTATTATCAAAGGCTATAACTCAGGAAGAGCCAGATGGAAAAGATGCATAGGGCAAGGTATGGGGAAAGGGTGTGGAGCTCCCATGCTCTCTGAGCTCTCCCTAGATCTCCCCTCGTTCACTAAACCAGAAGCTCTCCAAACCCCTCCTTTGGGGTCTTTATGGAGACTTCATTACATAGGCATGATTGATCAAATCATTGGCCATTGGTCATTGATCCAACCTCCGACTCCTCTCCTCTTTCCAGTGGTCAAGAGGATGGCACTAAAAGTCCCAACCTTTTCATCATGTGGTTGGTTCTCTAGGCAATCAGCCCCCATCCCTAGGTGCTTTCCAAAAGTCACCTCATTAACATAACAAAAGACACCTTTATCACTTTCTTCACTCAGGAAATCACAAGGGATTTAGGAGCTCTGTGCCAGAAACAGAGACAAAGACCAAAATACATATTTATTTATAAATAAATAAATCATCATTTATAAATTTATAAATTTATAAATCACCATGTCACATGTGGCTTCTTTTTTTATTTTTTCTTTTTTGCAAAGGTGTGAGATCAACTCAGGTAGAACAAATGCCAACTGCTTGGATGGTTGATAGAATGATGCACATGGGAATGGAGTTGTGGTTGCTTCCTTGGAATTCGTAGCATCCCCTGGGCTTGTGGTTCTATAATGAGGCCTCCCTGAAAAGTCATCTTGGGGTTCTAACTTGTATAAATTTTCAGAGGGAGAAATATTTTCACAAAACTGTTTTAAGGGCACCCAAGGATATAGCTCTTGCACACAGAAAGGCTTTGCTATAAGGACCTCTTTTCCAAAGAGCTTCCTATTCTCATTAGAAAAGGCTGAAGGGAGTGTCCATTTTACACATGAAACCAAGGCTCAAGCCAGGGAAGCAATTTATAGTTTCCTGACTTCCTGATACCCAGGGCTCATTGTAAAGATAGACACACAGTCATGGCACAGTGGAATGGACATATAAGTTCTGGAAAAGATAATGAGACCATAGTAGCCTCAAAAAAATTATTTCACACATAATTTGGAAGCTATATTTAAGCTGCAGCAGTGAGCAAAATAAGAATAACCATATTAAATAGCATTTATTGGGTTTAAGTCGTGTGAAAAGCAGTTTGCTAAATACTTTGCATACGATATCTGAAGAATTCCCCCTATACTACTTGGGTAGACCAGCTTTACTGATGGGGAATGTGGGGCTTCCGTGGTAAAAGAAGTGCTTCTGCTCCCAGAGCCAGTGGAGAACCAAGTTTAGACTCAGATCCGGGTCTTTCCTGATTCCAACATCACTGTATTTCGATGCTATGCCTCCTGTTCCTTCAGGGATGAGAACTGGAGTTTGGAGTGGAGATTTTATGCTGTTGTCAGGAATCAGGGCAATGCCTGCAGTGCTTAAGTTACTGCTGTGGCTGAATATTCCAATTATTCACTTGCTATATTTCAAACTTGAAAATGATTTGTGTAGGTTGCTTTACGTAGGAATGACATTCAATAAAGAAAATATATCCCTTGATCTTTGATTTGCTTAACAAGCAGCTTTCAACTTTCAGTTTTATTAATTGCTCTGAAAACCTACAATTTAGGTAAAACTAATTACATTTGACTTTACTCATTTGGTTAGTCCTCTTTTAATATAAGTGGGATTGAAACAATCACTCTCATCTATATGTGTCATATACAAAATGACAATAGGAAATACCAGGAGACATCTATCCACCCCTTCAAAATTAGATCTAACTTGATTTCTAATGAAGGGTTTGCTCTTGCAAGAAATTGCCTTGACACGTCTTTTCTTTCAGAAATCAATTTTTTTGTTTGTTTCTTTTTAAAAACCAATTTCTTAGCCTTCTGGCACCTTTTGTATCTTCTAGGACAAGGAATGACCAATGTTAATTTTACTACGGGTGCATGCTCTGGAATTCACACTTTGATCAGGAGAGACACCTGGTATTTGTCACGCCAGGGGGTGGGAAGGCTTGGCAGAGAAGGAGTTAATGGACAGGGGAGGGTCTATGTTCAAAACAAGAACTCACTGTGAGCTGTCATGCTGGGTCTGAGATTTTGAAGACAGTGAGTGGCAAACGTAGTACTGAACACCCTAATCTCTGTTTAAGTGCGAATCAGAAATCCTAAATCCAACACCTAAGATATAAAGAAGAAACCAGATATCAAATGGAGAATAGGAGATCAGACACAAGGGGCTCCATGAATTTTACCACCGACATCATCATCCCCGCATGCCCATTAAATGATCACACACTACCTGACATAAATGGAAGATGTTTCCCCAAGCCACACCTGCCTGGGAGCAAAACAAAATCACATTTACAGGGAAAAAGAGCTTAGATTTATCCATCATCCTGAAAAATGGTGAGAACCCAGACTTTCTCAAAGCTGTGTTACAGGAAGTCTTGGGAAACATGACAAAAGGATACAAAAAGCCTTGATCATCGTTATTGTCAACGTCATGGCACCGCCTTTCCGGCTCTTCCGCACGATGGGGCACATGACTTTGGCAAGCTGCTTCCTCTCTCCCGGATTCATTTACCTCTTATTTAAATGGTGATAAACATCTCTCATGCAAGGCAGATGGAAAGGTTTAAAGATAATAAGGTGTGAGAAGAGCCTGACACATAGCAGATGCAAACATTTGGAGAGCTTTCTTTCTCTCCCTCTTTCCCTTTGTTGACTTCTGCTCCAAAAAGTAGCTTAGAATCCACCAGAAATGAAGAGAAGGGCATTTGTCATTTCCGTGCTGCCCTCCTTTACTACACAGAGCTTAGGTTATTGCCGCTTGTACTTGAACACCTTTAGCTTCTCAGAGCCTCCGCCGACGGCGGGGAGCCAAAACACCCAAACTGGCCAGCAACCATAGGGTGAGCTTGCTCTGCCCTTCCCCGTATCGGAGCATCAATGGATGGAAACTAAATCACAGTTACACATGCTCACGGCGATTTAATCTCATGTCGGCAGAGAGAACTTTCTGTCTTCATTCTCTGCTAGTGGCACACACGTTCCTTCCTTCCTCTCAATAACGTGACAGAGGCCCACGTGGCCCAGGGTCTCTGTATAGGAAGACTCTCAGCAGTTCCCACTGTGGATCCACGTGCGTGTGGGCTACCTGGCACGGGGAGAGGGACCAGAGGAGCAGAGGAAGCACGTCACCTTTGATTACTCTCCCTATCCCAGTGCTAAGGAAACAAGATGTGAAGAACGGCCAGCCAGCACATTTCCTCCAACCTGTAGAGTCACTGCAACTTGAACCTGAACCCTCCCCTGCTGGGGATCCATGACGGTCCTGAGAGGCACTGTCAGTGGAATGTCATTTGCCATCAAAGGTTGACGTGTAGACACGTAAGCATTTCAGACTCCACAGGAAAACCAACCTTTATGCAGAAGGAACACAGGATGGACAGAGCTGTCTCCATGGAATTTGCACTTGACAACCTGCTGTAGTTAGAACAACATTGGTCTGGGTGGCTGGAAACTTGGTTTCTAAGCTTGGCTTGTATACAACTAGCTGTGTGACCTTGGTTCCCCCATCTGTCCGGGCAAGAAGTTGGAGAGGGTGGGATCTAAGCACCCTCTGGGGTCTGAAATCCCCAACGTCACAGAGCTGCCAAGATCCAGGGCTTGGAGTCGCACAGGCGTGGTTTAACCTTAGTTCCACCATTTACCTGCAAGTCGCCAAACCTCTTTTGAGTTTATAAGCAAAATGGGGAAAATAAGAATGCCTAATACATAGGATAATTGTGAGGATTAAATATGATAATGTAATCATAGTATTCAGCTCAAAGGTTGGCCTACAGAAAGAACATAACAAATTTAAAAGCTATACTTAAATGATTGCTGATAGGATCTGTTTAACTGTTGATCTCTGTTGATAAATATATAAATAAGTAGCTGTAAAAATCGGTTATTGAGTGAAGACATTGAACATATTGGGGAAGATGTGAGGATGCCCATCTCTGCAAATGCTCTGGCATTGCAGTGCCAGAAAAGGTACAGAGACAAATAAACAAATAGATAAAACAGATAAGCAGGAACCATGGACAGCAGGGTTCCCAGAAAGGGTATTTGAGGCCTGGCAGCTCGAGGGTCCTGCGGCTTCCGTGAGGGCACCGTCGTTCTCTGTTCCTTTCAGCGTTATCCTCTGGGGCATCTCTACTCCATCACGTCGGCAACTCGTAGAAAACCCCATTTACAGTCAACCTGCATAGAAAAGCCAAAGGAAAGAGTCAATGCAATTAACCCAGAGTGAAGTCCTGCTTCGAAAAAAATTCTCCCACTCTATTCTTGGATTTATAGCTCAAGGTTTTCACTGTAATGGCTCTTGTAAATTAATTGCAGACACAATTGTCTACGGGCATTCTCCGAATAAGTGGCAAGTAGTTAATTGCACCCTGAATTAGCCAATTCGGCCCATAATTAACCATTTGAGGACAATTAATTGCATGCATAATATTTGCACCTGCAACTAATTGGAGACCCTTATATTGTTCCTGGAAGAAATAAATAAATAAGTAACAACAACAACAAAAGAACCAGGGGCTACTCTTAAAATGGAGTCGTTTATAGAATAAGGTTCCCTAGAGCTGAGGAAACACTCATCTGTGTCACAGCTGCCACAGTGCAGAAGCAATTTTAAAACATCCGGGACTAGCTAGGTTTGCAGGACATTATTTTATACTTTTTTTTTCCTTTTTTCTCCCTCCCTATAATTAATGGGAGGGAGAAAAAAAGGAAGTTAATTTTTTCAATTAATGTAATCAAAAAATGTAAGACTATCCAGGTTTGGAAAAATAAAACATCCCACATATTGAAATAATGGTATCGTTTTAAAAGAAAGGCTAAGTTCTCTTATCTTTGTTATTGTTTCACCCACAGGCTGACTAAATGTGCTTCTAGTCAGGAGGGAAGGAACAAACGTTCCCCCAGACCTCGAGGGCAGGAGAAGAACCACATATACATCTTATCATACTTCCGCTGGTGGGTGGGGTCTGTGGATTAGCACAATCTCTTTTCCGTCTTTAAAAAAATAAGTTGCTGTGATTAATACTAATAATAACAAGGACAATACTAACAACCATTACAACAATAACTGCAGTCACCACATCGTAAATACTTCAGCCTACACTTTACCTAACTTCACTTAAATTGTTATAACAATTTCAAAAAGATTTTTTTTGCCCATTTTGTAGATGAGAAAATTGTTTAAAAAAGCTTCTTAATTTTCCTGATTACAGAGGTATAATTAAACTTGTATAATTTAATCCATATCAAGTGCTTAGCAAAGTATCTGAAACATAGTCAATAATCAACTAAGATTAGCAAAGTATTTGTAGCCCTAGTAATTACTAAGTTTATTCTCTTTTCACCGACATGTTGAGGATAGAATTGTAAATCTAAAAGTTGATGTATATTCAGTGTTCATGATGTGCTAGTTAATGTTCTAAGTGCATCACATGAACTCAATCAATGTAAACTCAGTAACAAATCCATGAGAATAATACCACTGCCATCCCCATTTTACAGATGATGAAACTGAGGCAGGGACATGTTAAATAGCTTGCTCAAAGAATATACAACTGTCAAGGGGATGAGATGAGGGATTCAAATATCGAAATTCTGGCTCTAAAATGTGTGGATTTAGCTACTGCACGATTTTGCCTCTTATAACCTGGACAGATGGATTTGTCTGTAAAAATGTGTGTGTGTGTGTGTGTGTGTGTGTGTGTGTAAACTTGGATGTGTTGGAGCTGTCAAAAACCAAGACGTATAAAAACGGACCTGGATGCTAAATGCTTGCTTTCTCAAAGGCCAGCAGAACCACTGTCCCTGGCTTAGGAAGAACAGTGGGAGAACATTGTCTTTCCTGCCTTCGTAAGAAGCTGGAGCCCACTGGCTGAAAGTTAGTCCCTGAAGGGGGTGATCTCCATCACTCAGAAGCCACATGACGACTCCTGGAGAGGAGTGGCTGAGAAATGCGAGCGAGAGGGAAGGGGGAGAGCTAAGTGTCGGGGCCGGGCCCCCGCAGACGGCGAGGCAGAGGGCAGGGGCTGGGGCGGGTGGTCCCCGTTCACAGGAGGGGAGGGGAGGCACCAACTGGAGAAAGGGGGGCAACAGGCGAGGGGCTTGCAGGGCAGAAGGGCCGCCCCCCACCCCCAGCCCAGGGTCATCTTAGGCACCCGGGCCCTGGGGGTCTCATTGGAACCTTGAACGCAGCTGAATGACCTTCCTGCAGGAGCGCTTTCCTCGCGGGGCTGGAACTACACCATGTTACAAGCTTCAAGTCCTAATGGTTGATCTTCTACTGTTGTGTAAGAGAGCTTAGGAATGCCGGCTAAATAGCTGATGAAGGATAAAAAGAACAAGGTTCAGGCAAATGGAGTAGATGGAGAGGGGGCTCCTGGTGGCACGGAGGTCAGCACATCACCGCAATTCGGCACCAGAGCTGACAGCCAACCCTGGCAGTCAGGGAAAACAAGAAATACCAACTTTGACGGTATATAAGATTTAACATATGACAATGATAAGCTTTCAGGACATCAGAAAATGTATGCTTATTTTTTCCCCTATAAAAAAAAAAACCCCAAAACACACATTGTCAACTTCACTAATAAAAAATTTGAACAGGACAAAACAAGGGATAGGGCCCATGCCACAGGGCTAGGTCTCTTTATCATCTGGGGGACGGACATTCATTAATCAAAATATTGATAGAATGGTTTTACAATCAGACCCAAATCCAAACTCTTCCTTTCACTGTATTTTCTCAGCTTATGCGCAAGACGAAAGAGTGTTCTGAATGGCTTGTGGAGTCAAGGCCCAGCAGACATGTGTGCACATCCACACGTGAGCCGCACCCACACTTACATTTCCTCCGCTTTCTAGGGTAGTTCCTGATCAACAGAAACAAGTGCTCGTTTTCTAGGTGCTCTTAGAAAAGCTGTTTTCTCCTAGTAAAGAAATCCTTCCTTTCTTTTCAAATCATCTGCTTCATTATCCGCACTAGTGTTTTTTTGTTTGTTGTTTGTTTTTGCCACAGTTGAATGTGAAGTGTTTGGGTTCATATTCTATCTACCTTTCCTTTCCTTTGCAACATATGAGCACAGCTTGTATTGTACTATCTGATATTCACCATGGCTATTTGGACATTGACGAAAGCAGTTTTGTTATCTAATATGCAAGCCCTTTAGGGTCTTGTAAGAGGGGACACGCAGGCCATCGTGGTGATGCTTCTTGTCTGCCCGTTTTAGTTGGGCGAGAGAGACCCAGTTGGCCTTGTGGAATTACCCTTTCCCTGACACACACTGCAGATTTCACCTTCTAGAAGGATGAGTCATCTTAAATAATGTGTACCTTCCCCTGTCTTATCTCCATCAGGAGACCCATCCCATCAAGCCTGGGAAGTAGCTGTGGTTACATTTGGTTATTATACACATTTTGGACTGCTTTTATAGATATCTGGATGTCGAAGTTGTAGTCAACCTTTATCTTCTGTTTCCTCATTCCTCAGAGATTTTTTTGAACTCATATTATTATACACATTACTTATTGCCTCCCTCCCACGCTGGATTTTAAACCCCAGTTCTGTCTCCGGAGAGAAAGTCAGCGCGTAATTCATATGTAAGGGGATCCATCATGGGCTGACCTCTGCAGCAGCCAGTTTACTGTCTGACTTCTCTCTTCCCTAGCATCCACCAGAACGTGAATTTAAAGCTTCCTGAATAAAATTGGCAAGCACCCTGTGAAATACATGGTTTAGGAAAGGAGATCAATAGCCTGCCATCTTCTCTCTCCCCAAGTAGATGCAATTCCCCACGGGGAGGGGCTTCTGGGGGAGGGGAGAGGTTGGGGGTTGGGAACAGAGAGAGGATGGAGAGAAAAGGCAAAAAAAAAAAAAAAAAAAAAGACTTAGCTTAGGTCAGACTCCTAGTCTTGTAAGATGGTTACTTTTCCCCAGAGCTCCTCTGCTTCCATATTTATCCTCATTTTAGGTATTACCATCCACGGAAACCTCTAGATCCCAACCTCCCCTCCATCCCCTCCCCCTTCCCTTCCGCTCCCCCAGAAAGGCACACAGCCGTGTATCTAGGAGCCTCCGGACCCCACGTGAGCAGGAGCTCATCCATGCATAATTTACACAGGCATGTGTCCTCTGACTAATGCCACAACATGCAGAGCCCTACAAAAGCAATGAAAAGAGCTGCTCCTGGAACAAGAGGCACAAATCAGATGGCGGTGTCCCAGCGGTGCGCAAACATGTGCCTTAATAACGGGAAAATCTCTGCAGCCGCCGTGGGCTGAGCTTCAAAGATGCCGGCGTCTCCAACCACTGCACCGCTTCAGAGCACGAGTCACAACAGAGCCTCTTCTCACATTATTTGCAAGATGCTCACCTTCCTCGCTCTTCAAACGTGACCTAATCGCCGCCTGCCAGGCAGTGGCAAGGTGTAAAGTGCGGTCCTGTTATGTGGGGAGTCTGATGAAAGAGCTCCTCTCATCCCAGTAGCCAGGCTGAGCGGAGCGGATGGAAACAAGGGGGTGGGGAGGGGGCCAGGAGGAGAATTAGGAGTTAGCTTCTCATTCATTTACCCGTGCTCCCTACCCCACCATACACGCATTTTAAAAAATGGTTGTTTAAAAAAAATGGACGAGAACAAAACTCACAAACCCGGGAGCCAAAGGCAGACGAATACACGCGGTAGAGAGGCATCCTGGTCTCAGGCCTGCCCTCCTTCTCCAGCCTGGGGGCTACCTCGCTCCATCTTCACGGCTTCCACCAAGGCTGGCCTTTCAAGTGAGTCAGACCCTGAAGGTCTGCTTCGTCAAAACCACACTGTTCCTTGACCATGGTTCCTGGCAGTTCAGTCTCAGAGATGAAATATTAAAGAGAAAAGGAGGAGACGGCAAAAGAAAACCACGGAGTGGGTTGAATATTTTGTTCTGGGATTATCCCTGGAAGAGAGGAAAGAGGAAAGAGGTGTAATCAGGCCTGTGGGATCCGTTTTGCCTGAGAAAAAGGCAGGGGTTTTAAGCCCAGGTCTGGGCATTTTCAGACCTAGGCTGAGGTAGGTTATCGTTAGTGCCTTGTTACACAAGTGCATTAAAAATACCCAAGACAAAAAATCAAGACTCTCGGAGAGCCTCTATATTATATTATTGCCCTTGTGCGGTGAAAACCAGCAGTATTTTAAGGCCACAATTTCTTGTGGATGTACTCATTCTATGTGGAGTAAAGCAAAATTCTGCCTATAACACTACACCTAGAATCTTGTTTGGCGGCTACAGCAGGGGTGTGGAAATATGCCTTTGATTTTTACTGGTCAATATAGAGAATCCTGTGACTTGGGCATAGGTGGGCATGTGGAAACTTGTCAAAGGAAAGAAGCAGATATTTCAAATTTGAAAATAAAGTTATGCTCTGAAAAAATAAACCTTTTAAAAATTTCATTTTTTTCAGATTTCTAGTGAAAATATAGCTTTTTAATAAATATTACTGGTGCAATTGACTATGAACAAAAATAGTTTATGTCACTACTTTAGGTTGGATTTTAAAGGTCAATTAGAAATTGATTAATGATATAATTGCCAAAAGAAAAAAATTTAATATCATTAACAAAATATAGGACGATTTGCTTAAGTTCTCAAGGTAGAGGTTTTTATTTTTTGCTTTTTTTCAAAAATTTTAAATTTTATATTCACCCTTTAAAATTTCTAATTAAACTTGTTTATGACGATTTTCTTCTATATATGGTTTGGAAAAAAACTGTGTATTTTATCAGCCAACACATATTTGGCTACATCATATCCGTAACGTGTCTAAAGCGTGGGTTAAAATAACTAACTGCAAAGAAAGTACAGTCTTTTGTGCCGAGAAAGTTTGAATTAATTCAGTGACTGGCATGTGCTGGAATCCTGCTCTGCGCACATTTGAGGAATTATGAAATTCAGGATTTAATTTGTGGGCAATAGTCCTTCACGCCCCCTCACCTACTCTCCTCGTGAAACCATGAGCGAAGAAACAGCCCACGGCACATGGCATTTCCCTTTCCTTTGCGGTAAAGTCTACGTAAAACATCTGTTGGTTTTACCAAGAGAAAAGCCTCAAGATTATGAAGAGAAGGCATCTAAGCTCTAGTGGTTTTCCAGATGCCTTTGAATTCTACACTCAGGTAAGCGCAAGACCAGTGTCAAACATGTGTGAAGCTGCCCACTGTCCGGAAGCTCTGTCCTGTTCAGGGAGGTCCTCTCCTCCAGCCTGTGTCTGGCCAGCCTCAGACTTGCAGGGACAAAGTGTTTGCTTGAATTAAACTTCAAGTAATTGTGTCTAATTTTTAAGTATCGTAGACTTCAAATCTTGGGGATAGAGTCTTTTTTTTGTTATTTCCTTATATTTTATGCAATGTCACGGATAGGAACTTTGGAAATTTAAAGCACTTTATCCTGTTCTTAATGGATTTAAAAAAAAATAGTCATCAAAACGTTATGTAATTGAATTTTCCTAAAGCTAGAAATGAGCCAAACCCTACAAACATGGTCTTATATCTAAAGAGCTTCAGTCTCACATAATGCAGGCTGTTTTGCTAACGGAGTTCCAGGAAAAACAATGGAGCTGATGCTTTCAAAAATTTTTCATGTCATGATGATTACAGAGTAAGGGTAGAAGAGGTACATTCTGAGCCTGGAACATTGTTTTATACCAGAAAGTAGTGAAGTGCTCAAAACAAAGGCAAGATGTCAAAGAGAACCTGCAGCCAGCTTGGGGGGCATCAAAATAATTAAACACTAATAGTCATGAGTCCAGAGTTCATGCCAATGATACATAAGAAACTGGGGGCTGAGAGGGGGCAACTGCTTCTAGTAGAACTTTCAGTGCCAGCTAGTAAGTGTGAAAAGAATGCAGTAGTTGGAAAATACATCATTTCTCAAACATCACAGTAAATACTGATTCATGAAAAAAATTATCAGTTGATTCTAAATCAAGGGGAACATTTTGATGAAGAACAGAGCAGTATTTATTTGCATGGTTTATTGGCTGCAAAATTAAATTATAAACTACACTGCCAGAGAAATTGGGAAGTCCCTTGACCTGGAGACCACGGATGTGGATATGGTGGGCTTCCAGACTGAGTACCTGAGGAAGACTCAGCATCACCTACACCGTGTTATGGCCAGAAGATAAGCTGGATGTAGTCGCGGAGCAACACCAGGCAAACCCCAACTCAGAAATGCGGTATTAAAATTGAAAGGTGCTCTATTCTCCAAAAATGTCCATGTCATAAAAGACAAGGAAAGACTATAGAAATGATCCAGACTAAAAGAGATTAAAGAGACAAAATAAGCAAATGTAATATGAGATTCTAGACTGGATGCTGTACTGCTAAGAAAAAAAATAAATTATAAAAATGATTAGGTCAGTTGACAAAAACTGCAATAAAATGATAGGTTAGGTGAAAGTGTTATATCAATATTAATTTTACTACAGCTTATAACTGTACCATACGTATGTATGAAATACACACCAAAGAAAACAATCTCAGAAAACAATCATATGTGAGTAGATGTATATATGTGTGTGTATATATGTATGTATATATATAGAGATAGAGAGAGAGAGAGAACACAAACGTGGTATTCAAAATAAATAAATCTAGGTAAAGAGTATGTAGGTGTTCTTTATATTCGTTTTTTATTCTTGCAACATTTCTGTAAATTTGAAAGTTTTTCCAAATGCTTCTGGAGAGTTTGAGAACATTATTTATTTCACGTAAGAGAAAGCATGAGCTGGATACAGTACACAGTATATCCACAGTCCCAAGAAGCTTCACGATGGAGCTGGGACTTCAGCCGTGTACCCCCAGCCACCCCACTGAATGATACTCCTCTTCACAAGGCAGCAGAATCTCTCCCCTTTGCACATGAAATCCTCTGTAACCTCATTTCTCTTCCCTTTCTCCAATGTGGCTTGGCTCATGGAAGGGTGGGGTGACCACCTTCTGCTGTGTGATGTTTGCAACCTTAGATGTGGAAGCGAAGAATGCCTGCCTGCTGGAAGATCGGAGCAGCAGGTCCACTGGTGTCCACACGTTTAGACCTGAGAAGGACCCTGCCTCACCTGGCATCACTGAGGAGTCTTCAAAAAGAGGAAGCCCTACCACGTGGAGATGTTGGTACTCAGAGACATAAGTAACTAAGGACAACAGCTCTGGTGAATGTCTTCTATGTCTTTAATTATTTTGGAAAGGGTTGTATTAGCTTCAGTTATTTGTTTGTTCTTTTCAATATCTAGTTTTGTGGTTTCTAGTACCAGTGTGGAAAAGTGCAGCTATGAAAAAAAAACAAAACACCCTTTCACAAATAACAGCTACACAACCTTAGTTAAGTACACAGGTGAATCCCTGCAGGCATAGGAATCTGAAGGAGAACAGGTGATCTTAAAGGGAAGCTGAAGCTTGGATCCAGTAGTCGGTAGGGCGTGTGTCCCGCAGTGGTCCCCGGCTTCCCCACCGGGTGGGCACACTGGCCGCAGTCGGCTGGGACTCTCTCCACGTGCCATGGAGCACCTAACGCACTGCCCCCTGCAACCGTCACTCACTCAGAGCATCTACACCCCTCTTTCCTTTTCAAAAAAGTCTAACTGATGCTTTAAGAAATGGAATCCGTTCTTGGGATTTTTTCATGTAAGAGAAAGCGATTGTTTACAAATAACCCTGGAACAATCACCTTCGTCGTGAGTACATTAAACCACACACTGGGCACAATAGCTGCCAACAACACAGAAGGTTCCAACTCTTCAGCCTCTTGGTGCCCAGCTGTCCTTCACGTTCCTCTCATGGTGGCTTTTTCCCATCAAGGTCTGGAAAAGCAACTGCAAAGTGGAAGCAAAAACTCTGTCAGAAAAACGGGATGATGGGCATGAAAAGCATGACACTCCTGCACAAACCATTTGCTTCTCCCCCCTCAGGTAGGATGCTGTAACTTGCATTCCTGCCACAGGGATGCCAGTGCCTTGCTTTGAAGAGCCTTTTCAGGAAGAATGGCTTTTTGGTTTGTTTAGAAGAAGAAGTATCTGATGATCAGCTAGGAGAATGTGAGAGGTAGAAAGCCCTTAGCTTAACAAAAAGGGAAAGACCAAATACCTACCAAATAGTGTGGAATATAAAGAAAACCAGACCTATAACTAAAACCCAAAGGCCCTCTTGCTAATAATAAATAGAATGGCCTTTCTAGGGTCTAATGCCAGTTTATGCCACCAAAATGTACTTATCTAGGAAAAAGATGCTCATCTAGGAAAACCCCACACCTCCATGGTAGATGCTGCTATGAATGGAAAGGGAATGAGAACTGGGGCCCTAAGACTTTGTCCCAGACAGATCCGAAAGCAGATGAAGGGACAAAGCATGAGAAGATGATGGTTCCTCTTTGGGTCCTGGGGAAGGTTACACGTAAAAAGTCACGCTTTTGAATGCTCTCACACTCCCCGCTGCCACCCACCACAAGGTACTATTATTTTATCTCCTTAGCGAGAACAAAGATTTTAAATCCGCCAGAAACAAAATGGAATAGCTGTTGATTGAAGGTTCTAAGAGCCTAATTTCAGTATTACATCAAAATATTCAGGTCCTACCCCACGGACCAACGCTGGCGGTAAACTTTTGGAGAAATAAAGAAAATCGACCATTCTGACTCTAATTCAGAAAAAATTTAAAAAACAAATGAGAAGAGTTTTCACTCATTTTTTGTTAAAATCGACAGGCCCCCTGCTACATCACTGGCTGTGGGCTAAGTACTGGAAATGTGCATCGTCAAGTCCAGCCTCTGCCCTCGAGTCACAAAGACCGAAGGCAGAAAGGAGAAGAGGACTTTCCTATAAATAGTGTTCTTTCCAAACTAACGTCCTCTATATTTCATTGCTCACGCAGATGTCTACTAGACCTCATGTATTCAAAACCACAATTGTCTTTCACTTCATTCTGAATAATTTTGGGGTAATCTTACAGCACAGCCCTGCCTTTCAGAGAAACACGGGTGGAATTTCTGTGTTCTTTTCAGGTAAGAAGATAATTCACATTTTTGAGACTCTCCTGCCTTTTTCTTCTCTGCCTCAGCTGTGACCGTCCTAACAATTTCTAATGACGTGGCCTTCGGAAGGCTGAGAGGCGGGCAGCTCTGCTCAGAGCACGGCCTCTTTGTTCTGGGTCAGCTGGCATGCACCCTTCTCTACTCACATTTATATGGAGAACAGAAAGTATTCTAATTAAATCCCATATTTTTCAGATAACTCAATTCAGTAAACTGACAACGATGTTATCTGTGGGCCTGTTGTCATATTTGATCAAGTTCTTTCTAGAGCTATATGATCTCCATAAAACCTCCCTGAACGGTTCAGTTGAGAGGAAACTTCAAACAGAACTATTCTTCTGTTGTTTCCAGGATCTGTGGGGTTAGAAGGGGAGGGGGGAGTGATGTGTGAGAGGCTCGTATTACTCACATGGAGTGATTCTTAAGTGGTTTGTTTAAAAAATTTTTTTTAGAAAACCAATTTCCCCTGATCTTCGACTTTTACTGTTTTGCTACAAAATCCCACTCAGGGCACAAAAGAATGGGTATTTTCATTTACTACTAGAGTGAAAAGAATGAGATGCTTTAAGATTGCACCTTCTTAAAGCTGAAATATATACAATATCTACTATTTTCCAGGCCCCATACATGCATCTTCCATGCATTATCTTGTCTGATGCCTAGAACAAACCAAGTTATTAATTGAACTTTGGAGAAGAGGAAATTGAAGCTTTATGCAGGCTAAATATCTTCTTAAGGTCACAGAGTAAAGAAAATATCTTGGAGCTTATAGAGAAGAAGGGGAGGAGGAAGTAGTGCTGGGAAATTAAGTTCTGATCTCTGGATCCATATCAGTTAGGGTTCCAAAGGGAAACATACCCAAAATAGGAGAATTTAGAAAGTTTTATTAACAAAAACACTAATGACAGGTCGTTGGATGGGGTATAGGACTTTGGAGGCTGCTATCAGCTGAGCTGTTACCCACCCCCTCCTCTAAGGACCAGGGTGAGGGGAAGGAAGAGCTACCAGAGGCTGCCAGGAGACAAAGATGATGGGGTTACATGCAACAAGGAGAAAAGAAAGGATCTATGGCTACCTTCACTTGGGGACGGCAACCCCGCAAGGATAGAGCCGAGACCCCCTTCTCTCCATTCACGCTCCAGCGAGGGAAACCCTCCTGGAGCACAGAGGGCACAGGAGTCCTGCCAGTGGAGGAGGAGAAATGGAGAGGGAGTGGTCCTGGAGGGATGGGGAGGAATCCAGGGCATAGGATCCATTCTCACTTCCCGCCCATAACCCTGCTTCTCGCTTCTGCCGCCTGCCTCCTGCTTGTGTCTGCTTCCCCCTCTTGGACTCACTTAGAGGGATACAGATGACCCACAGTGATGACAAAGAAGGCATCTTCGTTTCCAGGGTCAAGCACAGTGGAGCTAAATCCAGAGGAAAGCCTGTAAACAGGGCAGGTGGAGGAAGGCTAGGCTGGGAGCTCACCTCCCTCCTGGGGTCCCTGGCATGGGCATCACCCTGTTCACCTAGTTGGGTATGGGTCACTTGGCTGAAATCCAGAGCCGTTTATTCATGACTTTGGCCATCAGATTTTATTCCCGTCAATTAGAACTCCTGCTGAGGGACATTCAGGAGCTTGCCCCGCCCTCACGTATCACTCCATTTCTGTTGTATTTCATACATTTGTTACAACCATTAATAAGCACATGCCATGAGTTTGCATTAACTTACTATGTGCTGGAGCAACAGAGATAATCAAAACCTGCTCTGTCTTTAAAGAATGTTCAGGCTACTAAGAGAATTAAAAAATTCATATTTAAAAATTCCTACTCCTATAATTCTAATTTACTTTAAAAAGTGTCAAAACCCATGCTGGTGGGAGAGATCAAATCTATTAATTGTTGAGAGGAGGGGAGATTATTTTTAATCTTTGAATCAGAAGCTCAAGATTCAGGTTAGTCCCTAGTGCAGAATTCCTTAGAAGCACCTTCCTGGAAACCTGGAATAATTCTGTCGCAGACTTGGACTCTTGACTCTGTCCTCCTCCGGAAAGTGACACTGGCCCACGCTGTCCAATAGCAGAGGATGTGTTGCTTTATCCGGTCCATGAATGGGTTCTTGTGTGTAAGTCTGTTCTCGCCAGCAAAATAGCCAACTCCTCAAAGCCCTCCCTCTGCCTTCTGAATGCCTGCAGCGCTGGAGGTGGTTCCAGCCAGTGAGCACTCAGCCATAGACAGATGAGTAGTTTGAAATGTAAAGAAATGAGCAACATCCCCGAGTTACACAGAAGCCAAAGCTAAGACAAGGTCACCCGGTCTCCAGTGCAATGCCCCCGCTCATCATACCACCCTGGTGTAAAACTCAGTAAGTGGATGCTAATCCCCCCTTGTGTTAAAAGGAGTCCATCATGAAAATGGAAGCTCGCAGGTTTCCAGTATATGTCCTCCCTTCTCTTCAGGCCTCCAGAAAAATGATGCCAGCATTTGAGAAGTGTTTCTTTGTACGTCTGAATTCCTTACTCTCTTGTAAGCCCCTGAGGATCAGAATCCGTGTCTTATTTGCCTTAATGTCTCTTGTACAAAACAGTTCCTGATGTGTGAAAGGCATCTGGTACTTGTTCATTGAGAGGATTCTCCCACTGGCTCTTTTCTCTTTTTTATCACTTTTATAAATCTGTAGAGACCTTACAGGCAAGAGACGTTATCAAGGGCCTGTGATACTCTTACACATTATTTCTCAGGTGATTCTTACTAAGGCCTTGTCAAAATGTCACATTAATTCCCATTCTACAGATAGGAACTTCGAGGCTATGGCAGGTGGAACAATAGTCCCTAACACTTCCTTCCTGTGTCTGTGTCTGGGACGGTTCCAAGTACTTTATACGTTCTCATGGCAAATCTGAGACAGGTGAAAGTATGATCTCCATGACTTATTGAGAGGAAACTGAAGCACAGAGAAGAGAGGTTAACTATCCGAGGTCACAGAGCTATTAAATGGGGGTGCCGCAACTCAAGAACAGTTAGTGCTTAAGTTCTTAATGACCCACTGTCCCTCCTTTCTTTACAGGGAGGTCAAGGGCACAGAGACAGCCAACCACAGCACCTCACTCCTTCTGTGAAGGGCTAGCTTTGTGATGCCGAGACTGTCTCCTTCTCTCCGACCACAGCATCTCCATCTTTGAGAACTTTTACCAACATCCGTTTCACTTACACTAACTCTTTCTCCGACATCACCCCCCCCCCCCCACCAGGGCTTGCCTTTTACACTCTGTATAGAAAACATAGATGTAGCCATCACTCTTTGGCTTTCAAAATGCCAACATCTCTGACTGAATTATCTTCAACCTTTTACATATACCAAGGAAGTAAGTCCATCACCTGTCCATGCCTGGGCCCCCCAAAAATACATTTTCAAATTTTGACATTCAAAGTAATGTTGAGAAAGAGCTCAAAATTTGAGATCTAAACATGTGAAATGTATCCCTTAATATCCATGTAACCTTGAGTAGTTCATGTCAATTCTACATGTTTCCTCTCCCTCATCTGAAAAATAGTATTTTATGATGTAAGACCAATTGCAACGACCATCGTAATTAACAATGGAGTACTATGAAGCCAAATGAGAGTGGTAAACAGGTGCTAAGATTAGTAATGATCAATTAAATGTATGATTGGTATTAGTTCCACTCTATCAGAACTCAGACAGAAGCTCCAATGGTGTAACTGCGTCAGTATCCCAGGCAGTAGGATGGCAGTCTTTAGACTCCAATGGTTCATTTATTGGTCAATATATGTATATGGTGGGCTCCCCAACCCCAGAAATAATCCTTCCTGTCAATATGTTGTAGACAAAAGGTCGTGTGTTCTGGAATGAAACACAGTTATGTGACCCTGGGCAAGATATTTAATGTTGCAACATATCTGTGGATATTTACACTTACAAAATAAGGGTTATAATAACTAGCAGTGTCGTCGTGGGAATTAAAGGTGATGTGAAACATATGGTGCCCAGCTCAGGTTAGAGCTGAAGAAATATCCCTTTTTTCCTTCTCTTTGGATAGAAGTATTTTTACGAAATGAAGAGAACGCACAAGCAAATTTAAAGTTTCTAGTTATCTAGTGTTATTATTAACAAATAAAATTGCTGGACCTTCTCTCTTCACCTTTATCAACACTCTGAACATTTTATTGATTTCAAGCTCCATTTGTGAGATGAGAAGATCTCATGAGAAACATCCCCAGCAGGAGGCTTGCATTCTCACAAAATAAAGGAATGCCTGTTTGATGAGAGGAGAGATTATTTATACTAGCTTTCTCAATAGAATACAAAACTCACTCCTTACAAAACACCGAAGTAATTGTGTATCATCTCTTTTCATACCTTATAAAAGAGCTACCTATTTACATGAAATAATGGAAGAAAATAGGTTTGGAGAGCTAGACGATTTGGTTTTAATTTCAGTTCAACAATTTTTACTTCTGATATCATGGGAAAAGCATAATTTTATAAGCCTCAGTCTACTCATCTACAAAAAGGGGATTAAATGAGGTAAAGTGTGTAACAGTTCTGAACACAAATCTCATACATAGTAGGAAAAATTATGCCCCATCAGGGCATAATTTGAATTTTAAGAAGCTACATAGACCCTGCAATGAAGAGCAATGTGTTCTGCACAAAATATGCTCTTGGTAAGTGTTTATGTAATTAAACTGAATTAAAAATATATAGATAAAGAAAATCTGATAGGAATGCATCAGTATATTTTATTATTAAAAAACAAGTGCAGCACATAATATTTGTATATTTTGAATATAGGCATTATAATTGCAGCTCAAAATCTACAATGTTCAAACCTTTTTCTGTTGGTTGATTTATTTTTCACAGATGACCATGAGTGAGATAACAGTTTCATAGAAAGAGTATATAATTTGGAGTCAGAGTTGATTTTAAAGCCACATGAACTTGAGAATTCACCGTATTTTATTGACTTGAAGATGTCATTAATTATAAGATGTATTGATATATGTAGCACTGATATGAAAGAAAATACTGCCAGTACACTAAGCAATGATTGCTAATGCATTAATTGCAAGATGAATCCTTTTTTCAAAGATGTTAAGGAAAAATGTAATTCAACAAAATAAATTATTTAACTTCTATGATCCCAAGTTTCTCCATCAGAAAAATAAGACTGATGATGGTTCAGAGGACATTGAAAGAATCACATGAAAAAAGGAAATGAACATCCTTTTTAAACTCTAAAACACTCTACAAATATTATTTTTAGACCAAGAGCTCCTTTAATAAGAAAGTTTTGAGATATGAAACATCTTTTGCCCTCCTGGTCTATTTTTGCACTAAATGTTCCTTGTTATTTTCTCCCCTGGTGATGCTCTCATTGGTTGTTTATGACATGTCATGACCAAAAAGTAACATATTCTATCTTTATTTCAAAATATAATCATGGAGATCCCCTGAATTTGAATTACTTTGGCTCAGGTGTGGACTTCTCAAAGGATTTATTTAGCCTTTTCAACTTCTAATTGCTGTTAGTATCAATAATTATCCAAATACAAAGTTAGTAGTTTAGTAATTAATGAAGAGAAATTCTATATCCCATTAAGATTATTCATTTAAAACAATTAACGTCAAATTTCAACCAAATCCAGAAAACACAAATAAGAAAGCCAAAGTCATAAAACAGCAAGAAAATTATCCAGGACAGGAAAAGAGCTGCACTGTTTAAATAAAATACAATTTTGGAATTTTTGAATTTATCCAGGATATCAGATATGAACACTTTTATAGAACTGTAAACAGATCCACTTGACTTCAAATTTGGGGATTGCAGAGAGAGAGAGTCATGCTTTCTGGGATGTCTGTTATATTGAGTGTCAGATGACACATCTAAAGGATTACATGTCATTTGAACGAAAGAAGTTAAATGTTGCATATTCATTGTCTCCTGGACTTTTGCCAATACTTCTTGGGGTGATAAGCACCAGTGCCAAGAAACACGATGATTAATGTCTTGTGAATCCCTTCTGTGTTTCTGAGTTTGTACTCCACTCTTGCTGCCACTGGAAGAAATGGTAACCTTTCGCTAAATTTGATTCATTTGTGGTAAAGTTCAATGAGCTAATGAAACTCAAATGTTTTGCAAGTTACAAAGAACGTGGAAAGCTATAGAATACCATGATGACAGCATTAACAAAAAGTTGTGATATTTGACAGGAATAAATTTTAAAACTAAAGAAAGAGCCGGACGCCTATGCATATTCCAACATGTGTGGATTCTTCCAGGTTTATCTCCTAGATAACTCAGACAATTCAGTCTGCATTAAGATGATATTCCTTCATCCTCAAGCCTCTGATTTAGGGTGTTTCCTTCACCTAGAATATTTTCTTCCCCACTTCTACCCTGTTGGAAGTCTAAATATGTTTCATATTTCAACTCTGTTCCCCCTGCTTCCATAAAATCTTCTCATCTCCATGCAATCTCTCTCCCATAAAGCACTCCAATTAACATATCCTTCATACATCCATAATAGCTCTTATCTCAGTTACTCAGGGATTTAGAGATGTCTGTCTCCCTTATAGATTCGAATTTCAATGTTTTATTCATACTTATAATCCCAGAGTTCATGCATGTAATTACTCAATATTTATTGGTTAAATTTGATTTTGAATAATAGAGAAGAAACACCTTTCTAATTGGGGTGGGAAATGAGACTGTGATTTAATGTCATAAAACAATGGTTGTCACAGAATAAATGATACCACATGGTTGCTACACTTTGATGCCCAATGACTGTCCCATTAAAGTTAACTCCACTCCTCCTTCCCACTAAAGAACAACATAGCTGAATCCAAATCAGTGAGAATATTATAAAAGAGAGTATTTAATCTGCAAACCTAGTACTTTGTTTTTAGTAATGAAGTGCTTAAACACACCTCAAATTTTGGCACACTTGGTTTAGCAATTCTATAACTGACAATTGTTGCCATCCAACAATGCTCAATGAATTTCCCACAGAGATTGCCCCAAACCTCCTCGATTCCTTTCCAGGCACCAGACACTCTCTTGTCTTGAGAAGATTATTTTAATTCCTCTTTAATCGATCTATAACAGGTGTTCTCAACTTGGGCACTGCTGACATTTTGGATCAGGTAATTCTTGGTTGTCTGGGCTGTCCTGTGCACAGTGGAATGTGTGTAACAGCATCCCTGACCTCCACCCACTAGGTACCAGTAACAATCTCTGGATCCTGACAATCAAAACTGTCTCCAGACTTCACCAAATCTCCACTGGGAGAGGAGCAATCTCCCCGGTTTCAGACGACTAACAGAGAGACTCTTCTGGCTAAGCTTCCTTGAATTAGATGACTGAGACTCTTAAAATAACAGAGATGCAAGAAGCCAATGAGACTAACTGGGCAACCACATATTAAAATAAGCCCAGAGCAATTAAGGACAAGAATAATGTTTCTAAAATATAAACATGACCACCTCACTCTTGTATTTAAAACTCTCTGTCAGTTCCACATCACTCACAGGAGAACTTCATAAAGCTCTTTGCCATGACTGGTAACGTACTCTCTCACAATCCTATCATCTCTCCAGCTTCATAGTCACATTAAGCTACTTGCAGATATTTGAATGTATGATGTTATTTCATGCCTCCCTCCTTGCAAACGTTTTCGTTTCTGAATATCATATTTTGAAGTTTCTTTGCATGCATGCCTGCTTCCCATCACTAGAATGTAAGTTCCATGAAGGTAAACACTTTTTCTCCTTTATTCACCATTTTTTCCCCAGAATCTTACTCAATAAGGTTTGTGGAAGAATGAACAGAAGTCTTTAATATTCGGCTGATACATTGCCTAGGCAATGTATCTTCTCCTCTTCATTGTATTTATTCTTAGAAATTTAGTCTAACACCAAAATGCATCTGAAGACTTGGATCCTCTTCTTTGATTAGAATGGGCCCCGTGTGTGCCTCGGAAAGATCTTATCATGCTGACGTGTTCACATGTCAATCAGATGCCCTCATTCAACACTATCAATTTCTGAGAGCAAGGACCAAATGGCACCACCCTGGTAATCTCAATGCTTAGAGCTGGTGTGTGGTTCACAGCAAATGTCTCATAAAAAAAAAAATGAATGTACCACAATTTTAACTTTTTACCTTTGAATACAACTTGATCCATGCCTTGTCTTTCCATGTATTCTTCACAGTGTAAAGCACAATGACTGGCAGAGAGTATAAAGTTAACGAACACAGGATGTTTGCTCAATTTTGAAGCTCTGGCAGAATATTACACTTGAGATCTTAGCTAAGTGTTCTCAGGAATAGCAAGAATAGCTTATTGGTTTCAGAGCATTCATTATAGTGAATGCTGTCAGTGTTCCACTCAGATCCCCTGGGGCTCCTACTGTTTCAATTTGCCTTTCCCAGCTTCAAGGTGCTTCTGTCTCCAAAGGTCTGCACCTGCAGCTGTTTATTGAGGACAGCCCTCAGCTACTGGAGTCTCCTTGATTTTGTGTGTAGAGAGCTGGAAATTCTTGGGAGGTCCTCCCCACTGCCAACTCTTGCCCCAAAGAGTGTGGGGTTGAAAGCTGGAAGCTCAACAACCTCACTCAGGTCCAGACACTGTGAGCACAGCTTATCTCCCACACCTCCCAACCTGCAGCCACCCTCGGGGGCTTCCCTGAAATCACACTCTGGCTTGGCTTCTTCCCCTTTCCTGTGCTGGTTCCCCAAATTCCTTACCTGTTTCTCCTTGGAAGCCTTCCTTAATAAATCACTTGCACACAAACCCTTATCTTAGGGTCTGCTTCTGGGAAGTCAACTTAGAACCACCTCTGTACTAATTGTCTGTCAACAGGAAAGTGACAGAGGAGCATATCAGAATACTTCAAGGGCAGGAGGGGCTGTATGGTATGTGGAGCCCACATTATGTAGCGTCTCTTCTTCAAAAAGTACTAAGAGTTTCAAGATCAGCAAGAGCAGATCATTAAACTGAGACTCATGGGTCCCATGCCCTGAAGTCAGCTCTGCCTAATAACCTTATTCAAATTTCCCATATCCAGCCATCCTTTAACGACCACTAACAACTAACAAGTAACACAGATGTGCTGGGTTTGGATGAATGCTTTCTTTTCTCCGTAAATCCTTTATTTAAAGTATTATCAGTATGAAAATCGCTATAGAAATGAAAGACATAGGGGGGAGTTTAAAAAATCAGTACTTTTAACAAAATGATCTATGACACATAAGGGAGTTTTGAAATTCATTGCTCCTGGTGAAATTCTGAGTGCATAGTAGTCACTCAATAAACACTCACTAATTGACTCATTAGATTTCAAAAACTTGACATATTTTATTGGTTTTCTTTGCACTTGGCACTATTAGAAGCACAAAGAATTAAAATATGTGAGAATTAGAAAGGACCAAGGATATCAGTAATTGCAATCCAAAAAAGGTGATTTTGCAAATGGAAAACTGAGATTTAATAAATTTGTATGTTCATATGTCTGGTATATGATAACAAAGAATTATATTGCTCATTACTTCTCAAGAACAATTGGGTGTAATATATATATATATATATATATATATATATATAATTATATGTGATATATAATGCAGAAATTGCATTAATATAAACTTAAAGAGGGACAGTGAACCTGTGTCAAAAGACAAGTACACACATGTCTTATTTATCTTACTAGCCATGTAACAAGTTATCACAAAATTTGGCATCTTAAAACAAGGTATATTTGGCCTGAAAAGAAGATTTGGACATGACAAGATGGGAGAAATGAGGAATTTCATGTGGAAGGGCAAGACAGATGGAGAAGCTCGGAGTGTATGTGGAGAGCAAATCTCCAGTTCAGATAAAATATTAGACCTTCTCTGTAGGCGATTTGGGATAAATTTAAGATATTTGTACATGAAAGTGACATGATTGGTGGTATTATTTTCAGGAGGTGAGTATCAGCTCTGTACATGAGGAACTGAAGAGAAGAAAGAGACATGGTGGGTAAATGATATGAAAACTTTCTCGGTCGGTAGACTTGAGACAAACTAAAGATGTCCCGATGCTAAAATGGAGAGAAAAGTGTGGGAAACAAAGTGAAGGCAGAATTGACTAGACTTGGTTGACTGTGGGATTGACAGTAAGCATGGCAGGAAGATGGGAAGATCAAATGGGCTGTAGATTGTGCAGCCATTAAATGAAACAGCAACTCAGCGCTCAGCTTCAGTGCCATTCACCTTCTCACAAAACCCCTTGCAGTTCCTGTACTTCCCCTAAACAAAAACTGGGATGAAGCTCTTTCCAGGAAGTGCAACAAATATAGCAAGGTCCAGTCAAGGTTTCTGAGGTGATCCCTTAGATGCCAGTGAGAACACTGGATTCTGGTTCAGGAGACTGTATACTGGTTTAGGGATTCATGGGCCAGGCTGGACCCATTAATGACCCAGGCAAAAGCAGTCCTGCCAGAGGGCTAGAGAAGCGCTATGAAAGGATGGGTCCAGGCTTAAGCAGTTATATATGGCCTTGTGACAAATAGCCCTAATATCCGGCAGCTTAGCACAACAAGCCGTGTTGGAGGGTCAGGAATGAGGGTTCAGCTTAACAGGGAGCTTCTGGCTCATGGTATCCCGCGAGGCTGTGGTCCAGCCATCAGCTTGGATTAACTACCCTCTGAAGGCTTGACTGTGAGCTTCTAAGATGCTGCCTCACATGTCTGGAGTCTGGAGACGTCAGTTCCTGGGCATGTGAGGCTCTCCACAAAGCAACTAGATTCCCTCAAATCAAGTGATGAGGCAGAGACAGAGACAGAGAGAGACAGAGAGGAGAGAAGGACACTCAAGAAGCTGCTGTGGCTTGTATGACCTAGTGTCAAGGTCAGACACCATCATTTCCTCCTTATCCTACGTGTTAGAAGCCATTCTAGCCCACACTCAAGGGGAAGGGTATTAAGCTCCACCTCTTGAAGGGAAGATGGGGGCTACTGGAGTCATGGACCCCATGGGGCACCTGGACCAGGGCAGGTGTAGAAGTCCATGTACACATAGTGTGAGGCCATCTTGGACTCATGGCCACAGGCGGGAGAGGGCAGCTCCAGGCCGATAGGGCTTCCCGGGCATGTGAGCCAATAGTTCAGTGCTCTTCTGCCTTTAAGACTAGGTGATATTTCAGTTACTGAATTTTCATTTTTTCCCCTCTAAATTGTCTCCATACCAGACTCCATCATCAGCTAGTAAGAAAATGATCCAGGTTTTCCCTTCTCAAGTCTCGTTAAATAGCAGGTGCCAACACAGACACGGCAACCAGGGGGGCCTTCCCCAGGGCGGCCACACCCAGCTGTGCTGTGTTCATCCTCGTGTTGCTCCCACGCCAGACTCGCCCCTTCCAGGGACGGCCCCATCTGCCTCTGCAGCGGTGTATTGAGTCTGCTCCTCTGGGCCAAGAACGGCTGACGGGCATGCAACATACACGGTAGGATGACTCATAAATAACCATATGCAATCTCCTGGCTCCCGAATGAAATCCCATAACTCATTCAAACTTCTGGGATCTGGATGCTGAGCCAAGACAGCATGATCTTATTGTCCCCTATCACCCCCAGCCCTCAGTCTGCACACAAGTTAATAACGATTTCAGAGCCTTTGGAGCTGAAACATTTCAGATCTCTGGTCTCTATAATCATGGAAGAAAAAAAAGAGAAGACAAGTTGGTGTCATGGAGGAAGCTCTAGACTTTAGTCCAAAGCATCCTGGTGTGAGGACGGGCTCTGTGGCCACTTCATAGACCCTTCGGATGGTGAAATGTGTGCCCCCATCTCCTTTACCACTTGTGGGCTCTGGATGCCCGTTCTGTAGCAACCTCCCTCATACCGGCCCTCTCTCTGCATCCAGTCTTGCAACTCCAATCAGATTTCGCCTGTGGCAGCAAGGTGGGGAGGAGTGTCTCCCTACTTAAACCTCCAGGATTTTGTGATTATTATTTTCTGGCTCCTACATATCAACCTGACTCTTAGTTGACAGTATCTTCTGCCAAGAAACCTGAGATTGGAAGGACGGCATTTGAGCAACAATCCACTGTGGCAATCCACAAAGGCAATCCACTGTGCCTTTGTTAAAGTCTGTTCTGCCTTGAGTTCACTGGACACCTCTGTCTCAAACACCTCCAGAAGGTTCCCCTTCTCACCTGGACTTCTGGTCAACCTGTTATTCCTACCCTTCTCTTAGGCTGAGTGGATATTCCTGCAAAAAGGGTCCACAGCTCTGGTTCACTCAATCAACCATCTCTAGATTGTCTCCTGGGACCCCTATCGTGGAGCCACTGAAAAGAGTGGTGAAATATAAATGTAGCTAGTATTTGGCCAGTCTTCATTCCACAAAAGAAAATAAAAATAAAGAAAAAAATAGGAGGCGCAATGTTCAATTTGCCTCCTGTGTCCTGACACAACATTTCTCTTTCATGCCGGAAGTTTCTTAGAGTGTAGAAAAACATGTTTCAGCAAAGGAAGGCCAATTTTCAAAACCACTCATTTAGCAAATGCACAAGCTCTCAAGCTGGAAAGTCCTGCTTCTGGTTCCTCGCCGTTTACCTAATCCCAAAGCAGTGGCAATCATGTTAAAAAAAATTATCAGCTCTGCCAATAGCCTTGGGCTTTGCTTGCCACGGTAATGTACACAAAAGAGAGAGATGGTGATCAGGGGTTGCTTATGCAATTGAAATGCACTGCCATCTGTGTAGAACATGAGTGCCTGTTTGAAGAGCTACCGGGCACAAAATTTATGGCACCCTTTATTTTACAACTGCACCGCCCTCACTATAAATGCTTTCATGGGATCAGCCCGTTTATTCCTTGTCTAATAACCCATCCAGTCAAGCTGGAATGTCTGAATAAAGAGTTCTACTGCTATAAGATTCAGTATTTGATCAGAGGATAATCAATACATCGCATTTTTCTAACATCATATTAACTTACATGATAAAATATTCACTGTTGTATGGACCAAGTTCCCTAGAATAACAAATAACTTGGAAGAATGTTAGCACTTTAAAAAATTGGGTTGGCATTCAAAGTCTACAAGAATCTCTATACATCTGCGTTCCAGCATTATAAAACGATGTGTCTTCAGCATATTCTTCTTCTTCTTGATGTTGAATTGCATGCGCTCACCAGAGCAGAATCAATGAGAGATAAAAATGCTACAGGGGTATCTTGCTAAAGTCATTCTCTTCTAAACCATCCATTTACAAGAGATCGACTAATTAAATCATGCCATAGGTCTTCCTTTTAGCAGGAAAAGGCAGTTAGCTAATCTGAACTCTTAAACTAATACTAGAAATAGGCATTTTCACATAGGACACATTATCTAGAGTACCGAAAAATATTCTTCTTTCTTTGCATTTGATGCCTAAGGTGAAGCACTGTCTTTTTCCAACCTCATGTCAAACACATGCTTAGCATAGGGTGGTGCCTTAAGCAAATCTAGGGTCAGTGTAACCCAAAGGGTTCTACTGGCTGCTGGTGGTGGGCCTGGCTGTCGTAACAAAACGCCATAGACTGGGAGACTTCAAACAACAGACATTTATTGTTTTACAGTTTTGGAGAGGGGAATTCTAAAATCATGGTTTCGGCAGGACCATCCTCCCTCTGAAGCCTATAGGGAGAGTCCTTCCTTGCCTCTTTCAGCTCTAGGGTTTGCACCAATCCTTGGCCTCCCTTGGTTTGCATGTCCATCTTCTTTCCAAGTGTCTGTCTTCACATAGTGTTCTCCTCTTTGTGTCTTTCTTCTCTTTTTATAAGGACACCAGTCATATTGGATTAAGGGCCCACTGTACTCCATCATGACCTCATCTTAACTAATTACATCTGTAATGACTCTCTTTTCAAATAAGTTGCATTCAGAGACACTGGGAGTTGGGACTTTCACAAATCTTTCTGGGGGAACATAGATCAATTCAATCTATAACAGGTTGCATACATCCCAGTTTGTTTTGGGTCCTGTCTGATGGCTAAGGCTCAGATGTGGGGTATAGCAGTCAGGTGGATATCTTTGTAGGTAGTTTGCTGGCAAGAACAATGAGCAAAGATGTCTGTATCAGGTCATATCATGATTAACAAACTCCAAGAACCAAGGCCAATGGAACCAACCCTTCCCACTTACCCCAGTGTTTACAGGACTCCCCTGGGGCATCCTGGGGTGACTTCAATGGGTTTCGGGTAGATTTTGGAACTGGCATCACAAGCAGTTAACATCATAGCTTAGTCTAGCCTGCCTCAAACATGCTCAGAACACTTACATTAGCTCACAGTTGGGTAAAATCATCTAACACAAAGCCTATTTTATAATAAAGTGTTGACTCTCTCATGTAATTAAGTGAATATGGTACTGAAACTGTGAAACAGAATGGTTGTCTGGGTACAGAATAGTTGTAAGTGTCTAGGTGTTTTACCCTTGTGATTGATCACCTGGCTGATGGGGGGGCTGTGACTGCCACTGCCCAGCATCACAAGAGAGTATCTTACAGCATAGCATTAGCCTGGGAAAAGATCAAAATTCAAACTTGATGTACATTTTCTACTAAAAGCTTATTGCTTTCACAACATCACAAGGTCAAAAAAAAAAAAAATAAGTTTGAACCATCCTAAGTCAGAGGTCCTCTCCAGAAAAATTGGTATGTCCAGGAAGCAGGACCAGCAGGGAATGAGACACACCAAACCGATGAAGATTCTGATGAGGTCCAGAAGGGCACCACCCACAGCACAGGCTGGAGTGAGACTTCCTGACAGTGTTTGGCACTTGCCATTCTGAGGACAGTGAACAATGCACAGTAGTGGTCACGGAGAGGAATTTGGGTTTCCAGAATAGGGAGGTAGGGCTTAGGCTCTGCTAAGCCCTAAATGTCCCTAATAGATTATTTTAAAAGATTATTTAAAAAAGGGAAGAAGATTAACCAAAGAACCTAAAACCTACTCAGAAATGCTATTTTGATGCTGAGTAATATATAGGATAGGATCACTTCTGGAATACACATTCCATTCCTCATATAACTGCACAAACGATCATGATGAAGATGTAAAAACGGTGATGCTTTGCATAATCGGGGGGTAGTTAAAGTTAGAGCAATAGCTGCTCTTGACAAAAGGATTGAATGTGAGGAGAAAAAGTGCAGCAAAAGTGAAACAGAAGATCAAGGGCCCTGGCCCAAACCCACCATTAAGAAAGTTTTGGGAGGAGGAGACCTAAATAGGGACCTGGAAATGTGGATGACCTGGAAACCAAGAGGTCAGAAACATCATCAACTGCTGAAGAGAATTGAGAATGTTGAATTCAGTAAAGCTCATCATTTATGTAGCTCAGTAAAGAAACTTTTGACCAGGCCAATAGGGAGATGTCTGTGAACTTGGAGCAAGCAATCCTGGTACAGTCTAAACACTGAGGTCCAGGTCTGAGTGATTAAGTTAAAAACAACGGGTGATTGTAAGAAGATGTAGATACTTCATTTGGGGGACTTGGAAGTGAGGAGATAGAAATACGTCATAATAATTAGGAGGGGTAGCAAAGTTAAACTTCTAATATAAACAATATAAACAATGAAGGTTTTTTTACTAACATTTGTTAGAACAGGCTCGGTAAACTCCTGGAGCTAAGATTCTCCTATCACCATATAATCTACATACTATACTCTAATGTGTATATATGCATTAGGGCCATATATATATATATATAAATATATATATTTCTTTACTAAATCACTTTCATCTAATCCTTCTTCCAGGGTCTGCTTCTGGGAGAGTCATACCTATGATACCCACCTACCACCTTCCTGTCTGATGATTGGAATCCTTGTGACCAAAGGTCAACTGGCAAATAGCCCTTGTTGGCTGGACACTC
Organism: Eubalaena glacialis; assembly: GCF_028564815.1. NCBI lineage: Eukaryota > Metazoa > Chordata > Mammalia > Artiodactyla > Balaenidae > Eubalaena > Eubalaena glacialis. Next base: position 4,011,871 of record NC_083729.1, on the reverse strand, counting down.
CGTTGACAGTTCAAACTCAGTGTGTCCAGATTTGGCCATGTCATTTCCCTGAGTTCGCTTTCCAGATGCCCTAACTCCCTTGAAGTTCGACAGCCTGTCACTAGAGGACTTGGGGTCCACTTCGACCAATGTCTGCCCTTGTTTCCCTTATCCAGAATGCCAACAAGTGTTACCATTTCTTCTTTTGACCCTTTATTTATATGCCCAGTATACTTAACAGGGTTCAGACTTCCATTCCTCCAAACTCCAGCTAATGAGTGCACTATTCTCTCAGGTGACTGCCCCTGACCCCATCTTCTTACCAAGCATAATGCACAGCACCATCTAATTTTATGCCCCAAAACACCAGGTCCATGGAGTCACTGCCCTGATAACAGCTCCCCATTGACTCATGTCAGATTCTAACTTTCCATTTACTCATTCATATATGCATTGATTCATTCAAGAAATGTTTTTGAGGTCCTAAAATATACCCGACACTTTTATCTTCAATGGAGTTAATGTGGTTCACAGCATAGACAGACCCCTTTGCCCAACAGCAGGAAGCAATACATCCTAGGATGAAAAATGAAGCAGCAATAAGGGCGGAAGAGTGACAAGAGTAGCGAGATTAGATCAATGGTCAAGGAGACGGTATCTGAGTGGACCCCAAATGAAGGGCGAAGAGATATATGGAAACAGTAAGAGCAAAGGTATCTTAAGGTGCCCAAGAAACAACAGTAAACTCAGTTTGTTGTGGCTCTAACACCATCAGGACGAGGAAGAAGGATAAAAGTCAAGGCCAGAAGGCAGCCTGGCCCAGGTAGGGGTGGAGGGAATGGCCCTGGAGAGGTGAGAAGTCTCACTTATCTATCCCAAGTGTAATGGGAATATGAGGAGGGTTTTGCACAAGGTTGACATGATATTTGACTCATGTCCATAAGTAATAATTTAGGCTTCAATTAAAAAAAAGGTGCTGTATGGTGGTAAGAGTGGAGATAGGGAGAAAAGGAAAAAGCTCTTGCAACACGCCAGGCCTCTCTGGGCCAGCGCCATGCGTTAGGAACACAGACTCCAAACAGACTGTCACTACTAAACCAGCTGGGACACTCTGCCAAAAGCCCTGCCCCCTTCCCATCAGAAGAGCAGAGCCCAGCTTCTCTGCCCACTCCAGCTGCTTTCCTCTGCCAGTGTGCACCAACTCCACCTACAACTGACACTGTAGCACCTCTCATATATTTTGGGACCAGTACCCCATTCTGGACCAAGGGGTGGTGGCTTACTGGCATTAAGATGAGTGTGTGTTGAACTGGAGTTTGAATTCTATTTTGTCAGCTGGTGCTACCACAAGGAAAAGACCTAAGAGAGAGCCCTCAGCTGTCACTGGCACCTAGTGTTTTGGGGAGGGCTCATTCTGGTCCTCTTTAGGAAACTCCTCTGGTTGTGCCAGCTCCAGATTCTCTCTCCCATCTTGGAATGCCCATTGCAGGAACAGGCAATTAAACAATATTTATTACTTAATTACGTTCTGGTTATTTCAAGTCTGCATTATATCTGCCTAAGTATTTTTTAAAACCTTAAAGAAGTGAGAAGTATAATTTTTAATATACTCCTCAGAATAATGAAATATATTCATATTTATTTATATTAATACTATTCAATTATCTATGCCAGATGTTATTCTAAGTGTTCTCCATATATGAACTCATTTAATCCTCAAAACAAAACTGTGAGGTAGGTATGATGATTATTCACATTTTTTAATGACAAAGAGGTTGAGTTATATAAAGATTATGTCATTTGATGTGTGCTCTGAACTGAATGTTTGTGTCCTCCCAAAATTCATGTATTGAAGCCTTAACCCCCAATGTGATGTTATTAGAAAGTGGGGCCTTTGAGAGGTGATTAAGTCACGAGGGTGGAGCCCTCAAGAATGGGATTAGCACCCCTATAAATGGGATGCACAGAGCTCCCTCAGCCCTTCCTCCATGTGAGGACACAGAAAGAAGGTGTGAGCTGTGAACCAAGAAGAAGACCCTCACCAGAAAGATACCATGCAGGTGCCTCGATCTTAGACTTCATGCCACCACAACTGTGAGAAATCAATTTCTGTTGTTTATAATCCACCCAGTCTGTGGAATTTTCTTACGGCATCTGGAACAAAGACACCAGCATACAGACCTAAACCAATCTCTCCAGGTCATGCCTTTCCACTGAGACACCACTTGGGTTGACCAGCATCTGATGAGCACTAAGCATACAGCAGATGAAAACAGTTTATTTTACCTTTTGGTTGAATAGCCAGTAATCAAATGCCATAACAATTCATCTACGTTTAGGCTGAAAAGAACCAGATTTAGACAGAAGGGGAAATAAGAAGAGAGTAGAAGGATACATCCTGACTGTATAATTTCATGACTCAGCTGCTCAAGGACCCAGGCTGCAGCTACACCCACGTGAAAATGGCCCTCTGGCCCTCCACACTGCTCAGAGAGCCTCCCTATGAATCACACAGCATCCCTCAGATTTTTGACCTCGATCTGTTAATTAATTCAGTAAATGTCTGTGAAGTGTGTGGTATGTGCCCGGCACGTTGAGCCCATCACTTACCCTTTCAACTGTGGCTTCACTCAGGCCTGTAGCTTCCATCTTTTCCACATCCCTAGCTTTCAGGTGGTTCTTTCCTTCTCAGCTACAGTTTGTGTGCTTCCAGTTTTTTTTTTTTTTTTGAAAATGACCAGTTGTGATAATTATTATTATTATTATTATTTTTAAAGTATTTGTTTATTTTTATTTATGGTGTGTTGGGTCTTCGTTTCTGTGCGAGGGCTTATCTCTAGTTGTGGCGAGTGGGGGCCACTCTTCATCGCGGTGCGCGGGCCTCTCCCTATCGTGGCCTCTCCTGTTGCGGAGCACAGGCTCTAGACGCCCAGGCTCAGTAGTTGTGGCTCACGGGCCCAGTTGCTCCGCGGCATGTGGGATCTTCCCAGACCAGGGCTCAAACCCATGTCCCCTGCACTGGCAGGCAGACTCTCAACCACTGCGTCACCAGGGAAGCCCGCTTCCAGTTATTTTTAACCAGCCCACTGCCTTCCTAAGAAAGAAAATGAGATGATAAATGTAAAGTGATTGACAAATCAGACACAAGATTGAACTTTCCAGTGTCAACACCTTCTTGATTTTCCATAAATGGTGGTGGATCTTCACATCCCGCCTGTACCCAGAAAGACTTTTTGTAGAAAAACTAAGCTTAAGAAAAAAAATTGCAAACCAGCCCTAATATTCATAGGGAGATGCTGGATAGCCAGAACAGCCAAATAACCTTTAAAAAGAAGAACAAAGTTGAAAGACTCACACTTCCCAAAAGCTTAAGACAATGTGGTACTGGCATAAGGATAGATCTAGAAATCAATAGAAGAGGATGAGAATCCAGAAATAAGCACTTGCATTTATGGTCAATCCAGAAGTAAACCCTTGCATCTGACAAGGTGTCAGAAAAACTCAATGGGGGAAAGAACAGTCTTTTCAACCAATGATGCTGATGCTGTAAAACTGAATACTCACAGGCAAACAATGACGTTAGACCCCTATTTCACATCATATACAAAAATTAACTCAACATTTATTATATATTTAACCACAAGAGCTAAAATTATAACACTTCATATTTTATATAAATATAAAAGTGAAACCTTGTGGTCTTTGTTTAAGTTATGGTCTCTTAACTATGACACCAAAAACTCAAGTGACAAAATAAAATATAAATAAATTTGACTTTATCAAAATTAAAAATATTTGTGCTTCAAAATACACCATCAAAAAGTGAAAAGACTATCCATAGAATGGGAGAAAATATTTTCAAATCTCTTATGTGATATGAGACATATCTGGAATATATAAAATATACTTACAACTCAACAATGAAAATACAATCCAATTTTTTTTTTAATGGGAGAAGGATTTGAATAGACATGTTTCCAAAGATGACATAAAAATGCCCAATAATTCCATGACAAGATAGACAATAACAAACGTTGACAAGGCTGTGGAGAGACTGGAACCCTTATACATTGCTAGTGGGAAGCAAAATGATATGATCATTTTGTAAAAGAAGTTGGTAGATTCTCAAAATGTTAAACATAGAGTTACTATACTACTCAATGTTTCACTCCTAGGTGTACACTCATGAGAACTGAAAATATATGTTCATTCAAAATTCTATACACAAATATTCATAGCAACACCATTCCTAACAGTCAAAAAGGAGAAGCAACCCAAATGTCCATCAACTGATGAATGAATAAATAAAATGTGGTATATCCATACAATGGAAATGTATTCAGCTATGAAAAGGAATGAAGTATTTATACATGCTACAACACAGGTGAATCTCAAAAATATTATGCTCGGTGAAAGGAATCAGATACAAACGGTCACATGGTATATAATGCAGTTTACACAAAATGTCAAGAATAGCCAAATACATAAAAGCAGAAACCATATTGTGGTTTCCAGGGGATTGTGAAGGGAGAACTGGAAAGCAACTATTGATGGGCATGGGATTTCTCTGGGGGGTGATAAAGATGTTCTGAAATTAGACAGTGGATAGCTCTGTGATCATCATTTAAGAAAAGGAGACATTGTGAATGAATTTTGTGGTATATAATTTATATCTCAATAAAGTTGGTATAAAAAACATCCATTTGTTAGCTCATCATTCTGTAAGTCCAGACCTGACATATCTGTGTTCTCTGCTAGAGTGTCACAAGACACAAATCAAGGTTTTGGGGGCTGTGCTCTCTTCTGAGCTTGGGGTCCTCATTCAAACTTATTCTTTGCAAAATTCAGTTCCCTACAAAGAAATAGGGCTAGATCCCTATTCTCTGCTTGCTGTCAGCTGAGGGCCACTCTAATTTCAAGTGGTCTCACACATTCCCTGCCAGGTGGTCCTCTCCATCTCAAAGCCAGAAATAAAGAATCTTCCTTGTGTAAAATCTCACTGCTCATACTTGTTCTTATTTACTTATTTAATTTGCTTATCTTTATTCAGGGTGAGGCTTGTCTCCTGTAGTGCTCATATGATTAGGTCAGTGGTTCCCCAGGGCAATCTTTCTCAGAGCCAGCTGTACTTTGTAACCTAACCTCATCATGGGAGTGATATCCATTCTATTCAGTCCCGGGGATTATACCAGGTGTGTATACCATGAGGTTATATTCTAGGTGGGCATCTTATAATTTTGTCTACCATGGCCCCCTGGCTAGAAATTCCCCTGGCTTTATGCTGACCCTGCCCTGTTGTCATCTTCAGGATTATTCTATGGATACTCTTGAATACCATCACATGGCCTAACACAGAGCAAAAACTGAAAAAAAATACAGTCAGGTTAAATGCCAAAGGTAATGTGTCTACACTGTCAGCTCTCAATGTCTGAGGGTCTGGTATTCAATGTGTTGACATCCCTTTTCAGATGACTTCTAAGAATAGTTATGAATTCTAAAAGCTTCTAGGGATGGTCTTATTATTGTTCTAGAAATCTCTGTCTTATTTCCTATATTTGGAAACTCAACACTCACAAGAATTATGTGTATGAGTGTGTACGTGATGGAGAGAGCATGTGTGTGGGTGAGAAAGACAGAGATGACTGACAGAAACACTGCTTTATTGCTGCTATTGCTTCAAGCCATTCTGCTCAAAAATGGGAAATAACATGAAAATCAATAGAACATAATAAAAGTCATCACTGAAGTGAAGAAGGCTACCGAAAAGCAAGCATGTTTTGTGGAACGCTGGCAATCTCCTGCCCTGTTTATTTCTCTCTACTCTCCACCTTTTTACATGGTGTGGATTTATCCACAATATGCCCAGATTCTGAAAATCCCAGGGGAGGGGTGGAACTTAATTGCAGCCATATGAAGCCTTGGAGGGCTTGGCTTATTGACATGGCCTCCACGCAAGAGGCAGAAGGACTCGCCAAATGATGATAATTGACCCAGACAGCAAGTGCAGAACATTTTCACTTTGCAAAGTGATTTTACTCACCAGTCATGATATAAGATAAAAATTATGATGCTATGATTTGTCTTTCAAGGAAGGTTCTTACTTATTTAGCAAAAATGTCTTTGGGTTCAGTTTTCCCATCTATCTATATAGGGAGATAATATTTATCCGGGTTTTTTATGAGCCACATGTTGAGAGATGTACATTGTTCAAAATGTGTGTTTACTTAGATAAGAATCTGATTTTAATAAATACAATTTTTTTTCACAGATTAAAAGAAATATTCCTATGTGCCAGTTAGGGGACTTTACGTTAAATCATGCAAACCCTAAAATAATATGTTGAGATACATTTAATTCCCATTCCTTTATAGATCAGGAAACGGAAGCTATCAAAATGGCATTGCTACTTATGTGTTCTGAGAATTGAGTGACTCCCAGGATTTTAATTTGCATTGACTGCACTTGGACTGTCTGTAGCACTTAGGTCTCTACTGCCCTTTGAGAAAATGACTCACTGCTTTCCCGTAAACTTTGATAGGATAATGCTGCATTTTGTCAAAGACACTTTAGAACATTGTACTATTACACATCCTTTGTCCAGAGAAGTCATTTAGAACTAAAGGTGCATTGGGTCGTTTTATAATATAGAGTCCTAAGCATGTGGATTGAGTGAATTCCTAGAAAAATTATTCAACTATGTATCATGCTAGTAATTGGACATTTTTTTCTAAAGAACTTCCTCAGGGTCTTTTCAGATCAAGGTTTGATATAAATAAATGTAACTGGATATTCATTTTTTCTCATTTTTAGAGTCTCAGCTAAGGCCATTAAACTGAGCACCAAGATGGACAAGTCTCTCACTTTCTAAAAATGGTAGCTAGACTCATCCTTTTCAGGAATTACTAAGAAATAGTCAAAGCTTGTTCTAAGATAATTCATCTATCATCCTTCTTTGAACTCTAAGTAAGAGGAGACTAGAAAAGAATCACAGCTGGAAATAGAAAAGGGAAGGCAGGGTGGAGAACGCCCAAGGATTACCACCAGGTCAATGCAAGTGACGGACCAGAGGAAGACAGGGGGTGTCTTCCAAGAGAAAAGACCAAAAGCTAACAAGTTTCCCCATCACAGTTTGGAAATAGCCAAGCTGCTCACACAGTCAGGAACAAACTCATGGGGCCACCTGTCTCTCCTAATGGGAACAGGAGGAGCTCTCAGGAGGTGCCTGGATTTTACTTGGGGTGAGGGGATGCTGCATCACCTTTGGAAGTGGTTGTAACTCCATTGGCAGATGCCTCCACTTCTGTTGGGAGGGTCTGTATTGCTATAAGGATGTGTCTACATTTCCACTAAAGGGGGATGAACTAACATTGGAAAGTGTCTGCATTTTCATTCCAGGCATCCCTATGTCTGTTGGTAGGTTTCTTCATTTCCCTTGGGAGAGGTCTGTATTGCCACTGGGAGGTGTGTACATATCCAGATTTTGGAGAGTAGGAATGCCAGGTATTTCTTATTGACAAGATAAGACTTACAAGAAGTCAGCTGGAACATGATCCGTACCAGAAACAATGCATTATCTGACATCTGAGGGGAGAACAGGAGGAGGACGGAGAGCCGATGGTACCTCGGTTAAACCCACAGCATATGCCCCAACGTGACTAATCAACATTTTGGAATCTGCACAGAGGTCCTTAATCACATAGGGCCTTGCCCTTGCTTCCTCCTTTAGAGGAAGCACAGGTAAGAAACTATAAGGTATAACATGAGATGAAAAATAAGAGCAGATGACACCCGTTAAATGAACTAAAGGCTGCAGAGCCTTATTCAGACCTGAATCCTGGGGTGAAGATCAATGTAAATATAGAAGTGAGATACAAAGGCTGATTTAGACCAGCTTGGAGTTTTTAATGACTGAAAATGAGTTTATTCTAATGCAGGAATATGACCAAAAAAAAGGGATGAAAGCTACCCACTTGGGAATGGAGAAAAGCAGACCAATGAAGTGGGTTCGAAGAGTGCAATGAGAGAAAAATACACTGTGTCTTAACTTGCCTCTGTCACGTTCAGCCCATGCAATATGCCACTGACAGTCATGCATGCATGCAAATGTGTTTAAACAGAGAACGCTGCAATAGAAATAGTGTGTGAGGAGTATTGCCTTCAGAAGTTTGGACTTTGTTTAAAAAGCCACCATCATTCATATACACAATCATTGGCAGTATTTCTTCTCTTTGCCTTCCATTCCCACCTTCTCTGCTCTTATCCATTTCACTAATCTCTATTCAGTACAGAATAGTATTGGGCTCCTGCTATGTACTCAATACTATATTGTGGAATATACAGGAACACAAAAGCATCTGTCTGCAGCATATTCAATGAGAGCTTCGCTCAAAATAGAGATTACTTCATAAAAACAAGAGTTAAACTTACCATATTAAATGTCTCCAAAAGTTTATTTATAAGATGAAGAACATCAAATCTTCAAAATAGTTTATACATTCATACACTGAAGACACATGTTTAAGTGCATGACCTGTTGGGTTGATCATGAGAAAAAAAGTTATTAAAGGACAGGAAAGGAAAAAGGAAAAATATGTCATGGTCAATCTAGACTTCTTTAGAGCCATGAATACCATTTTCACTAGAATAACAATTATAATTATTCCACTTGTGTTGGGAGAAAGGAGTATATGTCGGGTGACATAATCCCAGCTCTGCATGAGCTACCTATTTGATCTTCAGTAAGTCTTTTAACATAATCTGTAACCAACAGCTCTAAATCTCAATGTACATTCCCAGATTTTCAATATCAAGAAGGCAGTTTAATTTCCTGTTTTGCAATCTACATATTTTAATGCTTATGTTGGGTCTTTTCCATGACAATTCCAGGAGGTAAGCAAATGCACTCATATCCAGCCTCCTACTGCATCTTTTCCAAAAGATAAACTGAATTTTAGTGTAACATATGTTTGCTTATTATAGGAAGACAATGCTGTGAAATTCTGGCAGGTTGGTGCATTTGTTTCCAAGCATGAGAGTTTTAGGAATTCTGAACATTTATAAGGCATCAGTGATTCAGGCTGGACAAGACGTGGTCTTTGTCCATTATCTCTTCTCCATGGCATGAGATCGCTGCAGCAGTCATCATTGAGGGGAAGGTAAATCTATAGAGGCTCTTTGAAAGATACCTACCACAGTCAAAAAATATGGCCGTTTTTAATGAGGCATGATCTTTTCATTTGAAGTTGCGATTTACCAGCAGGGTAACGTTTTCAGCTTGTTATGTTCTGGGTTCTGCAGGTTAGCTAGCTAAGCTCAATGTGATTGGCATGCAAAACCCCTTAAAACTGTCAGGCCACCTTGCAATTAGGCATAATGCCACCCGAACAGATGGCATGAATGATGGCGTGCCAGACAGCCAATACACATATCAGCATTGAGCAGTCAGAGAGAATTTCCTCTCTTAGAATGCCAAAATATGAATCTATGGCTTAGCTAGCGATAAGGTATTTTACATTGCACACACATTTTAGGAAGAATAATGCTGTTTTTATACAGGTTGATAAGGGACAAGATAATTATAGACTCATAGATTCTCAGGGTTATGAGACACTTTAAAGTCAATGAATTTGGGTGACTCCTTTGATGATCCATCCATCCATTCATTCATTCATTGATCCATCCAACAAATATTGAATCCCCATGATGAGCTCGTCATTACATGGCTCTCTGCCCAGCTATTTGGCCTTACCGTTGTTTAGCCTGGACTTAACCACATTCATTGACAGGGAACTCACTACTGTTAACTCAATATCCATGCCATCCTCCACTGAATAACTTCAGTCTTGACCACATCTTTTAATGTACAATGTCCAGACCCAAATCCACTACTATATATGCAATGGGTTCTAAGATGTCCTCAGCTGCTTTACATAGAATTGAAAAATCGTTTGGTACTTTTTCTTGAAATATGAATGAGACCCATTATTCAATGTTATCCCCTCCTAACTTCATTCAGGTTTTATAAAACACAGCAGGCTTTGCAAAGCTAGGACACACAACAAAAAGACTGTGGTTTTGAGAATGTCACTGTTGTGACCTTGTGAAGTGAAGTGATGTGATGAACAGTGGTTTCAGCATCAGTGTTTTTGTCACCTGCCCACTCTCCATGAAAATCAGGCATAGGGATCATTGAGGCAAAACAAGGGTCTCTTCCTCAATTGTTCCATAGTCCAGATCTGTGGGCCATGCTCAACTTCCCAGCAAGAGGGATGCATTAAAGTATAAACACAAGTGAAAGATGCTTCGATGCTTCACTATGGTCTCCTGGGAGGGTTGAACATCCAAGATCTGAGCAACATCATGCCAGTGGTAGGATCCACAGGTAACTCTACCCTTGGAGAAAATACCCAACGTGGCAGCTTTGGTGTGGACATCAGTGGGCTTCATCAACAGTAATGATGGTGCTTCCAGCATGGGACATTGGTGGCAGTGTCTTCCCTGTCATGGTGAGCATGCCTGCTGCTTTTGGCATTGGACGGTGTTATGGGTTGAAATGTGTCCCTTGGAAATTCATATGTCGAGGTGCTAAAGCCCAGCACCTGAGTGTGTGAACTTATCTGGAGACAGGACTGTTGTAGGTGTGATTAGTTAAAATGAGCTCATGCTGGAGTAGTGTGGGCCCTCATCCAATTTTTATGAGAAGGAGAAATCTGGACACAGACTTGCACACAAGTAGAACGCCAGGTGAAGATGAGGTGCAGATTGGGGTGATTCATCTATAAGCCAAGGGAGGCCAAAGATGCCAGCAAACCACCAGCAGCTAGGAGAGGGGCCGGGAGCAGACTCTCCTTCACAGCCCTCAGAAAAATCAGCCGTGCCGACACCTTGATCTTGGACTTCTGGCCTCCAGAACTGTGAAATAATACATTTCTTTCCTTATTGTCTTTGTTTAAGCGACCCAACCTATGGTGCTTTGTTACAGCAGCCTGAGAAAACTAATACAGATGGGAATAGGGACATTCGTTTAATTGACAAAGTAGGACCAGAGGAAAGTGATAGCGGCTCCATTGCAACAAAGGAGGCTGCTTCAAAGATGTGATAGCTATGTTCATGGAATGGGAAAGTAGAGGTTGGGAAATCCAAAGAGCTGCTGTTTTCATAGTGTGAGTGTCGACAGAGCCAGAAAGAAGTAGACTAAAGTGTAATTTTTAATCCTAATTTTACCAATTGGCTTGTAGGATCCTGACCCGGTTGCATTTATGTACATTTGCTCTGGAGTTGTCCTACGAGTCTTGCTGGCCTGTCCCCTCCTCTGCCATATCTAAGCAGCTTCCAAAGCTCATAAAATCTACCATCCTATCAAGTCTGTTCCCTGACCTTCCTTCATTCCTGCCTGTACTGCCTGTACTTCCTTCACTACTGCCTTTGGGAGACTGTCACCATTTCTTGTCTTGATCGGTGCATTTGTTTCCTAAATGGTGTCCCTGAAGTCAAGCTTCTACTTCCTCCCAATGCAAATTTTGAAGGCATGTTGAGGGTTTTCTAAGTAGATCAAATAAAGTTCAATATCCTTAGCCTACATATGAGACTGCTGGGGTCTCATCTTTCCAGAATATTTAGTGGTTAAGAGGCAGACTGTCTGACAACACTGCTCCTTACACCTGCTAGCTTGGGACCTTGGCCCCCTACCTCACCTGTGGGCCTTGGCTCCATCATGATAAAGTCCAGCAGCGAGAGTAACTCCTTCTAGGTTTGAAGGGTGGGGTAAATGAGTTTACACTTAAACAACACCCAGAGATGTTTAACACAAGCTGATGTTTAATTTAACACAAAACTGCCCAAGAAATGTAAGCCATAATTATCTCCTGCTGCAAATCTCTTCACTTTCTGTGTGTTCTAGTCATTCCAAAATGCTTCTGTTCTCAGAACATGTCAAGCTGTATTGTTTCTCAGACTTTTCCACATGTTCTTCCCAGATCCTTATTTGCTGTGAAAACATGAACTTTTCTTTAAAGACTGTCTCAGTTGCACTGTCTTTACAAAGCTTGTCCTGAGCCCTACATGTAGAGTAGACCACACCCTCTGTTCATCACATGTATTTCTACAGAATTCACTCTCCCACTGAAAACACAGTCCATAGCAGGGCTTGGCTTGTGTTTATCTCCCCCAGAGATCAGGTCTTTGTATTTTATAAACCTTAGTGTCTTCTCACTACACACATTTTTTAATCAATAAAATTTTACGTCTAGGTTTTACAACCATTATGGATAAAATTACCACTTCTTTTCCTCTAAAGTGATTATTAACCCAAGACAAACTTGCTGAATGAATGAATAAATAATGAATCTAGTGAAATATTCTTAAAATCTTTGCCATGTCCACACACAAAGTACCAAACCCAAGACTAACAGCTTGAGCCTTCTGACAGTAAGGCCAGTGCCTCTACCCCTACATCACATGCAGGCCAATAACAAATACATGCATTAGTGCATTTGGTTATAAATAAACATAAAATCAAGCAGGTACAACTATCTTTCTTTTATACCTTTGTTCTCCTTTGTCACATGAAACTCATCATAGGTTAAACCTCTTTATTCTCAGAGTTCAAGAAAAACACTCCAAGTTGTGAGTCAATGTTGAATTTTGCAATTCTGTGCTTATATTCCAAGATACTCATGTATCTTTTTCTCAAACGAAGCTAGATTGTGGAAACTTCTGGATACCTGAAGGAGTCATCTTAAAGAGTGACCATCTTGGGCTTCCCTGGTGGCGCAGTGGTTGAGAATCTGCCTGCCAATGCAGGGGACACGGGTTCGAGCCCTGGTCTGGGAGGATCCCACATGCCGCGGAGCAACTAGGCCCGTGAGCCACAACTACTGAGCCTGCGCGTCTGGAGCCTGTGCTCCGCAACAAGAGAGGCCGCGATAGTGAGAGGCCCGCGCACCGCGATGAAGAGTGGCCCCCGCTCGCCGCAACTAGAGAAAGCCGTAGCACAGAAACGAAGACCCAACACAGCCAAAAATTAATAATAAATAAATAATAAATAAATTAAAAAAAAAAAGAGTGACCATCTTATCAAGGACAAAAGAAAAGGCAGACACCAGGTGAACTCCACTGTTCAGATATTACTACCTTTCCCTGTGGCACCAAAGGGGCAGCTAGCAGCTCAGGGACCACGTCCAGTTCCGGTGCTCCACACAGTCATCTTCATCACTCAGAATGGGTACATCTTCCTGTCACATTCCAGATCAGCATTCACTTCTAATTTGTGGTATTAATCCTAATTGTAATTATTTATCAACCTCATTTAAGGTGACGATCTCTCTTCCTGCTGATTTTCCAGTACCTACAAATAGATCTGAGCCTAACATTATGTAAGATAAATATATATATACATATATACACATATATATGTGTGTGTGTATACATATCTTAAAATAACATAAATAAGTGGCTGCACATATGAATCAGCTTCTAGACTGCACCTAACTAGCATAAGCAATCCTGAAGCCTTCGTGCGTATGTAACCCCTTTCCGTATTCTAAGTAAATTCAGGCTGAGGTACTGGGCAGGCACCAATTCTAAAAGCAATGTCTTAGATCTTAGGGCTTTCCTCTTCTTCATTCTGATTAACAGACTCAGCAAACACCATGTTTAAAAACATACCTCAGCGATTTAATGAAAGATTAAGTAACTTTCAAAGCATTACAAATACAAGTAAACCTGCATCTAAAAAGACAGAAGGAAACAGTGCAGAGTCTACCTTGCATGTCCACGTGCTGATCCCTGCATGAATGAAGGAAGAAGTTCCGCACATGCGTATCTTGTCTAATTTCTCACACGTACTGACTCCCAGGCACTGTCACTCTTCTTTATCCTGCAGTAAAGTTCTTGAATTATTCCCACATCTCCCCTCCCCTCTCCTTACGCCTACACGTAAGGGTGGAATTCTTGGCTCTTCTGGAGAATAAGTAGCTAAAGCCTTTCAGCTAGTTGGAGGAAGAGCATTTATGTCAAGGCCAAGGGCAAAGTCCCTCTCTTTGGCAAAGCATCAAGCTTAGTTTCCAGGGATACCTTTAAAAGTAGGACAGAGCGAGTAACCCACAGTTAATCTGTATTGAAAGTAATAAGTTCTGATTCAAATACAATGAGACTGAAACCTTTATTCCACCAGTGGATATATAGATTTGATGGCCTTGAAGCTCTTTCTGCTAAGACCGCCTTCGGATCTCAGAGCCAAATCCCAGAGTTTTCAAAGCATCGCCTGCTACTCTATGTAAATTACTCTTCAATTACAGAATAGTATCAGTTTGAAGACTGAATAAGAACAAATTCTCCTCTGTGAATGTTTTCCCAACACTGATCTGTAAAATATATACATAAAACAATTTTCCAATAAAGACAAATGGACACCAGCTTTTGTTAAAACTTATGTCTGGCTAGTAGCCTCAGAAATCAAAGCCTCTGATTACACCACAGAGAGATAGAATGCAATTTAAGATGCATTCAGGAATTTAAGTTACATTTACAGTAACTACAAGGCCAGTGGAACTAAACGGATAATATTTTTCATGCCCTTGTGCCAAGCCTGTCTGAAAAGAGATGAAAAGAATCCTCTTCCCCTCTCCCAATTTTCTCCATAATAGGGAAATTCCAAACTGGAACATTCAGGCTGCCGCCTGACATCCTAGGTGCTGCCCCATGAGTCTGTCAGTGTCATGTTCCCCCAACCAAATACTTCTCTTTATGTAGCCAGTTACACCCCACAACTCCCAGTTGTGTGTAGAGAGGGATTTTATGCTACACCCAAGGTAAATAAAAGAAATGGATGCAGAAGGATTGCAGGGGAACTGCTAACATGTAACAGAATATCTGAACACAACACCGTTTGCCATGTCTGCAAAGGGAGCCATGTGCAGAATCTGGAATCGTTGAGGGGGAGAACCAGGAGCCAAAATGACAAGAAGATGGGGATGGATGTGGTTAGCACATCCAAAAAATGTTTTAGGAGTTTCTGTTAAGGAAATCAAGTTCTCATCCACTCCTTTCTTCATGCATTCACTTGACAAATATTTATGGTGCAATTGCTACTTTCCAGGCATGTGTCAGGCTGTGGGGAATAACTCAGTGAATAACCCAAAAAGGTCCTGCTCTCCTGCAGTTTCAGTTCCAGAGAAAGTAGGAGAAAGGCCAGGAACAAGCAAACCAGCGGGGAGATAGGGTATTTTCAGATAATGATACATGATTTTTAAAAAATGAAACGGCGAAGTTGGGAAACTCTCTTTAGATCACGTGATCAGGATCTATATATCCTAGGAGGATCCAAGCCCTGAATGCTGAGATGGAGAATGAGCCACAGGAAGATAAACTAATGAGAGCAATGTTCCCACAAAGGGCAAAAGACGTACAGAGTTCCCAGGCTGGAAATGAAGTGAACAGTGAGAAATGCCATACCATTTGAGACATCCATGACTTTAGAAATACCTGAGTACATAAGGTTAGTCCCCCAAATGCTTAGTAGATCCAAACCCAGACTGATTCTGTCAGTCTTTAAATTAGAAGAATAAAGCAGGACCTCCCTGGTGGTCCAGTGGTTAAGACTTCGCCTTCCAATGCAGGGGATGTGGGTTCGATCCCTGGTTGGGGAGCTAAGATCTCACATGCCTCAGGACCAAAAAACCAAAACATAAAACAGAAGCAATATTGTAACAAAATCAATAAAGACTTTAAAAATGGTCCACATCAAAAAAAAAAAAAAAAAAACTCTTAAAAAAAAAGAAGGAAGCAACATCTTATAAACATCTATTTATCCACTCAGTGCGAAGGTGGTGGACAGGACTGACCTGCAAAGTCACAAAAGGAAGGCTAGTCTCAGACTCCCCATCAGCAGGAAGCAGGAAAGAGCCCTGTACACAGCTCTGGGGATCTAGTGGATAAAAAAGGAAGGCTAGTCTCAGACTCCGCATCAGCAGGAAGCGGGAAAGAGCCCTGTACACAGCTCTGGGGATCTAGTGGATAAAACTTGACTTTCAGAAATTGTGCTCAGCCAAACTGACTTATATTGCCATCAGATATAGAAATGCTTTGAAAATATATCAGCCTTGTATCTTTGGGGAATATGACAGTGTTACCTGGGATGATGATGGCCAACTGGGAAAAAAATCAAAATTCATTCTTGAGTATTAAGGGAATATAAGGTAATATTTTATGTTATTATTATTTGATGGTATTGGGTCTGTTGATCACCCTCTCGCTAACCAAGACCCAGTACCCCAAATGTTTTCATAGGAGAATTAAAAATCATCTCAGCAAAACCTATCCTATTGAATTGGCCACAGTAAAACCTCTACCCAATGGATTTGGTTCATGGTTATATTAGACGTTTAAAAGTAAATAGTTTCAGCATAAAGTGTTTCCCCTTATTATGTGAACATTCTCATAATTAAACCAAATGTACCTGAACAAGCCTTTCTTTATACACTGAATTAAGATCTGATAAAATATCACCACAGGCAATGTAAGAAAAGCTATGCCTGTGTTCCAGTGACTGTGGCCATGTGACAAACCACCCCAAACTTAGAGGCTTAAAACAGGATCAACGTTTATTTCTTTTCCTCACAACTTGGCCTCTGAGGTGGGTCTCCATGAGGACAGCATCTCGACTTCACCTGGGGAAGCTGAGGTGGCTCATGGCTGGGAGATGTGCTCAGTCACCCATGGGTGCTGGGACCACACTGAGCTCCTTGGGTTTTTCAGCATCTAATTGGTGTCTCCAACCTGGTGGCATAAGAGTGAAAAAACACACTGCACGACCGTTCAGGGTTTCCCGGGTCACAGCCCCAAGGAAGAGCAGGAGCCGGGAAGAAGCCCTGCATGGCGTAGCCTGGGCGAAAGTCAGGGAGCATCCTTTGTTCCTGTCTTGTGTCCTCACTTCCTGATAAGTGAGTCCTGAAAGCCAGCGCATGGTCAAGGGGAGGGCATGAAACCCCACCTTGATGAGAGCTGTTTCAGGGGCTATAAACAAGTTCTAAAACCACTGGCACCTGAAAGAAAATATTGAAAGATAGGCTGATAGGCATTTATTCTGTCATTGTACTTTTCTCAATCTTCTTCAATAAACATACTTTTTCAAAAAATAGTTAAAACTAGGAATGAGACCACTACGTAAGCCTTTCTTCAATGCCTACCTCTAATGCCTCCCCTCCACCATCTCCCTAATCGCTATCTTCACAGGTCCTATTTCTTTATCGTCTAAACACATTTGTTTCTTAATAATGTACAATCTCAGGGCAGTTTGATGAGAGCCCATGATTCATCAGGAGTAGGTAAAAACATATAATAGAAAGACATGTGTTCTCATCCTGTCATTCACTGGGTATGTGAGCTTGGGAAGTCCCCCTAACTGCTTTGACCTGCAGACTCATTAAAGGGAATTCAAAATGCCTAACTCACGGAAATATTGTGAGGATGAATCAGATAATATTTGCAAAACTCTTGTGGAATGCACCACACCACCAGAAGTTACTCAGGGAACACCGTCCCGCTTTGAAGCTCTTCCAAGGAACACCCGGGCCAAAGTGACTTTTGCATCCCTCCAGGAGATGGATCAGTAGAGAAGCCTCAGCAGAGTAACACACTGAAAATTAGCACGATTGTTTCTCTGCATTGATAAAACACTCACACACACAACACTTAAAAGAAGGCAAGTGTCGTCACTGTGTAGACTGGGCTGGAATTTCCTATTTCAGAGCAAAATGGTGTCCTTCCATCTGCCGAGAGAATGTTCATCTCCTAATCACTGATTTCAAAAGGTGAAAATTAATATGTAGCTTGCAACAAGCTTGAGGAGAGAAAAAGAACCGATCAGCTAGTCTGCGTGGTGCCCCAGGTAGTACATGCCAGAAGCCACAGGAAGCAGGGTGTGCAAACTGCCACGGCAGAAGCCGACTCATTCTCGCTAATGACAGGGGAGCCCATTGTGAGTTAGCAAATTTCACAAATTAGCAAGTAAGAAAAAAAACATAATTAAAAGAATTAGGGACACGGAATTGTGGCATGTGCAGTGTTCATTTATTTTGACAAGCATAATTTAATTTTACTTATTTAGGATAATATTTCATAGTGTACTAATGAATGTACTCTTGTCTCTTTTGTAAAAGTAATGGAATATTAGTAACATGAGACCTCACTGCTGTTCTCTGTTACTCAATCGCTCCTGACAGGTGAGGCGAGACCACCGAGGGGCTTGCATTCCAACGGCTGGGTTGGGAGAAACGGCAGTGTGAAAGTCAGTGAGAATTCACCCAGGGATAAAATGAAGGTTTCTCAGTGTTCACTGGTAAGGGAGCACATACACATTTAAAGATGTGTATTAGGTGATGTGTTTCGTCTCCTTCTGGTACAATCTAGACAGATTTTTCTCTGGAATATCAGAATCACCAATAAAAAAGTATTTTTGGGAATTCCCTGGCAGTCCAGTGGTTAGGACTCGTGCTTTTTTTTTACTGAGGGCCCAGGTTGAATCCCTGGTAAGGGAACTAAGATCCCGCAAGCCAGGCGGCATGGCCAAAAAAAAAAAAAAAAAGACGTTTTATATTCCAAGAAGCAATACTTCTTCCAGGTTTTCCTATTTCTACCAATGAATCTCTCTTCCTTCAAGATAAGCGAGAAAACCTTACAATTAGCCTTTGTCTCTATTTCATTTTTCCCCTCTGTTCATGCATTGACATGGTCCTCACTCTTCTCTATCCAATTCTCTTCAATCCTGTATGCTCAGCCCTCATCACCTGAGTCTGTGATTGTCTCCAATCTCCATTTCCCACCTTACCATTCTTTATCTCCCTGCAGCTTCATGCTCATCTATATTCGATGGATCTTCTTCTTAAAGTGTTCTTGTGAATATGACACCATTCAGCTCAAGAACCTTCAGTAGTTCCACATTGAAACTGATGATAGTAATACACCGAAGTCTATATGCCTTGACTGGAATTCAAGACCCTTCACAAGAGCAGGCTGCCATCTTTCTAAGCATATTTCCTCCAATCCCTCATATGGGTCCAGTCTGACCAGCACTGCAATCATGTTGTCTTTTCTTTGCATTCCCTGCCTTAAAGAGTAGCATTGCTACTGAGTCCAAGCTTGCTCTGCTCGCTGCACAACAGGCCAGTAAATTGGGAGACGAGGTGTTGAGGCAAGGAATAGCGACATTGTTTGGAGAGCCAGGTGTCTGAGAAGATGGTGGACTAACGTCCTAAAATACCATCTTCTTGGGGTCTGGATGCTAATTTCTTTTATAGAACAGAGAGGGGAAGGAGGTGAGAAAGTAAAGTAAAAAGGCCATAAGACTTGCAAAATATCTCCTGGTTTTGGCCATCCTTGGGGAAGGGATGTATTATTTTTTCCTTTTCTTCAGCCATTCACAGGTGGGCAGGCTCAGGGTGTTTCCCTGTGGGCTGAACAAAGGCTCTTTAGTTTAACATTCAGGCAGAGGGGCAGGGTTCCCCGAGGCAGACCATTATGTATGCCTATAGCTACAGACAGAACAAAAGCAATGGAAAGCAAAGGTCAAAGTAAAAGAAACAGATCCAACATGGAGTCAGATTTTGTTCTTCCCTGTTACAGCATCATCTCTACCCAGGGTAGCCAAACTGGACTCCAGCCCTCCTCACTCCAGCTGTGTGCTGAGCCCATCAATAAGCTCCTTCAGTAACTCTCGAATCACTGTCACTGCCTCAGCCCAGAGCCTTGTTGTCTCCTTTTCCTTGAAAGAGTTCCCTCAATTTGTCTAATCCCATTTGGTCCATCCTTGAACACAGCTGTCAAGGTATGGTTTCAACCTCAAGGTTTCCCTTGGAATTTCCCAGTTGGAATGTTTTCAATAGCCCCTCAAGTCCTTCACCAAAAGCTTGTACTGTGAAATATGTGGCTGTTTATGATGGTCAAGACCCTGCTTCCTCTCCTACTTCAATACTCATCCTTCTCTGAACTGATTTTCACACTGTTCAAAGTCACCTTCCCTGATTAGACCCCTCTTTAGACAAGGACAAAGGTCTCCCTCTCTTCTCACAGCCCTCAGGACTCCTAAGCAGGCCTCTCTCAGTCCTCCCCGCATTGTCCTGTAATTGTCCACTTGTCTTTCTTTCCCACCAGATCATGTACTTTGAGGGCAGGAATCTTGTCTTATGGATTGTTGGAACTCCAGTATTTTCCCCAGTGTCTGGCACACAGTAGACTCTCAAGGTTTGCCATGGGAATAAACAAGTAAGTTGATGATAACAAGTTGCACTTCTCCGCTGGAATACCAAGCTATAAGAATTTGCTGTGTCTCATCACATATGAGCTGGTTCCTGATCTCACATTTGGATAATATCTCTGGCTCTGGGTTGAGCCCAGTAGCATCTCTAACCAGGCAGGCCCTGGCAGGACAGATGCAAAATAGAGCAAAGAAAGGAGGAGAAATCAAACCCGGCTGGGGTCTGATCATCTCTGCGTTGGCTCCCTTTTGGATTCACCGTCCCACCATTTAACACTTGAACTTTCAGCTGCTGAGATGTGGAGTGAAGGAGCTTAATTAGTCAACAAGACATGACAACACTCTGTTACAGTGAGATTACATCCACCTATAGGGTGTTAAGGGACATAGAGTAAAACCCAGCAACTTCAAAGACCTGAAAATGGTGTTATCTTCCAACAGCACATGGGAGAATGTTCCAAGAGATAAAAGGCACAAGACAAATGGTGTCTCTAATTGAAATGCAATGGAAGAATGGAGCCCATAGAATTCTAAATACATTTTCCATTCCAATGTTTCTATATGGCTATGGTGAACCGGATTAACAAAGAATTGTGAACATCTTTAAATAGGAAAAGAGTGTACATTGCTACAGGAGCATACTCCAGGGACCATAAAAATCTACAGACACCACACCACTGTATTATAATTTCTATTCTGTTTATAATTTATTATTTATTCCTTAACAATGCAAAATGCATATGTCTTTATTTGTTAAAGGCTGAGAAGGATGTTTAGAAATCACTGGGGGTTCCTTTCCACATAATTACGTTTCTCATTATGATAGTTCTCACAGTGTAACAGAAAAATCGAAGCTCCCTGAATTCTGGCTCAGGTTCCCATGGCCTTGAGAGTGCACAGATAATCCTTGTTCGACCCAATCCACACAGATTTACTCTCTGATCTTCTTATACTTGATGACCTTCATGTCATTACCTCTCTTCAAAGATACTCATGGAGACTGGCTTCCTTCAGGAAGGTCCACGTAAGGCAGCCCTTCTTCTGGCCAATGAAGCTTTTCTGACTGTGATGTGGTTTCCCTACCTTGGTGCATGAAGCACTCTGTAAGGCATTTTCCTGCCATGGTCCTGGAGGTGAGCAGAGCAAAACACCTTCACATTTTAGCTTTCCCTCATTCACTGACTGCGTAAACATGAGGGTGCACCATGTCCAGGCTCTGGTAGATAATGGTGAAGGAAGAAGGGGGTGCTATTTTATGTAAGATGATCAGGGAAGTTTTCCCTGAGGAAGTAATATTAAAGAAAAGGTACAGCAAGCAAGCCACACTAATAGCTGAGAAAAGATTGATGGAGCGATGTGATATTTGTCTGCCAACAGTTCTCCACCCACATCCCCACCCACTCCGCCCAGCACACCCCTCCCACCTCCTCCCCTTCCAGGGTTTCAGCTTTTTCAGGGCAAGTGGAGAGCCCTGACATACCTCCTTCTCAATCTCCTTCTCTCTCCTGCTCTGTTTCTCTCTCTCTCTCCTCTCATGGACTTATCTGTGGAAAATATTGTGATTGAATCTAAATCTTGATATGCAGAGGGAGAAATTAAAATTTAAAAATCTTTTCTCGGGATTCCCTGGTGGCACAGTGGTTGAGAATCTGCCTGCTAATGCAGGGGACACGGGTTCGAGCCCTGGTCTGGGAAGATCCCACATGCCGCGGAGCAACTGGGCCCGTGAGCCACAACTACTGAGCCTGCGCGTCTGGAGCCTGTGCTCCGCAACAAGAGAGGCCGCGACGGTGAGAGGTCCACGCACCGCGATGAAGAGTGGCCCCCGCTCGCCACAACTAGAGAAAGCCCTGGCACAGAAACGAAGACCCAACACAGCCAAAAATAAATAAATAAATAATTAAAAAAAAAAAAAAATCTTTTCTCTCTCTCCAGAGCATGACTTTCAAAACTAAGTCTGACTAAGGAGATGAAGAAAATAACATTTAAACGTAAGGTTCATCAAGACTTCTCGGTTCTCACACCAGTGTCTGCTCTTTCCTGCTCTGGGGCCACAAGCTTCATTGCTCAGCCTTGGAAGTAACAGCAACAAAGGAACATCATTTCAGGGGGAAATAAGAACACGTCAATTTAATATCCTCATACATTTTCCTATGATTCTACATTCTTTATACTGAGAATTCCGCCAGTACGCATACCCTCATCTTTGACCTTCAAGGTGTCTTTGGTTCTCCTCTACAGAGGGGAGGAGAAGCACATCCACGGGAGTCAGGTTTAACTTTTTTTTTATATATGTGTTCCCTGATTGACTCTTATGCGTAGCTCCATCTCCCACAGGAAGACACTGCTGTCTGCAGAGGAAGCAGACTCAGGGGTTGCTGTGGTCCCTTGGTTGAATGAGCACGCACAGGAAGTCAGAAAAGGCTTCTTGCAGACACTCGCCATGCTTGCCTCAGGGTCCAAAGCATTCAGAGTAGAGTGGGGCTCAGTCCACTCCAAACCACACTCACTTCTGCACTCTGCAGAAGAGCAAGGGCTGTTTGGCCATTTGGGAGGCCCCACAGGACCCTCCACTCAGGTTGGCAAAGTGACCTGCTTGGGTCTTCTCCTACCAATCTCTGCTCCTGAGCGCAGCTGGAAGGTCTACTATTAGACTTGTGTATTTTTTCCTTATGAAGAACCCAGGGGCAGGACAGGAATAAAGACGCAGATGTAGAGGATGGACTTGAGGACACAGGGAGGGGAGCAGGTAAGCTGGGACGAAGTGAGAGAGTAGCATTGACATATATACACTACCAAATGTAAAATAGATAGCTAGTGGGAAGCAGCCACATAGCACAGGGAGATCAGCTCGGTGCTTTGTGTCCACCTAGAGGGGTGGGATGGGGAGGGTGGGAGGGAGACGCAAGAGGGAGGGGATATGGGAATGTACGTATATGCATAGCTGATTCACTTTGTTATACAGCAGAAACTAACACATCATTGTAAAGCAATTATACTCCAATAAAGATGTTTAAAAAATAAAAAAAATAAAATACCCCCCTCCAAAAAAAAAAAAAAAAAAAAGACTTGTGTATTTTTTCCTTTGAGCATGATCTGTCATGTCTCTCTGGTTTCTTCTGAGATGGTGTCTTTGTCTTTGGTAGCATGTGATGAGTTCTCTGTGATGAGTTCAGGTATGGATTTATTTGACTTTATCCTACTTAGGATCCATTGAGATTCCTAAGCTGTGAAATATGTGCTTTCACTATTTCTACCGAGATTGTCTCTCCTCTGTTTTTTTCTATTCTCTTCCTTTGGTTCTCTTATTAGAGGTAAGTTATCTCAAACATAAGTAGATGTAACCTCACAGGTTACATCTGTTTATCTCTTTTGTTCTACATGATTGAAATCTATCTTCCTGTCCACAAATCCTCTTTTCTTGTGTGTCTAATTGACTTCATTTCAGTGATTACATTTTTCATTTTTAGGAGGTTTTTTTGTTTGTTTGTTTCCAAAATCTATCTGGTATTTTGTAGTCATTATCTTTTCTAATGATTTCACTTCCTCCTTTGATGTCTTTAAACATTTCCAGCATTCTCATTCCACAGGAAGTTTGCATTTGGGGGTGTTGGGCTCCTCTTTGGTGGAGTTGAGTTTTCTAAAGTGGTTTTGCATTTGCTTTTGCCAGGTGTGCACAGGCTTCATGATCTTGATTTCCTCTATTTGATTCCCCATTCCTTACAAGGTAGGCTCACAGCTACATCTGTTCAGGGAAGTTTGTGCCCCTCCCCTCCTTTTATTTAAACCTCATCCCCGGTGAGGGTAGCCTGGAAAACTTGTCAACTCACTGAGCTGGTGAGCAGAATTTGTCCAGTGTGCTTTTCACTAAGCTGTAACCCTCCTAGTACGTGGTTTTATCCCATAGGTGGGGCAGGAGGGGCGAGTGAGTTCTGATTCAGGGCTTCACCTTGTGTCTCCTCTGGTCATTGCACACAAGCCCCTTGATATACAAAGTGGAGGAACCTCCCTGTCATCCGCACTCCTGTGCCAGCCTGAGTGCATGAACACGTTGTTCTCTGTTTTGGCTGTTCCTGATGTTCCTTCTTTTTTTGTAAACTCAGCCATACATTTGAACGATATTTGTAATTGTGTATCCAGAATTGCTAGCAGGTTTTAGAGATACAGTTTTTAGGTATTTGGTCTAACACATTGTGGAAGTTGAAATTTTAAAAGTTATTATACTTATTTTCTATAGTAATTCTGCAAACTTTCCACTGATAGAGATACATTAATAGTATGTATTTCTCAAACTAAATAAACCAACTAAGAAATTCCCCAATGGACTATAATATTCTCATTTACATATCATTTTCCTTTTATAAAATATTCACTCTATCACATAAAAAAAATCTTCCATTTTTATGAACACCAACATATGAGAGCTACTTCCATTAATGATTTAATCAATTCATTGATTTAATTGTTTTCATTTAATCCTGATGACAACACCTTGACATAGGTATTTTTCTTTATTTTCTAAGTGAAAAAGAAAATGAGCAATTCTTCCAAAATTAGAAAGCTGGTGAATGGCAAAGATCAGATCTGAACTCAAGTCTGTCTAAATTTAAAGTCAAGTCTCCTACCAGAGAGGTTCAGAGTGAGATTCCTGTTGACTGTTCACATCATTAAGTTGTGCATCTCAGATACATACAATTTTTAATGGTTAATTACCTCTCAGTAAACCTGGAAAAGGTAAAGAATCATCTGACATGCCAGGAATCCTGTGATTCAGTCACAGTCTCTAGAGATGAGGCCAACTACGGTTTTCAAAAGCCTCCCAGGCTCCTTTCCCACTAAAGTTTGACTTTAAATGTCCATCGACAGAGGAATGGATAAAGATACAGTATATATATATACAACAAACTATTAATCAGCCATAAAAAAATGCAATAATGCCATTTATAGCAACATGGATGCACCTAGAGACTGTCATACTGAGTGAAGTAAGTCAGGCAGAGAAAGAGAAATATAGTATGATACCACTTATTTGGGGAATCTAAAAAAAAAAAAAAGTATACAAATGAACTTATTTACAAAACAGAAACAGACTCACAGACTTAGAAAACAAACTTATGGTTACCAGGGGGAAGGATGAGGGGGAGGGATAGTTAGGGAGTTTGGGATTGACATGTACACACTGCTATATTTAAGATGGGTAACAACAAGGACCTACTGTATAGCATGGGGAACTCTGCTCAATATTATTTAACAACCTAAATGGGAAAAGAAGTTGAAAAAGAATAGATACACGTATATGTGTGACTGAATCACTTTGCTGTACATCTGAAACTAAGACAACATTGTTAATTAAATGTGCCCCAATATAAAATCAAAAATCAAAAAAAAGTTTGAAGAAATTTGCACAATATCATGCTGCATTGATGCTCGTGACTTAAATCAGCCCTCTTAATGAGTGATTTTAAATGAGTGTGGTCAAAAACTCTGGGAAACATCAACTCTGACTATTATACATTATTTTGGTCAAGATGCAGAAAACCAATGTAAAGTCAACATTATGTAAAAGACATGGTGAGTCAGGCGAAGCTGGTCGTATCAGCAGGCATAAAAGTTGAGAGCCTACCAAGAGAATCCTTGGGAGGGGGCTCCCTTCCGGTGGTCCATCCACCTCCAATCAAACATTGCTTCCATACCTGTCACTTCCTCAGACTTCTAGATTTTACATTATCTGGGCCCCTGGAGCACTTTGGAGGAAGCCCACGTTATCCTATGAGGGTGAGGCAAAGGCAGAGAGCTCTGAGTAGTCAGAGAATGAGATGGAGGGAAGAATATGAGAGGAAAGAGTGCTGGGGGAAGGAGAGAGACAGAGAAAGGGAGGCAGGTCTCCCACAAGGCGGCCCAAGTCAGGAGAAGCTGGGGTTTAACCACGGCTTTGAAAAATGACCTACTCTCTCTGAATCTTTATCCCCTCATTTGTATGGTGGGGATAAAATCCACTGCTCTGAATAGGAAATAAATGGGAAAGTGCTTTGAAAAGAACAAAGTAAAGGTGCTAAGTGTGTCATTACAGATAATAAGCACACAGCCTGCTACTGATGAGTGCAAGGATGCCAGCTCCCAGGCAGACGCTCAGCTCAGCCTGTGCTGAATAAGCTAGACTGGGGCTTCACCCCAGGCCCTGAGAGAGCACAGAGGCTCCCAGAACCATCCCAGTGTCAGCACCCGCCGGTATTACCCGGAGCCGACAGGAGGCTGAACATGAGAACGGGCAGAGCACCCAGAGTGGGAGGCAGATGGGAGGGCTCGAGAAGAAACTTTTACTTTGATTCACAAGGTCTGACGGCATATTTCATATGACACATGGCATACACCTCATGGCATATACCGCATAGCATATACTGTATAGCATATACTCTAAGATGTATGTCAGATAGCATATACCACATGGTATATACCACATGGCATACACCAGAGAGCAAATACCATATGCTATATAGCACAGATAGCATTTAAAGAGGCCTTAAAATGTAATTTACCAAGCAAAGGGAGGAAAGGCATCCCTGGTGGAGGAGCACACACAGAGCTGCCAGGCCCTGGGCACAGCCTTTTGGGAACAGGGGCAGATGTCGAGGGGTCAGAGCAGCCAGGAGCCTGCCCATGTGCATAGCGTGGTTGGGAACTCTGTTGAAGAGGCTCAAGTGTCAGGTTAAGGAGTTTATTCTCTAAGTGCTGGAAAACAGAAGCTTTCTAGGTGAAAAATAAGTCTACAGGCAGGTGGAAGACAGACGGGAGGGTGAGGAGTGACCTGGAGACAGGAAGCCCATCAGGTGCTTTTGCAGCCTTGTGGGCGAGAATGAGGGGGGCCTGAACTCGGGCCATGGCAGGGGACATGAGAGGAAAGGGAGTCCAGAGATCTTTCTACAGCAGAGGAGACAGGATTCAGTAAATCAGTTAAAGGGGCGTGTGTGTGGAGGAAGGGACGGGATCTCCAGTCTGGGCTAATTACAGGAATGCCACTGGTTCCAGATGGACTCTACAGAGAAGATGCAGGCTGTGAAGGATGAGGTCAGGGGCAGAGACAGCAAAGACGTTTGGGGGCTGAGGTGCCCAGCGGGCTTTGAACCTGTCTGTCCAAGATTCAACAGACATGCGAGCGGAATAGCAAGGTTTCAGAATCACGAGCATAAACTGGACGTTAAAGTCTTAGATGTCAACGGGAATATCGAGGGAAAAGGAACAGCAGTAGATGAAGGGTGGTAATAGAAGGCACTGTGAAGAATGGTGGGTCTTAGGAAGAGACAGACCGAGCATGACTGAAAAGCTGTTTCAGGAAGGGACACCCACGGGGGACGGAGGACGCCCCGGAGCCACATTCTTCCGACCTGGCGTGGGAGTGGGAAGGGATGGGCGGCGATCGGGCACACTCCAGCCCCTACAGAGGCCCTGCCCACTTGCACGAGGCTGAGAGAGCCACGTGGGCGCGAGACGCAGCCCCCTCCCCTGGAGAACATTCTGCTGGGATCCTTCTGACCTGGTAGCGCGTGTCTGCGTTAGCCTGTGGAAACAGTGAAACTGAATCCCTGATTTCAAACCTTGTTCCATCCTGGAATTGCCCAGACCCTTGGCTGGAAAGAGACCCCACCCTAATGGTAGATTCCTTTCTGTCTATTCCTTTCCTCAATTTCGCAAGAAATTATGTGCCATTTGAGAAGCCAGATATATATTTTTTTGAGGGGGGGCAGGTTTTACTCTCTCTCCCTCCCTCTCTCTTTTTTCCCCCAGCCACTCTAGGAGACAGTGGACACCTTGCTTGTCTGTAAAAGAGAGATAATGACCATCAGCTCACAGACTCCAAAACAGTTAACAAATGATGATAATCGCAATCTATTGGAAATGATGAAAATCATCAAGTTTATTCAATCTGCAAATTTTCCTGAATACCTTCCACTGAATCATCATTTTGTTTTTAAGGCTGGATTTTTCAAAGTGGAATTGCATTTAATTCTCCAGTTTTCTTTAGGGAGTGGAGAGAAATCTGAGCCTAGGAATCTTTTATCTGAATAATTAAAAGCATATGAAAAAAATGCCCTCTCAATGTCCAGCTCCGGAGACCCAGTGAGCTCTGGGCTGATCACGAAAGACTGGAACGATGCGGGAACAAGGGTGTCCACGGAGGTCCTGAGCCTGCAGGGCGAGGCACAGTGAAAGGTGACGTCACGACATGTCAGGAGGCAGCCAGAGGGGGGCGTGTCCAGAGAGAACGTGAGAGGGGGCGGGGCAGCTCGGGGGAGTGCGTGAGCGCAGAGAACTGGTGCGCAGGAGCCGGTGTCTGATGGATGAGCCCTCCGGGCAGTTTCCCAGCTCGAGGAGGACCACCTCGCGCTGCTCCGCTTACAGCTGCTAGGACACAGGCATCTTTCAAGACAGGCAGCCCAGACATGGAGCTCTGACTTGCACTTTCTTTGTATCCTGCAGAAATCAAGGAGGACTTTGGCTTCCATATCCGTGGGACAGCAGTTCTCCCAGGCGGTGTAAAGGGCAGCGGGGCATTTTGAGCTGCCGCGGGCAGGGGTGGGACCAGGGCTGGGCTGGGTTTGCACCAGCCTCCTATGGTTCTGGAGACAGCAGGCACATATGGAGAGGGAACCAACCCATGCAGGGCCTCTCCTGAAGATGCAGTAACATCTGTGAGGAGAGGAGGGGAGGGGCACGGGGCGATGCACTAACACAGTTCTGGCAACAGCAAGATTTCCAGGAGGGCAGACAGGTGTATCCTGCTGCCTTCTGGCAGGACGCGGGCTCCTGCCCACCGCAGACCCACGTGAACGGAACCGATTTGCAGAAAGGAGTCAGCACTAACCCACCTGAAAAAAGCAACCACTACAGTGACACCAAGCAGAACGGGGTTGTTCAGAAAATGACATAAACCCATGTCCTGGGCCCTGATTGTTTATTACCTGCTGCCGCAGAAAAGACGATTCTTCTGCGAGAGGGAAATATTTTGTGTCCCAGCTTTCAGGCACAGATGAAGTTTGGGGGTGAAACGGAGATTAGGTCAATTAAGGGAACTCTGGCCTTCACGCCTTGCCTAGAAATCTGCTAGTACGTTTGATATTCTCGGAATGAATGCTATTTACGGCCTTCTTCCTTTGATAGATGGAATCCCTTGGCTCACACACTTTTTAATATGGTTTTCATAGACTCCTTCAGAGCAAGGAAAAAAAGAGAAAGAGTGAGTGAGTCTGTGGCCGCCTCCCTTGAACAATCAGCGAGGCAGAGCTGGGGAAGGACTTGGGTGAAGTCAGGCTCTCGCTTGCTGCTTTGGCCCGCAGATGGGGGGCAGGTGCATTTCTGCCGGGTGAGCTGAAGAAGAGGGGCTTAATGAAAGAGCCTGCAAGCGGCGTCCAAAGGATCTTGAATTGCCACTGTGCGGGCCTGCTTCTCCCTCCTCAGAATCTTTTTAACTCTTTTCACGGCGGGTCATTGATTGTCCTCGCCGCCGCCCAGAGCAATGAGGCCAGGGCTATTATGCCCCTTGTGGACAAATGGCCTGGCGGAGATGGCTTTGGGGCCAACAGGCCCTTCTGTGGCGACTGTGCGATGGAAATGGCTCTCGGGGAGGGGCCTCAGCTGCTGCCTGCCGGCCTGTCTCTAATTGTCACCAGGGATCCAGCCTTCTGGTCGCCTTCCGTTCCCACCATCCACACCGACTGCTTTCCCACCCGGCTCACGCTGATGGGACTTCCTTTTGTTTCACTCGCGATCCTGATGCTGTGTCCCTACAGATGGAGGGGGCTGGCCTTCTGCTTCTGTGTGTCCGCTCCAGGGCGCACCACCTGGATGACAGGCTCCTGCCAGCCTGGGCCTCCTCGTGGGTTCTCATGGGAAATCGAGGATGCTGTGCTGGAGGAGCCTGGGGTCTGCCCTCACCTGTTAGGGGCACGGAACTTGAGGGTCCAGGAGGTGAGTGAATTCAAGGCCCGGCCAGAACGTGGAGCTGAGGCATGCTGATTCCCAGCGCAGGAAGCAGGAGAGGGGCCCTGAGGTTCCAGAGAAGTGGGCCCTCCCCGACCTCCGGAACAGAAGAGCAGAGCCCGGGGAGTGGGAGGAGGAGGGATGCACCTGCCCGGAGGCGGCCTGACGCCAGAGCGGCCGAGGGGGAGGCGGAGGCCCGGCCTGCACCTCGGGGCCAGGACGATACCTGCCCGCGCAAGCCTCCAGAAAGTGACACGTGAAAAGAAGGGCTTCTGTTTCCAGAGACGAGCGGGTCTGCAGGGGGCCGGTTGCGGAGGTGGAGGGTACAGACCCACCCTTTCCTCCGGGGAGAGCCCCAGGGGCCCCTACCGAAGGCCGATCTATGACGCACCTCTGGGTTTAGAGCTGAAATCCAGGGAGGTGACATGGTTTGTCTAAGGCTGCATAACTAACTAGCTGATGGCAGAGCTAAGACACTATTATATCATCTCCTTATTTAGAGTGTTGCAAATATTTCATGAAAGCACATTTCTGGCATTTTGCAACTTTTTCTGTCTTTAATCCAGAATGTTTTAGCTTTAAATAAATATTAAGCACATTATATACTTCGCTACACACCCACAAAACAAGTAATAACTCCTATTTCTGTAGTAAACTTCTACTGTGTTCTGCGTATGTTTCCTACATAAACTGCATTCAATACTACGACCCAGCAAGGTGGGAATCATTGCCTCTGCTCTGCAGGTAAGAACGTTCTCAGGAAGGAGGCCATAGTAGCAGAGTAGGTGGCAAAGATCACACTCAAGCAGACATGGAAACCAGGATGGGCACCAGATCTGCCTGACTCCAAAGCCAATGCTAATAACTTCCAAATATCCAAGGTCTCTCTGAGTGACGAGGCGTATTTTCAACAGAAGAGAAAACCCACAGCATCATCTCAATATATTTTTCTTTCTTTAATCTAAGGAAAGACGAGGAAAAGTGTGAAACGCTGGAAACCTACAAACAAAGCTGCGGAGTGTTCCTAGGCCAAGCTTTGCTTTTAGCCCCGACACAAATCCTGCAGCTGGGTTCCCAGGTCGGCAGGTCGTATTGAAATGGAAGAGGAAGTAAGTGTGCACAGCCACGGTGGCCGGACTGATTCCAGCTGCACCACACGGATGGGGACCCTCTCGCACACACACACGCTGGCACACACACACACCCTTACACCAGGGATTTATTAGGTTACTCGTCCAGCCATCCTGCGAGCCTGACCTTTTAGGAGCACTAAAGGGTGGGCCACAGAACAATCTGATCTGCAGAAAGCAACAAGCATCTGTTGTAGATGTACTTCCTGCATTTCGTAGCTGTCTCTGTTTTCAGTATTCTCTTCCATTCGGTACTTCCTATTTATACATGTAAATCAGGTTAGAGGAAAACTTATATCTAAGGCTGTATTACTCGAAATTCCCTCCATCATTCCATGGAAGCATTTTGACTCATGACCCTTCCCCCCACCGAAAAGACACAAGGCAGAACAGGGCTGCCCAGGTGGGTTTGACTGTGTGTGTGCCCACGCGCACACGTACGCATACACACACCCAGAGGCTGGCTGGTCTCCTGTTTTGCCCCCAGGAATCAACAATTCCCATGGTGATTTGACAGGAGATAAGACTTCGCATTGCTGTGGTTTTAAAAGGCAGAGTACATTTGCATATGTTGATGACCACCACTTTTTTGAGCAGCAATGACAATATTGAATTTTTCACTTACTGTTTAACCTTTATTGAAGATAAACTCTCTGCTTGTAGCCGTTGGATTTTCCATT
The DNA here is from genome assembly GCF_028564815.1 of Eubalaena glacialis. NCBI lineage: Eukaryota > Metazoa > Chordata > Mammalia > Artiodactyla > Balaenidae > Eubalaena > Eubalaena glacialis. Next base: position 3,979,856 of record NC_083729.1, on the reverse strand, counting down.
GCACATTCCTGCTGTTGCACACATAGGTGTGATATGTGAGCTTCATTCTCTTTCGAGGGTTTCGGCACTAAAAGAATCACTCTATTGGGAAAATTGTGAAAAAACAAATCCCATTTCCTCTGGGTTCAACCCATTGGGAAACAGGAGCAGTTTCCACAGATTCAATTTTATCTTTATTTTAGATGTCCTTTGTGAGATAAAGCTCCAAGGACGGAAATGAGCTGCCTGTGTCCTGAGAATCTTCCCACCCCTATTCTTTCAAAGAATTGTCCAGAGCACTCTGGGACCACCACAGTGCAGACACGCACAGCTGGCTAGCCGCCTGCCTTCCATAGAGGGGCTTACAAAACATGCTTCTGAGGTTCTGAGGGAGACCCTTTTAAGCCTGGGGAAAGGGAGGCCGTGGGTGCAGGACTGTTCAGAGCAGCACAGGGGCAGTGCTTTTCCAGATGAAGACCCAAGAGCATTGAAAATGCAGATAATTTAAAAATTGTGTTTGTCCAACGGATGGGGGGATGGAAAGGAAGAGAAAAAGGAGGCCAGGGGAGGCATCGTAAGAGGATGGTTCCCTCCATCACTTCTCCACTCTGCGGGTCATCCTAGAAAACCCCCTCCTTCATACACCAGGGTGGTGCCCATTGCCAATAACCCTTTATTCCCGGAAAATAAAAACCAAGCAGTTAGCAGATGTCGAGATGAAAAGGAAAATGAGCTGAATAGGCAAAGAGCAGGGAGGTGTTGCCGGATTGGCCTCCACCACGAGCCCCAGGTGCAGTCTCCAGCCCTGTAAGACCGCAGGCTCCCTTTCTCTGCTTTGAACAACCCGGCCATCTCTTGGAGAGTTGAATCGACCAGAGACCACCTTTTGTGAAAGTGATGCTATCATTGTGGTTGTAATTTATGCAAAGAAATCCTGCGGCACACGATGATTAAATTAGAGCATACAATGCAGGGCTTCAGCAGCAGGCTCCCCTCTGGGTTTCTCACTTTTATCTACATTAAGATCAGGTCTGGGAAAATGTGGTGCACATGGTTTTCGATCTGAAAAATAGAACATTTCCACATGTTTCTTTATATTTTTGAAGTGGAGAGAACAAGGCCACCACGTTTACATCTAGCTGAGTCAAGAGGCAAAGGCAACATGATTCCTTCCAAAAAGCAGCCAGAGAGGGTTTTTCCTGAGACATTGAGGGTGAGGCTGTGCAGAGGACTTTATTTGAAATAAAAGCACTTTGAGTCAGCGCCACAGACACTGGAGACATTGCCATGCAAGGTGACACGTGCTGGAAGGGGACTCAGGGGTTAGGATGGGTTCTCACCCAGACAGCATTTTGCCCTGTCGAGGTACCTGGGACGTGGCTTCCGTGTTTCAGGGCCATCTCTGCGGACAAGATGGGGGCAGCCGGGAAGGAAATCTGGGCTCCTGCACACCGGCTGGTCCCACCCTTAGCCCCTCTCTCCCTCCTGGAAAGATAATTCTCCACCCTCCTTCAGCTGAGTCAGGAGGAGACATACAGGAGGATGCGGGAAAGCACACATGACAACAAAGCCTGTTGGACACACAGAGCCGGGATATTGCAGGGGAAGGAAGTTCCTATTCAGAGCATCACAATGTGGGCCTTTAATGGGCTCTTTGCTATCTAGAAGGGTTTTTTTTTTTTTTTTTTTTTTACTGTATATGCTATCCATGTGGGGCTGATGAATTCCCAAGCTAGCTGCCTTTTCTCCCTCTCTCTCTCCAGATCTATGACTCTCATGAAAAATCTATGGCAGCGTCTGGGGAGCACAGGGCCCTACTGGCAGCCCGCTGTGTGAGCGGAGGGCGGGGAGCTGACCCCTCCGCTCTCCTCTGCAGCCCCCTTATCCGGCACGCCTGCCCTCGGATCCTTAACAAAAAGGATTGCCTTCTGACTGGATGGGGAGGCTGCGAGTTGGGAAAAGCCTGGGCGATGCTGAGCAAGGGTGCAGGCCCTGCTCTCCTGGGAGCTCGGCAAGAAGACAGCCCCAGATTCATTCCTCCACATGTTCTGACCTTCCAGGCAGTGGCTGAGCCTGCTATCTGTCACGTCAGGGAGGAGGAGGACGCAGGGGCATGGCATGCGCGCATGTGTGTCTAAAGAATATTAGTTCTTTATCACTTAATCACTTATATGTGGAATCTGAAAAAAATGATACAAATGAGCTTATTTACAAAACAGAAAGACTCACAGACTTTGAAAGCAAACTTATGGTTACCAAAGGGGAAAGGGAGGTGGGGAGGGATTGACATATGCACAGTCCTATATATAAAATAGATAAACACCAAGGACCTACTGTAGAGCACAGGGAACTCTGCTCAATATCTTGTAATAACCTATAATGGGAAAGAATCTGAAAAAGAATATATATACATACACACATATATATATCGTCTTATACTGAATCACTGTGCTGTACACCTGAAATTAACACAACATTGTAAATCAACTATACTCCAATATAAAATAAAAATTCGAAAAATCTTAATTTAAAAAAATATGTTAATTCACACTGAAATCCTAGGGAACATTTCCCAGCCATAAAATGTTTATTCCTAACTAGGACCGACTTGGGAATCGATAAAATGTTTGTGTAGCTGGGTCTGCCCTCCCCTTTCCTTCCCCCATTCCCTTGTCACACACACACACACACTCACGCACACACGTGTACACAGGCACACACCTAGTACTAAAACTAACCTATAACCCAAGGAAAAGCTGACCTTGAGAAGTGTAATTTCCAATTCAGATGAACGTTCAAGCCAGGAGGCTATGCCGTGTCCCTCCCACAGCCCTCTCAGAATGTCCTTCAGGCCTTAGACTGTCACAGACACTCACCTCACTGCCCTTGGACTTGGATAAGATGCTCTAAGAACAGCAGCTTGCGAGAGCTGGGGTGGCCCGGACGAAGTCGGTTCAGCTGGCCTGGGGTGTGCACTGCAGTCTCTGCGGGCTTTTATCATGACAACTGCGCTGTGGTTTTCTTTTCACCCACGGCTGTATCTCTAAACACAGACCGCCGGGGAGGTGAAATGTGCTTTATTCTTTGTTAAGGATCCAGAAGGCAGGTGTGCCGGATAAGGGGGTTCAGGGGGGCCAGAGGGAGCAGTGAATGTCTCCAGTGCCTGGTGGAAAAGCCCAGCGGGGCTGAGTGAGTGGAGGTCATGTGGGCAGTGGGACCTGCAACTAGGTCCACCCTTACCAGCATGTGGAGGGGTGTCCGCACTTTCCTTCTTTAGAGCATCTTCTCCACCAGAGGCACTCAGGGAGAGCACCCCCAGTAAACTGCCTGCTTCTCCCTCTTTCCTTGATTTGGATCCATCAGAGAAAGAAAGGATTCTGAGGGCATAGACAGCCAACAATAAAGACACTGGTAAAATTATTAAAACATAAAAGTCTGTCAAAAGATAGTGCATGTAGTGTGATTCTCTTATAAACAAAAACATACACCTGTGATACAGACATCTCAGAAAATACAAGAAGAATAGACACCAACATGAAAAAGATCGTTACCTCTTGACGGTGTGATCATTAATGAATGAATTCTATTTGATTTTCCACACTTTTCAATGTTTTTCTGAACAAAGGACAGGGAAGTTGTGTTGCTTCTACAATCAGAAAAGTATTAACTCAAAGAAAGCAGACAATCTGAACACTGTAGTCTGTTATTTGGCAGCTCCCGTAAAAATTAGCCGATGCATCATTGAAAGTTCCACTCAAGCAACCCTGTTCTCAGTGGGTTTCCTACCTTCATATTTTATTTATTCTAACTTTTAACTTGATCCCTCTTCTGGACAGTAAAGGTACCTATGCTATGGACTGGTAGATGATTCCCAGTATTTGCACTCCTTGATTTTCTTATAATAGCAGAACCCCCAATATGCAGCCAATCAGAATAAGACTGCATCCCCCAGTCTCCCTTGATGCTAGGTGCAGCCACTCAGCAAAGTTCTGGACAGCAGGATGAGAGCAGAAGTGATGTGTGTGACTTTTGTCAGAAGGGGCATGCCAATAAGACCTCTCCCTGTCCTCTGAAATTCCAGGGTAGCTCTATGCTATTTAAAACACGTCTACACGGCAACACTGGTGGTCCCCAGCCTGGAACATACTAGCCCTGACTCAGGGCCCTGCCATCACCAGATGTGGCTTCCAAGGGGGCATTTGGGCCTCATGGTAAATCACTTCCTGGGCCTTGGGGCCAGATGGGCAAACCTAATCTCTTACAAATCCCACGGGGCTCCACTCTCTAATACTTCGATAGTTTCTTGCCATCACCCAAGAATCCCTTAGCTTTCAGATTACTACTTACAAATCCTCTTTGTTGGGTCATTCTGTCATAAAAGACCCAGCTCTGCTTCCCCAGTGCCATCCCTCCAAACTACCTACTACCAGCCCCCTATAATCTGTGTGGCGCTGAAGGGTGCACTTTCCAAAGTCCTTAGAGCTTGTCTCTGAGTTGCTTTCCCCACTCAGTATCCAGGCAAGTGTATTTATTTCTGTATTTGCTTTAACTTCAAGCTTCCCCTCCCAAAACACCCCTCTGAGGTGTGCCTTGACCCACACCGTGGGTGCAGAGTACAAGCGTGCAAAGCAACCTAGAGTAGCAGATGATCTCTCTGCTGTAGCTGGTTCTCAGAGACCAGCCCGTGGATGCCCGCCCTTGTGTGTCTGGGATTGGCCCCTCCCTTCCACAGCTAGTAACCTGAGTCAAGACCTCCTGTCTTGCTTCATTTCCTCCTCCTCCCCTCCCTTTGATATCTCCACCGGTTGAGGATATTGACAGAGTTTGAACCCAGTTGTGCTGTGCGTCAGGCGGAGGGCACCCCCAGCTTGGCTCTAACCATACCCGATCTATGGAGGCCTAAGCCATCCCTCCTGACGTCACGCCTCCCTGCCCAGAGCCTTGATGTCATGCTTCTGCTCTCAGAGCCACACAGAACCACCACCCTGTGGGTATTTAGATAGGTGACCTGCTCTGTTTCTCTGATTGTCAACATGCCCAAAGCCTGCTTTAAATTATTCAGGCATTCTCTGCCTCACAGTCATTGAAGATGAAGTCTCCTTGGGTCCACCAATACCTGGTACGCAAACACCAGAGCCCTATGATAATCCCATCAGCTGATGCTTCTCTAGGCCTCAGAGACTGACCATTGATTCAGTTTCTCGGGGGGATGCCAGTTAAAGCTCAAACATCTCCATTTTTAGCCCAGGAGTCTCAGCATTAGAAAATATCATGGGGCTTCCGCTCAGCAAAGGAACCAATCAACAGAATGAAAAGGCAGTCTATGGAATGGGGAAAAAAAATACTTGCAAACCATCTGATGAGGGTTCATATCCAAAAATATATAAGGAATTGCTACAAATCAATAGCAAAAATCAATTCACACAAATAACCCAGTTAAAAATTGGCAAAGGACACGAATAGACATTTCTCAACAGAAGATGTATACATGACCAACAGATATATGAAAAGAAGCTCAATATCACTAATCATCAGAGAAAGGCAGATCAAAACCACAGTGAGATACCACCTCACACCTGGTGGGGTGGCGATTATCGAAAAGGCAAACGATAAAAGTTGGTGAGGGTGTGGAGGAAAAGGAACCCTGGTACCTTGTTGGTGGGAATGTAAACAGGTGCAGCCACTGTGGAAAACAGTATGGAGGTTCCTGAAAAAATTAAAAATAGAACTACTATATGATCCAGCAATCTCTCTTCTGGATATTTACGCAAGCAAAATGAAATCTGGATCTCAAAGAGGTACCTGCACTCCTGCGTTCGTTGCAGCATTATTCACAATACCCAAGATATGGAAACAACCTAAGTGTCCATCGAGGAATGAATGGATGATAGAATGATTATATTAAATATTCAGCCTTTAAAAAGAAGGAAATTCTGTCATGAGACAACCTGGATGAACCTGGAGAACATTATGCTTAGTGAAATAAACCAGATTCAGAAAGACAAATACCGCATGATCTCACTTGTATGCGGGATCTAAAATAGTCAGACTCATAGAAACAGAGAGTAGAAGATCGGTTGCCCACAGCTGGGGGGTGGTGGAAATAAAAAGACGTAGGTCAAAGGTACAAGATTTCAGTTATGAGATGAATAGGTTCTGGGGATCATAAGTACAGCTGGTGACCATGGTTAACAATACTGTATCATATACTTGAAACTTGCTAAGAGGTTGGATATGAAGTGTTCTCACCCCACATGCATGAAAAATGTAACTATGTGAAGTGACAGATATGTTAATTAGCTCAATTGTGGTGATTATTTCACCATGTACGTGTAAATCAGAACATCAAGTTGTACACCTTAAATAGACACAATTTTTCCTTGTCAGTTATATCTCCATAAAGCTGCAAAAAAAAAGACTGATTTAGGTGAACCAGTCATTTCTATACTGGTAATGGGATCACAACCTGGGCGCACTTTGGCCCCTGTCCTTTGTCCTTGCCCCCAGCACTCTGACAGTGTAGACCCCGTGTCATTCCTGATCCAGAAGACAGCTTTCGCTTTCCTAGAAGTTAATACTTAGAGACAGGCCATAGCATCACCTTCCATAGCCCTACCTCTTTCAGGAAATTCATTTTACCAGCAGACTTTAAGCCCCGGCAGAACTATCATATGACATTATTTCTCCAAATTAAATAAAATCTGGTCCAAATGTCTCTTCAACTGGCTCACTGCAAATGAATCATCCCTCCTAGACTTGAACAAAATTCCAGAAGGTTCTAGATGGCCCAAACATTCAAGGAAGCCTTCTCAATTCTTCAGCCCTGAGTGTCCCACAGATAAACTCTCTGTTCACCCCCATGCTCTCTTGGAGGTGGGCTGTGTCTGAACTGAGTTTGGACACAGGGATTGCTTGTCATTTTCTCCAAGGCCATTTTTCTGTGTTCAGTATCCTCACATCCCCCAGCATCTCTGATGTGAGTGGGGTTCCTGGGACTCACTGGACAGCAGCCACAATGATGTCAACAACAGGAAGTCATCCCACTCTTCACCCCAAGACATCCTCTGCCCTCACCTGGTCTGGTAATTCTCATCTCTCATCGCTGGAAACCCCACGTCTCTGTGGTTTCCTCCACTGGCCTGTCCAGCATAATTTCTCTCAGTAAGCCTAGGCTTTCAAAAACAAGGCCTTCAATCACCGTCCAGCTGCCTAGATGCTTCCGCTTTGGGCCTTATGGCACGAAACCATGAGCAATCCCAGAGGCAAGAGAGCACACAGTCTTGGCTGTTTTCTCAGGAAGAAAATGTATCCACAAAAGGGGAAAAAATATGAAGGAAACCTCAGTAACTTGTCCTGAAAAATCACATGATTAGCACTGTTTCTATATTTAGTCTGTAGGTGAAGGTCCAGGACAGGAGCAGCAGACACACCTCTCCAGCCCTGACTGCTGATGGAAGTACATACGTCAACAAGTGTGACCTCAGTGGGTAGACTTGGCCAGTGGGGGCATGGGGGGGCACCTGGGACCAGTTGGTCATCTCTTGTCTAGTTGTTCACGCATGAGTAGGTTTCATAATCTTAGTTCTTGTTCTGGCTTCTCAGAGTTTTCTCTTCCTTCTGGAGTCTCGCAGGGGTAAGGCTGCTGGATGAATGAGGCGTGACTCTGCAGGGCTTGCTGGCCCCTGGGGAGACAGACCATCCTCACACTGGGGCTGAGTGCCTGTTATATCCAGACACCAGCAACACTGAAGACAGTGAGATCCCAGCCTTTAATATCAATTCTTGTCATCAACTCACTTTCCATCATGTGTGAGAATCATCTCCAATATTATAGCTAAGCTTTCCTTTGGATAGCATGTGCTTTTTTACAAGGATAAAGGCCAGCAGGCCCCCTGAGGACATTATGGGCTGCAGTAAGGATGATCAAGTCGTGCTAACATGGTTTTGGATGGCCTGGCAACTAGAGTGATGCTGGGGGAGGCCTGGAAGGCGTGCCCTTCTGAGACTGGACCTCCTGAGCGGACACCAGAGACATGCATCAGATACAAATGAAACAGCAGGGCTGTCTTCATAAATTGCAGCCTGTGGCCCTTTTAATGTGTCAGTGCAACCCAGCCGTTAACCATATTTAATTGCTATCTACAGTACGTTCCCTAGATGATTACCACACCAGTCATTTTTCAAAGATCCTTGTTAGCACAAGACGAGGCAACACAATGGAGCAAGAGGAGACACGGTCGAAAGGGAAGCTGTCCAGTGGGGCTCACGTGGGTCCACTGGCCCGGAGAGGAAACCGGCGCCGCCGTGAAATCCACGTGCCAGGCTGCGCCCTCCCTGTGCAGAGCGTGAGACGGGAGAGGCCGTCCGCTCTTCCCCTCTTGCCGGCCTCCTTTCCAGCTGTGTACGCCATCTCCTCACACCCTAAGCTGAGGCCCTCCACACCTGGCTGGAACAGAAGCCATCTGGCGGCCACCGCCATCCACATCTGAAGATTCTGGAAGTAGCAGCTCACCGTGGACACTTAACATGGACGGTCCACCCTTCCAGCAGGTGCATGTGCCTTGTGCGCCCACCCGCTCCAGGGGCCTACGGGAGGCATCAGGTTCAATGTCAGTGAGGCCGGTCCCTGCTCCTAGGACGTTACAGTGCGGGGACGAACACGATGGAGACCGGGAGCCGTTCTGTCCAATCCACTCACTTTCTTTCAGTGACTCTATTTTTTATTTTGTGATTATCTTCTTTTTAAGTCCTATTGTTGGAATGTAGGCTACGTTCCTTTATTTCCCCCTTTACGTTGTGTTTCCAATGATCAAAGGTGCGTTTCGTTGCTCCCTTTATCTGTAGGTCCTCGGATGTGAATCCTCCTTTTATTGAGTCTGTTCAGCCTCAAGGTGGTGAGTTTCCACAGGTGCTGTGAGCTCATCTCCCTTCGGAATTGTCCGTCCCTGGAGTCCCAGAGATGCCCTGACTTGTGCGGGAGCCTCTCCTGGGGCAAAGATCCTTCCTCCGGGGCTGGGGCTTTCTGGGTTGCAGTCAGTTCCAGATCAGCTTTTACATGCAATTCCTGTTCAAAATTCCCAAATAGTGCAGACAGTGTGAATTGAGGCCCCCCCATACCAGGCGTGCCTGGGGTCTAGAGCCAACCTCAGCTATCACTCTGCCTTCTGGGATATGGAAGGCCAAACTCTGCTAGTCTCTATGCAGACATGGTAGCTCCATCCCTATTCCTGGCTTTGCAGACCTGCTCGCCCAGATTCTCACTGCACACGGTATCTGCAAGCTCCCTGGACACCCTCAGGCAGCTGTCCATCCCCTAAGATGTCTTTCTGGTCCCAATAGCTTCGTAAGATACTTGGTTTCAAGTCCTGCTTATGCTCTGTCTTTAATCTTCCCTTCTTCTCTGGCACCTGAAAATATACCTTTTTCATGCTTTTTAAGTACACCTATGGCATTTTCAAGATAATTCAGCATTCCTTTGTGTCCGGAACACAGATCTGTGGATGTGAGAGAGGAGGTTATACACCGCCCAACCATCTGCTTCACACGGATTCATCCCCACTTCACAACAGGGGTCCTAGACCTTCGGGAGAAAGGACACTGCTGGCTGCAGTGCCAGCGAGAATCCAATTTAAACCACGTGATTCCCGGTACTAAAAGCACAGCGGACCCACAGTAGCCTTCAAAGCGAAGACAGAAGAACGTGAAAAGAGCACTGGCACTGGCGTCTGAAACTCTGCGCTGAGGCCCTGTTTTGTGCCTCGCTGTGTGACCGTGGACCCTTATTCTCACGGGCTGCTGTCTCCTAAAGCTGCACCAGGAACATTAGAATTTCTCCCGGCGGGCGTGGGAAGGTTTACGTGGAGTAGTTTCAGGAACATCAAGCACAGCACTGGCATCAGAAAGGGCGAGGTAAATGCTGGTTCAGCATCTGCCTTGCGGGCCAGAGGCTGGGATGCTTGTTTCCTGGCCTGAAACCGAGCCGGCTGAGCCCCTAAGTGGGCCGTCACTTCAGGGAGCGGAAGGCAGGAGGTGCAGAATTGGAGACAGAGTCTGACCACACAGCCCCTTCCCTACCCATTGGGGGTCTCAGCCCTTCCCCACCTGATGGAGCAGAACTTGTTCAAGCTTTTGAAAATCCGCTTCACCAGCTCACCTGGTGAAGGGCAAATGTGCATGTTTGGCGACCACCGACCGGGCTTCCTACGTGGATGTGCCACTTCTCAGGGGCCTTGGGAAAGCCCGGACCTCCTAGTACCTGTACCCCATCCACACCGGGGGCATGCTGGTGCCCTCTCATAGAGGAGGCTGTGTGAGACAATGCACGCTTTGAGCCCCTGGTGCAAAGGGGCTTCGCCATGTGAGTCCCTCTTCCGGAACTACGTTAAGAAAAGCAGGAAGTCCTCTCAGCCAAACATAGAGGTTAGGTGGCCCAGGTAACCATCGCTTCTTTAACTTTGTGTGTGTTGTTCCCGTTTTGAATTCTCATGGGCTGATGCCTCATCCGACCCTCACCCCTGCCGCAGAGGCCAAAAGAGGCCAAAATAATGCCTGCCTCAAAACGCACTTCACAGGTGTCACCTCAACCACTGTAACACGGAAAACATGCACACCGTGTTTGCAAAAAAGGAGTGGTCGGGCCCTGCCATAGTGCCTTCCCTTCTAAGGCCATCCTGAGTCCTGGGGGGCCATGTGACATAGTGATTAGGGCAGATTCTTCCAGCCAGGCCACCCCCTGGTCACAGTGTCTCAGCTCCACCACCCAGGCCAAGCCACTCAGATGCCCTTGTACCCTTGTACGTGAAGTGAAGGTAATAAGAATTACTTCAGCGTGTGCTTCTGAGGTTATGCACGGGAAGCATTTATAAGAGTACTTGGCAAAGAGCAAATGCAGAGAAGATTGTACCCATTAATATTACTATTGTTATAAAATAATATTAATAAAAAATAGAATATTCTGATGTCATAATAATACATATCAAAGGATCATCATAATACTTGGTGACTTTCCCACATGCCATTTGCATGACAAGAAAGCATGGACGCTAACATCCCTCCGAGCTTCTCTTGAGATGCAGGGAGCATTGCTTAGATGCACTCAGGTCCAGGACTATCCAACTCCAGGGCTGTCCTTCTAAGTTCAAGGAGAGTCCTTGGTGACTTAGGGCCCAGCCCTGAAGACCTACCTGGTCATGGCTCTGCAAGTGTTGCTGTACATGGGCTGCCTCTGTGCCGCCCCCAACGGCACTTTTAGGATTGATTCAGTATCACTTACGAACGGTGGTCCACGTGCATTTGCAGCCTGCCCAGCAGGAGAAGACCTATGGCTGCAGGCTGCATCTCCCGACACAACATCAAAGCGTGGGAGTGTTGCCCTGACTGGAATGGGCTGCTAGTTTGCTGTCAGGGGCGAGGACTGGTTAGGGAAACACTGTCACCGAGACACAGCGGAGCCCTTCAGCATCCCCTCCACAGCTGTTTTCGCTCCAGATTTCTTTTGTCTGGACCTTGCTCCAGACCTCCTGAGTCAGACTCTCTGAGGTTAGAACCTAGTTACGAGTATTTGGCACAAAGAAACCCGACCGGGCTCCGGGTTGAGAAGCAGGAATGCAAACAAATCTCCCACTGTGCGCACGGGAAGCCAAAGTCACATACAGCGGACCCCCAGTCCCGCTCACAGTGGCAGAGCCAGACTAGAACCTGAGCATCTTCCGACTCCTGGCCTCGAGTGGTTTCCATCAACCCCGCTGAGCTGAAACAGCCAGAGGACAGCAGGCGATTCCCCGGGTGGGAGCGGAGGGTACCGAGGCGAGGCCGGGGCTCTGCTTCTCAGTGATGGAAGGGGACCGCCCACCAGAAGCGGGGTGCGTGGCAGTGGCTGGGAGGTGGGGCAGGGTCCCTCAGGACAGCCGCCAGCAGAGCGAGGGCAGGACCGCAGCCTTGTTCACTGTGTCCTGACTGCCTGGGGGTGGGGACCACAGAGCCGCCGCTGCCAGCGCAGACATCGCCCGGACCCCTAGTCTCCTGCGCTATTAAGGACAGAAAAGGACCTTCACGTATTCGAATGCCCTCCGTCCCGGATGAAGAGACAGGCTCTGAGCGGCAAGGCAGCATGCTCAAGTTCACGCAGCCCGTGAAGGGCAGAGCAGCAACCGGAACTCAAGTCTGAGCACCGCTTCTGTGAGCCGTCATCCCACAGAACAGCGAGCACGTCCCCACGCGGCCCAGACACGCCCGGAGCCACCGAGTGCAGACGAGGGACAGCACCCCTGTCCCTAAAGCACTCGACCTGACGGGGTCTTCCACCAGGCAGTGCCCCCAGAGCAGACCCCGCTGCCCCCGCCGTGTTGGATTCAGACTCATGGGCCTCCTGGACACACTGACTCAGGGCCCTGGGGGTGAAGCCAGCGCGTCTGGCTCAGCAGGTGAAGGCTCTGTTCCCAAAGTCCTAGAAACTCTGAGATAAGAGCTCAAAGCTCCGGGACAGAAAGCGTAACACATCAGAAAGACCGATTTCAGTATGGCATCTGTTCGTTCCTTGAAGATTTACCCGTGAAGTAGTCACTGTAACCCAGCCAGTCTCCCCTGCGCTGGGAACAGCAGTCAGCGAGACAATCAGGTCCCCCTCAGAGAAGGCGGGTCCAGCCAGTGTTGCAAGAGCCCAGAAAGCTGGACCCCAACCCGGGATACTGGTGCCTGGGGTTGGGGCAAAGGGAGTGGGTGTCAGAGGGGACACGCAACTACATCCAGGAGGGCAGTGGTCCTCAGAGCAGGGGCAGAGTCACGTCACCATGGAAACAGGCAGCCTCTGAGACTTGCAGGGAAGCTGGTGTCGGGACTTTTCTGAAATGCTTCTGTCCCGAAGGTGGACACCTGGCCAGGTCTGATCCTGAGGCTGCAATGGTTAAACTCTTTACTCATGTAACCTCTTGGGCTAACGTTGGAACCTTAAAAAACATCAAATAAGGAAAAACTATGGGCACAGTAAAGAGATGAGTGGTTACCAGGAATTGGGGGGTCAGAATGAACAGACAGGGCACAGGGGATTTCTAGGGCAGTGAAACCACTCTGTATGACACTATAATCGTGGATTCATGTCATCATACACTTGTCCAAACCCATGGGATGTACGGCTCCAGGGGTGAGCCCTGATGTAAACTGTGGACTTTAGGTGACGATGGCATGTTAGTGTAGGGTTATCAGTTGTAACGAAGCTCCCACTCAGGTGAGGGATGCTGATGGTGGGGAGGCTGTGCACGTGTGGGGCAGGGGGTCTATGGGAACTCTCTGTGCCTTCCCCTCAATTTTGCTGTGAACCGAAAACTCCTCTAAAATAATAAAGTATTTTTAAATAAAACAAAAAAGAGTTAAAATTACCAAACCATTTGTTTTGAAATATGTTGTCTGTAAAAGCTCTGGTGTTATGAAGTTAGATTTTGAGACATAAAGAGCCCAGACTGCTGAGAAGTTAGGAGCAGAGGTTTGAGTCCTGAGCTGGTCCCTGAACCGGGCAAACTTGGGGAGACACCTCTCTGTAAGCCTCTCACCACCTCTAGCAGGAGGGATGGGGGGCTGCTAGGGTTCCTCTTCCACCTGCGATGTTCTAGGGCAAGGCTAGAATGCTGATGAGGACAGACCTCAGAATTTCATAGAGAGCCAGAGCAGCGCAGAGTTTCTACAAAACCATACAAATGTGCTTTTGGAACGTACAGCAAAGCACATGCAACAGTGCGGGGTCCATAACTCAGCATATGTGAAGTTCATAAATGAATGTCATAGGAGCCGGGGTAACATCTGTTCTGTGGAACCCGACAGAGGGGATTTGGACATTTGAGAAAAGGCTCTGCAGATCCTGCAGGCAGCCCTGGAGCATATGGGCGGGATTTATAGTGGAAAGGTTCTGGCTCCACTGTATTTCCCTAACTGTACACATCTGATCCCAGACCACTCAGATGGGGGGCCCGGGGGCAGGGGCGGCGGGTGCAGGCTCTGCTGAAATGAAGCCCCTCCCCGGAAGCCGTGAACAAATCAGAGTGAAGCCTCCCCCTGTGAGGCCCCCAGTGTCTGCTCACACCACCCCTTCCCAGCCCGGTGCCCGAGGGAACTGCCCCAGCAGGAGGGGCCACCTGGCCGGGTGTGTGCCCGCCCCAGAGGCCAGAGCCCTGCCAAGTCCCCAGTGGTCCCTGTTCCTGATCAACCCCGTGGTGGGCTCATCCAAAGAACATTTGTCTAATTTAAGATCAAAGCAGTGCTTTCTCCTTTTCTTAAAAAAAAAAATATAATATCTCGAAGAGATGAGATGAAGTTAAGTTCATCTCATCACATATGAGCCTTAAGTAACTGAATATTTTCCTCACACCTAAAGGGACTTCCTCGGCCAATGGGTGGTGGTCCTCCCAGCCCTGGTGTGTGGTCCCTGGACGGGAGCCATAACAGCACGTGGTGATGGCCCGAGAGAGGGGAGGGGGAGATGGTTAGAGCCGCGTCAGGTCTCTGACACCCAGAGGTGAAACACAAGCTCGGGCTCCGACGGCCTTAAAACCAGTGTCCACTGAGACTCCAGAACAGTGCTCAGGATCTGTGACCCCAAAGGCAACTTGCAGGAGTCCCGATTAATCTTCAGAACACCTCCCCTCCAGGTCCTGACCATGTCCCCATTTTCCTGGTGGGGAAGTGGAGGCGAGGAGGTTGAGCTCAAGGCGCCCGTCAGCGGCGAGGTTGCGCTGTGCCCGGAACGTGCTGCCTTCCCTCCCGCGGCCTGGGGAGCAGCAGGGGGCGGCAGCACCGGGGGCAGCCCCCTGGGCAATTCCAAGCCTTGTGGTTGTGTCTGCTGGAGACCAGGACTCCGCTCCCCTGCACACCATAGCGCCTGCCGGTCAGAGGTGCCTACTCTGTGCCAGGAGGAGCATAAATGGTCCTAATTTCCTACCAGCCATGCCATGACCGTTTACTGAGCGTCTACCGAAACCCAGCAAGATAGGGTTCCCTGTTTGAATTTTTCAGAAGAGAAAATCCAAACTTCAAAAAGCTAAGAGACTTGCCAGATGAAACCCATCCACCAGATGTGGGAGGGGAAGCCGTGTTCATCCCACCTCCAGACCCCACCATCCTCCTGGCATCCTGTGCCTTCAGCAGGGCCCAGAGAGCCAGTCTGTGCCCCACGTGGGTGCTGCCTCACTCCCGCTCCTGACGCCCAGGAAGAGACGGTCTCCCTGGAGCCAGTCTGCCTGTCCCTGGGGCCAGGCAGCAATTGTGCCCTGCACAGGGCTCTGTGACTACAGTCCGTGGGTCATCAGTAAAGTAAATTCCCTGCTGGAGCTTTTGACCTGTGGTTTACTCATTGATTCATTCAATAGACAGTTAACTTGCTACTTAGGACGCCACATATGTCTAGGCGCTGGGGATTTAGCAGCAGGTAAAACAAACAAGCGTGCCTGCCCTCAGGGAGCTTACAGTCTAAAAGGGGAAACAGACTCTAATCAAATAAAGAGCAAAGGATATTGTAAATCAGGCAAGGGCTGCAGATAAAAGTTAAGAGGGAACTGGGGTGGGGTGTGTATTGAGGAAGGCACGAGTTAGTATTTTAAACAAGGTGCCCAGGGGGCCCAGAGGAGGTGAGGGAGAGACCAGGTAGAAATCCAGGGGGAAGAGCATTTCCCGTAGAAGAAATGCCAAGTGCAAAGGCTCTGAGCAGGAGAGCACCTGATTGTATATAAACAGCCAGAAATTAGCAGGAAATTGTAAGTTCTCTCAGACAGAACAGGGCGTCTCAAACTAATTTACACTAAGGAGTAAAAGTCTGATATCCAGGGACTTTGATGTCATTGTTGTTGTTTTCAATCGTGGTAGGGCTGGGTGAGAAGAGGTTACCTCGAGCCAGAAGGGGTAGAGAATAAATAAGGGGAATTGGTACAGGATTGGAAAAGTATGTTTCTTTGAGCACAGGCGTCCTTGAATTCATCCAGTCATCTTGGAGTACACGCAAATAAGAAAGGACACGAGCTCTCCCTGAAGGGTGTCTTTGCTCCTTGAAGAGGAGGCTGGCCAACTAGCAACCATGCTATGAAATTACCAGTATTGGACCACAGGCCTGGAACCGGGCCATGCCATACAGAAGCCTGGGAGGATGTGGTTAGCGGTGGGAGACATGCTCTCTTGAGCTCTTACTTGGCTAAGACTTGGGTAGACCGTCTTCCCTGCATACCGACCAGAGGAAGCTTACTTGGCCTCCTCCTCCTTTTCTCAAGGCTGTTGGCACTGCAGGAGATGGCTGGGCTGTCCCTGGCTGTGTGCACAGCTCTCTCGAGGACACCCTGCGGCTCCCATGCCTCCCCCCTCGCCTGGCTGAGGACCATGCAGACCCGCAGCCTGCGCCAGTGCCAGCCCTCCAGTTAGGGCTGGGGAGCCAGCTCGCCTTGCTCCACCCCGGGGAGCAGGCTTTTCTTGCAAAAGGAGAGGAACAGTCTCACAACAATCAAGCGGTGGGTACTCTCCGCGGTTCTACTCAGGGGACCATTGGGACTGGCCTGGCCCTGCAGCCAGCGTACAGCAGAGCTGGCCCATTGGAGGGATGCTTTTAGCACCCTGCCCTGCCAGTGGAAGGGATACAGCTTTCTTGTGCAAGTGTCCTTTTGTGGCAGCAGGCTTTCCTATGAGCTGGACCATTCAGGGGGCAAAATCCTCAGTACCCAAGATGGCAGGACAACCGAGTTCCCAAATAAGGACAAAAATTGGTCCTGGAACTCCTAGTGAAGTTCACTGTCATGGCAAAGCTGTTGCCGAATTCCTGCCTGTCATCAGGGAAGGGAAGCAGGGAGGGGGCTGACGGTCAGGGGAGCCTGGGGGGATCACCATATGGACCCACCTGGGGCACTAGGGGCGAGCTCACATGGAACGTCACCCCAGCTTCCGAGCTGAGGTTTCATGAGTGCAAGGCCTGAGGCTGGGGGGTCAGGAGCTGTCCACAGCTCCGGGTCTGCCCCGGCCCCTGCCAACTTGCCTTGTGACACCTTCAGGGCACAGAAGGCGCTC
The DNA here is from genome assembly GCF_028564815.1 of Eubalaena glacialis. NCBI lineage: Eukaryota > Metazoa > Chordata > Mammalia > Artiodactyla > Balaenidae > Eubalaena > Eubalaena glacialis. The sequence continues at coordinate 3,962,849 of NC_083729.1, read as the reverse complement.
CGAGAGGATCTCGCATGCTCTCCAGCAGAGGATCCATCCAGGCAGCGGGCGGTGGTCCACAGTTCTTGCTGCCGGAGCCGAGCCACACTGGCTGAGGTGCACACCTTCCAGGAGGCGTCCAGGTGAAAAGATAAGGGGTTTCACACAAAAGCCGCACAGCAAATGCAACAGGAGTATTCAGGTTCCATAGGCGTGAATGGACATCCCTTTTGCGGTGTTGTAAGCTCAGCCGGTCGTAACGTAACCGTGCTGACTCTCTGTGCCCAGCTCTGCAGGGAGCCTGTACACACGATTTGAATAAGAAAAGCTTACTGAGTGCACGGTGAGGAACGTGCACTTGGCATGAATCTTTTACATGGTCACTTTAGTCAGTGAACTACACCTGTGTTGGCCTTTGGTTTTCAATTTTACGACTCAGTTATTTGACTATTGGCCACTGTCTTCATTAGGGATCATTAACACGGCAAATGATGAGTTGAAGCTTTCAGAAAAAAATGTTAGTGCTAATCTCTGTGGGTCTTACTCCTGTTTCATTTTTTGTTTGTGTTTTCTTTTTTTTTTTTTTTTGAACACTTTAAAACTCTTGACTTCTGTTAAGTATCCAGGCATTGCTCAGTATCTTAGAGACAATTTTCAAAAATAGAGATGCTATAGAGCATCCATCAGATGGAAAAGTCACTCGCCCTCTCCTTACCATCCCCGCTGCCACTGCCTGAAGCCAACTCCATCCCCCCTGGGGTTTCTTTAGCTCTGGTGGCTTCTCCACCCCAGCGGCCCGGGAACCTGCATGCTGAAGCCGGCTCTGACGTTAGGTCAAGACCCAGTGCTGCTCCCGCTTTGGAGCCTTTCCTGACCAGTTCTCCCGGGCAGAGTGAGGCCTTCCTTTCTCTGCTCCCCTAACAGTTCTCAGATGTCTGTGTTTTAGCCCCGGGTGCATGTTCTCTGTCCCCTTGATGACAAATGCTGACAGAAAGTCACCGTGCCTTGCCTTCAATGCCATGTGCCCCCAGCTTCTAGCAGAACTCTGTGAATGGTAAATGGGTGGAGAGGCCTTGCCTTCAAGAAGCTTTCAGTCTATCGAGAGGCCAAGTCAAGAAGCCGAGCGCAGAGGGGGAGCAGGGCGGTTCTGCTGACCGCCACTAGGGGGAGCGCCAGCCAAGTTCCCTGCCCAGTCTACGCGCTCATTTCAGATGCAACCGGGGGCCTTCGCTGGACCTGGGTTTGAGTTGAAAGGCAGTCAGCGCCGAGGGCGTGACCTCCAAACCAGGGATGAAAGCAATCCTTCTAGAGGGTCTGGGAAGCAATCACAAGAAACTCACCAGAATTCACAGCTCTCTCGGCCTCACACACGTGCACCCAGTTTGCTTCTTCCCCAAGACCTCTGCTTCCTAGAAAGTAAGCACAGAGGAGAGAAACCATTGTGTCAAGACTGTTGGGGAGCAGGGGACACTCAGATCTACCAGAGCTGCTCTGTCTGCTGGCCGGGCTGTTGTGCCTGGGCTAAGTTTCTCATCTCTCTAAATGTCACACCCCTCACCTGTTAATAGGGAAAATGAAAGACCTACTACCTCCAAGGTTCTTGTGAAAATTAGAAAATCCTTGTAAATAAAGAGCACCTGGAAAGTACAGTAAGCGTTCCAGACCATTAGCTGCTACATCTATTCCTACTATTATAACCACTACAAACCCCACCACCATTCCTGTGACTACTGGCGCCAAAGGCCGAGAACCTGGCATCGAGCTTCCTGCACTTCCCCGTCCCCATCTCTCTCCCTGAGCAACTCACTTCATCCCCTGACATGGCAGGTCTCTTCAGAAGCGCTCTGAGCGGGGAGGAAAAGGAAGATCAAGTCTCCCCGCTTCCCCTGCATCCTCCTCCTTCTCACCAAGACGCCCTCCCCATGCAACGCTCCCTGCCTCCCTCCCCACTTCCATCCTCGGGACACTGAGGACAGGATGAGGATGTGGGTGACGGCCAGACGACCAAGGGGACCAGTCACCGCACCCTAACAATGGTGAATGTCCTCCCGCTACCTGGGGACTCAGGTCAGTAGCGCGCGTCTCAGCTGTGTGCAGTCCTCCTATTGGATCCTCCCAGCTCTGCGTTTATTTATTAATCTTATCATGAGCGTTCGGACAGATACCTGTTGGGTTTGTCAAACCGGAAATGGACTTCGAGGGGACTGAGGGACTGAAGCCCAGCTCAGCAGCCTGCTTTGGTCACGTTGTCAGGAAGAGGCAAAGCCAGACAGGAGCCAGGTCTCCTGCCCTGCTGCCCTCACCGCCTGCAGGCAATGCTCTCCTTGTTGGAGGAACGGTGGGGATCCAGGCGAAGGGAAATGCTAGAGACACTCACCTTCTCCCCTCTGTGTCCCTGGTGCCTGGAAGGGCAGGTTTCAGGCCAGCGTGCGCATGCCCACCCTTCAAAGGAATACCGGAGATCCCTGGATCCCCCCGTCAAAGACCAAGGGGGGTCGCCGGACACACACAGGGCTCCCAAGAGCAGCCGGCGTGGGCAGCCCAGGCGCGTGTTTGAAGATGTCCTCATGACACATCGGCCTTTCCTTCTTTCCCAGACCAGCAGCCATGCCCCGTGATTATTCCAGAAATAAAGTTCCTGTTTGTGAATTGTAGACTCCGGGATTCCTGGGGCAACGGTCCACTGATCCCTGGTAGACCTCAAACCACAGGCCGGGCAAGACGTTCCCTTTCCTCTTGAGGGAAGGAGAGGAGGGCATTGACACAGGGCACCCCATGGACATTTCCTGCACAACGTGTGCACAGAGTCCGGGGGTGTCGGGTCTTGATAAAAGCTCGAGCTCTGGAGTCAGCAGAGCTCCCCTTGAGCCTGGGCCCCATCACGTGCCGTCCGTGGTCTTGGATGAGTTACTCCACCCCACGTGCCGACGTTTCACTGCCTGTATGTGCAGAAGACCATGTTCCGGACCAGGTGAACTAGTGCAGTGCCACCCGCCTCCTAAATGTTCAAAACTCGGCCTTACAGTGACTTCACATCATCCTCAGACTAAACTCCCAGATGGGTAAAATCGTGCAGAGTTTACAGAAAAGAAGCTCAGAGAAACGAGGACACGGGGCACCCCTGAAGCACAATTGTTAGGTAATAAACACCCGATCTTTCACGATTCCAATTTGTCTCTTGTAAAAAAAGCACATTGAATATTTAAGAAAACATCATATTTAATAAAGACGTTCCACAAAGGACCTAGGAAAGCGAGGCAAACGCTCCATTTTTTGCTAGGATTTTATGTTTTTCAACATAATTTCATGATCATCTCATTAAGCAGACTGGTTCATTACAAGCAACACTAAGGTGCTAATTTAATTCCCGCCAGTGACTTTTTTTTTTTTTTTCAAGCTTGTTTACCTGGGAAGCCATGTGTAACTAAAGAAAATTCCCACAGGCGAGAAGGAGGGGTTGCCCGGCGGCTCTTCTGTGTAGTATTTCTCCAAACCGGAGTCCAAGATCTCCAGGCCCCAGAGGTTTAATTACCGTGTGCAGCCTGCTGTTTGGGGGAGGGGCTGGCGTGGGCGCCCGGGCCCTCCCTGCCCACGCTGCTGCCACAGCCAGCGGTGCATCTGCGACACCGGGACAAAGAGGGGTCAAAGCATCCGGCTGGGAGGCTGCATTCAATTTGGAACTTGAAATGGAACTTTCACCTTTTCCAGAAAATTCTGTGTGTTCGAAAGATTTAACTTTCTCTGCGCCCCTCCCGGCCAAGAAGGAAGAGGAATTGCAGCGCTTATTTTAGCACAGAGTGTGAGGGAGAAACCTTTTGGAACCTAGCAATTGGTTTTTGTTTTGTGACCAGCTCCTGCCACAAAAGGGGACCCACCCCTCCCCAGCATTCAATTAACCCTATGTGAGACGGCCAGGGGATTAGGAAGATGGAATCAGGCCCCATTCAGGAGGTTCGGAGGGGGGCTTTTTCAGAAGATTCTTCGGAACAAAGGTTGCCAAACTAAGTAGCTTTTTTTTTGTTGCTTAGCTCTGCCCTATTGTTACCACAAAAGCGACCTTTTCCACTTAATTGGGGCTTTAGAATTCCACCTCTATTGTGTTTGTCTATAAGAAACACTCTGCAGAGGGGCTGTGTAAGTTTATGAATATAAGCATTTCTGCATTGGGTGATTCCAAAGCTATTTATGTATTTGGATCCATGGATATAGGTTACTCTAATAAAAATATTCATCATAAAATACTCATGGCAACAATAATTAGTTTCCATATATTGAGTTCCTATTATGTATTGGGTGCTGTAATCAATGATTGGGGTATTTTGTTTCTAATGTCACAATTAACTGGTTACAGACCAGAATTAGAAAGTTCCAGTGGCAGGGAAGCCAGCCCACACCACCAGCCAAGGCGGCGCTCTTCCGGCCCACAAGACGTCATTTATAACATTTTTTGGTTCTGCGTTTTTTGGTTCTGCCCTAGATCTCCAGTGAGGTTGTCAAGCCTGAACAGACAAGGGATTAAAACGTGCATCTATTTGTATACACAGCTAAAAATTCAGATGCCTGTAAGGGGCAGAGAGGAAGTACAAATGTGCACATGGGAGCTGGTGTAAGACAGCAGGGAGTGGTGAGGCCTGAGGAAAACCGGAGATGAAACACCTCTCAAAGACACTTTCATCCAAATTGATTTTATTTATTTATTTCTAAACACAAAGCCAACCTCAGAAAACAGTTCTGAGTCTGGATTTGGGGACTGGGTCTCCCAGTGAGAGAGTTCTCTGCTTTGTCGATGGTACCAAGCAGATGTGATAAATTTGGGGCCCTCCAACCACCTCCCACCCACGGACATGTTTAGGTACATGGGGCTCTAAAAGCCAGGAGTCTCCAAGTTCAGGTCCGATCTCTGGCTTCCCTGCAACTCTGGACCAGGGGTCTTCAGCAGTTGGCCTCAGATGGGGCAGGTGCTCCCTGCTGCAACCGTACCTGGCCCACTTCACCCCTTTGTGCTGGTGGCCTCACCTGCGTGGCTACTTGAGTTTGTCATCTCTGAGCTGAAGAGAGCGAGCTTCCCAGGGACTACTTTTCATTGCTCAGGTCCAAGGTGACAGGAGCCCTCACCTTCGTCTCCTGTCACAGGAAGAGTCCACACACCTAATTCACACACTGAGGGCTGCAGAGTCTTAAACTCAGTAAAGCATTGAGAGATGCAAGGGCATCCAAACATTCATTTTATAAATTTTATGTTATGCCAAAAACAACAAAAAAAGCATCTAGCTACAGGGTGTCAAAGAAGATCCTGCTTACACTCTGCAGTTTGCATGGATGAGCCTGGATATTTTATACCTAAAATATCATACAGATATGTCAGCAACTGATAGGCCTCTTCAGAGAGTGCCTTATGTCATATACTTAAATTGAACTTAGAAAAACAGAAAATAGTCTGCTTTTACAGAAAGTGTTGAACTATCCAGAAAAGTTCCAGCAAAAAGCCTGGATGGATTCTCTGTCAAGGGAACGAAGGCTTTGTCTAAGATGGGGGGCCGTGAACCCCCTGCCCTTCCTGGGTTCCCTCTGGTGACCCACACCCTGTCATTAAGCCCATCGAGGGGCTTAATGCCTGTTAGTAGATCAATCAAGTATTTGAACCATTAAATTGAATCTGGACATTCTACACCATTTTATAGAGTGGAATATTCACGTCGCAGCTGAAATACTTCCAAGAGTTGGAAGTTAGACTTTGAGTGATCTCACCTATTAGTACAATAGCCAACGGATGGCCACAAAAGAAACAGACAAAACCTCTTTGCATCGATTGACTGGGAAGCTGCAAAAGCTCTGTTATAAATGCCCTGTCTTTAGTTCTCTCCAGACAGCTCTGAGTCCTCATTGGAATCCAGCTTGTTCCATATATTTATATACATAAATATATAAAAGTATATCTTTAACCAGCCCCCTTATTCATATCCCTAGTTCTCTCCAGATTAGAAGAAAAATATTCACACGGAGAACCATTGCTATTATTATAAGGAAATGTACCAATAGTGGAAGAAATAAGAACTGACAGTTGACAGGGAAAAAAAAAAGATGCAACATTGAGAACCATCAGGAACCAACCTGAAAACTCAAGAGATACAGCAGCTTAAAGTTGTTCAAAATAGCAGAAAACCTCCCTGCAGAACCCTGAAAATAGCATTGTACTACATCACAATGTATGATGTTTGCTCTTAAGAAGAAAGAAAATTGTATAATTAATGCTAAAGGATTTCTATACAAAATAGTCAAGGCTTTAAAAATGTTCTGCTTTCTGGGGGAACTCTCATTTCCACACTGACTCATTTCCTTACAATCTCAGATGCCTGACAGCTTTCTGGTTTTAGCCATTAAATCACTTTTTTCTATAAAACTATGAAAATCTTGTAAGAGAAGGCGTGGAATGGAAGCCAGCCTTCCGCACCTCACGACCCTGGACCAGATCTTAGAGATGCAGCCTCTGTGGTCCCTTCCCGGTGTCCACACTGTCTCAGCATGGACTCTACTGATGCTTACTATCTGCTCTAACCCCTCTATTCTGGTGAGGCCACTGCGAAGATGCTGAGACGCCTGCCAAGATGGTGAGGAGCAAACACGTTAGGGGAGAGGGTGCAGCAGTTCAGATGAGTGTGCAGAAAGCCTTGCCCGAGGTGGGCCTGGGAGCTGCGGTGACACCGAGGAAGAATGTCCAGCCCAGCCTGGGTCGGGACCAGAGAAAAGCCTTCGTGGGAGGAGTAATGATGCTTCACGCGTCGGGGCATGCACAGTCGTGAGCTAGTAGGGTGATAAGGGACACTGCATCTAAGCAGGCAGAGTTGCGTGAAAACAGCCCTAGGGAGAGACTTGTCGTGTGTACGTGCACGCGTGCAGGACTGCATACAATTTTCTATTATTACAGTATGAATTTAGAGACAGAGAATGGCAAAAATGAGGCTTGAAAGGCAGAGCCAGGCCCTGGGGGTTTTCATGCCCGCACAAAGGAGCCTTGATTCTGAGAGGCAGAAGCCCCAGCAGGGCCTCTCCCTGGTGCCTCCTGCCGGCCACCGGCTCTGGGAAGGACGGCCAGTGGATGGCGGGTGGGGAGAGGGGGCGGGGACTCAGGACAAAGCCTGCCACCCTCAGCGGTGTCATTTTAGAGCTCCCCAGACTTCACCTGGTTTCCAACACATGGCCTGGGCCCCGGGGCCCCTCGCAAGCCAGCCCCGACCGGGCACAACTCCTGAGAAGGTCAGCTCTCGGCCCTGATGTTACACAAGGATGACTCTCACTGACTGCTTAACTGGGGTGGAAGCTCTTATTTATAAGATGTCACCTCGGTTGCCTTTCCTCACCGAGCCTCTCATGGTTGCACTTAGCTGCTTGTTTCAGGGGAACCGAGGTCTGAGGATGAGGAAGGATGACGGCAGCCTCCAGCCTAAGACCGTTTAGAACAGGAGGGGCAGGGGCTCCACAAAGACAAGACCCAGCCGCGTGTCGCTCTGCGGAGGAAAGGCAGGGGCTGCAACTCTCCAGGGAGCACAGACTCTACCCCACTGCGCGCGGGGACCACACATGGTCCAGAGCCTGTGAGACCTCTCCCGAGCCTTCCTCCACAGGGATGCTCCACCCCGAGGAGCCCTGGGACCCGTCCCTCCCGTGTGAAAAGGCAGACATCCCCACTCCACGAGATGACAGACTGTCTGAATGAGTGTTGGAGTATTTGCTTATGAATTTCTCCCACTTGCCCACCTTTCCTTCTGGATAAAGCAGAAAACTGGGGGAAGAGACAAGGTGTTGAGTCTTCGTGCGGTCAAGCTGTAGTGATGATCTTTCATTCTTCCCTTTCCCTAAACACGCCACCACTCACCACCCCATCCCCATCCAACCAGCAGGAGTCCTGTGGCCTCCAAAGGGCATCGCCCAGCCACTTCTCCCCTGAGACCAGGGCCCACCATTTCCTGCCAGGTCCTTCTCAATAACCTTCAAACCCATCTCCCCCCTGCCATTCCTGTCCCCCAAATTCATCCTTCCCCAGAAGCTAGGGTGATCTTTCACAACACCGATCAGAGCATCTTGTCACGATCCAGTTCTAAAGCTTCCCAGCAGCTCCCCTGCACACTTTTCATAAAACACAGATTCCTTACTTGGCCCTGCCTCTGCCTGACCTCTGCCTGGACCACAGCCCCCTCCTTCATCTGCCTCAGCCACGCTGGCTGGCCTCTTCTGCCCCTCGCACAAGCTGCAGGGTCTACCGCAGGACCTTTGCACGACACTCCCCTCGGCTGGGGTTGCTCCTGCTCCTGACGTTTCATCTCGCTCCCGGCTCAACCCAGTGCTTACATCCTAAGTAGCCTCTCTTGACAACTTAGTTGTCTAATCTTCTGTCCCACCTCCCCTGCATAGCGCATGAGCTCCCTGAGAGCACAGCCCTTGTCTTTTCACAGCTTGTCCTCAGTACTTAGACCGGCGCCTGGCACAGAGCAGGTGCACAATAATATTTGTTCAGTGAATGAAAACAGGGAGTCAGAGACAACATTCGTAACTTTCATCCCCACACACTGTCTTGTAAAGAAGAACATGTGTTTTCAAAATATTCTCCACCTTTACAAAGTTTCCACAACTTCATTTTGCTGCCTCCTTTAGAAAGGACCTCCCACCTGCCATGCCGGGCAGGGCCTTGAAGGACTTCTAAGCTCTTCCTTAGAGCTTCAGGCAGCGTCTACTGATGTACGGGAACTTTACTCAGCTATCAAGCGCCTCTCTTTAATACTGATAATTATCCATCAGTTCTTGTCACCAAAAAAAAAAACACAAAAAACTGAACACTTTAGCACCTCTTGCAGATAAATGAAGATAAAGACCTTAGGTAAGTAAGAGGTTAGAGAAGTAGGATCAAAGCACCTGAAATCACGTCTTTGGGCTGCTGCCAATCTTGGAAAATTGTTTCCCTTCTCTGGACTTCAATTTCCTCACCTCCAAAAGGAAGGAAAATGCTGAAAGAATTTAGATGAACATGTATGTTTATTTCTGGGAAGGTCATGCTGCCATTAAAGTATTTTATAAGGAAAATTAAAACGACAAAGGAAAATGATCACTATAAAAGTCTGGACTCCAAAATAGAAAATGTTTCAAATTACGTAGAAAACTTTTCAATTATTTGAGAAAAATAATGAATAATGGGAGGTATTATCTATATACATTGGAGGATCATGAAAGGTTTTTATTTTCATCTTTCCTTTTTCTTTATTCTCTAAGTTGTAAACAATAAGTATATACTATTTTCACATCCCCTCCTCCCCCCTGAAAATTAATAAACCTAAAATGAAGCCAGCTAATTAGGGAACTGCTAAATTCCCTGCTTGCCCTGACAGCCTGCGACTGCAAGCTTGGAATCCATGTGGCTGTCGGAAGATCTGTGAGTGCTTCTTGGTGTGAGGGTTGGTGAGAAACCAGACCCAGGAATGGCCCCTCTAAACACTGCATCCCCTTGCCCCTAGGGCTGCATTTAGGAGTGGGATTGGGAGCCAAATGAGGCCAAACAAAGGACACTGGGATTTTGCTTGAACTCTGGGGAAAGAGGTCGTCTTTTATTATTGAGTTTACTAATTAGAACTGTCAGAGGTACCATCCTCCCCGCCCTATAGGGAGTGTTTGCTTGTGAATAAAATCAACGAAAAAAAAAAAAAAATACAGCAGACCTGAGAGACAGGAAAAAAAAAACAAAATGCACATAAATACCCATAGATTTCTGTTGACTTCATTGAACCCCTGGATTCAGCTGGGAACAGAAGCAAAATCATATTTTGATCCTCCTTACCTGACCCAGTAAATGTCCCTTCATGTCTACACCAGTCTGAGACGTATTTGTCACGAGGCAGATTCTGACTCATAGACACCACCTGTCACCTGCGTGTTCTAACTGCCTTCCTAGCGAGCCCTGTACCAAGTGCGGCAAAGTCCACCAGGATGGCGCCAGGGGACCAGGGCGCCCGCTCAGGTGCCTTTTCTCATGTGCATGGCTAATGGGGGCAGGGCTGCCTGTGCACTGCAGGGGTGGCCTCCTCACCTTCCAAACCAGAGGGCCTCGGACTTTGATTCGGGGGCAAAGTTAGAGTCTCACAGACCTCTCTCTGCATATTTCCCACGTCACAGCTGCAATGCGCTGTCACGTGAGAGCAAAGCCATGAGGGGAATGAACATTTGAAACAAGGCAGCTTATTTCCACGGGAGGCTTGGCCATCACTGCCCGCCCTACCCTTCTTTCCCGGCTTCGGTCTTTAGCTCAGTGCTTCAGTGTCCCCTTTCCAGTACAGGGCAGACCCAGGCTGGCAGCCATGGAACCCAGAGGGAGGCTTTCAGTGCCCTGGACCTGGTCAAGTTCCCTGCTCAGCCTTCTGAGCCATAGCCCCCCTGATGCCCCCAGTCCTGTTTTCCGGACACTGTGTTCCTGCTTTGGTCCCCTGAATTTTTTGTTGGTTTCCATTCCTGGGGAAGACGATGAAACACTTGGAGGCTTCGAAGCCTTTCCCAGAGGTGGACACTCTTTCTTTCTACGTATGGTCAGACAACATTCTCCCTACCGTGTGCCAGACCCTGGGTGTACCAGGATGCTGAACCCACAGCACGGACTGGCGGGGGATGCAGGTAATTCCAATGCAATTCTGGCAAAAAACAACATAGGATGCTTTCAGGGCAAGAAGAGAAACACCTATGAGCCTCAGAAAGCTTTTTGGAAGAAACTGCAACTAAACTTGGTCTTAAACAATGAATATGTGGTACAGGTTGCCGGAGGGGGTGTTATAGGCTGAGCGTCCAGCAGAAACAGACATGTGATGGTGAGAGCATCAGGGAGACAACAGGAAAATACGAGCACTGAGCAGGTGCTGGGTGAAGCGTGAAGCAGAGAGTCCAGAAACGAGACCAGAAGGGCACAGGCGAGCGAGAGACAGAGATTGCAGAGGCTGGAATCAGCCTGGTGGGTCACAGGAGGAAGCCTGAACACAGCCCTGAAGGCAGTGAGGAGACATGGCGGTGTCAATCAGGAAAGCAGCAGTCATACCTGCCTTTTCAAGACTTCAGCTAGAGGTGCCATTTGGAGGAATTTGCTGACAATTGAAAACAGGTATTTGCTTGATTATAAACCCTGTTTGCCACAAGGCTTCCTAATGAGAGACCCCACCCAGCGGATCAGACATCTTGGAGACTGATCCCAGTGTGGGTATGGCTCAAGGTCGTCGGACCATTTGGCCATCGTAACTGGGCTTCACCCAGACTGTTCCCCAAAGCCCCAGATTCACTCCCATTTCTCTCCGTCCCTGAGACCTGTCACTGGGGTCTCACTTCACCCAAAGCTCAGGCCACCTGGACCATGGCACCAACTCAGCCCCACATTCGCCTCATAGCTGCTCAGATCCCTATTCAGGTCAACATCACAACACACGATTTTGCTCTGTTCATTTTGCAAATGGTCCGAAAGGCTAATGGACTTCCCTGAGATGATAACACAGACGTCATGCCCTTTCCAAGTTTACACCCATATTTTGTTGTTATGCTTTCTGTTCCAAAGCACTGTGAGTCGCTGGGTAACTTTTAGGCACGCAGATCACCAGATCCCATGCCAAGGGCTCAGCACACAAAGGTAAACAGGACACAATTCTGACCCCAAGGACGCAAAGCTGGCCCAGCAAATATTTAATCATGTTTTTCCCAAGATCACATGGCTTCCTGGTAACCCCACGATGGCTTCTGAGTCAGAACTCAGCACCCCAGACCCCCTGGTATATTGCATTGCCGCCATACCAGTATTAATCTGGGGGCGCCGTGAGAAATTGCCTCTGGGGACGTGCTAATCCGACTCTGGTCTGCTGCTGAGAGTCTGCGCTGGAATCCCCCAGCAGCTAGATTCTCTAGGAAACCAGCTCCCCGGTTTTAGAGGTGGCTTTCTGACCAAAGTGCACCATCAGGCTAGCTCATGCTTCTGAAAAAGGAATTAGAGAAAAGGCGAAAGGCGTTCGGCAAACAACCTGCCTGATAGCAGCGTCTAGTCCCAGCAGGCTGACTTTCGCTCGTACGCACGGCAGAGACAAGACCCCACAGCCGGAAGCCTCATCTCACCTGAGCAGGGTCTCAGCCGGGCTCCCTTTGTCACTGCATCAGTGGGCTCCCAGCTGGGGGAGTTCCGTGCTCTAACCCGCGGCTTGTCTGGGAATCACCAATGCAGCTTCTAGTTTCCTTTCGCAAGGCGATCGTCAAAGCATCCTCCAGGCTGCAGAATGAAACCTGGATTTGGAAGCCTCTCCAGGGCTGCCCCGGGGTGCTTGCTGGCACACACAGCGACGTCCGAGCCCCAGCCAGACTGCTGACCTCGCACCGGTGCTGTGTGATATAACTCTCCCGCACGGGGAGGCATTAACTGTCTCGTCCCCAAGCTCGTATCCCTCACGTCTCTCCAAGATGCAGGCTCCTGCGATGCCCCTGTTTTGATGCCCAAGCTTCTTTCTGCCAGGGCTGCAGCCGTGCAGGGGTTCACGATCCATCCCCTGCAAAAGATGCCAGCCAAGAAGTCATCATTTTCAGCAATGATTAATCCCAAGGCTCTGTTAAAGTTCCTCCCCTTTATTAATTAAGCCAATTAAAATATGTTTTCAGCATTAAGATATTTGTAAAGATTTGAGTGTTTTCCCATAAATACCTATTCATCGAAGTCATTTTATTCTTCAAAAAAAGTCCAGCGACCATTCCTTCATTCCTGTTTGTCATGTTCTCATTTGATTTAAACTCCATATGGAAAGGATATGGTTGACTGGGGAGACATGGATATTTTTTAAAAGGTAACCACATAGGAAATTAATAATGCACATTAGAATAGGGATTATGTTGTTGGAGGGATATGAGAGACAGAGAAGAAGGACATGGAACTGAGACCAGGGAGACCTGGGTTCCAGTTCCAGATCTAACACTCACTTAACTGTGCAGATTTATGCACGTGACATGGCTCTCAGGCTGCACCATGCTCCCAGGCTTGCAAGCATTTAGGCTAGTGGGTTGCCAAAGCCCCTTCAGCATCACCCTTTTAATAGCTTTCTTTTCTTGCGCCAAGAAAAGAAAAGCTCCCTATTTGTGGCTTTCAGAGGCAGCGTGGCAGTCAGAGGGGCAGTCACTAGAATCACTGAAGACTCACAGATTTAGACTCAGCACCATGTCCCTTCTGAGCACTGTATCTAGGACAGATCCTGGAAGAGATGGATGCCGCAGCATCCTCGTTCACAACATGGGAAAGCACTACCTGTCACCTGGGCTGATACAGGTACTGTAAGAATTAAGTGAGTTGATACACGCAAAACCACTGAGAACAGGGCTCGGGCCATGGTCAGTGCTCAGTAAATGTGAGCTGTCTTTATTACTCTAGTCTACCACTGGTCCTGGCTCTTCCCCAGCTATCTTACTAACATGCAAATCTCTTGTGGTGCTGTCTACCCTTAAAAGTCACAGCCCTGTTGAGATGGGTTCTCACAGGTGTTTACACAGATAAGACCACCTCTGTATGCTTAGGAGGCAGGGTCTTACATTAACAAAAACAAAAAGAAACAAACACAAAAACAAAAAATTTACTATGTGCTGGGCATTCTGTAAAGCACTTTTTCTATATTATCTACTGCATCTCGGAGCACTGTGTAAAGGGTTTCCCTTTCAATAATCATTTAAAATATTCCCAGTCGTAATACTAACGTAGAAAAAATTATATAATTTGCCCAAAGTGATAGATCTAATTAGTTTTGAATCAGGATAGGAACCCCGGAAGTCTGACTCAAATTCTACCTAAAACATGAAGTCATTCACCACATGAATTACCAGAGGAAGAAAAGGAGATTCCAACTAGAAAGTAAAAACAGAGATGGGGCTTTACACAGGAGAGAGAGGGATTGGCTTTTTCTCTTCAGTCTTTCTTTTTTCATGGATAACAGTGAGCTGTAACTTTTTTTTAAATTTATTTATTTTATTTATTTTTATTTGTGGCTGTGTTGTGTCTTCGTTGCTGCACGTGGACTTTCTCTAGTTGCGGCGAGCGGGGGCTACTCTTCGTTGTGGTGCACGGGCTTCTCATTGCGATGGCTTCTCTTGTCGCAGAGCATGGGCTTCAATAGTTGTGGCACGTGGGCTCAGTAGTTGTGGCACACAGGCTTAGTTGCTCCGCGGCATGTGGGATCTTCCCGGACCAGGGCTCAAACCCGTGTCCCCTGAACTGGCAGGCGGATTCTTAACCACTGCGCCACCAGGGAAGTCCCGAGCTGTAACTTTTTATTGGTGCACAAGCCTTACAGAAAGTTTTTTAAGTATGGACACCAAAAGATATATATATATATATATATATATATATATATATATAAAATAAATATGATATAGACATATATATATAGATAGATAGATATCAATGTCTCCACACCACACTGAAGGATAATAATAAATAGTGAGAGCACAGCACCCAGAGTGGAGGACGTGGATCTAGGAGGACAGTGTCTTCAGTCTCCAGCTTTTTTGGGGTCACTTCCCCAGCCTCTGTTGATGAAGTTAACACTCTACCAGCTGCAGAGGAGAAACTTTAACAGGGTCCAGCTGCAGTAGCATAGGGCAGGGCCAAGAAGGGTGGGTTTGGAGCTGAGAGGCAATCCCGTGATCACTGGCAAACTACCCAAAGGAATACATCTGAGGAGGAGAAACGCAGGTGAACAGAGAGGGGCAGCCCTCCTTGCAGGAAGACCTGAGCCAAGGCCAACCTCAGAGGTTTTGTGTTTTAGGGGAAAAGAGAGAGAGAGAAAGAGAGAGAGAGGAGGGAGGAAGGAAGGAAGGAAGGAAGGGAGGGGGGAGGGAGGGAGGGAAGGAGGGAGGGAGGAAAGGAGGGAGGAAGAAAGAGAAAAATCTCTTCTTCACTGGCTTGTCATTCATTAAATCAAAAATTTGCATTGATAAGTCCAATATGCTGGTCTCAGTGCCGAAGGTCTTTTATAGATATAGGAAGATGTCTTTATGTCCATCTTGAGTTCATTTTCCAATAAAAGGAACCTCAATTTCCTTCTAGTTAGTTCCTACTAGTTCTGCGTATTACTACATTTATACATTGCAGTCTGGGTTTTTCATATGACTTTACCCAAGCTGTCCCCCTTCCAGTGTAACTGTTTTTGATGAGTCCAGCTAACGACATCCCATTCTGTTCCACACACTCTATTATTGTGAGGAAGCACCCTGGTATAAGGACTCATTCCAAGTCTACTTTTCTTGTGGGACCTTTAGGGACGACGGTTGTGCCTTATTCCTCTGCTTTCCCCTGAATTCTAGTTTCAGGTTTCCTAACCTCTGAAATACTGAAACACATGACTGAAATCCTCTCTTTTTTGGGGGCGGGGCTGCTCTTCGCCCTAGGATGTTGAGCAGCACCCCTGGCCTCCAGCTACTACGTGACAGGAGCACCAAGCAGACCACTAGGGAAGTCTCCAGACCTGCAGAATGGCTCCTCAGAGCCCAACCAGCCCCACTGGAGAACCACCACCCAGTCTGACTGCTGGGTCAGAGTTAGTAGTTTAAAAAGTGGTTTCCTATATGGGAAAAGAATCTAAAAATGAGTGAATATATGTATATGTATAACTGATTCACTTTGCTGTATATCTGAAACTAACACAACATTGTAAATCAACTATACTCCAATAAAAACTTTTAAAAAATGGAAGTAAAAAGTGGTTGTTGAACAAATATTAAATTACAAGAGGATCCACTAAATGTGACGTAAGATGCAGTCATTTGACAATTAATATCTATCAATTTATCTCTCTGAAAGTACATACTTCAAATTCAATCATTACTTTAAGCACTAAATCAAATGAATATATTGAACTATATGTTAAAGTATATGTTAACTATATGTTAAATACTTTCCTAAACTTGCATGTAGAGTTGCAAGAAAAATAAATGTCTGTCCTCATTGAGGCTAGCGGACAAATAAAAAGACTTTCAAAAACACTCCCACACAAATATGACATATATGCCCAGGTAACAGAGGCAATCATCACTATACATTGATTAATTCCTTTCACAAGTAACTATTGTTCCTGCTCTGTATTAGACACTACCATGTCTAGTGCATGGATTATGAAACTATATAAAAAAACAGTTCCTGGCTTTGGGCAACGGTAGGATGAGAAAATGTAGTAAATAAGCGAGTGCAATAAAATACTATTATTCATGCAAAAAAATACTTAAGCAGAGTGCTATATATTGGTAATATGATATTGAGCAAAATTGATATCATCTCATGCAGCTAACAGTCTAGAAAAGATAACACACAAATTGAGAAATAAGTAAGAATATCATAGTGACAGTAAGGAAGACCATTGGGGGTCCAGGGTGGGTGTTCCTGTCTTAGATTGGGGGAATATTTGTGATGATTTTAAAACATGCTCATAAGTTCTTTGGTATTCCACTCCTAAAACGTGGAGACTAATTTACCTCCTCTTGAATATGGGTTGCCATTAGTGACTTTTAATAGAATGTGGCAGAAAGTGACAACATGTGACTCAGGAGACAGAGCATCAAAAGTAAGACAGCTCTGCTTGGCCCTCTGTACCTGAGAACCCTGCCCTGGGAAGCCGGTCGCCACATTGTAAGGAAGTTCAGGTGACATGGCTAGGTACCATGCAGGTATCCAGGCTGAAAGACACAGCTGAGGCTGTAGCCAATCACCACATTAGTCACCAGTCCTGTGAGTGGGTGAGATTTTCATTGATAGCAGCCTTCAAGGAGCAGAGAAGTTTACCTCCACCAAGTCCCACCCGAATTGCAGATTTGTGAGTGAAATGAATGTGGTCATTGTTTTAAGCCACTTAGCTTTGGAGTGATTTGTTATACGGCAATATCATGTGGATTTGAAAAAATCTGCACATTGGTAGTGGTTGCGTTTTCTACTTGGAGTAGGAGAGGCAAGATTCCATGAAGTAGTAAGATGAGTTCTGTCTTAAAACATGAATGCACGTTCCAATAAGTAGTAGCCAGACACAGAGGAAGGGGCAAGGCCCAGAATTTCACACACAGGGAGTGTGAGAACAGAAAGCAAGATGTGAACTAGCGTGTCCGTTCTGTGACGTGTGTTTGACCCGGCTGGCCCACTGAGGACAGGCCTGGAGTGGAAGAGTGAGAAAAATAAAGCAAGATTCAGATACGGAAAGCCTTTAAAACATTTTTACTATTATGGAAAAATACACAAAACTATAACGTTACCATTTTAACCCTTTTATAGTGTCCAGTTCAGTGGCATTTAACACTATCACAATGTTGTGTAGCCATCACCACTCTCTAGCTCTAAAACATAATTTATCGCCCCAAACCCCTCATAGACAGTAAGCAGTCACCCCGCATTTCTTTCCTTTCCCCCCTCATTGTCTCTGGAAACCACAAATGTGTTGTCTGTCTCTATGAATTCTCCTATTCTAGACATTTCATTTAATCACACAATATGTGGCCTTTTATGTATGTCTTCTTTCACTTGGTTCATTTACAGTGTAGCATATGTCAGTACTTCATTTGTTTGCATGGCTGAATAATATTCCATTGTATGGTTATGTCACATTTTATCTACTTATCAATCGATGGTCGTTTGTATTGTTACCACATTTTGGCTATTGTGAATAGTGATGCTTTGAGCATTCTTATACAGGTTTTTGTTTGAACCCCTGTTCTCAATTCTTTTGAGTGTTTATGTTGGAGTGGAATTGCTGGGTCCTACGATATTCTATGTTTAACTTACCAAATAAATGCCAAGCTCTTTTCCACAGTAGCTGCAGTATTTTACATTCCCACCAGCAATGCATGAGGGTTCCAGTTTCTTCACATCCTCATCAGCACTTATTTCCTGATTATGATTATTATTATTATTATAGCCATCCTACTGGATGTAAAGTGGTATCCCATTGTAGTTTTGATTTGCATTTCCTCAATGAGGAATGATGTTGAATATTTTTCGACTGGAATGTTGGTCATTTTTGTATCTTCTTTGGAGAAATTCCTGATGGAAAACCTTTGGTGTCACGCTTTGTGGTTGGGACTTTATCTTGTACACAGTGGAGATCTATTCACCATGGGGACATCGTGATCAGATTTAAATTTCAGAGAAATCAAGGTGACTCCACGATGGAGGACAATTTGTGGGGAATAAGACTGGAAAAGAAGGGACGATCCATTTGTAACAATCCAAGCAACGGTTCCAGGAAGAGTGAAGAACTAACTAGTTAAGCTGTTTACAGTTTTAGTGTAATTCCTAATTCCTTCTTGATTCCAGTATTTCTTAGCTAAGTTGGTGATTTATTAAATGGGGTAGTTTTTAGGAAATTATCAAGAGGAATTCTCGGAGTCTGAATGAGAAGGGAAGCTCCGCCTTTAGGATTCTCCTAAACCATCAGAGCTGACCCTCAGTTTTTCTGTTTCCAGTCAAATCATATGTGAATTACACAGTTTAGAATGAATAAAAATGTCATTTTTAAAATCAAATGTTGTGTAGTTGTACTTGGAGAAACATCTTCGTTCTCTGCACAAACTATATGACACAATGACAGAGATGATTTCTCACATTGCTTGTTTACATTACTCACTATTTTTTTTTTTTAAGAATTTCACTTATTTATTTATTTATTTATTTTTGGCTGTGTTGGGTCTTCGTTTCTGTGCGAGGGCTTTCTCTAGTTGCGGCAAGCGGGGGCCACTGTTCATCGCGGTGCGCGGGCCTCTCACTGTCGCGGCCTCTCTTGCTGCGGAGCACAGGCTCCAGACGCGCAGGCTCAGTAGTTGTGGCTCACGGGCCTAGTTGCTCCGCGGCATGTGGGATCTTCCCAGACCAGGGCGCGAACCCGTGTCCCCTGCATTGGCAGGCAGATTCTCAACCACTGCGCCACCAGGGAAGCCCCATTACTCACTATTAACTCTGTATACATAAACCAGGAGAAATCAACGTGCCATCTTCAGGAAAAACAGAATTTTGTCCTCACCGTGTGCTGAAGAGGACGAGTGGCAGTTCATCCCTATATATTACTCTTTCAAATATCCTCCTTTTTGAAACTCCTGTACTAATTTAAAACATATCTATGTTCATCATTTTACAAAGTAGTATTATTTATTTATTTTAATTATTAATAATACATTTTTATAGACGAATTTTTAAACATTAAAACCATCAAAAAGCCTACCAGGCAGACATAGCCACTACTCACATTTTCATGTATTTGCCTCAAAATAAATAGAGAGCCAGAGATGCATGGAAATATAGATCTCTAGATTTTTAAAATACAGAGATGTAGATACTAACCTATGTGATTTTTGTGTCTTCCTCTTTATTCTCCTTTTTCTTTTTTCTTACACATTTGCGTGTTTGGTTGTGTGATCACAGCACCAGAGGACTCTGAATAACCCCCATATAATTTTTTCCTAGAGTCTCTTTCCAAATGCCCAAGTCAATTTAGAGGGCATGGGACACACAACGTGATTGTTCAGTCTTGATTTAGCCAAGGAATAATTTCCTCAAAGGACACCTAAGAAGAGACCCCATATGTAAAGCAGGTAAAGATGAAAAGTGTACGTGCCATGAAATAGGTCCCAGATACCACAGGCTCCTGTGAAATCACCCCGCTGAGCCCATGTGTATTCCCAGCCCCTGGATGGATGGGTATAGTGGGTAAGCCCCTGGAGGCCAGAGAATGGCCTTGAATACGAGCAACTCCCTCTCAGTGGTATGCGGAACCCTGTGCCCCTAAAAAGTCTCTGGCTACCAGCTGATGATTCCAAACCTCCAGGCCTTTCTCCTTTTCTGGGTCACAGGCCTTTCTCTGTGACCGGGTCACAGTCACCAAGCCGCACAGGAAGTGGGCAAAGCATACATCTTCCCCTTTCTCCCGGTTCATGCTTTGCTTGCTTCTCTCTTCCTGGGACTTTGCCGTGGAGACAGAGGATGGGCAAGCCCGACAAAGAAGGGGACCAGGTTCTGCACAATCCAGAATCAGTGCTTTTGTCATCTAGGTAACAGCAAGACATGAGTGCCATCGACCTCAGTCAGTTTTGACAAATTATTTTCTCTTTCCAGTCAGATACATTATTATGCCCATCCTGTGAGATTTTTTTTTTTGTAAGTAAACTGTATTGATGTGTGTCTCAGTATCATTTCAGCAAAACCACATACATAGATTGAAAACATAAGTTTAAATCCCAGCTCTGCTATAAACTAATCATAGAGCTTTTGACCTATAGCTTAAACTGTGTAAACCTCAGTTTTCTCATTATTAAATAAAAAACAATAACACCCAACACTCAGGGCTGTTACCTGAGGACCCATATGCAAAGCCTCCAGACCAGTATCTGGCAGAGAACAGATACTTTGGGCTCCGCCCTACACTTCTTTCCCTGATCTGAATCAGTTTCCTTTCTGAAAATTGGAAAGTAACTGTCCTTCTGTCATGCAAATATTATTTCAACTCACTCTCTCACCAACCCTCTCGAGAAGGCAAAATGATCCTCTAACATGAATGAAATGAAATCGCCCTGGCAAACAAGCTGTGTAAGATGTGAATCACTACGCAGTGCAAACTGTAAAGATCTTTAGCTGAGTAATCAGAGCACAGAGCATGTCGCCATTCGTGAGCTCTGGACCCCATTTCCCCTCCACCGTCACTTCTTACTGGAATCCATTAGGACAAGACATAAAGAAACCTCAAGCCGGCAGCAAAAATATTTCACTCTGGTAGTTACCAGTTACTCTATTTTTTTTCTAGATACAAATGATTTCTGCATTGATGAGGCCATCTTTGTGAGGATAGAATCAGCTGATGTAGTATTTTTGAGAAACTGTGGATTTTGCAGGTGGGCTGCAGGAAAAGTCCTGCGTGCTTTCTAGGTATCCCTCCGTGTGACCTCAGAGGCAGGGGCTCCTGGGGCAGCGGGGTGCACGTTCCACCCTCACGAGAACAAGCCGAGCAGATTGTGGGTGTGGGGAGCCCAAGGCAGGCTGCTGGCTGGCGTGTCTCAGAGGCAGAGTTCTGCCCTTGAATTGACCTGCCTTCTTTCCAGCCTCCCTCATTCCTCATTCCGTCATCACGGAATGGTGGGCTCTTCAATTGCCCACCAGCAGCATCCAAGCATGTCCCTTAGCTTGGGGTAACTTTTCAAAGGACACAGGACGTGCTTTTTCCTCCAGGGTCCCCAGGCACATTCAGAGATGAAAAATGCCCATGAATATTTAATGAAGAGATGAATGTGGCAAAGCAAGGAATGCTAGAATCTGGGGGTGAGGTCCCAACCAGCTGATTTTAATTTTCAGTGAGATGTTTTTCTTTCTGGCTTCCCCCAATCTGAAGTCAGACGCAGATAAAAATACTTCATGCAGATCATCTGGCCAGCACTGCACAAAGGATGCTGACGTGGGCTGTACAGTAACATTTTACAAAGAGCCTGTG
Source organism: Eubalaena glacialis (assembly GCF_028564815.1). Classification (NCBI taxonomy): domain Eukaryota; kingdom Metazoa; phylum Chordata; class Mammalia; order Artiodactyla; family Balaenidae; genus Eubalaena; species Eubalaena glacialis. The sequence goes on along the minus strand of NC_083729.1, from coordinate 3,941,385 downwards.
AGGTATATATATTGCAGATGAGTAAACCAAGCTCCAAAGAGTTGAAGAAAATTGCCTGATGTTGCACAGCTAATGAATAAAAGAACTAGGATGGAAGCCCATGTTAGCTGCCTTGAAAACCAAGCTGTAAGCCTGGAAGTGTACAGACATGTAAGATATTGCATATTCTGTGCATAACCTATTTAAAAATGAAATTGCTTTTAGTTTGCCCCTTAATTAGTTCATAACCATTGACCTAATGTGCTGTCTCATTTCCTGCTCTGAATTAGCAATGAGAAGAAATTGAAGCAACCCATTATTACTATTCTATCATGGTCCTTGCAAATTTTCAATTATCCAAATCACTTTATTTCTTTAACTGCACAAGCCAATGTCAAAAGGACCTGGGTTATAGGTACATATGTGTGGTGCCACATGTAAAATTATTACCATCCTTTACTGTTTTAGAGAACAGCTCTCAAAATGAGATTGCTTCCCTGTGACTTTAAAGACATTATTTTGAATCTTCTCCGACTTAAAGTTCCTTCAAATGAAGTGAAGGTTTTGAATTCCACCCAGGTAGAAAGTGCAGTGGGTGGTGGTCCTTGCTGAATGAGGAGCCCAGGGCAGTCACAAAATGCCTCCTGACTGGTGGGTGAAGCCTGCCCTTGCTCCCATCCAGATTCAAGATGTTTGCTTGTTGTCTGTAGTATGAGGTTTGTTTTTACCGCTAGCCTTTTATGCTAGTAATTAAACATCTCCTCTAGAGAAATGAGAACATTCTACTGATTCCCATCATGTCCCTGTGAAGGGACAACGATGTTGGTCCTTGAAGTTCCGTTCATTTCACAGTTAGACAGGGACTCCGATAGCCTCAGCCAGGGGGGAAGCTCCTGGACCCCAGCCTCTCCCTGCAGCATCACCCCTGCCACCTCGGGGGACGGTGCGGCAGTGAGCTGCGTGTATCCACCGCCCCCGGGTCCTTCCTCCATGACAGCCCACGATTGTTCTTTTCTTTACCTGGGGGTGTAACTGAACAGAGCACGCCGAGTGCCTCTGTGAGCCCAGCTGTCAAGGTGGGAGGAGGAGACCACAGCCATGTCCACGTCACTCTCCCCTTCTGAAAATTCACAAGGTCCCATTCATTCAAGTCTTCCTTCTGTCCTGCAAGAGCTACTGTGTGTTTATGCTGTGCGGGGCCTGGTGATGCTTCAATCGTGGGGTCTCTGTGCTCAGAGGAGCACGGAGGAGAGGGAGACTAATACAGCTTAAACCTCGTCCCACCGGTGCCCTGGGTGCCAGGCCCACAGCAGAAGGCCTGGCAGCGCCAGCATTTAAGGAGTGGGTGGGCTCTGAGGATGAGTCAAGGACTCGAGAAGCATTCTGGAAGGGGTGGCGCAGAAGGGCATTTCAGAGAGAGTTCAGGGTCGGCGCCCTGGGGAATCAGAAAGGTGGGAAGTTCAGGTGGTTGAGAGGCAACCTTATCAACGTCAGGGAAGAGAAGAGAATGTAGGATATTAAAATGGTAAAGAGGCAAGTGGTACAATTCCAGCTCTGGGGTGTCTGAGGCAGGATGCTCCTTGTATTGAAAAGATGAAGAGTAACCCAGTTCTAAGGAAGAAGAAGCAATGAGTGTGCTTAACCCTTTCAAGGAGTTTGGATTGAATTGTGTCCCCCAGAAAGGTAGGTTGAAGTCCTAACTCCCCAGTACCTGTGAATGTGATCTGATTTGGAAACAGGGTCTTTGCAGATGGAATTAAGCTATGATAAAGCCACTAGGGTGAGCCTCAGCCAATAGGACTCATGTTCTTATTCAGTTGAGGGAAATCTGGGGAGCATGACCCTTCAATCTCCTCAATTTGGGGCTTCTCGCTTCCAAAACCGTGAGAAAATAAATTGTTGCTGTTTTAGGTTACCCAGTTTGTAATACACTGTTACGATAGCCCTAGGAAATGAATACAGCTGCTAAAATAAAAGGAAAGATAAAAAGATAACTCACATAGGAGGTATATTTTGAGCGAAATGATTATTTCAAAGCAGCTAAGCAAGGGAATGGAGGAACTTGAACATGGCTGGAGACGGAAAGGCAGGGCCTGTGACCCCAGGACAAAGAAGACAATGAATGAATGAATCGCAGGCTTGCATGGCATCAGGGGCAAGGATGGAAGGTTAAGGAGGGCGCTTGGGGTTGTTTTACTCACATATTCATTCAGTCACTGGTTTGATTGTCCACAGACAGGAGAAGCTAAGACAGGACAGACATGATGGTAAAACCTGGGGGGCCAGTAGGGGGGGAGCACGGGGCCCTCAGAGAAATCAGGACCTTTGGAGGCTGGGGCCAAGGCTGCTTTCACAGGGAGTCACTTGTGCAAGAAACAAGGGCAGTCTTTCTACTTTCTTTCTTTATCCTCCCCGACCCTCCATCCCCAGTCTGGACCTGTCACAGATTTCAACTTTAAACTAAAAGCAGTATTTCAAAGTGGAGTGGACCAAGGCAAGTTTCTAATTCAATTCTGAGTTATGCAGTCAGTGTGAGGGATCACTTGCCATCTGGCATATTTCTTTTTCATCCGTGTTAGAGAAGGTTCCAATCCGTTTGCTGAACACCCAGGAGGAGACGCCGCCACTCCTTCCCTTTCCCTCCTCCCCAGCCTGACCCCAGAGCTGCCCCCAAGCTCAATGGTGCTCCCTCAGCCCCACCCCAGGCCTTGGGCCACCCCCTGCCCCCCACCCGGGGCCTGACTCCACCAGCACCCACTGCCCCCCTCCTTCCCCGCCAGAACAGTCTGGAAAGCCCATGGCTGAGTAGTGGTAAGGTCCTGCACGGTTTTTCTCTCCTTTAATCATTTTAGTCACACTGCATGTGCTTTGACTCATATTACAAATAAATAATGACCCATCGGTCAGAGACATTTTTACATCCCTTCATTAGCTTTCGAAATATATCAAGCCAAGTCACGTTTTTAGAAGACGTCGTTTTGGTATACATTTCAGCTAAAAATCACTGCACGGTTTCAGTTTCAGTGGCTGGTTTTGCAAATTAATATGGTTCAGTTCAGTTTGGGGTTCACCGTTCAGGTCAGGTCACGACCCTTAAAGCATTCCTAGATAAGGTGGATGATATTAATTTCTTATCATAATAATGCTGAAGACAGACATGAAAATAACCCTTTGTCTGTGACCCCATGGTCCTTGCAAAAATATAAATGAAAGATGCCTGAGTGATTTTCTTAAATCAGCACAAGGCCAGAGCTTCTGTGGACGTGAGCTATGATGTAGGTGTGGGTTCCATTTCCAAAATAAGCAGGTTTGTGGTCCTTTAGAGATGACAGTCTTGCAGCTTCCTTTTAGAGAAAACTGGCATTTAATATTCAAGTGACTCACCTAGACTGACTCACTTTTTGGAAAAGGTAATTCAGGTGCCCGTGCGTATTCTGCCACATGGGAGTCCTGAAAACTTGAAGCTTTCATTGCAGTTTTGCTAAAACACACTTTGATCAACAATAGGATTTTTTTTTTCATTGTCTTTGTTCTTATAATAACGTTTCATTACCAGCGTATGGAATTCTTCCTAAAAACTCTGTACACGTGAGTCAGTCGCAGTGTCCACCCCCTTACGAACCTGCAGATCCCCGGGGTTCACGTTCAGGCTGTGTCACTGTTACTGAATGCGGGCCCCCATGCCCGACGCACACTGAGGATAAACAAACCAATTCGTAGAAGTTTGGAACAGAGACAGTTTTATTGCAGGGCCAAACGAGGAGACGGGTGGCTTGTGCCCCAAAATCCCTTAACTCCCCAAAGGGTTTCAGCAAAGCATTTTTAAAGGTCAGGTGAGGAAGGGGCATCCCAGGGCATGTGATCAGCTTGTGCACAATTCTATGATTGGTTGATGGTGATCAATCCTTAGGCGCCAGAAGGTGTAGGGGCTACAGGCTCATGATCATTAAGTAGTTAATGTCTTCCATTAGGTGGAGGTTTTTAGCATCTGAAAAACTCAGGAGACATGCATGACATATCATTATCTGGGTACTTCAGAGAGGAGCTACAGCAGAGGATATGGGGGAGGGGTCTGTCCCGGGAAGGCCCCATAGGGTCCTGCTCGGTTACATCATGTTTCAGGACGAGGGCTGAACAACCAACAATATTAAAACAAGAGAACATTCTGTACCTGAACATCTCAAAGACTTGATACCAAGTCCCCAGTGAGAGATGACGTACGTATACAAGGGAATGCTGCTCATCCACACGAAAGATGAAATCTTGCCATTTGCTACAACATGATGGACCTTGAGGGTGTTATGCTAAGTGAACTAAATCAGATAGAGGAAGACGAATACCATATAATTTCACTTATATATGGGATATAAAAAATAAAATAAAATAAAATAAACAAGACCAAACACGTAGATACAGAGGACAGAGTAGGGGTCACCAGAGGGGAAGGGGCCAAGGGGGAGGGCGAAATGGGTGAAAGGGGTCACCTGTATGGTGATGGATAGGAACGCAACTTTTGGTGGTGAGCACCATAGGGTATCCAGAGGTAGAACATATAGATGATGTGGTATGCATGAAGCTTATACAATGTTATGAGGTTACCTCAAAAAATAAGTTAAAAAAGAGTCCTTAAACGTTCCGCTCTTTTACTGAAACATTCTGGCGCCTCCTCCAAAACTTTTCTTCCCATGTGGCTGAACCTCGGGCGCCCCTCTGTCCCTGCCCTCCCCCTCCGGATGCACATCTTTTGAGTCTCTGGCTCCAGACCTTTCCCTTTCCCACTTGCCTCCATCTCTCTGTTTGTCTACTTCTCATCACAAAATCTCAAAAAACAAAGCAGAAAAAAAAAACCTCCTGGTGTCAGGAGTTGGTGTATGAGTCTGTCATGAGATGGTAGTTCTCCTGACACTGAAAAAGTAAGAGCGCCATCTCCCCCTGCCACATACACACACGCACGCACACACACGCGCACACACGCGCACACACGCGCGCACACACACGCACACACACGCACATATATGTTCAGACAGGCAGTGCCCACACTAACCACAGGATGGTCCATGCGAGAATTTCCGCCCCGAGTCTCGCCACAGATTTCTCCACGGGGACCCCAGGCCCGGGTCACAGAGCCCTCCTGTCACTCTGGCTTCCGAACACAGCTGTTTATAATCCACGCAGCCCCCGCCCAGGGCAGCCTGGAAAACCCCTGCAATTTTATACAGGCCTCGTCCCCAATCCCTGGCCCTGACCCCGCCCAGCGAGGCGGGGACCATGACTCAGCCCAGCCCGGGGCTGGCGCTGGTCTCTGTGGGCACTCTCACCCGGACGCAGCTGAAGACCTCAGAGCGGGCGGACAGCTGGGAGGACTCTTGATTCTAAGCTCTGGGTTCTGAGCCACAGGGGAGGGAGGGAGGATGCTCCTTGGGAGCTCTCCAGGCTAAATCGATCCTTTCCCTTTCAGCTTAGAGATAAAAACCTTAAGTGTCATTCCAGCCCTCGGCACCCAGGAATGTCCCCGCACAGCTGACAGGCTTTGGCTTCCATCAGAACGTGTGGGACTGCTGGCTGTCAGACCCGCCCCTGCGGTGCAGTGAATGCCAAGAAAGTCCTGGAGATGAATGAATGAAATAGCCATCGTCCCAGCCTCTCAGCCTCACCCTGAGAGTCACTCAGCGCCCTAGCATAGCAGATCCGGTTGTGTGGGTGACAGTAATCCCTTATATTTATGTGGCACTTTTTAGCATCCAAAGCACTTTCAAGTCCATCCGTGCACGTGATCACGGGGACAGTCCTGCGAAGCAGCGGAGGAACTATTCTTAGTGCCTCCCCACCCTGCTGCTATAATTCTCGCTGCATTCCTCCGTGGAAACACTTCACACTCTGCTCTGTAATTACTTGCTTACACTGTGTTACGGTGGAAAGAACAAGGGTCTTGGAATCAGACCTGTGTGTGACATTTGGCTCTGCCACTACTGACAGCCTGATCTGAGGTTGGGTGCTTCCTCTCTCTCAGTCTTAGTTTTCTCGTTTGTAAAAGTGGGGCTAAGGAGCCTATGATCTCACCTGCTTGCGGTAAGGATTCAATAGCAGAATGCCTGTGAAAGCACCAAGCCCAGGGTCTAGAAGGTCAGACATGATAAATACTGGGTTCTCGCCTCCCCAGGGAGAATGCCAGGGACTGGAAAACTGGCACCACACTTCATTTTTTTATCCCCTGAGCTTAGCACAGGATTTGGTACATGGGTGCATTGTTTAAAAGCAAGAAGGAACGTAAGTGCTGCGCGAATGAATGGATCTTATTTTATAAGCAAGTAAACAGAAGCCCAAAGTGGCTACATGTTCTCTCTAAGGGGAAACTGGATTTCTGATTCTTTTATGTGCTGTTCTTCCCACATCCCATCTCTCAAAGCTCCGTTGTTCAGTCTTCTCATTCGTTAATTATATTTCTTCTCCAAACACAGTCTTTGTTCTGACACCTCACTGTGTCTCCTGGCTTTTTCCCAAAGACTTCAACTTTTCAAGAAAATGAAAGAGGCTCTTCTGCACAAAATGGCCGGGAAACCCTTGTTGGTAGCATCTGCTGGGTCTAAGCTATAGTGTGCTAATTAGCCCAGCCCCTGATACGTAGAGCAGGCACCTAGCGATGGAGATTTTCTGAGAATTGTCTATTAAGGGAGTGTAAGATAGAGGTGATTCAAAGACTGTTTTGGCTTGGTGGTTTCTAGGTAAGTGGATACCAAATTGATGCTTTCAAGCTCAAATCTAATTATGTTAACCTTCGGCTTAAAACCTTTGGTGTCTTCCCCCATCATGTGGGATCAAGGGCCGAATCCTCCACCTGGTCTCTGAGTCCCTAAGTAGCTCCTGTACCAGGAAGCTTCCATCACTTCTCTCCCTGACTCTTGCTCATCTAGCCCACTGGCCTCCATCCAGTTTTTTTTTTTAATGTCACAATTTTCCCTTGGGCCTACCTGATTCATCTCTCCAGAAATCCATGCCCCCTTTTCCCTTGTTAAATTCTCTTGCTCCAGGTTTTGGTTCAAATATCACCTCCTCCAGGAACCCTTCCTTGACTGCCCAGTCTGACTCAAGCTGTTTGTTTATGTTCTTTTCCTTCCAACTTCTTATATTCACTCTTAGGTGTACACTTTTTACTGTGGTTATTTGAGTGACATTCGCATTCCTCCTGAAAACTGTCAACTTCATGGGAACAAAGACTATGCCCGTTTTTCTCACTTTTGTGTCCTCGGTGCTTATCATAGAGTTCCTGCCTCATAGCTCATACTCAGAATTTGCTGAACAGAAATTTGTTCACTAGAAGAATGCTGATCTGAATGACTCAGAGGGTTGTTCCATTCTAGGTCATCCATCCCGGCAGCAGGTTGGAAGTACAATCTGGTGAGTCGTGTTTGCTAGGCTTTTTGAAGCCAGGGATCTTTCAAGGAATAATAGTCTCAGAGCTGAAAGAAAATTTAGACATCATCCAACCCAAGACTACGTCTCTTCACAAACCTACTAGGGCATGTATTCCACTTGGTAAATGATTTTTCAGGCTTTGCTTGGGCTTGTTCTGTGCAAGAGATCTCCATTAATAGATGTTAGGATTGCATCACCTGAAAGAGTCCTTTAAGAACTGTGTAAGGACAAGTAAAGAGTAAATGCACCCAGAAGAAATGTATCCACAAAGCTACTTTAAATCTGATAAACAAGTAGAAATGTATGTAAGAAATTATAGAAACAAACCATCCTAATTGTGGTGTTTTGGTATCAAGTTTCCATTCCTCCCTTCTGGGGAATGAATCTATCCTTGAACCAGGGTCATCTACCCAAATGCCTCACTCTCCAAGTTTTCCTCAGAAACTTCTGTTGCCCTGAATCGATCCCAGATCTCCATGATCTACTGAGACATGACGAACTGGCCTGATCATTTCTTGCTTTGGGTATAGTTACTCTAACCACCCAAATCTCTCAACATCTCTCTCATTTGCTTAAAACTGAGTACCTAAAACATAAAATCTTTCTGCTTAAATTACAGAGGGTTCTACATGTGCATTTCTATTACTTTTGCAGAACTCCTGTGTTTCATTAATTTCCATATGTCTTGGATCTGGTGCTGGGACATGATTGAGTTTCACTGAACCATTCTATTTCTGGGCCTAATTTCTGAATTTAGACCCAGAAACAGGGAAAATCTGTGTCTCCTGGGCACAACATTGCAGGAGAAGTAACCTTCCTTCGAAGAGAGCTTCCTTAGCTGTTTGCCCATGTCCACAACCACCAAAGTCTTCACAAACAATTATTTTCAGGCTGAATGTAGCCTAGACGGTACTACTTTTCACATGCCCTTTTCTCTATATTTTTTCCTTATTCTTTGCTGCACAAGTCCCTTGACAGTGTCCCCGTGTTACAAATACAGGCTTACCCCCAGGCCGTGAGTGAATTCGCTGTCTGTTTAATAGCTACTCCATATGGGATAGATTAACACAAAAAGCTTTAGCCTTGTACAACACTCAGATGCTTTCATGTAATGGCCGTGAGGATGGGGGTGGGACGTGAACACATAAGTGGGTGCATGTACCAAGAACAGAAATCCATTGAGTTCCCCCAGACCAGACGTCTACATTCTCGAGGGCTCTCAGCAGCCAATAAATTTGACTTGAACTTTTTTATTTCATGCATTCTGCTGTTAAAGCAAACCCTTCTTTCTAAACTAAGTATAATTGCAAGATACTATTCCGAGTGCCAGAAATGTCAACTGTAAGTTGCAAACATGGACACATTTAAACAGAACCATATGTTAGATTGAAAGGAAAAATCAGAAACGAACCAATCATTCTACCTTTTGCTTAAAGAGATAAATTGCAGGGAAGCAACCATGTCAGAAAAGAATTATGGAACTGATGATCGTTATGCAATACTGTATTGATATATTTTCATCAAAAAATGTTATCAGTGTTCTGTGAGCATCATCAACCATATAAAAACCTAATGCTTTGAAAACAGAGGCATGATTCTAGTGAAGTTTATTCAACATCTAATTCGCTTATTTCATTCTGCGCCAAGGTCATTGGATGAGAGTTAGGAAAGTTTGGTTTTGTTCATGGTCTGTCAACTACCCTTGTGTCAGAGCTACCCTTGTGACCTTGGGTGCTGTTCTCCTATGTCACTCAGAATGATACTTACTATCTTGATCAGGTCACATGTCATCTGTCACTATATCACTTCCCACCACTCACTTTCCTCCTTGCTCAGGAATATATTATGAGCTAGGATGCTGATTAAATTCAGGTTCTGCATATGACCAAACTGAGGTGCAGGGATTTTAAGTGACTTTCCCGAAGAGGTACAGATAAGGAATTGCAGAGTAAAGATTGTAAGACTTAATTTTTTAAGACTCTGATTTTCTATTGGGTCATCGGACAATCTTTTCTTTATTTTAATAAGTTCATTCTGCTTTCACGAGCTCATATGTACCAAGAGAGGTCTGAATTATCTCTCTCTACTTCAACTTGTAGAATGTTTTTAGAGAGGGACATGAAGCATTTTTAGGTCGTCATAGATAAACTTTAGGAAAAAATAGTTACACATGCATATGTAACTAAAACATAAAACTAGTTTATTAAATCCAGGATTTAATGGATACTGTTGCTTAAGATGAGACTAAATGTATTTAATATTAAAAGTGAACTGATGTTAAGTAATATTTAGAAATAATTGTATGTGGGAAATGAAGACATAGCAAATATACATATATTTGAAGCTAATGCCCAAATACTTGAAAAATTGTAAAACGATGAAGTGGATGATGCCAAATAGTTCTTCCAGCTCTAATAATTCAAGAATCAGTGATTTTCCTTCACCAGAAAGAAAATGTATATATGTTTTTAAGTAACCCCAAATGTAGAATAACTGAATGATGGAAATGCAGGAAACCACTCATATGTAATCACCAAAATAATAATACAGTGGGGATTAACACTGAGCTTTAGGGAATTTCTAGCAACTTATTTTGTAAAATAGGCTCATCTTGTCACTGTGACCACTTCTCTCCATGTGAGTGTCTTCAAGCTGCACATCAGCTGTCACGCAACTGTCTTCAGACCACGTCAACCTTAGTCACTATGCGACTCAGGCCCAAAGTCCACTGACAGCGTATCTGGGATGAACTTGAGTCTGGGTGACGCCTGAGTTGGCGGCAGATGAGGCATCTTTTTCACTGAGGATTAATTGGTTCTGAGGCATGAAGTTATGATAAAGAGAAGTCAAAAGAAGGTTATTGACAAGTATACTACCTTTTCAGGAAAAAGTGGCTTTCTAATCTCTTTTAAAGTACTCACATAAATCATTTTAACTCCATTTAATGAAGTATGCAAACTAATCTTAGCGCATCTCATAAAAATTAGGTGCTTTAGAGCATTCAAATTCTCTATTAATAATCGGTTGGAAACGCTCTCTCTAGATAGGATGTGAACAAGCAGAAGGAGAGTGAGTTTGCAGAAAAATAGTGGTCCAGCCACTCAACATACGGTAGAAAGTTTCTTCCCCATCCCCAAGATTCATTTCCTTCACTAAAATTTCTCTATATCTGCCATCATCATCACCATCATCATCATCATCATCATCATTTCTGTCTATCAAGCAACTATCATCTATCTATCATTTATCTATCTACCCATCTACCTTCCTATCTACACATACATACAAGATCACTACATAATTTGTAGGACCCCAGCACAAAATGAAAATATTGAGCCTTTTTCCGAAAATTATTGAGAATTTCAAGATGCTGATCGCAGAGCATTAAACCGTGGGGCCTGGTGTGACAACACAGGCCGCAAGTGTGTGAAGCTGGCTCTGTATATGTACTTGGGCTTTATGATCCTCATTGTTCCTGTAAAATCCCATAAGCTCAAAAACCTTAACTTGATGTGTTTTGGGTAGTATTTTATCCCACACGTGTGAATAAAAGACTGAGTCAAACCATTTTGTGAAAGAGGCAGTCAGAGGAGCTCCTCACATAGAAAGTCTTTTTTTTTTTTTTGAGTCCAGATTATAATAGACAAAATATTTTTATAACCAAAGGTTCACATTACATTTTTATTTTGCCACAGAACCATGCAAATTGCTTATAATATATGACAGTAAATGCATTTCACTGAGTTATTTGCCAAAGTGCCTTCATATTGGCTGGTCTGAGCTTCTGCTGAGTTGGTTTGCCTCCAAACCATTGTAGGTAACTTGGGACCTTTAAGTTTCTCTGAAGCATAAGTGGAAACGTCTATGGAAAATGGTGAGGACTACAAACCCATGGACATACATCCTCCCTGGGCCCAGCCATGTTGACTTCAGTGTTCCAGATCTTTCCCTGTTCTGCCAGCCCATACCTACACCGCCTGCTCTGGAGTTCTGGCTTCTGCTTCTGGCTCCTTTTCAGAATGCCTTGCCCTTCTCAATGTGAAGTCAACTCAGCTCTGGTTCTGGGTCCTGGTTTCTGACTCAGCTCTGCCCTTCCTCTGCAGAAAGCACGTCTCTGAGTGGCCGTAAAGTGTGTTTGGTTCTCTTCAACTAATTATCTTATGTGTTTATAAAGTCCTGAGGTAGAGAATCGTCTTCAAGATGGTTAGAAAAGGGTGGAGGGTGGACGAAACGGGTGAAGGGGGTCAAAGGATACAAACCTCCAGTTATAAAATACATGAGTCCCAGGGACATAATGTACAGCATGGTGACTATAGTTATTAATACTGTACTGCATACGTGAAAGTTGCTGAGAGAATAAATCTTAAAATTTCTCATCACAAGAAAAAAAATTTGTAAATATGTTGGTGATGAATAGTAACTAGCCTCTTTGTGGTGATCATTTCTAAGTGTATACAAACCGCGAATCATTATGTTGACACGGGAAACTGATATCAAGTTATATGGCAATTATACCTCAATAAAAAAAAGAGAAAAGAAACAAATAAAAAGATAGTTAGGAAAGGAAGCTAAATGAGTAACCAAAGTGATAATTGCAGTTATTTCTTACCCTGGGCTCCAAGGAGGCCGACCCAGTGAGGTGAACACTTTCCAAAGTGCCTGCCTTCAATGTGGAGTAAGCCAGCCCTGCCCTGGATCATAGAGAATAGATCATAAAGGGACCTTAGGGATCACCTAGGAATCTAACCTCTTGACTTCACATGTGAAGAACTGAGGCTCAGGGAGATTATTTCTATCTTTATAACATATATGCAAGATTGAATTGCCCACAGGATATATTCATAAACATCTTAGCCTGGCCCATAGATGTGCCCATAAAGTCTCAGCCTGACCTTCAAAGCTTCTTCTAATTTCCTCTCAACCTCACTTTCTAACATTCCTGAGCCATATTGAACTAATTACAGTTCTTAATCACAAAAAGCACATTACCTTCTTTTTATATTTATTCATACTTTCCCTTTTCTAATGTTATTTCATCTCCTCTATTTCCTCCCAGGCCTGGTCAATTCATTTCCCATTTGCCATACACATTTCTGGGAATCCTTTTGCATTGTTATTTAGTCTGTCAGTATTATTTAAGGCTTTTGTTAATAAATTTTATCTAAACTTACTTTTCATACACTGACTGTGATTTCTATAATGTGCTACCTGTTAGGCTGGGTGTTGGGCATACAGAGAGGAACACGGCATTCTCTGTCTTCAAGGAATTCAACGTGTAGAAAATTGATCTAATTTAAAGGACCTTAAACACAGTGGCACGTGGGGTACAACTGTTGGTATGCACTACGGGGGCACAGAGAAGGGGTGTCTAACCAAGGCTTGGGGATACCCATGAAGGCCTCCTGGAGCAGGTCGGGCCTGAACAGAGGTTCCACAAGTCACTTGAAATTCTCTAGATTGGAAAGCTGGAGTTAAAGTATCAGAAAAGAGAAAGAAGAACCCCTAATAAATCATTACTTTTGCAAGAGTTTATTCTAATACTTGCACAATTCTTTGTGATTTAACGGTAAGGAGAGCTCTATTTCTTCTCGCACATGGTTGCACTTCTTGCTTTCTACAACAAGAAAGAGAGCTTTAGACAAGCCTATGTTCCAGTTAACAACTGAGCGAAGTAACTTGAAAGAAAAAGGTGTTGCCAAATACAAGCAAGACATTCTGAGTGCTCTCCAAGTAAAGTTCACTGCATTCCATGCACATGGGCCAGCATGCCATGCTCTCAGAGAAAAGCAATACAGAATTAGAAAATATCAACATTATCACAATTCTTATAGACTCTCTATGCCCATTTCTTTTCTTTGACAAGCCTGTGAGGTGAAGGAAGAAAAAGTGATTTTTCACAAGTCACCGAAAACTGTGAGCCCAGAGTCAGAAGGAGCCTATTGTCCCAGCACACACCATGTTGCTTTATTTCTCTTCCTGGAAGGACACTTTGAAGGTGAAATTCAAGAGCATTATTACCTAATGGTAAAAAGCCCTACGAAGGCCAAGTAATGATCAATGTGCCAATAACTTACGGAAAAACAGAAGCAGCATGGGTAGGCATTACTGACCAGGGCAAGAAATGATTGATAAAAGTCTAATAGAGTCTTTCCTTCCAGTTAGGGTGGGGAAAGGATGATTGCGAAAATTGTGATAAAGCAGAAATATGGGGACAGTGGCAGTGAACTCGCTCACTTGGCCAAGAACCCGGAGGGAAAAATAATGAGTCTGCTGTATTGATTACATGCACATGGGGCCCACGAGCCAGGTTTTGCCCTGTGTACGAACAAGTGAGGGGTTCAGCACACATCTGTGGTCTAACGGAAGCACTCACCCCGTGTGGATGGCTAATTTTCTGGTATGTTTTAATCATGGCGGGGGTGGATTTTCTGAAACGGAGTAGAAATACCGTAAGAATTCAGCTGGTAGCATTTTTATAAGGCTTTGGAAGACAGTCTCAGAAATTGCTATTTCTTCTCTTCTAAAATCCCTTAAAGGTTATCTTTTCATCAATAGAATACTCATATTTCATTTTTCAAAGGTCTCCAATGCCCATAGAAGGATTGAAATAATATAAGCCTCGGAAAATACGCCTTAAAAACCATGGTGACATTTCTCGGCAAACAGAAAACTGACAGTTTCCTACATTTGGTTTCCCTCTGATGGTAATTAGTTAACAGTGTTTAACTTGGTTCAGACTTTGAGGACGTTGTCAAGATAATGTAGCTCTATTGCCTTTTAATTATTTTAAGCATTGAAACATTGCACTGATACGTTCTCATTCTGTGGGAGTCAAAGCTTGTAAGCACAGAGAGGGAAGCCGATCTGACACTAAGGGAGAGAGAGCAGTAAACTTGCTGGCTAACTGCACAAACCCTCATCGAGCCCCTCCCATGTGCCAGGCTCTGTGCTTAAAGATGGGGAGTTGGAAAGAGGAATTAGCCATGGTTAATGCCCTCCAGAGGCTTAGAGCCACATATAACTAACTAGAAACCATTTGATAAGTGATCCAATAGTGCCATAAACAAAGCATTTTGAAGATGCAGAGAAGGGAGCTATCCATTCTGCCCGGTAGGGTTGGCAAAGTGTCCCAGTTAATGTGCTTTCGATGGAAAACAGCCAAAAACACAGCTCATATTGGCTTAAAGAATAAGAGAATATTTATGGAGTAGCGAGGCTAATACTTGGTCAGCGGTAGGATGGGGTTGACTTCACAGACCCTGCTTTCCTTATTCTCTGTTGGGTCCATTCAGCAGGTGGGAGAGGACTTCATTTTCAGATCATGTGTTGGGGCATAATGGCTGTGTCAGCTCCAATACTACATTTCTCCCAGGTTCACGTACAGTAGGCATGACACCTACACATTTCTTGAAGATCCAACAGAAGCCTTTTGTATCTTATTGGCTCTGAACTAATTAGGGGGGATGTATTATTTTGATTGTGCCAATCAGAGTTCACCCACCACACTGCTTGGGAGTGAAGTCAGCTCCATCCAATCCTCCTAGGTTAAGAGCCTTGAAAAAAGGACCTCCCTCAAAAAAAAAAAACTATTGTTTTAGCAGAAGAAATTTGAATGGAGGTTGGGCGGCAAAAACAAGTGATATGTGAGCTGGATGTGGAAGCTGGAAGATAGGAAATGAAATTAGGCGTGGACAGCAATCTGCCAGGCAGGCAGCACTCGGAGAGGGATGCTGACACAAAAGTGTGAAGACAGGGGTTTTTCAGGAAGCAGCCAACATTTGGTAAATGAATGGTGAGTCATCAAAAATGGCCTAAATGCCAACTACATGATTAACAGCTGTATTACTGTCTATCTAAATTGCTTATTTCTAAGGGTTTATTTTTAGAGTATGCATGTTGTCTCTTTAGAGAAACGTACATCTAACTTGGTGATTTGGATCTGAGAGACACAACCCAGGAAACATGTGTCCTGGAGTGCTGGAAAGGAAGGTAGGAAAATAGGAAGTCCTCTGCCTGTTTCTATGTACAAATCCCAAAGCATCCTAAAAAGGTGTGCTACATTCATCTTCTTTCTCTCTGCCCATTCATCACAAGATAAGAGTACTGATGAATTAGAAAGGGTGAAATCAGTATGCGTTGATAATTATTGCATCCACAATGGAAAATTGTTTCTTGCCCACATAAACTCTATTCCACTTCCAGACTTTATGACACAGAAATCATTGGAAAAATAATGATTGTGCCACCATCTCTATGGTCAAGACCCACTGAATAAATTTCCTGGACTCAATTTATAATTTTAAGGTCTAGTCTAATTGGTCACAGCAATCACTGTTACATTCTCCTTATTTGGAGACAAACTGTGGTTTTGGGAATTTTGATAAAAACCGTGGTTAATGTAGTATTATGCAAAGAAAAATATATATGGAAACAGACTAAGTTTTAAGTCTGACTCTGCTATTTTCCAGAAGGGGACACATTATTTTTCCTTCCTGAGTCCTAGCGTCCACAGGGTTCAAACAGGGATGACTACTGAAGATCACGTGTATTTCCGGCAAGGCGAAGCATCCTCTTGTGTTGTTGAAAAAAATCAGACTAGGTAAGGCGCTTGGTCCTTCTCGCGTGCTATTTACTTTGCCCAGGACATTATTCTTTTCTCCCCAAATCTTCATGCTTTAACTTTGCCTGGATAATTCGTACCTATGAGAACTGACCTTGGAAATGCCACCTAACATTTCTCTGACCCTTCTAGGGGTTCCCTCCCTTCTTTGAACACCACAGCAGCTCACTGCCCTTCCTTTCTTATAGCCCTTCGACTGGTCTAATTCCTAGACCACTAATCTAGTTTCCTCTTGACTCCATGAGGCTGGGAAACATATCAATGCTTTGCACTATTGCATTATCTCCAGGGACCAGCACAGAGCCTCACCTGTCACAGGTGATCATGTGTTGAATGAATGAATGAATCAGTGAGTACTTTAATGGGACATCGAAGTCGTGTGCTTAATGACTGAGTTTCTAGGGTAACAGCCTGCTGAGAAGCAGATCTGTGGTCAGTTTGAAGTTACCTTGACCCACATGGGCAAAAAAGTCTTCATGATCCTTAAAGTATATGTGCGCACCATTATATCTCCATTTCTGTCAATCAACAACTTAGTTTATTGAATGGGAGTTTCAACACAGAGAAAAGATCACCAGACTTTGAAAATGCAGGCACAAATTCCAGCTCTGCCCTTCCTAAGCTATTTAATATCATTATTTCACCTGTCTGAGCCTGTTTACTAATTGACAGATGAAGAATAATAATCATTGTGCATATATGCAAACATAAGTAAAATTCAACTTATTTAATTTCTATATGTTAATTATTAATATATATTAAATTAAGAGTTAATAATATGTAACTTCATATATATATATACACATACATATGTATATGTGTGTGTATATCTATAAGTGTGTGTATATATATATATATATATATATATGTACCTGGTTAAGGTATTACACAAGTTAAATAAGAAAATAAAAAGCTTTGTAACATGGAAAGTGATACTTAAACAAAAGTAGCACTACAAGACCAAATCTGCCCCTGGAATGCATGCAGGATCTGAACCAGGAGAGTTCAGGTCAACCTTGTTAAGAGAAACTGTTCAGCCCTCTCTCTCTCTTCTCCCCTTTCATTCGTCAGTGATCAATGGACTTTGGTTGGCAGAATGAATGACCTGTGCATGGTATTCTCTCTTTGTGGGTAAAGTGAGACGCCGCGGGCAGTGGCCCCCTAGAGAATTCTGTACCCGCAGCAGAGACCCATCTCACCACAGCTCTTTTCCTTCATTTGTAAACTTGTACATAGCTTAAGGAAAATGCATTCAACATCTTCTGATTCATTACTCTTTGATCACTAAAACATTGTTTTGCTAAATTAATTTCATATCCAGAAGGCTCACAACTTCACTGTATAAGTCTTTTTAATGTTTTTGTTCTAGAAGCAGAGGGAACAGAGCCATATTGTGTACCCCACCCAGTCTTGCATACATGTAAACAGACTCTTACAAGTTTGAGATTGGTTTAACATTTAGAATTTAGCATTCATGCTGATTCTAAATACAGTCAAAAGCACCCTACTCTCTTTCGGTAAGTGAACTTTCAATTTACCGATAAGAAAACCACAGTATCGGACTGTGCTAAACCTGACTCAACATTGAATTTGTTGTATAATTAATATTAGTTGAATATGCATTGATTTTGTTCTTTTGGCTAATGGAGTAATTTTAAAAGAAAAGCTTGCTTCGGTAATTAAGCAGATTAAAATAGACAACATATATTTCTTGTTTAATCAGTCCAATAATTGAGTTCCACTAGTTTAAATTCACATCTATTCCCTATGTAATCAAAGTTAAATGCTATGTTTGTCCTAAAACTAAAAAATATATGGATAGCACATTTAACCCAGAGAATCACATTTCAAAAATCACCATGAGTAAAGATGTGTTATACTTACTTAAAGTTCATCAGAGAATAGGCTTTCCCTGAAAGTGTTGTATGTACTGAGGTTGTTTCTGAAGCCACACTAATGAGAACAACATCCCTGGGATGACACAGGCATATCACATTGCAGGCCTTATAGTACTGTGGGCCCCAACATGTAAATAAAGCGACCACAGCAACATCAACAATGGCCCAAACACAGGAGCATGTTAGCAACTGTACAACAGAGCTCACTGTGGTGCTGTAGATCAAAACGACAGCACAGCTGGGACAGAAACCTGATGTATGCAATTTTCATTCTTAAGGACCTAGAAGGGATTTAAAACTCATAGACTGAGGGAATAGGAGAGATTCCGTGAGCTTCCGGCAGCAAAATTCTTTCATGAATAGAGGAAGCTATGACCCACAATATCCAACATAATATTGGAGGAGAAGAACAAAGTTAGAAAACTGATATTATCTGACTTCAAGACTTACTATAAAGCTACAGTAATCAAGACAGCCTGATATTGGTGAAAGAATAGAAAAAATAGATCAATGGGATGGAAGAGAGAGTCTAAAAATAGAATCACATAAATATAGTCAACTGATCTTTGACAAAGGAACAAAGGCAATACAATGGAGCAAAGGTAGTCTTCTCAACAATGGTAATGTAACAACTAGACATTCAACTGCAAAAAATAATAAAAAAGAATATAGACACAGACCTTACACTCTTTAAAAAAATTAACTCAAAATAGACCACAGACCCAAATGTAAAACACAAAACTATAAAAATCCTAGAAGATAACATAGGAGAAAACCTAGATGATGTTGGGTAAGGCAATGGCTTTTTAGATACAACACCAAAGGCACCATCCATGAAATAAATAATTGATAAGCTGGACTTCATTAAAATTAAAAGCTTCTGTTCTGAAAAAGACAATACCAAGAGAATTAGAGGACAAGCCACCAACTGGGAGCAAACATTTGCAAAAGACACATCTAATAAAGGACTGTTATATAAAATACACAAAGTACTCTTGCAACTCAACAATCAGAAAGGGAACAACCCTTTAGGGAACAATTTAAAAAATGGGCCAAAGACTTCAACAGATACATCATTTAAAGACGATATAAAGATGGCAAATAAGCATAAGAAAAGGAGGCATATCATATCAGGAAAATGCAAATTAAAACAACAGTAAGATACCACTACACCCCATTAGAATGGCCATAATCCAGAACACTGACAGCACCAAGTGCTGGTGACAATGTGGAGCAACAGGAACTCTCTTTCATTGCTGGTGGGAATTGGGTGCAGCCACTTTGGAGATAGCTTGGTAATTTCCTACAAAACTAAATGCACTCATCACGTGACCCAGCAATGGTGCTCCCACAATCATGCTTCTTGGTATTTACCCAAAGGAAATGAAAATGTATGTCCACAAAGAAATCTTCACATGGGTGTTTATAGCAGCTTTCATCATAATTGCCAAAACTTGTCAAAATTTGAAAGCAACCAAGATATGGTAGATGAGTGGATAAATAAACAGTGGTACATACAGACAATAGAATATTAGTTAGCTATAAAAAGCAATGAGCTGTCAAGCCATAAAAAGACATGGAAGAAACTTAAATGCATATTACCATGTGAAAGAAGCCAATCTGAAAAGGCTATGTACTCTATGATTCCAACTATGTGGAAAAGGCAAAACTATGGAGAGAGTTAAAAGAGCATTGGTTGAGAGGATTAAGGGGAGGGCAAAGGAAGGATGAATTGTCAGAGCACAGAGGATTTTAGGGCCATGAAACTATTCTGCATGATGCAGTACTGCTGGATACCTGTCATTATACACTTGTCCAAACCCACAGAATGTACAAAACCAAGAGTGAACAATAATGTAAGGGGATATATGTATACATATAGCTGATTCACTTTGCTGTACAGCAGAAACTAACACAACATTGTAAAGCAACTATACTCCAATCAAAATTAATTAAAAAACAATAATGTAAACTATGGACTTTGAGTTATATGATGTCAATGTAAGTACGTCATTCATAACAAATGTCCCATTTGATGGGGTATGTGATAATGGGGGATGCTGTGCATGTGGGGGGACAGGGGGTAGAGGGGAATTTCTGTACCTTCCCTCAACTTTGCTGTGAACCTAAAGGTGTTCTAAAAAAATGAAGTCTACTAAAACAGCAAAATGTAGCCACCATGCTCTGAAGAGGTAATGAGGTCCCTGGATACATCCCTGCCTGAACCCCCAGGAATAGCCACGACCCACCTGCCTGCTCTGTGAGGGGAGCCTTCCTGGAAGCAGATCCCACCCCCGTGCCACCCGAGGAAACCAACACAACTGACTCTGCATGAAACAGGCCAGCCCAAATTAGTTGAAAACAAAAATGATTACTATTCTTTTGAGCCACTGAATTCGAGGGGTGATTTATTATACAGGAGCAGACAACAGAAGCAGGGAATCAAGAGATAAGGGCCCGAATTTCAAATCAGCCAACAATTTATCATGGGAGCTTGGAAAATTATTTAGTTTCTTTGGCTTTCAGCTGAATTTTGCACTAAGCCACAGACTCCTTTGGCCCTCAGATCACCGAAATAACTTCCAAATGTCTTCCATACAAATACAAGCCTGCCTTTCAGAGATGCTCCTACCTAAAATATTTTCCTCTTCTCCATGGATATATATATATGAAGTACAGGCTTAAATAAAGAAATACGGGAACAGATTTCTTATTCAGGAAATTCAGAGCTTTACATAGTAATAAACATTTTGCTTCCTGCTTAAAATGCTTCCTGGGGAAACTCATGGAAATCGTGCATGTGTGCATTCAACTCAATTGTTCTTAAACTCATTCTGCTGTGCACAAGTGACAGACTGGCATCTGGAGTCACCTTCCCGAGGGAGCCTCCACTTTTCCTGAAGTTGCATAAGTGCAAAGTCTGGCTGGGTACATCCACAATCTCCTGAAGCCTTTTCCCAAGGCTGGGTCTCACCTCAGAGTCACTGAGCTTGTCATAAAGCACACAGATCCGCTCCCATAGCAGGGAAGCTACGGTGGCAACTTACTGGGAGGGGATGATAAGACATTTAGGTGAGAGATTAGTCCCCTGAGGTATTTAGTGAAAGGAGGATGCCAAGGTCTACCTTTATGATGATACTCAAGGAGAGACATAAAACTAAGGGATTAGAAGTCCTTCAACTTTGCTCCCCTGGATCACCAACTTTATGAGTTTACTATGAAATCAAGTCATTCTCAGATTTTCTCAGAGGGACTGTTTGGCCATTGACCTTTAAAGATCTTGCTGTGAGGGGTCATTTGGAAATCTGCACAATCTGAGCTACAACCCTAAATGCTTGGGTGCCTTCCAGTAGACGACTACAATAGCAACAGTGTAAGACTTAACCTTGTAAAGACTGTGCTGTTGGAATTATCTTTAATGTTGGTGATCCAGAGATCTGATTCTGAAAAAGAATTATCCTGCTTCTTCTGCAGAAATAAAGCTGGTGGTTGCATTATTCCAGCAGCACTGTGTAATCAAGAGCCTTTCTCATCAAGGGACAAGGAAGGAACTGCAGCATCGGGTAATACTTGCCCTTTTAGCCTATCTGGAAGGACCAGCAGCCTCTCTGACCGTTTAGACACACCCTCTGCTGGACTGGTGTTAAAAGAAAATTACCTGGTATGCACAAGGCCATTTATGTGAATGGCAAACCTCCCCAAAGGGAAGACAGACTGAGCCCCTGTGCAGGGGCGTCTCCTCCATCTTGTGCAGACCACCGAGTGGCCCCCATGTGATGCTCCCCTTTTTGATTACCCTGCCCCCACACAAGATGAACTTGCTGAAATAGCACTAATCCCGTCACTCTCCTGTTCAAAATGTGTCCCTCTTTCCCTTTTTTGCCGCCAGAACACAGGTCTCCTCTCCTGCTGGCCTCCTGGCCCACCTACCATCACAATGATATTTCCCAGCAGCCCACTTTACCTGCACTTCCTTTGTCCTATCAGTGACTTATTGTTGCTTGCACTTATTTCTATGCATTCCCATCTCCTTTACCTGGCTTCTACTGTTCTCCCCACCTGGACTGCCTTTGTCTCTATCCACTTGTCCAGAACTTTTAAGATGAGATCAATTGCCACTTTCCCCATTATACCGTCTCTGACCCTCCTCACGTGAAAGGACTCTCTAGCGATTGTGAATTTACCAAAAGTCCTGTAACTTTTCTTATACAAGGCAAGACCACCTGGCCGTGTCAGTATTGAGAGCCACATCTTCCTCTAGACTCTAAGCTGCTTAAGAGCAAGGTTATACACAATGCAACTAATGTATTTTGTGTTGAAGAACAGAATAAATCTGTTTTATTTATAAAATAAAATTTATAAACTAAATAAATTTATTTATAAAATAAATAAATAAACCTTTTTTGTTCTCATCCAACCTGCAAGTACAAAATGGATGGCTTGATTCAATAGAGTAAAACTTCTATTAACAGCAAGCAGGTGAATTGAGATTTAAGTTTCATTGAATCTTCACAAAACCCTTTGAGGAAAACTAGCTAGGTGTGAGATCACTAGGTCCTATGGTATTATGGGTTAAATTGTGTCCCCTAAAAAGGGGTTGACGTTCTAACCTCCAATACCTGTGGATGTGACCTCTCTGGAAATCGGGTTTTTGTAGGTGATCAAATTAAGATGAGGTCTTTAGGGTGAGCCCTAACGTAATAAGACTGAGTTGTTAGAAAAAGGGGAAATTTGGACACAGACGCACACAGGGAAAACACAGGTAAAGATGAAGACAGACATGGCGGTGACGTATCTCTGAGCCAAGGAACAGAGAAGATCACCAGCAAAACACCAGAAGCTAGTAAAGAGGCCCGGAAGAGTTCATGCCTCACAGCCAACACCTTGATTTCAGACTTGTAGCTTCTGGAACAGTGAGCCAGTACATTTCTCTTGTTTAAGCCACCCAGTCTGCGTTACTTTCCTGTGGCAGCCCTAATACACTAATATGTGTAGTCTATATATTTTAACTTTATAGGAAACCACCAAACCCATAGCCAAAGTGGACACATCACATTGTATGCCAACCAGAAACATGAGTATCCAATTGCTTTCATCCTTGCAAACACTTGGTATTTTTAATTTTATCCCTTCAAACCAGTATGTCATGCTATCACATTGTGTTTTTAATTTTCATTTCCCTGATGACTATTGACTGTGACCATGCTTATTTACCACCTTCATATCTTTTTTGGTAGAGTATCTATTCACATATTTTCTTCATTTTATTTATGTGATTACCTCATTATTGAATCAAAAGTTATATTCTGGATACAAGTTTTTATCAAGTGTGTATTTTGCAAATGTTTACTCTCAATATGTGACTTGTCTTTTTACTTCTTCATCAATGTCTTTTGAACAGAAAAAAAACTTTCAAATTTGATGAATTTCAGTTGATCAATATTTTTCTTTTCTGGTTCATTCTTTTTGTATAATGTCAAAGAAATATTTGCCTAACCCAAGGTCTCAAAAATTTTCTGCATTCTTCTAAAATTTTACAGTTTTACCTTTTATATTTTTAGTTCTGTATTTCATGTTGACTTAAATTTTTGTATACAGTTCAAAGGAAGATTTGAAATTCATTGTTTTGCATATGGATGTTACCTGGGTCCAGTGTCATTTGTTGAGAAAAAATTTTTTGTTTTTTCACGTTAGGTTACTTTGGCACATGTGTTAAAAATCAATTAATTTGGGGCTTCCCTGGTGGTGCAGTGGTTGAGAATCTGCCTGCCAATGCAGGGGACACGGGTTCGAGCCCTGGTCTGGGAGGATCCCACATGCCGCGGAGCAACTGGGCCCGTGAGCCACAACTACTGAGCCTGCGCGTCTGGAGGCTGTGCTCCGCAACAAGCGAGGCCGCGATAGTGAGAGGCCTGCGCACCGCGATGAAGAGTGGCCCCCACTTGTCGCAACTAGAGAAAGCCCTCGCACAGAAACGAAGACCCAACACAGCCAAAAATAAATAAATAAATAAATAAATTTATTATTTTTTTTAAATCAATTAATCTTACGTGTGGACCTATTTTTAGACTCTGTTGTGTTTCATTGATCTACATGTCCATCCTGACACATTACACTTTCTTTATTATTGTAGCTATATAGAAAATCTTGACATCAAACGTTGAGTATAGAATTTTAGAATTCTAGGTTGACTTTTTCTTTTCTTTCAGTACTTTAAAGACGTCACTGTCTGGTTTCTGGTTTCCATTGTTTCTGATAAGGAATTGGCTGTCATCTTATTTCTCTGTATGCAATATATCTTTGTAATCTGAACTTTTTTAAATTTTTCTATTTGTCACTGTTTTAAACAATTTGACTATAGGGCATTTTTTTTTCATTTTTCTTGTGTTTGGGGTTTCTTGAACTTCGTGACTCTGTGAGTTCTCATGAAATTTGAAAAAATTTCAGCCATTATTTATTTTTTCTAGTGATTTTCTCTGCTTGCCCCTCCTCCCATTTCCTTCGGAACTCCAATTACATGTATATTATGCCACTTTATGTTTTTCCAAAGCTCACTCAGTACTGTTCTCTTTTTCCAGTCATTCCTTTCTCCACGTTTCATTTTGGTTAGAGCCTATTGTTAGGTCTTCAAGTTACTAATAATTTCCTCTACCTTATCTAATCTGATGTTAATCCTATTCACTTTTTTTTTTTGAATCTCTGGAGATACAGTTTTCATGGATAGGAGTTCAGTTTGGACCATGTTTATATCTTCCATGTCTCTTCTTAAAATACACAATCTTTCCTCTACCTTTTTCAGGTACCACACACCTCAGTGCCGGGGTCCCAGACCTACTGTGGTCTTGATTTACTGGCACAGACACTCAAGTCGTGTGCACCACTGTGTGGACGCACATCTGCTTCTTGAATTGTCCTGTGTCATCAACCCAAAGGGAGCCACTTGATCAATCCTTGGGCTGAAAACCTGGTTTAGTTTGGAGTTCTGATCAGGGCATTAGGAAGCATTTGTGAATGAACTAGATTGGTGACATGTGACAAAATATTTTCCACAAAAACGCCTTCTTTCACGGAAACCGCTAGTCTCTGAAAATAATAAGCTCATACATTTTTACAGAAGATTGCGATTTTCTTCACCCTTCCCTGTGTATTTCGAGTGCTATCCTTAAGAGCACTGCATTTCATGAATATTATACCAAAGCTCAGGTAGAATCAGTAACTCCACCAAGGTCATGTGTCTGATAAATGAAAAAGTCAAAATTGGCACTCTGGTTCTCAAACACCCAGTTACTGTGGCTTCCATTGACAGCCAACAGCATCAGAATCACCCTCAAGCTTTTCAAAAGTTCCTGGGCAGATTCCACCCAAGAACCACTCTGTCAAAATCCCTAGAATCGAGACTTGGCCGTTTCCATTTCTCAAAAGGTCTAATGTATAACAGAGTGGGTTTTTAAATGTAAAGCTCATGATCTTTCTATGACAGCATTTCTAATTCAATTCAGACACCGCACTCAGTATTAACTGACATCTTTACAAACCCAGATTTAGAAGAATGGCTTTTTTCTTTCCTACTCTCTGTTCTGCTGGTTTGTTTTCTATAGATTGATGTGGGTAATTTATACTAAGCCTCTAAGGCAGTGGATACTCTTTCTTTATGTATAGAACACAGTCAAAACTCAATAAGTACTCAGAACATACCCACCGTTAACATAAAGTGCTAATACCATATGCAATAGCATGCTGGAGAATTCTGAATTTTATATTATCTCAAAGAATTTTTAAAAAGATGCAGGCTTACCTGTCTCTGAGGCAAAGGTCTTTTACTGCTAACTTGTGCGTAAGAAAAAATGCTGCCTGATTTCCTAGCCTTGAGGCAAGGAGGTTGTTCAAAGCAAAGGTCACCAATTCTTCGGGTACATAAGACAGTTAAAGTTGGGAACAATATAAATGCATGCAACTTTATTGCTTTTGAAGAACATACAAAACAAAACATTGACAATAAAACCCTCAAAGCGGCTGAAAGTCCACATATACTCAAGAGGATCTGGAGGGAGCTTTTGCTTAAATACATAGATTGGAGTGACCTGCAAATAAGTGCATCTCACAGTGCTAAAAATAGCTCAGTCTATTAACTTGCTTAAAAAGTGACCCCGAAATCATTTTTACTCTTTTGTCTTAAAAGAAGAATTTCAAACTCATTTCTCTAAGAAATACTACAACTTCGGAGTTAAGGAAGTCTGGTTGATTGTGGTTGTTTTCTACAGCAAAATCTCTATAAACATTTGGGAAGGTCAGAGGCAGTAGCCGTGCCGCTCACCGTCAAGCCTAGTGATGTGAAGTGTGCACCTTCCAGGGAGTTTTTATTTTAGAGGCTAGTGTTTGCCTTTGTAGATGGGCTTTGCAAATGTTTTGAAGTGTGTAATGTCCACAGTAAACATTGCCCTAATTTACTGACACTCTTTTTGCAGATTGTCCAACACTACCACTCACCTGTAAAAAGCTAACTTTAACGCTCAGGCCATATGACCAATAGTAGTCATGAGTATGGTTTGGTGATAATTTACTTGGTAATGTCTTCACAGACCAGCTGCATATCCTGTGACAATCATTTGTTTTGCTGGCAAGAATTTTTAAGCAGAAACTTTTATTTTCAGAACTTCAGGGAGGTAAATATTTGATTTTAAAGAGTTAAGATTGGCCAAGAATTTTTCAAATGTCTCCTCGGGTCAGCTAGTGTTTATTTTGACCACTCAAAAAAAAAAATTATCAACCAGAAAACTCTTGAGCCATTGTTGTGTTTCCAATTTATTTATTTATTTACCTTTTGTTCCCAACTTCTCTTTTTTTTTTTCATGTAAAGACATTTTATGTTAAATATAGCAGTGTGTACATGTCAACCCCAAACTCCTAATCTATCCCTTCCCCTCCACCCTTCCCCCCGGTAACCATATGTTCGTTCTCTAAGTCTGTGAGTCTGTTTCTGCTTTGTAAATAAGTTCATTTGTATTGATATCATTTTTTTTTTTAGATTCCGCATATAAGCGATATCAAATGATATTTGTTTTTCTCTGTCTGACTTACTTCACTTAGTATGATAATCTCTAGGTCCATCCATGTGGCTGCAAATGGCATTATTTCATTCTTGTTTATAACTGAGGAATGTTCCATTGTATATATGTACCACATCTTCTTTAGCCATTCCTCTGTTGATGGGCATTTAGGTGGCTTCCATGTCCTGACTATTGTAAACAGTGCTGCAATGAATATTGGAGTGCATGTATCCAATTTAAAATTAGTTACAGAAAACTGTTTTGTAATTGAGTTCTAACAGTTTTTTACACTATATATACACATATATATATAGTGAGAGAGAGAGAGACTTATAGAGCAAGAACAAAAAGCCTACATTTCCAGGACAAAGCCTAGCACTTTCTACAGCTGTTGCTCTCTTCATGCTGCTCCCCTTGCCACGCCTCTCCTGTCTGCACACCTGGAATCCTTCCACCTTTCAGAAAAGGACTCCGCAAAGACGCCCACCTCCTCCAGGGCACCGTGTTGTTCCCTCCCCTGGAAGCCCCACTTCCCTCTACACGTTTCATGCATCCTGAAGTCCCCTGCAGCCTAGAGACATCACTTTTCAGGTTAAACGTTGGTTTTATGCAACTGTGCGCACATTTGCCTTGTGTTCTCTCCTGGGTGTCCAGTGTACCTGGGGCAGGGAGCTTGCCTTTGCTGCTTTATGTTTCCTCTCATGAGATCCCCCAAAATGACCCTTACCAAATAGCATTTCAATGCACATGAACCAATTATAAAGTCATATCTATGTTGGTGCATTCAAAGGTGACATGGTTAAAGAGTATATTCCATATTGACAAGTACATTTAGGAAGGGGTCTGCTTCTATATATTTCTCTTCAAAACTCTGAGGAAAAATGTTCTAGCTTTTGCTCTTTGCATCACTATTGTTCCACTGCTACCTTTTCCATTTTCCATCAAAAGCAGAAGAACCCTTGTTGACAAGAGTCAGAAGATGAGTGAAGAAAACATCTGAGTGGACCAGGCTGTAATTCTTGCACATTGGCAGGGAGGTGGAAAGGACTGAACACATACTAATCACACATGTAGAGCCCACCACATGTGTAAATGTCATAACTTTGTGGGCAGGCTGGGCACAGAAGTGCACTTCTGGACACTTGCTTCATTAAGCAGAATCATCTCTCCTAAGCACAGTCAATGTCTTCCCCACACCCTGATTGCATTTTTCAGCCAAACATTGCAGGGAAGAATGAAAAGTACCGAAAGGGAAAGGAGGGGGGAAAAATTAGGAGTTTGGGATTAACAGATACACACTACTATATATAAAATAGATATCCAGCAAGGACCTACTGTATAGCACAGGGAGCTATACTCAATATTTTGTAACAACCTAAATGGGAAAAAATTTGAAAAAGAATGGATATATGTAACTTTTATTTCTTTTTCTTCTCTGACTCCTGGGCATATACTCAGAGAAAACTATAGTTCAAAAAGATACATGCACCCCAATGTTCATTGCAGCACTATTTACAATAGTCAGGACATGGAAGCCACCTAAATGTCCATCAACAGATAAATGGATGAAGAAGATATGGTACATATATACAATGGAATATTACTCAGCCATAAAAAGGAACGAAACAGTGCCATTTGCAGAGATGTGGGTAGACCTAGAGACTGTCATACAGAGTGAATAAGTCAGAAAGAGAAAAACAAATATCATATAATATTGCTTATATGTGGAATCTAGAAACATGGTGCAGATGAACTTATTTGCAAAGCACAAATAGAGACACAGATGTAGAGAACAAACTTATGGATAGAGAGGGGGGAAGGGGTCAGGGATGAATTGGGAGATTGGGATTGACATATATATACTATTGATACTATGTATAAAATAGATAACTAATGAGAACATACTGTATAGCACAGGGAACTCTTCTCAGTGCTCTGTGATGACCTATATGGGAAGGAAATCAAAAAAAGAGGGGGTGTATGTATCCATATAGCTGCTTTACTTTGCTGCAGAGCAGAAACTAACACAACACTGTAAAGCAACTATACTCCAATAATTTTTTTTAAAAATAAATAAAACTAAGTAGGAAAACAGAAAAGCCAGAGCCATAGATTTTGATAGTGGGAGGAGAAGAAGAAAATCAGAGGGAGAATGGATAATGGATAGATTATTTCCACTTGTGTTTAAAAAAAAAACAAAAACAACAACTAGTAGGCACTTTTCCTGAGTTTGAATGTCTGTAGCTCTCTCCTTAGTTTGGGCTTATAGATGGCAGGTTTTTTAATGCCTTTCTGTTTGTTTATTTTGTCTCACTTTTAAAGCAACTCTGAGGTAGTGGCATTGCCTTTTTCTTTTTAAATGACTGAAGAGGCTGCAGTAACTTGTGCAAACAGCTGCTGTGTGCTGAGCTAGGACTTAAGACAGCCCTCCCCCGCCCCACCAACCTCTTTCCACTTTCAGACGTGTATGTGCACGGGAAGGACCTGAGAGTCTTGTTAAACCACAGACTCCGATTCAGTAGATATGAGTCCGGTACAATACCTGAGAATCTACGGGTCCACCAAGCTCTCAGGCAGCGCTGCTCACCTCAGACCATGCTTTATGTAGCAAGGTACTATGTGCGTTACTAAAGCAAACTTTTCTGAAATTTAAGTATCTATCTCTTCATTCTTATTTTTCTGGTGGTCATTTCTGACCCTCTAGAATATTCTCTAGAATTTCAGGGAGACATTATTGCACCCATTTTATTGTTTAGGCAACTGAGACCCCTCCAGTGAAAGTGAATTTTCTAAGTTCCCACAACCAGTAGAAGGTGATAGCATAGAAAGTCAAATACAATTCTTGAATTCCCTAGGTTCAAACTATTTGCTTCAAATTACCACAGGTGTAATTTGAAGAATTACAAAGAGAATTAATTGAGATCATGCAAATAAAGAATATAAAAGTCTTAGAACTTTTCCTACCGTGTAGGAAGCAGTTAATAAATGTCAGCATTTATTATTGAGATTGTGATAAACTAGAAACAATGGGCTAAAGTTAGCAAACTTGACACTGTTCAAGTTGTAGAGGATGATGCAGCATAAGCTGTGTAAAGAACTCAATATTTCATTGACAAAAAAATCTACACAAGTCAATGGTGCAACGCCGCTGCGCAGACACAAAAGCAACCTTGGGTTCCATTAAAAGAAGCACATCACTCTGGACACTGGTTAGGAGGCCAATCACAAAGTTGTTACATGTTAACAAAGTTGACACACGAATCTTGTTTTCTATGGCCCCAAGGGGTTCATCTTAGCATATTTATCTTTCAAATAATATAAGAAAGCCTTATTGTAACTATTCCAGTTAGTTGAATTATGATACTAATAAACACCCATTGGAATAAATTCAGTCAATAAAGAAGAGTCTAAACACACAGTAACAACCAGCGTTAATTTGTTTGGCCAACATTGTTGATACTTTCCTATTTAAGGGAGAATTTTAATAGTTTAGATTATCCAACAATGACTGTTTTTGAAGCGGTGTGCTGTTTCCTGTCACTGAGAATTGTCCAAGAGCCCTCACATTGCAAGGAGATAATGGCATTGATTTGGGTGTTGGAAATTAATGCACAGAAGTGTCCTTTTAGGTCTAAGATTCCTAATACACACTGTTTATTAGAGCTACCAGCAAAAGGCAATTCTACAGAGCCTAAAGCTAAGGAAATCTACCAAACCATTGTCCACAGGTGTTTGAAAAGGAATGGGAGATGTTTGGGAAAGTCTCTTGAAGTGTCTGGGGGCTGGGCAGAGATTTTGAGGGTGGGAAATACTAAAATATGTAGAAAGGGTTTTATAATGATTCCCAACAACTCAAGCCTTAAATTTGAAAATCTGTTTGTAGGTAATGTCTCAGTTGTCATGATTAGTTTTGAATGAAAACAGAAATTAAAACTACTTGGAATTGTGTTTTGAAGTAGGATCACTTCTGTCAGGCGGTTATCACAAATAGCTATCGGGTGAGGCATGAATTAATGATGTTTTGTTCTTGTATATTTTGCTATACTCTTTCAAATCCTTCTTGTGTAACAGAGAAGAGAGGGAAACATTATCTAGCTTTCAATCTCCCAAAACATTGTGGATAAAATTTACTCTTACCCTTAGTAATGAACAGCCAAACACTTCATTGTAGAGCCCTTTGCATTTATTTTTGTCAGTTTCGAATGAATATTTGTCATGTGCCTAAAAGAACATGTTTAAATCTTTGTTAAAATTTGCTTCTTTTCAATTAAAAAAAGAACAAAGAACTGGAAATAAGTGTGATTACCACTACATTTCATGTTCATTAGTACCAAACAGCCTTAATAAGAACATGCACTAAGAATGTGTCATTCCTAATATTTGTGAAGTCAATGTCTTGAATTGTATCTAAAGACTTTTTAAGTAATACAAAGCTATTTAGTATTCATGGCATGTTTTTTTTTTTCTTTTGACGAGGACAAAAGTAACTATATTTAAGCCCGCACAGTAGAAGACCTTTTACATGCTCCATATGCAGTTCTCTCAAATTTATAGCTCTACCCCACCAAACGCTAAATTTAATACTCTGCTATGTGGTAAAATACAGACCCTTGGATCTGATTCATTTCAGTTGCTTTTGAAAATCGATCATTCAAAAATAAATTATGGGTAAAACGACTTTCACCTTGCATTATAGAATTATGAAAAAAGACAAGGGTTTTTGTTTGTTTGTTGGAGTTCCAAATTTTTAGCACTGGATGAAACATTTTGGGATTTGCTATACAGGACTTTCAGGAAGATGCTTGCTTTTTGACAATTCTGAAAGAGTGTACTTTACGCATTTCACACATGTGACTTCCTCTGGCTAATTCACAATCCTCTGTTGATGATTGTCTTTATGACTTGTATCCTAAGTGCATAGCTTAGTATAATGCTGACATACTTTTAAACAACCCTGAGCATGTAGTAAGGCTTGAAATTCACAGTGATAAAGTCAGGTCTTGCAATGTCATTGACTTGAAGCATGCAACTCAGAGGTCAGTGGTGTTAAGTTACAAAATGTGGCCCTTAATGGGTTGACCAAGACCATCTCTCTCATCCTTCCCTGTGCCCTCCAGCTGCGCTCACCCATTCTCTGACCTGCTCCTTCTCACTCTTGCCTCTTTATCTTGCACTTTTTCATTCCCCTCTTCACGTCTCCTCTTTCACATCTCAGTTCCAGAGTTGTCTGAAAGAATCCCCAAAACCAGCTTCCGTAATACCACACCATTTTCTCTGCTGGTGTCCTCCCTTTCTTCCTACAGGGTCTGTGCATCCTGTGACCTCATTATACGGGACACATTGAAATCGCCGAATACTAGGCTTTCTCCCGACTGGTCTGAGAGCAGCTGGAGGACAGGTGCAAGTCCAATTATTACCCCCAGGGACTGCTAGCTACATAGTTTGGGGTTTTGCTTTAAAATACAAAGAATTAGAAACCTTCTGGCCATGTTTTCTCATTTGCAAAATTATCAGTTTGGCCAGTATTCTACTAGGATGTCATAAGAATGAAATAGGTGACTTTGTTTGAGATCTCATTTTAAAATGCCTTTAATCATGGTCTTGGTGTCTTCACAAGCTCTTTGATGTGAATTGAAGACATTTCTTTTAATATCTTGTTGTTCATAATTCACAATTCTTTAAAAACTGAAATAAATATAAGATGTTTTTAAACATTATTTAGTAAGTCTTGACTATAGATTGGGCATTTTTTCTCCAACAAAAATATATATGTGTTCTATATATACGTATATATCCATTCATTCATCTATTGAATCTCTAATAGGTGCTAAGAAATGAGTGACTTGCCTATGGGCCTACAAATCCCTGTAGAAGAGGAAATTAGAGAACCCACCCAAGCCCTTCCTCCCCAAACTCTTGTCTTGCTCCATACCCAGTCTCTATAATTGTTCAAGCATGATACAGCATGTCACCTCATAGTCTCTCTTCCCAGGGACTATTCAACTGGATGCCGGGTTGCTATTCAACTGGTTCAATAACGTTTGGTGAAAACAAACTCTCCTTTCCCTTTACAAAGTGGCAGAGTACAATTTTTGACTATTCACATAGTGTATTTTTGGAATTGCTCTTTGTAAATGAGACAAATGTCATGAAATAAGTTGCTGTGTGTGTGTGTGTGTGTGTGTGTGTGTGTGTGTGTGTGTATAAAATAAGAAAGAACTTCTATACGGAAAACTGTACCTTTGGCTGATACCATCATGATAAATTTTGCTACAAATGTTAGAAAATATTTTTTCTTTCAAGTTATTCCTTGTTCTTATAAAGAAAAGGACCCCCATTGATGCATAAGGGCTTCAGGCAAAAAATGAACCAATTGTGAAGATATTTGAAGATCCATAAACTATAAGACAAATGAAGTCAATCATGGATGCCAGATGCTGACCACTAACTGGCTGGCAGGTGTGGTTTAGGGCAGGAGTATTTCGACAAGCTAGGCAATCAAGATTTCAATGTGAATGTGACACTACATGTAAGCAGCGGAGTAACTCCAAATGTGTTCTGAGATAATATGGCCTCTGGAATTTGTTTTTGCTTGGTTTTGGTAGAACATTTCCTTTAAAAAAAAGACTCAACTTTATTGAGATATAATTTGCATAATTTGCATAGTGCACACATTTTTGAGTGTATAGTTTGATGAGTTTTGACAAATACATACATGTACATTCACAATCACTCCAAAACAAGATATAAAACATTTCCATCACTCGGGAAGATCCCTCTTGCTCCTTTGCAGTCAGCCCTCCCTTTCCTTATAAAACCAGGGATCAGATTTCTATCACTATCATGATAACAATAGGTTGATTTTGTCTGTTTTAGCATTTCATGTTAATGGTATCATTAGTACTCATTTCTGGCTTCTTTCACTCTATAATTTTTAGAGATATATCTGTGTTGTAGCATATATCAATTGTTTTTGTTTTTCCTTCTTATATTGTTCAGTTGCATGATTAACCACAGATTGTCTATTAACCTGTTGCTGAATTGGTTTATTTCAGTTTTTAAATTATTATGAATAAGGTTGGCATGAGCATATATGTACTAGTCTTTTGTGAACATATATTTTCAATTACCTTGGGTAAATACTTCGTAGTGGAATTATTGGGTTATATGGTAAGTATGGTAGACAGAATTCTTAAGAAGGCCCCCAAGATTCCCTGCCTCCTGGTGAACATGCCCTTTTAATCCATTCCTCTGAGTGGGGTCAGGACCTGTGAATGATGTATGTCATTCCCATGATTAAGTTGCAAAGATGCAGAGATGTGCAGCAGTAATTAAAACTTCTAATCCATTGGCTTTAAGTTAATTAACAGGGAGATTTCTGGGTGGGCCTAACCTAATCTGGTGAGCCTTTTAAAAGAGTCTCCAGAGTGAGAGATGGACTTGCTGGCCTCAAAGAACAAACCACCCTGCTGCAAGGAAATGAATTCCTTGAGACAACCACGTGAGCTTGGAAGTGGACCCTGAGCCTCAGATGAGACCTCAGCCCCAGGCAACACCTTGATTAAAGTCTTATGAGCAATGGACCCAAGCTAAGCATTGCCTGGACTCCTAATCCATGGAAATTGTGAGATAATAAGTTTTCAACTGCTAAATGTGTGGTAATTTGTTACATAGAAGTAAAAAAACAAAAAACAAATATAAACCAAAAGATAAACTAATATGATAAATGTATGCATAATTTTATAAATACTGCCCAACGTTTCTCAAATATGGTTGACCGTTTTACATTCCCAAGTTCAGTGTATCAGAGCTCAAGTTTCTCCTTATGCTCAACAGCACTTGATATATATATGTCTTTTTATTTTATCCATTCAAGGGAGTGTGTACAAGCATGGCATTGTGGTTTTAATTTGCATTTCCCTTATAACTAATAATTAGAATAGTCTTCCATAGGCTCCTTGGACATTGGTGTATCTTCTTTTCTGAAGTGTCTGTTTAAGTCTTACGCCCGTTTATGTTAAACCTTTTTCCCCTTAATATTGAGTTGTACAAATTATTTATGTCATCTAGATAAGAACTCTTTTCCAGCTATAGAGATTGAGAATATTTTCTCCCAGTCAATGGCTTTTCTTTTTCTTTTCTTAACTGTGAACTTTTAAAGAGTAGAAGTTTTTATCTTTGAGGAACATAAGTTTATATATTTTAATGATTTGTGCTTTGTTTGTCCTGTCTAAGAATTCTTTGCTTACCTCAAAATCGCAGAATTTTTCTTCTATGATTTCTACTAGAATTCTTAGAGTTTTAGTTTCCCCATTTCAAGTCCATGGTCTTTAGATCAGTTAATGTAAGTTTGCCAACATTTCCAACTCTCAAGATATTTTGGATATTCTTCACACTTTGAATTTCCATGTAAATTTTTAAAGCAGCCCAATGATAACTTCAACAAAGCATGCATGGAATTTTACTAGGACC
The DNA here is from genome assembly GCF_028564815.1 of Eubalaena glacialis. Classification (NCBI taxonomy): domain Eukaryota; kingdom Metazoa; phylum Chordata; class Mammalia; order Artiodactyla; family Balaenidae; genus Eubalaena; species Eubalaena glacialis. The sequence continues at coordinate 3,905,956 of NC_083729.1, read as the reverse complement.
ATACTGAATCTATAGAAAATTTGGAGAAAATAGATATCTTAATAGCATTTAATATTTCATTTTATGAACATGAACTATGTCTACATATTTAGGCCTTTTCTGTCTTCTCTCAACAATGTTTTGTGGTCATTTTTGCACAGGCCTTAAATATCTTTCATAAAATGTATTCCTAATTATTACTGAGGCTATTGTAAATGGTGTTTTATGATTAATTTTCCACTTGTTTGAGTTTAGGCTATTAACCATTATCTTACAACCTCAATAAATTCATTATTTGCCCTAGCAAATTCCTTAGAATATCCTCCATAGATAATAATGCCATCTGTGAAATAATTATGCCTTTATATCTTTTTCTTGCTTTATTCCAATAGCTGTGACCTACAGCATAATATTGAATGGAAATGGTGAGAATTAGTACCCAAACCTTGTTCCCAAACTCAGGAGGAACTTATCTAGTCTTTTACCAATGAATGTGATATTACCTGTGTTTTTGTAGATGTCCTTTTTTCAGTTGGATGAAGTTCTCTTCTCTTCATACTTTGCTGATAATTTTTTTCATGAATAGATAGACTCTAGACTTTTAATGCTGAATATAGATACATTTATGGAAGACTTTCACAATTAAATGAGGCCAGAAGTAATAATCCTAATTGGGAGATTGGGACTGACATATATACACTAATAAGTATAAAATAGATAACTAATAAGAACCTGCTGTATAAAAAAAATAAATAACATAAAATTCAAAAAAAAAAAAAAAGGAAGTAATAATCCTCTGTCCATCCAGTCCCCTCAGCCAAGCTTGTGGTTTGTAAGGAAAATATCAGTGCTTACAAGGGCAGATGAGACGTTTTGCAGCCTCAGGTCATTCAGGAGGCAGTGTACCAGTTAACAGTACATATATTTTTTCACACGATGATTACATAAATTAAATATCTCCATGGAACATTATACATAGAGTGCTGGTTCTACATTATAAATTATAAAGACTGCAGCTGAAGGAGATGCTTGCCAGACAGGACTACACCATGAGCTCATTGCTTGGAAGAATTCATAAAAACATGCTCAGATGAAGTACTTCACCTATAAGAGAATTCATTGGTGTCAACTGATTCTTATTATAGAAAACTGAGTCTACGTTCATTAATTTGGTTCATTTCTGAAAATGATTGTCTTAGACTCTTCCGGGCTCAGAGAATACATGAGTTGACACCATTCCAGAGCAATCATGACTTGACAGATGCAGTGCCATCAGAGGCCCTGTGCTTGAGGAGGACACACCTGGGACAGAAATGTCTATCTCAGCCCTGAGCCTGCAAACACTTCTCCTGGGCATGGACCACTGTTTTCTCACTGTAATAAAATTAGAACTGCATGGATTTTATCTTCAATCCTGAGAAATCCCAAGAAGCAGAACTAGAGACAACTGGTCCAGCAAATCATCCATCACTGGTTGCCTGGATACCTGGAAGACAGACAACCAAAGAGCACTATGGAATCCCCACTCCCAGTGGCTAGGGGTCTGGGGCAGAGATGCAGAGGCACCATCTACAACAGGAATGTTGGTGAAACATTCTGTAACTTTGTTCATTCCAACCCGGGTCTGCACTTAAATATGGCAGGCACTTCAGGTGAATAAACGTACACAGACTCAGACCATGGACTCTTTGCAGTATTCTCTCTGTTACCTTAAGCATGTTACCTAATTCCTCTGTGCATCACATCGAGATTATAATATATTGTGAGGATGAAATGTTAAATATTGGACATACAATATGTACTCACAGATTGCAAATATAAATAAAATATTAATTATAAATAAAATGTTAGCTGTTAGAATGATTTACATTATCACCCTTAATTATTTAATCCTAACAATCCAGTGATCACCATATTGTTAGCCGGTTTATTTTTCTAATGAGGAAATTAGGCAGCTTATTTGGAATCACAAGGGTTATGACATGATAAAGCCAAATTTTCTGCTCTCAGCTTCTTTCTACCACAGCCCACTGGGGAGATAAGAAACAGTGGAGTTAGGAAAGGGAGCTGAGGATGACAGGTGGAGAGCCGGCACTGGACTTCACACGGTGCCAGCACTGGCTTCACACCAAGGGTCAGTTACACTCAGGGCCCTTTGGAAAGCACCGACTAGCATTCTAGCCTTGAGCCCTAAAGTGGACCTTTCCTACTGGATCCGGCCTGACAGAGAAGGTCTTGAGATAAAACTAGAAACTCTCTAGTTTTCCAGTTACATGCCTTTAATAAATCATCCAGCATATTGGAGTGAGATACTCCATAACTTCCCACTTGTGAGACCGGTACAAGGTTCTCTCCCATCAGGCCCTGGATGACTTCAGTACACCCCTAAGCCATAGAAACATAATTGTGAGAGAATTCTCGCCTCTGAGATGTGGGTGAGCTAGTAAGCCTTCATGGGAATAGCCACACGCAGAGGTTGATCCAAAATGCAGCACAAAATGTGGCTGAAGAAAAATCTATACTGGGACTCTGGCTCGGACAGCTGTTCATGGGCTGTGCACGAGAATGTGTCCTCTGTGGGGCAGAGGGTGGTGCTGTGGCTCACTTTTTAGCAGATCTAAGAAAGAGCAACCCTCAAGAATGACAAGTAAAACTCTTCAGTGTGTGGGCTGGGCAGACTGGAATGTCTTAAACACCCTGCTCCCCTCAACGTGTATCTTCCAGATGACATGGAAATGACTTGAGAGATGATAAAATGTTTCAACCCGAACAACCTCTCGAGGGCCTGTGGTCCAACCTCCTCCTGGTAAAGATGAGGGCTTGACCTCTGAGTGTGAGGTTAATGGGCCTGAGGTTAGATGCCACAGAAGCAAAGATGATTTTACAAACCAGAAACCCAAATCCAGTGAGGCCATGTTGCTTAGTTTTGTTTACAATGCTGCAGAAACTCTGAAACCAACTGTTATTAAAATTTGTGAATAGGTGGATGGAGAAACAAATAGATTGTCCAACTGTTTGGTAGATAAGGTGAAAGAAGGTCCATGTGAGTAAGAAGTGGGCTTCAGTGAGGAAGAAAGATTCTCCATCCTGAATTAAGAATTGTCCAGGCTCTCGGCTTCCCTTTTCTCAACCTGGGCAAACCACTACCCGTCTCCAGGCTCAATCTTCCATCTTTAAAATACAATGAAGCAAAGGGAGTCACAGCTACACGAGCCCTAACATTCCCTCTATGTTTAAAAATTCTCACCTCTCCAATGAGATAAAAGAGAACATAGAAGAAATAAGAACATAGAAGAAATAAAGAACAGAAAAAGGGGCTTCCCTGGTGGCGCAGTGGTTGAGAATCTGCCTGCCAATGCAGGGGACACGGGTTCAAGCCCTGGTCTGGGAAGATCCCACATGCTGCGGGGCAACTGGGCTCGTGAGCCACAACTGCTGAGCCTGCGCGTCTGGAGCCTGTGCTCCACAAGAGAGGCCGCGACGGTGAGAGGCCCGCGCACCACGATGAAGAGTGGCCCCCACTCGCTGCAACTAGAGAAAGCCCTCACACAGAAACGAAGACTCAACACAGCCAAAAATAAATAAATAAAATAAAATAAATTTATTAAAATAAATAAATAAATAAAATAAAATTCCCAAAAAAAAAAAAGAACAGAAAAAGAGAGAGCATGCAAAGTAGAGAGAAACAGAGAGATTCCTGTCATCAGCAGCCACCCAGTTTCATCTGAAAGCCAAGAGACCCTCCAGTGATGTCCCCAGAGGCAGCCATGCCCAGGAATTTTCCAGGGGTCATGAGCAATTAAAAGATGCATAGTTTTCCATTTCCAGCAGACAGCTTCTAGGGCAATCCCCGGAAGGACCGGGGTGACACCTATGCAAGAATGCAGCTGCACCCTTCCTAGAAGGAGGTGTCAGGGCCTGTGGGACAGCTGTGTCCTGGGCCCATCCTTTCTGAGTCCCTCTTCATAGTCTCATGGCCTCGGGACCTATCAGGCATTCCTGGGTGTGGGCACAAATGCCTCTGACAGTGACCAGGCAAGAGGTCTTGGAAATGAGTGTCCCTCTGTATTTATAGCTGCTCCAAGGTTATTTTTTTGTCTCCTTGGGTTGGACAAAAAGCTTCCATTCCAAGGCAATTCAGGTGCCTAAAAATATTCTCAGCTGAGTTTCCAGGAGAGGCAAGAGTAGAAAGCTCCCAGGTCAGCTCTACCTGCCGTCACTGCAGGTACAGATGCCTTCCTCCCTTCCCACCACTTGGGCAGGTGAAGAGACAGGAGGTCTCTCTGACCCCTGGAAGAGCTGGGCCTGACCAAACTCCACACAGACCCACCACACAGTGAGGGCGAGAGTCATCTCTGTGGCATCGGACCTTCTGGAGAAACTGCTCTCATGGTCTGTGTCCCATCTCCATCTATCACATGCTGGTCAACCAGGGCCACCCACCTATTTGTACAGACAAAGAGCTGGGCAGTTTCGCCTTCCTCAGAAGTTGACCAAGTCAACGCCCTCAAGTCAACATCTCTGTTGTTCAGAGATGGTTCCATCATGTCCAACCTGTCACTAGTAACTGAAAAGAATTCAATGACAACCCAACCTGGTGTTTCAGGAGGAGGCGAGACAGCCTCACAGGGGTCTAGTCCTCACACGATCTCTACAGAGAACATCTCACCACACCAAACCTCCCTGTTGCAAAGATCGGGGCCATTGTCCTGATTGCCAAACCTGACTACCAGCTTCTAGAACCTGGAAAAGCACAGCTATTTGGTGTTTAGTTTCCTCATTTATAAGTTGAAAGGAATTCTAACTAGATGATTCCAAAGGAGCCTTTTAGGGCAGAAAGCCTATGATTTGATAAAATCAACATATATAATGTGCATTTGTTATAAAAGATGGAGGGGCAAAGTTAGTTTTCTTAAATGAGAGAACGTAACAGTGCTGACTTTGTTCTGGCTTCTGAACCGACTGCGCTTGGAGCTGATGGTGACTTTAGTTTTAAAGCTTTCAGCAGATGCAACCAATTTGTCTTTGAATCCAGGGTCACTGAGAATGTTGACAATTCTGCTGTGTTTCTATGTGAGGGACCAAGAAAAACTTGGAAAAGTGTCCATGGTGGGGAAGTTGTAGCTAAAGAAACGTTCTTGGCATTGTCTGTTCTGAGCAGACCGCAAAGGAAATAATCGCCCGGCTTTAGGCACCGAGGGAGGGGGTGCTGGTATTATTACAGGCTTGGCCAAGTAGGATTTGCCCGACTGTTTTCATGGCCACTGTTCTGGAGGCATCACACAGCGGTCACAGCAAGAGGTGAGGAAAAGGAAACTTCCTGAAGCCCGATGCCCAGGAGCAAGAGGAGAAGCTGAGCGTTTGGGGAAACTGGTTTTATGACAAACCTTAATAAAAAATGACTCCGTTTATCTGGAAAGACTTGTACCTAGCGAAATTGGCATTCTGGTTCCATCAGCTCAGCCGGCTATCTCACTCTGGGGTGCTAGTTCCACTCTCTGGACCTTCAGGTCTTTGTGGGTCAGAGGAGGTCTGGGTCCACCTCGGCAGTGCCTCCTGCTCTCCTCCAGCTGGTCCAGGGGCGGCAGGCTTCCCACAAGCACAGCCGGCGGCTCCATCCTTGCTGCCTCCTGGATGGGAGACCTCGGGGATGTTGGACCAGGCAGAGGGGTCAAGCAGCAGCCAGAGGAGCACACGCCCATTGCATCGCAGCTAGTTCCACAACTGGTGCCTCCTACACAGGCCCCTGGGCAGGGCACGGAGGGAGGTGTCTGCAGCTGCCACCCTGCTGGAGCCCAGCCTGGGACAGCATCCTCCCAGCACCGAGGCAAATGGTCTCACTGCATCTTCAGAGGGAGTCTCTTTTCCTGATCCTGAGCTTTGGAGAGGAGAAGATACAAAGCATGCTACAGTGTAGGAGTCATGATGCCCTGGGCACACCCAGGCTGGGAACCTGGGCATGGTTGGCTACCACACCAATCACCATCCTTAGTCCACAGATTTGTGTGCAATGCTGGGCTGCCAATTGGACCACTTTAGAAAATCTGAGGGATGAAGGAGAAATCAGTGTAGAAAAACGCATGGAGGACCATGACGCCAGAGTCTTTCTTACTCAGTTCCTACCATGCCGATTTATGAATCAGCCAAAGCAGTTTGATGGATCAGATTCCCAAGCCCGGGAAGCAGGAGTCTCCCCGATGGTGGTCTTTCCTTCCTCTCCCTTCTCTCCGCCATTGGCCCCCCTGTCTTCTGCCTCAGAGCAGAGCTTTCTTCCTATTCTGAGTACCCAGGAGCCTTCATGCCTCAATGGCTTTGTGTTCCTGGCCCAGGGCAAGCTCCACAGGGAGGGGAGGCCGGATTGCCTTCCATGTCTTTCTTGCCTCTTCCAGGTCCTGCTGGTTCCTGGCGCTCCTCAAAGTCCGGTGACTTGTAGCTGCATCACTCTGGTTCCATGGCCATCTTTTCTCTGTGTCTTCACATCGTCTTCCTTCTTGAGGGTGTCTGTCTCTGTGGCTAAATTTCCCCTTTTTCTAAGGACAGCAGAGATACTGCATTAGAACCCACCCTAGTGACTACATTTTAACTTGATTACCTCTGTCAAGATCCTGTTTCCAATTAAGTCACATTCTGAGGTTCTGGGGGTTGGGACTACAGCGTCTTTCTGATGGGATGTAATTCAATCTGGAACACAATTGCTCAAGTACTTTATATAAATGATTCCCTGTAAATCGTATTTCAATTCTGTGAGTTCTATGTCACTGTCCCCTTTATGCACAAGAGGAAACCAACCCTCAGGAAGGTCAACAAGTCTTGGAGCTGAAGCTCTTAGAGAATAGCGAAGGAGGGCATGGAGCCCAGGTCACACTGACCTGAGTGCATATATGCTACCCATTACCCCACACTTTCTGGCATATTCCTATCATTCAAGATGCAATTCACATGCCACCATCCCCTCCATAAACCGTGCTCTGAATTCTGTAATTAATAACTGACTTTGTGTTGGCAAACCTTTTCCCCACTATTCTATCTGCCAATTATTTGCGTACATTTCTCACCTTCAAAAATGACCTACCTTAGATCAGAACCCAATCCTTGTTTGTCTGTACATGTGCCAGAGTCCATGATGTTATCATCAGTATGCACTTGTGTAACTTGCTCATTATAGAGAAGAAACTGCCTTTTGTACATTAAGCAAAGTTCAGCGAAGTATGTATTTTCCAAGGTGAAATAGAATGTTATTTCTGTAATCAGCTTGATTTCTTCCTACTGCTGCTATGGAAACACAACACTTTTGGTGAGAGAAAATGTAGTATGTATTAAGATAAAAAGTAGAATGTCATCAACAATGTAAATTCTCTTCCCTGGACTCCTTATCAATAATGGATTCCAGTCTCCACCCCGAAATAGAAACAAAATCCATGTTTAAATTTGGCGACTCCAGAACATCACTATTCAAAGTCAGCCAGTATGACTTTCTACAAGGAAGAAATGTAATTGCACCAAGAAGGAAATATTCATTCAACAAACATGTACGTGTCACATACTATGTATAGATATTATGTAGGTTGGGATGAATGATGGGTGAGTCATGATTTCAACTGTCAAGATGCTGTGATCCAAAAGGGATGATACACATGGCAATAGTGTGATAGGTGCAAACAGTGTGTTAAGTGCTACCCAAAGGGGTAAAAGGCGCAAAATGGTGATGGTTCACTGCTGAGGAGGAGCTGGGAGGAACATGAGGCCAGCTCCACAGAAGAGGAGAAGCCTGACTGAATCTTAATGAGCAGGAATTGGACACTTGGATGAGTAGGAAACATCCCACTGAAATGCTGTCATTAGACATCACAGGAATCCATAAACATTTTAAATCATTGCACTTTCTGGTCCTGTACTGGAATCACTTGGCTGAGCAGGAGATAGGAAGTGTCCACCCCAGAAATCCCACAGGTCATCTCAGGACACAAGCAGTTGCTAAAGTTTATGACTTTATTAAGTCTTTGTTTTCTCTATAGTCAGACTCATGGAATACATACTCTTGGAAGAAAAGTCCTAGAATTTGGTGCTCCATATCCAACTGGATGAAGTTGAAGGACATCATAATAGTTCATATCTCCTGGCATTAAGTAATCTTGATTCTATGACCCTAAAAGCTAAAGATGGGATGATATCCAAACTTTGGCAAACAGCCCTTGCTCACTGCAATGTTAGTATTGGGTTCAACGGCCCATAAAACAAGGCCTCTTTGTTTTGAGATCTGGAAAATGTGGCATCCAGTTTCAAGGCTGTGTATAGGAAGATGGTTAAGACCAACAAGTGTTGTTTAAGATCAGTTTATTGCCACATCCCATTGCTTTATTGCCACCATGCCTTCACGGCCCAAGAGGATGAAGTCACAGAGTCAAGAACAAGAGGAAAAAAAAAAAAAAAAAAGAACAAAAGGGAATGGATATGGTAGGACCATGGAAATGGGCTTGAAGTTCTTAGTGAAACCAGAAAAAAGATGAACAGTCAAACTTGAAGAGACAGACATGATCTTACTGTGGCCCTCATGGTTTTCTTTCCCATGGTGTAAGCTCCTGACACCTTCTTCCACCTGAGGGAATCTGCCATGTCCCTTTTCGTAGAGGTCTCCTCCACTTGGATGAGACCTCCTTCTGCTGGAAAGCTAAGCAAGAGAGGAGGGAAGCGTCTGTTGGAAAAAAGGCCGAGAACTAAAGATTTAGAAAAGCTTACTTCCAGCTTAGATACAGAGAGTTTCATTTTTTGACTGTTGGGTTTGGGGCTTGTCATTTATTCTAATAAGCCAACCGTTATTTAAATTTTGTTTTTGAGAACAGAATCCTTGAACTTCCTGCATTAGAATCGCCTGGGATATTGTTAGGAAAGCAGATTCTTGACTTCTCTGCTGTCCTAGATTTAAGCTTTTGGGGAAAGATTCAAAATCTGCATCTATAGTAAGTACTCTGAGGGGCACCTCCACACCCTCAGGTTGGAAGCCTCCTTTCGGCACTTACTTCTGGCCACAATGGAGTAGCAGGGCTGGGGTTCCCCTCCCTCCTTAAACAGCTGGACACCTGGATAAAACACATAAAACAGCAGTTGTCTGTCAGGCATCGAACAGGCTGTGCAGGACTTTGATTCCTGAAAGAAAGAATATGCAGAAGGCAAACCCCACAGTGGGTTTTCAGGCCATCCTGCTGGGAGGGGAAACCCAACCAGAGCCATCTGCTTGGGGAAAAGGCACGCGTGGCATGGAACAGCACGAAACCCTGGATGTAAACACTGTCTCCTCCTTGCCATGGGCTAGGTTACTTTTCCTCTCTGAGCTCCAGTTTCTTCTACCAAATGGGGATTTAAAAAAAATATCCTCACAGAATGGATATCAGGCTCACAATCACAGTGAGGTAGTACTGGGGGAAACACCTTCTATCTCTAAAGGAGTGCCACGCACGCTAACGCCTCGTGTACTCTGATGTGTCGTCCGCTCTCATATCTTGTTGAGTTCAAATGTGTTTAACCAGGTTAAACAGCCACTTGCCTAAACTCCAAGGCTTTTTCAAACAAAGCCGTTTACTTGACACTTTCTATATATGACTAGCTTGTGCAAAGGGCCGGTGGTCATTCCGGCCCTGCCCGCTAAGGATATCTGCTGTGGGCCTCCAGTAAGTCTTGTCCGAATATCTGCTCTGCCCCGGTGCTGGAGCAGCAGACTTTTTGAGAATGAAAAGGTACATGTGATTTATTTCCCTAGTGTGTCTGGCAAGCATCTCCCGATGCTGGGGATGTATGAGGTACACTACTATTAAGGTACAACTGTGCCCAAGAACTCTCCATGGAAACACTACTGGAAAACATAGACAATTTAGGTCTTCCAGAGGCGAGAAGATACACATACAAAGGAGAGTCTTAGAGGAGTGGGCACTTCCAGTTACGTCAGCTCAGAAAAGCAACGCTAATGCTTGCAGACATCTGCACCGAGCACACTATTGACTGTGACTATGGTACTTGTTTCAGTGTCGTCCTAGGGAGGCACTCCTGCGCACTGGTCACAAATAAAAGGGAAATAACAGAGCTCCGAACCCCCAGGCACACCTTGCTAGGAATCTGCATTCTAAAAGTAGAGCAGGGTGAAAAACAGGAACTCTCAATCCCAGATATGAGCGAGGATTGATTCCAAGCAAAATGGCATTGGACCAGTAACTCACCTCTGGGACATTCAAATGTTTGGGGAATAGGCTCTACTCCCTTTCCTTCAATCTAGAAGTTTTGAGTTGCAGTGAAGTATAAAATAAAACACTGCCGGTGTCCAGGAAAGAAAGAGCTCACGTCTGACCTCATAGAACAGAGGACCAACAATCCTGCAAGCTCTGCAAGGTGCTGGGTGAGCGGCAGCTACTTTAGACACAGAGTTCAGAGACGCCACTCTCCAAATAAACCAACAGACAGCCTCACTGTAAAAGCATTAATATGACTATCTATTTCGAAAGCCTAACTTCAGGCAATATTGTCAAGCACAGATGCCTAATTTAGAGTGGTTAAGAATTCCTGCATCTATATTTGCATAGAAGCCATATGGCAAGACCAAAGTGTTGTCCATCACCTCCTTGGGTACGACCTTCAACACACACACACACACACACACACACACACACAAACTTATACATTGACACACACACACAGACATACATTTCTATTTCACTTCTGACCTGATTAATTCTGACCCTTTGTATTAAAAAAAGATATTTAGTATGTTCTAAATGTCATCAAAGCCAGACTGGGTAAAAGATGTTCATAAAGGCAGGCTTCTTCAAGAAATATAATCTAAATCTTTGGAAATTTCTAAGAAAATAAATCAGTGTCCCACTGAATTCAGAGTGCACTGCCCATTTACCTGGCTTTCCCTGGGGACTTTCTATGAGCTGCCTTTGCCAGCGGGCACACGTCTTCTTGGGGGAGGCACAGCAGCACCCCAGGAAGTGGCTTTAAGGATGCACTGGCACGCCGAGGGCCTAAACGCTCTGTCGTTGCTCACCTCTGCTTCACTTACCCTCAACAGTCTGGGTAGAGCGGCCCTTCTGAGGGGGTCTCCGGGAGTTCACTAGAGTTTTATGAATCTTAGGCTGTAAGACAGGTGGTTACGAAAGCCAGCAAGCTTGCAGCACACACCCACACTCCTCGTCTCCTTTGTAAACACTGCATCTGTCAGGTTCTCAATTTATTTACAGGATGTGCTCGTTGTCTGCAAATGACGAGTTTACAGATCATTCACTGCACTCGTCTGTCCTCGTAGCACCATCCACACCACCGCTCTTAGACTTTTCCTGGAGCAGTGTGCTTTCCTGTGAAATGTAGCTGGAGAGTGTCTAATTACACACAGGGATTCCAGAATCCGGACTCTGGGGCACGCTCGCTGCTTCAGGATAAGGGACCAAGGTGGCTTCCCCAGCTGGACTCCTTCAAGAGTTCTGATGCTTTTTACTTTATTAACCACTAAGATACTCGACACAACCCCCAATTACTAAGATTTCAGAAAAATTTCATCCATCATTAAAGGACGTCTTATTTTATTCCATTTTATTTTATTTTATTTTTATTTTATATTATTTTATATTTTATTTTATTTTTATTTTATATTGTATTTTATTTTAATTTTATATTTTATTTTTTTTTATTTTGTACTGAACATGTGAGCTAGTTCTAAGTGTTGGGAAGCTGACCACGTTTCTTTTCACTTTCACCTTTCAAGGCCTTGCCCATCATGGTCATGGTGATTATCAATTGGGAGATGCATGTCAGAATGACCTGAGACTTTTTAAGAATACAGATGCCCAGGTGATACCCAAGCCTCATGCCATTAGGAGGCTTTGGCATGGGGCCCAGGCAACTGTGGTTCTAAGACACTGAGACTTGACACTGACCGCTCTGCAGACGGCAAGACACCCGGCCCTCTGTGCCCAAGCTGTCACCGCTTGTCATCAGCCCCAGGAACGCTGTCTGCAGTCTGCAGCCCTCACAATCCACTGCTTCAGTTACTTACAATTCCTCCAGGGTCCCTGGACATGCAAGGGGATAATTGTCTGATGACTGCAAATACACTGTTCCTTTTCAAACTATTCTTCTTCTTATCTTCTTCCTAGAAATGCCCCCCATATCTCTCAAAAGCAGCTCCAGTCTCTGGGAGGTGCATTTAGTCAGCTGTGTCTGCATTTGGAGACCCGGGTTCCTGTTTACACATCTGTCCCGCCCTGCACCCTTCAGCTCTCGCTGCCGCCGAAGCTCCTCACACCGTCTGCGTAGATAGTCTAGGTGCAGAGTTGCTCTTGAATGAGCAGAGCCTCTGCCCATCGGAATCTGTAATAGAATCAGCGGCTGGAACTTCAGAGGTAGGGCCCGTCCTGGCAGATTTTCACTATTAGAGCCTTCCACCAGTGATGGGGGTGATCAGACATGGAGAGGCTGGCCCCATGCGGGCTGCCAGGAGCCGGACCCTCCCCTTAAGGGCTGGAGCAGAGTGACCTGGGATGTGGGCTCTGTGCTGACTCGGATGACCAGAGCTGGGTCAATTTCCATCTCTGAAACTGTCTCCGATGACCACATGCACAGGGCCAAGGAGAATGGGTCTCAAGGGTGACCTCCTAGTTGGATAGAGGCAAAAAGGTCCACGCTCAGGATAAGCCAGGATACACGGCGGGGAAAAAGTCACACTCTGGGGCAGGGGCGCTCCTAAACCACATCAGACAGCTCACACGCGGGTCCTGGGAGTGGCAAAAAGCCACTGAGATGCTTCAAGCAGGGGAAAGACATCCTCAAAATTTCCAGCTAGGAGACTCTCCTGGCAACTCTGTGAGAGACTGTGGATTGTTCTAGTATTTATGTGTACGAAGAAGGGGTGCTGTATAAAGTGACTCTTCCACCCCAGGGGCCCCTGCAGTGCCTGACCGCACTTAGGTTAAGGAAATCTGGTCAATTCTGCTCACTTTATAAGCCGGCCTGCATGTTTGTCATCATCGGCATTCACAGCAGCATCTGAAAGCAGGTCTGGTCATCCTAGTTAAACACACTGTGGAAAAGTCTCCATCCTAAGCCCCCAGGGCTGCCTCTGTCTGCAGTAGACATCTGCTCCAGGCACCAAAGACTCCTCCCCATCTGCCTGGGGGCCTCTGCTCACATTCAGCCCTGCTATGTGTCCCTTCCCCACTGCTGGCACAGACCAAGTCCAAGGGTAAGACCCAGCATTGGGGTCATCTTTTCTGGAAGACCTCTGTGCCTCCCCAGTGGAGAGGTGGCCGCCCCTCCTGTGTACCCAACAACACTGCACCAAGCCTCTCCTGGTGACCGCCGTCGCTAATTGAATGCAATCTCTCCATTGGGACCCGTCTGCAGAAGGAATGTCAGAAACAGTATGAACTAGCTCAGAGTGTAAGGCCTGTCTAGATTACGGCACCAGTGCTGTGGGTCACCATGGGCAGATCAATTCCTCTCTCTGGCCTCAGCCTCCTGACAAATCCTCTGACCGTAGCAGAGCTTCTTCTTGTTTTAAAAACATGATTGTATGAATTAAAAAATGGAGCCCGGACCTAAATATTTGTTGAGGATTGAAACTTTTTAGGGTGGATTCAAATCACTTCTCAATTTTGCCTAAATCACTGTTCTCTTCTGGAGGTCCAACATTCCTTGTTACTTCTGTAGCGGGTTTCTGACCCCCCCAAAAATATTAACTGATCGCAGATACTAAAATATAGTAGGTGATTAATGACTGTTAGTTGAATGAATATATTTTTATCATTTTTGGAAAAATTATTCTTTTGAAAACGTATGTAAATCACATACATCTCATAGCAATCCTTGATATCAATTTCTGTAAAATGTCAGAAAGTGTTTGTTCCTATCTGAAACAAATAATTGTTATTTTTCCTTCTCACTCATTATTTTTAGTAGAAAACATGGTACGAGTATCCTCACATATGAAACATTCTGTGCCAGCACCTATTAATTTTAAAGAGAAGTTGTTGCCTTGCTGATGAGGTCTGGGACCCTGCAATACTATTGCTTTCGGATTATCTAGTTCATCTTGCTTTCGGATTATCTAGTTCATTCCACAGGCCTATATTTCTTTTGTAGATTAGACTTCCCTTTCACTGTCCTCTCCATTCATTGGCAGCATATTGGAAAGGAACTTTGTTATGTAGAGCTGGACGTATGCGTCGGTCAGGGGTGCTGCGTCCCTCCTCAGCCTCGACCCTCTTGACAATGTGCCGTCTCCCCCTCGGCCTCCTCTGGATGATGAAGAAAGCTGAGGACACAGCCATCTTCTCCTTTAGGCTCCTGTATCTACATTAATCACGTTGGAAAACATTCTAGGGAGGCCTTTTGCTACAATTTCAAGATGCCCCATTAACTACATATTCTAAGTGCTTATTTTGTACAATACATAGAGCTGGGCCCTGAGTAAGTAAGTTAGAAAGGTAAAATTCCTGATTTCAAACGGGAAAGGGAAAAATGAAGAGAAATAAACTGTAACAGCTTCCATTAAACCATAATTTTCTTGAGGTCAAGAGTCTATTTTATTGACTTTCTATTACCTATTACCACGGCTAAGCAAAGTGCGTAAGTGAGACCAGCAACCACTGAAATAAAATAGACCTTTGGTGAATGTGTACTATGGGCCAGAATGAATAAGGGACTGTTAATAAGGGACAATGTTTAATGTTCATTGAAACATTAAAGCATCTTATGATCTGTATTAATATTGTCCCCATTTGTTGTTTGCAAAACTGAAGCTCATGGAAGAAAAACAATTTCTAGGAATCTGGGGCTGGGATTCGAACATTGATAGATCTGATACCAAAGCCTAGAGCCCTTCTAGCTCTGCCGGCTGGGTATCCACAGGGAAAACTAACTCCAGAATGAAATGGAGAAGACGTTTAATCGCAATTAAACTTCTAAATTATGTAAAATATCGCTTATATATGGAATCTAAAAACATGGTACAAATGAACTTATTTACAAAACAGAAATAGAGTCACAGATGTAGAAAACAAATTTATGGTTACCGGGGGTGAAAGTGGGGAGAGTTAAAATGGGAGGCTGCCATTGATGTATACACACTACTCTGTATAAAATAGATAACTAATAAGGACCTAGTGTATAGTGCATGGAACTCTACTCTCTGGAATGACCTATATGGGAAAAGAATCTAAAAAAGAGTGGATACACGTATATGTATAACTGATTCACTTTGCTGAACAGCAGAAACTAACACAACAGTGTACATCAACTCTACTCCAATTAAAACATTTCTTTAAATTACAACGAAATGAGGAGACCCTCCGGGGCGCAGGGACGTTGGGAGTCCGCAGGGCTGGTGGCCCAGTTCCCTGGGTCTGCCCTGTCCTCCTGGCCCAGGGCTCACACAGCCCAGCTCTTCCTCCCTGTTTCAATCTCACGAACCCTCTGCTTCTCTCTCTCGGGCCTCAGGGTCCCAGCTTCCTGTCTCCTGTCAGGAACCCATCACTCTTCCCCTCTTTTCCCTGACCACACAACCCTGCTTGCACTTGCTGCCTGCACTAACATCTCCCCAGTCCCGCCCCTGTGACACGGCGGGCTCTGGGTGGAGATGCTGGTGGACCGGGGGCTGCTTGGCCAGGGCGTCAGGGTCTGGTGGCAGCTTCTGGGCCTGGGGAAGGCGCTCCACCTCCTGGAGCCTCAGCTGGCTGCTCACCTGGAGAAGCCGCCACTGGGTCAGATCTGACGATCTCTAAGGACCCCTCTAGCTCCAGCATCTTGAGGGCACATCTGTCTGGCATCCACAGCCCTCTCCCCACCCTCACCAGAGGCCTTTTCCCGGGGTCCCTTGCTGCTCACCAGCAGGGCCCGGCCTCCATCTGGGGCTGGGATGGTACCCACCTCCTCTGCCCGGGGTCCCCTCAGAGGAGCTGGTCTCCCAGCTACCAGGCCTGCACCTTGGGTGACAGCTTCCTCAAGTCTAGTGTGAATGTCCTCTTTCCTCGGCCCTAATTCAGCCCTGGTTAAGTGTTTCTCATAGAGGAACTTGTCCCAATGACAGGTGTCAGAAAAGGAAAATTCCAGCCCTTTGAGGCCCATCGCTGCACTGGGAGCTCCGACATTGCCTCCATTAAGCCCTAAGACGGCTGGGGTGTGGGCATCACGATCCCACGGCAGCGACCGTGGCTCCTTATCCTTGCCCTGCACACAGAGAGGCAAGAACGGGCGCCCCATCCTGATGCCCCCAATCTTCCCAACCCAGACACTTTTCCTCCCGTATCACCCTGTTCTCCGCCTCTGCTCCTTTTCCTCTCCTTCCTTCCTCCCCGTCTTCCCTTGTTTGTTCTGTCTCCCCCCTCTTCATTTCCCTGCAAAGATTTTCTCCCTCTCTTCCTTCCAATTTGCACATCTGCGGGAGGTTCAGGAAACTACCTCCCTTACAACCGCCTCTCAGCCCAGC
The DNA here is from genome assembly GCF_028564815.1 of Eubalaena glacialis. Lineage (NCBI taxonomy): Eukaryota > Metazoa > Chordata > Mammalia > Artiodactyla > Balaenidae > Eubalaena > Eubalaena glacialis. The sequence continues at coordinate 3,889,509 of NC_083729.1, read as the reverse complement.
CCTGACTGTGGGGCGAGGTCTCCCCACCCAGGCTCATCCTTGCATTCCAGAGCCCTTACTGCCAGGATCAGATGCCTCATCACCTGGCATTGTCCTGTCAGCATCTCCCTCCGTATTTACAGAGTAACCGGGCAGCAGGATGGAGATTATTCTTGTCCAGTTGGAGGAAGAGCCTGAAGCCAGAGGGCAGTGAACTCAGGGACTTCGTTCTACTAAAGAAAATGGGTTCAATGTGCACATGAATGAATTTGTGAAAATTAGCAAATAAACATTAGAACTACTCTGGGCCGTGATGATGATTATGCCTTACTCATCTGCCCCTTTTTTACCTGTCAAATATCTGTAGAAATGCAGCAACACCCAAAGGATCTGCCTTTTCAGAACAGTTACCCTGCACAGTGGGGCTGGCTAGTTTAAGGGAAAAACATAAAGATGAACTAGGGGGAATGCTGATTAAAAATAAACCAAACAAACCCACATAAAAACAGGAACCCACATCTGTAAGAAGATGGATGCTCTCTCTTACAACCTCTGTCTCCTTGACTCAGGCCTGCATCCACGGCCAGAGAAAGGGCCAAAGGGGCCGAGCATCCTTCTGAAGCATCCAGAACCGTATCCTCTGTACCCCTGGTAACCCCAATTCTGAAACTGCTGAGCCCAGACGTGCTTGAGGGCCTGGGATGGAAGGGCTGAAGTGTCTTCTATCACGTGACTCCACCATGACTTAGGGCCTTGCTGTTCCTACCGGAAGCTAATGGAAGGGGAGAGAGAGCTTGTGGTGGACTCCTCCTTCTCAAATGTCCCCGTCTGATCGAGGCATATGTCAGTCCCACTTAGAATCCCCCAGGAGACCTACTCAATCGCTATGGTCACACACAGAGGCAAGCGGTGCTGGGAGACAAAGTTATTGTCACCCTACACCCAGTGTACAATGGTTGAATAGGATTAAGTAAAATAACAGTCAGGAATATGCTTTGAAAAACAGAAGTCACATTTAAAACGTTCAACTTTCTGTTGTGAAAAATAAGGGTATCAGTTGTCTGAAATGCTGTGTGGTTTTTATTCTTATAACAATTTTCCAAGTCTAAAACATGCTTCACCATTTATAAAGCATCTTCTTATATATCTTATTTTTTCTTCATTTATTGAGTGTGCTGGTGGGGAAAACTGCTCTGTAAATTCCCAAATCTGAGCATCTGTGACTTCTTAAACCCACAAAAGGGATCCAGGTACATGATCAGAGCACTGAGGTCATAGAAAAGCCAAAGTGGCCGTAATTCTTTGACGGTGGGATATGAAGCAAAGGAGGAGATGAAAGAAAAAAAGAGGGAGAAAATATGTAATTATAAAGCCTGGGAATCCACGGAGACCAGAAAAATGTGCTGCTGAGGGGTTTCTGTGAATTGGCATCACTATCGAAACCATACATTATCTGTTAGGATTTTAAACACTGAAGGCCTGACAAAATGTCATTTTTATTCTTTTTAATAAATAGGGAAAGGTTTTTTAGGGTCTCTTTAAGTGGCGTAAATAGCGGGAGGGACCTAGGAGAAAATCCGCTGTAAATGGACAGGCCTGTTAATAAGGGGAAAGCGGGCTCCCCACCAGCCGTTTCCAAGGCAACGTGCGAATGGACAAGCACCGCCACTCTCTGTTCCTCATCACCGGGTGACCCCCCTGCCCTGAAGAGGAAAGAGCGAGAATGATGGGGACCTGGCCTTAGTACAGCCAGCGGTGATCACAAAGCTAGGAAGTGAACAGATAATCCCTGGAAAGCTTTGCACAACACCTGGGCATCATCCCGGGCACTACAGACCTGTGGACTCGGAGGGGAGTATCCCAGGCAGAGCTATACATTTTCTGAAGCTCTGACAGGGATCTGCTTTGGCCTTTCAGAGAGAAAGGGACATTTTCTTTCATCATTTATGAATCCTGTAATGACAGCATTTTTTTTTTAAATTTTATGGAAGTATAGTTGACTTGCAATGTTGTGTTAGTTTCAGGTGTATAGCACAGTGATTCCGATATATGTATATGCATATATATATATATATATATATATATATATATATATATATATATATGCTTTTGCAGATTCTTTTCCCTTATAGATTATTACGAGATAATGAGTATAGTTCCCTGTGCTCTACAGTAGGCCCTTTTTAGTTATCTATTTTATATATAATAGTGTGTATATTTTAATCCCAAACTCCTAATTTATCCCCCCTCTCCCGCCTTTCCCCTTTGGTAACCATCAGTTTGTCTTCTATGAGTGGCCTCTTTCTGTTTTGTAAATAAGTTCATTTAGATTCCACATATAAGTGATACCATATGATATTTGTCTTTCTCTGTGACAGCATTTTTTATATTTACAAGTGACGTTATACATCATTGAAAGCTGAGGGAGGTGAGGGGTTTTGTCTTGGGTGGCTCTGTGAGCTGCTGTGAGAATGCAGACCTAAGACCGTGCGGCCCTTGTCCTTTTGAGACTGGCGTTTAGCGACAGAAGGTTAGGAAGAGAAATAAACCTGCTAAGAATCCAATGCTGGACGGAAAGTTTAAGCTGCGAGTCTGTGCAGAGCTTGGGGAGTCCAGGTGTGTGGCTGCGGCAACGAGGACTGAAAGGTGCTTCCAGCAAGCAGAGGACCTCAATGCAGGACGGTCAACTAAAAGGCAGGGGTAATTATCAAGAAAAAAATGCCAGGGACACAAAATAGAGCAGTGCCTTTATGGAATGGCGAAGAGCGGGCCACAGTGAGAAACACTGCAGAGGTATAATGGACCAGGCAAGTTTATCATCTCTTTTGTGTCTATTGAGAATTGTACCTTTTTTTTTTTTTTTTTTAAGTTTAAGACTAATTGTCGAAGGCCTGATTGCAGAGGTAATGCGATGTGACTAATGATTTTGCATAATGAATGACCTTGGTATCAACCAGCAGGAAGCCAGCTTTGGAGAGAAAGTCTTTTCGGTTCTCAAATATGTGAGGCCCTGACTTCTGATTCCAAATTCTGCAGAAGCGTCTCAAAGAAACCAGGAGACTCAGAAGAGACGCCGCAGAAGTGGACACAGAGCCCATATGTGCATGAAGCTTAGCTGTCTCATTCTAAGGTTATCTCAAGGTTATCTCACTTGGCACAATATTGCAAAATTACAACCCCGCCATCCGTATTTTTTTATCTTAATGCAAAGATTTTTCTGGGAGTTGCAACCTGTCGAAATGCAAACATAGATATAACCATTCAAAACAGAGAGTCATCCTAATTATGCAGGAAGATAGTCAGGGGCTTGATATGCAAAAACTTTTCAAAGCTCTTTAAAAAGAAAGAAGGAGAGCTACAGATGAAAGGAATGCACGGGTTGAATGTATGCATTTCCCATTCGCTTCTGTTTGTGGAGTTTGCTGCAACTACATAGGAAATTTCAATGACAGAGAAGCAGCAAGCGAGAGGCCATTGTTGCTGGACTATTTGCTTTGACCACGTAACCCAACACAATGGAAGGAGGGGAGATCGGTGAGCCTGCCCCAACTGTGATACAAGCATCATGAAACGCTTGACCTCCAGCTCATAGGAAGGGGTCCAGTCAGGAAGTCTTTGCCTCATAGCCTGGGGAAAGATAAGGAATTCTTCAAGGAGCTGCAGCCAAAACATAGGAAACGTTTGACACCCAAAGATTTTCAGAATCTTCTCTTATCTCGAAACTGGTTGCCTTTCTTTGAGTCTAGCATTTGGGCATGCTTTCTTTCCTAAATCACCAGAAGTGCTACCTTTATACCAGGGTTTCCTTTATCCCCTTGTTAAAACTTGCTGACATGTATTCAAATCTGCTGTCATCCAGACACTGTGGCAAGCTCTATGTGGTGGTTGAGGCGTTTCAGAAACAGCAAATGACCTTGTATTAAAAAAAATAAAATACATTTTATCAGCTTATGTAGGGGGGCAAGCATGGCAAATGGTCAGGCTGAGGTTTTTCCCCCCCTTTTTTTTTACAGTCATTTTTGGTTATCCATACTTGATATTTGAAATCCAGTACATGTGAGATTTTGCTAATTAAAGCTTGAAATAATATTTGAATAAAAGAGAGGAAGAGAGACCGGAGACTTTTACCCTTTGTCACAATACCAGGTGGAAAATATGCTTCTTTTTAAACACAACCGGTGTTAGGCATCCAGTCTCCTTGAGTGACATTCTGCCTTGTTTAGCCACGGAAAGAATCAGCTCTGAATAAAAAAACCAGAGAATGCGTTTTTCTGATCACTTGAGGAGGGAGATTGACATTTAAAATGGCTGCTCTGATACTAATGTTGTTAAACTCCCTTCCTTTGTAAGTGGCCTGTTTGAATGTAGCGGCTGTCAGTCTGTTTCATCTTCCCCTGCCAACATTTATCTCGCCAAAGTCCCCAGAAGCTGGCGGAATTGACACAGCGAGGGACAGGTAATTGAGAGGCCAGAGACAGAGCTCTCTGGAGGAACCGCGTGTCTGCGCTGTGACCAGCCGGCCCCAGCGGTGGCCTGTGAGTGCCCAGGGCCAGGGTTGCTGCTGAAGGCCTTCTGCTGGCATGCTGCCTCAGCCACTGGCCTCTGCAAACTGGTCAAAGCCTGTGAAAATTCGGAAATCATGGCGTCCAAACCCATTATTCCCAGTGAGCCCCCTATGGAGAGTAAACTTATACTTTGAGTTTTCTAAGGCAGTGATAATTTTATGATTTTCTTTTTAATAAATGTAACGTTTAATGTAACAATTTCTTCCCTCGTTTGTGTCTTTATTTCTAAATGCTTATTATGTTTCCCATTACAAAATACCCAGTACAATAAATTTGGAAAATGAAGAAAAGCAGGAAAAAGAAATTTTCAAATCGCTTCAAGTTCCACACTCCAGAAACAATAACTCTTGGCATTTTTGTATACTACCATTCCGGTTGTGTGTATAGATTTACTGATACTTAATATGGATGTCATCATACTATAATTTTGCCTTCTGTTCCTTTATTTTTTATTACTATATAAATTCTTCTATAATATTATTACAAACTCATTATAAACATTATTTTAATGACTGCCTAACTATCTCCCATAATTTACTTAGCTATTACCCATTTGTTGGACATTTAGACTGTTCCAAATTTTTCACTGTTACACACAATGCTGCGATAAGCACTTGTTCATAAAGCAAATACAGTTCTTTGGATTATTTCTTAGGGTGGATTCCCAGCAGTAAAACTATCATGTCAAAGTGTTTAAAATTTTCAATAGATTTTGGTACATATGGCCAAATTGCCTTCCACAAAGATTGCATGAGACAACTGATATATAAACACAATTTCTACACTTAATATATATTATGTATATATTTAAATATCAAATATATATGTTGCTATATGTATATACATATATATAATTAGCAATATGTATAATTATTAAATTAAAACTTAAAGTAATATTTTAGTAAAAAAGTGAAAGGATGCAGGATCACACAAACAGTGAAAGGGAAAGCTGTGAAAGTTAGGGGTTTGATTCCTCTGTGTGTGTGTTTTAGGTAAAGGATAAAAGGGCAGTGGGGCTGTTCCAGGCCCAGATTTCTCCTTCCTGACACTGAGACACTGCTTTTAGGAACCTGAGTGAGATCTGCATTACTCGCCTCCCTCACCATGATTTCTGCTATGAGTAGCCAAACATCCCTATAGTAATCATTCCCCTGGGTTATAGGTAAAATTAAAATATATATTTTGAACAGAGACTCTCATTCTGCCCTAAAACCACACTTGAGTGACAATTTCGTAGAGATGACAGAAAATAGCACTCCCCTGGCCTCTGTACATCTTAGCCTTTTCAGGTTCCTTCTGGAAACATAAGCTTTTGACCACCATGTTGGTACCTGGAACTAACTCTTCCTTATTCCCAAGTTGGCTTCAAGGTCCAATTTCATTCAGGTGGAAGAAGAATTCGTTATTGGAATCTTATAATGAGACTAGCCAGATACTCACTGTTGTGAGTTGAAATATATCCCCCCCAAAAGGTATGTTCAATTCCTAACCCCCATACCTATCAGTGTGACCTAACTTGGAAATAGGGTCTTGGCAGATGGAAGTTACTGGGAGCATCTTTTCCAAGATGACTGGTGCCCTTATAAGGCGAGGAGAAAAGAGGCAGGCAGAGAGAAGATGGCCATGTTTTGACAGAGGTAGAGATTGGAACGAGACAGCTGTAAGTCAAGGAATGTTAAGGATCGCTGGTCATCACAAAAAGTTAAAGAAAAGGATCCAACACATTCTTCCCCAGAGCCTCTGCAGGAGCACACCCTACAACACTTTGATTTTAGGTATCTAGCCTCCAGAATTGTAAGAGAATAAATTTTTGTAGTTTTAAGTCTCCCCATCTGTGGTACTTTGAACGACCCAGGAAACTAATACACTCACCAACCAAATTTCCTCTTCTTAGGCACAAAGAAAGAAGGAGACTGTTCCCCAGGACTTCTTTCTAGTAGGGTAGGGATTCTGTCTGGGTTCTGGCCAAAAGGGTGTGCACCACATCCATACCTGGAGATAAAATATGATACGCTGCCTTCCAAGTGTTCTCTGTGAAGACAGCTGTGCCCTGAGGTGGACGGGCCCTACCACCCTTGAGACACCTGCTTGAGACACAGCCAAGGAAAGCCATCTGACTTGCACTGAACCATGACACAAGCTAGCAACAAACTTCTGTTGAGTTAAGGCATTGTGATTGCCAGGATTTTTCCTTTTCTTTCCTCTGAAACATTATTTCGCTGCTGGAAACTGACACACTGGAATGCAGGGCTATTATAATAAAAAAGGTAATATATGTGCCACGCATAAGTATTCAAGTAGCAGGAAGTTGATGTTGCAGACAGGAAAGATGGAGACAGGGTGAGCAGTGAGAAATCACTTGGTTAACAATCACCTGCAGTGGCTGGGAAGGCAGGCCACGTGTGACCCCTTCTGTTCCCTCCAAGAGAGGTGGTTGGAAATATCAGAGCATGTGTGTGTGCTGGCTATAACTGGCTGTGTGTACAAGGTGTTACCAGAATGAGGTGGGCTCAGGAAGAAATCAAGATGGATAGAGGTGTAATATATCAAATACAGTCAACTGTTTATGGAATCTAGATGCTGAGTGTATGAATCTTCACTGTAAAATTCTTTCAACTGTGCTGCATGTTAGACATTTTTCATAACAAAAATAATATTATAAAGAGAAAAAAATTAGGCAATTTGCAAAAGAAATGAAAGGGACTGGAGAACATCCAGAAACTCATGGGCTTTTGAGTTGAAAAAGCTCACAACTATGTCTTAAAACATGAGACATGAAATTTAAAAGACTTGAGCAACAAAATACCAGGAAAACGTTTAAGATGAATATAGTGACTCAGTGAAAAACTCAGATTAAAAATTTATCTCAATCTATTATTGCAGCTGGCCTCAGAGTAAAGACATTAAGTTAGAAGACAAACACACCAGGGTAAACACAAAGAAATGAAGCAGATTTGGGGTCTATATTTGGGGAACATATAGACGTAGTTCTTGACAAATGAACTGACCGGTAGCAAATAAATCAGAAAGAAGCCAACTAAATTTTTGAGAAAACTTACTGCCAAAGACACCATAAGTCCATTTAAAAAATATTTTACTGTGCAAGACAAAACAATAATCCTTGGACCTCTAGTTTTTCACCAGTCATAGGCAGGATTTGGAGATTATAGACACCGCAAGATGGCACCCTCCTGAACACCCACTCCCAGTGTAGCCCTGGAGACTCACGAGGAGAAAGGGACTCCCAGACAATGGAGTTGAAGGGCACTTTTCCCAGGAAATGCCAATAGGCCTGATCTAAGGGACCCCGCTCCCAAGGTGGGCAATCCAGACGTCTTCTCAGAGGGCTACCCAGCTGTGCTGATGCGGAGCGTGCTGTGTGTCTCTCATCTCCCCCTTCTTCTGGTTTTCCTGTCTCCGTTCCATCCTTGTGTATGGAGTATGTTGGGACAATTTGTATTTTTAAGGAGTTAACAACTTGTATTTTTTGTTTATCTTTTGACAAAACCAGAAGAGCCCATCGGGGCCTGATAGGAAGAGCTGAGGATGCCCAGGACTGGATGGAGGGTTGGGGTGTCTCCTTGGGAGGGGGCTTGCTCTGTCGTGTGAATGGGGGCAAGAGTGAAAGGGTGGCCAGAGGAAAGACTGTGACAGAGATTGGATTGGTGCTCTCCACCCACATCCTCCTTAGATACAAAGGAAGATGGCGTCTCCAGACCTCCTTTTCAACGGGGTTAGACCCACGTGGCTGAGTTCCAGCCAATGAAACGTGGGCAAAAATAATGTATGCTGTTTCCAGGTCTGCACTGCACAATGTTCTGTGCCCTTTCTTTCTTGTTCTGGTGCCAGGGAAGGCACACGTTGAAGGAAGCCATGTCACAGGGTGGAAGGACCCTGGATCTCTGAGTCACTGCTCGGAGGAGAGCAGCCCAGAATATCCCCCAGCCCTCCATCAGACTGTTCTGTGGGCAACTTATTATATTTGTAAGGCGCTTATTATATTTCAGTGTTGACTGATGGCCACACGGCTGCTCAGCCTGAAAGACACAAGCTGAGTAGTCCTTCCTGGAAATGCACTTGTGTTGGCCATTCTCTGCAGCTACTGGGCCCTGCTGACATGTGCGTACACACCTGAATCCATCACAGACAGTGTCCTCGCCGTGACCCTGGGCCACATGCCAATCAGTTCCGGCCTGACTTCATCCCACGAGCAAATTCCAGGACCAGCTCAAGGCCAGCATAACTCTGGCCACGCAGACATCACTGCACACTAACCCTACGAGGTAGATAGCAGTACTGCCGGTCCGTGGGCTCTGGGAGTTTTTGTACCTTTATTTCCTACTTTGTGTAAGATTTACAGATAAGAGTGGCTGCTTTCTTTCGATTGTTCTCAAGAGACATCCCTCTCCATGGATGAGGTTATCGACCAAGCCCTTCTGACCTTCATGAGGCCCCCATCTCCTCACCCTCAGCATATATGGCAGTGACTTTAAATTACTTATGGTCCATCAGACAATTGAACAAAACATATACACTGTTTGAAATACTTCCAATAAAAGCCACTTGTTATATGCATTTTAACTATTTTTAACATTGCTCTTTGGCTATGAGCCAATTTCCTAATGAGTAAAATATTAAACATTTTAAAAGATGAGTTACAATCCCTAGAAAACAACCTTTCAAAACTTTGAAACGACAGGAAGTGTGTAAGCAGTAACCTGGAAGCAGCCAGCTGCTAAGCCCTAATGAATAATTAAATCTTTCACAGTCCCCAGCAAGGCTTGACCCTCACAGAATTTTACCGGAAAATGGAGGAGGAAGGCATGAAGAGGATTTTTTAATAAAGGAAAGAGACAAATAAAGACTTGAAATCATAAAAGTTATTTTTTACCAGTCTGGTCATTTTAGGTCAAATGTCCCACATATCTGCCAATGTAGTTTTTGATCCTGGTTTTGTCACCCTCTGTCTATATTTTTTTACACAAAAGTGGGGCTCAATATTTTCTCTTTTGAAAATTACAATTTGGAGTAGGAATTGGGAGTTGCCTCCACTCCCCACTAGAGTATTTTATGTGTAAATTTAGTTGTTGCCAGCTGCCATAACAAAACACCACAGACTGGGGGGCTTAAACAAGAGACATTTATTCTCACAGTTCTGGAGACTGGAAGTCCAAGATCAAGGTGCTGGCAGATCTGGTTCCTGGTGAGGCCTCTTCATGGTGTGCAGATGGCTGCCTTCACACTGTGTCCTCACGTGATGGAGAGAGACGTGGTCTCTCTTCGTCTTCTTATAAGGACACTAATTCCATCGTGGAGACCCCACCCTCATGACTTCATATAAACTTAATTACCTCCCAAAGGCCCATCTTTCTAATACCAACATATTGGGGGTTAAAGCTTCAACATACAAATTTTGCAGGTACCAAACATTCAGTCCATAACAATGTCTAATTTGACCATAGCTCTCCTCTAAATGAACAATTCCATGGGCATATTTTCTATTATCATCAGGTCACACAAAGGAAAGGGCACACTGAACTCTCCATGAAAAAATTCTATAAACTACCTTATCCTATACAGGAAATCATTGTCTCCTCTGCACCTTTAACCACCTTTATCTGTACATGTATCCCTGCGAAGTTTAGGGTAGAAGGAAAAAGCATGATGTGGGCTGCTTGTGTCTGGCCTTCCCAGCAGAGACTGTATTCCTTGCTCCATGAACTTTTATTGTTGATCTTTAAAAAGCATAGCCAAAAATCCATTTGAGATCTTTTACGTTGAAAGTCTTTTACAAACTCTGTGTTATTTGATATGATAGGTCCCTATGGCTTGAAATGCCATAAATTGGCTTTGCATTATGTGTAGGACTGTTACATGTTAACAGCTGGGGATTTACTGTTTATTAATATCATGAAGCATCAACAGGTAAGAAGTGGAGGTGTGGGCCTTTGTCTCTCTCATCTCAGATTCAGTCTGCCCCTCTCATTGACAGTGACTCTTGCTAATTAAACGCAGCTCAGAAGCTCCCAGCTGTGGGTCACCTGGGGCATGGGGCAGGCTCATGCAGATCTAAGGCTAGGCTTTTAAGAAGTCAGAGACCCTTGTCTTCACCACTCCCATCTCTCTGTGTCCATTTCCTTTCTTTCTTCAAACTGCTCTCCACCTAAGTATTATCCTTAAGATATTAAAATGCTTAGTGTCTAAGCAAGGCAGTGAAGTCCCCAGGCTGATGGAGGGGAGGTGTCTGTTCCCCCTCATGGTCCAAATTGCTCTCCAATCCCAGAATCCCTGAATGATCATCCAGAGGCGTTCACTGCCTTCAGCCCTGAGAGATGACTTGGAGGCCCAATTAGATGGATTGTTTGAAGAAAAAGGAAGAGAAACTGAAAAAACACACTTGGAAAAATCTCAATGATTTGGACCAAAGCAGAAGCAACAAAAAACAAATTCCAGAGGCTATGCTGTAGTCAACATATTCTGGACCACGATTTCTACCATCTGCATCCCCAGACACAGTTCTGGACAGCCATGACTGAGGTTAGATAGAGTGCCTCTGAGGCCCTGCATATGCCCAATAACTCGCAGACTTTTCTGGTTGAGATATCAATATCAGCCCAGCTCACCACTGGCCTCCACTCCACAGCCTAGCCCATTTCCGGACGACCTTCCAAATCCCTCTCTTGGGTACCAGGCTTCCCTCGAACAGGAGTTTTAACAGTGCACTAAGTGATACATAATAGGGCAAGAAAGTGGGCAGATGAATTTGAAAAGTATTTTCAAAATCAAAGGGCTAACATTGAAAATAAATCATGGAAACAATGGTCAAATTAATTTTGCCAGAAATTCAGTTCTTCATAATGCTTCTGGGCAATAGAGCTTTTGCTGGATTTTCCAGATAGAAATGTAACCATGTGTAGTCCCTTTTCAAGCACTCTGCCCCAGCCTGTGGGACAAGCAGTGAGCTATGCGTGTTAGAATTTTTGATCCTCTTCTGGTCTTACTCTGGGTTTTAATTCTACCCTTTGACTTGGAGTAGGAGAAACATCTTTTATTTTTAAATTAAAAAAATTATTCCAGCTTTATTGAGGTATGATTGACAAATAAAATTGTAATATATTTAAAGTGTGTAACGTGAGCAGTTGATATACATCTACATTGTGAAATGATTATCACAATCAAATTAATTAACACATCATTCACCTCACATAGTTAACTTTTTGGTTTTTTTTGGTGAGAATGCTTAAGATCTACTCTCAGCAAATTTCAAGTATACAATACAGTATTATTAACTATAGTCACCTAGCTGTATATTAGATCCTCAGAACTTATTAATCTTATAGCTGCAAGTTTATTTGCTTTAACCAACACCTCTACATTTCCCACCACCACTCCCCAACCCTGGCAGCCATTCTACTCTTTGAGCCTATGAATTAGAATGAGTTGTTGTTTGTTTGTTGTTTGTTTTTTGTTTTTAGATTCCACATATAAGTAGCACCATACAGCATTTGTCTTTCTCTGTCTGGCTTATTTTACTTAGCATGATACCCTCCAGGTTCATTCATGTTGTTACAAAAGGCAGAATTCCCCTCTTTTTTTAGGACTAGGACTTCCCTGGTGGTCCAGTGGTTAAGACTCTAGGCTTCCACTGCAGGGGGCGTGGGTTCTATCCCTGGTAGGGGAACTAGGATCCCACATGCCATGTGGCACAAAAAAAAAAAAAAAAAAAAAAAGAGGCAGGATTTCTCTCTTTTTAAGTTTGAATAATGTTCCATTGCATGTGTGTGTATACACACACACACACACATAAAGTATGCATATATATTCATTATCCATCCATCAGTGGACACATAGGCTGTTTCTATGTCTTGGCTGTAGTGACTAATGCTGCAATAAATATGGGAGTGCAGATATTTCTTTGAGAGCATGACTTCATTTTCTTTGGATGTATATTCAGACGTGGCACTGCTGGATCACACAGTAGTTCTATTTTTTTAATTTTTTGAGGAAGCCCCATACTGTTCTCCATAGTGGCCACTCCAAGTTACACACTCACCAACTGTGTACAAGGGTTTCCTTTTCTCCATATCCTCACAAACATTTGTTATTTTTTGCCTTTTTTTTTTTTTTATAATTGACACTCTAACAGATATGCATTGACATCTCACTGTGGTTTTGATTTTCATTTCCCTGATAATTAATGATGTTGAACATCTTTCCATATACCTGTTGGCCATCTGTATGTCTTCTTTAGAGGAATGTCTATTCAGATCCTTTGCTCATTTTTTAATGAGGTTATATATTAATTATAGACATATATGTGTAGAAAAGATTTTTAAAGGATGGACTATGTGTATTACTAATCTAAGAGAGACAATCTTAGAAGATAGGAAGGAAGGATGGAAGGGAATGAGACTAAGAAGAGAAAGGACTGCATCAACTTTAATCTGCAGGTTTGAGTAATTAGTACGTGAGAGATGATAGGTTTGTTTAAGTGGTGCAGGTGTTGCACAGGCACTGTCCTCACTCATCCCTGCAGGCTCGTTAAGCTGAAAGTAAAGGTAGTAAAAGGATGGAAGCTGTATGATCTATCAAGGACAAGGAGAATTGGAGAAAAGGCAATGGCAACACATACTGGGGAGAAAAGGATGTTGGAAAACTGATGGGCAAGAGGTGATGGATATAGAAGACTCAAGATGGCAGAATCAAGTCAAGAAGTAGGATAGACCACAGAGCAGGTCTTCAGGAAAATCTCAGGACTTTGGAGGTGCAAGGAACCTGGAAGTGCGAGGGAGCTTGGGGCAGGTTGAAAGGACAGGACAAATGGACTGAGAGAGGACTTGAAGTGGCTCCATGTGCTGGTGTCCTCCAGCAGGCCTGCCCCTCTCCAACCTCAGAAGAAAGAAAGGTTAACAATGCATACTCTAGACACAGAGATGTAGGGGACAGGTAAGGGCAGGGTCAGTACCAAAATGAGGATGATGAAGTGAAAATCAAAATACCAACCTGTGAGATCTAATCCTTGTCTCCTTCCTGGAGCTGCAAAACTACTGGCATCCAGCATTATATACTCAGAGTATAATCTTCCTCAGGGAGAAGTGGACCTTTTGTCCAACAGAGACCTTACTGTTGATAGCTGCTTGGAGAAATGGACCCCCCAGGGCAGAGCAGAGTCTGACATTCATCACCCAACAATCTCAACCATATAACAGAGCTTCCAGTCACCATCTTAGTGCCTTGTTCTTATAAATTTGCAGCTAACATTTCACCTAATATTTGAAGATAACAAGTCCTTTGCACAGAATCATAAGTTGCAAAAATGTTGGACTTTCTTAAAGACAACACAGAAGCTGGAAGACAATCAATAGATGCCTTTAAAATTGGGGGGAAATAATTTCCAGCATAGAAGTCTTTACTAACCAACTCTCAAATCAATTGTGAATCGTAATGCAAACTAAGAAAGTGAACCAATGAGAAGGACAACACAGGCTCCAGTAGCAGATCTGGGAGGGCAGAGGTGAGGGACACTGGTCCAGCTTGATGCTCGCCGAGGTCAGCTGAGCAGCCACCCGAGTGCGTGATCATGTCTACATGGCATCAGGAAGGGAAAGGCCCCACTAAAAAGAGAACAATGATAGAATCCTGATGGGGTTAAATTATTACAGAGATGTACATTCTGGGAAAAGTTTGTAGCTGAATTAGTAACTGGTACATAAACAACCAAGCAAAAGAAAGAAGAAAGGGAAATTATTCATTCCGGGAGGTGGGGGAACATCATAAAAATGTGATCACTACAATACATAAATCAGCTATAAATAATGTAGACATCGTAATGTAAACACTGAATACAGATATAAGTAAAAATTGACATTTGCCATTTTAAGTGCATTGAGGAAAGGAAATTAGGTGGGAATGTGAGAAAGGAAGGTGCCAGAGCTTTCACTTTGAGTTCCGTAGTCAAGACACTCAGTGATACTTAAAATAGAACAGAAGGCTGATGTAAACATGACATTCTAGAAATATTGAATGGAAATAATGACATACAAAACTTAAAATGTGGGTGTCTTTGGGAAGCTGAATCAAGAAGCTGGGTGGACCTGAAAATGGTGTTTGGTTTCTTTTAACTCTACCTGCGTAATTTTGAGAAACTAAAAATTAACCACCCACCTAAAAAATTAATTAATCACAAATAAATAAAATGAGGGGTTAGAGTAAGAAAAAGAAAAGAAAAAGGTGAGATATCATTGGGTTTTAGTTTTGACCTTAAACATGTAATAAAGGAGGCTGGCTGAGTGGGCAGGCAGATACACAGGAGGAAATGTTCATGCACACCTACCTCTGCTTCAAGCTTCCTGTCTGGTGCTTTCCTGAAACAAGCTTTGTAGTATTAGATGCCATTGGTGCAGGCTGGTCTGACTGCTGCATCATCTACCCTCAGACCCAGAGCTCTACACCACCCCACAGAAGCGCAGGAAGCTGGCTGTGCCATGTGAAGGTGAACAGGAGTTTCTAGAAGGCCAGCAAAAGGAGCTACTCAAAGAAACATTTGTTGGAATTTTGTTTAAAGAAGCAAGATGCTAGGTAATCAAGTGATGGAGATAACCTACCAGGCATGTTAAGAGCCCTCATAAAAGACTATTTATAGAATTGTAATTCTGAAGGGGGCTCCCTCCTCCTGTGGGTAAGAAAACCAGCCCCAGCAGGCTTAGGGCACTTCCCAAGGACACAGCACGACTTAACAGCACAGGCTAAAGGAGAGAGAAGCCAGACTTTCGGAGCCCTGGGCTGACTGCTATAAAGTGTCTTAAACTTCTCCTCAGCAGAAACTAAGTATATAAGGAAAAACTCTAAGAAGTGACATTTAGGTATTTATAGGGCCATGGAAAATGAGAAAAACGGTCAAATGAGAGGCAGAGGGAAGCAGGGACTCATGGCAGGCTTATTTAAAGGCACTCTAATTAAACAAAGAATTATTATCTTAGAAATCCTGCTGACTGCTCTGGAAACCTTGTGGTTACTCATCTCTGGGACCATGTGATTCCCCCTCACTTAGAGCCGCTACAGGAAAGGGAACAGATTAAATACAACCTGTTGCAAAATGTTCTACGCTGAATGAATAATATATGAATACAGCTTGACATTTTTAGGGAATTATTTTGTGAATTAGGCTATATTCTTTATGTAATGAAATGCAACACATTTTTTTTAAAATTTAGGATATAAATGTTTTTAATATCACTAATAAATGTCATTCAAACTTATTTAAAAACAAAACTTTTGGCAGGAAATTTACCAGATTATCTTCCTCCATAGAACCAAGGGTCAGGGATCTCTCTAAGCAATGCAGTTGCTTGCCTCTTCAACCTGCCTGTTCACTCCAGACCTGTTTGTCAAGGAAAGGGTTTCATGGCCTCAGTAGTGTATCTGGCCATAAATTCTAACTGTTGTGTCTTGTGGTCAGCTGCAGTGGCCACAGTGTGTATACTGAGCTGGACGATAGTCCTGCTTCGGTCTGTGGTTTCACCTCCCTCCTGGAATCCTTTTCCCTGCCCAGTTTCTGAACTTGGTTGTCCCAGCTTCCTTGGCCTTTCCATGAGCTCCCAGAATACATTCACTACATATTCTGTCTAGTTAAGTCAAACATTATCGGTTTCTCCTGGCTGCCATCAAGTGTTTTGCTAGATACAGAAATTCATACCAAGGGAGCTTATAAATAATAGACTCAAGGAAATCACAGAAACTAGGAATTGGTACTTGGGACTGTTGTGGTTACCTAACAAATATTCAACTGGTGTTAAGAAAGGACTCTAGCAGGGCATTATAAAGCACTTGATGAAATGATTAATTGCAGGCACCGAGGATGAGATGCACATTCCCGCCAAGGCTTTGGGAGGAACAGCGGTCATTGTCACAGACATATTAGAGAGCATGAGGAGTTCAAGTCCTCTCAGGCCGCCTGGCTACTTAAAATGGTGCCGGTTATTCTCACGAGAAAAGAAAGTGAAAATTCCGAAGGAGTGAATACTTTGGCCAAGATGTGGGCTGAGCACTGGGGAATTCAACAACCATGTGAAAGGACAATTGTCCAGTGCGGCTGCAGGGATGTGTCAGGTAAAAACCAACAGACTTTAATCTTCAGGGGCTGGTTTATTTTACACTGAATTTATATTGTTGTGAAGTCTCTTACCTGAAAGTTAGGGCATTAACTAGGAAACTCTGAGACTCCAAGAGCTGGATGAGGGCATACAAGAGAATATGGAAAACTCTGAATATCTTTACCCTTCCACCTCTCCTAAGCCTCTCTTGCCAACAAAGGCAAGTCCTCCTCTTCATTGTGGGGGACTATTCCCCCCTAGATTGAGGACCCTGAGAGAGATTTCTTTGCAAAGAGATGTTCTGTCTCATGTTGCAACCTTCCCTGTACTATTTGTCTACAAATCTACAGCAAGAGTCAGACTCCGACATGCTCCAGGGCAGGGTTGCTATAAACACAAGTTCTAGAGGAGAATCTTTAAAACTAACATGATTGCAAGTCCTTGCTAATTTACTTTGATAACAATTGAAGCAAAGCTTGCCAGAATATCATCTGAGGGGCTTAGACTACAAGACATCAAATAATGATCATTGGCCAACACTGACCAAGTACCTGGTAATGTAAATAAAGTTTTATTGGAACACAGCTGTGATCATGTCATTTACAAGTTTTCTATGGCTACTACTTCATACTAAAATAGCAGAGTTCAGTGGTTGTGATAGAGCTCACATGGCCTGCAGAACCTAAAATATTTCCTATCTAGCCCTTTAGCAAAAGAGTTTGCCAGCCCCTTGCTTATACTAGGCTGTGGTTATCACATGGGTGCAATAATAATAATAACAACAACAACAATAAAGTTCTACTTTCAATGTGCTATCTGGAGCAACTGGAAGTAGCTCTAATTGGTTGACCAGTTGTTTTATAAGTCTGGGATATAATTCCAGCCCATCTAAAATAAAACTGAGAAGCCAGAAATTTCTTAGAAAACTGTAGAAGAGGAAATCAAAGATTTAGGGTGGCAGGATTGTTGACAAGGATATGTCATAGGCAACCTGCCCATCTGCCACCAAACTATGCCTTTTTGGAAGGCCTAAAACTCTTTCTTACACAAAGGCTTTGCAGAAGTCATCAGTTACCATAGCCCCAGCATCTTTGAAAATCACCTTAGTGACTGCTCTCTGTAGTGTGCATTACCCCTGGACAAGGGACCAGATTGGGTCTCATCTAAATGGTCACCAAAATCTCCCATTGTAGATGAGGCTTTTAATAATTGTGGGGACAATTTGATCTCCTCTGTAAATATCAGGCAATTTACTTTCCCAGCCAACCAGTGCTGGCCCAATAGGCTGAAGGTAAAGGTGACTACTTGGGCACTGATGGACGGGAACATGGACTCGGCGACATGAACATCCTTCACTAAAGCTGACCCAAGTATGGCTACTTCTCAGTGCATAGTCGGTCAACAGCAAAGATAAGCCATGAACTCTCAGAGGTTAGCTAACCACATTGAACTCTTTCTTATAGAAAGGTTGTGACCTGTCGTGAGTGGAAGAATACCTCATCTGGAGAAGCATGTGCTTGCTTTCTCATCATTATCCATGAATTCCTGAACCTTCCGTATATCATCCAGATCCACTGAAGTTTCGTTCTTGAGCAGTTCTAACGATGTGTAAGGATAACTCTCTCATGGCTTTTATTTTTTTCTTAAGACCTCCCAAAGAACAAAGAGAAATTTTACACATTTTTAAAAGATAGAATAAAACATTCTACCTTGTAATTATCATATGGGTCCATTGGATCCGTTTATAAATCTAAAATACAATATGTGATCTTAGTTATCTTATTTTTCCTAGTTTGTGAAACATTTAAGTGTTTTATTGTCCTAGGAATTATTTCATCACTTATCAATTATTCACAGCTCAGCCAAAAAACACTATAGTGATAAGAAATCATTAGAAAGACAGAATCGCTTAGAAAGATGATACAATGGTGAAATAAATTGTCACCCTTCAGGAATTGCACCATCTTTCAAGAAGTAATAAAATAATGCTGGGGATACCATCTATGTAGTCTACTTATAGCTTTCATTGAACATAGACAATAATTCAAAATTGTTCATTTTGCCACTAATGACTATCAAAAATCATAAAGGGTTTAAGATTCTACCACAATTGTGAGCTACCAAGTTGGCCGACCACAGTTTCATGGTCGCTTGCAGAAGACATGGGACCCTAGACCCCAGACAAAAGACTATTCCTCAATGGAGAGAACACAGCATAGGTCATGATTGTACTGGCTCCCCTTGCCCCCTCACCCCACAGGCATTGTGGAAGACCTCAGTAGGAGTATCAGAGCTTGGGAACGCCGAACTCTGGGAAAACAAAGCCTTTATAATAATATAAGCAAACCCAGCTTTGGACCCAAAGAGAAACCTTACCTTTATCATCTTGAACAGTAAAGAAACTTGCCATTTTCTTTGGTGAAAGAACTCTTTCTGTCTTTCAGGGTTGTTCACTAAAAACTATCCCTGAGGGATATATGTATACATATATGATTCACTTTGCTGTACAGCAGAAACTAACACAACATTGTAAAGCAACTATACTCCAGCAAAGATTAATTAAAAAAAAAAAAAATCCTTGAAAAGTTAGACTTGGGGAACACTACCGATGCCTTGGTTCACAAGCCTTGAAGATGTCCAATAGATCCACGGAAATTTTCTTCCATCAACGGCAAAGAAAAATAAACAAATTCACAATTTTTAAACGAAGCAGAAAATACGTGCAAAACGCAGGTAGCAGCATTCCTCAGCACTGCTGTCCAATAGGGCTTTTGCTGTGAGAAAAACGTTCCATACCTGCACTGGCCATAAAGAATCCACGGGCCATTTAGAGCTGTCGTCACTTAAAATTTGACTAGTGTGACCAAGGAACTGAATTTTTATTTGTATTTAAATAGTTTCAAATAATTTAAATTTCAATAGCCATATGTAATTAGTAGCGCAGCTTTAGAGTCTAATGTTGACTGTGAAATGGATTGTATAAGTGAAAGCTCATACTACGGACCCTTGAGTGGAAATACAATATCATAAATGAGTTATTCATAAACAGGGAAGAGACTTCATCACCTAGATTTTGTGCCAAAGCCTGGACCATCTCATTTTGTTAAAAGACATATGACAGGCTTCCCTGGTGGCGCAGTGGTTGAGAATCTGCCCGCCGATGCAGGCGACACGGGTTCGAGCCCTGGTCTGGGAAGACCCCACATGCCGCGGAGCAACTAGGCCCGTGAGCCACAACTACTGAGCCTGCGCGTCTGGAGCCTGTGCTCCGCAACAAGAGAGGCCGCGAGAGTGAGAGGCCCGCGCACCGCGATGAAGAGTGGCCCCCGCTTGCCGCAACTGGAGAAAGCCCTCACACAGAAACGAAGACCCAACACAGCCAAAAAATAAATATATATATATATATATTAATTAATTAATTAAAAAAAAAAAAGACATGACAATATTCTTTCATCTTGTATGATATTCTTGGGCCCAATTCACTTAAACAAAAAGGCGAGCTATGTTTAAATTCTTACAAAGATTTCTAGTAAAATTGTTTTTCCTTATCCCTTTACTCTTACTTCTAACAATTCTTTCTTCTGACTTAAATCTATATATATCTTATATGTATATGTAACACATATATACATATGTATGTATATATATACACACACAATATATGTATGTGTGTGTGTGTGTGTATATATATATATATATATATATATATATATATACACACACACATATATAAACTGTCATTACTGTTTGCTATCTGAGCACAGTGGAACTTCAAAAACATGTGTACATATTTATATACATGCATACATATAAACATACGTATATACGACTGCTTTTCTTGGTGTACACAGGGTATAACACCATCCTGTTAGGCCTCCTAACATTTCTTCAGCCCAACAATATACTCCATGGTGAGATAGAAACCACCAAGTTCATGCTCATGAGATTTACTAGTGTTACCAAATACCCCATTCCCAGTAGCAGTTGCTTTTTGAAGCTGGAATGAACTGTTGCAGTTGCAAACCTTGTGAGGGCAGCGAGTGTCTCCTACATAACCAGTACAGCTGTCTCCCCACGGCCAGGACACATGATTCTAGGAACCAAGGTGGAAACGGGAAAGAGGACTTCATTAGCACATTCAGTGATGCACCGAAAAAAATGTGATTCGTCACTCTGGGACTTTGGGTTCTGCTTAGTTCATGTTTTAGTACCCAAGGAAGGAAGGTTCCCACAAGGAGAAACAATGATATCTGAAATGAACTTTTAGCTAGGTCATTTAGGGGTCCTTGTAACCCTGGATGAGTCAGCCAAAGCTCGAGGGTACTGTGTTGGCTGACTGTTCAATTCAGACAATCCATCTAGAGGCCTCTCCATAGATTCCTTCTCTGCTCACACCAGATAGAGTCGCTCTCTGCTGCTTTTGACTAAGCAGCATGACTGATGTAATCTTCCAAAATTAAATTCTGAGCCTTTTCCACTGCCCAGCGCTGCCTGGTAGTAAACCACAAGCAACTAGAAAGGACAATGAAAGTGTATGTTTTTACAACATATTATACCCTAAGTGTCAGTGGAAAGCATGTTTTTAAAAACTGAACTCTACTCTTAGTTTTGCATTTTCCATATTTATTTTATGCCAGACATCCCAAGCCACATTTACCTCTTTCTTCACTAAAGGATATGAACTGTTTTTTCCCTCCTGCTTTACTTCTAAGCCCTTTCTTCCTGCTTGTATCTTTCAAATCAATTCCCCTAATCAATTGATTATATAAACAGAGTTTTAAATTCTCCCCATGTATATTGATTTCTTTCTTTCAGTCTTCAGCCTATTGATCAAACCATTTGATCAATTGAATAAAGGAACAGTGTCATGTGGCATATTCCACACTTGGGCACTTTTGCTTGAAAGAGAAGAATGCAGATGTTTGTGTTTATTTTCTAAATGATGACAACCTTAAATGCCGCATTGGATATGCACATTGATAAACCTTACAAAGGTCTCTTTTCCAGGCTGTCTTCAGAGCCCCGAGGCCCAACCAGCCTGAAAACTAAATGGAAATAATTTGCTATTTATACAGAGAATTTCGTTTTGTAAGTAGCAGGCTCAATCCTTAACCTTTTCTCTGCCCCCGTTATAGCACTCACCACATGGGTACTGTATACCTGTCTTTCTATCCCATTATCCTCTGAGCCCTTTAAGATGCTCAACATATGTTATAGAATGAACGATGCATAAAAAAGAAAGAAAGAAGAAATGGAGAGAGGGAGCAATGGAAAGAGGATGGAAGAATTTATCGTAAGAAACATATGGCACCTGGAACTTCCCTGGAGGTCGAGTGGTTAGGACTCTGCCCTTCTACTGTAGGGGGCACAGGTTCGATGCCTGGTGGGTGAACTAAGATCCCGCGTGCTGTGACACAGTCTGAACAAACAAATAAACAGACAAATAAATACATAAATACAACTCTCTTTTAAAAAAAAAGAAATATATGGCATCTATCCTCATCAGTGACATTTAAGAGCGTGTGAGAACTCTAAAACACTCTTTAAATGTGATTTCTTAAATATTTTTATTCTAATGTTTTTATTAATACAATTGTGCCTTTCTTTCAAATAACGCTCCTCTAAACAAAGCTTGGACAAATATTAAGAGAATATTGGTTGAAGGGGATTCATATTACTAGCATGTGTCTCATTCTAGTTCTGGCCCCGGTTTCTCTAAAGAACGCAGATGAGGACTGTGCCAGAAACGGCCACCACTAATGGCTAATGAATGACATTTCCCCTCAGAAGGCAGAGCTGTTTGGGACCACAGAGGTCTCCTCACTGTGTGCTCCAGGGTGGATTATTCCAGGAGGACTGGCCTTGCATCCCGAGCCACTTCTACATTATCCAGAGATTCTTGTGTTGCGTTTCAAATGCCCAACATTCAGCGAAAGCCTAGGAGTCAACAACCTCTATTACAGAAAAATATTGATTCTTTCTTTTGTTCACTCACCCAGCAAACATTACCTGAGCCCCTCGTATACTCAGGTACTGTTGAGCGGTGAATAAAAGACTAAAAACCCCTGACTTCTCAAAGCTTATATTCTATGGAAGAAGACAATAAACAAAATAGTAAGTAATATATACATATTGTTAGACGTCAATCATTTCTAAAGAGGAAAACAAAGCAGGGAAGGGAGTCGGGAAGAGTGTGGGTGAGTGTGGATGCAGCAAGGGCGGTGCTTTAAATGGCGTATGAGGCGGGCTCCCCTCCCGTGTGGTTTTCTGTGTGAAAGACCCACCCCCCCACGCGCAACAGGCAGCCCCCAGGGGAGGCCCCATGCTCATTCATTCAGCACAGGTGTATCGAGTTCCTAGTATGTTCCACACCCGGGCCAGGTATAGGATGCGGTCAAATGAATAAAGTCCAGGCTCTGTTCTCAAGGAAGTGACAGTCTAATGGGGGGAGGGACATGCAGACGGATAAAAACGTTGTAACGAGCATCCTGCAGAGAGGGGTACAGGGTTCGGGAGGACTAGGAGGAGAGCCCCTAAGTCGGCACCCCCTGCTCTCCTTCAGGTGCACAGAGATGGATCTAGGCTGCAGGTAGGGGCCAGGGATCCCGAGTTCTTCTAGAGCAGTATTCTCCAAACTTCAGGCCTTGATCCAGTGGGCCAGGAAGTCAGTTTACTGAGTCACGACTAGGATTCCCTAAAAATTAAATGAAATAGTGTATGAGAGAAGAGAGTAGAATAAAAGAAAATATTAGAGTGCATCACAAGATTGTGCGGTTGTGAAACATTTGTTTGCGTTTGTGTGCAATGGGTTAAAATGTAGAATTTTTCTTGCCTTGGGTCTCCATCAAAATGAGTGTATAATCCAGCGTTCTAGAGAACATAGTGGTTGATCAGGAACCTAAAACACGGCAAAGAGGCAGCCTGAACCTCAGAGATCAACTCATTCTGCTCTGAGGGCTGCTCTGGAGCTTCAGAACCGGTGGGAAAGCAAAAGATGCGGCTGGAGCTGCCTGGGAGGCTCCTCTTCCCCCCCTCTCTTCCTGCTGCTCTAGGTGTCTCCAGGCTCCCATTCCAGCAGCGATGCAGACCAACGCACAGCACACAGCTTCACCCCTGCAGAAGCCCCTCGAGGGCTGCCAGGTCAGTGTGCCCCACCCCAGGGGGCAGCTCCTGGCCACTAAGGACAACACAGCTGGAAATGACTTAAAAAGCAAGAAAGTGATCTGTTCTGGCATCCAGGGGGATAGCATGATTTAATTTCTTAAATCTATCAATGCTCCCTGAAGTTGGGAGGCCCTGTGTACAATAGAGAAAACACTGGGTATGAACTAGTTAACTAGGGATTGAACCTCTGTGGCCCCCTTTACAGAGCTTATGGCTCTGAGAAAAGTATTCCAGCACTCCAGGCCACAACAGTTTGATCTTGTAATGTGGTTATTAATAACCAGCTCATAGGATCTTTATGAAAATTAGGAAAAAAAGTCTACACATCTCTGGGTATAGTGTCTGGCAAGCAGCAGTCATACTAATTTAAGTTCCACTGAGTCGTTTAGGGTGCATTATCTTCCTGAACCTGTAATAGTTAGAGTCTTGCAAAAACTCAGATTCGAGATTAAAAGTGGGCCAGGAACACCAACCGTTCAGGACAAAGACCTGTGATATTATTTAACACGACGCTGACATTGGAAAGAGAACTTCTCAGCTGGACTTAATTGATTTGAACAATTCCAGTCCACCAGACAAATCAGCCCAGGATGGCTGACCACACCGGCAGAGTTCATTTTTCAACATGGTTTTCACACGGCTGTGATGTTAGGAGGAGAGCAGAGGCTCTGGGGTGAGCAGAGCCCACGCGATCTCACTGCGAATGCTCCGCGCTGAGGTAATTGCCTTCCCCAGTACCAGGGTCTAAGCAGCATGATGCATTTAGGTCACATTCGGGCAACGGCATCGCCCCCCCCGTGGTCATTGTCGCTAGAAGTCGGCATGTGCACATCTCGGCAAAGACTGGACCAGCATCCCCTCGCGCCGCTGTGACACTCATCCCTGTCGTTTGCTCTGTGTCTGTTCTCCCGCTGCCACCCCACTGCTCACCTTCCTTGGAGCCAGACCCTGTGTGGATGCTGAGAGGACCACGGGGAGAGGGAATTCTGTGAAGTTCAAGGACTTGCTCAAGGACACGCAGTGGGCAGCTGACAGGGCAGGATGTGGATAGTCTCCTGAGTGCTAGCCACAGGCTCCTGGGGTGACTCTTAGATACCCAGACACAGAATAAAAGTCAGAAGTCCTTCTGGGGTCTCTCTTGTAGTTATTATTTGGCAAACATACATATTTGGAAGTTTGCTCTACACCACTTTGCTTTTAAGAAAGACCTACACTAGTACCTGTTTTAACTAACCGAAAGAAATCCGAAGAGCTTTTCCATTTTTACGAAAAAGGGAGAAAAGGAAAAATAGCATCCAGTTTGTGTTTTGCAGGGAGTGCTGTAGAGCCATGCCACCCAGCACGGAGCGAGGCAACGCTAAGCTCCAAGCTCCTTCCCGTACACCACACTCAACATCCAGCCACCAGAGCTGCGAACTGTGTCCGTGAGCATCTGTGCTTTATCTCGATTTGTTCTGTGCATCCCTTAGCAAGATGTGTCCTAAGGTAATTGCTTCTTGGCTTTATGCCATTTCGGCACAAAAGGTCTCATAAGAAAGCTCTACTTTCAGAGAGCAGAGGAAACCTGTAATAGGTCTCCATCCAAATCCGAATCCTGGAGACTCCTTGTCCTGTTACGCTCTTGCCTCATTTCCCTTTGTGATCTCACCCTTTTCCTCTCACCCACCTTCTCCCGGAGGGTTTCTCCTCCTCTTTCCCTCCTTCAAGACCTGGCTCATGACAAAAGAAGAAGAAATATTTTAATGCTAATTTAGAAGTTTGGAAATTAGATTTGTGTTCTTTAATTATGAGTTTTTTAGTCATTTTTTGCTAGGGGACTATTTGTTTATTATAATGATAGAAAGGTCCTTATAAAATAAAGACTTTTGAGGCTTATTGTAAGAAAAAAAAAAAAAAAAAAAGACCTGGCTCATAACTTCTCTTCTCTGAAAAGTATTCCTTTATCTTCCCACGTTTGACCTTGTGCTCCCAGAGACACTTGTATCATTTCATTCACCAAACGGGGCTGTCAGATTTCCACATCATGGCCTACCTTCCCCACAGCACAGTGACCTCCTTGAAGACTGGGACCGAATCTCATTTCTCTCCCTGATTGCCTAACTGCCATGCTGTGCACATAGTAGGGACTGAGTCATGACTGCTGTTTAAGTGAATGACGTTCACATGTGTTCATTCATCTTTGAACGTATTTAATATAGAAATAAAATAAGATCAAATCACAAGGGTTGCATTAAAAGTAAAAAGAAATAGAGCTATTGCTCCAGTATGTCATGTCAGCTTGGCCTAGATGAACTTAGATTTGTTCTGAATCTGCGGTTCTATGCTTCTCAGCACAGGGCGAGGTTTTCCTTATTCTTTAATGTGATGGAATTGGTTTTCTCATTATTTTCAACAGAACCAAAGACTCGGCCTACTTCATCAGCTTACTGAGTTGGTAGAACATTTCAAATTATGGAAAACAACGCCTGACAATTTATTCTCCTGTGGCATAAAAATGGCAATATTATCTGTAGTACACACTTCTGAAATTACAAAATATGTTTGCAGTTAATGTTTAACTGTTAAAATATCACATGGACAAAAAAGTGCATAGAACATATATCGTTTAAGAATAATAGTAAAAAATGAACACCTGAGCTCGAGAAACAGCCCAAAGTTGGAAAGAAGTCTGGCCAATGATTTGAAGCATCCTGTTGCCCCTTTCCAGTCACAAATACCATCTTCCCCTCAGAGAAGGGATGACACATCATCAGTTATATTTGAAAGTCCTTGCTTTCCTGCCTAATTTTATTATGTGTCTGCTATCTGTCTCCATGATTGATACATTAATTTTTCATCTGCTTAAGTGGGAACTATACTATTATACCTGTTTTCACTTGGCAGTATATTTTTGAGTGCCACCCACGCTGACATGCATAGCTGAGGTCCACGCAGTTTTACGGATGGACACAGCACTCCCAGTGTGTCACGTGCTTCTGTGAACATCTTTGTTCCTGTTTCCTTGGACATGTGCACCAGTTTCTGGGCAGGTACCCAGAAACGAGTTGCCTCGCTCAGCTTTCTAGACAATTCCAGAAAGCCCTCCAGTGATCGTGCCAACGTGCACCCAGCCAGCTGGTAAGCCAGACACCACTGCTCCACGAGGTCCGAGGCACTGGATTTTGTTAGAAGTGTTTTCTTTCCACTCTGGTGCTTTCACTGTGGTTTTAATTTGCACGTCGTCACTGATGGATGAGACTGAGCACAAGGCCCTGTGATGGGACAGAATTGGGACCCTGTTAAGTCAGTGGCCTGGGCCTGAGGCCCTGTGTCCTTCCACCACTCACCTTTACAGGTGGGAGGATCTGAATTAAATGCAGAAACGTAATCTTGGCAAAGTCCCGCATTCTTCCTAAGCCTGAGGAACTATAAAATGAGAGTAATGATCCCTCATCTTTCATGAGGAGGAAATGAGATGCCATACATAAAGCCCATGGTGGTTACTATTTCTGGTTGTCACAATACTTTGTACGTCCCTCACTTTTTACCCCACGCTCCTAACTCAGGACCAGTCTTATCTGATGGACAATGGTTGGACGTCCAAGATACATGTTTAAAATATTTTAAAATCTACTCAATGATGTTGGAAATTTCACCGTTTGGAGCATCGGCAGCTCTGCCTCAAGCCAGGAACTTTTTCTAAGTTAACTTTCTTGGCCAAAAGAACCTTAAGCTGCTGTCCATCTCTCTACCTCTCAGGATACAGATCAGAGAGAAACGGCGAGAAGGAAATGCTAGTAACCCAGGAGGAGGAGTGGTACCCAAGGCCTTATCTAGCTCAGACACATGTGAGGTCCCCACACGTAGGAGCAAAGCAAAGATGAAGACGGGGCTGGGGAAGCCCAAGCATCGTGGAGAGTGTGGGCAGGTGGTTAAACCCAGGAAGTTAAACTAAGGTGAAGGCAGAGGTCCACAGGGGTCAGATGCTGAGTCAACACCACAAAGAAGCAAATCCTCCCAGGGGCTGGCTGGAGAATCTGTCACTCAGAGTCAGCAGGGGCTGACAAGGGGTAAGGCAGAATACCAGTCAGGAAATAGTCTTTGAATCCCAACTTTGTGTCTTCCTAGGTCCTAGGAATCTAAAAACATTCTTGATCCCCACCTCCTGGGACTTAGAGGATGGCAGTGAAATTGAATGCTAAGCAAACAATGACAAATAGTATAGAATCAATTTACAACTGTGTAAAGTGACAAAAGAAGCTAGAGGGTTCTAGAAGAATGTGGAGGAGAGATACTTGACCTAGTGAAGGCCTTTCTAAGAGTGAGCAGGAAGAAGTCAAGTGTGGAGGAACATTCCAGGAAGCAGCCAGCTGACAGCAGGCTTCATAAAGGAACTGAAAACAGTCCAGTTGGCTTAGAGAGAAGGGAGCATAATGTTTGGTGAGGCCGAGAGGTAGCCGAGGCCAGATTATACAGAGCCTCGTAGGCAGGTACAAAGATTTTGGGCTTTATTCCAAGAGAGATGGAAAACCACTGGTGATTCTGACATAGAGACATCTCTTGTATGTTTAAGAGAATCCCTCTGCTGAAGTACAGGGACACCCTTTGAAAGGTGACCTATATATATATATATATCTCCAATATAGATAGATACAGATATAGGTATAGGTATAGGTATAGGTATAGGTATAGGTACATGTATAGATATAGGTAGAGGTATAGTTATAGATAGTGATGTAGATATATAGATAGGGCTTTACATGCTATAAAACATGATAGACCTGTAAAGTACTGTGCTTGAATTCCCCTTAAAAAAAGATCATATTTCCTCCTCCTGCATTAAATTAAATCATTATCAAAAGCATCATGCACATTTATATTTGCAGTTGAAACTGCATGTGTCTTTGAATCCAATCACACCTGAACAAAGTGTAAAGGCTCTGTTAGCAATAAAGACAACTGCCTGGGGAAGAACTCATTTCAACTGAAGATGAGTTTATAATCCTAGTACGAGAAAGACGCCCCAGAATGGAAGAGAGGAGCGATTCTGAGTCAAACTCACTATCTACCCTTCATTCTTCTCAGTTCCATATGCCATGAACTCACATCTGGATCCTTGGAAAAGGAGCTGTGTGCTAAAAACTGAAAGAATGGAGTAAAATCTCTGTGGTTAAAGATTGAGACATTAAGGACACAAGGCAGGCCTGCTTGTAGACTGTGTGGTGGGACAAAAAAAGGTGATGCCCCCCCCACCCCAGGGCCACTGGGGGATCCTGATGGGGCACAGAAGGGCCATGACTGCTTGAGTGTTGGGCCAGCGGAAATCTGAAAGGCAGAGGAAAGGTAGTAGGGAAGAACAAATCTGACTCCATATTAGATCTGTTTCTTTTATTTTAACCTTTGTATTCTATTGCTTTGAGTTAAGAATGTTGCCTATAGCCTGAAATATAAAGGATAGCCCATTCACAAGGCTCTGCCCTTTAAGGGTATAACATTTTTCCATTCATTTAGAGATTAAAAACTTGCAGAACAGAGAATAACATTTGTCTTGTTGGAGTTTACAGGAACATTGTGACTTGACCTGCATGGACAGCTTCAAGAACAAAGGATTCTGACACCATGACGTTGGCAACAACCAACCACACCGCCTCCCCTTTTAGTATAAAAGAAGCTTGAATCCTGACTTGGGTGAGATGGTTCTTTGGAACGGTAGTCCACCATCTTCTCCGTCTCTGGCTTTCCGAATAAAGTCAGTATTCCTTGCGCCAGCACTTCATCCCTTGATTTATTGTCCTATGGTAAGCAGAATGAGTTTGGACTCGGTAACAGAAAGGGCAACTGAGAGGCCAGCCAGCAGGCACCAGCAACGGAAGCAGCATCAGCTGTCTCATCCCTGACCTGTTGGTGCCATTGGCAAGCATGGGCAGTGGCCCCATAGCACAGGAGGCAGACCGGGGAGGAGGAAAGGATGGACGTCCTGTGAGGACAATGCTTCCTGCATCTGTGTGAGCAGGATACCACGCTGGGCATCTCAGCCTGTGTCGAGGGCAGTTCTGAGGGTGAACTGGACTTCCAGCCCATCCCAGAGGGTGCCGGGGAAGTTGGCTTTCTGACTCTTGTTTTGACTGCCCAGGCTGAAACGGGTATTAAACACTTATGTGTATTTGGCACCAAGTTCTGTCTTGATTTTATAAGCCTGAGGCCTGTCCTTCTTTCTACCCATTCATATTTATCCATTCACACTAATCACATTAGCTCGGTTACAACTCGCCTGCTTATTTCAGTGCTGGTCTTGGCCCCTTTCTCAGCTCAACCTAATCTCTGTTTTGATCTAACACCCAGGAGCTCAGAGCTCAGATGTGTGTCATCCATACACAGAGGAGGTTACTGCTGCCCGTTTCCTTTCTGACTCATCCTTGCTGTTGTCAGACCTTCTCATGGGGGATTCATTTTCATTTCTTCTGGGTCCTCCTTGGAGCAGGCTCGCAGACACCTTCCCTTTCTCACACGTTCCTCCCTGACCAGGCGGGGGTGTTCAGGATCCCCCACGTCTCCTTTGTTCTTATCTCCTCTTCTCTTTGTTGGTGTGCTCCAGGCACCAGCTGATCTGTTAGCCTCACCTCTGGGGAGGCATCCTGCTGGCCTTGCCCTCTCCTCTCAGCTGGGTCGCTTCCCTACGTGGCCCAACATTGTCTTTACCAAAGCATTCCGTTCTTTCACTTAACCTTTCCCTCATTCATCCACTTAAGCGCATATTTACTGGGCACCTAACTGTGCTGGGTCGTGGATACAGTGAAGGAAGTAAGCTCAGCCCTACCTCTTGTGGATGTCACAGTTCATGCACTCATGGCATAAATATTTACTGAGCGCTTAATTTGTGTTAGCCTCTGTCCTCACCTCTAGGAATATAACAGTGAATAAAACATTCTGCCTCCATTGACTGGTGAGAGAGGTTAATCAAATACTCATAGTAAGAAATAGGTGATTATCTTTCATATAGATACATGCTCTGAAGAAAAATAAATTTTCTAGGACATCTTATGACAAGCATAGGAAATCTAGGAAGTATTTTTTCTGAGAAAATGACACTTGAGCTGCTGTCTGAAGATGAAGTAGAGTTAATTAGACAAAGTAGCAGGTCAAGATCTTCCCAAAAAGTCGAAATGGTGTGTTCAAAGACCCTGTGGCGAGAAGGACCCAGCACATTAGCATAACTGAAAGGAGCCCAGAGCAGCAAAGAGGGAAGAAAGTGGAGAATGAGACTCGGAAGGATGGATAGCAACAGAGTCAGCAGGGCCATACCAGCTGTTAAGAAATTTGGTTTCTTTCTTAAAAGCAGTGGAAAAACACAGAAGAGTTTTTATGCTGCAACACAGAAAATGAATTAGAGGGTACCATGGTAAGATGCTGGTACACTCGTTCTAATAGAAATACAGGTGAGATGGGAAGTTTTTATCAGGGCATTGGCAATAGACAACAATTAATGAATAGATTTTGCGTATAATTTGGAATTAAATTTGGACTATTTTTATAATTAGATATGAGTGAATAATAAATCAAAATATTTCAAGGTTAATTCCTAGATTCCTAGCTTTTACAACTGGGAGGTAGTGCCTGTATCCTGAAGACAGGAAAGGTATAAGGAGACCAGGTCTAGAGGAGATTATAAATATGCTATCGGGTGTGTTGCGTTTGAGATGTCCTTGAGAGATCCAGCTGTGAGTAGGGAGTTGGATATGTAGAGCTGGAGCTTTCCTTTTAGAGGAAAGATCTAGGCTGAATATATAGATGTGAAAGAAGTCAGTGGCCTATAGATAGCACTGTAAGTTGTTCGTAGAGATAAGTTTCCCAGAAACTATTACAATGAGCTATTTCTACTCCATCTCGTCCACAAGCTTCTCCACCTGCTTGAAATTAGTCTCATTCTTCTTTGAATACTCGGCTTCTATCACCTTACCCATCGTACACTGAATAATAAATTACTAAAAGAATAAATACAAATAATACTATTATAAAACAGGGTATTATACTAAGCACTTTGCAAAAAACTTAATCCTCAAAACAAGCCCATGTATAAAATAATGCTAACTTGACCATTTTTTTTCTGATGAAGAAATAAACAAAGAGAAGAAGGTCAATAATTTGCTCAAGGTTAATTCCTTGGAAACAGTCAAATAGGAACTCGAAATAAGCTCTATCCAATGACAGACTCCATGCTACGACTCCTACACTCCAGGGTTTTTGTACTGAATGGCAGCAAGTCAGGAAACCAAAGGAGAAGCAAGTGTACGTTTTCCATGAACTGAGGTAACTTTGTTTACACTCAGTAAAGAAAGCCTAAGTTGAATTCTGTTCTTCACTGAATCAGACCAAGTGGTGCTCATGTCGGCCACAGTCTGTTAAATATAAAGTTCATTTGCTCCCAGCAAAGTAATCAGCAGGTACTGATTTCATCCTCAGGAGCTTCGGGGAAAGTCAACCTGTTTTATGGATGTTTAAAAACAACTGGTTTTAAGAGCTTTTTCTTCAAAGTTCATCTGTCACTGAAGAACTTTAATTCAGTGCTGGCTTTAGGATAGGTTTAATATAACAGAACTAGAAAGGTACTCTCTTTCTGGGCACAGATGGAAGACATCATCACCCTTTTTCCTCATTCTGGTCATGACTTTGCTCCAGTTACATCCTCAATCAGTTACTTATTTGATGTCATCTTTCTCTCATCGCTCCTCTTAATGCACTCTTTTGTTTTTTATTATTAATTAATTAATTTATTTATTTTTGGCTGCATTGGGTCTTCGTTGCTGCGCGCGGGCTTTCTCTAGTTGCGGCGAGCGGAGGCTACGCTTCATTGCGGTGCACGGGCTTCTCATTGCGGTGGCTTCTCTTGTTGCAGAGCACAGGCTCTAGGCACGCGGGCTTCAGTATTTGTGGCATGCAGGCTCAGTAGTTGTGGCTCGCGGGCTCTAGAATTCAGGCTCAGTAGTTGTGGTGCACAGGCTTAGTTGCTCTGTGGCATTTGGGATCTTCCCAGACCAGGGCTCAAACCCATGTCCCCTGCATTGGCAGGAGGATTCTTAACAACTGCACCACCAGAGAAGCCCAAATGCACTCTTTTATTTAGTTACCTATACGATACATTCATTAACATATGGAAAAGTCAGATGGAATCCAAGGAGAAGTCTTTGAATCGAGTTCTGGATATCAACCCAACTCACTTCTCACCAACTGAGTGTCCTGGGTGAATTTTGTTAAATGCTCTTCCTTCCTGATCCTTCATCTGCAATGGAAAAAACAAAACAAATTAAAAAACCTGAACATCCAGAGGACTGCATACAATATGTGTAAGGCAGCTAAGACAGCATTTGACTTATCGTGGTAATTCAATAACTGATAGCTGTTTCTATTTTGCTGTCCTAGGATTGGCCTTCCTGGAAATTGCTACAGTGGAGTACATTATTTTTCTCCCCCAAAACCTTCACAGCTGAAGATGTTTTAAGCAGATGTTATAATTGCTCTTAGAATAAGAATCTAGATAAAAGACACTCATAAAAATGAGTATTTCTTGTAAGTAAAAATTGTGAGTTGAACATATGCATATCTATTTCTGCCTTTTCCCGTTCCTCCTCTAAAACTACATTTAGTTTTATATATATTAGGAGACATAAACCCACAAAACTGGGGAGAATGGGAGAGGAGACAAGTCCACATTTTGATAGCTGGAAAGCCAACAGATGAGAAATAACTGACTTTTAGCAGATCTAGGAAAGCCAAATCCTGAGACTGCAGCCAGGAAAGATAAAATCTAAATTAATCTACACCAAGAATCCTCAGAAAGTTCAATAACTCACAGGACCCTGTACTCCCCTCTTCATGCCTCTGAGCAACTGCTCTATTGCCCCCATGGAAGGTTGGAGAATTTTACTCTCTGAAGATGGTGAAAGAGAGGATCTTGGGATGGCAGAGGCACCTTTACAAAACAAGAAATCTGTGTGGAGAGAAGCCTACTGAACATGACCCTCCGAGACCCCAGGTCTCCCTCAAGACTGTGTGTCTGTGAGAGCTGGACCTCCCTCTCCAGCCAGGAGATTCTAAGTCTTCTCAAAAACATCCAGCCAGCCTAAGAAGAAATACCTAGAAGTACTGACACCAAGTGTCCTCCAAGAAATGCCCAGCCACACTAGTTGACAAACCCTGCCCAAGCACCCAGTGTTTGCACCCAGGTGCAAATCAGAATGGCTTCAGATTTCCCAAAAGGAAAAGGGAACCCCAAAAAACAATGAATAATGCCTTCGAATTTATGAAGGAAAACTATTTCCAACCTAGATTTTATATAATCAAAGTCATTTCCAGACATGCTAGGTCTCAAAAAATGTACCCACCATAGCTGCTTCCTCTGGAAATTGTTGAAGAAAGTGAAACAAGGGAATGAAACAAGAAAACGGAAAACATGCGATACAGAAAAGAGGAAATCCAACCTGAGAGAAGAAAAATGGTTCTCCAGAATGGTGGTGAAGGGAGATCCCAAGCTAACACTTGTTCACAGACATAGAGGGCAGCCATACTTTTAACCTGATGAAGCAGCTGGAAAATATACCCAAAAAAGTAAAGGAGACAGAAGAAAAGACATGAGATTCAGAACTCAAGAATCCTCCTCAGGAGAAGGGGGTTCTGAGGATGACCGTGATGGGAAGCCCAGGGCAAGAGTCGTGCAGCTTTTCTAGAGAGCAATCTGACAAAAAGAATGCATTTCTTCCGGAGGGACTCCTAGAGAGAAAATGTGAACTGATAAATTCCTTGATGTGACTGACCTTGCAGGAATGGTATAAAGAGGAAGATATAGAAACAGTGAGCAAAGCATATAACAATCTAAAGAAATGATAAACGGTTGTTAACTGAGGAAAAACATAAAGGAAATGTAATCACAATACACTACAGTGCTCAGATATGAATAATATTTGCATAGCCCAATAAGAATACTGAATATTGATTTAACAAAATTTTCAAAATTGCAATTTGAGATGATTGGGGAGAGAAAGGGAGGGAATGATATAAGAGAATAAAATGGTATAAGAGAATTAAATTTTCATCTGCCATAACAGGAATTAGATAGATAACATCAAAGATTGATTAATCAAAAGATAGTAGGCATATAAAAATTTGCTGAAGTTTCAGAAAAAGCTAAAAAATTTTCTCTAAATATGAGATTAGATGAAATAAGGAGTGAGTAAGCTATATTTTATCATAAAACTTTCAGTTATAGTCAGTAAAATGTAATTTAATTATAAAACTTTTTTTTTTAAGTTGCAAACATTCCGGTTCTGTAATTCAAAGTTACATATGACATAGTGTAATGAATCAATATTCAGTCCAGAAATGTTATTTAGGTTGTGGATGCTGAGTTAGTTGTGGAGTTTGTGAGTTTTGTGTTTTAATTTGGCAATCATCTCACAGATAAGGAAAGAGTGAAATCGGTACTAGAATCTTCTCCTCACTCTCCACGGCACAGGCCGGGTCCCGCCATGCTGTTGTAGCACAGGCTTGATTGAAATGAATGGCCCAGATTCTGGCCTGAGAGTGGGCACACTCTGTTGTTTTTGGAATGGTTAACAAGGACACGCAGTCGTGTTTTTCACCTGTGGATTGAGCCCTGCAGCTTCATGGGGCCTCAGAAATTCCCACTAATCCCAAACAGCAGCTTTGCAAATGTATCATGAGCTCTTTATGAATTCTCTCATGCAACAAGCAGTGATTTAGCACCTGCTACTCTTCAGGCACTTTTCTATGAATTGGGAATTTCAAAAAAAATGATTTGGTTGCAGAGAAAAGAGAATGGTTCTCTGTGAGAGTAGGGGAATATATCTTGAAATTGATATCCTATGTTCAATTAACAAAATACTTTTAAATTTACTATTTCATCTGATTCTCACCAAAAATAAAAGACTGTATAGTACGTATAGTATGTATTTTCTACCCTCCTTTGACAGATGAGATAACTAAATCTCAGGAAGGTAAAGTAACGGTTAAGTTCACAGAGCTCACATAGGATAGATCTGAGGCTTTGAATTCATCTTTTCTGAGGCCAAATCCAGTAGTCTTTATGACACCAAACTGCCTTTGAAAATGATTTACTCACCCTCCTCATTCAGCAGCTCAGGAAACAGAACTGATGTAGCCTGGCCACACGATAGGCTCAGAAATCTGAGTCCGGCTGTTGAGTGACTACAACAACTCCCTTGATTCCTATTAGCTATGCCCCTTGCTAACTTCAGTGACCCCACCCCAAGATTAAGCATGGGTGGCGTACAGGCTCTAAAATGCCATTACAGTCCACTGTGGTCAGCTCCCTGGCAATCGTTTCTTAAGCTGGGATAATGATGGCAGTATTGGCTTTCACTGGACACAGCCCTGTTCTTTTCCAAGGAACTTAACATGACTAAATGGGCAAATCTGTGACCCAAGATGGTAAATTAATGTCGTGATTAGATGCATGCTTGTTCTATGGATGGTTGGGCATATACTTATTTCAATAATCCCCTAAAGTTTTAAGTTTCAGTCCATTGAATTGGGCAGCTCTGCATGCCGGGCCTATAAGACTCGCTGAATTCAAGATGAATATGACCCACTCCTTATCTTGGCTCTAGGAGTTCATGATCTAGAATGAAGGACAGACAGGTGACCTGAATACAATGTGATGGGGTCTGTGCTAGAGACGTGAAAAGGGTTTCATGCATACATGGAACTGACAACACGGAGATGACAGAGCAAAAAGGAAGGAACATCCTTTTGCCCAGTTATTTCCTACTTACTTGAAACCTGCTCCTGGATACTTTCACATTCATTTTTAGTGTCTACCATTCTAAGTACATATACTTTCCCTTCATAGCATTTTTATCACAAATTTTATTTATATAGTCATTTGTGTTTTATTTAATGTCTTTCTTTTATACTAAATAGCTACACAAGGACAAGAATTATGCCTGTTTTATTATCCACTGTACCTAATTCAAAGACCTTCACGGTGCCTGGCACGATGCTTGATACATGTTTGTTGAAAGAGCAAGTGAATGATTAAGAGTGACTGTGTGTGTTTATTCTTTCTTGCGAAAAAGTACCTTTTCAAGCCACAGGATTTTGAATCTAATTATTAGGATTATGAGTTAAATATAAGTTACTTTGTCAGAAGACAATCATGACAAAGTGATTCATGAGACTATAAACATTGCAAGCCTCAAAACTTCATTTTCAATTAAGCAAAAGTCTAATTCCTTCTCTAAATGCTGTAAATCATTATGTGCAGAGTTAGGTATATGCCCATTGACGCTGTATCTGTCTGCACTGCTGACATCCTTCTGATGTTGAATTGTAAAAGTTGGTGAAAACAATAAAATGGCATCTCCAAGATTAGTTTTTACCTCCCTTGTATATAGGTTGTTTTTTATTTAATGATCATGACTATTTCAAAGGAATACATTGCTTCCCCAAATTCAAGGGGCTCACTAACTTAATAACCCCGAAGTTCCCTTGCTCTCCCACTCAACAGTCCTCACAAATCAATAAGAAAATTACAAACTGGTCTCAGCTCCAGCCCCATTTTCACAAAATAACAAAGGAGTGACACAATGCCTCAGGAAGCTCTGGTGAACCTGATCAGAGTCTACTTGGATATCTCAGAGTAAAATCTAGGTTGCTGTGAGATGGACAATTCCCCTTTAGAAAGAAGGCATGCTGGGAATTCCACTGGGGCCTGTTTCCCACCAGCCACGCCTCTGCACCAAGATTGAAGTGACAGGAAGGGAGTGAAGGCCATTGGTGATGAGACGTGCTGGACCACCATTGCCCAAAATCTCTGCCCCAGGGAAATGCCCATCCTTCCCAGGGTAGACTGTTAACCCTTTTGAGGCCTCAATCTGACTCCGGGGAGAGAGGGGGAGGTGGGGTGGTGGCTGCATTAGGAAAGTGGTTGAGGCTAAGCCTCCGTTCCGGGACATGAAAAAACCAGAAGGAAAAGATGCTAAAAACGAAAGGGTTTTCAAGGGGCTGGGCAGCCTAATTCTGACTCTGGGAGATCATCTATTGAACCTAAGCCTTTGGACTTTTGGTTCACCAAAATTCAATAGCAAATACTTGAGATGCCAACTATGAAGAAGGAAACTTCTGGAAGAAGGGGACACAGACTCTAATAAGAGCAGCTCTGGCTCCCCAGGAGCTCCAATCCAGCAGAGGGTGTCAGACAACAGATAACCACAAAACCCAGTGATTCCCGAGAGGTAGAGAAACAAGCCACGCTGATGACACAGAGGGACAAATGTTGACGAGTGTGTGGGTCGGGGAGGGGTGGTCAGAGGAAGCAGCACCAAGAAAGCTCTAGTCTTTTCTTATTCAAACCAAAACTGAGATGGTGCAGAGGAGAAGTGGAAAAAAGAGACCACAGTTCCTGCTCATAGTGGGGTCATTCGTCATCAAATGCTGAATGAAGTAGAAAGGAAAACTTTCCAAGCAATGAAAGAGCAGGTGTCAGCAGAAGGACACAGAAGCTAGCTCCCAGAAAAGTCGTCAGGGATCTACTGCCGCCTCAGACACACCAAATTCCCAGGGCTCCCACCTCAAGGGATCCCTTACCATTTCTACAGGAATGAAAGAAGGGTACTCAACTTGTCAAAAGCCTGAAAGAGTCTGTGGCCGTTCCCCATGTTCAAGGCCCATGGAGAGAGGTTGCCCAGGGGCTGCCCTGTCCATCTCTCGGCCACCTGGCCCTTTACATCCCCCATTGTTGGTTCCTGCAGCACCAGAGACCAACATGCTCCATCACATCTAACCCCTTGTAACATATTCACAAACCCTTCTTCCCACAGACAAAATTGAGACTCAGGGTCATTAAGGAAAAGTTCCAAAATCACACACATATTTAGTGGCAGAATCAGAATTCAAATCCAGGAGTGCATAATTCCAAATCTTATGTTTTTTAACTCATTTTTTCCCACTAAGACCATCCAGCTAACACCTACTAGCTCATCGGTCTTTGAAATTTTACTGACCCTAAGAATTGTTAAAAAGCATTCCCCTTTTCAGTCATTGAAATTTTGTTCTTTTATGTTATCAATGTTTCTCTGGAATAAACAATGATGAAAATAAGGATCAAAAAATATTCCCTCTCAGCTGTTCTGCTATACTACAGACAGTAATTATTTATAAATCCAAATCTAGAAACCAAGTTACAGGTTATTTGAACACTGTGAAACTGAGTACTTGAAGTCAATGAAACAGACATGGGATAAAGGAAAAAATGATAATAGGAAAATCAGGTTTTACCACTTTTGAGCATTTAGAATCTGAAGATTAGGCAGACTCGCTGCGGTTGTGAGAATGTTTGGCTAGTATGTCTCTGCATGGAGTCTTGATTTTCTTTTCAATTTTCTCATGCAGAAAAAAGAGACACTACTCCCCAGGAACCCCTGGTCAACCGAAAGAGCAAATATTGATTATGCTGGTTCACTTTAAGGGTTTATTGCAGAAATTACTGGCATCATTAACTTTAATTTTTTAAAATCCACACAAGGCTTAAAAATCTACAATTCCCTCCTCGACGTAATGGTATACAATATATTAGGTGCGAT
The DNA here is from genome assembly GCF_028564815.1 of Eubalaena glacialis. NCBI lineage: Eukaryota > Metazoa > Chordata > Mammalia > Artiodactyla > Balaenidae > Eubalaena > Eubalaena glacialis. The sequence goes on along the minus strand of NC_083729.1, from coordinate 3,850,116 downwards.
TAAGCATTCCAGTCTAGGGCAATGAAGTGGCATTTGGCAAATTACTCCTACATGTGGATAAAAATACCTTAGCATTTCAAAAAGGTAAATTTATCTCAGCAGTGCAAAAACAACTTCCTGCTTTCTTCAACAGGCAATGCTTCCAGGGAAGCAGCAGTTCTTGCCACGGTTGCTTTTTATGAATTGGTTGCCAATCTTTGAAATTGGGCTCCGCTTGAAAGGTAAAATGATCTGGCGACGTTGGTCTGACATCCCCCCTTGGCAGCAATCGGCTGCCCCTGTAGAAGGAACTTGGGCTCTTTGGTTGTCCTCAACCTCAGCTCTTCTCCTTTGCCTTATACTTGGCCCACTTCTCCATTTATCTTACCTACCCAGCCCTGGGAAGCGTTTGTGTTTGTCCTGCCTGGTGCAGGGTCTACAGCAGAAGAAAGAGACTCTGCTGTCGGGGTGTCTGGGGCAGCAGCAGTCAGGAGGCAGAAGGAACCCAGGAGAGAAGACAGGTTCCAAAGTATATGACGCAAATCCCAGAAGACGTCCCATTGCAAGAGTGATCATGGGATCAACTGTGTGGGCAAAGGGCGTAGAGGAGCAGGTAGGATGCAAAAGCCCACGACACGTACGTCACACAAATATTCCCTGAGAGCCGACCACGTGACCAGCTCCGCACTGGGTGTGCCCCGGGAAGGAATGATCTATCGTCTGCTTGAACACTTCCAGCAATAAGGGGCTCACTCCCCGTCAAACTCCCTCTTCCACTTATAGACATTTAACCTTGTGAAAAAAGAAAAATGCACCCCGTTCCTTAGCACGTACAAGACAACGCTAAGAGTTTCGCATACTACCTGATTTAAATATTCAGAGTTGTCATATAAGGTAAACTTTTTTTCTTCATCTTATAAGGAAAACTGGGGAGGCTTAGAGAGGTTAAGTGATGCGGCAAACAAACACAGCAAATTATCAGAATGAGTACTTCTTAACTGTCTGACTGCAAAGCCTGTAAGTTATGGGTCTGAAACCCATGGCCCCATAAGTTCCTCAGAGATAGACTAGGTAACCAGTGTGTTAATTCCTAACAGGCCAATTCACATTAGATCAGTAACGATTGGAAATGGTTTATTGGGTTACTCACTGAGGTCTGGACCCTGAAAGAGGAGGGCTCCTGGATTCACGGGGCTTTACGCACAAAGGGCTGTGTCTCTGTGGCAGGGTTTTGGGCAATGGGGCTCTGCTTAGCCTGCATCAGTAGGTCAGATCTCACCCCATAGAATTCCACTCTCTCTGACCACTAACTGTACCCACGTCCTTGTACAAATGACACCCCCAACGCAGGTTCAGGTTTCCGTTTGTTTTCAATGAGGAAACTGCATAAGATTTTCCCCAGGAAGACTTGCAGGTCAGAATCTACACAACTGCAAGAGTGGGAGGAGAAGAAGACTAAGGCATAAAGAATATGGCAGCACACGTGCTCACATCATGGCATAAAGAATATGGCAGTTAGTGAGCGTGCGGGGAAGGGCATGTAAAGATGTTAGTGTGGGATGGGAGAAGAAGCCAAAAATGGAGATTTGGGCTAGAAATACAAAGGTCTAGTCCAAATGGAGTTTTACATCTCAACACCTGTTTCGTATGGCTCCCCGAGGAGAAATCCATCCCCATTCCCATCCCCAAAGCACAAAGAAAATATGCACACACACCCTCCTGTCATTTCTATCATTTAGACCTCAGGTGGTGGCATCTGAGTGGGAGCAGATGTGCTAGGCGTGATGGGGGTACAACACACAGAGAAATACAAACACGCACACGCTACACAGACCCCAGCCTGCAGCTCAGTATCCGCATGGCCATTTATGGGACTTTTACAGAGTAAGCAGTAGATGACATGGCAGAGTCTATACAGGTGATTTGCACAGAAATAATTGGGACCAGATCTGGCATCTGGGAAGCCAAGTGTACGATTTCACTAGGCTCTGCCCACCCTCAAACTCCTGATGGACCCCATTTCTATCCAGTACCCAGGCTGCCCTGCGAATATTGGCAGAGAGCCAGCTCTGCTCAGAGCAGGAGCCCGAGGAAATGTTAGAGCCTGACGGTCCCTGATGACCTGCTGGTGCTGGCAGTCAAAGCTGGCTGTCAGACAATAGGGTTATTGCAAATATTTAAGGAGCCCACCCACACTTCCTGAGGAGGGTCTGCAGGGCGGCCTTGAATTCCAACAGCCTGGCTAGTTAAGTACTTGTGTACTGGTCCCTCACAGACAGGATTTTACAGGTGTTTCCACTTTAATTTTCCTTTCAATATATGAGTTCTCTTATTTAAAATCAATTTTTGGAGAAAGATGCTAGGTTACTTGTTCTCCTTCCTTTTCCCAAAGTCTCTTTCCTGACTTTTGTTTTTTTGTGTGTGTGAGGTTTTTTTGTTTTTTGCTTTTTTTATGTCTAAAACTTTAATGGGATTGTTTTTTGTTTGTCTGTTCATTAATTTTTATTGGAGTATAGTTGCTTTACAATGTTGCATTAGTTCCTACTGTACAGCAAAGTGAATCAGCTATATGTATACATATATCCCCTCTTTTTTGGATTTCCTTCCCATTTAGGTCACCGACTTTTGTTTAAAAGATCACTAGTCATTTATTAAGAACGATTTCAAATATGGTACAAGTAGACAATGTACTATTATGGACACCTGTGTGTCCTACCCTCAGACTGAGACTTAAAACATTGCAGATGAAGCTGAAGGCTGTTGAAGGATTCTGTTTCTCTCTCTGACTTCCAGCCACAAGTCACCCCTGTAGTGCATTTGATGTTTACCTTTGCCGTGTATCCCACTCTATTTTAACTACGTATATGCATGCAAATACGCACACACATTTTATGGGCTGAATCGGGCCCTCCTCAAAATTCCTTATTGAATCCCTACCCCACAGTACGCTAGAATGTGACTATTTGGAGATGCGGGCCTTTAAATTAAGGTGATTAAATTCAAATGAGGCCATTAGGGTGGCCCTAAATCCAATATGACTGGTGTCCTTATACAAAGGGGAAGAGACACCAGGAGTGTGTGCACACAGAAGACGCAGGAGAAGATGACTGTCTGCAAGCTGAAGAGAGAGACCTCGGAAGGAACAGACTTCACTGACACCTTGATCTAGACTTCTATCCTCCAGAACCATGAGAAAATGCATGTCTGTTGTTTAAGCCACCCATTCTATGGTATTTCTGTTATGGGAGCCTGAGCAAACTAACACAACCCACAAATTAGAAACAGTATTATTTTCATGGTATCTGTAGGTGAAAGTTTAAACAAAAGCACGCTATTTACATAGATGCCCTCAAAATAAACATTTATTATTTAAAAGAGAAAAATGTAACCTTACCATGGAGCAACCTGGCAGACACCCCCTTAACCATGTGACCAAGGCTAATAACCCTAGTGGTCAGTCCTATGGACACCGTGTACCCAGAGGCAGTGCGCCATCTCAGTCCGATCCTGAGAAATCATCGTGCAAACCTAAACTGACAAATGTTCTACAAAATACCTGACCAGAACTCTCCGAAAGTGTTGATGAAGCTCCTGAAAGACCGGGAGAGAGAGGGGCTGCCACAGGGTGGAGGAGACTAAAGGTGACCTGGGATCCTGCATCGGATCTTGAAACAGAAAAACATTAGTGAAAACACTGGTGAAATGCAAATCAAGCCCGTGGTTTAGTGAATGCTATTGTACCAGCATGCATTTCCTAGTACGAGCATTGTACTGTGATAATGCAAGATGCTAACATTAGGGAAAGCTGGGTGAAGGGTGTATTGGATCTCTCTGTACTGTTTTTGCAACACTCCTCTATGTGTATAGTTAACTCAATATAAAGAGTCAGAAAACCCCAAACGAACCTAATTCACGGGCACTTGCCACCTCACCTTTGAGTTTTCCGAGAGCTATGGACAGAGCAGCCCACAGGCTTTGCAGTCAGAAAGAAGTGGCCTCTCTTCCTGGCTTCTCCCTTACCAGTTCCTGGGTGACCTAGGGGCCAGCTCCAGTGTGAAATGGGTACCTCCGATACTGGCCTCGCAGGTTAATACGTGGATTAAGTGAGTGTGTTCTGTGCGAGTGCGATACGTGAGAGGCTCCAAAAAATGTCCATTTCATTCCCCACCCATATCCTCTTGTGTTTACATTCAAGTGAGTAAATAATTGATCAAACTTCATCGTTAAAACAAGAGGGGATGATTACATAAGACGAGACTTCAGTAGAACCATGGTAAATGGTGTCAATACAACAAAAGCAATAGAGATGAAAGACTACCTAACGTAGCACACTGGACAGCCCGCAGTGCCCTCCCCAGCCTGCTCAGGGCCTCCAGAGCTGTTCTCAGTAACCTGTCCCACCAGGGCTCCCCTCGGGCTTCAGGGCTCAGCCAATGCGAGGCACTGGCAGAAACTCAAAAGAGAGAGAATGAGGGTATTTTCACTGCCTTCTCCCTCTGGGTCCCACACTTGTTGGGCAGCCCTCTCTCCAGGGCATTTGAGAGGCTGCCAGCTGGGTTCTGAGAAACATTCTCTCTTCTTTCCCTTTAGGTGGTGAAGGGTTCCTCTTGTCACAGGCAGGGCTGCTTCTCTGAGCCTTGCTGCTCTCTTTAATCCTGACAAACACAATCAAGACCTAAGAGAGGTCTTGCCAAAAGGGTCGATTTACGCCGGATTAGTGCAATGTGTTCAGCATTTTCCAACAACTTCTGATTACCTTTTCTCCTCCTGGTGAACTTGACAATGGATGGAATTCAGGTTAAAAATAAATATTAATCTAGCAGATATGTCTGGCATCAACCTCAAACCTCTGCAGTCTTATTATTCCAATGTTGGCAACAGTGAAGAAAGGAGGGGCGGGATGGTGGCTGTAGAAAGCATGCGCTCAGGAGAAGGTAGTAATCTTTAGATGTCACGTCTGTATCCAATTAGTCATTGGTTGAACGCAGCAATGATAAAACACACTTCAGCATTTCCATCTGTTGGGGGGCCTGACGTCTGTGTTCTTGGGTGGCATCCTGAAAATAATTGTTCATCTTGTCTGAAGATGCTTTTTGTAGTGGAAGAAGAGGCATTTATATCCCTCTTAGCTGTTGAACAATTGTGCTCAGGTTTATGTAGTTTAACTACCATTTACTTAACAGAGATTTTGTATGGGGAAACCTAGATGCTTTGAATATATTATGCCTCTCACCACCACCCAGGAAAGTAGAGATTAATGTATTTTTTTGATTCTAAGACACCCTTTTATTTAACATTTCTGAATTTGGGTTATGTTTTATAACTAAATTATTATAAATGTATAATAAATATAAAAATATTCTATCTAGTCACCAGCAAAGTGATAAAATATATTCTAATAAGAGTTGTCATTGCCTTCACACATGAATTTTGCCAACTTTAAAAGGGAACTATTCAACCAATTATTATTTCAGTTCTGATATTTCCATTTATAGAAATAAGACTCAATTTTGCCTTAAACTTTAATCCTTAGATGTTACTTAACATATCATTGAAATATAACACCTTATTCTAGTACTGGCATTAAAAAGGCTTGTACATATGGAAAATTGCATGTCATGTACTAAGCAATGCAATTAAAGATGGAAAAAGTGGCCAAATATCTCAGAATAAATCATAGAATTTTCAATGCTGGGAGAACTTGATGAGACACTCAGGGACCAGATATCCAGGTTTGAAAAGGTTCCCCATAACTATTTATTTTCTGCGTTGGAAGGAGTGTGGACATAACTGTCTTGAAAATTTCTACTGTTTTTCAATGAAGTTCTTGATCAATTTTTTTTTAAATTTCCTGAGACATCATTAGTTGACTAATTTTGGTAAAGTTTTGTACATGCCTGATTAATGTTCAGAAAGAATAAATATACCCTGTTTATGGAATATTTATTTCTCCATCTTTTATCTGTGTCTTTATCCATTTCATATCAGATTGACATCCATATAAACTCAACTTCAACATATATATCCACATATATATAATTCATATATATGTATATACATATATATGCATATACATGATTCAAATATTAATATACATTAAAAAGTCAAGTTGTTAAATGTATTAATCAAATCCCCTGTAGCTGTAGTGAATTATTATCTACTCTGTTGGTCTCTGTGCTAAATTGTATCTCTAGTAATTTGCTTTATATATTTTGATGCTATATTGCTAGTAATATAAAGTTCATACCTATTTTAACTTTCCAAATAAATATTCTTCTTTGTTCCAGTTAATGACTTTTACATTGAATTCTCTTTTGGCTATACCACCTATGCTGGTTGCATGTTTATTAGCATTTGTCTAGTATATCTTTTTCCCTATTCTTCAATTTTAAACCTTTCTGAAATTTTGTTTTAGATATTTCTTTCTGACTTTCAGATGACTTTAATCCTCTCAAATTTATCATGGTTCTTAAATCAGGACTTATTTCTGAAAATTTTGTGTTTTCTATTTACCATGCTTATTAATTGTTTTTTTTTTTTTTTCCTTTGGTTAGATTGTTTTCTTTTCTTCCCATTTTTTTCTTCCCCCACAGGTTTGAATTAATAACCTCTATTTCTATTTTTTTCTACTTGTTACTCAAACATTTGCAATAAACACTTAACTGATACCTTAAATTCCATTTGCTGTCTGCCTCACCACTGCTGCCAACAACTGTTGTCAGCATAGCAGCATCAATTTTTTTTAAGTCCAGTATGATTTACTCTCCTCTAATAGTAATTATTCCCCGCTAATACTTCTCAAATAGAATTTTTTCTTGTGGTGCCTATTCTTGTTTTATAAGCTCCAGTTTTTCTTTCATGGATATCTCTCTATTTCTCCAGTGATATCAAATTCACTTGTTTTCAACCACATTCAATATTTCTCTTTTGTTTGAGGTGTTTTGTTTGTTTGCTGAGTGTGTTTTCTTTCTTTAATGGTGTTGGCTTTCCTCATATATTCCTGTGGATTTGGGTCAGAGGAGGGCAATTTCAACTCCTGCTCATTCTACAACTTGAAGCTAAAAGTCCCCTCTAGCTGACACTTAAGAGCAGCTGTTTAACTGTCAGTAATACATAATACATAATCTCATGAAGAGAAACATTAGAACTGTAAACGTAAAAAAAATGTAGGCAAAATGCCGGTATTATTCATTTTGCCTCAAATTAAGTTAGCAACACAAAAGTGTTAAAAAAAAGATTATAAGTATGGGTTATAAACATGTATCATGATGTGATGTACAACTTCCTATAGGAAAAATAATTCTGAAGCATCTTATCACCTAATAAGAGGAACGTTTAGATTCATCATATTTTGATTATGATGTTGTAGAAGAAAGTGGCATGGAAGGTTATAAATATGTTATCATTGGTTGAATTTGTGTGTGTATTATGACATATTCTATTATTTGACAAGATACAATACTAAATCTACAATATCCCTTTTTTCTAATCAAGAAAATGTGATATCATCCCAATTTTAAAGATGCAACACTCAAGTACAAAGAGGTTAATACATTTGGTCAAGGTCACACAGAAAGAACGAGAATTTGAAATTAAGATGTCCAACCACAAAGTCCCTTTTCTTTTCTCCATGTGGGAGGTCATTTGACCTTTGCAAGGAAGGTTAACCTTCTTAATTTCTTTGCAGAGAAGGAGAAAATATCTTGGGGTGTGAGTGCTAATTTTCACTTCACTTTACTGATCACCCCAAGACTGAGCTAACCATCTCTTCTAAAGCTTTCAAAACACCCCATTGTCCACTCTTGCAGGTCTTCCTAAAAAAAAAAAAGAAACAAAACAACTATATAATTGTTGCCATTTATTTGTTTTCCTTTGGTGTTGCTCAAACTCTGGAGAATGAGTTCATTATTGCATTTTTAGTATCAAGCACTGTCTAATATATAATAAAATATCAACAAATATCTTAATGAATTAATACCACAGTTAACGCAATGCAAAATACACATATTAATAAAACATTAGGAAATAAAATAACAGTATTATGGGAGCCTTTTTTTCTCTAGTTTCTAAAAAAATTTAAGATGAGATTTCAATATGTTGTGGGATGGGAGTTAGGGAAGCAAAAATACAGAGATGGCTAGAGTCGGGGAATCTGGGTCCATGTACTAGATCTTCTACAAACTTAACATCTGGGGACTTAAGTAAAAATTAAATTTAGGAGATTGTATTAAATGCTGTCTAAGGCCCCTTTCAGCTATCATAGTAAGTAATATTAAAAATCAGATCCTTTTTCATCGGTAAAATTAGAAATCTCTCTTCTCCCTAAGCATGTCTTATAATATTCTGATAGGGAGAAAACGGCGGCCAGAAAGACATGCAATTACAGATTTCATGGTCATCTACTTTGTTCCCTTCATGAATATTAATCAAGCCTATAGATGAAAACACTATTGCACTTACACATGTCAATAGAATACCACAAGAATAACTGTCAAAGGATATCTAAGGGCACGATTGGCACAAGCTTGGCAAGTAATTTGGTCCTCAAGGACCCATTTAGGGTGGAACTGAGTGTATTCACAACATGATGGTTCTCACACTGACGGGACAAGATCTAAAAAGGTTACCTTCCTCACCCTTTCTTGACACATGCAGTGAAGGGAACTTCTGAGATCATTCAATACATTTGCTGGCTTCCAGGCACTGTTTCCAAGGATGATTAATCTTCTGCTTAAGTATTTACAGGACTCTTTCTTCTGCTCTGCCTAATACACATAATCGTTACCTTACAGAACATAATATGCCTCTTAGGGGCTAACATACTATAGGAAAAATGCTTAAGTACTCAGATTTCAGACTTTTTTAATGACTGGAAAGATTAAAGAGGGAAAATGAAGTCACGTAAGAGAATAAAGAACACTCAAAGAAAGATCAGACTGTTCCTACAGAGAAAAATGATCCAAACAATTGAAACAGGATCCCCCGTAACTGTAGTAGTTTTGTACTTGGGTTGGAATCTCATGTGTGTGAATGTTACTTTGCCTGGAAGGTAAAAGTTATAAAACAGGAAAATCTTGCTTAACCAGAAATGTAGCTAATTGGAAACCCCAAATAAGCTATTAGGGGCAACTCTCTATTCTAGAAGGAAGTAAGTCATAAGAAAAAGTCCACTTATACAGTACGGGTTGGCTCAGTAGAGTACAAGCCCATTTGCACCCCGTTCCACATACACAGGCCTATGTTCTCATGCTGTTCTTTATAAAAATGTCCTGAGACCTTTTAAATTCTGTCTCTTTCCAAAGATTTGTTGTGTTGCTTAGAGCCAAAGTATTTCTGGAGGAACGTAGACTTGGCAGAAAACTTTTCTTTCAGGTTTAAGCACTTAATGATTTCTTGTGAATCCTTAATTAACTCAAAAAACAGGTGTCCCAGAATCCTTCCCCCCACCCCCAGGGACCTTTATTTTAACCCCAGATGTACTGAAAATAGGGAGAAATGAGGATAAAAGTAATGACAACAGTGACAGGGGAATGATGCTTTAATTATGGATCTGATATTAAAAATTGGTATTTGGAACTAGTACAACTCAGTAGCACAAAACCAAAACAATAACCAGATTGAAAAATGAACTAAGGACTTAAATAAACATTTCTCAAAAGATGACATACAGATGGCCAACATGTATATGAAAAAATGTTCAACATCACTAATCATCAGGAAATGCAAATTAGAACCACAATGAGATACCATCTCACACCTGTCGGGATGGCTGTTAGGAAAAAACAAAAGACAGCAAGTGTCGGGGAGGAGAGAGAAGCTGGCGTCCTTGTGTCTGTCGCTGGGAATAGGCAATGGCGCAGTCGCTATGGAAACCAGTATAGAGGGCCCTCAGGAAACGAAAATAGAGCCAACATGTGAGCCAGCGATCCCACTGCTGGGTATTTATCCAAGAAGAATTGAAATCAGGACCTCCAAGAAATATTAGCCGCCCCGTGTTCATTGCAACACTGTTTACAAATCCCCCTAAGGTGCGGAAATAGCCTAAATGTGTTTAGCTGCATACAGATAAATGGATAAAGAAAATGTGATATGTATATATGTGAGAGATATATATTTCTTTTCTTTATCCATTTATCTATAGATGGACACACATATAAAGAAAATGTGATATGTATATAATATATATATAAATATACATTTTTCTTTATCCATTTATCTGTAGATGTATATGTATATACACACACACACAATGGAATAGTATTCAACCTTCAGAAAGAAGGAAATTCTTCAATATACAGCATAGATGAACCTGGAGCACATGGAGAATATTAGGTCAAGTGAAATGAGCAAGTCACAGAAAAATAAATACTTATCTGAGATATCTGAAATAGTCAAATTCATAGAATCAAAGAGTAGAATGGTGGTGGCCAGGAGCAGGCTGGGGGGGGGGGGGGGCGGAGAGGGGGAAGCGGAGAGTTACCACTCAACTGGCATAAAGTTTCAGTTAAGCAAGAGGAAGAAGCACTAGGGCTCTACTGTACAGCACTGAACCTACAGTTCACAGAACTGCATTGCCCACTTACATTTTCATGAACAAAGTAGATCTCAGAGTTGATGGTCACTCAGAAACTACAACAGAAGTCAAGAAGCGAAGCAGCTGTGGTGGGATATTGCATCTTAGAAGATGTAGTACCAACACGCAAAGACAGACTTCACTTTTGTATTTGGTTAGAGAAAAAGAAAGGAAGAAGAAGAAGAAAAAACAAAACAAACAAAAAAAAAACAAGACACCAAAAGGTTAACGTTGTTTCTCTATGAATAGGGAGATTATTTTTATTCATTCATTGTGTATTTTTAACAATTTTCCTTAAGGAGCTTTGTAGTACTTTCTAACCTGAGAAAACACATTGTAAAAGTTTTATGAGTAAACAGAAAGCTTCTGAAAAGACCAAAAAAAAAAAAAATGAGGATGCTAATACTCAAATCTGAAACTTGAAAACCAAAATCTTTGAAATATGATTCTCACTCAGAGACTCATGAAATCTTCCGTCCTGAAGTCTTCCTCCTACTTCCTACAGAGACATGTCCCCTCCCCGTAGCTGCTTGTCTTCCCATGTAGGTAAGATGTACTGTCAGGTTGGGGGCAGGAAGGAAAAATGTTGGGAGATATTGATTGCGATTCACTTTGCCACTGATTAGTGGGTGACTCCAGGTGAGCCCTGCTATTTAGTAAATGGGGACGAAGCTCAAGGATTAATGGAGCTTGTCAGTAAGGCGGTGGGCTCAGGTCCAGAGGGTCACATAACTCCATTTTTCCCACTTTGAAAGTGAAATTATCAGGGAAACAGGGAGAGACGTTGTGGGAGCAAAGAGAATGATCAATGCCACTGATCATATTCCCATTCTTAATCACCGCGGCTGAGCTCAGAGAAACAAGGCTCGTTTTATTGACGTTCTGAAGTGCAGGGCTTGGATGCCTTTTGCAATTAAATATAAATTGCAAGACTCGGTTTGCTTCCTGCCCGATGCTCTCATTTCTGGCTCCTGTCGATGGAGACGTGGGCCACTCTCTGTCACTGTCATCTCTTCACTAAATGCTTTTGTGTGGATGTCATGGAGCTGACAAAATAACTGCCCCGATCAGAGGGAAAGGGTACCTGAAGAGCATTCTCCTGCATGCCCTTACGTCACATCCTGGGTGTCCCCGCAAGGAAGGGAGGCGAGTCCCCCTGGAATCGATCAGATGGAAGTCACCTCTCCTGAGACTCAGAATAGAACCGGGAGATAACTTATGTGCTTCTGCTCCACATCCCTCCAGCACTTGGTAGCACACGTCTCCTGATGGATTAACTCACACGAAAGGCCACTGAGATAAATGCCTTAATTCTCTGAGCTGATTCAAGAATAAGGGAAATCAGAAGAGCGATCGCGGTGATGAAATTTAAAAGCACAGATTCCAAAGGTGGAACTCGTGCAAAGTAACAAAGCAGCAGAAAATCTCAGGAAATAAAAGTTTTGGGCAGGTTGACGAATTCAAATTAATTTTAGTCTCATCATCCAGGCCTCCCATAACAGGCCTTTGTAACAGGGATGCCAGTTCGCCTAAATCAATATGTTTTCTCAGGGACTATGGTGCCCTCATAAATCATCATCTGCATGACATATGTGTGCTAATAAATCTACCTCAAAGGGAGAGAGAGAAAGGAAAGTGGTTAACAATACACCACCATTCTAAGCCATAGGGAGAATGACACAAAACCTGGGTTTCTATGGACACACAGATTTGTGTGGCTACAGGCAAGTTAAATGTGCTGGACGGCTGTGGAGCCAGGCCAACACAGACTGAGCTGGTGCAACTTCTCCTCCCTTTGGGGCCAGGGGACTGAGGGATATTCATGTGAGGGAAGAAGACCAAAGAGCAGAGCCATGAGAAAGCCAGTTGTAAGTTCGTTTGCCTTGGATGCTTCTCAATTGCTCTTCCTAAAAGGACAAAAATGGAGCAAGTTTATTTAGTGGTTTGGACAGAAAAGGAAGAGATGGATTACTCAACAAACTAAAAATTTCCTCTTGAACCTCCAGTGAAGGTTCGATGACCAGGAACAGTCCTACCAAGTCTGCACTCAGTTAACAAGAAGCCAAATGGACGAATGACTGAATGATGATTAAAACATCTTCATAGTTTGCCCATTTTATTTGCTGTTTTGTGGAATGATAGTTTTATCCTTTCCTGAAAACTGTTTCATGTCAAATGCAGAGAATTACTGAAGATGATGGTGAAAAAAATGGGGGCCCGACATTTTGTCGACCCCATGTCGGCTATGGAGCCCGACAGACTTGAATTGGAATTCTCATTCCATCCTTTATTAAATGTGTGCGTTAGTTTCCTAACCTCTATCATAGGGATAGTAACGACCACTTTGCATGAGTTATTATGAGGATGAATTGAGATAATATATGTTAATTAAAAAAATACAAGAAACAATGACAATACATAGCTCAGAACCAGACACTTACTATATGTTCAAAAATGTTCATTTTCCTTTCCATTTTTTAATGAAATAATTTCATTTTCTTTTCATTTTAAATCAGAAATCATAGAGCTAAAGGGGACTTGAGAATTCACCTATTCCTTCACACATTATTTTGCGAATGGCTAAAAAGCTTTCTCAAAGACGTAAGAGAATTGTTTAAGGATAGAGCAGCATAAAGAACTCTGAATTTCTAATTCAAGTTCTGACCACAGCAAGTCTTTTTTTTTTTTTGGCCAAGCCACATGGCATGTGGGATCTTAGTTCTCTGGATCAAGGATCAAACCCATGCCCCCTGAGGTGGAAGCATGGAGTCTTAACCACTGGACCAACAGGGAAGTCCACCAAGTCTTTCTTTTAAAGAAGAGTTGATATTTTTTCTGTTTACCCAAATAAAACTTGTTCATAGTTAAACATTTGAAAAATTGAAAAATAAAAGTACATAAAAATAACAAAAATCACTATAACACCTGCTTCCAAAGATAAATGCTGTTTCTGCTTTAGTATGGGAAATTTTGGATCACCCAGCACAAGTTCTAACAGTATCCACGGGAAAGAAATGGCCTTCTTCACATGCAAAAAAAGAATCAAACCAAAGTCCTTTTTCCTTTTTGGATGACGGGCATTCTGCCTTATATCTCGTCCCTTTTTGACAACATGTCTCTTAAAAATCGTTACCTTTTTTCACATGTGAAAGCAAAAGCAGCTGTTTCTACCATCTTCTTTTCCCTCCATCCAGACAGAGGGCAAAGGCCACTGTTGGCCCAAATGCACCACCAGCCAAACTCTGCTCGATTTGGAATTAATAATGTTTTCAACCAAACTGTTATTTTATTACATGGTGGAAAATATGCATTGATTCAATTGCCCAAATGTTTAAATTGTTTGGCCCCGTGAAAAGCCAAGTTTAAAATGGGAATTTTTGGCAAGCAGGACTCTCCTGATAAAAAGCATGTGTTGAAAAGAAAACAAAAATATAGCAGGAGTACATGCTTTCACTCTGGGTTGGTAGAACAATAATTTATCCTGATCTATGTTATAAATCAAGCCCCTCAATTGCAATGCTTACCTAAAGAATAATTTGGCCCGTTTTTAGAAAATTATAGGATTAGATCATACAATTGCACATAATCCTATCTTAGTATGTGTATGTGTGTATTTTCAAGGAGGTGTGTGCACTCAACTTGCATACATGCGTGTGTATGTATAGGTAGAGATAGAAATATGTATGTATGAGCATTGTGTGTGTATTGAGAGTGAGACAGGGTCATTGGTATTTGTTTCTAAACCCAAAGATGACATTGAAAACTAAGGCACTCTCTGTAACTAAAAGGGATCAAGGCAGACGGTGACACCAACGTCATTGATCGTGTGCTAGATAGACACTGCTCTGTGCAATATCCCTAATCTTCACAAAAACTCAAACAGGGTGGCCTCATTCCTTTAGTTTCACAAATGGGGAAACAAGTTTAAAGAGAAATTTTAACAGAGTGTCAGGCAGGCAACTAGAGTTTAAGCCCAGGTCCATGTAAATTCAAATATTCTCTTTCTCCTTCATTTTTCCCCTTCACTGCTCTACCTCTTGCAGTTGTGGGAAGACTTTGAGTAGGAGGGAAGGGAGCCGCCTCATACAGGTGAAGAATAAGCAAAAGAATTTTGTCCAGATGGGACTTGGGCATGGAGAGAAGTCCTGAATCTGCAGGAGGTGCAGTGAGAATCCTGTATCTGCAGGTGCTTCTCAGAATAATCGACAGTTTCAGAAGAGAGTTGGACGGACCATGACTTGGAACTTTCCCTCTGCCCAGCAGTGATAAACTTAGTGTCTTCGACTCCCAGGGAGGATCACTTTTAACTCCTCTCTCCTCAACAGGACAAAATTATCTTCAGTGTCAATCATGTAACAATCAGTAATAATCATTATTTCCTTGCCTCACTCTTTGTTTCTAAAACAAACAATTTAAAAAGAAAAATAATTTTAAAGATATACAAATTCAGTAAACGATTATATGTATGGACTGCAGTCCGCATTTGCCAAATGAAAATACTCCACCTCAGGGTTTGCGCCATCTCGCTGTTTTAAATGGTTTACACAAATAGGAACCCTAAGGCTTGCATGGAAGGAAAGAATTGGAGAAATTCAAGTTCCATTTCTTCCTCTTTCCAGTCTCTGTGATGGATCTAAATTTAAATCTAAATATACTATTGTAACAGGAATGTACAGGACCCCATCTTGGGAAAGAGCAACCGCGCCTAGAGTGAGCCTGCTGTATTCTAAATCACCCTGCAACTGCTCAGATGGCAGCACGTAGCTGAGTCCACATGTGGGGACAGGGCCAAGGGCAGGTCCTAAGGCTCCAGCCCAGGCTGACAGCCCATAACTGTCATCATCCCTCACTCCCAACTCAGCTTTATTATTATTAGTATTATCATCTTATTTTTCTTGCCATCTATAGAAACACAAGGAGGGAAAAGTAAGTCTTTGCATATCTCAGCACCTGGCCAGTTTCCACATCTGGGGAGATGTCAGGTCTCTTTTTTTTTTCTTGAAGTAGAGTTGATTTACAATGTCGTGTTAGTTTCAGGTGTACAGCAAAGTGATTCAGTTATACATACATATATATATTATTTTTCAGATTCTTTTCCATTATAGGCTATTACAATGTATTGAATATAGTTCCCTGTGATATACAGTAGGCCCTTGTTTATCCATTTTCTATATAGTAATGTGCATCTGCTAATCCCAAACTCCTAATTTATCCCCCTCTGACCGCTCTTCCCTTTGGTAACCATAAGTTTGTTTTCTATGTCTGTGAGTCTATTTCTGTTTTGCAAATAAGTTCATTTGTATCATTTTTTAGATTCTACATATAAATGATACCACGTGATATTTGTCTTTGTCTGACTTACTTCACTTAGCATGATAATCTCTAGTTGCATCCATGTTGCTGCAAATGGCCTTATTTCATTCTTTTTTATGGCTGAGTAATATTCCATTGTATATATGTACCACATCATCTTTATCCATTCCTCTGTCGATGGACATTTAGGTCACTTCCATGTCTTGACTATCGTAAATAGTGTTGCTATGAACATTGAGGTACATGTATCTTTTTGAATTAGAGTTTTCATCTTTTCCAGATATGTGCCCAGGAGTGGGATTGCTGGATCATATGGTAGCTCTATTTTTAGTTTTTAAGGAATCTCTGTACTGTTCTCCATAGTGGCAGCACCAATTTGCATTCCCACCAATGACGTAGGAGGGTTCAATTTTCTCCACACCCTCTCCAGCGTTTATTATTTGTAGACTTTTTGTTCATGGACATTCTGACCGTTGCGAGGTGATACCTCATTGTAGTTTTGATTTGCATTTCTCTAATAATTAGTGATGTTGAGCACCTTTTTATTAGCTTGTTGTCGGGTCTCCTGATACGCAACTTAGCACTCCTAGTGAAGGTGGTCACCTGACATGCCCAAGGAGCTCTGGCCAGTGCATACGGGAGACAAAACAGTAACCGGGACTGCCTGACTCCAGACCCATGCACTTGCCCCGTAGACCCCCTGCAGGTGCATATGGGACACAGTAGAACACACAGAACACGACTAAGCTGTAAGGGGTTGACTGTCCTCTTCTGCTGGACTTTATCCCACAGCAGGTAATGGGGTGGCAGGGTGGGAAGCCGGAGACAGCTGTAGGTTTCTGAATAAGGACAAGGTTTAAAAAGATGCGACTGATGGATGGCCTTGGCGACTGCACAACAGTTCAAATGTACTTAATTCTGCTGAACTGTACACTTGAAAACAGTGAAAATAGTAAATTTTAGGTTAGGTATATTTTACCACAATTTTTTAAACAAAACAAGATTAGGCCAACTGTGGGACAAGTATGAACTGAAGGGAAAAACCACTATGGGGGAGACCAGATCTTTAACAAGAATTTCTAGAAAAAATGTAGTTCTACTTTAGAAAAAAGGTGAATATGACGTCAATAGTCAGGCATTACTTTGGCCAACCAAACCCATTATTAGCTGCCTTCCACTCTAGGCTGGGTTTTTACTCATGCCTGACTTTCTGTGATTCACTGGGCCTTCCAGGGAAAGCAGTAAAGTCAATTAGATGCTTGTTTACTGAAAAATAAATGCCTATCAGTTGCACGGAATGTTTTTATTCTAATTGACATTCCTAGAGCCCCTCTTGCTGGCTGGATGGGCATCCTCCCAGCTTCGCCAGAAAGATGAACCCATGCATGCATCACGGGTCCTTTGGGGGCAGCTCTATCCCATGTAGCCAAGTGTACCCCACATTTGGAGTGTGTTTCCTACACTGTTTTTTGCTGATTATTTTTCATCTCTACATTCTCTGTATCTGCCAAAAGGCTTCTTTGCTTAATTAGGAAAACAGGTTTGGGAAACAGAATTGCACGAACCGACAGAAAATAATTGCATCTTGGATGCAGGATTTGCGGAAAATTTTCTGCTCATCCCTCTCTCTGGCTCTGTACCTCCAGCATTGCCCCGCCAATACGTGTCCACTGGAAAGAATATTCTAAAAGACAGCGGGTAATTAAGACATTTTTGGCATTGAGTAAGAGTTCCAAATGATTTTTCATAGTACAATGGGCTTGAATGCATCCCCATGTGCCATTAGGATCATCCACAACTGTCAAGTAAACATGAAGATCAAGTTAAAATTGATCTTAAAGAATAGCATTTTAAAGTAGGAAACCACCTTAACAATTTACCTTAATCTCCTCATTTTACAGATGAGGAAACTGAGGCATGGAGGGGTTAACTGACCTTCCACAGAACTAGCCAGTGCCAGAGAGGAGAATAAAACCCAGATGCCTGGCATTCTGAGGTCAGCTATTTTTCTATTTATGGAAGAGGAATAAAATCTGCTTGTCTTGTATTTCACATTGTAAAAAGGTATGTATGCAAAATGAACTTAAACTTGTTTAAGAAAAAACATTTAAATAATGAGCATAATTATACTTATAAAATCACTACACAACATCAACATAATAGATTTATACAATAGTAAACTAGTTCAACAATAAATAAAAAGCAACATGAAATTGAGGAACTCAAAGGGAGAGGAGAAGCTATGAAGAATGTGGAAGCATGTCATTCATTCATTCTTTCTTTCCTTTTTTAAAATTTTATTGAGGTATAGTTGATTTACAATGTTGTGTTAATTTCTACCATACAGCAAAGTGATTAAGCTATACATATATATATATTTTTTTATATTATTTTACATCATGGTTTATCACAGGATATTGAATGGAGTTCCCTATGCTATACAGTAGGACCTTGTTGTTTATCCAGCCTATATATACTAGTTTGCATCTGCTAATCCAAACACTTAATCCATCACTCCTCCACCCCCCTTCCCCTTTGGTAACCATAAGCTTGTTCTCTATGTCTGTGAGTATGATTCTGTTTTGTAAATAAGTTCATTTGTATCATTTTTTTAGATTCCACATATAAGTGACATCATATGGTATTTGTCTTTGTCTGACTTCACTTAGTATGATAATCTCTAGGTCCATCCATGTTGCTGCAAATGACATTATTTCATTCTTTTCTACAGATGAGTAGTATTCCATTGTATATATGTACCACATCTTCTTTATCCATTCATCTGTCCATGGACATTTAAGTTGTTTCCATGTCTTGGCTATTGTAAACAGTGCTACTATGAATGTAAGAGTCATTCATTATTTATTTATTCAGCTATAAGAACCTTCGGTTTGTTGACAATGATGTGAGGATGGACGGCCCTGTTTTCAACAGGGAAACATAACCCAAAGCAGAAATGTGATGTGGACCTTCATGGCAAAGTTCTGCAGAAACCAAGAAGACTCCATTCTGGAAAGCCTCTCTGGAAAAGAGTGATCTGGGCTGGGCTTCAGAGGTTTAATCCATGGCTCCAGGGTCCCACGGGCACCTACACTTGGGAGGTGAATAAAATCTCATCTCTGCTCTCAAGGAGTTTGCAGTCTAGAGGGGGAGGTAGTGATTTGAAGATAAAATGTATATCATGCATCTCCCCCGAAGAGGCCACATGCAAGGCAGCCTGAGGAGAGTTCCAGAATCACTTCCTGGAAAAGGAGCAGTTCCCAGGGGGTCTTGAAGAACAGGGTGTGGGTTAGGGCACATGTGCTTCTTCTGGAGAGAGGCTGAAAGGGCGAAGGGAGCCACAAATCTTTCTGGAACTCTGGGAGCTGACATGAGAGGCTAGAACCCAGGGCGGGGACTGGGTAACAGAGGGTTTCCTGAGAACGAGGAGTAACTGAGGATTGGGGCAGACAAACAAGATTCATACCCCGAGACAGCCCCTTAGATGAGTGAGAGGTCTGCTGGGAACGACAAGGCAGCTCCTGAGAAGGGAGGCTTGGGGACCAGTGGACAGGGAAAACGTTCAAGCATGATATGGTGAAACCATGAGTGAGAGCAGTGGCAATGCAGATGGAAAGGAAAGAAGAGATTTTAATTAAAAAAAAAAAAAATGGGTGGTATTTGATAGGATATGAAGGAAGCAGGACTGAAGAGCCTCTGTATATTTCCCACCTGAGTGATTAGATGAATATGGGGTCATCAACTGAGATGATTAAAAAAAGGTATATTTGGAAATAAGATAAAGGCTTTTAGTGATTAAATCAAGTATAGGGCAATATTTATGATTTAATATGACAAATTTAACAAGGTTTGCAGTGTAAATGGTAATGTTCATGTACTATAAGGAATTGTTATTACCAATAAGAGTAAGGTTAATAATTAATTTCAATAAGTATTAAATGAAATAAAACATTTTACTGAGCATCTCCTTTAGGTTCGCAGACACACAGGACAGTGGTTTGATCCTAGCTCAAGAAGTGCCTTCAAACAGATGGCGAATGTTTGAATGAGAAGACTCAAAATCCTGAATCCCAAGTTCTTTCCACACGTTCTAACATTGTGTGTTTTAGTGTCGTATGTGTCTTTGGAAGCTGTCACACCTGTGTGACGTGACTCATGGAAGCCCCTTTAAAGACCTAGTCCCATACCCCATTTTTCATGGGGTCGCCCTATCAGGAGGGGGTAAAGCTGGCCCCCGCTGCCCCACCAGCCCTCGGATCTCCAGATTCCAAATTCGGCATCGTCCCCATGGGCTCCTGGATGTCACCAGGGCTTGTGTCCCATGGGCTCACAGTCTGCTCTGTCTGCTTGGTGAGGCCCAGAGAACAGCCTGGTGCTGCTGATGTTCTCCAGAGAAACCTCTTCCCCAACCTCAGCCAGGTTCACTAGAACAGGTGTGCTGACCTTGACCCAGGTCGTGATCACACCTGCCTCCCCCTTCACTTAGAAGGTGCTCTGTCTCACATGCATTCTGGGTCTGGGTCTGCAAGCAGCACCTGCAAGCTGGCTCCTGCTTCTCTTACCTCCTACCCGGATTCTAAATCGGTGCGGCTCCGCGGGACTCCCACAGGTCTATGCTTACTGACCTCCCTTGACAATCACCAGCTCCACTCCCAGCCTTGTCCCTGTTCCTCTGCAGCTTTTCCAGTGCTTTGTTTCCCATATTTCTTTGCTTCCTCTAGCATTTCTCTCTACATTATATTTGTTGTGTGTCTTCTCTTAGAGTGTAAGCTCCACACAGGCAGGGCTTTATGTTTTGTCCACTATGGAATCCCCAGTGCCTACTTAGTGCATCAGACAATAGATGCTCAATAAATATGTGTAGATGCTCAATAGATATTCCATCACACTGGCGATGATGGAATTGAGCCCTACAGGTGATCAATACGTGAAATTGATATAAAGAGTCACAGAGCTCCCAGTTGGTTGACCTTCGAGTACAGTCAACCCTTGAACAACTCAGGGGTTACGGGAGCTCAACCCCCATGCTGTCCAAAACCCAAGTATACATTTTTTTTTTTAAATAAACTTATTTATGTTATTTATTTTTGGCTGCGTTGGGTCTTCGTTGCTGCTGCGTGCGGGCTTTCTCTAGTTGTGGTGAGCAGGGGCTACTTCTTCGTTGCTGTGCGCGGGCTTCTCATTGCGGTGGCTTCTCTTGTTGCGGAGCATGGGCTCTAGGCTCACGGTCTCAATAGCTGTGGCTCGCGGGCTGTAGAGCGCAGGCTCAGTAGTTGTGGCGCACGGGCTCAGCTGCTCCGCATCATGTGGGATCTTCCCGGACCAGGGCTCGAACCCGTGTCCCCTGCATTGGCAGGCGGATTCTTAACCACTGCACCGCCAGGGAAGCCCCCAAGTATAACTTTTGACTACCCCAAAACTTAACTACTAATAGCCTGCTGTTGACAAGAAGCCTTACAAATAACATAAAAAGTCGATTAACACATATTTTGCATGTTACATGTATATCTACACATAATTTATGCATTTATGACATACCTAACTTTTTCTCTTTTTATGATATTTCTAGGCTATGCAGCTCATTTGCAAGTTTTTTTTTCAAATTGCAGCAAATCTCGAAAAAAATTTTCCAATGTATTTATTGAAAGAAGCACATATATATGTGGAGCCACACAGTTCAAACCTGTACTGTTCAAGGGTCAACTCTACATTGTTCTGTGAACCCCTTAAGAGCCCTGATAGGGAGGCAGGTTATCTTGGACGCCCCAGCAGTCACGAGGATTAGACATTTGCACTAACTTACCCAGCTTCCCAGCCCTCGATGGGCCCCTGGCACATCCACTACTGAATTCAGGTCTTCTGGAGCCAGGGTTCTGGATTCAGGAATTACTTTGTTCCAACCATCCTGCCCTAAATGACGTTGCAAAGGTCACACAGCTAATTAATCAGTGGCAGAGCTCCAATGCTGTCCTTTTCATGGTGGCCCTTGTTCCACTACCCCAGACTGCTTCCCAAGAGGATTCAGCCCAAAACCACTGGGAATAAGTAAAATTTTCCAGAAAATACCCAAACCAAACACTCAGGCAACAGGAGAAAAAAGGACATGTTATTTGAAATAAAGAGTTGCTTGTGACGCCTCCCCCAGCTGTATGCGTATCACCATCTTAAATATCATTTATTACTAACAGGTAACATCAAAATCTGAGGCTGAGGAGGCTGGCGCCACACACAAATGCTGAGATGTGTTTCTGCTTGCTTATATTTGCCGTCTCCTAAATAAACCCTCAGCTGTAGGATCTGACTTTCCTGAGTGATTCTGCCTGGCCTGGGGCAGCTCCCTTGACCTGCTCTTCGAAATGTCTTCCAAAACCAGGTCTCCATCCCAGGGAGGGTAGGTGGCGAGTTATTAAAAAAAATCTTCACTGTGCCGGTTTTTCCCTTCGCTGACTTCACATAAATTGCCTCTCTCCTCTGCCTCTAATCTTTTGAGCAAGCAAGATAAGAGTACTTAATATAGATTATTTTGCATTTGAATTTATAGGGTGATTGATTAGGATGCAAGGATGTGTACTTCCTTGTCTGGGCTTCTCTCCTCTTTGGACACCTTCAGATACAAGATGTTACATCTCAATGGGATTCTTTTCCTAAAACCCGTTAATAAATTTTTGTAAAAAGTCACGTTATATAGGCTTGCACGGTCTTTTTATAGTTCGCTGTAAAAGATTTTAGTTGTCTCTTCAATCTTTCCCCTGGTCTTTCCATTTCTAATTTCAAGGTTTAAAAGTTACTTTTGAGAGCCAAAAGAAAACACAGTTAAGTCGAGGATGAAAGAAAGGGAGAGATATGGTCCCGTAAATGTAAGTGATGGCCAGATTAGGTCTGACAGAGCTGTTTTCTCTCGTAGCAGCGTTTTACAGCCTTGCTGAATAAAAAGACACTGCAGCGTCCCCAGCCCATGCTGCTTGCGCTTGTGTTTTTATGGGGCTCTTTCATCGAGAGCACGTAAACCTCACATGCTTTCTCAGGAAGGCTTGCCTGGGCCTCTCCTAAGCTGCACTGAGCAGTCAGGGGGAGTCTGCCCAGAGGAAAGGGCAGGGGTGACTTGGATAAAGCCACCCAGGCTGGTGTCACTCTGCAAGCCAGCCCAGAAGGGGGAGCAGACAAGACCTCAGGAAGATGGCTTCCAAAGCAGTGCCAGCAGACCCCTCAGGTCCACCAGCCTTAGCCTCTGCAGAGGGAGGACCCCAAAGAAGCAATTCAGGGGTGTGGAGACAGGAGATCCCGCCATCCTCATGAAATGTGTAGGTGATCTGTCTGTAGGCTTCCCCAGGCTGGCACCTTCTTCTCTCTGGGAGCCTGTGCAGAGCCCCTGCCTCATTTATCTTCCACGACCAGGGGTCACCCAGGTGGATGTACTCCGGGGGCATTTCATGTTGATGCTTACAACATGCTTCACCTGCCCACTTCACAGATGTGAAGGCAGAGATGCAGAGTCACTGCACACCTTCCAAACAGACAGGGGGAAAGAACACAAAGGTGACATCTGAGCTGGGCTGCCCGTGGCCAAAACTGGATCCTGTGAATTCCCATTGTGGTGTGTGTGGAGAATGGGAGGTCGCTGACAAGCTCTTAGTGAACTTGGAGGCAATCTTCTCTTTCCCGGAAAAAGAACTTGACTCTGAAGTTGACTGAGCTGGCAGTTAATGGGGAAAGCTGGGCAGAGCCCAGACCCCCGACTCCCAGCTCACCACCCTTCCTGCTGCACCGCTGCTTCTGGAAGGTGGCAGCCTCCCTCGCACCTCGGGAACTACCTTAGATATCCCCATGTGCACCACGCACCAGATCCTGCATACAGCTGGTGCTCAGTAAACGCTTAGCACGTAAATGAATACATAAATAGGTGGATGGGCGGATGAACGCACGATGACTATAAATGCAAATGAAATGGGATCCTAAGACTTACAGAAGCTTATCCTTCACCAAAATCACCTCTCAGATAAAATAGAACTTTTAGCCAACATATGTCCCTCTCCTCCCTCACAATCCGCCTGGAACAGGCAGGTAGCCAGAATACAGATTGCCTCTCCCTCATCACCCTGGTCCTTCCCACACCTGCGTGTTAAACACACAGAGAAGCAGTGAGTGAAGAGCCGTGAAACGAGCGGAGGGTGCGATTCCGCGCGCCTCTGCGGGGTGCACGCTCACGGCGGCGGCAGGCTCCGCGGGCTCTGTTCGTCACAGGAACGTAAATGGGAAACAGAACGTGTGCGCTCTGGGGTGCCGCCAGCTCCAACCCTTCCAGGCCAGGCTGCAAGTGCGTTCAGACGCTGATACAAGCGAGTGGAATCCCTGGACATCGGCGCATCTTCCCCGACGGTGCACCCTTGGGTTTCCTACCTCGGAGAGTTTCCCTGAATCTTGGTCTCCTTTGTTCCCCTCGGCCAATGCCTTCCTGAAGCTGGTGTCTTCCTTATAGAGAACATGGCAACATCTGTAACCTGTCCTTGGAAAGGTTCCTGTCTCTGCCGCATCCGTCTTCAGCACTGCTTCCGGAAGATCCTTCTAGAACACCATTTCATCCCTCCACTCTCTTGTTCAAAATTCTTCTGCGGGTGCCCACAAGAGCACTTCAGAACATGTGCAGAGAGTAGGAATTAGCAGAAACGCTCCAGTTGTGTTCGTTTCTACTCAAGAGGTGACAAATCAAAGACTAGTATCTAGACGGTGAGGCCAGCCTGCCTGATTTCTGGTCTCAGTTCTGCGGCTCCCAGCTACGTGGCCTCGGGGACACCTGTCTGCACCTGGAGGATGGGGGAGTAGCAGAGCCTGTCTCCTGGGTCATTGGGAGGATGGTCTGCGTCCGTGCCCGGCAGGGACCCAGCGCTGCGTTAGCATCAGCGTGAGAGCCTCTGTGGGCGTCCTAGTAAAGAAAATGTCGTTTCTCTGAGTCCCATCCATCAGCCAGGCTAACAGAATTTTCCATCCCAGTAATGGCTGGGGCTCCCTGCCACAGTCTAGGGCTCTGTGAACACGCTGGGATTGTGCATCGAACAGAATGATGGGCTCCCTGGCTCAGGGCTACAGATGCCCTTGTGCTCAGAGATCCATCCTGCCCGGCCGCCTGAGGCCCGGCCACCAGCTCCACTGCCCCTTGGCCTGGCTGTGAGCCTCCCCTGCCTGACCCCGGCATCTTTCCCTCGGTCTCTAGTGCACACTGTCACTCCAGCCAAGTTCAGCCCACTCCCTGGGAGGCTGGGAGGGGACAAGACTGACCTCTCTGCTTGTACAAGATACACAGGACCCTGGGACTAGAGTTGATACTTGATTTTGCCTGAAGCCTTTTTGACCCAAAGACTTATCGGTCCTTGTGAGAAACTTTGTTGCAAATTGAGAGAAGAAGAAAGAGTTCTTTCATTATTTCAGATTATTTTACGGCAACAAAAAGAAAATACAAATTGGTATCTCTGGTTCTATAAAAACATCTGGCTTAGATCTCAGCCCCATCCTCCAGTGCACACCCACCACACCACTTACCTGCCTTTCCTGAACACCAGGAACCTGTACCATCACACTTGCGATGCTCTCTGCCTCCCCTTCTCTAACCAGTGAACTCCTGACCGTCCTTCAAAACCCTTAACAAATGGCCCACCTTCTGAAATTTCTTCCCACAGAATGATTTCCTTTCGTCCCCTAGACTTTCCTCCAAGATTACTGGTAGCCAAAACCAAGGACAAGTTCCACAGCGTACACAACTGTCTCTGTCCAAACAAAACCAGTGAGCCCCTGAGAGCAACAGCCTCCTAACTGCAGGGAGCCAAGCTTCCCAGACAACTCTGCACCCAGCACTGACTAGGGCAAGCGCCAGTATCTCTATTCCCTTCGTTCTCAGTTTCTACCTGACTAATTTACATCCCTGACCTCACAATGCAACTAAAATTGCTGAGGAGTTCGCTCTTTTTATTACTGGAGATAGCCAGTTCCAAACATTCAATTTTCACAGGGGTGATATTTGTATTCTAAGAAATGTGGCTTCTTCCCCTGGTGTCGTCGGTGGGTCCTGAGGCCTGGAGTGACTCCCTTTGCCCCCCCCAGCCTTTGCCCCACCCCCATTGGATGCTCGGAGCCAGGCTACCTGAGACAGTTTACGGAAGGCAGGTAGGAAGCCCTCTGTAAATGTTAATGTCCCTTCCCTCCCTCTGACCAAACAGAATGGCTACCCCTCACCTCCCACCATCCCCGGATTGTGCCATTATTTCTGTGTTCAGGGCCAGGGCGGTTTTGTCTGTTAACAACCCTAATAAAGAAGACCAGGTCCAGGCAGGATAGATGGGGGGATATTTGCCCTGCGAAGAGGCCCTGGTGCTCCTTTCCCAAGCGGGCTTGTTCTGGCTGCACTCAAGCTGCCTTGACTTGAAAGGTACTTGATGACTTGACGGCTTTTTCTCACCCTGAGGCTCTGGAGCAGCCAGTCTTCAGGAAAACAATAACAGGGTAAAACAAAAGGATCTTCCTTTTTTGAATATTTGTTTCCAACAGTCTAATAAATAAATGATTCTCCTGCTAATAGACTATGAACAATCGCCCCCTATTTTCATGCCGCTCATAGCAGTTTACACCAGGCTCTGGCCCCCAGATTCTCAGTTAATTCCCACCACAACCCTGCGAGTCAGGCAAGGGAACTGTGTCTGTCCTCATTTCAGAGAGAAGGAAACTGAGGCACCTAGTGGTCAGGTGACTTGTTCAGGGTGACAGCATTCGTGGAAAAGCTGGCAGGGAAGAGTAGGTCCTCTAGTAGTTCCTGATTTTTTTCTAATTATGCCATGCTGAAATGAAAATAGCTGTCTTCTAATCTATACAAAACTATTTTTCTGAAAAATGTGTTATAATGGTAATAGTGACCTGTCCTATAAGGGCCTGCTACAGACCAGGTACGTCTTTTACATGATGTCTCTTCCTCAGGAACATTCTAGAAAGTGGATATTAAAATCTTGTAATAACCTATAATGGAAGAGATTGTAAAAAACAGAATATATATATATATATTTATATATATATAAGTATAACTGAATCACTTTGCTCTACAGTTAAAACTAACACAACATGGTAAATCAACTGTATTTCAATAATAAAATAAAATAAAATAAATTCTGCAGGACTCTGAATCTCAGAGAAGTAAAGCAACCTGTTGAAAGTCACAGGCCAGCAGAGGGAGAGGAGCTGAGTTTCTCGATGAGCACCTGCAGTCCCCCCGCTGCTCCCCTCGCAGCCCCACCCGGCCCCATGCATCCTCAGCCTCAGGCAGGCTTGCTCCTGGGAGTAGAGGCGGTGAGACCCAGGATACATGTTTGGGGACAGCTTGGGCCCTGGCACTGGCCACGTGAGCCCAGCAGGTTTAGGGCTCTGGGAGTCCAGTGGTTGACAATGCCATCAGCAGCCCCTGCCCTCCCAGAGTTTATGTTCTAGTAGATCAGATCTTGGTGAGGGCCGTATTCTTTACAATAGCCACCAGGTGGATGGAGAAACAAAATGTGGTCAATACACGCGATGGAATATTATTTGACCTTGGAAACGAGAGAAGTTCTGACACACACTACAGCATGGATATACCTTGAGGACATTATGCTGCATGAACTAAGCCAGACGCAAAAGACAAACACTGCATGATTCCGCTCATATGAGGTCCCTAGAGCCATCAGATTCATAGGGACAGAAAGTAGGATGGTGATTGCCAGGGTCTGGGAGCGCGGAAATGGGGAACTTTTGTTTAATGAGTACGGAGCTTCCATTCTGCAAGAAGAAAAAAGTGCAGGACACGGATAGAGTGGTGGTTGCAGAGCAACGTGAATGCACTTGATGCCACTGAACAATTAAAAATGATTGAAATGGTACATTTTATATTATAGATATTTGATCACGGTAAAAAGTATTGACATTTTAAAGCGTTTAAGACCAACTCTTCTACCCCCTGAGCCTTTTCACATTGTCTTTGCCGCTGGAAACCCTTTTCTCTGTCACTGGGTGTCCCAGACTCACCTCTTCTTTGACACCCAGCTGAAACTCTGCCTCTTTTCTAAACCTTTCCTGATGCCTCAGGAAAAGCAGCCTCTTCCGAACCTGAACTTGTGTTACCCGATGCCATATTCCTGCACCTGTTCCATCCTATGTCCCTCATTTTCTAAGATCACTTTCTTGAGGGTGAAACCAATCTGTTACAGTTTCTAACCTGCAGCACCCAGCAGGAGACCTGGCATATGGAAGGTTCTGGATGTTCCAACGGGCAAGGGACACACGAGCAATTGTTAGCTCATCTTCATGTCCTTTTCCACTATGAACCCTTGGAGCATCCCAACTGGAGAGCCCAGGTCAGAAAGGCCTTTCCACCTGACCTCCCCACCAGAGACAGAGGCAGCTGGACCAGGACCAGCCATCCTCTGAGCAGCTACTTGCAGAGCCCCACGACGCCTGTTTTCCCTCAGTGCAGCATTGCACCTGCTTCCTGAAGCTGTAAGCTCATTCCTAGCCCACAGCTGCACAAAGGCTGAGGGTATCACATGTCTCATCCAAAGTCCAAGCCCAAGCAACCGGCAGAGCCAGGATTTGAATCAAGTGGACGGGACACCTGTGTCTGTGGCTCCTCTCCCGCATCACCTGTCCCGCGTGAGGACTTGGCCAATCAAACGACGTTGGCCACATGGCTGACGTCAGCCTCACCTGGGTGGCCTCCTCTGGGATGCGGGGTCAGCCTTGGGGCAGAGACACACGTGGCTTGAGTTCGAGAACGTTCGCCTTCAGGGTGACAGCAGCCCCCGGCTAAGTCAGGCTGGCATCTCTTCCTGGGGGTGGTGGGTACATGGGGAAAATTACTTCTCCAGTCAACTGGTGTTAGGCTCTCATACTGTGAAAACGGCAGCTACTTTTTATCATGTTCCTTGCAATTTGTATAAAATTATTTTTAAATGCCAAGAAGTCTGAAAATGACCTTTCCTTGTGGCAAAAGTGTCTAAAGCTAAAGCGTAAGAAATGTTTGGTTTGACGCCTGGCAGCCAACCTTGAGAGTCAAAGCGAAGAGAATTCATGATATCTGCAGAGCAACTTCGAACCCTGTTTGGGAGGGAGGGGCTGCCCCAAGCAAAGAGTGTTGATGGGGCCAGCGCGTGAAGGGACGAAAGGAAGTCGCCAGAGCCAGTGGCAGCAGCACCGTCCGACAGGCCAACCGGGGAAGAGCCAGCCTCCCCTCCCGGCCAAGAGCCAAGGCCCTGCTTTGCTGAGTACCTGAAGGATGAGGCCTGATGAGGGGGGCCAGTGCAGCAGGAGAGCTTTCCTGACTCTGACCAGCCAATGAGTATGAGACCTGGCCTCTGCAAGCGTCCAGGGCCTGGGGCCTGCCCCTGGATGGGTTGTCATCAAGGAGCCTGTAGTTACGCTTGGCAAGGAAGGTGGCTTCAGCCCGTTGACCAAAGGCAGTTACTGAGGTCACTCCTGGAGCAAAGGAAAAGGGCCCACCGTCACCTGGCGGGAGGTGGGCTCTGGTCACCTTCCTCCTCTGAGACTAGACCGAACGTTGCGATTCTGTTGGAAAACCTTCAGGGTATTCAGCATCCGAGCTTTGCCCTGGTCCAGGCCCATGATGGCAGCTGCTCACCACTGGGCCCCTTTAGATTCCACAGAAACGCCTTCATGAATCTATCCCACAAATATTAACCAGACTCCTAATAGGCATCAGGCCCTAATCTGGGCTCTGTGAACAAAACACACAGAAATCCACACAAACAAGTAGGAGAGAGAATAAAAAAGCAAATGAGAGAGGAAACGGGGGTGGAAAGTGCTGGAGAAAATAAGGCAAAGAGAGCAGAGTCCAAGTAGGGAGGACGCAGCTCTAGATGGAGTGGCCGGGCCTCCCTCCGGGTGGAATGTGGCCAGACCTGAAGAAGGGGCTGGGGGGGCATTTGAGATGCCTGGGGAATGTGTCCCAGGGGACGCGGTGGAGAGGACGGCCGCCCCGAGATGTCCCTGTGGCCAGCACACTCAGTGAGCACACAGCAAGGAGGCCCGTGAGGCCTGAGCCGCCAGAACAAGGGCAGCATCACGAGACGTGAGGCTGAGGTTAACAGGGCGCAGAGGACGGGGGGGCTGAGGGCCCTGTGTGGACTCAGGGCTTTTCGGGAAGGGAAGGCGTTTCAAAGGGAAGGGTGGCTTGAGGCAACTTTGCTTTTTACAGATCACTTTAGCTGCCTGCCTTGTAGGGCCTAGTCAAGAGGCGTCAGGGGTACTCCAGGCAGGAGATAACTGTGACTTGAACTAAATAATGGTGGTTGAAATTTCAAAACGCATACTGAAAACACAGCCAGTGGGACTTGCCCTCAGACGGCGTGAGAAAATGAGAACTCAGGCTTCAGTTTTGACTTGACCAGCTCCATAGAGGGAGCTACTGTTCCATGAGACGGAAAAGCTGCCGACGACGCAGGCCTGAACGGTGGAAGGGGAGGAATTCAAGTTTGGATGCGTTAAGTATGAGATGTTTGCCAGAAGTTCACGGGGAGAGATCAAGTCTGCGGATGAACATACAGAGCTGGATTCCAGGGGAGAGTGGAGCTGGAGATGGAAATCTGGGTGTTGTCAATAGATGGATGGGATTTAAACAGGCGGAGAGAGATGAGATGGCCAAGGGCAGGGCCATGAAACAGGAGAGAGAGGTCTGAGGCTGAGCCCAGGGTCACTCCAAGACTAGGGGGTTGAGGGCATGAGAGAGGACAGCCAGGACCCTGAGAAAAAGTGAACATGGGGTCCTGGAAGCCAGGGGACCAAAGCGTTCCTGGGACAGGGGGTGACCGGCCGTGTCATTATTCTACGGGGACATCAAGATACAGCTGGTGAGCCAACCGTTGGATCTGCCATGAAGAGGCCGTTGTGACTGGGAGCGGTTCCAGCGGGTGGCAGCGATGATGAAGCCGAGGGGCTAGAAGGAGGAGCTGGGACTGGAGGAGAGGAAGGGCAGGAGATGGTTGTCTGGAAGAGCAGGGCAACTGGCCAAGGCTCACCCCGGGCAGCTGGGGGTGCCCACTGGAGGTTAAAGGTCATAAACGTAACTGGAGCCAATCCAAGCCAGCTGCCCAGGCAAAAAAGAGTATCCAAGAAAAACTTAGAAGCCTATAAGTTTCATAAAGTCAAGAATGGATGGAAAAGCATGAAGATGGATAGAGCTTTTAAAACAATGAATCTTGATTCCGGGCTTAGCTGTTCATGCACATTGAATGTGAGTTCATTTTACATGCGGCTGACATTGATATGTGTGGCCATCTCATAATTCTTGACTCATAATTGACACCAAAAATAGTCTGTCAAATGTACAATTGCTAGGATGAAACTCATGGACAAAATATCAAGCCGACTGCATGAAGACTGTGGTTTTCGTTGCAGGACTGTTCCTCCAGAGCAGCGTTTCCCCAAACAATCCATCCGGCATCTCTGAGTTTCACTGCCTTATCTGAAAATGAGAATCATAATGTAAGGTGACCAGACCAGCCATCTCCGTCTACCGGAGACCATCCTGGGTTTGTCAAGGGAGATCCCTGGGAGACTGGTCAGCCAGGCCAGCCTGGGATGGTGGGTCACCCTTCTCCAAGAGTTCTGACTGAGAGCAAAACCAGGGCTGGTGAGCAGGTAGGGGTCCACAAACCCCAAAAAGGTGTTCCTCCAGTTATACCATGGTTACTGTGTGCCAAACCTGCCTGCCCTTCGATGTTTCCTCCCGAACACCTTGAAGGAAGTTACCATCTCCTTGCTGTGGTTCTCAAACATTCAATGAACTATAGAAAGAATAGTGAGTTTTTCCCAAAGTGAAATGCGTTCCATTTTACATGACAATCCTCTGCTCTAAGATTATAACCTTCCTCTTATCAGTGTAAAAGCTCCCTTCTTTTATGAAAAGGTGATGGGCAGTTTCTTTACTGTCCCTTACGTGAGAAAAGAGGGAGTGGCTACGTTCAGGTCTGAGCCCTGACTTCTTTTGGACATTTTACTGTCCCATGAGAACCAGAGACTGAGCCCTGCCCTGGGGACAGTCAGGCAGCTTGGAATTTGCACTGCCCACCTGCCAGCTCCCGGGGCAGCCCAGCCAGACCTTCAAAGCCCTAAATCGGCTCAGGTTTGCTCCCTTAAGGAGCTCCCTGTGGCTCCGGCCTGGGCTTTTGAAACTTCAGGAGGGTGCGTCAAGTCAATTTCCATAAAAATACTTATTTCTTTGAAATTCTCTTTTCTTATGGGCCTAACAAGGGCACCTTCGCTGGCATTCATCAGAAGCTTTCAGACCTGACCCTTTGTCCTTTGCCTTTATGTTGGTTTTATTGTTTTTTTTTTTTTTTCAGGTGTGTTAGAAAAGTTTGTTAAGTTAATCAAAAAAATATGTTAATTTTCCGCCTTTAAATAACTTTAAGGTTAACCTAAGGTGAGGAGCGCTCAGAATTCCTCGAGGATTCTCTTGGGAAGACAAAGTTCTCCCTCTATGGCAACCTTCAAGGAAAGGAGAAAAGAAAAAGAAACCCCCCAAGCCCTTGAGTGCTGACCAGATGCCAGGATGAGCCGTACCTTTTACACTGAATCTCTCCCTTGATCTTCAGGTTCAAAGTGCAAGCCAGGCATCTGTAGTCTTATTGTCCAGACGGAGGTCAGGAAGTTTCAGTAACGTGCTCAAGGTCACACAGCTAGTAAATGGCTGAGATGCGAAACCAATAAAATAAAGCCCTACTCAAGCACGGGCTTCTCCTGTGACCCGAGACACAGCTTTACCTGATGGGCTTTCCTGTTCCCTGAGCATGGGTTTATTTTTGTTTTATTTTTTTATTTTTATTTATTTGGGTTTATTTTGGTTATTTGTTCTTCTCTCAAAGCGAATGGGATTGCCAGGCACTTCCTGAGGTAGCGAGGGATCGGAGAACACCTTTTCCATTTTAAAATGTTCTCTGGATTCTGACGTGTTCAAAATCCCTGGAGAAGGTATTTCACATCCAGCCAGTATTTAGGTAACACTCACCCTAGGCCCAGCATTCCACTGAGTGGAGTGACATCGATAAAAGCAGGGCTTTGAGGCGGTTTGGATAAGTCGTTTTTGTAGACATTATAGCCTACTAACTCTAGAACACCTTCCAAACTGTAGAAAATCTCATGGATTAAAAGCCCACCTGACCAGGGTCCATCCCCAGTCTATAAAACAAATTAGCCCAAACAGACCGTAAAGAAGGAATCGAGTCTATGTTCTCTGCTTTTCCTTAACCCTCATGCTAACCCCCGCCCCGTTACAATCTGGTTTTTGAACCTGTCATGTCCCGGAAGCAGCTGTGTGTCACAGATCACCTCCTGCCGACAAATACCATAGTTGTCATCCTACCAACCCACAGTGACCAGCGTTTGCCAAAGGCCCACTCCATGCTCCATGCAGAGCGCTCTTTCCGATACCTCAAGAGAACTCTGGCCTGTGTCACCCTCACTCTAACCCTAAGAAGTAGGCACACATATGCGGCACATCTTACAGATAAGAAAACTGAGGCTCAGGAAGGTTTGTTAAAGTGCCCAGAGCTCACGGTGGGAAGTGCAGAGTGGCTTTGAGCTTCGGGCTTCCTCCCCAAAACCCACTGCTCCGTCCACCATCAGCCTGCTCCCCCACGTGGAGACCCTTCTTCCTCAGGTCCTCTGATGGCCACAGTCCTCCAAGCCAACACCTCCATCAGGTGTGAGCCCTGGACAGCCCCTGGGTCTCCTGGGTGCTGATGGGCTTCCCGCATCCCCCTCCTCCTTGCCGGTCCTCCATCCCCGGCTCCGGCCTCTGCACGACTCACGCATCTCTTTCCAACGCAAACTCTCTTCAGGTTACAGAGCCACACTCCTCACAGGGCCTCCCCACCCCCAGTGCCCCTGCAGCCGCCTCATCCTCGTTCACAATGCTACTCTCTCCTGAAGCTTTGTCTTTGCTCCTGCTTCAGTGATGAACGTTTATAAAATCTCCCACAGGGCACAGGAGACATGGTAGAGAAACAAGGTTAGAGAAAGGGGCACCAGTAAGAGATGGTTGCCTCCCCATCACAGGTCACAGAGCAGGATAGGCAGCCTTGCCCCTCTGCACCAGAGCAATTTCAGGGTGCTTGTGAGTGGTTCCTACCGGGGTTGTAAGACAAGGACTGGACAGCAGCGTGGGGTCTTGACACCCTCCGGATCCCTCCCTGTCCTCACATCGGGGCCCTCGGGCCAAGAAGCTCGATCTCAATAAGCAGATCAGGTGAAGCTGGGGGCACATCACACTTTCTGAAATACTCAGGCCCAGGTGCCCAAGAATCCTGCAAACAGCAAATCAGAATGACCGGACGGATGGAACGGGTACCCAGAGCAGGCAGTTCTTAGGCAGGCTGAATGCGGGAGGGCTGGTTAAGGGGGAGAAGGTGCCAGCAGGCTGTCTCAGGGGCCCGGGGCTGGGAGTCAGGTCCTGGAGCCCGGATTTTCTCATCCGTGCAGCCTATTCCATAGCCCCTTAGAAAGTGAGTCATGAACATGAGAGAGCTTTGCAAACCCCCTTGCACCAGACCTGCCATAAAGAAGGCCTTTTTAAACCTTCATCAAAAGAATGAAGAAATATCTAGCGCTCCATACATGCTACCCTTGTGAATCAAATTTAAAATGATTAATGAATTTTATCGTTAGTAATGGGAGGTGACATTCAAGTGTG
This sequence comes from Eubalaena glacialis, assembly GCF_028564815.1. Classification (NCBI taxonomy): domain Eukaryota; kingdom Metazoa; phylum Chordata; class Mammalia; order Artiodactyla; family Balaenidae; genus Eubalaena; species Eubalaena glacialis. The sequence goes on along the minus strand of NC_083729.1, from coordinate 3,815,539 downwards.
TGTTTGGATTTGAGAAATGAAACAGGAAAGTCTGTTAGAGGAAAGAATGAAAGCTTTGTGTTATCGTGACGATGAGAGAAACGAAAAAAGCAACATTTTGCCAAAATCACGCACATGGGAGAAGTTGGGAAAAAGGCACAAATTCCCGTAAAGAATGGGCTTCTCCGGGCATGTTCGCATACCAAGGGTCTAACTGCGAGAGGAGTTTTGTCCTGTCAGAGAAGAAGGAGAAAAATCCCTCCTCTTGTTTTGGCTTGTGCAACCAGGGAGGGTTGGGATTTTGGAAAGAAAGGCTGTATTTATGTACGACCTTAACTTGATTTACTGTCACTGACAAGGCAGCCTGAAGCCAGGAGCTCTTTCTACCCAGGATCCACACCCCTTCCCTCCTGCTTTGCAGGGACTAGGAAGCATTACCCGTCAGATGGATCCCAAATGCAATCTCACTGCCTCTCACCGTCCCCTGGAGCAAGTGGGAACCTAGCCTGGTGGCTTCAGGACGTTTCCTGGACGCGGGCAAAAGAATGGGCTGCCGTGTCAGAGGAGGTGACACAAGGTGCAGCCAGATCAACCGCAGACCCAGGCTGCAGCTTGGGAGCTCTCTTCCGAGCAACTCTGCTTTCCAGGCACAGCCACATGAGTTACCCTCCATCTGGGGAAGATGCGAAACTGGGGGGAGGAACATCTCTGTGCCCTCCCACCCCTTCAGGCTCGCAGTACCAGAGCCTGCCCTGGGATCTGTCCCTGAAACAGAGATGGAATTTTAGATTTTTGCCTCTCCGTTTCCTGTCGTTTCAGCTGCCTTCATGGTTCTCTGGGAAAATGAGGCTTGTATTCACTTATTCATGCGTTTAAGCAGACGTTGATTTGCTCACACACTCGTCCATTTAAATGAACCGGGCCGGGTCTGTGCTGGGTGCAGAGAGCACGTTGTGAATGAGGAGGAGTGGGTCTGCCCCTCCAGGCTCACCCTTCGCTAAGGGCATGGGACTGCCAGACGAGCACTGCACCTCAAGGTGACATGGGAACCCACAAAACCCAGTGCAGGTGCCACCAGAAGCCAAAACCAGAGCGGCCAGGCCAGCACAGGGACAGGGCAGCCTGGCGTATCTCTGGACAGATAATATAAGGCTTGGAGGACAAGTACGCATTAGGCGTTAGCCAGATCATAGACAAAGAAAATAGTGAATTCTCATCTTCAGCTTTTGCGTAACTAAAAAGGTTCACCCTGGCGGGAGCGAGGCTGCCTAATGGACATAAAGCTGGAAAGAAGCCTGAGTACAAGGGTGCAGACTTATCCGTCTCAGGAGGGAGTTCGGACCCGGGGGAACGGGGGGCCTGTGAGGGGTGACCAGCTGGAGAGTGGCCGGATGAGACGTGCATTTGACAGGTGACTCTGCAGGGCGGGAGGAAAGCAGGGGCGGGAGGGAGGGGGGTGGTTACAGTACCGCAGGTGGCTGCGACCTGAATGAGGATGAGGATGACGGTACAGAGAGAAAGAGGAGGAGGGGGAAGGGAGCGGGAGGGCCAGCTGACGGGGGTCTGCCGTGTGTGCAAGGAGACAGCGGACCAAGGAGGCTTGGGATGAAGAGCTTTCAAGTGCAAGGCGTTTCTTTTTTTTTTTTTTTTTTTTTTCCATTGGAGTATAGTTGCTTTACAGTGTTGTATTAGTTTCTACTGTACAGCAAAGTGAATCAGCCACACTATAAATATATCCCCTCTTCTTGGATTTTCTAAGGAGCCTTAGCCAGGCTGATGGAGAGACCAGGAACACAGGTAGCCCCTTAGAGGAGCCCTGCCTGGGACCCGCACGCTGGGCACCACCAGGGAGAGCGTGGCCGGCACGAGCACCAGTGTGGACCCCAAGGCCTGGCAGCTGGGGTGACCGATAAACACGTTCTGGGCAGAGGATGCTCTTTAAGGGAGCCCCGAACAGTAAGCTTCCTTCCAAGGCCATCCCCATGACTCAGGTCCCTACTGTGGGCATCGAGAGAAGAAAGAGTTGGCATTTGGGAGGTCTGGAACAGTAAAGAAAAGGCAGGTTTTTCAGGGGACAGAGAAGTTGGTGATGAGCTCAGAGTTGAGTATGATGGGCTTGGGGATGCCTTTGAGGAATCCAGGAGGAGATGCCGTTGGAACCTCCTGGAACCCAGAGGAGAGAGAAGTCCAGGATGGGAAGAGATCTGGGGAGCGCTCAGCACTGTGAGAATAGGATGGTATCACGTTGGGGGAAGGTGCAAAATGAGAAGAGAAGAGAGTCCTGTGGGGTGGGGAGGGCGGGAGGGAGGCTCAAGAGGGAGGGGACATGGGGACTTCTGTGAGCATACGGCTGATGCGCTTTGCTGTACAACAGAAACTAAGACAGCATTGTGAAGCAGTTATACTCCAATAAAGATCTATTTTTTTAAAAAAGGGAGCAGAAAACAGAGAAGAAATAAGGAGGACTTGAGGAGAAAGTACTAGATAAGAAAATACAACCACTAAAAGGCACTAGCAAAGGAGGCAAAAGAAAAGTCTAAACATTGAGAAATTGGTCCAATGTTCAGAGCAGCCAAGAAAAATGAGGGTTTAAAAGTCCCTGTTGGGTTTAGATACACCGAGAAACCTCCACCACTTTGGCAAGAACAGAGTCAGTGTGTGGACAGAAGAGAAACCCCGTGAGTAAGGGCTGGTGGGGAAGCAAAAGCAGAGTGTAGGACACGGTGTAAAAATGCATCAACAGGGGATGAGAGAGAGGGTGGTACCCAGAAAGGGAATGAGGTTGAGGGAGTTTTTGAGGTTTTTTTTTTTTTTTTCAAGTTTGCAGATGCTTGAGATATTTGTTTAAAAGCAGGAAGGAGCCAGTGTATGGGAAAAGTTGAAGATTTTGGAAAAGGAGCATCAGGTAGAGTAAGGCCACGGAGGCATCTGGAAGGGTAGGATGGAGACCCCAGATGGGAGAAGCCACCCCAGCCAGGAGGAGACAGGAAAGACGGGTACCTGCGGGGATCATACCTTTGCAGTTTTGGGGACAAGAGGTGGACAGATGTTTACTTTATGGTCCCCAAGTTCTGTGAAGTAAGTGAAGTGGTCTCTTGACAGTGCAGGTTACAGGTGGCCAGCTCTGCCAGTAGATGAAATTGGAGATATTTTGGAAAGTTCTGGGGGAGCACAGGAGTGGGAGCCATCCAGGCAAGCCTGGAGGATGACAGACAGCTGTGGAAACCAGATGGAAAGCAACCATGCTTCCATCTACACTGCAGGCAGGAACCATGCCTTTGACTGGATCTGGGTCCTGTGAACAGGTGTCTTTTAATAGTCATGAAAACTTCAAAAATGCCGAACTCTGCAGGTTATCATAAAACCTAGTGTTCAAGGTTGTTACCCTCTTTTCCCCTTAAAAGGAGAGTGCCACCATGCCTGTGAACTTGTAGTATGAGTTGGTTTTGAAACTGGCTAAAGTACCTCTCAGCTCTTTTAAAGAAATATCAATGAAGTTTTTGAGGCCCTTTGACGATACACATTGAAAAGTCCTACCCCTGAATCATCCCAGCTCCCAAACCACCCACTTGGTTGACTCCCTGTAAGCATCCTGCATGGCAAGTACACCGCCACCCTTCGTTTTGGTCAATTAGTCAACCTAACTCATGTGCATCACCTCTAAGACAAGTCATGGCCTCTGAGCCCCAGAGGAAGGGAGCAGTGCTTAGAGAGGGTAACTTCCACCTGAGGAGATGCTGTAGATTAAGGGCTATTGCTTATAAGAATCAAGCCAAAAATTCTTTCTATTTTGTATTTCCATTTGTGAAGCATTCCATGTGATTTATCATGGATTCTGGACTCTCAGAATTGATTCTTTGTTCTGACTAATATATTCCTGAACACAAATTTTCTCCAAGTTTTTACAAATAATACAAAGTCTTAATATTTCTCCCTAAATATTGAACAGTAGATTATGTTGGAATGTTACTCAAGAGGCCCTCAATAGTAGAATTTTTTTCTAATGCAGTAAAAACAACATTCCAAAGGTAGCTAGTGCTCATATTTGGCGTTCTCCGTTAAAGAAGGAAAGCTGCCTGTTTTAGAAAATAGTTGAGTCCAGTCACTAGCAAACGTCATTTTTTTAAATGTGATTGCAACACCTGCCTTCGTTTCTTGGTCATTTTCTTGTCGTCTACTAAGACATTGCAAGTGTGTAATCCGTGCAACGGGTGAGGTGAAGAGCACTTTCTGTTGTTGTTTTTGTTTTTGTTTTTTCAAGACTCAGGAATTTATCAGAAAGGTCAGAGAAAGGAATAGAAAGAAAAGGAAAGAAATATTGATTGATTCATGCAGAATGTTCCACAAAGAGTCAACAGCCACCCTTGGATACGTGCATGTGGTATAAATAGACTCCCGTGTGTCCACTCCCTTTCCAGTCTGTACCACAACTGTGGGAGCTGGGCTGCTCCCCGTTTACAGATGAGGAGACCAAGGCTCACCCAGCTCATAGGTACAGAACCCAGATTCTGTCTGACACCATGGACCGTGATTTTTCTGGAATGTCTTGCTGCCTCCTGCTAGCTTTTTTTTAGCTCATTTAATCCTCCAAACAGCCTTGCTGATTAGGAATGACTCTCCCCATATTTGCAGAAGTGGCCTGAATGCATTCCTTCTCAATCTTTGATATTCAGTTAAATCACAACCTTCTCTGGAAGGCTTCCTTGATTACCTCTGCCTTTCCAGGTTAGGTGGACTTTATCTTGTATATAATATGCCTCTATTATCGCTTCATCCACACGGTGTTGAAATTACTTGGTTTATGTGTTAGTCTGTTTTCTACTGCAGCCTGGGTGCTTCTTGTGGACACTTGCACACTTAAAGATTGATGAATGAATGAATATATTTATTTTGAACATAAAATACACAAAATTCATTAAGAGTAAGAATTTGATAAAATTTCTTTACAGATGAATTACTGAAGCCCACCATGAGAATGGTTTGTCTAATTATGGTTGAAACGCACCACGAGAATGACTCTTGGGGTGTCATTTATTCATAAATTCTTCCTCAAGCAAATTCCAAGTACTCTGGCACGCTTTAGTAATAAGGCTAGTGCTTCTGACTGCCTTCAGCGGTTTACTTTAGGAGCCTGGCTGGCTTTATAACGTGAAATTGAGTAAGCAATGTACCTATTTCTCATCCCCGCATCATGCTGATAATTTTATTCAGATGCAGCTTTCTCTTTTTCCTGGAAATCCGTATTGTTTTCTGAATGTCAGCTAATTGTGCAATGCAGTCTTATGCTCTGAGAAGACCTGGGTCATCACCTTGAGTAAATCTTAAAACCCCCAAATACGTCTATAGAAGGCAAAAAAATGACATGCTCAATTTTTAGGACAAAATTCAAAAGATATCTCATCTTCCTTTATCTCTCAAAATTAGCCACCAGGACAATAAAATGCCCCACCTACCACATTTGTATTAAATTGATGAAGTCACCTCAAAGGAAGGACCTGGTGAATTTTCCTCTGATCTTGGTTTAGTGCATGTTACAGGCCCCTCATTGCCTCCCAGATCAAGCCATTCCTGAAGGTGCCCTCAGTTCTGGATCATCTACTTCTCTCCTCCATGCCTCCTTCACTGGCCTTAGTTAAGTGCATGTTACAAGGATACAATATTGAGCCTTTAAAGGTCTGAGGAATGGACTCTGGATTCTCCCGTGCAAGGTTCATGGGCCCTTGGGCTCTGATTTTTCTGTAGTTTATAATGTACATGTGCGGACACACCATAAAACCCTGCTGGTGTTTACGAACTCCTGGAAACAAATGTCCCTTTTACAGAACACTCTTAGTTTTAATGTCAAGCACCACAGTGATACCTACAAATGAGCAGTAATTGCTAGTCATCCTGACATGATAGCTCTTCAACAAAGATTGAGACAGCAGGTTGGGGTTCCTCTCTCACCCCCTCTCTCTCTCTGTCTCTGTCTGTCTGTCTCTCTCTGTCTTTTTAATCATGATGATGTTTCACAGTTTCCACAAGAAGCCAGCACATGCCTCCTCTGTTTTTGCAGAGCAGTCACATTAACATGCACAGAAGAAAGGAAATAAATGGATTCACTTTACACCCCCTAGAAGTTCACCACCGAGATGGACATCAACACAGGTAAGAGAAATAGCTTTGTAAGTAGTCTTGTTACACACACACACACACACACACACACACACAAGAAATGAAAAGTACTCACGCTCAGAGGTAGGCATTTTAATCTAAAATCTTCAGTAAACCATCACCGCTCTGGTTGTCCTGGCAAAGGCCTTGGAGAATCCTGACTAAAATTCCTCTGAGGCTCGGTCCTGGATTTTCGTGGAGACAGTGGACGGACTGCTGGGAGCCTCATCACACACAGGAAGACAGCAGTGAGCTTGGTAACGAGATTTTAGCTGCTCCAATTTCCCAGGACAACAGCCCGAGTCTTCCAGTGGCTGCATCAATTTCCAAAGTATTCACCCCAGTTATGAAATCACTAGGACTCCGTGAAAATGCACTGAGTCAAATCAGACCTCTTATTTTATGATATTCCCCATTCACCAGTGGAGAAGAAATTTTTAAAAAGTGAATAAAAGAAAACAAAAATGACACAGGAAGGTGGAGGGTGAACCCACTGCCGAAGACAACACCTCCCAGGTCGCCGGTCTAGGGCACCTGGACTTTCCTTCATAGGGTCGCACTTTGTGGGACCACCAGGGAGCTTGGCACGTGCTCCTCGTGGGTAGTAAGCGCTCAGTTTCTCCCCCGCCCTCTTGGAGCCCCCCCGCTCTCTGGGATTGGTGGTACTGGGGCTGTATTTACAACTGGGTCAAGTGACTGCAATGAAGCCAATATAAAATACAGAGCTATTTGCACCTCTGTTAAAAACCAGGGCATCAGCATACATCAGCCTGCCCTTGATGAGGAAGAGCCACGCAGGGCAGCAAAGCCAAATTACCAGGCAGCAACGCTGAAGGCGCCAGCCGTAATAACTAGAGGAAGCATAGACTCACGCCCAGGGTACAGATTACTGCAAACTTGCTATACAATTGATTCCCAGTGTAACAGGGTCTGGGTCCCTTCCAGCAGACCCTCGGCTAACAGCTAGTCCCAGAGCCTGGGTCCCTGCTGCAGGTGCCAGGTCACACTGACCTTTGTAAGAGCCAAGATGTAGCAGGGCAGTCCCTCCTCCAGGGCTGGCAGGAGGCGCAGACCTTGCTAGGTCCCCAAGCCCACAGCAGAGCGTTCTGAAGCCCCAGGGGTCTCAGGCTGGGAGTGGGAGTGGGAAGGTCGGTAGAAGAATAAGCCCCCTTGGGTTATTACAGAAGCAGTAACATTCAGTCTTCTCACGGACCTGCCTGTTGCTTAGACTTCATTGCCCCTTCCCAGTCCCTACACCTGCCTCCCAGATCAAGCCATTCTTGAAGGTGCTTCAGTTCTGGCCCACCTTCCGGCCTCATCTGCTTCTCTCCTTCATGCCAGAGCCGCACTGAACCTAAAACCTCTCACCTTGTCCACCTGCCCTTTCTACCGGCTGGGGGCACGGAGTTCCTTCTGCTGAGAGTATTCTTTCCCCTTCATCCCCCTGGAAAATGCCCTCTGTTTCTAGATGGGATCCAATGTTCTCTATGTCAGTTTGCTAAGGCTGCAGCGGCAAAGTACCACAGCCTGGGAGGCTTCAGCAATAGAAAAGTACCGTCTCATGGTTTTGAAGACTGAAAGTTTGAGATCAGGTGTGGGCAGGTTGGTTCCTTCTGAGGCTGTGAAGGAGGTTTGTCCCATATCCCTCTTCTGGCTTCTGTTGGTTTGCTACCCATCTTTGATATCCCTTGACTTGTAGAAGCATCGTCCAGTCTCTGCCTTCATCTTCACCTTCTCCCCACGTGTTTGTATTCAAATTCCCCTCTTTTTATAAGGACACAGCCATACTGGATTGAGGCCCACCCTAGTGGTCTCATTCTAACCTGATCATCTGTAAAGACCCTGTTTCCAAATAAAATCACACTCGCAGGTACTGGGGGTGGGATAGGAATTTAACACATCTTTTGGGGACACGATCAACCCGTAAATCCCCTCTTCACATTGCATGTCCCGCTCCCATCCCAGCCAGGCCCCCCTTGATGTGGCCCACAGACCCCCATACATATACCCCGGCTACACCTAGGCTCCCAGGAGATGGGTTATTTCACTTCCCGATTCCTGCCCCACTTCTCTGAGCTCCTTGAGGGCAGAAGCACTGAGGACATCTTTAGGCTGGGTCCCGCCCACCATGGCCCCAGAGTAGGGACAGAAAAGAAAAATGGCTGTCAGCTTGACAAGTTGTTCCGAGTCCTCCTAATCTTCAAATAGATGAGGGTTATCGCTTCTCTGAGACTGCAAATTCCTTTGGGGAGGGCTCCCCGTCGTCCCTAGCACCTTTCCCACAGTGGGTCCTGGAGGAAGCCAGAAAGTACTGGATTTGTCCCATCAACATACCCACGAGGATGCTGGATCTACCTGGGTGCTTGTCATGAGAAGTCTACAGAGGGAGCAGGCTTGATTGTTTCAGGTCCACATCTGCGTCTTTCACAGGAAGAGACAGAGAGGCCAGATTTCTCCCTAAATTCATCCACCCCTGAGAATAGAATTTTCATTTCTGGAACTTCTCATTAAGTGTTATTTGAGAGCACGCAGTTGGTATTTCTCTAAATATATTTGGGTTGCTAATCTCTTGACCCTTGAAGGGAATCTCTTAGTAAATATTTTTAGCATTCAAATAAAAGTAGCAAGTATCACTAACTAATTTTAGGCCAACCCTCCAGAAAAAAACACATGACTCTTTAGAGAAAAGTTTCCTGACTGTCATGAACCAGTTGTTTCTTTTCAACCACCTCTGGTTTCAAGTTTCAAGGTGTGCTTAAGAGTTCTACAGAGCAAACATCCTGTATTTTATCCTATGGCTACACCTTCTAATTGACCTAGACACGACACAAAGGAAGCAATAGCTCTCCTTATCGGCCGAGGGAGATGCAACAAATGTGCACTTCCTGCTGCTGCAGTTAATGTGGGTTAGGCGTCTTCCCTCCTGGCCACAGAAGCCTCCGCTTTCCTATCCACTGTGCCTGCATCCTTCGTTGGATTGAACACGCCTGGGAGAAGACAAAACGGGCAGCTGGGGGAAAATGGTGGAGATTTCCTCTATTATGGTTGTTGTTTTTAAATGAGAGCCTTATTGAGGTACAATTAACATACCGTAACATTCTGAAATATACAAGTCAGTGGTTTTCACAGAGTTGTGCAAACACCGCCACTGCCTAATTCCAGAGCATGTCCATCACCCCAAAAAGAAATCCCGTTCCCATTAGCAGTCACCCCCATCCCTGCCCCTGGCAACCACTAATCTGCTTTCTGTTTCCGTGGATAAAGAGGAAGATTAGCTTCAGGGATCGGCTTGTATATTTAATGCTTTGCTCAGTAAACAAGGACAAAATACAAAGACTCAACAGTAATTCAGTTCAATTTTCTAGGGAACTCATTCTATGTTAGTAAAAGAAAAACAGTGACTTTTCATTAGGACTGATGGATTTATTTAGTTCCTGTCCTTGCGGGACAGACGGAAGAGACCGAGGTGTCAGGAAGCTTGGACTCACCCGTCCTAGTCTCTCAGGGGGTGATCTGGCCTCGTGAAGCTGGGAGCTCGTAAACGTTGGGTGAATCCATGACGGAACAGAAGCGGGCACTCAGGGCAGCACGGTGGGGCTCATCCCCAGAGCGCTGTCAAGTTACGACAGACTATGCAGGTGGGCGGCTCTGGGCCCACAGCTCCTGCATCAAGCCTGAGCCCCGGCTGATTCACAGCTCAGTGATAACAGAGCTTGAGTGGACCAGTCCCCTGAGGCGTGAGCTGGAGGCAAGACTTGAATTTCTAGTTTCTTTGGGCATCCCTGCCCTGTTCTGTGCTGAACAAAGACAGTAACTGAATAAATACTTTCTGATGATGGACTTGGCAGGTAAAAATCATAACTCAGAGAGCACAAAACACTCACATATCCATGTGTTTACTCAACAGACATTGACGATTGTCGTGGAAAGCACGCCCACACCGCTCTCTCGAGGAGAGAAGACTAGCATGGGTCTGGACACTGTCCTCAGGAGCTCACAGCCACTTTGGAACACGTGCACAGGGGCAGAAAGAGAGGGCACACTTACCGACAGCCACGTTAGGAGTGAAAACTGGCAAGTCTAGGAACCAAGGCCGGGAGGAATGTCAGGTTTGGCGTAGGAAGAAATTGCTTCCACCGAGCTGGCGAGCCCTGTGACCATCTACCCCTCGCTGTACGTGGGCGCACAAGCTTACACACACGTGTGCACACACACACAGACAGCTGTAATGAGAAAACTCCCTGATCACCGAGCACTCACTCTTGGTCAGATGCACCGCTCATAGCTTTATGTGCGCAGTTTCCCTTTGCCTTTTAATAACCCCCAAAGATGGAAATGTAGTTATCCCCTTCTGTCCTCAAGAAAATGGAGAAATTTCAAATATCATAGGGTTCGGACAATTGGAATCCAGGGCCGTCTGACGGTTAACTTGCACTCTCATCCAGGAAGTCGAGTTGCCCCTCTGACTCTTGAGGGAAGGGACACTGGAGCCAGCTCTCAGTACAGGTGGCCGTTGGACAGGTGACCGCGAGGCGGATGTCCAGCCACGTGGGGGGGACAGAGGGCGCAGAGCGGGGGGCATGGGGTGGGGGCGCAGGAAGGGTAAGCAGGGTGTGGCAGGACCGGGACTCGGGCTCCGATCTGTCCTCACAAAGGCCTCCAGGCTTACATCCCACAGCGCTTCCTCTAAGCTGTAGAAACTGTGTACAATTCTCATCTATCAGAGGCCTTTATAGGATTTGGGCACATGAAAGGCTTTGAAAACCCAGCAACCCACAGGGAAGCTCGTTCATGTCCCTAATCCTCCTGTGGGACGAGCGCACCCCAGGCCCAGGCCCTGTGCAGCTCCGTGCCCAGGACCGCAGGGCAAAGGGGAAACCACGGGCTGGGCCAGAGAACCTGGAGCTGAGACCTGGGGGGAAGGTGGGTCAGCCTGCAGAGCTCAGGTCGGAGGAAAGCGAAATGAGAGTCTTCAAGGAACAAACGAGCACTTGCTGGGGGATTTCAGCCGGATCAAGTAATTTCCAAAGAAGAATAAAAATTGGTAGATTGCAGCACTTTCAAATCACCCAACTTTGTAGCTTCAACCAGTATCCTTAGGCGTGGGCAACTAAAGACAGGGACTCTAGACCCAAAAGGATGGGTTTGAGTTTTCAAGCTGCTGCTCATGAGCTGTGTGACTTTAGAAAAGTTCATGAACCTCTCTGTGCTTCAGTTTTCTCATCTGTACAGCATGGCTAACATGACAGGCTCGTGAGGATTCAAAACCTTACACACGTGAAGTGAGGACAGTGGTCCTGGGGTCATAGGGAACCCCAGCAGATATTAGTTTTCTTTCCATGGCCATGGTCGCTTCCCAGGGTGCCTGGCAAAGCACTGGACACGTGTGCTTTCCCTGGCTGCTCAGATAACCAGGGTTCTTAGAATAGGAGACGATTCTTCAAAGGGAACATGAAAGCTTATCGGTAAACATCAGAAAACTGGGTAGGTTTTAATAGTTGCCAAGTGTGAATGTATGGGATGGTTCAGGAATAGGAGAGCAGATTCTGGAGACCCCTTCTGAAGCACTGATTCTCTTGAACCCACTTCAAATGAGCAGTAGCAAACCGCACCGCTAAAGGGAGAACAGAGGGCAGGGTGAGCGCACCAACGCACAGGTTACAAGCACCAGCCCTCTAACTAGGCTGTGTCCCTCGCCATCCACTCACTGATTTTAGAAATAATGCTGAAGCCAGTAGCCACCTGTGTCTGACACTGCGGGTTATAAAAGAAGGATAGGGGCTTCCCTGGTGGCGCAGTGGTTGAGAATCTGCCTGCCAATGCAGGCGACACGGGTTCGAGCCCTGGTCCGGGAGGATCCCACATGCCGCGGAGCAACTGGGCCCGTGAGCCACAACTACTGAGCCTGCGCTCTAGAGCCCGTGAGCCACAACTACTGAGCCTGCGCGTCTGGAGCCTGTGCTCCGCAACAAGAGAGGCCGCGACAGTGAGAGGCCCACGCATCGCGATGAAGAGTGGCCCCTGCTTGCTGCAACTAGAGAAAGCCCTCTCACAGAAACGAAGACCCAACACAGCCAAAAATAAATTAATTAATTAAAAAAAAAAAAAAGAAGGATAATCAGGAAGATTTTTTTTCAGCCACGTGCAGTCTTACAGGAGAGAGTCTACATCACTGTTAACGTTAAGAGACTTCACGTAATTTCCAAGAGAATGAAATTACCACCTTTGTGTATTCTTCTCCAAAATGTTTAACTTGAATCCATTGAATCCTCTAAGCTTTTAGTTAGAGGTAGTTAAGCAGTGCCCATCCTGAACATCGTCTCTCCCACCAGGCAGTGCATGAGAAGAAAAACTGTTGTATATGCAAGGAGACATGGGGCTTCACTGGTGATTTGGACAGGGTGCGGCTTTGCTCACACGGAGACAAACGGGGAAAATGCAGGATCTGGGTGCGCAGTTTCGTTCTACTCCCTAAAACCATGTGTGTGCATTTCATGTCAGGAAAATGGAGACTGAATTTTAAAATGTGACCTGCGCAGTGTGGGTAGTCGGCGCTAAGAGTTGAGAGGCGAGAGCGGTGACTGCAAGTGAAGGGGTCAGGGAGGCGACGGAACGGGCAGGACTTGTACCATTCCTGAGATGGTCGGCAGACTCCAACATGTGAGCGAGACTTGCGGGGTGTGGTGGGTCTCGTCTGGATGAGGGTCTCATTTAATGTGAATGCAGCTCAGTGAAGATGTCCTGTGCCCAACATTGACGCGCGGTCGTGTGTGTGTGGGAAACGTTGAGTACAGTGGCCTGCCAGTAAGAGCAATTAAAATATTAATAGTCATTCATGATCAAATCTACGTTTTCCCCTCACCAAAAACACTTCTCCAGAGAGAAATGAAGCCACATAGCCTAGTGGATGAGAGCACATTGTCTGGTTTCAGGATGCCCGGTTTTGAATCTCTCTTCTGTCACCCACTGCTGAGTAATCTCAGAGGAGTTACTTGACCTCTCTGTGCCTCTGTTTACTTGAGTAAAAATGCAGGTGATAATAGCCGTACTCAAGTCATTAGGTTGCTGTACTACACGACTTACTCTGGGTAAAGCTTAGAACAGTCCCTGACACATGTAAATTCTAAAGCGATCTGTCAGTGCCTTGGATTTAAAATAATAATAATAATAAAAAAAATTCACACACAGTCTAACATCAAATTCATTTAAGTACCGAAAGGGGATAAACAACATATTTACAATGGACTGTGGAATTACCCGCTACTTTCATTGCTTTTTTTATGCTTATTTATGTTTTCTTTCATTTGCCGCAATTAATAAGTGGGAGTTTTACAACAGAAGCAAAGCAATGTAAATTATATTAGATCTTTAGCTATGAGGAATAATATAGTCTTTGTTTATATGGTATTTAAAGACAGAAAAAATCTGCATATATTCTTGGATCTGAATCTCATAGTATCCTCATTACGACAATGGAAACAGTGAGCCGAGGGTCTGAAGGGTTACATTTCTTTCCAAGGTCTCGGCATTAGAGTTGGCCTTCTGCACCACGGCCAAAGTTTTCCCCTTTGCTTCTTATTTGCAATGAAAAATATAGGAATGCAATTGACAGGCCTCCTTAGTGATATTTCAGAGCCCCTCGTCGGTACCTGCAATAGGCTCCTGTGTCCAGGAGCACCTGGAATTCCTAAGCCCCTAAACAGGAGTGTTTTTGAGGAAGCCAGCACAAGTCTGCTGCTTTCTTATGCATGCTTCCGCACTAATTCTGAAAGCCATGACAAAGGGAGCAGGGCGTTGGCAGGCAGGGGTCCTATGGGCCCATTCAAATGCCTCCGACCCAGTTTTCAATCTGAGAAGGTCGGCAAGGTGTGGAGAAAATGCCCACGCCACGCGATGGCAAAAACTCCAAGTTGAACTCTGCCAAATCCCACAACCAGATCCTGAGAAGTCACTTTTTCTTTCTCTTTCCTGAGGCCCTCTCCACTTCCAAATCTGCTTTATTGTTCTGAGACTGTGTCTCCCTCCCGGCCCGTGGTCCTTAGGAGAGAGGCGAGAAAAGGACTTGTTAATGAATGATTGCTGGCTGACCCATCAGGGGCTCTGACACCCACCTTGGTGAGCTGGAGCCAGGATCTCTGCTGGCGGTGATGCAACCCAGCACTGCTCTGAGCAGCGTTTGAGACCCATTTTTTGGTCCCCTCGATTCTTGCAGGGTGACACTGCTGCCCTCCAGTTCCCTTGAAGTTTTGCTGATTTGATATTCTTTTCCCCCCTAAATTGTTGCTTTACTTTTCTGCATTCCCTGACTTGATTGTTCCATGTTACTAATGTGGGATTTCTCTGGATGTTTGGGGCAGGGGTGGGGAAGCTATAAAAACGTAAAAGGATTGAAGACTCCTGGGGGGAAAAGTGATTTGTAAGACTTAAAACAATCTCATCAACACAAAAGACATTGTTAAAATGGAGAGGAGGGAGGAGTGACGAAGTGTACGCCTCATGTACACATTAGTCCCCAACGAGTCCTGGGACAGAGCAGCGAGAGAAAAACGGAACTTGGGAAAAGTTTATTGTGTCCCAGGCATGGACTAAGTAAACTCTTTGTGTCAGTCATCTTCTTTAACCCCCACTAGAACCTTTGAGATGGGGACTACTCTTCCCTTCTCACAGATAAGGAAATTGAGGCAACAGAAAGCTCAGTGACTTGCCCAAGGTCTAAGTAGCACAGCCAGAACTCAAGCCCAGATTCAGTTTCCTCAACATCAGAGCCTTTGCTCTTAAACCCGACATGACACACAACCATGTAAGAAGGCAGAGCCCAGGGCAGTTCAGTGATTAGCCAGGGACCACGCAGCAGGTGAGTGGTCGAATAAGGAGCAGAACTCAGGCCTCCCCAAAATTCCGTGGAACACATTTCACATGTGCACACGCACACACACTCACTGACCACATCCACTCTTTCACTGGACTCAATGGGTAAACGACACCACTTGTTAAAAATGAGTTGGCATCATTTGTTAATAACTTTTTGACTAGAACCTACACGAGTTCAGACAGATGGGCTGACGGCCTAAACAAAGCGGGAGGGACACAGGAGTCCCCTGCTGAGCGTCAGTGCTCTGAGAGGCCTGATGCGAGGTGAATGACGCAGCCATAAACGGAGAGGACACGAACCCGTAATCAATGGGCGCCGTTGTATAAACACACAAGCACCAGTGATAAATGCCGTTCGGAGGGGCAGAGTCCAAGGGTTAACACTCGCTCCAGAGGGCAAGCGGGTTGACCACAGGGGCAGCAGGGAGCCCTCCGGCTGGAGGAGTCACTGCAGCACTCCTGAGGGCTGGGTGGCCGGTCCCGCAGGCCAGGGTGGGGCACCCGCAGTGCAGGAGCCCAGAGGCATGGGCCCCGCCTGCTGCCTGGACGCAGTGCACTCAGAACAGGGCCGGCGGGGGCTCTGAGGGACCCGAGGCGGTGGCAACTGATGTCACGGCCAAGCTGGGCAGCCTTTCGAGTCAGCACTCACACCAACCATACATCACACTTCCCCCGTAACAAACAGCACCGAAAGCTGATCTCAAGCGGTTATTCTCAGTGTTGACCTCATTGGATGACCTCATTCATAAATTCTTATTTAGGGGTGAGGTCTAGGTGTTTAATGAACAGCCGTGTTGGCTCAGTGAGACGGCATAGTGGAAGAATCAAGACCAGAGACAGCTGGCTACAAAGAGCCCTTTACTAGCTGAATTTCCTCAAGTTAGCTACTTAACCCTTCTGTTTCTTGATTTACTTACTTACTTTAGATGGGAATATCCCCATTACACCCACAAAAGAACACCGTGGAGCGGTATGAGATGGTGTAGGTCTTACAGAGTGACTAGCCCATAATAAGCATTCAAGATCTATTCTAATATACTAAATTAGGTATATTCTAATAAAAAAGCTAACAAATATATGTATTTAATTATAAATCTAATAAATATATATCTATTTAATAATTATATATTTCAGAAATTTATTAGACTTTAAAAAACAAATAATTTATTTTAAAATGGTAACTGTCTTGCATTTTATCTAATAAAGTCACCTTTAAGTTATTTTTTCCCTTTTCGGATCTTCAAATTCCATGTTAATTTCATAAGACATCCCCATTCTAGGAAGGGGGAATTAAAGAGGTAACGTTTTGTAAAAGTGATTTGATTCAATATACCCATAAGCATAAAATCCCCTTGTCTATTTGGCTTCAAATATGTGTACCAGGGATTAAAAAATATGTGATAGAAAATGTCCAACATACAGAAAAATAAATACAATGAACGTCATGATTATATTATCCCTCTTCAATAATCAATAATTCATGGCCATTCTTTTCATTAATAACTCATCTACTAGATTATTTTTTATTTTTTATTGAATTATAGTTGATTTACAATGTTGTGTTAGTTTCTGGTGTACAGTAAAGTGATTCAGGAATATATATACATATAGATACATATATATGTATATAAACATTCTTTTTCAGATTATCCATTATAGTTTATTACGAGATATTGAATATAGTTCCCTGTGCTACAGAGTAGGACCTTGTTGTTATCTACTAGATTATTTTGAAGCAAATCGCAACATCATATCGATCCTGTGATTTTTAAATAGTTCTTTTTATATGTTTTTAATGATACAGAAGAACTTAGTAACCAGTGATTTTCTTGAATTAATTTATGTTACATTATATTGTAAAGCACAGATTAGATACGACTTGATTTCCCATCCTTCCACGAGATGGATTACTAGCAGGCCTCCTACCATTAATCATTAATGAATTAGTAGTATATTAATAGCAGTAATGAGGACTATTATTTATTGAGCATCCATTCTGTGCCAGCACTGATCCACACCACATATTCTCTGGGAAAATAAAGCCCAGATGGATGAACTATTTTGCCCAATCTTAAGCAACGGGTAAATGTCTGAATGGAGATTTGATCTTAAGCCTTTAGAAATCCAAGAGCTTTCAGTTCTATCATTGGGAAAACTACTATTGAGATTGCGCATTTCCTTGAATATGTCCCCGTGTGTGTCTTGATAACATTTAAAAATGTTCATCAGTGCAGTGGTACCATGCCTTTTGACTTCATCATCCTTTCCATTCAAATGAGATATTAACGTTCACGGTCTTTAGAGGTGAGTTGTTATTAACAGAAAGGTGAAAAAAGAACGCGAGCAGTGACTCCTGGGCTTCTGGGTGTAAAGCCGAGATTTGTGTGAACACTTGCAGAGTTAATGCGCACCTTTGCTGGGAAATCTAAGCCGCTCACCTGCTCACGCACCCAGCTCGCAGCCCTTGGTTGATCCTGGGCTGGAAGTGAGCAAGGTGCAAAATTCCTCTGTAGCCTCCGGGGAGGTGTGAGCCCAAGGAGAAGTGGAGCTGAGCAGAGAGGTTCCCATCACCTCCAATTCATCAGAGGAAGAGGCCAATCTCTCCTTTCACGTAGCAAGAACAATGCGTGACCCGGAAGCCTGGACCCAGGTGAAGGCTCCTACCTCCCAGTGATTTCCAATGGCACAGGCACTCAGGACATCCAGCCCAAGAGTATAATTTACATTTCGGAAAATGCCCACATGGTCAGATGTAGATTACTGAGGAAATCATATCCCTTTGCCACAGAAGCCAGTCCTTCATTGTAATTTATACAAAACACTGAACTAAATAAACATCTATTTGACTAAATTGACCCTAATTGTCTAATAGTAAGTTTCTGCCTTTGGGCCAAGTAGAGGCTTGATAGAAAAAATTGTGTTCAGTGACAGAAAACAAAGAAAATGATAATGTTTGCATAAAACAATTGCCCTATCTAATCTTACCTGCTTATTAGTAATACATCATGTAGGCTTTAATCACAACCTTTCACTTTATGAAATAGCCATTATCTAAGTAACATATTAATCATGAATGTTGTTTCTCAGTCCATATGTGCGGCTTTGGACCTTCTGATCACAGAGATGCACTTCTTGGACCAGAGTGGTTGGGTGGGGCCATGTGACTAGTTTTAGCCAATGACACGTGAGAAGACTTGACATATGGAATTTCTGGCCAAGCGAATTTGCTGCTGCTGCAGACTTTCTGGAGTGACGAGAGACGTTTCTAGCAGTGGCCTGGATTCTGGAGTGACGTGTGGAATAGTGGCCCTGGCTGATGTGAATCGTGCAAGATGGGAGCCAGAAATAAACCTCCTTGTTTTTAGCCACTGAGGATCCAGAGGGCTTTTCTTGTTGGTTGGTTGGTTGCTTTTTGTTTTTTCTTTTTTTTTTTTAATCACCACACCATAGCTTATCCTGACTAATTCAGGTAAATTTTCCCAGTAGAAGAAATTTAGAAAGCCTCTACCCTTTCCTGAAAAGTCTGTGCTACGAATTTGGAAACATCCAAAAGAAACCGCGGACTGCTTCTTTCATTTCATTTCACTTAATATTTAAATGTATCCATAAATGTTTTAAATAAACTTCAATAAGACTAGTATGCTTTAAAAATTGCTGCCTTCATTTCCACAAGAAAGAAAAATACCCTCTGGCAATGCTGACTCAGGTAATATGGTAAATACTGCATCATAAGAAATGCTATTCCTGTTGCCACTTTTTCACTTTGTGAAATGATTTATTTGCATTTGCGGTACGAACCCTGCTTCTCTTCTGGATGACGTCAGGTTTCTCACAGGCTGCATTTGAGGGGAGGAAGTAACAGGATCCCGTTCAGGTCCTGTCTCACTTCCACGCTGTCTCATCCCCACGGTGTATACAAATCGCCCCCTTAGACAGTAGGGCTGTCACCGCAGAGGCAGCATCTTTGGGGGATGCTGCCCTGAAAGTGGCAGAAAAGGTGGCTTTCTGACTCCCGTTCCAGTTGTCATTCAGCCTCTGTGCCTTAAACCACTTCCCGGGTACGACACGCGTGACAACTTGATATCATTCACACATGACTCATCCTTTCCTAGGAGACTGCTACAACTCTCCCAAGCCCAGGTTCTGTTCACAGGAACATAGTAGCTCTGTGGTGGGCAGGGGCTCTTGCACGGCAGACCCCTGTCACGCGTATCCTGGGTGCTGCCCTCTGCACATGGCTTCATCTCGCCGTGGGTCCTTTTTGGTTTCCCAAACATCTGATAAAGTCTCCGACCCACCAGTGCGTCTTCCTCCAATGTTCTTAGCCTAATTATGGCTGTGCTTCCTAGGTACTTATTAACTGTCATTTCTGTGGGATTTGGGAGAAAGAGGAGGTGAGGAGATGAACATACTGAACCGGAAGCGCTCTGTTATTAAAGCACATGACAGGCAAAATGGTAAATAGACTGTATTAGTTTGCTTGGGCTGCCGGAACAAAGTACCAAAAACTAGGCAGCTTAAATAACAGAAAATTCTCATCTCCCAGTTCTGGAGGTCAGAAGACTGAGATCAAGGTGTCAGCACATATGGGTCCTTCTGAGGCTCGGAGGGAGTGTCTGTTCCAGGCTCTCTCCTGCCTTCGGGGGCTTTGCTGACAATCTTCGGCATTTCTTGGCTTAGAGGTGCTTCACCCCAAGCATCTAGATTTCTGTTTTTGTCTTCACACGACATTCGTTCTGTGCGCGTGTCTGTGTTCAGACTTCCCCTTTTATAAGCACACCAATCATATTGGATTAGGGGTTCGCCCTACTCTGGTATGACCTCACCTTAACTAATGACATCTGCAATGACCCTATTTCACAATAAGGACGTATCCTGAGGTACTTCAGGTTAGAATTTCAATGTATGAATTTGGGGGAGGACACAATTCTACCCATAATACG
Source organism: Eubalaena glacialis (assembly GCF_028564815.1). Lineage (NCBI taxonomy): Eukaryota > Metazoa > Chordata > Mammalia > Artiodactyla > Balaenidae > Eubalaena > Eubalaena glacialis. Next base: position 3,795,593 of record NC_083729.1, on the reverse strand, counting down.
TACCAATTGCTTACACCAGAAAATTATTATTTGTGTACTGATTAGAGGGGTTTTCTAAATCTGTATGCCATCGAATTAAGTCAGCTTTGGTGGGAAAATGATAAAATTTACTCTTTTCCAATTTTTTTCCTTTCCATCCCCAGACTGAAACTTAACCCAACCTAGGGATGTAGCTTCAAGCCAGTGATTTAAAAAGAAGGAGTTCGTGGGCAGATTTCTTGGAAACAGGAAATGATACTAATTAGGAGGGGAAGGAGCAGCAATAGACGTAAGTGGGGCAACACCAAGGACAGAAGGAAATCTTGCCAGTGATACACACGTCATCGCAAACTCGCCAGCAGGAAGCAGGAGAGTGACCTGCATGAACCTCTCTGAGTATCTGAAAAGGAGGGATGCAGATTCTAGCCCTGTTTTACCTACCAGGCATGTTTTATTTAAAATAAAAGAACATACAAGAAAATGCATCAGCCACAGCATGTAACACACTGCACTCCTCCAACCTCAGGGAAGAGACCAGAGCTCTCCGGTTCTGTCTGTTCCACTGAGCACCCATTCAGGTGTTCAGGTGGTGAAAATAAGTGAATCAGTATTTCTGAAATAATCATTAAGGTAGTCTTAGGGACAAGATGTACATGCCTATTGGTTTCTTTGTGCCAGTCTTTATTCTCTGCAAGTTTACATCTGAGTGTACATTTATGTTATCCCTCTTATCCTGCATCACTTTCTCTGGCACACACGTAGATCGAGGTATGCACACGGGTGTATTTCTGCACAGAGGCTGCATCAGTAAGCTTTCCTTGCATAAAGACTGCTCTAAAACTTGTTGGCCTCAGCCAACCACCTTGCAGTTCAGGGTGGGCTCAGCTGGATGGTTCTTCTGTCCCCTGTGGACTCCTTCACAGGTCAGCCGTGAGTCAGGCCCGATGACTTTAGGTGGGCTTTCCCTTCTGTCTGGGGCCTCAGCCGGGATCACTGAGCTGGCTGGACTCTGGTTTTGTAGCCTCATGAGCTCCAGGGTCGCTTACAGGGTGACCAACCAAGGTTCCGAGAGGGCAAGCAGAGACGCACACGGCTGCCCCAGGCAAGGTGGGATCCGGCACAGCATCACGTCCACTGCATCCTACAGGCCAAAGCTAGTCGTGGGACAGCCCAGCTCCAGGGGTGAGAAAATGGACTCCATCTCTCGGGGGGAGGAGCCGCTAGGTCAAACGCAAAGGGCCTTGATGCAGGGGCAAGCGGTCACCAACGCCCTTAACTTTAAAACTGCCACGTCCTTCTCCGCAGGGAAACAAAGGGGGCGCTGGGCACGGGAGCAGAGCCAGGCCACCTAACCCTCGGGGGGACGCAGCCGTGCTCCAAAGGCCGATCTGCTTGTCAAATCTGGAGCTTTGAGAAGAAGCTTCAAGAAACCCATTCCTAGTAGTAGGGCAGAAGCAGACTCTCCGTGTTGCCTGTTAGGATGCATTTCATCAGTTCGGAGACATTGTCTAGAAGGTCTTGCGGTGTTATATACTTATTGGCTTATGTGTATAATTGTATGTATGTATGTACAAATACACCTAGGCTGGCATTGTTAGGAATAAGGATTTCCATGTCAATGAATGTTTCAGCAATTTAAGATTATCCTTTTAGCATTAAGTAGTTTAAATAAAAGTGAAACCATGTTGTGTAGAGAGCCTTCTAAGACACACACAGCATCTCCCTGTTTCTTTTCTTTTTTTAATTTATTTTTTATCGAAGTATAGTTGTTTTACAAAGTTGTGTTAATTACTGCTGTACAGCAAAGTGACTCAGCCATGCATATGCGTACATTATTTTTCATATTCTTTTCTATTGTGGTTTAATCACAGTATATTGAATATAGTTCCCCCGTGCTGTACAGTAGGACCTTGTTGTTTATCCATTCTCTATAAACCAGTTTGCATCTGCTAATCCCAAACTCCTAATCCAACCCTCTCCCACCCCCCTCCCCCTTGGCAACAATCAGTCTATTCTTTATGTCCCTGATTGTTTCTATTTCATAGATAGGTTAATTTGTGTCAAATTTTAGATTCCACATATAGGTGATATCATATAATATTTGTCTTTTCCTTTCTGACTTACTTCACTTAGTATGATCGTGTCTAGTTGCATCCATGTTGTTGCAAATGGCATTGTTTCATTCTTTTTTGTGGCTGAGAAGTATTCCATTGTATATATGTACCACATCTTCTTTGCCTATTCATCTGTCAGCATCTCCCTGTTTCTTAATCAGGGTACAGAGTTACACCTTTTCTCTGTAGCAAGATGGTGAACCCTGGGAGGTGATGACACTAAATTTATTCATCATTTTATTCCCAAAGTCTGGCATAGTGTCTCACATGTAGTAAGGGCCGAATAGATGCTTTTGGAATTGAAACAAATTGAGTGCTGAAAACAAATAGAAACTCATAGTAATAAGTCAGCTTTATCATACGGATAGCAACTATATTGTACTCTGTACAATAAAGTAACCCCTTCAGAGGGACAGGAGGGGCATGGGACAGTTTAGACCAACACTAAGTGGCTCTAAATAGCTATTCCTGCTAGGTTCTGATGTCTCTATCTGACAGTTCTTCTGTCTCCTACCGTAAAGGCCTTTTTTGTCCATCTCCCTTCACAGCCACACCCTACCCCCAAATGTGTTACTTCCAGTCTGGAGAGTGGTCCTCACTGCCCCTCACATATGCCAAGTGCATTTCCACCTCAGGGCCTTTGCACTCACTATCCCCCCGCCTGGCTCTTTCATCGACTGTCTTCATGGCTTGGACCCACTCTCCACTCAAGTCTCTGCTCCAGTGTCACCTAGACAAAAGGACTTTCCCTGGCCGTCCTGTAGCCCTGTGTCTTACATCAAAGCCCACCTTTTTTTGCAGAGACCCGCTCTATTCTCACACCCCTTTTAAATTTTCTTCACTGACTGATATACGTGTATTTGTTTATCTAGTGTTTCCTCCACTAGTTCCATGAGAAGGAGGACTTTGTTTTGCTCCCTGCTGCTTCCCGGACCCAAGATGGCACTTGTCACAAGGAGGTCCGCAATAAAAATGTGTTGGCTGAATGAGACACGCGAGATTGTGAGACTCTTCCCAAGATTAGAGTAAATATTAATGTGAACTGAAGAAGCCTTCCGGAAGCCATGGTAATTAACGAGGGACAGGCTTTGCATTATCTGTTTCAACTTGCCAGAGGCTTGGGCAAGTAGGGAGCCGGCACCTAACAATTCCCTCTGCAGGTTCTGGGTGGCGCTCCAGTAGCTGAGGTTAGAGAAATAACTTCCCAGGAAGAGGAGCATTAGTGCATGTAGTTACCAGTATAAACCCACCTTCCAGGCTGATCTTGTTTTGTCATTTATAAGCACTTCAGTCCTGACAAACGTTGAAAAACACATGTTTTTGACTAAAAGGTGTGCAGACAATTATTTTCTAGGTCTACAAAAGTCAAATTTGTGGTTTCTGATTCTTCATATGCTGGTATGCCTGGAGGATGGTGTCCTGACCAAGCAGCCTGAAGGTCTTCCGTCCGTCGCCACTGTTTGGAGCCAGCCCCCAGCACCGAACGGTCCAGGTCCTCAAACCTAGTAGGCTTTCCTCAAGGTCACTACCACTGCACACAGTGGCTTTCTCAGCACCTTCTTTTTAAAGAGGAGACAACAAAGTCTCAGTGATGTTCAGGGTCTTATTGGGGCTTCTGGGCCAGAACTGGAATTTGAAACAAATTTTAACAAATGTAGGGTCGATTGCACCCTGGGGGAGCATTTCCTAGCACCTGGATGGAGTAAAGCTCTGCTACACCTGTGCTCCTCCTCCAGTTTTCTCACCATAAATGTAGCCCATAAATTATTTTCAGAGCTACATAGTGAATACTGTCTTCCCAGAATAAACTGCACATTTTATTCATCCCTTTTTATTGCTGTACTCCTCCTGATTTTGTTAATGAATTAAATAAATGATTTGATACGTTAAAAAGAATCCATTGGGTCAACTAGAAAAGTCTGAGTGAGCTAAAGGAAGCTTTACTGTCATTGGCAGGCAACACAGTGCCTTCAGGGGCTGGTGGATGCAGACCCTCCTAGATTAGCATCCCTAAACCATTCCGGTAGAATCTCATGGAGGAGAAACATTAAAAAAAGACCTCTTTGTCAAAACTATTGCCTAGCAATAGGGGAAAGGTTAACTAGATCTAAGTGTAAACATATTATGTTAACATTTTGAAATCATTCTTGAAAAAATTAACAATATCAAAAGCCTACTCTACAATATTAGGTGATTACAAGCAAGGACAAAAGACATCAAAATAAATCTGTTTTACTTCTATTTCTCTTTCAAGTCACCTCAAATAGTAAAGGAGTTTCATGGGAGAATTCTGGTGCTAGTTAAACTCTACCAGACTATACAGAAAGAGCGCCCAAGTTCTTTTTACAGATAGAGAAAACACTGATTTAAGAAACCTGACACATGATAGTATAAATCATATATCTGTAATCACCTGAATCTGTGTGCTTGTATATGTGCAGTCAAACACACACACACAACTGTATATATGTGACATTTGTTTATTTCTCCCAGCGTTGAAGTCAACTTACCATCTTTGGGAAATTTCCTACCTTAAGTATTGCTGCCTCTCGCTGTAGAAGCTGAAAAAGACCAAGACACATTCCCAGCCAACTAGATGCACCTCTTCTGAACTTGGAATTACAAATATGGAGATATGCCCTGGGTGGCTGCAATGGAACATTTCAGGGGGAGTCACAGCTGCAGGGACAGTGGAAGTGTCCCCTGCAGAGTGCTGACACAGAAACCACTGGATGGCTTTTGGGGCATGGTTTTTTGGGCTTGGTGCTAGCTGTTACCCAGCCTTCCTTGTGTCTCTGTTTCCAAACTGGGTTCTGCAGCCTTCCAGAAGATTCTACCGTTCAGTATGTTTGTCTATTTGTATTCGTGACCAGAGTTGATTTCTACTGCTCACACCTAAGAGCCTCGGCTGCTTGCTGTACGTGCTACACAACAGTGCCTTGGGTTCAGTGCCAAATGTGACCTTGAAAAGCACATGAGAAAACAGTTCAGAAAATATTGCAGACATCATATAGGATGCCAGGGTCCTGGCTTAGATGCTAAAGAAATATAACTTTCCATTTAGGAAGCCTGAGTCCATTAGTGAACTCCACTAATAGGTCATGAAAATTAATAGCTAGTAAATATATTATTAGCGTTTTTTGAATCTTGCTAATGGGAAAATCAACTATTTCAAAAGTAGCAAGAGTCACATTTGGCACCAGGATATTACTCATTGCTTAGTGTCTGCTCTTTCTTCTGACTTCTTGTGAAATAATTAGAGAAGTTCAAATAGAATTATGTGAGCAATCATGAATGTTTTTATTTCTGTATTGTAAACCATCATTATTTTCTTACCTACATTATGTATTCAATACTAATTTTCTATCTATGGCATAGTAAATTTATGGCTATGTAAATATGTTAATATTTCTCCATCTAGAAAATGAAATGAATGATTTTTATATGTTTTGTTGGTGAAATATTAACTGCAAAAATTCATTAAGTATAATGATAAGACTCATTACATAGTATCTTTCATCCTGAAGATTATTAGAAGCCTTTACAAACTAAAAGAAAAATAACCAAAAAAAAAACCCCAAAGCTAATAGAACCACCATCCATCACTGAAATAGAGCTATGCAATTGTTTGCTTAGCCTATTTGAGGTCTTACCTCTCAGTGAAAAAAAAAAATATATCAAGCTTAAACTACTAAAAAATTACCAAATATTTTTTCCTAATGATTAATATGATTTCCTGATTGTCTTTCAATTAATGTGCTTTACCTAGTTTGGGTTTTCAGGAATGGAATTAGTTGGAAGTAGGAGAAAATATTTATGGGTATTAGGATTTGGAAATAGGACCGGGGATCTATATTAGCCAGGACTCTCCAATAGGATACATAGAGATGTGTAAGAGGAGATCCAATATGGGAATTGACCCCTGTGGTCATGGAGGCTGAGAACGCCATGATCTGCCATTTGCAAGCTGGAGGCCCAGGAAAGTTGGTGATTTAATTCATTCTGAGGCCAAAGACCTGAGAAACAGGGAAGCTGCTGGCGTTAGTCCCCAGGTCCAAAGGCTCAAGAACAAGGGGCTCCCACGTCTGAGGGCAGGAGGAGATGGACGTCCCAGCAGAAAGTCAGGCAGAAAACACTCCCAACTTTCCTGTGTCTTTTCTTCTACTGGGATTCTCAAAGAATTGGTGAGGGTGGTTCTTCTTCACTCTGCCAACTGATTCAAATGCTTATTTCTTCCCATAAAACCCTTGCATGCACACCAAAAAATAATGTTTTATCAGCTATTTGGGCATCCCTTAGCCCAGTCAAGTATTCATGAAAATTAACCATCCCAGGGTCCACTCTGGGTACCCCAATATTTTTTCCAAAGGTTTTTGATTGGCCTTTCCTATTAAATAAAGTGCTATGGTCGATGGTTGTCAGCATAGTGAATAATCACACTCACCCAGGCACACATCCTTCAGCAGTTCGGTAAGTCATTCATCATCCTCTCAGTTATAAACCAAACTCCAACCACTCTTTTCCCTGGGGATTTAACTCTATGTAATAAAAGAGAGACATGGTATTCCTCAGCTCATTCATTCATTCCACAAATGCTTGTTAAGAACTTCAAAGTCACGAGGGCAACACAAAATATAACAGCCATAGAAAGTTTAAAAGAAGTAACATGGTCACAACAGCTAGATTACTGACTAGGGCATGGGGACTGGTGGAGTGCCCTGATGCACAGGCTCTTGACCTGAGACGTCAGAGAGTTAGATGCTGGTGCTGTCCCCTTGATTACCTGTGCTGCCTGACTGTTTCTGGGAGCGTGTTTTTGGACCAGACAAACATTTAAATTGTTGACTTTTCTTTAAGGAGATTGCTCTCCACAATGTGGGTGGGCTTCATCTAATTAGGTGAAAGCCTTGAGAAAACAAAAAGACAGGTCACCCCCAAGCGAGGGGAGTTCTGCCCCAGAGGGTCCTCCGGCTTCAGCTGCAGCCTAGCTCTTCCGCTGTCTCCAGCCTGCTGGTCTAACCCCTCGGATGTTTTTGGACTTGCCAAGACCCCACAACGACCTGAACCAATACCTCATGATACATTTCTTTCTTTAGACACACACATTCCATTAGTTCTGTTTCTCTGGAGAATCCTGACTAATATACCTTCTAATCCAGCTGCTTGGTAAGAGTAATTCTGTAAGTGACATTTGATCAGGGGAACGGTGGCCAAAGCAGTACTAAGATGCATCCATGGCATCCCTGTAATTCTTTGAGGCGTCCAGTTTGTTCCTCTACCAGACCACTGTCTGGGCCAGCTGTGCAACTTCCTCTGGCATAGGTTCCACACAGGAACCACCTCTGGCCAGGCTGAGTCCTGGAAGGGCTCTGACTGTGTCACTCAGTGGGTTTCCTGGGCCTGGTCAATTTCTCAAGTGCTTTCTACTTTCAGAATTCCCACCAACCTTGGACTTTAGCATGAACCGTCTGTCCTTTGGTTCTTCTTAAGCCACCTTCCTCCCTGGCTCAGGTCTGGTCTAGCCAATGGGTAGCAGCCTCCCATTGCAACTAAACTTGGTTTCCATTCTTCTTTCTCTCTGAAGTATACAAACCCCACCTCTCAGCATCAAATTAGCGTGATAAATCATTCAAGTGTACAGTACCATCTCCTCCTGTTCTTCCCGTCTCATTTATGTATCTCCATCAACGTTTCAACTCTGTGAAGTCTTGCATCAACAGTCTCCTGTATCCAGGAGATAATCATTCCCCTTACATTACACAGGGGCTAGTTGTTTGTTTTTTCTTTTAATTTTTTAAATCTGTTCCCTGCAATTATGTGGGAAATGTCCTTTTTTTGTTTTATCCTTTGTTATCTCTTGCAGAACACCTCCACCTTCTGTTTTATTTTGTATGTTAAAACACATAACAAACCGTTGGCCCCAACCTGGATTTTTTTCCTTTTCTTCTCTCTCCTTTCGTACCCAGTCCCAAGGCTTTGTATCATTGGAGGCCAGTTTTAGGGCCAGTTAATTTAAGTCAGCAGGCCTCACAAAGTTTTGCAAATGTTAATGAAGCAAGAGAACACCCTTATGAAGCAAGGATTTTGGTCCTCATTTCACAGGTAAAAATCCAAACGCACAAAGTTTGAGTGACATTGACACCTGCCCACCATTTGAGAACCGCCATCGTTCTCATTGCTGTGCATCACTTTCCAGAAGACAAAACGGACTGAGAGGTCAGGACAGTGTTTGAACTATGTTAAAGACTCCGTCTGCTCATTATTTACAGGGTTTCCCATTTTTCTTTATTTGCTCACCACCCGCCTCCCCACGGGATAGTCATTCAATGAGCAAGCGATGAAAAATCAAGGTGTGGCAAGACAAGGGTGTGTTTATTCTCATTATTTGGTCCTCAGACACTGACTTGGGGCAAAGTAATTTTTGTTTTGTGTGATTCCCTCTCTGATTTAGGGCCATGGGTCTCAGAAGCTGGTCTGTGGCCCCTCAGCCTTGGAATCAGCTGGATACAGTGATTAAAAATATAGTTTCTAGGTCTCATTTCAAGGACACTGAATCCATATCTTGGGAAGTGGGCCCAGAAGTCTGTAATTTTGATTGTGTGATCTTGACATTTGTTTGGTATGTTTGAAAATCAGATTTGTGTTTCGTGAAATGTTATGTTATCTGTATTAATGCTCTAATATGTTTATGTTTCTGCAGTTAAAGAAGTTTGTCAACTGAAATAACAATACAATTTTTTTTAAAGAAATATATCAAACTTGAGTTTGACTAATTATTAGAGAAATGCAAATCAAAACTACAATGAGGTGTCACCTCATACTGGTCAGAATGGCCATCATCAAAAACTCTACAAATAATAAATGCTGAGGAGGGTGTGGAGAAAAGGGAGCCCTCCTACACGGTTGGTGGGAATGTAAATTGGTGCAGCTGCTATGGAGAACAGTATGGAGGTTCCTTATAAAACTAAAAATAGAGCTACCATATGATCCAGCAATCCCACTCCTGGGCATATATGGGGAAAAGACAAAATCTCTTATTCAAAAAGATACACGTACCCCAATGTTCACAGCAGCACTATTTATAATAGCCAAGACATGGAAGCAACCTGTGTCCAGCAACAGATGAATGGATAAAGAAGATGTGGTACATATATACAATGGAATATTACTCAGCCATAAAAAGGAACAAAATAATGCCATTTGCAGCAACATGGGTGGACCTAGAGATTATCATACTAAGTGAAGTAAAACTTAGTATGAGACACAGAAAGACAAGTATCATGTGATATCACATGTGGAATCTAAAAAACTGATACAAATGAACTTATTGACAAAATAGAAATAGACTCACAGACATAGAAAACAAACTTATGGTTACCAAAGAGGAAAAGGGGGGAAGGGATAAATTGGGAATTGGGGATTAACAGATACACACTACTATATATAAAATAGATAAACAACAAAGACCTACTATATATCAGTGGGGACTATACTCAATACATTGTAATAACCTATAATGGAAAATAATCTAAAGAAGTACATATATATATATATATATATATATATATATATATATATATATATCTCTGAATCGCTCTGCTGTACACCTGAAACTAACACAACATTGTAAATCAACTATACTTCAATTTAAAAAAACAAAAAACTTGAGTTTGGGGATTTACTAATCTGGAAAATATTTGCTTCTCCCCTTCCCCATTATGAAGTGTGACACGGACCATCTCCCAAACAACAGAACAAAACACTGAGCTGAGGGCCCTTTAGTTTGGACCACTGGGTGTCTGAAACGTCAGTTAGACCTTGTTTCTCTAGCTTCCAAGGGCCACAGGGTGTCTAGCTGGCTTCCTTATTCCTTCCTTTATAGGACCGGCAGGCTCTGAAAGCATGAGTCTATACCAATGCCTCCAAACAGGCCCTCCGAGGGTAAATAAATAGTGGCTGTTTGTATTATTTGCTAGACCCAAAGGGAACCTCAAATATGATCTAGTTCATCCACCAGTTTATGTGTGAAGAAACAGAGAATCAGAGAAGCAAAGCAAGTTACCTAAGACTGCACAGCTGAACCGGGGACTGGACAGAACTGGAAGCCAGTTCCCTGCTTCTTCATCCAGTGACCCTAGTAGTAGAGCATGCCATCTCTTCTCTATTTCAGAACAGAAGCCTCTAATCTTGTCACATCCTGCAATCCTAGCCATTAAATTTTTTGAGCAGTCATCCCCAATATATGTATTATTTCCAAATTATATACATGTGCCACTGTCAGTCCAATCAGTAAATGCTATGAAAGGATAATCTCTTCATTTTCGTAAGCTAGAAAATAAATATAAATAAAGCATGACTACTTTTCCCCATCATCCCTCAGAGGATGCTGCGCGATTCCAAGGATGCTAAGCAACCTCTTTTGGAGACCGCTGCATCAGGACCAGAACACAACTTCTCAAGGCAAAGTGGCACGTGCAGTCCTTCAAGAGCTCGCACGAGTGATTTCTAACTGATCATTGCTGGCCTACTAGAGTTTGGAGACCACGGAACTATTTAAAAAATACAATGTATCAAAGAATCATTTCTAACCCTTATTCTTTGCCTTGTTATGTGATTCTTTGATGAACACAAAGCTGAGAACTGCTTTTAACCTGTAGCCCGTGTCACCCACAGAGCAATCCAAGGTGCCCACCCGTTCCCAACACGGCCCTGCTAGTTGGCTAATTATGAATTACTGTGGTAACAGTGAGATGTAGTCTATTTAAGTTGCTTCTCTACTGTGTTTTTAAGAGGTCTCATCTATTGCACGTGGGAATGACATCTTTCAAGCATGTCGTGGCAGCAAGCCCTGGCTGAGATCACCGCTCCAGAAGGCCTCTCCCGAAATATCAGTAAACTGCCCCACGCCATCTTCTCCATGGAGGAGGAGACCAGGGAAGGGAAAGTCATGGTGGCCAATCTCCTTTCTTCCCTAGAGCTAAGCAGCCTTCTGTTCTGACACCTGCTGACTCACACAGGGGACTCTTCTTCACTCACAAGGGTTTGCCACCCGCCATGTGCCCCCCAGAACGCTGGCACGGACCTTTCCAATCCAGCTTTCACTTCTGAGTTGTTCCTTCAGCCCACATTTTAGGAAGCTCCCTTCAGGCTTCAGTGCCAGGGTCTGGGGACACGGGCCCCAGCAAGGCAGAAGGGTCCCTGTCTTAGCAGGATGACAGCCTGAGGCAGTCCCTGTGATTTACTGAGCTCTTTCTCTGAGCCTAGGACCCCGTTTAGTCCTGACAACCACGTGTACGCTTGAGCTCAGCTGTAGCACCCAGACGAAGGGGAAGCACGGGACGCTTTGGTACCCCCTCCAGGGATGCGCAGCAGAAAGACTGGAAACTGGGCTCTCCAGGCGGCACAGCGGGGGCTCCTGTGGCCACGCTTAGTCCCTTCCACCCCCGGTTCTACTTTGAAGGGGGGTGAGCGCGTGGAACTTACCTTCCAGATGGGAACAAGGAGGGAAAGGGCTGCAGACGCTCGGCCAGGCCCTTCACCCCGGGCCAACTCTTCATCTCAAGGACCTTTCTCTAGATGTTTCTCCAACAACTAAAATGTTAAATGTCCCCAAGAGTGTCCCTGATCTCCCTCAAACACCTTAACCTCCCCCTCTCCACTCCCATTAAAGTCACACCAACCAAGCGAAAAATCAGATTTACAGACTCCACTATTTCTTTTTTCCTGGCTCCTTTTCCTTTCCCTTAATCCCAACACAACAAAATCCCTTTTATTCCCCTCGCTCGTGTTCATCTTCCTGCTCCCTCGCCCTCTGAGGTCACCTCCACTCCGCTAGCTGCTCCCCCTCGACTCGGGGTCCCCGGCCACGGCATCCCGGGTCGTCGCCGGCTTTGCAGAGGTGACTGGCCATCTTTTCCGCCCAGCAGCCTTCACCCCGAGGTCTCTCCCATGCACCTTGCTTTGCTTCTGGCTACACTTACTCGGAAAGGCTTTCTCCCTACCTCCCACCCAAGCCCCTCAGCTCCTGTGAGACGCAGCCCGAAGGCCTTTCTTAACAAGTGTTTGCAGCCAGTGTCATCTGTTCACGTCTCTGGATTATACAGACTTGGACTGAATGGCAGGCTCTTAGCCTCTTCTTCCCAGGCCTCTCCTCTTGGTCTCACGGCAGTGTTCTATTTTGCCTCTGGCTTGTGTGCTCCCCCAAAGCAAAAAGCCCTTTACTTGTACTAACTTCTGCTAGCTCTTGGACCAAAAGTACTTTCTGATTTATAAAACACTAGCAAGTGAAAAGGGTTTAGGCAAAAGTGATTCTTCTAGAACATTCTGGTCTGATTTAAAATGATGTTGAGTATAGAAATATTTAAGGCAAGATTTCATACTTCCCAGCTTTATTAAATAGGTCATAAATGAACGCAATTTAAACATTTTTTAATGACTCAGTGACACTATGATAAACACTGATTTTTGTAATGTGATAGAATAGTGACACACTCAGAATCACCTGAGTCAAGCTGTTTATCCTCACACAGAATGACCCCAGAGTTTTGAGCTATTTGTTTTTTATAGATTCCTTATTAATCTGTCTTCTCCTTCTCTCCCTCCCCCTCCCCTCCCCTCCCCCTCCCCCCCTCCTTGTCCTCCTCCCTCACCGCTGCTTCTTTAGGTCCTGCGTTCACTCCTCTAAACTTGTGGCTTTTGACATTCTATGAGTTAGAAAATCAAAAATTCACCTATAAGGGACAAAGTAGGAATGAATAGTATTTGAGGACCTCTTCTTTTTGAGATGCCATCGACTAAGTCAAGTGAACCCTAATCTAATGTGACAGTGAGGAAGATTGTGCCTGAGGGACAAGGCACCTAGAAGAGCTGTATCTTGGCAAATGGGTCACCACACACTTGAGAGATGAAGATGAATGAGGGACATTGTGTCATCCTGAAGCTGAAAGGCTCTACAAATGTGAGGCAGTTCTCAAACACATCTTTGATAGAAATGTTTTTTAAAAATGAATATAAAATTTTGGTGGGTAAATCCAATGTCCTGTATGACTGTGGAAATGTTTGACATTTCTGTCTTTCCCTCTTTACCATTTTTTAAAACTTTTTTTTTTCACTTTTATGCATTTTACTAAACTCTATTTTCCAAGGTTTAACACACTATCCTCACTCTTTGGCTATTTAAGCTGTTTTTAGTTGTTCTCCCTGGGTTAAAAGAAACACAGATCTACTCAAATAATCCCAAGGAAATGGGGGTTCGGTGCGGTTTGGGTTTGACCACATTTAGGAGAAAATCAGGAACAGCCTCTCACTCCAGCATGAGCTGTGGTTGGCAATGATTGGCAGCTGGTCAAGGACTCTGGAATCCCTTTCCCCTCTGCTTCAGGCTCACACCTGTGGCTCCAGCCATCACATCTGTATCCCAAACGCAAGGAAGGAGCATTTGCAGAGAGGCACGTGTCCAGTCTATGTGCTTCCCTGCAGAGGCGTTTTCCTGGAGGTCTCACTGAGCAAGCCTGACTAACAGCTCCCTGCTCAGAACCGTGGCACAGGTCACCTCTCTGCAAGGGAAGCTACCTTTCTGGCTGGTCATATTGTGATTCAGGCCAAAGTGAGTTATTTAGTAAAGAAAAATGACCCAACTACTATTGGGTAGGCTGCCAGTGGCTGCTGATTTACGTGGTAAACCCCACTGAACTGGGGCCAGAAAGCCACCAGGGATTCCCCCCTCCACGGACACTGGGATTCCCTCGTTCAGGAGTCCCAGGATTCTCCCTCATGATTTCTCTGCTCCCCCATTTCTGTTTCCCAGGTTTTCCATTTGTTTTTTTTTTTTAATTAATTAATTAATTTATTTATTTTTGGCTGCGTTGGGTCTTCGTTTCTGTGCGAGGGCTTTCTTTAGTTGTGGCGAGCGGGGGCCACTCTTCATCGCGGTGCGCGGGCCTCTCACTGTCGCGGCCTCTCTTGTTGCGGAGCACAGGCTCCAGAGGCGCAGGCTCAGTAGTTGTGGCTCACGGGCCCAGTTGCTCCGCGGCATGTGGGATCTTCCCAGACCAGGGCTCGAACCCGTGTCCCCTGCATTGGCAGGCAGATTCTCAACCACTGCGCCACCAGGGAAGCCCTTTCCATTTGTTTTTGACCTCCTTTCAGCCTGTAATGCCTTCTCCAGCCCTAAGAGCCCCTCACGACCTCCCTACCCGAATCCTGCAGAGAACTAGGCCAACCTGTATGGTTTTCAAGTCCAAATCTGGGGAGGAGTCTGATTATTAGTTCAGCTCAACTCTTCAGAGACACCAAATGAATTCCAGGTTCGAAGTATGCCTGTCATCCATGAGCTATCCTTTTTTTCGTTGGTTTTGTTTGTTTGTTTTTGGGCCACACCGCCATGTGGCTTGTGGGATCTTAGTTCCCTGACCAGGGATCAAACCTGCGCCCTCGGCAGTGGAAGGGCAGAGTCCTAACCATTGGACCGCCAGGGAAGTCCCCATGAACTATCCTTTATTTTGGGGGCCACTAGGCCAAATTAGCCCCAGTCAGGGGCACCGGGCAGAATGCAGTCATTTAGTCCAGCTGAAAAGGGGAATATGCTAAACCTGGCAGAATGGGCCACAAATGATTGGCACCTATGGTATGCAAACTCAAGCTAAATGCACACTGGTGATTATTTCATAGAAAGAGAAATCGAAAGGGTCAATCTTATCTCTCCTAATTTTTTTCAGATCTACTCAATGTGCTACCTATTATTATGATGAGATCCATCTTTCTGTCTGATCATAGAAGAAACGATCTGTAGCTCTGCAGTTCAGTTCTAGCAGATGACAAAATAGAAAGTGATAGAGAGCTCTCCTGCTATGGCCTTCTTCCACGCCCACTATTCTCAAAAGATCAAAGTGTATCCCATTTTTAATGAAGTCATAGGTGCTTTACCCAATGTCAAAATCAGCATTCAGCGATGTGAAAGTCACCAGCTACACATGTCATAAAAGTATTTACTTTCAGGTAGAACCAGTCTATCTTCCAACAAGAATATTATCATCCATCCTTTTGTCCAGGTATACTATTTTTTACTGCCCTTTATAGATAAGCCAGCACTGGGGTAGGGTACATCACCTCTTCCTTTCACGCCCAGATTTCCTGGGAGAATAGCAAAGCCAAAGTTTTCACATTTTATGTTTTCTTACCAGTGATATTTTAGCCATAGATGTCTCTTCAATAAATTTAACCACTGAATTAAAAAACATGTTTTTCTATTTTTATGAAACCCACATCATTGAAAGGCAAGGAGTATAACAAACAGCACACAGAGTCCCAATGAGGAGTTTGAAACACATTCAGGATCCTTTAGTGTTAATTGCAAGGAATGTTTTATGCCAGGTGTAATTTACACAGGGTCTATTTTTTGTTTCCTTTAAAATATAAATCAAAATAAAATTCTACCCAAGTGAAAGACATCCTAAGATATTCATGAATGAAGCCAAAACATCGACTATATTATATCAATATAATGATGAGACAGTGTTGCCATAGATAGCTCTGTTATTTGTCCTTTGGTTCGTAGTGAAAATTCATACAACTAAGAGCCTACGGGGTGGTTGTGTTAATTGTGCGCTTGGAGATTTGTTACAACACAAACGTTTCTACAAAAGCAAATTTAATATACAACAAACACTCACCATGTAAACACATTGTTTTAAAAATCTGATAATAATTCCAAGGATCACTTACAGGCTTCCATAAAAGTATTTTATATCAAGAATCTCAATACAGGATGATTTCTATGTCAAAATACATTTACACTGTAAATTGTTATAGAAAAAAAAAAAAAGACACAGAGAAATGGAGTTTGCTGGTATTGAATTCAACAGCAGCAACTGCCCCTGATATTTTTCCTTCATTTTCTACTTCAAGCATTTCTGACAATACATGTTCATCTACCCTTCTATACTTTGTCTATGCTTTGACTCACTCAGTTAAAACTCTCGAGACATTATTACCATGCTTATTCCAACTGTCAGCAGCTCTCAAACCAGAGCATTTCTAGGGGGCCTATTCCTCTCCAGGCTGACACCCAGTATTTTCCAAAACCTGTCCATAGTATCAGTATGGAGGGCAACACTTTAGGAACTGGACAGTAGTTATCAAAATGCAAAACTGGAAAAAAGTCACATGAAAACCACAAGTGCAGATCGATCACACAATTTTATTAGAGTCTTTTGAAGAAATGTATTCCTCTGTGAAAAACTCTTGCAAAAGAGACATTGGGGTATACTATTTTCAACCCTGAGGCAATAGCATTGCATACCAAGGGGGTGAGGCAAGAAGCTGGTTCCATTGAAACACAAGCACAGCCACTGATATGCTCTATGTGATCAGGTTTTTACAAAAAAATACATAGTTTTCAATAAATAATGCTTAATTTTACAACTTTGATACAGCAATGTCATACACTGTTTTAACACACGAAACTCTGCATGCTAGACAGGGTACAGAAGAAGAAACTTTGCCATGCATTTTCTTTTCCCCTTAGTGCTATCAGACACACGTCATCCTCCAGCGCATGGCCTCGGGGAGCGGTCCCCTCTGTTTCACAGCCTTCAGGCATGCGCTGGCATGCAAACTCTAAAAAAAGGTCCCCCCACAAACCACTCAGACTTCTAAACAAAAAGGGCTTTTCAGCTTTCCTGCTCCCAAACCTGGAGTGGCTCTGAAAATACAGACTTGGACAGTGTCATGCTGGAAACATCAGGTGGCTCTGTCCTGGTGGCCTTCAGGAAGCACCGTGGAGTGCCATCACCACTACGAGTCCCAAACCGGAAAAGCAGGCCTCCCTCCTAAACAGTCCATTCAGAAAAAGGTGTCACGGAACAAATGCCAAAGACTCTTAAACCCACCACATATGTACAAGGGTAAAAATAGACAAAATGGGAAATGAAGGGTAATGGCGTAAAATGTTTCGCCCGACGTGATTCAAGGGCATTGTTTCTGAACAGAAACTGGATGAAGAAAAATGTGTTAGAGTGCCCTTTGTCAACATATATTTGATCAAAATTCTTTATGTCGTATATTATCAGTATTTCCAGTTGTTCTTTTTTCTTTTTTTAAAGAGGGAATGTAATAGGTCTAATAAAATAAGGTAAGCATCAAAATCACTTCAAGGACCCTAGAGTACATTTTTTTTTTTTTTTTACACATTTTCAAACTTTTCAGCATATTGCTTTATTGTGTCATTTTCACAGCAGAGAAAATCCACGTCTATGTGACTACGTAAAAGAAGTTTGATCAAACACTGAGAAGGAAGCCTCCATGTCTGCCCATCCAGGTTGTCTCAATTCATCGATTGCTCATGTCAAAACACATCTCGGCTCGACCATATTGCTCTTAGTGGTTCGTTTTCTCTACAGAGAAGTGATCCGTTTGCAACAAAAGTTCCCAAGTCATGTAAAACAGTCCTATCTGTGCACTGGCAGAGGTACTGAATCTTTTCAGAGTATCTCTACCCAATAAAATTATTACTTTTATACATGGAACACTATGAACTTATGTTTCCCTTTGTAAGCCATTGTATACTTTCTGCACTTTTGTGCTTTTATTGAGTATAAAAATAGGTCTCCTTTAAAATTCTGTTTAAGTTCACTAAAAAACTACTTGTTTGTGAAATTCTCTTAAAAACTCACTGCATCCACATGGAAGAGATAAAACTAATCAGGCAGCTAATTGATATAGGTAGTGTTAAAAAAATAACTACAGTGAAAAAAAAAAAAAAAAAAAAAAGAACCTATGCTAGGATTCAAGAAAAAAGCCAGTAGCAAAGTAAAATGGAAGAGAGCTGAGTTTAATAAATTGTGTTTAATCTTTATTGTGATTGCAAATGTGGGCTCCACAGAAGGGGGGGGGGAAACGAGTTGTTATCAAAGAGCAGTATTTGCCAGATCATCAAATAGAAGGGGATATGGTAGAATAAATCCAATAAATGACCAGTGAGAAAGAACTAATGATTAAAATAAGCCAGATCTCTGAAAAGCATGTGTAAGAGTCATTACATGGAGACGTTACTTTGGGAGCTTGTGAATTCCCGTGTTGGATATATAAGGCTCAGTCTTGGTATCCTCACAGGCCTAGGCTATACAAAGGGTATTTGAAACTGACATTCCTAATGGAAATTTTATAAAATTTGGCCCTTACAATAACTGAGAAATATCCTGAAAAATCTTCCCTGAAGCTGTAATAAAGAAAGTTTCTTAACTACTGATAAAATCGACAAGTCAGTAAACTATTTTTGCTGGTCATCCTACATAAGAAAAAAGCACAAATATATTGGCCTCAGAAATCTGTTAAAAGCAGGGGACCACACAGTAAAAGAGTATAAAGATTCTATAAACGGGAGAGTCCAAGAAAACCTCTCCAAAGTGTTCACAAGGATACATACGCCCATTAGAAGAAAAAGTAAGAATATACATATTATTAATCATATCAGAGAATAAAAAAGTTAAGACTGATATAATATATTCATATTGAATGACTACTTTTAAAGAGAGCAACTTATTCGCTTTATTTCTCAGATTCCTTGGGCAAGTCATTTAAATTCTGAAGAGAAAAAAAAACACATGTAAGTTTCTCGAACTATACCAATATCAAGTGATTCTGGTTTCAACTCCCAGAGATGGGAAAAACAAGTCTTGCTTTTTGAGTCTTTTTCTTTCTCAAAACAAACAAACAAACAACAAAAACCAACTAAATCATCCTGACTGCTATAGGCATGCATATTTAAATCACTTCCCCTCCATTAACATTAAAAAGAAACATCTCTGCCCAAGATGGTTTTAATGACTTTTTTTTCCAGCTAAGGGATATTCTTTCTACAAATAATTTGCCCTGTGACTGTAGTCATTCATAACATACATAACATTTGCAAAGCACAGTTTAAATACACTGCCTTCATTAGCATTATATTTTTTTAATAAAAGGGATGCATATCAGAGTGTAAGGACTGGAAGATTATTTCCACAGTTTAAAGAATTAATAAGAGAATGCTGGTTCGAGTTCTTAAAGATGGAGATCTTAGCAAAATGCCATCGTAAGTCTGGGAACTACTTAGAAACAGCAGGGTACCCACTGGCTAGTCTGCAGTGCACTGAGCGCCTCCCCGCCCCCGCCCCCGCCCCGTGTTACTATTTAAAAATATTCTGTCAATGCTTAGTTCAAAATAAGACTTACTTAAGAGACCAAAAAAATGCAATTAAACTTTTATTGAAGACTATCCAGTGGCAAGAATATACCTTGTGTATTATATTATGTTTCAGACATTCAATAAAGAATTCATTAAGAATGACTTTCACAATGCATTCATCAAAACAGCCTTAAATATTGTTAAAAGCGCATTCAAGCGCCTGTCCTGAGTTCTAACAGGTTTTTAATTTTAGATCGCCGATCATCTGTTTTTCTCTTCTTTTACTATCAAGAACTTAGGCTACATAGCTTTTTAAAAATTTTCATCCAGACTATGTGTTTCCATTCTGAAGCCAAATCATTACATGTTACTAAAGTTTCTACCTCACCACAGAAAATGTCCGATTCATCTATGATTGAAACATAAAATACATGCAACGTTTTCAGATTTTCAAAGTACATAGACTCAGTCTTATAAACGGGTTTGTGTTTTCAACAAGTTTTAGAACTGCAGCAGAGGGTCGCCACGTAAAATCCCCAGCACAGAGAAGTGTCAATTGTAAACCGCTGGTTCAATTATTCGTGGCTAAAATGAATGTCCCACCAACGACTACATCAGTCTATCATTTGGGGGGAAAAAAAAGAAAAAAGGTAAACAATTCCAGAAATCCAGTTCTAATATTGAGATCCTTGTTAATACCCTCAGCACTTTCTCCTCCCAAGCGGTGTTCTACTGAAATCTGATGGTTCCTAGAAAGGAAAACAGCCACAGAAAAAAAAAATCTGTCCGTCTACTGCCAAAGCCTGCTGGCTTCGCATCGCAGGGGTGGGGTCTGGGGTGGAGGCTCGCGGCGAAGAGGAGCGAGGCTGCGGGAGGCCGAGCTGGGACAGCAGGGGCCAAAGAGGCAGGGGAGAGGGGCAGCGAGGCCCGAAGGGCGCCGGGGCCCCTCCGGCCTAACAGCTCGCGGTGGTGTGTGGCCGCTTCCCTTTGGTCTCGCCAAACCTCGGCAGAAATGGAGACCAAACCTTGGGTAAATCAATTCAGTAGGTTACGAAGAGAGTCGTGATGATTTTGCACCGAGTTTTTTCAATTAGCCACGGCAAGCGCCTGCGCTCGGAGAGGCAGAGCTGGAGGGCTGGCTCTCGGGGCCCTGCGCGGCCTCCCCCGCAGCCTCCCTGCCTCCCTCGGCGCGGCCCCCAGGGCAAGAGGGGCGGAAGGCACGGAAAGGGAGCCGGAGCCAGGGGCGCGCGTGCCGGGCCGCGCCCGCCAGCCGGGGCCCGTCGCGAGGGCTCGGAGATACAGGCCGGGTCTGGGGAAACGAGAGTAGGGGGAGAAGCGGGTGGACTGGCCAGGCAAACGGTCCCCAGCGAGCCCCAAGGCGGCAGCTGCAGGAGGAGAACAACGAAGGAGCCGAACCACCTTCCCCGAGGCGCCCCCGGCCCCAGGCACCTTCCAGGGCGGCCTTCAAGCCGGCGCGCAGCGAGGCAGCCGGGGGCCCGGGTCGGCTTTCTCGCTCCCGCCCCGCAGCCCGGCGGCTCCCCTCCCCACCCGGCGGCTTCGGGGCACCGGGGCGGCTCTCCCCGCGCGCCTCCAGGCCCCAGGGCGCGGTGCGCCGAGGCGCACGCGGCGGCCGGGCGGGGAGAGCCAGGCGCCCGGGACCCGGGCTCTGTCCCCTGTGTCCCCGGCCGCCACGCAGGCGCCCTCGCCCCCCCCCCCAACCCGGCCCATTCCGGCGGCTCTGCGCGCACAGACACCCCAGCGGCCGCGGCTCCGGTCGCAGAGTGGCCGTGCCACGTTCCTCCGCCGCCCTGGGCCAACCCTCCGCGCCCTCCTTCCCCAGCCTTGGACCCGCCGCGCCCCGCGCTCCCACCGACAAGGGGGCGCCGGAAAGAGACGGACACCGACCACCTCTCCCCTGCGCCGCTCACCGCTCGAGGTCAAGAAGTGTAGCGGCGCCTCCCACCAGCGTCTACCTCTGCGCACAGGCGGAGATGCAGCGTCAAAAAAAAAAAAAAAATTCAAAACTGGAAACGGCTGTCCCCACCCTCTAAGGAGGGAGAGCGGCGGGGATGCAAGCGTTCTCAGCGCTGGCCACCCACGGGCGGCTGTCACCGCGACGCGCAGCGCCGACGCGGCCCCTCGCAGAGAACGCAGACCCCCGCGGGCGCAGGACGCTGACCGCGCGCTGGCACCGCGGTCCTCGCCCAGCCCGCCCCGCCCGGCCCGCTACCCGCGCCTCCTCGCGCCGCCCGCCCGCGGCCCGGATGGGTAGGGAGAGGAGGGCGGCAGTCGGGGAGGAGGAGGAGGAGGTGAGAAAGGAAATGGGGGGTGGGGAGGAAAGGGCAGGCGGAGAGAAAGCGTCCCCGGATTTTCTTAACCGGCCACCGAAGAAGAGAAAAAAGAAATCGGCCTGCCCATTGAGCACTTTCAGCCTAAGTCCCCGAGGGTGGGATCCTCTTCTGCCACCTCCCACCTGAGCACACACCGGCCTTGTCTCTGCGCTGCGACTACAGAACGGCCAGGATGACTTCATAGAGACTATGGGCGATGCGAGTTTCTATCAGTTCCAGCTGATTTATTAAAATTGTCAAGATACAGACTTCCAGCACCAAAAAAAGAAAAAAAAGAAAAAAAAAAACAGGCAATGATGTCGACAGTGCATTGAGTCTGCTTTGCCACCATTTGCTACAAAATATGCAGATGGTCTGTACTTTATTTAGATTATATTGCACAAAATGAGAAACTTTTTAAACTATGTGCCTTTTTTTCTTTTTGCTAAAAATCGAGAATCCAGTTTCAAACCTTCCATCTGGGGCCCCATCCACATATCACAGCGTATGAGATACATAAAGTCCTACTATAGTACAGTACATATACAATCTTTAAACTAAGATAACAGCTCTGAGGTCTATATCACCATTTTCAATAAATCTTTACCTACAAATATTGAACAAATCTCTACTATAGCTGTACAAAAAAAAGTTTGCTTTTTTTTAAACCACAAGGCCTTTAGATGCAAGGATTATTTTAAAATTTTAATCCTTTTTAAACCAGGACGTAACGTACCAACATACTTGCATGCTAAAAAAAACAGAGGAAAAAAAGAAATCAAAAGGGAAGAAGTGCCTGAAAGTCTTACTGAAAAAACACAGCAAGAATGTTCCCTTTTCACTGTACAAAAATACGCCTGAAAATATATTAATTTTTAAAAAAGACTGAGGTCTGTTATGTATCAAAAATGTTTCAATACCTTTTGTACTGAGGTCTAGGCTGTCTGGTATTCAATCAAGGAGGTATAGGGAACAAGTTACAAAAAAAAAGTTGGCAAGTAGAAATCACATTTGTAAAACCATAAACAATTTGATCTGAAAAGTAAACTCTGATCTTAAGTCAGTTCACAGTTTTTCTTTTTTTTTTTTTGTAAGCGTTTGTACAGTCTGCATTTTTTCAAGCTCCCTGCAGTTTTGTTAAGAATCGGATGCATAGAAGACATCAGTTTTCTCCCTCCAAAAAAATAAAATAAAATAAAATAATTTGCCATGGTCCCTTTTTGTTTTTGTGTTTGTTTAAAAAAAAAAATCACCAGTTCTTTAAGATCTCTTAAGGGAAAAAAAAAAAAAAAAAAAAAAATCTCCAACCAACTCCCTAGCGTTAACAGTCGCGCTGCCAAAGGGTCCTCCGCAGGCGTCTTCCAGACTTCAAAGCCCGACCAGCTTCACACAGCGCCTTCCGGAGCGGGTCCTCCCTCCCCTCCCCCGCCCCGCCCCTCCACCTTTGTTGCAATCGCGAATTTCAGAAAAAAAGAAATAGTAATTACAAAAACACATTTGAGGGGGAAAAAAAATCACAACTCCAGACTAGGTATGCAACTACCTTGAGACACGATCAAGGAAGGGAGGGGGGACAAAAAAAAGGACAGGAAAAATGTTTCAAAACTACTCATTTCACTTTAACTCCACCAAAATTTTCATCATCTTTTCCAATTTCTTTGTGTCACGACATCATATCAATATCAGCATCTTCTTCTCTCCCCTCCACCCTACCGCCACCACCATCGACACCACCACCTCTCCTCCGCCTCCTCCTCTTCACGACCACCACGACTTCCTCCCAGGGAGCCCTGCTCTGCACCCGCCGAGAGAAAGAGCGAGAAGCGGGGCGCCCCTCTCAATACGTGAACACCAGGTCGGAGAAGTTCGCCTCCAGCCAGTCCCCCGCGATCATCTCGCTCAGCTCGGGCGTGCAGTAATCGGGGAACTCGAAGTGGGAGCCCAGGCTGCCCTCGCTGAACGAATCCAAATCCTTATCCACCAGAGACAGGGACAGGTTCCCGGCCGCCGCGCCGCCCCCCAGCTGCTGCTCGCCGGCGCTGTGCGCGCTTTGGGAGAAATTCAAGCTCAGGTCGAACATCAGGTCGTCGGCGTCCTCGCCGCCGCTGCTGCTGCTGCTGCTGCCGCTGCTGCTGCTGGACGAGGACGAGGACGAGGAGGAGGAGGAGGAGGTGGAGACGGAGCGCGAGGACGCGGGCGACAGCGCGGGCTGCGCCAGCGGCGGCGGGTGCTGCTTGGTGATGTTCTTGAAGCTGTAGTAGAGGCGGCTGCCGCCCCCG
Source organism: Eubalaena glacialis (assembly GCF_028564815.1). Lineage (NCBI taxonomy): Eukaryota > Metazoa > Chordata > Mammalia > Artiodactyla > Balaenidae > Eubalaena > Eubalaena glacialis. The sequence continues at coordinate 3,771,727 of NC_083729.1, read as the reverse complement.
GCGCCCGCGGTCGCGCCGGCCCGCACCTCGTCGTAGAGGCTCGCGCCCTCGGGGGACTCGGCCGCGCTGCTCAGCGTGGGGCTGGCGGGCACTTTGGCGACGTTGTAGCGTCTCAGCAGCTGCGGCGGCTGCTCCCCGGGCGGCTGCAGGAGCTGCGGGTGCGGCGGCTCCTCGTCCTCCTCGTCCGCCTCCTGCTTGATCCGCAGCTGCAGCTCGTCGTCGTCCTCGTCGTCCTCGTCGTCCTCGTCCAGGAACACGCACTTGACCGTCTTGCCCGCGCCGCCGCCGCCGCCGCCCGCGCCGCTCCCGCGCAGGCTGCCGAGCACGTAGTCGTCGCCCGCGCCGCCGTAGTCCCCGGGCTGGGCCGCCTTGCCCGCGCCGGCCTTGGCGCCGCCGGCCGCGGGGGCCGTAGGGGCCTTGAGCTTGCCGCATTTCTTGCTCGAGCCCTTGGAGGTCTTGGCGCCGCCCGCGCCGCCGCCCGCGCCGCCGCCGCCGCCCGCCGCGCTCTTCTCGGGGCTCTGGCTGGCGCTGGGTTTGGCCGAGGGGTCCATTTTGGGCTTTTTCCGGGGCCGGTACTTGTAGTCGGGGTAGTCGGCCATGTGCTTGAGCCGCAGCCGCTCCGCCTCCCGGATGAACGGGATCTTCTCGCTGTCCTTCAGCATTTTCCACCGCTTCCCCAGCCTCTTGGAGATCTCGGCGTTATGCATGTCCGGAGACTGCTCCATGATCTTCCTGCGCTCGATCTTGGACCACACCATGAACGCGTTCATCGGCCTCTTGATGTGGCCCGACGCCGTCTTGCACCAGTCCGGGTCGCTCTCGTCCAGGGCCACCGGGCTGCAAGCCATGAATTCGCCCTCCTCCGTGTCCAGCGCCTCCCGGGGCAGGTTGCTCTCCGCTTCCAAGCTCTCGGCCTGCTGCACCATGATCCGCTGCGGGGCTGGGCGCTCCAACCCGGGCCGCTCGGTCTCGTGCGGAGCTCCCCCTCCCCCTCTCGCCCCTCCACCTTCCCGGGCAAGTTGCAAAGTCCTCGGCACCCCGCGTCCGCGGCTCCCCCCCTCCCCCCCGCCCCCCCTTCCAGGCTGCACACAGCGGCTGCGGCGGCTTCGGCGGCGACGGCCGCCCGCTCGCGGGGAGCTGCGGCCGCGACGGGAGAGGCGGCGGCGGCGGCGGCGGCGGCGGTCGAAGCAGCCCGGGACCCCTGTCTCCGGCTCGTGGCTCCCGCCGCGAGCACCGGACCCCGAACACTCCCAGGCGCGCGCGCTCCTTCTGCAAAAAGTTGAGGGCTCTCTCCCAACTAGTTATCAGGGTGTCATATGGGTGACATCACTCCCCGGGCCAGCCAATGGCTGGGGGCCGGCTCCGCCCATCTGCCTTTATTAACTCCGCGGCCCCTCCCCCTCCCTCGGGGCTGCTTTGCAAAGATGGGGGGTGGGGGAGGAGGAGGCCTGTCTGGAAATATGTTATTTTTAAAAAATCCGCGTGTGTGCACAGATGCTCCTCTCCCCGGGATGCTCGGGAGCCGCGCACGGCCCCGCGGCGGGCCGGCGCTCACGGGGCGAACCGGGCTAGTCCCGGCGTCGGAGCGAACCGAGGACCAGGTCCCCGGAGAGGCCCGGCGCCCCTTTGTGCCCGGTCCGGGGGAGGCCGGTCGGAGTGAGCAGACGAGGCGCGCGCTCGCTCGCCGCGGGCGCACGCTCGGGCACGCGCACAGCCCGAGACGGCGGGTGCTGCCCGGCCCGCCCGGTGGGCGCAGCTGCTCCCCGGCGCGCCCCCGGGGGCTCGGCCGCTCCCCGGCGCCGCGCGCCGCCCGAGTCCGCCCGCGGCGCCCGCCGCACCCCGGCCGACGGAAGGTGGCGCTTTAACACAAGAACCTTCCCGGGGCACGTGGACTCTCTCCTCCTTTTCCCTTTCTCCTTTTCTCTAAGGCAGAGACATCCGTTTAAAGCCCGAGAGGCTGGATTCCCCCTCCTCCGTTTGCGTTTTCCGTTTCGTCCTTTTTCCCCGTCTGTTCTTCCTCCTCCGCGGTGTTCGGAGACGCCGCGGTGCGGGTTTGGAGGCGCCGGGCCCCCGCGCGCCCCGCCCCGGGCGGAGGCCGGAGTAACGGTCCGTGGGGCTCAGCGGGGGCCGGGTCCTCGCCTTCGATCCGGCCACTCCCCGGGCTGGTGCTAAACCGGGTCCGGGACCTGAGAGCTTCGGCACAGCCCCGCCCCTGCGTCGCTCGTCCCCCCTCCCCTCTCCCGCCCCTTCCCCGTCCCCTCCCCCAGACCCCCTCCCCCTCCTTCCCAGTCCTCCCCTTCCTCTTTGTCCCCTCCCCCTGTCTCGGTCACCAGCGCCCTCCAGAGCAGCCTCGTCCTGAAATCTCGCCCCGAGCTAGCACGCCTTATGGGTCACTCGCTATTGTAGCTGAACAACTCAGACCAAAGAGAAAACCGGGAACACCCCAAGTTTCCAGTCGAAATATTCCCTGTGTCTGTGGCAAGGTGGGACCGACTGCCCGTAGAACAGAGACTCGGTGAGCAGGCTAGCTGATGTCAAGCCCGGGCCCCGTCCGTCTCACTCTGATATTTCCAAACGCGTTTTTCTTTGTGTGTCCCTGTTACCCGTCTCTGGATATTCTGGGGGCAATTTAGAGAAAACCGCCGCTTCCTATGCATTCTCTGCTGTCCTCATCCCCGTCTTCACACCCTCCGGCGTTGGGGAGCTGGCAACTTTGAGGAGTTCCTAAGATGCTGCCCTGAGGATTTCACAAGAAATGTCAGCTGCTCAGGACTAGTGAAATTAGCCAAACCTGCTTCCTTTCAGGTGCGCTCTCTGCCAAAAAAAATACTGCATTACCTAAGCGTTGCAGTTTTTCTGACGTCTTTAATGACACAAAATGGTACCATGTTTTCACAGATCCGTATTATTATTATTTTTTTAATCTTCATGGCCATACCCTCCCCCACCTACGTTCATCCTAGAGAAAAAACACTGCATCAAATACTTGTAGTACTCAGGCCAATAAGGCTGGCGGTTTGTTTTTTTTAAGGGCCAGAGGAACCGAAAGAATTTACAGTCGTTCTTAGGGGGTAACCTGAAATCTGGAGATGTATGAAACCCAAGGCAGTGTGTGGAAATTCATCTTCTCCCCGCAAGGCCAGCCCTGCATCTTGTTTTTCTCCTGCCTCACAGGCTTCCCAGCTATTCCAGCCGTTGGGAACACCACAGGAGGGTAGGGGTGGCCTGGGTGGTGACCCTACCCGTGCTGCACCCCACACTCCGGCTAGAGGGCTTGAAATAATTTAGCTCGGTTGCAATATTTTCACGCAGACTACGAGGGCGCCTAGCATTTTAGACTCTGAAAGAGAATGCATTTGAAAATCTTTGGCGAATTCAGTATTTATGCGTCTTCACTCGACAGCAAAAATCAGGTTTAACTTCTTATTTAATATTTTATGCAAACACATTTAGATCTTTTCCTTTTCCTTTTCTCTTGACCTTTGTTGCAGAGAGTCCAAAAATATAGTCTTTGGAATACATAAGTAAGCCACATTCCTATTTTTCTTAAAGCATCTGTGTTTTTTTTCAACTTTTTTTTTAGAAATTAGATTTAACCTTAGAATGAGAATTGTGTGAGGGCTGAAAAATAATGGGCTTTATTCTTAACAGTGCTGGGATCTTCTTAGAGGAAGTATAAGGTAAAATTTACTCTTTCAAATAAGAAGTGTAATTTCTGTTCAAAGAAAGATGGCCATTTGTTGGGGAAGTTAAAGGTGGAGGAAGGAGGTTGTTTATTAGTCGGAGAGGACCGGAAATGATGAGAAGAGGTGAGTGGGTGAGGGTAAACCCTGTGATGTGATGAGTCTTTCAATAAACAGAGATTGGAGGGGGGAAAGCAGGCATTGCCGGTGTGCCCAGGAATGTGGTAGAGCGGATTTCTCCCTCTGAGCCATGAGCAAAAGGTAAAACACAATTTTCAGGAGGGATTAACTGGATTGCTATTGTGCATCATGTATCCACCCCACAAATTTAATGTTAGCTCATTTAGTGAGGACTAAGAGTGAGGAAAGAAAAAGAAAAATAACTCCTCTCTATACTTTTTTTTTTTTTTTGGGTTTGTTTCCTAAGGAAAAGTGTTTTAAGTATAACATTAAAAAAAAAAAAAATAGGCACGTGTTTGAGACCAGCACGTTTCTTACAGGAAGAGTATTTACGCGTGGGAAACACATGTTTTCAACACCAGCAGTAACCAACTATTTAAAAGAATTTTAGGCTAACAAAAAATGCGGCCTTCTCTAATGATACACCTCTTGGAAGTCTAATTTGGTAAAACGGAAATTTATCTGCTATTTTTTAAACCACTGAATGTACCTCAGGATTAAACACATCTTCCATCTTTTAATAGTGAATATACATGTCCTATTTGTGTATATATCCACCTATGTACTTGTTTAGAAGCAAGATATGCAATCTTCTTACTAACAATAAACATTGTTGGATATATAATTAATGTTCAGAGTCTTAAGATTTACTTTTGATTATCAGAGCTACAAATGACTATTTTTATGGTTATTAGTATCTTTTTTACAACTGCACCTTTAGCAAAAAAATTTATTAAGGACTGTTATATAAGAGGGTAAGATATTCTACAAAATCTCTCAAAATTACAAAAACGCAATTAGAACAAATATGAAATGTCCCTTTTTCCTTTGAAGAAGAGACATTTTGCTAAGCAAATAATACACTAAAAATATCACTGGATGAATATCTGACTCACTGAATGGAACATGCCATTTTTAGAAGTATTCTGACTCCATGTGTGTCCCCATTGCTGAAAGGATGCCGTGCAAGGCGGCTCTTCCTTTTTCTTCTCCTTGGACCTACTCTCCCAAGGTGAGTTCTCAGATCTTCTGCATTCAGCTATATCAGACCTCAATCCTGAGTTTGGACCTGAATATCTTCCATCTACGGGACCTCCCCCTTTCATGTCCCTCCGACAGGGTAGTGGGTATAAACTGAACTCTCCCTATTTTCCAGGCACACACGCATACACAAACACACACAGACACACAGACACACACACACACTGCTGCTCTTCATATATTTCCTACCTTGGTGAAACTTACCAAAGCATACATGTTCGCTAAAATAGAATGTGGACACCATCTCAGAGTCATTACCCCAGACACATATACTTAAACACTGAGGTTTTCATAAGGTGAATATTTCTGTCTCAAAGAATTCCACAAGGTCAGCATGATCTGACACCCGCCTAACTCTCCAAATCCCAGCTTGCCCCAGTCTTCTCATGAGGCACTGCCTTTTGCATTTATTCTACCTACCTGGAACTTTCCTTTCACCGGATCTTTGCATTTAGAGCCCATTCACTGCATTCAGAACTCAGGTGCAATGCCCCTCTCCCAACAAAACAGGCTGCCAAGGACTGTCAATACCCTGCTTGGTCCATCACATGTCCGAAGCTAAAATAATCTTCTTGTAATCTCACTTGTTTATTCTCTGAATCACCCAGCCAGAGAGTATGCTCCATTAAAGCACGAGCAGTAGGGCAGTATGGCACAGGGCAGGAACTCTGAAACTTATAAAACACAATTTTACATCACGGCCAGTACACACCCTACAGAAACCAAAGTGTCACAAATTAATATCTCTCCTTATTAAGTAAAATTGTTGGCTAAAACCCACTGAATTCACCTATTAAGGAAGTGCTATTGGAGTTTGATAAACACTGACTTAGGGTTTGAGAGCTAAAACTCGGAATACTCTGCCTTGGATTGAAAATTCTGGTTCTGGTGTCTTTTTTTTTTAATTGGTGGACCTTATGTACTCTTTGAATTTCATTTAATAATAACAAAAGCATTACACAAACTGCCTCTGTAATTAATGTCTTGTCTTTTTTTAATTAATAATATGAGCTGTGTATCCTTTTTTAAATAAATAGACTTTTTTTTAGGAGTAGTTTTAAGTTCACAGCAAAATTGAGTGGTAAGTACAGAGAATTCCCATATGTCCCCCATCCTCACACGTGCACAGCCTCCCCGCTATGGACGTCCCCCCCGGAGTGGTCCATTTCTTAAAAGTGATGAACCTGTATTGACACATCATAATCACCCGAAGTCCCTAGTTTGTTTACATTAGGGTTCACTCTTGGTGGTGTACATTCTCTAGGTTTTGACAAAAACATAATGACATGTATGCATCATCATAGTATCATATAGAATAATTTCATTGCCCTAAATATATCCTTTGCGATCCCCCGCAAAAATCATCCCTCCCTCCTCCCTCCAACCCCTGGCAACCGCTGCCCTTTTTATTGTCTCCATAGTTTTTTTATTTTTCCAGAATGTCTTATAGTTGGAGTCATATAATATATAGCCTTTTCCTACTGGCTTCTTTCACTTAGTAATATGCCTAGAAAGTTCCCCTATGTCTTTCCATGGCTTGATAGCTTATTCTTTTTCAGCAGTGAATAATATTCCACTGCATGGATATACCTCAGTGTAATTTATTCATTCATCTACTCAAGGACACCTTGGTTGCTTCCAAGTTTTGGCAATTAGGAATAAAGCTGATATAAACATTCATGGCGGGGGGTTGTGTTGGCATAAGTTTTTTATTCTTTTGGGTAAATGCTGAGGATCATGGCTGGATCACATGGTAAGAATATGTTTAGTTCTGGACGACATTGCCAAACTACCTTCCAGAGTGACTGCACCATTTTGCATTCCCATGAGCATTGAATGAGAGTTCCTTTTGCTCCACATCCTCACCAGCATTTGGTGTTGTCAGTGTTTTGGATTTTAGTCATTCTAATAGATGTGTGGTGGTATCTCGCCACTGTTGTAATTTGCATTTCCCTGGTGACATATGATATGGAGCATATTTTCATACGCTTCGTTGCCTTCAGTATGTCTTCTTTGATGAGATGTCTGTTCGGGTCTTGTACCCATTTTTGAATCAGGTTGTTCATTTTCTTACTGTGGAGTTTTAAGAATTCTTTGTATATTTTGGACAGCAGACCTTTATCAGATGTGTCTTTTGCAGATGTTTTCACCCAGTCTGTGGCTTGTCTTCTCATTCACTTGAGAGTGTTTTTTTAAGTAAGTTACTTAACCCCTCTGGTGCTTCAGTTTTCTCATTTATAAAATGGGATAATAGTAACTACCTTACAGAATTGTTGTGATGATCAAACACAGGTGTCTAGAATAGTGCCTGTACTTTGTGAGATGACCACTAGTGTTACTATTGTTGCTATTGTTCTAATCTTTTATTCTCCGATGTCTAAAATAGTTCCTGGCACACGGTAGCTATTCTGAAAATGTCCTCTGAGTGAATGAATTTTCATACTTGTTCACACAGCCCAGTAAGATCAGTTTTCCCCCCTAAATCACTCCTGAATCGGTTCTCTTCTGCCTATTTCTACCATCACTGTGTGCATGTAGGCTGTCCTCAATACTCTAGTGGAATTTTATCACAGACACCAAACCCCTGGCCTCCCTGTTCCCACACTGCCACCAGACTCTTCCTTCCGGCATGAAACTTGGACACAGGGCTCTCCAAATTCATGTTCAGTGAAGCCCTTCACCCTTGAACAAAACCCACTCCCCTTTGCAATTTGAGTAAGGCATGTGTGTTTTCTCTTTCTGCCTCTCCAGCTTCATCTGTTTCACAATTAACAAAATCACAGAGGAGCGCTAGGGCAGCCAGCACAGGGCAGTGGCTTCCAAACATATATCTGGACGGTGACCTGCCGTACGAAATACATTTTACACCACAAGCTGGCACACGCGCCCTCTGCACAAATACAAGTGAAGCTAACTACGGGGTGAATGTTTGTGGTTCCAGATAAAGCGTTTTCACATATTCACACTGGTCCTAGTAACCAGCCATTTGCTAGAACTTGATTTCTTTTGCAATTTAAACAAACTTTACTTTCATTAAAAATATATTACTCCAACTTTTTTTTTTTTTTTTTTTGAGAACCTGCTCTGGAAAAGGCATTCAACTGGGCACCCCAGGGATTTTTTATATATATATATAAAGAAGGTGAATAACTGTTTCCTCAAAGCATGTGTTTTTAGTGTCAACAAAGCTGCCCTCTTACACTGCCGGCTCCCAGGGGCTGTCCTTCTCCAGCAGCCGGCATGTTGCTCCGGGAAAGGAAGGACAGAGGTGGGGGTAGGGAGGATGGCCCCTGCACATGATGCTAATCCTTTACCATCTGAACAAAAGAGAGACATAAGCGCTGCAAACATGCCTGAGTGCGCTGCCTAGAGTTGCTGTCTGTAAGGGAAGGAGAGAAGACAATTGTCTGCCCTCCCCAGGATGGAGAAGCCTATTCTCCTAGACTGACTTCACTCCCTTTTGTATCAACATCCTCGTCTTACATACCAAAGAAGACAATATGTATGGTTGTGTGTGTGTGTGTGTGTGTGTGTGTGTGTTTATAGGAGTGTAAAATAAAAAGGAATGGATAGACAATTTTGAAAGTACAATTTTAAAATCCACCAAATCTGATATCTTCACACATGGCTACTATCCTGGTTGTTGTGTCTTAATCTCACCTTAGAGAAAACATCCACGTCCGGAGCTATGACTGTGTCATTATTTTTGGTGATGTCTCCCAAGGGGGGCACGAGAGAACTAGTGACTGTCTTGCAGATGAGCATCCTGTCTATTTCTGGGATGCAGTTGGCATAGCTGCGGGAGGGAGATGCCTACAGAGGGGCCTGACCAGGAAGGTGAGATCATCAGTTATGTCAGATGCAACACCTCTGTTCTCCCCGCTGGATGTGATGAGGTACAGTCCTAGCAATGACTTTTTCTGACTAAGCAACGTAGCCGTGGCCTGTGCTGCATCCCTCCTCTCCCCATGAGTCCCGTAATCAACTAAATCTTTCCTTAACTGACCCCTGAACTCAGGTGTGTACTGTTGTTTTCTTTTCTGGCCTTTTGCTGAATCAATCACTCTCTCTGTCTCACCGTCTCTCCAGGCGCTGGTTCTCTTTTGCTCTCTCTCTCTCTCTGAACCTCTCTCATCTTTTTTTCTTTGGTATAGCTGAGATTCTTTTTGTTTGCCTTGAATTTTTATATTATTTGTGTTATCCCCGTGCTATAGGCCGAGCTGTGTGCAGTACAAATAATTATTAAATTCTAAGTAATCATAGCACGAACAAGAAATGGAGTGAGATAAAGCAAACCTGTCGAGAGGATGGCTTTTGTCCCTCTCCTTGAAGAGGGCATTCATGAACCTACCTACCTGTGGTCCCCATCAGAGTAGCTGTTGGCTGTTGTGCAAAAGTAGAATAAAGGGCGTCTCCTGCCAGGGGTGGTGGAGGATGAGAGAAGCAAGGGGCCTCTCGTGTACACCTGTGCGGACAACAGAGCGAGAAGGCTGCATCCCGGGTCAGGAGGACCTGCCTCTCCGCGGCTAACAGTAATGAGCTGTGTAACCTCTGGGCCGATGGGTAACCACTTTGGGTGTTTTTTTCTTCACGTCCAGGACAAGTTCAGACCAGATGGCTTCCAAGGTCCTGTCTGCTTCTTACCACTTTATAATTTTTACATGACTAAACTCATCATTCTTACAGAAATCATAAACTGAGGGACAGCATTTTGGTTTCATTCTCTTAAATCATACTTCTGGCATCTACAGATTCATTATATTTTAAATATGTTCACTTTATAGTGACTCCAGTACTTTATGGTAGTTATTGTTTTTTCTTTTCCATTTAAAGGTAGCACAGACAGGCACACCTCGTTTTATTGTGCTTCACAGATATTGCATTTTTTACAAATTGAAGTTTCGTGGCAACCCTGCATGGAGCAAGTCTATCAGTGCCATTTTCCCAACAGCATTATTTTTAAATTAAGGTCCGCACCTTATTTTTTTAGACATAATGCTATTGCACACTTAATAGACTACAATATAGTGTAAGCATAACTTTTTTATCAATTATTACTTGCTTTATTTTTTTAAAAAAAATATGGGATATACATACAGTGGAGATACTATCCAGCCAATAAAGATAATGTAGATATACATTTATTGACATGGAAAAGTGTCAGCGTAAATAAATACATTCATGTATACATATATACTTGCACATATGTACACATATAAAGGGAAAAAAACTCTAGCAATGAAAAAATGTGTAATATATTTTTTTAATTTTTATTTTATATTGGAGTGTAGTTGATTTACAATGTTGTGTTAGTGTCAGGTGTACAGCAAAGTGATTCAGTTATCCATGTACATATATCCATTCCTTTTCGCATTCTTTTCCCGTATAGGTTACCAAAGGGAAAAGATGGGGGGGATAAATTACGGTTTTGGGATTAACATCTACACACTACTATGTACAAAATAGTTAATTAACCAGGACCTACTGTACAACAGAGGGAACTCTACTCCATATTCTGTAATAACCTGTAAACATAACTTTTATATGCACTGGGAAACCAAATAGTTGTGTGATTCTCTTTTTTGCGATATTTGCTTTATTCTGATGGTCTGGAAACAAACATACAATATCTTCGAGGTGTGCCTGTATTCACTGCAGAAACGTGGAATCAAAGAAAAGCAAGTAAGAAATCAGAGTTGCCTGCATATACCCAGGGCTAACATTTTGGTGCCTCTCCTTCCGTCTCGATAATGTTCTCTCTACTTCCTTGAGTTTCTGTTCCTGAGGACTCTGCAGAGACCACATCCTCTTCCTTTGCAGTGTGGCGCCCTTCTCTGTTGTAGGGATGCCCTCTCCTGACCCTGGGGCTCCTTCTCAGCTGCTACTCTCCACTGAGAAAACCCCATCACTCTCAAGAGTGAGCACAGCCCTCTATGACTGGGTCCTTCTGGGGCAGCCCCCGTCCAGCCTCCTTCCTCCACGGCCCCTTGATTCGTAGAAGCATCCAAAGCGCTTGCCCCACCAGATACTGGGAGACCACCAGTTCCGACGCGCCTCAGTCTCCCCTGAGCTCCCTCCCAGGATGGGGACCTCACGGGGTGGTGCTGGCCCGCCTTTGCTCCCAGACATGGTCCCCATAGGTTGGCAAAGGGAAGAGGAAGGCCCTGTCTATTTGGGCTAAGGACAGAGAATCCGGGCAAAGAGGATTCTTCTCAAACCTTAAAACTGAATGGAATCGTCCCTGCTGGGCTTTCGACTTGGTTGGAGCCCAAGACCTCTATTTTCCTTCCGGTTTCTCCCATTTGGAACGGAGATGTCTATTCTATGCTGGTCCCATCACTGTATTTTGGAAGCAGATAACTTGTCTGGTGTCACAGGTTCACAGCTGGAAAGGAATTTGCCTCAGGATGAATCATACCTCCAGTGTCAACCATACCTGATTTACATGATATTTAGACGAGATTTGGAGCTTAGAGTTCATGCAGGAATGGGCTAAGATTTGGGGGATGTTGAGATGGAGTGAATGTATTTTGCACGTGAAAGGACATGAATTTTTAGCAGCCAGAGAATTGACGGTTAGGAGTTCAGTCTTGTTCCCCCAAGATTCATGTGTTGAAGTCCTAATCTTCAGGACCTCAGAATGTGACTATATTTAGACATAGGGTGATCACAGGTGATCAAGTTAAAATGAGGCCATTAGGGTGGGCCCTAACCCAGTATGACTGGTGCTCATAGAGAAAGGGGAAACTTAGACACAGAGACACACACAGAGGGAAGAAGATGTGAAGACACAGGAAGAAGACCACCATTTACAAGCCAGGGAAAGAGGCTGGAACAGACCACTCCCCAGTCCTCAGAAGGAACCAACCCTGCCCACACCTTGATCTTGGACCTTCCAGCCTCCAGAACTGGGAGTCCATACATGTCCATGGCTTTCAGCCACCCTGTGTATGTGGTGCTTTCTTAGGGCAACCCCAGGAAACTAAGAGAGAGAGAGAGAGGGAGAGAGAGAGAGGGAACAGAAAAACACAAAGCTCACTTCTATTACATGTTCCATTGAAAGAATTTTCCCCTTTAGTGAATATCTAGTAACTAACTTAAGTCACTTTGGGACTGTAAACTCTGTTGTAGAGGTGATGGCTCCCGTTCTCTCCTCTGAGTACCGCAGGAAGGAAATACTGGTGAGGTATAGGGCACTGAGTAAGCCAGACACAGCACGTTTTTAATCACACTTCCTGCCCATGCCTCAGCATGGCATGACCTCTGCCCTCAGCAGAATCGTTCCTTCATCATAGCCGGCCCTTAGCACCTCGTGCACACTTTTATTACAGTAGTTATCACATTTACACCCCAATCTTCCCCGTGACAATGGGTTCTGTAAGGGCAGAGACAAATCTATTCACTTGGCCACCAGGCTGCCTGTAGAGGACATGTGAGGGAACGACCGAGGTCTACCATAAAGGAAATCCTTCAGGGTTATTTATAAAAACCGGTTTCAGTGCTGAGATGCTGCTATACAATGAAGTTCCTCTATCCAGTTTCCCGGGTATATTTTGGAGACAGGAACAGCTGACAAATACAAGAATATTAATGAGCATTTCAGTTTAGAAATCTCACCATCGTGGTGGGTGTTACAGGTAGAATAATACAAACAATACCAAGGCTCAAAGAGAAGGCTTTCCTATCTGACCATAAGTTCCCTTAAAAGTGAGCCCATTTATTTCCCCTTGCGTGTTCTCTGAGGTTGACAAGGCGCCTGCCGCAGAGTGAGGGCCAACGTGCTCCCTTAAATGAACAAACAAGTAAAAGAGGAAGGAAACCCAGAGGTCACAGTGGCTTTGAGAGGGTGGCAAGAGAAAGAAAAAGAAAAACCAAGAACAAGAAAGGGGACACATGATCCCCCTTCTGTAGATCATTGTCTTGTTTCTGCCTCACAGGGTGACCCTGCTCGCGGCCACTGCACCTGGCATTCATTCCAATGATATTCTTCACCTTGAACTTGTCTCTTATCTTCCCATCCACACAGTTTGGTGCTGTCAATATCTTACCAGCATGTTAGTGAATTTGCTCTCTCAGTTCTTTGGGGTTTTTTTTTGTTTGTTTTTCCCCCTCTTGCATGAATCTACAGGGGGTGGCCTAGAGGAAAATCCAGGGTCGCCCAAAGTGCACTGCGTTTAGACACATTTCTCGTGCATTTTCCAACAAAGTTTTCAGGCAGAAACTTCAGCTCTTTGACTCTCTTTCCCTGAGGATGACTTTTCCAGGCAGATTTCTCCCTCTTTCATGAAACAAGATTCCTGGGGAACCTTGCAAGTGGTAAAGATCGATAGAATCCATTTACGTGTCATTATAGAATTTACGTATTACATGTCATTATAGAATTTTCAAGTTCATTCTTGAACTTGAAAAGTGGGCCATTAGAGGACATCTCACAGAAGTGGGTGGACGTGCCCAGGATGAATCTGAAATAAGTCCAGCAAAGTAGGAAGTCCTAATGCCTGCCCACCCTCTCCCGCACTGTGCTCCATCGAGCCAGGGGACACAGAGACCACTGATCTGATTCAGGCTGGAGTTATTAACTTACAGAGGTAATAGCGATAATTCCACAGCGTCTTGTCCTTCATTCCCCTCACTCCATTTCTTGGAGCAATGACATAGTTTATCCTGCGTCTTTGGTATTTTTCTCAGGACTTAGTTCTGTTATGTCTATACTGATGCCAGGCCTCTGTCTACCCTCTTATAAGCACAGAGCAAGGGGATAGTTAATAGTCTTCCAGGCGAATACATGGTAGCATGAGTGAGATACTGCTGTGTGTATTTTTGGTTCTGGCAGTGAAGAATAGGATCTGAGGCATAAAAGGAAAGATATTTATAGTATTTCCTGGTCGTGCATTTACTTGCCCAGCTACCTCAGCTGTAGCTTGTTTATTGTGTTAATGCTAATTACAGCCATGTGACAAAATCCTATTACGCCCTGTACAAAAATGGTTAGCTGTTCTATATGACATATTCAAGACCAAATGCATGATTGACATAAAAAGCCCTATTCCACAGACATAAATCAAGTCTAAGCTTGGCCATATTTTCCAGAAGTGAAATATGAGACTCATGCAAGCTGCGCCCCTCCCCAGACACACACAGAAGTGATCTGCCTTAAATCCAAAGACAATGTATGGTATCCAGGTTGCCTATTTAAGAAAAGAGCAGACTGCATATTCCCTTTACAACAATATTCTTTATTAACTGGTCGGAACTACTGATTGCATATTTCAGCGCTGCATGTTCTGCAGTGTCTAGAGGGGTCACTGTGTCTCTGTGTGTGATATCAATAGCATTATAGGCACATTTTCATGCACACCACACGCTGAGTATGTAACACACACAATTTTGAATCACAAGTTCTGACTTTACGGCTGAGAATCTCCATTTACTAAATTATTCCACTTACCCTATCTGAACCTCAGTTTCCTCCTGGAGAAAGTGGCTCAGTACCTCTGACCTATCCCTAAGGTTATTGAGAGGTTGAGAGGTACTTTCTGAAGCTCCTGTATGATTATAAAGCATTTTTACAAAAATGGGCCAAGACACTTGGGAAATTGAGATAGCATCCGGGAAAGAAGTCAACCTCATCTTCTGGAGATGTGCTTATTCTGTGTTCGTAATGTAGGCACTGTTTGTCAGAATGGTCTCTGGATAGAAGAGATGGAAAGCAAAGAGAGCAACATTTAAATCCACCTCATTAGCATCACTTAGACAAAGTTTTCTCACTAGGTTAGGGGCCTAGCTGAAATTAAGACATGGAATTTCAAGAACATGGAATCCGGTAGTCATCACTGCAAAGCTGCAGGGTCCTTGTCAAGCTGGGAAGAGCAGGGCTAGATGCAACGTTGGCAGGGAACAGCAGGGCAGTGCTGATGTTCAACTGTAATGGTGCACTTAAGCCAGGCCAACTTGGTTCTTCCTGTTGTTCATGCTATTTATGAAGTTCTGCAATTTCAGCTGTACTAGGAGTTGACAGAATATAGGAGATCATCAGTAAGTGGTAGCGTAAATTATAACATACCTTGATGCTGATTAATTTTGTCTCCAGGGTCTCAGAGTCAGAAGAGAAGCACCTTGATGCCAAGCTACACAGTAACCATCTCAATCTCAGAAAATACGAGTCTCTCTTTTTCACCCACATATAAACTGAGAGAATCCTATTGCAAAAAACATTTTCCAGGCAGCACAGTCAGGATACTTGATTTGTTATGTTTTTTTCTGCCCATAAATCATGTAACCATGTGAAGACCAAACTAAAGCTCAGGACTTTCCATCATTTGCTCAATCTCACCTTGGATTAACTGTTGTTAAAGTTCATGTCAATTAACTGTTGCCACCATGATGAGATTACAGCTTCTGCTTAAAGGACACAGTGCCCACCGATTTGTACAATTCCATCAAGAGCCGGTCATGTTTGGAATGACTCGATACTCGCTGAAGTCACTGATCAAAGCCGGTGGTATTTGTTCAAGACTCTGGGTTATTTTGGCTATGGAAAGCATATTGCACATTTAACGAGCAAAGAGGACAACTTATCTGTCTGATCTATTACAAAAAAGATCACTTCAGATCACTTTATGTCTCAAGATTTTCTGTTAGTGAGTATCACTATCCTTTAATTATTCATACACATATTTATATATTTAATAACTATTTATGAAGCATCAATTCTGTCCCAGCCACCATGTTCAGATTATTAATGAAGAAGACACCTTTTTACTTCAGCTGAACATGTACTTAATGAGTGTGTGTAACGTCCCAGACACTGGTTCAAGTGCTGGAGATGTAAAGGGAAACCCCTAGTCCTGTGAGGGAAACACATACACACTCCGGATTTTAGTGCCATTCGTTAAACAAGGAGATGCCTGTTAGAAAGAAATACTAGGTAGGCGTTTTTGGATAACAACTTTCTTCTAAGAATCACTTTAGGATATTTTCCACTGTGGTGAGGCAAAGAGATTTACTCATTTTGAAAGGGAATGTGCTTGATACTCTTTCCTTTATGGAAATACAGTTGTTAAGGAGAGTGGGCAGTTTGTTTGAAAGAACACAGACCTTGAAGTCCAGGAAACACGGTGCAACTCCAGGAGCTGTTTGTCCTTAACGTCTCTCCTGAAAGTCTGAGTCCAAGAATCACAAAGAAGTCACAAGCGTACTGGAAGTAGCCTTCTTACCTGTCATTACCTCTTGCTGGAGGTATGACCTTGGGAAGGTCACATCATTGCCTTGAGACTCCTTATCCACAGGATGGAAGTGATAAAATCTTCCTTGTCTATCTTCAGATTTGTTTACAGACCAAGGTGACAACTGCTTGTAACAGGATCGTAAAGTATAACATGACACAGAAAATGGAAAGTATTTTCTTCTTCTTCTTTCATTGTCAAACGGCCTTTATTTATGCCAAGGTATATAATCAGCACACACATGTCTGTATGTTTTCAAATGGGCGCCAAGAGAGTTAAGACCTATGGTGCGAGGCCTGTGTGTGTGTGTATGTAAGTTCTATCTTTATTCAAAAAAAATCTTTTTTTAAAAATTGAAGTAGAGTTGATTTACAATGTTGTGTTGGTTTCTGGTGTACAGCAAAGTGACTCCATTATATATATATTTATATAATATATATTCTTTCTCAGATTTTTTCCATTATAATTTATTATAAGATATTGAATATAATTCTTTGTGCTATAGAGTAGGACTTCGTTGTCTATTTTATATATAGTAGTTTGTATCTGCTAATCCCAAACTCCTAATTTATACCCCCCTTCCCCTTTGGTAACGATAAGCTTGTTCTCTATGTCTGTGAGTATGATAGTGTTTTGTAAATAAGTCCATTTGTATCATTTTTTTATTTTAGATTCCACATATAAGTGACATCGTATGGTATTTGTCTTTCTCTGTCTGACTTACTTCACTTAGTATGATAATCTCTAGGTCCATCCATGTTGCTGCAAATGGCATTATTTTATTCTTTTTTTATGGCTGAGTAGTATTCCATTGTGTATATGTACCACATCTTCTTTGTCCATTCATCTGTCGATGGACTTTTTTAGGTTGCTTCCATGTCTTGGCTACTGTAAATAGTGCTGCTATATTCAGGTGATTTTTAAAAAGTTGGACTAATTTCTCAATGCATCTGAGTGCATCAACAACAAGCAATGTTAAAAAGAAAAAGTGTTAACCTACCGATAATTTGCAAGTGTGTTTCTTCCTTTGGTACACATGCCCCCAGGCTGTTGAGGCCTTTTGCTCTCTCCTGAAGCTTTTAACAGAAGCATCGGAGAAGACCAAGCAGAGTTGCCCCAGATTCCCTGAGGCGGGGCAGTGGAGCAGGGCTGAGTGGGGCTCAGGTCAGCGACATGAGTGCTCCTCTGTCACGTAAGTCACTGGACATACACTGTGTCCAGCTCTGTCAGATTCACCTTTCAACTTTGCTCCTCTTTTGCAGGGTCACCAATCTGGCTTCTTCCCACTACTATGTACTGCATACTCTCCTGGGTTAATCCTGAAATTCATCATTCATTCATCTCAATGTTTTGACTGACTCTCTAACCTAAACAAATAAAGCAAAACGTCTTTTTCTGATATTTGAGAAATTTCTTCTTTAAATAAGAACATAGTTTTAAAGACTCAATAACACGAACGTATTGGTGTCAATGTGACATTAAGTCTCAGACGTTTCTCTCCCAGGGCTAATGCAGGTCCTTCAATCAGGGGCAGCCTGACCTGATGGCTTGTAGGAAAAGACAGGAAGTAGCCATGAGATTAAATCTCAAGTGAAATCTCCATGAGATTTGTAGCAAATATTTAATGTTTGAACAACGCTGGACCAAATATATATACAGATTTCTTTTTAATGTCAGAAAATAGTGCTGAATAAGAAGATAATTAATTGTACCTGATTAAACTTGGAGCATATGCCCATGCAGGTCTATAAATTACCTACCACCGTGCCTTACCACTTGAGTACAGATTTTATGTGAATAATCCCACACGTCATTCAGAATGACTCATTCTGGAATGAATGGCTTTAAAAATCAGAAAAAATTTCGGTGGCTTAAACGAATACAGGAGAAAAAAAAAAAAGCATCTAAGTAAGACTTTCATTGAAATGAGAAAAACTTGGCTTTTTAACAGCTCTTAAAAAATAAACAAACCAACCAACCCTAAAATACAATCCTTTTCTCTATCTGCTGTAAAGAAGAACCGATTATATTTCAGTGTAACTGTTAGGGTGTTTGTTTCAGATGAAGGTCAGGGTGCCTGTTTGGAGACGTTCATTCCAGGAAGCTTTCTTTGCAAGCCTGGCCGCCCGTCTGCTCAGCGTTGGGCTCCAGGCTGGGCAGTGAAGATCGCCTCCTCCCCACCGGCTGCTGCTTCAGACGGCGCCTCCCTCTTCTCCAAAAGGACTCCCGGCTCCCCAGACACCTGCCTGAACCACATCTCTCGGGAGTCCCCCCTTTATAAAACCGCTGCCGCCACCGTAGGCTTTTCCTTCTGCCAGCTGCCTCGTCCCCAGACTCCCCGAGCGACGATTCCCTCTGCAGCATCCCGGGGCCACCGTGGTGCCACCTCCCGCCCAGAGCCTGAGTCCCCAGCTGGGCAGGTGTTCAGCTGCAGGAGCTGCGGATGCAGGCGGAGAGGGGCCAGGTGCTTCGCGAGCATCGGTGCCTCGAGCTGCGGGAGGAGCCGGCGGGGGGACACTGGGCGACAGAGCTGGCCGCCCGCCAGGACTCCCGGGGGCCCCGGGCACAGACCCCACCCCCCCGCCCGGCCACCGTGGGCGGTTTATCAAGGATGCCCAGTGTCCTGAGTGCTCCATTTCCCTCCACCACCCTGCTCTCCCACTCCCACGATTTACCGCTTCTGTCTGGTCTCTTCCTCACCAGGCTAAGCCCTTGCTATTAAAACCTGGTCCCCGACCAGCAAGGTTGACATCATCTGGAAGCTTCTTAGGAATGCAGGCTTTGGGCTCACCTCATCCCTGAATCGGAAGTTGCTTTTTCATGAGCTCCCCAGGTGAAAGCTGGAGTGCGCCACGAGGTCAGTGGAACTCACCAGCCACCTTCCCCGGACGAGGACCTGGGGTTGCTGACCAGATCGCTGACCTGTCATTTCCTTGCTCAAAACCTTTCCAAGATTCCCATAGTTCTTTGAAATGAGGACAGAATCCTCTGTCCAACACAGGCATCCTAAGGAAGGCCTAGCCGTTCCTTTTCCCCCCAGCCCCTCACTGCCCCCCTAACGAAACCCTGATCTCCAGGTGGACATGCCACCAACAGTGGTACTGGAGCGAAAGACATGTGGATGTCTAAATTTTTTTCAAAATGGAGTTCAGGCAATTTACAAAAAAATGTGTATAAAATAATAGAGTAAAACCAAATATGAGAATTCTAGACAAAGGAAAATCAAGGTTAGAAAAAGCCAGTGAAACAGTGGTTAAGCTTGATGCCTCCAATGCATCCCACAGGGCTCAGGATTCCTGGGGGCTAAATATTCAGCTTCAATATAGCAAGTAACCAAAATGAAAAGGGAAACAGGATCTGTCACCTGATTGCTGGGGTCCTTTATGTAAAGACAAACCAGATACTTTTTCAGAATACATTATTCTTAGCACTGAAACATGGACGAATTGTCTTCCCGTGAGCTCTCACCGTGAGAGGACATTTTTGGGAAGAGCAGCTTCCGTGATAGTTTTACAAACTAAATCCGACACTGAGAGTCCTCTTTTACTTCCACTGCCCTTCGGTGTGAGGTGTGAGCCTGGGACAATCCTCACACCCAAGAGTTCAACCAAAACCCAAGAGGTCAACCAGTAGGATTGAGAGGGCAGCCCCCAGGGATGGAACAATGGAGCCGTGGGCCGAGCTCTGCAGGTGTCCCATCTCCCAGGACGCTCACATCATCAGAGGATTTTGGCTGAACTCTCTAGAAAGGGCCAGGACTGCAGAGATTGAAAATTGGTGATTAAGGGCAGATCTCATCAACTGGTACCAACATGGCTCAATTTTCAAACTATGCTTGCCTGTCCAATCTTCTCTTCTGGTTAAAATTAGGACGATTCACATATTTGGGCAGATCATTTTCTCTATGGAGAAGTCAAATATTCTAGAAGTAGCCCTCACTGGCCCTCGAAAAGCAATTCTGTATTTTTGTCCACTATGCCAACAATCATGGTCAGGAATCACAGGAGCCATGGAACCAGTAACTCCTTAAAATGGGCCAATACGTTTATCCTGTGGTCACTTAAACTCTTTCTAACCTTCCTGTTGTTAGAGAAGAAGAATTGTTTCCAGTAAGAGATCAAAATGCCGTCCCTTCAAAAGATTGATGCTTTGATTTCTTTATGAGGTCAATTGACATTTAGACCTTCCTGAACTGTACAATATTGGAATGACAGTAAAGAAAAAGGAAATTAGCTAAGATACAGAAACAACCTAAGTGTCCTTCAATGGATGAATGGATAAGGAAGATGAAAAAATATATATAATGGAATAGTATTCAGCCACGAGAAAGAAGGGAATTCTGTCATTTACAGCAGCATGGATGGACCTCAAGGGTGTTATAACAAGTGAAATAAACCAGACAAGGAAAGACAAATACTGCATGGTATCACTTATATTTGGAAACAAACAAGCAAACAAACAAATAAATAAATAAATTTAATTAAATAATAATAAAAAAAAACCTCACAGAAAGAGAGAGTAGAAATGTGGTTACCAGGTCTGGGGGTTAGGAAAACAGAGAGAGGTTAGTGAAAGTGTACAAATTTTCAGGTATAAAATAAATAAGATCTGAGGATCTAATATAAAACGTGGTGACTGTACTTAATAACATTGCATTGTACCGTTGAAATTTGCTAAGAGAGTGGAACCTAAATGTTCCCCCCCCCCAAAAAAAACAAGATACATATGTGAGGTGTTGGATGTGCTAATTAACTAAATGGGGGAATCCTTTCCCAATGTATATGCATAGCAAAACTCCAAGACATACACTTTAGATATCATGCAATTTTACATGAGAATTAAGACCTCAATAAAGCTGAAGTTTAAAAAAGTGAAATAAAAAGGAGGAAGTTTAGACCTACTACATATTAGGCTCTTTTCATTTACCTCCGTAAATGCTCATGGCCACCTAATAAAGTAAGGATTAGAAATTCTATTTTAAAGATAAAGAATCTTAGACTCAGAGAGGGTAAGTCACTTTACCCTTGTCACAGAGTTAGCAAGTGATAGAGCCTGATTCTAATTCAGATTTGCCTGATGCAGAGACCATTTCAAAATCCACTTCAACAGAAGTTTATTTAAAGTCTATAAGTGCCTGGCCCCTTCTCGTACACTAGAGAACCATACCTTTTTTAAAAAGCTTGGTTTCGGGGCTTCCCTGGTGGTGCAGTGGTTGAGAATCCGCCTGCCAATGCAGGGGACACGGGTTCGAGCCCTGGTCTGGGAGGATCCCACATGCCGCGGAGCAACTGGGCCCGTGAGCCACAACTACTGAGCCTGCGCGTCTGGAGCCTGTGCTCCGCAACAAGCGAGGCCGCGATAGTGAGAGGCCCGCGCACCGCGATGAAGAGTGGCCCCCGCTTGCCGCAACTAGAGGAAGCCCTCGCACAGAAACGAAGACCCAACACAGCCAAAAATAAAATAAATTAATTAATTAAAAAAAAAAAAAAAAAAAAGCTTGGGTTCTATCCTCAAAGATTTTATGATCTAGAGGAGAAGTCGGGGGTGCAAACAACTAAGCAAAACATGTTGTGAAGCAGAGAAACAACGTTGTGTGGGAAGACCAGACCAAGAGGGGAGTGATCCAGAAAAGCCTCAAAAAGCAAATGATATTTGATCAATGCCTTGAAGAATGAATAGGATTTCATCAGCTAGAGGAGGGAAGAGTATTGTTTTCAATTTACAAGGGCCCCTGGGCATTGTTTATTCAGAAGTCGGGAAGGAACATCTGAGTTCATTATATCATGTTGTCAAATATCGGTGACAATTTACATTGAAGCCTTTTGTCTAGAAGGAATTCTTGGAGGCCAGGAGCTCTGGCCTGTTTTTCTTGTATCAACAATGACTGGTGGGTGCAGGCTCTCTCTCTTCTCTGGATCATCTTACGTTTCTGGAATGCAGTTCGGCTACTGCCACAGTGAGTGAGTGTAAATTCCAGTAGACCTAAAAGTTGACGACACCCTAGAAATCTTTCTATTACATACATTTTAGAGGTTGAGTGGTTCGTGTGTTTTCTGCTTGATAATTGTAGTGTAGTGAACATAAGTACACGTTATTTTCGTTCTCGGTGGTTGAGTGCAGGTCAGTGTCCTAAGGGTGCAGAGTTCTGTTTCAACTGCACATCCAGAATTTTAGTGTTGAAGGCAGTTGTACTGTTGCCCTCAGAGTAACTTCAGGTGAGCTTTGGTGGTGTTCTTTTCTATCTTTATTTTCTACAATTTTTAAATTTTTACAAATTGAAGTAGAGTTGATTTACAATGTTGTGTTAGTTTCAGGTGTACGGCAAAGTGATTCAGCTATACACACACACACACACACATACATATATATATTCTTTTTCTGATTCTTTTCCATTATAGGTTATAACAAGATATTGAGTATAGTTCCCTGTGCTACACAGTAGGTCCTTGTTGTTTATTTTATATATAGTCGTATGCATATGTTAATCCCAAACTCCTAATTTATTTCCCCCCCCCCCCCCACTTTTCCCCTTTGGTAACCATAAGTTTGTTTTCTGTGTCTGTGAGTCTATTTCTGTTTTGTAGATAAGTTCATTTGTATCATTTTTTAAGATTCCACATGTAAGAGACAGCATATCTTTGTCTTTGTCTGTCTGACTTACTTCACTTAGTATGATCATGTCCAGGTCCATCCATGTTGCTGCAGTGGTGTTCTTTTTTAAAATCGGTTATTTCCTTTCCTTACTGTGTCCTCGCATGTGTTTGTTTGTCGTCCTTCTCCTGTTCTGTCACTTAAAGAGCAGCGTTTGCAGCCTTTTTCTCCTTATAAACTGAAGGTCATAGTAACAAGTGTCTTCATTAATTGAGATTATGGAATAGCAAACTATGGAGAGGGGCTACGTTCCCAATCATATGTTAGGGGATTCAGATGTGTGGTATTCTTTAGCACTTTCATCTTTGAATGTGAATGGTCAGAGTTTTGCTTACATAAAATTGCAGTGGCTTGTGGACTCAGGAGCTCGTGCCCTGCGACCCTGCAGATGGAGATTCACGTTAGACTTATAACTGAAGGGAACCCATTCCCATGTAAATATCCACATGGTTACACCGTGAGACCTAGTCTTCAGGGGTGTACAGGACCCTTATGGGGAGCCGAATGCTGTGTACAGATAAACACAAACTGAATATTTGCACCCATATTTGCACACACATCTCAGCTAAGTTCACGTGTAAAAATGGACTACCAGTTGATGTAATCTTCAGAGCGGAAGGATGGATCCATGCCTCCCTCCTTCCTTCCTTCTTTCCTCCTCTCTCTCCACCCCTCTCCCTCCCTACTTCCCTCCCTCTCTTTTCTCTTAGAGTCCTGCTTCCTTAGGGCTCATTTGGCCCTCTGTTCACCAGCAGCCTTTCTCCTGAATCTCTGGGGTGTCTGCTCTGTCCAGAACAGGGTTCTTAGAATTTCCCGCTTCCCCACAGCCCCGTGTAGCCCCGTGGCAAACCCAAATTTCCAACAGCCTGTCGGGAGGCAATTTAATGATATTCAGGCCATAGAGAACAGAGCAGCTGCCCTGCAGGTGGTCTTCCGGAAATGCTCCCCAGCGCCCAGCAGGAAGCTGGGTAAGTTTAATTTGGTGAAGCAAATTTAATCATTTGCCTCTTTGTAAATGGGGACACAGGAAGAAACAAAAAAGATTTTCTTGGTAGAGTTCTAACAAAGTGGCTGCTCCTGATAGCACAAGGGTCTAAATTTCTCTTTCATGGGATTTGCAGAATTGCAAGATTTTCCAGGAGCCGTCAAGTATGCAAGCATGTGTCATGCCAGGGAGATTCGGGATCTCCCATCTAAACCTTTGATATCGCCCCTTGCATGTGGTTCTAAAAGTACGATCCATGCTTATTTAAAGGAAATAAAATGAATTCAGATCTTTTGGCCCAAGCCAAAGAAGTCCTCCACTTTTTGCCATTTTTCCCCTTTGCTAATTAGGAGCATCCCAATTCATTACATATGAATGCATTTATAGATTTTCAAGGTACGTCTGCCTTTTGTCTCAGCAAACCATCTGTAAATTAAATCTACAACAGAAAACCTGCCAACCCTGAAAACCTTTTAGTCCTAATTATTACGTGAGGGGAGAAGATTTGGAGCAATCTTTCATAATCACTATCAAAATGTATGTCGGGTTTTATGACAACACCGTCCAGTAAATCATGCTGATCTGCAGCTAACTTTACGCCTGCTCTGTGCTTGCCCTGGGTTGTTACACATCTGTCAGGGCTTTCTTTGTAAAGAAACATTTTTCTTTAAGAAAGTTAAAATCGTCAGATAAAATTCTCGGCAAGTAAAAATCATGACCTCCAGAAAGAGGTCGTGATCATTTTTGATTTTTTCTATTGCAATTAATTGATTTTCCTCTTTTGGTGGATAAACTGGAGCTAAATATGAGCTAACTAGGCTTATCTGGTAAATTGGATTTAACTTAAATCATTTAATTCATTCAAAGAGAAAGGGTGACCTTCTGTGTCCAGGCTTCAGTGTGTTTATTCTGGCTAATTCTTGAATTTTAGGGGCAAATAGAGCTGAATAGGAACTAACTTGCATCTTTATTCTTCACCACCCTGACCATCACTGTGGTCATCACTGTCACGATTACTGTCATTTATAATTAAATTTTTGTAAGCGTGATGCAGATGGTGGCAGGCAGGCTGCAGGTGCTTATGTTCCAGGGGAGGCCCGGGGGAGGCCCAGGGGACACGTCACTTGCCAAGGGACAGTGGCAGAAGCATCGCCAAAAGTTTGGGGGTCTCTCCTCTGCAGGCAGGGCTGGTGTCGAAGCAGCTCCAGCAGAGCTGGCTCACAGCTGCTACATGGCAGGGCCGGGGGTCCCCTGGGCGCCTCTTGGGGCTCTTTCACCCCTGGAGTCGTAGACACACAAGAAGAGTGACTCTGCATGAGATGGCATGTTGACTAGTGTCTCAAGCAGGAGGGTCTGGCTTCCCCCATCAGTGAGTCACTGAGTCCAGAAGCATAGCTGAAGAGGGACATCAAGAGTCGAAGTGTAGGGAGGAAAGAATGAGCTCCAGCTGCCATGATGCTGTGGCTGCCAGACCAACAGCAGCACTGGGACCCCAGCTCCCAGCTTCTGGGTTGTGACAGTGCATTTCATGCATCAACGTGGCTGAACTATGGTGCCCAGATGTCGGGTCAAGCACTAGTCTGGATGTCGCTGTGAAGGTATTTTCTAGATGAGATTGGCATTTACAATCGGTAGACATTGTGTAAAGCAGGTGACGCTCCATAATATGGGTGGGCCTCGTCCAAGCAGGGGAAGGGCGTAAGAGAAATAAAGACTGAGATCCCCTGAGGAAGGGGGAATTCTGCCTCCAAATGGCCTTTGGACTTGAGCTGCAGTATCAACCCTTCCCTGGGTCTCCAGCCTGCTGGCCTGCCCTGCAGGTTTCAGACTTGCAAGCCTCCACAATCGTGCTAGTCAGTTATTGAAAATCAACCTTTCTCTCTCCTATATACATATATGCTCCAGGGCTCCCCAGTTCCCTGTCTGCCTGCCTCGCCAGCTACCCACTACATCTGCCAAGCCTTGTTTCCTCTCTTTTTTTCCTGGGGTGTTGATTGCTAATACACTTCCTGCACCCCAACTCCACCTCAGCAGCTGCTTGTGGAGATGCCCCCAAGGTACCTGAAATGCCTTCTCCCCATCTTCTCTAGTGTCTTGCGCCACATGGAAAAAACAAGTAACCACCAGTTTTTCAGTAGTGAAGTGTTATCTCTTTTGTGAAGGATTTTGACTCCCCCAAAGAAGAATTCACTGATCCTCCTTAGTTCCTTACACGACCTGTCTCTGTGTGTGTGTGTATGTGTACACACACATACACACGCACTAACAGGCATGTGTATACAAGTACATATCGTGTATATGCTGCATGCATAGAATACACACATATGCATGTATCTATGATTTATTCTGTGCATATACTCCTATCATTGTATGGCTACCCTTTATTACACTGACTGTGTACATTTACTACATCCTTAGACTGAAAACGACAGAAGCATCAGCGCTGTCTCACTTGCCTTTGTTACTGTAGCGGGTCACCCAGTACATGAAAGAGGAAGGAAGGAAGGAACTGGGGTGGAGGTGAGGGAGTAAGGAGAGACAGGAGGAGACAGAAAAAGAGCCTGGGAGGTTTGCTCAAATCAGTACAGAGGCTGAGAAGAGGCTTCAGAAATTTGAGGAATGTCGGTATAGTCCGAGAAGGCTTTGAAAAGCAGTTTGAGGAAGGGTCTTGAACTTGCTTCTTACCAGGGGTCATTAGTTTGGGGAATAAAACGTACATAATTAAAATGATAAATTAAGTAGAATCTCCTGTACAGTATGCTTTAAATACCTGGTCTCATGTGACCCACACCAAAATCCCAGAGTATGGATGCATCCAATCCGACGTCCTTTTTCCCACCGACAAAGACCAAAGCAGCTGACAACTTAAGTTACACAGCTGGTAAGTGAAGGGGCAGGAGCTGACCCCGTGCCCTTTCCCTGGCACCAGGATACTTCCTGCACATCAGCGGTGACTGCAAAGCAAAGTGGCTCAGAATGATGCCCCCTTTGAAGACTTTATAATTCTATCCAGAGTCGTTTCCATTGTTTCTTACCTTTTGTGAGCTGTTTAAAGGGATAATAGGACACATAACATCTTTCACAGAAGCATTCATGAGTTTTAAAGTTATATCATTTAAAAAAAATTTAGAGATAGAGAAAGGACATACAACTTTAAATTTTTCGAATCCTTTAACATTTTCCAATCAGGGATAATAGCTATATATCTCAGTCCATAACTCAGATGTTACAGAAATACCATTTTCTTTTTGTTCTCCTATAATTCAGCTTAATTTTTGTTTCGAGTCTCCAGTCAACCAAGGTGGCAGAGACTGGCTCTTAGGTATTTAGGGATAGTTCTATCCTGTGATGAGCTAAATGTTGGAGGGCTTATGTTGTAAGACTTTGGCGAGGGGAGGGGATACCTCTGCTCTGAAGTCATCTGTGCTGTTTCATCTGCTGAGATGTCCACTGTCAGGTGTGTGGAACCTGTCACCGTGTCTCCCTGAGGCATCACTGGGTATCACCTTGCCCTCCTGGCTGGTCACTCTCTCCAGTGCTGGGCATCATGCGGGGTCTTCCTGCCTCTGTGTGTCACCCCGGGGGCAGAAGCTTCTTGTCGACCCCGTGCAAAGTCCTGTCTCCCCAGATCGACTTTATCACCTGGCTTGTTTTTCTGCTTCCTTTGGGTTCCCGCTCAGAATCAGGGAACAGGACCCTCCGCCATCCATCTGGAACTCCCCCAGCAAGCTTTTTCTTTCCTTTCTGAGAATCTTCATAACAATGAGGGTATGGTGGTGGCCAGGAGAAAAGGGAACGTTCCCCTTAATCCCCCATTTCCTTAAACATTTTGTCTGGAATCTGCTGTGTCCTCCTAAGGCAGAGACTTTTAGATCTCAGAGTCAGGAGGCAGACAGGCTAGTTCCTTCTCCTGATCCTGACGCCTTCTTCTAGGAAGCCAAGCTCCCAGGGCATTCCATCTGCAACGGGATTAGGAGCAGGGGCTGGGAGTAGAGAGCGTGAACCGTGGTGATCATATTTTATATCAGTGAATACATGTAATGTCTAATACCACCACACAGGCAAGAGAAACTCACATTCCAGTGGTGATTGGGAGCTCTAATGGTTTAGGGCATCCCTTTTTTAGATCGTGTTCGATCTATTAATATAATCTGACAGTTTTATCCCATGCGTGTTGGAGACGCATCTTATTTTTCTCTCTGCTTCCCTTGTCTCCTGACCTTTCCTCCCTGAGCCCAGCACAGTGTTTGATACACTGCAAGTGTGCATATTTCTTTGTTAAATAAGTGAGTGAATGAGTTTCAGAATTCATAAAACAAAAAAAAAAAAACCCTCTCCCTTGAACGGTCTCCTGCGTATGTCTCTTTGTTTGGGTTTAATGATATAAAGCATAGACTTCGATTGCTCTGACATATTACCACGGGTATCTGCTTTATAAAGATGCAGGCAAACAGATGCTAGCGTGCATGCCGTAAATGGTCGTCTGCAAGTAGTGTGTATAAATCAGACTGTTCAGTCTGGAATCAGCTCAGTACATGCATATCACACTATTGAAGATTTGCTGATTAAATCACCCAACCCGAAAACAGTTATACTAATTCCTGACTCCAATTGGATTCCAATGTCAAGGCAAATCATTCGTAAGCGCTGAGCTCATTTAAGCCTGGGAGGTAAACATCACAGGAGAGCTGTTTGTTCCTCGGTCCTGCATTCATCACTGTGTCTAGCAGATCACACATCAAAATGCCATTAAATAATGTTGTTGAATAGGTTTTCTTCTTCTGCACAATTGACTATAATATGACTTAATAGATTGTGTAAATACTTCCATGGAAATTTACAGTCTCTAAAGAGAGGTCTCTGAATCTTTTTTATTTTTCTTTTACTTCAGGAGAGGTGGTTGCTGAGGAGGGATGTGAAATATTATTTCTAAATGTGGACCCAAATGACAGTTGAAACCTCACTGGGCAGCTGACGGTAAATCTGAAAGACAACGGGGAGTCCTGATGTCTGTGTGTCATGGGCCATGTCTCTGGCGGGCCCGTTACTCAAGGAAAAATGACAAATTTGGTGTTAAGGAAATTGGGCTCCAGTCCTAATATTTCTGGATTTTCTCATAATTGTGAAGCGAGAAATTTGCTTTCTAGTGTCTATGGCTTTATGAACAAGAAATGCTAGATTATGGTCTTTTTTCCTATTTTTTTGCTCAATGGCTTCTTAACTGGGAATACAAGAAAGTAATTCAGGATAAAAACTTTGAAAGGACCCTGGCCCTTGAAGTTAGTCAAAGATATTGGAAAGGTTTTGTAATCAGACAGAGTTGGTCTTGATTTCTGGAATTGCCCTCCACTAGCAATGCACCTGGGCAAGTTCTCTTTGGCTCAGTTTCCCAAACTGCAAAATGGGGGGTGATATTATCTAACTTGAAGCATCATTGTGAGAATTAGAGAAAACATGTGTAAATCACCTGGCAGAGTCTTTGGCACATAATAGATTTTCTATACATGTTGGATAATTTTATTATCAGCAGTTACATCAAATTACAGTAAAGGAAGTGAGTGGGACGTGATGGAAGACCCTGAAGTTTTCAGAAGTAAAGTGTGGTCAGAAGGAAGGAGAGGCCTCACAGCAGCTTTTCCAGTTTCCCTTGACCCCGAGTCTCCTAGTAGGCGTATAGTTTGTGAATCACTAGCAATGAGGAGGGACAGAATGATTGGCATCCAGTTGTAAAAAAGAGTAGCATATCTGAATCTCTTGGAATATTAACTCAAAATACCCCTTTTCAAAATTAATAGATTTTATTGTTTAGTCCAGTTGTAAGTTTATAGAAAAACTGAGTGATAATAGAGAGTCCCCATATCTCTCTCCTCATGACAGTTTCCCTTATTATTTACATCTTGCATTCATGTCATATCTTTGTTACAATTGGTGAACCAATACTGATACATGGTCTCAGCCAAAGTCCATAGTTTATGTTAGGATTCACTCTTTGTGTTGTACATTCCATGGGTTTGGACAAAGGCAAAATGTCATGTATCCACCATGACAGTGTCACACAGAATGGTTTCCCTGACCTAAAACTCTCCTGTGCTCTATCTCGTCATCACTTCTCAGTTTTTACCCCAAAGAGTTGAATCTTTATGTTCATAAAGCCTGAATATGAATGTTTATGGCATATTTTATACTTACTCATAACTGTCAAAAATTGGAAGCAACCAAGATGTCCTTCAGTAAGTGAATAAATAAACTGTGGCACATCTATGCCATTGCATATTCTTCAGTGATAAAAAGAAATGCCACAAAACCCCCCAAAGTAAATAATAATGCCATAAAAACCAAGCCACAGAAAGATGTGGAGGAGACTTCAATGCATATTGCTAGGTAAAAGAAGCCAATCTGAAAAAGCTACATGCTATACGATTCCAACTATATAACATTCTGGAAAAGGCAAAAATAGAGATTATAAAAAGATCAGTTATTGCCAGGGGTTGGGAGAGGGGGAGGGATGAATGGGTGGAAGAAGAGGATTTTTCGGGCAGTGAAACTATTCTGTGTGATACTGTAATGGTGGACTCATGTCATCATACGTTTGTCAAAATCCATAGAATGTATAAAACAAAGAGTACACTCTAATGTAAACTATGGATTTTAATTAATAATAATATATCAATATTGGTTCACCAATTGTAATAAATATACCCCACTAATGTATGAGGTTAATAATAGTGTTAACAAAAGAAAAAACGTGCAGGTAGGGGAGGATACAGGAACTTTCTGTGCAATTTTTCTATAAACCTAAATCTGCTCTAAAAAATAAAGTGTATTTTTTAAAAAGGGTAAAACCACTGTAAATGTACTGTTATGGAAGATTGTAAATATTGATACATAGATGAGAAATCAATATGCAGAACAGTATGTAGTATATTCTATAATTTGAATTTTTAATAATATACATATGCTTCTAGGTACAAAAAATATCTGTGGAAGAATATGCATGAAACTGATAACTTGGTCAATGGAAGACAAGGATAAAAGCCAGATTTACATTTACTCTATGCTTTTTGCACCTTTTGGATTTTGTAACATGTGTACTATTACCTATTCAAAAATCATAAAATAAATGTATGAAGTTAGCTAACAACATAAGAAAGAGAGAGAGAGAGAATGGCAATAAAGTGGTATAAAATAATAAAATATAATGGCAATAAAGAGGCAGAACCAAATAATCATATCTGCTAGACAATTTAGAAAGCTAAAATGATAAAAAATATAAACATAAGATGATCTAAGAAATTGCACAATATAAGAAAACAGTTATAGGAATAAATGGTAATTTAAACACAAAAAAGGCAAAATAAAATGGCAAAAAAAGATATATTTCGATATATATGTGCTACTAAATAAGAAAGAGTAGCAAGAGAATTAGTCAATTAGAATAACATTTGTAAAGGGAGGCAAGCTCTATAAAGATTGGAGCACAAATATGTAACAGTATTGCCTCACAAATATAAGATGCAGATATCTTTAAAAACCCATATAGATGTCATCTCAGAGCCTGCAGTTCACTGAAGGGAATTCCTAAATTTTGACATCTCCATGAGGAAATGTGAGACTTCAGCACCGATGGCCACGGAGAAAATGCTCCTGTGGTTTATGGAATTGGGGAGAAAAGAGGGAGCCGTGTGTTTGCGTGAATGTTTTTAACTTCAGAACGATTTAGCCACGCATGATTGACATGAGTTTCACATCACAATAAGAAATGGGAATCTGATTGGCCCATAATATCGTGAACTCCACAGAGGATGGAGAGCTTTTCTTAGAGAGTGATATTCACAGAAAAAGTGTACAAGCATGAACAACTCATGTTTTGGTTTTGTGGCAAACAAGCTATATATTATCCCGGTGGTTTATAATACGATGAGGAGAAATGACTTGTGCAAGGGAACAAGGGCAGCACCAAAGCAGCGTTCCTAAGAGCCTGCAGTTTGACTGTAAGTCACAAGGAATCCCAAGGGTCTAGAAGTGCCGAATAGAGGGTTTCCTTTGGAGTGGAAAAGCAAGTTAAGATAAAATGCCCAACTTCAATCCAAGAAGGCTGCAGGTGCCTGTTTACTTGTTAACAGTCACAGGAAGAGGTGAGGGAAGGTCCTTATGTATTAGGAAGTCCTAGGTCCCCTGAAAGTCTGC
Organism: Eubalaena glacialis; assembly: GCF_028564815.1. NCBI lineage: Eukaryota > Metazoa > Chordata > Mammalia > Artiodactyla > Balaenidae > Eubalaena > Eubalaena glacialis. The sequence continues at coordinate 3,739,775 of NC_083729.1, read as the reverse complement.
CTTCCTCAAGGCAGGAGGAGTCATGTCCTTCTCTCCTCTTTTCCTGCACAACGTGGGCTGTGATCTGAGGCTTCCTTCTCTGTCTTTTCCACGGTGATCCTCTTCAGGGGCTCATACTTCAGCTCTTCTGGTGCTTGCACCTAAAGTCTGTCCCTGACTCTGCATAAAAGATGCAAGAGGGAAGAGATATGGGAACATATGTATATGTATAACTGATTCACTTTGTTATAAAGCAGAAACTAACACACCATTGTAAAGCAATTATACTTCAATAAAGACGTTTAAAAAAAAAAAAAAAAGGTTGAATTCCTGCTCCAGACAGGAAGCTTGGGAGAATCTGTGGGCAGAGCAGCATCAGGCAGGTGTGTTTAGGGCTGTGACGTCTCCTCAGGACTCCCCGACTTACAATAAATAGAACTCATAACCCAAGCAGATATTTGTGGTATTTTTGTCTGAGGAAGAAATGCTCCCCCATCTGTGCAGCTGAGGGGTGGCTCCTCCTGTCTGGGACAGGCGTCCTGCACGGAAGTCAGAGAGCTGATTGCTCCTTTCACAGCACAGGCTCTAGAACGCGACACAGTTAAACATTAAAGGTGAAAGCAAGGACCGAAAAGGTGGCACTTAATGGAAGAATCTATAGGTTCTGAACAAGGGCTTGAGGCATTTTCCAAAGGGCAAAATATGAGGTTTAATACACTGATTTCATAATATTTTTAAAAGGTGCTTAGAAACTTCGCTGGCTTTAATTTTATTTTTAAAATGTATATGCCACGTAAGTGACCTCCATGAGATGTCGCTAATAAGTACCCAATATTATTGCAAGTCCTGGCTATTTGGAACACTTGGCAGAGAAGGAGAGGAAGAAATGATTTATTCTGGTGGGTGCAGGGCCCAGGAAGATCTTCAAAGAGGGGAAGCCTGTGTGTAGGGCCCAGAACAAGGGCAGGGAGGTAATAAAAAGGCTGCAGGAACGGGTGGGCCAGGAGCCAGTGATGCGGGCGATCGCAGGTGGCTCCACAGGACCGCCCAGGTCACAGCCTCATGGCTCCTGGGTGGCAATCTACTTGGGACTGCAGAGAAACTCTGTCTCACACCCAGGGACATCTCCCTACAGTCTAACTTGGTTTTAAGAGGTTTCCTCCAATGGCTTGACTTTTGTATATGGACAAGAAATGGATTTTTGGAATAAAGGATACCTGCCATTATTGCCGGTAATATCGAATGCATTTTTCTTGCAGATGCGCTGATTTCTTCCCATCTTTACAATGAGCATGGTTTTGGAGTTGGAGAGACATAATCTGATTCCTCCTTTATGTGACCTTGGACTTGTCCGGAGGCTTAGCTTCCTTGTCAGTAAAATAGGGATGCTAATTATGGGCTCATAGAGTTGGCTTAGGGCCAAGTGAAATGCTGTGGGCTAGGGAGTGCCCCCTGGGGGCGTGGGGTGTTCAGTTCCTGAGCTCTGGGGCTGCAGGAAGACCAAGCCTCTTCTGAGTGCCACCTGACTGGTCCTTATGGGGACTGTTACTTGTTTCAATGAGAGTGAACATTAGTTTTGAATGTTGTCTTCACATTTACAGGACAGGCATTTTAAACTTCTATTTTCCAGATTGGACAGTCTCTCTTCTTCATGTGATCTTTAGCTCCAGAATTTTGGGGAGGGAAAGATATCTTGGAAGAGGCTCTTTGATTACATGTGGTGCGGTGCTTGGGCATTTTTGAAACCCAATACACAAGCAATGAGGAATAACTCATATCTGAAATTCCTGTTGCAATGCAGTGTGGACTCCGTGCTGGTGGAGAGGTTACAGATGAATGATATCTGGGTTCCTAAATACCACAGAGCTCACACCCATCCTCCCACAGAGAGGCATACAGCCCAGCGGTACCCAGGCCAGAAATAGCTAGAGGATCTAAATTCCTTCATGGTATTTAGAAACAACAGTTGTGGGAAAGAAGGAGGTCATGGCAATATTGTTTCATTGATATTTTATTTGTTCCTTCTATGACTGTCATTTAAAATATTTATTTTTATATTTTTCTTACTAAACAAGCAGTGGACATTATACAGAAAAGCACAAAATTAAAATAAAAATTACCTATCGTCTCACTGCCCAGGGATAACCGCTGACTGTCATTTGAAATATTTATTTTTAGCTTTTTCTTACTAAACAAGCAGTGGACTTTATAAAGAAAAGCACAAAATTAAAATAAAATAACAAAAATTACCCAACTCCTCACTGCCCAGGGATAACCACTGTTAATATTTTAGTTCCATAAGCTCTCTATCTTTTTTTTTTCCTACACATATAAATATATTAAACCCAAAGAAAATTGCAGCATCCGGGCAGAGCAACAAAGTATCGGTTCTCTTCATGTAACAGAACAAAGGGAACCTCTCTCTTATTCTTTGACTACAAAATCATCTTTATCTCTGTACAGTATTCCATCCCGTGGATGTGGAACAGTTGACTTTTCTACCTTCTAATGTTGCACGCTTGGGTTGTTTCCAACTTCTGAGCATGACAAACAATTCTGTGACCAGAATTCCTGTAGCTAAAGGCTTCTGTGGTGTATCTGATTATTTCCTCAGGTCGCTGTCTCAGTGAGGGGTCTGAGGAACGGGTAGAGGTACAACATGTACATGTCCAGGTACAGGTTTAGGTGTGGATTGTCAAATTGCCTTCCAAACTGTAAAATTATAAAATCAGTAAAGATTTTATAGAGAAGTGACCCTGTCCTCTTCGTGCTATAAATGAGTATGTCCTTGATTATCCTCTACTTCACAGATGAGTGAATGAATATTCAGTAACTTTGAATGAATTATCCATGGGGCATAGATGACAAATGTAGGAAGTGCTAGATCCCAGTTCATTAGCTGATTTGCTAAGTTTTTAATATTAAAGTCCTCTGTGGGCCGGGACAGGGAGAGGCCCTAGAAATTGGAAATCACGGATGACATGGTCCCTGCCTGTAGGAGCTCCCTGTTGGGAGGCCGGGATGCGGCCACTGGATGCCCGGGATGCTGAGGGAGCCTCGGACGGGTGTGGACGGAAGCCCTAGGAAGAGTCCCCGGCAAAGAAATTCTTGGAAGATGGGCAGGCGTCAGGCAAAGAACAGAGGCTGGGGAATGGAGGCAAGGGGTGGGGGGCCTGGGAGGAGGGAGGACCCAGGGTTGGGGGAACAGGCCCAAAAGGTGCAGCAACCGCCTTATAGGCCTGGAGATCTGTGAGCTCAGAGGGAAGCAACACCCAACACGTGAACATGAACTGTGCAAAAGTCAACTTGCCGTCACCTAGGGAGGGGTCGTGGGGGGGACGGGGGGCAGGAGAGGTGGCAGGAGGGGAAACCTTGCTCTCCCCTGGCCTGGCAGCCGTGACCATGCGATGTTTGCCAACAGAGGGAGAGTCTTTGTAGAAGCTTCACACAGTTGCACCAACTTGACCTTCTGGTAACTGTACCAGAAAGTGTAGCAGCTGATGCAGAGTAGAAATCCTACTGGTCGGCAGGAAGTCAACTGGACTTGAACTTGGGTTTGGGTTCATGGAGTGGAAAGGCCTGGGATCTTTGGCTCGTCTAGGCCTCCTTTGCAGCAGTGGACTCAAGCCCTGCTGGCCAGCTGTGCAGGTGAGCTTGCCCAGTGGGTCATCAAGGTGCCCTTGGTTTCCCAGCTTTGATCTGTGAGTGCTGTCTGCGGGGGACAGAGTGGCCGTGGGAGCTCAGAGCGCCCAGCAAAGGATGTGGGACCTTTCTGAGTCTTCACAGAAAGCACTGAGTCTTCCCCGAGGTCCACTAGGGCTGCCGCTGAGAGGGGACGAGCAAGCGGGGTCTGGGTGTGAGGGTAAAAGGCAGGTAGTGCCACAAACCCCAGCACAAGGTGGCTGTCAGCCTGGGAGAGAGGGAGACGCTATTTCTTGAGCCTTCATGACACCACACTTTTCTCTCCAGCAGCTGTGGCTCTGTAACCTGTCTCTGCTGAGGTGAAAGGCAGAGGGCTCCCCTGTGACGGGGGACCAGGGCTCCTGTCCCCAGCTGTGCTCTTCCCTGCTCTGAAACGGGGCCCCTTTCCAAGCTTGGAAACGTCTGTCCTCTTCTGAGGGGGAAATCTTTAAGGAGCTAGACAGAGAAGCTTGATGCCTTGGGGGAGAGTTTTGAACCACTTGCTAAAAAAAAAATCTATTAAAATATGCGGTGCATGTCTTGAATGTAACCCAGCCCTGCAGAGCTATTTCTCTCGTGGAGGGTCAGGACGGACTTCAGATCATCTTGACGTGTGCTGGTGTCTACACCCACACGGGGACCAGTGCTGACTGATGACGAGCTGCCCCTTCTAGGACAAAAACTACTGGAATGGATTTCTGTGCTCAAAAATATGTTTTATGAGGTGGAGACATTCTCATCTTGTTCCTTATTTTACCCCCAGCACTTAGCTATTTCTAGGAATAACTGGTGGTCATTAAGTATCTGTGGTTGTAGCGAATGATGCATCGGCACAGCTTCTACCATGGAAAGGCGTTACGCCTGCTCTTCGCTGTGAGTCTGATAGGAAACGTGCATCTCTCCATCCAACGGGCTTCCCGTCACAAAAGGCATTGGCAGCTCCGTTTCCACCACAAAGGTGTGCTGCTCACCTGTAGCCATCAGCTGCCGGCTTAGGAACAGAGGATGAAAGACTGTGGTGTCAGAATTTGCCCTGAAGTGGGAACTTTAAAGCATCCTGAAAGAATGCAGGTGGATGCTCTGGGTTAGGAGCACTCACACCTGTTTTTGTGAACTGTCCGTCTGGGGAGGGAAGAAAGGGAAGGAGACCTTTACAGACTCTTAGAGAAGCCGGGGGAGGTCCCTGGGGCTGACATTGGGAGCGGGAAAGCCATCTAAGGACGGGCTAAGGAATGTCCCCGGGGACTGTTACTCATTCTCTAAGCAATGTGGCAGCCGTGACCATGCGACGTCGGCCCACAGAGGGTGAGTCTTGTAGAAGCTTCACACGGTTGCACCAACTTGACCTTCCGGTAACTGTACCAGAAAAGTGTAGCAGAGCAGCAATCCTATGGGGTCAGCGGGCAGTGGACTGGACTTGAACTTGGGTTTGTGAAGGTGTAGGGGTGCACGTCTCTGGTCAGTGGAAGTGATGCTGAGACAGAGGACATGAAGGCTCTTCTCTGAAGAACTAGAAGATTTTAATCCATTTCTAATTCCTTCCAGTCTTGTTATTCTTTTTTTTAAAAATTATTAGCACCTTTAATTATTATTTATTTATTTATTTATTTATTTGGCTGTGTTGGGTCTTCGTTTCTGTGCGAGGGCTTTCTCTAGTTGCGGCGAGCGGGGGCCACTCTTCATCGCGGTGCGCGGGCCTCTCACTATCGCGGCCTCTCTTGTTGCGGAGCACAGGCTCCAGACGCGCAGGCTCAGGAGTTGTGGCTCACGGGCCCAGTCGCTCCGCGGCATGTGGGATCTTCCCAGACCGGGGCTCGAACCTGTGTCCCCTGCATTGGCAGGCAGATGCTCCACCACTGCGCCACCAGGGAAGCCCGTCATGTTATTCTTGACTTGTATTTTACATCTAGCTTCTTTCTCTTAAGTTTAAAGACTACTACTATTATCTTCACATGTTTATGGCTTTCTTAATCTTCACCCTTCTTCTGGCCTAATTACATCCTTTCCTGAGGCTCTCCTCTTGACAAACTCTTAGTTTTGTTTATCTAAAAATGTCTCTATTCAACTCTATTCCTGAAAGGTATTTGCCTAGAAATTCTAGGTTGGTATTTATTTTATTTCAGCACCTTGAAGTTATGTGTGTGGCTGTTTGCTTTTTAAATTTTCTCTCTGTCTCAGATGCTTACAGTTTGCCATGACAAGTTCAAGTATAGGTTTATTTTTGTTTATTCCTTATTATCTCGTGTGCTGCTTGATCCTTTTAGGAACATTATTTCCCTACCTTATCCAGAGTTTCTTGATGTTTTCAGCAGCGTTGGTATGCATAACCAAGCATACTTTTTTATTAGAAAAGTATAATTACTCTTTTACTGTTCACTCCTAATTATCCAAAGGATTTGGTATAACTGGTTTATCTCTTTAGCCAACTAAGACTCAAATCGATTCCAGGAATAGCTGGTCTATTTTTATACAGCTATCCTATGTTAAAGGAAATTTGATACATAAATGACAGTAAACAAAATATCACCCAGTGTATTTGAAAAGTCCTTTAGGATCTTGCAATCTTCCTGGGTCCTCTTAAATGCCAGTGACCACCAATGAGTTTATAAAATAAAGGTGTTTTAAGTGATTGGTTTGAATTTTGCTGCACCCTAAAAGTATTTCTAAAGTGTGTCTCTGATCCATAATTGTTACTGATTCTATTTCAGGTGTAGCAGTTCAATGGAAGATGTGAGATTGTGGGTTTAGGTGGACACCCCATCATTCCCCAGCTGGGTGATGGGATGGGTTCCTGACCCCTCCTAACCCCACAGGTTAGGTTCTCATCCGTAAAACAGTACAAACAGTACATGATCGGGTCTCTCACAGCATTTTGTGGGGCGTCAGAGAAGATGAAAACCATGAATATGCTTTGTAAATGGAGTTCCTAAACATGTGCCAATATATTTTCAGAACTGTTAAGATACAGAATAAACAAGGGGAATAAAATCCACTTTTTATGCTTCCATTTCATGGATTCTAGGAAAATTGACACTTACAGGAGTCTTGCTGAAGTCACTCACTGCAACGCCTTTGGCTGGGTTTCTCGGGGTTGCACAAAACCCCTGTCTGTAAAGAGAAGACTCAAGCCCCCCAGCAGGTCCTTTTACTTCCACGTCGCTCGGCCTCTGAGTTCAGCACGTACTCCCTGCTTTCCCAGAAGTTCTTGAGTCATGAGGCCATTACTCTTTTGAGCAGATTTTATTTGGTTCTTTTAGAGCTGCGAGTCCCTGAAAGCTTGTGCCTTTAGGACGGAGCCTGCGCTCTCTGTGACTCTGGGAGAAAACCCAGGAGGGTCTCGGCTGCCCCTGAGGCAGCACCTTTTCTTTGCTTCCTGTGGCTGACCTTGTCCCCAGCAGGGAAAATGGTGCAGGAAACAAACCTACGGTTACCAAAGGGGCAGGTGGGAGGGGAGGGGTAAATTGGGAGATGGGGATTGACAGATACACACTACTACATATAAAATAGATAAAAAAACAAGGACCTATTGTACAGCACAGGGAAGTCTACTCAATATCTTGTAATAACCTATAATGGAAAAGAATCTGAAAAAGAATATATAACGGAATCACTTTTCTGTACACCTGAAACTAACACTGTAAATCAACTATACTTGAATCAAAATAAATAAATAATTGTTAAAAAAGAAAAAAAAAAGAAAAAGGTGCAGACATCTAAGTCCTAGTCTTTCACACTCGTAACTATGGATATTGGCGGGTTACTGTCCCTTGCTGGTGTTCGTGTTCTTCATGGGAAAACAGGAAAAAAAAACATTGTGAAATAGGGCTTGAGGAGGAATGAAATGGAGCCTGGTATATGATACGCCTTTGTAAAGTGTAAAGAAAAGTACAAAGTTTTACATGTATTCTCTATATCTATTTATATCTTTATGTAAGCCTCTTATACAAGTGATAGATAGAAGAGAGACTTTGTTACATATAAATGGGATTTCAAGGTGTGCAAATGAGGTCCTCGAGGGTGTCTTCCGCTCCAGGACGCTGTTCCCACCAGCCGAGGTGACCGAGGGACGCAGACGCCCCTCCCTGGATGCAAGTGGGTGTCACCCACCCAGTGGGGGCCTGAATAGAGCAGAGGCGGAGGAGGGCCCCCATCAGCCTGACCGTGACCTGGGATGCCCTCCTCTGTCCCTCGAGCTCCTAGTTCTCCCACCTTCAGACCCGGAGTGGAATCCACGCCGTCGCTCCTCTGGTTCTCAGGCCCTGGAGCCCCAGCCCTGGCTCTCCTGGTCTGCAGCCTGCGGATGGCGGATCCTGGGACTTCTCAGCCTCCATGACTGTGAGGACCGACCCCTTAGGGTACAGCTCATTCTCTCCGTGTGTACACACTCACACAGCAGGCGATGTGTGCAGCGTCCGTGGTCCAGGGCTGGACGCCTAAGAGGAGTCAGCTGGGGGAGCTTCCCAAGAACGTAGCTGGAGGAAGGACCCTGTTCACAGTAGGAGGGGAGGCGAGACACAGCCTTCCCAGCAGCATGGGCAGCGTGCGAGCAGAGAGGGCAGAGGGGCCGGGAGAGGCCAGGGGTGAGGCACCCTGAGGGTGGGACTGAGCGGAGATCTTTTGGGTGTGAACGGAGGGTCTTGAGCAGAGGAGCGAAAGGACATGATTCGTGTTTTTACAAGAATGTCTTGGATGTTGTGAGAAGAACAAACGCCGGTGACAAGGGTGAGAGTAGGGTTAGGAGCCGTGGGAACAGCTGAGCAGGGGAGGTGGCCAGTGCCAGGTGAGACAATGACAAAGGTAAGATTGAATGTATTTGAGGGTGGGGCTACGAGGACTTCTTGACAGTTTGGCGTGGGATGTATGGGGGTCAGGAGGGAGGGAGAAGAGGCTCAGGGTGGATACAAGTGTTTTGACTTGAGAAACCAGAACAGTGTGGTTCCACTAACTAGGATGGGGCAGGTAAAGGTGAAGCAAGTGTGCAGATTACTAGGAGCTTGCTTTTAGGCATGTTGCATTTAAGATGTCTATTTGACGTCCAAGGAGAAATGCCAAATAGTCAGTTGGAAATAGGAGGATTTTGCCTTATCAAGGCACTTTATTCAGACAGTTGTAAAGGTTTCAGTCAATTCTGTTTCCCAAAGCAGGTATAAGTCCCTGGAAGGTGATAAACTGACTTCATTTTTAGATTAAGCTATCAGATAAGAGAAAGATTTTCAAATAGATTTTACACAATGCTCCCTTCATAGCGTACATTAATTTTGCGTTACAGTTACTTTCTTCCTGGCTGTTAAATAACTTCTTTACTTGAAGGTTTCGATTAGCTGTATGAGTGTGTTTAAATGTGTGTTAGGTAATGTACTTCTACAAGGTACATGGCATTACAAAAAAGCTGAGCAAATTTTGTATGCTTATCTTTCTGTAAGAGAAAAACACAAAATTTATTTTTAAGTTACACTGCTGTTTAATTTGTCAAGAGAAAACCAGCAAACTGCTATATGAAAAAAAATTTTCATGATCACTATTTCTCAATATACATTATTTTTATTTAAAAGATTTCATCATTGTTTCTTATATCTTTCTCTTTAGTAGCTTCTAAAACAATTTCTGGAACAGAGTCTAGAAAATTCCACAAGATGAGACCTGGAAGATGCACCAGTACTTTTCAAGCAACCTCTATACAAACCTCCCACATGGTATAATTTGTTTCAACACTAATTTCTTTACATGTCTAGCAATATTTTCCATATATCATCTAATAGTAAGGGATACCAGAGAAATATATTTCCGTTTGCTAGTGTATTTTCCTTTGTCCTACTTATTTAGTTTGTTGTTATATTTTCTCATGTGCTGTTTCTTCTGTTTGTATCAAAATAATTGAAAAAAGTAAGCTTTTATAAGTACCAAAGTTTTCTCCCAATGGTAAGCATATTTTTGTCTTTTATTTTTTGATAAGATCTCTCAAAAGAGACTTTTAAATTTTGTCATTAAGCTTAATTACATCTGTAAAGTAGCTGCTTAAGTGTCACATGACTTTAAGTATGAGTAGCCAAATTGTACGTTTTCTGAATATTATCACCTACTTTAAATCTCAGGTGAGAATATGAAGCTTAGGATGTGGTTCCATTGATGACAGTAGATATAATCTATATTCCAAAATGCTTTCTTCAGAATTTAGAATTTGGGGCTGACTTGTCATTGTTTTAAACTGTTATGTGACTGACAAAAGCATACATGACAAATTAAAGGCACAAAATAAAAATAAAGCTCTGATATTTTCTTGTTCAACTTTAGTTTATATTCTTATATTTTGTTTAGTTTGCTATTTCTCTGCAGGAAACTTTTTAAGCCAGTTAACATTGTGCTGAAGTTGGTTTTGTTAAAAGTAGACAAGTTGATCCTTAAATGCACTTAGCCAGGCTAGATGAACTACCCTCCCTAACTAGATGTTGCATAGGAACTAGTGCGTGAGGGTCCCAGGTCAACTCCCCGAGCTGTGTAAAACCACATTTCTGCCAGGAAACCACCCTCTTACTTGATGTGAAAATCCCCGAGGTAAGACTGAGTGGGCCTCCACAGTCACTCTGCATGTCCAATGTCACTAACATACATATTTCCCTATTTTTTAAGATACTAGAAACAAAAATTCTAACATTTTATTTCCAGACCCAATAGACTATTTTTTAAAGTCTACTTCCCGTATCTTTGGTCCAGTGGACCAGGTAAGTCCTATTGTCTCTTGGTCTGTACTAGGGCTTTAGTTCTCTTAGGATTGTGGAATGAAAGAAACTCCATCAGCCACCAACTACTGATGACCTGGGAGCCTTTGGGTCTTTGAAGCACCGTCAACATCAGAAGTTGTTGAAACGAATGTCCGGGTTCCATTCTTTTCTATCCTGGTTTAGCCTGAGCAGAGGTCTTTGGGGCTCGAATCACAAGGAAGAAATTCCCCAGTATAAAGTCAAAGGCATATCTCTCCATGATGACAGTTGTATACTTTCAGCTTTAAGAACAACACTTTCTCCCCAATGAGGGATGAGAACTAGTTGAAAAATGCCAGAATACGGTCCTGGAAGTATACAGCATGGCTCAAATATCAAAGGCCAGTTGTTTTTTCTTTTTCTAAAATGGCTTTAAAAAAATTAAGTATGGTTTTGATTGTCTCTTATACAAAGGCAAGTTGGAATTTGTAACCTGTGTAAATGTTATAATTAAAATCTTGTTGTTACATGGGTTCATTATGTTAAATTTTCCACTAATTACTGACATTTTCTTTAATGTGTACATGCAGGGGACATGAGGATATGATTAGTTGGAGTTAAAAGTGTAAGCAGTAATGAGCATATTATGGGTTTTCCTCTGTCTTTCTTTGGTCACTCTAAAATTCTTGACAAGAGGGCCTGCCTTTTTATAGGTTTGCTACACAATGTAATTTTCCGTAAGCAAATAAACACGTGTAAAGTAAAGATGACAATATTCATATACACATGTTGAATGGCATTGCTCCCCTTTACATTAACTTCCTAGTTGCAGGTACAAATAACTGGTTGAAATGCAGAAATACTTCCCAAATGCAGGAATTTGTATTTTGAAAATCTCTGTGCTGGGACACAGAGCTACTGAGGAACTGAAGATTTGGGAAAGGGAGGGAAAATACAAGACTCTACCAGGCATTTTGCACATCTTAATGTACTGAATTCTCGGAAGTTTATTTCCCATGAAAATTTTTTTTCTGGAAGAACCTTCCCAGGTTCTCCTTTCCTGACAGTTTCAACCAGGTGTTTGCACATCCATCTGGCTTCCTTGTGGTTAATATGCCCATCGAAAGATATATTTCCTTTGCTTTGCTTCTCCTGAGTCTGTTTTTTCCATAAGATGTCTGGTTGAGTTGGGGACCGGTTTGGCAGCTTTGATGGCCAGTGATGCCACAGGGACAGAGGACATTTCCCTGGGGACCTGCACCCAGCCTTACTGATGGGGTCACTTATCCCTCCGGAGAGGGAGGTAGCCTGGTGTCAGACCTCCTCTCTCTCTCAAAGCCTCCTTGCAAGACCTCTGCCCAGCTCTGCCTGCTTTGCTTTTTGTTTTGTTTTATTTTACTTCCTTTCTTTCCTGTTTCTAATTATTCCCAACATGTGTAACTCACATACACGGGAGGGAATACCCCTGTGGAATTAAAACCATGTTTCCTAAAATTTCACATAAGCTGAATTCACAGATGGAGAAGGATTTCAGTAATCTCGTCTCAAACCCACACAGGCAAGGGAGTGAAAGCGGGGCTCAGTGATGGGAAGACTCGAAGTCGGGGAGCAGAGCCAGACCAGATGTCCTAAGAGAACAAGACCGTCTCCTGCTTTTCACCTGAGCTTTGGGCAATTGCTCTGACAATTCTGTGCTTGGCGGAAGCCATGGATAATTAGTTTTGAAATAGGATTTCTACACCTGGCTCACTACATCACAAATAATTTTAGCCTGTGGACTTCTGATTTCGAACAGGAAGAGCCCTAGATGGAATTGAAAAGTTGTCTTCAAGTCCACTTCTGATTGGCGTTGCCTTCCTCCCTCCAACTGTGGTACCTTAGGGTTACCTGTTCCTGGTCCCAGAACAGCGGGTCTTCCTTATCTTAGCCACCCTTTCCCCTTACAGGACTTATCACGCAGTGTGCAGTGCTCAATAACTATCTTTTTCTTCACTTAAAAATTTTCAGCCATTAGATGAAACTGACCTCATCCAGCAGCCAAGACATCAACCTGGTAGGAATAATTCATTTCAGGTTAGGAAGGATGGCAAGCCGCTTAATGAGTAGATTCCAATAAGGCATCTGCATCTTCAAGGGGATATTTCCTAGTAAAATATTATAGCTTCCTCATTAGATATACTTTAAGGTAGAAATCTTACTGCTTCTTAAATTATATAATGTTTGGGATAATGACTAATACACATATAGTGCTTTGCAATGTGTAAAATACCTTTCATGCATATAATCTCATTTCATCTTATAAGAAGCTTGTAATATTTATATTATCTCCGTTTTTCAGATGAAAACGTTGAAGATTAGAACATTTAAAGAATTTGTCCAAAGCAGAGCAGAGCCTGCATGTGAAGCTACGTGCTCTGACTTTAAGGTCTGCATTTAATATATCATTGGTCAGTAACTGTGAAGCTGTATTTTATATGTTAAGAGACATTGGTAGAATGCTGTTTATTTAGTGGTAAGAATATGGATTTTGTTGGCAAACTAAACCAGGACTCAAAATTCTGCCGCTTTTCCTGCTAATATATTTCCTTGGGCAAGTCATGTCTCTGTCTGAGTTTCCTAATCTGTGAAATGATGATGATCGTCTTTGTAAAAATGCCTTGCCAGGTGTCTGGCCCAATTAGTACTCAATAAAAGTTATGTGTTTTTTAAATCCTTGTTATGTTCAGGGAAGCAGAGCAGGAATATTGACAGGAATAGAGATGCAAACCAAGGCAGGAAATAAGTAATCCTCTCATTTCCTTTTTTTACGGCTATGTAACACCTATTTGTCCCTCCACTCCAAGGCTGTAGGCCAGGGAGATGTTTTGAAAACCAGCGGCGTATATGTCAGATTCCCAGGCAGGCAGGAATCTTACTAAAGGAGGAACACGGTAGGCTAGGCAATCTGCTTCTCTCCCATCCTGGGCTCTGCTCTCATTCTGTAGTGTTGGAGTTAGTTACCAGAAAACTTGGTGTCAAGTTTTCTATTCAACCAGAACTTCAGTCCTGCAATGATTTTATGCCAGTCATTGTATCTTGAACTGAGGTTATAAAAAAAATTACATAATTTCTGCCCTTGGAACTCACATTCCTTGGAAGACACCATTTATCCATCCATTTCTCCATCAAACATTTGTTGAGAATGTGATATGCCCCAGGCAAAGGGAAGTTATTTGAGGTAAAAATAAAAACCATTGTTTTTGCCCTGAAGGAGTTCACAGTCTAGCCGTGGAGATAGGCAAATAAAACAATAGAGGAGAATGAGGAATAATACATTGAAAGACAGAGGGGCACCCAGTGTGTAGTGCAATAAAAAAAGAAAAAAGGGCCATTTATCTTAGTAATGGAGGTGAGGCAGAGAATTAAGGTGAGAAAGGAAGGCTTTCTGGAAAATCCTGAGACAAATTCTAAGGCTAAATCAGAGTTGGATGGGTAGAGAGTAGATTTGTGACACATGACCTGCAATGATTATTCACTGTGTATTAGTATTTGGTGCTGTTTCCCATTCCCTATATTCTAAGTCTGCTGCCAGTAAACCTTCTCTCCTAGCGCTGCACTTGGGACAGTACCAAGCAGTTAAGTATACATGTAGCTGGAACACCAGAAGGGGAGGACACAGAGAGAAAGGCAGAAAAAAGGCACAAGAGAAAATAAAAGCTCATTACATACAGAGAAACAAAGAATACCCCAGAGTTCTCATCAGTATCTATGTAACTATGAAGAGAATGGAGAAACATCTTTAAAGTACTAAAAAAACACATTTTTTTCTAACCTAGAATTCTTTCTCCAGCAAAAATGAAGGGAAATTAAAGCCTTTTCCAGAAAAACAAATGTTGAGCAAATTCTTTATCGCAACACTACTACTACTACTACAAATTGTTAAAGGAAATTACTTTAGGAAAAGGAAGATGAGACCAGAATGAAACTTTGACCTAAAAAAAAGGAAATTAAGAGCACTGGAAATATCTGAAAAATCTAAAAAACTTTTAAAAATTGTTACATCTCTTTAAAAGATAATTGACTATTTAAAGCAAAAACAATGACAATGTATTGTGGGATTTGTAACTGTAAGATGTATATATTAGTAATATGTGACAATAATAATGTGAAGGACAGGAGGGAAAGTGAAATTATACTGCCATAATTTTCTTACACTCTACATAAAGCTGTGATAAGTTAAAGATATAATTGTAAACACTAGAGCAACTACTAAAAATTAAAACAAAGAGGCATTGCTAATAAGCAAATAGTAGAGATTTAAAAATTGAATAGTTAAAAAAAGAATACACAGATCAGAAAAAGGCAGAAAAAGTGGGAGAAAAAGGAAGAAAAAGAATATGAGATAAATAGAAAGCAAATAAATGGTGGACTTGACCTCAATTATATCAATGATTACATTTAATTTAAATAAGCTAAATGTACAGATAAGAAGTAGAACTTTTGGCAGATTAGACAAAGCAAGATCTGTTTATATGTTGTCTACAAGAAACACACTTAAAACATAAAGATACATGCTCAAAGTAAAAGAATATAAAGTGATCGACTGTGTAATTAAGAAGTATAATTTAATTTCAGCATTATTCTACATTAGTGCATAAAAAAGTATATCTGTTCTTCAACGGCATTTTAGATTTAATGACATTTCGAATAATTATCTCCATTTTTCAGAATAAATCCTTCTGGTAATTTTATTTTCTGTTGGTTCATAGAAAGCTATTGGCTCAATCACCAAAAAAATTCCATTTTTCTCTTGCTCATCCCTTCACACTGAACCACTACAGAGTCTCAGCAATAATCTCTCTGCCATTTATAAACTATCTTTGCTGTTAATCATAATGATAAAACCATATAGTTCCCAAATGTTATATAAAATCAGTGTGAGGGGAACCATGTAGTAAAGACAAAGGAACTCGGAAAGGCAATAAGAACAGTAGAACTTGAGCTCTACTAGAGCAGGGAATTTTGTTTGCTTTGATCCCTGCTATAGAAGTAACTCAATAAATACCTGTTAAATGGTTAAATGAATAAAGTTGTCGATGAACTTAATAAATGCGCAGTATTCTGGAATCATTCCCGATAGTACTAGGTAATCATCCGGACCTCACTCTTGAGAACATCACTGTAAAAATGTTCAATTTAAAGATGTATGTTCATAATGAGGGCATTTAATTTTCTATGAAAATACCACACTAGGCTATATTTAAGAAAGAAACAAACAGTGTAATAAAACATAAGAAAAAAAAACAACAACTTAGGTTTGATTTAAACTAAAACTCTTGGAATTTATAAGAATAAACTTTATTAGAGAGAAATCACATTGTATAATATTTTATTCCCCAATGTAAGTTAGTAAATGAGATGATAAACCTTTTAAAATAAACTCTTTTGGAAAAAAAAAAGGATCATTATTTCCATAAGAGTTGAAAAATTAAATAGGCCAGTCATAGCACTGGTGGTAAGTGAGGTCCTAAAAGCAATTCAGAGAAGTTGAGTTTCCAATGACCTGACCTGGGCCAGGTCCTTCACTCCCATGTCCCCTCTTCTTCACCAGCTCCAGATCATGTTGCTTGGAAACATTCTCGAGACATCTCCCCATCAGTGACCAGTTCCCTCGATCCCTACTCCACCATGTTGCTCATTCATATCATAGCTTCAGCTCCTGCCCACACACCCAGTGCTACATCAAACTCTCTACTTGGAACTTTGTCAGTTCCAGACTCATGCACCTCCAGAATCCCTCTATCTGGACATCTCATGGACAGTTTGAGTTCAAGATGCTTACAACTCACTTCATAAACAGCCAAGATCATAGGCTTTGGGGGCAGGCAGACTTCACTTCTTAGCTGTGTGGACACTTCCTACTTTACTTGACCTTTCTAATTTTCAGTTTTCCCTTCTAAAAAATGGCAGTAAACTTCACAGTATTACTTCTAGAAGATCATGAAATAATTAAGATAACACCTCAGTACCTCTAACAAAAAACCAAAAACCTAGAAGACATATAACTGGTGTCTGGCACAGGCACACCTGTATAGCAAGTTCCATTCCAGACCACTCAATAAAGCTGATGCTGCAATGAAATTAGTCACAAGAGTTTTTGGTTTCCCAGTGCATTTAAAGTTATGTTTACACTATATTGTAGTCTCTTAAGTATGAAATAACATTATACGTAAAAAACAATACACAGACCTTAATTTAAAAATACTTGATTGTTAAAAAAAAAAAATGCTAATCATCATCTGAGCCTCCAGTGAGTCAGAATCTTTTTGCTGGTGGAGCGTCTTGCCTGCATGTTAATGGTGCTGACTGATCAGAGTGGTGTTTGCTGAAGGCTGGGGTGGCTACGGAAATTTCTTACAATAAAACAACAATGAAATTTGCCACGTGGACTGACTATTCCTTTTACAAACAATTTCTCTGTAGCCTGCAATACTGTGTGATAGCATCTTGCCCACAGTAGACTCTTTCAAAATTTGAGTCCATCCTCTTAAACCCTGCAGCTTTTTTATCAACAAGATTATGTCGTATTTTAAATCTTTTATTGTCATTTCAATAATCTTCACAGCATCTTCACCAGGAGTAGAGTCCATCTCAAGAAACCACTTTCTTTGCTCAGCCTTAAGGAGCAACTCCCCATCCATTCAAGTTTTATCATGAGATTGCAGCAATTCAGTCACATCTTCAGGCCCCACTTCTAATTCTAGTTCTTTTGCTATTTTACCCACATCTGCAGTTCCTTCCACCACTGAAGTTTTGAACCCCTCAAGTTCGTCTATGAGGGTGGGAGTCAACTTTTTGCAAACTCCTGTTCATGTTGATATTTTGACCTCTTCTCATGAATCGTGAATGATCTTAATGGCATCCAGAATGGTGAATCCTTTCCAGAAGGTTTTCAGTTGACTTTGCCCAGATCCATCAGAGGGGTTACTATCTATGGCAGCTATAGCCTTATAAATGTATTTCTTAAATAAAAAGATTAGACAGTCAAAATTTCTTCTTGATCCATAGGCTGCCGAATGGATGTGTTAGCAGGCATGAAAACAACATGAATCTCATCCACCTCCATCAGAGCTCCTGGGTGACCAGGCGCATTGTCAATGAACAGTAATATTTTGAAAGGGAACTTTTTTCTGAGCAGTAGGTCTCAAGGGTGGCCTTAAACTATTCCGTAAACCATGTTGTAAACAAATGTGCTGTCATCCAGGTTTTGTTGTTCCATGTATAGAGCACAGGCAGAGTAGATTTAGCATAATTCTTAACGACCCTAGGCTTTTTTTTTTTTTAAATAAATTTATTTATTTATTTATTTATTTATTTTTGGCTGTGTTGGGTCTTCGTTTCTGTGCGAGGGCTTTCTCTGGTTGCGGCAAGTGGGGGCCACTCTTCATCGCGGTGCGCGGGCCTCTCACTATCGCGGCCTCTCTTGTTGCGGAGCACAGGCTCCAGACGCGCAGGCTCAGCAATTGTGGCTCACGGGCCCAGTCGCTCCACGGCATGTGGGATCTTCCCAGACCAGGGCTCGAACCCGTGTCCCCTGCATTAGCAGGCAGATTCTCAACCACTGCGCCACCAGGGAAGCCCCAACCCTAGGATTTTTAGATGGTAAATGAGCATTGGCTTCTACTTCAAGTCACCAGCTGCATTAGGTCCTAACAAGAGTCAGCCTGTTCTTTGAAGCTTTGAAGCCAGGCATTGACTTCTCCTCTCTAGCTATGAAAGTCCTAGATGGTATCTTCTTCCAGTAGAAGGCTGTTTTGTCTACACTGAATATCTGTTGTTTCGTGTAGCCACCTTCATGAATTATCTTAGCTAGATCTTCTAAGCAAGAAAACTTGCTGAAGCTCCTACATCAGCACTTGGTGCTTCACCTTGCACTTTTATGTCATGGAGACAGGTTCTTTCCTTAACCCTCATGGACCAACCTCTGCTAACTTCAAACTTTTCTCCTGCAGCTTCCTCACCTCATTCTGCCTTCACAGAATTGAACAGAGTTAGGGCCTTGCTTTAGATTGAGCTTTGGCTTGAGGGAATGTTGTGGCTGGTTTGATCTTCTATCTAGACCATTCAAACTTTCTCCATACTGTTTAGCTTTCTAATAATTTGTGTATTCACTGGAGTATCCCTTTTAATTTCCTTCAAGAATATTTCCCTTGCATTCACATCGTGGCTAACTGTTTGGTACAAGAGGCCTCACTTTCAGCCTATCTGGGCTTTGACATGCCTTCTCACTAAGCTTAATCCTTTCTAGCTTTCAATTTAAAGTAAGTGACATGTGATTCTTCCTTTCACTTGAACACTTAGAGGCCATTGTAGCCTTATTAATTGGTCTAATTTCCATATTGTTGCATCTCAGGGAACAGGGGGGCCCAAGGAGGGGGAGAAAAATGGGTGAATAGCTGGTTGATATGAAGCAGTCAGAACAAACACATTTGTGGATTAAGTTTGCAGTCTTATATGGGCATGGTTTGTTGTACCCAAAATGATTATAATAGTAACATCAAAGATCACTGATCACAGATCACCACAACTAGTATAATAATAATGAAAAAGTGTGAAATGTTTTGAGAATTACCAAAATGTGACACAAAGACAGGAAGTGAGCAAATGAAGGAAAGATGGCATCTACAGACTTGCCGCACGCAGGGTTGCTGCAAACCTTCAATTTGTAAAAAATGAAATATCTGCAAAAAGCAATAAAGTGAAAGCAATGAAGAGTAATAAAACAAGGAATGCTTGTGCTGATTTAGCTCTTCTTTCTAGACAAGCCAAAGTTTCTACTTCATTTAATGGCAACACAGGTAAGTCAGTCATCTGGTAGGGAACCCGGGGTGAACCTCTCAGCTCTGGATGTGTGTGCACACTCCTTCCTGAACAGCCTTTGAAGTGTCCACCCCTCTTTTCCACCCCCCTCCAGCAAGCTTTCAATCTTCTCTATTTGAAGTTGAAGGGCACTCTTGCCCAGAGTCCCTTCCCTTCCTACTCTGTCCCTCCAGAACAATTGCACACAGGAAATTGGAAGGCACCCCTCCCCTCCTCCCATTCCACCCCACCCCCCGCCCCACCCCAGCCAGCAAAATGGAGCTCAGGGTCTTCGGTGCAGCCGTGGGCCATGCACCTGCTCCCTTGCTGGTGGCAGGGCCCGTTCCCATCTGTGCATGCACTCAGAGTCCGTGGATATGCTTCCTACTTGTGCGCATGTGCAAGGCTCCTCCTTCTTTTCGAAATGCTCCTTTCCTTTCGTTTGCCTGGAAAACTCCTGTTCATCCTTTACAACTCACCTCAGATGTCACCACCTTCAGGAGCCTCCCCTGACTGGCTGATGTAGAGATGGTCTGAAATTATCTCTCATCGTTAGAATAGGAGGGAAAACATATGGCGGGAGAACACACGGGCAGCGTGTGGCCCCGTGGTCTGGGCCGTGGTCTGTCCTGAGGCTGAAGCTGTTCCAGTTATCCCTCTGCAGTGGAACAGCCCATGTGCAGAAGCATTCAACCTCCGTGTTCCTTCCTTCAGCCATGACCCTTTATTTCTCAGCTCACGTTCTTTCTTGCTTTTTTACTTTCTTGTTCTTACCTGATTGATTCGTAAATTAATAAAACAACACAAGTTAGACAATTCCAGCTACTTAGAATCTTCTGTATGAATAAGTTTGCTTGGAGAGCAGCAGCTGTGAAATATACATGTGGTGCTTGAGTTCAAAGGAAGTAGATGATGCTGCACAGAGTAGCCTAAGGAGAGCGTTTCCATGCCAGGGCGCTTTCATGTGGAGCTCTGTGCCCAAGTCTGATGCAGAGAAAAGTCAGCCCCGTATTGCAGGGGAGAAGCAGGTCTGGAGCTGAGCACCAGAAAATCAGCTTTCCAAACCACTTCCTCCTGTGAGTAGCTGGGGAATTTGAAGCTCGTTTATGTAATGGAAAGAGAATACTCAACTTGCCCTGCTCACAAGAATATCTCAACAGTGTAGACACTGTTTGAAGGATAAAGCCATGCAGATAAGGGTTTTGTTAATCAAAGGTGTCTCACCTAGATGTGAAGAGGTTACAACAGGTTAAGTGGATGGAATTGTCTTACTCTTGTTGCTTTTATTAATTTATGAAACAACCAGGTAAGATGCCTTATCAAGAAAAGGCAAAGAGGCCCACGTATTTCCAAGATTGCAGGCATTTGGTTTAAACTGCATCTCTCCGTTTTAAAGGTAGATGGTAATGTGGAAGCAGGAGTGAGTGGGTACCGGGAACCCCACTTCTCTCCTCTTCAGTCTCTGGCTCCTTCTGCCAACACATCTCTTCCCTGGATAGGATTAAAAACATCACTGGGGCAGGAACCATGAGCTTGGCAATAGTTTTAAAAGCATCCACAGAGCGACTTGGAAGCCCTTGCTTGCCTGCGGCATGAAGACTGAGTCAGCCGCGCGCAGGGACGGTCACAGTTGCTCCGGTCTGTAAAAGACGACACTTGGGAAAGTGTCATTTCCTCTGTTGCCATAATCGGCCTGACTGACGCTTAACCCCTGCGGTGGTGACGGCTCTGTGACAACATCCCCACCCTGGCCGGCGACCCCGGATCCCCGGCGTCCTGCGCGGACAGCTGGCGGGGCCGGGCTGCTGTGGTCATGGGCAAAGAATTCCCCTCCGCAGCTGCTGGGGCCGCATACCCGACGTGCCTGGTCCCCAGGGCAACTGCGGGGCGTGGTAGTGATGCCAGCAGCTCCCCCTCTGCCTGCCGGCCTCAGAAGACCGCCCCCCCCCCCCCCCCCCCCCCCGCTGCCACCAACCCAGGTAGCCCAGGGGAGGGTCCTGGGGTGGGGCAGAGAGGCCAAAGAAAAAGTGCAAGGAGAGGAGGAAGTTAGAAGGGATGCCCGCTCCTGGGAATGTTTAGTGAAAAGAAGAGACTGCATTTCAAAAACAGCAGTCCACACATACATGTGGAACCTAGAAAAATGGTAACAGATGAACCTATTCGCAAAGCAGAAATAGAGACACAGACTGGAGAACAAAGGAATGGACGCCAAGGGGGGACTGGGGGGCTGGGAGGAATTGGGGGATTGGGATGGACATATATACACCACTATGTATAAAATAGATGACTAACGAGAACCTGCTGTATAGCACAGGGAGCTCTACTCAGGGCTCTGCGGTGACCTAGATGGGAAGGAAATCCAAAAAAGGGGATATACGTATATGTATTGCTGATTCACTTTGTTGTACAGCAGAAACTAACACAACGTTGTAAAGCAGCTATGCTCCAATAAAATTAATAAATAAAAAATAAAATAAAATAAAAATTATACAAAAAAACCAGCCGTCCTCTCCCTCTTATGCCTGTTTACAGTCATTCCTTGAATAGGAAGCATCATACAAGTCTTGTTTAAATATGGTTTGTGGAGCTGAGAAGAGCAAGGATTTGACGTAGAGATAAGCCTTGGTTTCCTGGTCCAAGGCACGTGGGCTAAATGACTTCCTACTGTGAAGGGCCGTGGGGATCGTGGGTCGTGCACCTGGAAGATGCTGAGTCTAGGACAGCCACATGCTGTTACCCAGCGAGGCTACACAGTGATCACAGCACCCTCCTCTTCCACTGCTTCAGGGTAGGCTTTCCTGATAAGCTTACTGAGTGAAGGAAAAGGGGGACGTTTTGTGAAGCTTGTCACATTTGTGTCAAATTTCCTGCCATCAAACTTTCACTGACCAATTCTTTGTCTGTTTTAACAGGGACTCATTCTCATAAGCGTACACGCAGCCAAAAAGCCTGTATATAGCAGTTCACGTTTTTTTAAATTTTAATTTTGCATTTCTTTAAATACTAACGAGGAGACTTTTTTCTATTTTTAAAATTTAAAGAAAATATACATAATGTATGCTTTACCATCTTAGCCATTTCTAAGTGTACAGTTAAGTAACATTAAGTATATTCACATCGTTGTGCAACCATCACCACCATTCATCCACAGAACTATTCTTGTCTTGCAAAAATAAAACTCTGTATCTATCAAAAATTAACTCCCCATTCCTGTCTTCACCCAGCCCCTGGCAAACACCATTCTACTTTCTATCTTTATAAATTTGACCACTCGAAGTATCTCATGTAAGTGGAATCATATAGTATTTGTGATTCCTTTCACTTAGTGCAATGTCTTCAAGTTTCATCCATGTTGTAGCAGGTGTCAGAATTTTCTTCCTTCTTTAGGCTGAATAATGTGCCACTGTATGTACATACCTCCTTTTGTTTATTACCAGCAATTACATTTTTAAACCTCTATTCTTAGAGAAAGAGAGTAATGAGCCATATACTTGTCAGTGAGAGCACGGGAGGTGAGCAGTTTTGGAACATATAAGTAGATGAGATCTTTACAAAATAATTACTATTCCATTGTGCTAAGGCCATTTTCACAATTTTTTTTCTTTCACTGATATAAGTGTACAAATATATAAATGCATGCACACATACTTTACTTCTACACACCTCTTTTCTCTCATTCTCACCCTTGTTCTTTTCAGGACAAAGACAGATTTTACTGTCAGATGAAAAGCATAGTACTTTTGTCACTTAGAGGCTGCACATTTTAAAGTGATTTGTATTTTATTTATTTATTTATTTATTTATGTATTCATATTTTTATTGAAGTACAGTGATTTACAATGTTGTGTTAGTTTCAGGTGTACAGTAAAGTGATTCAGTCATACGTGTTTATACATATAAATATATTATATATATTCTCTTTCAGATTCTTTCCCATTATAGGTTATTATAAAATATTGAGTATAGTTCCCTGTGCTATACAGTAGGTCCTTGTTGGTTATCTATTTTATATATAACAGTGTGTATCTGTTAATCCCCAAATCCTAATTATTCCTCCTCCTCCTTCCCCTTTGGTAACCATAAGTTTGTTATGTCTGTGGGTCTATTTCTGTTTTGTAAATAAGATCATTTATGTCATCTTTTTTTAGATTCCACATATAAGCAATATCATGTGATATTTATCTTTCTCCGTCTGACCTACTTCACTTGGTATGATAATCTCCGGGTCCATCTATGTTGCTGCAAATGGCATTATTTCATTCTTTTTTATGGCTGAGTAGTATTCCATTGTATTTTGTATCTTAAACTAAGTAAGTTTCTCTCTGTTGTAGGTTGTAAGTAATCACAGCTAATTCAGCATGCTATCACTTTATTCTAGTCTTGTCCTCACATAGCCTGCCTCTCTCCCTTCCCTCAATCCTAATTTTACTTCATTTCTTTGACTCATTCATGGAGCTTAACCAGGTATAGCATCACCAGGTACAATGCTAAATATTTCCTTATTTCTAAATCCCATGCCCTAATTTTAATAATATCTATATTACTGTTCCCCCTTCACAGATGAGAAAACTGAGGCTCAGAGAGTTTATGTAACTGCCTAAGGCCAAACATCTCTGTCACAGTCAAGATCTAGACCAAGTGTATCTAAAGCCAAATCCCAGACGTTGCCCTGCACAGGATGTGGCAGTCATCACTTTCTTATGTCTTCTTTTACTTTCTATTGTATTTGAGTGTGAGTTCTACCATTTCAAAAAGAACTATAGGCGGTTGACAAACAGGATCCATAAAGCTGCATCCAATATTCTGTGCACAGTATTTGTTGTTAATAATAACTGAATAAAACAGGAGAAATGTTTAAAATAAAAATATGGGGAAGAGCAAGTTAAATTCAAAGGAAACGGAAGAAAACGAATAATAAAAAATTAGAGCAGAAATCAATGAAATTGAAAACAGGAAATCAGTAAAGAAAATCAACAAAACCAGAAGCTGATTCTTTGAAAAGATCAATAAAATTGATAGGCCGCTAGCCAGGCTAACAAAGGAAAAAAGAGAGAAGATGCAGATCAAAAAATATCAGAAATGAAAGAGGGGGCAACACTACAGATCCCATGGAATAAAAGAATATTGCATACAACTCTACGCCCGCAGATTTAATAGCCTAGATGAAATGGACCAATTTCTTGAAGACGCAGTCTGCTAAAACTCACATAAGAAGAAATAAACAATCTGTAGAGGCTTCATCTATTATAGAAATTAAGTAATTAATGACCTTTCAAAACAGAAAGCACCAGACCCAGATGGCTTCACTGGTGAATTCTACCGTTTAAGGAAGAGGTTCTGTGGATTCTATGCAGACTTGTGTGTCTCTTTTGTAATGTCTTCAGTGTGTGAGCTGTTGATGGGGAGTTTCATTTGAAGGCTCGTTTCCTTCTTTAGGTCTGAGGAAGTTCCTTCTGTTACTTCTCTCATTTCCTCCATTTTATTTTCTTTACTCTTTTTATGGAATTTTTATCAGTTTCATATTGGTCCTCTTGCACTAACCTTGTCTGTGTTTTCTGGTATACTCAATCTCATTCTAAGGTCTGGGAAATATTTCAAATATAATTTCCAATTCTTCTATTGTAAATTTCAAATATAATAGTGTTCATATGTTTAATCTCTAAGAGATCTGCTTTCTACTCTCCCTCATCCCCCAGAGCATCCTCTCTCCTGTAGGCTGTTTCTAGAAACAAAGCACTCTCTTCTCTGATAGCCAACAAGGAAATGAGAGTGTCAGTCCTACAACTGCAAGGAACTAAGTTCTGTAACAACCTGAATGAGCTTAAGATATTGAAGAAAGGTGAGTGTGTCCAGTGATGTAGAGTCATTTGTATACTGTCGACTAATACTCTTGTTTTTAGTCTGGTTTCTAAAGCCAACTGCTGTACTATTTACTAATTCTGAACCCAGACACTTTCTGAATTCCTATAATTAGACTGCTTCCCTATTTTTTAAAGCCTCTGAGTCATATATCTCTTTACTTGTTTCATCTTTCCATCCTCTCCCATTCCATCCCCTTCCAGAAATTTCTGGAAATCTTTCAGCTTGTTCATTATTACTTATCCCAAATCTTTTTTTTTTTTTTTTTTTTTTTCCCTAAGCTTCTATTTCAGTGGAAGTCTTTGGAGGTTAGAGAACAAATGTGTATGTTTATTCCTCAGTTCTGTACTGGAGCTGCCTGACTAATGTTTGAAAGAAACTGATTTTCAAACTGATAGCCTTTTATACTCATTTTTTGTTTGTTTGTTTGCATTTCCATGAAGGCAGTGCCCTTAGGCAAAAGATGAATTATTTTTCTACCTAGTAAATATGAAGACAGACTTTTCATAGAAATAGTAATGAGGTAAGACCTTACGTGGGCTTCAGAAAAGGCTCACTTGTATCTATATGTCATCTTAAATGGTTATTTTGGATATTAAAGAAACATAGGTTTTGTATGATATACCAACTTTTTCATGCAGCATTGAATAAATTACTTAACCTCGTAGAATCCAGGCTCAAGTGGATGAACATATTCTTTTCAATTTCATAAGATTACTGTAAGAAAATACAGCAGGGTACACGATACCTGGCAAGTGCTTAATAAATTCGTTCTACAAGGATTTATATTTACACTGAATAAATAACAGGAAACTAGATCTCTCTAAAAGGTGCATTCTAGTAGGTAAGATGCATAAGCAAGTAGTCAAGTTCATTACAGTGGTAGCTGCCTTCTACCTTTCCACCTACTCTACCTCCACCATCCCTGGTGATGTTACCTGGACCACAGACGAGCTCTGTGTGCTGATGGGAGGAGTTGAGAAGGAGTCTGGGAGAGCATGAGGAGCTAGGGTAAGAAAAGAAGGAAGGATGAAGATAAGGAAAAAGGAGTGAGAGAGACTCTTGAATACCTAACTTAGAATGAGTCAAATAGAAAATCTGAGTTCAACATTGTCCTCGTCCCTTTGGGTTATAACCGAATACCGCTGACTGGGTGGCTTATTTCTCACAGTTCTGGAGACTGAGATGTCCAGGATCATGGCATCGGCATATTTGGAGTCTGGTTCATAGACGGTCAATCATCCCTGTTTCCTCACAGGGTGGAAGGGGCAGGGGAGCTCTCTGGGGTCTCCCTTATAAGGACATTATTCTCATCATGAGGTCTCCACCTCATGACCGAAACAATTCTCAAAGGTCCCACCTCCAAATACCATCTCCTTGGGAGTTAGAATTAAAACATCTGAATTTTGAGGGAACACAAACATTCTGTCTATGATAGTCACCAAATAAAGCAGATTTAAGATACTCTGTATTCAAACAAGAGTGTTTAAAAACAGAAACATTTCCTTATGAGTGTAATGGAAAGACCACCAGGCCAGGAGATTCATGTTTCAGGATGCAGCATTAGCTGTTAGTTATGTTACTAGTTAGTGCTTTGGCTTTGAGAAACTTTCCTAGATGGCTGTGTCTGTATCATGAGGATTAATGATATAGAGTTATCTTTTCAGATCTAACATGTTATACTCCTCTGAAAAAATTATGACGTTTTCTCTTCTACAGAGTAAGAAATGAGGTATACATCCTAGATGAAGAGTCACTGGATATATCAAGACAATAAAATATATATAAGGTTTACAATTAAATGAAAGAGAGCCCAAGAAAAGGTTAGGACAGTTAATTTTAGAAAGGCAAGTGCAAAAATTGATGGGATTCATACAACTCTAAATAAATCAAGCCCAAATTTTGAAAGAACTGCCAATTAATCAGTCCAGTAATGTCCAGATCCATGCTTTTATAGAATTAGGCTTATGAGAAAATTATAATCCATAGAGAATAATGATTTTATTTCAACCTCGCCTATGAGATTCACATTTTACAGGCATAAATACACCAGCACAAATGTAGTATAAATATCTATTGTGATAATAAAAGATATTTATTAAAAAGTGAGTCTAACATTTTTCATGAAATGTGAAACTATTCCAATGCTTTGTATAAATTGACTCCATAGGGGTCTCGATAAAATAGCAAATGAGTTTCCTAATGTTATGAGCTTTTGAAAATAGTCCGTGAAAGAGAGCTATATCGTGTTCCACCAAGGCAATTGAATCAGCTGCCCATCATTTACAAAGGCAGAAGAACTAACTTAGGATGAGTCAGTTGTTCTTTTCAGAATTTCAGCAAAGCCATATGAGATATTTAATTTGTGTTTCGGCAAGTCTTGTTTCCCAGTGCAGGTCATCAGTCTCAGAACATTTTGAAAGGATGTATAATTCCTGCCTTGTTCCAGGATGAGCTATTCCAGCAAAGCTAGAGGAAGTCAGAGAGGCTCCATAACAACAGGAGTAGGACCATGCCTCATGCAGAGTGGGAGCTCAATAAATGTTCGATTGGGTTTGATTTTCTGGGGCGGTGGTAGAAGGACCTGAACTTGAGCATTAAGGTGTGTCTCTATCCCTTAATAGAGCATGTAATCTCTGAGACTCAGGTCATACTTTTGTCTCAGAGTGTGATCTCCTTGACTGAGAATTAGTAAAATAATAACCACAACAATAATAATCCTCGGAATATTTAAGTTTCAAATCAGACAAAGGGATGCTACAGGGATCCGGAAACTTCAAAGTGATGAATAGACATGGGCTTTGATGACTGTTTGGGGTACTCTGCCTCCCTTGTTACAAAAAAAATTTATATAAATTCATCTTTCTTATTCTGTCCCTCTTCTTTCTTCAACAAAACTCTGTCCTTTTTTTTTTTTTTTCTCTTGATCCTAGATGTTTGCCTAGAAATTGAAGCTTGCAGCTATTAGTGAGGTTGCCGTTCAGGTTTCCAAGCCTGTGAAAATGAGCCACAGCTCGTTGTATAGCTTCCTCCATTTGTCTTCCTGAATCTTTGTAATTCTACAAAGGTCTTCTTCTGCAAGTTATGGAGAAGTAGGATGAGGCAGCATATTAGCTAAGCCGTGCAGATTGTTCCCAAAGCAGATCCAACCCACCAGTTTCGAATCCAATACAGTAGCAAAACCAGAACAGATTAGAAAAAAGGAGACACCAGCATTCCAAAGAATAAACCGGGGATTCCATTCAGGAGACCCCCTAGCTGGTCTTCCCCACAAGCTGCCACACAATATCATTGAACCCAAGCATGTGGCTGGATTCTGAGAAAAGCCTGAACAGTTTCATTATCAGCCAATACATCCGGACATTTACAGCAAAGCAGGACAATCAGATCTGAGGGGCCGACCCCGTGATTATTCCTTCTTTCCCATACTTATCCTCACAGCATTGGCAAAGTACATCTTTAGATCAAACCGGCCCTGCTCCTCACCTGCCAAACCCTGCTGAAAAAAACTACACAGATGTACTGATGAGCTCCATGACTGATTTGTAAACTTCCAAACTCAGTTCAGCGTTTAGCGGTTCCAGCCATCCTTAAACTTATCTCTTGTGAGTTTCTCATTCTCTAAAGTGACTGTGACAATTTTTCAAGCCTTCTTGTGACTTTCACTTAATCCCTGACCCTCACACCCTCAGTATGAGCTTCTCTTGGTTTCATGGATGATAGAAATCACTAAAGGTAACTCCTGTCCACACTTCCACTGGTTTTCTCCATCTCAAAACTCTCTGCGTCCTCCTCGCTTATCTCAGGGGAGATAATGACCATTCCTAGAGAAAACCAATGCCATGGCCGTGCGTTATTTGACCCCATTCATTCCCTCCTTCCCTGTTGGCATCTTCCTCCATGAAATATCCAGCTGGAATACTTCTTGGTTGGATAGTCAGTTTCTTTCACTTCACTACCTCCTTCTCATCCCATAAACATACCCCTCATACCCCCAAGTGGTTGTGGGAACCACTTTGGAGATATTACACATTTGTACATTATTTTGGTAGCTTTCTGGCAAAATGCAATAACCATTCCTGGAGGAAGGAATGATTGTTTTCAATCATGCCCAGAGTCTGCATATTGGATAGAAGAAGGACTGATCTCCCATCTTGGAAGTACAGTTTTCTTCATTTCCTTTCTCCTTCAAGCTATGGCCCCATTCCATTTGTCAAAACCAATGCCTTCTTTGCTGTGACTGTTTGACTTTGGCCAAGTTTCTGACCCTCTCTACTCCCATATATTCTGGGATCCCACCTCTCTGTTTCTCCAGTTTCCCTTAATGTTATTTCCAATGTTTGACAATGGGTCTTCTTCATTTTTTTCTCCTAAAATGGGAATGCTACCACAACACTGCTAGCAACTCTATGAAGGAAAGAAGTCCTTGGCCAGTGTGTAATGGGTCAAGGGTTCCTTGTCCTGGGCACACTCGTCTGGGGTAGAACAGCACCAGGCCCCTTAGAGATGGGACTGAGGTCTGCCGGGAGGATGCAACAACAGGGAAAGAGCTCAGATAAAATGAAGTAAAGAAGGCATCAGAATTCCAAGGGTCCCCATTAATTCCAGAGGAGAACTATGTAAACAAGTAATTAAACCATGTCAAAAAGTGATGGAGACAAGAGTAGACATCAACGGAGTCCAGCTAAATTTCACTGGGCAAAGATTGAGCATATGGCTTTAGCTGCTTTTTCAAAAATGAACTGTTTCAGGCATACAGACATATGGACTATAATATAATAAACACCTAATTTAAGAAATATACAAAAGAGATAATTGGAATCCCCCAAGTACTCCTCTGCCCAATCCCATTCCCACCTCTTTCCCACAGTTCATCATTTTCCTGAATTTTTGTTTCTCCATAGTTGCTTGCTATTAAACTTGAACTACACATGAGCATATTTATAAATAACATACTATTTAGTTTTGTCTTAACTTTATATGGATTGTTTTTATGGAAAAATGATTCGGGGAACTTATTAAAGATGGTAAGGAAGACCTTATTCAGGACCATTGCAGTAGGTGTAGGCATCACTGTGATAGGATTTTTGTTTTGTTTTGTTTTAATTTAATTTTTATTTTATATTAGGGTATAGGTGATTTACAATGTTGTGTTAGTTTCAGGTATAGAGCAAAGTGATTCAGTTATACATATACATATATCTATTCTTTTGCATATTCTTCTCCCAGGTTATTAGAGAATATTGAGTAGAGTTTCCTGTGCTGTACAGTAGGTCCTTGCCGATTATCTCTTTTATACATAGTAGTGTGTATATGTTAATCCCAAACCGTGGGGAGAGAGATTGTGTTCAACTCCAAATACAGCTTGGGCAAGTGGGAATTCACAGTGAAGGAGCAGGGTGTGGGTCAGTGGATGGAAAACTACTAAGAGAAAACATCAGACGGGGGCGTTCTGGGTAAGCGGACCTACCAGGATTCTTGCTGAAGGCAGGTCAGGGGATCAGGCGTCACGTGGTGAGGCCAGATATTGAGGGTGATTAGATGTTGAAGGTGGGGGGTTCTTGCTAAGGCGATTTAGCAGGGTTGTTGCTGAAACTGGATTTTACACAGACGTGCTCTGGGGGGCCTAGGAGAAGGGTCAGGAACCTGACCACAGTTTGGTCAAGGAGAGCATCTCTGTCAGTGTTGCAGACAGTGGTGGACAAACTTTCCTTCTATGTCTCCTTGTCCCCATATGAGCAGGCTTTTCTAGGTCCTGTACATGCATCGGGGACATTGTTAGGTCATGTGTCTGCAAGTTTCTGTTTTACTAGAAATTATTCTCCGCATTAGTTGTACCAATTTACCTTCCTGGCAGTAATGCATGAGAGTTCTTGTTGAAATTATCAAAGTGTTTTTTGTTT
The DNA here is from genome assembly GCF_028564815.1 of Eubalaena glacialis. Taxonomy (NCBI): domain Eukaryota; kingdom Metazoa; phylum Chordata; class Mammalia; order Artiodactyla; family Balaenidae; genus Eubalaena; species Eubalaena glacialis. Next base: position 3,708,817 of record NC_083729.1, on the reverse strand, counting down.
TGTTTTCTTTTTTTGCCATTTTGCGAGTTTTGAAATGGCATCTCATTGTTGTCCTTTACATTTTTCTGACTTCTCATGGGGCAGAAAATTTCCCTATAACTTTTAGATATTCACGTTTCCCCTTCTATTTGTATGTTTCTATTTTGGTTGTGGATAATAGATAATACTTTGGTTTTTATTTGGTTCTTTATCTAACTGGCTTGTAGTAATTCTTCATATATTCTGGTTATTAATTTCTTTCCTGCTTTGTGAATTGCACATGCCTTTGCTCTGTCTGTGGCTTGTCTTTGAATTTTATTTATGATATGTGTTTCAGTTTTAATATATATAGCCCATAATACTTTTTTTTTTTCATTTTGAGATTGCATTTTTATGTACCACATCTTCTTTATCCATTCCTCTGTTGATGGACGTTTAGGTTGCTTCCATGTCTTGGCTATTGTAAATAGTGCTGCAGTGAACACTGGGGTGTATGTATCTTTTCGAATTATGGTTTTCTTTGGATATATGCCCAGGAGTGGGATTGCTGGATCATATGGTAGCTCTATTTTTAGTTTTTAAGGAACCTCCATACTGTTCTCCATAGTGGCTGTACCAGTTTACATTCTCACCAACAGTGAAGGAGGGTTCCGTTTTCTCCACACCATCTCCAGCATTTATTGTTTGTAAATTTTTTGATGATGGCCATTCTGACCGGTGTGAGATGATACTTCACCATAGTTTTGATCTGCATTTCTCTGATAATTAGTGATGTTGAGCATCTTTCCATGTGCTTTTTAGCCATCTGTATGTCTTCTTTGGAGAACTGTCTATTTAGATCTTCCACCCATTTTTTTAAAAATTTATTTATTTTTTATTTATTTATTTTTGGCCACGTTGGGTCTTCATTGCTACACGCGGGCTTTCTCTAGTTGCGGCGAGCGGGGGCTACTCTTCGTTGTGGTGTGCGGACTTCTCATTGCAGTGGCTTCTCCTGTTGTGGAACACGGGTTCTAGGCACGCAGACTTCAGTAGTTGTGGCACGTGGGCTCAGCAGTTGTGGCTCGCGGGCTCTAGGGCGCAGGCTCAGTAGTTGTGGCCCACGGGCTTAGTTGCTCCGTGGTATGTGGGATCTTTCTGGACCAGGGCTCAAAAACAAAACAAAATACATTTTAAAGTTGTTCCTTTCAAACTTTAAGATTAGGGCACTTAACATTTATGATTGTACATATGGATAAATTACTGTTGCAGCATCTCAGGTTTGTGTGCACCCTTTAATTTATTCTCATTCTCCTTTTGCAGGCCTTCTACTCTCAGGTCTTACAGATGCTTTTAAAGGTTCCCGTAAGTTTCCATTGGCATCCCTTTTGCCTTTCATGTACATCTCCACTATCCCAATGACTAAACAAATCTGTGTCTCCAGGCTTGGTTCTCGGCATCTCTTCTTAACGACAGACTCAAGACTTCATTACACACCTCCTGCTAGCTATCGTCACAGGATCCCATAGCCACCCCAACAAATGGACAACTGTCTTCCTCCTTTGTTTCCTCCCTCAGTTGGTGATTTTCCAGATCTGTTCTTCAGATTAAAGGTACAGAGGAAGGAAACTAGCAAGGCTGCTTATTATCTGTATGACAATGGGCCACTGGCCTGTTCCTTAAGTAACCATGCTGCTCATCTGTAAAGAGGGGATGACAACAGTACTTCCCTCACACTGTTGCTGTGAGGATTAACAAAGTATATAAACTATAAACGTGTTAGAGCAACACCTGGCACATGGCCAGCGCTGAAGGAGGATTAGCTAGTACAATTTCAAATTCCTCCTGTATGTCAGCTAGGCTATTCTTTAGCCATTGCTGAAATAGAATAAGATTTTACAAGCCAAATATATGTAATATGGCCCTCAAGTTGTCAAGGTTCACTTTCAAAGGACATCCCCCATCACTCCTCCTTTCTGATAAAGACATGGTTATAGAGTACTTGGAGATTCACTTGCAGAATATTTGATTTCCTGAAGATAGTGTCCCAATGTTCATCCTATCTGGTGGACATCCCTACATGAAGTGACTTTCCCAGGAAGCCATCTCTATAGTTTCTCAGGAAGCCCAGTCTCATTCCCCTTGCTCTCATTCAGACCAAGCCTCAGCAGGCTTCACGGCGGTGAGAATTACAGTAATCACGTACTGAAACACCCCGAGCTTGCCAACTGCAGTGTGACCCAGAACCGTTTTTCTAGACGAGTCTTGTGATTGTTTCCCCAGCTGTTCCTATTAGGATAATTAATATAATTAACAATAAAGGCTTTAATTATAGATGTTTAACAAGAGACATTTATAATTATTGCCCAAACCTTATCTAGATACAGAAGAAGTTTTTACTGAGTGCCTACTAAGTGCTTTACACATAGTAGCTTATTTACAACAATGCTTCAAGGGTAGATATCAAATTTAAGAACAATTTAGTTTAAAATTTAAGAGCCAAGATTGATGGTACTGGTTTCCTGGGGTTGCTGTAACAAAGAACCACAAGCTGGGTGACTTAATCACTAGAAATTTACTCTCATATTTCTGGAGGCTGGAAGTTTGAGACCCTAGAAGTTTGAGATTGAGGTGTAGGCCATTGGAGATCTTTCTGTGGGCCGTGGGGAACAGAACTTTTCCAGGCCTTGCTCCTGGCTTCTGAGAGCCTCGGGCTTTCCTCGGTGTGTCGATGGCCATCTTCTCCCTGCATCTTCACATTGTCTTCCCTCTGTGCACGTGTGTTTCTGTGTCCAAATTTCCTCTTTTTATAAGGACACAGTAGTATCAGATCAGGGCCGACACTAATGACCTCATCTGAACTTGATTGCCTGCAAAGACCCTATTTCTAAACAAGGTTACATTCTGAGGTTAGAACTTCAACAGTCTTGGGAAAACACAATTCAATTCTATTACCCAGTTAGAAAGGGGCAAAGCTGAGACTTAAATGTAAAGCCATCCTTCTGTGCCCCTCTGTCCTGATTTCTTCCCATCTTGGGCCTGTCTCCTGCCCAGTTAAGTTTTTCCTTATCTATGTCTCTGAGGTATTATTCTCTTCCTTGAGAGTCCTGCCCTCTTCCTCTGGGTCAGCATGTAAACATACTCAGATCTCCTGTGTCTTAAAAGTCATTGTATGTTTCCAAGTCCAATTTCTACTGTCAGCTATTACCCCTCTTCCCTCTGCTTCTCAGCTGAATGACCTGGAATCATGAACTTCCTCTACTGTCCCCCTCACTCTCTACACAGTCCCTTATCTGCTCAGTCTGGCTTCCACCCCATTCATACCCCCAACATGGTTTTCTCCTGGGTTGTCCAGGACCCCACGTCACCGAGTGGCAGGAACACTTTGACGGCACCTTCTCACTGGACCCCTCAACACATTTGATGGGCTGGATCATTCTCTCCTGGAAACACTGGCTTCTCTTCCTTCCATTTAAATGTTGAAATCCTCATGGACAACTTTCATCTTTACAATAAATTGGTTCCATAGTATTTTCATCGGTGATAGTGGCTTCACTGACCTTCCGTTCTCTGATGACCTCCAGTGAACGCCTCCAGGCTGGAGTCTTCTGAGCTCTGCCCTGACGATCTAATTGCCTTTGCAACATCTCCAACAACGTGCTTCATGGGTACCTGAAAATTAACATGTCTAAAATCAACTCAAAATTCCCATAATCCCCAAAGATGTTCTTCTTTCAGTGCAGTAAACTGAGACAATGGCACTAATATGTTTTTAAATTTCAAGATAAAAACCTGACAGTTCATTTTGACTCTCCTCTTCCTCTCCTTCCTCCCTCCAGCCCCACCAATGCCCACATCCTGTCAATTCCATCACCTCTGGCCCGACAAGGGGTGTGGAGCAACCCAGGAAGTAGAGGTAAACATTCTGGAAAAACAACTCCATTATTTCAACTTTACCCAGGAACTTTTTAAAAAAAAAAAATAATTTTGATAATTTCCTAGGCTTTCAAAATTAGAAACCTAAATGTCCAAACAGCTTCACCAAAAACATAGCCAGGAAGATGTTCATCAGCATAAAATGAAAAATAAAAGGAAATACACACACTCTTTGCAGAGAGCAGATCTTTCCTTATCTCTGCTTTCCTGTCTATGACTAACAAACATTTTATATTTTGTTTTGGGTCCCCTTAGGACCATGGCTTTGGAAAAAAAAAAGGTTCAGGGCTGATTTCTGCTTCTTAGAATTTAGAAGCCGTTTGAAATTTTTAACATATAGGAGCTTGTATTTCACTAAAAAAATACATTGATGGACACCAGGTCCTCTTATATTTAAGTTATTCTAATCCATGATTATTTGGAATTAAAAAAGAGAGTTCAGAAGCATCAGTGAGTTCTGCATGGGAAGGTAGGGTCTGCGACCCCAGCGTTTGCTTTGAGGGGTGGGAAGAGGCCACATGAAATGGAACAGGGTCTGCAACCAGGAGCTTTGGAGCAGGAACTAAAAGAGACAGAAAACTGAGAATACAGAACCACATTGTAAAAACATAGACACGCTGCCTGTGATCTTGCATGGGATTGACAACTACAGCAAATAGCACCAGCTTCACTTCATTCTTTTCCTGTCCTTAACTAAGAACAGGCCCAGCATCCTGGAGCTTCAGAGAGTGGCCGGGGGGGAGTTGGGGAGGGCTCAGGAGGTGCCGGGATGAGGCAGCACAGCAGCTCCCAGGCCACTCCTCGCCTGAAGGACCCAGCGAAAGGAGCCTGGCCGAATTGGATTCTTTTTATTTTGTTTTAGGAAAAGTAATTTTTATTTTTCACTTTTATTTTTATATATATATTTTTAGTCACTGCATTAGTCCAGCTAATGAACAGTATTTCCTTTTTCTTCAAAATAGAAAGATTTGCAAATAGTCTATCACCCAACTTCTGTGCTCAGTTTAAACCACCATTACAAGCCTGGTGGGTTTTTACAAGCTTCCCTTTCCTGCCCTCCTGTAATCCAGGTTAAGAATGCACCACACTGGAAATATTGACACTTCTGTAAGAGTAATAATAATGGGGAAGACTTGAGTGAGGGAGACCCCAGAAATGTGTTGACGACCTGTGTATTGTGCCAGGTAATTGAATCATTAAATAACCCTATAAGGTAGGTATTACCATCTTCATATTACAGTACAATACTCTGAGGCCCAGGGAGATAGGGTGGGATGATTGTCCTGTGTTCCATGCCTGAAGCCCAGCTCTGTAGAGGCCAATAGGATTTTTACAAGAGCAATGTCACATTTCTGGGATCCATGCAGTATGCACCTGAGGTCAGCGGGAAGGGTGTAAATCAACTAGCGCAATCCCTATTTTACAAAGATGCCCAGATTGCTGGATAACTGGTGACAGTGTCAGAATCTGAATACAGGCATGTTTCTCAAGCCCACTTACTTACTTGACACATCACGTTGCTGCCACCATAGTGAAAGGTGACTTGATCCTGGCCCTGAGTCTCAGCAGTAGTTTAAGGCTTATAAGGAAAATGAGTCTAACAGTTCAGCACATGGAACATTCACTTAATCCAAAACCTGCCACAGGAAAGCTCCACAGATGTTAGCAGCCTTTGGAGAGGGTTTCCCTTTTTGGATGCATTTGCTAAATAGGATTAACCCTCAAGAAGTCTGGGATGCAAGTTAAGGTTCTGGTTGAAGACCTTCCACTTACATCTGTGCAAAATCTCCTCTTTCCTCCTTCCTTTCCGCCCTGACACCCCTCAGCCTGGGTCCCTGGGCTGCACCTCCTTCACTCAGACACTTCCACTGCCCTCTCCCCATGGTCCCCTCCCCAGAGTCCAGAGAGTGGGGTGCAGCCAGTCTCCTTCACATTGCAGAAAGAAAAGGGGATTTTCTTGGTCAATAGCCCTGTATAGACCATAGTGTTTTTGTTGTTATTTTTTCAACCTGTTGGCAAAAATATAAAGTAGGGAAGCCAGTGACAGTTATAGATCACAGTCATAAACAAAGGCAGCCGGTCTAGGCTGAGTTAAGAGGTGATGGCCTCCAGAGAACAGGGACTAAGAAGCACCTGGGGTCACAGTCAGTGGGACAGAAGGATGCAAGCAGCAGGGAAAGCTAGTCAGCCTCCGAGAAAGGCGCTGACCCAGGGCAGCTCAGAATGGTCCTTCAGGAGTCAGCTGAGATGTCCCTGCCTTCTTCTGAAATTGGAGCGTCTCTAATGTTTTTATCTCGGAAATGCCAAACTGAAACAATTCATCTTTAAGAGCAAGGACCCCACAATTCCCAAATGAGGCGGTACTGGATTTGTGTGTGTCGTGAAAACAGAAGACCTCTGTGAGCTCTCAAGAACTCTTGCCTTGAAATATTTATTTTGGAGGGAAATGACATTTTTTCAATTGTATCCAGTTCCTAAAACTTGCCTCCTTCTGTCCACTTTTCCTTTCCTTGTCACTGCCCATCCCTCCTTCTCTTCCTTCCCCTCCTTCATTCTTTCTGTTCTCTTCCTCCTTCCTCTTTTACCCTTCTCATTCTGATAACCTGAAAAATTGTGATTGCTGGTTTTAAGGGAAAAACTTTCCATATGACCAGAGTTGAAATATGAAGCTATTTGCTTCTTTGTATCTGGGATTAAGCAATCACTGGCTTTGACATCCTAGCCCAAATAGAAGACGTTCATTTGGTGTGATGATAGCCTTCAACACTGGAAGATGAAATGCAGCCTTGCGTTTGAAAGCTTATGCATATCCAGCCAGTGAGTTAAGGAGGCCTAAGTTAATTCTATGTGTTACATCTTCCCGATATATTTTTCTTATAAATAGGATTTCAATTGAGAAACCTAAGTGAAAGTTTATTATAGCTCTTCATTTAAAATTTTTTTTATTATTTATTAATTTTTAGTTGTTATTTTTGGCTGCCCCTCGCAGCTTTTAGGACCTTAGTTCCCCGACCAGGGATTGAACCCCAGGCCCTTGGCAGTGAAAGCATGGAGTTCTAACCACTGGACCACCAGGGAATTCCCTGACTCCTCATTTTGAAGTGGAGAATGAAATCTTTGAAAGATCTTTGTTCCTAATTAAAATTTTACTTGCAGCCTGGGTATCCTGCTAGCCAGCTCTGTGTCCCTCACAGGCTGTCCAGTCCCCTCCCTCCCACCCCAGGCTTGGGTTTCTCTTCTATAAAATGTGAGAGTCAGGGAAGAGTTCTGACGTCCCTCCCAGCTTGAGTCTATAATTCTTTCATTAAAACAATCATGGACCCAACTGTTTCTTTCAAGTCCTTACCAAAAAATTATTTGAATTTTGAAAGCTCCTCACAAATACTAGTGTCTATCAATGCTGGCAGGGCCCATCTGGAATAGAGCCGGCCTGGGGCAAACGTGGAAGCAGACAGACACACTCTGTGGGTTCCTGCCCTCCTGCAGGGCTTCCCTTCTTCCCGGCACTCGCCCTGGACTGTGCCCTCCTGCTGCCACCTGAGCTGCTGGGCCTCCATCCCAAGAGTATCAGCTCACTTGGACGGCCTCTGCTTTCCTCATCGGCTTGCCCATCTGTCAGTTTTGGCCAGTAGGTTTTTCCCCAAACCCAAGGGAATAGTCTGATATCCTAAAGACAGGAAGACTCACTTCTCTGGGCCGTGGTGGGGCTTCCAACAGGAAGGAAACAGCCTTTAGGAAGTTCCCAACAGGTAATAGATTCTGGATTCTGGATCTTCAGTAGCTGCTGCTTTGCTGAGTCCTGCTGAGTACCAGCTACTGGGTGAGCCGCCTTTTAGATGCATCACATGCGTGGTCTGTTACTCTCCAAGTAACTGCAAGGCAGTCATTATACACATCAGAGATGAGCAAACGCAGTCACTGAGACGGTAAGTGCCCAGCCCAAGATCAAAACATAGGCAAGTAGAAAATCTGGGGCTAAACTCAAGATTCTCAGATTGATCTTCCCATTTTTTCCACACTGACTCTGGGCAAGAGAGTTAGAAGACAGGTTATTTCAAACCTCCACCCCAGGAGTCCTATCCTGATGGAAACTTCCATCTGAGGATCCCACTTCACAGTTCTGAAGGATGACAGTTGGGGTAAGGGAACGGCATCTCAGAGCAGTGGCAATGCAGTAGCAAGATTTGGGAATTGCCTGGATTTGTGGCTGTCTTATAGGGCACAGTTCTTTCTCTGTGGTCTGAAATTATTATTGTGGTCACAGTGAGGGAACCTGGCTAACAGTACATCAATGAAGCAATGCACAGAACTTCAGTTAGTGACTGGAATGCAGAGGGATATTTAGAAGTTGGAGAGGAGGACTGGGTAGCAGATGTTTCTTACTGTATGAATTGCAACCATGTAAGAAATTTGCAAGGAGTTAAATGAAGTGCAGAATAAATCAGTGAAATATTTTCAGGCATATACTGGGGATTTATGAGGTGCCTACTAAGTGCCAAGTGTGGCAGCAGATGCAAGGCATAGAGACATGGATTAAGAGAAAGTATTTCCCACTGAGGGGTCAGCCTAGTAAGGAATCCAGAAAGGGTTACAGAGAGAGAAAGTTGAGTGGGGTCTTCATACGTGCATACATAGGGGGTGGTAGAGATAGACAAAGCAGAGGGAAGGGTATTAGCGCAGGCTCAGGAAGGCTTGAAGAGACGAGGGAAAAGCTTGAATGCCTAGAACATGGCTGACATACATGTCAGGAAGTGATGGAAACCACAGACAGCCAGAAAACAAGTTACAATGCACATGCGCTTGTCATCCTGCCTCTGGTATCCCATCGGTTCAACTCCCTTTGGTTGACGCAAGTCACATGGTACACACATCCAAGGAGGAGAAAAAGAGGCATCACCTCTCCACAGAGTTCTTGTAAAATGACATTATAAAGGGACCTCAATAGAGGGTGGTAGGGATCCATAACCGTTTTTGCGATCAACCAGAGATAATGTATGTGTGCCCCATAGCACACTCTGCAATGATGGAAATGTTCTGTCCCTGTGTTGTCAGTACAGTAGCACCAGCCAGATGTGGTCACTGAGCACTTGAACAATGGCAAATATAATTCAGGCTTTAAATGTCAATTCTATTTAATTATAATTGATTAAATTTAAATAACCACATTGGTTCATGGTTTCCATATTAGCGAGTACACAATGTATTTCAAATATTTTTGACAGAGCCCAGCTTACTAAAATTTTATTTTAGTTTCCCCATTGTTAATCTGAGCAAGGACACAGTTTTCTTAAGCATCATTAGCCAAAGATATCCCCTTTTCATGAAGCGCCAGTCACTTCTGAAGTTCTCTATCCTGGAAGACGGCTGTACCTACTTGAAGCTTCTGGCAAGCACAGCTTTCCCTCATGTCAGGTCCCCTCATGTCCTGAGATGAATCCTGAGCCAGTGTCTAGGAGACTAATGACTTCCCACTTCAAGGACCAGGAGTATCTCTCATAGGCTGCCTTGGGGCTTAATACAAAACCTTGGGGTTCTCTCCAGGTGCAGCCCAGAAATGTGGAGGTCGGGTGTTACCACCTCCAGGGGCAATGCTCCACTGATGGGGCCAGGAATCAGCAGATAAATGCTGTAGCCCTCCCACCTTGTGGAGGCAATTCTGAATCACCTTCTCTCTGGTTCCTCAGAGCATCCCCAGTGCACTCACCTGCATTTGGCTACGTCTGTACTCAGCTCCAGGCTGCCTCCTTCATGGTCTTCCTCTGTTTCCCCATTTTTCTCCAACTGCCCCCTCACTCTGGCTTCCTGTGATCAACCCCCAAGTAAGCTACCTGCAACCAAGTTTTTGTGTAAGCCACTACTTTAGGGAAACCCAGTCTGAGACACGAGGGGATGAGGAGAAAGCTACCTCTTGGCCCAGGTGGTGGAAATAACAGTGACTCAGCCAAGCCAGCATTGGTAGAGATGGAGAAAAGCACACAGCTTTGATGTGCATTTTAGAGTCAAGGAGACATGGGAATTGGTTTTATGTAAACAATAAGACAAAGCAGTGTGCGGTGTGATTTTCCAGTTTGGGCCACTGTATACCAGAACTGTCTTTTACAGAGAGAGATGGTGGCCTCCAGAAAAGTGCAGATTTGGGTAGAAGGTCATGAGTTCAATTTGGGGCATGTTAAGTCCAAACAGTTAAATGCTCAAGAACTATTTGTGGAAAAATGGTTGAGTGAAGTCAGTTTATTTCCATGTTTCTTAGTTGCTTTACTTGTGAAAGGAAACGTGGGATGCCTACCTACTCAGCTACCCAGAATTGAATGAAATCTACCACATTAAAGTTCAAAGTGCTCCATGTTTTTGCAAAGGTCAAGTCATGTAATTCACCTCATAGACAATCAATTAAATAATTTGCCCAAAGAGGCCTTTTGACGTTATTACATTTTCCACTGCTTATACAACTGATGGTGCTATCTTGGTAGTGCTAACTTGCGTTCCTCTTCTTCTAAATTGCACCTGCTGCAGCTTCATATAAAGGAGTAAGAAGGAAAGTCATGTTGCAGGTGTACAGATTATCAGGTTATCAACTAAGAAATAGTGTTCAGTGTCTAAACCAGTAAAATTTTCAGACATTCTCTCATTTAACCTTCCAATGATAGTGTGATATAGGTGTATTAGTCTCCCCATGCTATACATCAAAATATGAGAATTAGAAAAGTGCATTGCATTGTCGAAGATTATATATAAGGAGGTGGTAAAGGCAGGACTTGGGCCCAAGTCGTATGAACTTAAACTTTGTCTTCCACAAATTATATCTTTCCTTCTAGAACCTCTGATCTAACATTTGCACACAAGTCTCAGTTCAAAGGAAACTCTAAATTCAGCGAACTTTCTATCATAAACATTTAGTCTGCTTTGGCATTTGGATTTCAAGAGCACCAAAATTAAACTCTTGCCTCGCCCCTGAATAACCCCCCTTAGCTATTTATTAATGCCAGAAATCTTACAATTGCAGTTTTAAGCTTTAGCGTAAGCCATTCAAGGATTTTTCCCCTTGACGTTGTAACACAAATTCTCCTAGGGCACTTCCAAATCAGGTCAAATACTTTACTTTTATCTTAATGTGGATAGTTTCTCATATAAAAATCACAAATCATCCACAAACCTTGCTTACTTTCAGCTGTACATGGCGATGCTCCAAGCCCCCTGTCTGGGCTGCTGTTTTCTTCCAGATGCAGATTCAAATTGGAAAGAAGCTCCACAGTTTGATGGATCCCAGTCTTTGAGCTCCCGCTTTGTGTTGAAGACTGTGACCTAGACTTTACTTTTTATCCCACTTAATTCTGCCAATGCCCCCCCGTCTGTCCAACCATGGGATTCGTTATTGCCATTTTGACGGATGAGGGCACCAGACACAGAGGCTGGTGACGTGTCCACTACCACATAGCCATTCAAGATTTAAACCCAAGGCTTCTCATTTTCAAGGAGGGCAAACTGCTTTTCAAACAGAAGACCAAGTTTGGAGAGTCCTAGAAAGACTGGAACCAAGGTATTCTGAGCCCCAGTCTCTAGGGCTGACCATATGGAATCGCTGACCCTCCCCCCACCTTGTTTGACACGGCAGGAGCTTCACACGGCTCCAAGGAAGCCCCAGCACTGCAGCCCCTGCAGACCCTCCTTTGTCCTCTCCATCTTCCTCGGGTCTCGTATGTGCTCCTGCCGCCCACCTGCCTGGGACTCTGTCTGCATCTCAGCTACTGATTGGAGAGGCCAGTTGGATGCTTTGGATGAAAGTGTTGGTTACCTCCCTGATGTTCTCACAATGAACAATTGCTTTTCTTTAATGTCCTATGTACAGGTGCCTCCAAAATTACTTAGCCTGGCTTTGCCACCATATTCTAGGTAGTTCGGCTTCCTGGGTCTACTTGGACTCTACTTTCCATATCTACCCAGTTTTGCTCTTCCCACCTAGAATAATGGGCCCAAAGCACAGCCTTTCCCCGCCTTGACATCATGCAGTAGGAAGAGTGAGCTTGGACTGAGCTCATTTAGGCTCCCCTAGGAACAGCCCCTGAAACAAAGATTTGAGTGTAAAGTTTATTTGGGAAGCTATTCTAGGAAGGAGACAGGGATGGGAGGGGATCCAATAAAGGATCTGTTATCAAACAAGTACGACCATAGTTAACTCAGTTTGATCCTCCTGGAGAAACCTGAAAGCCAATATGGACCACGTGTCTGAGAGCTCATAGGGCAGAGGGGCAAGGTCACTGGGACCAACATGTTGTTGGTCGTTAGGTGATATCCATCCCCTGGCATTTCCAGCCAGCCTGTGGGCAGACAGAGTGGGCTTTGGTGGCCAGGAAAAAAAAAACACAGACAAAATAACGCAGGTCCTAGCAGTTAGAATTTGGTGGCTTGCACTGAACTATCCAGGGATTGGGGATTTCAATAGGGTACTAACACTGGCATTGAATTCAGATTTCAGCTTTATGTAGCCTTCGGCAAATCTTTAGCCACTCTGAGCTTGAACTTACCAATAAAACTGTGAAGTAGTGATATTTCACTAATGACAGAGAGTCGTAAAACTAATGTCCTTGCTCTGTATCAATTAGAGATGTTATACATGTATAAAGTAACATATTTTATCTGTAACACATTTTATCTCACTGGGGCCAAGCCTTTTAATGGAATTCTGCCGTATTTCTGAATTCTACTCCAGAAGTCTTTGAGCAACAATCCTGGGGTCTATGCAGCTATCTTAAATGTGAAGTTGTTAGCAGTTTCCATTTAGAAAATATTTTCCTACTCTGGATCAGCAATGAAACTATAAGGTATCTTGTTTTTGTTTCTTCGCTTGTTGTTTGGGTTTTTTAATTTCTTCCTGACATAAACCCATGGCTTGCCTTGAGCCACTGGATCTTTATAAAGCCCTTGTATCTGGCTCTTGTTTGGGGCTGATAATTTTTCAAGAATGTTTGGGACTGTCTCAGAACTGACCTGAGATATATAAAGCAAGACCACAAAGATAAAAGGTGTTTAATTTAGGAAGAGACTGGGCTTGAATTCAGCCAACACTGGGTCCTTAGTCCCGTATGGGGAATGCAAGTGACTTGGGGCCCTGGGGCAGAGGTGGATGACCTCCACGAAGAAATGGAAAAATGACCCTCCTAGCCCCAAACAGACTCCCAGTGGCAGGTGATCTGGCTTCCGGCACCCCTCCAACAGTGATTGGCCGCCATCCAGATTCATCTTGGTAGTGTGTGAATTTAGCAAATAGCAGGAACCTGGCCTGTACCCACCAGAAGCAGTGAGTTGCAGTGGAGAGGGATTTAGACTAGGAGTTTATTTGGTTTGATATGGACAGATTTAGCATTTTGCAACTTTCAAGCAATTTGATCTTTGGATCTGGTCCAGACTTTGAAGCGAGACAGACCTTTTGCTCAAATTCCAGCTCTGCCTCTCACAAGTTGAGCCAGATAACAAATCTCTCTGTCTCCACTTTTATATAAAATGAGAGCAAAAATATCTACTTTACAGGATTATTGTGAGGCTTAGAAATAAGTCTTGTAAAATTCTTGGCACAGAATCTGTGCTCAATAAGTTACAGACGTCTCTATGCCTTTCAGACATTTTTGGTTGGATGGCCCATTATCGCTTTAAACTCAACAAGTCAAAATCAAATTTGTGTACTTTTTCCCAAACAGATTTCTCCTCTAATTTTCCTTTTCTAATACTTTTTCTATAATTTTTCCATCTTCCACTCTGAGTAAACTTGGCTTTTACTCTTCCATCTTTGAGCCCCTTCCATTTGGTAAGTTGCAAAGCTACTCATCAACAAACCAAACTGATGGAAGGTCACTAGATCTCTCCCCGTCCCCATTCACCTCCACGCTGCTGCCTGAGTAATCACCTAGAACATCCCATTCACCCTATGCAGAAAGGTCCTCCAACACTTCTGTGAGTGACATGAAAGTCCTTCACCTGATGTTCGGTGTTATTTTTCAGGAACGATGTAATGTGCATGGAGTTTACAGAAGCAAATGCCGTTGATGGAGACCAGTATTGAGTTCACGACTCTTTGCTGAGAAGTCAAACTAAGACAGGGTCCATCTGGGGGTTCATTAGCATAAGAGTTAAGACATGGGAGTGAGAGTGGATCCTGGAGGTCCTTGAGGAGTCAGGGTCTGGAATGGGGCAGAAATGTACATGAGAAGTTGCGTTTTTCCTGCCCAGCATCACACATTTTTCCTGGCCACAGACCCCTGGATTTCCCTTGGGGACCACCACTCCCTCACCCTCAGACAGTAGCTCAGATAGGTCTGCAGAGGGTGCCCCAGACCTGACCAATCAGGGCAGAAATTCCCTCCTGGGCAGCAATGCCTATTCAGTTCTGAACATGAGCTCCAAGAAGCATCAAACCTAAGGAACTCCAAGACTTGTGTGGTGGTCTACTAGAAAGATGTTCTACTTCTACTTTTCCTAAACCTCAGAACATCTTACATCTTGCCTTTGCATAGAAAACGAGACTGAAACCAACACAGAAAAAAGTAGGCCTGAGAGATGAAGACAGACTGGGCCCTGATAATTCCATTTAGCTCCTGGATCAAAGCCACCTCAAGATATACCCCTGATTTGCCTAAGCCAGTAATTTGCGTTTTCTGTCACAACCCAAAAATTCCTGAATTGACACACCAAAAAACTATGAAAGTTTTGATGACGACATTATGAGAATATTCTATATCACATCTACGTGCTATTGAAATAAAAATTGTACTATTTTCTGAATGATTTATGCAGGTCCACTTGTGCACTGCATTGTACTTGCCCTATCCTCTTGCTGGCATGGCCATAACCCTTGGTCAGAAAAGGTCACTCATTGAATCAGGAACAAACAGGCTCTGTGCAACTTTGATTTTAGCCTTTTCTCATTGCTGTCATCTCCATCTTCACTGCCTCTCCCTTTCCGCTCCCAAATCAACCAGCCCTGTAGGGTTTAAGTTCACTTCATCTTTTTATGAGTTTGGTGAAGTAGCATCTCTTGACAATATATTAAGTCTACAGTTTCCCTGATCACCTCCTCTGAATTACCAGAGCATTAATTCTTTATGCATCTCTCTACAAAACCACATTTCTACATGTGGTTTAGGTGTAATTACTTCACCACTGTAAGTATCTGATCTCCCAGGTCAGATTTTAAGCTCCTTCAAAGCACAACCTGTATGTAATCTTTCGGGAGTGTAAATGCTCCATCAAAGAAGCTCAGTGCTTTTCTAGAGTGGCTAGAAGAGAATGTTCGTTCAAAGATGCACCTTTTTCTAATATTAAAGAATTATCCAATCATTTATAATTTTGTAAACTGTAATCATATAAGCTTCTTTCCTTTTTTAAGCAATGTTTTGTGAAGCACTCATATTCTACCAGCTGTATCTAGAGCTGTACCCATAGTAATTATATTTTCCCAACTGTCTTTCTCTCTTTCTCTCCGTCTCTCAACACACACACACACACACACACACACACACACACACACACACACACACACACGCAGACACACAGAGCTGATTATTTGATGGAGAGCTTTTTCTCTGTTTTAGGGTTTATTCCAATTATTTTTTGAAGGCTTTGCTGCTAATAAGTCTAATATAAAACAACATTTTGAGAAGCCAACAAATATTAATCAAAACACTCAAGACCAGATGATTATATTTGGTTTACCTGGGTGTTTTGGGATGCCTATTCTCATGAATGAGATATCATATCGCATGCATACAAGACAGTCATCTCTTCTGTAGTAACATTCTTTACATTTGTGTAATAGGATTACGTATGAATGAACACTCCATGATGTACTACAAAGACTGCTATGACTTTCAAGGGCTCTACTAACGGAATATGCTTGACAGCCCCTATTCTGGACTGAATAAACTCGCTCTTCGCAGTGGAGGTATGATGGGGTCGTGATGAGTTTATGCAATGATCCATGGGCAAAAGAATTTTAATGTGAAATGCAAATAGTTAAAAAGCAGTTACTTGGGATTGTGTAACTCAAATCCATTACCTTATAGACTAATCCATTATGCGGCTTCTACGCTCTTAGAGTCTTTTTCATCTCTGAAAAAACTTATTTTCTTGAGTATAGTGATTAAAAGCCCAAACATAATGGTTTGAGGCTGAGATGGTTAAATGGATATCTTAGCCATTATTTTGTGAGAAATATTTCTCTTGGGCAATAAAAATAAACCTAGCAGAAAAGCATTTGCTCTGAGCATTTTCCCATTATCCATTTGGTTTTGACAAGTGTCTCTATTAGTGAACTTATATGTCCTGACTTTCCCTCAGGTTTTTAAAGCACGAAGGCAATATAACTTCTTCATTTCTTCAGACTGTATACTATAGACTGAATATCTGTGTCCCCTCAAAATTCATCTGTTAAAACCTAACCACCAAGATCATGGTGTTAGGAGGTGGGGCTTTTGGAAGGTGGTGAGGTTTTGAGGGTGGAGCCTTTATGTGGGATGAGTGCCCTTACAAAAGGGACTTCAGAGAGTTCCCCGCTCCTCTTTCTGCCGTGTGTGTCACAGTGAGAAGGCTGCTATGAACCGAGAAGTAGACCCTCACCACTATCAGTGCCTTGACCTTGGACTTCCCAGACTCCAGAACTTAGAGTAATAAATGTTTATTGTTTGAGCCACCCAATCTGTGGTATTTTTGTTATAGCAGCCCAAATGGACTGAGACATACATTTATATTCTTGGGTGCAAACACATATGTGTGTGTGTGTGTGTGTGTGGATGCGTGTGATGGAATCAAGTGTATTCGGATTGTCTTGCAGAGAATGGAACCTCTCCTGGGCTTGACCATGGCTGTGTATGAGCCAAAGTTGGACTTGCTGGGTTTCCCTAATGAGAAGGCAAAACGCAAACCCTGGAGGGACCCAATTGCTCCATGGAGCACGTGAGCACAGGAAATCTAAGGAGGTTTCCTGGATGGGGACTGAAATAGAGTGGTTGCCATTGAGGATTTATCTTTCACTCAAGGCACTAGTCACCCTGAGTCCCAGCGCATCTGTGTGTGCAAACATACAAAATTTGGGAAACTTGGAGCTGTGTCTTGAGCGATCATGTCCTATTTTTCTTCTTATGGTCAGGAAACACCCTGAACGTAAAAATTTGTAGTCATGCTGTTCCAATAACAATGATTTAATCTCAGGTATTTTAAGGCAGAAGCTAATCACCCAGGAGTTTGGAAGAATCTTCTCCTTTCCTATAGCTACCCCAGCACCAAGGAGCACCAATGAGGAATAGAATCATCCTTCGTCACTAATTATTCATTCATTCATTCAACAGTCATTTCCCAAGCACCGATTGAGCTAATAATTTCTAAGCTGGAGGTCAGAGGCAGGCAAATAAGAAAACAACTTCACCCAGGATAGAAAATGTTTTGTTCAGGGATGCGTTTCTAGTCTGCACTCCATGAGACATAGTAAGACAGATGCCTGAAAAAGAAATGGCTTCTTTTTCTGAGTTTGGGGGAGGGGATCTCTTGATATCATATTAAATGATTTTCTTCTTAATGAAACAGACGCTAAGGATACTTGTCTCACCCCAAAATTTCTTTTCAGTTTTTGTTTTTTAATGGTATGCTTTTGCTGTCAGTCGTCTTTTAATATATTCAGGAGAGTCTTTGTTTATTTTACTGCGTGGTTTGCCCATGGACATTTCTCATTGTATACCTAAATGAATTCCTGTAGAATATAAGGTCTGAGCTGTTTTTTTCTTTCGCCTTCTATGGTTGATCTTTATTAGTCCCTAAGCTTGTGTCACTCATTTTAAAGTCATTAGTTAAAATAAAAACAGAAACATTTTGGTCGGAAAGCACACAGAATGAATTCATGTAAAATTTTCAGCTAACTCCTTGGTTACCAGCTGCCTGAAACAGCAGGCCTGCAGCCCCCAGGCAAAACCTGTTTTTGAATGTGATGTATATTTTGGTTCGTCTAGACTCAGGTAGAAAGAAGAATAATAGAGCAAAACCCCTCTTGAATGTTCAGCTTTTCCGAAGACCATGGTATCTTCCCAGCCCCCCAAATCAGGTCATTTATCTACAGCCCACGTGTAGGACTAAACTACTGCAGTATTTAAATATTAGGCAATGTATATTGGCATCCAAATAATTTAGTTTTTATCACTTTTCACAGCACAGTGTATCCATCATTTATTTGACCCTAATAGCTAAAATTTAATAATAGTAATAATTCCTGCGTTATTACCCAGTGTTTCCATTTTTTAGGAGGAAATTGACAAAAGAGAATGCAGGTCTGGGGTGGCCATCGTGAGGATGTCCGCAGGTGTAGGAGCTGGGGCTCTGAGCTCTGTTCCCTCTCTGCAGGGCCCATCCTCCCCTGGCATCAGAGTGTGCCTTCCACAGGGGAAAGCTGGACGCTACCTGGTTTTGAAACAAGCCCGGTTACGCCCACACATGGCGGAAGCCCGGGCACGGGCCTCTGCACGGCTCACCCTCAGCCGTGCTGGGGTCCCAGGAGCTCCTGCCATGGAAGCCTTTCTTACCGGAGCCCACAGGACGCTGGTGTGGCTGCTCAGGTTCCTGTGTCCTTGGTTTCCCTTCAGCGTCTAGTCTGCTCTGAGCCCCGCCACTGCGGGGACTTTATGTCACTCCGCACAGCTCTGCTTGGAGCCTCACCCTCTCCATCGAGGTCACGCCATCAGCCCCTCCTCTTGCCACCTTCCCACGAGCGCTATCTGGCCTGGTCCCCTGATGCTCAGCTTAATTTTCAGTGAATGAAACTTACAATGCAGCTCACAAGTGCCTCAGAATCTTCCAACTGTCATCATCCCAACGAGACAGTGATCCGATGTCTGTCGATGGCCCTTAATTTTGTAACACAAAAAATGAACTCTTGGGCTTCCCTGGTGGCGCAGTGGTTGAGAGTCTGCCTGCCAGTGCAGGGGACACGGGTTCGAGCCCCGGTCTGGGAAGATCCCACGTGCCGCGGAGCGACTGGGCCCGTGAGCCACAACTGCTGAGCCTGCGCGTCTGGAGCCTGTGCTCCGCGACAAGAGAGGCCGCGATAGTGAGAGGCCCGCGCACCGCGATGAAGGGTGGCCCCCGCTTGCCGCAGCTAGAGAAAGCCCTCGCACGGAAACGAAGACCAACACAGCCAAAAAATAATAATAATAATAATAAATAAATAAATAAAATTTATTTAAAAAAATGATCTCTTTGTTCCCATTTCATCCTTAATGTCTAATTTAAATATGAAAAACTTGTCCTTGATAGGATGAAAAACAGGATGAAAAACAAAGAAAATCTCAAAATCACTGAATGTTGGGAAGATATTAATATCTCTTAGACTGGTGTTTCTACATATTAGCAGGGAAACATTTTCACAAGAAACTTTACAAGGAACCTCAGCTTGTACAGTCGCTACTCGTCCCTCCTCTGTTGGGAGGGGCTTGAGGGGAAGGCTGCCTCGGGGTGGGTGGGTGCTGGGTTCATGGCCCTCCCTCCTGTTTTGCTCCTAGAGGAAGGTCCAGGCTCCAGGAAACCCACTTTGAGAATCCACTGACCTGAGACAAGCTCCACATTTTATGTTGGAGCAAACAGGGAAGTTAAGTAAGTCCAAGGTCCCACAGCTGGTTGGTGACAGAACGAGTACCCAAGCCCACACCTCTTGAAGCTCCAATCAGAAACCTCTCTGCGTGTTTCCAGCTGGGATGAAATAGCCCCATGGGTCCTCTCTTGATCTTCCTTCACTATCGATGGCAAGAAAAACCAGGTCCTTTTCTTGCTTATTCCCCTGCAGAAGTGGGCAACGTGGGGGATGCTAGGGACATGCTGCCCTCCCCATCTCACAAGATAAGCCCCGGCCCCTGTTCTCCAGCCTGTGTCTTACACCAGTTCTGTGTTCAGCAAATGTGTTCCCGGTTCTGACCAGATGGTGAGTAGCTTTCTGTGGAAACTTCTGGGTGGTCTTCAGGAACTGCCCCAAGCCAAACACTGCTTTCTTGCCGTCAGTCTGAGAATTTCCCGGAGTTAAAGAGCGGCTTCCAGCCCAGCATCACCTGAAGTCAGAGGGCAGCTGCAGCACAGGCACCGGGGCCAGAACTCCTCCTGTTGGGTGGCTTTGCAATCGCCCGTTGTCTCCCTCCTGAGGAAAGCTGTTGCTGCTTTGTGCATCTACTCTGTCCTTAGGGGCCCGGCCACATCCACCTGCAGGTGCTGGAGTCCGTTTCCCAGCTTTGGCCCCGTGGCTGTGATGCTCCACAAGCCTGGGATGTTTGGGTCCCCTGACTCTGCCCGGCATCTGATGCAGGACCATGTGGGTGTGGGTGTTTGCTGAAACACCTGCTTTCCGGTGGCAATGAATGAACGCCACTTGGCAGATAAAAGAACCTTGCTTCTTTTCATCTATAACGTGAATCTAATCAGAACCCAGGACGAGCAGGTCAGTTTATCTTTGGAGTGAAATAACAGAATATAGTGAAAAAACTTCAAGCTAGAAGTGAAAAGAGACTTTGGATTTTAGCACCAATTTGCTCTTGATTTCTCTCTGATCTCCAACTTTCTGCCTCTACTTAGCGTTGCTAAATATTGCATGGGACAGACATCCTTACACACACACACAAAAATGTATATACAT
Organism: Eubalaena glacialis; assembly: GCF_028564815.1. NCBI lineage: Eukaryota > Metazoa > Chordata > Mammalia > Artiodactyla > Balaenidae > Eubalaena > Eubalaena glacialis. The sequence goes on along the minus strand of NC_083729.1, from coordinate 3,688,275 downwards.
TGTTTATCTGAAGTTCATGTGCAGTATAGCATCATTAATGATAAACACTAGCTCTCTTCTTCTGTGTTCCATTTGGTTCTCTATCTCTGCCTCTCCGTGTGTGTGTGTGTGTGTGTGTGTGTGTGTGTATGTGTGTTTTACTATAAAGTACTGTGTATATTCAATGCCCTTCATCCCTACCCTCCTGCTTCATAGATACTTGGGGAGTGAATCTAGTTTGTATCTGTCCAGAGCACTGCACGGGTTAAGCGCGTTTGTTGACACAAATTAGTTTATAACTGTAACTTTCAAGGTCTTAATCTGAAAGAATGAGTAATTCCAGGAATTTTAGCTCCGGGAGAAGGCCATTAAGAGAGATGAGGGAGACTTTTGGGAAAGAAAAACAACATTCAGTGGTTCTCTATTACTATCAGTAAAAAGCTGTCTGCTCTGCTGGAAGGTGAAAGTAACCACCTAAAATATTCTGAAATCAATAACAATGGGAATGAGTTTCTCCCAGAAAATGTGGGTCCCTCTATGTTTAATTTCTCTCAAGACTTCTAAGTCTGCCCCTTCACCTTTGCTTTGATTAGAGATTCTCTACAATGAATGGAGGAAAGTGATCAATCTGAAATTATTCAGGAGCTGCTTTGCCATAACTTCCCCGTTTCTGCCAGGGGATCTTGAAAACGGAGGCAGTGTGGTGGAAATATTTATGGAGAAGTGGTTTCTTGAACAAGAACATAGTTATTATTTCCTTTAAGAAGCAATTCCCTTAACATCATCCAGCATGGGGCTTCCGACTATCCCTCAAGTTTGGGTGAAGAAAGGAGTGTTGTGTCCAGAAAGTAATAAAAAGTTGGATGCTTCCAGAGTCACTCTTTCTGGATGCAGCCTTGTGTACTATGCAGGTGGCATCTTCCAGAACCAAAGCGTTTTTCTCTGATACTGCTGTGAGTCAAACATAGCATTCTTGTTTTCATCCCCAGAGCACTGGTGCCCTTGTTAAAAAGTCCAGCCCCCATCTTGGTGCTTGCAGAACAAAGCCGTGCAGCTGGCAAAAGGCTGCCAGATAAGACTCTGGTGAGCACAGGCAATGGTGTTGGTTACATATTGAAGCTTTGCCTGGAACCATCCTTCTGTCAAGCTCTCAGTCTACTGTGGTTCTGGGCACTGGACCTGTTTGATCCCTGTGGCAGATGAGTCTAGATTGATTGCCACTAGTTCACATTTCAGCCATTGGCCAGTTAGCAACAGAATCCAAGGCATTTTCACACTCATTTGTAATGCCTGAGAGTCCTATAATTGTGTTTGAAGAGGAGAGATTCACTCGCTCATTTATTCAATCAAAAGATTTATTGAGCATCACTAAGTAGAAGGCACGGTGCTAAGCATCAGCTCTTCAGCTCTGGACAGCAAGTGATCATCTGCCCTTGATGATGATAGTTTGGTTACTGGGGGACGTGCTTCACAGGTACACACCGTGTACTAGGTTCGAGAACACAGGTGAGCATGCGGTACTCCACCTGCGTCGCTGAGGGGGCCCTAACCTTTCCCGTGTTGGAGGAGATGTCTCAGAAATGCTTCCTTAAAAAGACGACTAAGAGAAAAAGCACAGGTTAACTGTCCGTGCACGTGACCGTGCACATCTCCAGACTTTCCCTGGGAGGAAGAAGAAGAAAGCTGGAAGAGAGTATTGCGGTGAGACGAAGCCCTAGGCGGGTAGGCTGGCCATGCCTGTTCTTCCCCACCGTGTCCCCAGCAGCCAACATCAATATTTATGGGCCTCATTATTAGTAGGGCTTTAATATTTCTGAAACTGAATTAAGTGTGAAGACTGAGCAGCGCCATAGAGCCTTGGGGATCTAGACGGCCCGCTGCTTCCACGGCCACACAGAGTCCACCGGAGTTCACACACGCATGTCCCCACAGGAGCATCGTGTGCTCAATGGACGAGAGCCTTCATGAGACAACCGTGTGAAAGTCCACGCACGGCGAAGACAGCAGGAGTGCCCACTTTCAGGAGAAAGCTTCCCTAGGAATCTGAGAAAGAGGAACACCCAGGATGTAAGGGCTCCCAGCTGCCCAGGGAGCACCACCCCTAGAGGGAAAGAGGCTGATCGCAGACCGTCTTCATCTGATAAGCTGTCCAGGTTCAGGGGGCTGTGCTTCTGGGCATCCCCCCTGAAGAAATGGTTAGCAGGGATTAAAAGGCAGACTGAGCTTTTTGCATAGAGTGTTCATTTCAGTGCTATTTATCATGGTGAAAAAGTGGAAATTGTCCCAATCTCCAACAGTAATGGAATATTTGAATAAGCTATGATACAATCATGGGACAGACTATGAATCATTTAAGTAAGGGCTATAAAGAATTTATTGGTATTTTCTGATTGAATGTTGAATGATAAAAACATGATGCAAAGTTACATATACAGGATCAAAACTGTCAAATTATACACGGGTTTCTTTAAAAAAAATAGAATACCTCTAGTCATATGAACAGGGTTTGAATTCAAGAAACTAGAAAACAGGCCAAGAAAATAATCAACTTTTGAATATGTACATATGGAATGATTTCAAGAATATAAAGGAATCATAGAGTGACAATGTCAGAGGTGGCTTTAATCTTAAAGATGATCATTGCAACAACTTAGTTTTTGGATGCAGAAACCGAAACCCAAGAGAAATCATTTGTCGTTGATTAAGTTAACGGCAGAGCCAGTGTTAAAATGTTGTACTTTCACATCTTTGCTCTTTTAAATTTCTTGAACGATTTTTCTTCATTCTCTGATGTCACTGCCTTTCCCACTTCCCTCCCTCCTGCCTAACCCAGAGAAGACCCACCAAGGGCTTTGGCAAAGGTGAGTGAAGCCGAGCTGCTGGTGCCTCAACCAGGCAACCTCACTGCAACTCTGCTCTGTCCACTCCAGCTGAAGGCATAATACAGCACGAAGGACGGAAGGTGATGCTATAATGTGACACCTCGGTTCTGCTGTGATTGTTTAAACATTCATTTGAAATGTGAATAGTTTGTTATTAGTAACAAATTATTTTATATTCACCCTACAACTCATCTTGGCACAGACTTTATGCTTCAGATCTGTGCTCTGGGCTCAATGTTCCTTCCTCCTAAGATCTGACTACTCTTTCAGAGGAGGAAAAGCAAACTTAAAAGACCCCTCATCACTGAGAAGAGCATCTGAGAACACCAGAATCCAGGCTCGGCTTCCTAAGATGTAATGGAAAGACCCTGTCAAATCAATGGCCCCCTTTCTTCTCCTGTTTCTCTCTGTCCCACCTGGGCAGGATGGCAGAATAACGTGCAGACCCCAGCAGACCAAGACTCGGGTGTTCAGAGCCTGTCACGGGAACTGGGGACCTTCAGGAATCCTCTGACCATGTTTCTCACACTCACAACTAAAGGTCATCTTTTATATGAATAAAATGGTCAATTATCAGAAAAGAATAACAATCCTAAATGTGGGTACACTTAATAGCAGAGCTTCAAAACACATGAGGGAAAAAATAGAGGTTAAGGGACAAATAGGTAAAATGCACACTCATGGAGAGAGGTTTTACATCTTTCTCAGTATTTTACACAACAAGTACGCAAAATGTGAATAAGGATGTAGAATATTTGAATGACACTATCAGTCGAATTGATCTAATTGACATTATATTATATTACAGGAACACCACATCTAAAATTAGCACAATCCAGTATTTTCAAGTGCTCATTGATCAGTCACCAAGGTAGACCATACGCTGGGCCATAAAATAAGTCTCAGTAAATTTGGGGAAGTTTGAAATCTTACAAATTATGTTCTCTTGTCACAGCACTTGAATTAGAAATCAACAACAATTTGATAGATAGGAAAAAAAACACACAAAAGAGTTGGAAAATAAACATCACATTTCAAAATAACCCCTGGGTCAAAGGAAAAAAATCATGAAGAAGGAAAATCAAAAAATATTTCAAACTAACTGGCAATTAAAACAAAACATATAATATGTGGAGGATGTTCCTAAAGCAGAGTTTAGAGGGAAATTTATATTTTAATGTTTATACTGAAGAAAGTTTAAAATCAAAGATCTGAGATTACACAGTAAGAAGTTAGAAAAAATTTGGAAATCAAATCTAAAATAAGTAGGGGGAAAATAATAAAGGAAAAGCAGAAATCAATGAAATAATAAGCAAACAATATTGAAAAATTATCAAAGCTAAAATTTGGCTCTTTGAAAAGATGGATAAATTGAATATACTGATCAAGAGTAAAAGAGAGAAAACACAATAACCAATACCAGAAGTGAGACATGGATGCTAAAGAGCCCACAGATATAAAAGTATAACAAACGAGTATCATCAACAACTGTATGCCGATAAATACGTAATGGACAAATTCCGTGAAAAACATAATTTACTAAAAATGACACAAGAAGGAATAGAAAATTGCACTAAATTGTATGTATGAGAGAAGTTGAATTTATAATTGAAAACCTTTCCACAAAGAATTCTCTAGATCTAGATATCTTTACTGGTAAAGTTTATCAAACATATAGAGAATAAATAATAAAAATCTTACAAAAAGTTTCCCTAAGAACTTGTTATTGCTTTGTACAGATTTTCTACTTCTTCATGATTCAATCTTGATACTTCGTGTTTCTAAGAATTTCTCCATTTCTTCCAGGTTACCCAAATTGTTCAGATTATTTCTTTTACACTCCTCTTTATTTCTGTGGCATCAGTTGTAATGTTCCCTCTTTTATTTCTGATTTTAGTCATTTGAGCATTTTCTCATTTTTTTCTTAGTTAATCTAACTAAGGGTTTGTCAATTTTCTTGATCTTTTAAAAATAACAACTCAGTTTTGTTGATTTTTTCATATTGCCTTTCTAGTAACTATTTTGTTTATCTCCATCCTAATTTGTATAAATTCCTTCCTTCTGCTGGCTTTGGACTTAATTTGTTCTTTTTCTTGTTTCTTGAAGTATTAAGTTAGGTTACTGATTTGAGGTCTTTTTTCTATTTTAATATATGCATTGACAGCTATCAACTTCCGTCTTAGCACTGCTTTTGCTGCATCTCACAAGTTTTGATATGTTGTGTTTTCATTCTCAATTGTCTTAATCAATTTTTTAAATTCCTTTGTGACTTCTTTGACTCATCTGTTGCTTGAGTGTGTTAAACAACACGTTTGTTTTGTTTACTTATTATTTATTTTATTTCCATATATTGTGAATTTTCCAGTTTGCCTTGTGCTATTGATTTCTAGTTAGATTCCATTGTGATTAGAACAGGTACTTTGCATGATTTCAATCTTCCTGAATTTGTTATAACTTTATTTCTGGCCTCACATGTGATCTATCATGAGGAACGTTCCATGTGCACTTGAAAAGAACTTATATTGTACTGTTGTTAGGTGAAGTGTTCCATATAGGTCCGCTAGGACCAATTGGTCTTTAGGGTTTTTCAAATTCAAATTCTGTATTTCCTTATTGATCTTCTGCCTCATTGTTTTATCCACTATTGAAAGTGGGGTATTGAAGTTTCCCGCTAGTATTGCATTGCTGTCTATTTCTTCTTTCAATTCTTCCTCATATACTTAGGAACTCTGAGGTTTGGTGCATAAATATTTATAAATCTTCTTGGTGAATCAACCTTTTTATTATTATATAATGTCCTTCTTTGTCTCTTTCACAGTTTTTGATTTACGGTCTATTTTTTTTCTGATTTTGGTATAGCTACTCCTGCTCACTTTTGGTTTCCATTTGCATAAGATATTTTTTCCCATCCTTTCATTTTCAGTCAATGTATATACCCTTAGATCTACAGTGAGTCTCTTATAGACATCACATAGTTGGATCATATTTGTTTTTGTTTTTTAATCTATTCAGTCAATCTTTGTTAATAGTTTTCTGTAAGTCTTGTAGTTTCTTTGTCCTTTCTTTCCTCTCTTACTGCTTTTCTTTGTGCTTCTTTGGCTTTTTACAGTGATATTATTTGAGTCCCTTCTTATTCCCTTTCGTTATATTTTGTAGATATTTTCTTTGTGGTTATCATTGAAGTTACATAAAACAACTTAAAGTTTTAGCCTCCTAGTTTAAATTGTTAATCACTTAACTTCAACTGTGTGCAGAAACTACTCCTTTACTTAATTAAATTTTTATCTACCAGGAACAAGGCAATTAGAGAAGTTTAAAACATTCCATTTACAATATCATCAAGAAACACAAAGTTCATGGTAGTAAATAAAAGACATGCAACAACTCTATTCTGAAAACTACAAAACACTGCTGAGAGATATTTTTAAATGATCTACACTAAGAGAGAGCTAGTCCATATTCATGGATTAGAAAATTCTATGTTGTTACAATTGCAATTTTCCCAAATTCGATCTGTATACTCAACGCATTCCCAATCAAAATCTCAGTAAGTTATTTTTGTAGAAATTGACAAGTGGATTCAATTTATATGTAAATGAAAAGTAATTAAAAAAATACAATCTTAAAATGAAGAACAAAGTTGGAGGATGAACACTCTCTGATGTCAAGATTTACTAGATCACCTTACTAACCAGGACAATGTGCTCAGGATAGACAAATCTATCAAACAAAAAAGGAGTCAAGAAATTGACCCACACACATGCATTCCATTGATTTTCAACAAAGGTTATAAGGTAATTCCGTGGGAGAGACTAAAGTATATTTATCATATGGTGCTGGGACAAAGAGAAATAATAGTGTAAAACATTAACTTGACTGCCACCTCATGCCATCATGTAACTGTATCATAACATAAAACATAACATTTCTAAAAGAAGATGTATGTATTTTGAAAAATTATTGTGACCTTAGAGTAGACAAAGATTTCCTAGGTAGGACATAAAAGCATCAGCTATAAAAAGAAAAAAAATGATAAAATTGCCTTCATGAAAATTAATAACTTTGGCTCATCGGAAGTCTATTAGGAAGATAAAAAATCAGTTGCAGACTGAAAAAAATACAAATGACAATACATATAATTAGCAAAGGACTTATATCTAAAATATATATATAGAACTCCTACAAATCAATAATAAAAAGACAAGCAAGCCCAATTAATATGGGTAAACTACTTTAACAGACATTTCACATGGAAACATGTAGATGGGCAATAGGCACATGAATAGAGGCTCACAATCATTCGTCTACAAGGAAACACCAATTAAGATCACAATGAGATATATAAAGGCTCACACTTTTTACCTGGCCAAAAACATGCCATCAACCAAGTCAAAATACAGAAGACAAATAGAAAATAACATATATGTTAAAAAATTTAGTGCAATACCACTGCACACTCTCTAGAACAGCTAAGCATTTTTTGAAAAAAATTGATGATAAGATGTTGAACCACTGGAAATCTTAATCATTACTAGAAAGAGCATAAAATGTTAAAAACACTGGAAAGTTGTGCGGTGCTTATATGTGTTCCAGCAATTGCACACCTAGGCGTTTATCCAAAAGAAATGAAAACCTTTGGGCACAAAAGGACTGGAACAAAAATATTTGTAGCATCAATACTCGTAATGCCCCCAGATTGAAAACAACCAAAATGTCCATCAACAGAAAAATTTGTAAGAATTTATAAGCAGTTATTTGGACATAGATTCAGTGGAATATTACTCAGCAATAAAGACGGAACTACTCATATTTGCACCAATATGCACTCAAAACCTTCATGTCAAAGTTTGTGAAAGAAGCCGGGTATAAAATAAACCTATACGATCCCGTTTGGGTGGAATTCAAGAACACGCAAAATCAGTCTGTAGTCACGGAAAGCAAAAAACCTGCTGTCAGTGTGGAGTGAGGGAATGGATTGTTAGAAGGCTTGAAAACTCTTAATCTTGATGGGCAAGAGTGGTTACCCAGGGGGTTTACATTTGTTAAAACTCATAAAATTGCAATTTAAGATCAGTGCACCTTACTGTAAGTATATTTTACTTCAAGTTATATATGCATATGTAGGTGATCACCTTCATCAAAGCCCTCATTCTTCCCTTGGTGCAGCTCACAGGCAAGCCTAGCACTGGCTTTTAGCTGAATGCCCAAAGGGTCTTTGTTCTCTTTCTCCAAAAAGATGGAGCATGTGGCAATGGAGAGGGTGCTGGCTCTGGAGTCCAATCTGGCTCCACTTCCGTTTCTGTCTCTTACTTTCTGTGGGAATTCAGACTGCTACTTAACCTCTCTAAGAATAACTTTCCTCATTTCCTGACAGTGAAAAGTAACATCAAACTCATAAGATTGTTGAGAGAATTAAAGATCAGGAAAATCTAAGTGTATTGATACTCTCATTGAGGCTCAGACAGCAGATACTAATTCCATTCCCTTGTCTGTGCACAGGAATATATAAAGGAAAAATGCCCTAAAAAACTCATCTACTGAGCTATGACTTTTGAAAGAATTTTCTATTTACCCCATTGAAAAGGTTTCTCTCATTTTGCAACCTGTGTTTATGTGCCTTAGCACAGGTACAGAATCTCATATCCACAATTACTTGGTCTCTGATAAGAGAGAGGACTGCAGACTCATGACCTCTGTCTTTCTGGTTAACACTCGTCACCTCCTCTTCAGAGGACAGGTACCAGAAGCTCCGAGTGGGCAGAGCAGCTGTCAGGGAGATCGTTAGGATGTAATGTGGTCTCCACACAGACATGAGTTCATTTACTTTGTATGGATTTTCTAACCAAGCAATGAGGAAGCAGAAAAACATGTACAGTTAATTGATAAAGTAGAAAAGATCAAACACATCTCAGAGAGCAAAGCAAACCTTCCCTTTAACTGTAGATGTTCCTAATTTGGAAACATCTGAAAATGATTTCCTTGTGAGATGTTCAAGTTCAAGAATGGAATATGGGCCTTTTCTAAGAACACTCTATCTGGGTTGTGGTTTATAATGTAGGCATGTCAGAAATATTCTGTAAGAGGTTCTAGGAAGAGGAAAGGGCCATATGGTCCATCATTCCGGACTCTCTGTTTTAGTTTAATCCTGCCGGCCTGCATTTTCACTCGGCCCTTTAATCCCTTCCTCTTCCAGAAAAAGACCGAAGTGGTTATTGAACTCATTTACACTGTTGCCTTCAACAGCATAGTCTTGTAACCTTTTCCATATGTTTCTTAGCCTTCACTTTAAAATAAAAGAAAAGCTGCCCACCTTCCTTCAGTATTTCTGTCTGTTCAATGTGTCAATTTTAGGCTTCAGTCTTAACTGTTTACCAATAAGAAACATTCAATTTCTATCTATTTGGTTTAGTTTCTACATAGTCCTTGCTTTTTTTCTTTTACTTTAATTTCTTCAATGACAGATCGCTGTCTTTCAAAATAAACTTACGACTTGACAATTTCATTCCACTCTCAGTTTTCCAGAACTGGAAACTTTCCCCACGTAAATACATAGCTGGAGAGAAAACTGGCCCTGTGTATCAGGGTAAGGTAAGTTATGCTGCAGTAACAAACAATCTGAACCCTTAAACACTTAGAACGACACAAGAATTTTTCTGGCTCACACTGTATGTTTAATGTGGGTCAGCATTTGGATTCTACTCATTTTAGTCACTCTGGGGCCCTGGCTAATGGAAACTCCATCTTGACACATGTTTTTGTGATCACTCCATCCATGGGATGGAAATATGGTGGATGCACATGACTTTTTTTTTAATATCAATAATAAGTTTTTTAAAAAATTTATATTGAAGCATAGTTGATTAACAATGTAGTGCTCGTTTCAGGTGTACAGCAAGACTGAATTCTTCTCTTTGGAAGTGACACAGTTCACTTTTGCTCACATTTTACTGGCCGAAGCAAGTCATATTGCCACTTAATGTTAAAAGGGTGGAGAAGTATACTTTTGTTCCAGGAAGGAGGCATTCTTAGAGGATGGGGTGAACAGCTGTAATGACTACCGTGCCATGTGACGTGGAGGGTATGGACCGGATACCCTAAGCTGATGCAGCTGGTTTGGGCACTGCTTTAGTTTATCTGGGCTGCTATAACAGAATACCATAGCCTACATTGCATACACAATAAACATTGATTTCTCACAGTTCTGGAGGCTGGAAAGTTCAACATCAAGGTGCCGGCAGACCCAGTGTCTGATGAGGACCTGTTTCCTGGATTGAAGGTGACTGTCTTCTTGCTGTGTCCTCACAGGGGTGGAGAGTAGGATGAGAGGGAGCTCTCCGGATCTCTTTTTATTAGGGCACAGATCCCACTCATGGGGGCTCCACCCTCATAACCTAAGCACCTATCAAGGGCAACATTTCCAAATACCATCACGTTGGGGACATAGGCTTCAATATGTAAATTGTGAGGGGACATGAACATTCTGTTTATAGTAAGGAATATGGCGGTGCCTGGTTGGGATTAAATATTCTGCATGTTTGAGCATGGGCATTGCAGAGGAGTTTATGAAGCCTTGTATGGTGTCAAATGATTTTCCCATGTTCTCACTAAACAGTGCGCTCTACCTTCTTTTGACTTGATTATTTCCTTGAAGGGAACTTGAGTTATTTTTAAACATACATTTTCACACCTAACAGGATATTCCTCCACTGTTTCTTTGCAGCATGCCAGCACTATGATTTGCGCAATATCGATCGACCACCGTGAGTCAAAAATGTTTCCAGAATGGAACATAAATGACAAAATGGCATGACAAGGCATGCGCTCTCGTGACAGGATGGCACAGCGGAGACCTCATTGAGTGGGGACTGCGCAGTCGGAACACTCATTAGCCGGAGGCTGTTCTGGAGTCTGTGGGGCTGTCCCTGATCGAATGATCATGCAGATCTCCCTCCGTGTGTAAAGAACTGTATCAGAGTCAATTAGTACTGTGCAAAATACATCAGTGTAATTTGGCACAGGTTACGTCATGTCATCAGCTCACTTTCCGAAAGACGCTTCAAACTGCTTATCATGGGATGGAAAACTTCTAAAATCTGCTTCCCTCAGCCTTTCCAGCACCTCTAGTTATGCATGTTATATTTTAGCAATAGTGAACTACTTGCTAATTTTCCAAGCACAGCAGCTGCTTTCAGGCCTCTGTGCTTTTTTTTTTCTTTCAAAGCTGTGTTCTTAGCACAGAATACAGTATCATTTTCTGCCCATCATAAATCCCTCTGTTTCAAGCTTCAGGGTGAATGACATTTCTACCATAACGACTCTTTTGTTCCCTGTAGTCAGAACACATCATGTCTTTCCTTTTGTTTGTACCTATGTTATAAGGCTTATTGAATTTTTGCTTGTTTGGATGGTAGAGGATACAGTCCAGCCCCACTGATGACCAGAACTAATTTCACAGATCTGTTTGCTTAAGGACAGCCTCTTACTGTTCTGCAAGGGAACCTATTAAATCTCAGTGAAAGAGAACAATCTTTCCAGAGAGAATTGAACCAAAGAAGTAGACCACCTTTTTTATGGAAGTACAGACCCTCCAGCTGAGTTGTGATGCGGCTCGGCGATCCAGAGGTGTGGAGTTGGATGTCGCTGACAAGTCACGTCTTGTTATTTCCAAGTGGCACACAGGAAAGACGGAAAAGAAGCTGAACAGCGTCCTCAGGTTGAGATGTGGTGCAAGGGCGGGAAAGGTGGGAAGAAGTTGGGCATGGAAACTAGATTTTGAAAGGGACAACAGGATCCCTGGGAGAGAAAAATAAATTACGTCTATCCCACCTTAAGTATGGATGGAATGTGGCCCCTGTTGATACTAAGCAAGGGGTCCTGGGAAGAATGGAAATGGAGCTGTAATGTAGAGTCCTGTCTGATGCTTTGACACTTAAATTCCCTCCCTCTCAGCCTGCCTGGAGGCACATATAACATCAGGAAAATGAGAGACAGGCAGTCAGCTTGAGGAAGCACCACGCTGAGGTCCCAAGCAATGGCCCCTTGGGAGCTGCCCTTCCTCCTCCTCCTCCTCCTCCTCCCTCATAGACCAGAGACGGGGAGGGCACTCCCTGCAGGACAAAGAGAGGGTGAGCAGGAAGCCAAGAGTGGACGAATGCCACCATGGGAGCCCGTGGGGCTGAGTACTGGCAGGTCACTGGATGTGTGTCAGCGACATCTATATCAGACAAGACGCAGGGAAAGCAAGAACAGCCATCACGACAGAGGCGCTGGCAGAACTGTGACTTGGATATAAGACGACATCATCTTTGGGGGCTCCCATAGCATCTCAAGAAATGGGAAGGAAGAGCTGCAGCTCTACATTTGTCAGGTGAGGGGTGAGGGACTACTGAGCCAACCTAGATGTACCTAGATGTAAACCCTCAAAATGACCTTAACAAGGATCCTGCCATTGGTGGGGTTTTGGAGATATCTGCGTTGCCTGAGTGTTATTTGCAGTTGCATTGGTTTTTCTCACCATGTGATGCACCCATGTGGCCATGCACCATGTCCTCTTCTTCACATCTTCCACACTTGTATTCCATGGTGGGCACTAAATGCAAATCTGTTTTATTGTTGTTGTTTTGTTTTGTTTTGTTTTTTGAAACAGTAACAAAAATATGGGGTCCTAAACCACAGGGTAACAACATTTCTATTTTGGCCAAGAGTTTTTAAAATATAATTTTAGATAAATTTCTGGTTGCTTATTGATTGACTTAAATTGTGTTTACCTTTACCAGCGGTTATGACAAAAGGCTCCTTTCTAATGACTTTTGATTTCTGTAGCTCCTTCCTCCAAAGCTGTAAGAAGCCTGGGTCTTTTCATATTATAGTTCATGCTTAGCTTACGCATAGGTAGCCTCCGTTATTCAAATTGTAGCTGAATACCCAGAGAGAATTGTTAGAAACTTCTTTTTCTTTCATCCCTTTAGTTTTCCTTTTTTGAAAAAAAAAAAATAACATTTTTAAAAAGAAATTGATGAATACCAGATTTTTCACCGCAATTTTGCCCTATTTTCTAATCTTCTGTGGTTTATCTCAGACACACATTGATCTCAACTCCTTTGAAAAATGAAGGTTTTGATAAACTTGACTACAGTTGTTTCATCTTTCAGAAATGCAGTGAGCGTATATCTCACTTTCCTGTAATTTCACCATCATTTGAAGATTTTATTTATTTATTTATTTTTTGGTTAAGCTCTGTCCTTTAATTCAGTGGTCTTAAGAACACTTTTTTTTTTTAAAGAAAATAATTGATAAGAGAAACTTTGCTCTATTTGTCTTTCCAATTATTTTCTGAAATAAAATAATTGAAAAGATATTAGAAGTGATTGGGGTAATATTAAATGTTATATGCTCCTGGGGAGTACCTTTTCTTTCAAGTTGCTTCCATAGCTAAGAAAGAGACTCCTTCTTTGATTTATTAAAAAAAGCAAGCCACAAAGAGCTGCAAAGCGAAAGTCCCAGCGAATAGTCTTCTCCGGGTGGGAGGCCCACGCTCCCATCTCCTCCTTGACTGTCCCAGGTTTGCTGACTTTCATGGTTAGAGCCAACTTGTTGGTGAATAGCAGGGTCAGGGTTGGACCTTGGCTCTAAGCCCAGGAAGACCCTTCAGAGAGCAACAGACACATTTTGAAGTGATGGGATTTTCTGTGTGAGTAACCAGATCCCTGAATGACTGATGCCAAGTCTTGAGTTGTATATACTGAGCTAATCAAGCTACTTCACAAACTATTTCATGCACGTGGCAGTTTGTCTAAACTGGTCTACCTTGGTGACAAGGATACCGTAAACCTTCCTCCTCTCACTGCATTCTTCATTTCAGTTTCATTCAACAAGCACACTAGTGTTCAGGAAGTAGTAGAAGAAGCAAATCCTCAGACCCAACTCTCTGAGTGTCGGAGACCATGGACCCCAGTGGTGCTAGGAGAAAGTGCTCATGAAATAAGTCAATCTATGAATCCAAAGTGACATTTTATGAGCTTTCTTCCTCCTCAGTACAGTTGGGATCTTCTGGGCAGGCAGAATAAGATTTAATGAATATTTTTTGATAAAAAAACCTAAATGGCAGGTTTCTCTACCCCTGAAACAATGAATGTATAAATGAATGAATGAAAGAATGAATAAATAAATAAGAGATAGAAAAGAGAGAGAAAGAGAAATTAAACACAAGAGAATTTTTCCTTTCTGCATACTGCAGGGATGCCATTAAAAACATATATATATATATTGCAACCACCTAGAGGGGTGAGATAAGGAGGGTGAGAGGGAGACGCAAGAGGGAGGGGATATGGGGATATACGTATGCATATAGCTGATTCACTTTGTTACACAGAAGAAACTAACACAACATTGTAAAGCAATTCTACTCCAATAAAGATATTTATATATACCGCTATCAATGCCAAGGGCTTGAGGAACATCGTTATAAAATATATTTTATAATAAACTCTAATTACATTACTTTTTCTTACCAAAGCTTGGCTTTGCTCAAAGAAATTAAATAACCCCTAAGTATCAGTACTAGAGTAATGCTATATTTGTAAAACCACAAATAATGAATTAAAAAAATGTTTGACTCTCTGCAGCTAAGATCTATCTTTCACTATCTGTGTGATTATATTTGGGGTGTTTTCACCCTATTTCCTAGAGTTTAAAATAAACAGATTTATTTTAAATGGTACTACTGAGGAATGATCAGTCAGAGAGCGAGATGCAGTATTTTAGGCTTTTGTGGTTGGTCTCTAGTCATAATTTCTGTGTTGTTTTTGATAGTATTATTTCATAAATCCACCTCAGAGAATACTTCAATTCCCTCTTCACAAAATAAATAAAAAGCATTGGAGTTTGTGTTTTAGAACTTTGAGACCTATCACAGACCCCTATGATGTTCTGTGTTCACTAAAATCTCAATTAGAGGTTTAGTAATAAAGGTATCTTTTTTACATTTCTTGAAATATTTTTGATGAATTCAGATTTAGGTAAAACCCTGTTTTGATACTTATTGAAAGCATTTCTGAGATGTATTAGAGCATGTTCTTGTCTTATGAATAGATCGCCTTTTGTTACAGAATTTTCCTGAGAAGCCCGTCATGGTGAAGCACTGGGCTTACGTTGGTCCAGATGGAGGGATACCTGGACAGACATCAGGGTGCGATTTGTGTAACAACAGAATTGTGTTTAACTTTGAATTAAAGTAGAGGGGCTTCCCTGGTGGTGCAGTGGTTAAGAATCTGCCTGCCAATGCAGGGGACACGGGTTCGAGCCCTGGTCTGGGAAGATCCCACATGCCGCGGAGCAGCTAAGCCCGTGCGCCACAACTACTGAGTCCGTGCGCCACAACTACTGAAGCCCACGCACCTATAGCCCGTGCTCCGCAACAAGAGAAGCCGCAACAATAAGCCCGCGCACCGCCACGAAGAGTAGCACCCGCTCGCTGCAACTAGAGAAAAGCCCACGTGCAGCAATGAAGACCCAATGCAGCCAAAAAAAAAAAGTACAACACACGTTATAGAAAAGTACACACACCCAGCCACACACCACTGAATTTTCACAAAGGGCACACACCACAGCCCAGAGACACCGCTGGCAGCCCCTCCTTATGGCATCCCCTCTCAGTACCAGGAAGTTTGATTTATCACATCTGGATCTGTTTTCCACATGAAATCAGATACACCTCATGCAGTATAAGCTGTGTTATGCCTGTGGTAGCAAGCAACCAAATTGTAAGAAAAACTAATGCAAAGAAAAACTTTAAACTCTTTATCAAAAAAACCCTTAACTTTTCCTGAAAATTTAGGAAAGACTGCCATTATATGATGTTATTGGGGATCCATCTGGGCCTGGCTTTTGGACGGCAGGGCTTCTGCAGGAGCCTTGAGGACCAAGGGGCAGACGGCCCCTGACAGCCCAGGGCAGCAGGACACCCCCCAGCACCATGCCTGTGCCCGGATATTCCCTTACACGTCTAACTGCCCACTCCTCAGCCCAGGGGCATCCACCACCCATCCTGCGGCCCAGCGCCTCTGCTCCGGCCTTTCCTGCCCAAATCGATGGGCGCTCCGGGCCCTGTTGTTCGACTCAGACTTCTCTTTGACTCAGGAGGAAATTTGAACTCATTCTTGTACATTTTGCACTAAGGTTCAGCAAGAGTCCTACAACAAGGAGGCTCCTTCTCCAAGGGAAAAGGGCCTGTGCCGGTCTCTCCCTGGGCAGCACGCTTGTTGTCTAGGAGGGTCTTGTGCGAGACACTTCACACTCTCTATCTACACACACACACACGCATCACACACGACTCCACGTTACACACACACTCAGGTGCACACACATCATACACACACTCACCTGCAGGGCTTGCTCGAGAAGTTCCAGGCACTGCCAGCTGGGAAGAATCAGGTGTTGCAGGAGGCGGCTGCACCGTGAAGGATGGTTATAGACACAGAACCTAAGGGCGCACCTTGTTGAGGAAAGGACAGAGAGAGCCCCTCACTGATTCCTGAGCTCAGCTGAACACACCTCGCGTCCTCCTGCCCAGCTGCCCAGGGCTTCCTACCACCCTTCGTGCAGACTTTGCTTCTGACTTGCCTCCCTATTTCCTTCCTTGAAAACAGAACTTTTTGTGGCTAAAGGGAGAGCACTTCCATCAGCCCTACCAACACCCCGTGCTCTCTGACTCCAGATGTAAAGAAAATCTCTGTGTGAACATATTTTAGAATTGGGATTAAACTCTGGGAAAGAGGCTTTCTGCAGGACTGTCATGGGTGATGGGCTTTGAGAGTCGGGTCAGCCTCGCCCCACGAACGAGGACCCTTTGAGATCTGCTTTTCGTGGTTGTAATTGTTTTTCACGATGAGGATGATTACTTTGACTTGAAATCTCATAATGTGAACAATCCTCTCAGATCACTAAAATCATAACAGGAAGATTACTTTAAGTACTGCGGTGGAATTTACCCCAAAACCTATTTTTTAAATTTGTGGAGTTACATTAGAGGTGATTACCCCAGTTTTCTATTAAAAGATTTTTTCATGACAGGCAACACAGAGAGGTCTTACATTTCTGAAGTGTCATCATGCTCACAAAGAGATACGTGGTACGTTCACAAGTGTGCAATGAAGTGTCCTAAATCATTTAAATGAAATTTCACTTGTCCAAGAGCAATAAAGACATTGCACTTGGTAATGAAATTCCCATGTGGTTTTCTCTTAATCTCCTCAATTTACTGGGGAGCAAAATTTACCAGATGGTTGGTTCTTCCTGACAGAAATAGAAATAGTAACATTTTACTAGGTGTATTTATGTCTGCTATAGTTGACAAATAATGAACTTTGGCACCAAGTAAGATATTTCCCTGAAATGCATATGTATAATATGTGTATATATTATCTATATATGGTTATTGAGTTTAGAATTCTCTCTCTATATATGCATATACATATAATCATACACATACACATACATATGAAAAAAAGGTTAATTACCTACTGAAAGGCCCTCCTAGAACAGTGATAACAGCAAAGCACAGTTGACTTGGGGCTTTGCTCTCACATTCTGCGTGTTTCCAGCTGGTGACACTGAGCACCCTCCGTTTCCCCCTGTGGACCCTCACCTGTTGTTTGCCCACCATCTCTCCTCTACTTATTTATTTATTTACTTACTTACTGATTTATTATTTATCATCTCTTCTGCAGGAGAGACACGGGTGATTATTTTTAGAGCACGTCCAACTGGCTCTGTCCTCTTTGGCCTGAGTCATGCATGCTGCGTCCTGGGGAGTGTTTGTAGGTCGCCACCCAATGATGGCCAGCACAGATTTTGAGCAAACTCTCTTAGAAATGCAGTCACCTGCTTAGCAAAGATGCAGAAGGGACTGCCATTAAACTACAGTTGCAAAGTGAGTGTCTGTGGTCAGGAATGAGGACTGAGCTGGAAGCCTTGCGAGGTCTGGAGTTGTGCAGATGTGTTTGTGAATCTGTTCCTGGAGACTGTGTCCTCCTTG
This sequence comes from Eubalaena glacialis, assembly GCF_028564815.1. NCBI lineage: Eukaryota > Metazoa > Chordata > Mammalia > Artiodactyla > Balaenidae > Eubalaena > Eubalaena glacialis. The sequence continues at coordinate 3,670,380 of NC_083729.1, read as the reverse complement.
TGACTGTGAAAAACCAGCACACTGCTCACAAATGTCCTCGGAGCAGCTAAGGAGTCTTGGCCACTTGTTTTAAGATGTCTAGATGTGCCATTACTCTTCTAAGTGACAACTTTGTGTAGAACTGACTGCAGTAACAATTGCAGTTGAGATGTAATTACTGTACTGAATTCTTTTTCTCAAGATGTCACCATCATAATGAAAAGAAGTGTACCAGAAATGGGGTGTGTATAAGGCCCATGTGTGAAAACAATCAATCTAGTTGAAGCTTACAGAATGTAGAGGCTGTAACCGCTATGTTAGTTTCATGCATTTATCAGGGAGTTCCACTTGTGCATATCAATGTTTTCATGTGTTCCAAGACTGATTTTGAAGCTGCAAGTACAGATTTATACAACTTTTGCAACTGGTAAATAATAGATAGCCAAAATTTGGTGCCAAACCGAGATCATCATTTGAGAAATCCATAGATACATCAAGCTGGTTTTTGAAAGTGATTCATATGTGAGTGTTTTGATTTTACCTCTCAAATTTCAACTCAACGTCCAACCAAAAAGTGTTGTTTGAAGGAGAGCTTGTCAATGTATTTTTGTTGTTCTTCTTCTTTTCTGTGCTAATCTCCTTCTATTCCTAAGCGATTTAAGGTACTTTATTTTGAGATTTGAGACAGTTCAGAGAAAAGCAAAAACCTTTTATTTTCATAATTTTGGGGATTTTTGCTATTGCCAACTGAAAGGGCCAATTTTGTAATACGAAAAGTAGAAATGTAAACATTCTGCGCCATTTTCCATATATAGCATTTACTTTCAATGACCAGTCTCTAATGAAATAAAGATGTGGTCCCGTGCTTGCAGAAAATCCAGTTATTTACAAACTATTTTGACAGGCACTTATAACCCTGATTTATTTAACAGGGAAGAAAAGTAGATTTCTCTCATCCTCTAAGTGAATTCTTGATCCCTTCATCTTCATCTGTGGATGGAATGTGAAAGTCAGCTTATTAGCTTTCTTGAATTCAGTCTTCATCACAGCTACTTGAAGGCAAGTGGCTATAGTCATTTGCTACCTTGATCTCAAACTATCCGAAAGGAGCATATATAGTTTATTTGCCATTGAAATGTGAGGTTTTGGAGTAAAATCTACCAAGTATTGTCACCAAGCAGATTTTGTTGTTTTTTATTTTGTTTTGTTCTTTCTTTTTTTTGTTGTTTTTGTTTTTTTGTTTGTTTGTTTGTTTTGTTCTTTCTAAACTCCTACTTTTCTGCTTCGGGGAAAGTAGGTTCATTATTTTGCTAAGTACCTTAAATGTGCACATTCTTTAATGTTGAAATCACAAAGTCTTTAGATTTAATACATTTTCCTCTACTTAACTCAAACATATGCCTAGAGGGCAAGACAGAAAAGATAAGTTAAATTTGAATCAGACTCTTTATACAGACACACACACAATTTTTTAAGTTTGGCAAATTCAATGATTTAATTTTCATTGCAAACATTATGTATTTCCCAGGCTTCAAACTTAAGAACTCACAGTAGAATCATTTTTGTTTTATATAGTCCATCTTTATTAACTTATAGCTAAAATGTGGAGGTCTGTTCCCACAATGCCTTAAGAGTCTTAAATCACTGAGCTGAGTCTATTTTAACTGGTGACCTCTGACAGGGATTCGACATCCATCTTTAAGCCCATGGTTCCGATCCAGTCTGTGGACTTAGCAATGTGTGCGTATAACTCTAAGAATGCGTATGCAAATATCAAATCGAGGTCAACATTTTTAAAGATTTTTTTTTGGCTCTCCATTTAAAATATTACGTGTATATGTACACACACACACACACACACACACACTCACAGCTAGACCCTAAAGTGTAGAAATAAAAACTCTAGTAGGCTGGTGTGTTGGTCCAAGATAAGGAGTCATGTGAATTGCATTTGCATTTCACACATGCAAATTCACGTTCAGATTTCTTTTCTTTGTTTCCCTTTGTTCTTTTAGGACTTTGCTCTTGAACGATGTGCCAGGCTGCTGCGGGAGATGGTTTCCACAACTCCAGCCCAGGAGAGAGTGCAGAGTTAGAGAACACAGTGGGAAACAGTAAAAACACATACGTACATACGAATAAAGATTATTTTAAAAAACGGCCCCTGTCTCGTTGCTGTGCTTCTGCCTTGCGGAGGTTTCCGGTGGTCCTCTCCCCCATCCCTGCAGTGCATTCTCCTGTGGAGGCAGCGACTGTGAGCCCCTGCTTCGGGGGCTGGCGTTGGCTCCTGCCTCTTTTCCTGGGATCCTCCCAATGCACACCCATCCCCAGCCTGTCCGTCATGGCCGCAGATGTGCAAATGCAAGGGGACTTAGGGGGTCAGGGCTCCCTCGAGGAATCCAGCCCCAGATGCATCACGAAGCTAGAGGTTAACGGTACGAATTGCATGTTAACAATATGGTAACTGGAAAAGTGTCTTTTGAGTTGCTAGGAAAGTCCAGGAAATGGAAATGTTTCAAAAGTGAGGATTTCTCAGAGGGCCCCCAGGTAGAGGGCTGCGAGCAGGCGGTGGCGGAGACTGCCACTGACTTTGCCACAGACTCTCAGGCAGCCCAGCCTGCTTCGCGGGAGGCTTCCATCTCCTTATTGGCTCCGTGCGTGGGATGACCTGGACGCATCACTTCCAAGACACCTCCCACTTCCAGCATCCTCCGGTCCTTTCCCGAATCTGTATTGAACAAAAACACCACAGAAAATAACTTTTCTTCTCTGCGTTTCACATTTTTCTGGAGCTGAAAGGCAAGTTGGGATTGTATGAGAAAGGGAAGCCTGCAGACAAGCCTCTGTCACAGCCCCCCAGGGGTCAGGGTTCCGCGCCTCCCTGCTGCCCTTGCGCTGGGCCAGGTCCCCCGAGCTGGTGAGGCTGCCCCAGGCCTCTCACTGCAGGAGTATCGTCAACAGTTCTTCTGAGGGGCCTGAGACCACTTACAATCACTGCCACTGTACGAATGCACCCTTTTTCTTCTTCTCAGAAAGCGAGGGTGCATTTTAATAGTGGTCTTAGCTCCTCCAGAGTGACTTTACTTCTGTGAGTTTCTCAATTCATCACAGAGTTGTGGGGAGGGGGTGACTGAAGCCAGCTGGCGGGCTCGGCTGTGCTGTGCCCACCTCCCCTCCCACCGTTGCACCCCAGGTAAAGGGGCAGGTGCAGGTTATACAGGGCAGGGGTGCGCTAGGATGGACGGTGTGGTTTTCCTGGGACCCTGTGTAGTTTTACTAGTAAGAGAAATGTGTCTCTGAGGTTCATTCTTAAAATTCTAAATTCTTAATTCGTAAAATTAAGAATATTGGTGAGGTTTTGGAAAAAGGATAAACACATTACTTGAAAGATAAAGACAAAATATTGGTGCACAAAAAATTAGTCACATGAAGCAAAATTCTCAATAATTAATAGATAGGTTTTTAGGACTGTATCTTTTCCGAAGATTTCAGGTAGACTATTTCAGTAGCCAATGCAGGATCAGAGGTCTGCCTAGACATTTCCCAATGTGATGGTGATGATCGCATGGCGTCCTTGCCCCGTTCTTCGCAAGGGCGCGTGCATTAATCTGCTGAGTGAGTGTGCCCTGACCTCACATAGCTCCTGGTGAAATGCTTTTATTTTGACAGTCTGTTAATTTCACCGCTAAACGTTTTTCCTAGTCACCTCACTTTGCTGGCTGAAATTCAAGTCTTGGCCTCAGTAACTATATGAAAAATAGCAATGTTTTGTTTTAGAGTGATCCTTGCATAGAAGACCAAGGGAATAGTTTATTACAGGGTTTAGAACATAAATTTGTAGTCACACTGAGCTGGGGGTCAAATTCAATCTCCACTAGCACCAATCTGACTTAGGAAAGTCGTGTCATTTTTCTGAGTTGTTGCCATCCTCATTGCTACTATGCGATCCTGTGGATTCTCAAGACTCCCTTCCTTCTGTTTAATTTTTCCTTTGACATTACAGGATATTCACCCTCTTATTTAATTGTAGGAGCAGTCTCCATGCTTGTGATTTAGTTCAGCGCCACGAATGCTTAGTGGGCCACGCCCTGGGCTGGGATTTTAAGGTATGAGACACGTCCCGCCTGCATTGAGCACACAGGCTAACAGTGTTATCCCCACATTCCTGTCCCCTTTTCAATCTTCCTGACCTGTTTGTGTGTGTGTGCACGCATGCCGGCCCCAATGCCCCGCGAAAATGCTTTAGTTATAGGTGAATTACAGGCAAACTCTGGGTTCTGCTGCTTTAATATCTCCCTCTGTTTCTGCTTGAATCTCTCTACCCTGGGCCCCCAAGACCTGTCACCGCCTTCTCACATGTATAAGTGGCTGTTTTTGAGTCTTCCTCATGGCCCCTAACTGCCCTCGCCTCTTCTATCTTGTCTCCATAGGCTGAAGTCTTGGCAGATGATCAGGTGGCTGTCTTGGTGACGGTTTCTTCCTGGGGGTTCTCAGCTGCTGGGCTCATGCACAGAGATTTAGATGAGGGGCTCAGAGTCTTCTCTTGTCCTGAGGCTTCACTCGTCTTAAAGGAGTGATTAGACAAATAAAAATGTAAAAATGACATTTACTTAGAGAAAAATGTTTTTCCTTTAGACACTCCTCTTTGTTTTAGTGACCAGAGACCCCACCGATCAGAACTAGGCAGAGAGGAAAAGTGTGGAGATGGTAGGAATGGTGACAATGAAGATGATGTAGGTGGTGGGGATGGTGAGGAGGCAGAGGTGTGGAGGTTGTGAGCAGTGGGGCCACTTGTCCTTCCCTCCCACAACACTGGCATGGGGAATGCAGCATTGCAGCAACTTCCAATCATAAAAAAAAAAAAAAGAGAAAACTCCTGATTCTTTTTTTTCAAAATATAAATCTCTACAATCAAATCTTGGCAACAATTCAAAAAAATTTAAATTGTGCTCACTAAGCCAATATTTGTACACAACATTGATTTCAAAATTCTGTTTAGATGTTCAATAACTTTCATTGGTTTTCATAGGATAAATAGAGGAGACAGGCTTGAAACAGAGTTGCATTTTCTTAACATATTGTAGAATTAGGGTTATTAGGATTTTGCATTTAGGTCAACCAGTTGTTTCTCCTGTGTCAATCAAGACACCCAAACTAGAGATTTACTTGAAGGGCAGTATATCTGGACAATCTACGTTTCAGGCCTGAATTAAACCAGACCAACAAAAACTTGAGCTCTCATCCACACCGTATTGAGATTTTGACCTCAGTGACAGCATTTGGTTTAGATTTAAGGACTTAAGAAAGAGCTCTGGGAAGCCAGCGATAATTTGACCTTGGAGGTGTTGGTGAGGAGCTTGTCTGCAGCTTCTGCACCACCACCCTAGCCCTCCTGGAATCAGAGCCAGCCTTGGGCATACTTTCATTCCTAAATGCCAAGAAGTTCTAACTTTATGGACAATGAGGCTTTGATAGTTCACTGGTTTCCCAACTAGGGGACCCTCTGTGTGCTGTGGAATTATTTCAGGGGCTGTGGATGTTGGGCTGAGGAGCAATTGGGCTGTGTGGTGCAGGCACATTATGGACATTTCAAGCAAAGTGGTTCTGGATTAGGGTTCATGCCACTTGTGACTTACCAGTCACGTGAAAGAGTTCAATAGCATTCTAGAGAAACACTAATGCAGTCAATTCTACTTCCCTTTTCACTGTGGTTCCCAGGAAACTCAGAATCAAATTGTATAGGTTCCTGTGGCATACAGATATAAATTTTATCTTCCAGTCTTATCACTGTGGCATGAGATATGCATTTATATTTATCAACTGTATTTTACATATTATTGAAAGGCTGTTCAGGTCTTTCTAGAATGAGTTTGGATGTTACTAAATAAAATGAAGAGTAATGATCACATGTCCATTCATTTAATAAATATGTATTGTACCATCACCATACCATGGTGTGAAATTTATTAGATCTATAAAAGGAAATGCTCAGGGGAAAGCAATTTGGCCATTCCTCAAAAAGTGAAACAGAATTACCATATGACCCAGCAATTTCACTCCTAGGTGGATACACAAAGGAAGAATTGAAAATAGGAACTCAAACATGTACTAACACTCAAATGTTCATAGCAGCACTACTTGCAATAGCCAAAAAATGGAAACAAACTAACTTTCCATCAACAGATTAATGGATAAACAAAATGTAGTCTAGTCATACCATGGAATCTTATTCAGCCATAAAAAGGAATGAAGTTTTGATACATGCTACAACATAAGGAAAACATTATATTTAGTGAAAAAATCTAGGCACAAAAGGACAAAACTTAAATTATGCCACTTATACGAAATATCTAGGATAGGCAAATGCATGGAGACAGAACGTAGATTAGAGGTTACAGGGGCTGCATGGAGGGGGCATGGGAAGTTATTGCTTAATGGGTCCAAAGTTTCTGCTTGTGGGTGATGAAAAAGGACCAGAGATGAATAATGATGATGGTTGTACAACACTGTGCATGTGATTCATGCCAATAAGTTGTACACTTAAAAATGGTAACTTAGCAAATTTTATGATCTATACCTATATCAACTTTTCCACAATAAAAATGATTTTAAAAGATCTTAGGAAATTCGTATTTTTCCCTGGGTTAATTATAAGAATGAGAAAATATTTCTTGAAAAAAGAGCTATAATTAATTGAAAAGTAATGGGTGTCCAGGCTCTGATGTGTGTCAAAGGCCATCTGAGCTGTCTTGTTTAAGATGTGGACTCCTGTATGTACCACAGCCTGAAGAAACAGAATGTCTGTGGTGGGACCCAGGCATCCAAATTGTGACCAAGCCCTCCCGAAGACTCTAATATACACTAAAGATTCTTTTGCGTTGGAGGAAAGATCACTGAGTGATGGGTCGGGGAGCTGAGTCCTGGACTCTGCCTTTCAGACTGGAATTCTGTAAACGGATGCTTTTGGAGTGGGTGACATGAACAACCCTTTCCGTTCTCGCAATTACTCTCGTCAATGACTGTGATGTAAGTAAATAACAGAAATAGTTACATCTTTCTTATCTCCATAATAGTTTATGGTGGTTTATATTGATGCCAACGATAGAGCGAGTTAAAATAAATAGAAAACAATTACAGATGTATTCAGCAGAGACTACAATCCATTCATCGGAGAATGTCAAAGACACCAAGAAATGTCTTGGCAAAAGAACAAGGATGAACAGTCGCGATCTTGTGGATCTCACATGAAATGAGAGGAGTTGTGTTTCTTCTGACCTGAGAGGCTTCCCAGGGTGGATCCTCTGCCCCGAGCTTGGTGCTCCACACACAGGGAGTCTCCCATTCCTAGAGCTGCATTAAATTTATGGAGAGAAGAGAAATCCAGGTCAACTCATGCTTTTTTTTCTCCTGACTGTAAAGGTTTTGCCGGTAATCCCTTGCTTTATGTGAATAATTTGTTTCACATGAATTGGATACTGTTTAAACAAGCCAAGGATCACATTCCTTTTGTCCGAATAGCTGCAGAGAACATATTTTAAAGTAAACTAATTAAGAACGGGTTTTCAAAAGGTCTCTCTGTAAGAAGGTGAGAAATCAAGAGATAGGAAGTGTTGTCTGGGTAAAGTAAACCGACTGGAAAGCTGGTTAGAATGTTTAAGTCCAACCGCCTCTCCTGTGGTCTGATCAGAAGCCTGAATGCAGATCCCACCCGCACTCAGACCAGAGCGTTTGACGGTGGTTGTAATTGGCTGCTGTCCGGCGTCACTGTGCATGCCTATATTGATAACCTGCTGCAGAAAATGAAATCTTCCAGACTGCCATTGGTTCAGGCCATTTGAATGTTAAATATGGGTAATAACTGTGGTGATATACACTCAAATATTTAGAAAGTACTCTTTAACAATCCTAAGAAAATTACACGTACATGGCCCAAGCCCCAAGTAAGCACTTTTGTAAATGTCATTTGTGAGCCTAGAGCTTTCTCTTCTGGCAAGAAATGCATGCCATGTTTGTGGGATATTTTCAATTTGCAATTCATTTTCACTTGGGAGCTTCTGGATTGATTGCTGGGGGATGGGAATTTTCAGACGATTTAGGTCATTTCTGACTATGACATAGCATAGCCCAAGATTTGGTGAATCACATAGAAGCGGACATCTGCATTACGTTTGAGAATTGCCTGTTTTAAAATGAATCACTCAATGAAGGAACATGTCCACTCTAATTTATTTAAATTTTTTTTTTTACCTTTTATTTTTTACTGTTAAAGAGTTCTATTAGAATCACAGAGCACTCCATTCACTTAAAAGATATGATTATATATTTCATAGATTATTGCCCTTTATCTGAAAGAGAAAAGTTAGTTGGCAAATTCTCTGGGAGTTCTTTTAATTTTAATGAGCCTCAGCAAGGCCTCAGGGTGCTATATGGAAGTGTGGGTCTGGGCCTCTGCCGAACCTTCCACTAACTGGGTAGGTGAGCTTGGACAGCTCACGTACTTCCAGCCTCAGTTTGAAGAGAAAATACGTGTTGTGTAAGAAGATCAGGAAGACCCGCGGTGGAATTCTCACTGGGATAAAAGCATGACCTTCCATGGGACAAGGCTGCCATTGGTGCTTCTAGACTGAGTTGGTGATAGTACAATGCTGAGGCTGATCCAGGCTCTCCAGCCAGCTGGATTAAGGGGGCATGTGTGCCTCCGGTCACCTGAAGACTACACAGGGTCTTCTCGATCTGCCATGGTTCACGCGCCACCCTGAACTGGAAAATGTACCAACTTCTAAGGGAGGAACAGGGGGTAAACTGATGTTCTCCTGAGGAGATGATTCTTACTCTTAGTCATTTCTGATTTTCCTCAAATGCCAAGTTCTGGTTCCAGATGATGCTTTGATTGAAGGGGAGGGGGAGATGAGCACAGAACCATCCTGAAACAGGAAGCGTTGTTACTCATAAAGTACTTTGACTTGCCCTGTGCCTTTTAGTGACTTTTTTAAAACTCTTGCAGGCTGCAGGAAGATGTGCTGGCTTCAAAGCACCTTCCTAGGGGGCATGGTTGGAAAGCAGGTATCGTCCCCCCATATCACTCATGCTGTGCCAGCCCTGCCTGGTGACTCTGTGGTGAAGGGGACTGTCAGTCTGCTTTGAGCACCTTATGCAATAAAACAGCAGAAAGCAGAGGAGGATCCACCACGTGAGTAAGTCTCAGCTGGGCTTCTGCCACTAACCTACTGTCTACACCTCTCTAGTAAATTTCACTTCCTAGGCCTTTGCCTCCCCAGGTTTAAAGCAAAAAGTATTGGAGGGCTTCCCTGGTGGCGCAGTGGTTGAGAGTCTGCCTGCCAATGCAGGGGACACGGGTTCGAGCCCTGGTCTGGGAAGATCCCACATGCCGCGGAGCAACTAAGCCCGTGCGCCACAACTACTGAGCCTGCGCGTCTGGAGCCTGTTCTCCGCAACAAGAGAGGCTGCGATAGTGAGAGGCCCGCGCACCGCGATGAAGAGTGGCCCCCCGCTTGCCACAACTAGAGAAAGCCCTCGCACACAAACGAAGACCCAACACAGCCATAAATAAATAAATAAATAAATAAAAATTTTTAAAAAGTATTGGAATTGACGACTGATAAAGTTTGCCATGGAGCCTATAACCCCGCACTTTTCTGTGGGAGTAGCAGGGCTGTGTCAGGTGGTGATTTGGAACATTGCGGGGCAAGGCAAGCCCTGGGGAGCTCATTAAATAGGCAGGTTCTGAGTCCCTTTCCAAGAAATTCTGACTTCTCCATCAGTCTGTGATGGGACACACAATCAGCATTTTAAAGAATCTCTTCAAATGATCAAGAAGCCATGTTACAAACCACAAAGGAGTGGGCTGGTACAGGATGATGGTATGATGCTGACAGCTAAACTTGGAGTGCCGAGCGGACTCTGAAGGCACAGCAGGCAGGACACCTGTGCTTGGGCACACACGGCTGGCAAGAGAGACAGTGGCCATGGTGCCCCACAACGATGAGTCCAGGGCCAAAGTGAGTACCGCTGCGAAGGATTATTTCCTTTAATGATTTGCCAACATTTTTTAAGTGGATGCGTTTTATATAAATCTCCAAAATTGCAGCCTTCTCTCCAGAATTAGACCAGGCAACACAGAGCCCATGGTCCTGCCCCACTCATGCAAACAATCCACCCAGATTAGGAGCAGCAAACCTTCTCAAGCACTGTGGGCCCTCCAATTCACATCCCCCAATACTTGTCTAGGTCCAGTGGGCAGTTGGTTTGCCTATCCCTTCTTTAGGCCAGGATTTTGAGAAACGAGTATCCACTGCAAGGGAACCTTAACATGTGAATGAACTTTTTTATGTAGATTGATCTGGGTACTTCAATGATTTTAAATTGACATCTAGAGACATACGCTGTTAAGTTCAAAATGAACTTCAAGATTATCTGATTCAGTATTTTTCAAGTTAACTTCCTTCTGACCTTCATGAATATTAATACAAATGAAAGTCCTGTGGCCAAATAAACTGGGTAACCGAGTGAGCAGACCTCTTCCCTGCCGAGTCAGGAGCCCCAAGATGGCTGTGAGGTATGGAGGACCCCAAATGTCCCCTCACCACCCCACCCATACATGTTTTTAGAAGTATCCTTTGCAAATGCAAATCTATTTTGACTCCCTTTTTCTTTTTTTAATCTCCAGGGAAAGTGAATCCCAGGAGACTTAATGGCATGGAGAATTGGAATTCAACTTTGCTTTTTTGCACTCCAATGCTCTGATGATTGTGCAAAAACATCCAATAGTCAGTGTTGAATAAATCATCTGGATGAAATCAGAAGGTGGATTGCATGATACGTATTTGTCTCTTGTTGATTCACACTGTAGTATGTAGGGAAGGGGAGGTGACCACCTATAGTGTTTAGTCAAGGTTTCGAGTCGTGCCTGTGAGTGTGTCTCTGAGTAATATCAATCTAATTTTTATGGATTGTCTTCTTCTTAATTTTATCAAATTAACAATAAATGTTGTTTTGCTCGGTGCATAAAAACTGGTTACTTTTACTTCTTCAGTATGTATGTGTTTCTCTTGGTGTATAAAGAAGGACACATTTTAGAAAGTAAATACCCCTCCTAACAAATTAAGGAAGTACAAAGTATGGTCAAAATTAAAGCCAATTTTGGGGATTTTTACAATCTTCAATTTTTTGTGAAATCTCCCAACTTTAGGAGTCATCTTTAAATATCATTTTTAGACATGACCTCTTTTTTCCTTCTCTCTCTCTACCTCTCCACTCCATCATTCTCTGTTGAAAGCCAAAATAGCCCTTCATGTCTGCTAAAATATCATCTTTTCCTTAAAGTCTTTTGGGCTGATCTTGACTGGGAAAAATCTGTCCCCTACTTCTGAGTTTTGATATTTTGAATTTAGGACTTTAGTAAAACTTTATGATTATTGGGAAAATACTTTCTTGCTGATTCTAACCTCTTTAAGATAAGAGTAACTGCATCCTATTAGGTCCCCCACGGTGCCCAGCTCACTGCAAGGTACATGGTAGCCTGAGTCAGCCCAGGCTGCCATAACACAATCCTACAGAAGGGGTGGGTTAAACAACAGACCTTATTTCTCTTCTCACTTCTCTGACAGTTCTGGAGGCTGGAAGAGCAAGATCACGGCACTGGCAAACTCAGCTCCTGGGGAGGACTGTCTTCCTGAATTGCATGGTACAGAGAGAGAGTGCTGGTGTCTCTTCTTCTAAGGGCACTAATCCCATCATCAGGGCCCCACCCTCATGACCTCATCTAAACCTGCTCATCTCCCAAAGATCCCATCACGTTGAGAGTTAGGGCTTCCATATATGAATTTGGGAGTGCACAAATATTCAGTGTGTAATAAGGGTGGTATTCAAGTATTTATTGAATTCATGAATAATGAGCCTGTTTTTACTGTTACATGGCATCAGTGAGAGAGTACTGACCAATAAGCTCCTACACTCCTAGGATGGTAGAGTTTTGGAGCCTTTGTGGCACATTAGTTTCCACCACAGGCTGGTGCTGTCCATGTTTACAGATGAGGTTGCTGACGCCTAGATGGTTAAGCAACTGTCTCAGGACAGTAATGGTGAGACTAGAGCCCAGGTCTTGCACCTTGATAGCCCAGTATGACCGTCCCTCTATGCCCTTCTTCCTCCTTCAGTGCAAACCTTTCAAATTACCAATCTGCCACAATGCTTCATTGAATAAGCCACTTTTTTCTAGACTTTGCCTAGGTCCAGAAACTTTGGACAAAAAAAAAAAAAAAAAAGCAAAAGTATAGAAAGTGGGGGAACTACTTGTTAGATCTCTTATAATCTTGATAAATCAGTTGAGTTAGCCAGCTAAGGAGATGCTCACTTTTTGATACAGGCAGACCTCATTTTATTGCACTTTGCTTTCTTGCATTTCACAGATACTGTGTTTTTTTTTTTAACAAATTGAAGGTTTGTGACAACTCTGTGGCAAACAAATCAGCCCCATTTTTCCAACAGCATCTGCTCACTTTGTGTCTCTGTGTCACGTTTTGGTAATTCCCACAATATTTCAAATGTTTTCATCATCATTGTATTTGTTATGGTGACCTATGATCAGTGATCTTTGATTGCTACTACAACTCGCTGAAGGCTTAGATGGTAGCATTTTTTTAGCAATAAAGTATTTTTTAATTAAGAGATGTACTTTTTTTAGACATAATGCTATTGGACGCTTAATAGGCTACATTGCGTAGTGTAAACATAACTTTTACGTGCACTGGGAAATCAAAAAAATGATGTGACTGCTTTGTTGCAGTGGCCTGGAGCTGAACCAGCAATACCTCCAAAGTCTGTCTGTATTTGTTTACAGGACTCTCAAACACCAGAGAAGAAGTAAAATGATAACAATTGTCTATTGTGGGCCCATAATATGCAAAATACCATTTAGGATCTTGCATTTTCAAAATTCTGTTAATCCCCACAACTAACCTAGAAGTCGTGGACATTTCCCCCATGATACAGAAAGAATTCAGACAAAAAAATATAACTTGCATGAGATCGCTGAGCTCTTTAGCTGTACAGCCTGGATTTGAACTTGAGAGTTTCTAATTTACCGTACTAAGATGCACATGAATCATATCATGTGTGTGGGAGTGGACCTCGGTGGGATCACTACAACCTCCTCTGCTTTGTCGAGTAAGGAGGAAAGCGTGAGGCAGAGTGGCTCTCTTTCACTCTTTCTTTGGTTACCTTTTTTTCTTCCCTACCTACCCTTCTACTCCATGTCTTTTATCGTCTTTTTTTTTCTTGTGAACCAAGCATTTTTGTTTTTTTCATATAACCCGGGGAAAACTATGTGTATACTGAAAGATGTGCCAGTCTATGATAAGATGAAGACAACATCCGTTCATTACGGCGGTAGAAAAGCAGATGTTAGAAGCAGGCATTTGATTATTGTGAGTAATACACATGATCATCATTGTTTGCTAAGTTCATGATCTCAAGCTCTTAGCACAAAGATCAAGTCACCTCTAAACTTCAACTGTCCTTTTGAATTTTTCCAATGTCTTCATTGATTCTGGATTAGAGATGAAAGGAACTTTCTAGTCACCCTTGAAAATGGAAAAAAAAATAATTTTAAATAATTGAGGCTGGGCTTTGCGAGTGTCTGGTGTTTGGCCTTGTGGGGCTGGTTTTTATTACCTTGGGCCACGGCTTCTGATTAACTCTGCAGTCCCCAGTGGAGTTGGCTGGCCTCTTTACTGCCGTGTGTAACCACAAGTCCAGGCAACTCCCCACATATCAAGCCATGCGTGTATAAAATAAAACATGGGTCTGGGGGAACTGTTCCTGAGATAATGATGGGTACTTTGACTTTGCAGTAATTTTGGCTGACTGGATCACTTTTCATGTACGTACTTTTGTTTCCTATTTTCTTGGATTATTGCACATATACGTGTGAAAGGACACATTTGTGTAAATCATTCTGGAGCATTCTCCAAGAAACCAGCCTATCACCTCACCTCTTTTGTTGCAGATGTAGACAAAATTGAGCACTTTTATTTTATTTAACAGCAACAGAGACAGTATCTTTTTTTTTATATCAGTGTTTGATTTTCCCTGATTTTGATAATAATGTGTTTGCTGATCTCTATAACAACGAAGTAGCAATTGATGTCTGACTCCGGGTATTTATATTGCTTTTTTTAGACAAAACAAACAAAGGAAAAAAAAAAAAAAGCTTCCAGTTTTACTGAGGCAAGAATCCTGATTTATTATCAAAAAGACATAGGAATCCCATCTCTATCACATAGAGCATCTCAGTTTTCTCACCTGCAAAAAGGCAACGCAGAAGGTTCTCTCAGGTTATTTGAGGAGTAAATGAGAAAATATGTAGATTTGAGTACATGGTGGGGGCTCAGGAACCAATGGTTCCTTTCTTTGATTCGTCTGGAAAATTAATGACTCAGTCACAAATCCGTCTTTGCCATCTACTGTGGTTGGCTCTCCTCCTTGTGTGTTAGGTATTTTTCTTCATCGGCCAGCTTTAAAGTTTGTGAGCAGGCTTCTGTCACTTGGAGAGTGTCTTTGAAAAGCAAACTGGACCAGGAAGCACACACACCAGTAACTGGATGAGTAATCCTCTAAACCAGGGACAACCGTTCCATCAGCATTTGAAACATAAACACAAGCAGAACACTCCCCTGCAGCCAGAGAGCTTGGATCAACACGCTGGCCCCCTCCTCCCTCCACTCTGTGTCCCCTCCTGCCTGTTTTCTGGCAGCCTGCGAAGCTCAACAGTCTCTCCGCTGCAGGGTCAGTGCCTTGTGAGTCCCATAGCCGTGCCCCAGCCTTGCCTCTCGGAGCTTAAATCTCCTTCTGTGGCAGAACTTGAGCCTTCTGTGAGCAGACCAGGGCCACTAAAGCCCTTCCCCAAGCAGAGGACACAGCATCACCTAGAGCCCCCTATCGGGCCCTGGGGACCCAACCACTGTTCACGAGGGCTTTGCACAAGCTGCTTTTAATAGATCCTTCACCGAGGCCGTCTGTGTCTCCCGTTCCTCGGGCCAGTTCTCTGAGCCCTTTATCTGACGGCTTTGCCCCGGGATGGCTACGCGTTTCCACCCCATCCCTCCTGCGGTCAGTGACGGGGGTCAGGAGGTGGCCCCGGTTTTTGAGTAGTTTTCTCTGCTGGAAGTGAACTGGCTCCTTCCGGAACTGAACCCACGACCCCTCCCGCATCAGCACCGGCCTTCAGTCACGGGAACTAAAAAGCCCGGACGGACTAACCGCACTTCTATCTTGTGTTCTGCAAGTTCTGAAAGTTGCAGAGGCCGGAGCCTTCTCCCACCTAAAGTTCACTCCCACACCCTCTTCTGGGGCGATCTGGGGAACTGTGGCATTTTTATTAAATTGTCAAAGCTAGGCAGAACACGGAGAAAGAAGTGGGGGCGTCTGTGCCTAGGCACAGAGGGGAACGTCCCGAGAGCGGGGGGTCTGTCCCCAGTGGAGCTCGGAGTAGCAGGGAGGGAACGTGTGTGTCTCCTTCAGATTTCAAGAGCCTGCAGCTGGAAAGGCAGCCACTGCCACCACCAGAGCGTATCCTGTGCTCCAGGGATCAGGGCTTTCCAGTACCCGCGGGGATGGCTTTCCCTCTTTCTGCAGGAAATGGGCTCCATTAGGCACAGCTTGTTAAATGTGTGACCAATCAGCTTGACGCTAGACGTCTTGGGGCTCCAGGCCCGCACGGTGGCCAATAAACCAGCTCCAAGCACAAGCGGCCCGTTCCCAGCTCTAGGTCACCGGTTCAGGGGTCAGCCGCACTCTTTCTGAGGCCGGCCTGAGCCACAGGCCCCGGGCAGGATGGGAGGGCATCGTGACTCCAGACCCCGGCCTGCAGCCCATGTCGGGCTTCCATGCTAGTCCGGCAGGGGAGGCTGCCCACCCCTCTCACCCCGTGTCTAATGAAAGACTGACCCGCTCTGCCTTTTCTTATGACAAATTATATACCAGAAGACAGGTGATTTAAAAATTAATTCAAGATTAATTCACGGATGACTGTGCATGGAATTATTTGGCCAACAGATGAAAAATGAAATGTTCACTACAAAGAGGGAAGAGAGTAGAAGTGTCAAATTTTAATCCCACTTCCCATGAAGAATTATCATGTCCCAAGACTCTTCCTGAAACTCCGATCAATCATCCAAGCACCAGCCTTACCCACACCTTCCATGAGCAGAAGCCAGGGTGCCACTGGTGTTTGGTAAAGGATTCGTGTTTGGGGGCAGAACAAAACTAATTAGCTCTGTACTGAGCGTTAAGGGGAAAAACCAAAACAAAACAATAGCCAGAGTGAGTACTGTAGCCAGATCGAGGAAAACTTTTTACTCTTTGAAGTAAATGAGAAATAAATAAAAAACCAGAAAACTGTTTCATTTGAAGTTCTGTTAAGATTTAATGTCAGCTGGAACAACGCAGACCTCACAGCCCTGATAAATCAAAAAGACAGTAGCAAATCAAGGAAATTCCGTCTTGTAAATCTGAAGGCACTTTTGGTGGTGGCGGTATTATGGCTGAATACAGTTAAAGCACACACACACACCGATGGAATCTACCAGAATTAGCTCCTAACTTCAAATGGTGTTGTGTCTTGGAGAAAAATAAACATTTTTAAGAAAGCTGTGTTCCCCGTCTAAGGCTCATGCTGCACAAATAATAAATCATGCAATAAAATCACCCCGGAGAGGTTGTGCTCTAGTTTGAAATATTAAAAGCTGAACTTTCTCTGCACATCTCTTAGTTTCAAAACACAGAATGCATCTGGACAGCTTTTTATGGCTTGGTTTTCATCCCCCTCCAGCTTTCTACGTGAATGCACATTTGAGGGAGGATATACATGAAGAAGTAGACTAACCTTCAATAATGCATTTTGCTTAATGCCCTATTTGGTCTGGTCATTTCCTGAAAACTACTCATGTGATACCTTATTTTCAAAGCCCTGGAAAAAAAAAAAGTGAATTACAGTGGAACTTTGAAAGAAATGGAATGAAATGTAATTGAATATGCTTTCGGAGCAGTACACAGTACATTAAAAGGCCCAGTGATTAGGGAACTAGCAGTGAACCCTCACACAAGGGCTGTGTGCAAATTAGGTTGGGCCACCGTCAGTGAGGATGGAAATTCTGCCAGATCAGGTGTTTTCACCCTGCAGGAAAGAGTCCCCGTTCACACAGAGCTCCCCTCCTGGTCCATCTTGCACATCCCTATTGCTGGTACCTCATTAAAGGAAACCAGTTAAAAGGGACTCCTGTGGCTGATGGCCTTTTTTTTTTTTTTTTTTTTTTTTTGCTGAAACATCAAACTTGACGTTGAAGCAATTTCTGTAGTTTCTATCTTCTGAAAGCAAGAAAATGTGGTTAACTGAACCATGACCTTCAATTGCAGAATATGTGAAGACAGAGGAAGGAGAAGCAGGAGATAGATAGGATGCTTTCATGTATATAAGTGATCAGCGCTGAGCTTATACTTCCTTGTTTGATTGTGGTTATTTTAATTTTTTTCACACTCATATTTTCAGAATGGGGTAGGAGATTGAAAGTCACATAGCCTGACAGTTGTTAATATTTTAAGACCACCTTTACTCCCAACACAGAAAAGATAAAAGAGGAAGTGATCTGGCTATGGTGCCTTGTGAAAACCTGGGATTCAGCAGAAGAGAGTGTCAAGACCAGCCTGCTCATTCCGTCAAAGGATGCTCTGCACATCCAGAGCAGGGCAGTGATTCTCCCCCGGTTAGGACTAAGCTGTGTCTCTGCATCTCTTCCCTGAGATGCGAGCACAGAAAGAGGAATAGGTGTTGTGAAGAGGAAAGACAACATTCTGTTTGGAATCTGCGGAATTTGAAGTGTCTTTGAGATGTCAGTGTGAACCTGCCTAATCACGGAGTGAACGTAAGAGCCAAAGGCTTAGGAGAGGTGGAGTAGGGGGGCCACCGGCTCATGGATGGTAAGCGAAGTCAGTATAGGAACCAGGAGTGCGTGGAATCAAAGAAGCTGGGAAGAACATGTTCAACAAGGAGCCAGAATGAAGGGCAAAGGTCAGGTTGCAGGAGAAGGACCCCAGCCCCACAGAAGCAGGAGGACCAGCTCACCCTGACCTGTGGGAAGTGGCAGTGACACCTTCTTCACTTGAATAACAAGGACGCTGTTTGAGTTTGGTGTTTACCTGGCTTTGAGGTGAGGTGGCTGCATGTCGTGCATCCTCAGACTTTCAAATTTTGGCTACTTCCAAATTGAAACAATCCAAGAATTCTGACCATTTTTATAAGATATAGACAGTGATAATATGAAATGTAGAGCTCCAAAGGGAAGGACCACCTGAGATTTTTTTTTTCTCAGTTCCTAGCAACGTCATAATGCGGAGAACATAGGAGGTGTGTAGTTCGTGAAATGAAGGAATCCCTTCCTTCTTCTCCAGGGGATGTGCATTGCTGTTCCAAGCAAGCTGCAAGTGCTTTGAAGGGAGAAAGTAATGAAAAGAGTTCTTTTTATGATGCCCACGAACAAGGGCTCCCTAAATCCTTTTAATCTACTGTATGGTTCATTCAGAATAATTGATGATAACACATCCTCTAGGCTGAAGCAACAAACAATCTCAAAGATAGGATCTGTGATTATTATGAGATGATGAAACCTCCCAGGTGCCACCTTCCACCTCACTACCTTGAGGTGTGACCTTCACATTGGGAATCTCCCCGCAGCCAACAAGCCTCGGACAAAAGGGGCCATGGAAACCAGTTGTCTTAACATCCTGCAACCTGGGGCACCTTCACCTCCAGGCTTCTGCTGCTCCGGCCTATGCAGTTTTCTGGAAAACACGAATGACATGAAGTTTATGGAAACTATTATTGGTAATGGTTAGTGGAAAGAGCACAGGATTGAGAGTAAGAAGATCCAGGTTTGAATCCCCATTTCACCCAGAGATGTGAAATCCAGCAAGTCTAATCATCTCTTGGCGATGTCATTTAGATTTTTATTAAATGGCGACGATCATACCTATTTCTTGATGTCTTTGTGAGGATCTACTATGTCAATGTGTATGGAAATTCTTTGTAAGTGATAAATGCTAGTGGTGTCCCCAAATCTCAACGAGGAGTTTAAGATCTCACTTCCCCCACCCGTCACGGTAAAAGGGGGCTCTCTGAGACGTATTTCAGTTCAGAGGGAATGCGGTGTGTTCATGGTGCTAAAAACGGAATATGTGGTGAGAAAGATAAAGGTATTTCAAGTCTATCTTGCACTAGAAATTCACATGGTAGATTGCTCCTCTCTCGTGTGAAACATGTCCTTTCTTCTTGTTTCTCTGGGATTTCTTCTGCGTGGAAGAAATGAGGAGAACTGAAAAACAGAATGGGGGCCAGGGCTGGGTTCAGGAGAGAGAAGGCTGGAAGAGGTTCCATGGTGCAGATGGCCAGCTGATCCCCTGCATTCATCATCCCTTTCCATAATAGACACCTAACTAGGATCTACTTCTCCCAGCCTGCCTTGCAACTGGCCCTTTTGGCTATTTTCCCACAATGGGATGTAGCTGACATGAAAGTGCCACCAGAAGTGGCCAAGGCTTCCAGAAGTCCGTGAGCCTCGTCCAGGCTTCTGGCCCCCTTGGCCAGCTAGATGCCGGTGACAGTGACATCATTCGCATGGAAGAAGCCTGAGTCTCTGAGTACGCTCAAGGAAAAGACCCACCCCACCCAGGAGCATCCACATTGGAGAATTACATGGATGAGGGATACGCTTTTATTTTCTCCCTTATATACTTTGGGTCTATATGTTAGCCTAGCCTAGCTAATTTCTAGTCTCTGTCCTGAGCTAGAGGGACAAAACTTATTTCTTGGGCTCACATATATTGCAGACCAACTTAAGAGTATAGGGTTTTCAGCAGAGATTCAGGACCAAAGACTTTACAAATTATAGAGCATCTATTTGCTGGTACCTTCTCTTTTATCTTTTGCGTATTTAACTGAGTGACCAAAGCAGTTACTGGAACCAAAATGGTCAGCTGTTGTTTTGTGCCTAGGATTTGTGCTGCCTGCTACCATCACACCTGCTCTGGTTAGGACAACGTGGCTCCATGTTCCAAAGACACACTCAGGGTAGCCCAAGGACATCAAAACTATGACACAGATAATGAAGGATGTAGCCACAGCACCTGAGCTTCCTGGAATTTGGAATTGAACCTGAATTAAGGGGGGCAATGTGGACTTCTTTTATGCCATATCGGTTTCTCTCTGCACATGTGCTCTTTCTACCAAATATCGTCCCTTACTCACTTATTGTTCCTTCTCTTCCATAATTTAGCACATGGAAGCCATTTTCTCTCCAGCTTTGACTTCATGTGACCTTTTTGCTGTAACACCCAACCAGTAACAGATAACTTTGTTCTTTTTTCTACATCAAGTTCCTAAGAACTGCTCTTCTTGTTTTTCTTTTTAAATTAGACCATGGGACACGGTCAGGTCTTGGGATCCTTCCTCCCCCACCAGTCTAGCCAGACATTTGGTATTTGAAAAATGGCTTTTGGGGGCAGCAGCAATTAGGGGAAAAGCAGATGTTATCTAAGAGGAATGTGAAATGACAGCTTGTGATTGGCATCTTTGACACAAACAGCCAACAGTAAAGTGCTAAATAAAATTGGCTGTTCTTATATATTACAAATATAAATATACATAAAATAATTTTATACCAACTAGGTTTTAGGCACTGTGTTAAGATGTTTAGAAAACAAATTATAAAATTGCCCTTATTTTTGTCAGTTAATAGTTTATTGGGTTTGGGGGGGTTAAAGCATGCACATTAATAATAATGATAATAATAATAAACCTGTAAATAGACCTAATCCTTAATGTCAAAACTTTCTAGTATCTCTGTATTAGGACAAAAAGAGCGTCACCCTTCAAGTTCAGCTTCTGGTCCTAGGACAATGGGCCAACTGGTCCTTAGTTTCCTCCTCCATGAAATAGGGATGTCAGTACCTACCTTATTCATAAAGATGCTCTGAGAATAAAGTGGGATGATACTTTGAAAGTTAAAGCAATTACCCCAGTGGCTGGCTGTGGTCAGGGATCATATCACATCCACCACTAAATCAATAGTACCTAACACAGGGACCAACACATAGCAGGCACACAATAAATATCAGATCTTTTGGGGTTTTTTCCTCCCCCTTTACATTCTACTTTTTCTTATTAATTCCTCCCAAAAGAACATTGCCTTTTTCTTGAATTTTACTGAATTGCTGACACATATGCAGCTGATATCACCGAGATCCTGCCCTACTCTGGCCAAACCTCACCAGTGCATTTCATTCTGCACTTTTGTGTACATCTTTACATCGTATATGTCTTTGTTGAAATTCATCCTGTATCCTTAATTAGCTATTTTCTAACTAGTCTTATTGCACAATTTGAAGTTATTGTTATCCTCTAGATAAGGACTTTCCAGTATAGCTTTCTGGGGTGACATTCTGGGATGTTCTGTTTACGTACAGTCCAATATGGCTGTTGAACGTGTGACTACTGACCACTTGAAATGCTGGTGCCACAGAGGAATACATTTTTAATTTAATTTGATTTAAGTTTAAATACTCATATGTGGCTAGTGACTGCCATATTGGACAGGACAACTTTACATGATTAAAAGCCCTACTTAATTAGATATAACCTATTCTTGTCTTTTCCACTCAGATCACCCAAAGAGATATTTAGCTGAATAAGTAACAGGACAAATTCCAAGGAAAGCCACTCAATATATCCTATTTGCTGTTACCTCCTCTCAAATGAACTTTAACCAGCACCCTAACCCCAGGCTGGGAATCAACCTTCCAACCACAGTGGCAAAGCAGAGCAACACCTTTTGGGATCCAAGGAGTGTGGCAGCATTGGGTAATCTACACATGGACCACTACACCATTCAATATGACATTCCTCAAAACTGGAGCTGAAGATCCACCAGAGGGCAGACAGCAGAAGCAAGAAGAACTACAATTCTGCAGCCTGTGGAAGGAAAACTACATTCACAGAAAGACAGACAAAATGAAAAGGCAGAGGACTTTGTACCAGATGAAGGAACAAGATAAAACCCCAGAAAAACAACTAAATGAAGTGGAGATAAGCAACCTTCCAGAAAAAGAATTCAGAATAATGATAGTGAAGATGATCCAGGACCTCGGAAAAAGAATGGAGGAAAAGATCGAGAAGATGCAAGAAATGTTTAACAAAGACCTAGAAGAATTAAAGAACAAACACCTAGAAGAATTAAAGAACAAACAAACAGAGATGAACAATACAATAACTGAAATGAAAAATACACTAGAGGTAATCAATAGCAGAATAACTGAGGCAGAAGAACAGATAAGTGACCTGGAAGACAGAATGGTGGAATTCACTGCCACGGAACAGAATAAGAAAAAAGAATGAAAAGAAATGAAGACAGCCTAAGAGACCTCTAGGACAACATTAAACGCAACAACATTCGCATTATAGGGGTCACAGAAGGAGAAGAGAGAGAGAAAGGCCCCAAGAAAATATTTGAAGAGATTATAGTTGAAAACTTCCCTAACATGGGAAAGGAAATAGCCACCCAAGTCCAGGAAGCACAGAGAGTCCCAGGAGAAACACGCCAAGACACATAGTAATCAAATTGACAAAAATTAAAGACAAAGAAAAATTATTGAAAAAAAAAATGACAAATAA
The DNA here is from genome assembly GCF_028564815.1 of Eubalaena glacialis. Classification (NCBI taxonomy): domain Eukaryota; kingdom Metazoa; phylum Chordata; class Mammalia; order Artiodactyla; family Balaenidae; genus Eubalaena; species Eubalaena glacialis. The sequence goes on along the minus strand of NC_083729.1, from coordinate 3,647,663 downwards.
TATACAAGGGAACTCCCATAAGGTTAACAGCTGATTTCTCAGCAGAAACTCTACAAGCCAGAAGGGAGTGGCATGATATATTTAAAATGATGAAAGGGAAGAACCTACAACCAAGATTACTCTACCCAGCAAGGATGCCGTTCAGATTCGACAGAGAAATCAAAAGTTTTGCAGACAAGCAAAATCTGAGAAAATTCAGCACAACCAAACCAGCTCTACAGCAAATGTTAAAGGAACTTCTCTAAGTGGGAAGCACAAGAGAAGAAAAGGACCTACAAAAACAAACCCATAACAACTGAGAAATTGGTAATAGGAGCATACATATCAATAATTACCTTAAACATGAATGGATTCAATGCTCCAACCAAAAGACACAGGCTCGCTGAATGGATACAAAAACAACACCCATATATATGCTGTCTACAAGACACCCACTTCAGACCTAGGGACACATACAGACTGAAAGTGAGGGAATGGAAAAAGATATTCCATGCAAATGGAAATCAAAAGAAAGCTGGAGTAGCAATACTCATATCAGATAAAATAGACTTTAAAATAAAGAATGTTACAAGAGACAAGGAAGCACACTACATAATGATCATGGGATCAATCCAAGAAGAAGATATAACAATTATAAATATATATGCACCCAACATAGGAGCACCTCAATACATAAGGCAACTGCTAACAGCTATAAAAGAGGAAATTGACAGTAACACAATAATAGTGGGGGACTTTAACACCTCACCTACACCAATGGACAGATCATCCAGACAGAAAATTAATAGGGAAACACAAGCTTTAAATGAGACAATAGACCAGATAGATTTAATTGATACTTATAGGACATCCCATCCAAAAACAGCAGATTACACTTTCTTCTCAAGTGCACACGGAACATTCTCCAGGATAAGTCACATCTTGGGTCACAAATCAAGCCTCAGTAAATTTAAGAAAATTGAAATTATATCAAGCATCTTTTCTGACCACAATTCTATGAGATTAGAAATCAATTACAGGGGAAAAAAACGTAAAAAACACAAACACAAGGAGGCGAAACAATACATTACTAAATAACCAAGAGATCACTGAAGAAATCAAAGAGGAAATCAGAAATTACCTAGAGACAAATGACAACAAAAACACGACGATCCAAAACCTATGGGATGCAGCAAAAGCAGTTCTAAGAGGGAAGTTTATAGCAATACAAGCCTACCTCAAGAAACAAGAAAAATCTCAAATAAACAATCTAACCTTACACCTAAAGGAACTAGAGAAAGAAGACAAACAAAACCCAAAGTTAGTAGAAGGAAAGAAATCATAAAGATCAGAGCAGAAATAAATGAAATAGAAACAAAGAAAGCAGTAGCAAAAATCAAAAAAATTAAAAGCTGGTTCTTTGAGAAGATAAACAAAATTATAACACTTTAGCCAGACTCATCAAGAAAAAGAGGGAGAGGACTCAAATCAATAAAATTAAAAAATGAAAAAGGAGAAGTTACAATGGGCACTGCAGAAATACAAAGCCTCGTAAGAGACTACTGCAAGCAACTCTATGCCAATAAAATGGACAACCTAGAAGAAATGGACAAATTCTTAGAAAGGTATAACCTTCCAAGACTGAACCAAGAAGAAATAGAAAATATGAACAGACCAATCACAAGTAATGAAATTGAAACTGTGATAAAAAATCTTCCAACAAACAAAAGTCCAGGACCAGATGGTTTCACAGGTGAATTCTATCAAACATCTAGAGAAGATCTAACACCCATCCTTCTTAAACTCTTCCAAAAAATTGCAGAGGAGGAAACCCTCCCAAACTCATTCTATGAGGCCACCATCACCCTGATACCAAAACCAGACAAAGATACAACAAAAAAAGAAAATTACAGACCAATATCACTGATGAATATAGATGCAAAAATCCTCAACAAAATACTAGCAAACAGAATCCAACAACACATTAAAAGGATCATACACCATGATCAAGCAGGATTTATCCCATGGATGCAAGGATTGTTCAATATACACAAATCAATCAATGTGATAAACAATATTAACAAACTGAAGAATAAAAACCATATGATCATCTCAATAGATGCAGAAAAAGCTTTTGACAAAATTCAACACCCATTTATGATAAAAGCTCTCCAGAAAGTGGGCATAGAGGGAAACTCCCTCAACATAATAAAGGCCATATATGACAAACCCACAGCAAACATCATTCTCAATGGTGAAAAACTGAAAGCATTTCCTCTAAGATCAGGAACAAGACAAGGATGTCCACTCTCGCCACTATTATTCAACATAGTTTTGCAAGTCCTAGCCACGGCAATCAGAGAAGAAAAAGAAATAAAGGGAATGCAAATTGGAAAAGAAGAAGTAAAACTGTCACTGTTTACAGATGACATGATACTATACATAGAGAATCCTAAAGATGCCACCAGAAAACTACTAGAGCTGATCAATGAATTTGGTAAAGTTGCAGGATACAAAATTAATGCACAGAAATTTCTTGCATTCCTATATACTAACAACAAGATCAGAAAGAGAAATTAAGGAAACAATCCCATTCACCATTGCAACAAAAAGAATAAAATATCTAGGAATAAACCTACCTAAGGAAGTAAAAGACCTGTACTCAGAAAACTCTAAGACACTGATGAAAGAAATCAAAGATGACACAAACAGATGGAGAGATATACCATGTTCTTGGATTGGAAGAATCAATATTGTGAAAATGACTATACTACCCAAAGCAATCTACAGATTCAATGCAATCCCTATCAAATTATCAATGGCATTTTTTACAGAACTAGAACAAAAAAATCTTAAAATTTTATGGAGACACAAAAGACCCCGAATAGCCAAAGCAGTCATGAGAGAAAAAGACGGAGCTGGAGGAATCAGACTCCCTGACTTCAGACTATACTACAAAGCTACTGTCACAAAAACAGAAATATAGATCAATGGAACAGGATAAAAAGCCCAGAGCTAATCCCACGCACCTATGGTCAACTAATTTATGACAAAGGAGGCAAGGATATACAATGGAGAAAAGACCATCTCTTCAGTAAGTGGTGCTGGAAAAACTGGACAGCTACATGTAAAAGAATGAAATTAGAACACTCCCTAACACCATACACAAAAGTAAACTCAAAACAAATTAAAGACCTAAATGTAAGATCGGACACTATAAAACTCTTAGAGGAAAACATAGGAAGAACACTCTTTGACATAAATCACAGCAAGATCTTTTTTGATCCACCTCCTAGAGTAATGGAAATAAAACCAAAAATAAACAAATGGGACCTAATGAAACTTAAAAGCTTTTGCACAGCAAAGGAAACCATAAACAAGACGAAAAGACAACCCTCAGAATGGGAGAAAATATTTGCAAATGAATCAACTGACAAAGGATTAATCTCCAAAATATATAAATACTCATTCAGCTCAATATTAAAGAAGCAAACAACCCAATCAACAAATGGGCAGAAGACCTAAATAGACATTTCTCCAAAGAAGACATACAGATGGCCAAGAAGCACATGAAAAGCTGCTCAACCTCACTAATTATTAGAGAAAGGCAAATCAAAACTGCAATGCGGTATCACCTCACACCAGTTAGAATGGGCGTCATCAGAAAATCTACAAACAACAAATGCTGGCGAGGGTGTGGAGAAAAGGGAACCCTCTTGCACGGTTGGTGGGAATGTAAATTGGTGCAGCCACTATAGAGAACAGTATGGAGGTTCCTTAAACAACTAAATATAGAATTACCATATGACCCAGCAATCCCACTGCTGGGCATATACCCAGTGACAACCATAATTCAAAAAGACACATGCACCCCAATGTTCATTGCAGCACTATTTCCAATAGCCAGGTCATGGAAGCAACCTAAATGCCCATCGACAGAGGAATGGATAAAGAAGATGTGGTACATATATACAATGGAATATTACTCATCCATAAAAAGGAACGAAACTGGGTCATTTGTAGAGACGTGGATGGATATAGAGACTGTCATACAGAGTGAAGTAAGTCAGAAAGAGAAAAACAAATATTGTATATTAACACATATATGTGGACCCTAGAAAAATGGTACAGATGAACTGGTTTGCATGGCAGAAAGAGAGACACAGATGTAGAGAAGAAGCGTACGGACACCAAGAGGGGAAGGCGGGGCAGGGGGGATGAATTGGGAGATTGGGATTGACATGTATACACTAATATGTGTAAAATAGATAACTAATAAGTATCTGCTGTATAAAAAAAATAAATAAAATTAAATTAAAAAACAAAACAAAACTGGAGCTGAAGACCGATTTGCTAAGAGGAAAATCTACATGTCCACGTCTCGCTTCAGGTAAAGGGCACCAGAAATGAAATGTGGTCCATTTGGGACTTGGGCTGAGGCAGAGGAGCTGTGAGGAGGAAGTGGGGCTGGCCATGGTGCCGGGAAGCCTCAGCATCATTCGGTGTCTCAGACTCTGAGGGTGGATGCTGTGATCCCAGATGGCTGAGGCGTTGCCTGCCATCTGGTAGCAGTTGGACGCAGAGTCCAATCTGATGAAACTGAGCCAGACAGCTGGTATCAGATATTAGAAAATGTTAAGTCCAAACTCCAGAGTAGCTCTTAACAAAGCTGCCTCTCAGCCTGGGGTCCTGGGAACAGGGGTGTGAGGGCTTCCTGAATTTATTAGTATACTGTTGATAACCCCATTATGGGCTCATCAGGGAATACATGGCATGTTAATTATGAACCTGATGTTAGCTTGTGGGGCAACCCTGTGTTAGCACACAGAACGTCACTCTGGTTTTTTTCCGATATGATTTGGAAAATCCTTTCACCAACAGAACATCTCAAGTTTGCTTGTGAAACATCCCACTATTGACCCTAATAATAACGATGTTTAGTTGGAGAGAAATTACCAAACACAGGTCTTCTCAGAAACAGTCCCCAGACATGAAAGTCTGCCTAGTGATGGCCCAGAGTAAGTCCTACGTTCCTGGGCACTTGGGGTCCCTGAAACGGCATTGCTTCTCTGACGTTTATCATAGAAGCACGGTTATCTGACACCAAAGCCAAGTGACCAAAACTGACATGGAAAGTGCACAGCTCTTTGTGATGTTCTGGGACCAGCTTTCAGCACCCAGGAGAAATGATCTTGCGAAATGAGCAGAGGTCACTACGCTGCCAACAAAATTCTTTCCATTAAAAATGACAGTTCCCACACTCAGATGTAAAGAAAAGAGCTGTCATTTTTGTCCTCCTTCCTGCCACTGTTTGGCATGAGTTATTAAGCCATGTCCTGGAAAGAAGCCAACGGTGCATATCATTAAACCGAACTTCTGAGGGGCTGTAAATTTTTCAGTGTGATATCACACGCATGCAAATGAAAATCCTTGTCTGCTAGCTTCCACTGTAATTAGAACATTTTTAGGAAGGTAAGGATGTGTAAGACACTGTGATAATCCAGAGATGTAGCTGAAAAGGAACAGAGAAGATGTGCTTTCCTCCAGAAGGTGGTTTCCGCCAGGCCCATGTTGAAAAGACATTAGCGGGAAGACCTAGCTACCAGAAGATGTCATGTCAGGAAGTGCTGCCCAGTGGATTTACGAGGTCTGGGGTCGGACACCTCACAGCTGTAGGTCAGGCTGAGCTCCTGGGCCTCCTCACCCAGCAAGGCCTCTCAGTGCAAGGGCTGAAAGGTTTCCAAACCTTTTAATTGATTGGTTTCTCTGATCAAAAACCTTGAAACACTTGGAGGCCCCAGGATTTTTTTTTTCTAGTTCTGTTCCAGTTCCCAAGTGGATTTGAATTATATCAATAATAACTTTGTTCCAAGCTTAGATCCATAAGGCATCCTAATGTTGGGATATTTGGGAACATATAGTGGGTTTCACTAAGTAGTTTTATTTCAGAAGCACCCAAGGGCAGTATAATGAGGTTCATAGTCCTAGGGTGCTGCTAGTTTTGGAAAGTGTTCTAGTGCAGAGTGAGGGGAGAGCCCACTGATTCTTTGGGTACAAAGGGAAAAAGCAATAAACAAGACACAGGGAAAATAAATGTTGAAAGGACAAAAGAATATTTAAAAGGAAATCAAAATGCTCAGGGGTCCTTCAGCGAATGCAGGCTAGATAGCATCCTCTAAGCAGTGCATTTTGTTAATGATATTGGGTGGCTTGCCTTTCTGTCTGTCCGTGTGCCTACTGGTCCAGACCCCTCACCCTCCTCCTCTGTGGGCATTCCCAATGTTCTCTTTGCTGATTCCATCCTCTTCCAGACACTTCCCAGACCAGTGGGGCTCAGGGGGCAGGCCAGTGGCTGCCTGCTCATCATTCCTGCAGGGATGGAAGTTGTACACTGTACCACTGACCACGGGGGCTCGGCTCAGGTCAGCAGCTCCAATACCACTAAACCTGTCGGGCAGCACATTCTGTCCTGTAAACTCTTCAGTCCTTTAGGTTTAAAGTCCCTGTTCTTTACCTGCATCATGACAGTTGCAAGGCTGTCCCTCCAGGCAGGTAGAGCCCATTATCTGGAGGAGTGGTGATAAAATGCAGACCAGACAGAGCCAGGGCTGTTAGGATATTAACTGGGACTTCTCCTGTTGTTCTGGAATTTCAGCTGAGAACGTTATGCTGAGGACCCCGGATAATAGTGCCTATGCAGAAAAGCTCGGCACATCTCTACCGAGCTTATAAACAGGTGTTCAAACCTGCCCCTCCCCCTAGTCTCCACCCTTAGCTTATTTATTAGAATCCTTAAAATTGACCAGGGATGAGATTTTTTTCTAAAGGAATTTGTACGAGTGGAGATTATGCTCCTGTACCTGGTCCTTTCTCCTCAAGAGAAGTGAGGGAGCTTCAAGACCCGCCCACCTCTTGAGATTAGGGTTGTCAACCAGCAGGCGAAGCTCACCTCTCCCCGAGTCTCCACACGCCAACCCCTCCTACCTGCACACTTGCCAAACTGCAGAAACCACAGCCCAGCCAGGGAAGAGCAAGAGCGTTCTCGGGAGAACCTGACATGTCTGGAGTCTGGGGATAGAGGGATCTGTGCCTGACTCCAACCCAGAGAAAGGTGACAGGTGACGGGGGGCATCTGGTGAGGACGCCCACCGGAGAGACCACCAGCAAGGAGAGGGGTCTGCACTCCCAGTGTATGGCAGGGTGAGGATGTAGAAAAATTCACACAGGCCAAGTGGATTCAGGACAAATACACCTAGAAACTCTGTATTGAAGCTCAGAGTATTGCTATTAAGAAGAAGCCATAGGGGACCTTCCTGGCTGTCCAGCGGTTAGGACTCTGAGCTTCCACTGCAGGGGGCACGGGTTCGATCCCTGGTCGGGGAACTAAGATCCCATAATCTGTGTGGCACAGCCAAAAAAAAAAAGAAAGAATCATAAAATAAAAATTAAAAAAAAGAAGAAACTGTAGAATTCCAGGAATGCTGGGGTTTTCAGCAAGAATTTTCAATATACCTCTTGCCAAAACAGACTTAAACTAAACTAAACAAACAAAAAGTAAAAATGTCAGAGAAAGAGCATTAATGCAAAACTGGGGAATGGTACGTGTATTCTGAGGATTATGCGTGAAAAGCAATGAAATGAAGAAGACACAGGCAATGGATACATGGTTCTGCCTCCCAAGAGAGTCGTGCTATGGAATAGGAAACAGACGAAGGAAATTCTGAAAAACCCACTTTGGGGGACACAGCCTGGGGCCTGCGGGACCAGAGACTAGCTGCACGTTCCTTGCCTGGGGCTCCTTTCTCCGCCACCGAACAGTAGCACCTGCCGAGGCAGAAGTTGCAGAGCTGGAAGGAAACGTAAACAGCCATGGCTGAGCATCCCTCCTGTTCTGTCGGAGGGTGAATTGGTTCCCACATTTGGAGAACACGCCTCACCAGGGAGCGGGTTTGATGAGGGCTGAGGGCAACAATCTAGGGAGGGAAAAAGATGGAAGAGTTTCTAAAAACTTCCTTCAAAACTAAAACCAACAGAAAACTCCTGCTGTCAGCTAGACGGAGAGCTCTCAAAACACAGGACTTCTATGTGTCCCATGGCCTCTAAGCCTGAGTGGAGGAATAGGCAGTGTCCCAGGAGAACACCCATAAAAGAATGGCTTGCACTCTTGCAGCTCAGGGATTGTGGCACAAATCTGGAACATGTGCGATGAGATCCCCAAAGCTGTCTGCCAGGGCTCCGACACCCACCCCACCTTCCTGGGCCCTGCAGTGCCGAGCAGGCAACGTAAACCTGTACTCAGCGCTCTGATCTCCTGCAAAGGCATCAGGCCAGTGGAGCTCAGGTGAGGGGGGCAGGAGCTGGAGATGCACGGTGACCCCATGATTTTGGAACCAGCTGGGGTCAAAAAAGAATTTCCTCCTTTTGGAGCCTAATAAACTGCTCCAAGACAGAAATAGAGGAAAATAAACCCAACAAACAGCGTGTGTTAATGGTATATTTTGGAAGATTTACAGCAAGAAACAAATACTTGATCAAATGTGTCCTACGTTCAAGAAAGTTTAAAAAAGAAGATTCGCAGAAATAAAAGATTATTTGATGACAACCTCCTGAAATATAAAGGGAGTTTTTGTAACTCAGGAAATAAAGTTAGGAGACAGGTAATGTTATTACAGCATTACTTGAGAATTAAAAACACCCAAGTTGTTATTTGCAAGTGAAAACAAATTTCCGCATACACAATGCCGGGTGGTATTTGTTCCTTCTAACTTCCTTCCCTGGATGGTCTATATGAAGACATAATCAGGGTAAATAATCCACAAATGGGATACTGTGGTGTAAAGATGTGACAATGAGATTGAAGTCGTTATACAGGAAATTAAATCCAAATAATTGGGGATTATGGTTTCCCAATATATGAATGTTATCCTTTATGAAAGAAAGCCACAGTAATGTGAATGCTGCATTAGGGGTGGGTTAATTGAATATAGCTATATGCACTTGAGTTCCCCTTCCTGCCTCCCCGCAAGAAAGAATGGGACAGAAGAACTTAAATAGTGGCACTAGTTGGGCCTGCCATCCTACTCAAGGCAAATCCCTGCGTGAGTGTGAGATGACAGGCAGTTCTAAGGTCTCCTTAGGAGGGCTCAGGTCCCAGGCGCTCTCCAGACATGAGCATCTTCCTACACTGTGGTCCAGTGTTTAACCATATCTACTTTGGGGCCCCTAAAAGCAAGCAGCTTACTTTATCTGGCACAACTAAAGAAGTAGCTATTGTTTTCAAAATGTCAAAGAAAAATCTGAATTTGTTAGTCTTACTGAAAGGATTTATCAACCTCCAGTAATGCAACTTCCTAGGGAATTTTCAACGGTAATTTTGACAAACATGATTTTTGTCTCATTCATGAGATTTGAAAGGAGCTCCAAGTGGGAGCAAATTCCATATAAATAAAATCCTGTGAAATTATTTAACTATAATAGACTAGAGAAAAGATTTGAGAACTTAATTGGCAAACCTGGAATGTGAAGTAGGTAAGAGTGTAGATATCCTAAAATAATTCTCTTTTATGGAAAGATTTTTTGTTGTTGTTTAATATTGGTTTATCACTAGTATAAATAAAAACAGATTATTCCTTCAAATTAAATGGGGCAAGGAACAAAACTCAAACCACAAGACCATGTAACAAATGATTATAAGCAGCAGTAACATGAACAAGGATAAAAAATAGTAAACTCAAGAAAACGTAAAAACATAATTTGGACTTGGGAAACAGGAATCATCAACCAGATATTGGCTGGAGAGAAAATCAAAGAAGGTATTCAGGGGACACGCAAAACTGTTAACATTGGTTAACTGAGGTGAGAAAAATTGGGGGTGGTTTTTACTTTATGAAACTATTTTGTGTTTGACCAATGTTAAATACAACAATAAAGTTATCTTATTTTGTAATTAAAAAAGTGTAGGGGGAGGAACAAGATTTTTATGCCATCTTTTACTCTCCTACACCTTCTACAGCAAAATATCTGGTCCTGGATAACAACCCCTGAGTTTCAGAATGAGAGAATGAGAAGCTTAAGAATCTGAATGGTCCTCAGTCTTTGGAAAAAGATGCAGTGACGTTCAGAACTTAAACTTCTCTTAGTTAAGATGGAAGGTACATGTTATAAGTGCACTCACTTTTAGAAAGAAATTTTATAGCAGTAAAGCTCTGATTAATCTTCTGGTGACACAGAACATAATCAGGGTCCCATTCAAACCCATTGCCATTCATTGGTCGAGTGAAACTTTGGAATCTCTTTTGGAATCTGTACTGTACATTCAGCAGGAATGGGAAGACACCTCTTTCCTGATCTTTCCCCTTGGACTCCTTTCTTTCCTCTTGTCTCATCTGTTATATACATTTATATCTGTATTTCTGGAAAGATTAATAAAATCTCCTGATGTTCATAGGTGGAAATCTTATTTTTTTGCTAAAATTGTGGAAATAATAAAATTACCAGTGGACACTTTTGGTCGCATTTCACCTTTGCTCTTGGAAGCTCCTACTGTAAGCTCTCCATTCTGGTTTTGTCCAGATCCAAGTCAAGTAGGTCAATTTTTGTTTTTACCTTGACCAGATGAACCAAGTAAGGAGTGGCATAATTAATGTTTCTTCTCCAAGACCTGAGGAAAGAAATTCTCTCTACTGATCTGGAATAAACATATGGAATGACTGTGGTTAAAGTGAGGGGAAAATTCAGTGTAATCTGTTTTATCAGCTCTCTCTGTCAATGGTACCTTCATTCAGCACTGGGTTAGCATGCACTCTGCAGGTGAGAACTCCTGGGCCCTCACATTTGTCTCGCTAATGGTGTTCGTCACACCATGGGCACTCATGTGCTATAAATCAAACCTTTATGTCTATTTTAAATTAGAATTTACTATTTGGCATTTTAAGGAGGCCCAAAGAAATATTTCCATGGAATTAGACTAGGATATTAGCAACTATCTTGCCAAAAGTCAAAAGACAAGATAGTTGCCTGCATACTTCAATATTAAGTACTAATTCTGATGAGGTAGTATGCATACTTTAATAATTAACACACATGTGATTTATTGGATTTAATCAGAGCCTTATTTGCAGCATCCTTGGCCAGAAATAAGTTGAGTAAATATTTAAGACCTGCATCAGCTCCAATTCCTACCCCTGTTGTTTTAAAGGTATCGGTGAAGACAAATTAGCCTTTGTTATGAATGACCTTAATGATATTGTGATGACATAAAAATAAAGATAATAAATATTAATCTACTTGGTAGCCATTTTCCTTTGTGTTACTGACATTTCAGCCAGATGCCTTATACTATTTAAAATATGAATAACTGGAGCGTGGCTCCAAAGTCATTTATTTTTGGAAAAAGATGCTAAATTAATAAAACGGTGTGAAGCTGGGGACCCAGGGAGCCATTCCAGCCATATTATAACAGATCTGAGGGCTTCACCCTTTCCGGGTAGTTAAAAAGCAGTAATGAAACAGGCATATCCAGGAGGCAGCCAGTTTTCAATTAGCCTGTCTGTGTTTCTGCGCCCACAGGCCACCTCCAAGACTGGAGAACATCTGCGTGTCCCCTTGCCCCTGAGTGAGGCCGGCGGCTGCTCCAAGCGGCAGTAATGAATCGGCTCCCTGTGAGATGGAAATTGTCACCTTCACACCATGACGATGGCTCAAGAAGCCTCAGTGACAGAAATCCCAGCCCTTCTCTCACCAGATTCCCTTGACCCTCTCCCCTTTCCAAGAATGGTAAGACAAAGGCTGTTATCATTGCTAACGCAGCATTAAAATGACAACAGCAGCAAAAGTCATGGTTTATTTTCAGTGCAAACGATCCCACTAAACTCAAGGAAAAAATAGATGTCTGGATGGTATGGTCTACTTTTTGGTGTTATCTACTTGAACATAAATAAATGTTGGGGTGAATCTAAAAAAACAGGGAAAACCAAGTGGGCTTGGAAAATCATAACATGGCCAAAGTTCTACTAAGATGGGTGGTGATATAATCGCCTTGAAAAATTTATTGCAAAACATGCAGAATCCAAAATGTTCCTATGTTAACCATTCTTCTTTTTGGGAATATAGTAAATGAAATAGAAATATGACTGGAATCATTGCAAAACTCCAAATGTTACAATTTGGGCTCAAACAAACATGAGAAAATAATTAAAGAAATTAATTTGAAACTCCACTGACTTTCAGATGAGGTCTGTTATGGAATAGTTAACGATCTATAATAGATCATCTTCTTAAAAGCTGCCTTTACAACACATAAAGCATCTTTCAGTTTAAAAGGTAAGTTGTAGTTCCTCTTAGGCTGGCGGCTCTTTACTTCACGCGTTAGTTCTCCAGGGGGCTGTACCGTGTGCTGGAAGCAGTCACGGGGAAAGTCTGATTTTGAGACTCTTCGCTCTTTGACTTCTCCTCTGAGACCCTCAGAAACGGTACTCATGAGGCTAGGATGACAGCAGTTTGAAGAGACTGGTGTGCCCATCTGGAGGGAGATGATTAATGTGTAGGGTACAAACCCTGGAGCAAGCAGAGGGAAACGGTTTGGAGCAGACCTTAATTGGTCATTCATTCATTTAATGAAAATTCACTGAGTGCAGCAATGAACGAAGCAAGGACCCTTCCCTCATGTGGCTTAGGTTCCAATGGGGAGGCAGGTGGGGCACAAGGGGGCTGTGTGACAGGTGATGACACATGTCATGAGGGAACCACAAGAAATGCAGGGCCAAGGAGGCAGTGGGGGAGGCCAGTGGAGCCACCAAGGGTACCTATAGGTACACCCAGCAGATAACCTGGAGGAAGGCAGCCAGCCAGCGATGCAGATATTTGGGGCAGAAGCTCATAGCTGGGGGTGGTAGATGGAGAAAGAGGGTTCTGGGCAGAGGGAAGAGCAAGTACGAAGCCCTGATGTGCAAGCATCATGGAAATGCTCACGGCAGAGCAGGGATGAGACCGACGTGGCTGGAACAGTGTCTGAGCAGGAGGGTGACTGGGTGAAATCTGAGGGCTGGGTGAGGGAGGTCCCACATCCTCCATTATAAAGGTTTTGGCCTTTACTCTGAAGGGCAAGGGAAGTGATGAGTGAGTTTTGAGAAGAGCAGGGATGCCATCTGGCAAGTTTCAGAAGGATGGCTTTGGTGCTGCCTGAAGAATAAACCAGAGGAGCAGGCGGACAGGGTAAGAGGTTCGGTTCCGGGCCATGGTCCAGGATGGGGGCAGCGGAGGTGGTGAGAAGTGGTCCCACTTTGCATGTGTGTTGGATGCAGGTAGATGAGAGGAAGCCGCAAGGACGAGCCTGAGGGTTTTGGCTCAGAGCAGCTGGAAGGATGGAGTTAAACCATTTGTCTTAGTCTCCTGGGGCTACTGTAACAAAGCCCCACAGACTGCGCAGCTTAAACAGCAGAAATGTATCATCTCCCAGTGCTGGAGGCTGGAGGTCCGAGATCAAGGTGTGGGCAGGGTGGGTTCCTTCTGAGGATGTGAGGGAGACTCTGTCCAGGCCTCCCCCCAGCTTCTGCTGGCTGCCTGCAAGCATCGGTGTCCTTGGCTCCTGCTGCATCACCCGATCTCTGCCTCTGTCTCCACATGGCCTTCTCTCTGCGTGTCTGTGCCCCTATGTCCCTCTTCTTATAAGTACACCAGTCATATTGGATTAGGGGCCCACCCACTCCAGTATAACCTCCCTTCAACTAAACTCATTACATCTGCGATGACCCCATCTCCAAATACAGTCACATTCTGAGGCGCTGTGGGTTAGTACTGCAACATATGAATGTAGGGGATACATAATTTAACCCATAACGCTTTTTATAGACATGAGAGAGACTTGAAAGCAGCAGGTTTGGACATAAGGTCTGCTCGTGTTCCAAGTGGAGACGTCAAGTACAAACCTGAGGTATAAATCTGGAATTCAAAGGAGAGGTCCAGATTACAGATGTAGATTCATCAGTGAAATATACATGTATTTAAAGCCAGGCTCTGAGTAATAGTGCATATAGAGAGGCTATGTGTGGAAGAGGGAAGAGATCTGAAGACTAAGCTTTGGGGTACCCCAACGTTTAGAAATAAAGGGCAGGAGGAGGGACCGGCAAAAGAGTGTCCAGTGAGGAAGGAAACAAACCAGAAGCGTGTGACACCTGGAACCAAGTGAAGGCTGTGCACTGCGGCAGAGGAGTGATGGAACAGGTGTTGCTGCCACCACCACGGAGAACTGGATCCAGCATCAGGGTGTTATCAGTGACTTGTGAGCATGATTTTTGCGGAGCCCTGAGGGTGAAAGGTTAATGGAGTGAGTTCAAGACAGAATGGGTTGAGAGGAATTGGAGACGATTAACATAGAAAACATATTTTTGAAGTTTTGCTATGAAGGGGAATAGAGAAATGAAACAGTGGTTTTTGGAGAGAAATGTGAGTTGGGGACAGGATTTTTTTTACAATGATAGGAATTCCAGCATGTTTCGATTTTGATGGGGATGGGTAAATAAAGAGGAAATAACAGTGGTAGAGGAGAGACAGGGCGGATTGCTGTAGCACTGGCTCGGCGTTGAAAGAGGGGCGAGGAGTGTACACAAGGCGTTGCTGGTTGTCACGGCAACATGGATGGTCCATTGGTCGCACCAGGAAGAAATGTCAGGATATGGTGCTGATCAAAGGTTGGCTGATGTGGGGTAGAGGTGTGGAGATTCTCTGCTGATAGTTCTTTTATCTTTTAATGGCAAAAATGAGAACTAGATCATCGACTTAGTATAAAAGTGGGGCTAGATATTGGAGACGTAACAGCGGAGGAGGTTTGAAAGACCACAGTCACGGAGGAGAGTAAGAGAGACTGTTTTAGGACAGGGGTTCTCAAAGGGAGGGTTCTGGACCAGTATTATCATCATTGTCTTCAAATCTGTTAGGAATGCCCATTCTTGTAACCTTCCCAGACCTACGGAATCAGAACCTCTAGGGATGCAGCCCAACAAGCTATGTTTTCACAAACTCTCCAGGTGATTCTGAAGGAGAATGGAGTTTGAAAACCCACTCATCTAGGAAAATGTAGTAGGATTTCCAGGCATGATTAATAGACCACTGGAAGTTGGGAGTCATACATGGTTATAGTTTATTCAATGGCGTTTAGCTCTTTGGAAATACAGGCAAAGAAGAGGTAGAGAATTAAACTAATGCTAGATTTTTTTTTTTTTTTTTGGAGAAGTTCACAAAAGAATTGGGGATATATGAGTGAGTGCTTAAAAAGCTGAACCATAGAATTTGAGCTGGGTTAGGAAGATAAGGAAGACATGAAAGAGAGTGTGAACAGATGGTAGGACCAAGGGCTTACATTTCCTGGTGCAGATAAAAGGGTGCGAGCGGGGCAGACTGAAGGTCATGGCTGGACGGCACACAGCACAGTCAGAAGAGCAATGTTTTCATTGTCGGTTAAACCTGGGTTTGAAACCTGGCTTCACACTGGGAATGACTCCCATATATGCTCTCTAACATTTCTTTTCTATGCCTTCATTTCCAGTTGTTCTGGCTGTGTCACTGTATCATACACATGACTTGGCTTTGGTTTTATTGCGGTGAGTTGTTTTTAGTACACTATGTTTTCATGCCTTTGCATGGTAGCCTTTTCTCTGCCTCCTCTTCATATTCTTATGGGGCTCACCCCACACCCGTGTGATACTAGTCAACAGCTCAGAATTTATTCTCTCCGTTTTCTCCATGCTAACGCATATAAATGTGTAGTGCATTTTGCTAATTGTTTTTGCAAAAATAAACCTATGTCGTCCACATGCTTCTGAATCTTATTTCCTTTACTCAGCTCTGTCTCCTGACACTCCTCCTTGGTCAACTGGGATAGCTCTAATTCATTCTTTGTAGTGGCCAAATAAGACTCCATGTGTAATGAATCATAATTCATTCAGCTGGTCCACATGACGGCCATTTACTATGGTGTCTTTTTTTTCTTTTTTAGTCACTACAATGCTGTAGCGAATATCCTTGTGTACATGTGCTTACACTTAAAGGCTTAATTTCTATGACCATCTTTTCAATGCATATTTGTATTATCTTCTCAATCTCTTCTATGGGAAATTTTTGTTCAAAATTCCACTTCTTAATTCCGTTTTGTTAATTTATATTTTCCTATACATTTATTTCTTTCGTCTGGGTTACAAATGTCATAGAATTGTATGCTGTGTTTTCTGTAATTCTTTTAATTTTTCTGGGACTTGCATACGTCTCCTTTCTCATTTTTAATCTCTCCCATTTTTGCTTTTGTTTTCTTTCTCAGACTGAAGGATTTTATTTTTCTAATTTTTCTCTATAAAGAATCAACATTTGAATTTTTTTCTATTTTTGTTTTGTTTGTTGCTGATATCAAACTTGACTTTTTTTCATGTTTTTTCTTCCCGCCTTCTTTTAGTTTATTTTCTTATTCTTTTTCTAATTCCTTAAAATCAGGATATGATCTTCCCCCTGCTTTTCCTTCCTTCCTTCCTTCCTCCCTCCCTCCCTCTCTCTCTCTTTCTTTCTTTCTTTCCTTCTTTCTAATGAAAGTATTTACTGATATACATTTTTTTTCTCAAACAAATTTTATGGTGACCTATGAGTTTAGTATAAAGTCTTCTTCTTTTCATTGCATTCTAGATAGTTTGCAATTCCTCATTTGATTTCAAGTAAATGAGTGTTATTAATTTAATTAAGATTTTTTACATTACTTATTTCTAATTTCATTAGATTAAAATCACAGAATGTAGCCCATAGAGTCTCCCTTTCTTAAGTATTGTCTATCCTTGAGATTTTTTCCATCACTTATTGATTGTTTTCCAATGTCCACTCTCCCCATTTTACATAGAAATGATATTGCTATTTGGGCACCTGGCTGCCTGGCCGAGGACCACCTTCTCAAGACCTCCATGTAGCTGCCAGTGGCCGTGTCTCTAAACACTGGCCAAGGGACTGTCACCAGGTGTAGTTCACATAATGTGTTGATTTGCACTTTCAGGGAAGGAGCAGGTCCTTGGCTTCTCCTTCCCACGGGGTAGAAGGAGTCAAAGTGGGAACAGGAGCTGCCCTCACAGGCTCTCAGTGGACGCTGTACTGAGATGGCAAAACACCGAACAGTAGGTGTCTGGTGGTGATGCCGCCATACTACCTGTGGACTACTTACCTGGTAGTATGAATACATGTATTTGTTGTTTAAACCACTATTATTTTGATTCTCTTTATATATCGGCTGAACCAAGATACTAAACTAACTCACCCCGTGAATGGTTCTTACATTTTCAGTATCTCATTCATGACCATCAGCGTCACCTGAGCCCTTCGTGTTGCCCATCCACCCTCCAGTTCTCCTGATTGCTTAGTTTTTGTTTTTACTGGATGAGTACCTTGCTCCTCACTCACATCAAACCTCCAGTACTTCCTCCTCTTCCTTATTCTCAGCTGCTGACCTTGCCTCCTGCATCCTTGAGGAAAATACAGTCGACTCTTGAACAAGTTGGGTTTGAACTGCACGGGTCCAGTTATATGCAGTTTTTTTCAATACTAAATATAGTGCTACAGGGTCTGTGGTTGATTTAATCTGCTGACGCGGAACTGCGGATACGGAGGAAAGAGCCAACTGTAGGACTTGAGCATCTGTGGATTTTGGTATCCATGGCGGGTCCTGGAACCAATGTCCTACGGAAACCAAGGGAGGAAGCAACCAGAGGAGAGTTTCTGTGTCTTTACGACACACATCCAGGAAACTACACCCTTGCCTTTGCTCCTATTCTTATGAGTGACCTTTCCATTCTCCTAAGCCAAACCCCTTTGGAACTGGATCCCATGCTCCTGTGTCTACTTGTGAACATTATTGTAGTTTGACTAAATCATCCATTTTTTTCCTCTCCCCTGTGTCATCCTCTTCACGTGCAAACATGCTGTAATTTCTCTCACCTTAAAAAATCTCTCAGCCCTACGTCTCCTCCAGTTACTGCTTCATTTCCTTCATCCCCCTTTACTGCAAACCCCTCAGGTATGGCCCACATCCCTTTGTGTCCAAAGCCTCTTGTTCCAGTTCATCTTAAGTCACTGAAGTCAGGCTCTTGCCCCCATCACTCTAAGGAAATAATTCTCAAAGTCATCAATGTCCTTCTTGTTGCAAACTCCAGTGATCAATTCCGCATCTTATTTGATGGATCAGTTGCATTGGACACAGCCTCCTTCACTCCTGTCTGAGATCATTTCTTCAACTGTATCTATATGTGTATATAATCTTTCTTACAACTGTTCTGGGCCTGGAACTTACTTATTTGTGTTGTGACAAGTCATCATGGTCATGAGAGCAGACACACCTAAGGACTGTTAACTACAGGAAGCCACAATCACTTACCTCAGGGAGCTCCCCGTTTGGGTGGGGAGACCAAGGAGACCAAGGTTCAGGTGATGGCAGGATCCTTAGTGCTCCAGGCTGATCCAAGGGCAGGAGACGGTCCACTGTGCTGATTTCAGGGAAGTTTTCAGCGAACAGAAGAAACGGCAGGCAAGCGTGCTTTCAGTGAGCTGAAGAACTGGCCGGAAGTGGTACAAAGTTGAAGTACAGAGTAGAGGAAACTAAAGAGGGAGGATGTCTAAGGGATTTTCTCTTGCCCTGCCTGGCTGGGCTGGAAGTTACCCTTGGGAAGCAGTAAGAGATAACACTTGAAACATCCTTTACTTAGAATATTTCAAAAGGACTTAAGTTGCTCGCTGAAAAGTTGACTTCATTCCGTGTAGAGCGATAGACATGGAACGTTTCTAAGCAGGAAAGTGACCTACCAAAGCAGGTTTTAAGAAGAAGCAGCTAGAAGCAGATTAAGCCTGGATCCCTTAAAAGTGTTCTGAATTATGCTGATGATGACAAAGTAGGAAAACAAGTGTGGTGTGATGATGACTTCACCCACATAACCTCACTTCTAAGCATTTGAGCTTCTGATGGGGGAGAGGGTTTTGGCATCAAACAATATTGTGTGGGAACACTTTTGGCCTAGATAAAGATGGGTGTATGCTACATTTTATAAATTCAGTCCTTCTTGGGTGACAGACAGGGAAGGCTTTCTTCTGCATTGGAACATTTATTAATACAGCATTAAACAGCTTTGGTGTGGCAGAGCTCACAGAGCCTGATATGGCAAGTCTGCACTGTGAGACGGAGTGGGCGAAGAGAAATAGGCTGCTTACGTGCCCGTGGGGTTCCACCCCTCTGAGCAGGAAGGCACCGGAAAATCCCAAAGGACACAGCACGCTGGGACCAGAGTATATACAGCTGGAGGGAGGAGCCAGAGCTCTCCAGCTATTCCCTCTGTCAACCGACACACCCACTCCATCTCACACACACACACACACACACACACACACTACATCAAACACACATACACACTGCATCACACGTACACTACATCACACACAGTCCATCACACACACACAAACACGCTGCATCACACATACACTGCTTCACACACATACATCACACACACTACATCACACACACTACATCACACACACACACAAATATGTGGCATCACACGTACACTGCTTCACACACATACACTACATCACACACACACACAAAAACACAATGCATCACACATATACTGCTTCACATACATACACTACATCACACTCACTACATCACACACACATACTCTCCATCACACACACTCAATCACACACACACACAAACACACTGCTTCACACACATACACTACATCACATACACACACACACACACACACTACATCACACACACTACATCACACACACGCTGCATCACACAAACACACATTACATTAGATACACACATACATCTGGTGCCGTCATGTTCCTGAATAAATAAATGCATGAAATAGTTTAAATAACCAGAAAGTATCAGACTTTCTTGATCACTTTGTTGTGAAAATTACATTTCCTCTTAAAACTAAAAGTCCTCTTAGGGGGTGAAAAACAGTTAAATGGAAGATAGATTAATAAAGTTGGAAAAGAAACATTTATTTAAATATTAACAGTTACTATTTTAAAATGTTCTTTTCCCCTACAGGAGTCGAAAAAACTCATCTTTAAAATTAGCAAACTAAGAAAAAAAAAAAACAAAAGCAATAACAAAACTTAGGTCTTGTCATATGTCCTTTAAAATTAGATCTTTATTAAATTAGTTTATAGCATTTTGGATATTACAATGGTTTTAATGAAGTTTTCGTGCATCAAAAAAAAAAAAATCAATGTTACTAAAGAATTGTTTAAAATACATCTTAACTTAATGATCTTGACATCAGTGTAAACTGGCACCAAGCAAAGCAAAACTGTGTGTTTCACAATTAAGGATACAAAAATCGCTGGAATTTTTTGTTTTGGGTTTTGTCTGTTTGCCATTATGGTTTTGCTGTCTATAACTCACGTCTTAAAGATCTTTTAAGGAAGGTGCTCTTAAGAATTAGAAAAAAAAAAACATGGTCCAAACTTTAAATTAATAACAGAACATGAGCTGTACTCCTTTGCACTCAACGTACACAAGCGCCTATTTATAAAATCAGGGAAGCTGCTTTGAGCGGGCGGCAGTGGCGTCAGCAGCTGTCACCAAGCAGATGCGTGGACGGTCATTGTCCCCACCTCCAGGAGGGGGACCCGGCTCCGTCAGCCCCATCAGAAAGCCACCTCCAGGCAGCCAGCCTCCAGAGAAGCAGCCGAGTCAGAACTGCTCCCTGAGTCCTGGAATTCCTCCTGGTCCCCAGCGGGCCGGGCCTCCCCCGTGGAACAGCTGTAACACATTTCTTTCTTTGGAGCGCGTCAGAGCCCGGGCTGAATAGACTACTGTTTAGAAGTCTTTCGACTTGTCTCTCCTCGGGAAGGCTGGCCCGGAGAAGCCAGCCCAAATGCTGATGCCTTTGAGCTCAGGGGGCTGTGCCCTCCGAGGTGTCAGATTTCAGGATTTTGGCTCCAGCCTGGAAAGGCAAACAAATGCGCACACACGTGCACTTAAGCATCGGGGGAGGCACAGGGCTGAGGGCGGCCACTTCCTCATCTTGGGTCTGGAACCATTTTGGACATAAAGCCTTTGTGACAGAGCAAACTCTGGTTGTCTGGGGCTCTCTCTGGACCACTCTCCTCCCCTTGCTCTGTCTCTCTCTCTCTGTCTGTCTCTCTCCCTCCCCACCTCCTGCCAGGATCTAAAGTACAGTCCCCAAAGTCAAGTGGACTTTTGGAGCCTGAGGAGCACGAACAAATGGTCTTATTTTTCTCTCCGAGACATTAAAATGATGGCTTTCCTCAGTCTCAGAATACTTCCAGTCCTCCCATGACAGGGAAAGCTGAATGCTGGATCCCAGAGGTTGCAGAGAATGACCACAATTTTTTTTTTTTTTAATTTTATTTATTTATTTATTTATGGCTGTGTTGGGTCTTCGCTTCTGTGCGAGGGCTTTCTCTAGTTGCAGCAAGCGGGGGCCACTCTTCATCGCGGTGCGCAGGCCTCTCACTGTCGCGGCCTCTCTTGCTGCGGAGCACAGGCTCCAGACGCGCAGGCTCAGCAATTGTGGCTCACGGGCCTAGTTGCTCCGCGGCATGTGGGATCTTACCAGACCAGGGCTCGAACCCGTGTCCCCTGCATTGGCAGGCTGATTCTCAACCACTGTGCCACCAGGGAAGCCCATGACCACAATTTTAACAACAGTTCAGAGATCCCTTCTGGAAAGCCGGGCTGCCCCAGGAGGCATTTGGGAGGTGGCAGAAAACAGCAGCCCCAAACTGTGATGGCACTTTAGCCCTTGTGTTTCTGCCCCCAACCTCTTAGAAGTTTCGGGTCCTGTGAAGTGAAACGAGGCAGGTGACAAAATTGTACGAAAACAGTAAGTTTTTCTTTGCTTGGTTTATTTGTCAATAAGTAGGACATACGATTGTATTTCTGGAAAAAAGTGGGAAAAAAGAATAAGGACAGAAATACGCTAAAATGTCAGCAGTGATTTTCTGTGTGGTGAGTAGCGTGTGTATATATATATTTTTTTCCTCAGTTTTCAGTAATGTATATATGCTACTTTTATAATGGAAATGTATAACAGATTTACTAATGTTGGCTTTTTATTCTGAAGCTGTGGGAAGAAAGAGGTGGGAAAATTGCCCTCACACCTTAAGCAGATTTCCCTTAGAGTTTAGGAATTAGGCATTAGGGCTGATACCCAGAACCGCAGGTGGAGGGCCTGCACTTTTGTTTTCAGGTAAGCTCCTCCATTCGAATCACAACGACGCCTTCCCAGGACTGAGTAACAAATGCAGAGCACACCTCCCCTACCTCACCTAAAAAGTCCTGAAAAAGAAGAAAGTCTTGGGAGAGAAGGCCAATTAACATACATTAACATCATAAATGGACATTAAAATGCTCTAAACCCTTATTACTGAATTAACCATTTCTGATTGAATTGATAAAGCCTTTCTCTCTCTCTTCACTGATACCCTTTCCTCTCTTTCCTCCCTACATCTGGAAAATCTCAGTGGAGCCATAAAACAAGTGAAGGAATGATTTACCATTGCAACTGAATATATGTGAAAGTCTACCAGCCTAGAGAAATACACATTCCGTGATAAGATACATATTAGTGAAAATGTGTTAGTTCAAGCTGTTTGCTTCATTCGAGGTATTTGTAAGGATCAATATAGATATTTTCTTTTAAGTGAAATGTTTTTTATTCCAGAGAGTCAAATTTATGTGATTGTATATATGTTTTTAATATATTAAGTATTATATATTATATTAATATATTAAGTATTATATATAGAAATATATAAATCTAAATTATTTAATATATGCTAACATATAATAAATACATATATATTTATCATATGATATATATTCTTGATATATAGTGATCAAGGTATCTTGATATCTGTATATATATATCAAGAAAAGCTGTCATGTTTTAATAGGCCTTTTTACCTTTAACTTGAGGCTTTATGCAAAGTTACAGCCCATACCCTAAAAAATGCATTTCAATTAAAAAAAATTGATTTCTAAAGAAGTTGGCAGCTGTGTTTTCATAAATCGAGAGGCATGAGTACAAACTGATTGTCATCTACTTTTGAATAGAAATCAATTATAATGTTGATAAATACGGGGTGGCCAAGATCTCTAACTAAATTTATTTTAACTTTCATGTGAGGCCTTTTAAAAATCAGTCCTGGAAAATGACTAAATGAAGCTCCCTCGGTCGGGTGAAATTAGCATTTGAAAATCCAAAGAAAAACAAATCTAAAAAAAAAAAAAAAAAAGTGTCTCCCAAGCTTTTCTCACACTCTGGGCCACAGCGTTTGAGATCACATACAGGAGAGATTCCCTCATCATTTGCTTTGACAGGAGGAGTTTTCCCATCAGGAAGGCTGGCAAGGCTCAGTCACAGAGCAGAGGCCGGTCAGTGTGCAGGAAAGGGAATTTATTTAGATGGCCTTGCTAAGGAACTCCGTTTTCTTTTATCATTTCTGTTTCTGTTGTTTGCTTTTTAACTTTGAATTCAGTAGAACAACTCTTTGCGTCTGAAATTTATGTAACTTTTTGTAGCTTTCACGCTCCCTGCACCTTTCACTTGTGTCTTTCAGCTTCTGCCCCAGAAATTTCTCTGGCCTTGAACGCAGTTTATCTCAGTAAGAACTGCCAAATCGAGCCGTACATTAAAACCTTGCATTCAAAAGCAGAAGAAGTCACACTCATTATAGCAAAAACAGGAACACATTTGGATGTCGGGTTAATCCCCATTTATGCTATGTTCAGGGGATTTCATAGATTCTTAGACTTGAAAGGCAACCTACAAATGTCTCCTTTTTTTTTTTCCTGCAGAAACTGAGACCCAGATTGGTGAAGAGAGTAACCAGTGACACCAGGACAGATCAAAACTGCCCAGACTCTAACCTAGCTGCCATTTGGATGTCTCTTGCAAACGAATTCCTTTTACTAGAACATGGCTTCGAAGCAGGTCTGTTTTCCATTAGCCGGCAGTGGTAACAGCTGTAACTCTGGACCCTACTCTTTAAATTATTCCAGCGCCCTGGACTCAGGTCCTAAAGCCTGAGGACTCTGGTCAGTCTACAGCCTTTAGTCTATCCAATACAAGCTTTATTACGTGGTGTAGAAAAACGTTAGCCCTGATAAAAAAGCTGTTTCTTTCAGTTAAAGTCAAAAAGACCTGGGATAAGAAAGCGAGAATTAGACATTTGGAGGCTCTTGGGGAAGGATCTTGGGAAAGTCATAGCCTTGGGGTCCAGGGATCCCCAGGAACAAGGGGATGAAAAGGCTTCCAAGGGGGGTAGGGGTGAATGAGATTAGATAGAGTGTGCAGAATAGATAGACGGTCTGGGCAGATTTCATTAGACTAAGGTAGTATATCAAAAATAGTAATGATTTCTGTCTTAGGAAAAAGGGGGTAAATGATATAAACTAACTTAAGTGGTCATGATAAGCTTGTTATAATCAAGGAAGAAAAAGAGATTTCTGACTTAGAAGAAACTTAAAAAATGGCGTTGTTCACCTACCTAATCCCTACCTGATCAAGGTTCCCTTTCTTGCCTTCTTTAGGGGGCCAGTGGATACTATGTATATGAAAACATTAAAATTCTGCTTTATAAGTGATAGATGTTATTGCTGTTATCACCAGTATTACTGTCATTATAAATTAAAATAGAATTACAAGGGCTCCTGGGACCTCGGGAGACAGCTTATTTCAGTGTACCCTAAAGCTTGCTTGGAGGTGGGAAAATGGCATGGTTTAATAGAAGGGGTCACGTGAACAGTGCAAAATATCGCCTTTCGTCTTTTGGTGGAGATTTAGCCTCCAACGCAAACTGAACGGGCTAAACTCTACATGTTACAAACACAGGAGCAGACCTAACGGAGACAGGGGACCAGTCCCCAAAGTGATAGGTGCATGAGACTGTGATCTACTTGGGAAAGAATGAGTTAAACTTCACCCACATAGAGTTTTGATTATGACAAAACCCTTTCATGTGTTTTTGTAAAGACAGCCTGTTTCGGTTAATATAAATCAAATGTTCAGGGGTGGAGGGGGAAAAAGGGCACTCAGTGTTCACGGGTGAGTTCCCTGCCTGCCCAGAAAGAGAACCTTCCTCTGGTTTATGAACAAATATTTTCTTTAAGACGTTAGCTTATAGGCAGGGTTAGAACTTTCGAGAGAAAAGAAAGAAGAAATCTGGAAGAATCCCTCAGCACTGTGAGTTGAGGAGGAGGGACGAGACTGCTGTGATGAGAACCTAGGACAGTTCCAGGCACACCTTCCTTTCTGGAGCTGGGCACTCGGAAGGAGCCCGGAGCAGACAGATCACAACTTGTAACTGTGTCCCCAGACACCTCGAGAAGGTTCCAACAAAGCAGAACCTATAAAGGGCAGCCTCACAACTCTCTCCTTTAGAAGCACAGCTCCTAAATTTCCCAGGGATATTCTGTAAGCTTTGCTCTGACTTGCGCACAATTTGTTTTCAAGAAAATGCTATAGTTCTTGACATATATCGTTGGCTCATTTTAACTTGTACCCTTAAGAGATACACACACAAACTATTAGGCTCCACGTTCTTCCTTCAACAAATATTTGAGTGCCTTCAATGTCCATGTGTATAATAATCTTACTCTTCCAAGCCATGGACACCTAAAGTGAGTCTCACATAGGGGCTGGGGGCAGCCTTCCCAGCTGGAATGCGACCTCCTTAGCAGCTTTAGAAGGGTGTGGGTTCACTGGGGTCTAGGCAAACACAAGGTCCAGGCACCATGTTCAGAAAATGCTGAGCAGTGCCTCTAGCTCCTGGAAGCCCTGACCACTGCTGGGAGGTTCTCTGTCTGTTTTTTTTTTTTTGGCAACTAGTGGGTCATCTGCCGATATTTCCCAGCTCTGGCTTGCCCAATAATCCGCCTCTTGGATCAGGCACTGAATCTGTGGTCTGTTTATTGTTTCCTCTTTTATCACTTCGGACAGCTGAGCGTTCGCAGGGACAGACACGGAGGTCAGGGCTTTGGGGCTGAGGGGAAATGTAAGAATGGATGGCGGAAGACAGAACGAAGCTGATACACAGGTCTTGGTCTCAAGAGGCTTGTAATCTAACGAAAGACAAACGGTGACGTGGACAACAGTTACATGGCAATATAGCTCCATTATATCATCAAGTGTTAAGTGAGTGGTTAAGAACTGACTGCTTAGTTGAAGATGGGCAGGCCGTGGTCTCGGGAAAGCCACGGGAAGGAAACCAGCACGTAGGGAGTGTCCACGGCAGGCTTCACACGTCTCGTGCAGGCCTTTTAATCAAGCCTTGGTGACACAAGCTGCTACCTTATTTTGCATGGAGGCCAAGAGCGGTCTCTCTCCTTTGTCTCTGCCTCTTGCCTGCCTTCTTTCTTCCTTTCCTTCAAGCACATGGAGGGAGTGAATGAAAGAAGTGGGTCCAGTCCTACGTTTGTCTGACTTCCAAGCCTGAATTTCTTTCCATCACACTCTGTCACATATGTATCTAAGGAGCATCTTCCTGAGGTTACAAAGTGGGTACCCAGGTCTGGTGGAAGCTTGAAGACACAGGATGAATGTTTCCGACGCTGGGGAGTCCAAGAAGCCCTGCCACCGCCATCCTGGGCTCCAGAAAGCAGAAATTCTTCCTATGGGCCTACAGCATTTGCTTAGCAAAGAATCAGGGAGTGGGAATGAAGGTTTCTGCACTCGGCTTTCAAAGTTGCCTGGAAGGTGACGTGGTAGCCCTGTGTTGCTCCAAGTTCAGGCCACAGATGGTCCATCAGAATCACTGTGGGAATGTGATCCAGATGCCGGCTCAAGGCACACCTGACCCCCGGGATCATACTCGCCCGGGGGAAGGTCCAGGAATCAAGCTTGTAATAAGCTTCTCAGGTGTTTTTATGCCCTTTAAGTTCAGAAAAACTTAAAAGTGTCTCGGGGAAAGTGTCTTGGTTGAAGGGCAGCCTCGTCTCAATCACAGCTAACATTTATTCATCACTCACCGATGCCCTGTCACATTTAATCCTCACAACAGCTTTATGACAGAACTCTATTTTTTTAATTTACTTATTTTTTTATACAACAGGTTCTTGTTAGTTATCCATTTTATACATATCAGTGTATACATGTCATTCCCAATCTCCCAATTCATCCCACCACCAACCCCCCCGCTTTCCCCTCTTGGTGTCCATACGTTTGTTCTCTATATCTGTGTCTCTATTTCTGCCTTGCAAGCCGGTTCATCTTGTAGAGACGTGGATGGACCTAGAGACTGTCATACAGAGTGAAGTAAGTCAGAAAGAGAAAAGCAAATATCGTATATTAACGCATATATGTGGAATCTAGAAAAATGGCACAGATGAACCGGAGCTCTATTTTTATCTCCGCTTTACAGATGAACACGACAAGGCTGAGCGAGGCCACGCAACGTGCCGACTAGAAATGGGGTTCAAAGTCAGGTGTCTGGCTTATAATCATCACCCTATACTCCCTCCTAAGTGAGGGTTAAACCAGAGAATATCCCCAGCAATATAGATTAATAATTCCCTGAATTACATGAAAACTCCCCAATGTACTTTTCTCTCTGCTCATCTTGTCTCTAGTTATAAAATTCCACAGATTGGCCAGGTTATCTTATCAACATGGGAATCCCACATGGGAACATTTGTGAAATTTTGGGGCTGCAGGAGCAGCGATGAGTGAGTCACGTTCCTCTGTAGATAAGGCTCAGCTGTTTAACTTGGAAAAAGGAAGAAAAAAAAAAGCAGCAAAGTTTGACTTTTGCAGACACTTGGTTTGAACTGAAAATGAACTCCCACTAAAATCAAACTCTTGAAATCTATTTCTCCCTGGGGAGAGAGAAACATCCTTTGCATTTGCATTGGCTTATAGAAAAAAAAAAACTGTATTAAATAAGATTGATTTGAAAATGATGAAAATCACCTATTTTTAATCACCGTGGCCTGTTAGTCTGTGCTAGAGAAATACGGGGAAATTCAGGGTCTCATTCATTCAGTGGATACCTTTTGAAGTCCTACTTCCTTCTGACAATTTTCCACACTACAGATCCAAGTTTCAAAACAAGTCAGAAGTTAAAGAAATTTACACGATCAGCTTCAAAAGCTACAGGATGTAAAAGTGCGCTCCATTATTTTTATAGATAGACCAGGGAAACCTTCACTGATGAAATGGAACCCATACAGTTGAATGCTGTTAAGCCCAGCACAAGGGGGGTGATTGAACTGGGGAGACGGTCCTGTATTCAAGTTAGTAAAATAAATATTCTAGAAGCTGGGGGTCCTAGAACCCGGGGGTCCTAGAACCCTGCCCTGGAAAAAGGTTTGTGTCATGCAGGGAATATCAGGGTGGTGTTGACTGAAAAAAAAAAGCACAGCCTAAAAGTTGAGAATTATGTTTTATTTGGCGGACAAAACTGAGGACTTAAGCCCAGGGTGCAGCCCTCAGCTACCTGGGGCCAGGATCCTGTGCTTTCCCATCCTGAGTCCCCGTCTTCAGGGGGGTGGCTGCAGGGGCTGAGGGCTTGGTGGCGGGCATCCTGTTTCCATCCTGAGCTCCCTCAGGGCTCACCATCTGGGCGGCTGTAATGTGATGGCTTGATGGCCGCAACATCCTTTGCCTACTGATATGGCAGCAGCATTTTTTCATTCATGGGGGACAGGAAAGGTGTCCTTAGGGAGATGATGGTGGAGAGGGTGCTGGGAGAGGTCTCCCTGGTGGTGGCTGTTGGGTCTGGAGTGAGCTGCGTGGGGCAGGAGGTGGTATGATGAAGCTGGTTTGTCCAGAGCCCAGGGCATGGGGCTGGAGATGGAGAGGGGTAGCACTGCTGAGGGATAACAAGGGCCCGTCAGCACGAGAGCAAGAGGAGACAGAGAGGCAGTCATGGAGGCTGCGTGTGTCCTGCCCAGGAACCTGGACGCTGGCCTGCAGGCGGTGGGAGCCACTGAATATAGAAGAGCTCCAGGTCTCCGTCAAGCCCGCCTTTGTCAGGGTTTCACACTGCTTCTCCTCCGGCAGCGCAAACAGAGGCCACATGCAGACTCCAGGCATCAGCCACAGCCAATCAATCAACCAATCAGTCCCTAAGATAAAGGTCGGGAGGTGGTCAAGTGGGCAGGGTCACCTGTGAGGCCTTGAGAACCGGGGCAGTTCTCCATCCTTGCACTGCTGTCTTAGCTTCACTGGGAAGCTGAAGGCATCTACCTGTACCATACCTCTCTGACCACGGACTGCACTCAGATTTCAAACTTGAGTCTTTTCTAAATTTCTCTTTGGAGGGAGAGATTCTTATGGATTCCCTTGCTAACTTAGATAAACTGTCTTAGAATGAACTCTATATGCTAACAAATCTAAGATCACCTATATAGCCCTCTGGGTATAGTCTGACCCAGACTATGTGTAAATAGCACATTTACATATTTAATACCAGGAAGCAATAAAACCAATACAATTCAAATTAGCAAGCCTAATCAAAAGTGATGTTTTGCTGTAATAAAAGTGCCAAAGTTGGGTTTCATAAAAATAATACGTTTTGAGGGAATCCCCTGGCAGTCCAGTGGTTCGGACTCAGCGCTTTCACTGCTGGGGCTTGGGTTCCATCCCTGGTCAGGGAACCAAGATCCTGAAAGCCAGCCACAGTGTGGCCAAAAAAAAAAAAAGCAAAAAAAAAAACCCCAAAGCAAAAAAAAAAAAACCGCAACGTTTTGAAAGCTCATTGGTTGTTCAATTTATTCTTTTGCTTTTTTTGGTGTAACGGGGTCGATTAAGTCTTAATCAAATTCACACAACTGCAAGTTTGTAGTGAAATATGTAAGTCGGGGGTCTGGCTTTGGTAAGGCCTGAGGCTAATGCAATTTGGGAGGCCCTGTTTAAGTAAATGGATCCAACATTATGAATACCAGTAGAAAGCCGTTGCCCCAGGAAGACCCTCAGCTCAGATACAGCCACTTCCCCATAAACCCATACAGTTTTCATAAGAAGTAGGAGCATCGTGCCTGGCACAAAGCAGGTGCTCACTAAGTATTAGTGTCTGTGGACTTGCCCTTGAAACCAAGCAAAATCTTCACTACGATGACACCCGCGGGGCTGGAATTTATCCCGTGCCCTCCTCTCCTAGGGAGACCCCATGGAGTATAGGTCGTTGTTCTGCCAGAGTTCTTGTGAGCAAAACAATTTAACGATTTAGAGTGAAATGACCTAATAAATCAAAGTGGTCAATACAACCTAAAAATCCATCAACGTTCCCCAGAAATAAGGGGTCTGTCCAGTGCCAGTGATTGAGATGGTGTTGTATGTAAAAAGAAATCCGTCTTGGAAAAATGCATCCTTGACGTCTTCATCTGTTTTTTTCCTGCTGCTGGGACCTTGACTGTCACCAGATATCTGTGGATGGATTTATTTTAAGGGCTGTAAACCAGAAGGTGCCAAGACTTGGTATTCGTGTTGACGTCCACTTGTGATGGGCGTGTGTCTGAGAGATGTAGCCCTGGGGTCCTATTTTAATTTTAGTGGTTCTGCTTTGGTTATAAATAAAATATGGATTCGCACATTTTCTCGAACTACTTAATGCCATCAGTAAGCAGTCAATAGAAGCTGAAGCATACTGCCACAGTTGCATCATTTTCCTATTAAAAATAGAATCAAATATTTAAATAAAACAAATTGATATACCTTTTAAGCCATGTCTGAGAAACCTACACGACTGCCCAGTAATAAGCTATGCAAACACCTACTTCCCAGTCGATATTCTAAGTACACAAATCAGCTCTTATCTCCTCCGGCACAGCCAGGTCTTCAACAAACAAGGCAGCAAGTTGCCGCAGTAGGTGGCCGTGAGGGACACAGGAGAAAAGGGTGCCTTTCTTTGTCAGATTCCTCCCAAAGAAATGTCCTTCAATGCCAACCTTACAAGTTCACAGACAAGGTACATTTTTTCCAAGGCTCTCTCTTTCTTTTAAGTATTCTAGTTACACAGAAGAATATGTAAAAGGAGAAAGTTCCCTAGTTGATGGTTAGTGTGCAGAGGTATGGAATGTTCGAGGTCTAGCCAGTGCCAGGAGGAGCCGCTGGAATCCAGAGGCATAATAAATAGAGCAGGCAGACAGACGGTTCTGCACCGGAAAATGAAAACCTCAGTGCCCAGGGGTGTCATTGATGTAGAAAGCTACCGCACAGCAGACAGGGGCTGAAGTGTCCATAAAATGGGGAACATAAAGACAGAACCAAGAAGCTGGTAGGAGAGAGAAGAGGACAAAGGAAAAGAACGAAAAGAAAGGAGGCTATAAAACAAGCCACAGAGGGAAAATTAGGAAAAACACAATTACAAAATGCATTAAGTAGGTCTTATCTGGGATTGAAGGTAAAATGAAAGAATTCAGAATTAGATAATTGTTAATAATTGCTTCAGCTATGAACTCTGTGCTATGGCAACAATAGGAATGTTCTCAGAAATAAAGTCGTCCATTACACCAGGGCCTTGCACCTGCTTTCCTTGTGCAGTAGTATGGGTGCTTTGGGGGTCCAATTGTCTGCTTGCTTGCTTGTTTGTTTTTGGAAAGGCATGAGAGAAGAAAGGAGAATGTTGATAGGATTTACTTTAATCGACCTGGGCTGATTAATGTACTTCATTTTTTTCTTTGCAATTATTTAAAGATAAAAAAAAAAAAAAAATCAAAGAGATTCCACACTCCTTCCCACTGCCACTCTGAAAGATTAAATCATGTTTCCCAGTGAGATGAATACATTCAATTTTACCCTGGGAAGGAAAAAAATAAAATCTGCTTTTTGCCTGAACAATAATGAACCAATTTTATAAAGTACTGAGATGTCTAATATTGAATAAATATTTAAGGCAATCATCGTTTTGTATTGCATATGTAAGCACATATAAAACATTTATACCCTGGTCCGTTTATGTCCAACATAATCTATCTAATAAATGCGATTTACGGGGGTCAGGGAGTTATCTACCTGGGTGTGACCTCCATTATGCTTGGAAAGGTGGCTGCCCGGTCACAGGCTTCTGATAATGAACTGCATAAAATAAGGATTAACTCATTGTTCACTGCTTTATCTCAAACCAGACAGGCTGCAGGAACATTTACATTTCAAAACAGGGATTTACTCAAAATATTCAGATAAGCTTGAGAACACCTGCTTTTCTAGCCTTTGCAAATAATATCTGTGCGTTTTTCCTAGAAGGCAGTCCAGACCTATCTTATCATCCGGTAAATAATGAGCGTGTCTACAGAGGTATAGGAGTAAGATAGATGCGGGGGATGGTGGGGGGAGGGGAGCCGCTGTTGAAGGGAAAGAAGAAAGATGCAAAATAGCAGAGAAGTAAAGAGGTGATGCTCCTTAGAGTTCGAATTCTTGCTCGGCCGCAGCGTGTGAGCTGGTTTACCTCTTTTTTTTTTTTAATAAATTTATTTATTTACTTGTTTTTATTTTTGAGTGTGTTGGGTCTTCGTTGCTGCACGCGGGCTCCCTCTAGTTGCGGCGAGCGGGGGCTACTCTTCGTTGCGGTGCACGTGTTCTCATTGCGGTGGCTTCTCTTGTCGCAGAGCATGGGCTCTAGGCACGCAGGCTTCAGTAGTTGTGGCACGCAGGCTTCAGTAGTTGTGGCTCGCGGGCTCTAGAGCGCGGGCTCAGTAGTTGTGGAGCACGGGCTTAGTTGCTCCGCGGCATGTGGAATCTTCCCCGGACCAGGGCTCGAACCCGTGTCCCCTGCATTGGCAGGCAGATTCTTAACCACTGCGACACCAGGGAAGCCCTGGTTTACTTCTTAACACGCTTCCAGACTTACCGAAGAGGTAAAGGGAAAGGGAGCCCCGGCCTCGGCTGGCATAAGCTCATTCAGCCTGTCACTGCTTCCTTCCTGCCCTGCCACCTCCCCCCAGGTGAGTGGAGGCTGAATGCACCGCTGATGCCGGCTGGCCAAGCTTCCCACCCACGCCTGTCTGTTCCAGCTGGATTCTCCCTCCTCTCCTGCTCCCTCTTCCCCATGGCCAAGGTGTCCTTCTAAAAGAGCTCAGGGACTTCCCTGGCGGTCCAGTGATTAAACTCCACGCTTCCAATGCAGGCGGTACCGGTTCAATCCCTGGCTGGGGAACTAAGATCCCACATGCTGCGCGACCAAGAGAAAAAAAAAAAAAAAAGGAGCTCCGACTTTCCATACAGTCTTGAATTTGAATCTCAGTTTGAATCTGAGAATTTGACTCCATGTGGCCTGACTCCCTGTGGCCTCACTTTCTTCACCTGTAAATTTAGGCTGTTAAGGCTTCCTTCCAAAGCTGTTGTGAAGATGAAATAAATGAAAATTTAGCCTGTGATGGGTGAGTAGGAGTTGCCCATTCTTCAGAGTGAGGGGATCCTCACTCCGGGGAGTGGGTCGATCTGGCAGCTGCCCATGGAAGGAAGCCTGGGGCATCACCTCCCGACACGGCCATGAGGAGCAAAACAGACCAGCGGGCCACGTAGCCGGTTAAGTCAGAGCAGGAGAAAACTGAACTCTCCGGTAGACCAGAAGTCTTCAAGAGGGGTGGGCTTGGGAGTGAGGTCACTGGAGACCTCACGCTGTTTCTTATCAAGCAAAACTCAAGCTGAAGCTGCCTAGATTTCAAGGAAACACCACTGCTGTTTGCCTACCAAGAGCTTCTTAAATTAATCAGCTAAGCCTCAACATTCAGGCAAGTGTCGGTCCCCATCAGCTTTCCTGAACAGCCCACTCATGGCAGACGTTCAGAGAACACTAATCAGAACTCTGGATTGGGTCCTGGGTACATTAGGACTCCTGGAAAGCTCTGGATGTCTCCCTGGAGATTTCTTTGCTAGCATTTGTTTCTGTCTGGAGCCTGCCAGCACCCCCTTGGTTACTCCCTTCAAGCTATAAATGCCGTTATAATCTGATTGAAACCACCGTCAAAGCCAGCCTTGGAGAGACCAGGAGAGGAAATGTCATTAAAAAAAGTGTAGAGGCTGAGGAGGGTGAGTGGGCTGGGAGGGCGGCCCCAGGGGCTCTTTCTAAGCTTCTGCTTCTGCCCAGTTACTGAGCCCCATTCCCCCTCAGGGAGGCCTTGGGCCAGGCTTGTCCTACACTGGGACCCCCCTGACTGCCAGCACGGCTCCCTGAGATACGTCTTATGCCTGTTCGATGGAGGAAAGCATTGGAGATCAGAGAGATTTAAAAAATGACTCACACCCCTAGAAAGAGGGAAAGTGTGCTTTGAGATGGACACCCTGCCCTGCTGGCCCAGCATCTCCGGTCGGCCACCCTCTATCCTCTTCTGCGGTCTTGCAGTGCCCTGGGGCCTTAGCGTTTGAATGTGTCTTATGTCCCCGGAAACATGAGTGGCGTTCCTTTATTCCCCGCGTTGCTGGGGTAAGTTGCACGAGGCACACGTGGGCGCAGGGTGCGTGGTGAATACCCTAAACATGTATGAGGCTGCTGTGTGTGACACGCCACAGGGGAAGGAGAGGTGAGGAAGTCAGGGGCTGTTCTCTGGGCAAGTGTACCTCGCCCAGCTTCTTCCTCAGCAAAGCGGACAAACCTATGAGTTGCGGGGAGAACATGGTCCACGCCACGAGGAAGTGTGAATGTTCCAAACAGAGGCAAGTCCTGGCAGTCTGGGTGTGAGTGTGAGGAATCCAGGCAAGGCCACGAAGAGGAGGCCTTGGGCGTGCCAGGCTTTGACCGGCAAATGTGAGTGGTAAGAGAGAATGTTCAGAGGAAGCCAAGACAGGAACAAATGAAGGCCAGAAGGAAGTGTCTGGAGAACAGAAGCGCTGGTAAGTTCAATGCACTTGTTCTTTTTTTTGCACTGAGTAACAGTCTTTTTA
This sequence comes from Eubalaena glacialis, assembly GCF_028564815.1. Classification (NCBI taxonomy): domain Eukaryota; kingdom Metazoa; phylum Chordata; class Mammalia; order Artiodactyla; family Balaenidae; genus Eubalaena; species Eubalaena glacialis. Next base: position 3,612,804 of record NC_083729.1, on the reverse strand, counting down.
AAGAACATTTGCAATTTGTAAACTTAAATTGATCATTCGTATTGCGTCATAGAGTTTGAATTTGATGTTTTTCTCCCATACAGGCCATCCCCACTAATTCTAATCATTAACATTCAATATCATCCCCTGGCCATTTTAAATGGTACACACACACACACACACACACACACACACACTCACAGGCACTCACACACACTCACTTGCATACAAACACAAACACACACACACACACACACACAGAACATGGCAAATAAACACATTCCAGCTCTGTCTTCCTCTGGACCACGAGCTTCACAACACGATGTCTTATCAAACGGCATAGGCGTTGAGTGGCAGAACTTAATTTAAACAGTGATAAGAAGCGCAGGATTTGCATGACCTTTTGCACCGAAAGGAGAAAGGAAAATATTATTCTGCTCTTGTATTAAACCATGATGTTTTGTTGTACCCAGAGTGCAGGGTTACATCTGGTCCCCACTCCTGACAATGTTTATAACACAGTAGAGAAGGACCAGACAGGGGCGGGCAAAAGGTCAATGTTATGAGAAGACACTGAGATTCCTCCCACTGGCTTTCTACGTGCCAGGATCTGTACCAAGTGCTGTTCATACAAAACCCCTTCATGCTCAGAGGACTCCTAGCAGCTACCTACTACTGTTACCCCGAATGCCAGCTACAGAACACAAAATTTAGGGACAAAAAGGGAGATTTAGGGTTGAGTAATGTCTCACTGTTAGGGAACGTGGTAGGTCTAGAAATGCTGGAACTTGGGCACTGTTTCCAGATATCGCATTCTTCAGCCCTGTGTTACGTTCCTCCACACAGTATTTGTGTCCTGCGGCTGCTGTAACGAAGTACCACAAATTGGGTGGCTTCAAACCACAGGGATTTAGTCTCTCACAGTTCTGGAGGCCAGAGGTCCAAAACTGAGGTCCCGGCAGGGCCATGCTCCCTCTGAAACCTGCAGGGGACAATCTTTCCTTGTCTCTCCCAGCTTCTGGCAGTTTGCCAGCCATCCTTGGCCTCCTCGGTTTACAGCTGCATCACTCCAGTCTCTGAGATCCTCCCCACATAGTCCTCTCTCTGTGTCTCAGAGATAAAAGTGGAAACTTATGTGAGATTTTTGGCCTCAGTGCAATGATGACAACCTTCACTCTGGAGGTTAACTGGGTGGCATTCATTTCCTTAGGACTTCTCGGATATGGGGGTCACCCAGGGAATCTGTCTTTTCAACCAACCTACGAAATCTTAAGGTACAGTTAGTACAACAAAACTGGCAAGTACCACAGGATTTGGAACCTATTTTAAAATGGTGCCGTCAAGGTAGGAACCCTGGCTTTGGCTCTTCTGGGGCCTTGGAGCAGAAACCCCAAAAGTGACTCTCATGAACGTTCTTATCAGGACTCATGGGCAGCAACTTGCACGTTTCCTTGGCTTTGGGAGATGTTCTTATTTCCCTTCTCCACATCACTGTGCAGACAAAACGCATTTATTTTCATCTCATTTAGCAAATACCATGGAGCACTTCCTATGTGCTGGATCAACATTATTCTGAGCACTTCTTTTGCTGGGTGAGGAAATCTTGCTGGATCTGCCCCATACCCAGAGTCACTGACAGAGATCCAAATTATCCATCGGCCCCTGTTTAACTTAGTTTTGACACAACAGTCAAACACTTATAGGCATAGCTTTTTCACCTCAAGAGGGGAAACCTCTTCTCTCACTAGGTTCTGGTACCATGATGATGTGACAAACCTCCCCATCAGTTCACAGTTTCATTTGGCTCCTGAATCCCCAATGTGAGTGGAGCTCTGCAGGGACAGTTCCTCTCTGCTCCACTTGGCATTAGAGTCGAAGGCTGTGACACCTGCAGACCACTCACTCACCAGCCTGGGCCGGTGCTGACTGGCTGATTCCTTAGCCGGGTCCTGGACCACGTGGCCTCTGTGCCATCTGAGCTTCCTCACAACATGGTGGCCGGTTCCCAGGGCGAATGTGCTGAGATCCACTCCAGCAGCTGCTGCACTGCTTTCTGTAACGTAGCCTCAGCTGTTAAGAGGCATGGCTGCCTCAGGATTGCATTTCTTGCTGTGATCCCAGAGGCCCGCCAGTTTCTGTGGGAGAGGAAGCAGACCCTAGCTCTTGATGGGACACCGAGAGCTTCTAGAAGAACGTGAGACAGGGAACACCCCCGTCGTCCTTTCAGGGAAATGTCATCTACTCCAGGTCCAAGGATTAAGTCAAGGTACCCACTGTGCAACACATGCTTTTGGCTCTGTTCACATTTAGACATAAGACAAGCATTTCTTTTGCTGATTTTATCTTTATTTGCATTTTCCTTCAGCATGGAAAAATTCTTCTTTTTTTACATTTAATCAATCTTTTGCCACCTTTCCTCTTACCTTAATTTGAATATCTCATGTGCATTAACCAAAACTTTCTGAGTTTCTTTTCGACTAAACCCCCTCTTTCTCCATCTTCTTTCTCAATTATCCCAGAAATCACCACTGTAACTTACAGATGGAAAACTGACCCGGAAAGAAGGGACACACACACGGTCAGGGGGAAGAATTCATTTAGAAACCCATTTCTCAACACATTGGGGCTTATCCGATACATCCCTAATCTCTAGCTTCCTTATAGTAAAGCAGTGGTGACCCTGGAATATCTAAGCCTCCTGAAATCAATCTATCAATCGATCGATCAATCATTCAATCGATTGATTGATCAATCAATGTATCATCAAATGTTCTATCTCAATCAGAGGTTGTACTGCAGTTTTCAGGGTGCAGCCTACAGACAGACAGATATCGGGAAGCAGTCTTACTCTGCTGATGCAGGAAATGCTTTTTAAACACTTCAAAAAACCTAGGCATGGTGTACACACACACACACACGCACACACACACCGTCTACATTGCCAGGCAGGAAACGAGAATTATTCCCCAAGATGACTCGTCTTGCAGCTCTGAACACTATCAGACGCCACATTGGGGTTTCCAGGCTGTGATTTCCAGCTGTGGCTGTGTTACTGCATTTCCTGCGGAGTTCCAGCCCCCATCCCAGGGATTTGCGGGCGGGGTGACCAGTGGGAGTGCAGACCAGGGAGGGTCCTTAAGCCGGTGCCTTTCAGAGGAAGCAGAAACAAACGGTCTTCTCTGCTCCTTGCTCCGCCCCCTTCAGCCTCACAGGAAATGCCCAGGACTTCCACTGCAAGTTGCAAGGTTTTTATTTCCCATGAGTTGCCACAGACCTTGTCTGGCCAGTTGAGTGGAGCCTGCAGTGTGCTGGAATAAAGCGACTTAAAAATCGTTCTCTGGCACAGGGTACATGCTGTGGTAAGACTTCTGCAGAAAGCACCTTGGGGTGGCCCACCCCGTGCTACCTGCACCCCACCCCGCCCCGGTTCAGATTTCACACTTGCAAATTAAAATGTCAGTTTGATAGTCTCTGCTGCTGGCTGGGCTGCAAAATTGCTTGCCCAGCCAGTGAAGTCTTAGTCAGGGCCTCATGCAAAGGCCCTGTTCTTAACACGACTAGATGTGCTTGACTTTGGCAGGGGTGCATTTAGTCACACCAGTGTTTCCTTGTGTGTTTCAGTTCCGGTTACACGGATGAGGTTAAGCATCTCCTAGGTACTCAGCAGGGTCCTAAGCTGTTGGCATTCCTATAAGTCTTAGCCACATAGAATCTGCCCACATGTCCAGTCTGCATTTTCCTGAAATTTAAAATTCGTTTTTATTTTAGTATACACACCTAGGATACAGGAATATCATCTTGCTAACACAGCTGCTTTGGTGACTTGAGAGGGTAGAGCTTGAGGGATCTGTCTTGACCTTCTACTTGTCAAGGAGGCCAGCTGCTGGGGCACCAAAAGCACTTTGTTAAAACCCTCTGTCTCCCAAGAGGCTGTTTCAGAAGGTAGATTCTTGAGCCGCCTGACCACACAGGCTTGAAATCTTTCCTGGAAGTTGGTGCCTTAAGCAGGTTGCTTTCTCCTCGGAGAGCTGCTTCTCGTGGTCATGGGCTACAGCCTTTTTCAGCTGAGCAAAGAAGGCCGGTGACATCAGGGACAAGGAAGTCTCAGTGAGAAAGAGGGTGAAGGGGGGAGGAAATGGATAAAATCAGGGGCCTTCAAGTCCTGTAAAATGTGCTCCCAGAAATAGAGGAAGTCAGCTTGCTGTCCTGCGAGGGGAAACATACTTTTTTAATGAGGGGATATCTTTAGAAATGTCTAAAAAAGTCAAGTCAAAGCATGTACATTTTTCAAGCGGGTCACACCAGGGTCTTTAGAAAGACTCCATGTATTTATCATGGGCTGAAATTGTCCATGTAGGACCTGCAGGGTCACGTGCGGTGTTCAAAGACCTCTTTGACGCCCGCAGTTTCCAGATCAGTGTTTTCGTCTTCCTTCCACTGTGTTCCCATGCTCCTCTCTGTCTCCAAAATGTAATCTAACGCTGCGGGGTAAGCTCTGGATTCCTGCAAGGACTGCATCATTGTTGAAAAGTGGGTCCTGCTTGTTTTGTGATGTTCCTGTATCTGCTCTTCCCCCAGACTTGCTTCCCAAAGGGAAGCAAAGGGGGTCCTCCCAGAGTCCACAACTGTGGCACCGGTTAACGTCACAGTAGAGATGGCAGGTGACATCCTCCAGTCAGAGACAAAGAAAGCAAGCCCTGCAGCGAGCAGAGAAGGTGCCCTCGGAAGGAGCATGGAAGGGTCACCTACACTCTTGTTGGCCCCGGAGGCCAGCACAGAGGACCCTCGACAGGGCTCCGAAGCTAATCAGAGAGGTTTCATCCAGCTCTGATTTCTCCTGCTGCACCTGAAAGCAAAGCCCCAGGGTGCCCACACTGTTCCCGTCTTTAGGAATAGATCTCATGAGCAAAATACCAGTTGGCAAAGTTCCTCCATCTTGCCTGTCTGGGGTTTTGCGTGCGTGGAGTGAAGTATCACTGGCTGATAGAAGAGGCAACTGCCCGACTTTGGAAACCTCTGAAAAACCCCCGAAGATGTTTGGGAGGCTGGGACTGTGTGTGTGTGTGTTTTTCCCCCATATTTGTTATTCTTTTCTCCAAAGCGCATCCAAGTTAATGAAAGCCCAGTTAAGCCACAACGATGATCTAGATCTTGCTCATTCCTGGTTCCTGAACACCCGGCAGGAGTGGGCACTGATCTAGAATTGCTGAAGGAAGAAGGAGTCTGCAGGTGGCCTTAGGCATGGTGGTAAACTAAATCGATGCTTTCCAAAGCACTTGGTATGTCAGGACCTACTCTTTGTTTTTCCTGTGCCCAATAATTCTAATTTTCTTATTTTAAACCGATCATAATAGTACCTGTAAATGGTTGCTCTGATATAGAAAGCAAGGCCTTCAATTTGTGAGGACTTGGACTCCTGGCACAGTGCTGGGAAGGACCTGCAGAGGGACTTGGTCCAGCCCCATCTTTTTAAAGAGGAGGAACCAGATTTGCTTAGTGTAATTCAAGCACTTAGCCATCCTGCGAGCCCAGGAACACACCACAGGGCGCTCTTCATCCTCCAGTTGTACTGCTTCTTTATTTTCTACTTAAGATGTCTCAGAATAAGTACATAGAAATTTATTTTCCACCAAAAATATGTATATATGTTTACACGTATACCTATACATATATATGCACATATGCATATTTAAGATATTTAAATACACTTTGTCTATTACATGGATTAAATATATCAATACATGTTTAAACTGTATTTAAAATACGATAACATTGGAAATATTAGCCATAGAAAAATGTTTTATTTTATTCTAAATATATATATGCTCTATCATATATATGTATATATATATGATTTTTTTTTTTGCATTTTATGACCGGTTAGCCGTTCCTTCCCTGAGGAATTCTGATGCAGAGGTATTGAGAGACAATATATTACAAGCCCTGTATTTTGACAAGCCTTTACAGAAAGTATCCCTGCTCTTCTGAATCCAATATGCATTTTCCTAAAGTAGTGTTTACATACACTTTGATTTACACTGGGTATGGAAAACACAGTCGTTACAACAAGGAGTAGCTACCCGTGCTTCAATTTTCACGGAGAAAATGCTATTCTAACACCATAACGTTTACTTATTTCCCAAATCCTAATCCATGGTTAGATGAGGGCCTGTCTCCTAGGAAATATGCAAATGGCGGGGAAGGAAAAAAATCGTCCTGCAGATTCAAGCCTAAAAAATCTCATAAATGATGTAGTTTCACCAGAAGATGACAGCGGGAATCTTACTAACTAACATCCTGGAGAGCACTTGCCTTCTTCGTTTCTTATTTATTAAACTGCTTCAGGCACCGAGCTCCACCCCCCGCGGAGCCCCAGGCTCACGGAACCCGGATTCGACCGGCCTCTCCAGACAATTGCCGCCGCTGCAACTTTACACCTCCCCCAAGGCCAGGGTATAAAATTCGGCTCACCCCAAAGACAAGGCACTAATTAAGCCACAGCCCGGTGCTTGTGTGCAGAGAACAATGATGTCGACATCCAGCCCTCAGGGGACGGAGTTTCAAATCACAGTCAGCAAAGGTCCCCCAACTCAGATCTTAAAGGGAAATGTGCCCCGGGCTGCTGCGAGGCACCCAGCAAGGCAGGCCTCTCTCTGGTTTTTAATAACTGAATTTAGCTGGGTTTCCTTTTCTGTGCTTGACTGCTGAACTCGACCGTCCTTGTCTGCATAATTTGGGGTGATGCTCACATGCAACATGCGTGGGCGAAAGCTCTTCCTTTGCTTTTTGATTGCGGTGAACGAGCCCGGTGGGATTTTGCAGTTGGAGGCGGGGGCAGAAAACTGCACTTTCTAAAGCGCCCTCCTCCCTGCCCCGCGCTGACCTGGGGGCGGGCCTGGACGGCAGTGTTCGTACCCCAGCGGGAAGCCGGCTTTGCACAGAAAGCCGGGCGGGGCGGTAGCTCTTACCCGCTGCTTGTCCACAAGCTAGTGGGTAAGGCCTGACTCTAGGGCTTATGAAAAGTGCTAAAAGGTCCCGGGAAAATGCCTTTGCCAAACAAGGAAGCATGCAGGGAGGGACGTGCCGAAACTTCAGAGGGCACCAGGCGCTCAGTCCTGGAGAAGTTGAATCGCTCTACACATTTCTCATACAAGACCAGCCTGTGTCTGGTCCTTCCCCCAGGATCCCCTCTGATAGCAGTTCAGACAACTCCCAAGGTCTACCGTTAAAAGGGTCCAACCATTGGCTCTATAGAGAGGCAGGATTTGGGAAAACAAAATCTTGCATTTTTAGTCGAAGGCAGAAATGCATGCATTTGCCAGTTTCTTAAAACAAAGCAAAACAAACAAAAACATGGCATGAATGCTGGTTACTACCCTGGATTCATCTAGGTCCCATTGGGAGAGTTTCTTATAAGGCAGATCGAGAACAGCATATGACTGACTGCAAGATACTTAAAAAAATAGATTGAGTAGTAATGTAAAAACACATGAATAACAGTGAATGTACTACAAGGGCCTAGGGCTCTGAAATGTATCCTTTATTTAAAAATGTTGATATGAGGACAGTATCCAAAACAAGTACCTTCACGGGATAAATTAAGAATTTAGTTGGCAGGGTATGTGCATTTGTGTATGATCAGTACATAGGTTCAATCATATACATATGTAATGCTCAAATATATGCACACAGATACAATTGCTTTTCACTGAGCAATGTAAGTTTGTAAATAGATTATGTCATCTAAGGTATTGCCCCTACCCAATCTGATATAATGTTGAAATTCCTTACTTCCTTTTTTTTTTCTTTCTTCCTTCCTTTCTTGCTTCTAAAACACTAATTTTCTAATATATAGCAGATTTGAGCCAGGTGTATTAAGTGGTCCAAAAAATAACTCTTCTCATGGACCCTATGTATAAACAACTAACAGTCATACAAAGAAATGAAATATATACTCACATAGATGCAGAGGCATTTTTATGCGATGGCACAAAACAAGTGGTAGCTTGTATCGAATTTGAAATCAGAAGTTCTGGGTTCCAAACCCATCTCTGCTGCCAGCTGCCTATAGGACCTTAGTGAATTGAATTTTCCTCTAGGAAATGAAAATAATGATACTTGTGCTATTCTTCACAGGAATAATATCAATCAAATGATTAAAGCTGTCAAAACGTTGTAATAAAAATATATATCATGTAACATACATAGGTACCCGTATGCCTAGAGAAAGTCCATCTTTAGTCCAGCACTGAAGGAGGAGAGGGATTTCTAGAGGTCAAGGACATAGATGTTCTAGGCTGAACAAGCATTCTGGGTGCAGCTAACGTTTGGACAGTGGTGTGGAGCTTGGCAAGCATGCCAGGCACCAGGCAAGCATTTGAATGTCAGGTCCAGGGCTGAGGGTACACAGACACACAGAAAGACAGACAGACACACATACACACGCGCAAAATGGAACCACGTCACCGAGATCCTTGAATGCTTTGCTAAGAGACTCAGCTTACTTTCGATCAAGGAAATGCCATTATTGATCTGCATTTCGGATTGCTAATGTCAAATTACTGGAAAGCTGTGAAGCAGAGAGAAGAGTCCACTTGGAGACCTTGGCTGTAGCTGAGGTCAGTGGGTCTCATGGTGGAGTCCCCCGGGCAACAGCAGCGTCACCAGGTACGTGAATGTCCTAGAGCTGCAGTGAAATACCATAAACAGGGCGGCCTAAAACGGCAGAAATTCATTCCCTCACAGTTCTGGATGTTCGGTAGGAAATCAAGTGTCATCAGTGTTGGCTTCTTCTGGGGGAGGATCTGCTCCTTGCCTCTTCCAGCTTCTGGCATTTGCCTGCAATCTTCCGTGTCCCCGACTTGTAGACACGTTACTTCAATCCGTGGCGCTCTCCCCAGAGCCTCTGGGTTCAAATTCTCCGCCTCTTGTGAGGATACCAGCCATTGGGTTAGGGTCTCCTCTAGTCCAGTAAGACCTCGTCTGAACTTGATGACATCTGCAAGCACCCTATTTCCAATAAAGTCACGTTCACAGGCTTTAGGGTTTAAGATGTTGACAATACAATTCAGCCCACGAGCCCTGGGGTCCTGTGAACGGTGAACATTCTCCAGCTTTGCCAGGACCTGCTGAGTCTGAGGTTCTGGGGGTCTGGCCAGCAGTGTGTGTCTTCTCCAGCCACTGCCCGCTGCGGATTCTCATGCGCTCACATTTGAGCCCCTCTGTCCTGGGGAGAGAGGAGAAGAGACAGAAAGGGAGACAGACATGGCTCCGGAGGGGGAAAGAGCTGTTGAGAGGGGGAACAAGGAGAATGTTACTCAACATTATTTTAGTTTCCTCAAAGCTGATTAAAAAATTTAAAGAAAAGGTGTTACTATAAAGTTTATTAGGGAATTCCAGAGAAGAAAGTGCAGATTATGAAAGTCGCAATGAACTGAGGGAACCACTGCCTCCCCACCCCCTCTCCCTCCTTCTCTCTCCCTGTGTCTCTTCCTCTCTCCATGTCTCTGTGTCCCTCCCTCTACTTCTCTCCCACTCCCTCCATCTCTCCATCTCCCCCTCTGTATCCCTTTTTCTCTTTGCCAGTCTCCCACTCTCCCCTCTGCTCCCGTCTCTCGTTCTTCCCCACCCCCAGCAGCTTTCCATCTCTTAGAGCATCACCACCATCCCACACCTCCTATGTTTACACACTCAAAGCTTAAACAGACAGCAGAGACTAGCTAGCGTGGCTGAATCCCCATTACGAGTTCCCAGGAGAAAGAATGTCTGTCATGCCCTGGGTACGGAGCCCAGCTCTATGGTCCTCAGCTGTGGCTGATGGACAGAATCACGAGTGTCAGGATGACTGTCCAGACCCACCCACGTGGGTACCAGTAATTACGGGAGGTTTCTTAGACCAGGCAGATGCTCAAGACAACTGACATGTGCTGGACTCCTGGCCGTGCTCCTCCCCCTGGCCTCCAATGGTCTCTCAAGACAATGAACTCTCACTGCTGTTTAGGGAGTTCAAGTAGAAGGTTTTAGAGCTGGTATGGCTGGGTGGAAATCATAAATTAAATCTTGAGTCAGAGAGAAGACTATAGATGGGAATAGAGTGGAGGGAGGATTAGAGATAAAAGCCAGAGATGGAGCCAGCAGACATCCGAGATATTTCAGGAGCCAAGATCAAAAGAAACAAGCATTGAGACAGCTTGGTTTTGGGAAGTGGCTGGCCTCCCGTGTCTGGGTGGGGAGGGGGCAGGTGTGGGCTGCAGTCACGGGAGCTCTTACTGCAGGGCTGAGCTGGAACCAACGTGGGAAAAGAACACCCAAGTAGGACTTGGCTGGTCATTGGGTAGGGGATAGGGGTCCTCTCCTAAGAGGAAATATGGGAGAAATCTAACTTGTATATCTGTCTATAAAGCAGCAGCAACATCTAAATACCTTTGCAATGTTAACAAAAGAACACTGGGCGGGGTGGGCCCCAGAAGAACTGACCACCGGCTAGCTTTGTGATCTGAGAAAAGACCGTTTCCTCCAACTGGGTATTTTATCTGGGACACAAGTAGCTTGTACCAGGAAACCTCTACTGCTTTGCTTCTGCTATTTAATGAGTGTTTATAAGAATCTCTCCTTTAGCATTGCTCTGAGCTACCCTGTTCTGAGCAAGAAAATTTAGCAAGAAAAGAGGAATCCACACGGTGGAGAGAAGGACCGGAAGAATTTAACTGAGCACTGGGACGTTCTCAGTCTACTCTGCATAGGATCAGGGGAGAGGAATTCTTTGCTTTTTTGCAAATCCAAATAATCCCTCTGGATTTTCAGTAAATCAGGCACATAGTCACTCAGCCCTTGACACCTGCTGTGAGGAAATTATTTGATTTATTTACATGATAGACTTAAAGCATTCCACTGGTCTGAGAGCAATTGGGTGCATGAAGAAAATACAAATCCAGCACTTAGACAAAGTGCCGCAGGTAACAGCCTCCGAGAAGCAGGAAAACACATCAGTGGTGCTTGGACACAGAAAACGAGGAAACCGTTGGTATGAACCACATGAGGCTTTGGGGATGAGTAAACCAAAAGTCAATTATGATCGACCGTATCCCTGACTGTAATTTCATTAATTCAAAAAGTGACAATTCTACCCAAAAAGAAGGTCCAATGGAACATGCTTCAGCCCTTCTCCAAGAGCAGAGGTTGCGCTGTCCTGACTGAGTCAGGAACAAAGCTGACATATGTGAGCTTTTACCATGTGCTTCATGGAATCACACACCTTCTAATACTCAGGTGATGTAATTACCCCGACTAGACATAGGAACCCGAGTTTAGAAAGCTCGAACATGACCTGTCCAAGATAACACAGTTCATAAGGTGATGAGTGGGTACCAAACTGTGATTTCCACCCTAGAAATCCATTTTAATGATGGTGATCAAGAATGAGGGTAACGCGTCTTTCTCTTTTATAAAAAATCAAATGAGAGTAAGATTCACTTTAGACACACAAAAATCCTTTTTCGTACAGTTCTTATAACCTATCTCATTTAGTTATGACTACGACATTTTTGGTAGAGGATGTTAACATACTTTACAGGTGCAAATGATAAATGGTGGGTGGCTTAGCAACTCATGTACAATCACAAACAGTGGTTGGGCCAGACCTTGAATCTTCTCCTCCTGACACCCAATCCTGTCATTGTTCCTGGCACTGCACTATCTGTCAGCAAGAAATGAGATTTCGGTATAACATAGTCATAACCGTATTTCTGGTGAAATTTAAATATAGTTTCAGCAATATAGAGTAGAATAATAACTATTAAAATTAAAAAGCTGCACAGCCTCATTCAGAATGGATGGAATCATGAGTTTACGGAGATGAACAGTTAGATGCGTCACACGTTTCCTATCTAACAGGAGTACTAGTCTATGTTAGTTGACTTTTCCCATGTTGCTTGAAGAAATCACTCTCTCAAAATCCACCAACGGGTGAATCGTCAGTATCAGCTTCCACTTCCCAGTAGCTCCCCAAGTGCTGTAAGAAGCCACCTGGAAGTGACAACGCCACCCTCCTGATTGGATTTGGGTCTCACGTCTCCAACTGCCGTCACATTCTCCTTCCAGTGTTTGGATACACGCAGCTTCTTGTTCTCGGTGGGCAGGCCTGGCATGGGGCCTTGTGTTGTATGCTGCAAAAAGCTTCTAAGCCGGGTGATGGTCAGAGCTGGTCTTTGCACCCACCCCCCGGACCCTCTCAGAGTGAAGTCCATTTTCGTGTCCTCGATACCAAACACAAGTTCAACTGCATTTACGTAGCTTGGTTCTTATCGAGGTGCTGTCCTAGGCACTTCTCCAATCCTTGCAATCATCTTGTGCAGCCAATACAAAAAAAAACAAAAACAAAAACATGAGGAAACTGAGGGCAATCCATGGGTTATAAGTGTGTGCTGTCAGGTTTCAAGGTCTATATTAGATTGACTATATATAGACTATATAGTCTATATATATATATATTCGCTGTCGTTTCTTCCCTTAAAAGGGCACTTGCAAACCATTGGTTACAGAAGGAGCTGAATCCAGGGCTACGGAAAGTGTAGACAGTCTACATTTCTTACCCGTGTCCAAACAAACACCGATTCCCGAGCCAAACCTCCCTTTGGATTTGCACTTTGCATCTTCCTTACGCATACATGTGTATACACACACTCACATGCATAGCACACACTTACATGCATGCACATTCACGGACACACATACACACAAGCATGCCCACACACAGACACACACACACACACACACACAGACACATTTTCATTCCACAAATGCAGAACTAAGATTTGTCCCTACACCCCACTTCTCCGCTGGGGGCAGTGATTCTCTGGCCCTCCCTGTGTGTCTGGGGCCCACTGGTGCTCCAGGAGTTCCTCTCCCTGGGTGGTAACTGGTATTTATCTGTCCCTCTCCCAGCCGGTCTGTTTTGGGCTGCCTCCCTGGAGAAGTCATGCATTCTGATACCACGGACCCAGCGCAGCGCATCTATTTTAGGCATCCTTGGAGGAGGCCTCCTGGGTCATTACCTGATCCCTGCCCCACGCCCTTCATCCGGCTTCTCAGGAGCTTTCCTCCTGCCCAGGTTTTATCATCGTTCTTGAGATTCAGCACACTTCTGGTGGGGGAGGGGAAATCAGTGTTAATTCTTAAAAAAAAATTGTAAATGTGTACCCTCTCATTCTGGTTCTCTAGAATAGCTGGGCCGGGAATCTTCAGAACACAGATAGGACCTTTCTCAAATGCTATTTTGGAAAGAATGCAAGTTACCTGTCTGGCTTTTCTGAGAATATTTACAAATGGCTAAACACATTATATTTATTAGTTATATTCTCAATTAATTAATGACAGATTCTGAAGATGCAAAGATGAATAAAAGATGACTTCAAGAAGTTTAGAAAGTAGCACCTTGACTTATGTATTAAACTTTTAGCCGATAACCCAAGTGCGTGTATGTACAAGACCTCACAAATGCATGTATGTCTACCCATCAACAGATGACGGATAGCCTGGCTGTATGATTACTTACAAATTCCTCCCAACTAAGGCTATGTTGAAACCCCCATTCAGCATGTGTAAGGGAAACATTTGTGTCCTGACCCTGTTCAAACAATTTTCTTTTACCATCTGGTCTTACGTCTGATTCTTCATGGAAGCAGGTGGCAAACTTTGTATGTAAATGGTCAGACAGTAAATAGACTTTTGGGGCCATATGATCTCTGTTGCAACTACTCAGCTCTGCTGTAGCTCAAAAGTGGCCATAAACAAAGCACAAACGTGTGAGCACGGCTGCTCTCCGATAAGACTTTATTTACAAAACCAGGTGGCAAGGCAGATCTGGCCTGTGGTCAGTTCACTGACCCCTGATCTGCTGGGTCTGATGCCATTCAAGGACCACACTGGCCAAGTCAGAATGATCCCTTCTGTGCACTGGAACTTTTGTGTCAGTTACATATACTTATCATCTCTGCAACTTCTTCACATTCACAATTCAGGTACAGAACCATCTTTAACTTTTATAATTCAGACTTTAACCATTGCTATTTGTTTCAGAGCAAATCCAGGTCATTCTGGAACAATTCCAGGGCATCATCGGGCTTGAGGAAAAAGGGACTGAGACAAAGAAGGAGGTAATAAAGCACAAGGGATGAATCACCGAGCTGGATTCTACTCGGCAGTAAGAACAGCCTCCTGTTCCATCCCAAGGAGCCGTCTTCAGAGATGCCACATGGACCGTTGACTTCTCCGGAGCGCCACCTGTGGAGGGGGCGGGGAGGATTTATCCACTAGGTCCTACCTCCCACTGGCCAAAGCTCACTCTATGAGGCATTAAGTGCCTGTACTGGTAGGCTGCACAGGCACAAATGGGTCTCACTGGGTTTCATGCTCAGCTACAGCAGGGCACCTCCCATCTGAGGTGACAGATACACAGATGGGCAAGGACAAGGGCTGTGGGGCTGTGCCCCTGACACTGGACACCAATGCATTGGGTGGGCAAATGTCCAAGGGGCCAGGAGGTACCTAAGAAGGAACCCATGCACCCATAACTTGCACTACCCAGAAATCATGGCCTCTGTTATATACAGATCCCGATCCCAGGGGTTTTGTTTGTCATAACAAATAGAGCTATAGAGTCCCCTTTGAGGTGGTGACTGTCCAAATTTCTGACAAGACAAAGTCAAAGAGAAGAAAACAACTCTCCACTGAGCTGATCTGGAGACCACATTGATATTCACTGCCTTCCTCTTCCCCGCTCGGAGATTTTAGACCTACTGGGAATTCCCTTACCCTGCTATATTCACCTTGCCCTTGGCCAGCAGCTTGAGTGGTTTGGTTTGCTTCTTTGGTGGGGTGATCCCAAGCTTCCTCCTGGAAGGATAGGAGCCCCTAGTTGTCTCGTTGTCGACAGCCATCAGTCTCCGCCCATCCATCCCCTGGTCTAGAAGCACCAGAGCAGTAATCTTAGACCATCATCCAGGCTCAATTACACTAATAATGCTTTCTGGTCTCCCGGTCCACTGCCTGGGGAGATCAACGGAGAGAGAAGGTAGACAGAACTTCCAGGTCAGTGTAATCTCTGCTTGTCCCCACTGAGAGAGTTCCCCATTTGGATATTAGGGTCAATGAGAGCAGTGGTGAAGAGGCCAATCATACCTCCATCTTTGGACACTGTGCTCATGTATTCTACCTACTGAGGACCCATTACCTTGTATCAGTTGTTGGTTCAGCATATATACTGCATCTTGGAAGTCATTTCCCCAATACCTCTTAACGTCCACCACCAAACTCAGTCTTTGACCAGCCAGTGCCCCTTTCCATCAGGTTAGATGCTTCCATGTGATGGGGTTCATGGTAATACCTGTGGACACATGCCTATTGACTCACATCATTTGCCCATAAAGTCGAGTCTACTGGTCTGGGGAAAAGTTGCACGTAATCGACCTGCCACCAAGGGGTTATCTGGTCTCAAAGAATGGTGCTATAAGAGTCAGCATCACTTTCTGCTACTGGCCAGTGGGCTTTCAGTCATGGCAGTAGCTAGCTCGGCCATGGCAAGAAATTAGGTTCAGGATGATATTTTTGGGTCATGATATTTTTGAGTCAACCATTCCCTGAACCCTATTTGTAGACACGATCTTACGTGAGTTAATTTATTTTCTTGTTTTTAAAGCCATTTTGAGTAAGGGATTGGACTGAGGAAAGAAAGATAGTTACTGGGAGCCACTGGCAATTTACTTAATTCATCATATTATTATCATAATTGGACCCCAAACCAGCTGTCCAATAAAATCAAATGTAAAGCAGAAGAGGTTGCCTAAAAATGAGGCATGGGTAGAAAAATGTCCATTATATCTGGCCACATTAATTCTAACTTAGTGTGTTGTGAAGGTGATATTAGCATTTTTTGGTGCTGGGTATTTTCTCTTGCCTCCTGATATGTTCTGAGTGTGTGTGGCTGAAAGGGTGAACTTCATTCTGATGTTTCCAGTGAAGTTCACAGATACGACACAGATTTCAAAGTTTGTAAAGTGTTACCTTAAACAGCGATTTCCAAAACTTTATCTGGGTACCAGTTCCATCAGAATAACTAGAGTGCTCGCTGAGAAGACAGATTCCCTTGCTCTACTTCACATCAAATAATTAATACTCTCTGAGAGTAAAGCTTGTATTTTCAACAAGCTCTCTGGATAATTTTCATTTACTGCCAAGATTGAGAACAAATGTCTAGAGAAAACTGGCTCAGATCAAAGCCAGAGTAAGAGCCGGCCAATTTAGCTACTTGGGATGAAAAAGTCCTTCTCCTTAATCCAGGCTCAACGTTTCACGTGTCTATTTGAACTTTTAAGGTTGAGCTGGAAAGGGCTGTAGCTTCCTGGTTTGTGAACTTGTTGTACTCTTACTCATCCAGACTCTAGCACTATATAACCTTGGAGGAATGACTTCTTTGGGGGCCTCAGTTTTCTTCACTGGCAAGAGGGAGACGATTACATAAGATTATATATAAGGTTCTTTCTTCATAAGAAATTCTAAAAAACTCAGTGACATCAACCGTGGGCTGTGGTTACCAAACTTTTATGTCCTTAGGTAGATTTACGTAATTTCGTTTTAATTCACTGATTTTGACTTTTCTATTCCCACTACGACATTTTTATGGGTAAGCAGGAGGGCAGTGGGAAGGATGTGTTTAGCAGTAAATGGTCCCCCAGAGATACTAATCAGGAGGAAACCATCTCTGAGTTAAGAGTCCTCTTTCTGAAACTGGAGTTTGACATCTTGAAAAGAAATTAACATGCTCTTATGGTACACAACCACATGACATAGTTGTAAAGTTGTTCGCCAGGTGAAATTTTGTCTGACTTAGATTTTCCACTTTTAGAACTCCCACAATTTGAAAGTAGATTATACAAAAATCTATTAGCAAGCACACTTGTGTACTCAAATTATCATAGAAGATGCTGGATGTCATTCTGGCTAATATAAAGTTATTACCACATGGGCTCTATTCTCTTTCTGTGTGGTCCTATAGGAATCTCCCATTTCGTCTACAACATGTGATTTGGAAAGATTCTGCTTTAGCCTGTAAGCATTTGCTTCCAACCCTGTAAATCTGATGTGAAAATTCATCACATTTTCCTGCTTCAGTCAAATCCCTCATGTCAAAACTCTGTAACCTCGGCGCCTATAAAAACAACCCAACCAAAGTGTTGGGATTGCTTTCCTTGAAATCATCATTCTCTCCCTCAGGCCCCGCAGTAGGTAATGAAGTCTTAAGAGTCCTAAAATGAAACATTGTGATGAGGTACATTCCAGCAGTTTAGGCGGAGTTCCAGCCCTCACTACGCTGATGGGCCAGACGTTTGGTCATCTATGGCCCATGACCGCCTAACGGCCCAGTCAAAATTTGTATACATAGTTTATGTCTTCCGTGTTCTTCCATTCTTCCTTTGAACATTTCCATTAACAAACCGAATAACAGAATCCGTTTCCCCGCCATCCCAAGGGGCCTGTCAAGTCTAACTTCACAGCATTCAGGAAAGACAGAGATCTTCGTGTCTGTGTCTTTGGCATGTAGGGCTGCACAAGGAAGGGCAGTGCCAAGCAGGAAACCCGCCTCTTGACCTTCAGGCGAACAGCACAGGGTTGCAGGTGAACAGGACAGAGATGCAGGGGAACAGGGCAGGGATGCAGGGGAACAGTGCAGGGATGCAGGGAAACAGGACATGGATGCAGGGGAACAGGGCTGGGATGCAGGGGAACAGTGCAGGGATGCAGGGAAACAGGACAGGGATGCAGGGGAACAGGTCAGGGATGCAGGTGAATGGTGCAGGGATGCAGCCAGGCATGGTCCACATTGGCAAGAGCTTTGATCCTCCATCACTCGATTCTCATCAACAGTCAAACGAATCACACATCCGAGTCCTATTCTCTCTGCTGAAAATATGCTCCTGAACCTTCAGCACCACCGAATCCATTTCATTCGAATGCGGTCCCCTCATCACTCGTTTTAAGGACTGTGAATGGCCTTCCGCTTGCTGTCAGCCGCCTAATGAAATGCGTGTGCGTGACAGCAGTGCGTGTCCTGTGCCGCAGAGGTGGGGTTAATGCAAGGGCTTTCTGAGCCGCACAAGGTGTGAATTCATAACAAGAGCTGGTGTGCACGGACTTTAACAGCCTGTCAACTGTGTGGGTGGAAGATAATGAATTCAAGTCCGGTTAGGTTTTTCTCTGGTTTGCAGGTTTATCAACAAGAATGATATAGACAGAGGAGCCCCCTGGAAAAAACACAGCATGTTCTTCAAGGGCCTGGAATGGATTGGTCTTTTGTTAAAGGCCGACTTGACTGTTGGGAATAACTAAGTCTGTCTAACTACGTCCTCTTTCCTACAAAATTAAACAGCCTTCACTTTCACTAACTCCAAACTTAGTGAAGGATAATCCCAAACTAGCCATTTTGAAATATGGGCACGATTTTATTGGAAACCTTATCTGTACCATCCAATAAGGCACCCACTGGCCGCAGCGTGTAACTTTTGAGCACTTGAAGCGTGGCTGGTCCAAATTGACGTGTGCTGAAAGGGTAAAAGGCACACTAGATTTTAAACATTTATTACAAAAAAGTAAAATATCTAATTGATATTTTAATGTAAACTATACTTAGAAATGATCATATTTTAGATCTATTTGGTTTAATAAAATACATTATTAAAATAAATTTAGATTTATTCCTTTTCACTTCCTTTGATGTGGTTACTAGAAAACTTAGTTATAGGCACGGCTTATATTAATTGCCTACTGCCTTACATCTTTTTGATCTAACTTGAACATTGAATAAGTAAATTTCTTTTGTAGGTGACCAAATAATCACTTGACTTTTGTATATTGCATGTTTTTTGAAGTTATATCTGCTTTTCTAAGTCCCTGAAATGTAACTAATATAACTAAGTCATGTGTCTTTGGCATTGATCATGTGCTTCCTCCACTGTTGCTTTGTTTTTCCCATGCGTGGTTCCCATCTTCTCAAAAATATTACATCGCCTAAAGAGAGGAGCCCCAGCTTCAGTTCAACTCGGTCTGTTCAAAAATCAAAAAGGATTTACTGAGTGTCAGGTGTTCAGTTAGGCTGTAAATAAAATGAGGATCAGTAGAAAAACAAACATACAATAGCAGCGTCAAAAACACCCACTTCTCATGAAATGAAATTTCGAGAACATTGCAGCACCATCCACTTGTCTGAGCTCTCGACACTCCAAGAGAAATATACAATATCTATTTGATTATTCAAAGTGGGAGTTGAGACTTTAAATAAAACATGTGCTCATGAGCATGGTTTTACTTTTTAGAATATATCTGATTCAAAAGATAATATAAACAATAATATATAATTACCTAGACAATTATTTCAGAAACTAATAATTGTATGTATAGAGGAAAAATACTTAAATGCTTCTTAAAAGTCACATTAAATACATTTATTGCACCAGCAAATTAGGCTTTCAATGATAAATCCACCCAGCCTGCAGGTTTGCCGTGGTGCAGTAGAGGGCACTGGAAGTAGCTCACTGCAGGGGTATTTTGGGGGGCATGAACAGAGCAACAGACCTAAAAATATCTCCCTTATTTTATCTTCTCCAGTAAACTCTTGCAGAGCTGAGTTTCCTATCTTTGGAGTCTCTTCCTATTAAATTGCAGACGTGTTATGGGGAAAAGGTAGTTAGCCAACGCCACAAGAGCCCAGATTTTCCTTCTCAGGTTGCATCCGGGAATGAGACCAGTAAACAAGTTAAAGTTAACAGAGATGGGTCACTGGGGTTTCTAACCCCAAGAAGGGGAGACGCAAGGTACAACAGTGCCAGGGGAGAAGACAGCTCTGGGTCTGGGGGTGGCACAGCGAATGAACACCCAGCATGGAGCGGGTCTAGATGGTGCACAGCAGAAAGAAAGGTGTCCAGGTTGAGCCCCCAAAGAACCACAGGGATGGAACTTCCTTTTTCCTTCCGTCTTAGCGCACTGATTTTCGTGGCTCTGGGCACCTTGCCCTTTGGATGAGCCAGAAAGTAATTCTGGCGGGGCCTTGAGGTATGCTCCTTGGTGGCACAATTAGTGTGGTTCTTTCTGTCACTCCCCGGGGGGGGGTGTCTAGCCAGAGCACAGCCATGACGTGGATTCAGTTTAGTGACTGTCAGCTGTTTGCAATCTGCAATCTTGTTTAATTTCTGGCCCGATTCCTTGTTTTGAATACTCTTCGGGCTTTTAATAACATTTATTAGTTTTTCTTTGCTCTATTGAAATTTTATAAAATTGAGACAGTACAAAGAAATGCACAACAGTGCATAATCCCATCACCCACAGATAACTGGGATTAATATTTTTGTGCATTACTTTCCAGTGTTTCTTTGAATATATTTAACAACATATTTCCTCAGCTCTAAGATTTTATAGATTACAAAATGTGTCATCATGATATGAGGGCTTTTTGGAAAAAAGTAAAAAGAAAATGAAAGGACATAGGTACCACCTTATCCAACGTTTACATGATTTGTAAGATGGATCTCATTTTACAAATGATAAGGGGTGCCTATCAGGATCAAAAAATGTAAATATAGATCCTTATGACCCAAATATATCAAATTTCAGGGATTTTACTCTGTTGAATACCCGTAGGGCAATACATTGAACTCCATCCTACGTGGCTGTGTGTTGTCTGGTCTGTTTATACTTCCCAGGTCTCTCTGGGAATCTCCAGGTAACATCTTCCTGGCCCCTAAGTGTACATGGAGGGGCACCTCCTGCCTCTGCATTCTGGCTGCAGACCACTGGTACCTCTTCTAGAACTAAGCTGCTGCTCTCTCCTAGCCGTACGGAAACCAAACACAAACTGATGTTTAAGGTCTGCCCGACATCCCTCCACATCCCTCAGGTGACTGGAAGAAAAGAAATTCTAAAATGAGGAAAGAAAGTCCAGGAAATATTTTTTACCAAGGATAATACATTTTACTGGGGACACATATATTTTTTGGAGGATATAACATAGCAATTTGGGGGAGGGGAGGAATTCTAGTCCTTTCTTTCTTACCTCCATTTTATCAGCCTGCGGGTGAGTACCCACACTCTGGCTGATGCTTGGCTTCCTTCTGGCTAATTCTTTCAGACTTTTACCCCAAGCTGATATAAGTTTATCTCTTGGTTCCTTATTGCACAGTTCAATGCAGGGAACATATTTCAGAAAATTAAGAAACGTAACAATTGCTTTACATTTTGAAAGGTTTCATTTATTTATTTATTTAATTTTTTTTGGGTAATGAACGAATTTGTTTTTTTTTTTTAATTGCAGTACAGCTGATTGACAATGTTTCAGGTGTACAGCAAAGAGATCCAGTTATACACATGTATATTTATTCTTTTTCGGATTCTTTTCCATTATAGCTTACTGCAAAATATTGACTATTTGAATTGTCTTTACATTGAATTTGCTGTGGCTGCCGCCTACCTGGCTTGGCTGAAAGTCCAGTCTCAGTCTGGGGCTTTCCACCTGCTCCCTTGTGAGCACAGGAAAGTCCTCGGCTTATGCAATCTAACACCTCTGGCTGTGTGTTTGGGAAATGCTCTGAAATCTACAGAAACAAATGACTCCCCTGGTGCGAGGAGGGCCCAGAAGTAGGGCGCTCCCGACTGCAGGGCGGGACCTGCCCTTCTTCCTCTTCTGCAGGTAGAAGGGACAGAGCGGGGAGGGAGCTGGCATCTCGGGCGGGGACTGTTCACTGCCCATCAAACCTGGATCCTGTGAGCCCAGAGTTCCCAGCCGCCCTAGTGGGTGCGGCCACGTGGCGGAATCCAGTCAGTGGAAGTCCGGAAGGCCCCTCCCGGTGTAGCCCCTGTGCAGGTGGCTGTGTGCACCTTTGAGAGGCTGGAGGGAGGGCTCTGGGACCCTACACTGTGACAGACCCCCAAGGATGGGGGCAGGGGGCTCCTTCTCAATCAACAGGTGAAGGAAAACTTCCTGCACACCAGAAACACCTGCTACCCTGGCGAGTTATGAGAGAGAACGACTTCCATGTGTTGGAGCCTTGAAATTATAGGGTGCATCTGTTACACGGCTAGCATCGCCTTAATGAATACATCTCTCAGTTATCTAAAGAAGATAATATGTGTAGACTTATAATGTACTTAACCGTTTCCCTATTTTAGATATTTTGGTTCATTACATTTACTTATTAGAAACAATACTTTAATAAACATTCTTGAAGTATCTTTGCATACTTGGAGGAATAGTTATGAGAATGTATCTTTAAGAGTGGAAATTTTGCAGTCAAAGTGTATTGAGAATTTAAATGTCAGCTCAGTTTGATAGAGTTAACAAATTGCCGTGAAAATATGTGCCACATTAGACTCCCCAGACAATGTATGAAAGCACCCTTTTCCTACCTTTTGTGTATCGGCAATTATTTTACTGTTTGCCACTGTGACAGAAAAAAATAACTTAAAAAGAAACTTTTTCCTTATTTATTACAAGTGATACCGAGCTTCCTTTTCTTTTCATGTGTTTAAAAGCTGCTTACATTTCTTAGATGAATTGCTTTTTCATGTGCCTTCTGCAACATTTTATTGAATTGCTTGTATTTTTTCTTATAGATGTATAGAAAACTGTTTACATATGAGGAAGTTGTGCTTTTATCTCTTATTTATCTTGAAAATCTTGTGTCTCTATTAAAGCATACTGTCTTCCAGTTTAACTTTATTCATAATATCTTTTGATGTAAGAGACATAGATCTATTTTAAATTTTATATAGATAATTGTTGATCTATTACTTTATGACAACTAGGTATTACTATTGCTTTGTAAGGCTATCATCACCATTCACAATATTACAAAAAAAATCTATATTTTCTTCTAATAAGTGAAGAGGTATATATGTATATATAAACACATACATAAATTTCTGTATACAAAATACAGAAATTTATGAGTATATATCCAATTAAATGTATATATATATGTTTGTGCATGAGTATATTGCCCATCTGGAAAAACTATGGTGTAAGAGAACTTTATTATTTCTATGTATATAGCAAATTATATCAACATAGTTAATCTTTATTTGACATAAATTCAACATTTATCATGTACTAAATTTCCATATATATATATATATATATATATATGTCTGGATAGTCTCTGATATTTTCATTGATCTATTTGCATGTTGAATGGACGATTTGGAACCCTACTTTTAGTGACTGCATGTGATTTCATCATGTGATGTACGCTAACGCATTTAGCTTCTTGCCTTCTGCTGAAAACCGTTTGATTTTTATTATTTGCCATATAGTAACTTTCAGATTATTTTTTCAAGATCGATTCCTTGGTTTAACACAATGTGACTATTTTTAAGTATCTTGAAATATATTTCCCACATTATTTCAGAAAAAAATTGTGACAATTTATACTTTCACCAGCAGTGGATGAGAGCGCCTTTTTCATCACATCCTCACCAGCATTTACACTTTTAAGAATGTTGGCCAGTTGAAGAGGCTGAAATAGCAGGACGCTTTAATTGTGTTTGATTATAACTTGATCATTGTTAAATATTGGTAGCACCCAGCACCGTTATGCAAATTTAGCTCAACAAGAGGGACGTAGACTGGTAAGAGTTAATCCAAGAGTCTTAAAAGTTCAAAATATTTTTCATGAATGGCCTTGAGAAGTAGAAAAAATAGTTCTTCTATGTTCTCAGCCTGATAATGTTAAGACCTTTATTTTTCTAGTATAAGCCCTCAAATAACCCTCCACTTTTTCAAGTTGTCCAGTTCCGTAGCTTAGAGCAGAGCTGCTTTCTGGCAGGGATTCCGATGACCAAACACCCGCGTGGAAGCGTGGCTCTGCCCTGGTCCTCGCTGCGGGCACTGAGGACTCACAGCACGGCAGCGTGATGCAGGGCTGCACCCGCCTGCACCTGTGCCTGGAGGAGTAGTGGGTCAGGAGCACCGTGATCAGGGAGGTTAAACGCTCCCCCTGAAACTGGAGAGCGTCCTCCTCAAGGCTGGCCTGTTCCCAGGTTCACTGCTGGCGCAGGTTCAGGGGCGAAACCACCCCTCACCTTTCCACCCCGTGGAAGGAAGCCTTTGTGGGCAGCCCGTGTCTTTGCCCGTGAACCAAGGCACTTCAGCCCAAGCCCATGGGGCATCCAGATATTTATAGCTGGGAAACGGAATTTCGGAAGCTGCTCAGATCAATGCTAGGCCATGTGTGCTGTTGGAAAGGAGCTGGAACCTCTTACCGACCCTCTGGTGCTGGCCTGGCTGGTGTCGGGTAAGGGGAGGGTCACGAGGGCTGCGGAAGCAGTGTCTACTCCTGCTTCATTGCCAGCTGGACCCTTCCTGAAGGGCGTGTGGTGGTTTCCTAAAATCGAGGGAGACCCAGAGGCTGACGGATGCTTTTCTAATTCATTGCCAGCAGCCAGAGGCCCTTCCCCGAGGACAGGATGTAGCTAATAACTGCCAGGTCTGAGGAAAGGCAGGAAGAGAAAATCATTGTGACTGTGAACTCTGACCATGCATAGTAGAACTCCCACCAAGAAGAGGGAGAACCAGACAAAGAGCAGCTAGATTTACAGCAGTAGCCATGGCTGAGCTGCAGTTAAGAGGATGGTGTTTGCAGCTTAGCCTCCTTAGAGCTTGAGGAAGAAGATGTCAGAAGGAGGGGCAGGCGGCCATATTTGAGCTGGGGAAGCTCAAGGGCAGTGAGTTTGTCAGCCTGGCCCTCACAGCCACATAAAAACACCATCTAGTAATCCAGGGACAGGCCTGGGAGGAGCGGAAAGCAGGCCCCCCCCCCCACTGGAAACCCCGAAGCTCTCCCCACCCAAAAACCAAAAACCAAACAACTCTTGGTATATCCCTGTTTCTAACACCATAACACCCTGCTACAGATCAGCCAAAAAAGGAGTGTCCATTAAAGATTTAAGATACCAACTTAACCAAGTGCTCTGTTGAATAGTTAATCAATTACTTCTGTGGGCATAGATGGTTTATATAGATGCTTTAACTGAGAAGCAGGAAGGATAAGGAGTAAATGTTTTAGAGGTCAATGTAAACATTTACGTCCTTTAACAAACATATACATTTAAAGACCAGAGGAAAGAAATTGTTCAAGGGTAAGTAACAGGATGCACGTTGTTCCACATCAAATGGAATTTTCCAAAAATAGGTCTGACAGACCTCCCTCTAATATACCGCAGAGTTTGAGAGGAAAGGGTGGGAGCCAGAACTGTGAGGAGGGGCAGCTACTCGTCTTAAATATTGTCACGTAAATCTTCTCCTGAATTACGTGATTGCGGTTGTTCATAATTGAAACACTTACAACTGAAATACAATGGAAATGTAATCGAAATATCCTACTTTCAGCTCAACGAATTTTAAATGATAAGGGCTCTACATTTTCATTCTGGGATATCAGTAACATCAGAAATATTGAACAAAAGTAAAAAGAACCCTCAAATTTTTGTCCAGTGATATCAGTTTCATAGAATTGTTATAAATCATTTTTTCATTCATAAGGTATTGAAGACCTGATCTGTGCTACACTCTCCACTATCTTGGTCCAGATAATCCTACTTGACAGTGTTGGGTGGTGTGGCAGAGAGATAATGGTGAGGAGGGGAGGGTAGTAGAGCCCACCAAAGGGGAAAGCCCGTATTCAGAGTCAGCAAATAGAAAGCACATTAGTAATAGAAGAAAGATGGCAGCAAAGACAGTATTGCCCCTACAGTCTTGTGATAAGAGAATGTGTTGTAGCCCATGGACCACAATATTCTTCACTCAAGCACTTCGGTGTTCATTCGTTCATCCAGTCACTCAAGCCAGAGAGAGCATTTTCCAAAAAATGCAATTGAGTACACTACAGTTTGTAAAACTTTTATTCGTGTTTTATCTTCACACTCAGTAAGTAAAATCCTTTGGCGTCAGCCTGGGAGGTAGACTGTGGTAGGAGTGCTGCCCGGCCCTTAGATTCTTTAGAGATGAGTATCATGGTGCTGGGACTGGCTCTTACCGTAGGTGTGGGCACGAGCTGGCAAGATGGAGCACATACGCTTCTGCCTGGCTTTGCCATGGGGCCCCAGGGGACCTGGAAAAATGGAGTCTAGAATGTAGTGCTCAAGTTCTCTGCTTCTAATCAGTCTGCTATGAGCTTCTGCAGGTGCTGTAGCTTCTGCCCCAAAGGATCCTGCATTCAGCTTCTTCAGCTAGCTCTTGCTGTACCTAAGCTGTGAATGTAACGCTGGGGCATTTGGTGCAGCGTGATACATAACCCTGACTGCAGGACTTGCTCTTCAACCATCTCTTATATATCGGTTTTTCGATATTTACATATTTCCAAGTTTCAGATAGGATTTAAAACTCTAAACACGTTTGTATTTCCAGGAGGATTTTGAATTAATTGATCTTTCTTCTGGCCTGTATCTTCAGCATGCCTCATTACTCCTTCTGTAAATACGATCTAATAAAGCCTTCCCTTAACTCATCAGTGTGCTTCAAAATGCTGTCTTGCCTTTCTTTTTTCTGTCCCGTGAATTAGTCTGAGCTTCGCGTTTTCATCTCCTACTTAGTTTTCCCTGCTGTCTTGCTTCCACCTTAATCTATTAACTTAAAATTCCTAATCTTACAAATAAAAACTCTGATATATGATTGCCCTTGATGCTTTGGATCATATTTTTAGTTTATTTCCAATATTAGAGAATCAAGAAAGGGACCCATGCCGGAGATGGAACTGAAGAATGGTTTATATGGTAAATTGCAGAGATAGAGTGAGGGTGTGAAAGGACACTTTAAGATGCTGCATTAGCATAAAGAAAATATGTACTTCGCACCTACTAAGTGCAAGAGGCTGTGTATTGAGTGTATAACAAAGACCAAATTATAAGCTATGATTTTAATAAGTTTGTAATTTATTGGTGAAATAAGACATCTATATAAATAACTGTAGTATGTCTCAGTGATTAATGATGTTACAAGATAGTTACAAATGGCATATTGAGTGCTTTTAGAAAAGGCAAACATTTTTCCCAAGTAAGTTTGCCAGGGAAGATGCCCTGGTGGATACAGGAGTTAAGATGCATCTGGAACTATGAGTAGGATTAGTAATTATAAGGGACGTGCGCACGCAGAGCTTCACAGGTGTTTGCAGCGATCTATCCAGCACAATCACAAGACAGCCTGAATGGTCCGCAAAGAGATTTGGGAGAATAATGTAGTAAAGTTTGGCTAAAGACAGCTTCAGAGAGCTTTAAATGGCAAGCTGAGAAATTTGGAATACATCCTACAGACAAAAAAGCCTGATGGTTTGAAACAAAGTGATGCTTTTCACGGACACTGTGATAATCTGGCTGGCCAAATTCAGTGCTGCTATCTCATCAGCTGACTGTGTTTGTGGGGCTCCTTCAATGTTTCTGTCTGATGTAGCTAATTATGTCACCCAGGTTTATCATGTCACTCCAGCTGAGTGGGCTGCCCTGTACCTTCTAAACCAATGTGGTCTCTCTCTTTCTAGGCATGCATCTCTAAACCAAAAATCAGATTTACTCTCATTTTGAGCAGTAACAGTTGCGAAAAAAAAAATTGTGCCTTTACATTTTTAAAAAGATAAATGATAGTCTTCCTAATTAAGGCCTGGAAAAATCTTTGTCTAGAGGCTCTGGAACTGGATAGGAAGATATCATTTTGAACAGGTAGAAGACAACTGGTATTAATGAATTGCCTATGAAGATAACTTGAGAAACAATTCATCTTGGGCAAAATATTTTGTAAACAGCTCTATTTCTATTGGCCTAAAGGCCTTTAAGAAGTTTCTGTAAATTAGTGTGTCTGCCTGAATATCTTTTTAAGCATCCTTTATATTAATGCCCTAATCTGCTTTGACAGATTTGTCATTACATCATCCTTATTTTACAAATGAGAGTAGCTTGACTGGTCTCCCATGTGGCTGAAAATACGTGAGTTTTAAATTCAAGAAACTTTATTAAAAATAGTACTGGAAGGTATGGTAGGCTGCTATTTAAAAAAAAAAAATCATCAAATATATAGAAAGCAGATTCTAAAATGATGGTTTGTCCAAACATTTAGTTCACACAACCCATTGCTAGGGTCCTCTTCTAGAAGGAAGGAAAAGTGGCTGAGCTTGCAAAGGCATGCTATGGTTTCAGTCATTTATATACATTTTAATGGATTTATAATTGGATTCAGGATTCCAGCTGGAAAGCAGGAGTGGGAAGTGGGGAAAATGCCTCCCTGGGTATTTCCTTTATAGGGATCGTTGAGAAACAAGCCACAAACTGAAACAAGAGAGAAGTGGGAATTGGTACCCCTAAAATTGAAGAATACATGCAACCAAAGGCCTTTCAGAAGTTGTACTTAAAAAGCTAGGCATCTGGGATCTCGATGGAGAGGATGACAATTTTGACAACCTGAGTCTGATCATTAATACTATGATTCATTCCAACCAAGACTAAGTCATTTTATTTGCATTGACTAAATATATTATGAGTAGAAGTCAAGCTGGCCATGGCAATAAATGGAATATGGAGATCCCATTTACTTCTCTGGCAGAAATCCAATATCTTTTCATTTTCCCTTTTCTCCCTTCACAATGAACACAGCTGGGAACCTGCATATATAAAGGAGAAAGGCTGGATGGTTGTTTCTTTCTTCCTGTTACATTTGACAGTTTTAATGACTATAACTTTTGCTAATTTCAAAGTGATTCCCGCATAGTGCCTCATGTTGTTAAAACAAAAATTGCAATTTAGCCCAGGAAGATGCATAGAAAACTTTTCTCTCCTTCTACTTGTTTTTTTATGGATATCTATGCAAATTCGATAATAAAACAGAGCTTGAAGTATTAAATGAGCACCACGGTTTGGTAAACTCTATCTTGTCATTAAAGAAAAATTGAATTATTAAAGCATGTACTAAGCCAGTAATAATTAACAGAATCCATTATTAGCAGCTGCTTACAAGCTGTGTTCTTTAGGGTCTTTGCTTTGCAGGAAGAATAAGTGACTTCGAAGGCGCTCTTTTGATTTCCTCCGATATTCTTGATAGTCTACTCCAAGCGTCCTCATTCACTATGGCCAGTGACTTAAATGATTTTTCTAGAAGGTCTTTGATTCCAGGTGTCCCTCACCTTGACTTTGCTTGTCCTTTACAGCCATGGTCGGGCTCCCCTCTTTGCTCTGGACTGACTTTTGGAGTAAACTTTCAGTTGCTGCTACTGACCCCTCTCATCGCCCCTAAAACCCTGCTCTCGCGGGCTGCATATTCTTCCCCAACCACCTTTCATCACATGACTCTCTTACCAACACGCAGACTCTCTCCCAAGCCCATCTGGAATCTCATCCTTCCTGCAAATCAGTGCCTGTGTCCTCCTGCAAAACGCGTGCACGCACACACACACACACACTCACTCTTCTCAAGACAGAGAATTACATCCCATGCCAATCTTTCCTTTACTATGCCCCTTCAATCATACTTACGTTTTCCTTATTGTGACATACATTATTTTGCATTTGCTACCAGGGGCTTGTGATTTCATAAATGACTCTCCTGGGCCAACATTTCCTTCAGATAAACCATCACCTTCTTCAGGAGCTTCTCTAATTCTTCTGCCTAGTTTATACCACCTAACAATTTAGTTGAGCACAGTGGAAGCCCAGTAAAGACTTTTAATTAGCTATTCTCTCCCAGAGCCACATTTTGTTGTGTTTTTCATTGCCTGGTTACCTAATTACAGTGGTCTTTACAGCCCTGAGGTCATTCCCAATACCCTCCTGCACCTCGGGCAGGCTGTAATGGTCACCATGTCGGTGCCCCTTGCTGTGGGTGTCTTTGGCTTCTGTGCACCAGATAAGGGCGCTCTCTGTGTGCTGGCGCAGGCTTTGCACACACACTACTATACAAGAAAGCCATCTATGGCAGTAAAACCGTGCCTAAGGGTACTCAGCACATTCTCATCAAGTACCTGCTCCCCACACTATTGCAGGCTTTTCCTTGTAACAACTTTTGGAAAACAACTGTCTCATGTCAAATATAACTCAACCACAGAAATGCATGCAAAACATATGCACAATGCACTGAATTGTGTAAGGTCAACACCCAGGTAATGACCACCTAGGTTAAGGGTAGAAACAGTCCCTGAGAATGACGGACATACTCTCTCCACTTTCATTGAAGTGACTTCCTCACTTTACAGTTTTACCTCCCAAGTGTGCTTTACTACACACTATAATTTAGATTGCCCATTTATTTCTATTATCTTATAATAATTAAAAAAACTCGAAACCAACTGCTTTTAAGGATTAATTCCATGTGAATGCTTCAGTAAGCTCTCTTTTCTGTGTTTTGATGCTAACTTACATACACTGTATCTATATCTGTATCCTATTACCATCCATGTCCGTCTGGGTACCTGTATTCTTATCTCTCCCCCTATCTCTATATCTCTACCTCCATCTCTAAATCTATTTAACCGTACATATCATCCAAACACAAAATTCATTGGTTCTTAATTGTCATCTTGACTTTTGAACATATCATTAAGCATAATATGATCTGTTATTTTCATGTCTTAAATTCTGGAATAAATGAATAACGATGGCAATGAAGTTAGGGAGAATGTCAATATAAAATACACTCAGATATGTTAGTACTTATGGATCTAACAGGACATGAGGGGTGAAAACTTTTATTAAAGGATTGTTCTAAAATCTACTATGAAGATAATGCTCAGAAAGGTTACTTTTCATACCAGGAAGTACTCCTAAAGATAATATTAAGTATAATCTAGATAGTAATTTTCTTCAGAGAGGTTCAAGTGATTTGCAAACATTATCTTCTTGTTCTTAATATAGCCTTTTGAGGGTGCGGAATAGTGGGAAAGTCATAATGATCTTATTTTGAACCAAGCAACAAAGGTAGAAGGGAAAGAGACCCAAAACAAGTAAGCCTATTAAATAAGTGTCATGGGCTTCCCTGGTGGCACAGTGGTTAAGAATCCGCCTGCCAATGCAGGGGACACGGGTTCGAACCCTGGTCCGGGAAGATCCCACATGCCGCGGAGCAACTAAGCCCGTGCGCCACAACTACTGAAGCCCGTGTGCCTAGAGCCCGTGCTCTGCAACAAGAGAAGCCACCGCAGTGAGAAGCCCGCGCACCACAATGAAGTGTAGCCCCCGCTCACCATAACTAGAGAAAGCCCGTGTGCAGCCACGAAGACCCAACGCAGCCAAAAATAAATAAATAAAGAAAGTAAATAAATTTATAAATAAATAAATAAGAGTGTCAGCTAACATGGAATCCTAGAATTCCTGGAAGAATTCACCGCCTCTGACGCAGGACACCTGATTGTCCGGTGCTGAACAAGCCAGGACATGAAAAGGGACAAAATATTTGCAAGCTGACAAAGTCTATCTCTCTCCATGTTTGAAATCAAAATAGGACAAAAAGGAAGGAAATCAGCCAAGAGACTTAATGTGGGTTTTATTTGGAGTTGAGTTTGGAGGTGTGTTCCCCTGCAAGACCCTCTGAGGATTAAGGGATTTTTAGCTCTATTGAAACAAAATCACACACATGTCAGGGAACTGAGACACTTCCAAAGGGAGGGCTGGCTGTACTCTTGTGGTCTGCAGCCTTGGTCCCCGGGGGCAGGCGGCAAGTGGTGATGAAGTCAGTATCACAAGGACAGAGGTAGGGCCCATTCAGAAAATCCTGATGTCTGCCCTGGGAAGCCCCTCCCTCGGGTTTATCCGATTCCACATTCAAATGAAGTGCTCCAGCGATTCCAGATTTAAAGTAGGATATTTGTGTCTCTGGTAACAGCATCTCAGTGTGAAGAGCATCTCTGGGCAGTTAGCTATTATTTATCTAACCCCTGTTAAAGGTCAGTAATGCAGAGTCTCTTGTTGAAGCCCAGTGACTGTGATGCTTTGTCTCAATGTTAAGTCTCTATCATTCCTCAAAGCTATGATCAGAGACAGGACCCCTTCTTCCTTCGAATTAAAAATGATGTTCAATCCCGCTGGCCGTGAAGTGGACTTCAGTCCCATCTAAACGGGCTTGAAGTACCAATAAGACCTATACACGCTCTAATGGACAGTATTCAAAAAATGAGATCAATGACATCTGCAAATACACATCTACCCCTCTTCCTCACAATGGAGTTTATTAAGCAGAACAATGGTGGCTTATGGGTAAGTAAATATGAATTTATTACACAATACAGAGTGCATAAAAACTCCTAAAGTTGTTTCTACTTATAATAAAGGTTGTTTTTTTTTTTTCCACTTAAAGAAAGGTCTGAAAGTTAAGCTTACTTGGCATTCACTTGCTAATTTGTTTAGTTATTGGCTTGTTGATGGCTCCCTTTCACATTAAGTGCTATTTAATCCATTTAGGTCACCTCGAAGCAATGAAGAAATAATTATCTTAGGACTTTGAACTCACGGAGATAATCTACGTTGCAGTTTCTTAATGTACACGGTATGGTGGCTTATTTTTGAAAATGGAGAGGCGAAAAGTTCATGGATATTTTGCATATGTGTTTGTGGATGGAGAGAGAAAAGTCTAGAGTCTAGATATATATTTCTAGGGCTTAACTTAAATTTTCTTATTACTACTGTGATTCCACAACAGTTTTTAGAAACGTATTGTCACATGAAGATAACAATTTACTTTTAAAAAGAGGTGAAGGGTATTCTGAGAAACGATTTATAGCTGGTCTAAGACATTAAGCTTCTCACGGTCACAGATGTGATGTTGTCTTTATCAAATCGTTAATGCTATAAAAAAGAAATGATGCTTCTCATCTCAGTATTTCTTTCTTTGGTTTGCATTAACATTGAACTGAATGGAACAGAGTGGAATTAAATAAGCGTGAAGTGTTTCCACACCTAGATCTATTGAATCTGGGCCTGCAAAATGACTCTCCAAAACTAAACAGGATATAAACCATCCACTAAATAATGAGATGATGCTGCCAGCCTTACAGAATTGTTGAGAAGCTTCAATGAGATCATGAAAAGTGCTCTCATGAGGCTTAAACATAGTAGATCCACCCTCCTGCTCTCTCCTCTCCCAAATGAATTAACACCAGGCCCTGTTGATCCTATTTGGAAGGTTCTTTCTAATCTGCCCACTCTGTCCTTCTCCATAGATACGTCTTTGATTCACCATCACTCGTATCTGAGATACAGGAACCCCTGCCTGGCCTTCTGCGTCAGTTTTGCACTATTCCACTAGAATCTCCCCTCTTCAGCCAGGAGGGCCTTCTCAAAACAAATGTGAACATGATAATCTTCTATTTAAAACCCTTTGGTGGTGCCTCAATGCCTCCAAGATAAAGTCAAATTCCTTAATCTGGCGTACAAAGACATCCTTGACCTGGCTGCCCACCTCTGCAGTGTGGTTCCTGCGATCTCTCTTCAACCCCCTGTGCTTCAAAAAATAGCATTTATGGGAGAATAGATGCAAAAATGGGTTTCATGAGTTTAATAAATGTACAGCTAACAATACTATAACTTGTAGACTATAAATTCCACAAGCCTGAGGCTATGAAGAAACAGAGGAAATGTCTGTAGGTTCAATGAGACTATAGCTCAACACCAGTAAGTGATAGGACACTAGCAAATCGCTTGAGCTCCGTGTCACGGGTCCTTGTGTGCGACATGAGGGACTTGGACACAGTGATTTCTCTGGTCTTGGAAGACACAGTGCTTACAAGTTTCTTGACTGTGTGTGCGTGTTGTGTGTGCACGTTGTGTGTGCACGTGGTGTACACATGTGTATGCCTGCTGTGCAGTCAAGCTGAGCCACGTGCCAGTTGAGGCCGAGTCTATACTTATACAGTAACTCCTTTTTTAGGAGTTGAAATCTATGGTTTGGTCCATATGTCTGAATTGTCCATGAGAATTAACCATTAATATGTCAAAGCATCTGATAAGTCATCACTTACTGAGTTAATGCTACCAGATACCTTGTGAAGCACTTACATGCATCTTTCGATTTAATTATTACAATGCTTTGTACAGTGGGTACCTTTAGCCTGATATTGCAGAAGAGAAAACTGAGGCCTATGGATGAAAAACCTTGCTTACCACATGGAAAATAAATTTTTAAAAAACCAACCACAATTAGGATTTTTAACTCCAGTCGGCTAAAAACTTAAGGTCTGAACCATTGTGGCACACCTTTTCCTAAAACCCTACCTACCTCCAACTTGTGAAAAATCGTCTGTTTCACTGGCATGGTAAATTAACTTCTAAATTTTGTATCATCTCTGACTCTCAGGGAAGCACTGAGACCTGAGATAGAAAGGATTTGAGAGCAGAAGACAGCTGTCTGCCCCTGTGACCCTGACAAGAGCCGAGAGGTTCCCGGAGCGGATGCACTGCGGGGCCTGGGGAGGAGGGGGGACGCCACTCTGCCTCCTCAACCTCCGCCCAGGCTGGAGCCCTGCTCTGTGGCGGTTGTGAATGGGATCAGTCTTGAAGGATCTCACCATTAAAGACAGACTCAAGATATTTCCTCTGTAGTAACATAATGATGACAAAGCCCATCACCGTGTTCCAGGCGCTGGGGCTGGGTTTTCACGTATCCCAAGTGTCAACCTTTTTTCAAATTTCAGCATTTCACACAGGACCCTAATAAGGGTGCTTGCTTTCTCTCCGTACTCTTGTACTCTTGTGTGATAAACTCACCCTTTCATTGAAAAGAATGAATGAAAAAGGAAATCTTTAACTCTAAATAAAACAAAAGGAGGAAATCAATATTATTTGTCATAAATGCAAGGTGAAGAAATACGTGCGTGAACAAATACATGAGTACAATTTTATAAAGTTCATCTCTGTGCCACCTAAAATCTGCCAAAATATTATACAAACCAAATCAGTCCTTAGGAAAGCTGGATAATTGCATCACTGATTTGACAACCTTGTAAGACTGGACATAACATCTCCATTTCACAGATCCAAGATTGAGACAGCCTAGGTAACTTGCCAGAAATCCTACATATTTTTTTCTGATTCCAAAGCATCTGATCTCCCCATGGTCAGTCTAGATACAGGTTAGTTAGATGCATCTCATCCGTTGTAGGCACGCATTTTTGTGTCTGATATTCCTCCTCACCTCAGCGGTCATGGCAAGCAAAGGAGAAAACCCTCAACAGGTTTATACCAGAATTTCAGTTGCTGTGAGCCTCAAAAAAATTCTCCTTAAAGAAAAGGGCTGTGTTATTCAAGTTACTAAACTTAAAAACACTGATTTTGAAGTTCATGTGTCACCTTCCCCGTTGTTCATGCAAAGTCCAGAATCCTGGATCAGAAACATCCCCCCAAAGATCCCAGCAGTGTGTGTCTGTGTGCCCACAGGGATGGACCCTGAGCAGCCCGGTTGCATTTAGGACGATAATGAAATTCATGCTTATTTTGGGAGCCCTTTGGGCCAGTTCCCATCGTTCATAGATCCCTGCACTTGGAGGGAGGGGACCACAGAAACAGCACAGCCCATGAGGTTGCCACTTGTCATGGTTCATGTTGGGTTTCATGCCACAGTGTAATGACATGCCACACTGTGACATTTGAATGAGAATGTGTAAGACTTTGCATCCGTTACCTTCAAATATTGTGGTGTTGGGGGGATGGTACGAAGGAAGTTATTGCAGATACTATAAAAATCACAATGAGAGAAAATGAGAAAGGCAAAGACAGGGAGAGAGAGAGAGATTTCGTTGCCCAAGTCATCTGTTCCTGACCACACAGCTCCTTCATGGTCGTAACTATACTGAAAGCAAGGAGAAGAGCTGAGATGTGTCTATCTGAAGGAGGCCACCTTGGGTTCCTGGCTGTAGACCAGAAGCTCTCACCCAGGCTTTCAGCTCTGATACAACTGCTTAACTCAGACTTACCATCATTTCATGTTTTTAAAAAAAAAAAAAAAAAAGAGAGAAAGAGAGAATCCATCTGCTTAGATTGGTACCTTGATTTAACCTGGAAAATTCTGTTTACAACAAGGATTTAGAAAACTAATTCGAAGCCTGGAAAATACGAATACAGAGCCTGTGAACAGAGAGCAAGATCCTTGAAGCACTTTGCCTCAGAAGATGCCCTGCAAGAGCTCAAAGGTATTTCTTAAAACGCGTTGACATGTCAGGATTCACAATGACCTTTTCAGCAGCAAACAGAAGAATATATTTTTTCACAAACATTGTGCCTATTGAAAGAAAAGGTCCAGGGTGTGTTTCTTTGACCCGTGTGACATCATGCTGTGTGGTGACAGGCTGCAGTACAATCAGTAAACAAACGGCAGGCCATCCCTCATGGGTGATGATGTCATAGAGACCTCGGAACGGGGGCCTGGGGAGTTGGTGGGAGGAGGGCGGCAAGCTGGTGCCATCTGGTTAGAGAGGAAGAAATAATAGGTTTGTAATGTTCTTCACAGTGTTGTTGCGTATTTTTGTTTGTATTTGCTTCCACATTCTTTATAAAACCAGGTCACTAATCTCTTGACATTTTCACACATGGATTGATACCATATAGCAACATTCAGGTTTTTTTCAATTTGTTTTTTGTATTATGAGATGTCATTTAAATCATTTTCAACTCCTCTCGTCCTTCTCCTCCCCAATTCAATATTAAGCTTTGAATTGTGTATGGATCATTTTTTTCATTCAGAGGTTATGTCCTGGAGAAAATTTTCCATCAACATTTGTTAAGTCATTAGATTTTCCACTACAACTACTATTAATGTTAATATTGGTAATAATGTTGAGCACCTACTCTATGCCAAGCACGACGTTGGCACTTCATGTACCTAACTTGTTACTACGAGGACCAGGCAAGGCGAGTGTTATTATATTGTTTCCTGGGTTTGAAACAAAGAATAAGAGAAGGTAAGTCACTTGCCTAATGCCACACAGTTAAGAAGTGGTGGACGTGGGGGTGGAGGGAAGGGGAGGGAGGGACCAACTGGGAGATTAGGATTGACATATATACACTACCATGTGTAAGACAGATAGCTAGTGGGAACCTGCTGTATAGCACAGGGAGCTCAGCTCGGTGCTCTGTGATGACCTACATGGGCGGGATGGGAGGGGAGGGAGGTTCAAGAGAGAGGGGATATATGTATACATATAGCTGATTCACTTCATTGTACAACAGAAACTAACACAACATTGTAAAGCAATTATACTCCAATTCA
Organism: Eubalaena glacialis; assembly: GCF_028564815.1. Lineage (NCBI taxonomy): Eukaryota > Metazoa > Chordata > Mammalia > Artiodactyla > Balaenidae > Eubalaena > Eubalaena glacialis. Next base: position 3,575,561 of record NC_083729.1, on the reverse strand, counting down.
AAAAAAAAAAAGAAAAAAGAAGTGGTGGAGCTAGAATGCTACGAGAAATCCTGGAGTGAAAGAGGTAAGTATTCAAAACACATGAATTCCCTAGCACTAGGTGAGGCAAAGTGGTGTAGGGCACCTGGAACCTGCCATTACCACTTAAATACCGAGGAGCAATCTAAGTGTCTATTTCATGGGAAAGAGTCTGTGTTATGTGGGAAGCTCACAATACATGTGGTCTAGTCTGCGGTCTCCTTGGAATGCTTCCGTACATAAAACTTTGCTCACTGGCTCTAAACAGAGATGGCTAAATTCAACATTGCACAGATTCTTTTCCGGAGTCCTCTCCACCATAGCCTCAGCCATAGAATGAAGGGATAAATAAAGCACTTCTAATGTGCAACACACAGAAGCAACTGCGGAAAAACTGGTGGCACCACGCAGCTTGAGGGATCTTAGTTCCCCCACCAGGGATTGAACCAGTGCCCCCTGAAGTGGAAGGGCGGAGTCCTAACCACTGGACCTCTAGGGAATTTCCTTAAAGGGTGTAACTGAAATTATCAACTCCTGTTGATTTTAGCCACCCTCCTCAATGGATGCATACTATACAAACCATCAGAAATGACAGATGAAATTGAAATCCCACCACATTTTTGTCATTTGCTTGAAATCCTTCTTAGTATTCCATTGCCCACCCGTGTTGCTCAATATGGTATACCACTAGCCACATGCAAGGACTGGGCACTTGAAATGGTTTAGTCCAAATGGGGATGTGCTGTAATTACAAAACACACATTAGATTGAAAGACTTAATAGAAGAATAAGAATGTAGAATAAGCTCATCAGTAACTTTTATATTGTTTACACATTGAAGGGGCAGTATTTTGGATATATTTTGTAAAATAAAATGTTATTACAATTGAGTCCATCCATCAACCAAACCAAAAATAAACAAATGGGACAACATCAAAATAAAAAGCTTCTGTACAACAAAGAAAAAAAAAACGAATCGAGTGAGAAGGCAACCTGTAAAATAGGAGAAAATACTTGCAAACCATATATCTGATAAGAGGTTAATCTCCAAAATAAATAAAAACTCCTACAACTCAATAGTAAAATGACTAATAAGCTAATTAAAAATGGGTTAAGGGCTTATAAGTTTTTTAAAGAGCTGTATAACTGGAGTAACTCTTAGAATGGCTAAAAATAAAGGGTTGGGGAGGATAGTTAGGGAGTTTGAGACTGATATGTACACACTGCTATGTTTAAAACGGATAACAAACAATGACCTACTATTATCTAGCACAGGGGAGGGACCCTGCTCAATATCATGTAAAAACCTAAATAGGAAAAGATTTTGAAAAAGAATAGATACCTGTATATGTGTAACTGAATCGCTCTGCTATACACCTCAAACTAACACAGCATTGTTAATCAACTCTACTCCTATATAAAATAAAAAGTTTTTAAAAGAATAGAGGTCAAGCCTAAGACAATCCATAGACCTCTGACCCTATATATAACATCATAAAAGATGATGTTAAAGTGGAACAGCTCCAGAGAGGATATCTACCTAAATGAGCTCCCATGTAGCCCTGGAGGACAACAGACAAAGGTGATTCTCCCAGAGAACAAAGTCAGAGCAGCCAAAGCGACCAATGAGGAAACACCACCACCAGCCGTGGAGTCCTGGCCCCATGGACCAGAAAAACTTTGCGGAACAGTTGCCTCTGAGCATTGTTTTCCATTCCCCAAAGGGAAGTGGTCCCTCAGCCCCACACGACAAGCCTGGTTCTATTTTTGTGTATCGGGTGCATTGGGAATTGTTTAATTTATCATTTAGCCATAGGCCACCAAACGTGAGGAGCTGGATGAAGACTAACCCAAAGAATTGCATGTCAGTCAGAGAGCCTTAATCTGGACCTACAGCTGAGTGAATTAACAGGATGGTGAAAGTTTGTCATGATTTAGGACGTGGTGTGTTTCACAAGAACGGGACATTTTGATAGATGTGAATGGATGGGAACAGACAGTTGCAAAAAGGTGGATTGGACACTGGCTGTTATTTTTGTCTCATAGCATCAACCCACCCATTACTCCTCAAATAACCGTGCCCAAAGCCCTCCGAAAACAACCCTGCTCCTGTGTTCAATCAATGCAAATATAAGGTTGCAAAGATGGGGCATTTGGCCTAATGAATACATTTAGTTCCCTTACCAATCATGGAGTCCAGATAGAAACACAGGACCCAAATCCAGCCTCTCTGGGCCAGTGAGACTCCATTCCAGAATTGTAAGTGTGCCCCCTGGAAAGTGAACAGTTGTTCTCTGTAGAGAACAGGCGGGGGACACACTAGAACTGCTGTAGCTTCCTTGTGGGGATGGGACCTCAGATAGCTCAACCCAGAGGCAGCAGAGCTGAGATGTGAGGGGAAACCTTGCCCTGTTAACACTGTTTGAGACTGGGGTCCTGTCTTTCCCCAGGACTCTTTTTTTGTTTGTTCTTAAGCTGGTTTAAGTTGGATTTCTGATCGATGGCAACAGAAACCGTCTAAACCAGCTGCCGGCAATATTCTTGGCACATGAGAGAAGTGTGCTAGCTACTGAAAATTCTGCAGAGCACTTTGAGTGCCTTTCATAATGGTATAGGTAACTGATTAATGTTTCTAGAATAAAAATATGCAAGACTAGACAAAATTACATTACGCAAGAGTAGGAGAGAGGTAATGCTATTTTATCTTCAAATTTATGTGACATAAAATTAAACAAATCTGGCTTAAATTCTTCGTGGAGCTTTTATTTATTAGCTTTAAATCCAATGTATATTTTTAGACTTGAATCTGGCATTTGTAATATTATGAAGATTTCCAACTTCTTTGGGGAGGGGTAAAAGAATTTAAACATATATGAGTTTGTATGCATGCATGTACACACACACTCACAAAAGCTTGCCAAGAGGTATAATTTTATATTTGAAAGTGACATCTCAAGAATTTTTTCTCAGGGAGAAAATGACTTTAGAAGTTCTTAACTTACAGGTACTGAACAAAATCAAAATGCATATTGATAACACCTACAAAAATTCAGCTGAAAGCAACATTAAAGTCATTCTCACCTTTTTTTGATATGGCCTGGCTTCACTGGATTTTACCATTCTTTCCTAAGTGGAACTACAATTACTTGGTTAAAAACATAAAAACTTTTATAACATTACTAGAATTTTTTTTTATTATAAACTTGGTACGTCATCATATCTTGTCTGAAAAAAGGTCTATGCTTTAAGCCTTGAAAAAGTCAGCTGAATGTCTGCTGCTTAGACAAACATGCCTTTATTAGTCTGGTTTAATATTTGGGAACTACAATTAAATACATGTATTCAGAATATGCTCAAAAATAAAATTGAAAATTGAGTGTTGCCAAATTAGACTTTGTTCATATTTCCCAAAGAGATATAACTTGAGTTTTCAAAATATGTTTGTGTGTGTTTCTTTTGTAGTTTAGTTGGCTTTAGGTATGAAGAAAGCATTTAAATAGATCCTGAAATACTGGTCTGCAAAAAGTCATGAAAGAAAGGTTGTACATTGGATTATCAGTAGTATCACCAATTGGAAAGTATCCAGTGTCACATCCATTTAGTATCGCCTGTGAAATAATGAAACTGTTTATAAGACTTCCCATGACAATGTCAGTACAGGAAGGTGATTATGTGAACAGAGGCAAACTACCTCTGAAAAGAAGGAATGTCATAGCCAACGGGAAAGGAAAAGAGAAAGCAACCTGGCTTCTCTTTCCTGTTTTTATTCTCAGAGTTATGCCATACTCAGGTTTTTTCCTCTACGTTTGAACAATGTTTACAAAAAATTCTAGTGAGTGCTACACATTTTAGATCATTACTGAGTCATAAAATAGTTCCAGTATTAATATTGATCACATATTGTGTGACAGCTCTCAATCTCTACCAGCTTCGATCACTTACTTCACAAGACTGAAAAGACCTCATTTTCTAAACTCAAAATGGATTAAAGACCTAAATGTAAGGCCAGACGCTATAAAACTCTTAGAGGAAAACATAGGAAGAACACTCTTTGACATAAATCACAGCAAGATCCTTTTTGACCCACCTCCTTGAGAAATGGAAATAAAAACAAAAATAAACAAATGGGACTTAATGAAACTTAAAAGCTTTTGCACAGCAAAGGAAACAAGATGAAAAGACAACCCTCAGAATGGGAGAAAATATTTGCAAACGAAGCAACTTACAAAGGATTAATCTCCAAAATATACAAGCAGCTCATGCAGCTCAATATCAAAAAAAAAAAACAAAGAACCCAATCCAAAAATGGGCAGAAGACCTAAATAGACATTTCTCCAAAGGAGATATACAGATTGCCAACAAACACATGAAGGGATGCTGAACGTCACTAATCATTAGAGAAATGCAAATCAAAACTACAATGAGGTATCACCTCACACCAGTCAGAATGGCCATCATCGAAAAATCTACAAACAATAAATGCTGGAGAGGGTGTGGAGAAAAGGGAACCCTCCTGCACTGTTGGTGGGAATGTAAATTGATACAGCGACTATGGAGAACAGTATGGAGGTTCCTTAAAAAACTAAAAATAGAACTACCATATGACCCAGCAATCCCACTACTGGGCATATACCCTGAGAAAACCATAATTCAAAAAGAGTCATGTACCACAATGTTCACTGAAGCACTATTTACAATAGCCAGGGCATGGAAGCAACCTAAGTGTCCATCGACAGATGAATGGTTAAAGAAGATGTGGCACATATATACAATGGAATATTACTCAGCCATAAAAAGAAATGAAGTTGAGTTATTTGTAGTGAGGTGGATGGACCTAGAGTCTCTCATACAGAGTGAAGTAAGTCAGAAAGAGAAAAACAAATACCATATGCTAACACTTATATATGGAATCTGAAAAAAAAAAAAAAAGTGGTTCTAAAGAACCTAGGGGCAGAACAGGAATAAAGACGAAGACGTAGAGAATGGACTTAAGGACACGGGGAGGGGGAAGGGCAAGCTGGGACGAAGTGAGAGAGTGGCATGGACATATATACACTACCAAATGTAAAATAGATAGCCAGTGGGAAGCAGCCGCATAGCACAGGGAGATCAGCTCAGTGCTTTGGGTCCACCTAGAGGGGTGGGATAGGAAGCGTGGGAGGGAGACACAAGAGGGAGGAGATATGGGGATATATGTATATGTATAGCTGATTCACTTTGTTATACAGCAGAAACTAACACAACAATGTAAAGCAATTCTACTCCAATAAAGATGTTAAAAGAAAAAAATAAAAGACCTCATTTTCATTTTTATTTTTTGCAGCTGGAGTGGAAATTAATGCAAGCTTGCAAAGGATTCTCAATGCCCAGACATTGAACAACTTGGAAGCTTTTCTAGACGAATAGTCAATTGTGCACTCGTGAAATTGCCTTGGGGATATGGAATCTGTGGTAAATTACTTCCCATTCTCCAAACACACCCACTTAGCTACACAGCAATGGAATGTTTATTAGGAATGGCTTTAAATATATGTTTTATTTATTTTTGTGTTTTACTCTTCCTGTTGTACATCACTAGAAATTGCTTCCCTTGCCTCCTTTATAACTATGCTACTTGATTGTTGATGTTTTGATTAAAATATTTATTGTTCCCAATATAATTTAGTTTCCAAATACCACAATTCACGTATTCAACTTCATTCCTCTATTATCTCCTAAATATAAAAGCCTGAGGAGGTTAAATGCTGATATTTCCTGTTCTAGGAAAAGGTGCTTCCTCTAAGCAGTTATTTTCACCTGAGTCAACTATGAACAGTGGTTTCCACTAGAGGCTCCATTTTCCCACCATATCTCAACTTATTTGTCTAGTTTCTTCAAATGGAAAGTCAATAGTGAATGAATATTGTGAAAATCCTATACAGAAATTTTTTTTCTGCTCAACTTAGAATTTCTCATTACTTGAGTCCTTCCATGAGATAAACTGTATCTAATAAATATATAAATATAATAATGAACTAAATGTTCCATTTAAAAGCAAGAACTGAAAACTAGAGGCTCTGGTTAAAAGCAAAAATGGAGTGACTATAATAAAATTCCAACTATATGTAATTTATGAGAAATATATCTAAAACATAATGTATATGTAAAACATAAGGCTGAAATGAAAGGGCAGAAAGAAAAAGATACACCAAGGAAATACGAACCAAAAGAAACCTGTGTAGCTATTTTATTATCAGAGAAAATTGACTTTATGGCAAAGTACCACTAGAAATAAAGAGGTAGCAATGAAAGTTTCAAATGATAGAAGTTTCAATTTACTAGGAAGACACAACAATGCATAGATTTCATGCAACTTTATGACCTCAAAACATGAAAAGAGAAAAAAAAACTGACACAATCATAAGAGAAAATAAAATAACCCATAATCACTGTGGGAAATTTTTCAATACCACCCTCAATAATTAAAAGAATAAGCAGATAAAAACTCATGAAGGATATAGAGATTTAAACAAAAAAAAAATCTAATGCAATGTAGAAAGAGAGAGAGAGAGAGAGAAGGAAAGATGGGAGGAAGGAAGGAAAAGAAATCAAACTCAACTACAGAATACACACTTTTTGCCAGCATGCCTGGAATATTTTTTTCCAAAATTGAACACATCCTAGTCCCTAAGCAACTCTCAACACATTTCAAAAGTTTCAAGTTACACAGAGTATGTTTTTTGACAACCATGCAATTAAGCTGGAAATAAATAACAAAAAAGGTACAACAAAATATGCTTAGTTTTGGAAATTAAGAAAGACACTTCTAAGTAACCCATTGATCAAAGCAGAAATAATAATGAAACTAAAATATTTTGAATTGGATTATAATAAAAATTCTATACATCAGAATTTGTGGGCTACAATTAAAGCAGTACTTAGAGAAAAATTTATAATCTTAAATATAGAAATAAGTCTATAAATTAATGAACTAAATGTCTATCTCAAAAACTTAAGAGAAAAAGAGACTGACAAAATAAACCCAAAGAAACAAGAAAGAAGAGAACACAACAAATTAAAACCAGGACAGAAGTTATTAAAGTAGAAAACAAATTCAGAGATCAACAAATCCAAACAAATCCAAACAGTGGTTCTTTAAGATGAGCAAAATTGATAAACCTCTGGTGAGACTGGTGGAGAAAAGAAGAAAGAAGACCCAAATAACTAACTTCATGGACGAAAAGAATCAGCCTCTGTAGACCAGGCAGCTATCAGAAAGATAATAAAGTAAATTATAAACAACTTTAAGCTAATAGAACAAACAATTTACTTGTTACGGACAAAATATCCTAGAAATATCTAACTCACCCAAATTGCTCTCTCCTTAGCATAGAAAATGGGAGTAATCCTTACATAAGGAACTAAATTTCTAAAACACAAACAAAAAATCCATTCCGCTAAGAAAATTTTAGATCCAGACGGTTTTACAACCAAGTTTTCCCCAAATATTTAATATACAACTCCAATTATACATGATTGCTTCGAGTATTTAATTTTTGCACTAATTAATCTGTTAAGAAAGGTAAAGGAGAGAAAATTACACACCACCTCTCTAATGAATAGAGAAAAAAAAAATCTAAAACAAAACATTAGCTGGCTAAATCTAAACTCTAAAGCATGACCCATCGAGTTTACAACGTAATTCAAGATTGGGTTATCTTTAGAAAATCTGTCCATGCATTTCAATTCAAAACTGGTTATTCAAGGAGAACACTCTGATACATTCATTTCAATGGATGCATAATGGCATTCCATGAAATTTAAAATCCATTCATAATAAACATCACTTGGCAGATTCAGAGCAGAAAAACATTCCCTTTACTGATAAAAGTGTTTAACAAAACAACAGTAGATATCTTACTAACAGATAAATGTTAGCTGGCCCTCTTAGGTTCTAACAGGGCCTCCACCACCATTCCTTTTCAGTAGAGTATGGAGCTTCTATCCAGTGCATTAAGCGTTATAAATTAATACTATCCAGTGTGTTAAGTAAATAAATTTAAAGGTACAAGAATTGAAAAATAAATTATTCAAAATTATGCTATGAAGGAAATTCTCCAAAAGGATCTATAGAAAAGCTAAAAGAATTCATAAGATTTTGCCAAAGCTGAGGAAAATAAAATTGATGTTAAAAACTGCATTTCTCTATACCTGTAACAACTAAAATTGAGAAAAAAATACCATTTACAATAAAATCCCCAAATCCATAAGACAAGAGACAATTTTACCACTACCAACAACAAAAAAGTGCAAGATCTCAGTGTAAAAAAATATAAACCTTCATTAATGACATTAAAGAACACTAATAGAGAGACCCATCATATCCCTGGACTGTTAGACATAGTAGTATATGATAAAGATGCCAGGTTTTCCCAATTGAAATACATATATTTAGTGTAATTCCAAACAAAAACCCAAAAGGATTAAAAAACAAATTTTGTGATTCAGCTTCATGGATTATGAAAATTCACATAATCGAAATAGTTTTGACACTTTTAACAATGAAGCAGGAAGATAGTGATATGCCTGCTATCAAAGCTTTTTACAAAGGTATAGTAACAAGTACAGTGTGGTAACTGACCCAGAGACAGACAGACCAAAGGGCAAGAAGGGAGAGTCCGGAAATAGACCACAGTGCATGTGATCAGAACAAATGACAACAGCAGCTTCGGAAATCAGCTGGAAGGGACAGTTTTCTCAATACATGGAACTCAGTCAGTAGGGGTCCATACAGAAAAACAAAACATATGTGGACTGCTATCTCAAATACGCATCTACTCTAGAAAGATTGTTCACCTAAATGTAAAGGGCACAATAAAATAAAATGAGATAAAATTTGCGATGCAAATATAGGACAATTTTACTACCTCAAATATATATTTTTAAAAGACACAAAGGGACAAAGATTAAAGCAAAAGACTGATAAATTGCAATAAATGAAAAATAGGCAATTTTATATGTTAGAGGAATTAAAAAGAGAGAGAAACAAAACGAGCCACAGAATGGGGGAATACATTTGCAACTAGTTTATCTAGCAAAAAGACTCATATCTAATGAACTTTCACAAGTTATTCTATTGTTATTGTTATCATTGTTATTATTACAAAGCAAACAACCTAAAAGAAAAATAGGAAAAAGATATAAGCAGACACTTCAGAGAGGAGCAGATACATGTCCAAGGAACATGTGAAAAGGTGTTCAGTGTTACTAGAAAATGAGATAGTACATATTCACCGGACTGGAAAAAATAAAACAAATGGCAAAACAAAATGTTGCTGAGCGAGGTGCGCGGAGCTCCGGGAACACACTCTCTGTTGTTGGGAAAACAGTTGGGTTATCTCTAGCAGAGTGAAAACATGTAGATGCTATGAACCAGCAATTCTCTTTCTGATCATATGTGTACTCAGCAGAAAGTTAAGTAAAGCAAGTACAACCAGATACATGTACAAAAATGTTTATTGCAGCGATGCTCATAGACAGTTAAAACCTGGGAAGAATTCAAGTCAACATCAGCAGCCTAATTGGAAAACACCTTGTGAATATTCAGACAATGGAATTCAACACAGAAATGCAAAGACTGCATCACCTGGGACATGGACCAATTAAAGATATATTGTTGAGTAAAAGAAGCAAGGGGCAAAAATATGTGCTGTACAATTCCATTTATATAAAGTTAAAAAATAAGCAAAACTGAAATGTAGTATGTAGGGATACACAGGTGGATGACAAGAGTATTAAGAAAGAAAGGAATGATTATCATTAAGTCAGGATAGTGGGTGTACAGTAGAAAGAGTTAGGACAAGAACGGAAGCAGGAAGATTCAGGGGCTCCTGTGGTACCAGCAGTGCTCGAATTTATTCTGTGGGTAATGGTTACAGGGTGTTTACAATTATTTGTTAAAGTATGCCTTTACATTTTATGGATTTTCCTGAGTGTGCATGATTTCACAACCAAAAGTTTAAAAAGTACATGATAACTTTTCTGCAGAAGCTTGTATTTTACACGTCGGAATTCTTACTGATCCTGGTGCTTATGGGAGAAAATATGAAACATCAGCTTTGTTTCATGACCTTAACATGCCAATTTTACTTGTCATTTGCAGGCAATATAATATACATACTATATTTACATCTATGTGTAGACACAGATGCAGGTATAGATGTAGATGCAGATGCAGCACGTAAAAGAAAGCAGAGTAAGGACATTTGTAACATTGTGCTGCTAAATTCATATTCCTTGTGAATCCAAAGTGATTCACTTTGCATTTTTCTGACATCAGATAAAATTGATAAACTTGAATTCTCACTGTACTCAAGTAAATATCTAAAAATTAGGTGTCATTGCATTTCATATAGAAATAAAACATTCTGAATCATTCTAATGTTCAAATGCATCCTTGTCCTAAGCTCTGGGAAGGTGCTCTGAACACATTTGCATGTTGATATGGATTCAATCGAGGGGGAATGTTCATGTGCAAGAACACTCGACTTCCTAGAAGATGCTTTCTAAATATGCACGGTTCCTTTGTGATGCTTTAATATTGACTAAGGCATAGCACTTTTGAAACACTCAATTTCAATTTTATTTTGAAATAGAAGGTTTATTTTTCATGAAAACACAAGGATGTGTTCCACTAGATCATACAGGAATGGATCTGAGATTTTAGAACCTTTAGACTCGGCAGCATCTTCGGGGCTCACATGCAAATGGGCTTTAGGGTGAGATACAGCCCATTGACATACAAAAGCTGTCAATTTCCCTTGACTTTGGAGGACTTGGCCCCCTGGCAAAATGAAGCTAGTTTGCTTGGTTTGGTTGTTCCACTGTAAAAGTAAATGCTATTAAATTAATGGAGTAGATGTTTGTAATTTTAATAGTACAAATAAGACTTTATGGTTCTCTTTGAGACTATCAATTGTTTCATTTTGGTTGGGCGGGGCTCATTTAAAAGAAAAAGAAAAGCTTGTCCTTTAGTGCAGAGTTACTGGCCATATGTATCAGCACCAAATCTTGAGAAAAGAAGGGAAAAGTGGTTAAATTCAGAAAGTTGACAAAGCTACATTTTCACTACTAAGGAAGTTTTACTCAGCATGCAAGTAAAAGCAATTATACGTTTAGTCAATACTGAGGATCTGATTTGACTAAAGAACTCCATATTTTGGTAGAAACATCTTAATTTGTTATGGAGGAGGGAAGGTCCGTCTCCAACAATAATAAGATGCACCTGGACTTTGTCTACCACTTGAGTCTAAGCTACTTTCTGTGTTTAGGAAAGGATATTTACCTCCAGAGTGTGTATCTTGCAAATTCAGCCTACTTCGCGATGGAACATCTCAACAAAGCCAGGATATATTCCTTTTTCAACTTTGTCTGCTTAGTAATTTTGCCAGAGTGAATAATAGTACCTGAGAAACTCACTCCTAGATCTGCCTGAAGCTCATCATTACCCTTTTAAACAACCTAAAGTTGAGAATTATATTTTATCTGGTGGACTTACAGAGGACCTAAGCCTGGGTGACGGGCTCTCAGAGCTCTGAGGGACGGCTCCAAAGAGGTCAGGGAGGAGCCGGGACATATAGGAGTTTTTGCAAAACAAAAACAAAACAAACAAACAAACAAAAAACCCAGGTAGTTGGAACATCAAAATACTACTGTTAATTACAGAAAACCCAGATATCTCAAGTTAATGAATTTAGCACTTTTCTATGTACAGGAAGATGCAAGGATCTGGGCTTATTGAAACCATTCCTTTGATCTGCACCTTAATTATCTGCGGCCAGGATCCTGCTTTCCTCCATCCTGAGTCCCCTCAGACTGCACAGTTTGGGGGGCGGGGCGGCTACAGTGGCTGATGTCTTGATGGTCTCAATATCCTTTATTTACTGATAAGGCAGGTGACATCCTTCATCCACACTCCCAAGCTGTGCCCTCTAACTGAAGAGGATGTGTATGACACTTTACAGATCTGTAAGAAATTGGTCCAACTTCACCTGGAAATATTTTGAAAGCATATTGATGCTGATACCATTGAATTTCAGGCATGACACCAAATCTGGTGGAATGTTGAGCAAGATGGTAGAAATGACAGCACTCCTGCTGTTCAGCGCAAGGACATAAGCTCTAGATTTAACATCAGAAACCCTGGGTTTGAGTCCCCCACTATGTGATCCATTAGCTGTTTGACCTTGAGGAAACCATCTGTCTTCTCTACATTCAAGAGTTATTGAGAGTGTCAGGTGAGAAAATGCATTGGGGCATATAATTCAAAGAAGTATCCATACTTCAGCAGGTTGACAGGAGCTCTTATTCAGTCTCCAAGTCCCAGTTGGGGACCAGGGCTGTAACTCTCATACTTTGGTCATTAGCCTTTCGATAAAAGTGGTTGCCACTCAGTTGTAGGTGTGTCTCTTACAAACAGTGTATAATTGGATTGTGGAGATGAAGATTGGCTCAATTGTGGAGAGTTTGCCTATTAATAAATGTGTTTCCAGCTTCATTATTATTTTCTTTGAGTGTTTTTATTATGTGGTGTATGTAATTTTTATTTACCTACTCTGTGTTTGTATCTGATTTATAAAGAAGTTGACATATGAATATCCTTGGAAAGTGTACTTCTGCTCCTTCATTTTCTGTTTTGTTGCAGATTTGCCTTATTACACCCATTTCCTATTCCTCTTCATTTTTTGTTTTTGTTTTTGTCATTTGATTCTTAAAGGCTTTGTACTTTTTTAAATCATCTACTGTTAACTTCTTGGACTTCACCAATGAAGGCAAGACTTTTGAAAACTTTTATTATGGTGATTTTTTTTCCTCTGAGATGGTTTCTCCTGAGCTTTACTGAAGTTTGTGATCAATCTATTTTCTTTTTGTTGAGATCTTTCACTTATGTGTATTCTCTTCTATTTATTTATTCATAAACAAAACAGATCTACTCAAATACACTAGTTGTCAATAAATTGTAGAAATTGAATTTGGTTGATTCTTAGTGTCCAAGGGTATTTGATTCTTCCCCAAACACTTTAGAAGCTCTTACTAGCTTTTCAGTTTCCAGGAGCTTATCACTATGGGCCTGACTGATTTTGTGAATGTTCTTGGTTTTGTGAATATTCTGAACTATTGGGTAGTAAAAAATAAAACCAACTCAATCACCATCAGAAGATGCTATAGTTCGTCTTCTAGTTGTAAAACAATGTACTCAGTACAGAGCATATAAAATAAAAATTGATGGTCTTTTTTCATTCCCTTCTTGACCCTCCCACCACTGTTCCCACAAGCCCCAAGCAGCATCCCTTTGGCTTTTACATAGGAATATAGATAAACACTTTATTCTTTCTTTCTTCTTTCTATTGTATAAAATATTAAGATGATACTCTATAAAATAGTCTGCTATATGTTTTTCTTTCCAAAAATGTATATCTCAGAAAAACTTTCTTTTCAATATATATAAACCTTTTAAATTGTTTCATGCTATTTCATAACAGAAACATTTCACTTTTTGAGCACCTGCTTTTTCAAAGACTTTAGTTGCCTACAGTTTTTTTTTTTCTTTTACAATAAATGTTGTGTTAAACATCTTTCCACATGTGCTTCTTCGTACATAATTGCAAAATTTTTGTAGGGTGGACACTAAAAGGAAAAATTCCAGGTCAAAAATGAAGACATTTATGCTTTTAATCAATGATCCCAAACTTTGCTCTCGAAAGGCTGCAGTAAATTAGCTTCTTCAGTAGCACTTATTTGTCTACACTCTTGTCAATGCTGTTTGTTGTCAAAGATGTTAACTTTTATAAGTCTGATAGGCAAATAAATTGCGTCTTATTATTTTTAATTGGCATTTCCCTGACACGATGAGACTGAGCATATATTTATTAGTTTGTATTTTTTCTTCTGGAAATGTCCTGTTCTTATCCTTTGCTTAGGTTTTTTTTTTTTTTTTTACTGGTCTTTTGCTTGTTTGCACACAAGGCCTCTTTAAATTCATTGGATATTAAGTGCCATCTCTTCTATATGTTTTATATATTATCTCCCAACCTGTCTTTTTTTTTTTTAAGCTTTGTAGTCAACTAGTTGAACTTCTTTCTTTATTGGTCCTTGATTTTGTTTCTCATTTAAGAAGATTCTCCCACCTCAGTAATTAAAGCTCACCATTTTACAGGATGAATTCAATCCTTTATCTGATTCACTTTCTGGATTTTGAGTGAGAAGTCAACCTGGAATTTGTTCTCCTATTTCCCCAAAGAGCATATAAAATATATACCCCTGCTATGTAAAAAGAGACAAATTCCTGGGACGTCCTACTGAATTGAGGAGAACCACACTCCTCCATCCTCTAGGTCAGCTCACATCTAGGAAATGACATATAGGTAAATTTGTCAAAATGTATTTGATAAGACTTTGCACTTTAAAACCTATCCTCCCAACGATTGCTTACAAAGAGATTGAAAATTTTGTCCAGTTTACACTTGCCCTCAGACAAGGAAATTGCAAGGGAATGGGAACCAGGTTATTATGTAGAAAATCACCTAACTACTCAGAATTGTTTAATAGGAGAATAGAAAGAGTCAGCCAGGAATGGGCTGAAATATTTATTTTAGACTCAACTTTCAGAAGTGACACCCACACCTTAGTTTATACTGACGTCAGAATCAGGCTAAAGCTCTAGCTGCTTATTTTTCACTATAGTTTATGCATTTCTGATTTTGTTATTTAGGACATTGTGAAATTTACTTCTCAATTAACCATTTTTATGCACATTATAAACCTAGTGAAAAATGAAGCCACTTCAAGAATTGTTACAGAGAGGAACAAAAACTAGCTGACCATTGTGTTCAAGGTTCTGACGCCCACGGTACACAAAACTGGAAGTGCAGTGCTCTTTCCACAGTAGGGTCTGCACAAAGCCCCTCCTCGGCTCCATAGACACTCAGTGACTATTGACTGAGTAATTGATCTCTAATTACAGTATTTAAACCTTGGGTATTCCATAGGAAATGATAGTACTCCTATAGGAAAAGGCAGCAGGCACAAATTGCTTAATTGGGGCTTAGCTACATAAACACTGTGATTTCTGCTATAAGCAGTTCATGTGAGCTTCCTATGTGAGATCACTGGAGAAGTTCTCTCAGGATGAGTTAACTTAGAACTTAGAATCACTCATGGAGGCCAAACTGTGTCAGGAGACATGACAGTGTAAACGAAGACTATATCTTTCATGTGTAGCATTTTCTACAGGGGAAAGAATCATTTGACAGGACTTGGGGTTAAAGATGAGCCTCATCTGTGATGTTGTTCAATTTGGTGATGTAACTCTCTTCCTTCAGCTTCCTAATCAGTGATCACCGTTTCTCACAGGGATGTGGGGAGAACAAATGGGATAAAAAAGCTGAGATAATTCAGCACAAGGCATGGCTGTTAATTTTGCAGGCTATTATTAATAACCCATAAAGAAAATCTAAATGTAACTCTACACCAATTCACCTCACCATGAACTGAGGGCAACTGAGTATCAGAATAAAAATGTCATTTCCGTAATCCTTCCCCAGCAAAATTGTTTGCGGAACACCACACGCTTTTAAGGATTACACTGATTAGAAAACCATTAATACCAAATATTTAGTAGACCCAAACCCTTTAATTATACAGGTAAACTAGAGCAACCCAAATTTTTAATCCGAAGAACATGTATTTTATATTACTGCTAGAGGTTAGTTGTACATATTTTCAGGAGCAAAACAAAAAGAGGTAGTATTTTATTTAAATTCATTTCCTTGATCTCAGAGTTGCAAAGGATGCAAACAGTTGTAGTTCTGAGAATAATACTTTCAGACTCAAATGTACAACAGAGCAAAACCAAGTGTAGACAAGACCAGTGAGGCAGTAAGACTACAGTGCCACATTTGGGAAAGTCATTGCTGTTCTTGCGGGTAACTAACACTTTGAGATTGTTGAAATTGGAAGGGAACTTAGAGGTCATCTTGACCAATACCATCTTTTTTACAAGTTTTAAAACTCTTCAGGATGTACTTGGTGAAAAACCTTTACATACGTGTTTTTGAAATGAGAATATCTTAGAGCTTGCCGCTACATCTCCAGGAAAAACCGCCTTCCTTGTTCTTCTGCATTAACATAGATCGTGCTGGTTTCTCCATGTGCTTGGCTCTGTGGTCCTGCTGGGACATGCAGTGGATGAGCCCTTGGTCCTGCCTGAAATGACCCATAGCCACAGTCCTAAGGGTTTCCAAGCTCCTCACTGCCTGCCCGAGACTTGCCCTACTTGGGGGCCAACCTGTCTTTTGCGGTCTCACACTTGCTCCCCTGCCCATCGTGTTCAGCAACCACGATCAACTCATTCCTAATCGTTCCCAAGGAAAAGGAGTTCTCCACACGCCCGTATTCTTGTTCTTATCCTTCTCTTCAGCCTGGAATTCCTGCTGCCTCTTCTCCTCTTCACTTGGCCTCATGGCTCCTCCTGTGCCCTCTTCCCTGCCCGACGTCTTTCTTGGCTCTTTGCTTTTCCCTCTCTGCTGCTGCAGTGCCTGGTACTTACTTCCACTGCAGCACTTAGGTACTCTCTCTCGTAACTACTGTTTACATTGTGTATCCCCACCTTCCTTATGGCTTCCTGCAGGGCTAAGCTCGTGTCCCTCCATCACCTCATGAGGGATCTGAACCCTAGTTGACACTGGCTGTGAAGTGGGTCAGGGGAACACCTGAAAGACATATTCTGGTCTTCAGTTACCTCATGGTTTCCATGCACGTGACCCAACAGAAAGAAGCTATTTCAGATCAAAAGTAGGAGTCTGATGCACTAGACGATTCCATGGGCTTGGTCCGAAAAGGATTGTTAATTCTCTTTCATTACTTGGAAACATTTCAAGAACTGTAGAACACCTGAGTTGGCAAGTTATCTCATCTTATCTTGTAATTCTTCTCTCCTCTTCTCTACCTGATTCTGGGAAATACTAAAAACCCTATTGTTCCATTGAGTCCTTTGCATATTCTAGCTCCACTTTTTGTATCAGAATGCTGGTAAGAGGGGGGCCATTGCAAACAGTATCGTTGTAGGAGTGGCCTGGGATCTTTTTTGTAGCCGTGCTGTGGGAAGACCCTGGGGATAAAGAGAGGAAAAAAAAAGCTCAAGGAGAAATGGAAGAGCCATGTTTTGGAAACATTTTCAATGATGGAATCAGGGTGCTATAAGAATTCACATATTTCAATCATTTTTTATTCAGTTAACTAATGTTTGCTGGATGCTAGTATATTCCAGGCATTGAGATGGGTGCAAAGTATATCTGTGAATTTAAGTGTAGTCTGACATTATAGCATCTCCATATACAGTTCTGTACTTTGATTGTTGTTTTTAACGTACCGACCCTAAAAAATATATCCATATGCTTACAAGTCAAATGAGGGATGTTTGAAGAGACTTGTTTTTTTTTTTTCATTTTAAAAAGAGAAGATGGCATTTTCCGCAATATGAGAATAATAGTAGAGTATGAGATGTATTCGTTTTATTCTGTATGGTACCAAGATGTAGAAATTTGGTTGATTAACCAAAAGTTTGGGAGAAAGAGTCCAGGTTAGTATGAAAACAATCTTGACTTTCCTTAAGAAATGATAAGTTATTCATCACTGCAAATGTTCATATATAAGTTAGAGGGTCAATTTTGGAGGTTTAAAATAGTAGGTTCAGGGCTTCCCTGGTGGCGCAGTGGTTGAAAATCTGCCTGCCAACGCAGGGGACACGGGTTCGAGCCCTGATCTGGGAAGATCCCACATGCCGCGGAGCAACTGGGCCCGTGAGCCACAACTACTGAGCCTGCGCGTCTGGAGCCTGTGCTCCGCAACAAGAGAGGCCACGATAGTGAGAGGCCCGCGCACCGCGATGAAGAGTGGCCCCCGCTCGATGCAACTAGAGAAAAGCCCTCGCACAGAAACGAAGACCCAACACAGCCAAAAATAAATAAATAAATAAATAAATTTAGTTAAAAAAAAAAAAAGTAGGTTCAAATATTTAATGTATTTAATGTACTAATGCAGATAAACTTTGAATCAATTTCAGACCAAAAGTTCTGTGAGTCAAATGTTCTTCAAGACACTTAATGCCTTTTAACATTGGAAATAAACTATACTCAGCATGGTTTTAAATGGTGATTTTATTGTATAGTAATTGTTTGAAAGTATGGAATATATATGGAATATATCTTTCTCTCTATTACCCATTTCCTTTTCATCACACATTTACTATACTTTCACACATCTAATTGGTTCTTGTTGGATATATATTGATCAGCAATTTTGATATATTTCTATAATATGGTCTAGTAAGAGTATCACATATATTTGTAGTTTTTCTGTGATTTCAAAAAACTGAGTTAAAAATCAGGTTTTTGGTTGGTGTTTTTCTGCATGACTGTGCATCATAATTGTTTAAGATGGTAGTTAAGTGCACTCTGTTATTCTGAGGGGGTACATTGGCACAGGGTTTATCACAGCAGCTGTCCTGTATACCATGGCAGGGATTCTTGCCCAGTACAGCATGATTGGCTACCACATTGTAGAGATGATACTGAATGTTACACAAAAAATGAAGGATCAGGGGCTACTCGTACCTGTTTGCAATTGTAACTTGAAAGAAATGGAGACAGGTATGAATCAAAACTAGTCCTCATATTGCTACACTTAACTTTGTATCTAATTACCACAGAATTAACACAAGAGAGATACAAGTGTAAATGTGTATCATGAGAATAAAGGAGAAGCAGCAATGGTCTTAGATTTGTGTGCATACATAGATTATACGTATATGCATAGATAAACTATGTACATACTCATATGTGCATATACACTGGGGGATGTATTTTTTGTTAACTTGAATATAACACATCCTCTGGAAGTGCTATAGATAACGGCTTCCAAAAGTTTTAAAATATCATATTACTAAAGTACATCTCACAGAGAACAACTTGTCAACAGTCTTCATCATATGTATAAAAAATATAATTCACACATTTAACGGGTTTTCAGAACAAGCATATCCAACTATATTGGGTGTTAGTTTTTCTGAATTCTGTAAAGCTAACCAATGAAGGGGAAAGCATCAGAATATGAAGTGATTAAACGCAACAATCAGTATGCAGAATGAAATAATGTGAAGGATGAAGGCCAGACTCCAGTGGGTGCCTAGTGGATCCCAGGAGCAGCTCATTTATCCGGTTACTCTTTTTGGCTGATATGTATCTTTTACATAACCAGCACTGAGAGCATTAGAATCCCTTCCTAATTTAAACACACCAAGAATTTCTATCTTCCTGTCCCATAATTTATTTAGAGGTTTAATACATTATTATTCATAGATATTTATCATGTGTTAATTTCATAATCATTTCAGACTTGGAATGATTGACGAAAATAAAATTGTAGCTTGTTAAAAATGAAAATTAACTGCAGCATATTTTCAAATTGGAAATTTAGATTTTTCTGATGAAAAATTTGAGGCACAAGGGATATAAGACTCATTGTAATCTCCCCACTGTGTCTCTAATTCTATAAGCAGAAAACATTATGGATTGCCATTCATTTCTTTTAAAGAATACTTTATAATGAAATCCATATTATTGCGGCTTACACTTTTGATTTAATTAAACGTGCTTTTTTCTTATAATGAGTGTATATGGCATAAAATATTTTGAATAATAGCCAAGAGGATGTTTTGAATCAGTATATATTAGTGCTGATCAAGTTGTTTCCTTCAATCTACTAAAGCCAAACTCCTCAAATAATACAGTTTTAAATTACCTTAGGGGCTTTCAAAACTAAATCTGACCCACACCCTAGCAGTTTGGAGAGCTTTCCTTCTGGTTGAGGCATCCCAGCTCAGTATTTGGTCCTGATTACAGCTGCACTTCACTGAACATCACATCAGAAATGCTATTCTGTCTGGAGACTCAGGGCTCTCCACAATAGGAGTTCATTTGAGCCCGTGCTGGAGTTCGCCACAAAATCACTTGTATTTAAATCAGAGACACAAACCTCTTTCTTCGGTTCCTCGCCCCTCCCCCTCCGCCGGCTGGCGGGTGTATTTTCCTGCGCTTTCGTGATGTTAATTGGAGTTACATGTGTGCAGTTGGGTCTGAATATACTTCCAGATGTGACTTTTGTAAGCAAGCTCTTTCAGACGAAAACCCCTTCATAGTTCAAATGAAAGTACACCACACAAAGTATCTTCAATTAAAAAAAAAAATAATTCCAAAGGACACAGCCATTAGGATGATTAGACACAACGTAAAAAAATATAAAATTACATCTATATTCTGAATTAGGTCATCTGATTTTGATTCTTGCTTTTCTCTTACTTTTGACTTTAAAACATTGCAAAGGTCCTGGGTACGTGATCTTCATTTAAAGAATAAATCTCTGTTTTTCACTTTAAAACATCATGGAATCTCACTTGGCTTTGTAGAAAATTGAGGACAGCACGAGAAATTCTAGAAGGTAAACGATGTAAACAACATAATGTCAGCTGCCTAAAAATTAGTTTTGTTTGTGCCTTTACCTCGTATTTTAGTTATTCTATAATGATAGCAGATTTGATACCAAGGAAAATAACTGATTTTGTGCATATCCTGGAGCGTAGTCGGAGAAGAAAACACGAAATATAATATGAGAGAAATGTAGGATCAAGTAATCTCTCTTCCTACGACGTCTATGCAAAAGCACAGCAGTGTTTCCATGCTCCTGTGGCCATGTCTGCTTTTATTTGGCAGGAATTCTCTTATCACTTAAGTCAATGGATCTTACATTTCTTCAACAGAATTAAAGAAAAGCTGAATCTCAGTAACAAAGAATAGATTTGTGTTTTAAAAATATATGCACTACTGTGTTATGTGGTGAAAAGACACATATTTAAAATGGGTTATGTTTTATGAAAAATCCTAGCCAATAATACCACAGAGCAAAGCATCTTAAATTAAAATCCAAAGAGGCAACAACGTGGGGAGGCATTGGTTATACTCAATCAAAGAAAATGGGGGGAAATCTTCAACGAGCCATGATGTGCCTCCTCCAATAACCCTCTGCGCTTAATTCTCAACCATTTATACAGGGCTCATTTATAACTCTGCCTGTTTCTACTTCATTGGCAAAGGCAGACACCAAAACAAGTAATTACCATAATTATTTTGGTCCAAGATGAACTCCTTTTATAGAGTAGACATTTTATTTTGTGTTGATTTTTATTAGCCACGTACATTTGAGTAAAAATTCTATTATGAATAATTATAAATACCAAAATGAACCCTTAGTGGGATGGGCTGATAATTTAACAAATTCTTGTCTCTTTTTGACTCTTTTTCATTTTCTTGTCACCACCTTAGTTTTCATGTCTCTACTTTGAGAGATACAGCAAATAACATGCATAATTTAATTTTGAACATTAAAGCAAAGAAGTAGATTTAGTTTTCCCCAGAGCATTTTATTAAGGAAATATTCTCACAACTAAGAAAAATACAATATGAAATACAGAAATGAAATAAATATGTGTGGTGGTATATTTTATTATATGGGATTTATTTTGATCAATCAATCACACTGAGAAGAAAAATTCTTTAGATCCATATTTCAATGCAAATATTGGGGGGGGGTGGGGTGAAATCGAAGTCTTCGGTGTTTAATGAGGTGTCTCTTTCATTCTTCTTAACTGAAATACTTTAAAAACCACAGTGGTTAAACTTAATAATTTTATTAGACTGTAATAGTTATTTTATTAACATTTTTCTCCAAGGATTTTTCTGTCTGATTATGAGTACTTTGCAATTTCAGACAGTATGATGGATGCGACTTTTCTATGACAAGAATTTTAACAGCCCTTCTCAGCACTCAATGCACACCCAATTATGCGTCTGAGCTAGTAACCTTGAATTTATGTTGCCATGGTGACAAACTGGTCATGCATTATGGATTATCATTGAAATTCTACACCCCTACCTAGCATAATGAGAGTTGGGGACTTAATCAAATCAGCCATTCTGTGTGACACAAAGTGAAGAACTAGCTCTCATTGTTCCTCGCCTAGAAAGGAAGCAGGCCTGACGGGGAGGCAGCTGCATGCTGCAGTCTGATAGATGGCTCTTCTATACATCTGTGAATGTATAGGCAGATGGTGCTCAATGCCTGGAATTTCCAGCTTAGGCAGCAGCTGTTCGGATAACCTCTGCCGTCTCACCTTGTTGTCATGGAACATTGAACAGAGACTGAGAATGTGTATGGATACATTGACAATCCGACTGAATGTACCCTGCATGGCATCCTTCTTTTATCATAAGACGGCTGGGCTAGAATGAATGCAGAGTGAGGGTAGGGGAGATGGGCGGGGGGGTACATGGGGGAGGGGAGGGGTGGCCAAAGGTTCCTGCTTCTGAAAGCCAGAGCCTGCTCTGGGTCTGTCTCTCATTTCCATTTTACAAGAAGAAAGACAAAAAGCATTATTAGCGTGGTCATCTTTGCCTTGGAGAAATCCAGTTTGCTGCTTTTTCAAAGCCAAGAAATCATAGGCAGAACCAACCCAGCCTTGTATAGACTTCATGCTTCCTCCTTTCCATAGGTAGTAGGTGTCTTTGTTATCTCTTTGCCTATTACAGAGACAAAATCCTGGCTCCTTAAGGTCAAGGAGCAGGTTGAATGTCAGAGAAGCATCTGACCAGAGAGAGAAGGTTGCTGACTTGGTCTGGTTCTCTCTCTTCAGAAAACATGGTGAGTATAAACTAGACAGAAACATTCACAGAGCTTCCCGCTTTGCAGTGGTTTTCACAAAGCTGGGCTTGTCGAATGATCTTTTATATCTTTTAGAAATTCTTGGACAAATGCAATCGTTTAGATAGGCATGTTTTTGAACAGACCGTCAGGCTCCCTAAGTCTCAGGGTCCATGTGGGTGTTTCTCGAGCAAAGAATGAAGACTTATAACTGTGTTTGTATTACACTCCACCCCCCGACCCCTCATTCAGCACCACGCAAGATCATTGTTAAGGTTGCATCATTAACAGCCCTATAAGACCCACACATTTACAGAATTATTATATACTGAGAGACATTCTACCTATTTCTTTCATCTGAGATGTTCTGTTTGCTTGATTTTGTTATTCCATCTTATTATTTGCTTCTTACCTTCCCAACCTCAACATTTAAAAGTGCCTCAGCCATTTGATTGGGAAGACGGATTGGTGTTTGCACGGAGGAAGGCCCTTCTTAAATATTTCATTAGGTTTTGGGTGTCTCGCCTGATCTGGCAGACCTGCCTGACTGCAGAAGAAGCAAAATTGTCTTAATGAAACATGCTTTGACCCAATACCTTACAATGGTTTCAAAAAAGCCACTACACTTTCTCACGTTAATGCTTGACAGACACCGAGTATTTTAGCCACAGCTCTAGGGGGCAGGAAAGACCCTGATTCCAAAGCCGGTGCTGCCCATATGTGTGGCCAATAAAAAAGTGGATTTTTAGAAGTCTTCAAATCGGGTCAATATTACACATTTAAAACTTCCCTGGGGTCTATTACTGACATTCAGGGAATTGGATGCGTAGAAACATTTTTTAAATGGGCAGATACCTTTTTGTCATTTTCTAAGTGCTATTACAGGCTATCTGTCTATAAATGGATAGAAAGACTTTATGTAGATTTGTATTGTAGAATATGAAAACTGCCATTAAGACACTGACATTATATTAAAACTAAGGGATAATACTGCCGTAAAAATTAAATACCTAAATGGAATATATAGGCAAAGAAATCTGCAGTCACCTAAATATATTTCTAAGCATCTGTTTTATACACGTATGTCTCATGTTCATGTGGAGAGTTGCTTGCTTCAAACGG
Source organism: Eubalaena glacialis (assembly GCF_028564815.1). NCBI lineage: Eukaryota > Metazoa > Chordata > Mammalia > Artiodactyla > Balaenidae > Eubalaena > Eubalaena glacialis. The sequence goes on along the minus strand of NC_083729.1, from coordinate 3,551,633 downwards.
ATGGAAAGCAACAGTCATTTGAAGTCTATATCTTTGTGCTCATGCGCAAGCAACAGCTTTAAACTATTATCATCAAAACTATTTTACTTAGTTTTTCATTTCTCTGTGAAATAGCACTTAATGAGTAGTTCTGTTTTTTCATAAAAGTGTTACAAATAAGCACAATGAGAACATCCATCCAAACAGTACTGCAAGCTCTAAATAGACATTTTAAACTTTTGGACAAAATGAAGAAAACACGGTGCATTATTCCACTAATTCTTCAAGCCTATTCATCTATAAATGTACTCTAGACAGATATATACTAGATTTAAAGTGTCCATAATTAAAAGTAATATTGTTTATTTTCTCTAAAAATAATCATAAAAGCATAAACCTAGACATCAGAAAGTTTTTCTAAACAAAAATGTTATTCATATTTTGTAAAAATTGTCATATTTTTAAAGGCTTTTTGCAAAGTAGCAAGTACATATTAGATGTATATAGATAGAAATAAATTAAATGTGTAATTAATATAAAAGTAATTTAAAATTTCTAGTAGAACCGTGATTCATTGACTAGGTCTTAGTATTACCTCAACACTTAAAATCAAAAGCAATTGCAAAGTTTGGAAATTGCAAAGTTTTATCCATGGAAATTTGACAATTATTTAGCTCTAAAAGAACCTCTTCACTGGCTTCATGGTTCCTGATTAGGTCATATTTTTTCAACCAATTCTACTAATGGTCTAATAAGAATTATCTAACTATATTTTTAATTTATTTAAAATAATTCTCAAATGAGTTATCAAAATATTTATGATGAACAGACCTCCAGATTAAAAAAAAAAAATATATATATATATATATATTTTTTTTACATACTGTCTAATCCCTATTTTTTAATGATTTCAAGTTGTCATATATACTGGACATCTTTGACCATCTCTCCTGTTAAATAGATTTATTTTATAATAATAAAATAAATCTATTTTATTAAATAGATTACATTTTATTTATTTATATTTATTAAACATATTAAAAATGCTTGCAAGTTGGGAACGGCATGGTGAGAAGAGAAAGAATTTCTAAAAGAGAATGTAAGAAAATGTGTTTCTTTGTCCTTTGGTGACCTGGGGTTTAGGATGGGTGTAGGGAAGTGCGAAAGTGCATGCCGAGTTATGCTTGGTGTCTTGCTCTGTGGCGGTTACATCAGGGAACAAAAACCCACTCGGGACTGCCAGCACACACACCCTATTCCCAGCACTCTGTGACTCCCCAGGCTTATTTTCCAGCGTGACCCACACTGGGAGAGTCATACAACATCTAACCACTGGTTTCTAACTGGTCTGTCTGTCAGAGAATTTACCTGTATGTCAGTCATCAATTTGATAACTGTTGGGCATTGAAGAACCATGTTCCTGAATTTTCAGAGTTAAAAGTATTATAGTAACTTTTCCTTCACTGCATGCCCTCTGCATTGCTCATGCAGGTTTTGGAACAGTTGCATATGTACCAAGGTAGTTATATTCTCTGTCTGTCCTGAATGAGGCGATACAGCCTCAGAGTCATGTTAGTTTTAGGGCTACTTTGTACCGGTTCTTTGTGAGAAATTAGAGCGAATCCCTTTGGCTTACATCCTGGCCCTCTTGTGCTGGTGAGGCCTTGGCTCTCCTACTGAAAATAAAGGTAAACCCAACCATGAGTTTCTGCCTGAGCTTCTCCCTTCTTTGGAGCTCCTCAGGGGTTAGTGTCAGTGTGAAGAATGGCCGGAGCTGCTTCTGCTGTGCATGGCTTCTTAGAAGAGAAGTCAGCACTGTTACAGAATCAGGTCAGGAAGCCAGATGGAGTGGGCTGAAGCTCTCCACAGCTTCACTTAGTTAAAATCAGACCAGCCTGGCTTCCCATGTCTCCTTCTCTTTTCCTGCTGCATCACCGCCTCCCCTGACCCTGCGACTCCTTCCTGAACAACCCACCTCAGTTCCATGCATCACTAAGAGGCAACTTGAGATGCTCTATAGAAACAACTCCACCTGACACACCTGCCCACACCTGAGAGCTGCAGCCCAGGCTTAGGTTGTGCAGTGTTAATGGAGGCTGAGAAGGCCGGAGACTGATTTTCCTCTTTGTTCTGACCTTTCTCCCTCTTCCTCGTTCTGTGGAAATGGAGGCTTTGGCCATGAGCTGGCCTGGCAGAGCTGGACCACACATGTGGTCCCGGAGGCCCAGGGCAGCAGCGGTGGCAGGACATCATGAAGAGGCCAAGCTCCCTGGAAAGACTCCCCAAATGGCAGAAGTATTGCTCTGATGTTATTTCCTCGGAATCCTGCTGCCCTCCCCTGTTTCACAGTCTGGGTATGTGGGTAGGTGCGTACGCCTGCATGTTTGCGGGTAGAACGTGGAGACAGCATGACTTAAGGCACTTGTTTCCAAATATTTTTAAGCAACAGAACAATTTTTCAAGTCAGCTTCTAAGACATTCAGTCTACAGAACAGATTGTAGGTATGCAGGGCTGGTTGGAGTCAGGTGGTGGCTTCATCCCCGGCCGGGTCGGCCTTCCTCCCCCCGCCAGGCCCCCCTCACACCTTCCCCATAGCTCCTGGCATGGTATGAAGAATCCTTAAAATTCAGGAGCACAGTGTGAAAAGCCACTGGTTTAGCAGAAAGTGTATGGGATTTGGAGTCACAGGGCATCAAGTGGTGAGGAGCGTCACCAGATCCTATGGAATCTTGGTCAGTTCTCCATGCATCTTGGTCCCCTTATCAGCAACAAGGGGAAATAATGCCCTGTCTGCAAAAGACTTTAAGAGAAAAAGAAATCCAGCACTTCTGAGAACACACATAGGGTGTGAACTGAAGGACGAAACAGCCACTCGACTTTGCCTGATTTCTAGAAAAATGGGTGTCCTGTTATACTTTGAAAGATCAGAGATACTCCCTAAGAAATTTTAGAAATATAAAATATATAGGAACAGCTATTTATGAAACATAAACTTCAGTATAGCCTTATAATTTCCACTTATACCTCACACACCAATTGACATAGCTGAAAGTTAAATAAAAAACATATTTTCAAAATTTCTAACCTCACTATTTTATGTCAAAGTAGAGACTAAACCATAAGATATGGTTTCATTTACTTATTTATGAATCTCATTTGGTCAATTACAATCAGCTTGATCACAAATTATTGTCAAATTGACAGAATATAAACCGTAGGATGAATTGAAATGGGCAATTGATCTTTTAGGGTACCTTTCACTTTCATGTACCCTGACATCTTTTCCAGGTTTTTGTTTTCTGACAAGATTTGTAGCATCCTTTGGTCCCTTATTTTCTGAATTGAGCTCTGAGTACCTCAGTTTTCCAAACCTATTAAAAGGCAAGCTACTGCTTAGTAACCTATATATATATATATATATATATGTATATATATATATATATATATATATTAATTTTATAATTTTTAATTCCAATGAATATGATCATTCTAACAGAAATATGTTTTAATTATTGGGAAACAGATAACAGAAAAATGATAACCAGTTGTTCACAACTTTAAGAACTTCATAAGGGACACTGTAGTGTTTTTTAAAAGATTTTCTGTGACAATACAGTTTTAGCCATTGTGAATCAAGACAGGATTGATCTATTCGCAAGAAGGAGTAAGAGCCATAAAGTGCTAAGCCAAAGTGACTTCTATCTTGCAAAGAAGATCATGATTAAGTCAATACATGATCTTAAACTTAAAAAGCAAATGTATGATTATTTACAATTGTACATTGTATGCATTACGTGTGTACTATGTATCAATAATACATTGATTATCTCCTTCAAATCGCACTACAGACACATTTTAAGAATTCAATTTAATTTAAAGATGAAGTCATTGAGGCTCAGAGAAGAAAAATAATTCATTCGAGTTCAAAACTAGCTTATGGTCCAAACGATGAGCACTTGCTTAATTTTTCCTCTGTGATTTCAATGTTCTCTTGGCTTTGTACATTTGGAACGCCGTGCAGCAGCTACGGAGACGGAGCTCCAGCTACGTGGAGTCACAGACTTGTCAGGCCACATGTCCTCGCTAGATCTTGAGAGAAGAAGACGAACCACCCACAATCTAGCTCCAGCCCCCGAGTCGTGCGTCTCATGATTTCAAAACAGCCCCACACAGCAGTGTCCTTCTCTGCTCTGTGATATTCTCGGATTTGAAGAACAGCTGTCAGTTACAAGGGAAGGGAAAGTTGATGTGATTTTCCTCCACCGTGGCCAAGTCAGTGTTGGGGCATTTAGAGCACAATTCAGTCAATTGTGCTTTCTTCAACAATGCCACTCTTCATAAAAAGCATGGCCAATTGGTGCCGTTTTCCCAAGATAGTCCTGGTTTATTTCTGTTGACCCTGCATAACTATGGATAGCATATTCTTTCACTCTCAAAGAATGTTGAACTGGATGATAAACATTATAATCAACCTACTGATACACATCATTATGTATTGTATTTAATTTATATTACAATTATAAGTCAAGACAAAATAGAGCAACTATATCAACAGGTATTATATCACAGCTTTATTAACTGAATTTAAGTTATTATTTATCACTACCTAAGTTTTTTCTAATATTTCTTACCAGGGCTACACAGAAGCAGCCTCTCTGTCTCTCAGCACTTTTTTCAATGAAGTCAAAACAGCTTTGTCTTCTGTGACCCTTTCAATCAGGACAGGTCTCCTGGGCCACCAGTGCTCTGACAGATGTTCTTCAGACTGACTTCTGACTAGAAAGAAGGAAAGTCTAATCAACTCTCCCTCCCCCCACCAACCAATATTTGATTCGGTAATGCTACACAAATACAAATGAAATTCGTTACAAACTAATGAAACCAAAGTATATTTTGACTCTATAGTATGCTTTTTAATCCTTGATTCCCATCAAGCCATGTGTTACCATTACCACTTCAGCTTTGAAAAAAAGCTAAGATCCTCTGATGGGGTACCTGTAAATTAAGAGAGAAAGAAAAAGCATAAACACTAACCAAAGGATGAACGGTGAGTAAATTTGGTGCAAAAGTCTGAAAGTCATAATGGATGATAAAGGAAACACTCATTAGCAATATCTGGGCCAACAATATATTAAGGTGCAAAAATAACAGTAAATGTGTGGGGAACGCGGGGAACCTGGCTGGTCAGCTTATGGCCGTGACCTTAGCGTAGTTCAGGCATTACCAACTTCAGAAGTGGCACACAGCTTGAGGGAGGTTGAGGGAAAAAAAACTGAGATGAAGCAAAACTTGGAAATAAGAACCAGCAAGTGTTAAGGATTATTTACTCTTCATTTGTCAGAGAGACAATGCAGAGGAGACCTAATAACAGGCTTTATATAATCAACAGACTGTTAGAAAAGAAACTGACCCACTGAGCAAAGCTAGATTTGAGTTTATGCATGAAGACTTTTATTTAAACTGAGAGAAGGATTTTTCTGCCAAGATACATAGGTTTTTGTTTTTTTCTGTTTTTTTTTTAAATGAAGCCTTTTAAATTTTATTTATTTATTTATTTATTTACGGCTGTGTTGGGTCTTCATTTCTGTGCGAGGGCTTTCTCTAGTTGCGGCAAGCGGGGGTCACTCTTCATCGCGGTGTGCGGGCCTCTCACTATCGCGGCCTCTCTTGTTGCGGAGCACAGGCTCCAGATGCGCAGGCTCAGTAATCGTGGCTCACGGGCCCAGTCGCTCCGCGGCATGTGGGATCTTCCCAGACCAGGGCTCGAACCCGTGTCCCCTGCATTGGCAGGCAGACTCTCAACCACTGCGCCACCAGGGAAGCCCAAGATAGGTTTTAAAATAGTAGCATGTGACTGAGGAAACCTAAAGTCTTCTTTGCAAGAGGACTTATTTTTTTTTGCAGGGTGCTGGAGGTGGGAGGAGACCCCCCACTGTCACGTTCATGGGTGGGCCTTCCTGGGAGCAAAGGCTATCTGGACAGAGGAGCAGCTCTTGTTTTCCTGCCAGCCTCTGAGCAGCTGAGTAGCAGGGCTGAGCACCCTCTGACCCAGGTGGACATTCACGAGGATTGGTTCTCTGTTGTGACCACACTTCTCTAATTTGACGTACTTAGAAGTTTTCTTTCTTTTTTTAAAAAATACTTACTCTCGATGCCTTTCACAGGACTGTTGTATTTATTCCCTATTTAAAAGCATTAAAAAATAGATCATCATCTTCTCCAGGTAAAAATGACCACTGGAATACATACATCTCCTTTTTCTCTCTCTTCAAACCCTATGAAAACTAGAGTAAATGGTCATAAATGTTCCAGGGCATTGAGTACAAGTGGAACAGCATTCAGGAGCGGGAAACACGTAGAGAAGGAGAAAAGGACCACAGGACCTTGAAGAGTGGTATGCTGAGTCCCCAATGAGGAGCCTGTGAGGGGGTCACCTTGACCATGACGATCCCCACAGCAGTGGACACTACGAAATTGGAGTGAATTGAGAGAAGAAGGGTTGAGAGCTTGTTAAGACGGTTAGATGGGGCTACACTCTCTCCCTGTGCATCTGGGCCACTCGAAATTCCCCACGTGCAGGAACCCAGAAGTCTGTTCTCACACGCATTACAATATCGTGTCTCCCGGCCTGAGACCTCAGGGGGAGTGCAGCCTGGACCCACCCTAAAGGCAAGGTGATCGGAGAACATAGGAGCCTGGACACCAGTGTTCTGGGGGCCCTGCCCACGGACTCCCACTGGGTGGGCGGGCAGGAGGTCCAGTCTTCTCTGAGGAATGTGACAGGCTCCAGAGGAAAGCATAAAGATATTGATATTGGAGTTTTGCCAGATCACTAACCTCAAGATTAAAGAACTATTTCTGAGGCTTATATGCTTCAGTTTCTTGTTTTTAACATTTCCATCTTTAACCCATCTGGGATTTATTTGGGTGTACAGACATGTTTTTATAGTGTTATCGTGTTCGAGAGGTATCCTCTGGTAAATATTGTGGTGAAAGTAGTGGGAAAGGTGAATGAAATATAGTGTTTGCAGAAGAGAATGAGTCTTGATGTGAAGCTAGTTCAAATTAATTCTCACTACCAACTTCTGGGGGATCACCAGAGGTTACTGAAAGCCTAGGCAGAAAGTAGCCAAGTTGACTTAAAGGTTTATTTTCAGAAAACCTCTTGCAGCTATAAGCCCTCTGAGAAACAGGTCCTGGAAAATAAGGTCACAGACACAGTGGCGGGTTGAAGGAAGTTCCAGGAGGTTGTGGTGAAGGAATCTGTCTCAAACGGAGATGACCCCGAGTCTCTGGGTTCTGTAGAATCGTCTCCAAGACATGCAGACAGTCAGTGATTTTCTCTCTGCCAGAGGCATTTCTATTTCACATCCTTTGGGGATCAAGGCAGATATTTCTAGCCAGTGTTATTCAGAAAAGGTCTCTGCAACAGATGACTTGAAATTCTTGCAAAAATGCAGTTCCTGGGTCCACCGGATCTGCTTGATCAAAATCAAATTGGCAGCACTCACTAATTAACTGATTGTAAAGCAAGATGGTGCTCCTATTGAAGGGGGGATGAAAGGTTTTGGGGGAAAGTGATAATTATTTACTGCATCTTAGGACCCTTTAGGGTTTCTGAAAACCGGACCACACCCCAGACCAATTAACTCACAGTCTCCAGGGGTGACAAAGGCAGACCGGCTTGCTTTGAAGTTTCTCATGTGATTCCAATGGACAGAAAAAGTTGAGAACCACTGAATGAAAATACGCAGTAAGTAAAATGAATCGAAATAATATTAATGGGTTGGAGTGTTAGTAGATTAGGGCAGTGATTCTCAAACGGGGTTTCTGGTTCTGTAGTTCTTGGTGGTGCCAAAGAATGGCCTTTCTAGCAAGGAGCTGCTACAGGTCTGGAGACCCCTTGGATTAGAGAATGTGATACTGCAGAAAAAGACATAGTGAAAATATCCTACACCTGCGAGCACAGAGTCTGCTTGAAGGTCTTCATGTGCAGGATGAGCTTGGAACTTCCAACCCTGTGATCCACAGAACATCTAGGTCTGCAGGAAAGACCTTCACAATTTCAAGCAATGCTCCCCCGAGTTTCCTGTCGAAAGAACCACATCTAATGTGGTTCCTGACTGCTTCCCAGAGTGAGCTGCCTAGCTGAGGGCCACACTGCCTTACTCTTAGGTAAAAATTCAATGACTCAGGCAAAATATGGAAGGAAACAAGCCTACCAGCATTTAATGTTAAAAAACAACCCAGAGGGACTTCAGTACCGGGAAGGTGGAGCAGGTTTCCCTATTCCTCCCACTATAGGTAGAGTTAAAACCCTGGGCAATCTAAATAAAACAAACATAAGGGACTCTGAAAGGTGTTTCTTTCTGAAAAAAGAAGGCAGACCAGTGAGAGGACTTGGAATTCAGAGTGGTGAGTGTCCTGGTAAGGATGTAAGGCCTGTATATTCCAGACTTGGAGCTGAAGACATCGGCAACCTACAAATGCCAAAGAGCAGACAAAAAAACAAAAAGCAAAAAACAAACCAAAAAAACAAAGCCTTTTCTCTCCAGCCAAAGGACCAAGAGAAGGGCAGCCTAGCAAGACAGAAAATGTTTAGACAATACCTGCTTTACTCCAGAAAAATGCAAGAGGAAGCTTTGCAGTCTGACCCCTGCAAAACCAGCAAACTCTGCATGGGGGGGGGGGCCAGACCTCCACTCTTGCCTCTCACCAGCTTATAATGAGCTGCCCCAGCTGCTCTCCTGGGTGCCAGAGGAGGCACATAGGGAGCCAAAGCAGTCGCCCCCACTGGGTTAGTGGAGATGTTTGGGAGCCTGAACTTACTGCCCTAGCCAGCCCTCCCCTGCCCAGAAAATGTGGTTGAATTGTTATGAGTGTGCTCTGGAATCAGGATTTTAAAATCTTCCTCAGAAATTCTAGGATGAAGTGAAGTTTGAGAACCTCTGACCTAGAGCCGGTGTCAGCAAACTCTGGTCAATGGGTCAAATCTGCCCAGTGGCCTGGCTGGTTCCTACAGACACATTGTTGGAAGCCAGTCTTACACATTCGTTTACATCTGGCCTATGGCTTCTTTCCTGCTGGAACACAGAGTGGGGTAGTTTTCTCAGAGACTGTCTGTCTCACAAAGCCTAAAATATTCATTATCTGGCTGTTTACAGGAGAAGATTGTCGACCTCTGACCTAGAGGATGTCATGGTTATCAAAGTCAATCTGATCCACTCTATGACATGATGACTTTAAAAACTCGAGTCATTTTTACTTTATTTAATTAAAGGATAGTTCTGGAAATAGATTCTTGTATGTAAAATAAGTGGGTCATCCTGGGAGTACTTTCTTCAGTTCTTGGCAGTTCAGTTTATGAGGAGGACCCTCAAGCTAGTGGTCACACAGAGGAGACAGTCAACGTATTGAAGGATTCAGAAACCATGGTGTACAAGGAACTGAGGGTCTGGGGTTCCTGTAGAGAAAAAACAAACAGAAAAACAACAGTGTGAGAAGAATATGACAACTGCCTTCAAATGTTTGCAGGACTCTAATGTGCCGGAGAGTTTAGGTTTATTCTATGTAACCTCACAGAGAAGGTAGATGCCCAGTGGATGGAAGATGTAGGAAATTAGATTTGACACAGTAATAGATAGAATTTCTAAGAATAAAAAATTTCCATGAGATTATTAGCTTCCTCTCATTGAATATTCGTGTGAGATGATCCCTTTTAGCATCTGAGATAATCTGTACTTCTTCCTCACCCCATTACTTAGAGACTGTATTAGTTGTGGTAGAATAATTGATATAACAAACAGATCCCAAAGTGCAATTTGTTGATAAATTCCAGTTGCCTAAGATTCCCTGTTCAATCCTGCCCTTTGCCCCAGGAGGCTGACCTATCAATCCCATGACCTCTGGATTCCCTTCGGTTTCCCCCAAGAGGGAGTCCCTGGGGAGACCAGAGGGAGGGAGTGGACCAGAGGAGTGAGATGAACCAGAGGAGACCAGAGGGAGGGCAAGGCATTATTCTCCAGTTTCCTCCCTAGGGAGTCATCTTGGGCTGGTCGTGTCCTTGACAGAACATCACTTTTCTCAAGGAAACTGGCTCCAGGCCCCTTTTTGGTTTCCAATAGCATTTTCTTCCCTTATCCTTCAGACCTCTGCCAGACCTGGGCTACTGCACTGTCCCACGTGGGTCTCCTCCACCCTGCCCAGACCAATGCCATTGGTCCCTTTGCACATAAACTATCCTCAAATTACCGTAATTTGAGTGTGCTACCTGATTTCTATTACTATGCTGAGTGATAGGTGGATATTGGCTCAATCGTAAAGTTTATTTCTCACTCAAGAAAGAGTTCAAGGTGGTCACACTTGCCATTCCAGAATCAAGGATGACACGGACTCTTCTACCTTCAACACAAGTGTGCCCTGGGGTGTTGCCTGGAAGGAAAATAGAGTATGAAGAAATTCATGCCGGGTCTTCTATGAACTGGACCTGAAATGGCACAGCTCACATCACATTCCTTGGAACCTTGTCACATAGCCTGTCTCGACTCTGAGAAATGTGGTCAAGGGGGTTGAGAACATTGTCCAGCTTTGTGCTCAGGAAGCAGAGGAAGTCGAGTTTGGTGAGAAGCTAGTGTCTCTGCCACTGACACTGACCATAGGTTGGGAGCAGTTGGTCACTTCTGGCTGGTTTCTATCACTAAGTCAACCATAGTAGGTCAGGTTAGAAGTGAGCCTCTGCCACGTCAGCCTGTAAACCTCAGTAAAATCCCTGATAGTTAGCTATTACATCTAGTTTTCATCAAGTACTTGTACATTTTGTGCAGGAATAGACATTATATTGGAAGTCAGGCCTTTCTACATATGCAAGGAAGATGAACATCTGAACACTTTTTGACTCCTTCCTTGGATTTAAGATCCCCATGTTCTAAATTAGTAGCCCTAACATATCCTTTGGTTTGTATGGAACCATGGGTTTCCCATAGAATAGAGATCGAAACCAGTCTGAAAATGAGAGTTGATCAAAAAAGGACAAGTCCAATGTACTGGCAGAGGCATAAAAAATGCCATTGCACAGATGTAAGACGAGGTTTCTAAAAAAAAGTCTTTAATGAGAGAGGTCCTAATCTAACAGCCATATTAAAGGGGAAATTAAATACTATTTCTTGGGGCTTCCCTGGTGGCGCAGTGGTTGAGAATCTGCCTGCCAATGCAGGGGACACGGGTTCGAGCCCTGGTCTGGGAAGATCCCACATGCCGCGGAGCAACTAGGCCCGTGAGCCACAATTACTGAGCCTGCGCGTCTGGAGCCTGTGCTCCGCAACAAGAGAGGCCGCGATAGTGAGAGGCCCGCGCACCGCGATGAAGAGTGGCCCCCGCTCGCCACAACTAGAGAAAGCCCTCGCACAGAAACGAAGACCCAACACAGCCATAAATAAATAAATAAATTAATTAATTTAAAAAAATACTATTTCTTCCTAGTAGAGTGGGAGCTATACTAAATGTACCCTGTAGCGGTCCCTAGAGGCACTTGTGGTGGCAGAAAGCCTGCATAATCGGAGCTATTGGTGCTCTGCCCAGGGGTCTTCTACCAACTGGCATATCCATCTCTCAGCAGACAAGAATATTGACAACCCAGCCCGTAGATACATGGAGGGTGACCCCACACCCATAGACTGTCACTGACTGAAAAGGGAGCACAGATCTAGATTTTATTGCCTAAAGATAAAATAACATTGGTTTCCTTGGTGCCATTGAGCTCCCTGTGGTATCATCCTGAGTCTAAACTCAACAGACACTACCTCTTTCTCTAGTTTCACTTGATGTTTTCTATATGCCCCCTCTCCCAGGAAAGCTTCCCCAATGAATTATTTGCATAACAATCCCTATCTCAGGCTCTGCATCTAAGGAACCTGCCCAAAGGTAGCTGGAACCATATCACAAGGACTCAAATTCCTTTACAGGTAGGATCCATCCTTAACCCCTACCTTTGACCCCATCACAGATGCTTCTAGAGTCAGGTGATGATGGTGCTCCAGAACCACCATTGATCAAGGGAGTTTTACTGTCATCTTAGATGCAACCTGAATGTAGGATCTGCAGTACCGGTGATCCTAAATGCTGGGAACTAGGGGCCTGGGAGGGTGAAAATACTGGTGATTGGTGGCAAAGACTGAAGACTGAGATGGTGCTCTGGATGCAGTAGGACTGATGTTGACTTCAGAAGCCAGTTTGGGTGAAATGGGCAGCATCTGGCCCAGAAGATAACATGGGTGAGATTCACAACTGGAACAGGAGAGTGGTGGAGGAGTCTGCAGCTCAACGGCTTGCGGCAGACTGAAAGGCAGGACCGAGGTCCTGTCATTGGGTAGGTGAAGGCTCTTCTTCCAGGGAAGACAGGTGTAAACTGTTAAACTGCCCTTGCTTAAGGTCCATAAACTCGTGGGCTGGGGGCAGGCAGGGCACAGGATAAACGTCAGGAAGGCAAATAGAGAAAAATGCGTGGACCCCCTCCTCTTGAGGCTTCAGAAAATGAGGCTAATGCTTCTCTGGTCGCATCTTCTTTCCAGAGAGCAAGCAGAAGGAGGGAGACATCGAGGCCATTCCCACAGTGGTGGTTCTACTGCTTTAATTCTGAAACTGGAGCTAACGTGTTCCCTCTTTCACTGTCCAACACGGTATTGTTGGAGTTGAAACCCAAGCTCCAGCGAATTACAGGATATAAGAACAGAGTACTGAAGCTCTTTTTGCAACCTGGACCAACTTTAGGCCTTTCTCATCTTTTATTTTTACAAGGTTTTAAAATATGAAGGATTTGGATTTACTTACTTGATAGGAGTGATAGGGCTTGAAAGGAACCAGATTTACAATTTGAGAGCAACTAGTGCTTGTTTGGGATGCAAATGAATCTGCATCCTTTTCACTTTTGGCAGGAACTGTGTAGGCTTAGAAATAATATCAAGATGAGGTAAAAGGAGTAAATATTTTTGGACGAAAAGCATTATTTCCATGTATGCTGCATATTTAGTAATGTAAGTCAGGCTATGTGTAGCTTCCAGAGGTTCAGAAATACTAGGAATAGAAAGAAATTCATCTAAAATCCTCAGTGAGCAATTTTGGGTTTATTTTGTCAAAAGCAAGATATGCACAATTTGGTAACTTATAAGTCAGTTTTCCCATGTTTGAATGCATTCTATACACAGCCTAGTTTAGAACTATGTACATAATACTGCTCTCTGTCTCTCGGACGTTTAAGTTTTATTTGAGAAATTGCCTGGCCACACCTATTCAAACACACCGTGTGCCTTTGTACATTTCTGCACTTTTACAAAGTTTGCGGTTTTTAAGTGTGTCTTCCCCATTCATCTGTAAACTCCTTAAGGGCATGGGATGAATCAATTCATCTTTGATCCCTCAAATTTAGCATAATTTCTGGGACATAATCCATGCTAAATATGCTCATTAAATATGGGAATGAAAGAACAAACAAGGAAAGACAGATACAGAATGGCTGCGTGGCTTGGAGGTATAGCTGAGAGGAAATATGTGTAAGCACAAGAAACGCAATTTCCACACTGAGAAGAATTTTAACTCTTCTGCTGACTTAGAAAGAAAGGACAATAATATTAAAGGCTGATCATTCTACATGTGTGTATAAATTCATATATAAAATAAGAATTTCTATATATTTTTAAACTATATTTCACCTCATAAAGGCAGTCTCATCTTTAGAAGATGATTATATATATATATTATATAATATATATATATATAGTTTATCAGATATTGATAAATGCTTACTGGAAATCAATGGAGACTAGTTTTTTGGCATAAAAATGAGCTATATTAAAAAAAAAAAGAAAAGAAAATATCTAGATAAGAAGTACAAGGGGAAATGCTCTCTCATGGATGCAGTTTGGCAGGGTGACCAAGAGAATAAATGAAAAGGGTGGATATTGGGAAAAAGGAAGGAGTGAGGGGTGAAAACTGTGCAGGAAAAACATAGGAAGCCACCAAAATTGGTGTAGAAGTGCTGGAAAAGAATGGAAACAGAGCTCACACTACCAGCTACCATGGTCTCTCACCTGGGTCATTGTCTCAGCCTCCTGAATGCCCCCCTACTTCTGTCCTGAGACAATTTCCATTGGGTCCCAACAGGGCAGCTAGGGGGACCCTTTGAAAATTAAGTCCGATTCTGTCCCTCCTCTTCCACTTCATGCAAAGTCAAGCACAAGAGCTCAGGCTCCCCCCAGCCTACCCTGCCTGTGTGACCTCATCTCCTGGTGTTCACTCAACTCCAATTTCAAGGCATCCTTTGTGGTCCCATTAAATCCACACATGATGGGAGCCGAGCATCTTACGTGGGGGAAAAGCCGGGTAAGGACTCTTTTCATTTTCAGCTCCTACCTGCACATGGGCTGCCAAGAGGGATGGAGACCTCTCTGCTTTCCTGTTCTTCTTCCTTTTGTTATTAATTTTTATTGGAGTATAGTTGCTTTACAATTTGGTGTTAGTTTCTGCTGTACAGCAAAGTGACTCAGTTACACGTATACATATATCCCCTCTTTTTTAGATTTCCTTTCCATTTAAGTCACCACAGAGCATTGAGTAGGGTTCCCTGTGCTATACAGTCGGTCCTCATTAGTTATCTATTTTATGTAGAGTAGTGTGTGTGTGTCAATTCCAATCTCCCAATTCATCCCAACCCCCTTCCCCCCATCTTAGATTAGTGGTCCCAAATGAGAGCTCCGGCTCTAACCCAGCACCGGGAGGCGGGGAGGGCCCTAGTTTCTCATGCGTCACTCAGAGAGGACCGGTAGCTGGGGGTGGCAGCTGGCTGCAGACACTCGTGGGTCTTGACCTTAACACTCTCTCAATACTACCCGAACTTCACCCCTGACCGCTGACAGAAAGAAGTGAACTGCGTCCTGCCTTCCCTCTCGCTGTTGGCATCCTCTTCTCACTTCTCACATCCCCTCCCTATTTCTCTCTCAGAGCATTTCTTCTTTACAGGAAAAATAATAATAATAAAGTAAAAGAAGGAAGACCACGGTCATAGTCCCACGTAGGAACCTTAGAGAAACCTTCATTTTGTTCTCTCTTCAAGTGGCTGGTGAGCAAAGGAGGATAGGTCTCTCCAACCAAAACCTAAGTGTCGGGGGTATTCCACACTGGTTGGTCAATTAAAACTAAAATAAGATCTGAGAGAGAGTTGGTTCTTTGTAATTTTATTTGTTTCCTCTTATGCACATTTGTGATTTAATTAATAGTTTCTCTGAAATGGAGTTTAAGAAAAATATCTAATTATTTGAAAATTATTGAGTATAATCTATTTTTTTAAAACTATGCTACAATCATCCCTTTGGTTTTTTCTTGGACACATTCCTGCCACCACTCTCTTCTTCTGTGTCTACATAGAGACAGGCTTCCTCACATTTCCCTCAGCCCTGCCAGCCCTGCTGTAGTTAGCTCATTTATTTTCATCTCCAGCAAGGTCAAGAACACATTGATATTTGTGGGTGAGCCAGACATCACGTCTCTGTAATCTCCTAGAAAAGGGTGATCATCTTGTTGGGGTTCTTTTCTGCAGCAAATGTTGGTGTTGACTTGGAGGAGGAACTTGCTGGGTCCTTAAGTCCCCAGGTTCTTTACATCAGGGGCGCCTTTATAAATCAGTCCTTCCTTTGATGAGAAAGTGAATGTCAAGGCTGGCTGGCTTCCAGCACCCCATGTGCATCCTCTTCTCCCTGATCCAGGGAACCGAGGCCAACATTCAGTCACTCCTTGCCCTGACAGTTCATTGGCACCAGGACAGCTACAGCAGAAGACCAGCTGTTTAACACCAAGAGTTTCTATGATAAAGGTCCTATCATATCTGATTTGAGAACTGCTTTTTAAAAAAGCAATCCTTAATCAAGAATTGAGTTTGTGTTTCACTATAATTGAGAGAGACAGGTGCCTAGTTTTATTTATTTTTTATAAAGTGTATGTCTGTATTATTTTAAATTTTTATTTATTTATTTATTTATTTTTGGCTGTGTTGGGTCTTCGCTTCTGTGCGAGGGCTTTCTCTAGTTGCGGCAAGCGGGGGCCACTCTTCATCCCGGTGCGCCGGCCTCTCACTATCACGGCCTCTCTTGTTGCGGAGCACAGGCTCCAGTCGCGCAGGCTCAGTAGTTGTGGCTCACGGGCCCAGTTGCTCCGCGGCATGTGGGATCCTCCCAGAGCAGGGCCCGAACCCATGTCCCCTGCATTGGCAGGCAGATTCTAAACCACTGCGCCACCAGGGAAGCCCCCAGGCACCTAGTTTTATATACCCCTATATCAAGTGGTTATCATTTGGAATTAACAAAGATATAATATCTATACAGACAATTGGCTTAATTCTACATGCCCGTTTGAAAAAATAGCATCTGGTATATTAAAAAAAACAAAACAAAACATGTTTGTCCTGTGTAGAGAGGTGAGGAATTTTTGTTTTCTACAACTTAGCTACCCCTTCAGGAAATTTTGGGTATTTATAGGTTCTTTTCTAAACACAGGCACACAGAAATACTGCACAACAGAGAATAATAGTGAATATGGCTGTCGCCCTTACAAGCCTGTTTGAAGACTCAACTCTGATTGGAACCCCAGGAGTGAAGGATACCCTCCCCGACACGTGATCAACCACGGATACTTTGGGAAACACTTATCCAAGATCATCACTAGGTGCCCTGACGTGGACTTGACCTAGGGGAAGCTGAGCACAATTCTCATTGGGCTTTCCGTTACCACTTTGGGGAATGATAATGAATGTGTCAGAGAGTCCCAGAGTCCAGTGTACCATTTCTACTCCCAACATCACAGAGACCCCTAACCACAGCCCTTTCCTGCTGCTTCCATAACGCTGAGATATCTATTCCCATAAACTTCCTTACATCATATTTGCTGAAGGACAGGTGAGGTCAACACAGATGACTTGTGAAACTGATCCTGCCGGTGATGGTGGAAAATTCCACTGGGTGGATACTCCCCAAAGCCTGTTTGTTCTTTCATCTGACAGATATTTCTTGAGGATCCACAAAATATTAGTTGCAGTTCAAGGCACCAGAGATACAACAATGCACAAAACAGATGAAATTCCTGCCCTCATGTTGTTTATATTCCAAGGTAGAGAGACAAAAAACAAAATAACATAAACAAGTAGTGCATAGACGTCAAATATAATTAGTTCTATGGAAGAAAGAAAATCAGAGAAGGGAGTTAGGGAATGTGGGGTGTGGTGCAGAATTACAGGTTTGAATAGGATGTCTGAAAGGTTATATGTATAAATAAAAATTTTATAAATATTATTTTATAAATATTTTTAAACACTTAATCTATATATTTTTAAAGCTTTAAAATATACTATAGAAGGTTCCCCCCACCCCACCCCGGGTTTGTTTTCAGTGGTTGCAAAGAGAAGCTTATTCTTGAAAGAAAAAATGGTGCTACATTTCCCGTTCATTCCTGGTCAATGTAGAAATTTACATAGGAGCTATTTACATGGAAATGAGTAGGTACTGAATAAATGAACCAATGAGTGATGAATGAATGATGAGTTCACCCAGGGAAGTTTTCATGATAGGAGAGACAGCCAAGCTCACATCCTTGGGGAAGGTCAAACTTACAGGCGAGCCCTGGTCAGAGGCTGGTGTTACCCACAGGGGAGATGAAAGGGAAGGCAGAGAAGTGGGAAGTCAGGTCTAAAAAGGCTAGGTCAGCTCTGGAAGTGAAGGAATGGTTTGAGCCTCCAGGAAGAGGAAATGATGACATGACCAGCTTTAAAGGCAGCAGAGATCAAAGAGGTTGGAAGGGGGAAAAGGCCTCTGGATCTGATCCCTGGGGAATTATCATTTGCTGAAAGAACAGAATGAAAACCAGGCTTCCAAGACTCAGGGAGCAGGGGCAGGAGAGGGGAGAGAAGAACCCTTCTGAAGGGGGAGGCAACACTTGTCAGATTGGAGACTCTTCTCCCAAATAACTCTGGGTTCCCAGTCATTTCAAACTTCACTCTGGCCTTTTAGATGCATCTTTATGCAAAAAAAAAAAAAAAAAAAAATATATATATATATATATATATATATATATATATATATATATGTATATATATACATATATGTAATTTTTGAGAAACAATATAGTATATTGGAAAGATCACTTGACTTGGTCTACAGAACCTGGGTATTAGTCCCAGATCTACAAGTTATCCAGTCAGAAAACTCTTAGAGGCACAATTTGTTCATCTGCACAATTAAAATAATACTTGTTCTACTCCCAGAGAGAATGCGAAGGTCAAATGAAAGGATATGCATGATCCTGCTTTGTAAACCAGAAAGTGGTACGAAATAAGAAGTATCTTTATCAAAATGTTATTCTTTGTAATGGTGGTGCACCCACTACATCTTGTTTTTTTTTTTTTTTTTCTGTTTGACAGACAAAATCATTTTATTGTACAAAAATTCATGAAAAGGCATATGATGTAGTGAAGGAAAACTTTAGAGTCAGAAGACTTCTGTTTTAATTCTCTCTGGACCAATAGATAACTTCCAACTACTTGGCGGGCTGTGCTGCTGTGCTTGCAACAATTCTTCTAACCAAACTTGTTGGCAAGATTCTGCCAGTCTGGTGACTTTCACTCTTGGTCACTTTACTATCCACAGTATCCCCTCCATCAAAATGATGGCTCATGCCCAATGCCATCTTTCCTCTGGGTTTTGTGTGTGCTGTCCCCTTGGTCTACCCTTTTCCTTGTTTGCCTTCTTCCATTATCCGCATTTCACTCAGGCTCTAAGTTTCCACTGAGCCTTCACTTTCTGTCTCACTCCTGTTTGCAGTGAGTTGCTCTTTTCTCTGCTGTCCCGTGGCACTTCCCTCACAGCACTTGTTTCTTCTGCCTCCTGTATAATTGGTTGTTTACATATTGGAGTTTCCTGCTATGCTGAAAGCTATTTGAAGACAAGAACCAAACTGTATTCATCACCATAACCCTATCACTAATCATACCCCTTCAATTAGTATCTGAGGGGATCAAACGCATGAATGCATTGCCCATTGTTTACCATCTCTACGTCTTAATTTCATCCCTCATGAAACAGCGATGTTAGAGGATGTAATTCCTAAGACCCCTTTGAGCTCTGACGTTTTATGTCCCCTTTTCCCAGACTCTATGCTTTCCATTACAGCCCATGTTCATACATTTTGAGAAAGCACACTACATATAATGGTTATACATATAAAATTGAAGTAGAAATATCAGTTTGCTCCACAAATACACACAACGTAATCTGAATGCAACTGTAAATTGTAGAGACTTCTCTGAGAGTCTGGCTTCTATTACTAGGACCAGTAAAAACTCATTCTATAGTCAGATGTTTCAAACGTGCTTCTAATACATATTTATTTACAAACTGAACCTCTTTGTGCTTATAAAAATGGCAGGATAAAAAAATGCCTAGTTTGTCACTGGGTCATGCAGATTTACACATTGCTTTTTATATAAAAAAGTTTAATTTACCACCTAAAAATGTTATTTTCCCTTTTCTTCTAAATAAGAAACTATAAAATTAGTTGACATCCTATAGTGCAGAGGAGGGAAAAATCATCCTCTCTTGTACTTTCTAATGCCATCTTATCAGAGTGGCATTGTGCTGGTGGCTGCACTGTAATATTAGTTTTCAGTTTCTTGTTACAGTAAAAGTTAATGCTGTACTGAAATTCTGCTTAATATTTACACTTGTGTGAGCCATCGAGATGATGCATTATCTTAAGTGCATTACCTCACTGTGTCTGTGAATCAGCATCATTAGATCAGGATGAGATCATTTTTAAAGAAAGATTGAAAAGAAATCAAGGTTCTGGGAATTGATTGGGAAGAGGGAGAGACTCTGCTAATGATACTTAGCGTTTATTCAAACCTTTTGATACAGACAGCTTTGTGTCGCTCTTACTGGTGCTCTGTTCTTTTCAGTGCATGGAATTTGCATGATAATTGATGCAAAGTCTCCATCAGATCAAACCTTGGAACATACATGGTGAGACATAAAAGTAATGAAACGCCATATGATGGGCGGCTCTCAAGGAAGGTTCACAGTTAGCAAAATTTCGTGTACTTTTCTCCCAAAGAAAGTTCTTGTGGAAATTAAAAAAAAAAAAAAAAAAGATTTCCAGCATTGTTGAATCCTACAGCAATTTTAATTTGTGTATTTGGCATCTAGTAGGTCCTGAAAGATCTCACTTACCTTGGCTCTATTACAAATGTTCCCTAGTGAACTGATCTTGGGTAATTTCTGTGCATTAATCAACATTAACTGGATTTTAGCAATCTCAAGCATGCAGATCTCACTTCCTTTCTAACTTTTCTTTTATTGCAAACACACGTTGCCAGAAAAGCCATCTCTCTTGTTATATTGTATAGTCTTGGCTTCTTGCTAAGAAACTGTAAGTTTGAGAATGAAATGGATATTTCTGTTGTTGAGGGAGAGGGCAGAAGAGAAGTAGTTATTTCCAGAATTCACTAACCATGGAGTAATATAAGAATGTTGATACTTAACAGAATTTATGAAGTACTTAATGGTTACAAGGTGTATTTCTCTTAATTTTTCGTGGTGATCTTTCCTTAGCTTCTGCTCATAACTAACTAGATCTCCCTCCCTAGCTCAGATCTGCAGAGGTTTTAATAGTGCTTTTTTGCTATTGTTCATCTATGTCTTTGAAGGAGCTTTATGTAATCAGTTTGGGATATAGACAGAGTACAGTTTCCAAGTATTAGATATGTTAGTGATTAAAAGGGAGGATGATATATTTCACCCTAGTTTAATATGTCCACTCACGTAAATGTAATTTCACAGTAATTGCATTCATTTCTAGCCCTCAGACCTATAAGGCCATTGAGTCCAACTCCAACGGGATTTTCTTCTCCAGGACACCCCTCAACAGCAGCCATTGTGCAGCTCTGCTGGGCATGTCCTATAGGACGGAGCTCACCACCCCCTCATGCAGCCCATTCCATCTGGGGACAGAATGTGTCATGGAGACATTTTTCTCTCATTTGTGTTTAAATCTAGGCATCTGTGACTTTTCCCTCCCAGGAAGAGTCACCTGTGAACTCCTCCAACTTTCCTTAAGTTCTTTTTACACCTCGAGGGCTTTTGTCGATAGATGTGAAAATAACTTGGTATGACCCAAACTGGCTCAGATGCCCTATCTAAAGAGGTGGTCACGGGTCGTCTATGGTCACCTAAAAATGATGCCATTTTAAGAGGTGAAGATGTTTACCTGGAGAAGAGAACAGTCAGGGAAAAAGTGCTTACCAATGTATGATAAGTTGATTTGACTCATTCAGTGTGGCTCTGAATGAGAGAACTGTTCAAAATGTGGAAGAAGAGATAAACCCAGTGACTTTTAAGGTCTTTTGTAGTGTAGCATAGAGGAGGGGCTACCTCATTTAACAATCCCAGTGCAAAATAAAAGTGGGGTGGCTGTTTAATAAAACAGAAAAAATTGTAACTAGAGGTACTAAGTAAAGTATATTTTCTTTTCTTTTTTCTGTAGCTCTCTCTTGACCTGATATGGAATTCTTTATTTGTAATTTAACGTTGTTCTCCTTCTGGAGTGGGAATTTCGTGGGGTGACTGCAGACTCTGGGGGTGCCTGAGACCTCCACTCTGCCACTTGGGGTTCACGATGACAGCAGGTCATCTGCCACCCCCCTGCCCGGCTGCATGGACCTACTCTCTGTGCCCCTCAAGGGACTGCACCCTCCGCATGGGGATGCCTTTCATGCTGGGTCAGGGTGGGTGAGAGGCTGACCTGCCTAGTTGCCTTCCAAAGGCAGTGGGGCTGTCACCCAGGGTGGGGTGGCCACCACTAAATCTGTGCGCAGGCTCCCACCTGTGGCCCCCGAAGCAGTGGAGTTTGGGCAGGGGCTGGGAGGAGGCTGGGCTGGAGCCAGTGAGTCAGGGGGTCGGGATCAGGCAGCCAGGAACCCCTCCCAAGGAAGTGGCTGGAAGTAGGACATCCCTAAGTCAAGGCCCCAAGGCCCTGGTAAGTGCTCTGTTGGACCAACTAACTTCTCTTTCAAAGCTCAGATTCCCAGACAAAATTGTTAAGAATTTCAAGACGACAAGAGCAGAGCCTTAAACCCAGAGCACCAGGTCCTTGTGAGCTCTGGACTGTAGGTCCCATTCTCGAGAAACAGAAGCTGTGTGGCCACTGCGGGTGTGGCTGAGGGGCGTCCCAGATCCAGCAGGTCTCAGCTCTAAGATGCGGGGCGAGCCAACCACCCTGAACTTCGGCTGAGTCCTCAGTCAGATGTGGACAGTCATAGCCCCTGTCTCAGTGCTGCAGTGAGCACCGAACGCCTGGAACATTGTAAGCGCTAGACCAGCGATCGTTCTTATTGTCAGTGGTGCTATTATCATGAACCCTTCTATAATTGTTGCCGATTATATTCTCTTGGGGTCCAAGGACTTGGTTTGCGGGATATGGATTATCTGAGATTCACTGAGAATGCCTGGTCTATGGTCAATCTTTGTAGATTTTCTCGCCACCGGATGGTAATTGATTAAAGGAGAGACATACAGTTAATGGATATAAAATACCTGCAATGGAGAAAATATATGGACATTTATGAAAAGGTACATAAAGCAAAATTAAGATTGAAAAGAAAAGGCACAGCTTCCTGCACCTGGCAAGACCTTCACGCCATGTAGCTACTTCATCTAAAATTGTGGACACACCTGTGCCCTCAGAAGACCTTGGCGACTTCATCCTTGTAAGCAGAGCACGTGGGCTGGCTGCATCTTCTCATTTCCACACCAGCTTTCATTTCAGACTTGTTCCATCCTCTATGTGTTTATGTTGGCATCTTTATCTAACTGATTAATGGTCTCACTATTAGAATCATGAGGTTCTGTGTCAATCAGAAAAGAACAAGTGAAGTAAATTTTTTGGCCTGACAAATTTTGTTGGCTCTCTTGGCTTTTCATTTCACATGTAGCTATGTTAAAATCTTCTCCTATGATTATAATTCAATTTTTTATGCTTTATGTATTTTGATATTATGGTGTCAGGGAGGTAAAACATATGATTGTACATATTCTTGGTATTAGAATAATTGCCTTATTACATAGGATTCATTTTATTCTAATTTTCCTAATATTAATATTTTTACACCAGTTTACACTTGCCTAATGTTTATGTGGCATAACTTACCATTTGGTATTTTGTGTGTTTTAACTTTATCAATCATCCAATTTGATAGTCTGTCTTCCAATAGCTTAGTTTAAGACCATAACATTTATTGTTACTATGGACTGATGTATTTGGAATTATTTCTCCCGTCTTTTTTTGTTGTTTTCTATTTTTATCTTTTTTCTTTTTTTGCACTGCCTTCTCCTGGATTGATGGTTTTCTACAACATCTTTTTCCTGCTTAAGATGTACTTCTCTTCTTTCAAAGGGACCTGTATATCACTGACATAGGTAACTCTATTTTGTGCTTATGATTAAAGTTATTTGGTATTTCCTCCTGACCTTGCTTTACTCATTGAATATTCCTTCCTACCACGTCATTGTTGTTTAGAGGTTTATTTTTGGCCTTTTACAATAAGAAATGGTTTTCTTTGAAGGATGAATTGAGCACAAGTATATTCCATGTATGTTCTCACTCTTGTTCTTTCATCCACACCCTCTCCCTGGTGGTCTCTCCCACATGGTGACCTGTCATTTTCCCAGCTTCTCTGGTGAGGGTGTGAGTCCTGGAGGGGGAAAAAAGGGAGGGGAACTCCCATAGTCAGTATATATCAGAAAATATCTTTATTTTGTACTTACATTTTTTTAAAAATGTCATGTCTGAATTTTTTGACCCTATTGATGGAAAGATAAGGTAGTTAAACATATTATTGTTCTTGAACTCCCTTCCTCATGATGTTTATTAGTTATATTATTTTTTAAGTGTTCAAAGTAGATAATGTCAAAGTACGCTCTCTGATGTTAATACCCGTGGGTTGGGTTCCATATTTCAATAGCTTCATGGTTCCTCAGCAGCAGTTCTTTAATCATAGTTCCCTTTTCTGTGTTATTTTTATTCCCTTCTTGGTTGTTCACCTTAATTAGACATTTCCACATGCCATTACTTTTGCATGAGCGTTAATTGCACGCACGAGTCTAAGCTGGCCTGTCTTTGACTGCATGAGAACTAGTCCTCATTTGTACTTACTGACATCTATTACTACTAATAAGAAGTATGCCATCAGTCTAATTGTAGGTCTTTAGAGGTAATTTATTTTTATTTATTGTACTTGCATATACTTTCCGAAAAATAATTATATATTTCTTGACTTCTTTATAAAAATTAGGAGTTATTTCTCTTCTCTCTCTGATATTCTCTTCATTTTTTTCTGGGATTCTTATTAAAAGAATGTTGGAGACATTCTTCAATTGTTGGGAGAATAGGTTGGAAACTTTTTCTTGATTTCTCTAATATTCATTAAAAAATAATAAACTGTGGGTTTCTGTGTGCTACTTTCTCAAACGAGTTTTTAGTCCTATCTTCCATTTCACTAACTGTCTCTTTCCAGCCTCCCGTGTGGGGTGCAGAGTTCTAAGAAAGGCCCACAAGGACCCCTGAGGCTTGTGAAATCCTCTCCTCTTTGAGTGTGGGTGGAACCCGTGAAAATGATGTAAGTTATGAATTATTTGGCTAAAGGGAGATTTTCTGCAGGGGCCTAGTGGAATTACCTGAACCCTTTAGAAGCCCAGAGTTTCCTCTGGTTGTTAGCAGAAGAGGGAATCAGAGATATTTGAGGCATGAGAGGGGCTTGCCGTGCCATCACTGGCGTAGAGGATGGAGGAGGCCAAGTGGGAAGGAAGCTGGCAGCCTCAACAAGAACAGAGTGGTCCCGGCCGAGGGCCAGCAAGAAAACAGGGCCTCCGACCAATGGGGACCAGGAATTGGGCTCTGCCAGCCACCTCAGTGAGCTTGGACATGGATGCTTTTCCAGACGCATTGATTTTGCCCTGAGATTTCCCGAGTAGAGCACCAGCAGAGCTCACCTGGCCTTCTGTCTTATACGTAAAAAGGTGTGGTTTTAAGCAGCTAAGTTTGTGGTAATTTGTTGTGCACCAATAGGAAACTAATACTCTATCAACTATATGAAAAAAATTAAATGTCTACATTTTTTTCCTCAAATTTGTAATTGTTTTCTTTTTTATATAGTAATTTAGTATCTAGTGGTTTAGATAATCTTGTAATTTACACTTGTTTTGTTTAAGAACATCTTTATCTTTGTAACAAAAGTTGAGTTTTTAATCCTTCTGAATATCTTATGCATATTCACCTGAAGGTCATAGTCTATAGAATTAACTCCATCTAGAGTGAATGCCTCTTCTGATCATTTACTTTGGGTTTCTCAGCATTAAATGATGGTTAACTTGCTCTGATAACTTGGTCTGTAGTCACGTAGAGTGCATTTTAATTATTCTCTCTCTCTCTCCCTTTGTGATTTCTCTCACCTGTTTGTAGAGCTTCTGCTGCCTCGGCCTGGCTTTCTGTACCCCCCAGGCCAGAACCATTTCCGACAATTGTCATTGGGGGACTGCGTCAGTGTTGCTGGGGACATCGCTGCTCCAATTACAACGAGCCCCTGGGGTCTCGGTGCAGCTCCTTGTCACAGACTGTCCTATGTCCTCTCCCTCTCTAGACACATTTTTAAAAGCTATTGTGGGAGGTGGAATTGACAACCATCTTTGGTTTTCAGGCTCCTTTTAAGGCAAGGAAAGACTTCACATGGCATCTGGCATCAAGGGATAAGACTGGAGGGGGCACAGGCTCCTTTCACACCTGGGGGCTGACCCATCTCCAAACCCAGCAGATGTCCTGCCCCAGCTGCATTTGCCTGTTGACCTCTACATCTGGCTCACAAGAATGCAAGAGCCCTGTCTGAGAGTAAGGCGGTGACTTACTGTTATTCTCTGCTAATATTTTACCCATTAAAATGCCCTGAGCACAGGGGTTGGTCAAGAGAACTCTGCCTCCATCTTAGCAAGGAGTTGTAGTTATTTCATCTTTCTTGTTTCAGTTTTCTCTTCTCCAGTGTAGAGATGATGCTATCTGCCCTGCTTACTTCAGAAGTTTGTCAAGAGAGTCAAGTGGGATAGGTATCTGAAATGCTTTGAAAGCCGTAACATTTAATAAAAATGCGAAACTGTAGCATGGGAAGTCCTATGTGATAACTTGTATCCATCACCAAAAGCTGGAAGCGTTGTCACATGGAAGGAGACTAATGCCTTTTACTTTTGGACGCTGAGGGACCCAGGCAGTTAACATAGACTTATTGACAATTCAAGGTCTCAATCGATAGGATTTGTGCTGTCTTTGACATTTGTCAAAAGGCGGTATTTTGAGAGCAGTCACCAATTTCACATAGTGTAGGTTTTTGGTTCAAATATGCAAAATGTCCCTTGAACATTCAGAATCTATTCAGACAACTTGGGAAATAGTTTCAGATCATTTTCAATGGGGAATTACATGAAAGAGCATGTTTACTTATGTGGCTTTGCAGCTGGGAAAGGAAACAAAATATTAAAAGAACTCTCGGGATATTTGTTGGATACAAATAGACTTGTTTCCAGACAGCCAAGTGGTAGGTTTTCATTAAAAGGGACCAGATGTTTTTAGGCAGTGGATGAATTTATTCTGCTTCACTTGTTATCCAAATAATCCAGAACTTTGAATATGCAATGTTACCAGATGGACCTGAACCAATATTCTTTATGTTCAAAAATGAGCTGAGGTCCGTGTCTCAGAAAAGCACTCTGTAGGAATAGGGTCAGCCTGGCCAGGAGAGTCCAGGACACTGAAATTAGGCAGAT
The DNA here is from genome assembly GCF_028564815.1 of Eubalaena glacialis. NCBI lineage: Eukaryota > Metazoa > Chordata > Mammalia > Artiodactyla > Balaenidae > Eubalaena > Eubalaena glacialis. The sequence continues at coordinate 3,524,762 of NC_083729.1, read as the reverse complement.
CCCAAGGGGAGGAACAAGTGCTTTTTTCCTTGATGATAAAAGGAAGTCACAGCCCATAGGCAGACACATAATCCAGAGAACGTGGCCGAGTGTGAAGGATCACAGGAAGGGGATAGTGTTGGGAGGTTAGAAGTGGTAGAACATAGGTCCATACGAGGGGACAGAGAATTTGAAGACAGGGATTGAGGATAAGTTAGAAAGAAGTGCCCATAGATGGCATGCTGCCAGTGCATAGAGGCATGTGGTTTCAGTTAGATATTTCTAGAAGCAGAAGTAGGAACTCAGCTATTATATCAGATTTCAGGACTGGGACCTATGTATGCTGGAAGGACAAAGGCAAGGCATAGCCTGGAAAAGCCAGATATAGGGATCAAAAAGAACATGCATTCTTTGAGATCCTACCTGTTCCAAGGACTGTGCGGGGTTGTTTGTATTATTTGAACATAACAATACTTTTATAAAATAAATTATTCTTGTTATCAAGGTGAAGGGCATGGAAGTAAAGACTAATTGCAAAGGTTAAGTATATATCTACACCGCCTAGAACAGCATCTGAGACATAACTGGAATTAGACAATTGCCAATGTGCTATTTTTATACTGTCTAGGAACCCCGATTTCTGAACTCCCAATCAGTTTAGGCTGCTGGCCACAGGCAGAGAAATTTCAAAGAGGAGAACCGTATTCCCTTTCATCTCTACTTGAAAACTGCCCAGTTTTAACCTGATCACATCTCTGTCGTTTGCTATGTTACCAAAAGCAGCAAGGAACAGTCAACAGACACAGACATCCTGAGTTTGACCAACCTTTTCTTAGGGTAGCGTTGTCAGTCTTTCAAGTGACTTCAGATGACTTCAGTTTGATTTTTTTGATATTTGATAAATATGATATTTTGATATTTGGTATTTTGCCCTAACATCACAGGGCACACCCGATTCCCTGTGTGTGATATTTGTGTCTACACTGCCTAGGATCCAACTAGTAAATCCGTGTCACTTGGCTCAGTTTTGTTTTTGTTATAGAAGCACCCTCCTTCCAAGGGCCAATCTCTGTGTTAGCTGGGATACTGGCTAAGCTACTGTAACAAAGAGATCCCAAAACACAGGGCTTAAGTGAGATGCAAGTTTAGCTCTCCCTGCCTTAAGGGTTCACACTGTGGGGCAGCATCCTGAGACTGTGGCCTTGGCAGCAGCTCCTGAGTTTAACTCCTGGCCTGTGGGAGGAGGGGGCAGTTCAGGGAAAGGCCCTCTAGGGTGGTATCTGCAAGTTGTGTGCATACTTTCTGCTCCTTCACCAAGGGGACAAACTCCACCGCATGACAATGCCTGTCTTCAAGGGAGGCTTGGAAAGGTAGCCACTCTTCGGGGAGACACCTGCTCGCAAAAACAAGGGACTTTCTTCTACGGAAAGGGACACTGTCAAAAAGAAAACAAGAGGCAGGCACAAATGTCTGCCCATATGCCTCCTTTTCTCCATTTCCCCGTGATTCTGCCATGACAGCATTTAGGTACTTTCTTACAACTGCTTATTTAATGATTTGTTTTCTCTTCTCACTCTAAATTCCATGAGAGGCTGGGCCATGTCTCTGTTACTGCCCATCTGACAACCTGCCTGGCGCCTGGTATGCAGCTTTGTGAGCGTTGGGAGGATGGCGTCGAAGCTACATTATTCAGCAGGTCCCCCTGTCAAGTTCACACGTAAGGCAAGTAGCTTATTCGTTGGACGGGTAGGAAGACAGTCCTTGTAATATACTCACGAGAAAGATTATTGTAACTCAAGATTTATGATACTTAAATGCATTTATTCTTATGTGTATTTAATAACCAAGAAGGCTGATCTTTAATGTCTTATACCATGTCATCTATACAGCTACTTCAGGGTTTTCTCCTTGGGTTGCAATCATGTTTCCTTCTGTGCCTTTAGAGCATGACCACTGGAGCCAGGTGCCGAATGTCAGTCTGGATCTGCAGCAGGCAGCGGGGCAGATGAGATGCAGTAGTTGTTCACTAAAAACACGTTGACTGAATATTGCCATAGAGCGTAAAATCAACCAAACCAGCGATTATTCCTGAACTGTGTAGATCGCCTGATCTCTTCTCTAGTGTTCCTGATGCATGATTGCTTTAACCAGCCAGTTTTTCATAGTTTCAAGCTAGTTTCAATTCACTCCACAGCAAACTGCCAAGAACGACAGAGCAACATCTGCTGACTACCAAGTAAGCTGTAGATACTGCAGAGAGGTGACCCTTGCACTGGACAGCTGCCATGGTATTTGTAATTTATAACTGTTATGGGATTATCAGAGTAACAAGCCAAATGCAAAGGATCTCAGTTAAAATTTCAGATGATGTGTATATATAATGTGTATATATTTAAAATATATATGTGTGTGTATATATGTGTATATATTTAAAATTTATAACATGTACACATAACTATCCTGTATCTAATATGTAATACAGTTGTCTAATATCTAATATATACTATACTTATATACTATATAATGCATTTATATTATATCTTTATAATTATAGGTAATATATAATGATTAATGTATTTATATTATTTATCATTATACTTTGATAATACTCTAATTCTATATTATATATAATATTTTTATATATTATGTACACACATTTTATATATAGTACATATACACACATTATGTATACACCCACATACACACACATCCAGACACACACATCTGAAATTTAAACTGAGATCTTTTGCATTTGAACTTGTCACTCTGATTCCCTAACCTGTATCTGATGACTGCTCCCAACCTTCCTTATGGGGCCTGAGGGACATGGCTGTGGAAGTAGAAGTGGGTCCTAGGGTCCAGTGTGAAAACAAAGTTGAGCAAAAACAGAAAGTCTCGTCTGGGCGGCCTGGCCGGTAGGCTTCCTGCTTGAATCAGAATTTGCAAAGGTCCCTCAGTGGGGGGAAGGAAACGTTTGGTGGCTGATATGTGGGAGGTCACAGATGTGTCCCCAAGCGTGCAAACACACACGCACACACACGTGCACGAGCCCAGTGTGGTAACCACAGGGCAGGAGGAGCTGAACGGGCCCCAACCAGGGGCTCAGTGGAAGCCCCTCGGAGGGGGAGGGGGGATGAGCAAGGATGGGTTATTTTTTTCTTCCACTTTGAGTTGGAAGCTGTTGGAAAGTTTTGTTTTCTACACCAGTGTCTTTACTGGAGAGTTGACCTATCACAGGGCTGTGAGAGCTGGTGGCACCATGGGAAAGGGAGAAGCAGCCTCTTCTGGTAGGGTGTTAGCGTCTAGAGATCGTGGGAGGCTCGCCCTGCAGAGGAAAGGGCCGTCTTACCTCCAGAAGTCAGGAGTTTTACTGTTACTTCTCAAAGGTAGCCCGCGGCATGGAAGGGACGGGTAACTGTGGCCACGCTGTCTGGACCCCAAGTTTATCAGCATTTATTCTCTGAATTTAGGCACATAATGGCTTTGGCTCAGTCCCTTCATCTGTCAAGTGGCCTTAAAAAATAATTTCCTGGCCTGTTCTGCAGGGCTACCTGGAGACACAAAGAAGAAGAAAACATTTTTAAAAGTGTTTTTAAAATCGTTAAAAAAAAAAAAAGTGAACTATGCCTCTTCATGGGTTGCTCTGTGTGTATTTCTACCCCTTGTATTTGAAGGTCTGTAAGGCAGGGGGACCTACCATCCCCTCTGGGTCCCTAGGGTGTCTGTGCCAGTGCCCTGCAAAGGCACTCAGGTAAGTGCCCGCTAAGGCACATATGAGCGGAACCATCGAACATCTTCTAGAAATTTACATGTTCACCTCAGGGACGGTCCTCAAACTCCTTAAAGAACCAGCCTATCATCGACAGCTTTTTTCTAAGAAACACTTGAGAAATCCAGCTCTTCCCAGAAATAATTTTTAGGAGGGAATGAGTGTTACAATTTCAATCCCATTATGTTCTGAAATCTGGCATTTCTGAGGCCCATTACTTTTTTGGCTTTTACTGATTTCAAATAGGGGGCGGTTGCATTTAATTTCAGCAGAGCTCAAGACAAAATAATATCCTATAATTTTAATAGGTTAAGCCTAAAACATATTTGCAAAACAGATAGCTTAAAGAAAGAATCTTATCTTAAAAAGTCAGGGATCTTATAATATTCTTAAAGGAGATAAATTCAAAAAATTTCCAAATGAGAATTTTTTTAGCTTTTCTTATATTCACATTCGTCTTCTACTTGGATGTGATAAATTGTCTTAGTGTAGCAAGATTTGGAAATTTTATTTCTATCCATCTTTTTCCCACATTTGAGAAGCAATGTACAACTTTCTTTAGCTTTAAAATCCCAAGTGTGATTTCCATGAAACTGTTTAAGTATGATCTTCTCTTTAAAAACAGTTTTAAGGGGAAAGAATCTCTGTGCATTCATTTATTTATTTACTAACTTATTTTGCTGCAACTAAAAGATACACCTCATTACCCCCTCTCTTCCCTGTGCCCTGTGTACTGTTGTCCTTTCCACAATGAAGTCAGGAAGGTTAGATGAACTGGGTTTCTCACCTGGGTTAGCATGTGTCTCTATAACTTGGGCTACAGACAGAAGGGCAGGGTGGTCTTTTGGTTTGGTGTTTGGAAATATTAGCTAGGGCTCCTGAAACAGGTGTCTAAATGAGCTCCAGCCCTGTCGCATTCAGACATCCAGGTCCAGGCCGGGATTTGGCGGGGGGCCTGGCCCTTGCAGGAGGTTTTGGTGCACTAAGGCTGGTGCCTTGTCCCCCAGGGGAGGTTTGGTGGGGACTTGATGGCTCTGATGTTGCCCTGTGGGCTCCAACAGGGGCTTTCCATCCCAGTGGCTGAATGGCAGGTAAGGGTACCTTTTCAGCCCAGCTCCAGGGTTCTGGGAGGATCTTTACAGTGCATTAACAAAATAGTCATTAGGGGCTTGTAGTAAGTGTCACACTCAGGAACTTCTGGTTGTGAAGGCTGTCGGGGGGGAGATGGAGAAGGGTGGTGTTTCCAGGGCCCCTTTCTCCTCCTATGGACACAAGCACACAGCTCACAACTTCCTCTAAGGCCACTCCATCACAGACATGATTTTTTGTTTTTGTTGTCGGCATTTTAGCATCTTTGCTTGTCAGCATTTTCTATTCCCCTACTGACTTTGTTGCATGAATGCTAGAGATTAAACATGTGGGGTTTTCTTTTTTTGAGGGGGGGCATTTTGCTTTTTTTTTTTTATTATAACTTTACCTGAAAAACAATATTATGCAGAAAACATTCTTTGAAATGTTATTAACTATACACATTGCTATTGATAAAAATAGTCTCATATACTTGCTAACATCGATCTCCTGTGAGAACTTGTTGTTCATCACATACATATTAATAAGATACATAAATGCCAGTAAGATACCAAATCTGCAAACTCTGCCCTCCAACCCTCTCCCTGACACTTTCTTCTGCTCATGTAGCTTGTAAAATCATTTGCAGAAACTTCAGATGCATCCATAATACTCTGTAGAAAACATACTAATAGAAGTATGTTTACTAATAAAAATAATCTTATAATTGTAGCGATCATAGATTCCAGAGAGCTCTAGACTCAAATATTCTCTTGCAAATGCTTTCATTTGTGATTGCCAAAGTGTTCACAACTTTTAGTTAAGGAAATGTCGTCACGATCTGTATATCAATTGAGGTTTTCTGAAGGTGACCAATAAAGGTATTCATTCAAATGTCTAACATTCAGGACAACTTCTCAAATATCATGTCTTTGTCCCCTGGATCTTTTGAGATGATACTCGACGTCATGTAGGGAAGTACAGTTTGAGATACGGTCCCTGCCATTAAAGAGTAAAACACTTGTTTCAACTCTGCCATCATCATTGCTTAAAACCATGTAAAAAAAATTTCTTATTCAGACTCTATTAAATAATTGCAGCCAAATAACAAAACATAATTTATATCCACAATCTCGCTCCGTACGTGTTCTCCTTCCTGCCCAGTCAAATCCTCATGGGATGCCATTGCTATCAGAGAGGGTATTTATAAAACTATGACCAAGACATAAAAGAAAATTTCCAAAGTGATTAAACAATTGGTAATTGATATTAAACGAATGGCATTTTAGGGATGCAGAGAATTGTCCTAGAGGGACTGGATTACCTCATACCTTATATATAATTAAAGGAAGGTTAACTTTCAATGCAACTTTGAAGTCTACCACTGTCTTCATGGATCCAGCCAGCAAGTATTTTTTTAAACGCTTACACATGTTACTTTTTCTTCTGTGGTTCTTTATCTTCCCCACTGAAATGTAGGCTATGGTAGTAACCAGAGTATTTAAAAACTGAAAGGAATGGCTCAGTTCATGGGTTCAATATTCTGATTTTATTAAGAGGAAAATGAGGCCCAGAGAAAGAAGTGATTTTGGAGGTTCACAAAGGAAATCATTTGCAAAGCCAGTGCTTTTTTCATTATACTTCTTTTCATTAATCACTAACTTGTCCTAATCAATACTATCTCTATTGTATACCTCCCCCCCTGGGGTTTTCTGTCTCTAGAAAGCTTTTGAGTTAACAAATGTTTCCATTAGATTCTAGAATATAAAATAATAAGATGGTAGACAGCTAGATTAGAAAAGGGAGATTTTGTCGTTTGAATAATATGTACATTTCAACTAGACAACAGTCTCCAGTTTTGTGGTTCAATCCTATGATGTGCTAAAGGTGGGATTTTTTTTCTTTTCTTTTTTTTAATGGGGTACAGTTACTTTACAACGTTGTGTTAGTTTCTGCTGTACAACGAAGTGAATCAGCTACACGTATACATATATCCCCTCCCTCTTGGTCCTCCCTCTCACCCTCCCCCATCCCACCCATCTGTTGAGGCAATGGAAGTGTATGTGTGTGTGTGTGTGTGTGTGTGTGTGTGTGTGTGTGTGTGTGTGTGTAAGCAGCACTGTGGCTGCCCTTTCTACTAGAAAGTTGAGGTAATTACTGCCTCACGGTACTCATCAAATCATATTTAGATATTGAGATAGAACAAGAATGGGGTCCAGCAGAAGGCTTGGCGATCCTATTTGCTTCAGGGCTGGCCTGGCTATGAGGGATCACTGTACGTCTCTGTGATATGTATAAACCACTGAGGGACACAGCACCATGAGTGAACTTGAACTATAGCAAATACAACGGTTTGTCATCTCTGTATATTTGAAGGAGTAAAGTTTAGAAGACTTACCTTGTGCAGGTATGAAGAGGTACAGGTAGGGAGAGGCCGATTTTGGTTTAATATAAGGAAGACTTTTCTAGTATTTAAATTTTTATAAAAACCAAAATGAGCTTCCCTATGAAACCGTGAATTTGGCATCTTTAAGGTTTATAAAGGCAAGAAAAGCTTTGATTTGGGGATGTTGTAGAAGAGCTTTCTGCCTTGAGTGTCAGGTGCTACCTCACAACTTCTATGAAGCTGCCTCCTTGGCTCATGCATAAAGCTGTCCCCTGCCTGGATGCAGAAAAGCAAGCCTCAGGCCACTGTGCACAGGTGGCTCACCTAAGGGGGATGGGGGCAGAGAGGAAAACACACTGCTGTCTGCATATTCTCAAGTAGCTCTGCTAACCAGAGTGCAGAGAAGTCCGACTCATCAACATTCCTTCCAGCTCCAGGGTGACAAACGACGGCAGCGGATCAAAAGGGGCGTGTCTGACACATGCAGATGAGCTCCAGCAGGGGTCTGTGGACAGAATGAGAATTGGGATGATTCCAGATTTATTACTCTGGATCAGTATTCTTCAAGCAGCCACAGGAGCCGACCTTCTATCCCAGAGTATTAAAATTCTTCCCACTGAGTTTGGCACCGTGGAAGAACAGGCATAATACCCATAGCAATCATCCTAACACACATCATCACATCACAGCCGTAAGGATCACAGCTCTGAACAGGTGCCAAGCTACAGAGCATCCAAGGCTGTGAGAGGTACAGGCACTCCTTTCAAAGGGACCCACTTGGTTAGAGATTTGACAAGATCCATGTGTGCTCAGAGAGGGCCCTGCTCTGTGCTGCTCTCATATTTTATTATGACATTGGATATTGTATTTGTATTATAATAATATTACTTATTGTCATATATTATAATAATGTTGTTATATATTCTCATTAAATGTTATATATTATTTTATTTTATGCTATGACCTGAACTACCCAAAGAATGGGGAAATGCTATGATAAGAAGCTAGCAAGCATATACGTATCACTATAAATAAACCAGATAACCAACAAGGAACTACTGTATAGCACAGGGAACTACCTGTATTCAATATTTTGTAATAACCTATAAGGGAAAACACCTGAAAAAGAATATATATATGTATAACTGAATCACTGTACTGTATACCTGAAACTAACACGGTACTGTATATCAACTATACTTCAAATAAAAAAATCAGGAAAAAAAATAAAGAAGCTAGCCGGTCTTCCTGTTGGAGCTCTCAAGGGTTTGATAGTCTAAGAAAGTCTGCCACTTCCTTCCCACCCAGGAACCTCTGAGCGTCCTCTCACCGGTCAGTAATGATGAGTGACCCACTGAGAGCAGGACCTACGTGTGAGCAGCTGCTGGGCAAGCTGTCAGTGTGCTGGACATGGTGGAGAGGGAGAAAAACGTCATCTCCAAGGAACCAGAGCGCCGAGTCCTGCGGTGCTGTTTGGAGACTAGGTCACCGACCCAAGTTCAAGCTGGCGTCAGTTGACATTTTCTTCAGTGACAGATGGAAGTTTGTGGGAGGGCCTCGGACTTCTATCCCATGCTGTGTTTTAGAACTAGGAGACCTGTACCCTGACAAATGTAATTTATGTTCTCTTTACACTTTCTTCCAGCTTCTACTTTGCCATCTCCTTTGTTCCCCCATATCTCCCCTTTCCTTTATTTTTTAAAAAGATTGCATCTTTTGGAGCAAAGTTGAGAGGAAGGCACAGGTATTTCCTGGACAACCCCTGTCCGTTGTCCAGCATATCCTCCCCCATTACCACCCTCCCCCTGCACCAGAGCGGGACCTCAGTTCCAATGGATGAACCTATGGAGACACCTCATCCCCTGAAGCCCACAGTCTGCACTGGCATTCACTCTGCATGTTGTAGGTTCTAGGGGTTTGTACCCTGCCCTTTTCATCTGCTCTGCCTTCCACCCGCCTTCTCTCTCGTCCACTTTTCTCTGTTCCTCGTCACCTCCTGCTGAGGACCTGCCTCAGCCCCTGCGCTCTTCTGGAGCCTGAGAGAATTATATTTCTGCATAACCTTGGCATCTCATTCTGAAAAGGTAAATGTTTTCCAGAACGATTTCTCTGATTCCTAGTAGAAGGCTTTGTACCGTGCATGTCTCCCTCACTGAAGATAAACCACATCTCACTAGCACAGCACCTCCATCAGACCATTTCTACTATGTCACATCTACAAGGTGGTCACATGTCAGAGAGACAGAGAGAGAGGAGGGCTTCTAATGAATTTTTAGTTCACCCTGAATCTGAAGTCTTTTGTGAAGAGCGCCAGGAAATGTATTCTTACACCTTGACACTGTAGGGTCAGACTTAGGAAGCAAAACGATCTCTCAGAAATCTCTTTGCGGGGCTGATGCAGGACGCTGCAATATTGCCTTATGAGATGCAATGCCAACCTTTGTGCAGCCTGGGATCAAGTTACTGTGATGTATTTTACTTTTACTGCAACAGAGGCTTTAGTCCTTCTTTATTGCAAAGTAATAAAGGGCTTTCTTTCTCATAAAGACATCTTTCTTTATAAATACACTTTATAAATACATCCTTCTTTAGGCTGTTTTTGAAAGTTATCAGAAAATGTCTCTTCCCCAAACAATAGGTGAGCAAGTAAGGACGTGTAATCCAGGCATAGCTGAAGAAGCAAAAATGTAAGTTGGAATTCTTCTTTAGCGGACGGATTTGCGGGTTATTTGGAGAAATGTGAGACCCTAAAGGAGGAGATAGACCTCAGGTATTCAGAAGTCTCCAAAGGTCTGCAAGGAAAAGGGATAGAACTGGAATACGGCAGCAGTCACCATGCGCTGTGACTGAACATCCCTGAGAAGTGCGGGGATGCTCAGAATGCCAGGTGGTCCCCCAGCTTCTGCTGACGCAGCACAAGTCAGGCTCAGCGGAGACCCACAGCCCTCTTTCCTGTCTGTCTTAGGGCTTGGTCTTTAAGACCCTTATACATTGAAGACACATTTTAAAGATTGCAACACCTTACTAAGAACTACTCTTTGTTTCTTTGATTTATTTTCCCACTTACCTTCTATTCTTTTGTGATATCTTCTTAAATAATATTTTGAAATAATCCATGTATTTTAATTTCCTCAAAAATATTTATTCAGTGATGCCATCCTTCATTTCTTTGCACTCTTAATTTTTTAAAAATACTGTGGGTGCATCTATTCCTTAAACACTGTCACATTCTCATATTTTTATATTAACAAATCTGAATGTTTGTGATACTTTTTCCCCAAGGGATATAATAAAATTATAGATTTTAAAAAAATTCTTCAGCGTCCTACTCAATTCAGCACTGACTGCTATATCACACATTCAGTTGGTATTCAAAGGGAATATACCACTGTATTTTCAGATACTCAATTTTCCTTTTTCGTTGGACAATGCGGAATATAGACTCTAAGAGCAAAGTATATGTCTTTGCTTAATACAAACTTCTTTTAGCTCAGCAGTCTTTACTTTTTCTCTCAAAGTAAATAAAACCTGCCCAAAGCTCAGCAGAAGAAAGCAAACTAACTTGGAAACTCATTTTATGGGACATAGCAGAGCAGCGCCCTTGCCCACTTCCAAATCCTAGCCTCGGGGTTCTGAGAATTCAGCTGATTGTTTCCTTGGGGGGAGGAGCCCTCTGCATTCCTCCTGAAGCTTTTGGACTCTGCTGTTTAATCCTTTCTCATATGGCCCCCTCCCCCACCCCCCCACCCCCCCACCCCCGGTTTACTGAAGAGCAAGCTTCTTCTTGTCCCAAAGAAACGCCTCCCTGGGACGGTGGCTGGTGACTCTGAGGGTGGGGCATTCAGTGTCCTTGATTTCACAGAACAACCTGATCCCAGGTGCAGTGTCCCCTTGGCAAACCATTTGTTCCGATTTGATGTTTACGAAATGTGGTCTTTTGGGGGCGATCGACACCATTTCAATGAGCTTATTTCAGTGTTTGGTCTGCTTTTCTCCAAATTGTAAAGCCAAAGCAGGCTTTTTTTTTTTTTTTTTTCCTCTGTTGCAGTGGACATGAATCCATCAGCATTCTTCTCTAGAGAGAAATGAAAAATGTGGGTTATAGATTCTCAAAGAAACTTCTGTGGATTTTTCTTTTCAAAAGAAAATAAAATCAAGATAAATCCAGCAAGGAACCCATAATCATGTTGTCATTCCAGGGCTCTGAGCACTTTTTTCATGTTCTGTCTGATTGTCTAAACCAGAAATATCTTGTATTCTGTCTGGGCTTTGGATTTTCTCATCTATGAAATAGGCTAGACGAGGTAAAAATCTAAGTTCGTAAATCACTTTATCACCTGCAGATGGAAATTGGTCGTTTTAAAAATATTAAACTTTCTGCCATACCGGAGAATGGTGGTGAAGGGCTGTGTCCTCTGTACCCTCACCTGTGACTCTCTCAGGGTGGGACAGAACAAAGAGGCCTCAGGGATGGGTTTCTTTACAACCTGAAGAAGTTCAGAGTCATCTCTCATCACCTTCCCTCCAAACTCCGTGTCACAAAGCCCACAAAATTTGCTGGTTTTGCACACCAGTGAGCCAATAAATTACATTGGCTCGAATCCCCATTAAAAGTCTGTAGTTTTCATTTTGGAGACCAGTGATTTCAGATTTAGGAGAATTGCTATTTGGTCTTGTCATACAACTCGCATCCACAGAGACAAGTATAAAAATGTAGGCAAGTTAGAGGGGTTTACTAAATGCAGAGTAGGAAAAAGCTCCCTTCTCCTCCTTACCAGACTTACAACTAAATTGTTCAAGACCGCTTGTGCAAATCCGCCAGGGGGTGCTCAGCCCCACTGAAAGCAGAGGGTGCAGATGCTCTAAACCACTTGATTGTAAACAGCCCAATGGAAGATATTGGCCTTAGTAAGGAACCCCATAATCGTTCTACAATGACATTATTTTGGTATGTCAAGAAAATCACATTTTTAAAGAGTGCAAATACAACACTTTGCTTTAAAAATTGTTGCCTGTGAACACATAATGTTTCATAGCTATACAACTAGTAATAAAATCAATCCATTGTCGTATTTCAGATATGCTTATATTAAGCTTCATTAACTTAAAGAGGTCTAAAAAGTAGATAAGACTCTGGCTAAAAGAAGTGTTCAATCTTGAACATTTCTTGTCAGCTATTTTTTTCCAGAAAAGTCCATCAAATTAACACATGCCAGTGGACAGTACATAACGATCCTGGCTTTTAAAATCTTTTTAATGATAACATTTGGTCATGATTATGAGAAAGAATACAGTCAAATTTAATGCCACTCTCAAGCCTGCAGATTCTAAATTTGGAATCATAAAAATACTGTGATTTTCCACAATTTTTGTTTATAATGAAAGATTTACATGATACAAAGAGAAATGCATATTCTACATGGCTTGTGGGCTAAGACCAGCAGCATATTTTGATATGAAATGGCTGAAACAGAAAAGCACTTTCGAAGGCACATAAATGAACGATGCATTTCTCAATCTCAGCATTGTTGCACTTTAAAAAAAAAGCTTTTCCCCTCAGTGACTATTATAAAGAGTTAAAATAAACATTTAAGTACTATTAGAAAAAGGTCTAGTTTGTTTGTTGCTTTAAAGCACTAGTTTTTTCAGTAATGATTTGTGCTCTATCCCCTCTCCCCTACCAAATGTCTTAAGCATGGTTCATGTTTAATGTCAAATAATTTAACAGAGAATCTAAGCCTCAGTTTATCAGGATAACACACAGAGCTTAGTTTAGAAAGTTTAGATTTTGATAAGAGGAAGTTTATTTTTTTAATTTTGGTGTCCAATTAATATGAAACCAAGATGCTGCTTTTAAAAATGATAAAAAATAAACATTATAAGAAATTTAGATAGACTTTCTGTCTTTCTTTTGTTCTTCAGCTTCTGTGATTTAGATCTATTACCCCCTTACACACTATCCAATTGCCTGAGACAAATTTTCTCCTGCCTTTTTTAGCCAGCTGTGGTCTCAGCGTGTGAGTATGTGTGGTGTGTGCTTGTGTGTGTGTGTGTGTGTGTGTGTGTGAGGGCACAAGGCAATGATCTAATGGCAAAGAAAAAGAAGAGTTGGATTTATTTTTGGTTTTGACTTAAAAGTTTTGAATCTTCATTTTCCCAATATAAAGGGGTTGGACCAGACGGTTTTGTAATATTCCTTCCAAAGCTCAAACTTAATGGATCTGTGAAAATTAATGTTGTTGTATAATTGCAGGACTTCTCCTCTGTTCCCTTAGAGACAATTAGTATGTTGTCCCAGTGGTGGTCTACCTTCTAGCACATAGATATTGCCTAGTAAGTTATCTGTCATCTGTCTATCTATATATCATCTATCTATCTATCATCTATCTATCACCTATCTATTGTCTATTTTTGTATTATTATTTATTTATCATCTATCATCCACATGTCTATCTATCCATCTGCCTATCTATCTAAACTGTCTACCCATCTATCATCTCTCTATCCATCTATGTGTCATCATCACTATCATCTTCTAGAAAATAACAAATTATTTCCCCTTGCTTCATCTGTTCACAGGAGATCTTAAGCTTTGATCATTCTTGTTTTCTACCATCATAATTTTCCCCAAACACTAACTGTGTATGTTAAAATCGAGTTTTTAGTACAGTGCTAGAAAGATGTTAGGAAAAGGCAGACATGATTTACTATGTGAACAGGTGTGAGTGTCTGGAGGCCTCAAACTCCCCCAAAATAACTTAATATCTTTGCCTTCCCCTCTATAGCAAGACACACCGATCAATAGAGACCCAATCTTTCAGCAGAGATTTGGTGCTAAGAAAAAAGGCATGATTCTGGGTCGTTTATTGCTGGCCATCTTCATTATTTCTTAAAAGGAATGCACCTTTAAAAAATGAAGAAAACTAATAAGATATGGTTCTAAAGATGAAAAGATCTTTCCAGAATTATGTCTGTGTTTATGTCTGTGTTGTACAGAAAATCTCTTGTGGCTGAAAGGCCATATAAATCTCAGATGCTAAATGTTAACTTATTAATTTTGTCATTCTTTGGGGTAGTGTTTTGGATAATTCAAACCATAGAACATATAACCATAGTCCATATAAATAGGACTTCATAACCCATTCAGAATCATCTTTGTCCTTTCCATTAAAAAAGGAGAAGCTTCCTATAAATTTGGCCACTTAAAAAAAATACATACCATCTTGGTATATTCCTATGTGGGTAGATTAAAGCCACAGCAGAACTCAGCCTTAAAATCACATTCGCTGGCCACACATTCTCACACTTTATTATGAAAACCAAACAAAAAACAAACAAACAAATGAATGATCCTGGTTCTTTTGGAACTTGGACGTTAAAGTAAACCAAAGAATGCTTCCATATGTATTAGACCCAAGGACAAATGGCTGCAGCTGTGACCCCAGGTTGGCTTGGCCACAGTGGGTCACAAGAACAGAAAGGGTCCTAAGGAAATAATTAATGTTAACTTAGGGTGTCAGTTTCCCCTGTATTCTGCCTTTCCTTTCCCTTTTCCTTGGATTTTCCCCAGAATTAACCAGGAAGCTGGTTATGAATTGTATTATCTCAGAGCCAATAGCAGAAGTACTGGACTTCTTTTCGGTGTGAATATTACAGAGTCCCAAGACCTTAGGGGAAGGTAGAGAGTGTGGGGAGGAGGTGAACACGACAGAGAAAGGGACTTGCAGGAATGGGGGGCATATTTTTTAACGTAAAATCTGAACCTTCCCTGTATTGAAGAGGTCCTGCTTCTTAGTAGGACGCAGGGCCTATTTCCTACCACACCATAAAGAAGGGCAGAATAACCACTTTTCTCACTTTCCGGTCAGCAGTACCGGGGTACATGACTCCTGCTTAATGACTTCCATGCTCTGGTCTAGGACTTGTCACCCAGAGCAGGCAGGACACGGGAACTGGGCTGATCTGTCTCCATTGAAGCCCAGGCACCAGCAGTGACAGCTTATGGCAGAGGCAGAGATGCCCTCTCCTGCCCATTCCAGCCCTGGGGCTCCTGCCTGCATCTCTGGACACCTTACCTCTTGTCGTCTCTGTCCTTCAAGGTCTGGCTCTACAGAATCTTGGGTATTCTGTGACGTAACTAAATTTCTTTTAGACTCAAATTAGTGGATATTAGTTTTGTGTCTTACAACTAAACACCATGATGGATATAGACATTAAGTATGGGGTCTATGAATGAAGCGAATTCTATTTACGTTCCACCTACACTTGAAAATATGACCAACTCGTCAACCCTGGGAACAAGGCATCAATCCCTGTCTGGTTCTTTCCATGATCTATCAATTCTCAACAATTTTGATCTCAGAACTCCTTGTGCCCTTAACTATTATTGAGGACAGCAATGAGTGTGTGTTTATGTGGGTTATATCTACTGATATGTACTCTGTTAGTAATTAACAGAGAGAAATTTTAGAATAGTTGTTAATTTTACAAATAATAAAAGTTCACGGTGTGGATAACATATTCTTATGACACGTATTGAGAAGAGTGGCAACTATTTTTGCAAATCATGTCAATGTCAGGTTTATTAGAAAGTAGCTGGATTCTCATCTCTCCTTCTGCATCCATTTGTTGCAGTAAATTGTTAGGTTAAAGTAGGTTCAGACAGAGATCAGTGTTTTAATAGCCTTCTCAGGTGATTGTGTATGTTTTCCTTTGATAGCACATCGTAACTTGAACAGTGTTTGTTTCTTAAAAGTTAGTGGCAGTGTGGAATCTGGACCCACATCAGTGAACGTTTTGGACTCTGTTGCGCTGATCTATCTTGTACTTGGGATCTTTCACTGATGCAGGATTTTTTTAACATTATGCGTTGCTTTGTTTGGAAACTTTTAGTTCTCAGAATTATCCAGATTTTCCACATGTCAACACATCATTATATAATAGGAAAAAAAATCACATTTGTGATTATCACCACCTAGCTCATTAGAAATGTCTTTATGTATTGAGAAGCTGTCAAGCTCAGAGTAATGGATACAAGTTTGCCATATTTCTTATTTTCAACTGAAAAATTCTAATATTATCATTGGCAGCAAATACAGTCCGTTGTTTTTCTTGTAGTGACAGGCTCAATTCATTTATTTTCCAGGAAATGTCTGCCAAACACCTCAGTCCGAGGGACCAGTTTGTCTGTCAGTCATTCTTTCAAATAAAAATGCTGTCCTATGAAAAAAGCAGCTAATTCAGCCAACAGCTGAAATGCGTGACAAGTTCTTTTCCTTGACACAAGTGTGATAAGCACCATGAGATGGTATCCAGCAGAAGTGCCTTATGTGTGCACTACGCTTACCACACAGAAGAGGAAGGAGACACATGCATAAAGCCTGCGACTTAATAATGTTAACCACATCGACATCCTTACTGAGGGCACTCTTGGGTACAGCTGGCACGTGCACGCACACACACACACACACACACACGCGCTGAGCTAAGGGCACGGTACAGAGAAAGCCATGGCTGCTAGAGCACTTTGGTGTTTCTGCTTTGCTTCCTGCTTGGCCAGCCTTTTTGCCCACAGTTGCTTTTGCACCTTCAGTGCAAATTTAAGCCTCGTGAAAAAAGCAAGTAGCGTATTAATTTTTTGAGGAAAACAGTTTTGACCGTGCCGATATCCTGTAGCTGTCTTGGCACCCAGGGGTCTGCAGACCACAGAGAATGGCTGGCCAGTCCAGTCACTTTCTAGGCTCTTAGAGACTACTTCCCACCTGTCCTCCCCTCTCCTAATGCCTCAGATAGCCCCTCCCTCCTCCTCATTCTTGTAAATTTACAAGCAATCTGCAGAGACTTTCCACCTGTACCCATGTACCTATCACATCCCCTAACCTACCTGGATTTGTGCCACACACAAGGGCTTCTCTCTTGACCCAATGGATGAACTGTCTTCCTGTCTAAGTCCCGTCCTGCCACTGGGGCTTCCGTCTTGGTCTACTCAGGTATAAACCTGCGGCTCATGTCTCCTCTCTGTCCTGCTCTCTTGCTCTACTGATTAATTCCTCTTAGAATGAAGCAAATGGGATGTCGCCTGCCTTAGTCACACCAGTCTTCCTAGCTTCTCTGTGTCCAATCAACGTTTGTCTTCACAGACTGTCTTCAATGCTCCCGTGCCTCTCATGCGATCCCCCTCAATCAAGGACCTCCTGGGTCCCCCTGGATCAGGCTTCCTTCTCCGAGACTCAATTCCAGCAAACAGATCCTGACAAGGTCACTAGTAACCTCCTTTATCACTAAGTCCAAAGTGAACTCTCAGACCTCAGTTCATTTGAAGCTACTGAAAGAAGCTGGCACAGTTAATTCATTGTTCTTTTTTGAACCAATGTTGTCCCTTTTATTTTGGGATGCAGGAAACTTTGGGATTGAAGTACTTACTGCACATAGCCTGCACTCCATACGTATAGGCTGTTCTTCTCATGCTTCCTTTCATGTTTTAACTATTATGTGACATATTGCAAGTACTACGTGTGATGTAAAGCAGATCTACTTGGAGCAGTTAGGTTTTTGTTCAGAATCCTACTAACGGTATTATGTTTGGCAAATCACTTATTCTCTCTGGGTTTCTTTCCTCCCTACTATATTAAGGGTAAAAATGACTGTTTTGTTAACTCATCGAGTATATATTAAGTTATTATGGTGGGAATTATGATATTGAAGAAGCCAAAATATAAAATACGTCTGCTGCTATCTAATGTACTGTCTAATCTGACCAACTAGAGGGGGAAATAAATCCATGACTCTAAGGACCATTCCAAGCTATTGTTCTATTATTGGGTGTCCCCCCCCACACACACACATTAACCTTAAAAATATTAAATAACTGATATGTCAGGCATTCTCCTCTCTCCCAGTAATGACTTTGTAGCAGAACCTGTTGATTTCATCAATCAAAGCATTTGCAGGCGGTAAGTGTAAACCTGTAGGCACAAGGACAGAGGGATGGAGAGCTGCTGGAAATTTCCAAGTTTCTTGTATTTCACCACCTGATGGACCTGGTGGCCAATTTGTTGTTGGGTGTATTTGGAGGTGACGCCAGTGCTGGTGAATGAGAGTTAAGAGTGAGGGAGGGAAATGTGGCTCTGTCATGGTCTCTCTTCACAAGGTGAGAACCAGGAGACCTCTTGCAACAAAAATATCTTTTTCTACCCACCTACCAACTGGCATTTATTCAGGTTAATGAGCTTTTCTGAGGGATACAAATCATTCTCAATGTTATGGCAGTTGCTTTAATTAGGTCAGCACTTATTAAAAATTAGTTTGATAAAAATTAAGTTTTGGCTTTTCATCCAGGGGTAAGTAAGGAGGATATATTTAATTGTGTAAATATAAATAATTACAATAATTAATATTTGCATAAGATTTTAACAATCACAGAGGCCATGAAACTGAGATTGGTCCTGAATCCTCATGCATCACGACGAAGCCACGAAGATTACTCCTATTTCAGATGAATAAACTTGGAGGCTAATAGACCTGATGAGGTTTATGTAGTAAACTAGAGACTGAGTCAAATCCTGACCTTCTGAACCCACAGCTGGTTTATGTCTTTCCAAAAGGGGGAAAGGAGTCAGAGTTGCCATCATGGGTTGTAGCCCAGACTGTGGATCTCACTCATCACACTGTCTCTCAGATCCTCACCATCACTTTCCCCACTGTTTTGGGAAGGTGCACAGCTTTATTTGAAGGGCCTTAAGAATTAGCTTCTAGTAAGACAAAGGCCTGTGCTCTTAGATGGACTGGTTAAAAATGTCAACATCGTTTGCAAACACAAACTTGGCTGTGATCTTTATTTTTCTCAGTGAACCAAGCCTTGAGTTCAGATTGTTATATACATAACTATTTTTAAAAACATTTTCCTTTTTTAAAAAGGTTTGACTCAACTTTCTATTCATGTGTAAAAACTATGTAAACTCTGACTCTGTGAGCTCGTGTTATAGGTGATTTGCACTGTCATTCAAGGAGAAACATTTAAAATCACATACAAGTTTTAACTTCTGTCAAATTGCCAAGATACAGAAAAGCAGACTACACTACCACTCGCCACTTATTGTGGATTTATGTATAGGGCACCTGTACTGCAAAACTCTTCTCTATGGCTCCTTCTAGAGGTATAATGAAGATATATTTCATGTTCATGCTGAATTCCATCATTCAGATTGTAATTGGGGCAGGATTACTAATAGTCACAGGTAACTAACGAATGTTAGTTTATAATGGAAAATTTAATAAATAAAATAGGTTTATAATAAAAATATAAATAAATGACTATAAATACATATCTTTATATTTTTAAAATTTTATATTTTATAAATTTTTAGATTTATTTACTAATTTGTTGAAAGACACGTATAATTATTATTATAGAAAATATATATTATTTATTATTATACAAAATGTATATTATATATTATAATATATAAAATAATTATTATGTATAATAATAATATTATTATTATAAGGCTTATGAGCGAACAAAGAGTGACCACCTGAACTTTAGCCAGGGCCATACAGGCAAACTCACTGGGCGAATTCTGTTAGAATCTCTGGATTGCTTGGTGCTGGTGAAAAATGTGAGGGAGCGCACGAGTGTGGTCAAGGGTGAAATGGAACGGCTTGGGGAATCCTAGTTCGCCCTGAATCACTAATCCCACATTTTAAAAGCCTTTCAGCCACCTGTGACAGCTTGGGGATGTGAGGGTGGACTGCGGATTTCTCTTCACCTTTGGGTTTCCTTGCTCTTGGAGAGTTTCACACGTCTTGGAAGATGTTGGCTTAGGACTCCATCTACAAGAGGACATATTTTCCCTGAGGAGGATTAGAATTTGCAGTAAACTTTGAAAACACCCGGCGTGAACCAAGCAGTGTTCACTCTGTTAAACCCCCTTCACCTATCAGTTTTTCATGATTTTATCACTTTGCAGTAGTTACAATTCACTAATCCACATGTCCTTCCATGGCATCTGTTCATTTTTTTGTTCTGTTAGCCATGAATTCGGTCAGTCAATAAATGTTCAATAATCTGAAGAATGTGTCTCCAAGTCAGTTTGAGCATACAGAAACTTTGGTTAGATCAAGTCCTCCATCTGATGGAGAAGAAAAAATAGACTTCATCATTTATCGTGAATTGCCTTGAAATGGTCTACAGCAACATGATTGTCTATACAGCATAATTCGGTCTAAAATTTTGGAATAATGAGCAACATAGATTTTATGAAAAAGAAAGAAAGCATGAGCAGTTTTCAAAAGAACGTCACTGCGGTAATATTGAAGCTGTGATGTGCCTACATGGGCCAGAATCTCACACATGTCTAGGGGAACAGCAAAAAAGCAACGCACACAATTATACTTGTCTCTTTAAAATTCTGTGGCTCCTAATGGCAGAATCACCTGCTCGACACCATCTGCCAGCTGCGGAGGGAGCAAAAGATAGCACGTGCAGGTGCTGTAATAGACAATCTAATTAGTGTACTAAACCTTAATTTACTGGCGAAATTGTAAACATAAAAACAATTATAATTTAACAAATCTAGTCCTTTGCTGCTGTAATGAACACTCTGCATGTGTTATATTGTTATACTCAGTTTTCTACATTCTGTTGCAAGGTAGCTTTCTTAAGACATCACAGGGACAATAAAATTCCACTCTATTACCTGTCTACACATTTCACTCACATTTTCAATCATAATCGGAATTCACTTGACAATGAAGCTGCTTCGTTGCAAATATGAGCAGAATTGAAAAGTTCTGTGCCAACTTGGCATCAGTTCTGAGGAGAACTTGAGGACTCACCAGAGATAAGACTTCTCTGATGACTTTTAAGCTTTGGAATGGAACAATTTGAAACAATTTCTGTCTAGTGACTGCTTTCACCAGGTTCTCCGTCCTCTTCTCCTCTCTTACCCCCTTCTTGTTTTCCATATTTTCTGCTTACCTCCCTTTCCTCCCCCTCCTCTTTTTCTTCTTCCCCTTAATCTTTATCTTCTTTGTAAACCTGGGAACCTGGGCCATCGTTTTCCATCTGAATGAGAGAAGTGTGAAGAAGCATGGGCTGTTGAATGGACCACCTCCTATCTTTGTATCCTAATGTTAAAATAAGCGTGGTTAACCTGTGGTGCCTTTAAAAGGTGAAATTAAATAATTCAATACAGGAGTTGAGTATTTGGAGACAATAAGATTATGTGGGAGAAATTAAGCTGGATTCTGCATTGCACATGAGCTAGGACTTTCATGCTATAAATTCTAAATACACTCTAAAATGTGTTACTAGCCAAGCAAAACTGACCTTGAACGTGAAGCATGTTTGGCAGGTCAGTCTCTCTCTGTTACTTACGGAACTTTCACGGGTTCGTTTGATCACATGGCTTCGTGGACAACATTACACATAGACAGGAAAGGTGGGTGCCTATGCGACTTAGTGTCACAGTTTTAAGAAGGCCGTGAAATTCAGCAAACATGTGGATGTATAGTGCTTTTGCAAGGACTGGCTTAAGCTTGGACGGCTGGCCAAAGCTCTCAGATGGCAATAGTTTTGACACTACCGTTGTTTGACACCCTTCCTTTAAGGGGAAGGAGACTGATGGCTCCCACTTGCCCTGTGGCAGATTTGATGGTTTATGACTTCTAAGGCTAGTTCATGGCTGATGGTACTCTCTCTCTAGGCTGCACCCTAGTCCCCCTGCCCTCCTGCCCAGGAAGCCATCAATGAGAAATTTCCTTCGGAACTCGAGGCCAGAAAAGGCCCTGCTTGTTTCAAGAACAAAACTTTCCTTTTCTCTCAGACAACTAAGAATTATTAATTTAACATTTTACCCTGGCAACAAACAGGGTTACCGTCGAGTATAAAGCTCCACCATGCCAAATGTCGTGTCGCTCCTGGTCTGCATTTTTGAGTTCTTCTTTTCCATGATCTTGCAGTCTATTCCTGTTTGCTTAAGTCATATTGATTTCTTATATGTGGTCTTTTTTTGAAGGGAACGAGGTATATATATGTATTTCTCCCTCACCTACCTGAAGGCCTCTTATTTGTCAGGTACAGAGCCAAACACTGGATATAGCCATTCTGAAGTTCATGTTTCCAACCCTCAAATGTCTTACTGAATGTTGGGGAACAGATATAATCAGACAATCGTGATGCTTTACGATACCAGACATAATGGAGAGCAGTACAAGGTAGTGCGGAGGGAAGGAGGAGAAAGAATCGTTAGCTGGGAGCATCAGGAAAGGGATGAAGCAAAGGGTGAACTAAATTAGAAGGAATAACAGTTGTTTCTCAGGGAAACATTTTCTGTTGTAGGCAGAAAATCCCAGAAGCAAAGGCAAGGTTATAGGAGTGAGTTTGCCAAGGTCAGAGAAGTCCTACAGGAGAGTCCTGTTGTGCTACAGAGAAGGAGTGAGAGGATGCCAGAAGCCAGGACACAGAGATGCTAGTAGGAAGTGCACATTGTAGATTTCATTATGAAAAGAACCACTGAGGAATTTTAGGCTGGGGGTGACATCATTGCATGTTCATGTGTGTGCTGTGTAAAAATAAAATAAAATTTGTAAATGTCAGCTGAATTAAAATGCATTTTAAAATAACCCCAGTGACATTTATGGCAGAATTTGAGGGCATACCCACATTATTCATAAAATAAAGATCCAAGCACGTGACTCAAACTGGTGTGGTAGCCTGATGCCCCTCCCTGGAGTACAAGGTATAAAGAGCCTCTATTTATTCACAGCTTATTTATTTTTCTCTGATGGTCATTTTACAAAAGTTTGATTTTGCTAATCTTGGCTAAAACTTTCATAGTGCTTTAAAAGTTATTCTTGCTGTGTTTGGTGCCCAACACCTACTGAATGGGTCCTGGGGGAGGATAGCCTTTGGGGCTGGGCAGGTTATACTCTCCTTGGAATCGGTCTATCTCGATAGCGCATGGAGATTGATTTGATAATCTCCAACAGTACTGGAGAATGCCCCATTCATTTTTCAGAGGGATAGTAACCTTTTGGCTCAGGTGCTGCCCAGCTGCCCGGAGAAGGCCGCGTCCACCAGTATGACACGTTCTACCGAGCAGCATATGGCTTAGCACAGACAGTACAAAGACGAGCTCTGTCCTGGCTATTCGCAAGCACATAGAATGTGCAGATAAATGCGCAGACACCCTGAATGTCTTGGTTTTGTTGCTCCCATGCTTTGCACACCCATGGCTTACGGATTTAGTCATTGACTTGCATTTTGGACAGAAGTTTTTCTGCCACTCTGCTCTAGTTATTCAGCTCAGCTTCAGTAAACGTTGACATCATTGTTTTATCCTCTAAACTTGCTGCTTTCAGAAGAATTCACTGTGTGATAGAGCTGGTATTGTATCCTTGCCCTTAGTGTAAATTCTCTCATATTGGGTAGAAAGTGCACATTTCCTTATGTCCTTTTGCTTCATTCATTTGTTATTTTAGTCAATCAGCCAATAAATATTTATTGAGAAAATAGAATTTTCCAGGCACTCTGCTGGGCTCCAGGCATATAACTGTGGGTAAGACGTAGCCCTGTCTTCGCAGAACCCACAGCTAAAGACAAGCAGGTGAATAATCCCAGTGCAATGGGCTTCATGTACTGACGTAGTGTTATAGGAGAACAGAAACTACATGAATAACTTCCAAGGTGTATGCGTTGTCATAGTGGGCGATGAAAAGTTGCCATCACTCGTTTCCATAACATCTGAAAGAGTGGAGACAGTAATCACAACGTCCTCGGATGTTTTCCCAAACTCCATGAGTTGCCCTGCAAATGCTCCCCGACAAAGATGGAAAGTCATTGTTGTAAAGCTGTAGTTCTCAGCTGGGGGTTCTTTTGTGTCCCCACTTTCCCTGCAACCAGAGGCATCTGCAGGATCCAAAGACATTTTTGCTCGTCTCTCTGGATGGGGGTGGGCTGCTATTGGCATCTAGCGAGTATAGGCTAGGGATGCTGTTAAATATCCCACAGAGCACAGATCAGGGCCCACAATAAGTAATTATTTGGGCCTAAAACATCCATGTGCCAAGATGGTAAATTTAGAAGATGGTCATGCTAGCCACAGTACGTGGCCAAATGGCCGTGAAATATGTTCTGTAACTTGAAGGAAATCTCTGTTTAGATTCACAGTTCTCTCGTGTCCCAGTCATTTCTTGGGTCCCAGATAAATGGCTTTCTTATATTCAACCAGTTTGGGAATGTAGGTGGAAATTCTCTTTATTTCCCTGAGGTTCTTCCTAACCTGGTGACAAACAGGGCTTCTGTGGCCATCAGTGTGGGCTTCCTGAGCCGGCATCTGCATTAGTTATTACGGCTCGCCCCAACCTGACGCCTGGGCTCCCTATGACTCAGGCCCAGCCTTGCAGCGGCTGTCTGTCCGCCTCCCAGCAGCTGTCCTTCGCCACCACCTGTCGTGATGCGCTGATGCCCTGCCTTTGCATCCCCCCCGCCCCGCTCCCAACTGGTCATGGTCCTGAAACCAATCTCTGATGGCCCAGTTTTAGTGACCATAGGTCTTGGAGGAACTCAACAGATGAGCCTTTTCTTGCAAATTTTCCCCTTTGATTAAAAAATCACCTATAAATTTCTCAAGCACTGACGTCTAAGCGTATGTGAGTGATTCTGTCCAAGGCTACAGAGGATGCCTTCCACACATCACTGTACCATTTTTGGATGAGGCAACGAGAGAATCCTTTGGTTCCCTTCTCTAGAGTGACTCTTTGCTTCTCCAGAGCATGCTTTACTAATGGCTAGGTGACTGGAAAACTCCTTTGGAATGGCTCAGCTCACCATCCCAAAGTTTATGTAATAATGCAATTTTTATAAATTCTTGTTGTTCACATGAATAATATGGTGTCCCAGGTCCTTATGAAAATCAGGTCCTCATGGCCTGCTGTGACATATCAAATATTTGGAAACTAAGACGCAGATTTGGCCTTCACTATTATCTTTAACACATAGTTTCCATGCTTTATAATGATCTTAGACATAATTATTCCGTTCAATGTAATAATAACGATGATGATAATGACTAACACCTATCAGCTTCTTATTAGGTACCAGTTATTTTGCAAAATAGTTATGTGATGTGTTACTTTTTAGTCTCACAAAAACCTATGAGGTACATGCTTTCATTGTCTTCCTTTGGCTGATAAGGACACTGTACCTTTGAAAAGCTATTATGTTCCCAAGGTCACATAACAAGTGGAATTTGAACCCACCACTGACACCCAATGGAGCCTTGATTTACATGAAAATCATCTTTCTTTTTATTTTATCATATAATAAATCGTATTCTCAAATATTATAGCTTTGCAACTATGATTATTATAGAAAATAATATACAAGAACTCTGAATGTAGGCTCTAATCTCTTAAAAATCATGGCTAACAAAAATGTCATGTATCTTTACTGTGTTTTATAAATAGAGAAAAGGCATTCTGACATATGCACTGATTCTACAACCCACCTCGTCTTCCAAATTTCTTATTTGTATCCTTTACATATGACTGTCATTATAACTTTAGCTTATACCCTGTCACAATATATATGCCTTTTATTGGGAAAAATACACATCACATTTAGAGATGCTGTGTAGATTCATTTTTGGTTGTTTATATAAATATTGCACATAAGTGTTCGAAAATTTAGCAATGTCAGTATTTGTATAAAAATAGATTAACTGTGATTAACTTCTGACCTAAAGGCACTAGGCGTACCTCGAGTGTGCTCAGCATATTAACAAGAAATTCTGTCTCTGAAGATTTAACAGCCCATGCACCAAGTGAGGGACAAAAACAGTGGGCTGCTTTTCTGATAGACGTATTTTGGACTTGTGTTCAGATTTTAGAGACAATGTGCAAGCAGACAGGCCCTTCCGCTGCCCCGGCTCTCAGGTGGGGCTTTCAGGATGCTGAGTCTTCCTCTGCTGAGCCTGAGTCAGGCTGAGTCTGCCCGAGACATGGCAGACCGCCACAGACTGTGATTACAGAGCTGGTGACATTCACTTAGTGGAGACTAAATCCTGGGAACTTGCAACCCACCAGCCCGGTATGTGGACTTCACGCTTCCAAACATCTGATTGCATCCCACAGCTCTGAGGGTCCCCTCCCAGGGAGGACATCAGAGCTGCCACCTCCACATCTACCTTCCCACATGGGCCTTTTCTTATGCTGGATTCTGTTCCTTCACGTCTGCTGAGCTCTGAGAACCCAGCTGTCCTGGGAGTGGCATTCCCGAGGAAGGTGCCTCCTGCTTCCCCTTTCATCCAAGTCCATAACTCCATCTTCAAGCCCCTGGCTTCTTCCCCAGGCCGTGCCCTGCTCAGTCCCCAGCCTAGGCCCCTCATGGAGTGGATCCATTCCCTGCCGTGCCCTCCCCATCCTCCTGGACCTGTGGTTCTCCAAATGTAAGTTCTCAGTGTTTAAAAATAAGTATTAGGAATTTACAAGAAGTAAAAACCTTTCTCTTTTAACAAAGTTTGGCTTTCAAGACTATTGATGGCTATAAATTTAGCACATCAACTTTAATGTAGAAAGAAAGCTCTGCAATAAATTCTTTGTTCTAGGATGTTTCTATCCTTTTCCCAGGATGCAGATGTCCTTGATCCATTTGATGGGAAGCTGTTGGGTAACATGATTCTGGAAGAAAACATATTATATAACATATTTCAATATAAATATATACATGTAACTAAATATAACTATATAGCTATATAACTCTATATAATATATATAACTTTATACATAGTGTATATATGTTATATGTATGTGTATATATATATATATATATATATATATATATATATATATGTATTTTTTCTCCCTGCTGTAACATTGAGCTATAAACTTTGAGACAGAAAAAGAGGGAATCCTGCCACAAGGGTCTATTCTACATAAATGTAAAATGTCTATTTTTATGTTTAAAAGACCCCATTCTTACCCTTACTTCACAGAAGAAGTAGCATTCCCATCAACATGTGAAATGTATTTAACAAGTTCAATGGTTTATAAAGCCATGTCTATTTGCAGACTCCGGAGTCATCCCTTAACTTACCCTCCGCAATTACTCAATCAACAGGTCTTGTCACTTTTTCATTCCTGCACATTTTCACTTTTCTCTGTAACAGCTGGTTGTCAGCCATGATCGTCCTCTGCTTTTTACAGGGTTAGTCAGGGTTTGTGCTCCGGTTCTAAGTTGAAGCTTATCATCTGTAGGCCCCGTGGATTTGAAAGGCAGAACTCCTGTCCCCCTGAAAGTCTGTGAAGGCTGTCCCTCTGGTCATCCTTCTAGAACATACCACACCCTGGTCTGGGTTTCTGAACAACAAAACTATGCTACTCTTTTCTGTGATCACCAGGATATCTGTTGGGGTCCACTTTTCTACAATACTTTTAAACCATTTATTTAGTTCACTTAGCTGTGATTTCATCTTTTTACAAATCAATATAATCACTGCTTGGAAAATCTACCCTCTGCACACCTCTGCTCCTAAGTCAATATCATCCTGGGTCCCAGCAGGGGATGCCAGGCCCTCGTGAAGATTCTGGGTACCACTGCCTCCCCTTCATGTCACCACTGCCAGCTTAAGCTTCTTCCACCCTGAACTGCAATAGAGGCCTCACACTATGCAAACAGAGCGGCAATTGAAAAATTGGAGTAAACAGTGAGTCAGAAAACCGATACAACGTCTTCAATATTATATTATAACATAAAAGATATACACTTACACGCATTTACCAATGTTCTGATGTAAGGCCAAAAACTTTGCTTTGAGCGAAGATTGGCTGACCAGAGTGATGTGTCAATTTTCTTGGATAAACCACAAACATAATGCCTTCTATATAATTTCCTGAATTGGTATTTTAAAATGGAACGCACAGAAGTTTGAATGCATAATTCTTCAAATTTTGCAGACTTCTCCCAAACTTTATCAGTGGTTTTGCTCACACTTAATTTGTATCTTTCCTCTTCCTATTCAACTGGTTTCCTTGATATTTATAATTACATCACAGTATAACAAGAACCCCTCAGGTAAGCAGGTTGTGAATAACAAGAGCGACCTCTTGGTAAGCAAATAAGCCAACTGAAAAGAGTGGAAATATCTTTGGGGCTTGAGAGAAGCCTACAGGCTGGGAGATGGATGAGCTACGGACATCAGGATTTGTATTTTCTGCAGGTTCAGGAGACCCACAGTTAACTGGAGGAATGTAGTTCACGGCATAGGTTTTATTGTACCTACAGCTTCCAGGGTGCATTATCCTGCCAGTCATCTGTAAGCATTTCCTTTGTCTGGAATGCTCTATCTCGATTCCTTCATTTGCCAAACTCCTACTCACCTTTCAAGACTCAGCAGCAGCCCTTTCTCTGCAAAGCCTGCTCCCAAATCCTACCATCCACTCACCTCTCTTACCTCTACAGAGACCTGTGCATGTCTTTCATTCTGTATTTACATTTTATCATGAAAAAATGTACTGTATTTGCTTTCCTTCCCTATTAGACTTTAAACTTCCAAGGGCAAAAGTTTATTTGTTTGTTATGCCTGAGTCCCGGTACCTAACATGGTGGCTGGTGTACCCAGTGAATTCTGCTTGGTTGAATGAATACATGGACATCCAGCTGATGGGTGATACTTTCTGTCTCCTAATGCTACTGCGACCTCTATCCAGTATGGTCTCCAGAAGCCATGTGTGGCTATTGAAATTTAAATTAGTTACAATTGCAAGAAAATGAAAACTTGAGTTCCTTGGTTGCTGCAGTCATATTTCAAGTGGTCAGTGGCCACATGTGTTTGCTGGCTTCCGACTGGGCGGTGCAGGTACAGAACCTGCCCATCACTGCAGCAAGTTCTAATAGATGAGGCCGCTTGGTCCTTCTGGAAGCTCCGGATTGTCATGCCGTGTTGGAAGCATTCTCTCTGCTGCTTCCCCCGAGGATTGGTCATCCTTCTTGATTTTCTTCTGCTTTGGCAACACATAGCACTGCAGTTCCTTTCTTCAGACAACTTTGCTGATAAATTTTGTTCTTCCTATTGGGCTGTGGCTCCAGGGACTTTCTTAACACATTTTTATGGAAAGTGGTTTGCTTTAACAGCTTTGATGTGGAGAGCTATTTGAGATAAAGGCTGCCGTTTGCTGGTTTAAATCCCATTCACACAATCTCAATTGCAAACATCCTTATCCATGGTCATCCGGAATGTAATAACCCACAGCTTCACAGCTGATATCTCCAAATACCGCTCTACGAGGTGGCGGCTCTGCTTTGGGACAGCTCAGAGGAATTTGACCACTCACGATGCTTTAGTAAGACCCTAGGATAACTGGCCAAATGGTGTTTATAAAAACAGTCAGCTTTTAAGAAACGTTCCACGTGTAGTATCTTATTTGTCTCTCTCAGCAGCCTCTTTCACTGCATTGTATTTGAAGCTGCTGGTCTAAAGGCAATAAAATAACAGCTACTTTCATCTATATTGTGCTTTATAGTTGTAGAAAGAGCTTTCAGAGAACAGTCTCTCTTTTCTAGGAAAGAGTTGTGATAATTGTCATTTCTAATCAGCTGAAAAATGAGCCAGTCAATATGTCATTCTTTCCGCCAAGGTCACAGATATTCTTTTTACTGTGCTTATATTAGTTCATATTCAATAAGTTAAGTCATCTTCAATGATTTCATTGTATTGTAATTTACATTAATTTATGATGGAGCTTTAGGTGGCAATAGCTCCTAATATAATTTTTATAGTCTCTTTTCAAGATTCTCTCTCCCATCAAGTCTTTCCCTTGGTTAAAAATGTATAAGCTAACATTAAAAAGCCATAGGAAAACTAAGTATTAGCAGGAACTATTTTTTAGGGTTATGTATTCTTTGTCGGTTTTGTTTATCCTCACATTGATCGATTGGCTCTGAAAGTGTGGATGTTGAAGAAGTTTTGGTCCCGTGGATTCTTAGACGAGCCCCAGGAGCACGTAGCCAGCTGGTCTTCCACCCCAACCTCTCTCGTCCACACCTTTGCAGCTCCTTCCTCCCGGCCCCTCTCTCCATGGTGCTTCCTCTTCTCCTTCTCTTCCTCATCCTCCGTGCCTTCTGTCAATCCCTTCCACTCCCAGCATCTCCAGGGTTTTCACAAACAAACATCAAACACACACACACAGATGCATGGGCATGGGCTGGAGTTTGTGAGCCCGATGTTTACTTACGGGGAGTGGTATGAGCTGCCCATCCCTCGCCAGCATTATTCTGTGTGCCAGTTGCTGGAGTGATGAATGATACAGAGTGAAATTCAAAGTGCTGCCAGCATTGTCCCCAGAGGTGCACGATTCACTATGAGCATACATCCTATTTCCCTTGATAACAGCCAATGAAACAGCAAGTCCTGAAGGACAGGACATGGGTGGGGGTTGGAGCTCCCAGAGTCTCAATCCCAGCTCTGCTTGCATTGACTATGTGCTCCAGGTGGGACACTGGCCCTCCTTGCTCTTTTTGATGCTTCTCAAACTAGGATGCTTGGAGCTGTCTGGTTGTCACAATGGTTAGGAGATTCTGTGTTCAGGGGCCAGGATGCCGCCTGTTCTAAAATCCACCTGGACCATTGGCCCTGGACCGATGGACCTGAAATGTCAATGGCCTCCCTGTTGCAAAACGTTGGCAGAGTACCTCTAAGTTTCTTTCTAAACCCAAAACTCTGTGATTGGGAATTATGAATTACTTCTTGAACAATGAAAATGAGAAAAAATTATGAATAGTCCCCATCTTTTTAAAAGGTTGTGTTTATTTATATGTTTATTAATTATAGGATGTATTTAAAATTTATCACTCTCATGTTAAAAACTAAAGAATAAAAACTTTAGAGAATGAAGAATAACAATCTCCATGGAAGAGAATGAATGATTCGCTGAGAGAAGATACACCATCTGAGGTCCCAGAAAGAGTCTACTCACTGAGCAAGTATTACATATATGCACCTCTTGTGTGCAAAGCATGACTTATCCAGTAGAAGGTGCACAGACCAGATGGAGACGAGCCAGTCTACAGAAAACCCAGGAATCAGGGCAGGACATAGACACAGACAGAGATGGCCATAATATAAACTGTAGAAGGACTTGAAGGTAAAGCCACCAGAGAAGTGGTAAATGGAAAGAAAGGGAAGCAAGGTCACTTGAAAGACAGGAACAGAAATGGGAGAGAGAAATGAAAACATTTGCAGAACTCCCTGTCAGGGACAGGAATAAACATTCTACTGTGCTTTATCCTACTTAATCCTCATTATGGTGCTGGGATGGAAGAATTATCATCACCGTCTTACAGATAAATATACGGAGGTGTGATGCGGTTAAGAAATTGGTGAAAAGTTACACAAACTAGTAAATGATAGTAGATCCAGGTTTGGAGAGAAGAGTGTTTCAAGAATTTTATGATTTGCCCCTCCACGTCAGGTCTCTATTTTCCTAAGAAAGTATTTATCTTTTTTCTTTTTCATGATTTTTTTGTTGTGGTGGTAAAATACATGTAACACAAAGTATACCATCATGACCATTTTAAAGTGTACGGTTCTGTGGTGTTAAGTATATTCACACTGGTGCACAGCCATCACCACCATCACGTCCAGGACTTTTTCATCTCGCAGAACTGACCCTCTGCACCCATCAAACACTAACTCCTCATTCCCTCCTCCCCCAGCCCCTGGAAACCACCATCCTACTTTCTGTCTCTGTGTATTTGACCACTCTAGGGATCTCACATAAGTGGACTCACAGTATTTGTCCTTGGTTCATCCACTTGTCAGAATTTCCTCTACTTATGGCTGAATAATATTCTATTGTATAAATATACCACATTTTGCTTATCCAGTCGTCTGTCAGTGGACCCTTGGGTTGTTTCCACCTTTGGTCTATTGTGAATAATGCTGCTATGAACATTGGTGTACAAATATCTGTTTGAGTTCCCACTTTGAATTCTTTGGGGTAAAGACCTAGAAGTGAAATTGTTGGATCATATGATAATTCTATATTTAAGTTTTGGAGGAACTGTCATACCATCGTTTACAGTGGCTGCACCAGTTTAAAGTCCCACCAGAAAGGCACAAGTTTTCTGGTTTCTCCACTTTTTTGTTTGTTTGTTTGGTTGGTTGGTTGGTTGCATTTTTTGATAATAGTCCTTTCTGATGGGTGTGAAGCAATATCTCATTGTGGTTCGAGTTTCATGATTTTTAAGGACTACTTAAATGGTGAGGCTATTAGTCCTGGCTTATTTTCTCTCTCATCTGCCTTTCTCTTGTGTCTCCTGGGTTCTCCCATTCAACTCTGCTCAGCACCCCCAGATCGACCACCTCTTGGCTCCCAAGCTGCTATCTTCATTTTCCAGGATCTTCCTGGCATATTCCTATTCTCTCTGATGTCAAGGGAATAAATCTCTTCCACACCCACCAGCCCTGCTATTTAATCTGCCACCTAGATCAGTCCTAAAAGTCCCAAACAGGACCCATGGAAATAACACTGGGGTTTGAATCACAATGACTCTGAATACAATGTCAAACATAACAGGTTTTTCTGTATACTCACTAAGTTTTCAGTATTTATTAAGTAGAGAAGTAATGCCCATAAAAATTAGGTCACATTTCACCTATTGTAGAAGAAGAGAAAAATTGAAAACCCTTTTTAATGGCCCTCACCATGAGTTTCTGCAGGAAGTATTAGCCTTCAAGTTGAGTATTAAACATAAAACAGCAGTAAATATGATATTCATAATCTGAAATGAATCTCATCACCCATTTACAAAGAATACCCAGTTTATTTAATGGAGTTGTATTAATACATTGCTGTGAAAATAATGGCTCCAGACTGCTTGTTTTAATGAGGAGATTGCCACTGGGTAGACATTCAGTCTTACTTTCATAAGCCTACCGAGAAGATGGAATACTTTAGCCTTTTTCCTTCCTTGTACGAAATTAATGTCAGAAACCTTCATGCTGAAAGGTGTTGAATATGATTTATTAGAAAATCGAATCACATGTATTTGCACATGTTTTCCTATGAAACCCAGGACATTCTGGGCATTCTTACATTCCAGTCTTCAGCAAAGCCAGGATCTGTAGGTGAGGTAACAGTAGTGTTAAGACATCCTGCCTACTGAGACACATACCTGTGAGCAATTTGCTATCCCAACAACTCCATGCTCTCCACAGACCCTTCCAGAGAGCCTGTTTCCATCCACACGTGACATTTTCACCAAAGCTCTGCTTATACACCAAAAAAAAATATCAACTGCGTAGCTCCTCCCAAACATTCTGGGGTGCATTTTGAGGATTCAGGAATCCTTGGAATCTGGTTAATGACAAGGGTTTGGCTTTTCTTTTGAAGAATTATGAAGGCTAGAACTTGAAAAGCCAAAACCTGCAGTGAGTATGAGAGTATTGCGGTGAGAAATCTTTCCATAATCAGTGAAGGCTTTGTTCTCTGAACAGTTTTGTTTTTACTCTTTGCTCAGTCTTGTGTGCAGACCTTTCTGACTCAATGTCTTCCTTGAAGGCCATCTCATCACCACCCCACATTTATTCTGGAGTGAAAAATAACAACTAGTTACTTTCAGTTTTTGGAAGGATGACCTCCAGAATGGTGAGAAATAGTTTTGTGGTTTATAAGCCACTAGCCTATGGTTTTCGGTTATAGACACATCCCAATGGGTCTCCCTGCTTCTAATTTGCTCTCTGCAACTCAGAATGACCTTCTTAACACACAACGTGTTCACCTTTCTTCCCTCCAGCGTCCTCCCTCTCCCCTTCAAAGCCCCCCAGTGGGTGACCAGTGACTGAGAACAAAGCCCATACTCTTTCCCAGGGCCTCCGAGGGTCTGCACAAGCTGCCCCCTTCCAACCTCTCCAGTGTCTCTCTCCCCAGCAGTGCCATCTAAATTAGCTTGTCTCCAGAAACCCCACTCCACCTCAATACACATTTTCTTCCTTGCAGAGAGCTCAGCTGAAGCCATCTTGTTCATTTGTTTTTTGATAGCTTTCTCTCTCTTCCCATTAAAAATAGAAACCCCACCTTGACTGAGTTGCTTACAACTCATGTGCAGAATAGTACCTGGTGCATGAGAGGTCATCAATAAATAATTGTTGAGTGAATGGATAAACAAATTCAGAACCAGCTGGGGATTTAGGACAGTTTGGTTTGCAGTCTCCGAGCCTACAGAGGAATCTCCTAAGCATTCCTTGGAACTCACTGTTTGGAATTAAATGGCTAACATGCTTTCTCGCTTCCTTGACCTCTGAGTTCAAGGTCTTACATGGAGTAGATGGGAAGTATTGCTCTACATGAAGTTGAAATTTGTGCTCCAAGCCACAGCTTATGAGTTTGGGGTCACAGAACGTGTTTCCACCCTCCCTTCCTTCAGACCTTACCCGGGAGGGTTGATCAGGAGAGAATGATCAGCTTTTCCCTGGTTGTGGGCTGGTGGCCTGTGCACCATACTCATCCTGGCAAGGACTCCAGCCTCGTGACGGGTGGGAGATGCTGGAAGAGGATCCAGGTTCCGGCAGCTTTGAAGAACCACAAACACTCCTCACCTGGAACCATCTTAGGTCTCCTAGCTCACATGGCATCATTTCCCTGCTTGGGAAAGAAGTCCTTTATCCCTGAATTAGGAAGGAAGCAGAGTAGTAAAAAATTTTTAAAACTTCATAAAAATCTGTGTTGAGCGCAGTCAGGGGAAGTGATGAGGGGGTGGAGAGGGACAGCAGAACCTGCTCTTCCATCAGGAGTGACCGTGACCGAAGGCAGGTGTGACACCAGCAGTGCTCCTGGGGGGTCCGCGGTCCCTGACTCCGTGGATGGCTCCGGAAGTGACACGGTTTTCCCTGGCTCTGGACAGACCGCACAGAGCACAATCATGCAACGGATGGTGACCAGTTCTTAAAGTGCTATTTCCTTCAATTAGGGAAAAAGTTACTCTTTTCATATTAGCTTTCCAAACCCTTTTACCTGTGAAAATGAATAAAGGAAACCTTGTTGAAAATGGAGTTGGGAAGCCCTGAGGGGAGCATTCACACAGGCATCACCCATCACAGCCTATGGACCCTGGGGAAGGAAAGGAAAGGGTTCCTTCTCCCCCAACAAGAACCAGCTTCCCACCCTTACAGCCAATGAAGAAGCACCGCAGCCTTCCAATTTCCTCCTTTTCTCTGAAAAAGCCAGCGCCTCTCTTCTGTTCTCCAGACTTACCTATGGTTTGCCATTATTTGTTTGTCCCAGATTGCAATTCTCTGTTATTCCCAAATAAATTCATTTTGCTGGTAGGATGACCAACTTTTATTTTTAAAGTCAACAAACCGTTTCTTCTATGACTGCAGTTTTCATTTCTACGAAAGTACGCGAAAAAATATAGGTTCTAATGTTATCAGCATTAGATATAATGGAGTACTCTCACCTATATATCTGTTGTAATGGACAGAGGATGTTTATTATCATGTAATATCATCTTTTATCATCAGCTAGAACTTGAATTGCTTCCGCACTGACTCTGAAAGCAGATGTCCATAAGTTGATGGGTGCAACACACTAGCAATCAGGCCTGGAGTCAATAAAATGCAGATCTCAAAAATCATGCTGACAAATATTGCCTAATCTATCATGGTTTTCTACAAAGAGAGGAAAATCTGTCCATTTCTAGAGTTTGCATCTGCAGAGAGAGCTGCAGCTTTCCTTGTAATTTGAATTCTCTCACATTGTTGCATGCTTGTTTCCTTTTATTTTGCGTTTCTTGGAAATCTGGAACATGCTAGGGTATGGTGACCATGAGGGTATTTGGAGCAGTCATGAGAAAATGGTAAAGTTGTAGCTTAGTTAGTCAGGAGCTGTGGATTTGGGGTGACTCTACGATTTATTATCATGATGGGGACGCTTTTTAGGACTAGAAAGGTAATATTAATATATTACCTGAATCCTGAAATCCTGAAATCCTGGGCAAATCGCTGTATATGGCTGCCCTATAACCATGGGCTGGTTAGACCACACTGGCAAGCAACTGTCAGCACCAGTGAGTATCTCAGATGGGAACTGAGAATTCTAATGGAATGGAAGAAAGTTTAGAAATACTGCATTTGATAACATTATTATTATTTGTCAAGTGACCTTTATTTATTCTTGTCTTTATTTTAAATAAATTGCTTTTATATTTCTAATTTTTAAGTTTTTGGCCTGTACTTAGATACAGTCCCCTTGGAGAAGGAAGTAACTGGCTTTTTAGAAAACTGTTTGCCTTTTAAGCACAGGAATGTGTGTTTGGAGTCAGGCTGCCTCAGGCTCTAACCTTTATGTTACAAATTGTGCCTTTATTTTATTTTAAACATTTTTTTGTTTTATTTTTAATTTTTTTTTATTAATTCTTATTGGAGTATAGTTGCTTTACAATGTTGTGTTAGTTTCTGCTGTACAGCAAAGTGACTCAGGTATAGGTATACATATATCCCCTCTTTTTTGGATTTCTTTCCCATTTAGGTCACCACAGAGTAACAAGTAGAGGTCCCTGTGCTACACAGTAGGTTCTCATTAGTTATCTATTTTATACATCATAGTGTATATATGTGAATCCCAATCTCCCAATTTATCCTAACCCCCTCTCCCCCTTGGTATCCATATGTTTGTTCTCTAGGTCTGTGTCTCTACTTCTGCTTTGCAAATAAGTTCACCTGTACCATTTTTCTACTGATAGATTTCACATATAAGCAATATTATATATTTATTTTTCTCTTTCTAACTTACTTCACTCTGTATGACAGTCTCTAGGTCCATCCACGTCTCTGCAAATGGCACAATTTTGTTCATCTTTATGACTGAGTAATATTCCATTGTATATATGTGCCACATCTTCTTGATCCATTCATCTATCGATGGACACTTAGGTTGCTTCCATATCCTGGCTATTGTAAATAGTGCTTCAATGAACATTGTGGTACATGACTCTTTTTGAATTAGCAAACATCATTCTCAATGGTGAAAAACTGAAAGCATTTCCTCTAAGATCAGTAAACAAGACAAGGATGTTCACTCTTGCCACTATTATTCAACATAGTTTTGGAAGTCCTAGCCATGGCAATCAGAGAAGAAAAAGAAATAAAAGGAATCCAAATTGGAAAAGAAGAAGTAAAATTGTCACTGTTTGCAGTTGACATGATACTATACATAGAAAATCCTAAAGATGCCACCAGAAAAATACTAGAGCTCATCAATGAATTTGGTAAAGTTGCAGGATACAAAATTAATGCACAGAGATCTCTTGCATTCCTATACACTAACAATGAAAGATCAGAAAGAGAAATAAAGCAAACAATCCCATTTACCATTGCAACAAAAAGAATAAAATACCTAGGAAAAAACCTACCTAAGGAGGCAAAAAACCTGTGCTCAGAAAACTGTAAGGTACTGAAGAAAGAAATCAAGATGACACAGATGGAGAGAT
Organism: Eubalaena glacialis; assembly: GCF_028564815.1. Classification (NCBI taxonomy): domain Eukaryota; kingdom Metazoa; phylum Chordata; class Mammalia; order Artiodactyla; family Balaenidae; genus Eubalaena; species Eubalaena glacialis. Next base: position 3,487,073 of record NC_083729.1, on the reverse strand, counting down.
ATACCCTGCTCCTAGATTGGAAGAATCAATATTGTGAAAATGATTATACTACCCAAAGCAATCTACAGATTCAATGCAATCCCTATCAAATTACCAATGGCATTTTTCACAGAATTAGAACAAAAAAAGTATAATATGTATGGAAACACAAAAGACCCCAAATAGCCAAAGCAATTTTGAGAAAAACAGAGCTGGAGGAATCAGGCTCCCTGACTTTAGACTATACTACAAAGCTACAGTAATCAAGACAGTATGGTACTGGCACAAAAACAGAAACATAAATCAATGGAACAGGATAGAAAGCCTAGAGATAAACTCATGCACCTGTGGTCACCTAATCTATGACAAAGGAGGCAATGACATACAATGGAGAAAAGGCAGTCTCTTCAGTAAGGGGTGCTGGGAAGACTGGACAGCTACATGTAAAAGAATGAAATTAGAACACTCCCTAACACCATACACAAAAATAAACTCAAAATGGATTGAAGACCTAAATGTGCCTTTATTTTAAAATCCCGGCCACACTTATGCTGCTGGTGGAATATCTCACTCACATATCAGTGTGAGGATTTGGATGGAACAGCCCTGGTAGGTGTTAATTAATGCAGCACCTGCCCCATGTGGAGCATTCAGGAAAATCCCGTGCCTTCTGCTTCTGTCTCCCCAACGTTTTTCTCTGCCCTAGGGGTTGGCTCACTCAGTTCAAGCCTCTCTGTTCTCACTGCCCAGCCTTTAAAGAATTCTGTATTGTCATCAGCCTACATGACTGTTCTAGAACCCTACTTTTTTTCCAACTTTCATTTTCACCCCTCTGAAATCCACCTCTATGCTGTAGTCACAGTTAAGCATTCTAACATTTGTTTTATGGACTATTATATTTTTTAAACTCATCTGTCAATCCTCATCATCCTGGTGAAAATCCAAAGTCCTACACATGTCCATCCAGACCCTTCTAGTCTCCATCTACCTGTTCAGCTCCATTTTTCAGTCTCTTTTCCCATGAGGACTTCACCCCCAGTTCTGAACAGGCAGTTCTTCTCATTCTTTAGTTTTGACATCAAGACACATGTATCCTTCAAACGGAGACTTGGGTTTTCTTTCCTCTGTGTCCTCCTTGCCTTTACACTCCAAATTTTACCTCCTAAGCACTACTCTCCTATTTACATTGAGAGCTCCTTGACAGCAAGGACTAATTGTTTTTCACTCTTTCCTGAACCGAGCAAATAAAACAGGCACAAATCATTGAGAGAGCTGGCGTAACATCCATCACTATCCTAGTGTAAAACAAAATCATGCAGACAGGCTGGTGCCACACGTGGAGCCAACCCCACCTGCAGTGCCCTTGGAGCCCTCTTATTTAGTTTTGTTCTCTGCTCCCTGTTATTATACTCATATTTTTGCTCCCTTTTACCATTTAAGATGTTACTGGCTGGGAAATCACATCATCAAGTTTATTTTCATTTATTGCAAATATTTCTTTGGTGTCTACTATGCACTATTGAGGATACATGCATGAAGAAAACCTATTACAAAACATTGCTTCATGGCACTTATGTGGAGTCATTAGACTGGTGCACAGAGAGTATGTTACTTGGCTTTGGAGAAGCAGCAAATTGGTTTATGAGCAAAGTGAATGACCTTGAGTGACCTTGTAATATTTGTTTTTATTTCTCAGAGTACTTGTTTGGCTTATTTCTTTATCCTCCATTTTTATCCTGGTCGAAAAAGATTACCAAACTGCTGATCTCTACACAATCACAGTAATAACGGGCTTATTATAATAGTGAACAAACTCTGGAATATCAGTGTCTCAACACAGCAAAGGTTTATTTCTTGTTCATATCCTGGTCTGGGGAGGACTGAGGATTCTCCTGTGGGCTCTCCCCTTAGCAGAAGAGTCCTAAGGTGCTTCCTCTTGCAGTTAAGCCACCTGGAACCCTCAGTTCCCTGGGACAAAAGCAAGGTGAAGAAGGCCAACCCTATAAGCAGCTGGTTTTGTTTCTGCTTACTTCCCATTGGCCTGACCCCAGTCTCCTGGCCCCAACCTAACTCAAAGGGGTCCCGTGAAGCCAAGAGCACATGGCCACTTGGTGAGTACTAACAGTAACTATTACACTGAGGTATTGTGAATTTAGCAAGAAGAAATGACTAGGCGTGTGCTTTGTAGACTATAGACTACTATGCCAGATTCTAATGGCAGCAAGATAGGAAATTAAAAGGGAGAAAAAAGAACTTCTATTTCAGCCTTTACTGCTAAGTGGTGAGCTTATTATGTAGGTCATATGATGCATGCAGATTTCAGCTTTCTCACTGGTAAAGGGAAGATGTTAGACTTAATGAGCTGTGGCGTCCATTTCTGCTTTAAAATTCTTCTTTCTAGGAGCTGGCAATTCAGTTGGAAATATGAGATGAAACAAAACAACACTCTGTTAAAACATTTAGAATTCCTGAATGCAGATATGATCAAAACGGAGCTGGTTTCACCGGCTGGTGGGGTACTATTTATTATAAACAAAAGGGCCTCATGCTCCCACCACCAGATCACAATGGTGATGTTTAAATACTAACAGTATTTCACACTCTCATGTTTCATTTATTATATGTTCCCAGAGCTTGAATTTTTCCTTTATGCTTACACATAGGATGGTATTCTTCATTTGCAATGCATGCAGTTTCTTTGAGTAAGTTTAAGCTACAATGGGAATCAGCAATTTTGTGTGTGAGTGTGTGAAGGGCCAGATATTTTAATAAATATTTTAGGCCTTGCAATGCATACAATCTCTGTTGCAACAACTTATCTCTGAGGTTTCCAGCAAAAGCATCTGAGGGTAACATGCAAATACATGTTCATGGCTATGTTCCAATAAAACTTTATTTACAAAAACAGGATATGGGCCAGACGTGACCATATTTTGCAGACCTCTGATCTAGGGTCTTGGATATTAAACTCTTCAACTTTTATCTATCTAATGAACAATAAGCTATTTCTATCCTTGTTCTGTGTATTACTAATGAAATGTATTTTTCAGGATGACCTTCGGACAGTGTCAGTTTGGAAGTTCTTTAGAGTAATTTGTTAACGATTCTATCAACTATAGCTGTGAAACAAATTAGTAGCTTAAAGCAACACACATTTATTACGTCACCGTTTCTGAGGTCAGGGAACATGGCGAGTCTTGGCTGGATCTCCCGACTTGGGGGCTCGGATGGGATGCAATCCAATCACCTGTGTCATCTTGGTCCCGGTCCTCCCAGGGTTCACCTCAGACAGGCTCTGCATCTCAGCTCGCTCGGTGGCTGTTGGCAGGATTCGGGTCCTGGGGAGTGTTGGACAGAGCCCTCAGCTCCTTGCCAGGTGGGCCTCTCACAGGGCGGCTCACAGCATGAGCCCTGCTTCACCTCAGTGAGCAAGTGGGAGCCAAAGCAAGAAGACACATGTCCCAGTGCTGTAACCTCGACTCAGAAGGGCACCCCACCACTGCAGGGGAGGGGATCACACTGGGTGTGACCAGCAGTGAGTGAGGACCACTGGGGCACCTTCAGCAGCTGCCTACCCCAAGGACCAACCTATACTTAAGGTATCAATAGTTTAAAGCCAGGCCCTATTCTGTGAGCATTAATAATTCATGGGTCAATGGAGCTCCTAAAGGTACGAATACCCAAGACACCCCGTTTTCCAATCACTTGTGTAACTGAATTTCTATTTGCAAAGAATTTTTGAGTTCTAAGAAGTAACATGTATCCAATAATAAAAATCATTTATTGAATGCTTCCTTAGAAAGGCATAAATAAACTTTTTTTTCCTAGCGTTGGCTCTTCTGCCTATAGTTTTCTATGGTCAGTTAACTGGGGTGCAGCTAAATATATAAAGGGGACAGCATGTTATATCTGACAGATCACCTCAGCTGATCCATTTCCCCAGTGTGACAGGTGAAACTTAGGCCACGTGAAAGAATGGATTCAATACTAACCTTTTATAACCAAAGTGACACTCTTTTCTTGTACATTCAATACAAGCACATCATCTCAGAAAATAAAGCCAAAGAAGGAAAAAGAAAAGGCTGGCTACAGAAATCTTGCAGCCAGATTGTGAGATAAATCTAACCTTACACAGTTTGCAAAACACTGGCATTTCGTCATCTTTTATTTATGGAATTCATTAAAATGGGATGCTAATCTATCATGCGCTAAAAGGGATCCTGTAAACGGTCCTCAGGAACATCTGGACCATGAGCCATAAGGTAGTAGGTGAATTAGCTGCCTCAGCTCAAGCCTTAAGGCTGTGAGTGCTAATGGGCTGGGTGTACGTGGTGGTCATTTCCAGATTCTGCCGGGACCTATCCAGGGTGCAGAAGACACTCAGCCAGTATGAATAGAAGCCCTTATTTCTCCTATTGCTGCGTACTCCTGTGGAAACAATGCTTATTTTTATTAGGCCCTGAAGGAGCACATTTCCTCAGACATGGCAGAGGCAACTGTTAAATCATTCAGCATCAGAAAGGTTAAATATTTATCTCTGGCTTGTATTATGATAATACGCCTCCCAAAGTCAGCTTCTCCAAGCAGAATTGGCTCCCACACGCTGACGGACGGAGCCTTCGGAAACCGGAACGTGATTCCCATGTTGACAACATTTTCTTTGGCCAAAGATCTGCAGGCTGGACACGAAGGCTGGTTGGTGAGCGGGGCAGGGGATGTTAGAGCAAATCAGAGTCTCTCTCCTGTTCCAGGTGGGCATGCAGCCTCCGGAGGCTTCACGCTGCCCTCACCACCCAAGACAGGCATTTCACTCAAGTGAAGTGGGGAGGAAAGTCTGGACACCAGCAACACACAACTGCAGGGCTTTAAGTTGCCCTTAACCCTGTCAAAAGATGAAGTTCTCATAGGAAGCAAGGCTCCCCATTTTCTGACTCCTATTGACTTTCCCCCGGTGTCAATGGGCCTTCCTTTGCCTCACTGTTTGTGATCTGGGAAGACTGAGCTCATTTTAATTCTTCTCACACGTTCTGTTATTTCTCAACTCTTGGTCTCTGCCAAGAATGAGCTCCCATTTCTCCTCAAAAACAATCAACTTCTGGTCAACATTTAAAATTGCCTTAAATCTCATGCTCTCTTTCCACATCTCCTAGAAGATGTTTTTGTAAGTATTTATGTACATATCTTACTCAGTGGACTTCTAGGGGTGGAACTCTCTTCTTTGTCTCTGCCAACAGATCCTGGAATAGAGTAGAAGCTCAATACATATGCATTGAGTGAATGAGTTAATACGATCAGTAGAAATGCCACAAAGACACCCAACAACATTAAAGGCAATAATGAGTCTAATGATGATAATGACATCGAATAACAGTGCTGAAAAGTGTGAGAAATTTCACGGAGAATAGAGGGCTACATATATCTGCCTTGTAATCTAGCTGCAGAAGGAGATTTTCCCCCTACAGTAGTTAATGAAGTTATTCATCAGCAAACCAGTAAGATTAATCATCTATATTGGGCTCTAAGGAAACAGAGAGACGTTTAAAATCAGAGTTCACCCCTGCGCTAGCCCTCAGGGTGTGCAGATTTGCGTTCTCTTCCCATCAAACTCTTTTACCATCACTTGTTCTTAACCTCTCTTACTTTTTGCTCTGATTTTTATTTTTTATTTTTTTACTTGAAGTATACTTGATTTACAATATTGTGGTAGCCTAAGGTGTACAGCAAAGTGATTCAGTTATATATATATATATTTTTTTTCAGATTATTTTCCATTATACGTTATTACAAGATTCTGAATATAGTTCCCTGTGCTTTACAATAAATCCTTGTTGTTTATCTATTTTATGTATAGTAGTTTGTATCTGTTAATCCCGTACTCCTAATTTATCCCCCCGGTTCCCCTTTGGTAACCGTAAGTTTGTTTTCTGTCTGTAAGTCTATTGCTATTTTGTACATAGATTCATTTGTATTATTTTTTTAGATTCCACATGTACGTTTCTCTGACTTACTTCACTTCCTATGATATTTAGGTCTATCCATGTTGCTACAAATAGCAATATTTCATTCTTTTCTATGGCTGAGTACTATTCCATTGTGTGTACATATATGTGCCACATCTTCTTAAACCAGTCATCTGTCGATGGGCATTTGGGTTGTTTCTGTATCTTGGCTATCGTAAATCTCTTAGTACTGGCACCACATTGCCTGGTAAAGGTGTGGTGGCCACATCAAAGCTCGTGGGCAGGAGCCCAGGGACAGTGGCCTGTGCTTCCTGCACCCTTTGAAGGTGGGTGAGGCAGGGTCTCCATCTTCCCATAACTCAGGGGCCAAGGCAAGAAATGATGCATCCTAGAAGAGAAGGTGACTTAGGCGGAGCCTGTGACGCTTAAACTGTCTTAAACGTTACTCCCATTATGGCTCTGGATGCAGTGGGTGATGCTGGTCTCTGAAGTGGGGTGGCAGCAGAGTTGTTCTCATGGATTGTTGTGAGTATTTAGGTGAGTTAAGTAACAGAGCATTCCCAGAACTGCTAAGGTGTCTGCCTGCTGTCCCAGTCCATAAGTGCTAGCCATCACCACTGTTTGTATACTAACACATCTAAATGAGGGTCACATGAGAGTGGGGAGTGCCAGGTTAGGGGGACCGTGGCTCCGTCCTGCCCTCAGTCACCTGCCCTCTCTGGGCCTTAGTGTTCCCGTGCTTTACATACAGTGATCAAACTGGAAAGTCTCTGGGTTCTAGTGGTCAGAGATTCTATGGTGTTCCCTGCATGGATGTACCTGTGGGCAAGGGAGGAAGTCACTTTGCTTGGTCTTTAGATAGGCAGTCCATATATATATGTGTATATATATATATATATATGTATTCTTTTTCAGATTCTCTTCCATAATAGATTGTTACAAGATACTGAGTAGAGTTCCCTGTGCTGTACAGTCGGTACTTGTTGGTTACCTGTTTTACATATAGTAGTGTGTATATGCTAATCCCAAACTCCTGATTTATCCTCTCTCCCCTCTTTCCCCTTTGGTAACCATAAGTTTGTTTTCTATGTCTGTGAATCTGTTTCTGTTTTGTAAATAAGTTCATTTGTATCATTTTAGAAGTTTTCTCCAAGATCCATTGGATATCTTTTCACTAAACCTGGAGTGCTTCCAGTTTCAACATTTTCTGATCTGGGTCTTATCTCAAGACTCGATTAAAGACGGTACACTAGATTTATTGTGGTGATCACTTCATAATGTGTGGAAATGTCAAATCACTATGTAATACACCCAAAACTAACATAATATTGTACATCAACTGTATTTCAATTAAAAAGACTTGATTAGCATAAAAAAAGAAAAGCAGTGCAAATTCCAGCGCCCCATGGAAAGCCATGCAAGTCAGAATTTCTCTGGTTCCTCCACTTTGAAAATAATCTTGGCTGCCTCATCTTTGCCAGCTCAGGGTATACCCACGGGGATTGAGCAGAGAACCCCTTCCTCATACCCAGGAAGTTCTCCGGCCACCCCAGGCTTCTCGCTGCAATCCATTCAGATGTTAGCTTTCCCCTTCAATTTTTCTTGAGGATCTTACCCCTTGCAGAAGAAAGAGGGCACACCCAAAACTTGGGTGAGCTCCTGAGTGAACTGAGGTGCTGGGAGACACAGAATCTCCCAGCTTAAGCTCCAGGGATTTGAGGAAATCGCAGAAGTTCGGAGAATCACAGCGGCTCAGCAGAACCAAGGGTACTTCGTGGACCTTATCACTCTGTAGAACATCTAAAACTAGATGAAGGACTTCCCTGGCTGTCCAGTGGTTAAGACGCTGTGCTTCCACTGCAGGGGCCACGGGTTCCATCCCTGGTTGGGGAACTAAGATCCCGCATGCCTCGCAGCATGGCCAAATAAAATAAATATAATATTTAAAAAATAAAACTAGACGAGTTATTTGGGAGAGCTATTTAAAAATCATTGTCAGATCTTCGGTGATCCATTTGCGTAGAAAAACATTACAGTTAATATACCGATTCATCTTAGAAGGGTTTCGTTTTGCTTTTATTTTGCACTGAGCATACATTTTGGTCTCCGAAAACACTGGGATCTTTTCTAGCTATAAAGCATCTACTTAAATATATTATTATTTGAGGGACAGATGTCACAACTATCAAACCTGATACAAAAGTAATAAAAGAGGATTTTTTGCTACGTCATAAAAACATACTTGCCCTGAGAATACACTTAGCAACATGTCACAATATTATTGAGTCTAATTACTTCACAGAAAATATTCACTCAAACAGAAGGGAATAGGGGATATATATCTAATACTTAGAGGAAACTGTCCTTCCACTGGCAGAAATCAACATTCCCCTACCTCTTTTCAAATGTCCACTTTCATTAAACTAGTCCTGGCACGCACGCATACACACACACACACACACACACACGCACGCGGGCTCACTATATGCTGTCTAAGGAAGTGGGCAGTTTTGGCTGCTTTCAGGTCATTTTGGAGGGAGAACTGACTTGATTCCTGAAGTGAACACAGCAAGAGATTTTCCCCAGTCCATTTGCTACTGACCGTTCATTCCTAGTTGCCAAATCCATCCCTCTTCCTGACTGGGATCAATGGCCTGTGACAAAAATTAAACGCAGGCTTCAGCTCCCAGATTGAGTGATTTCAGTTTTTTTCCTCCGGAGAGCGCCTCCAGGACTGCTCCCTGACCTTGAATTTCAGTCTCCCAGGCTGTCACCGCTACAGCCAAGGGGAGAATACGTCCCCAATCTCCTCTCCTTGGATTTTCCTTGCAGTTCTATCATTAGCTACTGGTATTCCATGGGAAAAATAACCACTTGAATATGAAGCAGTTATATTAAATTAGATTAGAATAAGGACCAACACAATTGACTTACAAAAGTTTTTGTTTGTTTGTTAAAAAAAAAAAAAACCTCTCCAATATATTATGCAATGAATACGCTCAACAACAATCATTATTTCTCAGGCTAGACAAGTGAGTAAATCTAAGTTTCTATGGGTTCAAAAATTTGTTCAATAATTCATGTTCTTGGGCCAAAGAAATCTTGGGACATGGAAAAGCACTCTCTCTGTTTGTTTCTTTTACACTCAACTCTATACAAAGGAATATGTTGCTGGATTTCTGGAATGTGAGTTTATTTCAATTTACGTCATTAGACAACAATCAAGGCCACATAAATTATATAAGTGCTACAGATTTTTTAGGCTGATTTCAACTTTAAGGCTATTTCAAAGACAATATTGCTTTTATCAACCATGTATAATGACCTTTATTAATAAACAGACTGAAATCAGAATTACTCATTTAAATCACCTGTGCAACTTTGCCTAGCTACACATTTCAATACCTGTGATATTATTGCAGAAACATGTGAAAATCATTCCCAGCTCCATTATAGGAAAAGAGCACATTTTGCTTTAAGTTCTTGTATAAACAAGGGATCATATTCATGAGAGCATTCACTTCCCTGCTGAAATCTCAGGACAGAAATATCAGTGGCTCACAGAACTAAGCTCAAAAATCAGTAGACCAAGCAAAAGCTTAATTTTATTTCTAGCAGGTCCTTTAATCAATGGCACAGATTCAATTTTCAAGCTGCATTTTCAAAGACCCATTTTTACCTAAGGCCTGGCTCAAATGCTCAATCAATAATCATTTAAATGTGCAGCTAATCTCAACCAGATAGTCATCTCACTTTTGAGTCAGCATTTGGGTGATAGGAACCACTGACAATTATAATTGGTTTGAATTTGAAATATTAATCTTTACTGAAAGTTTTTTTCTTTTAATATAGAGAAGAATTAAATGATTTTTGTTTCTTTCCGCAAGACTAAGAGTCTCCTTAATATAAATCTCAGCTATCCTAGATATCTGTCACACAGACAAGCTGTTATTTTCCATTAATAGGACTTTCAGAAAATACTAAGATAAACTCTTGCTGTTAAAAACCTCTGCACTCTGCCTTGGAGGTCCTTTTCTCTGGGTCACTCCTCTTGGCTCACATTACGGTTAATGTACATTTCAAATATACACAGGGAAATGTATCCCTGAGTACGAGGGAGGGAAAGGAGACCCAAATATATAAGCCTTTTAAACACCAACTTGGACAATTTCATATGGGGAGAATACATATTTTTAACCATTTGAATCCTCTGAAATACCTGCAGAAAAGTCAAGATTTATGAAAATTAGTATTTGGAATATTATCTGTTTAACGAATCATAGAAGGATATAAAATATAGTGGGGATGGGGGACAGTGTGTGTGGAAAGTGCCCTTAGGTGTTAAGGCCAAAAGTCCTAAACTTGAATTTCACCCTGTTGCTGATTGGCATAGAGGCCCCAGACACATGAGGTCCACTGTTGAGTTTGCCTTGCTTTTCACTGTATTTCCAGGATGGAGGACAGTCTCTGGCATAGAATGAACTCAGTAAATACGTGTCTTTGCTGAAGATGTAAATGAATGATTAAGGCAAATCAAATACCCTTTCTGAGCCTCAGTATTGTTATCTGTGAAAAGTGTTGAATCTAAGAAGATGAAAATGCAGGGATTTGAGAAATTACACAAAAACCTTGCTGCAGCCATCAGAAGGTGGCCACACCGACACCAACCTAAAGTCTCCAGGCCTGGGAGAGGCTGTTCTGGGAAAGGACATTTGTGGGTTTGTCAGAATACAAGGGGGCCCTTGACAAGACACCTTGTCTAAGTCCCAGTGGGGCTTCTGAGTTTTCCTGGTGCCTCGTGTCTGAGGATTCTGGCCTAATGGCTCTTTGATCTTCAGCTTCTTTGGCTTCTTTTGGTGTTTAGCCAACTTGGATTCCCTGATCCCATTTTGATCTATGACTTTCCCATATTTTTTTAGCCTTCCACCATCTTATGATCAATGCATTTCTTATGCTGAGTTCCCCTGTTCTTGTAGATGGCTTTGCCTTGTTTCATGGTCACCAAAAGCCCAGTTTGCAATCTGGTACTAAAACAATTGTTATGCATGACTGGGGCCACTTTTCTAGATGCGTTTTTTTCTAAATACTGTCCTTCATCAACTTGAAGGCTCTGAATCAACCACTCCCAATTTTCTCCTTCTCTGATGGAAAATTTCACTCCCTCCATGCTGGATCTCTCGTCGGGTACCACAGGCACTGACGGCTCTGGTGGGAAGAACGGCTTAGGGATAGTATCTAGAGTTCTTCCCTCCAGGAAATGGCTTGAGTTGGTGGGTGCTGCGCTGCACACCCCTGTGCCTGCCCAGCTTTAAGACTGAAGAGAGAGTCCGGAGTCAGCGACAGAGGTTTCAATGGTTTAATGCATGGGGAGCTTACACGTCTGAAGCAGGGTCCTGGAGCGACACCCCACCATGTGTGGTGGACAGAGGGCAGGACGTGACTCTCAGGGGTGGGGAGGGGAAGGGAAGATTGCCAGTTATAGGGGGAATTATGTCAGGTGGGCTCATCGGTTACCAGGGAAACCAGCAGAGGGGCAGGCCCCTCACGGCCCCTTTGATAAGAACCGTCACCAGCCCGGGGGCAAGTATGCAGAAGGTCAGTCCTGTGCGTAGCGAGAAGGAGAAGCAGGCACTCGTCCGGCAGGGGATGCACAGAGAGCAAGAGGACAGCCATCGCAAGCGGCCTGACCATACACCGGGGAAGGACCTTACTCAGAAGGTCGTTCAGAGAATCATAGATTTACAAGATATCCCTTTAGTGAACCAATTATCTGGCTTACTGTCTACCAGGCACCGTGCTAGGCAGTGGGGTTGAGACAGCAGAACCTCCTCTGGTGGAATCTGAAGCCTCGTGGGATTAAATGAAAAAGGACAACTGTGAAAAAGCCTACATAAGGCACCCAGAGGTCTAAGAGAATAAGGTGAGGTGCAACTTGCCAGGGAGGTTGGAGAAGGCTCCCAGCTAAGGTCTGATGAAGCAGCAAAAAGTGGACAGAGGAAGATGGGGGAAGGGGAGGTCCAGCATGAAGCGATGGACACAGGTGGGGAGGAGATAACGAGACATAGCCATGGGGGGAGGGGTAATGTATAGATACCATTTATCAAGCATACAGGTATTATCTCATTTAACTCCACAACAACCTCTGATGTAATTACTGTCCCCATTTTTCATGAAACTGAAACTCAGAGAGTTTGAGACAATTATTCAACGTCACAGGGCTGTTTATTACAGAAGCCAGGATCAAAACCCAGATCTATCTGAGTCTTCTCTGCAGAGGCTGGAATGAAGCACAGAATTATGGAAGAGACACAATTGTATATTTGTTTAGAAGGACTTACATGGACGTATAAATGGTGGAAAGACTACGGAAGTAGGAAATAGAAGAAGAAAGTGAGATGTAGGGTAAGTCGAAGAAATTTAGGATAAACTATGTAAATCCTGGGCCTCTGTACATCCTCACATGGGTGGGGAGGGATTCCCAGAAGAATCAGTACGTGTAAACCACACAGGTATTATCTAAGCTATACCTCTCCCGTTCTTATTTTTGTTTTTGCTTTTCTTAATAGAAATACAGGCATAACGTAAAACCTTGTCACTGATCTGCAGGAACACCTAGATTTTTTAAAAAAATAAAGGATAATAAACTATATTAAGTCTATTTCTCTCTGGAGTCCTCTTGGTTTAAGCTTACTATCATTTTTTCATAGATGATTAGATTAGTCCAACTGGAATCATAGCTGCTCTGATAATTACCTGCTAGACAGTCCTTAGCCAAGAGCTTACAAACTATGCTTTTGACTTTATTGGGTGGTTTTATATACATATCCTTTGAAAAAGTTGGGATGGAGCTTCCAAACAATTAAATTCAGATGCACTTCTGCTTCTGATGTTTCCTTCTAAGGAAGAAGGTAAACAAGTCATTTCTCATCAGCAAGCACAGTGTCATGGTGGATATGACATATTTTAAAAGTCATTCAAACATTCTCTTTCAAACAGTCCTTACCACATCGTTGCCAGATTAAAATGACAACGACAGCAAAGATTTAGTAACTGGCCTATAATTATACTCCAGGAAAAATGGAATTAAGAGATAGAATTCTCCATAACCAGTAATCAGATCCCTGTTCTTGGTGATAAGTGCTCACATTTTTCTTCCCATCTGTGTCTTTTTAAAGATCAAGTAACCCAGATGGGAGGTTTCCAAAGAAAACCCAGCTGCTGCCTCCTCTGATTGGGGTGGTGGTCCTCTCTCTATGAGCCACTAATAACTAAACTCAGACACTCTTCTACATGAAATGAATGCAGTAATTCCCCAATTATTAGTCATTTCATTCCCAAGATTTAAGTAGAGAATGTCCACAAGACATGTCAGGAAATATTGATCAGAGACTAGAAAGAGAAATGATTTGCAGGATTTAAATCCAGCAGAGACAGCTGAGAGGTCCTTTTAAACTGTCTGCATTTTCCTTGGCTGAATAAGCATCACTATTCTATAAATAAATACACACTTCCATATTTAGCATGTTAAGACAGGGAAAAAGTAGGTATAGCCAGGCATTGCCCAAATATATTCTAAGAAGCACTAGCCTGGAGAGATGCCCAGGGATAAAAGTCTTCCTGATTCAGGTAAACATGAATAAGGCTGTGTGTATTCTCTCTTCCTTAGAGATTTACCACAAACCTTAGCACAAATAAGGCTTAATGGATTTTAATATAAAGAATTCTGTTTTACTATCTTAACCCGGCATTTTCCGGATAATTGCTCAAGACAAACAATTTTTATGACAAAGACTATTCCATCGAACATATTTTAATAATGCTTTTTATAGGTGGAAATTATGGACCATTGTCATTTTCTTCTTTTTTAAAAATATACTAGTGGTACCATTTTTTGTCCTTTCAAAAAATAATATGAAGCTCAAAGAGACGTTAAAGTTAGCCCTGATTCTACTTCATATGTGGACTGAAGCATCAATTTGCATGCATGACCATTCACCACGAGCTAATTTCCTTTCATCACTTTTAGCTAAATTTCAGGATTAGAGGATGCATACTGTTACCCTAGTCTATACCCTCTTTTACCTTATGTGTAAGCTGTAACTTCGTCTTTACATACATTTTCTTTTTTACATCTCCTTTTTGGTGCTCCTTGTTAATCCAAATCCTTTCTGTTTCCAAGGTCCATGATAAGTCCTATCTCACTTCAAAGCCTTTCCTAAAGATTTGCTTCCATTTGGTTTAGTTCAATCAGCACTCATATGCTTAATTCACGTTTGACTCTGAACTGTGGGTTAAAGATGTAAAATGGATATTTGTCTCCACCCTAAGGATATTACAGTCTAGCAGGGAAGACAGTGGTAACCAGCAGTAAAACACGCCATGGGCAACACTAGAACGTCTGTCTGAACGGTCGTACAGGGAGGGCAGGAAGGCGGCTGTTTAGTATAGAGGTGTTTGCGTTTCTGTGTGCCTTGGATCTGCGTAGGAAATTCGGTACAGCTTAGTTACCCCTTCTTAGAATACACACACACACAAACACACACTCACACATGTACGCATATTCACACACATATGATCGGGTTTCAAAAGAAACCGATTATATTACATTGAAATCCAGGTACAAAATATTTCAAAAACAAATCTGTGGTAAATAAATACATGGGCTGCTTTATTAATGCATTAAATACTTAACTAATGAGATTTAGTGGTGTCTCCAATGACTACCACAGTTTTGAGGACAGAAACCCCATTTTAAGATCTCTGTGACATACCCATGCTGGGGACCGAATCACAAGAACCTGCAAACTCCTGGGATCTGTTGGGTGTATTCACTGAATGTAAATTTCAGTTGGAGGCTAGTGGACATAAAAAAGCATTCTTTTCTATTCAAGTTTATAGATTCCTCCTGAAAGTTATTCAAGGACCCCCTAAGGCTAAAAACCCTATAGATTGGGGCTCCTCGGTGAGCAAAACCTTCACTCAGAATCAAGAGATAGTTTGTGAGACACGAACAGCTGTACTGGTGGACAGAGGAATGCAGGGCATTCGAGACAGATGAAAGACAAGGGCTGGTAAAATAAATACGTGTGTGATCGTGTATTGTTGGCCTACGAATTACAAAGAAAGAGGTGCCTAAGGATGCTTAGAAATACGTAAGGCACAGAATGTGAGGGCCTCTTCTGCTATTTGTGACTTTTTTGTTGACACTTTAATTTTTTCTAACTTGAAGGAAAAACATATATATATATATGATATAAATGAGGGCAAATCATATACATGTCATATTATGTATATATGTATACATGTGACATATATGGAAATGAATAGATTTCCCTAGTTGGGTTATAAATTACTAAAAGTAGGTTTGGGTCTTATATTTTGTTTGTATGTTTCTCAGCATAGTGTTCTGCAAATCACAGATGTCCAACAAATCCTTCTTATATTAAAATACTTCCTAGGGGTTTTACTGGCGATGCACCCTAGGAAATATATATCAAAATAGAAATCCTTGACACAATAATTCTAAATCAAACTGTTTATGTAAGGAAATATTCTGACATGAAGGCAAAGATCTATATATTAAAATCTTTTGTGCACCAATGAAGCACTGAAAATAAACTAAACAGGGTAAAGCACAATAGGGAATTGTTTAAATAAATGATACTGTGGGCATGAGATGAAATATGGAATATTATGTAGTCAATAAAATCATGATAAAGGATATTAAAAACACGGGAACGTATTTACAATATTCTTGACTTGAGAAAGTAGATTATAACACCGTAAACACAACCTGAGGCCATATTTGTACAGATTTAAACACAAATTTAAAGTGTAAACAAATGTAAATGACCACTGATTCTTGAGTGACAGGGCGAATTGCACCTAGGTGGACCCCCCCAGGACAGCACCTGAAGTCACACATTCATGCTTGGACCACATTTCAAATACATCGGTTAAGAAAGTCAAACAAACAAACAAAAACAACAACAACAACAAAAAAGAAAGTCAACCAGACCTGAGAAACGAAGGTTATTTGCAGAATGCCTGATTTAGAAGAGGTGTTTGCAGATCAATGAATGCAGAGGAAAAAACTAAATTAAGAGAAAAGTACTGCTTGTTGTACTGATTCAGGATGCCTCCAGAATGAACCCCAGTGCCACGATCTGTCCACACGTTGTCACGTGGCTGGCCTTAGGTGTGGTGTCTGGGCAGGCGCCTGGGGGGAGGGGTGCTGCAGAGACCCCTCCGGCTCTTCGCTTGTGCCTGAAATTGTTGCAACAAGAAAGAAATGTGAGTTGAATGCCTTCACCATAAAGACTCAATGGCGAATATCAGATCTTACTTATCTTACTTGAGAGGTATTGACAAGGACAGTTGTGCCAGAAATGCATCAGGGAAGCAGGAGCTATCTCAGGAAAAGGAAATTGGGGAGTGGGGGACCTCTCAGGTTTCTCCTTCCTGCTTGAAGCTGAGCTTTCCCTGGTAATGTTCTCTGCAGGGAGACCCAGAGGTAGGAATGAGCTCAGTTTCTCAGTTATACAACCAGCTCTTCCTGATACAAATAGGTTATTTTTCATGTTACAGATGAGAAGACAAAGAAGCAGGGAAGAACCCTCGATGATACTTGTAATCTCAGGGTCTACATACATTAGAAAAAATGTTCGCTATCGTGATGCTTCCAAGTTTAATAAGAACTCGAGCACCTAATGAGGTAAAGGAAAACTTGCGTACCAGAAAAAGGACAGCTGGCTTGACCCATCTGGTTTCCTTGTATTAATATCGTGAAGGTTTGCAAACTGTGAAAAAAATAAGGAAAAGAGCATAGATTCCCCTGCCTTCCAGCACTTGAACACGCTGCTCCTCCCCCTTGCAGGGTTCAGTGTTCTCCTCTGATGTCTCCCATCTTCCTTTCCATCCTTCTTTCCTTTGCACACACATGCGGGCTCACACACATCACTATTTCGGCTTCCCTCCAGCTGAGGATTCCTCCTTGATTCCTGGAGACTGAATTAGCTGTCCCTTTGGGTTTCCCAGACCATCTCATGCGTCTCCTGGTCAAAGAACTCACCTTGCTGCATTAAGCTTTTCTGTTTCCTCCGTTAGACAGTAATATGGCTGCATCAGACACTTCTTATACTCCTCTGCATGTGCCCTTGGGTGCCCCATCTGCACGGCCTTAGCCTCTTGTCCCAGCTCATGCCCTGACAAGTGGTACCCAGGCACAACTGCCCAGTGCCCTTCTCAGACTGGCTTCTTGAAGCTCAGTGCACATCGCGCCCCTTCTCCAGGGTTGCCCTGATGTTGCTGAAGGATAGGACACCGTACCACCCATAAGACGTTTGACCAAGGGCAGACTGGAACCAATGGAAAAATTTGTTTTTCTTTCTCCCCCAACAGATTGTCCTCAGAAACAGGTGCTTAGCTAGCTTCTTCCAAGATTTTCTCATTATATGAATAAATTAAAATCATGCATGTGTGGATAAACAACAGGGTCCTACAGTAGAGCACAGGGAACTATATTCAATATCCTCTGATAAACTATAATGGAAAAGAATATGAGGAAGAATGTAGATATTTGTATAACTGAATCACTTTGCTGTACAGCAGAAATTAACACAACACCGTAAATCAACTATACTTGAATAAAATCAATTTTAAAAATTATGCATGCCTATGAGTAAAAAGGCAAAAGTATAAGGAATGGTAGATATCAGAGAGAATGAAAGACAAAACTACAAACCAGTATTGGTCTGTGCACACTATGGGGAGGTTTCAGAAACAGAAAGCCTAGCTTATCTTCAGAGTGCCAAGTTTCTTTTGAGCTCCTAAAGATGTAGACTAATTGGAAGGGTTCCAGACTGCAAGGATAATGATTAAGGAGATGGAAGAATTGGCTTAAAGGAGGAAAAACTTAACAGTAGCAAGCCCTCAGCTTGGCTAAGCTCTGGCTAAGGGAGAGGGTTGCAGCTTAAACACAAGGGGGGGAAGACCCTTGAGTGAGAAGAGCTGATTATCATGAAATCAGGGGGTAAAACCTAACATAATAGCAATGAAGAGGAAATTATCCCCAAATGTTCCGAGATGGTGCTGACAGAGCCAAGATGTTGGCAGTTAACTCGGCAGAGCCCTAGAATACCCCATTTTGAGGAGCAGTGTCTTGGTGGAAAGGAGTCATCTATTGCCCTTTGGTTGTAAATGCTAGAATGCAGCCTGTGAGGCCAGAAAATGGGCATCTGAATTCAGAGCTGTAGAATGAGCCGACCAAGCTGGATTGGGAGAATTCATCCATGCAAGGATGTCCTGATGGTGAGTTTCATTTACAGATGATCTGCAAACCAACAGAGCCTGCTCTGCTGGAAAGCGACCTCCCTGATCTGCAGGTCTAGTTTTAGGACAAGTTCAGTCTGAGGTCTGATCCGGAAGGAATCACATCATTTTTCAGGATCAACAAACAAACAAGCAAATGTTTACTATCTCTCCGCAAAGGGGCTTTCTGTCTAAAATTGTACTTCTCTCCTCTTACAATTAAAACAAATAAAATAAAACCAGCCAAAGCAAGAACTTCCCTTTCGTTGTATTTTCCTCATGTTCACATTAAACTTGGTCTAAGAAATCTACCTGGCTTGTCTGACGAGAGCTGTTTGCCTTTTCTTGTTGCTTTTGCTAAATTTTGAGAGCTTAATGAAAAGTGTCTCTATAATAAAGGAGGAACCTAATGTACACAGATTGAATTCAGTGAAATGTCAAGAGGGGCCTCCAGCTCCGTCGGGGATCAGACCCGGCTGCTCAGAGGGTGCCTTCCTATTTTCCTTCCATTTATTTACTTGGCAGTAGCCACACTACCTTCCTGAACCTTCTCCCTCCTCCAGGCCCATTCCTGCACAGTCTGCTGAGAAGACCCTGCGCCTTAGAACACTCATCCCCAATCTCAGTCGGTTGAAATCTCGCCCCACAGTTCAGCCCGATCTCCTCTTACTTCGCAGCTCCAGCGTGTGTGATCCTGCCGAGGGGGCCTGATCTGTCCTCCCCTTAGGCTCCTACAGGCTTCATTCTTCTCTTGAGACTCTACCCTGATTCCAACACTCCTTTGCAGAACTGGCTGGTCTCCCTGAGTGGGGCTCACCCAAGAGGCTCCTGAAGAGCACAGACTCCTGGCACCTTCTCCCAGAGGTTCTGATTGAGCAGGTCCAGTGAAGCTGGACTTTGCTTTTCCACCAGCTTCCCACGTGTGGCGTCACAGGCAGCATGGGGGGGGGGGTGAGCTGTGGCCTAAAGTCGAGGGCAGCGTTGTGCTTTGCTGTTTGTTGTTATACACTTACCTCATGGAGCCTGCCAGCCCCAGAGATCACGTGACATTCCTCCTTACGTTTCACTCCCCAGTGAGACACCAGTACGGAACCTGCCACTCTGGATCTTTGTTTAATAAATGCTTCAGCCCCACTGAGCAAAGCATGGTTTGAAGGGGTGCTACAGGTAATCAGGTTTTATTTTTGTTTTTGTTTTCCAAGTGAAGGCAGCAGGTATCAGCTGAGATGAATGAAAACATGAATGGAGTCTCCTCTGCCTGGATCAGGGAGCAAAGACACGGAACACTTGCCTGCCATTCAGTGGGCAGGGGTGTCTTCCATTGGCCACAGAGGACTGACCTTCCTGGCCACTGTTATGGCAGCCGTCCCACCAGGTCACTGCTGCTTCACCAAAAAGCTTGGAAAGAAATGCCAGCAGGGGGCTTCCCTGGTGGCACAGTGGTTGAGAATCTGCCTGCTAACGCAGGGGACACGGGTTCGAGCCCTGGTCTGGGAAGATCCCACGTGCCGCGGAGCAACTAGGCCCGTGAGCCACAACTACTGAGCCTGCGCGTCTGGAGCCTGTGCTCCGCAACGAGAGAGGCCGCGACAGTGAGAGGCCCGCGCACCGCGATGAAGAGTGGCCCCCGCTCGCCGCAACTAGAGAAAGCCCTCGCACAGAAACGAAGACCCAACACAGCCAAAAATAAATAAATAAATAAATAAATTTATTAAAAAAAAAGAAAAAGAAATGCCAGCAGGACCACTGGGGCAACAGCGACACTTTCCAAGAGAAGGAATGTTTTTAAGCTGTAACATCAACTCTAAAGGCAATACCTCTGGAAATCAAGTCCAGTGCATGGAATCCAAGCTGTGTTCCATGATACTTGCCCGGGTGCAAGTCAGCACGTGATTCCAGCTGATGAAATACACTGTCATTGCTGACCTCATCCCTATGTTCAGGCCAGTCTCCAATGAGCCTGCAGTTCCCCGCCCACCCCCCTGCCTGCCTTAAAGGCAACCAGACATAAAAAGAAAAAATGTAAGGAAAATTTACCAAAACACACTGGTCGAGAAAACTCATGGAAATAAATATTTCTTATAAAACAAGTACAAACAAAAGCAGTTGGTGCAAATCTCCCCCAAACAGCTCAGGCTGAATGGCAGATGTTGTGAATGCCTGGTGGTGGGATTAAAATCTTAGGACACGTTGTAGGAGGTTTTCAATTTCATCCTGGGCTGGCCGTCCCCCAGGCCCACAGAGCCTCCCTAATGAGGCAAACCCTGGGTTTGAGCAGAGTTTTGCAGCCTCACAGAGAGCAGAGTCCCAGGAGAAAGGCACCGAGCAGGCACAGATGGGGCTTGATGGATCCTAAAAGGAAGGCATTACCTGCCGAAGTCACTGGGCAGCCACAATTATTATAGGCCTCTGAGTTCATTGTCAGTTAGAGTGGCAGTTAAAGCAAAGCAGCAGCTGTGACAGATGGCTTGTTTCCAGCTACTTGTGCTAATGGGATTGGAGCCAACTCAAATCTTTTCTTTCCTCTGGAAAGGAAAAATAAAAAGACCCACATAGTTGTCAGTTAGTCAATGTAAAAGGGGAGAAAGCATCATTTCTACAAAGGGGTCATTTATCTGTTTCCTTCTAATCCCTGCTTCTAGCTTTTTGAAGTAGAGATTTTGTTTATTTATTGCTTACTTCAAACATGTTTTAGCAGCATGTTCAACCTTAGAAGACATTTTGTGCTAAAGCTTTGTTCCGTGTGAACTTACAACATGGTCTTCTCATAATGGAACCATTTCAATCAAGTGGTTAGCATTTTAATTGGCCAACTCTTTTCTTCTGGCTGGAATTCGTAGGCCATTCTCTTATTTACATAGCGCATGGGATCAAAACACGAAGGGAATGACTCTGCATGGAGGGGCTCACCCCGAATAAAGTACAGCCCAGAGGATCTGGCTGATGCGCATCAGGAAGAAGCAGCACAGAGAAGTAAATGGCAAGGCCTAATAAGTGTGTGCTCAGGTGCACTGTGGGTCGAGATGCTGCATCAGGCAAGAGGGATGCAGTTAGTTCCTCATGCTCTGGCAGCGGTGCAGCTGTGTCACAAGAGCGCCATGGCACTGGGCTTGGCCAAAGGGGCCAATACTAGTTCACATTGAACCAGTGACTGCTTTGCCTACAGAAACAAGACTCTTAGAAATCAAGATCGTGGCGTTTTCAATTTCTTTAACGTTCATCTTGGCTTTGGCTGTGCAGAGGGGGAGCTCTGCCACTGTGGCAGTCAATGAGCAAAGCAGACTCGTCCTCACCACCCCCTCTTCTCCATTTCTCCATCACACTTATGCACATGGACAAGGGCATCTAGGCAATGGTCACATGTCACATGCACCACAAAGATGACTTTAAACAGGCCAAGATAAGAGCTGCTCAGAGATAAAGACAAAATAGATAACCCAAATTCCAGAACTACAAAGAAATGAATGAGTTTTAATTCCCAATAAACCAATCTGGGGGCTAAAATTATTTTCTTTCTATTCAAGGAAGTTGTAGTTCATCTGTGGAGTTAAAAAATGACATTGATCAGCCTTATCATAAACTTATTTTTTATACTGTTAAATTCATACATAGCATTATCGAAAGTTTAGAGAGTACAGCAAAATTTTAAAAAGAAAGAAGTTTTTACACACACATATGGCAAGGAAATTATATTTATAATTTAAAATCACATATAGAGCTGTTCTTGGTTCTTCACCATGAGAGCCTGGAGGGGGTCCTGAGGATGCAGCCTGGATGTGCTCCACGCCAGGTCCCCAGGGGATGCTCAGGCTCCTGCTGGTCCAGCTCAGTCTTTAACAATCCATGAAGATGGTAGTATCAGTGTTCCTATCAGTTGGAGGCTCTGGAAGCTTCTGCTCCGTTCTGGACACAGCCCGGCAGGAGGAATTCTGTGCCAGGTGAGAGCAGAACACGAGATGATTAACAACATCCTCCTTATGTATTTGGTCACTAACAAGGCTGGCTTTGAACACATGAACCCCTTCCTTCGACCAGCCCATCTTATGCGTCAAAGGCAAGGAGTCATTCCTGATGATTCTTGTGGCCAACGACGGAAATTTGATTTGATGGACTTGAGGAAAATCACCAAGGAACAAGCAAAAGAAATGACAATCCCAGCTTTGAAACACGACATCCCAGCTTTGAAACCAGTGCCAAGGACCTGCCTCTCAATATCCACAAAGCCTTCCATGACATTGTTAAGCAACACATTCCTGAAAAAGGAAGAAAACCAAATGGGGGAGGGACCAGCTCTCTGACACCCATCAACTGTAGAGACTGATGCCGGACAGGCCTGAGGTCCTGCAGCACAGTGACCGTGAATGGGCCAGTCCTCCAGACTCCTTCACTGCCCGACTGCGCTGCTAACCATTTCTAGCCACTGCTGCCCGGAACTAGGTTCAGGAAGGTAGAAAGGGAGGGTGGGCAGGGAGGAAACAGCATCTGGGTTTGCCCAAAAAGCATGGCCTTCCATTGTCTTATGAGAAACAAGGATATGAGCCGTAACCAGTAGCAAGTGTCTGAACACGTGATTCCTGCCCTCCTCTAAGTGAGTGTGGGAGTGTTTACCAGGTACACAGCACAAAATAAGTCATGAGAAAGCTTCCTTCCCTTTCTCCCAGTCCTCAGCGTCTGAGCTAGGATGCCTTTTGTAGGTTTTTCTATTATTTTAATGGTGATTACTTTATTAAGTGTGGAGTCTGTGCCCATTGCCTGGTGGAAAACATAAGTTCATATTTATGCATACAATATATTGTTCTATTTTTATTCACTTAATATCATATAACAACTAGTTTCCATCATCCTTAAGACTCTTTGCAAAGACATATTTAACGGTGCCTAAAATTCTTTTGCCTCTTACTTGTTACCCAATTACAGGCTGCATCTAGTTTTTCACTTCTACGTACATAACTGATTTATCAGAGAAAAAAGTGGACATCTTTCTTTGCAGAAATACTCTGGATCTCGATGCTGTAATCCCCATCTACCTCACAGACTGTCTTTCCCTGTGTCTCATTACTGAATTAGGTGCCTGGAGCGGGGTGTCTCTCTACTAGGTCGGACATCTCCGCCCGGCTCCACCTTCCTCTGTTCTGATATCTGCTGTTCAGTTCCATCCCTTAGCTATGTGGTGCTGAACTTGCCTTGCTTCTGAGGAGCAGCCGCTTTGGAGCATGCATTTCCACTGTATCTGTCCCTCCCTGTCCGGGAAGAAAATGTTTGCCTTGTGTGATCACGCTTTCATAAACAGATCCCACTGCTGAGCCAGCAGGTTGCTATTGATGCATTTTTTTCCTTTTATTCCACCATCTTCCTCTTCTTGTTTCCCGCGTGCTCTGATTGGCTCGGTTACTCAGGAGCTCCTCCTCCCCCAGGTCCTGTTACTGCTCCTTCAATCTGATCTTCAGGTTCTCCAGGGACCATTATGCTCCTGTCTGACCCACAACTGAGGTCAGGGTCCCAGCTCTTCTCCATGGATTCTATGCCAGTCAAGGATCCCAGCCTGGCATCTACATCAGGGTCTCTGATAAGAGTGAAGATGTTCTCAGACCCATCACAACAGTCATGGGAGTGGTTTTGATCAAGGCCCAGAAACACCACACCGACTCTCTGAACCTCCAGCATCGGGCTACGTAACATGTGGAGATCAGATCTATTCTCACCTCAGCTGGACTCAGCATCATCACCTAAGTATTGTGTTAAAGGCTGCCACTAAGGTTGACATTTGGAAAATGGAAAACATGATTATAAGAATCTTGGAGGCATCTAAGTTTCTTAAACCTAATGTGAACTAAGACAACCTTTAACATGATTTAATAATGAGAGAGAGACTGATCCGTTTTCAGGAACAATTTTTGCACTGAACTTATTTTCCCTGTGTCCCTGTAACCCATGCTCCACCATTCTAGTATCAAAAACAAAGTTTCCTCAGTGCTATGAAAGCCTTCTGAGGGATGGCAAGAATTTGAAATGTTCAGGAGATATGCTGCGATTGTTGGCACTCTCTTCTCAGCTTCCTCCATTACCCCATCTACTGTAAGTGTCTGCCCGTCCATCTCACCTCTAATCATGGCATGTGGGCAGGAGCGACGGTTCTAGCCAATCATATTTACCTGCAAGTGTGAATCTGTAGACTGTGTCTTTATTTACTTGTAAGGCCAGCTTTTCCGATGTGTGTTGACAATGAGAATGAAATGTAAGGGCACACGGTAGGACTTTACAATGAATTTTGATAATTAGTTCTTTATTCATTTGTGTAGTAGTTAGCTGTTCAACTAGCCAGATATTTATTTTCTGAATGATTCTTTTTTAAAAAAACATCTACTATGATACAGACATTCTTCTAGACAATGAGACACAAAGTGGCATCCACTGCCTTCTAGGACCTTCCTTCTTTTTGTAGATAAGAAACTTGATCAAGATCACATGTGGAAAACACTTTTCACACTAGTGGGTGGACACTTCCCTTTAATAATACAAACAAGCAAAAACAGCCACAAAACCCTAAATTCTATTGGTGTCCATCTTGGACATCAGATCTCCATGTCTTAAATTAAAATATGATTAAAACTACAAGTCTCTGACATTTCCTTATAATAACATTTTAATATAGAAATTTCACACTTCTTTTTAAAATAGATTTTGCTAAAGATGGCTGGGAAAGTAGTTGATGACTAGTTTAAAATGCCAAGTATTCTGTCCTGGGTGAGTGCTCAGAAATGCTCACTGAGAAATGTATGAGAAGAATGACCCTCAATGTTTCATGAATATGAAATTTCCCAAAATACTTTTAATTTCACTGCTCACAGCTCTTTGATGTGAACATAGAATCAACATCAAAGGATACAGCTCAATGTTACCTGGTAGATAAATGCAAGTAAATATCATCTGTGGAAAAAAGGACAACATTATAACCCTCAAATTACACCTTCAAATAATTTTGAAAATACAATCACAACACAAGTCAAAGATAACTAGTATACAAGGAAACAAGACACCGTGATTAAGAATCAAGCAAACAAGACTCAAAGAAACATCTTATCAAGTTTTGATGTATTAGCATGATTAGCCAAAGCATAAAAAATAACCACGTTCACTATGGTTAAAGAAATAAGAGACGAGCTTGAAAATACCTCGTGCTTCATCTTGTACAACTCCAAGAACTGGCCTCAAGGAAATGGGAACAAACCGAAGATTAATTGTACTTAAAACAATCAAAATGATGTTGATTGGACCACTGCGTGACCAGTTTCAAGATGATTATCAGAGCTGACTATGCTGTTCTGCACATAGCTCCCTCCCTCTGCCTATATACCCCTGAAACTCCCCTTTAAAAGTGCGTGTCCCCTGATTGGAAGCTGAGAGTTCTTTCTTGGACACAAGTCCACCTTCTCTCCAGGTTGCCGGCCTCCTGAAAAAGCAACATTTCCTCTCCTACCAACATTTGCCTCTCAAGTATTGGCTTTCAAGCAGCAAGCAGCTGAACCTGAGTTTGGTAACACTATGGCAATAAATTCTGGCACAATTCCTGGCTGTGTCACATTTAGCTGATGCACAGGAAAGTTACTCAACCTCTGGGACCCAATCAAAAATTACCAAGCATACAAAGGAGCAGGAAAGTATGGCACATAATGAGGAAAGAAACAATCAAAACCCAGAACTGACACAGACGTTGGAATGAGCAGACAAGGACACTGAACAGTTACTATAACTGCACTCCACACATTCAAGTTCAGTAGAGACACGGAAGATACAAAAGAGAACCATATTGAACATCTAGACAGAAAACTATAATATTTGAGATAAAAAATACAGTGGATGGGGTTACCAACAGATTAGATGCTTGAGACAAAAAAAAAAAAAGTGATCTTGAAGACATAGCAAAAGACACAATCGAAAATGAAGCAACAAGAGAAAATGAATGTTGGAAAAATGAAATTAGCACCTGGGAGTAGTGGGCAAACTCTAAGAGGCCTAATAGACGTATAATTGGTGTCACTGAAGAAGAGGCAAAAAGAGAAGGAAGAAAAATATTTGAATAATTAATAACTAAACATTTCCAAATTTGATGAAAACTCTGTAACCACAGATCCAAAACGTCCAATGAATCCCAGGACAAGATATATTTAAAAAAACCACACTGAGTCACATTATAATCAGATTGCTCAAAAGCAGTGAGAAAAACCGTATCTTAAAATCAACCAGAGGAAAAAAACATGCCTTGCAAAGAGAGAAAAATGTAAAGATGACAGTAGATTTATTGTTAGAAATAATGAAGAGAAGAGACAATGAAGCCACATCTTTAAAGTCCTGAAAGTAAAATACTCTCAACCAAAATTCTATACTAAGCAAACACACACAGAAAAAGTCCCAGAAAAAGGGGAGAGAAGAGGCAGAAAGAATGTTTGAAGAAACATAATTTTTCTTGAATAAACATTCCTTGGATTGTTATAAGCCTTTTGTTAATTTCCAGAGATCTGAAAAAGTTGGTATCAACATTTTTTCTATATTTCTCATTGATTTCAAAGAGAAGCCAGTTTTGGAATATTTTTACTCCACCATGGAAGGGGAGCATTATCTGTCCTATATTGCCTTTATAAAATCTCTGGTTTTTTTAAAGCTAGTACAGTAAGTAAATGTAAATAATACATTATTTATTCAAAATAATAAAATGCCTTTTAAAATAGACTGTTCAGGGAGAGACAAAAAATCATTCTTAAACTGTCATGTGTTGCAAATAATGTATTCACAGAATGCACAACTTGTGGCATTATTGGAGTTAAAAAAAGAATTCCTAGGAATGAAGTCTATTAGAGATATGACTTTTGCTCTCATTTTAAGCTAAATTTGTTTACTCTTAATGATTGTGTTTGTATGTGTTCTCAATGTCTGGCATTCAGATTTCTCATAGCATTTGTGCTTGTTAGTGATAAGTAAATTATTTTATATATTATTGTGCAATTACAAAATTATACTTTACCAGTGGCAGAAAACATCATTGACAATATATAGTAATTTTATATGTGATATCTAAGAAATTTTGGCTTTTCCAAGGTCACATAACTTATCAGCAGAGTCAGAACTAATATCTGACTTTTGCTACCAAAATGCGAGACTTATATAGAGGAAATCTGTTATCATCATCTGTACTTTACTCTGTACATGCAATAAGATTTCAATTATGTAAAAATACTTGGCTGGATAGGAACAGGTTTTAGAATTTCTGGGAAAAAATGATTGCTTTTACCATACTTCTGAGTTTCTAATTTCTTAGCATAATGTTTAACATCTATTTTCAAAGAGCCACCTACTTTGCAGGAGCAAAAAGTTTGAGCTAAAACAATGTCCTTGTTCCCTTTGTCCCCTGCCCAGGTGAAGTCTTACATGGCTTAAAAGTGCCCTCAAATTTCAGGACAGGTGGTGCCTCTTTCCTCAGGAGACCCTGGGATTCAGACAGCAGCTTAGAGGTGAGAACCCCAGGGTAGAGGTTTTACACCTGAATTTGAGGACCTGGGGTAGATGTCCATCCTGGAAGTCTGCAGAGACATCCCTTCAAAGCATTTGTCTTTGAACTAGTTTGTGCCACTTGGATGTTGTTAGCTTTCCAAGGGCAAATGCAGCCCTGCTCTGGATATGATGAAGTCTTATTGCTTTTACTTAATCAAGGACAAACATGTCTTTGTTCTGCCTGTTTTTTCCAGGGATTCTAAAAGGGAGAAAATAGTTATTAATCTAACTCACTCACCTTGTGTGAAATAAATAAAATAAAACCAAATAGCAGCAGAGCCATTGCCTTCCCACAAGACCAATAGTAAATTTTACAAACTTAATGTGAAATGCAAAGTAATCTAATCAGGATCAAAATGACACTAAAAAGCCTAATTCTCATGATTGAAAACAAAGGGATAATAAAATTCCAACTGTGTACAACTAGTGGACTGAACTGAAT
This sequence comes from Eubalaena glacialis, assembly GCF_028564815.1. Lineage (NCBI taxonomy): Eukaryota > Metazoa > Chordata > Mammalia > Artiodactyla > Balaenidae > Eubalaena > Eubalaena glacialis. Next base: position 3,458,837 of record NC_083729.1, on the reverse strand, counting down.
CTTCTACAGATTCTGGATACTCTCCCAGAGGAAGTTTCCCTCTTCACGAAGGTCCACTGGGTGATCAATCCTGCCAAAGCATCATAATCTCTGGTGAGGAAAAATGCATTTGCCCAGCTCCACAAACGGAGGTCTAATTCCATAGGTCTAGGGAGTGGTGCTGCCAGGCTCGTAAAAAAACCTCACAAATGATTAAGAATCACAATCATGGGACTTCCCTGGTGGCACAGTGGTTAAGAATCCACCTGCCAATGCAGGGGGCACGGGTTCGATCCCTTGTCTGGGAGGATCCCACATGCTGCAGAGCAACTAAGCCCGTGTGCCACAACTACTGAGCCTGCGCTCTAGAGCCCGCGAGCCACAACTACTGAGCCCGTGCACCACAACTACTGAAGCCCACACGCCCTAGAGCCTGCATGCCACAACTACTGAAGCCCTCACACCCTAGGGCCCATGTGCTGCAACTACTGAGCCCACGTGCTGCAACTACTGAAGCCCGTGTGCCTAGAGCCTGTGCTCCGCAACCAGAGAAGCCACCACAATGAGAAGCCCACGCACCGCAACGAAAAGTAGACGAAGTGTAGCCCCCTCTCGCCTCAATTACAGAAAGCCCACGCGCAGAAACAAAGACCCAACACAGCCAAAAAAAAAAGAATCACAATCAGGACTGAGGACCACTGAAGCCAGAGTTTACTGGAAGAGCCAGGAAGTCATAATGGCAGTGAGATGAGTCAGCCAGATAAGGATTTGAATCCTAGCTCATTTATTTCTTCCACAAATAATGAGTACTCAGGAAGTACCAGGTGTGTGGGACTTTGAGGATAGAGTCTGTGAACCAAAAACATATTGTATCAAACACATGGACTTAGGTTCTTACTGGCTGAGTAGCATTTGGCAAGGTCGTATGTCTCTTGCATCCGTTTAGTCATTTATACTGATAATATTAATTTTATGTCAGGGAGATAGCGTGGGGATTAAGCCATCTGATGTGTGCAAATGTCTGGTGTCAGGGACTCGATGAATATGAGCCTCCCTACACACACATACACACATGCACACATACACATACACACACATACTTATATGTGCATACATATACACACATACACACACACATACACACATACACACATATGCACACACATACACACCATATACACACATACACACACACACAATACACACACATACACACACATACACACACACACATATATCTAATTATTATTTTTGTTCTTCTACTTAATAGCCAAGTATGCAAATACACCAACTTAGAGTGTGTAACCAAGACATAGTATCATTTACTAGGTAGACAACATGTTAATCAGAAAAATATAAAGCTAAGAGTATAGACATTCAGGTTGTAGTTCTAGTTGGGCATAAATAATAATAACAACGACAACATAATACCAGTTTATCAAATACAAATATTATGAAAGGTGCTTCTAGACATTAAGTATTAATTTTCAAGACAACCTCATAAGTTAGATGTCATTGTACTTCTCTGATGAAACTGCGTATCAGAGGCTGTGAGTACCTGTGTCAATCCGTGCAGCTAGTTACTGGGAGGACTCTGGGACTGAGGCTGTGTCCCTGCATGACACTGGGCTGCCTCCCAGCCATCAGATGTGAGACTTGCAATTTGCCCTCTGGCACCTCATGTTCTCAGCTGTCAAATCTGAAAACAGTATCTGTCCAGCCTACTGCAGAGCTCAACATAAAGCAAATTACATTGGATTTGTAATGTGTTTTGCAAATTAAGGTGGAATTTTCTCCATTGGAAAAGTCCTTTAGGGACCTTGCAGGGAGAAGGCCATGGCGGAGATCACCATGGGAGTCACCTGACCATGGCTCAGCCCCTACCCTTCTCCACCTCCTGTGGCTCCAATTCGAACCCCAGGAGCTGGCAGCACCTGTTTCCTCCACGTGGAGATTGAAAGGGCATCTCGACTCTTGCTGTAGCCACAGGACAGCTCATTCTCTACTAAATTTTTGCTGAAATTTTGCTGAAAAAAAATTCTGATGAAATTATCTTTTAGGAAGGTCAGGTTATTATATACTGAGCAGTTTTCACAAAAAGTAAACTGAATTCTCAGATGAGTCACCATTTTACTAATGCGGAGTTTGAGGCCTAGAAAGGTGAAGTGGCTCTCAAAGGGCCAGTGCCCAGCGCAGGGCCGGTGCCTACTGGTGAGCAGGGTGCTTGGGGCGGACGCAGGACCAGCATGAAGGGGGCCTCCTGCACCTCCATCACCCTAACTGCTACGGTTATCTCAGGACAAGAAAGAGCTTTGACTGGCAGACATATATATATATATATATATATTTGTATTGTAATCACAAACAAATTATGACTTAGTAAGTCCAGCTTGCTTAGTAAATAAACATTGTCCTGCCATAAGGGTCCCTGGGCATAGGAGAATAACAGAGTTTCCCAGAGCTGGTAGGACCCCCTCATCTGAACTAAATAATGTCTGAGGCTCTTCCTGTCTGGCTCTGAGGTCCTAAAATTCTACAACTCTGTTCAGAGGTAGGTCAAGAATGGATTTGTTCTCTCATTTCTGATAGATCCCAATTTCCTTCAGTATCTTTTCCTCAGGGATTCAACTCAGAGGGTGTGATGTTTTAGAAGTTGCTAATTAAGTGACATACAGCAGCTAACTTTGAAATACATTTCAAAATATATTAAACAAAATATTCCTCAGTAAAGGAAATCTTATCTTTAATCAAGTGGTTCTTTCTTTAAAAAGGAAAAAAAAAAACCAGCCCTGAAGCCCCAGACACAGATGAACACTGGACTCTGCTGGTGTCTGATGTCGAGGTGCTGGTACCTCTGATTTACCACTTCATAGATGCATCGCCTTGCACCGAGGTGAGGTTCATTTTGTCTTACTTTGAAGTGCCTTCAATTTCGTGACAGTCTGGGTTGAAACTGAGCTCCAGGGGATGCAGTAAACTGGTCCAGCCTCCTATTTCCTTGCTGAAATACACTTCAAAAATTGTATCAAAACACAAAAAAATTGTCACTGTTTTCTTGTGGGGCACAAGCAAGGGGTGGGGATTTCCTTGTAGTGATTGAATTGACTTTAACTTGTAAGTTCTGTTTTGCAAGACTTACAGCTGGGCCACTGATCTAATGCTAGAATCTACCTGTATGGGGACAGGAAACTAGCTTGGATGTGACGACCAGATACGGCACCAGGATGTACATCCTGAGTGGAAATCGTTCAGTGTTGGTGATGGGGACTTATTAGTTTTTATGTTACCTATCAGATCCTGTTGACTAGAGATTTTTTGGAAACACCAATATGAATCTGAGTTATCATTTTTAGTATTCTCCTTCTAAACGCCAAATAAGGCTATTCCAGAATTCCATATTTGAAATTATTTTCAAAATATGGACTCTTACTGAATGAAAATGTGCATAGGGTTTAAGCACAGTGATTTGAGGGAGAAAAAACAAGTTGATTTATCCCTGTATAAGTCAGTAGGAATCCCCAGCTCTGCAGATTTGCAGGAGAAACCAGGACAAAATGATGAGACTCTGGGCCAGGAAAATAGCACCAGGGACTTGAGCGAGACTCCCTGGAAAGACCTAGTGACAGAAAACTTGGGACTTGGCAAAGCAAAACAGCAGGAGCATTTGCATTTCTTTAAAAGGGCACATCTGCTGGCCTGTCCCAGGTGCCACGGCTAGACCTCTGGCCCAGCAGGAGGCTGCACCTTTGAGGGTTCTGAAGCTCACCTTGGAGAGGTTGTAACCATCTGAAGTCAAGTGTACTTGCTTTGGTCAGAAGGCCATGGGATCTGACCTCGTTCTTAATACAAACATGACTGTCAATTGCAGCCCTCAAGCAGTTGACCTCAGGTGGCCCCTGCTCGGAGCAAATGCCCAAGGAGACAGGGGTTCTTGGCTGCCCACACCCAGGGCTCCCTCCACAGCCCATGCCTCCAGGGCACACCCACTGTTCTAATGCTTTTTGGAGGGAAGAAGAAGGGAAACAGTACCATTTCGCGTCTTAACATTTGTCCTTTTCTTAGGAGAATGTGCACTTATATTGAGAAGCTTTAAAAGAACTTAACCCAAAATTAGATTGAGAAATGGTGGGATTTGGGGTGTTTGTGAGCGCTCACCCAGAATCTGTGTGGATTGGATTTGGGGTGTTTGTGAGTGCTTACCCAGAATCTGTGCGGATTGATGCAATAAATGTTTGTTATGTGAGATCTGAGAACAGTGCACTTTAAAAAATGCTTGTAGTGTGCATGACCCTTTGCCTTTGTCTGCTGGTTTGTCTACACTGGACACATCCATGATCTCTGCCCATCCCCACCCCGGACATACTGACCTCACCAGCTTAACAATCTATGCTCCTAAGATGTAGTTTCCTCATACATAAAATAGGCAAAATACTCTGTTCTTAGGGTGGTAGTCAGGATTTGGTGAGTAATATACAGGAAAGCACATTCTCAAGTACATAGGTCCCCTGATAAGTGATTTTTAAAAAATTAATTAATTAATTAATTAATTTTTGGCTGCGTTGGGTCTTTGTTGCTGGGCACAGGCTTTTCTCTAGTTGCGGCGAGCAGGGGTTACTCTTCGTTGCAGTGCGCAGGCTTCTCACTGCAGTGGCTTCTCTTGTTGCGGAGCACGGGCTCTAGGCGCATGGGCTTCAGTAGTTGTGGCTCGTGGGCTTGGTAGTTGTGGCTCGTGGGCTCTAGGGCGCAGGCTCAGTAGTTGTGGCGCACGGGCTTAGTTGTTCTTCAGCATGAGGGATCTTCCTGGACCAGGGCTCGAACCCGTGTCCCCTGCATTGGCAGGTGGATTCTTAACCACTGCACCACCAAAGAAGTCCCTGATAAGTGATTTTTGAATGAAGGTAGACTCCTAATTTTTGAAATAACTGGCAATAGGAACATTTCTCATTTTCTTTTTCTTTCTTTTTTATTTTTTATTGATGTTAGTTGATTTAGAATGTTTTGTTACTTTCTGGTGTACAGTGAAGTGACTCAGTTTTATATATATATATATATATATATAATCTTTTCCATTATGGTTTATTACAGGATATTGAATATAGTTCTCTGTACTATACAGTAGTTCCTTATTTACTATTTTATATATAGTAGTTTATATCTGCTAGTCCCAAACTCCTAATTTATCCCTCCCCACGCCCTTAACCTTTGGTAACCTTGTTTATTTTCTATGACTGTGAGTCTATTTCTGTTTTGTAAATAATTTCATTTGTGTCATATTTTAGATTCCACATATAAGTGATATCATATGGTATTTGTCTTTCGCTGTCTGACTTACTTCACTTAGTATGATAATCTCTAGGTCCATCCATGTTGATGCAAATGGCAGTATTTCATTCTTTTTTATGGCTGAGTAATATTCCATTGTATATATGTACCACATCTTCTTTGTGCATTCCTCTGTTTAGGGACCTTTAGGTTATTTCCATGTCCTGGCTTTGTGAATAGTGCTGCTGTGAACACTGGGGTGTATGTATCTTTTCAAATTAGAGTTTCTGAACATTTCTCATTTTCTAATGTCACTGGTGATCTTTCTCTAAACCAGCAAACACACATCGCTGACCAGTTCTTATCCCATTGAGGTGAGGAGGAGGGAGTCCTGTGGGTCCCTTCAAGATGGAAGCGACAGAAAAGTTCTCTTATGTAAGATTATTCACCTTACCTCCTACCTGGGAATTCAGAAGGGAACGTTAACTTGTGGGCAAGTGGAAAGACTGGAAGTGAGTGGTGAGGAGAGCCATTCGATGCCGCTGCCCAAACGAGGCAACGTAGAAAGATGGTGGAAGTCAACCGAATTAGCGTCACAGGCTTGGAGAACAAACAGAACTGGGGTTTGACCAGCCTCCAGCAATCAGCTCTATAAACCTGAGTGCATCAAGTCAGCACCTGCTTCCTCGGCTGTAAGAGGGAGCACAGGCTACTTTGGTCTTTTGTGAAGTCAATGCCATAATGTTCTTGAAGTTCATGGTCAGGGCCAGGAGCGCAGGTATCCTTTGTTATATGGCAGCCAGGAGGATGAGGAACTGAAGTAGCATCAAGGCAGGTGCCAGTGACCAGGGAGATGCCAGTGGGAAGAGCGGTGTTCCCAAGTATCATCAGAGCTGTTACAGGGTAAGCCCTGAGATTTTAATTTGGTGCAATCATGTGAGTTGGGACAGTTGTATTTAAAAGTCTCAGGATGGACAAATACCACTCCCCACATAGAAAGAAATTTTTAAAAACTCTCAGAATCTGAATGCTCATTTTCAATTATTTTCTCAGGAGGTGTGTTGGCTCTACACGAATTCTTTACATGGTACTCCTTGGGTTCACAATTTGGTGTGTGCACATGGGTATGCAGTGAGAGGGTAAGTTACTCCAATCAATTGTATCACTTCAATCAGCATTACTAATCGATACGGAAGTATTGATTCTCTCAGTCTTCAGGGGGCAGCCAGGTCCCTGGCTAACTTGGTGCGAATACTTTATGCAAATACTTTAATTCTTCCATGGGTACGGGGATGTGGAAAGTTGGGGAAGTACTGACTTTCCTGGCTGCCAAGGGCAGGTGCTGAGAAATGCAGACCCTGATGGGTGTGTAGTCTGTGGGACAGAGCACAGCTAAGATTCCCAGCATTTGCCAAGCAGCCCAGAGCACTGTCTTTCCCTACTCATCAGAGCTTCTCATCAGACATAATGCTGTGTAATCTATCCGCCAGGCAGAAAATGAACTCCGTCCTCCACATTTTCGCCAACGATATATTATTTTCTCTCTGCCTTTCTGGAGGTTTACCTTTTCTGCAGGTGTGCTCCCATTGCTTGTAAACATTAGAAAATTTGAATAAAGCTTTCATCAATGAATTCCATTCACAGAGTTGATCTAGGCAGGGCTTATCTTCTGAAATGGATCAACATGAATTAGATGTGGGTGGGAGAAGCTGATAAGAAAATTCTCTCAGCGGGGGAGCTGCAGGGAGCTAAGTGGTTCCAAGTGATTCTCTCCAATAACTCAGCTCAGCGTCAGCGCTGCAGCTGGGGCCAACACCTCTGTTGCCAGAAAAAGGCATACGTGTTCCAGAACACAGCAGCATGTGGGATACGATCTATATTTAAAATTCATGTTGGAAATGAATAGTTAGATCTTGATCTAGAGGACATTGACAAAGTGGCTTAAAATACGTATTCCAAGTACAGAGAAATCATAAATGTGAAGCTATTGTAGGCTTTTAATCTGTGTCTCACACATGGGACATGGGATGTACTGAGCCACTCTTGAAGCAGTTATTAATTAGAGCAGTTCTCTGAACTCCTAATAACAAATCATGTTCCAAGTGGTGGTGATTTGAAATATAATTTGTCCCTCTTCTTGGGCTATTTTAATAAATATCCCAGAAGAAGATGTCTCTTCTTGGTGATAGAAAACAGGTTTTAACTAATTTTCACATTTATACTCTTAGATTCTACAATGTTTGTTATGCAATGAAGTATGGAGAGCAGTTTAAGACAAAGTTGGCAATCATATACGTGCTTTCAAGGCTTTTAAACACCATTCAGAATAAAGACAAGGTATCCTTCTGTTTCTGTTAGAAGTAATAATAAAAGTTATCTCATCAAATTAAATCTATCCTGCAGAAACCTTTGAAAATACCCAGACATATCTATTTGCTGTTATAAAAACTGAAGCCAGACGCGTAACATACATTGGCCAAACCAGACAAAACAGTGCCAGGAGGGCCACTTGCAGCCCGTGACCTTGGTCTGAGCTTCCTGTGACAGCCGGCTGCCCCAGGTGGTGCCTACTAGGCTCTGACCAGCTAACGGATCTCTTACATCTTGTTTATTCCTTTTTGTTATTTCCTTTCTTGAACCCATCTGCAGCTCACATTATTTTTTATGTTTATTGGTGAAGAAATATAACAATACTCAAAGAGTTAGACTCTCTCCTTTTCTCCATGTTGAACACAGGCCAACCTGGTTGTGTGGAGAAGAGGGGCAGGTCTGCAGGTGCCGTGGGATAAATAGACTCCACTGACCTCCTCCCAGTGCCCAGGCCTGGGAGATGCAAGTCTCAGGCCCTACGTGATCCACACACTCATGTGTGGAGCCAGCTCTCCAGTCTGCGACTTCCATGCGTTTGTTGGTTACCCTCAGCAGGCCATGCGCGGAAGGTAGCGGTGGAGTGGATTTTGTAGCTTTGCCCACTTTCTCAGAGGCCCTCTCATCCGTGAGACTGCCACGGCCCTGCAGAGTGGACCCACAGCTGGGCTTCCTGACACTCTGTCCCCTTCAGATTACCATTCCTCCCGTGGCCCGCCCGTCCACAGCTTGCCTTACCCACGTCAGAGGGGCCACGTGTTGAACTGAATCATAAAGTATGAAATCAGGATACAACTGAAGGCCAGAGCAAGCCCAAAATAACGTTTCCTCCATCTGCAATGGCCGCATCCAACCATATTAAATTAAACTGTAGAGAGTCAATCACAAATCTGTCTCTGTAGTTTATGGTCTTTTATGGAAATACATGGTGCTAGACGCTTCCAGGGAGAGGAGCGGGTCTGGTCTTTAGCTGGTGGGAATCTGTTTGGTGATCTTATCATCCGTCCAGGTTGTCCAGGAGCTTGTTCATATTTCACTGCTCTTGCAAAAACATTTTTAAATCATTCAAATAATCAGCCCTATGTAAATGAATATGTGGGGTCCCTCCAGTCTATAAAGACTTTATAGTGATGGAGATAAAGATAAATACCCAGGTAAAAAAATACAAAGGTTCCAAAGGAAAATACTGGACTAGTGGCTCAAAATAACAACAAAATACTCAGGGTCGCAGAGACCGCGTACCGCTGACATTTCCCGAAGCCTTCATTGTGGGGTCCTGGGTATGAAGAAAAGGATACAGTTACCACAGAAGGAGGTGAGCTGTGGTCCAAGACTCCTCAGAGGAGAAGTGGTATCAGCCACAGTTCTGAGGCCAGGCAGAGTGGGGAGAGGTCCCGGGAACACCACCCCTCTGCTTTGGTTCCATCTCTGAGGATGAAATGGGAGGGTGACCGGGGAAGAAAGGATGGGGCAGGAGAGCCCCCAGGGCTTTGCCGAGAGGTATTGGCTTTTCAAGTGTTTGGCGTAAAGGTGAAGTAAAGATTCCCGGTGACGGAAGGTTCAGAGAGCCGACGACACGTCCTCCAGTAAATGAAGAATCAACACCTCATTTGAGTGAACAACAAAAGGATGTGAGTTTAATATATTGAAGGGATGGAAGATGGACTTTCTTCTTGTTCAGACCGACCTCAGCTGGAGGGGGAGGCCTGAGGGTAAGATCTACAGATGTTTGGGGACACGTCCACACACACAGGCCCGTCTTACTTTTCTGACTGAGTTGCTATGCAGGGCATGAGACAGATACAGGAAAGAATGCTGCATCAGAGTAACAAGGAAGGAATTCTAGTTTCACACTGTGTGACCAACGACAAATTGTCAGTATTCACAGGGCCCCAAATTCTCATATATAAAAAGAGAACATTAAATCTCACGTTGTCTGAGACTCCTTTAGACCTGAGAATTTATGATGTTAGTTTAAAAATAGACACATCCATTTCATCAAAGGCTTTTAAAAATTTAATAAAGCACACTATGGAAATGAATTTACTTGTGTTTTGATTTAATTGTTGTTAATTCAATCGTTTTCAGTGCTGCCAATTGTTTTTATCCAGATATTTTTTTAAAAGAGCAGTTTTAGATTCACAATAAAATTGAGAGGAAGGTACAGAGGTTTCCCTTATACCCCCTGCCCCCATCTGCGCAGCCTCCACTATTATCAGCATCCCCACCAGAGGGTACATTTGTACCGTTGACGAACCAACATTGCCACACCATCATCACCCGAAGTTTACAATTTGCATTAGGGTCCCTCTTGGTTTTGCGCATTCTGTGGGTTTAGACAAATGTATAATGACAAGTATCCACCATTATAATACCATACAGAGTAGTCTCGCTGCCTCCAAACTCCTCTGTGTCCCACTTACTCCTTCAGTTTTTAGCAAACATTTTTGAGGCCATACTCTTGGCCAGAGAGTGCCATAGGCATGGGCTACAGTGACAATTTAAAACGTTTCCAGTTTCTGCTGCTGGAGACAAGTATGCAAACGAATGTATTAAAGCATCACAGGTATGAGAGTGAAGTTTTTTAAAGGGCACAGTGAAGGGCAAGGAGAGATGCAATTTTTATGTTTTCTTCCTTTATTCTAAGCTCCCTAAACTGCTTTCTCTACGAAAAATTTCTTGCCATGGAAGATGGAGGCTGCCAGTGAGAGCAAGAGGTTGATTAATTACATTAATGATTCAAGAATGGTAACACACCCAGCTAGGAGATATTCAGTTTTACTCCAATATAAAATAAAAAGTTAAAAATAATAAATAAATGTAACCAGTGTTTTTTTTTCCCCTTAAAATTTCTGATTACTTTTCATCTTCCTAGCAGTCAGACATATAGCCCCATGCCAGGCATTTTGCTGACTTTCCCCTTTTGGGACAGACCATATTTAAAAACTGTTTGAACATGTGAACATCCATAAATTCTGTTCTCTGTATATGTTTAAGACCCAACCAAAGTAGGATGATTTTTAAGCTTTCCATGTTTGTACTTTTAATTTAACATTAGTGGGACATCTGCCAGGCTAATATGGACACTTCTCTATCACTGGAAAACCCAATTAGGACTTGTTCTGAGTCTGATTATCAGTCAGAAACACGCATACGGAAATATTCATTAGAGAGCTGCTGAGAGCTGTGATAAACCAGCAGCCAGCTGAGTTATAGAGCCGCTATCACACTCCCCGCACTGTGGTACATTTGCTTGATAAAAGACAAATGACCACATGCCCTGGAGGTACACTGCGTGCTGAGGGCGGTCCTTCTGACTCTCTTTGGGATGTTACCCAGCATTTCAAGGCATGATGCTACAGACAGATGATAAACTGCAGCCTGGACCTCCGCCCATGTAGGCTGGGCAGCTCTGCTGCTCCTGGGTGGGCATGCTTTAAGCTTTAATGATGGACTTGGAGCTGTTTGGGTGGGACGTGCAGGCAGGTGGGTGTTCCTACACGCCTGGTGTGTGGAGTACCTCAGAGGTGGCATCTTCCCACCCTCCTGCCACGGAGTTGCAACTCTCACCACGAATTTCTAGATTAATCTGTTATTAGTTGTTAACTTTGGGTTGGATTTGGTTTGTGGAGGTCCTCCCAGTCTGTCCAAGAGGATCGTGAGAGACTCAGAAACAGGCCCAGGAATCCTTGATAGGGGTGCCGAGCAGGAGGACGCCGGGCGCTGGGAGGATGGGGCTCAGGGGAGAGTGAGGTTTCAGGAGAAGCGTGCGTGGAGTGGTGCAGGGCAGCCAAGGGCAACGGGTGGAGGGAGGATGAAGGGAGGAGAGGGAGGAGGGCTTCAGACTTTCTTTTCTCAGCACCATTTGTTTGATCCAGGTTTTGAGGTTAGAGTGCTTTTCTAAAACACTAGTTTTTGAATGAATTGATTTGGCCAAAATGAGTAGAATTTGGCTAACTCAGCAAATGGCTAACAGTCATCCAAAATGGTAGAAAGGCTACTTTTCTCTCTCCTTGAATGTCAGGCTTATAATGCAGCCCAAGTGTTCCTTTCAGGGCCTCTGTTTGACTTCTTCTCCCAAGGAGGCTCCCAGGCCACAGGGCATGGGACGCATCGGCAGATTCCCCGCGTGCAGTCCGAAGAGGCCAGCGCCATGGCTGCCACTGCGCTGTCAGCTAACAGGAGCAAAGACTTCTGAGCAGCTTATTTGAAAAACATTTGAGTAATTTGGCTCCTAATGGCTTCAGTGTGTTTGCTATTTCAAACATTAAATATATTAATGTATTAATAATACATTATATTAAGATAATGTATTATATAAAAATATATAATTTATATTAATTATATAAAATATATAATTAATAATATATTAATAAATATATTATGTTAAAAATCTTTTAAAGGGAAAAATATGTTTTCAGATTGGTTGTTCTATTTCCTGCATAAACTAAGAAACCAAATTGAACATCACAACCTTCAATCCAGTACAACAGTGTGTCTGAAAGTGATTAACCATGTTTGGAAAAACAGTTGAAAAATAACTCACTTTCTAAAGAAAGTAAGTTGGTCTCTATCTATCAGTTTAACATTCCTCATATAGTGATGGACCTGATAACAGAGGACCTTATGATCAGAGGCTTCAACACGTCAGTATTGGGTTGGGGCCATGTTCATAAAATTTTAGTTACCTTCATAATTCAAGATATGTGATGATGATTAAAGTGTTAACCCAGATTTCTGGCATATACAGTAACAGTAAACACTTTCATTTGGACAGTTAAGGAAACCTTGATATGAACCAGAAGAGACTCGAAAGTGACACTTTTGTAGAGACTAAGAAGGTAACTCAGTGTGTACCACTTTTTTGCCAGTACAGCAGCACAGGGGTACAGGGTCTCTAGGGAGACAATTCCTCCTCAGCCCTGTCACTCTCTAAGGGTGCACTTCTTGAAAGAATAAAGAGTCTTGTCCCATAATGTCCACAAGTATTTGTCCCATTGATGTCACAGAGAAAAAAGAGAGCAAAGGGGAATTTTTATGAGGAAAATATTTGGCTGGCCAAAAAGTTCATTCTTTTTTTGTTTTTTTGGTAAGATGGCTCCAGTAGCACTTAGTTGTCTATAACTTCATTCAAAACAATTTCGTTAGATTGTATTGTGACAGCTGTCATATCAGCGTGCATTTAAAAAAAACTTATCAAAATTGGTGAATTTTTGTGTAGCCAGTTTAATATTGAAGGTGGAAGAAAAAAAGCAATTTTCAGCATATTATGCTTTATTATTTAGAAAGGTAAAAATGCAACTGAAATGCAAAAAAAAGATTTGTGCAGGGTATGGAGAAGGTGCTGTGACTGCTCGAACGTGTCAAAAGTGATTTGAGAAGTTTCATGCTGGACGATGCTCCAGGGTTGGGTAGACGAGCTGAAGTTGATAGCGATCAAATCGAGACATTAATTGAGAACAATCAACGTTATCCCATGCAGGAGACAGCCGACATACTCAAAATATCCAAATCAAGAGCTGAAAATCATTTGCGCCAGCATGGTTATGTTAATCGCTTTGGTGTTTGGGTTCCACAGAAGTTAAGTGGGGTCAGGAGTGGAGAACCTTCTTGACCGTATTTCTTCATGCGAATTTCTACTTAAATGTAATGAAAATGTTCTGTTTTTAAAACAAATTTTGAAGGGCAATGAAAAGTGGATACTGTACAATAATGTGGAACAGAAGAGATCGTGGGGCAATGGAAATGAACCACCCCCAACCACACCAAAGGCCGGTCTTCATCCAAAGAAGGTGATGCTGTGTATATGGTGGGGTTAGAAGGGAGACCTCTATTATGAGCTCCTTCTGGAAAACCAAATGATTAATTCCAACAAGTACTGCTCCCAATTAGACCAACTGAAAGCAGCACTTGATGAAAAGCATCCGTAATTAATCAACAGAGAATGCATAATCTTCCATCAGGATAATGCCAGACCAAATGTTTCTTGGATGACCAGGCAAATCTGTTACAGCTTGGCTGGGAAGTTCTGATTTATCTGCTGTATTCACCAGATATTGCACCTTCAGATGTCCATTTATTTCGGTCTTTACAAAATTCTCTTAATGGAAAAAAATTCAATTCCTTGGAAGACTGTAAAAGGCACCTGTAACAGTTCTTTGCTCAAAAAGACAAAAAGTTTTGGGAAGATGGAATTATAAAGTTATCTGGAAAATGGCAGGAGGTAGTAAAACAAAACAGTGAATATGTTTTTCAATAAAGTTCTTGGTAAAAATGAAAAATGTGTCCTTTATTTTTACTTTAAAAAATGAAGGAACCTTTTGGACAACCCAATATAATTTTCTGGCATTGATCACTGGCAATTAGGAAAATTCTTTACCAAAAATGATAATTTGAAACTGACTTTAAGTGGGTTAGGAAACACTGCCTCATGTTGGTTCTTGATCCAGTATTTGGGGAATAGTCTGGATGGTTTTGAGGATGTTTCTACATGGTGGGGACACATGGCCTCTACTCCAAAGATTAGGCTGGGAATCATGAAAGAAGTCTCCTTCCCTGAACTTGCAGGGGGTTCAAGATGGACTTGAATAAACCATGTGCATTTAAAGTAGATTAACTCAATTCCATGGTGCTTTTTTTGACTGTTGTCATTTTGTTTTCTCCAAACTTTCAGTAAAATCTCAGTATAACCCAATATCAGATAGGAATTAGGAAAAAGATATGAGCTCTTGCTGGTCTAGAGCAATGATTTTCACCTGCGAGGAGGAGACACTGGTAATGTCTGGAAACAGAATTTTCTTGTCACATCTGGAAGAGGGGCTACTGGCATCTGGTGGGTACAGGACAGGCTGCTGCTAAACATTCTACATGCATAGGACAGACCCACTGCAAAGAATCACCCAGTCCCACACGTCAATAGCAGCAAGATGGAGAAACCCTGGTCTAGAGTGTTAAACGGAGACCAGTATTTGCTGAAGTTAGCTTGGTTTTGGTGTTAACGGCAGTAATTAGTAAGAAATTGCCAAAGAAGAAAGTGAATTTCAAGAGTTAAGAAGAGTACAAACGTTTCTTGTGTCAATAATTTCCCCAATGGTTTTGCTGTAAAATTTGGGTATTGAGAGTTTATTGAACAAGGTTATAAATGCCTTTAAAAACCGACTGGAGGGCTTCCCTGGTGGCGCAGTGGTTGAGAATCTGCCTGCTAATGCAAGGGACACGGGTTCGAGCCCTGGTCTGGGAAGATCCCACATGCCGCGGAGCAACTGGGCCCGTGAGCCACAACTACTGAGCCTGCGCGTCTGGAGCCTGTGCTCCGCAACAAGAGAGGCCGCGATAATGAGGGGCCCGCGCACCGCGATGAAGAGTGGCCCCCACTTGCCGCAACTGGAGAAAGCCCTCGCACAGAAACGAAGACCCAACACAGCCAAAAAAATATATAAAAATATAAAAATAAAATAAATAAATAAGACCCGGTGGGGGGAAAAAAAAAAAAACCAACTGGACATACAGGCACCTCAAACCTGGTTATTAACAAGGATTGTACCAGTTTTCAGAGTTGATTCTATGTTGTTGGAATGGCAGAAACAAAATTTATGAGGTTCTTTTTGTTGAGATTCAGGGAGAATATGTGGAACATCACTTGATACCTGCTTCTGTGCTAAACATCCTATGTATAATCTCATGCAACCCCTCCACAAGCCATCAAAATAAGTATTTTCTTTTTATCAAGAAGAGGAAACAAAGGCTTAATTTAAGTAATTTTTCCAGGATCTTAAAGCTGGTTAGTGTAGACCTGAGATATTTCTTTCTCCAACTTCTCAATTTTATCATAATCCCACTGTCACTTTCATCATCACTGCCAGCTGTGACCTGGAAGCCACATGGAATGCCTACCATCCCTTCTGACTTTTGCATCTTAAGGCAGCTATGAGGTTAACCTCACGGTTGAACACTCCTAGTTTCCCTGCTCATTCAGATGGCAAGACAGTCAGTGCTTTCCCAGCCTGACCACCCTCTTCGTGAACTTCTTGCTGACCATGACCTCCTGCAATGGGAGACCACAACGGCATCAAGTTCCACCTGAGGTCAGGGTATGATGTCCAGCCGGAAAGTCATGTCCTCTAATGAGCAAACATTGTGTCTCTCTTATCAAAGACTGATTCCAGAAGCCTAGTCCTTAATGGAGCTCCTGGTCTTTAATCACCTCAATATATTTAAAGTGTTGCAAAATTAAGTTGTCATACAAACACACGCACACAAATATATAACAAAAAATAAAATCTGTATTCATCTATAAATATATAAATATATTGAAATGTTGTCTCTAAAATACTTATATTTAAACAGATGTGAATATAGACATATGTAGGGATCCTAGTTGGACTTTAGGTGGTAGGAGTAGCCTGAACAGAGGCATGGAAGCCCCTGTGGGGAATTCTGTTCCTTAAATATTTGGAGCTGAGTTGCTGAGGTTTAGGCTATGTGAATCTTCAATTATGGTGTCTTTGTTTGCTATTCTTTATTATTTTAACCTTTATTGGGGTTTACACTGCTGTTCTTATTCAAACCCCTTGAATTGTAATCTTAGCTCATCAATTTTCAGCCCTTCTCTTCTAATGAAAACATAATTATAAATTTCTCACTATAAACCTCATTCCCTACATCCCACAGGTTTGATATGTAGTATTGTCATTATCCTCTTTATTACTACTATTTAAAAACTTTTATTTTCTCCTTTGATCCATGACTTTTTTAGAAATATGTTTTTAAAACTTGCAACTGTATGTTTTTTGACTCTATATTATTCATTTTTAATTTAATAACCTTTTTTAAGAGAATGTATTCAGTACGGTATTGACTTTCTTGTCTAAAATGTTATCCTTGCCCAGTGTTTTAATTCCATCGTGTTTTCTTAGCCACAAAACTAATTTATTATTTTAACATTGTAAAGTCAATGTTTGTTTGCATTTACTTACGTTCGCCAAGTTTTTGACTCACATTTTCTTCTGGCATCACATTCTCCCTTTTGGGATCAATTTTCATTTTTCCTGATTATATTCTTTAAGTGTTGCACTAATGAGAGTTGTGGTAAACATTTTTAGAGTTTTAAATTTTGTTTGTCAGAAAATGTCATTATTGTTTTGGCTTTATGGTTTGCACACATTCTTTTTCCAATGAAGCAAATATTCTTTACCATAGTAAACATTCCTTATCGAATGAATGTACATAAATGTACATAAGTGTAATGATGTAATATATACATATATATTCCCTTCTAAAAATGCTTTATCAATATAAGCTCTTTAGAGTGAAACAAATACTAATTTGTTCAACATACATCTAGTGAGCACATACTGTGGATGGCTTAGGCTCCGTCCTGAAGATTCTGAGATAAAATGCAGTCCTGACCCTCAAGGATTGCACACAGCCCTGTAGAACATTCCATGAGTGGGATATTCACTGTGGAACCCGAAAGCCATGCAAAAGTTTTCTAACTGAGTCAGAAGAAAAGAGGCCAAGTAGGAAAGATTTTTGGAAGGTTGACACCGGAGGCGAGTCATGAGGAATGAGTATGAATTTAACCAGATCTGGAGAAAAGAGAAATGAAGAGGAATTCACGTGTAAGGCACCTGGTGTGAAGGACTCAGGTGCTCTGGGACCAGACTTGCTGCTGGGAACCTCCTGCAGAGACGTGGAGACGTCAACTGCTACCCCTGCTGATGAGGATGATTCTACCTGCCAGTGACTTGTTATCCTATTCCAATCAGGGCTTCTATTCCGAGACGCAGCTATGAGATAGGAAGGGAGACATTTCTGCTCCAAAGAACTGTTGTAGAAATGCATTCAATAGAGCTTGTCACGTGGTCAGTGCTTACTCAACACGTGTTGAATCCTCATCTATATCCACAGCCCGCTCCATCCTTTGAGAAAACATACAGATCTGCCATCCCTTCTTTCCAAAGTTTTTGGCAGCAGTTCTCAAAACTGCTGGGAATTTTGATGCTTACTTCAGAGATTCTGATTTTATTGGTTTGGAGTGTGGCTTAGACATCTGCATTAAAAAAAAAAGAAAAAAACCCAGGTGATTCTAGCGTGCATCAATGTTAAGAACCACTGGCTTATAGTCTCTGTTTGACCTGACCATCAGCTTTTCTCAACCAGGGTTCTACCAAAACAAAAAACAAAATCCAAAACGCCATCAAAAAATGTTTTCAATGATTATTTTCTCAATTCTCCAAACATGACATATAGGTAGTAATTTTCTAGTGCATGGGAGAGAATTCAGTTCCTTACTTACAATGGATGCTTCAGGGCATTAGGTTGAATTTTCTCGTGGAGAAAGATGATGTTTATAATTATTGAAATCTGTTTCAACAACCAGTGGTAAGTTAGTAAACCAATCCCTTGTGGCAGGAAAAAAAGGCCTGGAATGGTTGCATCTGCCAATTTCCATGGTGTAAATACTCCACCATGACTGATGCTAACCTACCAACTATTTAAGAAATGGTTCCCAAATTCCTGAATAGTTAAAAACTAGCCTCCACAACCTGGTCTCACAAATTGGCAGGACCTGACTCCAGCACAGCAGACATTTCTTGCGAAATCTGTTTAGTATATAGATGACATGCTATGAGGCTAATTTTTGAGGCCATATCATTGTGAGAGTTCTTGAATTTCATCCAAGCACCTCAGATATATGTTTCCTACCACAGTGGCTGGTGAGGAGAGAGCTGGATTGACCCTCATGCTTTCTCCAAAGCCTGTAACACCACAGTCACCAGCTGTAAAAGAATGGGGTGTGGGTACAAGAAAAGAAGAGACTATAAGACCATGCAAAGGATTCTTTAAAAAGAACCCTGTATATCGCACAGTGAAGAGAAAACACAATACTACTTTTGTTTGTTAAAACTCGGTTCAAAGCAAGGAAAAGTGTACAGAGGAGAAGCAGCTGGCTCTTTTACTGAACAGAAACATCCACATTCAAAAGACTCCATACTTTATTTATGCTACTCAGAACATATGGAAAACTCGTGAATCACCCTCACATAAATGCAGATATGATAATAAGGTGGAGATCTGAAAAAATATCACATGATATTGAAAACAGGAAAAAAAGGAAAGAAACCAAACTCAATGGCTTGGGAATACTGACATGCCACAAAAATATTTTAGAAATTTGAGAATATTTACCTTAAAGAAAAGAAGCCCCAAGAATTCATGATGGTTGTTTCCAAATAATTGTTCCGAGTGGGAGTTCAAATGGTGGAAAAGGGTTATGAACACTGGGAAACACGTTTGCATTTAAACATAAGGATGGACTTTTTAAAAGGGCCTTGGAAGGTGGCAAATTGGCAGAGTCTGGGTGATACCTGGTGACCTTATAGGAGGGAATCTGGTGCCAAATGAGGAGAGGCTTCACTGAATCAACTTCAGAGCCTTACCAACCCTCATCTCCACGTTTATATTAATCATGCAGCTAGGAAGTGGATGTGCTGGCCAAAGCGGTGGTCCCCGTCCTGGGCTAAGCAGAGAGGGACTGCACGTGATTTCATCATGCTACTCAGAATGGCGCACAACTTAAAATCCATGAATTGTTTATTGCTGGAATTTTCTATTTAACATTTTCAGACCATGGGTGAGTGAAACTGTGGATAAGGGGAGACTATAAGTTATCCTCTCCTATTTCCTTTAGGACAAAATGTAATTTATGTCCCACATTTAAAAACTGAGGGCTTCCCTGGTGGCCCAGTGGTTGAGAATCTGCCTGCCAAGGCAAGGAACACGGGTTCGGGCCCTGGTCTGGGAGGATCCCACATGCCGCGGAGCAACTAGACCCGTGAGCCACAACTACTGAGCCTGCGCGTCTGGAGCCTGTGCTCTGCAACAAGAGGGGCCGCGACAGTGAGAGGCCCACGCACCACGATGAAGAGTGGCCCCCACTTGCCGCAACTGGAGAAAGCCCTCGCACAGAAACGAAGACCCAACACAGCCAAAAATAAATAAATAAATAAATAAATAAAAATTTTTAAAAACTGAGCAGTGATCAGTATGCCTTATCAATGATTCTGTCATCACAACCTGCTTTGCCAAGAAGTTCGTGTAAGTGCAGTTTGGATATATCTTCTTTCCGTAGTATTTAGTCATCAACACATTGCCTATTTTATCTTAATGTAATTAACTCTGTGTTGATCACTTTTTATGGCATAGCATCAAACCTCAAAAACCTTTATGGTTTACTACACAAACACTGATGGTCTTTCTCAATGCTGTGGGTTTGCAGGAGCTCCCCTGGTCTTACCTGGGATGAGTTGGTCTTGTTTCTGGCTGTGGATTGCTTCCAGGTCTGCTCCCCGACCTCCTGTTTTCTCTGGTCTAGCAGCTACGTGGGGTGTGTTCCTCTAACGGCAGAGCACAAGGGCACCCTTGAAGCTTCCATCTAAAGCACAGCTGCTAACATTGCATAAGCCATAGCCCAACATCAAAGATATGGGGAAATGTACATCCCACTGCAGTGCAATGCAAAGTCACAGAGCAAAGGTAAAATGACAACACTAAACCAATTAACCAAGAACAGTATCTGCACAAAATTTTGTGGACTTTTCTTTGCTGCAGCTATAAGCCCATTTCCATTAGAACTCCATTTATTAAGCCATATTCAACACAGCTTCTGATTCTCATATATTTATGGCTGTGGAACCTGCTATATGTCGTTATTCATTATGCTTTGCTAAAACGTCGCCAGGGTTATAGGGTAAATTTATCAAAAGGAGATACTATCATTCACATCCAAACATGGGAATCCCAAGTCACAGTTCTCACTGGGAGCAACGTGCTTGTCTATGAAGACACACATGAGCAGAAAAACTCATGATGAGAAAAGCCCTCGGGGGTGGAGGTCACTGTCCCACAGGGCCTGGCATCCTGTAAGCATTCCATAAGCATTTTTAACAGATATAAAACTAACCCCTCATGTAGCTTTTTTCCTCTGAAGTCCAGGAGAACCCAGCACACCACTGGTCACAAAGCTGGTACCTAAGGTTTTTGCTGATCCCCCCAAGTCTTGACCCCACGTTTCTCACCAATTTTCATGTTCAAACATTTTTTAAATTAATTTTTATTGGAGCATAGTTGATTTACAATGTTGTGTTAGTTTCTGCTGTACAGCAAAGTGAGTCAGTTATACATATACATATATCCACTCTTTTATTTTTATTTTTAATTTTTTAATTTTTTTTTTTTGGCTGCGTTGGGTCTTTGTTGCTGCGCGCGGGCTTCCTCTACTTGCGGCGAGCGGGGGCTACTCTTCATTGTGGTGCGCGGGCTTCTCACTGCGGTGGCTTGTCTTGTTGCGGAGCACAGGCTCTAGGCACGCAGGCTTCAGTCGTTGTGGCTCGCGGGCTCTAAAGCGCAAGCTCAGTAGTTGTGGTGCATGGGCTTAGCTTCTCCGTGGCATGTGGGATCTTCCCGGACCAGGGCTCGAACCCGTGTCCCCTGCATTGGCAGGTGGATTCTTAACCACTGCACCACCAGGGAAGCCCCACTCTTTCTTAGATTCTTTTCCCATATAGGTAATTACAGAGTATTGAGTATAGTTCCCTGTGCTATATGGTAGGTCCTTGTTGTTTATCTTTGTTATATATAGTAGTGTGTGTATGTCAGTCCCAATCTTCCAATTTATCCTTTCCCCCTTGGTAACCATAAGTTTGTTTTCTACAAGTGTGACTCTATTTCTGTTTTTTAAAAAGGTTCATTTGTACCATTTTTTTAGATTCCACATGTAAGTGATATCATATGATATTTGTCATTGTCTGACTTACTTCACTCAGTATGACAATCTCTAGGTCCATTCATGTCACTGCAAATGGTGTTATTTCATTCTTTATTATGGCTGAGTAATATTCCATTTTGTATATGTACCACATCTTCTTTATCCATTCCTCCATCAAACATTCTAAACTAGCTCTTCTCACCTGTCCACTATTCAATTTATTATCCATCACCTCCACCTACTGAAATCTGACCTCTGCCCTGCTGTTCTCATCAAGGTCACTGATGGTCTATTGTCAACTCTAATGCATGGTTCTCGGTCTTTATTTTGTGAGACTGACTTGATACCATTGTCCTTCCACTTTCTGAAAGGCTCAACTTTCTTGCTTCTGGAATGCCACCATCTGTTGGCTCCTGTTGGATATCAGCAGCCATTTATTCTGCTTATGTAGCGACCCTTGTGGGTCTAGCCATCCTTCTAATTGTGCGTTGCTCAGAGTTCTCAATTAGCCCCTGTTCCTCTACCATATACCTTGTCCTCTGTGATTACAGCCACTGTCATGCTTGCTTCCTGTGTTGTCGCCTCTCACATATGTCTTCAGACTAGAGTTTTCTCCCAGGCTGCAGACACACATGCAACTCACCTCCAGTCTTCACCCACTGCATTCTTTCTAAGCACTTCACATTTTGTCCAACCCAAACTAAATATAATTATATTTCTCCATAAATTTCTTTCTTTCCTTATGTCACTATGTTGGTTGGTAAAATTACCATTTATCTAGTCTCAAACTGATGTGCTGATGGTCACAGTTGGCTCCATCCTGTCTTGTTTTCCCCACATTCCATGAATTAAAAAGTTTTAAGGACTTTGTCTCCCAAATATTTTTTTAGATCCTTTCCTCTTTTCTATACTTAGGGGTCTACTAATAATAGCTACAATGAGTTAATTACTTAATATGAGCCAATCACTATGCTAGCATTTTACTTTTAATTTTGTGTTTGCCCTCTCAGGCAAATATTAATCTCTCTGTGTTACAGATGATAAGACAGTCCAGAGATTCAGAAGATGAGAAAAATTAGGCTCCGAAAAACTAAGTTCCTTGTCTGGGGGCTGTGATTCATAAAGCTGTCTCAGTTCAAAGTCTTAGCAGGTTCTTAGTCCTATCACCTCACCTCCTGTGGGCAAATAGTTTGTGTTTAGTTTGAATAATATACTTTATTCCTAATTCTCTTGATTCTATAAAGTTGATAGAACCAATATTTGTTCAGTTCTTACAGCGACCAGGAGCTGGGCCAGATGCTAGAGGTAGAAATGCAAATAAAACATTATTTCTGCCCTCTGAATAACAGAGAGAGTTATAAATAAAAAATGCATATAAGAAATAAGATATCAATTTTGGTTATTCTACAAATTTGGTGACAATGTAATTTATATCATTAAACTCTAGAACTATTACGTTTGGGGGTATTTATATAAATTATTCTGGTGACTCAGGCCAAAAAGTATGTTGACCCTAAATAACTAGGTATTAACTAATTATTTTTATCACAGTTATCAAGACAATTTCTATTTTTTGCTTCAGGCTGGGTTAATATGTCTCATTTAGAATGACTATACATTTAAAAAAAGATAAGGTTCAGAACTGAAGTGAGATAGTTCAGGATGAGGAGAGGAATTTCACCAGCTTGTCCAATTCTCAACAACACCCAGATCAAAGCGCCTCAAGGGAATTCATGTGTTAGACCCGTTCCTTCTCTCCTATCTTCTGAGATGTAACTGTACCAGCTCTGCTTTTAAGTGGTAATCAGCAATAATGTATTGCTTGTTCCTTAATGTCAGTATTGGTGATTTAGTAATTAATTATCTGACTGCTGTGTAGTGCTTAAAATAATCCAAATGCATGAAGTAAATTAGTTGATCGGGAGGAAATTCTGTCATGCAAATTCATGCAATACAGACCTTCACTGTCACACTCATTGCTGTCAACATAAGTGGGTCACCAGAGTGGCTGGCCCCTGTTAATTTATTTTCTCAGACACACCATACATATTCATGATATCCTGCTGTTTGTCTGTCACCTCCAAGAAGCCCTCTCTAGCTTCAGAATCACAATTAACAGAAAATATGCACATTTAGCCAATGAATATGAGTAGACTAGAACAGTTGTGGAACTGATTTTTTTTCCAGACTTTTGCTACAGATTGAAGCAGCAATTATTCATCCATATGGTATTCTTACAATGTTAGTTCATGGACAGCCAGGTACAAGGTTTCTAGGAAAAAGTACTCATGAAAGGAAAATATTTATTCACTCATTTTAGGGTTCCATGGCTTGCTAAATTGCTAACCATTCTATTCTAGTCAACATGATCAAATGCAGATTATGCCAGATAAATAAATGGAAGTAAGCATAGAAGCACAGCCCAGTGGATGAGTGTCCACGTTTTATCTTTCAGGCATAATTAATGCCGACGGGGTCATGGCATAGCTGCAACTATCATAACAGAACCAGGGCAAAGACCTCTGTCAAACAGTGTTTTGTTCACTTGGGCATTTTTTTCCTCCCTGAGAATGCAATGTGATTTATTAGCAAAAAGATAGAAGATGGTGTATTACTTTCTCCAGCAGAATTGCACCTTGCCCAGGTACCCTATGTGCCTAAAGATGACTACAACAGGTAGATACAGAAATAGGAAAAGGGATGCAATTTTGGACAGTATTCGTTATTTGCAAAGATTGCGTTCATCAACATGTATGTTTTTTGCAAGAATGGGAGATTTCCAAACATAGACACTTGTTGCTTCATGGTAACTTTGCAGCCTTCCTTGTTTTAATTCATATCAAGATTTGTGAAGCAATATCTCCATCTGTGAAGGAAAAATAGGTTTCAAGAAAAGGAATTTGTCAATGATTTTTGAGGAAAGCAGCAGAGTAAGGGAGGAGAGCAAAGTCATTTTATTTTGCCTCTAAAAACACATGAAATCATTAAAATGGTGAAAAATACTTTGCAAGTTTCCCCAAAGCTTCCACATATCCTTTTTGATATGTACAACGCAAAGGATTAACTCCATCCGTGATGTTTGTGTCAGGGCCAGGCTGATTTAATTTAATATTCTGATTGGATGAGCAGCACAGCTTTAACGGTTGTTAACTTTTTGGCAAGTAGCTCTGAGAGGGCGATAATGAGGTTAACATTCAGAGGACCTGATTCGCTTTGTCGTTGTATTTAATTACCACTCTGACACCAAATAGTACTGTCTGAGTTCTCTAGATGGGACACTATTAATCCACATTTGTGTCACATGGTGGGGTCCGCTTTGGAAAACCTGTGAAAAACTGGGTGTTTATAAACTGCTGTTTACAAGGTTGGGGGGCGTTCATGAGGAAGGTTGGGAGTCACTGCTTGAAACTGAAATGAGCCTCCTCCATCCGGTCTTTGGCGAGAGAAATACAGAACCTAATCTGTATCTACCTTCTAACTATTTACAAAGTGTTTTTACAGTCATCATGTCATTTGATTGTTCCTCAAAACCCTGTGAGTAAAGTCTTACCATTCCCGTTTCATACGTAAGGGAAGTCAAGCACGGCTACAGACACTGGCCTGAGGTCACATCCATTTTGCTCAGAAAGTCTGGGCTTGGGCAACTCAGGCCTCTTTGCATCACATCCTGTGTGCATTCGGCAGTACAGAAAGGAGTCTAAAGCCATTTATTCATTTATTATCTCCCAGCTGTCAGGATTTGTAAACAGACATTTTTATTTTCTCAGGCAAGTTAGGAAATAAAGGGAAAGATTGTCCTTTGTTGTGAAAAGCTCTATGGTTAAACTCCTTGAGGAAAATGAAAACATTTTCCGAGAATTAGAGGACACGTCTAATTAAAAAAAAGAAATGAAGGAAACTGAAGAGGATGGAATCAATGTTGTGTCTAGTCCTGTCTTTGGAGTCAATGACCTTGGAGATGGAGGACACAGCACACCTCTGTCTTCTGTGTTCTCACTGATGTAAAGGACATGTTCCTTAAAGCCCTTTTCAAAATTATTAATCTATAATTCCACATATTTTCAAGTTTTCCTATGTTTATAAATTAATATGCAACTCTGTACAAATATGCAAGCTAGAATTCAAAGTGAGCTATTCTTCAACTCTTCAAATTCCTTCACACTACCTTATGAATGTAATGCCTTTTAATTTTTGGTTAGTAAAGTATTTGACCGGCAGATGTAGTCTGTTGATAACTTCTGTTTGTCTTTATGGAAGTCAGTATGATCACTCGAGTAATCATTTACACAAACATTGGAATGTGATTATTCATTCAATAACTCATTTATTTGACAAAATATTCTAGATACCACGCCTGAAGAAATGCAGAAACTTAATTATATAAGAAAAAGAAAAAAAAACCTAAATAAAACATCAAGCAGGGCTTCCCT
This sequence comes from Eubalaena glacialis, assembly GCF_028564815.1. Classification (NCBI taxonomy): domain Eukaryota; kingdom Metazoa; phylum Chordata; class Mammalia; order Artiodactyla; family Balaenidae; genus Eubalaena; species Eubalaena glacialis. Next base: position 3,433,031 of record NC_083729.1, on the reverse strand, counting down.
GGTGGCGCAGTGGTTGAGAATCTGCCTGCCAAAGCAGGGAACACGGGTTCGAGCCCTGGTCTGGGAAGATCCCACATGCTGCGGAGCAACTGGGCCCGTGAGCCACAACTACTGAGCCTGCGCGTTTGGAGCCCGTGCTCCGCAACAAGAGAGGCCGCGATAGTGAGAGGTCCGCGCACCGCGATGAAGAGTGGCCCCCGCTCGCCGCAACTGGAGAAAGCCCTCGCACAGAAACGAAGACCCAACACGGCCAAAAATAAAATAAATAAATAAATAATAATTTTTAAAAAAATCAAACAAATAAGACAATATTGGGTTATTTTATTGGCTGTGTTTCCTTTTCACATGAAAAATCGTTTTGCATATTGGCATTTAACGAACAGAGAGAGGAAAGCCCACTTGAAACAATTACATGACTGGGAATAATTTCAAAAGTGTGTGTAGTTGGTACTTTCTTGGGCATGTTGATGTTCTGTGTGTTCATAAAGCTGGTACCCATTTCACAGCTTACAGCAATGTTGTCTTGAAAGCAAGACCTACAGTTGGGTAATTCTGTCATTGGTCGGTCACCCTGCCAACAGTACGATCGACAGCAGATAGATGTTGAGGTACAATGTGTACACTTGCTTCCCTGTTTTGTGGCCTGTTTAGAATGTTCTCGATGTGGGCTGGCAATTCCCTAGCCATGGCTAGAGTGCCAGCTTGGTCCCCATCTCTGACTGACTCTTGCCAGGGGAACGTGATGGTCCCGAGGCTCACCTGGGTTCAGTTACTATTACTTTAGGTAATTACTGAGCGGAGTTCTCAGATGGGCATTTCAGAGACAAAGCAATTACCAAAGAATAACTAAATCACAGCATGAGTTAAATAAATTCACATTTCACTAAATAGCTTGTTGAAAGCATTCTAACTAATTCTGGCTATCTCGGTAGACACAGGTGTCCAAATTTCATATATTACACTCCTGCACCTGAGCCAGTGCTTGGGGCTCACTTTCTTCCTGTTCAGACAGACAGACAGACACACACACACACTGAGCAATCCATGTAAATTATTGCCAAAGAGGTGACTAAACTTTCATGCTATTGTTCTCGTTGACAGATTTTGTTAACTTATTTTCCTTTTATTGCTACATCATTCATGCCTCTGGCCCATGAGCGCTGCATTAATTTTCTTAGGTGCTTTCTTTCTTCTGATGATGATCTAGGAGTTTCCTCCTAATCCGAGTAACCTGAGTTGCAAGATCAAAGCTTTCACTGCCCATATCCTCTTTGTATCGTCTGTCCCCCTGTCTGGCTGCCCTGGCCCTCTCTTGGCTTTAGTCTGACAGCCCAGCTCCTGGCATCATCTGCTCTAGCTCCACATGGCTGTTTGTGCTGCCCTGTGACAGAGGCAGGGAAGACAACCCCACATCAGCAAAGAGGTAGATGGACCCTCGAAGGAGCCTCCTTCTATGCTTGATCCTATTTCCCTTCTCCACAATTCCCCTGGCAAGTTCTTCTCAGCCAAAGGTAAGCCACAAAATCAAAACTCTGTTTTTGGGTTCTCCTTCTCCTGGAAGGACACAGAAATACTTCTCAGCATTTGTAATCTTTCACAGTGTGCCAGATTCCAAAGCAAAAGGAAAATGCGATCTGGCAACAATTCATTATTAAATATAATACTCATTGGAGGGAAATGCCTGCAGGATTATAAGCTCACTTTTAATACATCAGTGTGAATTTAGAATAAAATTTTATAGAGAAACTTAGAAGGTCTTTGTCCTGTTCAGCCCTTATCATGATTTGCGTGAATGTAAGAGAGGCATGACTTTAATTTGGGGATGACTCTAAGCTTATAGGGATAGCATTACTTGGAGGATTTAATGAGATAATGAAAGAAAAGTCCATATCTATATATCTGTATCTGCATCTCTATAGATAGCTGTACCTACAGATATAGACATTTACATACTCACACATTTTATGTATTTCCATAATACATATACCATGCTATATATTCCATACATATATTTATATTTGGTTCTAAAATACCAAACAATCATGGCATAATAGAGACAGATTTAAAAAAAAAATTTATAGGACTAAATAGCTACTTGAGGCAACCATATCGTAGCAAGCAAACTCTGCCAATCCAGTAGATGGATGGATGAAATCAGCCCTCCCTACTTTCCAATGGGCACCCTCACCTGGCATTTTACACTCCTTCCTGCCTGCCACAGTGTCAGACACAGAAGAGTTGAGGTGTATCCAGAGAAGAGTTAACATGCTTTAAGAAGGCTAAAGCATCTGAGAAGTTTACCCTGGAGAATAGAAGATTCAGCGATTCAGGAGAGCTGTCTTCAAATTTGTGAAGGCTGTCACAGGCATGGGGTTGAAAAGTTCTCCCGGGCCCTTGAGGTTAGTGCCCTGACTAGAGGGAGACCGATTTTTTTCCCAGTGAAATGAATTTTCTAATAGTTAGAGCTTCCCAAATGGGACTAGGCTGTCTCAGGAGGAGATCAACTTCCTGTCACGGAAGATGCTCAGAATAAGCTAGTTCATGGATGACAGGGAGGACCAAGGGGTGCTTAAACATCAGGTACCTGTTTGAGAGTGTGTGTATGTACCTGTGTGTGCATGTGTGTGTGTGTGTGTGTGTGTGTGTGTGGCTATGGATCAGTTATACAGAAAATGGGGGTTGAAATGGATGACCTCTTAGGGTTCTTGTAAACTGAGGTGCTATAATAATTTTCGTGGGCAGGGATTACTTCTCCACCTTCTGTTTTTCACTGTATCTAGTAAGTCCAATCCAATGCATTTGTGGGTAAATTTTATTTTTTTTAACCCTGTGGGTGTATATATGCTTTGAAGGAGACTAGCCTGGGATTCAGATGTGGGTTTAGCCTAAGCATTGCCATCTAAAACTCTGAAACTTCTTCAGGCCATCATTTTCTTCATTTATAAAATAGAATCTTAGAACATCCCAGATCTAAAATGTTTTCCTCATCTAAAATGCTGTGACTACATAAGCTACTCATAAGTGAGCCTACATATTTTACACATTTATTAGTTTTGGTCAGTGCAAAACACCCTGGAAAATATCTGCCCTAGGGTCGTAGTGAAGCTTCACATCTGGGGGATTGTGATATGTACACAGAGACCTTTTATTTTTGTGTTTCACAGGCTCCTAAGACTAGCAGAAGATGCTTATTCTCCAAGCAGCATCTTCTACTTACTGGAAGAAACTTAGGTGAGGCATTCATGGAAGAAAAAACACTTGTGCTTACTTAAAGCAAGGATTTTATTATCATCCAGTAGTACACATAAAAGCCTCCCGTCTATATTTGATTTGTAACATTTGTTTGTGGTAAGATGTCCTGTGTTGCAGATTTATATTTCTAACACTGCTCTTCAGACGCAGTCTGGTCGTTACACGTCGCCTCCAAAGCAGCATCATGGTTTCTTCCCCCGACTTCACTTCCATCTGAGTTCCAAGGCTTTCTGATTATTAAACTGCAGAGAGTTCAAATTTGCTATCAGACAATTGGAACTAATTGGCTGAGACGATTTACATCTATCAGTGCAAGGTTTATGGCTTTTCAGACTCGGTGTAAGATGAATAAATAATGGAGCTCAAGTCATTACTCTGTTTTATTACTTGCAATGTGCAGGGTAATCTGAAAATAATTTGGGCACTATAGCTTTGTCAAATAGTGGACATCTGTCAAGTTACAGGTTCCGATGGTATTTTGCAATCTGTCCACTCATACCCTTTACAACCGCTGCCCTAAAACCAAGGAAATAAGAATTATTTTTGTTTTAAGTAAGGAATTCTGTTAAAGACATGGGAGTAAGTTTCGCTTAGTGGATTCACCTTTTGGCAACACGGGCTTCTATTTTCTTTCCCTCTAAGTACCACCTTGCCCCATTCACACACTCCATTCTTCTGCTTACATAATGGATGAGGAAGAAGTCAGTATCACCCTTGGCATCTTGCTGCCTTGATTACAGTTTGCACAGGAGGTGACCAAACCAGATGGGGAGGTCTGCCTGCGTTCTCCATTGCCTCACTTGCAGTTGACTTGATGAGATGTTTCACCAGCTCTGGCTTGGACAAGCTCATTTTAAAATACTTTAAAATATCTCCAAAATTATATTGTTCACTCCTTCTGGGAAAGCCTTTTCATAGTTAAATAGGTTTTACTGTTTGGAAATGTCCCTGGACTCAGATTTATTTTTATATTTATTTTTACAAAGTCATTTAAACTTTCTATTTTTCTAGCCCCATGTTGCACATAGAGCTAGTGGGCCGATGTTTGATCCATGTATTGAAAATGACCCATTGATATTGTTTGGTAAATCCCTAGTTGCCTCCTGAGGAATTCTTGGATGTGTGTCACCAAACGTGAAGGACAGGATCTACATGGAACTCCACTTAGGCTTAGAGAGAAGAAAGTGAGAGTGTGGCTAAATTTCTCCGAGGGAAGTAAATCACAAGGACATACGTTTCCGATAAAAGTGTCCTTGTGTGTCATTCTTTATGACAATTTTATGTTACCTGCCATTTATCATGAGAACATAGGAAATCACAGAGCTCAGATCCCAGGGATGTAGTGTATATTAGGTGCTTGAGACAAAGTGTGGATGTGAGATTTAATACATGTCGAATCAATACAAACTTCCTGAATGTCTGGTTCGGTGACTGAGTGCACAGGAATAAGTAAGACATTACCCCCTGGCTTCAGGTAACTCGCAATCGACAATACAAATGGACACATGTCACAAGGACATGCAATGTGAGGTGTATCGCTTTAGCAGATGTATGTACAAAATGGCACAGAAACAGAGGCAAGGGAGCAACTTACTTTGAGTAGGTTTAGGAAAGTATCCACGGAACTGATTTGCAGGACAACCCCGGAAGGATGAATTAAAGTTTGCCAGGAGGCAAAAGGAGAGAAATGTATTCCAATGGACCAGAGTAAGGCCAGCTCAGGCTGGGGGCTGATTCCCTGACTCTGTGTTCAGTTTTCTTTTGTCTCGGTCCTTTTCCCTCTTTTCCTGTTACTGTTGCTAAGCTCTTCTTCACAATTCCTGATTTTAAGGGTAGACAGTGTCTCAGACTTCACAAATGCCTCGTGCTCCCTTAGTCCCGCCCTGCAGGATCTCATTTGTGGAAAGGCTTCGGCTGTGATGTCAATGCTGAGAGGGCCCAGAGCTCTCTTCTGGAATAGCAGCCCTCACCCAGCAGGTCCCCCTGGGCTGCCCCAAACTCCCGCCCCCCGCTCCCTGCATGCCCTGCTTCTCTGTAGTCATGCTTCAGACAACAACCCCAGGATAGACATTCACGTCCAGTCACACCACCCGAGTGCTCACAGCTGTCAAGGGCTTTCATTTCCTCGAAGATTCATTTTTAAGATCTTACCAGCTTCTACAAAATCCTGCCCAGCCTCATCCCAGTTTCCCTCTTCACCTCTCGACCTCTCTCTCCTCCCAGCTCTGCAGTCACACCGCCGCTGTCTGCCTGCGAAGGGGCGACCTCTACTCCTCCTCCGGGGCTTCTCACATCTGGTTTCTTCTGTCCATGGTGCTCGTCTGTCACTCCGTGCATTAGGCGTTCCTTCTCATTATCATTCAGGGAAACTTTGTGGATCTTTTTGCGTGTGATGAAGTTTTGTTTCAGGGAGGGACAGCGTGAGGGCTTGTTTCCATGATGACCCGTTTTCACAGGAGCAGCCGTATATCAAGGAAGACTGGACCTTGACATCGGGTTTTCTCCTTACTTGCTGTGTAACACTGGACATTTAAGATTTGGAAATTTCAATAAGAATGTTGTCAGTTTTAAAAGTAAACTTATTTCAGTGATTGACCCAGAGGGGATAATAAGCAGTGAAGGTGAAAGCATAGTATTTATACAGTATAGTAGTAGAAATAGCTATTGCGTTCTGGAGTTTGTAAAGAGACAGTGAAATCAGTATAAAGAACAGGTTGACTCTGCCCTTGGTACTCACAAAGATATTAAGAAACAAAACAAAAATCCATGATGATCATGAGGTTCCATTTTATTCCCTGAGGACTGGCTCCTTCAAGTCAATAACTATTAAAGTGGAAAATACACAGATTTTTTGACTCTGCAATTCCATTCTGGGAAGCTCTCTTATAGACCTTATTGCAGCAGGATGTCCGGAAATGTGCACCAGGATGTTTGTTACAGCATTGTGTACAGAGGCTGAGCGGCAGCAGCCTTACTCTGTCAGTAGGGAAAGGGTTGGAAAACATGTGTTCATGTATATAAAATTCATACTGTGCAATTGTACGCAGGTATTTCAGACGGATTATCTCTGTACCTATTGACCTCAAGGCATAGCCATATAAACTGGGAAAGCAAATTGTAGAATAATGCATATAGTATTGTACAATATTGTAAGAATAAATGAAAGTCAAATCCACATATTCATGTATACATGAGTATATATACTTAAGGCATATCAAGACAGCTATTAAATAGGGCACACTGGGATACAATGCCAACTTCCTTAAGGGAATGGGATTGCAGGATTTAGCAGGGAAATTTTTTAACTTTATCTCTGTCATGTTTCATTATTTACAATGAAATGTTCATCACTTTTCCTGTAGGAATCTACTGTGTTTTTTCAATACCACTTATCAAATAATATATATTTTCACCTTTACATTGAAAAACCTACTAAATCTTAATTTCTATGTGGGATTCTGTCTGAACTTTCTATTTTAGGTTATTACTATCTTTCCCCTTTCATATACTAGTACCAAATGATTACTTCAAGAGTACCGGTATAATATATTTTTATGTCTGTTAGAACTTCTCTCTGCTCCCAACCACTCCATTATAAACACAAATCATATTATTCTGTTTTTTTATTGTTAATGAGTATTTCTGGTATTTTTCTAAGATCTGGCTATAAATGGATAAAGATTTAACATTTTTAATAGACTTGGTCTTAAGTTCTTGAGGTTTATGTCCAAGAAGTAAGAAACTATTCATCTTATTCCACGTTCTTTTCACATTACAAAGGAGTGTCTAGCAGAGGCACTTAATAAATGTGTTTGCAGAAAGTTAAGAAGTAATTTTTCCAAAGATCTCATATTTAGAGGCAGACTGAGATCTAAGTCTCAGCTGTTTGGGTCTGTTGTAAAGATTAAAGTAGGTGATTTATCTGAGAAAACATTATGTAGAGTCTGGCACATAGTAGGAACCTGATACATAGTTTTTCTTAATACCCTCTCACTTAATAAATACTTAAGAAAGGGAGGATATTTTCTTTTCTTTCCTTTAAGTTTTTAAATTCTGGTAACGAATCACCTGTAATAGAAATTGTAGCAATTTGGAAAAAACCGGTTTCCTCATATACTTTTTCAGAGGGCTAGCTCATCATAAATCAACAAATTAAGATGGCAAAGTGAATTCAATTCACAAGGTAAGTCTTGAAGCCTTGGATCCTACGGGTTATCTTGATGCGGTCTACAACTGATGGAATTGCTATCTACTGACTGGACAAATGATTAGTTGTCTCAGCATCTAATTACTGAGAAAATTAGGGAGCTCTGCCTAGATCAAACATACATTTTTTTATAACCCAGTTTCCAAGCTTGCATTTGAGGGAACATCTTTACCATTCTACTATTACTTTAGATAGAAGCCAGGCTTGTTTTTGACTTTACATTAATTGAAAATACATTAAAATGATTTCTATTCTAATGAAACATTTCTCTCATTTATGTTGGGGGAGTGAGTCATACTATGGAGAACCACCTTTTGGATTAAAAGCCATTTCTGTTCCCAACATCCTTACAATATTCAAGTAAACCTTTTAGAGTAAGAGATTGCTCTTCTTCTTCTTTTTTCTTTTGAACTGAGATGAAATGTTTCCTTCCTTCTCTGTTTCACGAGGGACTCTCACCGGGATGGTGTTTCTCGGTGTCCATACGGTGTGAAGATCACAGACGAGAAATATGAGTGCCTAAAATAAATACTATACGAACCCAGAGAGGCACAAGGGCCCCTGGGAGTTAACAAATGAAATGCCCATCAGCCCCTGACACATCGGAGCTCCTGACACATCGGAGCTCCTGACACATCAGAGCTCCTGCGAGGGGCAGCTTCATGCCTTATTATCCTTGGATCAGATAGATGGGTTGGCCCCAGGCACATTCCCTGGTTTAGGGAGAAATGCATGCCAGGAAAGGTACACGTCTCCTGGCCATGAATTGGGAAGATGGGGTGAAGGAGAGTAGGGGTTGATTAATCACAAGTGTGGGCATTTGGGGGGCTTGCTACCAGTTGCCCATGAAAGCCATGATAAGACGTCCTTTCCGCTCTCAGGGTGACGTTGCTTGTTTTGTAACATGGTATTCACTGTGTGCATGTTTCAGTGGCAGATATTCTCATCAGGCTGGTTAGAACTTACAGAATAAAACAATAAACAAATTCTTCTTCTAAGGAAGGGGATATAAAATGAAAAGCTGAGCGACCTACCGCAGCTGTATGTAAACTCTGAAGCTGGCTTTCCCTTTATGGAAGGATCAGCTGAGGCAGCTGCTGAAACTATGCAGAAACCATGAAACCTCATTAAATCATGCTGGCCTGCTCTAATGAACAAAAAGAGTCCTCACCGCAGGGACAGTGCTGAAGGATTCACGGGTTCATGTGTGATGAAAAGTATGAGCTCTGAGCACACTATGAGAATCTAAAATTAAGACAAATGGGAAACTACAAGAGTTAAGAACCTGGAATTATTGAGGAAAACGTTAGTGTATTTTATTTGGGGAAAACATCAAATACTTCTAAGCTAAAAAGGAATAGCAACAGTCCTTTATTTTAATTCGCTTGCCCTGAGAAAAGGTGAGGAAAATGTTTCTGGGTATAAAAGTGGCTAAATGTAAGGATTCCTGTTATTCATAATAAAAGAGACTTCTATGAGACCACTCAGAACATCTGGAAAAGCTGAAGGTAAAAAAAGCAACACATGCTTTTTATTTACTTATTTATCTGTAATGGTCACAACAACGTTACATGAAATATTCATTTAAGTTTGTGTCACAAGAATAGGATAAGCTTGAAGCAAAAATCACATTTTTTGTTGTAAAACAAGATATTTAAGATGTACACGTTGCACAGAAGTAAAAAGTAACATCAATATTTCTCAATTCTCCTCTAAATTCAGACAGGATATGTTGGGACTTTAAACATTTCATTTTTAAAAAGTGCATCTGGTAGTGATTAAGATGTGAATGTGAACCCTGGTGGTGCAGTGGTTAAGAATCCGCCTGCCAATGCAGGGGACACGGGTTTGAGCTCTGGTCCGGGAAGATCCCACATGCCGCGGAGCAACAAAGCCCGTGAGCCACAACTACTGAGCCTGTGCTCTAGAGCCCACGAGCCACAACTACTGAGCCCGCAAGCCACAACTACTGAAACCTGCGTGCCTAGAGCCCATGCATCGCAACAAGAGAAGCCACTGCAATGAGAAGCCCATGCACCGCAACGAAGAGTAGCCCTCGCTCACCGCAACTAGAGAAAACCCGTGCGCAGCAACGAAGACCCAATGCAACCAAATATAAAAAATAAATGTATAAAAAAAAGATGTGAATGGGGGGAGAATTGCTTATTCTGAGCATAGATTGTGCTTTACTATAAATAAGGGAAGGGCTGAGTGGTCTTTCCCTTTTCTTTTATGCCTGGTTTGTAATTCGTTCATTAAAATATTAATTTGTTTCATTGAAGCTTACCTTTGAGTGACATATTTCTATATTTCCTGAGAAGCTGCTATTTGACTATTCTTTAACGGGCTCCTTTCAATAATTTATACATCTCAAGCTCTCTCTCTCCTCTCTCTGTGATGCAGAGAAAAAATGAATCACTTGGACATGATAACCCCTCAAAAGTTTTTTGGAGATTCTGAATTTGGTGTCAGGTATTGAAAATGCCATCTGAGTGTCTGAAGAGGGAACATGATATACGTCTACAAAGGAAATGATGAACTCTTAACTAATATGAGTGCAAGTTGCCATGTTGAATTTTGTCTCAAAATAAACAGATGACATTCATTACGGTCCTTTTCTTTCCAACGTTTCAATTTCTTTTAAATCAATCAAGCTATATTACCACCACAATTCAGAGAAGAAAATTTAGTAACTCAATATTTCAATGAAAGTTTCTACAGACATTTTTTTTCTAGATATGATAGATTTTTAAAAAAAGAAACACAGTAAAAGCACGGCCACCCATTGTGTACAATGAAGAAAACCTTCTTACAATTTGACCTTTATTGCAGATGTTTACTTGATTTCTTCAAATGTGTTAACGTCCCACCGAGGCACTTCTCACCGTTAGACTTACTGTTCCTTTTGGAGTTGAAGACTCTCGAGCTGTCACCTATTCTCACTCATTTCTGCATGTGAGAGAACCAAGAATTCGAGTGAGCAGAGCAAGAAAGGAAGCCACAAACCACAGGACTGCTAAATCCCCGTGTGGCTAAGTAGCGAGCACAGGCCAAACCCGAAAATAGCCGGAGGTAAAGAACGGAAGCAGCCTCCTAGAAGGCCGGAGGGAGCCCATAAGAGAAAACTGCGGAGGCATATTGAAGGTGTTTTCTGGATGGTTCTTTGAGCCAGGGTTCGGACGGCATCCCCTGTTCTGGTGGGTTTCTACGTGGTGGCAGGAAATCCAGTGCAAACGGGGAGCTGGGGGCCGACGGGCAACCTTGTCACAGTGAACACTCCCGGCAGATGCAGGGCGAGAAGCAGAATTAAGTAGCCAGGCCTCTGAAGAGTCCAGAATCAGTCATTACGCTTGGCAGGAGGAATTTATTTCCAGGCTGGACGTGAAGCGTCCCCTGAGACGCTGGATGAATGAGTGACTTGATGAGCCCCAGCCTTCTAGTCATGTCCTGTGGCCATCATGTGATGATAGATTTTCTGTGACTGTATCTTAGACCCATGTCTCTCCACCACTAGGTTTTGGTGTATCATCTTCACAACATGTGCTTTGTTGAAATCACATAGACCAGCGCAGTCCATTGGAAATGTAACGTAAGTGACATATGCAATCTTAGTAGCCACATTAAAAAATATTAAACAAAAATAATTTAATTAAAAAAAGCTGAAAAAGGAAAAAAATGATTAAAAAGGAAAAAAGATTACAACATTTAAAAATTAAACAAATGGATAGTTGATTTTAATTAGAAACTTTATATCATCCAGTACATCAAAAATATTATTTCAACATATAACACTAGCCACATTTCAACAGCTCGTTAATAACATGAGGCTAGTGGCACCATATCAGAGAGAAAGGAATACTCTTACCTAATTAATATTTTCTGTAATTAGACCTAATTGTTTTACTTTAAAATTTTCACTCTGAAAATAAAATTTTATATCAGCATAAAAATCATAACTTTGAGGTGATAAATATGTTTTTCCACTATATATAATTCTATAACTACTAAAATTAAATAGATTATCTGTGTATATACGACTTTTAAATTAAATTAAAATAATGTTCTAACTACATATAAGACACCAGAGTTACACATATCATGCATGGAAAAAAATCTGACCTAAACAAATTTTTATCTAGGGAGTGCCATTGTATCTCAAAAACATTTTTTTTTTCTGGGAATTCCCTAAAAACTACGTGAAATGTCATGATTTCTATAATACATTCTGAAAGATAGAAATAAAAATTTTACCATAAATGAAAATTAGACATATCAAAAAACTAAACTGGAACTTTTGATAAATTCATTTTCATAACAATAAAAGGATAAATATAAAAAAAAGAGAGATTTCAAATACAGAACAGACATTTGATGTTATTTTTTTACATATTGGTTTAAAGAATTTTATTTTCAGTCTTTGGTCACTGGTACAGAAATAACATTACTTTTAGTATTTGGCATTGCATCCTGCATCCATACTCATTTATTAATTCTATCAAATTTTTGAGACATTTTACTTTATTTTATTGTTTTTTAACATCTTTATTGGAGTATATTTGCTTTACAATGTTGTGTTAGTTTCTGCTATACAACAGAGTGAATCAGCTGTATGTATACATATACCCCCATATCCCCTCTCTCTGGCGTCTCCCTACCCGACCCCTCTAGGTGGTCACAAAGCCCTGACCTGATCTCCCTGTGCTATGCGGCTGCTTCCCACTAGCTATCTATTTTACATTTGGCAGTGTATATACGTCAATGCCATGCTCTCACTTCGTCCCAGCTTACCCTTCCCCCGCCCCGTGTCCTCAAGTCCATTCTCTACATCTGCATCTTTATTCCTGTCCTGACCCTAGGTTCATCAGAACCATTTTTTTTTTAGATTCCATATATATGTGTTAGCATACAGTATTTGTTTTTCTTTTTCTGACTTACTTCACTCTGTATGACAGACTCTAGGTCCATTCACTTCACTACAAATAACTCAGTTTTGTTTCTTTTCATGGCTGAGTAATAATCCATTGTACATATGTGCCACATCTTCTTTATCCATTCATCTGTCGATGGACGCTTAGGTTGCTTCCATGTCCTGGCTATTGTAAATAGTGCTGCAATGAACATTGTGGTACATGACTCTTTTTGAATTATGGTTTTCTCAGGGTATATGCCCATAGTGGGATTGCTGGGTCATATGGTAGCTCTATTTTCAGTTTTTTAAGGAACCTTTATACTGTTCTCCATAGTCGCTGTATCAATTTAAATTCCCACCAAGAGTGCAAGAGGGTTCCCTTTTCTCCACACCCATTCCAGCATTTATTGTTTGTAGATTTTTTGATGATGGCCATTCTGACTGCTGTGAGGTGATACCTCATTGTAGTTTTGATTTGCATTTCTCTAATGATTAGTGATGTTGAGCATCCTTTCATGTGTTTGTTAGCAATCTGTATATCTTCTTTGGAGAAATGTCTATTTAGATCTTCTGCCCATTTTTGGATTGGGTTGTTTGTTTTTTGGATATTGAGCTTCATGAGCTACTTGTATATTTTGGATATTAATCCTTTGTCAGTTGCTTTGTTTGCAAATATTTTCTCCCATTCTAAGGGTTGTCTTTTCGTCTTGTTTATGGTTTCCTTTGCTGTGCACAAGGTTTTAAGTTTCATTAGGTCCCATTTGTTTATTTTTGTTTTTATTTATTTCCATTTCTCTAGGGGCTGGGTCAAAAAGGATCTTGCTGTGATTTATGTCATAGAGTGTTCTGCCCATGTTTTCCTCTAAGCATTTTATAGTGTCTAGCCTTACATTTAGGCCTTTAATCCATTTTGAGTTTATTTTTGTGTATGGTGTTAGGGAGTGTTGTAATTTCATTCTTTTACATGGAGCTGTCCAGTTTTCCCAGCACCACTTACTGAAGAGGCTGTCTTTTCTCTGTTGTATATTCTTGCCTCCTTTAGCAAAGATAAGGTGACCATATGTACATGGGTTTATCTCTGGGCCTTCTATCCTCTTCCATTGATCTATATTTCTGTTTTTGTGCCAGTACCATACTGTCTTGATTAATGTAGCTTTTGTAGTATAGACTGAAGTCAGGGAGCCTGATTCCCCCAGCTCCATTTTTCTTTCTCAAGATTGCTTTGGCTATTTGGGGTCTTTTGTGTTTCCACACAAATTGTGAAATTTTTTTGTTCTAATTCTGTGAAAAATGCCATTGGTAGTTTGATACGGATTGTATTGAATCTGTAGACTGCTTTGGGTAGAATAGTCATTTTCACAATGTTGATTCTTCCAATCCAAGAGCACAATATATCTCTCCATCTGTTTGTATCATCTTTAATTTCTTTCATCAGTGTCTTATAATTTTCTGCATACAGGTCTTTTGTCTCCTTAGGTAGGTTTATTCCTAGATATTTTATACTTTTTGTTGCAATGGTAAACGGGAGTGTTTTCTTAATTTCTCTTTCAGAGTTTTCATCATTAGTGTATAGGAATGCAAGAGATTTCTGTGCATTAATTTTGTATCCTGCTACTTTACCAAATTCATTGATTAACTCTGGTAGTTTTCTGGTAGCTTCTTTAGGATTCTCCATGTATAGTATCATGTCATCTGCAAACAGTGACAGCTTTACTTCTTCTTTTCCAATTTGTATTCCTTTTATTTCTTTTTCTTCTCTGATTGCTGTGGCTAAAACTTCCAAAACAATGTTGAATAATAGTGCTGAGAGTGGGCAACCTTGTCTTGTTCCTGATCTTAGTGGAAATGGTTTCAATTTTTCACCATTAAAAACGATGTTGGCTGTGGGTTTGTCATATATGGCTTTATTATGTTGAGGTAGGTTCCCTCTATGCCTACTTTCTGGAGGGTTTTTATCATAAATGGGTGTTGAATTTTGTCAAAAGATTTTTCTGCATCTATTGAGATTATGATATGGTTTTTCTCCTTTAATTTGTTAATATGGTGTATCACATTGATTGATTTGCGTATAATAAAGAATCCTTGCATTCCTAGGATAAACCCCACTTGATCATGGTGTATGATCCTTTTAATGTGCTGTAGGATTCTGTTTGCTAGTATTTTGTTGAGGACTTTTGCATCTATGTTCATCAGTGATGTTGGCCTGTAGTTTTCTTTCTTTGTGACATCTTTGTCTGGTTTTGGTATGAGGGTGATGGTGGCCTCGTAGAATGAGTTGGGGAGTGTTCCTCCCTCTGCTATATTTTGGAGGAGTTTGAGCAGGATAAGTGTTAGCTCTTCTCTAAATGTTTGATAGAATTCACCTGTAAAGCCATCTGGTCCTGGGCTTTTGTGTGTTGGAAGATTTTTAATCACAGTTTCAATTTCAGTGCTTGTGATTGGTCTGTTTATATTTTCTATTTCTTCCTGGTTCAGTCTCAGAAGGCTGTGCTTTTCTAAGAATTTGTCCATTTCTTCCAGTTTGTCCATTTTATTGGCATATATTTACTTGTAGTAATCTCTCATGATCCTTTGTATTTCTGCAGTGTCAGTTGTTTCTCCTTTTTCATTTCTAATTCTATTGATTTGAGTCTTCTCCCTTTTTTTTGATGAGTCTGGCCAATGGTTTATCAATTTTGTTTATCTTCTCAAAGAACCAGCTTTTAGTTTTATTGATCTTTGATATCATTTCCTTCATTTCTTTTTCATTTATTTCTGATCTGATCTTTATGATTTCTTTCCTTCTGCTAACTTTGGGGTTGTTTTTGTTCTTCTTTCTCTAATTGCTTTACATGTATGGTTAGGTTGTTTATTTTAGATGTTTCTTGTTTCTTGAGGTAGGATTATATTGCTCTAAGCTTCCCTCTTAGAACTGCTTTTGCTGCATCCCATAGGTTTTGGGTCATCGTGTTTTCATTGTCATTTCTAGGTATTTTTTTATTTCCTCTTTGATTTCTTCAGTGATCTCTTGGTTATTTAGTAGTGTATTGTTTAGCCTCAATCTGTTTGTATTTTTTACAGATTTTTTTCTTGTAATTAATATCTAATCTCATAGTGTTGTGGCCAGAAAAGATACTTGATATGATTTCAATTTTCTTAAATTTACCAAGACTTGATTTGTCACCCAAGATATGATCTTTCTTTGAGAATGTTCCATGAGCACTTGAGAAGATTGTGTATTCTGTTGTTTTTGGATGGAATGTCATATAAATATCAATTAAGTCCATCTTGTTTAATGTATCATTTAAAGCTTATGTTTCCTTATATATTTTCATTTTGAATGATCTGTCCATTGGTGAAAGTGGGGTGTTAAAGTCCCCTACTATTATTGTGTTACTTTCAATTTCCCTGTATATTGCTTTTAGCATTTGCCTTATGTACTGAGGTGTTCCTATGTTGGGTGCATAAATATTTATAATTGTTGTATCTTCTTCTTGGATTGATCCCTTGATCATTATGTAGTGTCCATCTTTGTCTATTGTAATAGTCTTTATTTTAAAGTCTATTTTGTCTGCTAAGAGAATTGCTACTCCAGCTTTCTTTTTATTTCCATTTACATGGAATATATTTTTCCATCCCCTCACTTTCAGTCTGTATGTGTCCCTAGGTCTGAAGTGGGTCTCTTGTAGACAGCATATATATGGGTCTTGTTTTTGTATCCATTCAGCCAGTCTATGTCTTTTGGTTGGAGCATTTGATCCATTTACATATAAGGTAGTTATCGATATGTATGTTCCTGTTACCATTTTCTTAATTGTTTTGGGTTTGTTATTGTAGGTCTTTTCCTTCTCTTGTGTTTCCTGTCTAGAGAAGTTCCTTTAGCATTAGTTCCAAAGCTGGTTTGGTTGTGCTGAATTCTCTTAGCTTTTGCTTGTCTGTAAGGTTTTAATTTCTCCATCGAATCTGAATGAGATCCTTGCTGGGTAGAGTAATCTTGGTTGTAGGTTTTTCCCTTTCATCACTTTAGATATGTCCTGCCACACCCTTCTGGTTTTCAGACTTTCTGATAAAAGATCAGCTGTTAACCTTATGGGGATTACCTTGTATGTTATTTGTTGCTTTTGCCTTGCTGCTTTTAATATTTCTTCTTTGTATTTAATTTTTGATAGTTTGATTAATATGTGTCTTGTCGTGTTTCTACTTAGATTTATCCTGTATGGTACTCTCTGTGCTTCCTGAAGTTGACTGACTATTTCTTTTCCCATATTAGGGAAGTTTTCAACTATAATTTCTTCAAATATTTTCTCAGTCCATTTCTTTTTCTCTTCTTCTTCTGGGACCCCTATAATTCAAATGTTGGTGCATTTAATGTTGTCCCAGATGTCTCTGAGATGGTCCTTAATTCTTTTCATTCTTTTTTCTTTATTCTGCTCTGCGGTAGTTATTTCCACTATTTTATCTTCGAGGTCACTTATCCATTCTTCTGCCTCAGTTATTCTGCTATTGATATTTTCTACAGAATTTTTACTTTCATTTATTGTGTTGTTCATCATTGTTTGTTTGCTCTTTAGTTATTCTAGGTCCTTGTTAAACATTTCTTGTATTTTCTCCATTCTATTTCCAAAATTTTGGATCATCTTTACTGTCATTACCCTGAATTCTTTTCCAGGTAGACTGCCTATTTCCTCTTCATTTGTTTGGTCTGGTGGGTTTTTACCTTGCTCCTTCATCTGCTGTATATTTCTCTGTCTTCTCATTTTGCTTAACTTACTATGTTTGGGGTCTCCTTTTTGCAGGCTGCAGGTTTGTATTTCCCGTTGTTTTTAGTGTCTGCCCCCAGTCAGTAAGGTTGGTTCAGTGGGTTGTGTAGGCTTCCTGGTAGTGGGGACTGGTGCCTGTGTTCTGGTGGATGAGGCTGGATCTTGTCTTTCTGGTGGGCAGGACCATATCCAGTGGTGTGTTTTGGGGTGTCTGTGAACTTATTATGATTTTAGGCAGCCTCTTTGCTAATGGGTGGGGTTGTATTCCTGTCTTGCTAGTTGTTTGGCATGGGGTGTCCAGCACTGGAGCTTGCTGGTCGTTGAGTGGAGCTGGGTCTTAGCATTGAGATGGAGATCTCTGGGAGAGCTCTCGCTGTTTGATATTTCGTGGGGCCAGGATGTCTCTGGTGGTCCAATGTCCTGAAGTCAGCTCTCCCACCTCAGAGTCTGAGTCCTGACACCCGGCTGGAGCAACAAGACCCTGTCAGCCACATGGCTCAGAAGAAAAGGGAGAAAAAAAAGAAAGAAAGAAAAAATAATAATAAAATAAAATGAAGTTATTTTAAAATAAAAATAAGTTATTAAATTAAAAATATAAAAAAGTAATAAAAAATAAGAAAGAAAAGAGCAATGAAACCAATAAACAAATCCACCAAAGATAACAAGAGCTAAAAACTATCCTAAAAAAAAAAAAAAAAAAAAAAAAACGGGCAGACAGAACTCTAGGACAAATGGTAATAGCAAACCTATACAGACAAAATCACATAAAGAAGCATATACATACATATTCTCAAAAAGAGAGAAAGGAAGAAAAATATATATATATATACATATATGTGTATAAAACAAGGAAGAGAGCAACCAAATCAATAAACAAATCTACCAATGATAATTAGCTCTAAATACTAAAGTAAGGTAAACGTAAAACCAGAAACAAATCAGATGCAGAAAGCAAACCCTAAGTCTACAGTTGCTCCTAAAGTCCACTGCCTCAATTTTGGGATAATTCATTGCCTATTCAGGTATTCCACAGATGCAGGGTACATCAAGTTGATTGTGGAAATTTAATCTGCTACTCCTGAGACTGCCCTGTGAAATTTCCTTTTCTCTTCTTTGTTCACACAGCTCCTGGGATTCAGCTTTGGATTTGGCCCCGCCTGTGCATGTAGGTTGCCTGAGGGCGTCTGTTACCGCCCAGACAGGAGGGGGTTAAAGAGTGGCTGTTTAGGGGCCTCTGTCTCACTCATGCCCGGGAGTGGGGGGTGGTGGGGAGAGGTACAGAGTGCAGGTCGAGCCTGCGGCGGCAGAGGCCAGCGTGACGTTGCAACAGCCTTTGTTGTGCCATGTGTTCTCCTGGGGAAGTTGTCCCTGGATCATGGGACCCTGGCAGTGGTAGCTGCACAGGCTCCCGGGAGGGGAGGTGTGGATAGTGACCTGTGCTTGCACACAGGCTTCTTGGTGGCAGCAGCAGCAGCCTTAGCATCTCATGCCCGTCTCTGGTGTCTGTGTTGATAGTCGCAGCTCACGTCCATGTGTGGAGCTCATTTAGGTGGTGCTCTGAATCCCCTCTCCTTGCACACCCCGAAACAATGGTCTCTTGCCTCTTAGGCAGGTCCATACTTTTTCCCGGACTCCCTCCCGGCTAGCTGTGGTGCACTAGCCCCCTTCAGGCTGTGTTCACGCAGTCAACCCCAGTCCTCTCCCTGGGGTCTGACCTCCCAAGCCAGAGCCTCAGCTCCCAGCCCCCACGTGCCCCAGCGGGTGAGCAGACAAGCCTCTCGGGCTGGTGAATGTTGGTCAGCACTGATCCTCTGTGCGGAAATCTCTCCACTTTGCCCTCTGCACCCCTGTTGCTGTGCTCTCCTCCGTGGCTCTTAAGTTTCCCCTACCCATCCCCCGTCTCCACCAGTGAAGGGCCTCCCTAGTCTGTGGAAACTTTTCCTCTTCCCAGCTCCCTCCCAGAGGTGCAGGTCCCGTCCTTATTCTTTTGTCCCTGTTTTTTCTTTTTCTTTTGCCCTACCCATGTATGTGGGGAGTTTCTTGCCTTTTGGGAAGTCTGAGGTCTTCTGCCAGCGTTCAGTAGGTGTTCTGTAGGAGTTGTTCCACATGTAGATGTGTTTCTGATGTATTTGTTGGGAGGATGGTGATTTCCACGTCTTACTCCTCCGCCATCTTGAAGGTCCTCCAAGACATTTTAATTTTCTGAACATACAACTATGCCATCTCCAAATCATGACAATTTTATGTATTCTCTGATGAAAAGTCTTGATGCAGAGATCCAGGAAGCTCAGCACAGCTAAAGCAGGACAAATGCACGGACAACCCCATCCTGGCACATAAGGCTCAAACTGCTGAGAACCCAAAATAATGAGCAAACCTTAAAAGTAACCATAATGAGGGGAAAAACACATCCCATTCATGAGAGATTAGATGAATGACAGCTGATTTTTTCTAAAAATCAATGTGGGCTGGTTTATTTTTAATAGTAAAAATTAACTTTTTAAATAATTTTTAATAGTAAAAATTAACTTTGAGAATAATGAGCACCATGTCATGTCCAGAATATGTCAATTTGTTCATATGGAGATAAGTGATTAAAAAAATCCACATATTTGAAATATTTTGTCATTTCTGTTAATGCAAATGTTAGCGTATCAGGTTTGAGCCAGGAAAGTGCCTTAGGAAAGAGAAGACCAGAACACTCCCTGTGGAAGTGATGTGCATCACACCTGTTGAATAAACTTCCCCCCCAGATTTGCTTCATGACATAACATGGAGACCTAGAAGTACATTATTATTAACCCATTTACAAGACTTTAGGTCTTTATCTTTTTTTAAGTGGAAATAGTGTCTAAAAGTGAAAACTTGAAGGGTTTGAGTTACTGAGTAAGTAAATATATTATGTACTCCAAACAAGTTCTGGCTTTAGGAAAAAAAAAATGAGGATATTGGGTTGGGTAGGAAGGTGAGAATAAATGTACCATATTTTATGTACTCACTAGCCTATTGCCTAATTAATAATAATGATTACAAATCAACTTATGTGATACACTTCTAAAATAATATTTTAAATGACCCATAATGTTGATAGCTTTCGCTTTATGTATTATTATTTTCATTTCTTGTTTTATACTTTCATGTATTTGTCCTTTGGGGATATATCAATTTTTTAAATATTTTTGGATATTTTCATTATTTTGGATATTTCAGTATTGCCAGATCTGGTACAATATTGGAAATACACCTGTTCTTCTCACCATTCTCTTTTATTCATATCAACTACTCTTATGTTAGTGTTATTTCATTAGGTAATATGTAGACTTTGGGAAGAAATTATATGATTAAACTCCTAACTCCCTTCTAATAAAAATATGCTTACTGTGGTTTGCTAGAGTTAAGTTTTCTTAAACTTATTTTTAAATATATTTAGGACATTAAACTGGTGTTTTCATTCATTCATTCACTCATTAATACATGAACTTATTAGAATTAAAATGGGTATCAAATTTATATTAAACATGAATACTGTTAGCTAATTTGTTTAGAGAATGTTTCATACCTTCTTTTCACTGTGAGTGGATTATGTGACAGTGGAAGGATCACATACAAGTTCTTTATGTTGGGAGGTCCCCATCACAGAAGCCATCTGTTGCCGGAGATTCCAGACGAGATTCTGCTCCTCCCTACATGTTCTTGGGGACACATGCCACCTAATTTTTTGAGCCTCAGTTTCTAAAACTGTATGAGAAGCGCTGTGGAGCTGAGTTATCTCCAAGGCATACTATATGCTTAAAATTTTCTTATTCCGTAAGTATTAGTAGAGCATGAAAATACAAAAGCATTGGGTGCTATTTCACCCTGGATCTTTCCTTAACTTCCCTTGTCAGCCTAAAATGAAACAATGATAAAGCAATGCCCACTGAAAATGAACTTTTTAAACAACTGACACTAAGAAGAGAGTCCAGCTAGTCTAAAATTTTACAGGAGTCTCCTAATCCGGAGAAATTTGACCATACTATTCCTGAAATCTGGATTTATCAGAGGCTAGTCAACCTTACATTTCCTAAGGCAACAGTGTAGAACTGGCCTCACATGTTAACTGAAGAGAAATCACCCCCTGGAAGGATTAGTCAAGTCTTACTGACCAGTGGGCTTACTCAAGCTTAGTGGAAGGAAGAAGCCCATAAAATGAGCAATCTTATACTGAATTTACCAATACTACTATCACTTTTTAATATTTGTATTACTGCTAAAGTTTTACTTTTTTCATCTTAATACATAGCGCCTCTTTTACTTTTAATAAAAAAGAAATGTTAAGGCATAACATTTTTCATCCTCTTCTGTACCACTGCCAAGATTTATTTTTCTTTTTAATTTATTTTTCTTTTTAATTTCACTTTCCCACTTTCAAAATTTCCTTATTCCAGTGACTTTTTTCCTCCTATCAAGAGAGCCAGGAAGAGTTAAGAGGGGGTTTTCTCTAAATACGGCCATCCATAACCTGGGAGCCCCAGAAAAAAAGTTCTCCCTTTCTATCATCATGGAACCAGGGCACATTTATCACCTGTGCACCATGTCTTATACATGTGAGTAGGTGTGGCTGAAACTCTACTTTGCTTCTGGATGGATGAGCAAATCACTTCTTCTGAGAAGGAGGAAAAAATTCTCTCTAACCTTCCTTGACCTGTTTCTGCTTCTGTAGAGCTTCCTGAATGCAGCTTCACTTCAATCATCTCACCCACCTCTAAAAGGTAAGAGTCAGGCCACAAGCACTGTCGGTCATGCTCTTTGAAATCATAGTGCCTGGGAACAACAGGTGACTACGGGGGGCTCTCGACTCCAGAGTCACAACTGCACCCACCGTGGCCATCACTGTAAGCACGGGCCCAGGGGTCAGTGTATGAATCAACATCCGCTGTTTCTCTGGTTCTGAATCAGAAGTTAAAATAAAGCCGTCCATTCTTGCAGACACAGAGCACTTCCCTCCAGGGCTCTGAACTGCCCCTGTCTAGCTCTGAATTTCATCGAATTTTCTTCTGTACATATGAAACCTTAATTCCTGCAGACACAATGTTTTGAAAATTGCCAACATCCAAAGAAAAGCATGCTTTGAAACCTTGGATCAAGTGTCTTTCACCTTTCCATCATTCCAACAGAGTATGCCCATAAGAATAATGTGATAAATGTAAAAGCATATGTTATGAAAAAGAGTTTAGAAGGCTGTTGTCATGAGAGGAGCCTAGATGCTCATCTATTGTGAAGCATGTCACTACAGATCCCTCAGATAACACATCCCCCGCCAGGGGAGGGCCCATTACAAGCTGGAACCTGAAAAAGCATCACCAGAGGGCATGTCTCATCTTTTATGATCATCATTGCCATCATTATGATGCTTATCACCATTTTAGACATTGAGAGAACACCACAACTGAAGTGTTTACACATGTAAAAAAGTTAGGCTCTTTTTCTTTTACATTTTGTTAGACTTAGAAATAAGAAATATCTTTTACTAGAAAAAAAAAATTCAGCTCTTGTCAGTTGAATCATGGGCTAGAATTATTTTCACCTTTGCTGTGTTACTATTTCAAGAGGGGAACTAAATAAAAGATGACTAAAATCATACTTGTAATCATGTTGCTATCATGTTGTTAGGGTCACCTGGGTATTCAGTAGGTGAAATGACCCCATGAAAATATTTTTTATAATTTTTCTTAAACGTTATTTATAGATTTGCCAACATTGTTGCAATGTCTGAGAAAACAAAAACATTTCTATATGCCATTCCTTAATGGTGTTTATATCTATGTCTTGGGTCACCTTCCTTGTTCTACTGTCCTAGCCCTCTTGCGTGTTCTTGTATCTTGAGTACCAAGTTTTATCTGGTCACATTCCTGATCTAGCTGCCAAGTTCTTGATATCAAGTATTCCTGATCTAGATTTTTGACAACACTGTCAAATTAATGTTGGACTTTTTCCTAATCTCGGACAACTTCTTTGTGATTTAGCAAATGTGTGTATGTGTGTGTGTGTGTTGTGTGTGTAGGTGTGTGTATGTGGCTCCATCATATTCAGCAGTGATAGGCTATCTATACGTGCTAATATAATGACTTAAGGTGTTCAGTCATTCCAAGGTATTTGCACTTCAATAGGATTTACCAGAATATTGAAAATAAGCTTTCAAAATCTGGTAATGCTGGAATTTGGATTTTCAGGTAACATACCTTCTTTGTGCCAAAGAAATCATCTACTTTGGCCATATGCCTATCTATTTGGCCTGGCCTGTGTAGGCTGCTTTTACAGGGTCTTGCTCTCAGCCAGGCTTAGGGTATTATCATTGCAACTGCTTTGCAAACTATAAATTCCTGAGTGTGTATGAGACTTGATTTTATATACTTACCATTATTATGTGACAATGACTCTTTGTAGATTTGCATTACACATTTCAAGTGAGACAATTTGGGTTTCATGATGCTTTGTGGAATCGATATATCCTAGTCCTCAGGAGTAGACTTTTAGCCATTATCACCAGAGCAGGAGAAGGCAGGAATCACCTGGGTCATAAAGTGTCCCTAGAACTCAGCATGGTCTGCTCAGCTTCTGTCCACTACATGGTCATCTTTGGGAAGGACACCAGAATGGGTTCCTTAGGCGGCTGATTTAACTTTGTAACTAAATGTACGCTCTAATGCAGGCAGAGCACCAGCTCTACACCACCGTGTTCCAAGGCCTTGGTGGCACAATATTTTTAACCTAGAAAACAACCTCTCTTTGGATTAGTTACCAGTCTTAGAAATAGCAGCAGTTCCGATCTATGTTTTGTTTTTGTTTTTGCTTTTTTGTTTTTTTCTCATGGAATGTTTCAGAAAGTCAAGAATGCACACACTATGGGTTGTACCACAGTGGTAAGCTCAGATCAGCTTTTTGGTTTTGGGGGCTCAGGGTCACAGTATGCAAAGTCTTCAACCTCTTTCATGGTTGCTTTTCTTTTCTCTTCCAGACCCTGCAAAGACCTCAATATCCATTAATTCCTAAGGAAGACATGAGAGGTGTAAGATATATCAACATGTTGGCCTTGCTGTTCAGTTCTGAGGTCTCCAGGAGAGGCTTCCCTTAAAGATATTTTAAGAAGCACAGATTCCTGCTTCCACTAATGCTTCTACCACTTGCTGACCACATAATCTTGATCTTTAACTGAAGTTTTCTGACACCTAGCTTCTTCATTTATAAAATATGAGAAGTGGGAGATAATCTTCCCCCCCAATATGTTCCACCAGTTGGATTCTCTCCAGCAGCTGTGGAGACTGAGTGTGGCATTTAGGATATTTATTGTAGGTGAACATCTGGCAGGGAGTAGGGGAAGCAGGATCAGACAGAGAGAAGCTGAAAATCCATGCAAACAACATGAGGCTTTGCCATGCCTACTGGGACTTCTGTAGCAGACATCACTTGTCACAGTTGTGCCTAAGTGATTTGGCCATCTATACCCCTCTGCAACCAGAGCCTGGATGTGGGTGGCCCTGTGAACCTGTGCCTTGGACAAGGCATCTCTGGGCAGCTGAGGAAAACCCTGAAGGAGCTGAGAGCCAGACGGTCCCTCTTGGAAGGGGAGCTGGGAGCACTTGTCCTGTCCCACAAGAGGAACGAGGTGATACGGTGAAAGGACTGTGCTCTTGAAATGTAGAAAATTTTCTTGATTCTTTCCATAAACATTTGCTGTTTTCCTTATTTTATATCAAGATACAACTAGCTGAGGGGGGAATGAATAGGCAGAACACAGAGGATCTTCAAGGCAGTGAAACATCTCTGTATGATGCCGTGATGGTGGATATGTGTCATTGCACATTCGCCCAAACCCAGCACCAAGAGTGAGCCCTAATGTAAGCCATGAACTTTAGTTAGTAATGACTTATCAATATTGGCTCATCATTTATGACCAATGTTCCACTCTTGTAGGATGTTGATAGTGGGTGAGGGTGTGTGCGTGTAATGGGAACACTTTGTATTTTCTGATCCCTTTCGCTGTGAACCTAAAACTGCTCTAAAAGTCTATAAAAATAGCAAGGTGTATTTAAATATGATGGGCTATATCCAATATTGCAAATATTCATTTTATTGTCTAAGACAAGATGTTCAACAGCTCTAGAAGAGTGGAAGGTCATGCTTTAATTTAGACGTACTCCCAGTTTCATATGTAATGTCCTCCTGAATACTTGTGTAAGGTCAAACTTATAAAACTTAAACAAGATTAAATAAACAAACAACTTATAAATCACCTTTGTGTAAATTAGAAAATTGCACCTCTGTGCTCAGATGGTTGAGGAAGCTAGCTCCTCCTCTGGACAGAAGACCCACCATTTTCAATAGTTGTGGAGCAGGCTGGTGTCTTTGTACCATGGACAACTGTACAGCCATGCAGGGCGTAAACTAAAACATATTCACTCAGTGCTTCAATGTGACACGTGATCTCCCAACACTAGGCTTCTGTGTCTCCATCATCTCTGCTCCCTGGTCCTTCCCAGTTCCACCTCAGCAACTCAGTCTCAGGTCAGACAACAGACTTGCAGTTACCAGCAGCTGGGCCATTTCTGAAATGTTCATTTTGAGAAATCTGCATTTTTGAACCTGTCATTTTTCAACTCATTCTTCCAGCTGGGTTAACCTTCCGATTATTCCTCAATCCCCAATGCATTCATCCCTCACTTTCTTATTATCCTTACCTTTGCACATTCTTTCTGGCTCCTCTGAGACCTCGTGGTTTGAACATAAACCACTCCCTTAAAAACATCTTAAACTTCCTTACACATTCCTTTGATTATATATTTTCCTGCCAATGCAAAGCCTCCTAATTATCCTCTTATACCAAGAAGCTAAACATTGCTGGAGAAAACTCTCACAACCATTTCAATTGTTCTTGCTTGAAATGTATAATCACAGATCTCAAAGAAGCACCTGACATGTGCCAGATATATCCCCAGCAATAGAGGAGGTGGGGAGGGGAGCAGAGGGTCCACGTTCTTCCTTCCAGGACAGTGTAAGCATTGCTCTCTACTGGCCAGACTCTGATTAGAATAATGGATAAGTACAAAAAAGAAAGAACAACAGAAATGCTAGATTGATTGAATCTAGAAAGGATGGAGTAACTAATCACTGAAAAAAATAACAGATCATGAATGGCCAGAGCCAGGAATAGAAGTGAATTTAGTCGAGACAAGCCAAAGCCTGTTGTTGTTTTGCAGTGACTTCCAGAACCATTAACTTGACTGAGGGGGATTATCTGCAGCTCTGCTTGCCCAACATTTGTGTTTCTCTACCTTCTTGGACTCTCTCAGCTTCCATGCGCCCGTCATATTTTTCAAACGTTTTGGCATCACCTGTCATAGCCCCTGGACAGTTTTCAGTAACCATAAATCTCAGTCTCAAGTCAAGGATTATGAGTCCGGAAAACATTTGTTGAACATATGGTTTAAATTATTTTTCCTGTGTCTGGAAAATTAGTAGATTTCTAACCTACAGAGAGTATGAAGAATATAAGAGTAGGTATTTCCTGGTAAAACTACAGAAGGAAGTTGCTCCAACATCATATAATTTATTTGTACAACGGGCTGTAGATGTGCCTAGATATTTAACAAAACCAAGCTATGATACGACAGCTTCTAGATAGAGTATTCCAGAAGATTTCCCCAGAAGAATGCCTGCAACAGGCCAAGAATACACATTACAGATGTGGAAATTAAATTAATGTCAAATTCATTCATTGAGCAAGCTGCCAGAAAAGTTCTTTCTTTCACTGTGATTAACTTAATCTTTATTTATATGAAATTTTATTCCCAAATATTTTAATTCACAAAGCATCCTACACTTCATGAAAGAGAAAATTAATTAACAATGGATAAGAAGATAAAGCAAAAGAAAAACAAAGACAGGAAAATAGTCTCTAAAAATTAAAAAAAAAGAGGAAGAGTACTTTATAAATTTGGGGGAAGTATTAGCAAAATTAAAGTTATCAGCCTGAATATTATTTAGAATTACAAGAACTGTTTTCTTGGATTTTTCTTTTTACCATCCTAAAGTCTCAAAGTTTGGGTGCTAAACCTCTCACAGTCTGTTCTATAGAAATTCATAGGTTCTGGTGAAAATATAGTTGCATAGATTACAGTACAGAATTGAAAGGCTTCACCTTGGGAATTGTTTCCTAGCATTTTGTGTCTCTTCTGATTTTGCAGGATAATTTTCTCCTCTTCAGGAATTCAAATCAGAATGAATGATTTCTGTGTCTGAAGGAGATCACATCTTCAAATTATTTTTGTTGTTAAGCATGGGTATGATTTCTGGAAACAGCAAAAGACATTGAGCAAAGACTGCCAAAAAAATGAGTGATTACAGCTGAAGGAAATGGACTTGAGTTTTGAAGGCAATGATACCTAGTCGTGTCATGTAGTTCAGCGGTTCCCACCCTTTTTGGCACCACGGACAGTTTTCGTGGAAGACAATTTTTCCACGGATGGGGTAGGGGGGTGGTTCAGGTGGTAAAGGGAGCGACAGGGAGCAGTGGGGAGAGATGGGGAGAGATGGGGAGTGATGGGGAGAGATGAGGAGTGATGGGGAGCGATGGGGAGAGATGGGGAGAGATGGGGAGAGATGGGGAGCGATGGGGAGAGATGGGGAGCGATGGGGAGCGATGCGGAGGGATGGGGAGCGATGGGGAGCGATGGGGAGCGATGGGGAGAGATGGGGAGAGATGGGGAGTGATGAGGAGAGATGGGGTGAGATGGGGAGCGATGGGGTGAGATGGGGAGAGATGGGGAGCGATGGGGAGCGATGGGGAGCGATGGGGAGAGATGGGGAGAGATGGGGTGAGATGGGGAGAGATGGGGAGAGATTGGGTGAGATGCGGAGAGATGGGGAGAGATGGGGTGAGATGGGGAGAGATGGGGAGAGATGGGGTGAGATGGGGAGAGATGGGGTGAGATGGGGAGAGATGGGGAGAGATGGGGTGAGATGGGGAGCGATGGGGAGCGATGGGGAGAGATGGGGAGAGATGGGGTGAGATGGGGAGCGATGGGGAGAGATGGGGTGAGATGGGGAGCGATGGGGAGAGATGGGGAGAGATGGGGAGAGATGGGGTGAGATGGGGAGCGATGGGGTGAGATGGGGAGAGATGGGGTGAGATGGGGAGAGATGGGGAGAGATGGGGAGTAGCAGGTGAAGCTTCGCTCACTCACCTGCTGCTCACCTCCTGCTGTGCAGCCGGGTTCCTAACAGGCCTATGGCCTGGGGGTTGGGGACACGGACACGTGGTGTTTTTAATAAGACGACTGCAACAGAGATTTTCTGAGAAAAATCCTAGAAACTTTTAAATGAAAAGCAACATAATTGGTATAAGGGTATAATTTCTTAGGGTAATTACTTGGAAGAGGAAAAACGTATACAAACCCACATGTGCTCCTATGTTTACTTAAAAGCTGCCTTTGTGAATTGCTGCTCCAGATTAAAGAAATACAAAGAGGAACGACCACTGGATACTAGACCAGGAAAAAGTATAATATAAAAAATATACTATAAAAAATATTTTAGAGGATTAACCAAGATGGCGGAGTAGAAGGACGTGCTCTCACTCCCTCTTGCGAGAGCACCAGAATCACAACTGGCTGCTGGACAGTCATCGACAGGAAGACACTGGACTTCACCAAGGAGGATACCCCACGTCCAAGGACAGAGGAGAAGCCACAGTGAGACGGTAGGAGGGGCGCAATCAGAGTAAAATCAAATCCCATAACTGCTGGGTGGGTGACTCACAGACTGGCGAGCACTTATACCACAGAAGTCCACCCACTGGAGTGAACGTTCTGAGCCCCACGTCAGGCTTCCCAACCTGGGGGTCCAGCAACAGGAGGAGGAATTCATAGAGAATCAGACTTTGAAGCCTAGTGGGAATTGATTGCAGGACTTCGACAGGACTGGGGGAAACAGAGAACCCACTCTTGCAGGGCGTACACAAAATAGTGTGTGCATCGGGACCCAGGGGAAGGAGCAGTGACCCTGGGGGAGACTGAACCAGACATAACTGCTGGTGTTGGGGGGTCTCCTGCAGAGGCGGGGGCTGGCTCTGTTTCACCGTGGGGACAAGGACACTGGCAGCGGAGGTTCTGGGAAGTACTCCTTGGCGTGAGCCCTCCCAGAGTCTGCCATTAGCCCCACCAAAGAGCCCGGGTAGGCTCCAGTGTTGGGTTGCCTCAGGTAAAACAACCAACAGGGAGGGAACCCAACCCCACCCAGCAACAGTCAAGTGGATTAAAGTTTTACAGAGCTCTGACCGCCACAGCAACAGTCAGCTCTACCCACCTCCAGAGCCTCCCATCAAGCCTCTTAGATAGCCTCAACCACCAGAGGGTAGACAGCAGAAGCAAGAAAAACTACAGTCCTGCAGCCTGTGGAACAGAAACCACATTTACAGAAAGATAGACAAGATGAAAAGGCAGAGGGCTATATACCAGATGAAGGAACAAGAAAAAACCCCAGAAAAACAACTAAATGAAGTGGAGATAGGCAACCTTCCAGAAAAAGAATTCAGAATAATGATAGTGAAGATGATCCAGGACCTTGGAATAAGAATGGAGGCAAAGATTGAGAAGATGCAAGAAATGATTAACAAAGACCTAGAAGAATTAAAGAACAAACAAACAGAGATGACCAATACAATAACTGAAATGAAAACTACACTAGAAGGAATCAATAGCAGAATAACTGAGGCAGAAGAATGGATAAGTGACCTGGAAGACAGAATGGTGGAATTCACTGCTGCGGAACAGACTAAAGAAAAAAGAATGAAAAGAAATGAAGACAGCCTAAGAGACCTCTGGGACAACATTAAGCGCAACAACATTCGCATTATAGGGGTCCCAGAAGGAGAAGAGAGAGAGAAAGGACCAGAGAAAATATTTGAAGAGATTATAGTCAAAAACTTCCCTAACATGGGAAAGGAAATAGCCACCCAAGTCCAGGAAGCGCAGAGAGTCCCATACAGGATAAACCCAAGGAGAAGCACGCCGAGACACATAGTAATCAAAGTGGCAAAAATTAAAGACAAAGAAAAATTATTGAAAGCAGCAAGGGAAAAACGACAAATAACATACAAGGGAACTCCCATAAGGTTAACAGCTGATTTGTCAGCAGAAACTCTACAAACCAGAAGGGAGTGGCATGATATACTTCAAGTGATGAAAGGGAAGAACCTACAACCAAGATTACTCTACCCGGCAAGGATCTCATTTAGATTTGATGGAGAAATCAAAAGCTTTACAGACAAGCAAAAGCTAAGAGAATTCAGCACCACCAAACCAGCTCTACAACAAATGTTAAAGGAACTTCTCTAAGTGGGAAACACAAGAGAAGAAAAGGACCTACAAAAACAAACCCAAAACAATTAAGAAAATGGTCATAGGAACATACATATCGATAATTACCTTAAACATGAATGGATTAAATGCTCCAGCCAAAAGACACAGGCTTGCTGAATGGATACAAAAACAAGACCCATATATATGCTGTCTACAAGAGACCCACTTTAGACCTAGGGACACATACAGACTGAAAGTGAGGGGATGGAAAAAGATATTCCATGCAAATGGAAATCAAAAGAAAGCTGGAGTAGCTATACTCATATCAGATAAAATAGACTTTAAAATAAAGAATGTTACAAGAGACAAGGAAGGACACTACATAATGATCAAGGGATCAATCCAAGAAGAAGATATAACAATTATAAATATATATGCACCCAACATAGGAGCACCTCATTACATAAGGCAATTGCTAACAGCTATAAAAGAGGAAATTGATAGTAACACAATAATAGTGGGGGACTTTAACACCTCACTTACACCAATGGACAGATCTTCTAAAATGAAAATAAATAAGGAAACAGAAGCTTTAAATGACACAATAGACCAGATAGATTTAATTGATATTTATAGGACATTCCATCCAAAAACAGCAGATTACACGTTCTTCTCAAGTGCGCACGGAACATTCTCCAGGATAGATCACATCTTGGGTCACAAATCAAGCCTCAGTAAATTTAAGAAAATTGAAATCATATCAAGCATCTTTTCTGACCACAACGCTATGAGATTAGAAATGAATTACAGGGGAAAAAGCGTAAAAAACACAAACACATGGAGGCTAAACAATACGTTACTAAATAACCAAGAGATTACTGAAGAAATCAAAGAGGAAATCAAAAAATACCTAGAGACAAATGACAATGAAAACACGACAACCCAAAACCTATGGGATGCTGCAAAAGCAGTTCTAAGAGGGAAGTTTATAGCTATACAAGCCTACCTAAAGAAACAAGAAAAATCTCAAACAAACAATCTAACATTACACCTAAAGAAACTAGAGAAAGAAGAACAAACAAAACCCAAAGTTAGCAGAAGGAAAGAAATCATAAAGATCAGATCAGAAATAAATGAAATAGAAACAAAGAAAACAATAGCAAAGATCAATAAAACTAAAAGCTGGTTCTTTGAGAAGATAAACAAAATTGATAAGCCATTAGCCAGACTCATCAAGAAAAAGAGGGAGAGGACTCAAATCAATAAAATCAGAAATGAAAAAGGAGAAGTTACAACAGACACCACAGAAATACAAAGCATCCTAAGAGACTATTACAAGCAACTTTATGCCAATAAAATGGACAACCTGGAAGAAATGGACAAATTCTTAGAAAGGTATAACCTTCCAAGACTGAACCAGGAAGAAGCAGAAAATATGAACAGACCAATCACAAGTAATGAAATTGAAACTGTGATTAAAAATCTTCCAACAAACAGAAGTCCAGGACCAGATGGCTTCACAGGTGAATTCTATCAAACATTTAGAGAAGAGCTAACACCTATCCTTCTCAAACTCTTCCAAAAAATTGCAGAGGAAGGAACACTCCCAAACTCATTCTATGAGGCCACCATCACCCTGATACCAAAACCAGACAAAGACACTACAAAAAAAGAAAATTACAGACCAATATCACTGATGAATATAGATGCAAAAATCCTCAACAAAATACTAGCAAACAGAATCCAACAACACATTAAAAGGATCATACACCACGATCAAGTGGGATTTATCCCAGGGATGCAAGGATTCTTCAATATACGCAAATCAATCAATGTGATACACCATATTAACACATTGAAGAATAAAAACCATATGATCATCTCAATAGATGCAGAAAAAGCTTTTGACAAAATTCAACACCCATTTATGATAAAAACTCTCCAGAAAGTAGGCATAGAGGGAACCTACCTCAACATAATAAAGGCCATATATGACAAACCCACAGCAAACATCATTCTCAATGGTGAAAAACTGAAAGCATTTCCTCTAAGATCAGGAACGAGACAAGGATGTCCACTCTCACCACTATTATTCAACATAGTTCTGGAAGTCCTAGCCACGGCAATCAGAGAAGAAAAAGAAATAAAAGGAATACAAATTGGAAAAGAAGAAGTAAAACTGTCACTGTTTGCAGATGACATGATACTATACATAGAGAATCCTAAAACTGCCACCAGAAAACTGCTAGAGCTAATTAATGAATATGGTAAAGTTGCAGGATACAAAATTAATGCACAGAAATCTCTTGCATTCCTATACACTAATGACGAAAAATCTGAAAGAGAAATTATGGAAACACTCCCATTTACCATTGCAACAAAAAGAATAAAATACCTAGGAATAAACCTACCTAGGGAGACAAAAGACCTGTATGCAGAAAACTATAAGACACTGATGAAAGAAATTAAAGATGATACCAACAGATGGAGAGATATACCATGTTCTTGGATTGGAAGAATCAACATTGTGAAAATGACTATACTACCCAAAGCAATCTACAGATTCAATGCAATCCCTATCAAATTACCAATGGCATTTTTTACGGAGCTAGAAAAAATCATCTTAAAATTTGTATGGAGACACAAAAGACCCCGAATAGCCAAAGCAGTCTTGAGGGAAAAAAACGGAGCTGGAGGAATCAGACTCCCTGACTTCAGACTATACTACAAAGCTACAGTAATCAAGACGATATGGTACTGGCACAAAAACAGAAACATAGCTCAATGGAACAAGATAGAAAGCCCAGAGATAAACCCACGCACCTATGGTCAACTAATCTATGACAAAGGAGGCAAAGATATACAATGGAGAAAAGACAGTCTCTTCAATAAGTGGTGCTGGGAAAACTGGACAGCTACATGTAAAAGAATGAAATTAGAATACTCCCTAACACCATACACAAAAATAAACTCAAAATGGATTACAGACCTAAATGTAAGACTGGACACTATAAAACTCTTAGAGGAAAACATAGGAAGAACACTCTTTGACATAAATCACAGCAAGATCTTTTTTGATCCACCTCCTAGAGTAACGGAAATAAAAACAAAAATAAACAAATGGGACCTAATGAAACTTCAAAGCTTTTGCACAGCAAAGGAAACCATAAACAAGACGAAAAGACAACCCTCAGAATGGGAGAAAATATTTGCAAACGAATCAACGGACAAAGGATTAATCTCCAAAATATATAAACAGCTCATTCAGCTCAATATTAAAGAAACAAACACCCCATTCCAAAAATGGGCAGAAGACCTAAATAGACATTTCTCCAAAGAAGACATACAGACGGCCAAGAAGCACATGAAAAGATGCTCAACATCACTAATTATTAGAGAAATGCAAATCAAAACTACAATGAGGTATCACCTCACACCAATTAGAATGGGCATCATCAGAAAATCTACAAACAACAAATGCTGGAGAGGGTGTGGAGAAAAGGGAACCCTCTTGCACTGTTGGTGGGAATGTAAATTGATACAGCCATTATGGAGAACAATATGGAGGTTCCTTAAAAAACTAAAAATAGAATTACCATATGACCCAGCAATCCCACTACTGGGCATATACCCAGAGAAAACCGTAATTCAAAAAGACACATGCACCCGAATGTTCATTGCAGCACTATTTACAATAGCCAGGTCATGGAAGCAACCTAAATGCCCATCAACAGACGAATGGATAAAGAAGTCGTGGTACATATATACAATGGAATATTACTCAGCCATAAAAAGGAACGAAATTGAGTCATTTGTTGAGACGTGGATGGATCTAGAGACTGTCATACAGAGTGAAGTAAGTCAGAAAGAGAAAAACAAATATTGTATATTAACGCATGTATGTGGAACCTAGAAAAATGGTACAGATGAGCCGGTTTGCAGGGCAGAAGTTGAGACACAGATGTAGAGAACAGACATATGGACACCAAGGGGGGAAAACTGCGGTGGGGTGGGGATAGTGGTGTGCTGAATTGGGCGATTGGGATTGACATGTATACACTGATGTGTATAAAATTGATGACTAATAAGAACCTGCAGTATAAACAAACAAACAAAACAACTAAAAAAATAAAAAAAATAAAAAAAAAAAATTTTAAAAAGGACATCCTTGGGATAATCAAGAAAATTTAAAAATGGACTGAAGATTAGAAAATATTTGTTGTTTCAATATTCAATGCGTGGGTTTTATAGTAACTGTTTTATGGTTATGAATGAGGATATCCTTATTAGAAAATACATACTGCTGTACTGGGATCACAATGGGTTAAAATTATTCTCAAATGATTCAGAAAAGTAATATACATGCAGAGACATACACACATGTGTGATGTATGTATGTGAGTAGGCATATGTGTGTATATGTCTCTGTGTATGTACATATACAAGAAGGGTGTTTTAGAGTTCCTTGTCCTATTCTTGAAACTTCAGTAAATGTGAAATAATGTCTAATAAAAGGTTAAAACCCAAACAACAGTGACAAGCAGTCTTTGCATGTGAATGTGTTTATGTGTGTCTGTGCACGCACATTGCATGTGTATAGTTTTATAATACAAGTCATATCCTCTTGTGCATAAACTTTGGAAAATAAGACAAAACCTATACTCTCAACATATTAAAGCTAACAAGTTACTGTTAGTATTTTGAGTAGTTTCTTCTAGGATTTTTACAATTTATAAATTGTTATATAATTTAGCTTATGTTTTGTTATTTTCTATAATCTTATATTCAGATTTTTTTCTTAAGTCCTTTCCCATGTCACTAAATATTGGTCGTCATTCTGTAAGGTGGCACAATGCTGCATATTTGGGACTTCTAAGTTCATCTAGCTGTCCCACTAACAAATACACTGGGAGGCAAGGTAACTGGCTCCGAGTCTAGAAAAGGATTGTTTCAAGAATCAGTTTAGAGCGTGCACATAAATCACTTAGCTTAAAGGCATGCTTCCCTTTGTCAGTAAAAGTGGCAAATTCCTTTGGTGACTGAAATTGATGAGTTAATTTTACAAAAATACATTTTTTTAAAAAATGAGATGTATCCTAGGAAATCCAGTAGCTGGTGAGCAAAGTTACTGCTAAAACAGTGACAATGTCTGTGAGCTATGTTGTACTATAAGTGAAGAAACCGGTTTCTTCTTTTACATAGCTTTAGCAAGTGACCTGGCGGACGTCTCCCCGAACAAAGTCTTACACTTGCTGTGTCCTAAATGCCACAGGTCCTTGTTTTATTTTTCTACCAACATTTCTCTATATGCAGCACTTAGCACTGGCCTGGTACATGGTAAGCCATGTTTTCTTCAAATAAAAAGTGGGAACATTTTCTAATTTTACAATTTTTTTTCTATTTTTTTCGGCCTCTCTTCCAGCTCCATGGTCTTCTCTCCTTGAATTTCTTCCAGACAATCTTTTCCCACAAGTCAGCTCCACAGGTCCTCCTGGGGCATTTCCTGTGTAAGACTCTGTGACTAGCATTTGTCCAATCTGTGGACGATGCTCTGGGCAGACACACCCTCTGTCTTGGGTGGAGCCGGCACAGGGCTTCCCTTTAACCGCTCAGCTCTCCTCTATGCTCTGGACTCGGCCTCAGTCCCATTGCGAGAGGCCATGGGAGCCCTCAGCCTACTTTCCTGCTCACATAACCATTCCTAGGCATGCCCTAAAGGAGATTAATTACAACATTTGGGCTTATGAGTGGACACTTCATTGTTCTAAGTGACATGCAGTCGTGCATATGTGTTATGTGTGTATATATACACTTATATTTCATACCCATTGATGTTTGCAGAGTGTAGATGTATCAGATTAAGTAAATAAATGATGCTTATGGATCATTGCTTCCTTTGTATAAAACCTTAGGAGACCAGTTCCTTGTTCCTTGGTCAAGTTTATAACCTTTACTCAACTTGAGGGAAAAACTATCATTTTATTTTATTTTACAATTATCTGACTAAGAATATAGCAAACAGAAGTTAGCAGAGACCTCTACTTAATTTTTCATGACTACCTAACTTCTGGCTTCTATTTATGAATTCTGATGATCAAACTGGAGCCTGAGAAGCCACCAAAAGTAATACATTCCATGACCTGTCCTTCTGTAACTTGCATGGTAAGAGGTTTTTTTTTTTTTTTTTTCAGGAAGTTTTGTGACAGTAACTAAATAGTATGCTGTAATACAGTCTGGCAAAGAAATGATAAAGAGAAAAAAATGTAGAGTTATGCTTAAATGGCCAGCTTCCTGCAATATTTAAGGTAATACACACAGAACTGTGGAATAAAATCAGTAAAACCATATCTGTATTTTTCTTAACAGCCTTCAGAAGAAATCATGATCTATTATATGGTGTTACTTTATCAGAATTACGAATTCTTTTTTATTAATAAAAGAGAAATTAGGATTATATTATCAAAATAAGTAATTCATATAGAATTTTTATGTGCTGAAAGTAAAAAGGCTTGTTTCAAATTTCTGATTGCTTATAGTCATAATTGCCATTTACCTAGGATTATAAGACTCCAGATATATTGGTTTACTTTTTGTTCTTCATTTAAAAATAGCTTTTAATGTGTTACCCACACTTGGCATACTGGAGTCATGGACTTTAAAAGTCTTCAGACTTCCTCATGCCCCGTGAACTGAGGATAATTGGTAATATTTTTACGACTTTGCTTTGCTAGGGCACCCAACCATTAAATAGCACCAGCATTCCTTTCTAATATAAGAAAAAAAATAGACTACTTTCTAAACTATGTAGCTTTTTAGAGTCAGGCTTATTTATAAATGCCTTACAGCTATCTTCTCATAAACATCAAGACGCTATAGAAGTGGCAGCGTGCTTACAGGTACAGAAAATGAAATAAGCTCCCTG
The DNA here is from genome assembly GCF_028564815.1 of Eubalaena glacialis. Classification (NCBI taxonomy): domain Eukaryota; kingdom Metazoa; phylum Chordata; class Mammalia; order Artiodactyla; family Balaenidae; genus Eubalaena; species Eubalaena glacialis. The sequence goes on along the minus strand of NC_083729.1, from coordinate 3,395,665 downwards.
GGTCCCTCGGGCTGGAGAGCAGCCTGTGGTGGCGGTGGGCCCTCTTCCCCACTTTATCATAAATGGGTGAAATGAGGAGGATTTTCACAGTCTCATTCAAGTGTTCTTGGGTTTCCAGTAGAGACTTTAGATTTTCCTTCCTGAGCATTTTAAAGTCAGAATTTTGGAATCCCATTTTGACAAACTCCCTATAAGATGTGTAATGACTCTGTCATTACTGTGTCCTTTGAGGACGTCTGTTAACGTTTCCTCTCTGAGCACGGATGTGCCGGCTCGGACCCCCATGCTCAACCCTCCTTAGCACGTGGCTATGCAGACACCAGCCCCCCACAGGCACTGTCCTGTCCACGTGGAACTCTCACCCGGTGTGCTCCTTCTTGGACTTCCCAACCGATGAAATCTCACTTATCCCTGAAGGCCTGGCTCACTTGTCTCTCCACGTGGGAGTTTGTCTCCATCAGCTCCGGTTGGAATGGATTTTCTCTCCTCTGTGTTCTGATCGTTTTCATCCATTTAGTCCTTTCAGTGAATTGCTTCTGGCAGTTCCACGGGGCAAGGAAAAGATGGGTGTAGCCACTGTTCTCCTGTAATCTTCATCAGGCAGATGAAGAGGGACCATGAATAAACGAGGATGCAATGTATTTTCATCCAGTGCTAAGTACTGTACTGACAAGTGAATCAGGATGAGGGTTTTGAGAGTCAAGGGATGGGGATGGAAGGGGAAAGGAGGCTTCTTAGGATGTTCAGAAATGAATTGGCAAACATAAGGCAGGCAAATCGTGAGCAGAGGAATCAGGGCTTGTGAAGCTGTCATCTAGAGTGTGAATATTAATTTCATGTGTGATGAGAAACATTGGGAGGTTTTTTCTTTATGTTATTTTAAATGAAATTTTAAATGGAGTTTAATACATGAAGAAAACTGCACACATCAGAAGTGTCTTGCTCAATAAAACTTCAGGATCAACTCCGATATGATTGCTATCATCACCAGATAAGGAACTAGGGTGTTACCAGCACCCCAGAATCCCCATGAGCCCCCCCCAGTCACTGCTGATCAGTCCTCCCCAAAGACAGCCACCATCCTGACTTCTAACACTGTAAATTAGTTTTGCCTGTTTTTAAAGTTTATGTAAATGAAATTTACAGTATGTATTTTTTTGTGTGTCTGGCTTTTATTTTTCAATGTAGTTTGTGAGATTAAATCATGTCATATGTAGCTGTATGTCATCCCTAAAGCTTACAGATATAGGACAATTCATTTCTTCTATTGCTCTGGACATTTAAGTTGTTTCCAATTGGGGCTCTTATGAGCAATGCTCTGCACACACACACAAAATGCCAATTCTGTTGGGTAGGTAACCCAGAGGTAAAAATGCTGGATCATTGCATATGTGTATGTTCAGTTGTACTAAATATTTTCAGAGTTCCAAAGACTTTACACCAATTTACACTCCCAACAACAAGGTGTGAAACTGCTAGTTGGTCCACATTCCTTGCCAACACTCGGTATGGTCAGTCTCTGACAATTATTGTCTCTAATATTAGCCATTTTGTTGTGTGTTTGTTGTATCTCATGGTGGTTTCAATGCGCATTTCCCTGTTGACTAAAGAGGTTGAATACTTTTTTATCTCCTTATTGTCCATTTTGATGTTCTATTTTATGAAATGCCTGTTCTAGCCTTTTGCCCATTTTTCTATTGGATTGTCTGAATTTTTCTTATTGATTGTAGGAGCTGTTTACATATTCTAGATGTAAGTCATTTGTCCATTATGTGGAGTGCAAATATCTTCTCCCACTCTGTGATGTGTTTTTTCATGCTCTTTATGGTGAAGTTTGATAAACAAAATTTCTTAATGTAGTCAAAATCAAAACTTTTTAATGATTAGTGCTTTTGCATTCTGTGTTAGAAAATCTTTGCCCATCCTATAGTCAAGAAGATAGTCTTTTATAATATCCTTTAAAAAAAACTATACTATTTTAATTTTCATGTTTAGATTTTCCATCCCACTGGAATATATTTTTGTGTATAGTGTGAAGTAAAGGCCAAGATGATTTTTGCTGTCATTGTTGTTAAACATAAGGAAATACAATTGATACAACATCATTTATTAATGACCACTTTTTCCCAAGTGCTCTGAAGGGCCAAGACATTAGATTTATAGAAAATTTGCAAAAAGCATATAGAGGCCCCACAAACCCAGCACCAGTTAATACCCCCTGGTGTTAACATCCTGCATCTGTATGGTACATTTGACACAATGAATGACCCAATATTGATACATTATTATTAACTAAAGTCCATATTTTACCAGACTTCTTGTGCTTTCACCATTGTACTTCTTCTGTCCCAGGAGCTCATCCAGGACACCGCATTACATTTAGTTGTCATGTCTACTTAGGCTCTCCTTGGTTGTTCAGTTTCTCAGACCTCCCTTGTTTTGGATGATCTTGATAGCTTTGGGGAACACTTGTCCAATATTCTGTAGAATGTCCTTCTTGGAATTTGTCTGATGTTTTTCTCACGGTTAGACTCGAATAATGGGGTTTGAGGAGGAAGACCACATAGATAAAGTGCCTTTTTTATCATGGAATATCAAAGGTACACTCTATCAACACGGTTATCACTGTTAACATTGATGACATGGCTGAGTGAGGTTTATCAGCTTCCTCCACTGTATAGTTACTCTTTCCCCCCCCGCTTTCCATACTGCACTCTTTGGAATGAAGTCACTATGCACAGTCCACACGTAAGGAATAGGGGTTCCAACATGATGGTGAGGTAGCTATATAAATTAGCTGTGGTTCTTCTATACAGATTTGTCCCTTTTTTCCCATTTTTTTTTTTTTACTTATTTAATGATTTATTTATGTTAGTATTAACTCATGGATATTTATTTTATACTCTGGATTATAATACAAACTATTTACATGGTTACTCGATTTGTTCTAGCTTTGACCACTGGGGCTACTATGTTTATTTGTATATCCCACCATTTTGGGTTTTGGGGGGTTTTCTTTGTACTTCCTTACTTTCTCTTTCTTGCCTTATTGCACTAGATAGGACTTCTGGTGAGATGTTACATCTATGTGGTGAGAAAGAACATTCTTGCCTTATTCCCAAAATTAGGAAGAGATAGTCCAGTTTCTCACCAGTAAACATGATGTTGACTACAGTTTTTTTATAGATGTTCCTTGTTAAGTTTAGGATATTACCCTTTATTTTTAGTTTGATGAGATCATGAATGGATGTTGTGTTTTGGCAAATGCTCTTCTTTGGATCAATTGATATGATCCTATGATGTTTCTTCTTTAGCCCGTTGATGTATTGGATTACATTGATTGATTTTCAAATATTGAGTAAACCTTGCATATCTGGAATAAGTCCAAATTGGTTGTGATGTAGAATTATCTGTATATATTGTTAGATTCAATTAGTTATGTTCATGAGATATTTGGTCAGTAGTTTTCCTTTCCTGTAATGTATATAGCTTGGTTTGTTATTAAGGTAATGATAATGAGCTAAAAATTGTTACATCTATTTCTAGTTTCAGGAAAAGATTATGGAGAATTAGTATCAATACTTCTTTAAATAACTTCTACTATAGTTGACTAGTGAAACTTTATGGATCTGTTTTTTATTTTTTCTTTTTTTTTTCCAAGATGCTATAAATTTCCCTCAATGCACTGTTTTGCTGCATCTCAAAAATTTTAATATTTTTTTTATTTTAAAACATTTAAAAATTTATTTTGAAACTTCTTTCACTCATGTATTATTTAGAGATATATTGTTTAATCTACAAATATTTGGGGCTATTTCAGCTATCTTTCTGTCATTGATTTCTAATTTAATTTCATGTGGATCTTAGAACATATTTTGTATGATTTCTCTTTTTTAAAATTTAAGGTATGTTGTATGGACCAAATTTTGGCTTATCTTGGTGAATGTTTTGTGTAAACTTGAAAAGATTGTGCATTCTGCGTTAATGGAGGCTGTATTCCATAAATATCAATTAGATTGAGTTGATCAGTTTTGTTGTTCAGGCCAACCATATCTTTATTTTCTGCATGATTCATAGATCAATTACTAATATAGAGAAATGTTGAAGTCTACAACTACAATAGTGGCTTTCTCTATTTGTCCTTGACGTTCTACCACTTTTTTTGTTTTACATTTTTTGTCTCTGTTGTTAGGTGCTTACATTTTTAGTATTATGTCCTCTTGGAAATTTGTCCTCTTTATCATTGCATAATGCCACTGATTATCCCTGATAAATTTTCCTATTCTGAAGCCTGTTTTGCCTAAGGTTAATATAACTATTTCTACTTCCTTTGGGTCAGTTAGCATGTATATATTTTTTTCCCTTCCCTTTAGTTTAACCTATTTGAGTCTTTACATTTACAGTAGATTTCTTAGGGACAACACATAGTTGGTTCCTGTTGTTTGGTCCACTCTGAAAAATCTGTCCTTTAATTAGTATACTTAGACAATTCATATTTAAAGTGATTATTAGTATATTTGAGTTACTAGCTACCATGTTTGCACATGTTTTCCATTTGTTCTTTGGTTTTTTCTTCCACACCTCTCTTTTTCTGCCTTCTCTGGTTTTAACTGAACATTTTATATGATTTGATTTTATCTTCATCCCTTAGCATAGCAACTGTACTTCTTTTAAAAGCATTTTAGTGGTTGTTCTAGAGTTTGAAATTTAACTTTTTAACAATTTGCATCCATCTTCAGAAAACACTATACTGCTTCATGTTTTTATATTTTATAATGGAGTATTCCTAATTACTCCCTCCCATACCTTGTAATATTGCTGTCATATGTTTCTATTTCTATTACACAATAATTTCTCTTATAAAACCACCCAATACATAGTTACTATTGTTACCAAAAACAGTTATTTTTTCATTTAAAATGATATTATTTCCTTCTGGCTTCTTTCAACATTTTCTCCCTCTACTTTTTTTTTTTTTTTGAAAATGTGATATTATTTTAGAATTAGAGAGAAACTCTAGAGACTATGGTTCTCATTTCAGTCTTAAACAGAATGAGTCTGAGGCTCCAAAAGCACCTTTCCCTGCTTTATAGATTGCAGATCTGCATCAGCCTTGTCCTGAATGTGAGCCGCTGGACTTAGCTATGGATGTTATCAGATTTCCTCTGTTACCCATTATGTGTTTGGAAGAGAGGATGAAAACCAGCTAGCTTTCCTCATCACACTTGGAAGGCACACTTCCTTAATTTTTGCTCGTTTGTTGTTCTTCTAGGCTTCTTCATTTTTTTTTTTTAAACATCTTTATTGGAGTATAATTGCTTTACAATGGTGTGTTAGTTTCTGCTTTATAACAAAGTGAATCAGTTATACATATACATATGTTCCCATATCTCTTCCCTCTTGCATCTCCCTCCCTCGACCCTCCCTATCCCACCCCTCTAGGTGGTCACAAAGCACCGAGCTGATCTCCCTGTGCTATGCGGCTGCTTCCCACTAGCTATCTATTTTACATTTGGTAGTGTATATATGTCTATGCCACTCTCTCACCCTGTCACATCTTACCCCTCCCCCTCCCCATATCCTCAAGTCCATTCTCCAGTAGGTCTGTGTCTTTATTCCCGTCTTGCCACTAGGTTCTTCATGACCTTTATTTTCCCTTAGATTCCATATATATGTGTTAGCATACTGTATTTGTTTTTCTCTTTCTGACTTACTTCGCTCTGTATGACAGACTCTAACTCCATGCACCTCACTACAAATACCTCCATTTCATTTTTTTTATGGCTGAGTAATATTCCATTGTATATATGTGCCACATCTTCTTTATCCATTCATCTGTTGATGGACACTGAGGTTGCTTCCATGTCCTGGCTATTGTAAACAGAGCTGCAATGAACATTTTGGTACATGACTCTTTTTGAATTATGGTTTTCTCAGGGTATATGCCCAGTAGTGGGATTGCTGGGTCGTATGGTAGTTCTATTTTTAGTTTTTTAAGGAACCTCCATACTGTTCTCCATAGTGGCTGTATCAATTTACATTCCCACCAACAGTGCAAGAGGGTTCCCTTTTCTCCACACGCTCTCCAGCATTTATTGTTTATAGATTTTTTGATGATGGCCATTCTGACCGGTGTGAGATGATATCTCATTGTAGTTTTGATTTGCATTTCTCTAATGATTAATGATGTTGAGCATTCTTTCATGTGTCTGTTGGCAATCTGTATATCTTCTTTGGAGAAATGTCTATTTAGGTCTTCTGCCCATTTTTGGATTGGGTTGTTTGTTTTTTTGTTATTGAGCTGCATGAGCTGCTTGTAAATCTTGGAGATTAATCCTTTGTCAGTTGCTTCATTTGCAAATATTTTCTCCCATTCTGAGGGTTGTCTTTTGGTCTTGTTTATGGTTTCCTTTGCTGTGCAAAAGCTTTTAAGTTTCATTAGGTCCCATTTGTTTATTTGTGTTTTTATTTCCATTTCTCTAGGAGTTGGGTCAAAAAGGATCTTGCTGTGATTTATGTCATAGAGTGTTCTGCCTATGTTTTCCTCTAAGAGTTTGATAGTGTCTGGACTTACACTTAGGTCTTTAATCCATTTTGAGTTTATTTTTGTGTATGGTGTCAGGGAGTGTTCTAATTTCATACTTTTACATGTACCTGTCCAATTTTCCCAGCACCACTTATTGAAGAGGCTGTCTTTTCTCCACTGTATATGCTTGCCTCCTTTATCAAAGATAAGGTGACCATATGTGCGTGGGTTTATCTCTGGGCTTTCTATCCTGTTCCATTGATCTATATTTCTGTTTTTGTGCCAGTACCAAACTGTCTTGATTACTGTAGCTTTGTAATATAGTCTGAAGTCAGGGAGCCTGATTCCTCCAGCTCCATTTTTCATTCTCAAGATTGCTTTGGCTATTCGGGGTCTTTTGTGTTTCCATACAAATTGTGAAATCTTTTGTTCTAGTTCTGTGGAAAATGCCAGTGGTAGTTTGATAGGGATTGCATTGAATCTGTAGATTGCTTTGGGTAGTAGAGTCATTTTCACAATGTTGATTCTTCCAATCCAAGAACATGGTATATCTCTCCATCTATTTGTATCATCTTTAATTTCTTTCATCAGTGTCTTATAATTTTCTGCATACAGGTCTTTTGTCTCCTTAGGTAGGTTTATTCCTAGATATTTTATTCCTTTTGTTGCAATGGTAAACGGGAGTGTTTTCTTAATTTCACTTTCAGATTTTTCATCATTAGTATATAGGAATGCAAGAGATTTCTGTGCATTAATTTTGTATCCTGCTACTTTACCAAATTCATTGACTAGCTCTAGTAGTTTTCTGGTAACATCTTTAGGATTCTCTATGTATAGTATCATGTCATCTGCAAACAGTGACAGCTTTACTTCTTTTCCGATTTGGATTCTTTTTATTTCTTTTTCTTCTCTGATTGCTGTGGCTAACACTTCCAAAACTATGTTGAATAATAGTGGTGAGAGTGGGCAACCTTGTCTTGTTCCTGATCTTAGTGGAAATGGTTTCAGTTTTTCACCATTGAGGACAATGTTGGCTGTGGGTTTGTCATATATGGGCTTTATTATGTTGAGGAAAGTTCCCTCTATGCCTACTTTCTGCAGGGCTTTTATCATAAATGGGTGTTGAATTTTGTCGAAAGCTTTCTCTGCATCTATTGAGATGATCATATGGTTTTTCTCCTTCAATTTGTTAATATGATGTATCACGTTGATTGATTTGCGTATATTGAAGAATCCTTGCATTCCTGGAATAAACCCCACTTGATCATGGTGTATGATCCTTTTAATGTGCTGTTGGATTCTGTTTGCTAGTATTTTGTTGATGATTTTTGCATCTATGTTCATCAGTGATATTGGCCTGTAGTTTTCTTTCTTTGTGACATCTTTGTCTGGTTTTGGTATCAGGGTGATGGTGGCCTCGTAGAATGAGTTGGGGAGTGTTCCTCCCTCTGCAATATTTTGGAAGAGTTTGAGAAGGATAGGTGTTAGCTCTTCTCTAAATGTTTGATAGAATTCACCTGTGAAGCCATCTGGTCCTGGGCTTTTGTGTGTTGGAAGATTTTTAATCACAGTTTCAATTTCAGTGCTTGTGATTGGTCTGTTCATATTTTCTATTTCTTCCTGGTTCAGTCTCGGCAGGTTGTGCATTTCTATGAATCTGTCCATTTCTTCCAGGTTGTCCATTTTATTGGCATAGAGTTGCTTGTAGTAATCTCTCATGATCGTTTGTATTTCTGCAGTGTCAGTGGTTACTTCTCCTTTTTCATTTCTAATTCTATTGATTTGAGTCTTCTCCCTTTTTCTCTTGAAGAGTCTGGCTAATGATTTATCAATTTTGTTTATCTTCTCAAAGAACCAGCTTTTAGTTTCATTGATTTTTGCTATTGTTTCCTTCATTTCTTTTTCATTTATTTCTGACCTGATCTTTATGATTTCTTTCCTTCTGCTAGCTTTGGGGTTTTTTTGTTCTTCTTTCTCTAATTGCTTTAGGTGCAAGGTTAGGTTGTTTATTCGAGATGTTTCCTGTTTCTTGAGGTAGGCTTGTATTGCTATAAACTTCCCTCTTAGCACTGCTTTTGCTGCATCCCATAGGTTTTGGGTTGTCGTGTCTCCATTGTCATTTGTTTCTAGGTATTTTTTGATTTCCCCTTTGATTTCTTCAGTGATCACTTCGTTATTAAGTAGTGTATTGTGTAGCCTCCATGTGTTTGTATTTTTTACAGATCTTTTCCTGTAATTGATATCTAGTCTCATAGCGTTGTGGTCGGAAAAGATACTTGATACGATTTCAATTTTCTTAAATTTACCAAGGCTTGATTTGTGACCCAAGATCTATCCTAGAGAATGTTCCATGAGCACTTGAGAAAAATGTGTATTCTGTTGTTTTTGGGTGGAATGTCCTATAAATATCAATTAAGTCCATCTTGTTTAATGTATCATTTAAAGCTTGTGTTTCCTTATTTATTTTCATTTTGGATGATCTGTCCATTGGTGAAAGTGGGGTGTTAAAGTCCCCTACTATGATTGTGTTGCTGTCGATTTCCCCTTTTATGGCTGTTAGTATTTGCCTTATGCATTGAGGTGCTCCTATTTTGGGTGCATAAGTATTTACAATTGTTATACCTTCCTCTTGGATCGATCCCTTGATCTTTATATAGTGTCCTTCTTTGTCTCTTGTAATAGTCTTTATTTTAAAGTCTATTTTGTCTGATATGAGAATTGCTACTCCAGCTTTCTTTTGATTTCCATTTGCATGGAATATCTTTTTCCATCCCCTCACTTTCAGTCTGTATGTGTCTCTAGGTCTGAAGTGAGTCTCTTGTAGACAGCATATATATGGGTCTTGTTTTTGTATCCATTCAGCCAGTCTGTGTCTTTTGGTGGGAGCGTTTAATCCATTTACACTTAAGGTAATTATCGATATGTATGTTCCTATTCCCATTTTCTTAAATGTTTTGGGTTTGTTATTGTAGGTATTTTCCTTCTCTTGTGTTTCTTGCCTAGAGAAGTTTCTTTAGCGTTTGTTGTAAAGCTGGTTTGGTGGTGCTGAACTCTCTCAGCTTTTGCTTGTCTGTAAAGGTTTTAATTTCTCCATCAAATCTGAATGAGATCCTTGCTGGGTAGAGTAATCTTGGTTGTAGGTTTTTCTCCTTCATCACTTTAAGTATATCCTGCCACTCCCTTCTGGCTTGCAGAGTTTCTGCTGAAAGATCAGCTGTTAACCTTATGGGGATTCCCTTGTGTGTTATTTGTTGTTTTTCCCTTGCTGCTTTTAATATGTTTTCTTTATATTTAATTTTTGATAGTTTGATTAATATGTGTCTTGGCATGTTTCTCCTTGGATTTATCCTGTATGGGACTCTCTGTGCTTCCAGGACTTGATTAACTTTTTCCTTTCCCATAGTAGGGAAGTTTTCAACTATAATCTCTTCAAATATTTTCTCAGTCCCTTTCTTTTTCTCTTCTTCTTCTGGGACCCCTATAATTCGAATGTTGGTGCGTTTAATGTTGTCCCAGAGGTCTCTGAGACTGTCCTCTGTTCTTTTCATTCTTTTTTCTTTATTCTGCTCTGCAGTAGTTATTTCCACCATTTTATCTTCCAGGTCACTTATCCGTTCTTCTGCCTCAGTTATTCTGCTATTGATCCCATCTAGAGTATTTTTAATTTCATTTATTGTGCTTTTCATCGTTGCTTGGTTCCTCTTTAGTTCTTCTACGTCCTTGTTAAATGTTTCTTGCATTTTGTCTATTCTATTTCCAAGATTTTGGATCATCCTTACTATCATTATTCTGAATTCTTTTTCAGGTAGACTACCTATTTCCTCTTCATTTGTTAGGTCTGGTGTGTTTTGACCCTGCTCCTTCATCTGCTGTGTGTTTTTCTGTCTTCTCATTTTGCTTATCTTACTGTGTTTGGGGTCTCCTTTTCACAGGCTGCAGGTTCGTAGTTCCCGTTGTTTTTGGTATCTGTCTCCAGTGGCTAAGGTTGGTTCAGTGGGTTGTGTAGGCTTCCTGGTGGAGGGGACTGGTGCCTGTGTTCTGGTGGATGAGGCTGGATCTTGTCTTTCTGGTGGGCACGTCCACGTCTGGTGGTGTGTTTTGGGGTGTCTGTGGCCTTATTATGATTTTAGGCAGCCTCTCTGCTAATGGATGGGGCTGTGTTCCTGTCTTGCTAGTTGTTTGGCATAGGGTGTCCAGCACTGTAGCTTGCTGGTCGTTGAGTGAAGCTGGGTCTTGATGTTGAGATGGAGATCTCTGAGAGATTTTCGCCGTTTGGTATTACGTGGAGCTGGGAGGTCTCTTGTGGACCAGTGTCCTGAAGTTGGCTCTCCCACCTCAGAGGCACAGCCCTGATGCCTGGCTGGAGCACCAAGAGCCTTTCATCCACACATCTCAGAGTAAAAGGGAGAAAAAATAGAAAGAAAGAGGATAAAATATAATGAAGTAAAATAAAGCTATTATAAAGCAAAGCTATACAGACAAAATCTCACCCAGAAGCATACACATATACACTGACAAAAAAAGGAAAAGGGGAAAAATTAATATATCCTGCTCCCAAAGTCCACCTCCTGAATTTGGGATGATTCGTTGTCTATTCAGGTATTCCACAGATGCAGGTACATCAAGTTGACTGTGGAGATTTAATCCGCTGGTTCTGAGGCTGCTGGGAGAGATTTCCCTTTCTCTTCTTTGTTCGCACAGCTCCCGGGGTTCAGCTTTGGATTTGGACCCGCCTCTGCGTGTAGGTCGCCTGAGGGCATCTGTTCTTCGCTCAGACAGAACGGGGTTAAAGGAGCAGCTGCTTCGGGGGCTCTGGCTCACTCAGGCCGGGGGGAGGGAGCGGTACGGAGGAGGCGGGGCGAGCCTGCGGCGGCAGAGGCGTCGTGACGTTGCACCAGCCCGAGGCGCGCCGTGCGTTCTCCCGGGGAAGTTGTCCCCGGATCACGGGAGCCTGGCCGTGGCGGGCTGCACCGGCTCCCGGGAGGGGCGGTGTGGAGAGTGACCTGTGCTCGCCCACAGGCTTCTTGGTGGCGGCAGCAGCAGCCTTAGCGTCTCATGCCCGTCTCTGGGGTCCGTGCTGATCGCCGCGGCTCGCGCCCGTCTCTGGAGCTCGTTTAGGCGGCGCTCTGAATCCCCTCTCCTCGCGCACCAGGAAACAAAGAGGTAAGAAAAAGTCTCTTGCCTCTTCGGCAGCTGCAGACCTTTTCCCGGACTCCCTCCCGGCTCGCCGTGGCACACTAGCCCCTTCAGGCTGTGTTCATGCCGCCAACCCCGGTCCTCTCCCTGCGATCCGACCGAAGCCCGAGCCTCAGCTCCCAGCCCCGCCCGCCCCGGCGGGGGAGCAGACAAGCCTCTCGGGCTGGTGAGTGCTGCTCGGCGCTGATCCTCTGTGCGGGAATCTCTCCGCTTTGCCCTCCGCACCCCTGTGGCTGCGCTCTCCTCCGTGGCTCCTAAGCTTCCCCCCTCCGCCACCCGCAGTCTCCGCCTGCGAAGGGGCTCCTAGTGTGTGGAAACCTTTCCTCCTTCACAGCTCCCTCCCACTGGTGCAGGTCCCGTCCCTATTCTTTTGTCTCTGTTATTTCTTTTTTCTTTTGCCCTACCCAAGTACGTGGGGAGTTTCTTGCCTTTTGGGAGGTCTGACGTCGTCTGCCAGCGTTCAGTGGGTGTTCTGTAGGAGCAGTTCCACGTGTAGATGTATTTCTAATGTATCTGTGGGAAGGAAGCTGATCTCCGCGTCTTACTCTTCCGCCATCTCGCCCCGAGTCCTAGGCTTCTTCATTTTTATCTACATGCAAGTTTCTACAGTAGTTCAGGGGAGAAATAATGTGGTTGTTAAGTTAGGGATAAGAATGGAATTAAGACAAATAGAAGAGAACGAAGTATACAACAGACATTTGTGAAAGGAGGAAGGAGTTAAGAGAGTGAGTCTCTTCAGGAAGGAAACCAGGAGACATTATGTCAAACAAAGGGAAGAAAGAGAGCACTTCCTGAGGAGGAACTGAGTCAATGAGGACAGAAGTGCACAGAGGTTAAAGAGATGGAGGGCTTACAAAAGGTCATTGAGTTAGGAGAAGAAGGGCATTGGTAACCTCTCCACAGTTACACTCAAGTGCAGGGCAAAGCAGCCTGGAACAGAATCAGGAGTTGACAGGACGTGAAGTGGTCATCACACCAGACATCAAATTTCCTTCAAGAGGTTGGCCTTGAAGAATAGGATGATGGTGGTGATGGTGAGGCACCAGTAGAGTGAAAAATCACTTTTTTTTTAATGGGGGACCAGATTTTAAAAAAAATTGCACATGTTGCTAGAATGAACAGCACTCAGGGTGAAATAGTGCTTTTCAATTTCTAGCTTAAGCTGATTTAACCCCTTCAAGCAAACAAATTAGTGTTCATTTATGGGTTTTTACAAAAGTCTTCATTAGGTATAACAGTTAACAAATAATTTAAAGAATCATAACTGAATACCAAAGGCATTGTTATGTTGTATTATTAATCATCAGTTAGTCTTTAATATCTTTTTAATTTTCTGTATGTGACTTAACCAGATCTTATAGCTACTTGCCGTGCAGTATTTCTAGGCAGTGGACAGCAATTGTACCTGTCTGCACCTATGCTAGATCCTCTGACATTCCTGCAACCTTGTTAGTTCACAGCAAAACTTGTGGCCTACCTTTTCCAATATCCCACTTTTTAACTTACATCAAGTGCCCACAATCCACTAAGTATGATCTACAAGTTTACATCTAAAACCAGATTCCCTGTAGTGATTTTTTTCCTCTATGCTAATGCTGAAGATATTTTCATTAGACATGTGTGAAATTAGAGCTTACAGTTTTATGAGAAGAGATAGAGGAAGTATGTTAATGAACTCCCCTAAAATGACCTAAGTGTAAAGATTCCTTGAAAGATAAAATTACATAAAGGCATTCCCCATATTCTTTTGCAAATAAATTGCCTATTCCATCTGCATGAACTCAGTGACACAGTTGTATCCACAAATACAGTATGTTTCTTCAACTGGGCTTGTTCCATTTTATCACCTGAGAAAACAAAGACAGTACTTATTTATCCCTATGTTCAAGAATTGTAAACAAGTGCCAATGCTTTTGTGATGATGGTCCCTGTTGTTGACAGAAAAAGTGCTTTCCAAAAGTGGGAGGGGTTGAAAATTGAAGAAATGGATGTCATTATTCAAAGACCAACTATCTCAGCTTAGACTTGCCCATTGGGCAATCTTGATTTGAGATTTTCCAGGAGTCCACAGAATTGGATCTGTGAGTTGGAATGAACTTTTGAGATTAGCTAGTGTAACATTCTAATTTCTCAAAAAGCTCATCCATAGAACTTGTCCTCTTCCTCTGTCCCTAGAAGGAGAAAGTCTTCCCTTCCCTGAACCCCTCCAGCATGTCATCTGCACTGGTCTGTAGCACTTACTAACTTTCATAGTAGCTATGTAGTAACTTACATGTAGGCTTCATCTGCCATGTTGCGTCTGGAGAGCAAGGTCTCTGGTGGATTCATATCGGTATCCACTGTGGCACAGGTCCAAACTGCCTGGTGAAGAAAGAATGCTCACCAAATATGTACCATATGTGCACAGCAGAAAGCCAGTAATGTAGATGGAAAAGCTGAAATCCACAGAGGTCAAAAGAGTTGACCAAGATCTCAGAGTTACAGAAGAATTAGGTCAAGGATCCACATTCCTGATTTCCAATCCCGCAATTATTGTTTCTAATACACCTCACTTCCTTTTTAATGTTGTAAAAAAGGATTATTGACTTTCACCTAAGGATCTCTTGATTTTTAAATGCTTAATCATAGAAGTAACACTCTCTGCTTCTGTCATTTTACAAAGGTGACAAGGTGAACAACCTTGTCCTCAGTGACACGTAAAAAGAAAATTATAAATTTACTTATGAAATTTATATCCACCGGTACCACATTTTAAAATAATGACAGAATCCTATGCATCAGTGATGATCTGGAAAAACTTTCAAATACGTGTATGTGGCTTTTTTGAATGTAGGCAAAAATAGTTTGGGAGCTGATCAGGTTTGGATAAAGTGTCTTATGGATGAAGAACAGATGTGAATTTGGTTTGATCTGTACTCTCTTATTCTCTACTCCCTTAAATCATCTGGATCAACAAGCATAGCTATTACTGTGGATATCCAAGGAGTAGTATATCATAAACTGTGTTAAAGTACTTAAAAGCCAAGCTTCCCTCTTCCTAAAAACACCTTACGGTGTCAAAGAATGCCTGAGAAGGAAGTAGAAGTGAGTATATAAGAATTTCCTCGAAGGAGTAAAATGTCTATTCAACAAGCATTTGCTGACACACATGATGATCTAGGGATGGTGTGGGTGCCAAGGACACTACACCGAGCCAGGGTTCCTGTCTTTAGGGATAGTTCACTGGATTGTGGAAATAACAGTGAGCTAGTACATGAAAATATCGCAATGTGTTGGGTGCTATATTAGAAATATACTCAAGGGGCCAAAAAGCACAAGTGAGAGAGCAAATAATTCTGCTGGGTGCAAGTTGTAGAGAATCTATGTAGAATCTGGAGAAGCAGTGCTATTTCAGGTAGGTCTGAACGGATTCGAAGGAATTTGCCAAGAATACATTGGGGAAAAGGCAGACCAGGCAGAAGAAGGAAAGAAACAAATCTTGGAGACTCAAGAGTTCGCTCTGTGTTGACAAACTGTGGGTTCGTGAATTCTCTCACTCTCCCATATGTCACTGAAATTTGCTTTAATTCTTCCTTCGCTAAATTTAGAGAATTTAGTGAAAGAATTAGAATGTATGTTAATTGCCAATTCCCTCTTCCTACCATGGGTTAAAATGTGCTTTAGGCTAGATCCTTACTACACACATCTTCCCTTCCCCCACACAAAGGGTAAGGCAGGAATTGTGGAAGGTCATGGCATATGCATAATTAGAATATTTTAAAAGCCATTTGAGCATTCATCTGAACAAATGTGAAATGAGGAAACCAGAGAATAGAAAAGCATAGGCTCAGAAACTTGCCAAAAGTTTTGACCCTCGGACATTAAAAGTGAAAATTCGTGGAACTGTACAGAACCCAAGAGAGTACGTCTTATCCAACTCCATTCCTGAAATGAACCCACTTAATTTTTCTAATGAAATTCCGAATGATATCATGGCTTTTAAAACACGATAATAAGTTATCATTTTAGAATCTTTCAGCAAATATTAATACAGAATATTTTATTCATAAAACACTGAGCCAGGCATAACAGGGTATTTGAAAATGTAAGAAGCATGGCTTGTGCTTCAAACAGGTGTCATCAACTCGTGAAGATGCTGCACATGGACACAGGGGGATGACTCAGGAAAAAGCAGTGTGTGACAGTGACAGCTGAGCAGTACAAACACGCAGGGGTAAAGTTTACTAATACTGATAGAGCCATCAGGAGCATAGACAGTTGTAGCAGTGAGAACTAAAAGGTGAACTGGCATTAAATGAACAAGTTATTTTAATTAGACATATGAACTTACTTCACTAGTTTGTATGATTAAATTGCAGCCAGAATTTTACAAGAAAAAAGAGGGAAGGCTCTAAAATGGCACTTGCCTACACCCATGCGATTGCAGTAGGACAAGCTCCCAGACATGGCTGTCACTGGTGTCTCCATCCTTGGGGGGGAGGGGGCGTCCCAGTTGCCTCCTGTCTCTCCAGGAGGTTCTCCAAGATCAGCAAGTGGGTCTGACCCAAGTTCCTTCCAAACTATTGCTTCTGTGCTGGGACTCAGAGCATGTAAGATTTTTTTGCACACCCTTTACACTAGGAGTCTCTGTTTCCTATATCTTTTCGGCTTTCCTGAACATAAGCCCCACTGGTTTTCAAAGCCAGAAGTTTTGAGGGTTTGTCTTCTAGATACAGGACCCCCAGGCTAGGGAGCCTGACCTGATGCTCAGACCCCTCAGTCCTTGGGGAGGACCTCTGTGACGGTGACATTCTTCCTGATTGTAGGTCACTGACCCTGCATGTTGGTCCTGACTGACTATACCACATCTCTGCCCCTCCTACCTTTCTCACTGTGGTTCCTTCTTTATGTTTTCAGTTGTGGAAATTCTTTTCTGCTAGTTTTCAGGTCGTTCTCATAGATAATTTCTCTGTGAGTAGTTGTAATTTTGGTGTGTCCATGGGAGGGGGTGAGTTCAGGGTCTCCCTTCTCTGCCATCTTGGCCACCTCCCTTCCCACCCACCAACTCTTAAAATTTTTCTCCATGACTTCAGAAGTTATATTTATCTCATACAAAGCAAACACTTTCTATACTTGACTATATTAGTATATATAAAAAAATAATACATGCTATTGAGAGCATGATTTCAAACATTGTATGTTCCAGTGATTTCACTAGCAGGAACAGACCCCAGGTCGATCATTCCTGTTCATCTAAGTGTTACTTAACTGATGGAAGTATGCATCATTACCTTACTACAATGTAAAGCAAATTAGTTTTTCTCCTTCATTCTAATATTTACTAGGACATTAGAATTCCTTAATCCCATTACATTTTCATGTTAATCTTGCCATGTATTTTAGTTCCACATATTTTAAACTCCTAAAGATAGCACGAGTTACCTAATTACTTTCCCATTCTATTGCTCTTTACTTCTTAAGTATTCTCTTTAAGACACTGTCCTCCTGCCTGAAGACTTCTCTCTAGTATTTATTGTTCTAAGATTCTGGTTGTGATACATATTTTTTTTCAGTTTGTGTTTATCCAAAATGTTTCTGTTTCATCTTGATTTTTTGTTTTGTTTTGTTTTGTTTTTTTGGCCACGCTGTGTGGCTTGCAAGATCTCACTTCCCCAACCAGGGATTGAACCTGGACCACAGCAGTGAAAGCCTGGAGTCCTAACCACTAGACCACCAGGGAACTCCCTCATCTGAATTTTTAAGAGTGATTTTTGCTGGGTAGAGAATTTTAGATTGATAGTTACATTTTTTCCATCACTTTAGACCTTTTATTTTCTTTGGTCTTTCATCCTTCCTGTAAAAATTCATCTGTCCATCTTATTTTTTTTAATTCAAAGATTTGCATTTGTTTCCCCCCCTAGGGCTGCATTGAAGATTGTCTCTTTTTCCTTGGTTTTTACCATTTTTGCTTTGTCTGATTTAACACTCTTTGGTTCCTTTTTTTCAGGAGCCCTGGTCCTGGCATTTGTATTTCTAGTTGCTCTCTTATAGACTCAAAGAGGTTTATTGAACAATTTTATTGAAGTATTATTTACTAACTATACAAAATGCATATATGTGTACATATTCATGAATAATTTCATATATGATTTGTTTGTTTTAGTGCAATTCTATGAGTATTACAACCTACACAGAATCCTGGAACCATAACCACAGACAGAATGTACAATAGCTCAAATACTCCAAAAATCTTCTCATGCTGACCCTTTGTAGTTAAGCTTTTCCCACTCATAAGCTTTGGCAACCAATGGCATGTTATCCATTTCTATAATTTTGCTACTTACAGAATATCCTATATATGAAATCATATGGCTTTCTTCATAATTTATGTATAGGTATTTCTGAGTGAACATAAGTATTAATTTCTCCTGGGAGAGGAATTGTTTTGTCATATGGTGAAAGTTTAACATTTTACAAAATTGAAAAATTAGTCCAGAATACCTTTAAATTCCCATCAACAGTTATCGGAGTTAAAAGTTGCTTGAAATCTCCACCAGTAGTTGGTATTGTCAGGTTTTTTTTTTCTTTTCTTTCTTTCTTTTTTTTTTTTAATTTTAGCCATTTTAATAGGTGGATAGTAGTATTTGACTATATTTTAATGCCTATTTCCCTAATGGTTAATAATGTTAAACATCCTTCCCATGTTTATTTTTAAACTTATATCCTCTTTGATGAGGTTAGTACTGTTTCCCCCATTTTACTGTTGGTTTATTTCTTTCCTTATTGTCAACTTTAAAGATATTTTAATGTATTATGAATACAAGAACTTTGCAGATAGGTGATTTGCAAATATATTCTCCCAGTGTGAGCTTGTCTTTCTTCACAGTTGGCCCTTCGTATCCGTGGTTCTGCATCCGGGGATTCAACCAATCCTGGATCATGTAGTACTGTATTATGTACTTATTGAAAAAAATCCTTGAGGAAGTGAATTTACCCAGTTCAATCCCTTGTTGTCCAAGGGTCAACTGTAATTAAATTATAACAGATTTGATTAGATTGAATCATAATGAAATAGACAAATATGTGCATTTATTTGTCAATCTAGCACAACTTGTGTTAATAAAATTCATGGAACTCATTGACTTTTGGAGACTGTTAATTCCTTGGGAAAAAAAAAGAACTGTGAATAAAAATGTTACCTTGTTTTAACAAATTCCACATTCTTATTGAACAGTTCTGGGAGAATAAAGCAAAACAGCTTATTTGAAATTCTTTTGGGTGACCTTTACAATGAAAATCCCTGCTAAATAAGATATTGTGAGTTAAGTAAAAGAAAGACTTTTATGTTAAATTCAATGTTTTTGATACTGCTTGGAGAGACTAATTCCTTTCGTTTCTTGATCAGTTATTAGATTTACCCTAGAGTCAACAATTTTGTGGTCTATTATTATTAAAAATATATCTCTAAACTATATTTCAACATTTCACTTATATCTTCAAACAGAATTTAAAATGAAGGCACTCTTGTCTGTCACTTACACAATTTACCATACATTTCACAAACATTAAACCAGACTATGTGTCATATATTACGTCTAGATATGGAGGTTCAAAAATAGATTGCATGATTCACATCCTAAATAAATGCCTGATTTTAATGCAATGAATAAGCTGGGTTTCTTATCCAGCTTACTCACAAGTGATGAAGCCAAACAGCAAAATATCATAGCAATGCGAAATGGAAACTGTAAAAAAATTAACAAGAGAACATACAGAAGGGTCTATTAATTAACCACAAATATGTATATATGATTAAAGAGAATGAGAAATCTACACTAAATAAAATACGCTTTACCTGGGACTTTATAAAAGGCTAGGGAAAAAATCAGTTTTTGTGTAAGGTGGAAAAACCTATTCTAGCCAGAGTGATAAATATATGAAAACACACAGAAGCTTGACCCATGGGTCAGGGACAAGTATGTTTTGCTAAATGATATGGACTTGATCCTATTGATTAGTAGTCATGGAAATGTTGTCCCTAGCCCAGCAGCATCAGGATGACCTGGGAACTTATTAGAGATGCAGATTCTCAGGCTCCTCCTCAGACCTCCTGAATCAGGGATTTGGGAGGTGGGGTCACTAATGTGTGTTTTAACAAGTCCTCCATGTGATTCTGAAGCTGGATAAATTTGGGGAGCAAATTTTTACATCAGGTGGACATGATGGAACCTAAATCATTGAAAAGATGGTTCAACCAACAGCGTGAGGGGCTAATTGTGGGTGGTAATGGTTACAGATATGGAGGCCAGTCAGAGGTTTAGGGCACTGCTCCTGGCACACAGCAGTCACACAGTAAAACACACATAAACCCCCACGGCATTCTTTTAGGATATGGATTACACGCTATTTTCATACTTCCTGGCATCTAGCTCCACATCTGACACATATTTGGTGCTTAATTCATGTTTTCAGAATGAATGCTGAATGGTGTATGTGATAGACAGTTTTCTTGACCAAACCAGCAACTAGAAGTGACTTAAAAAGATGGGAATTTTGTTATAGGAAATGTGACCTTACATAGCTAGGCTCCCCAGTATAGCTTGATTCTAGGGTTGGTGAATTCAGTGGCTCAGTAGCATTTTCAGAGTTCTGTCTTTTTTTTTTCTCTGCCATCCTCCATGTTTTGCCTTTTATCCTCAAGTTTTTCTCTCCCTGCTACAAAATGGCTGCAGCACCTCCTGGAAACTAATTCTCACCCAGCAATACCTGAAGACAAGAAGAGAGGATGTCCCTTGTGTGTTTTCTGCAGGGGCAGCAAAACGTTCTAGGAATCAGCATCTCCTCTTTCATCGCCAGCAATTTTATCAAATTTGCTATTGACCAGACACTTTGGTCTGGATATCTGTGCAGCTCCCCCGCCCCATTTATATATTGAAACCTAACCCCCAATGTGAAAGTGCCAAAGGATGGAGCTTTGGGGAGGTGATTAGATCATGAGGGTAGAACCCTTCTTTATGGGATTAGTGCTCTTATAAAAGAGACCCCATACAGCTCCTTCATACCTTCAGCCATGTAAGGACTCACCAAGTCTGAGACCCAGAAGACGGCCCTAAACCAACCATGTTGTCGCCTGATCTTGGACTTACAACAACCAGAATTGTGATAAATAACTTTCTGTTGTTTATGTTACCTAGTCTTGGGTATTTTGCTGTAGCTACCTGAATAGACTATACTAAGACACCAGAATTGCATCATATACTCAATTCTTAAGTGACCACAAGAAGGGAATGGTTTTGTCACTACAGGTTTAAACTAATCAAGATTTACCCCTGGGGATCCGGTTACCTTAGCCTACCAGGAAACACACAGCTTCAGAAACTAAAAGAAAGTAATGAGAGCAGGGGTGTCATGGCTACTGGGTAGGAAACTAACAGAATCCAGAGCAATCATGCCTGTTTCAGGGGTTGTTCTGAGGGTCATGGACCCGAACCCCATGTTTTAAATGGGAGAGTTCTGTGCAAGGATGAGTTATTAATAACCAATCTTATGGAGTACCTGCCTTGTGCTTTGCACGTACTAAGAGCTTTTAGTGCCTATGGTGTAAAAGACAGAGCCTTGTAGAGGAAGAATCATGGGGACCTGGTACCTCTGTAACTAATCAGCTTACTTTCATCAGGTAGAATATCTCTGTTTCTACTTATCTATGGTGATAAATCTACCTTACATCCTTCTCCAGATCATTGTGTGAATAAAGTGTCCCTGATAAACAGGAAATTAGACTATTGATCGAGTTGTCTATTATTAAAGACCTACACCCCCAGGAAATATAGTGGAAAGATTCTAATATTTCTTGACCATTCAGTGTCACAGGCACACATTTTCTAATTCAATTCATAAGCACACTACCCTCTGATGTAAGAATTATTATCCCCATTTTATAAAAGAAAAATCTATGTCTCAAGGCTCTAGATACTGATGCCAAAAACTAAGTCTCTGTGCACTGGTGCCGAATCGAATCTCGGAGACAGAGTTTTGGGTGAAGTAAAAAAGAATAGCTTTATTGCTTTGCCCGGCGAAGGGGGAAAGAGAGGACTCATGCCTCAAAAACTGTGTGTCCCAACCCGGGAGGATTTGGTGAGGAGTTTTATAGCAATGGTTCAAGGGCAGAGTTGCTGATAAGGATCAGGGTGTGTGCAGGGTCTGCACTCCTTTAATCTGGCCTCAGGTGGTCTCCTCCCTTGTCTCTGCATCCTCCCCCATCCCCTGCCTTCCCGCCTTCCCTCATTAGCAACTGTTCGAATCTGCCCTTTGGAACTCAGGGAAGGTCATGGAGGCTGGAATCTATTCCCTACAAATAAGAAAATCGGGGCAGAAAGGCTTCTATACCCAGGAGCCCCACAGGGTCTGGCTCAATTTCAATACCTTGTCTTAATTAATCATATGACTGTGAGTGGCAGTAAAGGAATTGAACCCATGGCTATTGGACCCCAAGCACATGCTTTCTCCCCCAAATAATGCTGCTGACTAGATGGGCCCATATTGGCAAACTCAGTCAACCTTCTGAAGTGGCAGAGATGGTGTTGTCTAGCTCAAATACTTACCCTTCTATTCTTCTTAGCTCTCATTGTCCAGCCCTCTCTAGAGCCATCATTCTAATCATATCACCAACATACCCTTCAATAAAGGTTAGTAAGGAATGTAAAGACTGAACTTTCTAACTTTTTTGAAAAATGCACTTTGAAATACAGATTTCCCTTTTTATTCACTTGAAATAAGTAAGACAGTCTGCCAGGCTCAGAGGTTGGAGAAATGCAGGCTTATAGAATTTTGCTGGAATTTGTGGAATTAGCTATGGCCCCAGGCACTCTTAACTCAAGTGTGGAACCTTTTCAGTAGGTGTAGATGTGACTATAGGAAGCTAGGCTGGGGGTTTTGAAAACAGTGTTCTTTGTATTATCCTCAGGGCCGATCCTCCAGGCTCTGAGGTAAATTCAGAAATATTGGCTTTAAAAAGAAATTCTTGGTAACTTCAGGCCCGGGCGGTTTGCTTCCAACATGCAGCACCTACTTCGAGTGGCTCCCAGAATGATGCCTGAGCACCTCGAGCTGCAGCTGTCCATCTTGCTGTGTTCGTTTTCTCTAAAGCTTAAGCCTCTCCAAGAACAGTGGGGAAGGGGACATGGGCAAGGAGGTTGTCTGTGCAAATGGAACAGTGGACACTGCACGGAAGGAGACCCCTACCAGGACCCAGCTTCAGTGAAATTTTCTCCTGTGCGTCAGAGACAAATACGAAAGTAGCTCTGGCCACTGGCATCCAACAGGAAAGGGTGTGGTCTAAATACACTTGTCAAAAATGCGTCTCTTTCCATTCCTTTAACCAAATAGGGTGTGTGATGTATTAGTCAGGCTTCTCCAGAGAAACAGCACCAATAGGATACAGCAGGATATCTACCTACCTATCTATCTGTCTGTCTTTCTACCTATGCTTATAGAGAGAGAGACAGAGGGAGAGGGAGAGTGAGAGAGAGTGAGAAGGAGGGAGAGAGAGATTTACTTTAAGGGATTGGCTCACGTGATCCTGGGAGCTAAAATAGACATCTAGTGGGAAGCAGCCACATAGCACAGGGAGATCAGCTCCGTGCTTTGTGACCATCTAGAGGGGTGGGATAGGGAGGGTGGGAGGGAGACACGAGAGGGAGGAGATATGGGGATGTATGTATACGTATAGCTGATTCACTTTGTGATAAAGCAGAAACTAACACACCATTGTAAAGCAATTATACTCCAATAAAGATGTTTAAAAAAAAAAAAAAAGATCCAGGGAAAGGTTGATGTCGCAGTTTGAGGACTCCAAAGGCTGTCTGCTGAGAGGATTGCATTTTCTCTTCTCTTCGGGGGAGGTCAATCTTAGTTCTGTTAAGAGCTTCAACTGAATAGATGAGTCCCACTAACCTTAGGAAGGGCAATCTGCTTTATTCAAAGTCTACATATTTAAATGTTAATCTTGTCTAAAAAAAAAAACCTTCACAGGAACATCTAGAAAAGTATTTGGCCAAAACTATCTGGGCGCAGTGGCCCAGTCAAACTGACACATAAAATTACCCGTCACATGTGGTTTAGTCTACATATGTGGAGGCTTCTACTGTCTCTTAAATTTGCAGGATTCATTGAGCTCTGAAGTTCTCTGACCCATCCTCTTACTATCACGAAGGAACATATAAATCAACTTCATCTGCTCACGGCAAGCCTTACAGAGCTTAAGAGCATTCCTGTGTGTATAAAACCACCTTGTACGGAATGTGAGCCAAATCCCTCAAACACACCAGGTGGTTCACAAGTGAAATAGGATCAATCTCAACACACCTGCTTACTGAATAAATTCACTCACGCATCTAGTTTTTTGTAATATTCTTTTTTTAGGCAAGCAAAACGGATGTGCAATGTTAGATATTGCAGCTTCAAACTGGACATCAGAATACAGACACCATGACTGTGGAAATGCAACTGAATCAAATGTTTACTATCCCTGAGAATCTTGTTATACAATATCCACCAAGGTTGTTTGTGGTGTGGCACTTGAGCGGTAAACCCCTTATTTCAACATTTGCTCTTTTTGCAAAGAAGTTGCTTTAATTTTTACTTTGGGAAATGTAGCTATTTTCACATGAGCTCTTGATAGAATTCCTAGAACAGCACATGGCTGAGAGTTGTCTGGAGGTGATGTGCTTCCCCATCTGCCGTAAAATTATAACTTATCAAAATGTCCAGCTCACTTCACTTTTTTAGCCTTTCTCCAGCCTGGAAAGGTTTATTATTTTATTATGATTTTGTAGGAGTTTGTCAGCCAAAGGAGACCTTCATATCTTGGAAACAAAGAGGTGACTGACCTCTTTGATTACGAAATGAATTGAAAAGCCAGCGTTTCTGTTATAGGACCGGACCGCTCAACTGTAACAATCCTCCTTGTCTTTCACTTTAGCTGTTTTCTGCCAAAGCAAAGGGTGCTGCTTTATTGAGAAGTTCCTTGGTCGGTCTATAATTCCTTACCTCGTCACTCCCTATAACCATCACCCATGTGGCAATGTTGCCTGCAAAACAGGCTGTGCCCTCACAGTCAGAGCTAAGAACAATGAGACTACTTTCGCCTATATGGTCAGTTTTGTTGTGTGTTTTGCGGTGATATTCATTGTATCCTGCTACTATATCTCTAACATGTCCATGATAATAAACAAATAGGAGACAGTAAAAAGATGCATCAAATTCAATGACATTATAGCGCAGTGGCAACAGTACACCTCACACAAATTGTCTGAGATTATGGGAATAAATAAAAGTTAAAGGAATAAAAACATTCTGTAATTTTCATTTTTGACATGTGTCCTTCCATGACTATCTCATATTTCAACCTAACTTGAGCTGTTTAGCTTAGCAGAGGGTGATCCTCTAGATCTAAACCATAGTTTCTATTATGTAAGTGTATAACTCTGTTTTCACTTAGCTGTTTCTTAGGTCACTTTCAAAAAGTGTTTTTTAATTTTTTACCTCAAGTCATATGCACGAGTGAGTTGGGCCATCGTCCTGGCATACCTTCTATCTCAGTTTGCTCAGGCTGCTACAACAGAATCTAAGCACACCTCAGAGATATCGCAAGTTTTGTTCTAGACCACTACCATAAAGGAAATACTGCAACAAAATGAATCACACAGTGTTGACTCACTTTATTGAGCCAGTGCATATGAAAGTTATGTTTATACTATACCATAGTCTATTAAGTGTCAATAGCATATCAAAAAAAAATACATACCTTAATTTAAAAATACTTTATTGCTAAAAAATGCTAACTGTCACTTGAGCTTTCAGAGCATCATAATCTTTTTGCTGGTGGAGGGTCTTGCCTCCATGTCCGTGGCTGCTGATGGATCAGGGTGGTGGTTGTTGAAGATTGGTGTCATTGTGGCAATTTCTTCAAATAAGACAACAATGGAGTTTGCCCCACTAATTGATTTCCTCTCATAAATGATTTCTCCTTAGCGTGTAATGCTGTTTGATAGAATTTTACCCACAGCAGAATTTCTTTCAAAATTGGAGTCAATCCTCTCAAACCTTGCTGATGCTTTGTCAGCTACGTTTTTATAACATCCTCAATTCTTTGTTGTCATTTCAACAATATTCTTAGTGTCTTCGCCAGGAGTAGATTCATCCCAAAGACATACTTTCTCATCCATAAGAACTCCTCATCCTTTCAAGTTTTATCCTAAGATTGCAGCAATTCAGTCACATCTTCAGGCCCCACTTCTAATTCTAGTTCTCTTGCAACTTCCACCACACCTGCAGTTACTTCCTCCACTGAAGTCTTGAACCCCTCATATTTATCCATGAGGATTGGAATCAACTTCTTCCAAACTCCTGGGAATGTTGGTATGTTGACCTCTTCCCATAAATCATGAATGTCCTTAATGGCATCTAGAATGGTGAATACTTTCTGGAAGGTTTTCAGTTTACTTTGCCCAGATCCATCAGAGGAATCACTGTCTATGTCATCTATAGCCTTATGAAATGTATTCCTTAAATAAAAAGATTTGAGAGTTGAAATTACTCCTTGATCCATGGGCTGCAGAATGGATGTTGTATTAGCAGGCATGAAAACAACATTACTATCATTGTACTTCTCCATCATAGCTCTTGGGTGACCAGGTGCGTTGTCAAAGAGCAGTAATATTCTGAAACGAACTTCTTCTTTTCTGAGCAGTAGGTTTCAACAGTGGGCTTAAAATATTCAGTAAACCATCTTGTAAACAGGTGTGCTATCATCCAGGCTTTGTTGTTCCATTTAGAGAGTACAAGCAGAGTAGCCTGAGCATAATTCTTATGGACCCTAAAATTTTCATAATGGTAAAGAACATTGGCTTCAACTTAAATTCAGCAGCTGCATTAACCCCTAAAAAGAGAGTCAGCCTGTCCTTTGAAGCTTTGAAGCCAGGCATTGACTCCTCCTCTCTAATTATGAAAGTTCTAGATGACGTCTTCTTCCAATAGAAGGCTGTTTTGTCTACGTGGAAAATATGTCATTTAGTGTAGCCACCTTAATTGACTATTTTAGCAGGATCTTCTGGATAACGTGCAGCAGCTTCTATATCAGCACTTACTGCTTCACGTTGCACGTTTATGTTATAAAGATGGCTTCTTTCCTTAAACCTTGTGAACCAACCTCTGCTAGCTTCAAACATTTTCTTCTGCAGGTTCCTCGCCTCTCAGCCTTCACAGAATTGAAGAGAGTTAGGTCTTGCTCTGGATTAGACATTCGCTTAAGTGAATGTTGTGGCTGGTTTGATCTTCCATCCAGACCACTCAAACTTTCTCCGTCTCGGCAATAAGTTTGTTTTGCTTTCTTACCCTTCCGATGTTCACTGAAATGGCACTTTTCATGTCCTTCAAGGACTTTTCCTTTGCACTCACAAATCAGCTCTTTGGTACAAGAGGCCAGCTTTTGACCCGTTGACTTTTGACATGCCTTCCTCACTACGCTTAACCATTTCTAGCTTTTGATTTAAAGTGTGAGATGTGGGACTTTTTCTTTCACTTGAACACTTCGGGTTATTAACTGGCCTAATTTCAATGTTTTTGTGTCTCAGAGAGTAAGGAGGCTTGAGGAGAGAGAGACAGGGGAACGGCTAGTGATGGAGCAGTAAGAACACACAGATTTATCAATTAATTCACCATCATATACGGGCAAGGTTTGTGGTGTCCCAAAACAGTTACAACAGTAACATCAAAGATCGCTGATCACAGATCACCAAAACAAATAAAACAATAATAATGAAAAAGTGTGAAATATTGGGAAAATTACCAAAATATGACACAAAGACATGAAGTGAGCAAACGCTTTTTGGAAAAATGGCAGCAATAGATTTAGCTCAGTGTTACCACAATCCTTCAATTTGTAAAAAATCTGCAAAAAATTATAAAGAGAAGTGTGATAAATTGAGTTATCACACACTGAGTGGCTGAAACAGCAGAAATTCATTTCTCAGAATTCTGGAGGTGGGAAGTCCAAGACCAGGGTACCACAGATCCAGTGTCCGGGGAGGCTGTTTTCCTGATTTAAAGATAGCCACCTTCTGTCTGTGCCCTCACATGGCAGGGGGAGAGAGAGGAAGCAAGCTCTTTTGCGCCTCAACTTATAAGGGCACTAATCCCATCATGAGGGTCCCAACAAAGCCCTCCCAAAGACTCCACCTCTAAATACCATCACATTGAGGGTTAAGGCTTCAGCATATGGTTTTGGGAGGACACACACCTTTAGCCCAAACATATTCTCTTGACATAAATTTACCTAACTTAATTTATACCCAGCCTTGAAAATTTAGCTTCAGTGTCACTTCCTCCAGGAAAACTTTCCTGACCACATGTGCTTTAGCCACTGTTTTGAAATTGGTTCCACAGTAGCCTCTTCTTCCTTGTATCTCACGGAACAATCATCATCGTCACTGGACTATGCAAACCTCACAAAAATGAACACTGAACATGGCAGAGAGTCTATAGGTTGTTACCATTCCAGCCTCTTCTTCCTGCTCATCATGGGCATCATCACATTCTTCTTCACTACCTTCTGAGATATCGAGTGAAGACTTCTGATCAGCCAGGTGCTTTGCGACAGGCTTTGCAACCAACTCTGTCATATAATCTTCATGACAACTGCATGACATCAGTGTTGCTTCTATTCCTGCTTGATTAATGAGCAAACTGAGGCTTGAAGAGATTAGAAACATGCCGAAATTTATGCTGTGATTCACGTCTGGTTTTTGCTAGGACTCTTAGCAAAATACCATAGAAGCTCAATAAATTTGTATTAATTAAAAAATGACTAACATTCCCTGAGAATGGAGTCCTTCCCTTATGCCCCACAGCACTTATTGATATGACATCTACAGAGAAGATATTCGAAATGTCTGTTAGAGTAACAAATGTGAATGTCATGTGGACGGTGGGTAAGCGAAGCAAATCTGAACACACAGGGCCAGGGCTTCTGCTTCTCAGAGCTAGAAGTTCTGAAATCTGTCACGTGTTCTCTTTCAATCTAGGGTTGTCACTAACAATACATGATTTTATCAATCTTGAGAGTGTTTGGAGATCTACCTCTCCTTCCTTCTTAACAACGTTGCCTTCCTATGCAAGACTGATTCCACATGCCTTTGACCACATTTGTGTGAATTCAAAGTCCTGGCTTGGAGGGTGTCTACTGAATAGGCCAGATAATTGAGCTGTACAAGTCATTGAATGCAACCCTATACCCATATGTTTTTAGCATTATTCATTCCCTTAAAACAGGTTCTATGCAAATAATTATACACTTACTTATTGGTGATGCAAATGACATTTCATACATATGTAGCTATGTCTGTGTGTCTTGCAATTCTTAGGTGAAGTGACAGGTATGATTGCTGAGGTATCAAGAAATAGTAGTGTATTCGGATGACCCCATCTTGGGTTAAGAGAGAAAGATTGAGGGGAAATTTTTTTTTTATTAATAATTTATTGTCAGTAAGAAAGACTGGCTAATGGTATTTTTCAGTAAAAACCTTTACAAGACCATTACATCACAAATATACAGACACTATAAAAACTGTGTCATGGTGGTTTTGGTTTTAAACAGTCTGCAGAAGGTCCCCATTACACTTTCCAATAATGAAAAATCTTTATAATTCTAAAATACAGCAACCCATTTATTTAAGACATGTCCATGTATGGGATCTGTCCTCATCTTATGTACAGCTAGAAATGAATGACTATACTGAAATGTATTAATGAAATGTCATACTTCAGTTGAAAAGGACATATGGTGAAACCCTGGTTATATTAAAAAATCAGGGTGCTAGGTAATGACACTAACACCGCCAAAATTCGGTCAAAAACAAATGCACAAAGTATCATGAAAATCTAGTTAAAACTATGAAAAAATCAAATCTGTACATAAAATTTACCAAAAAAAGACAGGGGAATTAAAATAATCAATCTATATAAATACATGAATCATGCTAACAAGATAGTAGGACTGATTTTTGTTTCATTATTTTAACACAGAAAAATGTAAATACAAAAAGATGCTCAGAAATACACGAAGGGAAGAAAGAGGGAAGTGGCAGGTGGTGACAGTGGAGAGAAAGATGGCAGGACAGTCGCTGCATAGCACAGACCCTAGAAATGTCAGAGGCTTTGGAACCAGAGGGTCCAGGATTTCAAAAATGGTGAACACGTCTATCATTTCCTAGGTGGTGAACATTGGCATATCGCTTAAATTCTCTGTTTCAAGTTTCTCTTGCATGAAAAAGCATATCAACCTCACTCTAAATTGTTAGAATTAAATAAGATAATGAATTAAAGGAGACAGAGATCTTTCAAACAGCAGGGGGTTAAACTACAATAGGCCTACTTTCCTTAACTTTTAAAATAAAAACACATATATAAGGATTTTTGTCTTAAATTATTTCATAATCCTTAAACAAACAAACAAACTCCAGAAATGTCTTCTTACATTTATGACTGTAATTTCTGAACCTGAGGTTAAATATTCTTGGGAGTCACCAGGGCAACTGGCCATGCAGGATAGGACAGGGGGGGGCATGCTCTAGGGGCATGTGGACTGTCTCTTCTCCAAGAATGACACTCAGGAACCCTAATGCTAGAGAAGTGTTTCCCTCACATATTTGATGGGGTTACAGTCATAGTTACCTTACATGTAGCGTAAATCCATTTCACACGCATTAAAATCATGATTATTTTTTTCTCCAACTTTTTATTTTGAAATTTAAAAACAGAGAGAAAAGTTGAGGAAAGAGTCCAATGAACAAGCAAACAAAGATGCCTATGACTTAGACTCAAAATATTTGGCCATATTTGTTCTGCCTATTGATCTATTTATATATCTTTTATTTTTTTTGCTGAAACATTTGAAATCAAATTATATACATCATGACAGCCAATGCCTAAAAATAAAAGAGCTACCTACAGTTACCCCATTTTTATTCTTAAACTGTAGAATACTAAGAATAATTATTTTACAATGTACAATATCCAGGCTGTATTCAAATGTTTCCAATTACACAAGAATATATGTTATGCCTGCTTTTATATTTATAAACAAGAGTCTAAATTTCATTTGTTGCATTTGATTGTTATTTCTCTTTAGAGACTAAACTTAGAACACCTCACATTTTTGTTTATAATTATAATTATTTTTGCATGCTATTGTAATTTGAATAGCCCAGACCCACTGTCTTACAGAATATCTAACCCTGCGTTTGAGTGTTTTTGTGGGTATTTCTCTAACCCCTCTATTTCCTATAAACTGGAAGTTAGGTTATTTGGTTAGGATCAAGTTAACAGGTTGGGCAAGCATACTTCATAAGTGGTATGGGTTGAAGAGTGTCCCCCCAAAAAAGGTATGTTAAAGTTCTAAGCCCCAGTACTTCAGAATGTACCATTACTTGGAAAAAGGGTCCTCGCATATGCAATCGGTTAAGATCAGGTCATACGGAAGTAGGGTGAGCCCACATTCCATATGGCTGGTGTCCTTATAAAAGGATGGCCATGTGAAGACAAAGACACACAGGGGAAGCCATGTGATGCTAAATCAGATTGCCGGGAGGCAGCTTCAAACCAGGGGATGCTAAGAACTGCCAGTAGCCCCCAGAGCTAGGAAGAGAGAAGAAAGGCGGTCTGATAGGTGTCGGAAGGAGCCTGCCCTTGCTGGCACCTTGATTCCAGGCATTTAAGCAAAGCTGTTTATGGCATTTTGTCAAGGCAGCCCTAGGAAACTAATGCTCTAAGCAGACAATGCTGTGCATGTGAAATTGTACCACATTTCAAAGCACATGTTTTCGGATGTCTCACTGTTTACTAAGCTGAGTTTGATACTGGTCAAGGTTGCATTGCTCCACTGGTTTTTGCTTTTGTTTTGTTTGTTCTTCCTTTCCAATTAACCCGTGATTACTGGAACTGACCTTTGGCACTTTGGAAATATCCTCCCCAACATAATTTCAGTGTATGACTTTAGTATCCATTAATGATTGATGATGTTTGACTGAGTCAATTACTTTCTTTGGGGTTGAAACATGGAGTTTTCTATTTCCTTCCACATTTATTGAATTGTTCTTTGTAAAAAGAGAGACTTCTCATGCACTGAGAAAGAACTACTGTGGGTCTGCCTAAAAAAGCAGGAAAAACTTTTGTCACCAATAATGATGCCAAATGATGTGCTCCCTCCACCCCACACCAAGCTCACATCACTATGGACACATGGGTTTTTATTGATTCAATATGGTACAATAAACTACAGTG
This sequence comes from Eubalaena glacialis, assembly GCF_028564815.1. Classification (NCBI taxonomy): domain Eukaryota; kingdom Metazoa; phylum Chordata; class Mammalia; order Artiodactyla; family Balaenidae; genus Eubalaena; species Eubalaena glacialis. Next base: position 3,363,627 of record NC_083729.1, on the reverse strand, counting down.
AGCATTCATTTTTCATGCTGTAATTATCCCATATTTGGCCAATAAGAGCAATTTCAACCTAACTTCTCTGTCTTCTACATGTACCCTCCTTGGTCTTGGGGACCTTGTTGTTTTCTTGCACAAGTCATTTCAGGCTAACTTTGCCCTTTCTTGTCCCAGAATTTCTCCAAGTGTTTCTTACTTCCTTTGTTGGAAAATGGTATTTAGAAACAATAATTTAGATTGCATTGGTTCCCACTGCTTCTAAGGTTTATTTCTTTCAGGGCCTTCTGGTAGAGAGAGATAGAAAGTTACTTTTTATGAAAGAACCTGAGCTTATAGTCATATTTAAACTCCAATTCAACATGGCAGGATATTTTCTTAACTTCTCTGATGTTATGTCTACATCTGCTTTTCTCTTTGACACTGGAAATCTCATTTCCTTATAACTTTAACCTACATTCTTATATGTTATATGAGATAGCTTGCCATTTGTTCTAGCTTATTCTTGTGTGTTTTTTAGATACATATATATTTCCATCACGATAGTTTTGCATATTTAATTTTATTCTTATTTTTTAACCGTTTTTGCGGTTATAAATGGTCTCTTTTCTTATATTTTCTACCTTGTGATAAAAAAGATATATTTTATGAGTGCTTACAAGGTTATTATTGTTATATCTTCCTGTGTTACTGAAGCATTTATCCTGAGGAAATTTTCCTGTTTATCTGCATGTGGTTTATCTGCTGCAAGTCCAAAGTGCTAGTTACTAAACAGATATTTCAGTTTGTTTGTTTTGTTATTATTTGCATTTGACCTGTATACCTTTAATTCATCCCTTCTTCTTCCTCTTTCCCTCTTCTTCTTCTTCTTCATATGTTTAGGTATGCCTACCAAACTTTTTTTTTTTTTTTAACAGGAAGATTTAGTTCATGTGCATAGATTATAATTACTGAATAAGCTAATCCTATTTAATTTAATTAATTTTCTTTTTGTTCTAATTTTCTTCCTGTTTTGTATCTTGCCTTCTTCTGGATTGATACCTTCTCCTTCATTCCATCCCCTTCATTGTTTTCTGTGGTCTGTGCCAAAATTTTATCTTTTTACTGGGTATTAAACTAACTTTAAAATTCCAGCTTTGACAATTTATGTCAATGTCTAAATTAAATCAATATTTTAATCTCCTTATTATAAAATATAAGGGCAGTTTAATTATTTAATCATACTGCAAAAAATAACTTTATGAAGCTTTAACTCTACTACAATAATATTTCAAAATTGACACCAAGTCCCTTCCGATTGTTTTAAATTTTCCTGATCAGAAATAAAAATAAATGAGCATATAGTTTCCTTACTTTGCAAAGTTAAAAATCAATGAAAAAGTATCTCCGCTTTACAACTGGTAGTTCAGATCTTTTTGACTTACGTGAAAATGTTCCCATTATAACAAAAAGTTTAGTTTATGTCCTGAAGATCACAATTTTACAGCGTCTTACTACAAATTTTTGAGTGTTCTGACCCTGACCTCAATGATTGGTTAGAACATAAAACTGCACTTGAGGGTATGATTAAGTTTAATAGGGCTGAAATGTTAGTCAGTTTTAAACTGCTAATAGGTTTAAGACCTCGGCATGTAAGAAGGAATTATCCTCGTGGCTCATCAACCAGGAAAATGTTCAGATGTCCAGCATGCTTAAATTTGCTTTTCTGTAGTAAATTGGTGGGAGTGTCTTGAGGCAAATGAAGGTACCATGAAGAAAGTGCACAGTGAAAGCTGCCCGGTGACCATGCATGGTGCTACAGCTACTGAGAAGGTGCAATGACCCCAGCAGAATGCTCTCAGACCATTGAATAACTGATGGTGAACTAGACCAAAAACCCTTCTCAGACCCCTCAATAGAACATGCCGAAGATTTTCAGACATGTCCTTTTCTTTGATCTGCAATCCAAATGATCTTTAATCCAATGTCTAAAAGTGAAGACAATGGGTTCTGCTAAAGAAAGACATTGTTATTCCACCTTATGGATGAAGTGGGAGAGGAAGGAGAGAGCAATGATATTTAAAAGTAATAAACTGTGAGTGCAGAGAAAATTACTTAGTTCCCTGCGGTGTATCAGTGAATTATACAGTAAACTTTCATTTGCAGAAAACATATCATCTTTTACACTGTGTTGCAATCTCAAGAGGTGGTTATAAGGCATTACTTTATATGCTTTTCACTTTGTCATTTCTTGGTTTCAGCTTAGAGGATTGGTTTATCAGTGACGCATCATGGAAAATTAATAGTTACAGATAAAACTATTATCTGTATTATTATCTGTATTATTATCTGTATATTTATTATTCCATAAATATTCATTATATCTCATTACTGCAAATTAATGAGGTATTTTAAAATTAAGCCTAGTTGCACTGGGTGCCGAGAATCTTGTTTTAATATTTGATGCTCAGAGATAAATTATGATCATGAAAATGATTGAGCTCATTGGGAGAAACTTTTAGATAGGCTTTTAAAGTAACAATTTGGATAAGGGCTGACTACTATTACACCTCATTTTAGAAATGATGAGAAATACTCTTTACATCTGTATACATCCAATCTTCTATAATAACACTTTAACTCTTCTCATATAATACTGCAAAGCAAAGAAATTCATATGTAGGATCTATAATGCATTTCAACAATTTAGAAAAAAGTCTCTGCTTAGAAGTGCATGCCATGATAAATCAACATATACAGCTAAATATGATTTTTTCCGTTCAAATAAAGATTTCATTTTATTTCCTGTCTGCATTAGGAACCTGAGCAAATACTTGATGATTTTTCAAGAAAATAAATGCGTGCAGTTTAGGATACATTATCTTTTTAGTCTTTATTACATGTAATGATAATTCCTCATTTTCATTTGTAATGTTAGTTATTTGCACATTTTCTCTTTTCTTTTTTCGACTGGCATTGCTAGAGGTTTATCAATTTTATTACACTTTCAAAACAACGAATGTAGTATTGTGAATCCTCTGAATTGCATCTTTGTTTTCTATTTTATGAATCTCTGCTTTCATACTTTTTACGTCCTTTCTCCTACATCTCTGAGTTTACTCTGTTGCTATTTTACTTACTTCCTGTACTGAATACTCATCCTATTAGTTTGCAGCCTTTCTTATCCCCCAGTATAAGCACGGGTCCTTTAAATATCCTCATAAGACCCTCTTTATCTGCTACCTCCACCCAGCTGATTTTGGTAGGTATCACCTTTATTATTATTTAATTTTAAGTATTTTATCATTTTAATTATTTCACATAAAGTACATGTTATTTAGAAGTGTGCTGTTAAGTTTCTGAGTGTATAGTTTAAAGCTGTGATTCTTAAAACATGTTCCCTTGACCAGCAACGTAGCATCACGTGGGAACTTGCTGGAAATGCACTGGGACTCACCTTATACTGACTGAATCAGAATCTATGGTGGAGGGGACAGAAATTTGAGTCTAAAGAGCCCTCCATGGAGCCGGATGTACACTAACAAATCTTTATATTATTTATTTTAAAAGTAGTTATTTGTTTGAAGTATATTTTGAGTGATAGTGACTTTTTAAAGTTGCTTTATGCCTTAATAATCAGTCCATTTCCGTAAATGTTTCTTGTGTTCTCTGAAGAAAGCATCCCCTCCAACCATTTGGTTTGTTAATGTGTACACTTGTTATAATGAGACAGTGAATCAAATTGTTTCAAATCTGCTATATCTTCCTGTTTTTTGCATTATTCCATTCCCTCAATTACTGAGAGATTTATAAGAACCTCTGGCATGATGGATTTTCCAATTTCTCTTTTTTACTTTGTCCATTTCTGCTTCACAGATTTTGAAGGTACACTTTTACATGTTTTTACCTTTCCTTTTCAAAAACAATTTAATCAAGATACAATGTATTTACTATAAAATTCACCCATTTAAAGTATTCAGTTCAATGGGTTTTAGGAAATCTATAAAGTTAATTTTTATGAAGTAGATTTTATATACTTTAGTAAATTTTAAACCTACATCTAATCACAGTAATCTAATTTTAGAACAATTTTATCAAGCTTAAAACTTATAGTGGTCACTTCCTATTCCCTCCACCAAAACCCTAGGTAACCATTACTTGTCTCTAGAAATTTGCCTATTCTGGATATTTCATATAAAGAGAGTAATGTAATATGTGGTTCTTTATGGCTGGCTTCTTTCACTTAGTATCATGTTTTCAAGGTCATCCATGTTGTAGAATGTGTCAATTATTCATCCTTTTATATTGCCAGGTATTATTTCATTGTGTGTGTATATATATACACACACACACATATATAGACACACTATATATATATATGTATGTATATACATAGACACATACACACTATACTTTGTTTATTAATTCATCAGTTGACAGGTATGTGGGTTGTTACTAGATACTATGACCAATTGCGTACAGTTTTTTGGGGACATGTGTTTACATTTCTCTTGGTCTAGCAGTGGAGCTGCAGGGTCATATGGTGACTCTGGATTAGGATTTTGAGGAAACACCACTTTCAATCTTTTAATCTTCAGCCATTTTAATCACTATATTTAGTTTGTATCTACACAAGCTAAGACAGAATATAAACACTAATAATTGTTACTAGATTGGTGTCATAACCAAATAAATCCTGATCAAACCTAACATCTTTGCATTGAGCATGTTTTCAATTCAAGTGTAAGGTCAGTAAGTAATTGTTGAGTGTCTATAAAAGTATTTAGTCAACCCAACAGACACTCACGTCTCTCATAGAACTTATATTACATTCATACGGTATATCCCAATGTAAATTGCTAATCTCTTCTAGTTACGAAAGTGTTATCATGGTTGGATTGTAATTGATATGCTTTCCATCAACTCCTAATGACGAAGGGCTTCTGGACCATCTCATTTTCACACGCAAAATGGTCTCAGAGATTTGTTTGGTTGAAGATAATATGCATCCTGCATCACTTTATTTTTTTCCTCTATCCAGTGTGCCATCCAGATTTCCAAGACAAAACACATTCTATGGCAATACTACAATTAATAGTAACATTATCCACTACAAGATCACTTACCTTGTATCTGGTTATTAGCTATATCCTTTATGTGGATTATTTATGTTAAATACTCACAATAATCCACATTTGACAGATGGTGAAACAAAGCTTAGAGAAATCAGATTATTGTCTAAGGTTATATAAGCAGTAAATGGTGGATCTTGGATTCAAATCCAAATAGTCTGACCCAGGGCCTATGATCTTAATCAAGGATGCTACGCTGTCCTTAAATTTATAAACACATTTGTTCATAAACAAACTACAGAGTGAAATATTGTTGATGAATTAGAGATATTGTTGGAAGTCATGTAAATATTGATATTCTCTATTTAATGTTTTGTGTTTATGTTTTATTTTGGCAATTATAATATAATAAATTTGTAAATATAAAATAAAATAAGTAAAATAAATTATAAAACAAAGTAAAAGATAAAACACGTATGGTGTTTATTTTGTTTCCTTTGTTTGGGTGGGAATTGAAAGTTCCTGTCTAATCTTAGTTCACCTTCCCTTTTCTCTCTATAGCATAACACGTCTCTGCAATTCTTGCACCTTTGAGGTTCTAAATATAGTCCTTTCAGAATTAACTATTATATATATAGTATTACATGTTAAATATTATAGGAGAAAGTTGTGATATCCAGATTGGTGAGCTGAGCTCGTACAGAAAGAGTCATAGCAATTAAATAAAATAATACTGATAGGAAAGCAATGCTTTCTTAATTCAGCACCATTGGTTTAAGCTGTAGAGAGGATTTGCATGAAATTTTAAACTCCTGGTGACAGAGGAGCTCCCTTAAAAGATATTGTTTAAGCAATTGTTTTTGAAATGAGCCTTAGCCCCGCTGCTTATGTCTGCAAAACATCCTCACAGAGTCTAGCAAGCTTTGTTCAAGCATTAGTTGAAGGCTTATACTTCACCAAGCTTAAAATGTATTTCAACCTCAGGGCATTCCTAATCAGGAGCTGGAATGAAGTAGTGGATAAAACACTTGTCTTTGGTGTCAGAAACGCTGGGGGCTGGCAAAAACTTACTAGTAACTAAGCATGTTACAACTTACTAGTAACTAAACGTGTTACAACTTACTAGTAACTAAACTTACTAGTAACTAAACGTGTTACATTAGTTCCTAACTAGTCACAGAGGCGAGTATTCGACGGGCCAGGAGCATTCCACTGGCGTGCTCCCTCATTCTGGGCACGTACATCACGCCATCCCAGAGTCGCTCACCTGCACAGATGTGACTGTCAGCCTCCATCTCCTGCCTTTAGATTTACAGGCTCCACCTGACACTCTTTTTATTTATTTTTCTTCACTATTACTTAGGATGGTAAGCTTTGGATTTTGGAACAGATAATGTGTGCATTTCATTTAATTTTATTAAAATGAAATCACAGCTGGTCGGAGTCAGGGTCGGTATCAGAATCCACTCACAGATTTGAAGTCTGCTGGGCTCCCAGGTGGGTTAGAATTGCCTGCGATGCCATAAAACACATTCTCTTCCTTGCCTGGCTGGAAGTGCTCTGTTGAGATTTGGAGACCTCCACTTACACTTCTCCCTGAGACAGAACGTTTTCTGCTCATCCTGGGAAATAGTACTGGAAGATTTTGTTCAAGTTTCAAACAATGAATGATTGGCTGGGGACAAGGCATGAGAGAATATTTGTATAAGCGTCCCTGTTTGGCATAATAAGTATATTCTCTCACGCTGGTGGTAAGAACTGTACACACTGAGAGGTACAGACACTTAGAATGCTCCATGCTACCTAAGAAAATTCAAAGGCAGCCTTTCAAATTATTTCCAGTTGCAGCTAAGGCTAAATAAAGGTTGTGAGTAGTGAAGACAGCTTTCTGCTAACAAACTTTTAAATAGTGGAAACTATGGTATTATTTTGTTTTAATTTTTCTAATTTATTACTCTATACATCTCGCCTCCTCTTGCTAGTCATGTCTATTAAGGTTTATAGCAGAGTCTTCCCAGCTTATAACTAATTCATATTTTTCAGGGTTGGTGTATCTGCTAAAATGCATAGCGTTGTTCCCTTTTCCTTCAAGGCAGTAAACAGTGTTTAAAGACAAAAAAATAGTCTTCATAGAAAATAAATAAAGGTCTCACTAGATCAAGTGGCCCCTACAAAATATTATTTAATCTTGTAAATATAAATCAATCCGAAACATTAAATTTTCCTTAAAATACAGATTTTGTTTTTCTAACTGAGAAAGCAAAGGTTTTGCAAAATGCTTCAAGGGTTTTGTCAAACCAAGAGATATTTGAGAGTTATTTTCAGCACTTGCTAAACCATTGCTTTTCTCAGATTCAGTGATAATAAACTATAACAGTATTTTGACATTTCTGATTTGTGAAGAGGAGAAATTGAAAGGTAAGAAAAAGAAAACATACTGGGTGGGTGAGAGTAAAGAATGAGATTCAGAGCTCAAAAAACCTTGTTCTCATTTGGTAAAAGCTAGTGATTGAGTTTTATTTCATTTCTCTAACAGTGGGAAGCAGAGCTCCATGACATTATTCACTGAAAAAACGATGACTATACATCATTTCTTTCATGACTACTTGTAATCATCCTACTTTATTCCCCAAACTTACTGCCATTTCCTGATTGAATGTAGTCTAACTGGGAGAGTACAGTAGTACTGTACTCTGACATTTGACCAGCATTTTCTGAAATGAGGGTTTACTAATATATCAAGGTTGTGGAGACTTGGAGAAATAAAAGGAATAAAACAAGGAAAAATATGGCTGTTATTTCATTTCTCGATGTGAATAGGTCTGGGTGTAAAATTTTTTGAGAAAACATAAACAGAAATGAGATATGACAAAATTTTTTTAAAATGAGTCCTTTTGGAAGTCACAGCCACATCTTATAGAAATACCTGATGTTGCTAATGCATTTTATTAATGCATGATTTTATTAATGCATATGTTTCCGAGCAATTTCATTTTCACCTTTTCACCTTTCTGCCTTAGGGCACGTAGCAACCCAGAGCACTGAGCTGTTTTCCAGATGTTATTAGCATGCTACCACTTGCTTTGGATTCTGGGCCTGGTAAGCAGTGGGAGAAATCTCTTTGGACATCCTGTAGAATTTACATGTTTGATGAACACAATCACGACCAATGTCTCCAACAGATCTTTAAGAAACTTGTATGTGTACTCCACTTATGAAGCATTCTTTTAATCCTTAGTATTTAGTTCACGTTTTATTTTTCCAATATTTTAGCTTGTATATATATTTTGAATTCATGTAGAATTTCTACTACAATGTTCAAGACATGGGCATCAAAGTCAGCTACATCTGTGTTTAGTGCCTCGCTCAACTCTACTGACTGTGCGTCTAGTTTCTTACTCCTGCTCAGTGGCATGTACTCATTTATGCAACTGTATTTATTTCCCATAATTGTTATTAGATAGCAGTAAAACGCAACAAAATTTATTGTACATAGTTATCATTAGAATTACATGAGGTCACACTTCGGAAAGATATACATATGCACTGATACGTAAATACATATACTATGTATATTTTTTGTTTCCCATATAAACGCAGGTTGTAGTGCTGCTAAATCTTCCACTGCTGCATAGCACGATCCCCTCTTCTCCAGTCCCCAGTGAATCTTCTTTCACTATCTTTTGAACCATCACCAAGAGCATCCTGAAAGGATACCAAGCTTGCCCTAACAGTGTCTACAAGACGCTTCCCACTTCTGCCTGCCATTTGGTCCTGAAGAAATAGCCATATCCTTAGATTTTTGTTATGGCAGTATTCCATATCTTGTATGAATATCTGTTCTAAGTAGATAAACAACAAGGACCTGCACAGCACATGGAACTATATTCAATATATTGTAATAATCCATAATGGAAGAGAATCTGAAAAAGAATTGATATATGACTGAATATATATATATATATATATATATATATATATATGACTGAATCACTTTGAGGTACACCGGAAACATTGTAAATCAACTATACTTCAATTAAAAAAAAAATACACACAAAGGGAAATTGGAAGCAAATACAAAAATATTCTTAAAAATCTGTTCTGGTTATTTATTTTTGCGTAATAAGTCACCCCAACACTTAGTGACCTAAGACAACAAATATCAGTTAATGTTGTTTAAATCCCTGTAAATCTTGGATACAGGGGTGATACCTCATGATGCTGCAGCCAGAGGAAGTTGGGGCTGGGGTCAACTTGAAGACTTCTTCATTAATGTAGCTGGTGACTTGGCCCAGAAGATTCACAGTGTTGGAACAGGTAGAGATCCTTGGTATATCTTCCCATCTCATGCGGTACCATTCCTCACATGATCTTTCCAGCATGAAGGGTCTATAGAATAACTAAACTTTCTACATCTTGACATAGGGCTCTCATAGTACAAGAGCCAGGAGAGAAAGGGACAGGAAGAATCTGTATAATTTTTATGACTTTCTCTTGGGCATCGTGTACCATCACTTCTGCCATATTTTATTGGTCAAGGTAACAACAAAGCTCTACCCAGATTCCAAGGTAGAAAAAATTGACCCTACTCTTGATGGAGGAGTGTTAATGTCACAAGGTAAGAACAGCTTGTAGCATTGACTGTGGATTTGTTTGGTCATATTTGGAAAATATGTTACAGATGTGTGTGTATATATATATATATATATACACACACACACATACACTGTATGTAAGCATACTGTAAAACAATACAAGTGGTAGTTATTAGTATCTCTTTCATTAAATCATAGACTCTGAGATTTATGTGGATATTTAAAGTTCTCTCCATCAAATGGATTTTATGGAAGTTAATACCCTATTTGAAGATGTTTCCTCACTTCAAGATATATGGTATACTTGCAGAAGGTATACGTATGTGGGGACACACAAAACACTACAATTTCCCCTAAATGGCCCAACCACAGAATCTTCCCATTTACGTATCAGGCTCCAAGCATTGCTACAGTAGTTTCAGCCTATTAGTTACTTCTCTCTTTATTCCTCCTTCTAGGAGGTAAAACAGGCTACTGTTTGCATAGATGCTCTGACAATTTCTCTCAAGGTTTGTGAATCTTTTCTGCTATCTTAGTTCCTTATCATAATAGCATAAGCCTTTTGCTATGATATTTCTTCACCAAAAGGTATTTCTGTAATACTTTATGACATTATGAAAAATCACCTTCAATTTGTTAGATCCAAGGCCATTTGAATTAGATAATTTAAATCTGTGGAAGCAGAAACTATAATGCCAATAGAAAATTTGTACTCAGTAACTCATGTATAAAATCCTGAAATGTGTATTTAATTTTTATTCTTACTTATTCCTTCTTTTCCTTTATTTTTATCTTTTCTTTTACTTTTGATAATTTTGATGACAAAATTAGGGTGTGGTTACTGTAAAAACATAATAAAGAAGTATATATATAGTGAAAACTGAAAGTTCTCAAAAAATTATTAATAAATTTATATTTTGGTGTAATATATGTATATATTTATACTTTATAAAGTTTGTTGCATCTTTGGTAAATATTTGCATTCTGTTTGTTCGTTTGTTTGTTTGTGAATATCAAACTATTTCCTTGGAATCTCATACCTTGAGTTATGTGCTTGTACCATTTCAGCAAAATTTAAAAACAAATCATTTTTGCAACCATCAGCTACATTAAAAGCATAGGCATTTCTCCAAAGAAGATTTACAAATGCCAATAAACATATGACAAGTTGCTCAATATCACTAATCATTAGGGAAATGCAAATCAAAAGCACAATGAGATACCACTTCACACCTATTAGAATGACTGTAATTACAACAACAAAAAGAAAGAAAAAACAATTATTGGTGAGGTCGGAGAGAAATTGCTACACTTATACATGCTGATGGGAATGCAAAGTGGTGCAGCCTCTATGGGAAACAGAATGGAGGTTTCCAAAAAATTAAAAATAGAACTACCACATGACACAGCAATTTCACTTCTGGGTATACAGAAAGACTTGAAAACGAGATTCAAATAAAAGAGATAATTGTACATCCATGTTCATAACAGCATCATTCACAACAGCCAAAATGTGGAAGCAACCTAAGTGTCCATCAGTGGACAAATGGCTTAACAAAACGTGCTATACAATGTAAATGTGTAACAATATTATTCAGCAGTAAAAAGGAAATTCTGACACATGTGATGACATGGATAGATCTTGAATCTATTATACTAAATGAAATAAGCCAGTCACAAAAAGACAAATACTGAATGATTCCACTTATAGGCAGAACTTAGAGTAGTCAAATTCATAGAGACCGAAAATAGAATTGCAGTTGCTAGGGGCTGGGGGAGTGGGGGACAGGGATTGTTGTTTAATGGAGTTTCAGTTTTGCAAGATGAAATGTAGATGAAATAGAGTTTAAACTTTGCAAGATGAAAGGAGTTTTGGAGATTGGATGCATCACAATGTGAATGGACTTAACACTACTGAACTGTGCACTTAAAAATGGTTAAGATGGTAAATTACATATATGTGGATTTTACCAAAATTAAAATTAAAAACAAAAACTTTTAAGTACATTATAAAGTTTTTTCTCAGGTAAAATTGTTAGGTTAATGAAGGAAAGGAAGGAAAGGAAGATGATAGCAATATCATTTAGGAAAGGAAGATGATAGCAATAATGCTAAAGAACATGGATTCTGAAGTCAAAACATTTAAAACTTGACTTTCACCCTGACTTACTCGCTCCGTGAACTGGGACAAATTTTTTTTTAATTTTTAAAATCTTTTTATTTTTGGTTCGCTGCATGGCTTGTGGGATCTTAGTTCACTGACCAGGGATTAAATCCAGGCCCTCGGCAGTGAAAGTGCAGAGTCCTAACCTCTGGACCACCAGGGAACTCCCTGGGACAACTTTTTAAATATATTCAAGCCAGTCAGTGTCTCCTTGTCGATAAATGGGTATAATGATACATAACTCAGAGTGAGAGGATTAAATGAAATGATACATTTTGAAATGCTTAAAATAGTGTTTCACATATATTGTGTTCAATAAACTCAATGTATTTTTGTGAAAAGATAATAACAATATTTTAAAGTGGGCACTGCAGACCTTATATGTCACACATGTTTTTTTAAGAGTAAATAATGTGAGTCAAGAAGGAAAGTCTGTGGTCTTAGTATCTGTTCATTAGGAATAGGGGACATTTTGAGATCACTTTAAGTATTTTTTTTCCCAAGTGTGCTGACTGTTTAAAAAAATAATGTGAATTATTTATTCACGTTTTACTTTTTCAATTGTACAGAGTCAGTATACACAAATGTCTCACATGCAACAGGTATACCATAAAATCTTCATGGAAGGAAATTGGCACACACTTTAGGAAACACTGTTACTTTATTAACTCTTCTGGCTCTATTTTCAACAATTTTTCTATTTTTTGCTTTATAAATAAAATAGCCCATTAATCCCATACAGCTTCCGGAAGTTGATCTATTTACTGAAAGACCTTATAATCTCTAACTTTCTTTATAATATTTATTGAAAACTTTTACTATATTCACCTTAAATTTACTGATAATTGTTCAAGGTGATATTTATGGCATATTTCATATGTTTGATATTTTTATTTTTAGGCAACTATAGATAGGATTATGTTTCTCACCAAAAAAATGTCTTATTCTAGCACATATGACCATTCTTTCAAACACTGCAATGCCATTCTTGATTTTCTTCCCTATTTTTATTATTATCATAATAGAGCAAAATACAATTGTGGAGTATTTAACTTATATCATCAAATCAGTAAACATTATTGGATTAAAATGTCTCTTTAAGAAGAATAAAAATGCTATTTTAAACATCATTAAGGATAAATTTCCTAAATCAAATGATCTTCATGGAATGAAATGAAATACTAGTTTGTTAATCACATAAAAACATAATAGAAAAAATGGGGTGGTGACCTTTATCTTTTTAAAATGTTTAGCCTCTAATCTGTTCTAACATAGAGTACTTTGATTATACAACATCCTAAGTTTTAAATTACAATAGGATTGTTACCTAAATATATCCTTTAAATCCTCAAAATATTTCTTTAAGGGACTTTAGGTTCTAACAGATTAATTATGTGCGAATTACATAGCATGTGGAACACTCATTAAAAGGGATTTGTTTATTTTTTGTTTTTGAACACCTTGTGTACACTAACTAAACAATATTCCTTGATTTTGCTGAAATTAGACCATCCAAATATAATGTGCATATAAATCTACATTCTTGTTTGTTTTCAGGTTTTAAACATGCAACTCATTATTTAGTGTTGAGTTTCTTAACATTACATTTGAAATAAGCAAGATTATAGGAAGAATAATTCCTGTAACATGGAAGTGAATATCTGTTACCAGTGGGGGGTGAGGGAGGGAGGGAGGGAGGTGAAGGAGATGGGAAGAAATTTTATTTTTAAATATTGTGCAAAGATGTAAAATTATACTTTCCAATATGTTAAAGTCAACTTAATCTAAGTTTCATAAGCATGTTAAAATAATTCATATTTCAATAAAGGGCAAACACTTGTATGAAGATTCTTGAAAAAATCATGGAAAATGCATTTTTTAATATGGAGTTTTACATAAGGGAACATGCATTAATATAAAGCAACATTATCCAACAATATTTATTTTCTGCCCTACTTCACTTTCTCTGAGCCCTCTTGATATATATCATCAATTGGAAAACTCTATCAACTGTGTTTGGTGATTTGCATCCAGTGTGACACTTTGATGTTTTATTTATCTGCTTGAAATTGAATTATTTTTCCTAAAATCCTTTGCTGCCCTGAATATGTATTTTTTCTGCATTCTGAGATATATTTCAACAGTTGTCTAAATACGAGAGTCTACAAAATACAGATAATTGGTAAAGTAGCATATTACATAGAGTTCATTACATGTAATAAGTGGCAAATAAATACTTTTAAATGGATGCATGAAATAGTCTTACCTAAACAAAGAATGCCTAGGGATGTATTTTTGTTTAAAGCCCTTATGATTTCCACTTTTTATGCTTTATTTTACAGTACATATCATGGAGCATCTAAGGCAGCTTAGAGACCAATTTGTCCAGAATTGATTTCACAAGCACATTATGTCAAGTGCATTGAATGAAAACAAGTGGGAAACTGGAAATTTGAACAGACTCAATGAAACTGAGCAGGACCCTTCTGGACTCTCTTTGGTATATGAGCTCCCCCACCCCTGTGTCTCCTGTCTCTTAAATAAAAGGCTTTGCTTCAGGCCTCCCCTGAGTCTCAAAAGGCTGGCTCAAGAGTTAACGATGAGGGAAATGAGAGCATGTAGAAACAAAGAATAGCTGTTGGGCCAGGAAACTGGTAACAATTTAAACAATAGATCAGCCATGTAGCAGAGTCACAGGACCTTTAGTTTCTCCCTGAAGGACATAGATAATAGTGTCTGGTGCATATTCCTAAGATGTTTTTTACAGAAACTGGACTCCCAGCAGATGGAAATTGCTGACGTCAAGCACATAGACCCCAGACCAGTTGGAACCAGGAGGTTGGTTATTGAGATTCCCAAAACACCACCCTGTTTCATCATCACCAACCAATCAAAAGAATGTCCAGGAGCAGATCAGGCAACCTGCAACCCACACCCCTAATGTTGCCTTTAAAAACCCTTCCCTGAAAGCCATCAGGGAATTCGGGTCTTTTGAGCACTGGCTGCCCATTCTCCTTGCTTGGCATCTGCAATAAACGCTGTACTTTCCTTCACCACAACCCAGGGTCAATAAGTTGACTTCGCTGCACATTGGGCTAGCAAACCCAAGTTCAGCTCAATAATATCAGTTTAATAGATTCAAATTAATCTGCATGTTCTTAACACTCACTTCCACTGATGACCCTTTGTTAGCAAAGCCAGCCCTCTTCCTATGTCTAATGAGGCCTTTCTGATATTGCTCAAAACCTATAATGACCTCACCTGGTGTAGTTACCATGAGAGGCATGCCAATTATCCTTTTGCAAAAATATCTTTTTCTCCCCTTTTCTGTCTCCAGACTTGTAAGTACAGTGAGATCTCAGCATGACCCCAGGGCAAAAATACAACTTCTCACCCAGTAAAGAAGAAAGCTAACACACCAAAACTTTACCTATCTATCTATCTATCTATCTATCTATCTATCTATCTATCTATCTATCTATCTATCTAGATCAATGCATCAATATTTCCTTGGCTATAAAATGGAGATGCATACATAAACATACACATATCTATGCCTGTATCTATACACACACAGAAACTTGGGTAACACATGTACAAATGGGCTGTAAATGTTCTGCACCAGTGAAGAAGGAACATAATTTGAGATCATGTTGGCATAAACAGGATGCTTTCAGTAGAGATTAGAGTTTTAATACACTAGTTCAAGCAGCTGGGTGTGTTCTCACTTTGTTCTTGGTTGTTGATTGAAACCTAGACTCTAGGGAGACATACTGTTTTTGAGGTTGAGATGCCAGATATTCTCATTTCATTGTGGAGTAATAACACAAACCATTTAGGAAATAGGTGGGATTCACCCATCCACCCAGTAATGTTGGCCCCAAGGAGATACAGATAACCATTTTTTCACAGAGTCAGTAAGAAGCAGGTTGGTAAGTGGGGTAAGTGGCAGACAGTCATTATCCTTAGAAACACTTTAGTATTTATCTTTAGGTTATGAGTGAAGAATGTCACTATTGCCATTCAAATAGCCTTGCTAATTTCAAAGAGGATGATTTACCCAGAAGTCTCAGAGGATAAGAGGAAGCACTCAACTGTCTTTTGGGCTAAAATAGATGAGTAGACTTGAGTCATCATGATTTCTCACCAATTTCTAGACCTACTGTGTCGACTTCTGCTGCACTGAGATCTCTCTCTCAACCCATACTTATGCTATCATGGAAATACTTTTATGAATGGATTATTGAAAAAATTGAGCCTAGTTTATGAGTAGTCCTGTACAATAGGCTAGCACTTATGAAACAACACAGGGTTATAGACTACACAAGCCTGAGGGAAGGTAAGGGGGGAACTCTTTCCAGGGGTGAACTTCAAACGGTATTACCACCTGTGGACTTTCTGAATGCCTTATTCATCACCAATTATCCCACATGCTACTGCCCAGATCAAGTGATTTATCTCACTGCAAAAGTAGGGAGGTAGTAGGTAGAAGTCACGAGATTCACTGCTGACCACATTCTCCATCACCCCTATGTAAATGTCCTTAGAGAACTGTGAACTAGTGAAGACTCAGTGATGATGCTGGTTGGAAACAGCATTTTACTGTCTGGAGTGATGCCCGTAAGGTATGTAATGTGCTCTAAACTGTTGACCAATCTGTTATGTTTATTCTTTCTCAGATATATTATATGGATTCAAAACTAAGGTGCAGGAATGGACCTAACATCTCTCACAATTACACCTCATAATCCACTTGCAAACAATAATTCCTCTTCCGTGACTTCATGCTCTGCTTGTTTAGGGATCTTAGTGCTCATGGGAAAAATACATTCACCAGGAGACACAATAACTATCTCATTAAACTAGAAGTTAGGACTACCATCTCATTATTTTGAGATTAAAAGGAGATTACTGAGTTCTCTGGAATTATGGATCCTGGTTATCAAAAGGAAATAATTTGCTGCTATATAAGGTAGAGAAGGAAGTCTACATCTGGAAACCAGGGAAACTGCTGGGGTAATTGTCTGCACTTCTTGGTACTTTATAATGGTAAAAATTCATGGAACAGTATCAACCCAATAAAGACTTGGACGTCTCAGCAATGAAGTTTTGCTCCCTCTTACCAGATAAAAAATTCTGCTCAGCCTAAATATTGGCTGAGGGCAAAGGGCACGTTAAAACAGGTAGTAACGGTAGAAAGCTATGCCTCCTGATTGGTAGCAGATAGGAAAGTTGTAATATTGACCTAGTCAGGACAGACCAGGTTTGGTTGGAACAAAACCATTCCTGGAAATCTCAGTAGTTTAATACATCACTTGGCTGATGCCAAGTTCAATGCATGTCAGCAGTTCACCAAGACAACTGCCTGTCAGGCTTCTTCCAGCTGTAAACACCTGGCACACATGGCTTCCAGACTTGCCACAAGAAAAGAAGAAAGAATATGGGGAACTCACACCAGCTGTCATGTATCTTGGATTAGAAGTGAAACTCACCCCTGCAGTTTACAACCCATTGTCCATAAAATAGTTATATGGCTCCACCTAAATCAAAAGAGCCTAAAATAAGCAGGAACACAAGAAACACTGCGTTGAGTGGGCACTCTCTCTCCCATACACTTTCCTTTGTTATATTTTACACACACACACACACACAAATAATTTTCTTTGGTTGCCTCTCCTTTTCAATTTCTATGTAGAACAAATCATGGCCATGGTGACTAATATAATTTAGTTGAAGGTCACAAGAAGTTGAAGTAGAATTGCATCAGAAGTAGAATAAAGATTACCCAGAGACAAATATAAGAAACCATAGACATTTGTAGAGATGGATTCTTTATGGTAAAAGTGTCACCTGCTTCATATTTGCTACGAACCAATGGGAACCTCTGCCCTGGTTCTTGAATAATAATCTCATTCAACAATCATTCAAGCACTGGCTTTCTAATTTCAATTACTCAAGTCTCTTCAATTATTCTGTAAATACATAATTTATGTTTTAAAACCCTTTTTGCTAAGAGTACCTAGGATGTTTTTGATTTTCACATTGAACTCTGATTAATATGGTTATATGAAAAACTGTTGTCAGATCTAGGACTGAAATCCAGTCTTTTAATAAATATTATACTATTTTGTCCCACTATATCCCATTGTTTGGCATGGAGAACAACTACAAAAATCATCCATGTTTTAGCATCCATGAACAAGATTTTCCTATATTCCATAATTCAGAGATCACAGATACTTCCCAAAATTGATGACTGATCATTGAGCAGAAGTGTGTACTGCATAACTTTACTAGAGAATACTTATACATCAACACTTTCTTAAATCAAATGCAGTGGGACATCACTACTATGAGTCATCACTTTTACACACCTGAACACTTAAGACCATTTGATTTACTGACTTGCTTAAAAGCAAGTCAATTTACTTGATAGCCAATGAGACTTAGATTCAGAAACGAAAGACCAAATCACTTGTCATCCAAGCTCTACTTCCTGAAATCGAATTTAGGAGAAATTTGTACTGTGCGACATAAGACTTTAACACATTCTTAAAAACCAATATGATTTAGTACCATAAACAAAATGCTAAAGCCTAGTGTGGTACTAAACATAGATTTCAATGGCTTGAGGAAGCACCTTAGTGCTGAAGGAGATCAATCCAAGCAGTTTCCGGGAGCCAATTCAGTAACCTGAAGATTTAGGATGTGTACATTGGCTAGATCTAACATTATGGACCATTGGTGTTCGACGTTATGTATTTCAATGGCAAAGTGAGAAATGAACATTGTGTTTGAGGTAGACAATTACCACAGAGAGGAAAATAGGGTGAAAGAGGAGGGAACTAAAGACAATTTTTAAAATTAATTTTTATTGGACTATAGTTGATTTACAATGTTGTGTTAGTTTCTACTGTACAGCAAAGTAAATCAGTTATACATATACATATATCCACTCTTTTTAGATTCTATTTCCATATAGATCTTCACAGAGTGTTGAGTAGAGTTCCCTGTGCTATACAGCAGGTTCTTATTAGTTAACTGTTTTATAGATAGTAGTGTGTTTATGTCAATGTCAGTCTCCCAATTTGTCCCTCCCCTTTTTCCCCTTGGTAACCAAAAGTTTGTCTTCTACATCTGTGACTCTACTTCTGTTTTGTAAATAGGTGAGAATGTAAATTGTGCAGCCACTATGGAGAACAGTATGGAGGTTTCTTAAAAAACTAAAAATAGAGCTACTATATGATCCAGCAATCCCACTCCTAAGTGTATATCCAGAGAAAACCATAATTCGAAAAGATACATGCGGAATCTAAAAAAGGCAATTGCCTTATGTGTTGTGGTGAGCTGGGTGGATGACGGCTCCATCCAGGAAATCTGAGCCATGATTTGGAGAAGACAGCATTTCAATGAGCTCTGTGTGGTGAAGGAAGACCAGGGGAGGGAAGGGGTTCTCTCTGCTGTTTCTAGCATGGGGAGGTCATGACTGACTGGCTGAGCAATGCTTTTTATGCCACGTCTTCATAGGTCAGCAGGTCTCCTTGGAAATCACAGTGAAGCTAATAAGAACTTCAAACTCAAATTATCCTCGCAGTGTTTTTATTTTTTCTGCTAGTTAATGATTGAATTCCCTATAATTTAGCCACAGAATAATCACCATTTGATAAAGAAAGAAGTTAATTTGGTGAGAATATCAGGTTCATTGAAATACTGAGTTTTTTCTATTACACTGTGAGGGGAAATTACATGGAATGAAAAAAAACATCTGTACCAACCCTGAGATTGTGGCTGCTAAGTTTCTGGTCTCACCAGCACTGCTAACGTTATGGGGAGGATCCCCAGGTGTCACCTTGTTATGGGAATGTGCTTCCTAGAGCAATAGCTAGAGAATTGCAAGGCAGAAGTCCATACAAATAAGATGGTTTTTGGAATTAATGAGCTTAATAATATAATATCTGCTCTACATTTGTTTCCAAGAAAGATCAGTAAGGTTTTAAACCTTTTAATAAGCTATGTTCCTATGTTGACAATGTACAAATGAGATTCTTTAATATGTATTTGGGTTATGCTGGCAGGGATGTTTCTAAATATATATTTATCCATGATTTTACTTACCCCATAAATGCAGAGTTAAAATCAATGTCAACAAACTCTGTTTGTATATTTTTATCTCTACTATTTAAAACTGAGTTGTATCTCAATGGGGTAGAAAGAGAACAGTGACGGTGATGGAGAGATTCCACATTGATTTAAGGAGAAAGGTGAATCATATTTATAATCTTTGGCAGAAAGTTATAGTAAGAACTGAGTTTTCCTTCCCTAGACCTCTGAAATGAAATGATGGTGCCTGCTCTATTTATTTTAACTTTTTGATATTAGACATTCATATTCTGGAAAACACTCAACATAATCCTTCCAATGTTAATTCTTCCCTTATGACATTCTGGACATAATGAAAGTCAATAAACAGTTGAATATTATTCATATACTAAACATAGCACACAATGTTCTTCTTATCTCAGAAAACAATAGTAATAAATCCTGAAAAGTTTATAAGTTATTTCCATGAAGCAACTAAACTTAAGTCTTAAAAAACAGGGCCAGGAATAATGTCTGGCATATAGAATGTGCTGAATTAATGTCCAATTACCACATGGAAAGTGTAGTATAACACATATTTAATCAAAGATTCTTTAATATAAAAAATATTTGTTTCTTAACATGAATCCACTGAAGCAAATGATTTTTTCTTAGTTTATAGCTTTGATGGGGTTTTTGAATCCTTATTTTGTTTCATGCCTAATATCAGTTAATGCCTATGATACAAACACCCCTGCAGACTCATCTGTGGTTTTACTCTACCATTATTTACCAGCAAAATTTGGGTATTCTATAAGACACTAATGGACATATCAATCATTGGTGAAATATGGAAAACATTAAGATGGAAACAGATTAGTCATCCAAGGTATAATATAATAATGTGCTTGTTGATATCAGAAATTTAGTTGCAAAGGTCCATGATGTGTCTCCCTTCTAAAACCAATAATTGTCATCACCTCCAGAATAAACACACATTTGTCACTGTTAACTTCAAGATTCTCTCTGAACTCACCCCAAATCACTTTTCCAGGTTTGCTTTTATGGACTGCATTATTGTCCACAGCCCAAGTCACAACAAATATTCTCAAACACGTGAATCAGAACTCTGTGATTGTTCTCATGTTTACCTCTCTACCTTCTCCAGTCTGCAACTCCATTGGAGTCCTAATCAATTCAAAATATTTTCTATTTTATTAAATATTCATTTTCATCTCATGGGTTAGTTAGAAGTGTGTATTTAATTTCCAAATACTTGGACATTTCCCCAGATTTATTTGTTATTACTTTTTAATATAATATTTTTATGGTCAGTGAATTTTTTCTTTATGATTTCAACTTGTGTAAATTTAGAAAGAATTGTTTTCTGACCTAGTACAAAGTCTATCTTAGTGAATTTTCCCATGTATAGGAAAAAATATATATTATTCTGTTTTGGGGTTCAGTGTTCTATAAATATTAATTAAGTAAAGCTGGTCGATAGTGTTTTACAGGTCTTTTGTACCTTTAAGAATTTTTTAAAATCTATTTGTTCTATAAATCACTGATAGAGAAATATTGAAATCTTTTACTGTAATGGTGATTTTTTTCTAGTTTTTCTTTCACTTCTATGAGTTTTACTTCACATATTTTGTATCTGTGTTATTTGTTGCATATATTTAGAATTTCAATGTGCTCTTAATTTATTAACCATTTCACATTATGAAATGTTAATGATTATCTTTGGAGACATCTCTTATTCTGAAAGTTATTTGCTCTGACCTTAAACATCATCCCAGATTTCTTAAGGTGAGAATTAGCATTATTTATTTTTAGTTAAAATCTGAAAAACGGTTTTATATTTTTGTATGAAAATGTATTTACATCTATATGTACACCTTTGTTTCCCAGTTATTGTGCTCTTCATTCTTAAATGTAGATCTGTGTGTCTTTTGGGTATCATTTACTTTTTTACTGGAAAGCCTTTCTTTAACACTTCCTGAAATAAAGATCTGCTGAAGACAAGTTTTCTCACATTTGATTTAATGAAAAAATATTGCATCTTTAATTTTTGAAAGATATTATCATTCCACATAGAATTCTAATTGACAATCCTTTTTTTAGCATTTCAAAATTATATTCAAATTTCTTATTCCTTGACTTGCTTTTGCTGAAAGCTATAAAGTTATTCTTATAGCTTTTCACCTGTATATAAATACTATACACTTTTGTACATACAATCTATATACATCTTTTTTTACTGGCATTCTTAAATATTGTCTCTTTATCACTAATTTTTATCAATCTGAGTATGATATATCTTCCTGGTGCTTTCTTTGTGTTTATTTTGTTTGGAGTTTGTTTTGTTTCTTGGATCTGTGTGTTGAGAGTTTTCATGAACTTTGAAAAACTGTTGGGCGTTCATTATTTCTTCAAAATTTTTTTGTGTCACTTTCTCACTATTTTCTTCATCTTGTGTGACAACTAAATGATGTTGAACCTTTTTATAGTGTTCTACTAGTCACGTAAGTTTTGTTCATTTTTTGTTTGTTTTTCAGCCATTTTTTTTCTCTTTCTTCAGTTTGGCTCACTTTTATTGCTGTGCTTTCAAGTTTACCAATTCTTTCTCTTGTAGTGTCTATTCTGCAACTAATTTTATTTGTTTTATTTTTCATTTCAAATATTACACATTTCAACTCTATAAGTGCCATTCAGTTTTTATCCTCCATTTTATCTCTCATTATGTTCATTTTCTAAAAATTAATAAACTCATTTATAGTAGCTGTCTTAAAGTTATTGCCTGGTAATTCCATTATCTCTTTGATTTTTGAGTTTGATTCTATTGACTGATATTTCAGCTGATATTTTACTGTGAATTTTTTGTTGTCTTCCTGAGATTTTGAATGTAACATGGTTGAATGATTGGATTTTACTGTCTTTCTTTAAAGATTTAAAGTTTCTTTAGAAGTTCCTTTCAGATCGACTTAGCCCTTTCAGTTTTGTTTTTAAGGTCTGCTGGAGAAGTTCTTCAGTAGCTTTTTCTCCAGGCCATTCTGGAATATCTACTGACTTTGGCTATTCAACACAGTCTCTGGGTTTGATTGTGACAAAGTCTAACATCTTCTCCCCACACCCACTCAGCAGTGGCCTTTTGCCTGGTCTTGTGAAGTTTTACTCTATGTGTGAGCAGGACAGTATTTAGTCCAAGACACCATAAGAACCTTATGCAAATTTATGGAGTCTTTTTTTTTCTGTGTAGTTCTGTTCTCTTTGATATTGGCTATGCAGATTCCAAGTTCCACAGCCTCACTGATCTCCTAATTCTGCATCAGTGAGATGATGAGTCTCTGCTGGGATTCCTCATTCCTGAAGCCCTGCCCAGAAATTTCCTGCAGGCAGAAAGCTGGGACAATTGTTTGTCTCACATCATTAATTTCCCTTATCTCAGGAATTACAGTCTAGCACTGCATGTTGTCCAATATCTAAAAACAATTCTTTTATATATTTTGTCGAATTTTGTCATTGTTTCCATAGCATCATAGTCCCCATACCAGATATTTCTTTACTGGTGGGATATTTTCAGTTGTTTATTAGAAGAGTGCCATGTTATTAATATATTGACTATGGCTAAGACATTGCATAAAATTGCAAATATTTTATCATTTCTGTTTTCTTTTTTTTAGATTAAATGAAAATTTTGAATGTCTTTCCTAAAATTCTGGTGTATTTCCTTATACGTAAGAAGTCTTTCTTTTCCTCCCAAGAAATTTGTCTTTTTTATAACAGGATTATTGAAAAAGACAACTTAACTTGGCATAGTTAAATTTGTAACAAATCTTGTAGATATGCATCCATTTCACTGACTGGGGGTAACAAAATTCTTTAGTGTACATTTTTTTTAACCCTATGGATACCGGATTTCATAGATGAATTACTATGGAAAACCTTTGTAATATTTTAGATTCTTGCTACTCAAAGTGTTGCCAGCTGACCAGCAGCATTAACATCAGCTAAGAACCTGTTAGAAATGTAAACTCTCAGGCCACATGCCAGACTTACTGAATGAGGATCTGCATTTTAACAAGAACCCCAGGTGTTCTGCATGTATATTAAAATCTGAGAAGCACTTCTGTACTGGATCATAGTTCCTGTGAATGTTCCCAATCTGTCTCACTTGACAGGTATATATTTAGATTCTGCATTAATAACAACACCTGGTAGAAAAGCAATCCGTTTGCTTGAAACACATTTATGCAGACTTTCTGGTCATCCTCAGGCTCCTATGTATCATTGCAGCACTCAGAAGTGCTCCTAGGTGGCAGGACCTAGCTATGTTCCCATCCAAAACTCTATTTGAGGCCTATAACTCAGCTACTTTAAATATGAGGAGGCGACAACTTGATCTATACATTCTCCTTTCAGGTGCAGTTCTTTTCAAATGAAATTTGATTTAAACAAATGCAGCCACTGTGACTTAACAATGCATTTATTTTATACATTCAACAAGATCTTCCAGCCAAGGGAGAAAATGGTATAACTCAAAATATTTATATTCTTCCATTGTTAGCCCGAGAGAAGAGAGACATTTGGAGAAGCCACTTCTTTCTGTTCTGGAATTTAATAGCAAAGAAAACATAGAAAGAAGCAAGATAAGCTGTTAAAATGTGAAAATAAGTATATACCTGTCTTATAACCCTCCTAATACATTTCACCAGCTGCTGTTTATGAAGTTAGTCTTTTGCCTGACCCCACTCGGCACTGTTCTTCTCCACTCCAGGTGCCTTAGTAGGACATACACATGTAGATTTGAGATTGTTCAGCAGAACACCTTTTGAGGGAGCAAGTAAATGGTTTTACTCATGTCTGGGGACTTTAGGGAATAGTGTGGACATAGATAGGGCAAAGCAGGAAGTAACTATAGAGAAAATTAACTGTGAACAGTGGGAGATCCCCTTTCAGAGAGTCCTCAGTTTTATGTTCATCTCTTTCCACTGAGAGCCATAGCTACACAGCATTTGAGAAAGGGAGACAGGAACTCTGAAGTAGTGACAGCAGGTATATTGTGCAGAGTGGAAAGTTTTATCTCTAACATATGCACAAATTAGTTTAATAACAAATGTAAAAAGGAATAACTAGTTGTGGGTGGGGACCTGTAGCTTTTAATAACAGATAGGGTAATTGAATGCTTTCTGAGCATTTTACATCTACCTTTATACAAAGAATTGCCAAGTTTCACATAGATTTATGGCTAGATCTCTGCAGAATGAAGAAAAACATTAAAATACTAATAATTAATGAAGAATATCCAAATAGAAGGTGGGCAAACTATTTTTTCTGTTTCTTTCTTTATATCCTTTATTCTACTTTTTTCTCTTCTCTTTTTAATTATTTTTCATTGTCATCTTTCTCTTTATTTATTTCTTGACACTTTATTGAACACATACTGTTAGGTGCTAAATTCTGAAAGCACAATATTTAACAACGAGAAACACATTTCCTCAACACTTGGGATGTACAATCTAGTGAAAAATATAAAATTAACCAAATAACCACACTGATGAATGTATAATGACTAAATGAGTTAAGTGCTTGAGCTGAGTTATGAAGAATAAGTGACGATGGTAAGTGAAGTTCTAAAATGAGGCAAAAGCCTCCTAAATGTGGTGACCACACCATGCACCAAAGCCATTTGGAAAAAGGACAGCTGGCAAATGTGAATAACAAAATGTGGTTCGTGTGACTGGGGTGCAGAGAAAATTAGGGAGGGTGGTAAGTGGTTATAGAGAAGGGTCAGGAGTGAGCAATTCTTAAAGCTGCAAGAGGCACTGAAGGATTAGGATCTGGATGTGTGGGGAGATGAGTGTTGGTGGTCACCTGGGCTAATTGGCATTTAGAGAAAATCATTTTTGCTTCAGGGAACAAAAGACATTTTAAGGGGATAAGGGTGATTGTAGGATACCACTGGTGACATTGTATAATCCAGGTAGGACTTAATTACTGTTTGGACTGGGTAGTAGTGGTGAAGGTGGAAAGGGGTGCATGGATTAAAGTATTTAGGTGATAAAGTTAAGAGTATTTGGCGACAGGTTGATTGGACATAGGAGGTAGAATAAAAATAGGCGTCAAAGATGTCTTCAAGCTTTCTGACCTGCATAACTAAATAAACAGCAGCATCATTCACCAGATAGAGAAGTTGGGAGATAACCATTTGGGGAATATTATGAGTTCATTTCTAGACATGCTATGATCTCTGAAAGGAGAATTCAAAAGACAATTGGCCAAGTGTCAGACAAATTGACCAGCAAGAAGAGATTAAAGCAAACATCAGAATCTTGATGTAGGTTCTGTTTGTCCTTGATACGCATATATAAGTGAGTATGTGTGTGTGTGTAAATTGACTCTTCAGTAAACTGTAAATTATTCTCTAGTGTCAGTTAAATTCTAAGCAAACGCTTGGTCTCGGCATATGTATATTGATAGTATAGCAAAAAATAAAGCCCATATTTTGAAGACAAATAAGTTTACGAGATAATCCTATTTTGTCCTATTAACTGTGGAATTTTAATCTTATTATATAAAACTTTCAGAGCTTTAGTTTCCTTTTGGACAAAAGTGGAGGTAATTTACCTAATCCAGAGGGTGATTAGGTAATTTACCTAATCCAGAGGGTCGTCACCTAATTGTGACGACATATATAAATTACCCAGCATGGTGTCAGGCACAGAGTTATCTTTTCAACTCCTGGTGGTTAATCTCTTTCATTATTCAGCAATTCCTGATTTATTCCTAAGGCGGAAGAATCTGACTGTGGAGAATTTAATTGATAATTTCAGTAGAAATACTCACTCCCATGTAGATGAGGCAAGCCCTGCTCCTAGTCAGGGGCTACAGCCCTTAGGGTTCTCTGGGGCTTTCATCTCTCTAGAATCTCCACAAAGGTGTTTCTTGTAAGTGTGATATTAGCTGATTATTAAAGATTTAGCTATCTCTTAGAGATATGCATTTGTATCAGAGACTTTTGAATGTTGAAACTTAAGCCACAACAACAGAAAAATAACAGGCAGGGTGTGATATTTATTAATGCTCACCACAGTGAAGGCTTGCTCCATGGACTGTCACACTCAGAGATTGTCCTCTACAAATCACACATTGAACTGAGAAAAAAAATGGTGTATTAAATGTCATGAATATATGTTGACACACACAAATCATTTAGCACAAGTGAAAAACAGACAAAGGAATGAACAAGTTACTGATGATTTTTTATTTGCTTCTTTTTCAGGGTAGTTATTCTTGAAATACTTAAAAAATCCAAAGTTAGTGGACCTTTCAAACTGCTGAAATAATAAGCTTTGTTAAGACCTGAATACAAGTAAATTTGAGTTTGTGCATTTACCATTGTGATCAGCAGGACATATATTTTATTCTTGGAGATAGTTTCTCTCTGTTAGATATATTTCCAAGTGACTAATTTCATGGACTTTTTTTTTTCTTTATGATCTTCATAAGTAATTATATTTTTTAAAGAACAGGACAAATGTAAAATAATCTACTTCTAGGACACATATGTGTGTCAAAAGGAAATTATAGCTAATTTTTACATGTACTAAGTATCTGTAAGTAAAGAAAGAAATACTGAAGAAATGAGCTTTACCTAAGGCACAAGTTTAATAGAAAATATATCCAAGACCTGATTGAAATCCTCTGCATTTAGAACATGATATACTAGAACTGCATACTCAGTAGCTTGCACTTCTTGTTAGCTTCTGGGTACATTTAAAATTGGAAAGTTAATTTATAAACTTTGAATTCTTTGATCATGAATTTTGGAAAAATTCTCTTTCTCTCCCGCTCTGTCTCTCTTATACACACACACACACACACACACACACACACACACAATTACTTTTAGACTAATTGGCATGACTGACATTTTGGTGTCTACCTTTATTATCAGTTGTGCATTTATGGAAAGAAGGCCAAAAATTCATAATTCTACTTCTTAATTTCAATTTTCTAACTTATCCTCTAAAGTTATTTGGGTAGAAAAAAATTTTCTTACTTAGTGCAATGAGAAGTATTTAATATGATGTTTTAGTGTATTTTATGTATTTTAAAATAATTTATTGTAATTTTAGTATGTTAAAATACTTTTATTTTGGAATTAAGCAGATATAAATTACATAAGAAAACAATGAATGTATTTTGCATATGTATATATACATACACACACACACACACACATATGCATATGAACTCGCAACCCTAATAGAAAAATATCTCTCTGGTTTAATTTCTTTTCACATTGTTGCAATTGTCATAATCCATATTTATTTTATTTTAGAAATCACTTTTACCGAACATTTTTCAACATTTTATCTTGTCATTCTGAAATTTGACATTCATTTTCTCCTGTACCATGGGGAAGGAATAACTCAAGCTAAGTGGGAAGGAGTTAATTTATCAGTGTGTATCTCTTTATAATCTCCAACTCCAAAGTTTTAAGAAATTGGAATTTAATGCAGCTTATTTCAATTGGTAACTATATGACTTTGGTAACTTTCAAAAATCTCTGAGGCTTAATTTATTTATGTATAAATGTGATGACTTATTTATGTATTCATAATGTGCTCCCTAACCCTTTCATAGATTCATTAGCAGAGAGTGGAAACCTTACTGGTTCAAGATTTTTGAGCACAACCTTTGACATCTTTGGCTGAACACTAAGCTTTGCAGAAACAGGGGCAACCCCTAGGAAATCAGGCTTAAAAGTAAAAACAAGAAAAGAAAAAAATAAGAGAGAGTCTTTTTATTATAAAATACATTATAAATATGTGATATATTATAAAATATATATAATACATTTTATTCATTTCTTCCTTTGTTTTCTTTACAAGTATTAAGATTACATAAGGGAATAATTAAACACTGTAATGCTGGGTTTTTGACATATGTAGATATTAAGAATTTCTATGACAACAACAAAAAAAGGGGAGGGGAAGCAAAAGAAGATATACTGGAACAAAGTTGCTATATTTTACCAGAATTACATGAGTATGATGCTGAAGTATATTGTTTTAAATTTAGAAGTCTTGATTGGTTCAAGATGGCGGAGTAGAAGGACCTGTGCTCACTCCCTCTTGTGAGAGCACCGGAATCACAACTAACTGCTGAACAATCATTGAAAGGAAGACACTGGAACTCACCAAAAAAGATACCCCACATCCAAAGAAACAGGAAAAGCTGCAATGAGACAGTAGGGGGGGAGAAATCACAATAAAATAAAATCCCATAAACACTGGGTGGGTGACTCACAAACTGGAGAACAATTATACCACAGAAGTCCACCCACTGGAGTGAAGGTTCTGAATCCCCGTCAGGCTTCCCAACCCGGGAGTCTGGCAATGACTTGAGTCTTCTCAAGTGCACACGGAACATTCTCCAGGATAGATCACATTTTGGAACATTAATCAAGCCTTGGTACATTTAAGAAAATTGAAATCATATCAAGCACCTGTTCTGACCACGAAGCTATGAGATTAGAAATAAACTACAGGGGAAAAAATGTTAAAAACCCAACACATGGAGGCTAAACAATACACTACTAAATAACCAAGAGATCACTGAAGAAATCAAAGAGGAAATCAAAAAATACCTAGAGACAAATGACAATGAAAACACGATGATCCAAAACCTATGGGATGCAGCAAAAGCAGTTCTAAGAGGGAAGTTTATAGCAATACAGTGCTACCTCAAGAAAAAAGAAAAATCTTGAATAAAAAGTCTAACCTTACGCCTAAAGGAACTAGAGAAAGAAGAACAAACAAAACCCAAAATTACTAGAAAGAAAGAAATCATAAATATCAGAGCAGAAATAAATGAAATAGAAACAAAGAAAACGATAGCAAAGATCAATAAAACTAAAAGCTGGTTCTTTGAGAAGATAAACAAAATTGATAAACCTTTAGCCAGAGTCATCAAGAAAAAGATGAGAGGACTCAAATTAATAAAATTAGAAATGAAAAAAGAAAAGTTACAGCAGACACCACAGAAATACAAAGCCTCATAAGAGATTACTACAAGCAACTATATGCCAATAAAATGGACAACCTGGAAGAAATGGACAAATTCTTAGAAAAGTATAACATTCCAAGACTGAACCAGGAAGAAATAGAAGTATGAACCGACCAATCACAATTAATGAAATTGAAGCTATGATTAAAAAACTTCCAACAAACAAAAGTCCAGGACAAGATGGCTTCACAGGTGAATTCTATCAAACATTTAGAGAAGAGCTAATAGCCATCCTTCTCAAACCCTTCCAAAAAATTGCAGAGGAAAGAACACTCCCAAACTCATTCTACAAGGCCACCATCACCCTGATACGAAAATCAGTCAAACATACTACAAAAAAAGAAAATTACAGACTAATATCACTGATGAACATAGATGCAAAAATCCTCAACAAACTACTAGCAAACAGAATCTAACAACATATTAAAAGGATCATGCACCATGATCAAGTGGGATTTATCCCAGGGATGCAAGGATTCTTCACAATACACAAATCAATCAATGTGATACACCATATTAACAAATTGAAGAACAAAAACCATATGATCATCTCAATAGATGCAGAAAAAGCTTTTGACAAAATTCAACTCCCATTTATGATAAAAACTCTCCAGAAAGTAGGCATAGAGGGAACCTACCTCACCATAATAAAGGCCCTATATGACAAACCCACAGCAAACATCATTCTCAACGGTGAAAAACTGAAAGCATTTCCTCTAAGATCAGGAACAAGACAAGGATGCCCACTCTCAGCACTATAATTTAACATAGTTTTGGAAGTACTAGCCATGGCAATCAGAGAAGAAAAAGAAATAAAAGGAATACAAATTGGAAAAGAATAAGTAAAACTGTCACTGTTTGCAGATGACATGATAGTATACATCCTAAAGATGCCACCAGAAAACTACTAGAGCTAATCAATGAATTTGTTAAAGTTGCAGGATACAAAATTAATGCACAGAAATCTCTTGCATTCCTATACACTAAGAATGAAAGATCAGAAAGAGAAATTAAGGAAACAATCCCATTCACCATTGCAATAAAAAGAATAAAATACCTAGGAATAAACCTACCTAAGGAGGTAAAAGACTGTACTCAGAAAACTATAAGACACTGAGGAAAGAAATCAAAGATGACACAGACAGATGGAGAGATATACCATGTTCTTAGATTGGAACAATCAATATTGTGAAAATGACTATACTACCCAAAGCAATCTACAGATTCAATGGAATCCCCATCAAATTACCAATGTAATTTTTACAGAACAAAAGATCTTAAAATTTGTATGGAGCCATAAAAGACCCCGAATAGCCAAAGCAATCTTGAGGGAAAAAAATAGAGCTGGAGGAATCAGACTCCCTGACTTCAGACTATACTACAAAGCTACAGTAATCAAGACAATATGGTACTGGAACAGAAACAGAAATATAGATCAATGGAATATGATAGAAAGCCTGGAGATAAACCCACGTACCTATGGTCAACTAATCTATGACAAAGGAGGCAAGGATATATAATGGAGAAAAGACAGTCTCTTCAATAAGTGGTGCTACGAAAACTGGACAGCTACATGTAAAAGAATGAAATTAAAACACTCCCTAACACCATACACAAAAATAAACTCAAAATAGATGAAAGACCTAAATGTAAGACTGGACACTATAAAACTCTTAGATGAAAAGATAAGAAGAACACACATAGACATAAATCACAGCAAGATCTTTTTTGAGCCACCTCCTACAGTAATGGAAATAAAAACAAAAATAAACAAATGGGACCTAATGAAACTTGAAAGCTTTTGCACAGCAAAGGAAACTATAAACAAGACGAAAAGACAACCCACAGTTGGGAGAAAATATTTGCAGACAAGTCACCAGAAAAAGGATTAATCTCCAAAATATATAAACAACTCATGCAGCTCAATATTTTTAAAAAAGAAACAACCCAATCAACAAATGCACAGAAGTCCTAAATAGACATTTCTCCAAAGAAGACATACAGATGGCAAAGAGGCACATGAAAAGCTGCTCAACATCACTAATTATTAGAGAAATGCAAATCAAAACTGCAATGAGATGTCACGTCACCCTGGTTAGAATGGGCATCATCAGAAAATCTAGAAACAACAAATGCTAGAGAGGGTGCGGAGAAAAGGGAACCCTCTTGCACTGTTGATGGGAATGTAAATTGATAAAGCCACTATGGAGAAAGTATGGAGGTTCCTTAAAAAACTAAAAATAGAACTACCATATGACCCAGCAATCCCAGTACTGGGCATATACCTTGAGAAAACCATAATTCAAAAAGAGTCATGTACCCCAATGTTCATTGCAGCACTATTTACAATAACCAGGTCATGGAAGCAACCTAAATGCTCATCAACAGACGAATGGATTAGAAAATGTGGTACATATATATAATGGAATATTAATCAGCCATAAAAAGTAATGAGATTTGGTCATAGGTAGAGACGTGAATGGACCTAGAGACTGTCATACAGAGTGAAGTAAGTCAGAAAGAGAAAAACAAATATCGTATATTAACACACATATGTGGAATCTAGAAAAATGTCACAGATGAACTGGTTTGCAAGGCAGAAATAGAGATAGATGTAGAAAACAAAAGTTGGACACCAAGGGGGGAAAGCAGGGGTGGGGGGCGTGATGGTTGTAGGATGAATTGGGAGATTGGGATTGATATATATACACTAATATGTATAAAATTGATAACTAATAAGAACCTGCTGTATAAAAAAATAAATAAATAAAATTCAAAAAAAAAAAAACCAAACCAAAACAAAGCAAAATTTAGAAGTCTTGGACAATACAATCAATCAAATTGAATTAATTGACATTTATAGGATATCCTTCCCAATAATAGTATGATGCACACTATTGTGAAATACACATTGAATAGCCTCCATGATATACCATATGCTGGGCCACAATTTTAATAAATTTAAAAAGATTGAAATTCTACAAAGTGTGTTCTCTGATCATAATTAAGTTTAGTGATCCATAATTGAAAGAAATATTGGAATGTTGCAGATATGTGAAAATTAAATATTAATTCTAAATAATGCATGGGTTAAATAAAAAATAATGAAAGAAATTAAAAAATACTTTTAGATGAACGAAAAAACCCCCACAATATATCAAAATATAGGAGAAGCAGGTAAAATAATGCTTAGATGAAAATTTATATCTTTTTAGTATTCAATCTTAAGCAAGTTCAAAAGAAAAAGCAAACTGAGCCCAAAATAAGCAGAAGGGAGTATATAATAAAGATAAAACAAAAATCAATAAAATGCAAAAGGTAAAATAATAAAGAAAACCAATTAAACCAAAAGTTGATATTTTGGAATAATCAACAAAGTTGAAAGACCTTTAATTAGTCAAGAAAAAGTAGGAGAAACAAATGACTAAAGTCAGGAATTAAAATAATAATAATGAGATATTGTCAAAAACTTTATGTCAACAAATGAGACAACTTAGATAAAATGGATAGATTTCTACAAATTACTACAAGTCACTCAAGGAGAATTTAATTTTATGAATATATAATTAACAAAGAAAATAATAAAATAGTAATTAAAAATCCCTCTCCTCCCAAAAAGCGGAGGACTGAATGGTTTCACTGGCATATTATATCAAATATTTAAAGAAGAAATAATGCCAATCCTTCACAAACTTTTACAGACTATAGAAAATGTGAAAAAAATTTCTGAATTCATTCTTTGATGCCAGCATTACCCTCATACAAAGAGATCATGAGAAAAAATATTACAGACCAATATCCTTCATAATCATACACACAAAATTCTCTAACAAGATATTAACAAAGAAAAATCAGCAGCATAAGAAAGATTATATACCATGATCAAATGGAATTTACCTTTGGAATGCAAGGTTAGTTTAACATCTAGAAATCAGTCAATATAATATACCACATAAATGGAGTCAGATATAAAACAAAACACATGATCATCTCAATAAGAAAGTCCTTTCACAGTAACATAATGAAGAAGAAAATATTTAGGGATAAATCTTGCAAAGAGAGAGATCAAGCTTCCTACATTAAAAATTACAAAACATCATAGGAGAGAAATTTCAAACTGAACAAAATAAAAGGAGAAAACATCTATGATTATGAATCAGAGGACACAATATTAATAGAATGGTAGTTCTTCCCAAAAAGAGCTACAGAGTCAATATCTTTAAAAATCCTATTTTAAAAAAAAATAAATTAAAAGGCTATTCCTAAAATCTGTATGAACATGCAAAGGACTTAGATATCCAAAACAATTATTAAAAAGAAAAATACAGTTGTAGAACATGTCCTACCCAGTTTCAAATATGTTATGAACCTACAGTAACCAAGACAGTGTCGTACTGTCGTGAAGATCAGCATATGGATCAATGGAAGAGAATTGAACGTCCAAAAATAAACCCTTGCATTTAAAGTCAATTGGTTTTTGACAAAGGTGCCAAAACAGTCCAAAGAAATAAAGCATAGTTTTTTGGAAAATGGTGCTGGGAAAATTGGATATCTATATCTTTTAAGAAAAGAAATAAACTTATTTTTTTTGTAATTTTTATTGGAGTATAGTTGATTTACAATGTTGTATTAGTTTCAGGTGTACAGCAAAGTGAATCAGTTGTACATATACATATATCCACTCTTTTTTAGATTATTTTCCCACATAGGCCATTACAGAGTATTGAGTCGAGTTCCCTGTGCTATACAGTAGGTCCTTATTAGTTATCTATTTTATATATAGTAGTGTGTTTATGTCAATCCCAATCTTTCAATTTATCCCTCCCCACTCCTTACCCCCTGGTAACCATAAGTTTAGTTTCTACATTTGTAACTCTCTTTCTGTTTTGTAGATAAGTTCATTTGTACCCTTATTTTCTTAGATTCCACATATAAGTGATATCATATGATATTTGTCTTTCTCTGTCTGACTTAGGTACAGGGTCAAGATGGTGGAATAGGAGAACCTGGAGTTCACCTTTCCCCACAGATACATCAAGAATACATCTACAAATGATAAACTTAGTTTTTATCTCACTTCATTAACAAAAGTAACTCAAAAAGGATCATAGAGCTAAACATATGAGCTCAAAATATAAACTTCTAGAAGAAAATATAGGAGAAAATTTTCATGACCTTGAGTTAGCAGAAATCTTCTTAGACCAGATATCAAAAGCAAGAAGCATAGAAATGATTAACTGGGCTTTATTAAAATTAAAAATAAAACTTTTGCAGTTTAAAAGATTCCATTAAAATAATGAAAAATAAGCCATATACTTTATCTTAATCCATTTGGGCTGCTATAACAAAATTCCAGAGACTGGGTGGCTTAAACAACAGATAATTATTTCTCACAGTCCTGTAGTCTGGGAAGTCTAAGATCAAGACCCCAGCAGGTTCTGTATCTGGTGAGAACCCACTGCCCTTGTCACTGTAACTTCACATGGTGGAAGGGGTGAAGGAGCATCCAGACCATAGAAAACTGGGAGAAAACACTTGAATATTGTTATGGATTAAATTACGTTACCCCAAATTCATATGCAATGTATTAATTACTCCAGTGCTTC
This sequence comes from Eubalaena glacialis, assembly GCF_028564815.1. NCBI lineage: Eukaryota > Metazoa > Chordata > Mammalia > Artiodactyla > Balaenidae > Eubalaena > Eubalaena glacialis. The sequence goes on along the minus strand of NC_083729.1, from coordinate 3,328,076 downwards.
AGAATGTGACCTTATTTGGAGATAGGATCCTTAGAGGGCTAATCTAGTTAAAGTGAGGTCATTAGAGCAGTCTCTAATCCATTATGACTGATGTTCATATAAAAAGGGGAAATCTGGACATGTACACACAGAGTGAAGACAATGTGAAGAGACACAGGGAGAAGATGGTCATTTGCAAGCCAAGGAGAGAAGTTGGGAAATGATTCTCCCTTGCAGCGCTCAGATGGAGCCAACCTTGTAGACACTTTGATTTTAGACTTGCAGTCTACAGAACTGGGAGACAATAAATTTGTTGTTTAAGCCACTCGTTTTGTGGTACTGTGTTACAGCGGCCCTGGGAGACTTAATAGGCATATAATATATCAGATAAAAGCCTCATATGAAGAATATATAAACAATGCTAACAACTCATTTGAAAGAAGACAAACAACAAAAATAAAAATTGGACAAAAGACTTGGTATGAAAACGTGCTCAACATCAACAGTCATTAGGGAAATTTAAAACCACAGTAAGTTGCCTCCACACCTATTGGAATGGCTATAAGAAAAAAGTAAAACAATATATATCAAGTGTTGTTGAAAAGATTGGAAACCTCAAACACTTCTGGTGGAATGTAAAATGGTTTAGCCACTTTGGAAACAGTTTCCTAAAAATTTGACATGTCACAGCAAGTCTACTTCAAGAATCTACCGAGTGAAGATACATGTCCACAAAAGACTCGTACACAAATACTTATTGCATCATTATTCATAATAACTAAAAAGTGGAAACCATCCAAATTTCCATCAACTGGTGAAAGTATAAACAAAATATGATATATCCATGCAATGGAATACTATTTGTCATTAATGAAATGAAATACTGATACATAGGTATGTCTTGAAACCATGTTGATAGCTCTTATGACATTGCCTTTACTGCTGGTGTGAGGGTCCTGTCAGCCCTCCTGGTTCTGATTTCTCTACCTGGCTGTGGGACATACTGATGCCCAAGGCTCATTTTATTGTAGGGAATGGAAGAAAGTCTTCTGGCAAATAGGGATAATAACATCCTTAATGGGTGATATGACATTGCTTCAAATTTCCACCTCAGTATCAAATGTCTATCTGATAAATAGGTAACTAGCTTTTTTAATTCACTTCTGACACTTTTAGTCTTAGTAGAATGTGCCCAGATTTTAATTAAATGACATAGCGACTTTACATTGTTGTATATCTCAGAGCAGCTGATATTTAAGAGAGATGTTTTCTTCATGAGATTTTACTATAACAGTCCCTTTACCATTAAATATGGGAAAGGACAATGTACAATTATTATGAGGTTCTTTCCAAACAACACTATGTCATTAGTAAGATGAAAGTATACTTAAATCAATGGTCCAATAAAATATGCAACTAAAGTTTATGTTATATCTTTTGCTACATATTGCATCACAATATGATTATATCCTGATTGTAACGTGACTGCAATCTAATTTAGTAATGAGGTTTTCCACTTCATGGTTTTATTTAGAGAAAAAAATATTTGGTCAAATTGATACCTATATTTATCAAATAAATTAAGCAAAGTTTGGAAAAATACTCGCTGGTATTATTTTCTCTTATTCTATTTACATAACGAACACAAATCTTTCATTACATATTATTTGATATAAAAATCATTTCCCCTTTATATTAAAAGTAAAATAATTGTAGAAGAGAATGCATTGAAAGGCCAACATTCAGTAATAAACCTGTAGGCATCTTTCAGTGCTGTTACTGCTCTGAAAAATAGACCAGGCTGGTTTTCTGCTTATTCTCAATGTGCTATTTGAATTTTCCAAACTTAAATGTTAAGAGAGTCTCCAAGGGGTACTTTCAGTCTTAGCCAAAGCAAACAATGAAAAGTGAAGAAAGTGTTTCCTCTGTAGAAAAATCACCAGCCTTCTCCAGTCAGAGTTTCTCAATGCGCATGGCACATCTTCCATGAGGGAGATAAGAGATGCACAGTCTCCACCAGGTGATAAGGACCAACATCACCAGTGGTGAGTCATGTTGATAACATGTACCCTGGATGTGATGTGATGAGAAGGGCAGGCACTTTACCTCTGTGGTCTTCCTCCCCCCAAAATCATAATCTCAATCTAAGCATAACAAAAATATCAGACAAATCTCAATTCAGGGACATTCTGCAAAATACTTGGCTGGTACGTCTCAAAACTGTTAAAGTCATCAAAAACAGGAACATCTGAGAACTTTACACAGTCTAAAGAGCCTAAGGAGACATAACAGCTACCTGTAGTGTGGAATCCTGAAACAGGAAAAAGGGCATTAGGTAAAAGTAGGGAAACATGTATAAACTCTGGACTTTAGTAAATAACAATATATCAACATTGGCTTACTATTAATTGTGACAAATGCACCATTACTAATGTAAGGCATTAATAATAGGAAAAAATGGGTGTCGGGCATGGGCAAAATCTCTATACTATTTTCATTATTTTCCTAGAAACTTAAAACTGTTCTAATTTTTTTTTTTAGTTTATTAAAACAAAACAAGCCTAGAGTAGGAACAGTTTCTATTATATCACTAGCAGGAGTTTCACTGTGGTTAAGGAGTCTACGATCATTATGTGAACAAAAAAAGTGAGGCTTCCTTTGCCTGCAGGGTAAAGACCCTTGGGCCTGGGAGTATGACAGAGAAAGATCTTTTGGAGGTTGAGAAGCTGGTGCTAAGGTCCCATTTATTCTGTAATTTGTGCAGCAGGAGAGGGCATTTCCGAAATTCCTTGGCAAAGACAGCATGATACGTTGCTCATCCTGCCTCACTATTGTTTCCTCAGTGTCTGGCAGAAGAACCAGAAAACACAGGTGATTAAAAAAGAAAACAGTGAAGGAATGAATGAACCAAATCAACATCAATTCAACTGAATGATTAAAACAAAACAAAGAAACAACCACCAAGCAAAAAAGAATCAACTCAGTGAAAAGATATCAAAGATGTTATTTAACATCAGGTTGAGAAGAACACCCAGTGGATTGATCTTTTTCTCTCTTCAATCCCATGTTTGGGAATTTTACAGGAATGGATTGTGTTTCCCTCATGTTCTAACCACTGTTTCCTTAATGATCTCCAATTCAATGATGCATTTAAACCAATACCAACCATATCCTCATCTTTGCACCACCAGCCCAAGGTAAATTTCCTTTCAAAATAGACTGAAATGAGTCTTTTTCTTTAGAATAATGTGAAATAAAAATGTAAAAAATGCTGTTTTGAAAGAAAGAGGATGCATGGGGAAGATTAAGTGGCTAGGGATGTTAGCACTATTTTCAGGTAAGTGGACGAAAAGCATTTTTGTTGTGCAATTCTCTTTCTGTGTGACATTTTTCTTCTACTTGAAATTGGCTGCCTATTACATGTAAGTAAACGCAAGAGTCTACAATGTGCCAGAGCTATTTCCTGTTGAACACAACAGTGTTCGCTTTTTATAAAAATGTTGGACTTCATTTTATTGCTCCTTAAATTATAGTCTGCTGCAAAATTGCACAGCAGGACTTTTTTTTGTGAAGAAGACCCATCATACATACAAAGCCACAAGGCAATGAATACTGATTCTTCAATAATTCAGAGGCTTGCACTGATTTAGACTAAAAATGGGGGACGATAACAGAGACACACAACCTCATGCTGGACTGTGTTTAATGCGGCTAATGGTGCATAATCTACTTTTCTGATACGTCATTACATGAACTATCTGCCTTTTGTTTATTTGTCTGTTTTAGTTAAAAATGCAAATATTTCTAAGAATGTAGTTAGTAGAACTTTCTTACTGCAAGCCCTGAACCAGGTTCTTTTGACCCATATTCCTGAAGATCTGAGAAGAGTTGCCCTGAAAATATCACACACAAGAAAGGAAAGATGGCGAAGCCCCAGCGCAGCCCCGGTGGGACCGCCGCTGCCGCCCGAGCGCAAGCAACATCTTCCCAGCTGGAGGAGCCACTGCCCCACGTGCCAGCGGCCCACGCACTGAGAAATGCAGAGCAAAATTGGCTTTCTGCTGTGCCTATAAAATCCTATGTCTTCAAAGATCTAAAGAATCTTAGATTCTTTAGAATCTAAGGGGCGCCTTCAAGATGGCGGAGGAGTGAGACATGGAGCTCGCCTTCCTCCCCAGAAATACATCAGAAATACATCTACACGTGGAACAACTCCTACAGAACACCTACTGAACGCTGGCAGAAGACCTCAGACTTCCCAAAAGGCAAGAAACTCCCCACGTACCTGGGTAGGGCAAAAGAAAAAAGAAATAACAGAGACGAAAGAATAGGGACAGGACCTGCACCAGTGGGAGGGAGCCGTGAAGGAGGAAAGGTTTCCACACACTAGGAGCCCCTTCGCGGGCGGAGACTGCGGGTGGCGGAGGGGGGAAACTTCGGAGCCGCGGAGGAGAGCGCAGCCACAGGGGTGCGGAGGGCAAAGCGGAGAGATTCCCGCACAGAGGCTTGGCGCCGAGCAGCACTCACCAGCCCGAGAGGCTTGTCTGCTCACGCGCCGGGGCGGGCGGGGGCTGGGAGCTGAGGCTCGGGCTTCGGTCGGATCGCAGGGAGAGGACTGGGGTTGGCGGCGTGAACACAGCCTGAAGGGGCTAGTGCGCCACAGCTAGCCGGGAGGGAGCCCGAGAAAAAGTCTGCAGCTGCCGAAGAGGCAAGAGACTTTTTCTTACCTCTTTGTTTCCTGGTGCGCGAGGAGAGGGGATTCAGAGCACCGCCTAAACAAGCTCCAGAGACGGGCGCGAGCCGCGGCCATCAGCGCGGACCCCAGAGACGGGCATGAGACGCTAAGGCTGCTGCTGCTGCCACCAAGAAGCCTGTGTGCGAGCACAGGTCACTATCCACACAGCCTCTCCCGGGAGACTGTGCAGCCCGCCACGGCCAGGGTCCCGTGATCCGGGGACAACTTCCCCGGGAGAACGCACGGCGCGCCTCGGGCTGGTGCAACGTCATGACGCCTCTGACGCCACAGGCTCGCCCCGCCTCCTCCGTACCGCTCCCTCCCCCCGGCCTGAGTGAGCCAGAGCCCCCGAAGCAGCTGCTCCTTTAACCCCGTCCTGTCTGGGCGGGGAACAGACGCCCTCAGGCGACCTACACGCAGAGGCGGGTCCAAATCCAAAGCTGAACCCCGGGAGCTGTGCGAACAAAGAAGAGAAAGGGAAATCTCTCCCAGCAGCCTCAGGAGCAGCGGATTAAATCTCCACAATCAACTTGATGTGCCTGCATCTGTGGAATACCTGAATAGACAACGAATCATCCCAAATTGAGGAGGTGGACTTGGGAGCAGCTGTAGACTTGGGGTTGGTTTTCTGCATCTAATTTGTTACTGGTTTTATGTTTATCTTAGTTTAGTATTTAGAGCTAATTATCATTGGTAGATTTGTTTATTGATTTGGTTGCTCTCTTCTTTTTTAATTTTATATATATAAATCTATATATATATATTTTTTATTCCTTTTTCTCTTTTGTGAGTGTGTATGTGTAGGCTTCTTTCTGTGATTATTGTCTGTATAGCTTTGCTTTTGCCATTTGTCCTAGGGCTCTGACTGTCATTTTGGGGTTTTTTTTTAGTATAGTTTTCAGTGCTTGTTATCATTGGTGGATTTGTTTTTTGGTAAGGTTGTTCTATTCTTCCTTTCTCTCTTTTTTTTTTAATTACTTTTTTATTTTTAGTATTTTTTTCTCTTTTAATAACTTTATTTTATTTTATTTTTTATTTCTTTCTCTCTTTCTTTTTCTCCCTTTTCTTCTGAGCCATGTGGCTGACATGGTCTTTGTGCTCTAGCCAAGTGTCAGGCCTGAATCTCTGAGGTAGGAGAGCCAAGTTCAGGACATTGGTCCACCAGAGACCTCCCGACCCCAAGTAATATCAAACAGCAAAACATCTCCCAGAGATCTCCATCTCAACGCTAAGACCCAGCTCCACTTAACTACTAGCAAGCTCCAGTGCCAGACACCACATACCAAACAACTAACAGGACAGGGACACAAACCCACCCATTAGTAGCGAGGCTGCCTAAAATCATAATAAGTTCACAGATACCCCAAAACACATGACTAGATGTGGTCCTGCCCACCAGAAAGACAAGATCCAGCCTCATCCACCAGAACACAGGCACCAGTACCCTACACCAGGAAGCTTACACAATCCACTGGACCAACCTTATCCACTGGGAGCAGACAACAAAAACAACAGAAACTACAAACGTGCAGCCTGCGAAAAGGATACCCCAAACACAGTAAATTAAGCAAAATGAGAAGAAAGAAAATCACACAGCAGATGAAGGAGCAAGGCAAACACCCACCAGACCTAACAAATGAAGAGGAAATAGACAGTCTACCTGAAAAGAATTCAGAGTAATGATAGTAAAGATGATCCAAAATCTTGGAAATAGAATGGTGAAAATACAAGAAATGTTTAATAAGGACCTAGAAGAACTAAAGAGCAAACAAACAATGATGAACAACACAATAAATGAAATTAAAAATTCTCTAGAAGGAATCAATAGCAGAATAACTGAGGCAGAAGAATCGATAAGTGACCTGGAAGATAAAATAGTGGAAATAACTACCGCAGAGCAGAATAAAGAAAAAAGAATGAAAAGAACTGAGGACAGTCTCAGAGAACTCTGGGACAACATTAAATGCACCAATATTCGAATTAAGGGGTCCCAAAGGAAGAAGAGAAAAAAAAAAAAGGACTGAGAAAATATTTGAAGAGATTATAGTTGAAAATTTCCCTAATATGGGAAAGGAAATAGTCAATCATGTCCAGGAAGCACAGAGAGTCCTATACAGGATAAATTTAAGGAGAAACACGCCAAGACACATATTAAAGTATCAAAAATTAAATTCAAAGAAAAAATATTAAAAGCAGCAAGGCAAATGCAACAAATAACATACAAGGGAATCCCCATCCCCATAAGGTTAATAGCTGAACTTTCAGCAGAAACTTTGCAAGCCAGAAGGGAGTGGCAGGACATATTTAAAGTGATGAAAGGGAAAAACCTGCAACCAAGATTACTCTACCCCACAAGGATCTCATTCAGATTCGACGGAGAAATTAAAACCTTTACAGACAAGCAAAAGCTAAGAGAATTCAGCACCACCAAACCAGCTTTACAACAAATGCTAAAGGAACTTCTCTAGGCAGGAAACACAAGGGAAGGAAAAGACCTACAATAACAAACCCAAAACAATTAAGAAAATGGTAATAGGAACATACATATCTATAATTACCTTAAATGTAAATGGTTTAAATGCTCCAACTAAAAGACATAGACTGGCTGAATGGATACAAAAACAAGACATGTATATATGCTGTCTACAAGAGACCCACTTCAGACATAGGGACACATACAGACTGAAGGTGAGGGGATGTAAAAACATATTCCATGCAAATGGAAATCAAAAGAAAGCTGGAGTAGTAATTCTCATATCAGACAAAACAGACTTTAAAATAAAGACTATTACAACAGACAAAGATGGACACTACATAATGATCAAGGGATCAATCCAAGAAGAAGATATAAAAATTATAAATATGTATGCACCCAACGTAAGAGCACCTCAATACATAAGGCAAATGCTAACAGCCATAAAAGGGGAAATTGACAGTAACACAATAATAGTAGGGGACTTTAACACCCCACTTTCACCAATGGACTGATCATCCAAAAGGAAAATAAATAAGGAAACACAAGCTTTAAATGATACATTAAACAAGATGGACTTAATTGATATTTATAGGACACTCCATACAAAAACAACAGAATACACATTCTTCTCAAGTGCTCATGGAACATTCTCCAGGATAGATCATATCTTGGGTCACAAATCAAGCCTTGGTAAATTTAAGAAAATTGAAATCATATCAAGTATCTTTTCTGATCACATTGCTAAGAGACTAGATATCAATTACAGGAAAAAAATCTGTAAAAAATACAAAGACATGGAGGCTAAAGAATACACTACTAAATAACCAAGAAATCACTGAAGAAATCAAAGAGGAAATCAAAAAATACCTAGAAACAAATGACAATGAAAACACAATGACCCAAAACCTATGGGATGCAGCAAAAGCATCTAAAACTTCTAAGAGGGAAGTTTATAGCAATACAATCCTACCTCAAGAAACAAGGAGCATCCCAAATAAACAACCTAACCTTACATCTAAAGCAATTAGAGAAAGAAGAACAAAAAAAACCCAAAGTTAGCTGAAGGAAAGAAATCCTACAGATCATATCAGAAATAAATGAGAAAGAAATGAAGGAAACGATAGCAAAGATCAATAAAAGTAAAAGATGGTTCTTTGAGAAGATAAACAAAATTGATAAACCATTAGCCAGACTCATCAAGAAAAAAAGGGAGAGGACTCAAATCAATAGAATCAGAAATGAAAAAGTAGAAGTAACAACTGACACTGCAGAACTACAAGGATCATGAGAGATTACTACAAGCATGTATATGCCAATAAAATGGACAACCTGGAAGAAATGGGCAAATTCTTGGAAAGGCAACCTTCTGAGACTGAACCAGGAAGAAATAGAAAATATAAACAGAACAATCACAAGCACTGAAATTGAAAATCTTCCAGCAAACAGAAGCCTAGGACCAGATGGCTTCACAGGTGAATTCTACCAAACATTTAGAGAAGAGCTAACACCTATCCTTCTCAAACTCTTCCAAAATATAGCAGAGGGAGGAACACTCCCAAACTCATCCTACAAGGCCACCATCACCCTGATACCAAAACCAGACAAAGATGCCACAAAAAAAGAAAACTATAGACCAATATCACTGGTAAACATAGATGCAAAAATCCTCAACAAAATACTAGCAAACGGAATTCAACAGCACATTAAAAGGATCATACACCATGATAAAGTGGGTTTTATCCCAGGAGTGCAAGGATTCTTTAATATATGCAAATCAATCAACGTGATAAACCATATTAACAAAGTGAAGGAGAAAAACCATATGACCATCTCAATAGATGCAGAAAAAACTTTCAATAATATTCAACACCCATTTATGATAAAAGCCTTGCAGAAAGTAGACATAGAGGGAACTTACCTCAACATAATAAAGGCCATGTATGACAAACCCACAGCCAACATCGTTTACAATGGTGAAAAACTGAAACCATTTCCACTAAGATCAGGAACAAGACAAGGTTGCGCATTCTCACCACTATTATTCCACATAGCTTTGGAAGTTTTAGCCACAGCAATCAGAGAAGAAAAAGAAATAAAAGGAATCCAAACTGGAAAAGAGGAAACAAAATTGTCACTGTTTCCAGATGACATGGTACTATACATAGAGAATCCTAAAGATGCTACCAGAATACTACTAGAGCTAATCAATGAATTTGGTAAAGTAACAGGATACAAAATTAATGCACAGAAATCTCTTGCATTCCTATACACTAATGGTGAAAAATCAGAAAGAAAACATTAAGAAAACACTCCCATTTACAATTGCAAGAAAAAGAATAAAATCCCTAGGAATAAACCTACCTAAGGAGACAAAAGACCTGTATGCAGAAAGCTCTAAGACACTGATGAGAGAAATTAAAGTTGATACAAACAGATGGAGAGATATAACATACATTTGGATTGGAAGAATCACCATTGTGAAAATGACTATACTACCCAAAGCAATCTACAAATTCAATGCAATGCCTATCAAACTACCAATGGCATTTTTCACAGAACTAGAACAAAAGAAAAACGGAGCTAGAGGAATCAGGCTCCCAGACTTCAGACTGAACTACAAAGCTATAGTAATCAAGACAGTATGGTACTGGCACAAAATCAGAAATATAGATCAATGGAGCAGGATAGAAAGCCCAGAGATAAACCCATGCACATATGGTCACCTTATATTTGATAAAGGAGGGAAGAATATACAGTGGAGAAAAGACAGCCTCTTCAATAACTGGTGCTGGGAAAACTGGACAGCTACATGTAAAAGAATGAAATTAGAACACTCCTTAACACCACACACAAAAGTAAACTCAAAATGGATTAAAGACCTAAATGAAGGCCAGACACTATAAAACTCTTAGAGGAAAACATAGGCAGACACCCCATGACATAAATCACAACAAGATCCTTTTTGACCCACCTCCTAGAGAAATGGAAATAAAAACAGAAGTAAACAAATGGGACCTAATGAAACTTCAAAGCTTATGCACAGCAAAGGAAACCAGAACCATACAAAAAGACAACCCTCAGAATGGGAGAAAATATTTGCAAATGAAGCAACTGACAAAGGATTAATCTCCAAAATACACAAGCAGCTTATGCAGCTCAATGTCAAAAAAACAAACAACCCAATCCAAAAATGGGTAGAGGACCTAAATAGACATTTCTCCACAGAAGATATACAGATTGCTAACAAACACATGAAAGGATGCTCAACATCACTAATCATTAGAGAAATGCAAATCAAAACTCTAATGAGGTATCACCTCACACCAGTCAGAATGGCCATCATCAAAAAAAATCTACAAAAAATAAATGCTGGAGAGGGTGTGGAGAAAAGGGAACCCTCTTGCACTCTTGGTGAGAATGTAAATTGATACAGCCACTATGGAGAACAGTATGGAGGTTCCTCCAAAAACTAAAAATAAAACTACCATATGACCCAGCAATCCCACTATGGGCATATACCCTGAGAAAACCATAATTCAAAAAGAGTCATGTACCACAATGTTCATTGCAGCTCTATTTACAATAGCCAGGACATGGAAGCAACCTAAGTGTCCATCGACAGATGAATGGATAAAGAAGATATGGCACATATATACAATGGAATATTACTCAGCCATAAAAGGAAATAAAATTTAGTTATTTGTAGTGAGGTGGATGGACCTAGAGTCTGTCATACAGAGTGAAGTAAGTCAGAAAGAGAAAAACAAATACTGTATGCTAACACATATATATATATATATGGAATCTAAAAAAAAAATGGTTCTGAAGAACATAGGGGCGGGGCAGAAATAAAGACACAGAAGTAGAGAATGGACTTGAGGACACGGGGAGGGGGAAGTGTAAGATGGGATGAAGTGAGAGAGTGGCATGGACATATATATACAATACCAAATGTAAAATAGATAGCTAGTGGGAAGCAGCCAATTGTACAGGGAGATCAGCTCAGTGCTTTGTGTCCACCTAGAGGGGTGGGATAGGGAGAGTGGGAGGGGGACACAAAAAAGAGGAAATATGGTGATGTATGTAAATGTATAGCTGATTCACTTTGTTATACAGCAGAAACTAACACATCATTGTAAAGCAATTATACTCCAATAAAGATGTTTTAAAAAAAAAAGAAAGAAAGGAAAGAAGAAAGTCATGCATTTTCTATTCTGTGCTCACACCCCATTCACACTGTGTGCAGGAAAAGGGGATTCTCAGTGCCGTGAGAAGACTCATTCATTCTATTGAGCGCTGTAACTGTCACCCAACGAACACTTTTCCAAGGGAAGTTTAGGCTCTAATTTTTTTTTTCCTAGTGTATTTTTATAAATTATCAAAGTAAACACATTCTAAGCACACACATATACACACAATGAAGAATAGACAGCTTCCAGTCTCGGAGGAAAACTACATAGCAAGTGCTATGTTTCTAGAAATTTCCTATGCTTATATTAAAAATACATAAATGTTGACAAATCTAGGTACGTATTCATTTTCTATAGCTTCCATACATTAATTACCACAAACAGAATGACTTAAAATAAGATATATTTATTCTCTCCCAGTTCTGGAGGCCAGAAGTCTGTAATCAAGATTTCAGCAGGGCCGCTTTCTCTCCGGAGGCTGGAGAGGAGGCTCCTTCCTCGCCTCTTCCAGGTTCCCGTGGCTCCAGGTGTGTCTTGGCTCATGGCCACACCCCAGTCTCTGTTCTTCACGTGGCCGTCTCCCCGTCTCCGTGTGGCTCAGATCTCTCTCTGCCTTTCTATTATAGGGGCACCAGTCATTGGATTTAGGGTGCACCCTAAACCTAGGAGGAGCTGATCTCCAGATACTTAATTTAATAACATCTGCAAAGACTGTTTTCCAAATAAGATCACATTCACAGGTTCTGAGGTTTAGGACATGAACAATATCTTTTTGGGGGACACAATGCACCCCAAAAAGCACAGGTGTGTGTATATAAAACCACATAGAGAGCTAAATATATAGTTGCAGTCAGATTCTCAGCAGGAAACAAATGGAACCCTTAAACTAGGGTCCTCCAAGGAGGATTTAATACAGGGTCTGTCTGCAAAAGTCTGGGTGGGATATAAGAAAACCAGACAGGCTGGGACAGCCCCCAAGGCTCAAGGGGCAGAGGGCAGGAACACAGAGAGGAACAGCATTGTTTGTCAGGGAAGCTGGAGAAACAAACACCCTGACCTCCCCGTTCCCACCCCGTCATCCCTCCCATCTCTTGCAGGACATCCCCTTTGGCCAAATACACCTGGCAGCCAGAGGGCGGGGCCCCCATCCACCCAGGTCATCCTCCCAGGCCAAAGCTCAGAGTGGAGGAGGGGACAGAGAGCATCTGGAAATATGAGCAGAGCATTTTCACTCATATGAAGCTACTGGGCATAAAACAAGATACAGACAGATTCATGGATTATATATTTTTTTTTCACAAATGAGATTATTCTACAAATCTTGTTGCCTAAATATTTTTTCATGTAAGACTACGTGCTGGGTATAGTTCTTTAAAAACACATAGGTCCACCTAGTTCATTTTCACTAAATCTCCTGAATAGATACAGTATAATTTATTGCAGTTGTCTTTTGCTAAAGAATATTTAGGTTTTTCCCACTCTTTTGCAATTACAATAAATCTGCAATAAACATTTTTGGGCATGTCTCATTGAGAATGCAAGTGAGTAAATCCCCAAGATAAGTTCTAAGAGTTCAACTTCTAGGTGAGAAGGGTGTGTAAATGTTACAGTTAATAACTTTGTCCAAAGGGAATTTTGTAATAGATGTTGTAATAGTCTCTACACCTGCCTTTAGTGCACGAAAGTGCTTGCTCCCCGACAAATTAATAAACACCATGAATCAGAAAGCTTTACAAATTTCAAGGATCTGAGAACTAATCTCTAATTCAACTGATTCTTTCCTTTGCAACCATCTCTCCTTCCTTCCTACAGGGTGTGCTATAGTCTGGGAACAGTGTCTTAGAGGGAAAAAGGAGATTCCTTAGGATCTCAGGACTTTGGTTCAGGTCCCAGCTGTAACTTTTACTTGCTGTGTGACCATGGCAAGTCACTTTACCTCTCTGAACTTTCATTACCTACACATGAAATAGGAAATATAAAAATCTACCTCAATCTATGCCATAGGACTAAGAAAAACATGAAATTATGTATATGAAAACATTTAAAAAATGTTCCCCATAATCATACAAAATGCTTGTCATTCTCATGATCTCTAAAATATAGTTAAGACCTACTCTTTGAAAAGAGTATTTGCCATTAGGGAGGTTTTCATTTACTTTTCCCTAATGATTATTGAATTCACTGTATTTCTTTGTATTAGATTCTTGGTTTAAAAATTAGATCAAATCCTAAGAATACTCATAAAATTGATACACCCCCCCCCCAAGTGGTAAATGATGAATATATAAGTAGGAAGTATTCTGTTCCTAAAATATTAAATGCATTTTCCCCAAGGTACATATTTTTTAATTTAAATATGTAAGGCTCATCAAAAGGATATTTGAATTTGTACTTGAAGTAGAAAATTTGGCCAATATTTCTCATTTATCGGGGACCAAATTTTCCTCTTTTACTGAATGATGTACCTAGAGAGCACTCTCAGGGACCTCATCTGCAAAATGGGCTAATAACAATTACCTTCCTACCCCAAGTCACAATCCCAAAATATCTGAGGGTCACAGTACCAGTTTGTTGTCAGGACTAAATAAGAAACCTACAGAGTCTAACTTTGGAACTTTTTTCTTTTCCTTCCCTATACAGACCGAGAAGGGGAGTAGGGCACCTCAGAGATCAGACGGAAATACGGTAGGCAGACAGATAGAAATGTTACCAGGATATTCCAAGGGACTATGCAGAACCACACTTCTAGATCACTTGCCTGCTGTACATGCCTGGGTTCCTATCTTCTCCACCTTTCAGGAGAGATCAGAACATACAAGATATAAGTTAGCAAGGTGAGGAGGATAATTATTTCCCTAGAAGGCCCAGGAATGAGAGGTCAGAAAAGGCAAGGTTTAGAACCATTTGTTATTAAAGTTATTTGGAGCCACTATAGTATTTAAAAGGCATTTAGATATACTTTAAATGACCAAATATTTCTGAATCACTCAGAATTTTTTTTTTTGAGTTGGAATTTTTTCCCTGGATTTGGAATGTAGATTTCATGTTTACTCTTCCCTAAAATTAATTGTGGAGACAGCATTTTGTTATGTAAACAATGACTGAGGATATTATTATGATCTATTCCAAATCACAGAATAGAAATTAAATACATCATCACAATGGAAATCAGGTCTCATAAATATGTTGGTTAAGAAAAATGGCAGATGTATCTGGCTATAGTCTGTTCTGGCTTGAGTTTTGCTAGTAAAAGACAATGATTTATGTTGCTTTACATGTTTGGTTAAATTGCTATATATTATAGTTCGTCTATTCTGTCACCAACATAATGCATGTTAAACAGATGTCATTCTGTAGTGGAGTGCCAAAATTGGGTCTCCTTCATGTAATAAATTATTTTTTTTCCTATACCGAAAACACTTAACGTTTTGCCTCAAGCCCGTAAATTTGTATTTATTTATCTTATTTGCCCTAAAATTTATGTGAGTCTCTCCCATGAATAAAGAGATCGAGTTTCACTGAGTCATATTGTCCGTCTATTTTCTAAGAATTAGAATGTAATCAAATACACTCAACACTAAAATCTTACTGAATTAATTGAGTTTCCCTTTGCCGATTCCTGTGTCCAAAATATCTGAGGGTCATCCTTCGTTTTGACGTGACAGCGTACATTAATGAACATTCTTTGAAAAAGGAAATTTCTGGTGGTAGCAAGTTGAGTGCGCTTACTCCTCTACCATGTTTCACATCTGGAGCAAAATGTTTCTTAGCATCTCGGAAGAGAACAGTTCAGAAAGCAGGAGACATATCTCCAGCAGCAGCCCCTCCTCGGCCCTCCCATTACCACTTGTGCATTTCCCACAACATTTGTTACAGGATGCTAGATTACCAACTTTGACTGAGGCACTAGGATAGAAAACACCAAAATGAATTGCGAGATGGGCCATCTGTAGAACTTTTAAAGGAAGATGGCTGAGAACATTCCCCCAAAACATCTAGAGAGTGTTCGAAGAGTTTAGGAGTGGAACGTTTCCTTGGTGAGAACTTCTGGAATACTTGAATCTTACATCCAAGGGGGAAGGGCAAGAGCTTCTGATTCTCACCTCACACATAAGGAGATGCGCTTTGACAACCCCACCATGAGAGCTGAATAAATAAGGCTAAAAATCTCCTAGAGAGATTGTGTCTGGTGTGTGTGTGTGTGTGTGGTATGTGTGATGTGTGTATGGTGTGTGTGGCATGTGTGTGTGGTGCGTGTGTGTCGTGTCTGTGGTGTTTGTGGTGTGTGTGTGGTGTGTGCCTGTGTTGTGTGTGTGGTGTGTGTGTGTGTGGTGTGTGGTGCGTGTGTGTGTGGTGTGTATGTGGTGTGTGTGGTGTGTGTGTGTGGTGTGTGTTTGTGTGGTGTGTGTGTGTGGTGTGTGTTTGTGTGGTGTGTGTGTGGTGTGTGTGTGTGGTGTGTGTGTGGTGTGTGTGTGTGGTGTGTGGTGTGTGTGTGTTGTGTGTGGTGCATGTGTGTCGTGTCTGTGGTGTTTGTGGTGTGTGTGTGGTGTGTGCCTGTGTTGTGTGTGTGGTGTGTGTGTGTGGTGTGTGTGTGGTGTGTGTGTGTGTGGTGTTTGTGTGGTGTG
The DNA here is from genome assembly GCF_028564815.1 of Eubalaena glacialis. Classification (NCBI taxonomy): domain Eukaryota; kingdom Metazoa; phylum Chordata; class Mammalia; order Artiodactyla; family Balaenidae; genus Eubalaena; species Eubalaena glacialis. The sequence continues at coordinate 3,312,071 of NC_083729.1, read as the reverse complement.
TGTGTGGTGTGTGCCCATGTTGTGTGTGTGGTGTGTGTGGTGTGTGTGTGTGTGGTGTGTGGTGCGTGTGTATCATGTCTGTGGTGTTTGTGGTGTGTGTGGTGTGTGCCTGTGTTGTGTGTGTGGTGTGTGTGTGTGGTGTGTGCGTGGTGTGTGTGGTGTGTGTGTGTGGTGTGTGTTTGTGTGGTGTGTGTGGTGTGTGTGGTGTGTGGTGTGTGTGTGTTGTGTGTGGTGCGTGTGTGTCGTGTCTGTGGTGTTTGTGGTGTGTGTGTGGTATGTGCCTGTGTTGTGTGTGTGGTGTGCGTGTGTGGTGTGTGTAGACATCACATTGGTTCGTCATGAGGGCCCAGTCCCAAGAACGTTTTCCTCTGTGACTCCGCGTTTGCCTCCAGGTCATGGAGAGAAGGCCCCCTGCTTGCGTTCTTAGTGAGTGTGGCCAGGAAAGTAAGAAAGGAGCTGCATCTTCAAAGCCAGGCTGAGGGAAGAGCAGAAAGCCAACATCAGCCACAGGGTTTCGCACAGGGGAGAAGGAAGAGTTCCTTTGGTTTTTCTTCCCAAGTCCAAGGGCAAGGAGCACAGAGCAAAAATAATTCATGTGGAACAAACCTATGGACACCAAGAAGGGAAAGTGGCAGGGGGGGAGGTGGTGGGATGAATTGGGAGATTGGGATTGACATGTAGACACTAATATGTATAAAATGGATAACTAATAAGAACCTGCTGTATAAAAAAATTTAAAAAATTCAATAATTCAAAAAAAAGTTCATGTGGTGAAAAAAAGAGGAGAGAAACTCAGGACTATGTCTCTAAAGAAACTTGGGCTTGATGAGCAAAGCAGGGCTCTCTTAGAAACTCCAGCAGTTGTCACAGCGGGTCACCAGTCTCAGCCGTCCTGCAGGAGGACAGAGCCAGACCCCATGCCATCAGGTCATTGGCCTTGTGGAGACCAGGACCGGCTGGGCTTCACGTCTGCCAGGCAGCATTGTGTGAACCACTAAGAAGCCTGCCTCTGTGGGAGAATTCAGTGGGCAGTGGCTAGTGGGGTCATCCAAGGGCCTCACAATGTGACTTTGCCCCCAAGCACAGCCTCAACTTTTAAGAATTCTTGCCATTTTCAGGATAAGAATTTCTGCTAAGTGGGCCTTTGTTGGTTCTAAGTAACATTGGTTCTAAGGCTAGTGGTCTTCTAAAGTCAGCGGGTGTCCGTTCTGAATACCTGAGCGAGGGCTAGAACCAGGACAAAGAAGCACCCACCACTTATGTGGGTCATACGTGCAGCTTATATTAACATCTACTGAGCATTACAGTACCCATCATGGTGTGGTTGTGTAAGGTGAGGTATAGTTGGACCCTAAGTTCAGTCCAAAATCAACCTGTTCTACATTAATTTTTGTGCTTCTAAATATAATACTTCACTGGAAAAGATCTCTTCTTCAGCTCACACACATGCACACACACACATACTCTCTCATACACACAGTCATGGCTTACGTGCTACTGTTTAACTGCATATAAATTGTTTGGGATGTTTTATTGTGTTAAGGATAGAAAAACACGTCTTAGGATGAGAAGCTGTCCTACTGGCTTGTAAGGCCCTGCAGAGTTTGGCACTGGACCACGGGGAAAACATCCTGTTTTAAATCTCAGCCACATCTGTCCTCAGCTCTGATGAGTGAGCTTTCACAGGCACTAAATGAACTAACTTCATTTTGAGTACAACCCTGGTCTTCTTAAACTTGGTGTACATTGGGTTGAGGTAGATGACCATCTATCTCACCATCTCAGGGTGCTGCTGGGTCATGGTTTCAAGGATAAGCGGGGGATAATTGCTTCTCCTTTTTGCTTTGGATTTCAGATAGAGCCAAGTGAGATATCAGAGAGTGAACTTGGGTGATGTTTTAAATGTCCTTGATCCATTGAAATTCTTACTCTCGTTTTTCTTCATAGCCCTTTGAATAGCTAGTGGTACTCTTGGTTAGATGCCCAGGAACTACTCAAAAAATTGATAAACTTTCCAGGCTCCTTGTGGACAAGGCCTCTTTTAGAATAATTCATATCTGTTACTGAACTTGTAAACTATTCATTTTTTGATTAATATTCTAATTAAGAATTTGTTGTTAAAAAGTATAAATATCTTTCATTGCCTAAAGTAATTAAAATAAGCAATTACTTAAACATTATGATTTTGATGTTAAATTATGACTGTAAGAAAAAAAAGGAAGAAGATACAAAAATATGCTTGATAAAATTTTAACTGTTGAACCTAGTGACAATATTTTATGTTGTTTATATAAATATATACATATGTTTTGGAAGACTTAATACTTGCTTCTTTTTATTAAAGTGATTTCAATTTTCATTTTACTGACAATCTAGAATAGTAATTTTGCTCTCCTCAAGTATCTTTTTTAAAAAGAAAATATAAACTATTTCAAATATTTATCATGTAACTGTACCTATTTTATTTTAACATTTATTTGATAATTAATTTTTAAACAGCCATTCTTACTAGGTGTGATGTTCAATGATAGGAATGCTGAGTTGAATAAGGCATTAGGGTGACCTGAGCCATTTGCAAATTACTCTGGATCATTATGGAATATTCTGGATCAGTATGGAATACTGCCCATCTCTTTAGGCAATTATCTCCAAACTTCATGTAACTTTATTGGTTAAAAAAAAAAATCTTTGGTTCACACCATGTAATTTATGTACATTTATTTTTAAAATAAATACATGTACTATCATTATGACCTAGTATTCTTAAATTGATTTTTCTATAACAGTCTATTTGGTCTCTTGACCTGAATCATTTAACGTTTAGTCTCAGTTTACTTAGATTGTAAAGAAAAAACATAAATTCTAGATTTTAACTATTCATTCATCCATCCACCAATACGTTTTACGCATACATACTTACATGTTAAATACACAAGCTCACAATATCCATTTAGGTTGAAGCATAAAATGAATAACGGGGGCTATAAATCTATAATTAAAAAGTCTTAGTGGTCAGTTGGGGTTTTAGGCTGTCGTTGTCTACAGTGGGACCCTAACAGAACCTGAACAAAGAGTGGAAGAAATCTGGATTCTGCCATGCTCTTACTGAGGACATGGTAATATTGTTATATTTCTCTGTTAATTAACAGAGAATAATCTAATGTGTAAATCTTATTAACTAGGTGCTCTGTGATGTATACAGGTAGGACAGATGAGCCAGTGGAAGCAAGGTTTCCTTCCGTCCCACTGTGTCCTGGAAACCCATCCTTCCCTAGGGATGGCTCAAGTGTCAAATACGACATTTGGTTCTGGATGAAAGTACCAGTCTTAATAGTAAATCAAATATTAATAAAAAGAGGTTTTTCTTTATTTTAAATAAAAATTAAGAGAATTGTAAAGTTAGTATTTTCTTCCTGTAACATAGTAGGTCACCCTGCACATGTCAGAAGTGGGCGCATATGCATTTAAGGACACAGCATTCAAGTACAGCACACGTGCTACTTTCTTCCATTAAGATGCTTGTGATATCTCCACCCTGAATCATTTCTTCTAAGGCCTCATGGCCTTTTATGTTATCTCATTTGTGACATTGTTTACTTTTATGTAATAGTAGCTAATGTGTGATAACTGCTAATCATGGGTAGTCATTTCATACCCTCCTCTGATCTGGTGGCTACTAAGATCAGAAATTTTCTCCTATTTATGTTTGCATCACCATGGCACCCAACTGAAAATCATATACCAGGAAGGTCCTTAGCAAATGCCAATAAAAGAGTGATCTGAATCTTCCGGTGAGTATTATAGCAAGATAGGACAGCAGGTTTGAGACCCTATGTTGAAGGACGCAACTAAGGAAAAAAAAGGAGTATTACGGTTTTTCGTGCTGAGGGAAACCCTGAGCTAGGATTCATGATTTTTATGCAGAAACTCTGATTAGCAGTTAGTTGATGCAGATAGTTCATTATCATGCATCTTTTTGACTGACTAATAGAGGCATCTTCAAATTCAAATGGAAAAGATTACGAACAATATTTGGAGGCAGGGGAGGTAATTTTTCTGGATCAAGTTAGAAAAATATGACTGAGTGCCTTGAATACTATTTATCTCATTGTACATTTACCTGTACGGTAGTACTCAGTGGAGTCTTTGAAACTTGACACGCCCAGATTGAATCCCTGAACCATCCTCTCTGGCTGTGTGAAATTGGTAAGTTACTCTTCCGGTGTCTGCCTTGGTTTCCTCCTCTGTGAAATGGGACCAGACATGCCAACTACAAGGTGTGCTTGTAAGCTTTGTGATGAGTGTTAGGTGCTTGTATATGCTGATTTTCCTCTGATCTTCACATCTATGAACTCACAGTGAATCACACAAAAGATCTTTGAACTAGATCTTTGAGAAAGAACCAAACAATCTACTGCCAAAACTATTCCATTAAGAAAAAAATATTCATTTTTAAACAACATTGACAAGTTAGTCTAAGAGAACGATTCAAGAGTTTTGTGCATATAGTTTTTCTACCATGGAGGAAATTCATACATTATAGAGGGGGAGTATCCCTTGGTAATTGTTAGAGAAGGGTACGAAAGTAGGGCCGACAAGAGGCACACATTTGAAAAGGTGCTTTCTTGGGATTTGCTGTCTCCCATAATATAGTTGGCAAAATATTACAGTAAAACTCTTGTGAGTGTCTCCACTGCTCAAAGCAAAGCCTGTTAACTGGCTCATGAGCTGAAATATAGAGATCAGAAGGCAAATAATCTGGAAAATTCTTAGCACCTAAAAGGGGTTCAGGCAAAGCCCATACACAGAGTTCACACACGAAGCTATAAATGCAACAGTGGTCATTTATAAAGTCATATTGAGTATATCTGGGTTTTTACAGATTTTTTTTCCTGTTTCTCATTTACCTCATTCACCCAAGAATAGATATAGCCTAACGAAGAGATGCCCAACAAAAGCTTGAACTCCACAAGGGAAAACAATACTTGTAAAAGTTTACATGAAAAATTTAGGTGGAGAAAATTTGTTGCTATGGTACATTTTTACTGATGAGAAAGGGGATTGGGACATGGAACAGGCATTTCTCATTTAGTTTGGTCTCATTTTCTATATCCTTCGTTCTCAAGGTGTGGTCCCTGGACACATTTGAAATAAGAGTTATCACAATCACTTTCCCACAACACAGCTCTAGGATTGGGGGTAGCCAGCAAAGACTCAGCCTGTGATGGTTTCTATATCATCCTCTCCTATCACCTGTCTTTTTTTGTTGAGTTTCAGTATGTATTGCTAGATAGATAGATAGGCATAGATGTGGACATAGATGTTAGATATAGAGAGACATAGATCTGGATCTCAGCTTCACGTCAGTTATTTATCTTAGAAAACAGAGCCCTGCTTGAGCGCCAAAATGGAAGTGGACTTGGCCCCAGGTGGGGTAAGATTCTATAAAGGCTGCGTTCTCTCTTCTCCTCTCTCCCTTGCTCTCCTTGGTCCTCTATCTTTCCCCCACCCCTCGAAGCTTGTGGTGGTTGTGTCAGTGTATGTGAGACAAAGACGCAGATTGAAGAGTCCCTTACGTGAAGGGACGCATCTAACCTTCACCAACGCATTTATTTAACAGATGAGAAATCCAAGGCTCAGAGAGGTGTTCTTCTTATTCTTTGTTTACATGCTGTTCACCCAGGGAACTCCAAGCAAAGAACAACTGTTATTGCCGCTTGCTCTGTACTCAGACTTCTTGATGAGAGTGCACAGCAAATCTAAGTTAACAGAGGTAAGAATTTAATTCTGTTCTCAGGCTCTGGGCTGTTTAATTTTCATAATGACTGAAATGCCTTCTACATCTTCAAGGGAATAAACTCGCTTAGAACCTCTTTCTAAAAACAAACAAAAAATATTTACACTATTATTTAGAAGAGTAATTATATTAAAAAATGTTAGTCAATCTACACTATGAAAAACTTGCCTATGAAAAATCTGTGATGCTTTCTGAAAAAAATTTTTAGAAATGGAAATATTTTTCTTCACCAAGCTTAATGAATAGAATAAGAAAGCTTAATTCATTTCTTTGGCTCCAGAGATTTGCCTCATATGTGGTATGTAATAGATGCTTACATAATTTTTTAATTGGATGATTGAATAAATGAATACAGAACAAAGTAGCCATCTTTTATGAGATGAGTCTCAGTGTCTAAGCATTCATCTATGTAAGGCTACTTATCATGTCACCACCTGAGAGAAAAGGTGTTATTTGATTCGACAAGTTGCTACTGGGTGTCTACTATATATTCCACATGGACTTCTAAAAAAATAAATGCCAAAATATGGTGATAAATGTGTCAAAAATAGTATTTACAAGGCAATGAAACAATACAGGTGGTGTGATTTATTTTTTCCAGAAAGTCAAAAACTTCTTCCACCTGCAAATGAAATTGAAGCTTGGTTTTAAAGGGTGAATGTGAGTTGAGAAGGGCAGCGGGCGGATGGCATTCCAGGGGCAGGAAGGCTTGCACGGAGTTTTGGAGGCGTGCCCCAGCAGGCATCCTGCACCCATCCTGCCATACGCCTTGAATGGACAGCAGTGGTCCCATTTCTGGGATCAAATGTAATAGGTGCATTTCTTCTTATACATTCTAAGAAGAGTGCCACATGGACCCAACATGGTACTTGTCCCAAACTAACTTGTGAATATTTCCTTGGATGCTGTGTTGCCCTCCAAGAAACCTGTGTGAACTTATCAAGTCCTTCTGAGTGCACACACAGCTCTTTAAGCAAACTGGGTTACCTTGTTTTTAATAATAAACTACCTGATGTTCTCTTTTCTCCTGGCACTGTTGTAGCCTTTTCTGTAACTTTATTAAACACAGGAGTTCTAGGAACACCTTCCACCGTAGTTGCTATTGTTAAAGAAGTGAGCTTCTCACTTCTGTACCCAGACCTGCAAGATTTTATCTCAAAATCGATGTTGAATTATTAGATTGTCATGATAGCCAGTTTGGTGAGGAAATAAGCAGTTGTAAGCCAGACTGCAGAGATACAAATCAGCAAAGCCTGAAGATTGGAAACTCACCCCGTGAGGTCATTCGACAGGCATCGAGCTGTGTCGTGTCACCCGAAGAACTGCCTGGTGTCATCACGATAAAATATACTCATAGAAACGTCTGGTCTCATGACCAGCCTGTACTCAGACCAGGAAACAAGGGAACATTTGCATGTTCGTTGACAGAGTAGACTTGCAGAGGTTTTATTACATTTAGAATTTGGGGAGTTAATTTACAATGTTCATTACAAATACTATACGACACAGATGCCTTTCTTGTGAAGATCCGCACTAAGACCAGTTACTGCCCCACATTCCTCATTGCGCAGATGGGTTCATTTGTGGATTAGATGGCATCCCTATGATAAGAACAGCTTGAAGCAAGTGACTAATCCTTACTACTTATTAAGTACTGTCTTTGCCCCAATGTACCAAGTAGACACTTTGTATCTCATTTACAGAACACCCTCTGAGGTAAATAATACTTTCTCTATTTTAATGGGGAGCCTAGAAAACACAGGTTGTTTAACTTTTTGAAATCCCAGTTAGTAAGTGAACGAGCCATGATTCAAACTCAGCTGATGTTCAAGCTTTCCTCTTCGCATTCTTGCGTTCAGAGGCTGCTCTGCGCACTGGCCAGAAGCACATCTGTGTGTCTTCACCTCCGCATCCGTCCCCTTTCTTCTTGTCACTTATCTTGGGTCCCGTGTCCCCTAACCATTCTGATCCCCAGTTTCCTCGTTTTAATAAAAGGGCTGATAATTCTCATCGCACAGGGCTGTTCAGGTTAAATGTATAATGTCTGCAGAGATCCCAGGACATGAAATTGTAATTTCTTCCCTTTCATATGATGTGCCTATTACCAAAATCCACTCAGAGGGTTGTGTGTCCTGTGTTTCTCATTGCTGCTTTTAATTCTTTTGTACTGCTGTTTATGATTATCAAGGAACCACCACCTTCTGAGTAACATGCCGAGTTCTGGCTATAGGAAGATAAACGGGGAGCAGCCTGTGACTTTGGGGTTTTCAGGACGTTGTTGCATGATCCACATCAGGTCCTCTGCATGTGGAGTCTGTGGGGTCACAAAGAGGGCCATTCATTTGCAGGCACGTCTTAGGACGAGTGTGGTCCTGACTGTATACGCCTCCCTTTCCTCTCTTTATGGCCTTATGCTATTATTTATTTAGTGCACAGCCCTGATAGAGGTTAGAAAGATTTAACCATCAGGACTTTACAGTTCATGGGAAGATTCTCCCCTGACTCTTATTTTTTTTTAAAATATATTGTTGGTTTATAAAGTACACAAAGATAGACACAGTTGGATCTCCTGTTTTAAGTAAGCAAAAAGTAATACCTCTTTATCCATTCCTTGCCGGCTATGCTAGCTTCTACGCATTTGTAGACAACATGATTGTTAGGACTTCTAAAGAATGAGTCTGGACTGCACAGAATTGCTGACACTTGCTGAAAAAAAGGACGTCTCTCTCAAATGCACCTTTTCCATTATCGGTCCCAATAATTCCCAGAATTATTGCAACTCCGTTTTCTGTGTATCATCCAAGTTGGTGCTTTCATTTTTAACACTGGAGACGTAGCACAGGGTTCTCCAGGGCAAACACCCAAAGCTGACAAACACCAGCCCTGCAGCCATCGGGCCTCTCACAGCCCAGTGCCCTCCAGATGTTAATCATCCGGCCCTGAGCTGGTTTGTAGCAGCTCCTTTATCTCCCCTTGAGAGAGAGATCGCAGGGAGCAAGATAACAGAGTTGATTTTCCTAGAATAAAAGCTCTCAAATGTAAACATTCCGAAAGCATTGTATATATAGGTCTATTTTCCTTTAACCTAAGATTGCAAACAGGCAAACATTTCTTGGGGAGTCTTGATAGCGCAAGGGTGGTTTGCAGAGTAGAAAGGATTTTTCATGTTACCATGGGGACACCTGAGTATGAAAAAATATAACCTTTCCCTCCCCTTAGCTTTTAAGTGCAGAGCTTAAAGCCTTTTATCTGTGGCCATTTATTTATTTTTATAAGAAAAACACAACCTGCTTCATTTTCTTTCTTTACGATTTTTAGGCAAGGCAGGGTTTTTGCAGAGGCAGCAGTGCAAGCTTTCACTGGCAATGGCTTAGATGGACCCAGCTGGGCTTCAGCCCTGCCCCTTACCCCCTTCAGTCCCCAGATTGGGTGCCCCCCTCGTAAGGCAGGGCAGCGAGTGAGGGCGGCTTTACCAGGTGTGAGCGTCTGGGCACAGATATCCGTGTGCAAATCCTGACACCCTTGCGTCTCAGAAGGGTCACTGCAACTCTGCCTTCCTTGCAACCGAGAAAACGTTTGTGGAGAGCCTGACACAACCAGGTGTGTCAATGAATGTGAGTTATTATAAACGAAGTGACTTTTGACTCAGTATAGACCTCAGCAGATGACACAGCCACCCTGGATTCTGAGTCAAAAGAATCTGACCGTTTATAAGATTTTCTCACTTGCAAAGGAGAAAATGCTGCCCTTCGTTCCCACCTCCACTCTCACCCCCCAGGAACGGGAACAGAGAGGGCAGTTCATAACTGGGAACCTCTTAGAAGGTGGGCTTGAGAATATTTCTGTGTCCTGGTGAAATCCAGGCATCTCCATTTCTTCTGAGGGAGCATAGAACACCTTAGGAAAGTCAGTACTTCTCTCAGGAAACAGCCTGTTTCAGCACAGCATTGGTCTTGATGTTCAGATGTGTTTAATAAAAAGAATCTGAATTTATGAATGAGGAATGAGGGACCTGATGTCTGAAAAGTTTCCTTCAAAAAACATCTAGGGGGGATCTGGCTGTAGAAAACAGCTAGAAAACGTGGCTCACGCCCACAGAGTAAGAAAAGTCTAATCCAAGACAGAATACAACCTTAGTCCACTGCAGAGCTGACAAGCCTCACCACGGACAGATGGGATGCAGGACCCCGTCTGCCTTCAGCAAAGCCTAGCAAGTCAGGGAAACTGACACATGAAAGCAGCCAACACATCCTCAGGGTCCTGAGGTGCCTAGTGCGGGCTGAGGTCACAGCGCAGAGAACTTGGGACCCCAGACCCAGGGCGGGCTTCACTCAGGTGCACCCCCTGGTGGCGCAGGCATGCAGGTGCTGATCGGCTGCTGCTGAGAAGGGGGCTCGGATCCGACGCCTCTCAGAAGTCACTAGGCTCCTTCGCGGCTGGGGAGGGGCGGGAAGACCTCCAGGCCCGGAGACTGGAAACGCCTTTGCTGCTTCTGGGGAAGGTCAGATGCAAAGCTGTCTGTCCCTGAGGAGGCGAGATGGACCTTGTCCTGGTGGTACAATGGGTTTTGTTTCTGCCAAAGGAGGGTGGACACTGCCCAGTCCAACACGTCCCCAGATGCGAGCCAGCACCAAAGAAGGGGCAAAATCAGCCTACCCCTGGGGAGGGCCAAGGTCAGGAAGGGGGGCCCCCTTTGGGTCCAGGCCTGGGGGGCAGCTAGAGCAGAGACGGAGCTGCAGCCCTGGGAAGGAGAGCCTGGATTCTCCCGTAGCACCCCCAGTGGTGGGTGCTTTTCTCTGACCTCACTGACATTTTGTCCATTTTTTAAGACCATTTCACTCCCTCCTCCTTTACTGTGGAAGTCCCCCTGAACGCTGCGGGTCTTGCCCCCCTGCTCCCACGGATGTGCTTTCTCTCAGGGCACATCTCCTTACCGTCCAGTCTCAGGGCAGTAAGGATGGAAAACGCCTATTTTCTCCAATTGGTTTTCACGTGCAGAATTGAATTAATTATACTTTTAGGTTCATTGCATTTCTGTCAACCTATAGATAGACAGATGATAGATGATAAATTGATGAATATAGATATATAGATGTAGTAGTGTCTACCATATCCTTAAGGATATAGTATTAGACACACGCACACTTACTATTGTTATATCATTCCAGTAATTTTAACACTGCATCATTTAGGAAGTATATTTCATAATGATAATTATTTTCCATAAAGGGTACTTTGCCTGATATTAAAATTTATATACCAACTTTGCCTCGGTGGAAAATTGCTGAGATTTTTTTTTTCCTTTTTTTTTAGAGGTTTCTCGTTAAAATCATTTAGTGGTTTCTTAAAATTTAGTCAGATTCTATTAGTCTTTTCACTGCTGTGTTTACTCCATTACTTCCAATTTAATGATCTGGAGTTACATCTGCCATCTTCTCTGGTACCATCCCTCACAATTGCCCTGTGTTTCTTTTTCTCTTCTCTCATTTTGTTTTTGGATTGACTATTTTTATCATTCTTTTCTTTTCTTCTTTGACTTTGGGAGCTCTACTTTCCCTTTCTCTTCTTTGAGCACTTAACCTGGAATTTACAACCCGTGTTCCTAATTTTTCAGAGCATAAAATTTGTGGGTATATTTATCCTCCTTCCAAAGCAGAAAGACACTAGAATATTTTAGTCCCTTTTATTCCTTTCCTGATTATATATAATTGTTTTGTGTATTTTATCTACATTACACTTTTAACCTGATAAAATGTTATTTTATGTGTCAAAGCTTATTTATATTAAAATAAATTACGTTTAAGTATGTAAATAGACATATTTATCACATTCTTTACTCTTTATTCCTTGTAATATCTCTGAACTTTCATCTGGGATTACCGTCATTCCACCTGAAATATAACCTTTAAAATTTATTTTAGGGCAGATCTGCTGGTGGTAAATTCTCCCATTTTTTCTTTGCCTTGGAATGATTTTTTTATTATTTTTGTCCATAGGTTGAGAGTTGCTTTTTCTTAGCAATCTGTTTCATCGTTGATACTAAAAATTGTGTCTGTGTAACTGTTCCTCCTTTTCCAGATATGTCTAGCTTCTTTCAAGATGCTCTCTTTGCCTTTGGTTTTCTGCATTTTAACAAGATTGTGTCTAAGTGTGAAAATTAGCTTTCCTTTTGGTCACAGCGCAGTGTGGAGATGCAGAGGAAGTTTGCTTTTGATATGTCCTCACGAAGAGTCCCAGCTTTATGGGAAATGCTCTTATGTGTGACACCCCCAATGGGCTCTGTCTTCTGCCCCTCACACCTTAGGAAAATAACTGAGGCTCACTGGGTCTCCAGACGAACTTAGGCATACTTCAGATTCCCTCGGAGCGCCCTCTTTTCTTGAACTACATCCTCTCCTTCATTCTCAGTATTTGAGTACTCAGTTGATTGCTCAGAGCTCTAAGTTGCATTTCATTAATGACTCTCAGATCATTTCCTGTGCTTCCCCGGGTTTGGCCCTTGTTACCTTTCTTCTCTTACCTTTCTCTGTATTACTGTGAAACTGACCTGAGAATCTGCCTCTCCTTGCTTCCAGAAGCGGATCTCAACATCATATACGCTGCTGCCTGTGGTCTTATGGGTCTTCAGTGCTTTCCCACTGCCTATAGGGTAAACTCTCAGCTTCCTGGTTAAAGCCACACTCCCGCTGTTTTCCTCTCCTCCTTCCTGCACAGACCTACAACCCAGCCACACACAAAGGCTTCTGCTCCAGGTCTGCCTGCATCCTGCCCCGTGCCTTTGCGTGTGCTGCACCCACTACGTGGAACACCCGCCTCTGTCTCTCTCTCTCTCTCTCTCTCTCTCTGTTTTGTAAATCCACTCATTTTTATAGGAATTAACTCAAAAATCTGTTCTTCCACAGAAGGCTATCCTAGTCTCAGCTCTGTTCCCAGACTCCAGACTAGACCTAACCTGTCCTGCCTTGGATTCCCTCTGTTCCTGCATTTAGTTTGCTCTGACATCAGGGCACTTGACTTTGTTTTCCTGTCTGGAATTGTCTTCCATAGGATATATGCCTTCAGTAAGAGCCTTCTCCACAATGCTATAAAAGAACAACTCTCTTCCCATACTTTATTTTCCATTCCTACCCTCCTTTATTTTTCTTAGTTTCTAGTTTGTGGTACCTATACAATGCACAGCCCCACACTGTAGCTGTAATCGTATATGGGAACAGCTGAGGGACTGAAATGAATTTAACCATGCGGCACTTTGATTTCCCTGACTTTAAGTGGCTCTCTAAATTAGAACAAATGGCTTGTTATGTCCTAATCGGAATTACAAAATCCTTATAACCATCCCCCCTTCAAAAGGTATATACTCATTTTGAAATCTTGCAAGACACAGAACAGCACAGAAAGGGACAAAAATAATTATCCATAACTCAGTACTCAAAGGCAAGTATTTCTTTCTTGTATTTTTCTATAACATTGATTTATGATCCTTTTAGTGCTTAGACAGTTATCAATTTGTCTAAAGATTTGTGTTTCCTGCACTTTTCCATACATATACCATGTACATTTTCTCTGCAACTGTAAACTCTTTATAAATATTATTTTAAAATTTCTCCACATTACTCCACTAAATGAAAACATCCAAATATACTTAGCTATTCTCATGCAGTTGGAACCATAGGCTGTTTCCAATATTTTATTAATCTACATGAAGGTGAGATGTACATTTTTTGCATAATTTTTTCCTATATTTGTATTTGTTCTTTAGGAGAGTCCCATGAAGTATCATTACCAAAATAGGGGCCATAAATTTTTCAAGTTTCTTTGTATAGTACCAATTTTTTAAAAAAATAATCTTTTAAATGGAGAAAACTCAAATAGCTATGGACTACATTACTGATTCCATTTCCCTTTTGCAATAACAGTGAGTTGTTTTATTTGTATTTATGTGGGTGAAATTATTAATAATGTTCGTCTATTCACACAAGAGAAAGGATCAAAAGAGATTCTGATATTACTGACTTGCCTCCTGAACTCTTCAGAATGGTAAAGGCTAGGGCAGTTAATGCCCAAAATTCTACCATAGCTGACAATACAGTTACAGATTCTCTCTCTACCTTTTCTTACCTTAACATTGTTGATCTTGATTTTTCAAGTGCTTGAGATACTGAAGTGTTGATCTTGATTTTTCAAGCTCTTGAGATACTGCAGAGCTAGATTAAAAAAATGTTTATAGCATATTCTATGAATTTTATATATTCTATATAATCTCTCCATATACAACCTATATAATCTATAATATACAGTTAGTTTTTTTATAAATAGGTATCTATGACCTATTGAGTTTACAAAAAGGGGTTTGTTTTTCAGCTCTACTAATTTCTAGGACATGACCTGCATAGAGAGAGCACAAGCTTTTCTGAGATGTGTTTTGTTATATATGGTGATCACAGCTGAGTGGGCATTAGTTAATGGCTTTTATTATCAAAACCATAATACATCATAAACAAGCATAATTAGCTAAGGTTAGCTGGTGCTTTCCCAGTAGTTCTTGAGAGTCATCTGTTTTATTTTCTTTACATTAGCTAAATACAGTGGAAGCAGATCTGAATCTGAATCATCGCTAACTGCATGTCCCTAGGCAAACTGGGCTGACTTATAATCAATAGAAAATAAAGAATAAAAGCTATGGAAGTCATAAAAAGAACACATTTCTATAAATTACACCAGAAAAAAAGCCAAAGTGTATGTTAGTTCCATTTTGGATAATGCATAGCCAAAACTTGTTATGAATAGCCAAACATGATTTAATCCTCACTTGATTTATATGGTTAATGGTGGTTTTGCCTTCATGGGGTAATTTACGGGTAGTTTTAAGAATCTCTTTTATTGGGTAAGAAATAAAATTAGAAAGTTAAATAGAAACTCTAAAGAAATACTTGAAAATTTATTTTTTAATCTTTAAGGGAGGCTTTTAAGGCGGTTTAAAAAGCCTTGCTTTGAAGTCATGAAATGAATATCCTATGGCACAATCTACATATAATACTATATTTTTAATCATATTTTTCTAGCTCTGTATTTTCAACTTCAATTTTCAAAAAAGGAGCATCATTTATGTGTTTAAAACCTGAAAAACACTCTTTCCAGTGTTGTAAAATATATTGAGATGAGAAGTTGAAAGTAGCATACAATTTTTTAACAAGGGATTATGAATTTTTACTTTTACTAAAGAATACGTGTGCATTAAAAGAAGAGGGAATTCTTTCTTCTTTGCCATTAATTGTTGGTTTTAATGCCATCAGCCATCTCACCATTTTTTTCCTGCTGTTGTAAACATCAAGGTCATTTTAAGGTTCTGCCAAAATGAAGATCATTATCTGCAGAGCAGTATTAAAACACAGTGGCTGAGCCCTGGGGCTGTCAGGAGCTATGAGAAATGAGCCACTCAGTTAATGCTGTTTTTCTATATATGAAGGCAGGCTGCTGCTTAGGAAACATTCTTACAAAGTCAGATGAACTGACAGTAACTACTACTGAAATGTCTTCCCTCTCATGCAAATCATGTGCCCAGTGCTGCTTTTCCCAGGCTGCAGGAAAAGAACAGTGGTGGAGGGGTGTGTCACTGGGGTCCTCCAAGAAACAGTGGCCAGCAAATCAAGGTCCAGCATGACGGCATGAGGAAATACACTGACCCACTTGAACTGCCAAAACAACTATCCAAAGGGCCTGGAAATGGTCCTAAGGAAAAACAGCAAGTGAGGAAATATCTATTCAAAATAATCTACAAAATTTGGGAAGACAGCAAAAGAGTCTGTGATATTTGAACCAAGGTTTCTCCATCGTTCCCTGTCCCAGCACAGTGAGGCAAAGACTCCACTCCAGACTGCAATAGCCAAGCACACAGGGCTTTTGACTCTCTCCCTGACCTCCTAGTTGGAAGGCTTTATTCCTTTCAGGAGCAGGATGTGAGAGTTTCTCAACATGCCCCCAGCTGACTTTTGCTGGAGAAGAGTCCCGGGCAAGTGCAGTCAAGAGGTGGGGGGCTGCCTTTCCTCACCCGGTGCCCTTGGGTCTGGCAAGACTATTCCTGGGGCTTAAGAGTCCTTCCCCTCACTTGTGAGGTGGGAAGGTCCACGCTGGGAGAGGAATCTAAAAGGACAAGGCTACTCTTTCTCCCCTTTCCATCAGACTCTCAGCATTTAGGGCAGAATATCACTACAGAGAGCTTTTTCACTATCCCTACTCCCACCTCAGAGTCCTGGCTCAGGGATTTTGCCTGGGAGGGGCTTGACTAGACCAAAGAATAGATAGCTGTTAATCTCTTCTTGAAGGAACAGAGCTTGGAGAAGTTCAAGGTGAAGGTTCTCCTCAAGAACAGGGAGGATTGGTAGAACATAATTGTGAGGAGACTCATGGATCTAATGAAGATGCAGCCTATGAATGTGCATCAACAAATCAGATAACTTAGAAAACATGGACGTATTTCTAGAAAGACACAAACTACCAAAACTGACTCAAGAAGAAACGGAAAATCTGAATAGACCTATCACAAGTAAAGAGATTGAATCAGTAATCTCTAACCACAAAATAACACATTTCACACAAAGAAAAGCCTAGATTTAGATGGATTCACTGCCAAATTCTACCAAATATTTTAAGGAGAAATAATATTGACTCTTCACAAACTTTTAAAAAGAAGAAGAAGGAACACTTCCCAATGTATATTTGCAAATCATATAGCTACAAAGGACTTGTAACCACAATATATAAAGAACTCTTCCAACTCAATAATAAAAAGACATATAACCCAATTTTTAAAAAATGAGCAAAGGATCTAAATAGACATTTTTTCAAGTATGCACATGGTTTGCCAACAAGCACATGAAAAGTTGTTCAGCATCAATAGTCATCAGATAAATGCAAATCAAAACTTCAGTGAGATACCACTTCATACTCACTAGGATGGCTAGAATAAAAAACCACACAATAACAAGCATTGGCAAGGATGTGGAGAACTCAGAATCTTGTGCACTGCTGGTGGGCATGTAAATAGTGCAGCCACTTTGAAAAACAGTCTGGCAGTTTCTCAAATGATTAAACACAGAGTTACCTGGCAATGTCACTCCTAGGCATGTACCCAAGTGAAATGAAAACATGTGTCATGTACAAAAACTTGTAAATGAATGTTCATAGCAGCATTAGTCGTAATAGCCAAAAGGTAGAAACAACTCGTCTATAAACTGACAAATGGAAAGTAAAATGTGATATGTCCATATAATGGAAAATTATTCAGCCATAAAAAGGAATAAAGTACTGATTCATGCTGTAACATGAATGAACCTTGAAAACATTATGATAAGTTAAAAAGTCTGTCTACGTATGATTCCATTTATATGAAATGTCCAAAAGAGGTAAACCCATAGGGACAGAAATTAGATTAGTGATTACTTAGGTCTGGGGGTGAGATGAGAGACACAAACATAGGGGAGTGACAGCTAAAGAACACAGGGTTTCTCTTTGAGGTGATGGAAATGTAAAATTGATGGTGTTTGATGGTTGTACATATTTTCAAATGTACTAAGGAGTGATGATTTGTACACATTAGATGGGTGACTTGTAAGTTTTGTGACTTGTATCTTAACAAAATTGTTTAGAAAGGAGAGTTACATGTTTTAAGACAATTTCCAAAAACAGGAAAACAAGTCTTTACCTCCTTTAGCCTTTCTCACTCTTGTACTGTCGTTTGGCAAAACCTAATTGAAAGCTAGCTGGTAAAGCAGAGAAAATGGTTTACAGAGCCCTGATCCAGCATCCCAAATCAAAGTAGAATATTTGGATCTGGGAGATTATAGCTCAATCACTAGCACAAGTAGTCTATAAAAAGTTAGAATTGATAAATCTCAGTTATTTTTATATCATCATGACCAGTGGAAAATCCAGAAGTGGAAGACCGCTAGAGTCAGCAGCCATAAATAAAAGTCTTTCAATTTGGGGGGTTTTAGTAGTTTGAGAGATTTTTGCTTTTTCATATGCCATGCATTCATACCAGACCTGTCAAATAGCTAATGTTCCTTTTCATTCTTTTACATTAAGAAGGCTAGCAAAAATGTGTACTAGCTGTGCCCAGTAAATAGGGCAGCGTTTTTAGAGTGTTACAAAAGCTTTGCTAGAAGGACTAATCCATGTGACAGGAGTAAGTGTTACACGATTTGCTAAATAAAAACAAATGCATGGTCATGTCATTTATGCTAATTTGGGATTTAGGAAATATGTTCAGTACAGTCATAATACTGGGTTTACTATATTTTCCAGCAGAGTCTTGGTATTTCCACTACAATGAAGATTTCAGGATCCAAACCATGATTCACTTCAACATCCTTTGTAGCAGACTTGAAGGTGTCATGCTCAGAACTCCCCTCACAAAAGAACTTGCTGATCATCTGCAAGAAGTGAAGGTAGCTGATAGCCTCCAGCAGCTACACCTTAGGGTCCCCCACAGCATTTGAATTGAGGTCCCATTCTATCCCCCCATGTCCTCCACCTGCCTCTCGTCTGTGGAAAAACCTTAGCCAAAGAATAGGTTTAATCAGATAATTGAGTAAATGCAGAGACAAAGGAAAACAGTCAAAGGACACCAAATAATAGTAGTTTACCCATTAAACAAAGTCAAGGACCTTTAGTTCCTCCTCAAGAGCTATAGATAATAGTCTGGGCCACATCCTTTGAGCAGTTTTGCAGATACTGAAGCCCCCACCAGGTGGAAGAAGTTAACTGCATGACCAGGCTGTAGCCATGACATAAGCTGCTCCATCTTGCACAATTCCAAGAACTGGCCTCAAGGAAACAGGAACAAACTGACCCTGGAACTGAAGATTAACTGCACTTAAAACAACAAGATAACACTGGTCAGACCACAGCATGACCAATTTCAAGATGACTGTCAGAGCTGACTGTGCTGTTCTACATGTGGCACCCCCACCCCTGCCTGTGCACCCCTGAAATTCCCCTTTAGAAGCTCTTGCCCCCTGATTGACAAGGGGGAGTTGGTTCTTTGGGACATGAGTCCACCTTCTCCCCAAGATTACCAGCTTCCCCAGTAAAGCCATCTTTCCTTTTACCAACACTTTTCTCTCAGTACTGGATTCTTGAGTGACAAGCAGCAGAACCTGAGTTCAGTAATATGAGGACCCCCTTCTACCCAGCTCATGTACAGGCAGCTTTGTACCAAGTTCCTCGTTGGACTGGGTGAGACTTCCCCGGAACTGCATGCACCCTGAGGGTCTTGGCACCCAATCCTTCACTCTCTCCTTCCATTGCTCTCTCCTTTCCCAGGGCTCAGATCTTCACCATGCTCTGAACTCCTGCTCCCTTTCCCTCTATTCTTCATGAGCATGACCCCTGATGATTTCTTCCCTTCTAACACCATCTTTTTTTTTTTTTGGCTGTGGCATGTGGAATCTTAGTTTTCTGACCCAGGATTGAAGCCATGTGCCCCCTGCAGTGGAAGTGAGGAATCTTAACTACTGGACCTCCAGGGAAGTCCCTGACACCATCTTGACAGCTACTAATATTTTTTCTTTCAATGTCCATAAGTCCAACATGCTCTTGTTTTTAACAGCTTTATTGAGATAAAATGTACATACCATACAATTCACATACGCAAAACATACAAGGTAATGGACTTTAGTATATTTACAGATACATGCAACCATCACCAGCATCAATTCTAGAACACTTTCACCCCCTTCCTCTCCAGCTCCAACCCTAGGCTACCACTAATCTGCTGTTTGTGTCTATAAATATCAGTATTCTGGATATTTCACATGAAAAAAATCATATGACATGTAGGCTTTTGTGACTGGCTTTTTCATTTAGCATAACGTCTTCATGGTTATCCACATATTAGCACGCGTGTATTTAAAGCATGAATAAGGAGTATTCCACTCCTTCTTAGGTCCAAATAACATTTCATTATATGGATATATCATTTTCTGCTTAGCCATTCATCTGTTGATGCACATGTAGGCAGTTTCCACCTTTTGGAAAATTATGAATAATCTTTCTAATAAACATTCATATATAAGCTTTTGTGTTGTCATAAGTTTTCATTTTCCTTGTGTATATACCCAGGAGTGGAATTGTTAAGTCATATGGGAACTCAATGTTGAATCGTTATAGAAACTGACAGACCGCTTCTCAAAGTGGCTGTACTATTTTACATCTTCCCTATCAGGGCACAATTGTTCCAACTTCCTCACATCCTTACCGACACTTGTTATCTGAATTTTTTATTCTAGTCATCTTAATGGGTGTGAAGAGCTAGCTAAGTGTGCTTTTGATTTGCATTTCCCTGAAGACTAATGATGCCAAGCATCTTTTCATGTACTTGTTGGCCATTTGAAGATCTTCAGAGATTGTGGCTCCGTGGATGAATTCCTTTCTGAGGTCCGTGTTTCATGTTAGTTCTGACCCCGGGAGGACCCTTCCAGCTGTTTTAGCCCCAGTTCTCTCTGCAAACTAACTGGCTGATAGCTGAGGCTGCATCATCATTGGACTTACTAATTGCTTCCAGCTACCTTCACCACAACTCCACTATCCTTGTGAGTGCCCTGAGGCGTGACTCTCTCCATTCTTAGTTGCCTTTGAAGGCAGTTCCTTTGGGGTGAGATCAGGAGATATCTCTTTTAAGGCCTGTTTCTCCCCCTAGGTACCTTCTGGGCCAGGGGTCTTGGGGTGCATTGAGGACCGTGGCTAGCTTCTCTCTGAGGGCACCGCACTCTAGCAGCTTAGTGGTTGGTGGGGCCTGGGGAGCAGTCACATGTGGTCCTCCTAGCTTGTATCTCAGCATGGAGCCAACACCTAGGGAGGGGGCAGGGACTATGGGAACCCAGCAGCCTCAGCCTGCCACCCCCAGGGTAGAGCATGTCATCCAGTACATGGGGGGGTGCTGTACTGTCCCAGGACTCAGCCCCTGCAAAAGGTAACTGAAGGCAGTGGAGAACTGCTGGCATCCTGCTCCTCCAGGAAAGAAAGCCCTCCTGCAGGAAACTGGGGAGAAAGGCCCAAGGCCAGGGGACACTGTGTTCTTGGCTGCAGTGTCTAGAGCCTCCAACTGCCTCACTGAGCTGGGATGGGGAGGAAGGTGCAGTCTGGGTTCAACTGTCACAGACTCTTGTCTTTCGTACTGAATTATTGTAATGCTCTTGAACAGATGTTTCTTCATTTGCTATTTGAACTTAGTACCATTTCCAGAGACCTTAAATATTTGTGTAACAGTTTTCATGGTGGGAAGTGGGTTAGTGGAGCTCCTCCCACCATCATGCTGGGATAACTTTTTTTAATTGAAGAAATATATTATATGCAAACAAGACCAGTTTGGAAACCAACCAACAAGCAGACATTGGATGACATAATGCCTACCACTGAGAATTCTAATTGACCTTGTGTCATGGAGATGAAGTGATTACCAAAATGCCTCATGCATAGTACTTACTCATGGTTACCTCACAAGATAATAGAGCGAAGAATGGTGGATTATTCTTCTAGTAACAGCCAAAGAAATGGGGAGAAAAGGCTCCCTCAAAAAGCTTGTAATGGCACAGGTACAGAGGAAATAAGATCTCTGATTTGCCTAAATCACTCCACTAGTCATGTTTGGAGACAACCACAACATGAGATATGGTCCCCATCCTCTAGGAAATTGGAGATTCGTCTAGGAGACAAGATGCTGACTCTCAAAATACTTGAGCTGTATGGTCACCTAGGGATCATCTAGTACAACTTTTATTTTATAAGTGAGGAAATGAAAGCTCGGAGATTAACTTTTCTAAGATTGCTTTGGTTGAAGTGATCTAATATAAAATGGAAACCTCCTGATTTGACCTGGTACTCTTTCCATGAATAGCTATGTTGTGAAGATGTCTGTGATCAGTGTTCATAGGAAGTGATTGCTCTGGGGATTCAGAAGCAGGGGCCATTTCTCTTGGTGGTGCAATCAGGGAATGCTGCATGGGAGAGGTGACATTTCACCTGAGTTGTAAAGCAATAGTTCTCAACCTGGCTACACAATAGAATCGACTATGTGGCTGTTAAAAATCCCAGTGCCCAAGCCGTGGCGGCAGTAGTTTGTAACGTTCCCCATGTTAAGAAACACCATTGTAGTAGAAAGATAAGAGTGATCAACAAAACTTGGAGGAAGGTATTTTAAACACAGAAGATTGATTACCTAATAAAAAGAAGTGGAGAGGTGAATATGTTTTGAAAAGACTGTACACATAGACATTTATAAAGGTATTTATTGTTGTAAGAGTCAGGACTATCTGTGTATTTATGTGGATTTATTTCATGGAGGATTGAAAGCCACTAATGTTTGGGGAGGGAGCGATAGGGCTAATGCTGTGTGTGAGAAGTCTAAATAAGGGAAAGCATTGTGAAGCTCCTCCTCAGGCGAGTGCCCACGTGTCCTACACTTCCTACAGTGGCACTTCCTGCAATGACAGTCCTACAGTTTAGTTCTTCCAGCTTGGGGGTATGTTAGCCATTCTTGGAAGGATTTGTTCTGCTCTCAGGCTTTGTCATTAGTCTTGTCCATTTTGGGATGAGGACAATCATGGCAATAGGATGAGAACTAAGATACATAGCTGACCTGCCCTGTGCATGTGTTTCTCATAACTTATGTCTTTTAGTTTTGTAAGTTACGGATATGTAAGGAGGTAGCAGGTATGGCACTCAGCCTTTGGCCAACCTAAGTATTGGTCCCCTGATGTCATGTGCTGAGACCCTAAGTCCAGGGACATCATCTCCCAAGGAAGGTTTTCTTCCTTCTAGGGCTGACCTTCCCTTCTTGATTTTCTCAGAATACCCCGGTTACTTCGTATAATTTATCATTGTGTGTTTACGTGCAAATTTTCTACTAAACTGAGACCATGCCTTTTTTTGTATTTCTTTTACCTAGCACATGATGGGTATATGGAGAATATCTGTTATTCCTACTTTATAGATAGGAACTCTGGAGTTCAAGGAAATAGCTTGCCCAGGGTGACAAAGTAACGCATGGCAGAGCTGGAGCTGGCATCCTAGCTGTTTGACTACAGATTCATGCTCTCACAAACTACATCCTCTACTATCTGGTTTGGACCTCAGGCTGGTTTGGACTGTGCCTGTCATGCCTGTCCTGTTTTTTCCTAAAGCCTGGCACACCTGGAAGGTAATAAATACCAAATAAATATGTATGTGTTTAGTGAATAGGATCTGTCAGCCTTGCTTTCTCCTCCACAAGTGTGAGGAAAGCGTGGTCAGCCTGCCTCAGAGATGTTGGCTGTAGGAAGAAACTCTCCACGTTTACATGATGACGTGATCCAAGGAAGGGTGGGAAGATTGCAGCAGTGGGTAGAATCAGGACCAGGAACATGAGTTACAGTGAAGCAGATGTTTATTCATTTCAAAACCTGTTGTTTTTTTTTGTGACGGGACCTATGCAAACTGACGTGGACTTCATAATGAGGAAAGGGATTGCATATCACGAGAGGCTTTTCAAAGGTGGGAACTACTTTCTTGTCTGGCACGTTGTTGAAGGAATTCATGAATCAGATAAAGGGGGAGTTTTGGGCACGGACTGTGTAGGGTGATCAGCGCGGGGGATTTGCTGATACCTGGGCTCTGCTTCAAAAGCAACGAAACCGAAGTCCCGTGGAGTCAGCCATCCGTGGAGTTCAGAGTTTATCTGGTGATTCCAATAAGAACCAGGATTGAGAACCACGGAATTAGGGGTTTAGACTGGAGGGAGGAATCCCCAGTTAACAATGTAATATTGTTACATCATAATATTAAAAAAATACATCAGAATATTTAAGAATAGATTCTCAGGTCACCCCCTGAAATATACTAGTTCAGACATCTTTGGGTGGGAATTTAAGAAGGAGGAGGAAAAAATGCCTAATTTTAAAAAGCTTCCCATGTGCTTCAGATGAGTGCTCCAAGCCCCCAGAGATAGACTAGCATCCAGAACCTACAACGGGGCCCTGCCCAGGTCACAGGCCCTGACCAGGAGCTGCATCGTGTCACCAACTCCGTGCAGGCCTAGCTCATCTCACTGTCTTCTCTCTTCAGGTTCAAAACGTGCCTCAACCCAGTTCCGCTCATGTTGACTTTCTTGAGTTCTCTCAACCTTGTCCAACCTTGTGAGGTCCCAGAGGGGCCTACTCTCCAAGGAGCCAATGTGCTGACCTGAGGGAGGCACCTTTTCCCGGTCTCTGCTTTGGCAGGAAAAGCTCCTTACTTCTTCTGGGTTTAATTTTAATTTGCTTTGTAATATCAGTGTTCTCTGGGTGCCTGTCAGGTATGCATGATGAAAGGAGATTTGGAAAAGATCAAGTTATTCTATGCCAGGCCTTTGTGAACTATGGCACAAAGTAGACGGGGACTCACTTTTATAACCTCTTTCTCCAGGAGGCGAAGGCCTGAAACTGGCCATTCTTTTCAATAACGAGTGTTTTCACGCGACAGGAGGAAGAGTCTTCCCTTTAAGTCACTTGGGGTCAGCCGTCAACTGCAAGGCACACAGACAGAAATGCATGGGTCCATCACCAGGTAGCTCTTGAGCACATCTGCAGCCAGTCTCCTGGGACTTCTACTTCATCCCAGGTAAATACGGGTGAGCCATCTGTCAGAGCTCTAGCCATTGTCATCCTTTTTGAAATGTGCCATTTTTTAATATCAATAAAACTTCTTACAACATATATGAGAAAAGTTAAGCATGTTGATAAACTAGTTTGCAGGTATGGGTGAATTTTATAGACGTGCATAAATATAGTCAATATACACAAACCAACAGACACCCCAAAATGATGAACTGATAAGTGTTTGCTAATCACTGTATATTGTGCAATTACCTGAGATCAAAGAATTTTGGCTGAGTGTAAAATAAACTCACTTACATTTGTCGTTTTCTTTTGTTCTCTCTCTCAGTGTCCCTGCCACACAGAAGTTCAAAATCATTAAAGGCAAACAGAGTCATTATTTCTGGAATGCAGTCACCAACACCGGTATCCCACCCTACCCCCTCCAGATGCTGCTTACAGATGCTGAATTCCAAGAATAATCACATTAATTCAGACCTCGTGGTTAGTTCACAGGGTCCAACTTAAATGCTGATAATGCTTTTGCATTGGCTTTTAAAGAAAAAGGTTCTTTACTGAAAACTCTACTGCTTTGCAGCAGGACTGATTTAGATCTACTCAAATCTAGCATTAACCAACCATAGAGTTTTTCTTTTTCAATAATGGTAAAGTTGAATATTGTTATGTTTACAAAGTAAACCATGCAGGTATAAGACTGGGTGTCATTTAATCTGTGTCTGTAGCTGGATACTGACTTGACCTTTTTTGTAGCTTTTGAATTGGTTTCTGAGGATCACTCTGTGGTTGGTGGCTGTTCAGTGCAACCTAATGGCCCAGTTAGAATCAGGCCATTTGGTGGCTAATATAACCACATCTACTGGGCTGCTCATCTTTGTCAGGGCTTTGTTTTCATTCTTGGAAATATGACTTAAATTTTGGATCTGGCTTTCACACTTTACACAGGTAAGCATCATCACCAGAATAAAATATTATGAAACACAATCATATTTGTGTGTGTAGTAAATAACTACTATGCATTTATATCGTCTACGGCACTTGCCATTTTTAGAAACCCATTCAGGTACTAGGTTTCAATATACAAGCTTCATTGTCAGTTCTGTACAAGGACTTTCCAAATCCAATACCTGAAAGAAATAGACAGGAAAAAAAAATTCAGGGCTAGGACCTGTTTAAAGACAATTCATTTTACCCGAGACCAAGTTTTGTAAAAGCTGAGCATGCTTTGATTCACCTAAATCTGTCTCTTTGGAAAAGAAACTAGGGATTAATTTTCGAACCATCGTCTGTGTCTTCAACTTTAAAATCAGATTTATTTTACTTTCCATTTGAGAGAGATGTTCGTTTTCAAGCCCATCTCTGTTTAAGCAGCCTTTGGCAGAGGTTTAAATTGGAGTGAAGTATGATCTGCACCATGAAAGTATTACTCTGTCTAATATCATGAACCTTTCATTTCTGAGCATGCTTCAACAAGGGAGAGTGAATCATGCAAAAATGTGAGCCTGCCAAAAGGTTAACTTCAGATTATTTTCAGCATCACCAGAGAGATTCCCTATCAATTTCCCTTACATCTTGATCTTCTTACCATTTCTTGATTGGAGGAAGTAAAGAGAGAGCATGCTTCTCCACTGCCTTGACGCAGTGCCTGCTTCCTCAGGTCTCTTATTAAGAAGCAGGCTTTCAGAGAGCACGTCAATGATACGTCTGTCATTTGACATGGGGAATGGAGGATGCAGAATCAAATATATCACTAATGTGTCTTTAGACATTTTAATAGAAGAGATCATGTAGCTAACTGGATAGACATGATTTTGCATGTTGACGTGATTTAAGCTACTTACTAATATAACACAATGCACGCAAGTAAGAACACCCATGGCCAATGGATATTTTTAGAACATATGTAATTCCCTCATCTAAAATGCATGCAAGTACTAGAAAATAATAGTAGAAAGCTCATCCACTCTATTACATTTCAAGAATTTTTAAAGTTTTCCCTCTGGTATATCATATTAATTAATATGTTGTTATTTATTACTTTGTATTTTTTTTTACCTGATTAAATTGTGCAAGTTGTGGCCTGCTGAATAGTAATCTTTTAGCCACCAAAATATACCTATATAGGTAGAAAATACTACCAATACTTGCACAGATTAATACAGTCATGTATATAGAGGCAGCCATGGTCAAGGGTAAAAGAAAACTTGACTTAGCATCGTAAAACTTGGACTTAAATTCTATATCTGTCCCCTATGCTACTCACCCTCCGAGCCTCTGTGTGTTTAGGGTGTTTATCCATCAAATACAAATAACATTTCTATGATAACAAGTATCTACATATGTGTTCCTAAAATAGCGAATAGAAGCCTAGACCTCTTCTCCTTTCTCATCTTGAGCCTAAACTCCACCCCCACCATCAGCTTACTTATTAGTTTGTCTCTCACAGTTAAAAAGCACCTCTAATGGAAAACTGCCAAAAAGAAGACAAAAGCAAACCTTAAATTAAAGCAATCTCTCTCAATTGATGTCTCTCAAATTTGTATTTTAGCTCAAACGTATTAAATTCTTATTTGGTGTCATGAGCTCCTTTAAGCACTTTGAAATGAACTCCTTTAGTTCTAGGACAACCTAAGACAGAACCACTGAGGAGAAAACCAACGCACAGAGAGCTCAAGTAATCGGTCCAAGTTACAGACACTTGCTGAAGAGCTTTTGTTTCGTTTCTCTTTCATTGCTGTTGTTTTGTTTCGAACTAAGGTAATTTGATTTATGTCAGGGCGGTCTGACAAACGAGCTAAAACACCCTTCATACAGCCACGTAGAATGTTCACTCTCCAATGCGCTAAAACACGTGGGAAGATGAAGTGCCGTCTGAGAAATGTTTACTGCCAGTGACTTTTGTAAACATCCTGACAGTGGGAGAGATAAGGAGAAATCAATTTGGTTTTGTGTTTTTACCTGAAATAACATTAAAATTTGGTAACTAAACCATGAAAAGATATGTTCTAAGGGATAAAAATGATTATAGATAAAATTAAATGGTAGGTATTGAAATCTGGAAGAGACTCTTTTTTTTTTTTAATTACATTTCTATAGAAATTTTGGGTATCTGCTAAGAGTTACCATTGCCCAAGCCTACGCTATTGTTTTTCTACAAAATATTTCTAGATTCTTTCTCCAGGAAAACCTATAAATAGCTGTTTGAGAACTGTAATTCAGAGTGGGTAGAAAAATGGACAATACTCACTTTTGGAATTCCCAGGCACATTTTTTGTTTCCAGAGTTATTCAATGATGAATGCATTCTTATCCCAGTTTTAAAATGAGTTAAATTATTTGACTAAACACATATTTCTAAGGAGTAGAGTTAAAATTTTTAAACTTTAGTAGATTTTTCTAACTCTAAACCTATTTTTTTTTTTTTTGTACTGGCTTCTTTAAAAAGCAGACTAAGTGTTCTTAAAAAATTCTGAATTACTATTAAATTTGTGGAAACACATTACAATTAACTTTCTGGCATGTAAGATAACTTATTAATGCAAGTTTAGACATAAATACTCTTAGATATATTTCACTGAATCTAATTTGTGTCTTCCGATGTGGGTCTTTGAAAATATCCACATTAACTAAAATGGTTATTGGTTTCAATAGCTTAAATTTGGCTCTTAAAATATGATGTTCATGTTAACATTTCTGGAAAATAAGTTTTTATTCTATTATTTTTTTCTTTTTAAAAAATTTTTATTTTTTAATTATTTTTTATTGGAATATATTTACTTTATAATGTTGAATCAGTTATACATATACATACACAAGGGCCTGAGAAAATAATTTTTTAAAGCAGCAGTCTTTTGCATCTATTGCATGATTACCCTGTGCTAGGCATTATCTGCTAACCCTCATGACCACTCTGTGAGATGAGGATTATAATCCCCAAGTTCATTTTAGGAATCGGGATGAGAATGAGTAATTAAGACTTCTCCAGGACTTACAATAAACTCAGTGGTGATTCCAGGGTTTATATTCAGCTTTCACTGATTCCAAGCATAGGGTGGTTCTACCACCAGTTACATATGGCTGAGTCCATGAGCCCATGTGGGTTTCATTAGTGTCACTACTGGCCTCAGTGGCTCCCGGTGCTAGAGAAAAGGTGGGATGACTCTCCCAGGCCCACAGAGGGCTCTGAACCATCACATCTGCCTTCGCGGCCTCTCCTCCTTTGGTTGTTTTACCACGTCAGCCCATTGCATTCATGAGAGACCAGGCATCACCTGCCACAGGGATCAATGGCCAGCATTTGTTCAAAGGTGCACAGAGAGCTTCTTTCCCTCTGCCAGCTTCAGGGTCCGATGCCCACAGTCAGCGTGAATTTGAGAAAGAGAGGTCAAGGGCAGCTGGTGTGGTGGAGAGTTCCAATACACCATTTACCTTAATAAACATTTACTTAGTGGCCCCATGTCTAGAATTCTGCTAAGTCTCCTTCCTTCTGGAGATGGTCAAGTGCTATCCATTTTCTAGGAAAAGGAGCTTTTCACCATAGATGGATGAAGAATAAGATATTCAGAGGAGAGAGTGGCTAGAGATACATGTGCAAATTAGGGCCCGTACGCTTTTTTTAAAGGAGTTTAAACTTTACTGTGAGCAGTGAGGAATCAGGAAGTTTTTAGGTAGAAGAGATGTGTATGTTCAATTTAATAGTTTTAACAGCAACTCCTGTGCAAAAAAAAAAAAAAAAAGGAAACTGGGAACGTTGTTGACTGGCCGTTGATGACATTAGGCAAAAAAGTACAGAAGCGCAGAACTAATAAGTAAATGAGGTTAAATAGTAGAATAATACCCATGAACTATTTTGGTGGGAGGCTACAATGAAATTATTAAAAGGTGAGAGAAGGGAGGGCCTTTAGGAACACATTAGGAAGAGTGAGACTTCTGATTTGAGTGACAGCATGGGTGGTGGAGCCACTATCTAACTGGAAAAGGAGGTATTTTGACAGGTTGTTAAGAGTTACTGTTTGGAAGTGTGAGTTAAGGGTGTTTTTGAGTGTCTAAATGAAGATGCTATTAGAAATAAACGTCTATCTATAGTTAAGAGAGGTAGAGGCTGGCACTTGAGAATCTGCCTATTGGGTAATAAAGAAGGATTTTCAAAAAATAACGGATTGGGCAATCTTTCTACGTAGCACACAGCTGGTCGTCTTTCCAGCAACATCACATCTTTTTAACAGGATGTTGCATTTAGCTGATATGTTTAGCATATATTGATATCTATTAACGAGGAGATGGCAGTGAAAGACAATCCAAGAAGTGGGATGGTGCTGCTGGGTGCAGACTCTCAGCAAGATAAAGGAAAAAGACAACTGCTTCAAATACTACACGTAAACGCAGTGGGTGCTGGCTCTGAAAACGGGCGGCCAGAGGGTGGGGAAGCTCAGAATCTCATAGACAGAAATGGAGTAAAAGAGGACCAGCGTCCCTGTGCATAGAAGCAAGAGGTGGTCTAAGGAAGCAGAATTGAAAATAGAGCGTAAATTCCCTTTCCTGGGAGCAGTGTTCTTCCCGATGAGATGAGCAAATGGCATAAATCATCTATAATTTTAAAGAATATCGTACATTTCAAAATAAACGCTGCTATCAAATATTTTCTAAGATTAGGGCAACTTAAAGTGTTCTTTTAACACCTTGATTATTAGGAACAGTTCCCAAGTAGATAGAAGAAAAGAGCGCAAAATACATCATCATTTCTGTGCCAAACATTTCAAGGCTGTTGGGGCCTTTGGTGTAATTTGTGCTGTTCTGAAAGGCTCTGACAGACCTTCAGTTAAATAGATAAATGCTGCCCTCTCAGCATACCAGCAACGTGAGTTTGTGTGTGTATATATACACATACGTACACACACATACTATATGTTTACGCTACATATACACCATAAATAGCATTTATATATGATATATAGTGTATATATTTATAACGTAAAATAATTTTTTTCCTTTCCTCTGTTTTTTAAATCTTTAAAAATGCATTTATAATACCTGTGTCTGCTCAATACTCTGTAATAACCTAATTAGGAAAAAAATTTGCAAAAGAATAGATACATGCATATGTATAACTAAATCACTTTGCTGTATACCTGTAGCTAACACATTGTTAATCAACTATACTCTAATATAAAATAAAAATTAAAAAAATAATAATAAAATTTAAAATATATATATTTTAAAAATACCTGTTTCCTAGGAATATAGCTAGGATCAAAATAAACAAGTTCTGTAAAGAACATTAATGATGATCCCTTTGTGTTAACTTGCTGACTTTCAGTTTGCGAATGTGCTTAAAGGGCATGCACGATGGCTATCTACTCCCTACAGACACTTCAGAGGCTCCACTGTCCACACGGAGAAACTGTTTAGCCACTGACCTGTCCTTTTAATTTCCATACTCCCCGCCTAATGCAAAGGCTGTTTATTTTCCCCAAGATGTCTCAGTTTGGGAGATGAGCCATTGTCTTCTGGTCAGAGTTCCATCAGGAACATATCTTGATATCCATGAAGAAATCTGACCCCCTATCAGCAGCTTCCTGGCTTCAGTCATTTAAAATATGCCTGCACACCTACACCATCTAATCACAGGAAGTATCTTCCTCCAGAACCTCCAGGGTCAAGAGAAAGGACCTCTCTGAATAGCCCTTTACTGGATGCATGTTATTGAATAAGCAAAATTATTTCTCTCTTGTGTTTTGAGAACAAGAATAACTGACTTAGACAGATGTGAGACCTATTCCTTTTATTGAATCAGAGAACAGCAGTGATGTCAGCCTAAACTGCCTAATTGCAGAAGCTGACACTGACATGAGATGAAGTTTGGGGCCCTGAAAAACTGCCTGCCCAGGAAATACTGTGGAGTTGATTCAGAACCCAGTTGAGGTTCAAATCTGGCCCTTGTGAGAAGCAGTACTTGAGTGAATAGACAGGGATGGCTCTGCAGAGGCTCAAGTGAGGCAAGAGAACAGGTATAGAGGAGGTGTCAATTGGGCAGGAAGGAAGAGGCAAAGATAGTTAGCTCAGGGAGGCCAGATGCATCCAGGAAAGTCAAGCTACACAAGATGCAACACTTATATTCTCAGGATGGTGTCTTGATGCCTTCTGCACAGACTTAAGGAGGATTCCCTAAATTAAAGCAGGAATGAGAGGTGTTTGTGGTGATGGTGAGAGCGTGAACCCTCACTGAAGCCCAAGCACTACATCCTCGATGAAGCCTCTCAGGTCTGCCATCTTGCATATGCACCTACTTCCACTAGAGCAATTATTTTAGCTACTTTTCACCCAAATTCTTACTCATTTTCTATTATACTGTAAATTCTCAAAGCACAGAAATTATGTTTACCTTGATTGAATTTGCATCCATAGCGTTTAACAAAGCAATTGGTACACAAGAGTACATGGGAAATGTGTGTTGCATATAAGAACACAATGGTGACACAGCTCTGTTTACCATATGGCTGCGAACTACACCAATTTGTAGGGCTGGAGAATGTTGGTTCAGCACGGGTGCAGCATTGCCATGTCCTGTGGTTAGTTTTTGTTTTCATTCCATTCCTATTCCATATATGAATATTGAGATCACTCTTGTTTCTGAGCCCAAGGTGCATCAAACACTAATTATTTAATATACAAAGTTTTCTCTTGTATAATCAGTACAAATTCTTAATGTAAACAATACACAATTAGTTGGCATAGATTTTTTATGGGAAGATCTGTAGTCTAAACAAGGTAGCTTATAAAGGAGGAAAATTTTTTTCTACCTTATTTCCTTATAAAATAGTGGCTGTAAGGCAAACTGTAAGTAATCAATATAATATTAATAAGCTATTTAAAATAAAATATTTAGAAGCTGCCACTAATTTCCATATTAAACAAAGTGAGATTGGAAAACCTCAGTTTGACTATTTAATCTGAGTTATAAAATATACAGACTACAGATAAACATTATAGAAAGAAACCCACATTCCTTTGTATTTACATGAATCCTTTATGCCTGATGAGGTAATGTATATAAAAGCATCCAGCACGTAGTCTAATTCATAGATGTTCAGTATTAGTCAGTTTCCATCCCTTTATTTCTAACTTCAAGTTGATCATCTAAAATGTGCCTCATAGAAGTGTTCTTGGATTTCTCTTTAACTAACAGATTAAAAATTAAATCAATGAAGAAAATTATTTGCCATATTCAATGGTTCATTTTGCTTTTTATAAAAAACAGTCTTTCAGTATGATAATCTCCAGGTATCATAGTAAATGAAGTAAGTCAGACAGAGGAAGACAAATATTGTATATCGCTTATATGCAGAATATAAAAAAATGATCCAAATGAACTTATTTACAAACAGAAACAGACTCACAGACTTAGAGAAAGAACTTATGGTTACCAGGGGGGAAGGGTGCGGGGGGAGGTATAGATTGGGAGTTTGGGATTGACATGTACATACTGGTATATTTAAGATAAAATGCCTTTCCAAGAAAAAAAGAATGAAAAAAATTGAATAAATAAATAAATACATAAAAACAGCTTTTCAGGAGGCATCTAAGTTTATAACATGCAATCGGGCTATTATGTGAATTACACATTGGTGATTTTTGCATTAGAGAAAATATGCACATGCATTTCCATCTCTGCAGTTTTCTCCTCCACTTTCAAAAGAAAGAATTTTATATTGTAATCCATCATTTTTAACCTACACCATCATTTTTGAGAGGAAGTTTAAGTCAGATGAACTCTGTGGCTCCTTCTAACTCTGTGGCATTCTAATTTATTTTCTAAAGGCTTTTGAAATAAGAGCAAAATATTTAAAACCAACCCCTGGGAATAGTCTAAGAGATATATAAATGGTTGCATTCAATGATCTCTTTCAAACATAACCTCTAGTGTGTTTATGAAAAGAATGTGTAAGTGAATATGATAGAAGTGCAGAAAATGTCTGGCCTTTGCATTTATCATTCTCTGGACACAAATCCCTCCCGATCTGTGTGTCAACAACAAAAACACCACCAACAAAAACCACATTAATCACAGGGCACAAGCTGCTCCTCCTTTATCTGCCTAATTCTCCCTCACAGACTATATGTAACTCTTACTAAAATCAACAAGGAACATTTTTGTGGAGTATTTTCTTTCCTGCTAGATCATTTTTAAGCTGTGAACTGATGATGTTTAAGGGGCTCTGACTGTCTTAGAAGATAAGCTAGACTCAGGGGCTGATTAGCTCACCCGGCTGGTCATCCTGTATTAGATAAGAACACCCACTCAAAGACTCAGGCCGCCAATTGATATTCTTGGCTTTCGTGTGGCTTAACCAGATAAGTCCTGCCCTGCTGTGGCTCTCCTGGAGTCCTCAGCATTCTGGCCAAGTGCACATATCTTGGGGTTTCCATTTTCTCCTCCCTAGAGACGGTAAAGCTTCAGAGGGCAGGAAGAGGTCTCCTTAAAGCCGACTGAAATCAACAAGGGAATAGGGTGGTGGGTACTTCTGTGTCAGGGCAGAATAAGATAAGAGTCCTAATCTACAATCTAAAAATTAAATTCTACTTACAATAACTGATCCTCTACTAGGTGCTTGCGGATGTTGGAAAGAAGAAAAAAAATAGCCCTTTTTCTTGAAGAATTGACAGAATTCTAAAGAGATCGGTGTGGAAACACACAAAAATCACTAAAATAGTGTCTGCATTCATTAGGCGACAG
Organism: Eubalaena glacialis; assembly: GCF_028564815.1. Taxonomy (NCBI): domain Eukaryota; kingdom Metazoa; phylum Chordata; class Mammalia; order Artiodactyla; family Balaenidae; genus Eubalaena; species Eubalaena glacialis. The sequence goes on along the minus strand of NC_083729.1, from coordinate 3,277,916 downwards.
ATGTAAAGAGTGATGATGAGTTGAGAGAAGAGAGAAACAAGAACAGTCTGAGCTTGTTTTGGAAGATGAGTAGGAAATACCAGGTAGACGAGGAGGGAGAGGATTTCAGGCAGGGGTGGGGGGGAGAGCCTGTGCATCGCCATGATGGTAGGAAAGTTCCAGAAAAGGTTTGAGTACAGTGAATATCAATGTGGAGAGGAACAGTTGTGCCAGGATCAACCTCACAATGTGGGAGATGAGACAGAGCATTCTGGGGATGGTTATCCAAAGCTCGAAAAATTTACCCGAATAGCATATATTTATCGAGGGATTTCTGCCCCTCATCCTCACAGGACTATTTAGTTTAAATCCATAAAGTTACCTACAGGTCTGAGTACAGGTACAACTCAGCTGGCTCTCAGGGGACTGGGTAATTTCAAGTCAAACCTTGGCCAACAAAATATGACTCAAATTTTCTCTTTCCTCTATGGTTCTTAATCTGCTTGTTTCCCCCCCCCCCAAAAGTGCTATACCCATTTACCTGCCACTAAACTATGAGTCACAGTCACCATGACGAAACCCATCACTTCCCTCAAGTGTCAATATTGCATAATCAATAAAACTGACCATTTAAATGCATTTTATATGCAGTGTATTCCAAAATGAGAAGAAACAGCTAAAAGGAGCATTATATATCCATTTAATGAACCACTTAAAGATTTATCATTCTTTTCTTATAAGAGGAATATGTTAATGGTTGAGTTTTTTATTTATTGATATTAAAGGATAGATAATGGAAAAAAGGTATGGAAGACTTATTCTTAATTCAAAGATAATACAAAAGGCTATATTTTAAAAGAATTTTAATGTTCAAAAAGACAATCATGAAACAGTTAATTATGTCACAAAATATCATTTTGCAATGCATATACAGCAAGTGAAAGTACAGAGTGAAGGTAATTTTTAAAATATTTTTTCATCTCTGTAACCTATCCACTTACATCTTGTTCAGAGAAAATAAGAGTCAAGGAATTTTGTTTGTATTGCTCAGATAATAGCTGAAGTAGGAGAGAGGTAATTTGATATGATAGAGCCTACACATGAGACACTTATTCAGTGTGTGTTATGAAAGCATCACGGCAGAGTGGAAGGAGGTGGTCTTGGAAACAGGTGGTCAAGGGTTCAAGACTTGGCTTTACTCCTTACTTTCTGCTTATAATACTACTACTAATAAATGTATTTAACCTCTTTAGGTCTTAGTTTCCTTGTATTTAAAATTAATTTCACCCTACCATGCTCTTAATATGGACTCCTGAGCTGGTTCTCATGAATGGATAAATATTAATCAGCTTCTTCAATCTTTTGTTCTTACATCCTCAATCTATGTGTTCATTAAATGTTTGGAACAGCACATTTAGTAAATAAAAGATTTTAGAAGGAAATACTTCTTAATCATGTGTGCATGTGTGTGTGTGTGTTCCTCTGAGTAACAGACTATTCTCCATTTATTTGAGATCAAGGTCCTGATAAGGAAAAATGAGCAGAAGTAAACTGCCCACCAACAAGAGTTATGAAATAGCAACTATGAGATGAGAAAGAACGGAGGCTAGTCTTTCTTAAGTTTGGAGCTTGTGTACAAATCCTACCTATTTTCAAATCCAAGGTTGTACAGATCCCACATATGTCCAAGTTTCTACTCAAGTACACATCCAAGTTTGGAGCTTATGTATAAATCCCAGAACCTTCTACTCCACTGAATGTGGGCATTGCATCCTTTGTAGAGGCCATAAGGATCTTAGCTTTCCCTATAGCTGGTAGAGGTAGGTCTGTATAATTTTTTATTCGGGAGAGGTTAGTAAAATTATAGAACTTGACCTTATGTCAAAGCCTATAGAGGTCAACATTCACTCACCATCAATTCACAGGCAGGTAAAGTTTACTTCCCCTTTTCCTTTTTTGGATCTACTGCTCCCTTCAGATAACAGCTGTGGGACTACCTTCTCCTCTTTCCTTTTTCCTCTCCCTCTTCTCCCTGGGGTCTGCAGTGGAGAAGTAAGATATGTTAGTGTGATACAAGATAATATGTCAAGAATTTAGATCTCAATCAAGTCCCTCATTTCAGGATGGAGCGAGCTGAAGCTCCAGGGAAGGAGTGGCTTTCTCCTGCCATGGAGCCACGTGCCTTTGGGGTCCTTGGCACCTCGTGCCAGTGATTCCACACAGCCCTTACCGTGGCATCTGCCCTTTACCTGTATGTTCCTCAACACCACCCATCAGGTCCCCCTACCAGGCAGACCGTGGAATTTCTGTTTTAATTTCCCTGATCTCCATCAAAATATCTCAGGCTTGATTCAGACAAAGCCACTATCTAGGCAATCAGCTAATTGAAAAAATGTTTCTTAACTAGATTTAGCAATGGTTAATTTTTCAAGTTCCACTAGATCCAGCAGTGTGGAACAATAGAAATAACTCTGGTGAGGCAGTTAGCAGACCTTGTCCCGCTTGGCAGCCTCTTCACTGTGTGATCTTGGTAAAATTATTTACTCTAAGTGGTTATTATTTTTGTGATTGGTGAAAAAGTGTTTAAATAATCTCCAAAATTCCTCCCACAGCAAAATTTTTATTTTCAAATTCATAGTTGATAAGTACATACTTTTCTTGCTAAAAATTATTTCTGAAATATTTCAAAATACAGAGAAAAGATACTCTTCTATTTGGGGTCAATTTCTTTCTTGATGAAATATATTCTTTAGTAGTTCTTTTTATATGAAAGAATATTCTAATAAACTTTTTTTAAATTTATTTTATTTATTTATTTATTTTTGGCTGCGTTGGGCCTCCGTTGCTACGCGTGGGCTTTCTCTAGTTGCGGCGAGCGGGGGCTACTCTTCGTTGTGGTGCGCGGGCTTCTCATTGCGGTGGCTTCTCTTGTTGCATGCGCTCTAGGCACGCGGGCTTCAGTAGTTGTAACACGCGGGCTCAGTAGTTGTGGCTCGTGGGCTCTAGAGCACAGGCTCAGTAGATGTGGCGCACGGGCTTAGTTGCTCCACGGCGTGTGGGATCTTCCCGGACCAGGGCTCGAACCCGTGTCCCCTGCATTAGCAGGTGGATTCCTAACCACTGTGCCACCAGGAAAGCCCCTTAAACTTTTAATTTTGAGATATCTGTAAGCTCACATGTGGCTGTAAGAAATAATATAGAGAGATCCCTTCTACCTTCTCCACAGCTTTCTCCAAGGGTAACATCTTGGAAACTCTTACACAGAATCACAACCAGGATGTTGTCATGGACATGGTCAAGATAGGGGACATTTCCATCCCCACGAGGATTCTTCTAGTTGCCCTTTTATAGCCACACCCACTTCCTTCCCACTCCTGCCCCCCTCTTTCCTCCTGGCAATGGATTTCCACAGTTTTGTCATTTCAAATGTTATATAAATGAAAACTTACTTACAGTCCTTTTAGGATCGGTTTTATCCACTCAGCACAATTCCCAGGAGATGCATCCAGGTTGTCACAGGCGTCAGTAGTCTGTTACTTTTACTGCTGAGTGGTATTCTAAGGTGTCGCTGCACTGGAGTTTGTTTAACCATTCACCTGTTTAAGGACATGTGGGCTGTTTCCTTTCTTGGCTGTTATGACTAAACTGTTATGAACATTTGTGTATGGGTTTTTGTATGGCCATACCTTTTCAGTTCTCTGGCACAAATGCCCAAGTATGCAATTACTGGGTCATATGGTAGTAGCATGTTTAGTCAAACAACAATAAGAAAAACTGCCAAGCTGTTTTCCAGAGTGGATGTGCCATTTTATATTCCCACCAGCAATGTATTAGCATCTTTACCATGCAGTATTTTGTGTAGTTACTATTTCGTTAGCCATCTTCATAGGTGTATAATAATATATCATTGGAGATATTTCCCCAGCTTTTTGAGGTATGTTTGATAAATAAAAATTGTATATGTTTCAGGTGTACAACATGATGTTTTGAGATATCGATCAATGTATATACATTTTGAAATAATAACCAAAATCAAGCGAATTAACATATCCATCACACCACATAGTTACCATTTGTGTGTGTGTGTGTTTGTGTTTTGTTGAAAACATTTGAGAGCTACTTTCTTAGAATATTCATTGTGGTTTTAGTTTGTTTTGCCCTGATGACTAATGTTGTGAGCTGAATCATATTCCTCCCAAATTCATATGTTGAAGCCCTAACTCCCCATGTTTAAGAATATGACTATATTTGGAGACAAGGCCTTTAAATAGGTGATAAAGTTAAAATGAAGTTGTCAGGGTAGCCCTAATCCAACCTGACTGGTGTCTTTATAAAGAGATGAGGACACAGAAATGTACCAGGAATGGGCAGACAGAGAGAAGATCACATGTTCACTGTTAGTATATCGTAATGTGCCTGATCTTTGTGTGTTGATTTTGTATCCTGAAACCTTGCAAAACTCACTTATTAGTACCAGGAGTAATTTTAGTTTTTCGTTCCTTGAGATTTTCTACATAGACGATCATACCTTCTGCAAATAAGAACAGCTTTATTTTTTTTTTCTTTTCAGTCTGTATACCTTTTATTTTTTTTCTGTGTCAAGGTTACTGAAGGGAGTGTGCCCTCATATATGTGTAAGGGAAAGAGACTATATGCTAAGGTGCTACCTGCAGCATTAGAAGTACAATTAGAGCATTTGTGTATTAGAAAGCTAAGGCACTCTTCACAATCGGCAGAGAGAGAAAGAGAAGGAAGGAGAGAGAGAGAAGAGAGAGAAAACTCAGAACACGTATCTCTAAGACTCTATAGCTACGACATCAATTAATTATGAAAATATAGGACCAGAGCATTTGGGATGTGTTCACATCCTCCTCTTTCATAGGAATAGCGCAGCCAGAAGAGTGGAGTTTGGAATTTCAAGAAACTGCCTAGAATAAAATAAACTCTTCAGGATATACTTAACTATGGAAACCAGTAACTTGTGTTCAAGTCCAAATCCCCAGTGAGAAATCAGGACATAACTTCTAACACCAAGTCCAAGGTGAAGAAGAACTGTGAACTAGAGACAGATCACAGTTGCTTTGTCTTGGTTCAAAAGAGGGATGTGTAACAAAAGTGTGTTAGTCGGGACTCTTTTAGTTGCAAATGACATTAAACAACTCAACTGGGCTTAAACAAAACAGGAAATGTGTTAAACCAAGAAACTGAGATGTCTGAGGTAGAAGTTCAATGGCTCTGGGCACTCAGCTACCATCATTAGTGTTCTTGCGGGTTAGATTCTTCTCCTGCAGACCTTATCCGAGCATAGCATCCATGGCTGTCAGCAATTCTGGGCTTACATTCTCTAAAGTGAGTGATCCTCAGCACAAGGAGAATGGTTATTTCCCAATATTTTCAGCAGAAGTCAGTGGGAGGACTTCCTGGCCTGGCTTTGGTCACACGACCCTCATTGAACCAGTTGCTATGGTTGCTGAATGCAATCCTATCATTCGACTAACATTCAGTTAAAATGTACTTATGAAGAACTGACAGTCTTTATCATTCTGTGCAATGTTTTGGGTGTGGGGGTTGGTGCAGGAAAACTAAGAAATGAGCTTTCACATTTACGCAGACAGAATTCAAGTCCCCTACCTCTTCTCACCCAGTCAAGTCTCACGCCAAGACAGTGCCAAGCTGTTAAACACCTCCTTGGTTTCTCCATGAGTCTCCACAACACGCTGAGTGTGAGCTCAACAGCAAGTGAGATAACACGTCAGCCTGTCTGCCAGTGAACTCAGGGCCCTCCATCTGAGTTTCAATATGCGGAGTGCATTGGAGGCAAAGACATCTCTATAAATGAGAGCACCAGAGCTTCAAAAGCAAAACACACAGCATCACATTTTATGGATTTGCAGCAGCAAAGTTAAAATCTATGGGAATTCTTTTCAGGAAAGGCATGTTGCAAATTTTAAGCTTCCCTTCATTACTTGAAAGAATTCATATTCAGCACACTAGAGGAAGTATTTTCAGGAGGAAATCTACATTTGAAAATGATCACGGTGAACAAAAGTTATCTTGCGAAAGGGATACAGCACCTGAGATAATTGAGGGCACTGGGAAATATCAAACTGCCTCCAAATTGCCAACATCAGCTAAATGCACTCACACCCTCCCCGTGGTTTCCATCACACGTCCTTCAGTGAAGCGTAGCTGGGAAAGGTGCACGTGAGCCCAGGTCTACAATGCCTCCCAGCAGAGACCATACACTCAGAGGCAGGGCTGAATTTTCCCCATGAAAATTGAGCACAAGACACACAGGCTTGCTGTAAAACTTCAGTGGCATCACCTACAGTGATCTACACAGCACAGCAGGTATAACATTGCTGTTTTAAGCATAAATAGTTCTATAGCCTGAACAAGAAAAATGTTGTCTCTGCCTTTGAAGGGCCCACATTTAAAAGAAAAAGATGGCAAAAGTGACCGACCTCAGACTGGGAGGGACAGGGGAGATGCTCATACAGGAGGAGGGAAGGATTCAGGGATTCCTCCTTCAAGGAGGTAAGTAGAGCTGAGACTTAGCAAAACAGAAATAGGAAGAGAGTCCTAGGAAGATGGATGGGACTACAGGAAAAGAAGATGTGGTTAAGGTAAACTGCAGTATACGGATATGAGAAAGTGCAGTGCACGACCACAGCTGCCAGGGACTTTGAATGTTCAAGGTCCAGAAAGGCAGCTGTATTTTCCAGTGAGTGACACATGGGCACTGATTTTCCATGCTTCAATCTGCAGGAAATTGGATAAGGAGATGTGTAGGTTCCATTTTGCTCCTGCTTCCTTTCCCATTTCTTTACCCAAGTATTTTTGTCTTAAGAGGAGAGCCTTGGAGTCCTGAAAGCTTCATTTCAAGCCCCATGAAAGTCAGCAGGAGGGAAACGGATTCAGGGCTCAGTGACACCCCTTCCACTACATGCCCTCATCTTGTCCGCAGGGAGCCGTGGTGCTTCTCTTGTCAAATGAGAAGTCCAAAATGATTCAGGAGGGTAACACCCTGAAGAGTTTGTCAGGAACGCCTAAGAAACAATGTCAATCTCCCACCCACCAACCATTTTTACCTGTCATATGTATGTGTGTATATATATATATATATATATATATACACGTACATATATATTATCTATATGCATCTATATCTATCTACGTATCCACCTATCTATCCATAATTAATCCCAAGATGTTTTGTTTTTAATGAAACACAAGAAAAACATACTGATGGGTACCTTTGTTAATGTCAATGGTCTCCTGGAGAATTCACTATCACTAACCCAGGCCCAGTCCTGAATTCCTGGTACCCTTTCCCACGTCACGGACTGTCTTCTCTGATGTTTGCTCACATGAGAAATCACTTCAGGTTTTCCTGTCCACACTGTTATTTCAGTTCCTTCTTAATAGATAGCCTGGCTCTAATTCCAGGAAGGAATTATATCTATATATCTCTCTGTATAACTATATATTACATATGTATGTATATATATGAGAATAAAATTCCAGAAAGAAATATATATCTGTATATTTATACCCATTTATATGGAATGGAACAAAATTCACTTATTTTTATTATTCAGACCCTTCAGTAGCTATGATATAATATCATCCTTGAATCTGTAAAACTCAAAAGCTAGACTTTGAAAAGCACTAGCAGTTGAAAAACATACATGAGAGGAGCTTCATGAATCGCTTACATCTCCCTTCTAAAGAGTACACTTGGATGCTTTCTAAAGAGAGCTGAAGGAAATAGTTGAAACATTTCCTTTCTCAACTCTGTGCTGTTCTCTTCCATGCACATGGGGTGAGCAGAGGCGAGCGTGGTCACAGCCCACTGAATCCACCACAGAGAGGCTGTGCACCTGCTCAGCACTTAAAATTATGTTTATGTGAAAACCACAAGTAAAATTAATGAACCATAAAGTTAGGAACAGGCCAGGAAGGTCCTATAGTAATACTTTTGCTGCTCTGCTGTATGTTTTTAAAATTTGTATTTAATTATGTTGCTGTTGTAATTATGGGGAGCTTTAAAATGACTGGGGTGTTTGTAAAGACCTTTATTTATTACCCCTAATTGCATTCTGAGCAGAAATGTCTTACATTCATCAAGTGGAATAAGAAGAGAACAGATGAAGCACAGCGGTACTTGGTGATTCAGCTCATGTTGGTGGAATAGGTAGAGCTGCAAGCCTCTTTCTTTTTAAATATCCATCCTTAATATGTAACAAACTTAGAGATAAGTAGCTGAGAGAGAAGGTAACGCGTGTCATATCTCTTTTTCCTGAGTAGCATGGTCTCGACTGACCTCAGGATGCTAGTCCTTTAGAGTACTAATTCATTTTACCTCTATTCACAAGACATGAATGGAATTCACTGCTATTTTAGCTCAAATTAGACATGAGAGGTTCTTTGCTGACAATGAAAACTTCTATGTATTCTCTCTACTAAAGTAGAGAGAATGGCCGTGGGAGTCTACCTGAGCTACGCATGATCCTCTTTTCTTAAAATTAATTTTTATTGGTGTATAGTTGATTTAAAACGTTGTGTTAATTTCTGCTGTTCAGCAAAGTGAATTAGTTATATGTATACATAAATGCACTCTTTTTTAGATTCTTTTCCCATATCTTATTATCCTCTTAATGGGACTTGATTTTGAGCATTTTGACTTCTCTCAGATAGCCTAGGCATATGTATACATATATATACATACATATAATAAATATATACGTCAGACAACAACAAACAGCCTCGCACTAGATTACTTAGACTCCAAAGATCTTAAGCAGTGGTCCTCAACCCTAGTGGTATTTTAGAATCACCTGGGAGCTTATTACACACTTGGTCCACACCCTAGAGGACTTAGAATTTCTGGAGGTGGCCCCAGGTGTCAGTATTTTTGAAGTGTCCTACCTCCTTTCAAGTACACTCAAAACTGAACTATTACTGCATGAAAGGAATTTGGAGTACATTTAGTTCTACTTAAGATAGAACTACTACCTTAATTAACAAATTTCAGTACATTTTAAAGTGGTGTGGTAAATCTAGTATAATAATGAAGATCGTGATGATGGTGGGGATAGTAGCTATTTAGTGATAACTATTTCTGTTTTCCAAGCCCCTGATAAGCTCTTTATGTTTATTCTATCACTGGCTTCCCACAGTATCTTACAAGATCGGAATTTTTATTGTCTTCATTTCATAGATGAGGGAACTTGGATTCAGCAAGTGTAGCTAATTTTACAAGACTGCATACTTATTTATGGGTAAAGCTGGGCTAGGATTTAATTCCAGATCTAACTCTAAATCATAAAACTTGACCACTGAGGTTCTGCTTATTTAAAAACCTGCAAAGGGAGATCCCAGAGAGAGGACTGGGTTTGGCTGCGTGAACACAGATTGAAGGGGGCTAGTGCGCCTCAGCTAGCAGGGAGAGAGTCTGGGAAAAACTCTGGACCTGCCTAAGAGGCAAGAGACCACTGTTTCCTGGTGCGCGAGGAGAGGGGATTCAGAGCGCCGCCTAAACGAGCTCCAGAGACGGGCGCGAGCCGCGGCGATCAGCGCGGACCCCAGAGACGGGCATGAGACGCTAAGGCCGCTGCTGCCGCCACCAAGAAGCCTGTGTGCGAGCACAGGTCACTCTCCACACCGCCCCTCCCGGGAGCCGGTGCAGCCCGCCACTGCCAGGCTCCCGCGATCCAGGGACAACTTACCCGGGAGAACGCACGGCGCGCCTCGGGCTGGTGCAACGTCACGACGCCTCTGCCGCCGCAGGCTCGCCCCGCCTCCTCCGTACCGCTCCCTCCCCCCGCCTGAGTGAGCCAGAGCCCCCGAAGCAGCTGCTCCTTTAACCCCGTTCTGTCTGAGCGAAGAACAGACGCCCTCAGGCGACCTACATGCAGAGGCGGGTCCAAATCCAAAGCTGAACCCCCGGAGCTGTGCGAACAAAGAAGAGAAAGGGAAATCTCTCCCAGCAGCCTCAGGAGCAGCAGATTAAATCCCCACAGTCAACTTGATGTACCTGCATCTGTGGAATACCTGAATAGACAACGAATCATCCCAAATTGAGGAGGTGGACTTTGGGAGCAACTATAGACTTGGGTTTCTGTATGCGCCTGACTAGTATCTGATATTTATGTTTATTTTAGTATAGTTTTTAGCACTTGTTATCACTGGTGGATTTGTTTATTGGTTTTGTGCTCTCTTCTTTTTTTAATTACTTTTGAAAATTTATATTTTAATCTTTTTTTATTTTTTACTTTAATAAATTTACTTTATTTTATTTTATTTATTTATTTATTTTTCTCCCTTTTCTCCTGAGCCGTGTGGCTGACAGTGTCTTGGTGCTCCAGCCAGGTGTCAGGCCTGAGCCTCTGAGGTGGGAGAGCCGAGTTCAGGACATTAGACCACCAGAGACCTCCCAGCCCCATGTAATGTCAAACAGCGAGAGCTCTCCCAGTGATCTCCATCTCAATGCTAAGACCCAGCTCCACTCATTGACCAGCAAGCTGCAGTGCTGGACACCCTATGCCAAACAACTAGCAAGACAGGAACACAACCCCACCCATTAGCAGAGAGGGTGCCTAAAATCATAATAGGCTCACAGACACACCAAAACACACCACCAGATGTGGTCCTGCCCACCAGAAAGACAAAATCCAGCCTCATCCACCAAAACACAGGCACCAGTCACCTCCACCAGCAAGCCTACACAACCCACTGAACCAACTTTACCCACTGGGGGCAGACACCAAAAACAACGGGAACTACGAATGTGCAGCCTGCGTAAAGGAGACCTCAAACACAGTAAGATAAGCAAAATGAGAAGACAGAGAAACAGACAGCAGATGAAGGGACAAGGCAAAACCCACCAGACCAAACAAATGAAGAGAAAATGACCAGTCTAACTGAAAATGAATTCAGAATAATGATAGTAAAGATGATCCAAAATCTTGGAAATAGAATGGAGAAAATACAAGAAATGTTTAACAAGGACCTAGAAGAACTAAAGAGCAAGCAAACAATGATGAACAACACAATAAATGAAAGTAAAAATTCTCTAGAGGGAATCAATAGCAGAATAACTGGGGCACAAGAATGGATAAGTGACCTGGAAGATAAAATAGTGGAAATAACTACCGCAGAGCAGAATAAAGAAAAAAGATTGAAAAGACTTGATGCCAGTCTCAGAGAGCTCTGAGACAACTTTAAATGCACCAACATTCAAATTATATGGGTCCCAGAAGAAGAATAGAAAAAGAAAGGGACTAAGAAAATATTTGAAGAGATTATAGTTGAAAACTTCCCTAATATGGAAAAGGAAATAGTCAATCAAGTCCAGGAAGCGCAGAGAGTCCCACATAGGATAAATCCAAAGAGAAACACGCCAAGACAAATATTAAGCAAAATATAAAAAATTAAATACAAAGAAAAATATTAAAAGCAGCAAGGCAAAAACAACAAATAGCATACAAGGGAATCCCCATAAGGTTGACAGCTGATCTTTCAGCAGAAACTCTGCAAGCCAGAAGGGAGCGACAAGACATATTGAAAGTGATGAAAGGGAAAAACCTACAACCAAGATTACCCAGCAAGGATCTCATTCAGATTCAACGGAGAAATTAAAACCTTTACAGACAAGCAAAAGCTAAATTTCAGCACCACCAAACCAGCTTTACAACAAATGCTAAAGGAACTTCTCTAGGCAGGAAACATAAGAGAAGGAAAAGACCTACAAAAACAAACCCAAATCAATTAAGAAAATGGTAATAAGAACATACATATCAATAATTACCTTAAATGTAAATGGATTAAATTCTCCAAACAAAAGACATAGACTGGCTGAATGGATACAAAAACTAGACCTGTATATATGCTGTCTATAAGAGACCCACTTCAGACCTAGGGACACATACAGACTGAAAGTGAGGGGGTGGAAAGACTTTAAAATAAAGACTATTACAAGGGACAAAGAAGGACTGTACATAATGATCAAGGGATCAATCCAAGAAGAAGATATAACAATTGTAAATATTTACGCACCCAACATAGGATCACCTCAATACATAAGGCAAATGCTAACAGCCATAAACGGGGAAATCAACAGTAACACATTAATAGTAGGGGAATTTAACACCCCACTTTCACCAATGGACTGATCATCCAAAAGGAAAATAAATAAGGAAACACAAGCTTTAAATGATACATTAAACAAGGTTGACTTAATTGATATTTATAGGGCATTCCATCCAAAAACAATAGAATACACATTCATCTCAAGTGCTCATGGAACATTCTCCAGGATAGATCATATCTTGGGTCACATATCAAGCCTTTGTAAATTTAAGAAAATTGAAATCATATCAAGTATCTTTTTCGACCACAACACTATGAGATTAGATATCAATTACAGGAAAAAAACTGTAAAAAATACAAAGATATGGAGGCTAAACAAGACACTACTAAATAACCAAGAGATCACTGAAGCAATCAAAGAAGAAGTCAAAAAATTCCTAGAAACAAATGACACTGAAAACACGATGGTTCAAATCCTATGGGATGCAGCAAAAGCAGTTCTAAGAGGGAAGTTTATGACAATACAATCCTACCTAAAGAAACAAGAAAAATCTCAAATAAACAACCTAGCTTTACACAGAAAGCAATTAGAGAAAGAAGAACAAAAAACCCCCAAAGTTAACAAAATGAAAGAAATCATAAAGATCAGATCAGAAATAAATGAAAAAGAAATGAAGGAAATGATTGCAAAGATCAATAAAACTGGAAGCTGGTTCTTTGAGAATATAAACAAAATTGATAAACAATTAGCCAGAGTCATCAAGAAAAAAAGGGAGAAGAATCAAATCAACAGAATTAGAAATGTAAAAGGAGAAATAACAACTGACACTGCAGAAATACAAAGGATCATGAGAGATTACTACAAGCAACTATATGCCAATAAAATGGACAACCTGGAAGAAATGGACAAATTCTTAGAAAAGCACAACGTTCCAAGACTGAACCAGGAAGAAATAGAAAATATAAACAGACCAATCACAAGCACTGAAATTGAAACTGGTTAAAAATCTTCCAACAAACAATTTCCAAGAACAGATGGCTTTACAGGTGAATTCTATCAAACATTTAGAGAAAAGCTAACAATTATCCTTCTCAAACTCTTCCAAAATATAGCAGAGGGAGGAATACTCCCAAACTCATTCTACGAGGCCACCATCACCCTCATACCAAAACCAGACAAAGATGTCACAAAGAAAGAAAACTACACGCCAACATCACTGATAAACACAGATGCAAAAATCCTCAACAAAATACTAGCAAACAGAATCCAACCTCACATTAAAAGGATCATACACCATGATCAAGTGGGGTTTATCCCAGGAATGCAAAGATACTTCAATATACACAAATCAATCAATGTGATAAACCATATTAACAAATTGAAAGATAAAAAACATATGATCATCTCAATAGATGCAGAAAATACTTTTGACAAAATTCAGCACCCATTTATAATAAAAACCCGACAGAAAGTAGGCATAGAGGGAACTTACCTCAACATAATAAAGGCCATATATGACAAACCCACACCAAATATCATTCTCAATGCTGAAAAACTGAAACCATTTCCACTAAGATCAGAAAAAAAAAAGGTTGCCCACTCTCACCACCATTATTCAACATAGTTTTGGAAGTTTTAGCCACAGCAATCAAAGAAGAAAAAGAAATAAAAGGAATCCAAATCCAAAAAGAAGAAGTAAAACTGTTACTGTTTGCAGATAACATGATACTATACATAGAATCCTACAGATGCTACCAGAAAACTACTAGAGCTAATCAATGAATTTGGTAAAGCAGCAGGATACAAAATTAATGCACAGAAATCTCATACATTCCTATACACTAACAACGAAAGATCAGAAAGAGAAATTATGGAAACACTCCCATTTACCATTGCAACAGAAAGAATAAAATACCTAGGAACAAACCTACCTAAGGAGACAAAACACACGTATGCAGAAAACTATAAGACACTGATGAAAGAAATTAAACATGATACAAACAGATGGAGAGATATACCATGTTCTTGGATTGGAAAAATCAACATTGTGAAAATGACTATACTACCCAAAGCAATCTACAGATTCAATGCAATGCCTATCAAACTACCAATGGCATTTTTCACAGAACTAGAACAAAAATTTTCACAATTTGTATGGAAACACAAAAGACCCCTAATAGCCAAAGTAATCTTGAGAAAGAAAAATGGAGCTGGAGGAATCAGGCTCTGGGTCTTCAGACTATACTACAAAGCTACAGGAATGAAGACAGTACGGTACTGGCACAAAAACAGAAATATAGATCAATGGATCAGGACAGAAAGCCCAGAGATAAACCCACGTACATATGGTCACCTTTTCTTTGATAAAGGAGGCAAGAATATACAACGGAGAAAAGACAGCCTCCTCAGTAAGTGGTGCTGGGAAAACTGGACAGCTCCATGTAAAAGAATGAAATTAAAACACTCCCTAACACCATACACAAAAATAAACTCAAAATGGATTAAAGACATAAATGTAAGGCCAGACACTATAAAATTCTTAGAGGAAAATATAGGCAGAACACTCCATGACATAAATCACAGCAAGATCCTTTCTGACCCAGCCCCTAGAGAAATGGAAATTAAAACAAAAATAAACAAATGGGACCTAATGAAACTTAAAAGCTTTTGCAGAGCAAAGGAAACCATAACCATACAAAAAGACAACCCTGAGAATGGGAGAAAATATTTGCAAATGAAGCAACTGACAAAGGATTAATCTCCAAAATATACAAGCAGCTCATGCAGCTCAATATCAAAAAACAAACAACCCAATCCAAAAATAGGCAGAAGACCTAAATAGACATTTCTTCAAAGAAGATATACAGATTGCCAACAAACACATGACAGGATGCTCAACATCACTAATCATTAGAGAAATGAAAATCAAAACTACAATGAGGTATCACCTCACACTGGTCAGAATGACCATCATCAAAAAATCTACAAACAGTAAATGCTGGGGAGGGTGTGGAAAAAGGGAACACTCTTGCACTGTCAGTGGGAATGTAAATTTATGGAGAACAGTATGGAGGTTCCTTAAAAAATGAAAAATAGAGCTACCATGTGACACAGCATTCTCACTACTGGGCATATACCCTGAGAAAACCATAATTCAAAAAGAGTCATGTACCAGAATGTTCACTGCAGCACTATTTGCAATAACCAGGACATGGAAGCAATCTAAGTGTCCATCGACAGATGAATGGATAAAGAAGATGTGGCACATATATACAATGGAATATTACTCAGCCATAAAAAGAAATGAAATTGAGTTATTTGTAGTGAGGTGGATGGACCTAGGGTCTGTCATACAGAGTGAAGTAAGTCAGAAAGAGAAAAACAAATACCGTATGCTAACACATATATATGGAATATAAAAAAAAAATGGTTTGAAGAACCTAGGGGAAGGACAGCAATAAAGATGCAGACGTGGAGAATGGACTTGAGGACACGGGGAGGGGGAAGGGTAAGCTGGGACAAAGTGAGAGAGTGACATTGACATATATACACTACCAAATGTAAAATAGATAGCTAGTGGGAAGCAGCTGCGTAGCACAGGGAGATCAGCTCGGTGCTTTGTGACCACCTAGAGGGCTGGGATAGAGAGGGTGGTAGGGAGACGCAAGAGGGAGTGGATATAGGGATATATGTATACATATAGCTGATTCACTTCGTTATGCAGCAGAAACTAACACAATATTGTAAAGCAATTATACTCCAGTAAAGATGGTAGAAAAAAAAAGACTCAAAAAAACAAAACAAAACAAACCCTGCAAAGGTGCCATCCCATCTTCACTCTATTTGGATACATTTATTTTACCTAATGCAGCATTGCTTTCCTCATTACTCATCGTGGAAGTGTACCCAGTGATTCCAAATATACCATAGTAACCTTTATCCCCCAATTTTTCTGATATCAACACAGATATCATATATTACAGAAATAGACACTACTCTCCCAGTATATAACTGTTTCATTCTTTCCTTAACACACACACACACACACACACATACCCACACACAGGATTTATGATTAAATTTAGAACACTTGCTCTGTGCCAAATATTTTGCTATATATAGACACAAAACCTGACCTCACTTAGTTCCTTAAGTGAGGTACACTGTCATTAAAACATACAGTTACAAAATATTATACATACAATAAGAACAAAAATAGAAATGTTTCAGAGGATGGTATGATTAAGATGGCTGGGGGACTTTGGAACCATGGAAAGGTTATATAATTTTTAAAAAAACAGAAAGAAAAAAAATCTCCAAAAATAGAAAAAATGGAGATAAATGTACCTAAAAGTATATCAAGTAGGAGGCAGAGAGACTTATATAAGTATTAAGTGATTTTATAACCCAGTATATCCAAATTAAATACAAAGAAATCTTACATTGTGTTTTTAGTCTATAACAATTTTGTCCTGTCATTTTGTTCTGTAAATAATATCAATATTGCTATTTTACTATTTAGAAACTATTTCATATATGCACACTAGTTAAAAGAGGATAAAGAAAATACACACTATGTCAATATTATTAGGAAATAATATTTTAATAAGAGAAAATAAATACAAAAATAAAATCAGAGAATTTTAATAAACATCAAATTATATAATCTTCACGAGTTGTAAAATGATTTATGAATTATTTTTTTCTGTTCTGAAAAGTATACATTGAAGTAATGACAAGCCAGTACCATTTAACACACCTACTACCTATGGCTTCTAAATACCATTTCCCACTAAAAGGAACCAGGGCTCCTTGGAGAAAATGGCTGACTCCAGAATGGAGAATAAAATATACTTATTTTGGGCTGTATGAAATTGCCTCTTTGTAGGTTCAAAATGGTTGAATATTGGCACTTTCAAAGGATTCACCTAATACAAAACCAGCCTGGGACATTTGGTCATGCAGAAAAGCGAATAAGTTAGATTAAGCAGGAAGATATATTCTGAAGCAGTCATGGATGTCTGAATTTGTCTTGAAATACCCCAACAAACAAACAAATAAAAGCAACATGTAAGTGAAGGAGAGGGTGCAAGAATCAAAAACAACAAAGCTTGATGAGGGTTGAAGCTCTACTTTGGATGTGCTCAAACATTTTCATAAATACACAATTTTTTTAAATGTTTAAAAATATCGGAAAGCATGATGCCAAAGAGGCAATACTCTGAAGACTTTTCTAGGATCAATAGGAATTTAACGGCTTCCTGGGAGAAGTCCAAGCAGTGAAAACAGCCTGAGGCAGGCGTGGGCATGTGGAATCACATGACATGGTCTGCCAGCCAGCAGCATCTATGTACAACTGGGGCATCCACTGAGAGGGCTTGAAGATGGTGGGAGAAGGAGTCAGATTGTTAATGAACAGGGAAACAGTGCTATAAAATGGGAGGGAAAACAGTCATTGAGGCCAGAATCTTAGCCTGGCACATTTTATTTATTTATGTATTTTATTTTTTAAATATATGTCTTTTTTTTTTAATCTTTATTGGAGTATAATTGCTTTACAATGTTGTGTTAGTTTCTGCTGTATAACAAAGTGAGTCAGCTATATGTATATATATCTCCCCATATCCTCTCCCTCCTGCATCTCCCTCCCACCCTCCCTATCCCACCCCTCTAGGTGGTCACAAAGCACCAAGCTGATCTCCCTGTGCTATGAGGCTGATTCCCACTAGCTGTCTATTTTACATTTGGTAGTGTATATATGTCCATGCCACTTCCGCACTTCATCCCAACTTACACTTTCCCTTCCCCGTGTCCTCAAGTCCATTCTCTACGTCTGCATCTTTATTCCCGTCCTGCCCCTAGGTTCTTCAGAACCATTTTTCTTTTAGATTCCATATATGTATGTGTTAGCATACGGTATTTGTTTTTCTCTTTCTGACTTACTTCGGTCTGTATGACAGACTCTAGATCTATCCACCTCACTACAAATAACTCAATTTCGTTTCTTTTTATGACTGAGTAATATTCCATTGTATATATGTGTCACATCTTCTTTATCCATTCATCTGTCGATGGACACTTAGGTTGCTTCCATGTCCTGGCTATTGCAAATAGTGCTGCAGTGAACATTCTGGTACATGACTCTTTTTGAATTATGGTTTTCTCAGGGTATATGCCCAGCAGTGGGATTGCTGGGTCATATGGTAGTTCTATTTTTAGTTTTTTAAGGAACCTCCATATTGTTCTCCATAGTGGCTGTATCAATTTACATTCCCACCAACAGTGCAAGAGGGTTCCCTTTCCTCTACACCCTCTCCAGCATTTATTGTTTGTAGATTTTTTGGTGATGGCCATTCTGACTGGTGTGAGGTGATACCTCATTGTAGTTTTGATTTTCATTTCTCTCATGATTAGTGATGTTGAGCATCCTTTCATGTGTTTGTTGGCAATCTGTCTATCTTCTTTGGAGAAATGTTTATTTAGGTCTTCCGCCTATTTTTGAATTGGGTTGTTTGTTCTTTTGATATTGAGCTGCATGAGCTGCTTCTATATTTTGGAGATTAATCCTTTGTCAGTTGCTTTCTTTGCAAATATTTTCTCTCATTTTGAGGGTTGTCTTTTCATCTTTTTTATGGTTTCCTTTGCTGTGCAAAAGCTTTTAAGTCTCATTAGGTCCCATTTGTTTATTTTTGTTTTTATTTCCATTTCTCTAGGAGGTGAGTCAAAAAGGACCTTGCTGTGATTTATGTCATAGAGTGTTCTGCCTATGTTTTCCTCTAAGAGTTTTATAGTGCCTGGCCTTACATTTAGGTCTTTAATCCATTTTGAGTTTATTTTTGTGTATGGTGTTAGGGAGTGTTCTAATTTCATTCTTTTACATGGAGCTGTCCAGTTTTCACTGCACCATATTGAAGAAGCTGTCTTTTTTCCATTGTATATTCTTGCCTCCTTTATCAAAGGTAAGGTGACCATATGTGCGTGGGTTTATCTCTGGGCTTTCTATCCTGTTCCATTGATCTATACCTGGCACACTTTAAATGCGTCTTCTTGGAGAGTTCCTTAATCTCCCTCAGCCTCAAGTTTATCACTTGGAAAATGGAGTAGAACATATGTACCTCTCAGTGTCAACAGGATGGTCAAGGGGGAGAATTCATGGAAAATGTTTTGAAGTCCAATGAAACAGGCATATGCTAGTTTTGTCGCCATTGTTGTTAGCTCTGTACAGTGCACACACATAAAACTCTATGCCCAGAAATGGTTCCTGATGTTAGCCAATATCTAACTTCACCTCAGTTCCTTTTTTTTGTTGTTATTAAATAATGGAGCTATCGCTTCTGAATGCACTTTGATGAATTATAATCATGAAATTGGAATTATGGAATAAATACCAAGCACAAAATTATGTCATATAACTGAACATATTCTGGGGTTAAAAACCTAATTTACTAGAGATCAAAGTTTGTCTCTGTTCCCTGAAAAGAGTAAATTTAATATTGGTAACTTTATTTTAAAAACACTTACAATTAATTTACAAAATTGTTAATTGCATTTTCACATTACACATTATTCTTATTACAAAGGTTATAGGGAACATGTAGAAAGCAGTTGGGGGACTCATAAGGAGAAAATTAAATACTTTTATCATTGACTTTTTTACTTTTTACACTGACCTGTAATCCTTTCCAGTGCATACATTTGTGTAGTCATGGGTGTGTGTGTGTCAACACAGTCTTCTTGGTTTTGGTCACAGCTTAGTCTTGATATTCTGCAGTGATGGCTGTCAGAATACAGATCTCTTTAGGTTCCTAGGAGACTCTGTGGCTCATATGCAGCCCCATTAATTCAACCTTCCCTATTCTTTTCACGTGTCATATAATGATGTTAATGAATCAGGAAGTGGCTATTTGAGAAATGTAAAATAGACCAAACCAATTTATCATGTTCTGTTAAATGAAAGCGTAACAATAAAAACAAAATTGCCCATGACAGTGCAAAGCCTTCTGAAGGATTTAGGATGAGCTGATGGCAGCACGACAGGCTGACCAGCAGTGGCTTCTACCCAGAGCACCACATGACTCTTTAAAATATTTGGCATACATCAGTAGCCTTTAAGGCATGCACACATAGCTATTTTTGGGGAAACGTCCTTGCCTGAAGTCTGTAATGTTAGGAGTTTTTGCAAATAGATGTCAGAGTCTTTAGAGATAAACTAAATGAGGAAGGAGTTTTGGTCTTCCATGGGGAGGATTTCACAAATTCCAAATTAAACAACAGATTGGTATAAATATCAGAGGGACAGCAATCATGGATTAATGGAATTAGAGAGTTGGAGAAAATCTTCAAGATTTCACCATCTGTACTGGACATGTTGAACTAGATACAACCCAGACACCTGTGACCTTTTATTCACAGTTCTAATTATTAAAACTTTCTCTCTTGTGCTGAAATCTGCTTCCCTCTAATATCCACTAATTCATATTAGTTTTACCCTCTGGTATCAAATCGAATCATTCCATACACTCCCAGATATTTGAAGATGTAGAACCAGCTCTTTTATTCCCTTAGCTAAATGTTCTGCTATTTTCTCCTTCAAAGAACTTGTTTTCTTATCCCTTATTATACTGGCCATGTGCACCTTGATTTAGTCTAGCTTGCAACAGGAGTCTACATAACTTCTTTAATAGAAGTTGGATATGAGTTCTCAGGGAATTAAAGTAAAATAGAAGAACATAGTCAGTTACATATTTCTCCTTGTCCTTGAGGAGATGTCGTGTCAGGGATCTGATCACCAGGCTTTGAAGTAATGTTCTCCTGTGGAGCTTCATGTCAGGAGCAATGTGATGATGTGATGGAGTAAACGATTTCATCTGCAGAGACATCTCTCCAGGAAAATGTAGAAACAGATTTGTGAGACTACGTAAGACCAACCACCAAGGCAAGATCAACTTCTTGGTCTTCATTGTCCACTCAACTTGTATCCAATCTACTTCCAAGATTTTGCTATTATATTCTAGGGCCACTAGAATTCCAGCTCTCCACTCACCTATTCTTGAGTTTTTAACCCTTCCACCACACATAATTTAATTCTTTAAGGTATCGGCATCTGACCATCAGAAACTACCACGCTGGCTGCAGGGCTGTGGTTGGGTTCTATAGGATTAGTAAGATAATCACAAAATACTCTCACATAGCATGTTAACAAAAATAGTTCTAATGTCACATTTTTGTGGCTATTTATTTTTTGTAGGTCCTCTTCTTGAAAATCTAAAACAGAACTCCAAATGTATGAAGGAATGAACTCTGGCATCAGGGCACAGAAGTGAGCATGAATTCATATGATTTATCTAAACAGTTTTCTGATCATTCAGCTTGATTTCCCAAACTGTGTTCTCAGAAAATGATATTAATGGATTCTCCATTGGAAAAAAAAATGTGTCATGAGAAATACTGAGAAATACTAAAATATCTTTGAGAAATACTGAGTTAAAAATCACACTATATCCTAAAAAAGCAAGTTAATATGTAATGGTTCCAAAGCACCTTTCTTTTCTCTCTACATTAAAAAATTAGAAAATATTTCAAACATACAAAAAAGTATAGAAAAAATTAAAAGAAATCCATACATGCACAGCTGAGATTAAAGTATTGTTAACATTTTGAATTATATGCTTCAGATTATTCCTTTTTTAAGGAAGAGATATACACAAGCCACCAACTTTTTATTCTATCCCCCTCCTCCACCCTCAGTAGTAATCACTTTCCTGAAATTGGAGTATGATTTTTTTAATTCATTCTGCCATTCAATCAACCACTATTTATTTAATACCAACTATGACCTAGGCATTGGTCCAAGAACTAAGGATAGAGATGTTAAAAAAAAAAAAAAAATACAGCAAGTTATCATCACGTAGGCTCTAATCTAGAGCAGCAGTCCCCAACATTTTTGGCACCAGGGACCGGTTTTGTGGAAGACAAGTTTTCCACGGATGGGAGCCGGGGCGGTGGTGGTGGGGGGGGGGGCGGCATGTTTCAGGCGGTAATGTGAGCGATGGGAAGCAGCAGATGAAGCTTTGCTCTCCCGCCACTCTCCTCCTGCTGTGCGGCCCAGTTCTCAGGAGTTGGGGACCCCTGATCTAAACGGGATAGATAAACAAGATAAACAAATGAAAGAATGAATGACTTATTAAGTAGTGATGAATGTTCTGGAGAAAAATAAAGCAAGGAAGGAAGGTAAGTGGTGACCAGGGAAAGAGTTTTAATTTGAACTTCCATGATTATAAGAAGGTTGGTCACATTTCCATTCATTTAAGGGAATACAGATTTCTTATTTTCTTTAATTCATTAAATTTGTAAAATTTTATCTATGTTTCTATTTGTTTGTCTTTGCCATTGATATGTTGTTCTTTATATAGCCTGGGTATTGGTTGTTTGTTGGCTGTATGTATTGCAAATTTTTCTTCCCATTCTGTGGCTTGTCTTTTCATCTTCCTTATGGTGACTTCTAAAAAAAGAAAGATTCATTTTAATGAAGTAAATCTTTCAACTATTTACTTTAAAGTTAATTTTTTTGATCCTTTTGAAAAACTCCTTTCACTGAGGTCATGCTATTCTGTTATATTTTAATTTAGTTTATAATTTTGCCGTTGATATCTACATTTTTAATCTATGAGGACTTGCTATTTGTACGTAGTGTGAAATTGGGATTTAATTTCATTATTTTTTCATCTGGACACCCAATTGTTCCAATGACATTTCTTGAAAATACAGTCCTCTCCTCTCTGATCTGAAATGCCAAAAACAACAAATTTCAGGAATAATGCAGCTGGTATTAAAAAGATAAAAATGAGTAGAATATTTACAATTTTATTTGAGTCAATTTGAATGTTTATATCAAATGGAAAAATTCCTAGATAACTTAACAAATAAAACTAGCCTGAGAAAAAAAAACAACAGGAAACCTTAAATAATGCTGAATCCAATAACATCACTGAATCCGCAGTGATATCTCACAAAGAAAATACCAAGCACAAAAGCTTCACTAACAATTTTGCCAATTATTTAATAACTAATTTTAAAACTTTCAAAATTTTCCAGAAGATGGAGAATGAGAAAGCACTCTCTGACTTATTTCATAAGGTTATCATAATCATGCTAATAAAAGAAAAATAACAGACAAGGACACAGTGATGAAGGAATATTACAGATAAATACCACCAGTGTTGACACAGATGGAAAAATCTAAACAGAATATAGACAGTAAATCCAACAATACTTAATGTGACTGAGTTACATCCCTCACCCTCCAGAAATGACAACTTAATTTGATTTTTGAAAATCGATAAACGTATTGAAACAGATTAACAGATTAAAAGTCACAGAATGGGAGAAAATATTTGTAACACATATAGACAACAGAGAACTAATACCAGACTATATAAAAACTACAACATACCAACTAAAAAAAGACCAAAAAAATGGACACAAAAACTTAATTTAATGAACTTAACAAAGTAAGATATCTTTATCTCATTAAATGTATGAAAAGGAGAACACACACACACACATACGGGTCTTGGTAATGGAAGCACAGAATGGGTCCTTCACCTGAGAAAGTGTATCTACAAAAAACCTGCATATACATGTATCTATTCTTTTTCAAATTCTTTTCCTATTTAGGTTGTTACATAATATTGAGCAGAGTTCCCTGTGCTACACAGTATGTCCTTGTTGGTTATCCATTTTAAATATAGCAGTATGTACAAGAATAGGTACATGCATATGTATAACTGAATCACTTTGCTGTACACCTGAAACTAAAACAACATTGTTAATCCACTATATTCCAATGTAAAATAAAAAGTTAAAATAAATAAATAAATAAATACAACATTAAAAAAAAATCTACAGGGGTCCTTCCTCGTCCTCTCCTCTTTTTCCATCTCCTCTTCTCTCTCTCCCCTCCCTTTCTTTCCCTTCTACTCCTGAATCATTCTGTGCAGAAACCATTATGTCTTGCAAAACAAAGTACGCTTCTACATCCAGTTGGGGTGAAGGGGGCAGTGGGCCAGGGGGAGTTGAAGCCTGACAAGGGTGAGGAGTGTGGCCACTCAGGGGTGATGCTCTAGCAGGGGGTGTGGGAGATGGAGCTGGGGATGCAGGCATCCATGCGAGGATGGCTCGGTGGGGCTCTCGGAGCCTGAGGGTGCAAGGACGGCATGAGCACAGTTGGTGGAGGGTGAGGAGAGGATCCAAGGCACCTGGGTGTGGAGAGTGAACACAGGAGTGGGTTGATGAGGGTTTCTAAGTGGGGGGTGCCCGTGGAGGTGATGGGATATTGGATACATACAGGGGGATTGATCAAATAAGGACGTATGTTCCAGAAATGGGAGCCAGCTTTCTCAGCACTGAGAAGGGAGCTAATTACCAAGATGAGAACAGGGAAACTAGGATGAACTCTGAGTGTAGACTGAGATTGGAGTGTGAACTCATGGTTAGATAGAGGGAGGGGACAGGAGATGAACATTCACGTATGTACATTGAGTCTTAAGGACTACATCCTCTGTTGTGCAAGTAAATTGAGAACATGCTCACTGCCGCTTCCCTGTGAAACAGTGCGCTGCTTTTACAGTGTGGATTCTGGGCCCCGGGTGCGTCAACTGCACTGGGAAGAGAGAACTGTTCCCAGAGAGACTGGAATGGCAAATTCTATAGTTTGTTTTGTTTTTTCTTCCATGGTCCTTGAGGTAGAAGAAAGTCTTAAGCTGCAGCTACTTGATAAAATGCCCTTCATGCTTCATCATGATGTTACCTAATGTCAGCAACTCCCATGAATCCTGAGCTTATTTTCCCATGCATAAAGAGAAATGTATTCCATAAGCCACTTCAAAATGCAGGACCAAATGCAGCCCTCTCTTTAGGAACCGGCTGGGTTACCTATAATGTGCCTTCACCTTCTCTTCTTTCTGCCCACCGCAAGTGAAAACTCTGGAGGTATCACAAATGAACCACCCCATTGGAATAGGAAGCTTTCAATTATGTAGACTTTTTCATATGATGAGGTTTGATCTGGTCTTTCGTGTGTTGGACAGTTCATCGTCTGTGAAACTCTCTCCTATCTCCAGCTTTTTTTCCAACTTCTGGTCCAAACATCAAAATGTTCCTATTGGTTGTTTTCTAACACTCTGGAGAGGCACTCACAGAAAAACACCTCATTAAAGAAAAATAGTTTATAACTGTTTTGCTTGATTCTTCTGTTAGTCCTTCCTCTATGGCTAAAAAGCCCTAAAAACAAGGCTGCTTTAAAATCGACATTTAAATGTCTTAATTGCAACTCTTTTTCTGTGGCCAGTACATTTTTTGCATTCTATTTTCCAATAGAGTTTTAATAATATTTATCTCTGTCAGTATCCAGGGCCAGTTCTGTCCTTCAAACCAAATTTCTTGGTCATCGTCAGCCAACTGTTGACCCTGGCAGATATCAGAATACATTTACCAGAGTCTCTACCAGGTAACATTTGATATTTGCAATTAATTGCATAGGTAATCGGACACTAAATTAATCGCGGGCTAAGCAAGCCAGGTGTATTCTCAAAAATGAAGGAGAATTATGGCCACATTTAATAAGTTATAGTATAATTCTCCCAATGAAATTAAAGGTAAGCATAAAATTGGAGTGGCAGAAATAAAAATGTGGGTTCTCATTTTGTTTTTGGTTTATGCAGTGTTTTCATAGTCACCATTTTTTTTTATCTTTATAATGTATACTTTCAATTTGTCATCAACTGCTAGTGGAAGAAAATACACCTCTTCTGCTTGTTCATACTGTTTTTTTGGTTTGTTTGTTTTCAGGATAGAATCAAGGTATTGGTTTTAGTTTAGATGAGTTACTATTGTTTCCATGTTGTCTATAGGTAAATGTATTTTTAATGCTCAAATTTTTTATGAATATCCTGTGAGTTATGGGACATTTGTTTTTAACCATATAATTACATCTTATTTATTCAAAATCAATTATTCCTTTGACTTCAACTATTGAGAGAACAGTTGAGCAACAAGACATAGATTTTTAAAAAGGAGAGGAAGGAGGTTTTCTATGTAATCAATGTAAATATTACAAATCCCAAGTAAAATATATTTCATAAGTCATATTCTCTGTATTTAAGAAATCTATTCAGTGCCCCCTTTGACTTTCTAGCTTTGCACCCACAGAGGACTAAGTTCAGCAAGTTGCAGCAAGAGCAGCTAGAAATAGAAAGACCAGAGAGAAAAGCAAACATAGCTGACAATCTGACAATGAAAGTGAAAAGATAAACATAATAAAACCAAAACCAAAATCAAAAATTTTACAAGCCTGGGGAACTGGCAAATAGTCTATACAGCAACCGTCTCAGAAAGCAAATATTCCAGCAAAAACTTAGCATTTGTAGGATTTCAGCATTTACAGTTAGTGGTTTATATACAGCCTTCACACAGAATACTTGTTTTGATCTGCAGGATCAAACTGTAAACAGAGCAGATAAGTAGCAATCCCTTTCTATGCCAAATTACTTAGTGTCATGGACTGAATGTTTGTGTCCTCCCCCAATTCATATGTTGAGATTCTACCCTGTAATGTGCTTGTATTAGGAGGTGATTGGGTTTAGATGAAGTCATGAGGGTGGAGGTCCCATGAATGGGATTAGTGCCCTTGTAAGAATCATAAGAGAGCTTGCTTCCCCTCTCTTCTGTCTGCCCTGTGAGGACATGAAGAGAAGTCTGCAATCAAAGCGGGCTCTCACCAGAACCCGACTGGGATGGTCCTTAGCTCTTGGACTTCCAGCCTCCAGAACAGTTAGAAATAAGTTTCTGTTGGTTGTAAGTCCCCCTGTGTGTGCTACTTTGTTACAGCAGCCTGAACTGGCTTAGACATTTAGTATAACTCTCAGTAGCATGGACTTTGGAATAAGATTGACTTGTTACATTTTTAAGTCTGCTCTGGCTTCGTATGTGACCTCAGATAGTTAGTAACATTTTTGAGACTACATAAATGATGATAATAAAACTTACCTAACATGGCTGTTGAAAAGACTAAGTGAGATAATGCATATAAAGCACATAGGAGCACTCAGGAAATGAGAATCATTGCTATTATTGAATGGAAAAAATGAAGGTTCAGAGATATTGAGTGACTCACTTGGGTTTCATAGCTAAGAAGAGATGGAGCCAGACAGAGGCCCTTCAATTCTCTGTCCAGTTTCTGTTGCAAGCAGGGCACCATATTTCTGTGTGCAGTTCTGTCATTTGTTTACAAGATAGCCCTCAGTCTCTAAGATTTAAGACAGATCACATTCAGGCCCCTTTGTATCAAAGTAAACTATTTAATATCTTAAAAAACTAAACTTCAGACTTGTATTTCCCTGTATTCATGGGGTCAAAAAAATGGATCCAGGTGGAAGAAGTAATTACCTGTACTGACAGTAATAGTTAGTGCCAGTGGGTAGAAGGAAAAGCATGTCTTCGAAGGCTCAATGAGGATTAAATGAACAATAAAGAATAAGCACCTGAAGAGAAATAGGAGCACTGTTAGATTATGATGCTCAATACTTCCTTCTTTCCTTCCTCCTTTTCTTCTTTCAGTGACTTCCTCCTTCCATCCTTCCTTCGTTTTTCTTTCCACCCAAACAAAAAAATATCAGTGCAAAATTTATTATGAGCAAAGCCTTTACACTATATTAACTAGCATCCCTAGTCTAAAGGAGTATATTTATTTAAGGAAACAAAAAAGGTAAACAAGTACAATATAGTTAGAGAAGTAATGTGATAGGGATAAAATGGTGCTACAAATCACCGAGAAGCATTTAACCTTGACTTGAAGAGCTCAGAAATGGTTTTGTCTGTTTTTGTTTGGTGTTTTGTTTCCAGAATAGCCACTGATGCTGTGGTCTGTCCGTTCTAAGATCAACGTTTAGCAACAAGGTATGTGGGGTGAAGGTGAAGAGTTCAGAGGAAACAGTAACCTGATTTCTTTTTCAAAACTTCAAGTAGCTGAATATAGTAAGAGAGAGAATTGGGAGAAGATGCCAACTGAAGTGTTAGCAGATTAACAGATAATAAATGGGTTTGTGTCAGCTGATCGTTCTATTGTCAAATTGGTTATTCTGGAAACTAAATTTCCTCGAATCCCTTTCTCTACATTTCTGGCTTGCAGCTGTTCAAAAGTGAACTTGTGTGGGACTGAGGATGGAAGCGAAGTCTCGGGCATCATTAGAGGCATTGAGAGGCAGACACGGGTTGTGCATGTTGATCCGGCTTTCCTTTTTCTCTCCTGTTCTGCACAGAGCTCTCCTTTTTGACCCCTGACCCTGTTGAGCAACCGCCATCCCAGGTCCATCACCAGAAGTTTGCTGCACACTTAGAGGCAGACAACAGTTGCTAAGAACCAACACCTTGCCATAGACTTCTACTCCTTTCTCCCTTGGTGGTTCTACCCAGCATCCGACAGTTCTCTCTTGTATCTTTCCCCCCAAACTCCAACTGATTCATGTTATCCACGGCTGGCTAGTGACCTACTCATTTTTTTCTCTTTTTCAGAAATTTACTTAGTAGTTGCATAATTTTGTAAGGTCTAATTTCTTAACCTACAATATTTTATAATTCTATTCTACTTCCATTAATACAGTTGTTGATATCAAATATAGTTCTAGGGCAACAGAACATTTAGGATGAAAATGTGGAATTGGTTCTTTGATCTGATTTGGTTAAAAGTCATCAGTGACCCTGTTACAGTGGCAAAGTGGGTACTGTGGTTCATGGTATGCAATGACAAAACAGCTGCTTAAATTATTACCTGTGGGTCCCTACCAACAAGTACATACAGAAGGCAACCCCTAAGTGGTAAATTTCAGTGGAAATAGGAAGCATAATGCAGTAGATTTGTTGATTGTAAGCATGCTAGAAACCTTGGTGGAAAAAAATGATGAATCAGGAATTTAGATTCTCAATTTAAGGTTCATAAGGAACAGAAAGCTTCTATAATTGCTCTAAAAGTAACTTAGTCTCCACTAGGCACAGAACTGAGATTTCTGAAAACCAAACCTTAAGTCTGATCTAGTGGGTGGCTGAACCACCATGGAGTTACTACAGATAAGGACTTATGAGAAGATTCTCATGTGGCTGAGAACCTTGAATTTCTAAATTCTGGAATATTATTCAGCTGTGAAAAAGAGGGAAATCCTGTCATTTGCAACAACATGAACGAACCTTGAGGGCACTAACTGAAATAAGACAAAGAAAGACAAATTATAGTATGAGCTCACTTATATCTGGAATCTTAAAAAGCCAGACACATAGAAACTTAGAGAAGATTGGTGGTTGCCAGGGGTTTGGTGGGGATGGGAGAAATGGGGAGATGTTGGTCAAAGGGTACAACTTCCAATTATAAGAGGAATAAGTTCTGGGGATCTAATGTATAGCATGGTGAGTATAGTTTAAAATATTGCATTGTATAATTAGAAAGTTTCTAAGAGAGTAGGTCTTAAATATTCCCACCATAACAACAACAACCGAATGGTTATCATGTGAGGTGAAAAGTGTGTTAACTTATCTTAACGTGGTTATCATTTTGCAACATATATGTGTATCAAATAATCACATTTTACATCTTACATTTACACAATGTTACATGTCAGTTATACCTCAGTAAAGCTGGATGAAAAGGAAGTGTGGCCCTTAATGTTAATTCATTCATTTATAAACATTTAGTAGATATTTGAAAGAAAATGGTACACACCACTGAAGGAAAAAATGTTTTCCCTTCATTCTTAAGTTATCACAATTTCTTACTAATGGCATGTGTGCACTGCTGGGCACTGCACAGCTTCTCAAACTTTGGAATCAGGTTTGGAAACTGCACCTTTATTTCATGTTGCATGTTATTTTTTACATGGTATTTGCTTTTTATCCCATCTACTGATCTCAGTTTTGAAAAGATAAAACATCATTGAAAAGATTGCAGCATACTTCAAGCTCATAGCTCACATAGTGTCTAAAAGAATGTGAGTATCTGTATTTCCCTTAAAATATCTTTTGGCAAGGGGGCAAGATGGCGGAAGAGTAAGATGCGGAGATCACCTTCCTTCCCACAGATACAGTAGAAATACATCTACACGTGGAACTGCTCCTACAGAACACCCGCTGAACGCTGGCAGAAGACGTCAGACCTCCCAAAAGGCAAGAAACTCCCCACGTACTTGGGGAGGGCAAAAGAAAAAAGAAATAACAGAGACAAGAGAATAGGGACGGGACCTGCACCAGTGTGAGGGAGCCGTGAAGGAGGAAAGGTTTCCACACACTAGGAAGGCCCTTCGCGGGCGGAGACTGCGGGTAGCAGAGGGGGAAGCTTCGGAGCCGCGGAGGAGAGCGCAGCCACAGGGGTGCGGAGGGCAAAGCGGAGAGATTCCCGCACAGAGGATCAGCGCCGAGCAGCACTCACCAGCCCGAGAGGCTTGTCTGCTCCCCCGCCGGGGCGGGCGGGGGCTGGGAGCTGAGGCGCGGGCTTCGGTCGGATCGCAGGGAGAGGACTGGGGTTGGCGGCGTGAACACAGCCTGAAGGGTCTAGCGCACCACAGCTAGCCGTGAGGGAGTCCGGGAAAAAGTCTGCAGCTGCCGAAGAGGCAAGAGACTTTTTCTTACCTCTTTGTTTCCTGGCGCGCGAGGAGAAGGGATTCAGAGCGCCGCCTAAACGAGCTCCAGAGACGGGCGCGGCCGCAGCGATCAGCGCGGACCCCAGAGACGGGCATGAGACGCTAAGGCCGCTGCTGCTGCCACCAAGAAGCCTGTGGGCGAGCACAGGTCACTCTCCACACCGCCCCTCCCGGGAGCCGGTGCAGCCCGCCACGGCCAGGCTCCCGTGATCCGGGGACAACTTCCCCAGGAGAGCGCACGGCGCGCCTCAGGCTGCTGCAACATCACGACGCCTCTGCCGCCGCAGGCTCGCCCCGCCTCCTCCGTACCGCTCCCTCCCCCCGGCCTGAGTGAGCCAGAGTCCCCGAATCAGCTGCTCCTTTAACCCCGTCCTGTCTGGGCGGGGAACAGACGCCCTCAGGCGACCTACACGCAGAGGCGGGTCCAAATCCAAAGCTGAACCCCGGGAGCTGTGCGAACAAAGAAGAGAAAGGGAAATCTCTCCCAGCAGCCTCAGGAGCAGCGGATTAAATCTCCACAAACAACTTGATGTGCCTGCATCTGTTGAATACCTGAATAGACAACGAATCATCCCAAATTCAGGAGGTGGACTTTGGGAGCAGGATATATTAATTTTTCCCCTTTTCCTCTTTTTATGAGTGTATATGTGTATGCTTCTGGGTGAGATTTTGTCTGTATAGCTTTGCTTTCACCATTAGTCCTAGGGTTAGGTCCGTCCTTTTTTTTTTTTTTTTTTACTTAAAAAAATATTTTTTTTCCTAATAAATGTTTTCTTAATAATTGTTTCCTTATTTTCTATTTTTGAAAATTAAAAAAAAAATTTAATAAGTTTTTTCATATTTTTTATTTTAAAAAATTAAAAAATTTTTTCTTATTTTTATTATAAAAAATTAATAAATCTATTTTTTAAAATTAAAACAAAAATTTTTTTCTTTTTTTTTTTTCAGTTCAACCTGGTATTTATTTGCTTTGTCAAAACATTGTGCTCAAAACAAGGTACATTGATGATTTTCTGATCATCAAAACATTATATTCTATCTTTTTTTTTCCACACACACACACACACACTGTATTTTATTTTTACAAGAGATAAATAGACTGACACCAAGCATTGTACATGGATGACCACAACAAAAGCAGCAATGATTGCAATTACCAAACATCAAACACACTCATACTATGTCATAATATTGACATTCAGTTCAGTAATCCTCCACTGTAACAGCTCCTTTA
Source organism: Eubalaena glacialis (assembly GCF_028564815.1). Classification (NCBI taxonomy): domain Eukaryota; kingdom Metazoa; phylum Chordata; class Mammalia; order Artiodactyla; family Balaenidae; genus Eubalaena; species Eubalaena glacialis. The sequence continues at coordinate 3,245,929 of NC_083729.1, read as the reverse complement.
CTTTGCAGTGAAAATTGATTTGTATATTCTTTGCCTCTGAGTCCTTGTGGGATTTTTTCTTTTTTTAAATTCAAACAGAAAGTCACAAAAATTATACTCATCCTCATCAGTTCACTCAGTCCCATGTAATTAATTTTTTTTTTCATCTTGATCTTTTGTTAGCACTTTTATGAGCTCATCAGTTTTTCATTAGAGTTCTGAAAATGCTTATTCATTCAGTTCAGCAGTATAGTCAGTTACCAGAAACCTGTACTTGTCAGAGTCTTTTCCATGAATTTCCTGAACATGAAACCCTTTTATAGGAACATATTTACAAAAGCATCAGAGTATTTTGATGCTTGATCAAACTATCAAAAATTAAATATAAAGAAAACATATTAAAAGCAGCAAGGGAAAAACAACAAATAACATACAAGGGAATCCCCATAAGGTTAACAGCTGATCTTTCAGCAGAAACTCTGCAAGCCAGAAGGGAGTGGCAGGATATACTTAAAGTGATGAAGGAGAAAAATCTACAACCAACGTTACTCTACCCAGCAAGGATCTCATTCAGATTTGATGGAGAAATTAAAACCTTTACAGACAAGCAAAAGCTGAGAGAGTTCAGCACCACCAAACCAGCTTTACAGCAAATGCTAAAGGAACTTCTCTAGGCAGGAAACACAGGAGAAGGAAAACACCTACAATAACAAACCCAAAATATTTAAGAAAATGGGAATAGGAACATACATATCAATAATTACCCTAAATGTAAATGTATTAAATGCTCCCACCAAAAGACACAGACTGGTTGAATGGATACAAAAACAAGACCCATATATATGCTGTCTACAAGAGACCCACTTCAGACCTAGAGACACATACAGACTGAAAGTGAGGGGATGGAAAAAGATATTCCATGCAAATGGAAATCAAAAGAAAGCTGGAGTAGCAATTCTCATATCAGACAAAATAGACTTTAAAATAAAGACTATTACAAGAGACAAAGAAGGACACTATATAATGATCAAGGGATCGATCCAAGAGGAAGGTATAACAATTGTAAATATTTATGCACCCAACATAGGAGCACCTCAATACATAAGGCAAATACTAACAGCCATAAAAGGGGAAATCGACAGTAACACAATCATAGTAGGGGACTTTAACACCCCACTTTCACCAATGGACAGATCATCCAAAATGAAAATAAATAAGGAAACACAAGCTTTAAATGATACATTAAACAAGATGGACTTAATTGATATTTATAGGCCATTCCACCCAGAAACAACAGAATACACATTTTTCTCAAGTGCTCATAGAACATTCTCCAGGATAGATCATATCTTGGGTCACAAATCAAGCCTTGGTAAATTTAAGAAAATTGAAATCGTATCAAGTATCTTTTCCGACCACAACGCTATGAGACTAGATATCAATTACAGGAAAAGATCTGTAAAAAATACAAACACATGGAGGCTACACAATACACTACTTAATAACGAAGTGATCACTGAAGAAATCAAAGGGGAAATCAAAAAATACCTAGAAACAAATGACAATGGAGACACGACGACCCAAAACCTATGGGATGCAGCAAAAGCAGTTCTAAGAGGGAAGTTTATAGCAATACAAGTCTACATCAAGAAACAGGAAACATCTCGAATAAACAACCTAACCTTGCACCTAAAGCAATTAGAGAAAGAAGAGCAAAAAAACCCCAAAGCTAGCAGAAGGAAAGAAATCATAAAGATCAGATCAGAAATAAATGAAAAAGAAATGAAGGAAACAATAGCAAAAATCAATGAAACTAAAAGCTGGTTCCTCGAGAAGATAAACAAAATTGATAAACCATTAGCCAGACTCATCAAGAGAAAAAGGGAGAAGACTCAAATCAATAGAATTAGAAATGAAAAAGGAGAAGTAACCACTGACACAGCAGAAATACAAACGATCATGAGCGATTACTACAAGCAACTCTATGCCAATAAAATGGACAACCTGGAAGAAATGGACAGATTCTTAGAAATGCACAACCTGCCGAGACTGAACCAGGAAGAAATAGAAAATATGAACAGACCAATCACAAGCACTGAAATTGAAACTGTGATTAAAAATCTTCCAACAAACAAAAGCCCAGGACCAGATGGCTTCACAGGCGAATTCTATCAAACATTTAGAAAAGAGCTAACACCTATCCTTCTCAAACTCTTCCAAAATATTGCAGAGGGAGGAACACTCCCCAACTCATTCTACGAGACCACCATCACCCTGATACCAAAAGCAGACAAAGATGTCACAAAGAAAGAAAACTACAGGCCAATATCACTGATGAACATAGATGCAAAAATCCTCAACAAAATACTAGCAAACAGAATCCTACAGCACATTAAAAGGATTATACACCATGATCAAGTGGGGTTTATTCCAGGAATGCAAGGATTCTTCAATATACGCAAATCAATCAACGTGATACATCATATTAACAAATTGAAGGAGAAAAACCATATGATCATCTCAATAGATGCAGAGAAAGCTTTCAACAAAATTCAACACCCATTTATGATAAAAGCCCTGCAGAAAGTAGGCATAGAGGGAACTTTCCTCAACATAATAAAGGCCATATATGACAAACCCACAGCCAACATTGTCCTCAATGGTGAAAAACTGAAACCATTTCCACTAAGATCAGGAAGAAGACAACGGTGCCCACTCTCACCACTATTATTCAACATAGTTTTGGAAGTGTTAGCCACGGCAATCAGAGAAGAAAAAGAAATAAAAGGAATCCAAATCGGAAAAGAAGAAGTAAAGCTGTCACTGTTTGCAGATGACATGATACTATACATAGAGAATCCTAAAGATGCTACCAGAAAACTACTAGAGCTAATCAATGAATTTGGGAAAGTAGCAGGATACAAAATTAATGCACAGAAATCTCTTGCATTTCTATACACTAATGACGAAAAATCTGAAAGTGAAATTAAGAAAACACTCCCGTTTACCATTGCAACAAAAGGAATAAAATATCTAGGAATAAACCTACCTAAGGAGACAAAAGACCTGTATGCAGAAAATTATAAGACACTGATGAAAGAAATTAAAGATGATACAAATAGATGGAGAGATATACCATGTTCTTGGATTGGAAGAATCAACATTGTGAAAATGACTCTACTACCCAAAGCAATCTACAGATTCAATGCAATCCCTATCAAACTACCACTGGCATTTTTCACAGAACTAGAACAAAAAATTTCACAATTTTTGTGGAAACACAAAAGACCCCGAATAGCCAAAGCAATCTTGAGAACGAAAAATGGAGCTGGGGGAATCAGGCTCCCTGACTTCAGACTATTTTACAAAGCTACAGTAATCAAGACAGTTTGGTACTGACACAAAAACAGAAATATAGATCAATGGAACAGGATAGAAAGCCCAGAGATAAACCCACGCACATATGGTCACCTTATCTTTGATAAAGGAGGCAAGCATATACAGTGGAGAAAAGACAGCCTCTTCAATAAGTGGTGCTGGGAAAATTGGACAGGTACATGTAAAAGTATGAAATTAGAACACTCCCTGACACCATACACAAAAATAAACTCAAAATGGATTAAAGACCTAAGTGTAAGGCCAGACACTATCAAACTCTTAGAGGAAAACATAGGCAGAACACTCTATGACATAAATCACAGCAAGATCCTTTTTGACCCAGGTCCTAGAGAAATGGAAATAAAAACACAAATAAACAAATGGGACCTAATGAAACTTAAAAGCTTTTGCACAGCAAAGGAAACCATAAACAAGACCAAAAGACAACCCTCAGAATGGGAGAAAATATTTGCAAATGAAGCAACGGACAAAGGATTAATCTCCAAGATTTACAAGCAGCTCATGCAGCCCAATAACAAACAACCCAATCCAAAAATGGGCAGAAGACCTAAATAGACATTTCTCCAAAGAAGATATACAGATTGCCAACAGACACATAAAGAATGCTCAACATCATTAATCATTAGAGAAATGCAAATCAAAACTACAATGAGGTATCATCTCACACCGGTCAGAATGGCCATCATCAAAAAATCTAGAAACAATAAATGCTGGAGAGGGTGTGGAGAAAAGGGAACCCTCTTGCACTGTTGGTGGGAATGTAAATTGATACAGCCACTATGGAGAACAGTATGGAGGTTCCTTAAAAAACTAAAAATAGAACTACCATACGACCCAGCAATCCCACTATGGGCATATACCCTGAGAAAACCATAATTCAAAAAGAGTCATTTACCAAAATGTTCATTGCAGCTCTATTTACAATAGCCAGGACATGGAAGCAACCTAAGTGTCCATCATCGGATGAATGGATAAAGAAGATGTGGCACATATATACAATGGAATATTACTCAGCCATAAAAAGAAATGAAATGGAGGTATTTGTAATGAGGTGGATGGAGTTAGAGTCTGTCATACAGAGTGAAGTAAGTCAGAAAGAGAAAAACAAATACAGTATGCTAACACATATATATGGAATCTAAGGAAAAAAAAAAAAACAAAAGGTCATGAAGAACCTAGTGGCAAGACGGGAATAAAGACACAGACCTACTAGAGAATGGACTTGAGGATATGGGGAGGGGGAGGGGTAAGATGTGACACGGTGAGAGAGTGGCACGGACATATATACACTACCAAATGTAAAATAGATAGCTAGTGGGAAGCAGCCGCATAGCACAGGGAAAACAGCTTGGTGCTTTGTGACCACCTAGAGGGGTGGGATAGGGAGGGTGGGAGGGAGGGAGATGCAAGAGGGAAGAGATATGGGAACATATGTATATGTATAACTGATTCACTTTGTTATAAAGCAGAAACTAACAGACCATTGTAAAGCAATTATACTTCAATAAAGATGTTTAAAAAAAAAATATCTTTTGGCACCCATGTGAATTTATTGTGGTGCCCTGAGGAACCTTGGCACACAGTTTGGGAACTGTAGTTCTACACGTATAACCAGAATCAAGTTCAGGTGGTTCCTGAAGAAACAGGAACAAGGTGGTACCCAAAAGCAGACACAATACATATCAAAAAAAATTGCCAGATTCTGCAATTTATACTGACTTGCCAGAGGAATATGTATGGGAGTGGTTTCTATGTGAATTAAATTAAGCCCTGCCAAAATGGCAGATTCATGTGTAAACCCACTAATTACTCTTGTTTTAAGCTACTCAGTTTTGGGGTGGTTCGTTATACTTCAATAGATTACCAGAATATTGCTGGTCTAATATATCCATTATATATCTAATATTAGACCAGCAATATTATTATATTTTTTGTTTTAGACAGACCACATTGGCTTTGAGAGAGAAAAAAAATGTATTGGAATGAGGGAGCAAGACTGGACCCATAGAAATAAAGTTACTCTTAGATAAAAATGATCGAGGGCATTCCTAAGTGACATTCAGCAAATATTCATTAAAGCACTTTGCTATGCATTGGAGATGTGGGATGTACAGAATAGTCTTAGGCCTTATGTTTTAGAATTTATATTTAACTAAAAAACTGGGTTCTAGACAAGAAATTAAATAAATGTGAGAGACATTTTTATATGGCAAATGCAGGTGCCTAACTTGTCTGTAAGTCAGTGTTAGAAGCAGGGAATGTTTCATCTAAGGGATTGCTATTTAACCTGAGATCTTAAAGATCTGAGGAATTGGCCAATGCAATACAGTGTGGAGCGGTGGACAGAGGTGTTTGAGCCTCAGGAAAGAGCATGCCGTCCCCGTGGTTGTGTGAGTGGTATGCCACATTCTAAAGTGCAAGAAAGGGCATGTGCCAGTTCTGAAATTCACTTACGTGGAATTCTCCTTTCCCCAAATGTGCCAAATGCATGAAACTTATGACTATTGTAGTTTTTCCTCGATTTGAAATGTTACTTAATAGGATGCAAACTTGGAATTTTTGGAGTAGATTTCATATTGGCTTTCCTTTCTATCTAAATGAGTACAGGAATATCGTCTGTGTCCTTACCCATATGCCTTCTTGTCATATTAAAAACACTGGCAGTCATTTGTATATCTCATCAATCTCCCCCATTAATTCACTCAGAGCTAGTGCTAGACAGCAGATGGGCAAAAATGTGCTCCAACCAGCCAGCCGCTCCCCGAAGGCTTGTGGCTGTTATCTTCCCAAGCCCAAGAGCTATTAATTACCTGTACTGCTAGTAGATTATGACGTGCTTCGGAGACAGAAGGTTGTGTATGTCTCAATTCTCTGAGGTTTGTGAAGGCAATGAGTGACTTCTTTTTGAACCTTCCTGGTTCACCATTTCTCTCAGCTTCTAGCCCTTGCTCTAATCTTACTAAGAGCTGTTTGTCTTCTTATCGCCTGTAATTACAGGGTAGCTCAAGAAGATGTTCAGGCGTCCCCAGGTCTCACCCACACTCAGCTCTCGTGTAAGATTGTGGCACATCATCTTAGCACTCGTGGAATAAGCTTTGGAGTTAAATAAGGGAAGTGGGTATGGGAGCAGCCTTTCCTGGTTTTCTCAATTTGGGCGTCCAAATAGAAGAGAAGACTGCAAAGTTATCCTAGGGAGTTGGTTGGCATCACCTCAAACCTTTCAGTGTAACTTGCTGCAAAAAGGAAGTGTCACTTTGGGGAGAGCAGGTGGTGGATGCCCCACATGTGAGACCCAACTTCGCCTGAGACCAGGAGAGGGCTGGCCAGGAAAGGAGCTTGATCCCATTCATTTGGAGCACTCCTAGGGTGAGGTGGGTTTAAGATGACAATCTGTTGTCGCCTTTTTCATCCATACCCCCTAAAAAACACCTCTATTATCTTTCCAGACATCAGTGAGAATCAAGAATGCTGGAATAAAGAGGGAAGGGCAATATAGGGGTAGGGGATTAAGAAGTACAAACTACTATGTATAAAATAAGCTACAAGGATCTATTGTACAACACTGGGAATATAGCCAATATTTTATAAAAACTGTAAATGGAGTATAACCTGTAAAAACTGTGAATCACTATATTGTACACCTGTAACTCCTACAATATTGTACATCAACTACACTTCAATAAAAAAAAAAAGAATGCTGGAATAAACCAACTAACCTGAGAGGAGAGGTACCTTTCACCTTAGTTATGGTGACTAGAATTCAGTCAGTTTTTCAGTCAGGCTTTTTGGTTTCTCTTTCTCTCTCCGTCAGTGAATTTTGAGAGCACTGGCTCTGAATTAATCACCAAGGATACAGAACTAGATATAATGGCTTGAGGACTCCGTAGCCTAGAGAGGAATTAAGACAGTGAAGGCAGTGATCACTGGCGTGTGGTAAGTACTACAACTGAAAACCAAGCAAGGAAGCCAGAGGGTGCACACTGTCTAGTGCATTTCAAGATAATTTTCAGGGAATCCGGACTTTGAACTGAGTGTAAGTATTTTTGTCAGTAAATAAGGAAGAGCTTCAGTAAAGTCACGGGTGAGTAGAAGTCCATGGCTTGTTACACAGCACAGTTCCTCGGGTATGCATTGAATGCCTGGTGTGGGCAGGAACGAGACAGGAGACCAGACTGGAAATGTCAGGGTTGCTGACCAGATAGTGAGGATACTTGAACCCTGATGATTTCACAATTTATCCTGTGGGCAGTGGGTTAGTGTGTGTATGTGTGTGTGTCTGAACAATGTTAAGCAATGGAAAAATGGGGAAAGATTTCCTCCTGGGGACACTAGGAGTATCATCCCATCCTCATCTGAGATGTATCCTGGCACAACTCTGAAATATGAATAGGACCACAGCAAAACTAAGTGTATGGTCTGTGCTGTGTCACAGTTTGGTGAAAAGACGAGAGGAGTCTCTTCTCACCTCAAAGCTACTCACCTCTGGGGTTCTCAGAAGCCACCGGCTCTCAGCCTGGGGACCCTCATCCTCCTGTGAACAGTCAGCCACTGGGTTATCCACGACCTCTACTTAAGGTCAGAAAGGACCAGATGGCATGTTGCATGTATCCTACAATTAACTGAGAATTAACTCCCAAGACAAGGGTTAGGTGTCTGAACTGAAGCAAATCTGAGAGCACTTAGGATAGAAACTTTTAGTTCTGCGTCTGGGTGACTTTGAGGAGATCACTAAATACTCGTCTTTTATTTCTCTAGCTGTGTACTGGGGGTGAAATAATACGTATGTCATAGATTCGCGTTGTAAATGAATGAGATGGTGCACAAAAAGTACTTAGCACAGCGCCCAGCTCATACGAACGGCTTGATAAACACTAGTATTTCTCTGATACAGACAGATTCAAAGCACAAAAAAATAGCATTGTCTGCTCCCACTTCACCTTTGAAATGTACCATATCTTTCGCAGTGTTCTGTAAAATCCATAATAGCCTCCGTGGGAGATGGGTTCTGACCACTAGATTCCTGAGATTGATGTCTGATGTTCATCATGGGCTCACTGAATGGGAAAATGGTAAGAATTGGCAACCAAATAAATGGATCCTAAAATACACAGCTTTTCAGAGGAGATATTTAGAGAGCACACAACTGATCTATGATTCCCCAGGGCTCCCTGTTGGCCCCTTGGTAAGGAAGGGAGAAATAATTGCCCTAAACAATTGAGCATGCTTGTAAGACCAGAAATAAAGTCAATCAAATGTCCAGAAAAAAACAGAGCTGCCTACAAGGTTGGAGTTCTTCCCTTCCTCCCTTCCTTATTCCTTTCTTATTTTTTTTTTACGTTTGCTTCTCCTTTCTTTTCTTTCTTTCTTTTTCCTGGAATTCTAAAGACTTATCAGCTTGTTGCAAAATTCTTCTCTTACCAACCCATCATTTGGCCTTGTATTAACACCAGTTCATCAAAGTACTAGTCAACCAGAGCGAGAAGGGTTGGATATTTATCCATTAGTTGCAATTATAATCAAGCCTGCTAACAGTCTAATGAAAAACTATCATAATAGACGTTAAGTGGGTCTGGAGACTAGAAAGCAGTGGAACGTGGTCTGCAGCCAGAAGCTTCGCTTCTTCTCAGCTTGTCTTCTTTACAATCCTACACTCACATTCTCTGATTATGTGTCACCTAGGTTGCCCATGCCAACTCAACAGAACCTTCGTACTATAGTATTTTGGCAGTAATTCTCTTTCCCTAGTTCAAAGTTGAATCCCATCTGATTTGCCTTCTTCTCCAAATTTTCATTAGAATCTGGGCTCCCAGACCTGTGGAAAGTCACACGGAGAGGCTGGGTTGGATTTACCCTGAGGAGGTGGAACAGGCAAGCTTGGTGGTATTCATGAGGTCCCGGAGATCCTGGGAGGTTTGGAATGAGTCACCAGGTTTGAACTAACGAGGGAGGTAGAAAAGCATCACCTGCTTCACCATTTGGCTTTAGCTGGTCAGCTAAAGGGGAAAAGTCACTTATTAGATGTCATAAACACCTCACAAGAAGCAGCTGATCTAGTCTGTTATCTTCATGTGACTAGCAGTCAGAATGAGGTCTTGGAAAGACAATAAAATCATCATCAACACCATGCAGAGGGGAGTGATAAATGAGTCTCTTATGCCTTTGAAATATAATAATAATAATAATATTTTTACAGTATAATTATTATTATCATTTCTTGCATTAGTAAGTGTCGAGGAGTATACCAACAGCTTTAGAAATACTAGTTTTTAAGCTTTACCTTATGAGATAGTTTCTGGATTACTAGTCCTCTTGAGAGCTGGTTCTTCTGTATTTTTGGACACTTGGAAAGACCCTCCAGCTTCTCTTCGAGCTACTCTGAAGCCATCAGACTCGTTCCAGCCGACAGAATGTGAGAAATAGTGTCTATCCTTTCCAGTCAAAGGCAGTTATTTACAAGTGCAAGTTTCTCTCATGATCTGTAGTGGCATCCTTTGACGCGGCTTGAGTCTCTGAGTCACCATGGGGAGGGTCACTGTTCTGGCGGAACTCTGACCTGCTTTGGACTTTCCGAGAGCAAAAAGTAAACATTGATTATGTTAAGCCACCAGGATTCTGAGCTGTGTTTATTATAGCAGCAGAGTCTCCCTATCCTGAGTAATGCAAATAGAAGAAACCATGGTGTGGAGAGGAGGGTAAATAGCTTACCCTAGGTCACATGGTCAGTAAACTGTGGGACCAGGATTTGAAATCACATTAGTCTGACCTCACTGCCAAGTGCCTAATCAATACACTTTTCTAGATTCACTCAGAAAGGGAACCAGCTCAGTCTCCAGGAACCAAAGAGAGAGAGCTCCCCAATGAGCAGGGCTACGCATATCAACAGATGGCTTCCTGTGCATTTATGTGCAAGGCCCATTCGGAGGAACCTACTCCAACAATTTTTCCTCCAGTTGGGTGACTTCCGACATTTACTTAAGCCCATGTTTGTCTTAGAAATAATGTTAAAAATATGAGTTCCCGTCCTTTGCTAAGCTAATAGATTATAATGAATGTGAGTGATATTTGGCATGTTTATTGTCGCTTAGAAGCAGCGATGTTAATCAAAATACTTAAAAACCAGTGAAGCAGACATGCCAACCAATCAAATGAGAACCTTTTACTATAAGTACAGAATAACTTGTTTGGTCTTATAAATACATACTCATTGGATATTAGCTCTCCCTAGAAAAACTTCAGAGTCATTACCCTGACAGTTATCCAAGGATAAGAGTGGATATAGTGAATATGTAGGTCAAAGTAGAAAGTTAATAACTCTGGGATAAAATTTATTTTTAAAAATTGGCTTGCTTTTTCGTTGACTTTTAACATTAATATCTGATGAGATTTTCTTATTATTTTCTTCTTTATTCTAAATGTGTATTGCAAGAAAAACATTCTGTCTAATTGACAATTTTGGTTATTTGGATTCCTGTTGATTACAGTGTTGACCTTTTAGCATATATCCGGTAAACTAAATTTTTATTATTCATGTTGCTGTAAAAATTTTAAGGAAAAGTCTTAACTTCTTGTGTTTAAATGCATGAACATTTAAAACTTCAAGAGTATATATGTGTGCGTGTATGCATGTGTGTGGGTGTGTACACAAAAAGTATATTTTGGAGATAGAATTCTTATAATTCAAGATTGTAATGATGCATTAATTTGCCTTTTGCCATTTCAGAATGATCTTTAAGTAATTAAATATAGAGTAACATTCCAATCCAATAATTAAGTTGTTTGGATCTTTCTAAATGGAGAAATGTGTTCCACTAGGCTTAGTGTCAGATTGTGGCTGCTTCTTGATAGCAGCAAAATCACTAGAAAATGTTTGTGATATGCTGGGATCATCCATGACTCTTTGATCTTCACCACGTACTATTAGACTGGAAGGTGGCAAGGTCAGATGTCCTTGTCTCTACGAGCTTGGTTCTCACTAGGGAAGGTGAAAGGATCCCTACTCCAGCCTTCCACAGATCACATTACGTAACCAGAATTTGGCTATCTTCTTCCACAGGAGCATCTGCTCCACTGGTGGTCCCTCGTGTACACATTTTGTTTTGTCCAAGGCAGTGATCATGAGTAATGGACCGGGCTGAGCCTGCTAATGCATGATGTAATTGTCAGAGGGATTTAATTATCAGCACATTACATGCGGGATTACTGTGCCGTGTGATCTCCAGTTCGCTCTCAGGCAATTTAGAAGCAGCATGAAATCACAGGAGGTGGAGTTCTCCAAAAAAGTCAGTAATGATGCATTTGCTCATCTCTTACCTGTCTGAAAAGTTTGAACAACAGTGACTTATTTTACTTGCTAATTTCAGTAGAAAATTTTTAATAGATTACTGCTCCTCAGGTATCATCTCACCACTGCATAAAAACCATTCACCTACCATGCAGGTCTTTTTTGAAAATACTCAGACTTGAAGACATTCACTCAGTGAGTGCTAGCTACTCAACACAAGCTCCATAAAGAGAATAATTTTCAGGCATATTTTCATTTCTCTAGAAACAGACCATCTAAATAATGAAGTAGGACTCTATCTGGTTTCAAGATAGAATAAAGAAAGACATAGTGAGTAATAAAATTATATGTTTTATGTAAAAAACTAAAACAATTATCAATTCAGTTATTGATAGCTATAATTATCAGTTTATTTATAAAGCACAGTAGGTAAAGTGCTAGACTTATTGTAGTAGAAGGTTTTACAAAATTGAGTGCTGTATACTAAATAGCTATAGCATATATATATATATATATATAAGTATTCTATATATTAAACATTTACATTCATAATTATTAAATCCATCTTATGGATTAGGGGACAGATTCAGGGATGTTAGGTAACGTCAACAGGAGATAAGAAGAATATATGTAAGAGTAATAAAGACAAAGGTCAGAGTTTCACTTTAAAGAATATAGTTAAGGAAATTAACTTTTTTAAAATTTAGAATTTTTTAAAACTTAGAAAAGTTTTTTGTTGCTTTTTCTTTTAAATACCAAGCTAATGTACAAATATCGATCCATGCTGATATTCAAAGTTTCTACTTCAGGATCTAGATGTCCTGAACCATGTTCTTTCCATCCAAATTTTCCAAGACTCTTTCTCACTTGGTTAGTGCTCTTCTGTCTGCTAAGAAACCCAAAACAATGCTAATAACTCTATTGACTGACAGCAGAGAATTAAATATAAACATAGTAAATCATTATGCAAATCATTAAAATTATGTTTTCAAAATAATATCTAATCAAATGGAAATGTGATAAAAATATAAACTTAAATGTAAGAAACATTAAACTCTTTCCATATTCAGAGAAAAATAAGCTGATTTTTAGTTATCCTTTACTGTATAATTTCAAATTTCTACAATGACTATGTACTTGTTAACTACCTCCAGTATTTAGTAAAATTAGAAAACATTTAACTCGATGTTTCATTCATCTTCTAATGTATCACCTGATAATTCTCTTAGCTCCCTCTTATATATATAAATATATCTACAATTGTATCTATGTATGTGTTTGTAATATATATCAATATATATAAATATGTATTTGTATGTATATATGTAATAATATATAAACATATATTTGTGTGTATGTGTGTATGTAAACTGTAGTTTTCTTATACCTGTGTATGGAGAATATGATATTTGATAAACTAAGGTGATTTTTCCCTTAACTCAGAAATACTTGATCTGATCTTTAATTATAAGTTATCTGTTTAATGCACATGAATCAAATATCAAATGATGATTTAATTTTAGAATAATTATTTTCTTAAAATTTGAAATTCAAAAGGTAACATTTTATTAACATGCCGATATTTTATACAGCTACTTAAACATTAATACTAGCCTAATATGTCTTTTTGTTTCATTGAAGATATATAATATATAAAATCTCTCTTCTTGGATCCTATGCCCTAAGTTGTATAGTCTATTGGACTATAAACGCTCTCTCATTTGTGAACACTAGTAAGAAAGTCTGTGCTTAAACATCTTTGTTTTTTTAACATCAAGTGGAGCTCCTTATATATAGTAAACATTGGCTGATATGAATTTTGCTTGTTCTTTACAAAGTCAAATATTTGTGAGCAAATTGAGAGAACTTTTATTTATCTTATTATTAGCTTTCATTAATCTTCAGCTTTCACAGTCATTTATTTCTTTATTTTTTCACATCTTCATGAGTCATCATTCCTGGAACCCTAAGTCTTCCATATTAATACTTCTCAGAACCATTGAGATTCTGGAAAGAATGCTGGATTAATTTTGAGGCAATCCAAAGCCTCATCACTTACTTGCTGTGTGATCTTGGGTAAGTCAGTCTCTCTGAGCTGCAATTGCCTCCTGGAAAGAAAGTGATATTAACATATACTCCACCTAAATTCCAAAATTCTTGAAAGTATTTGGTAAATTAATATTTATGAAAGCACATTATAATCTGAATCATGCTATATCAATGCAGATGTTAGTCTCTTTTCTACTATACTAATATGAATTTAGTTGTTTTCTTATTTGAATGTTTGAAACTATTGATTCAATGCATTATATTTTTATTTTATCTCATCCTGCAACAATTACATTAATTTTAAAATGATGTAAAATTTTAATCTTTTCTATTATATACATTTCTTACCATATGATTACAAATTCAGGACATTATCTAACTTTATGAGCATATACCAGTTTTTTAATAAGGCAATATATATTCAGTAATTTAAAGAAATCACTATTCCAAGTCCAAGAAATAAATATTATTTGTTGAGAGGGAGGTGGGCTATATTACTTTGTTCTACTTTTTAAAATAAATCTGAAGTTATAGAGAGTTGTTCTCAACCTTAAATATCCCCTCAATAACAGAGGTGAATATAAGAGAGAAAAGTTAGAAAATCAACAAAGTGAAAGACATATGTTGACAATACCACATAGCTCACTCCATTTAAGTGCATCCTCCAAAGTCTTGTAACAAGAGCCTGTGTTAGATTGAAGGGCTGGTGTGGCTGGTCTTTTACTAAGTAACGATGAGACCATCTGTAATATGATTAGCCTTTCTATTGAAATATCAGTAAAATATGAAGATGGGATTGAATTTTAAAAGTCTCTTTCAATCCCAATATATAATTCTATGAATACTTTAGGAAACAAAACAAGCATGAGAGATATAATAATTCGTTGGATCCACTAAGCCCCACTAGCTCTCTGACATAGGCCAACTGGTACCCGTCTTTGAATATACCTGTAGAAATAAGATCACACAGTGGCTTCTCACCATCTAAGAGTCATCTAAGGTTTGAGATGAGTTGATAATTTCATTTTGTGGGTTCAATTTATTTTAAAGACATATTTATAACATGAGAATGCCACATATGGCAAAGGAAATGTGCTTGAAATGTTTTCCACTTTGATATTAAACATTAAGTTTTGAAAATCCTACTGAAAACAAAAGGTAGAACCTTCATCAAAATTTTCACATGTGACCTTGGACATGCGGTTTATTCTCTCAGTGGTTTACTTGTTTTGTTTGCTTATGAAACAGGGAGTAAAGTCCTATTTCCTCATAAATCTTTCAAGATTCAGCCATTTAAATAACAAATGGACCCATTTTAATACAGTAAGTACTGAGAAGAGGCACAGTAAGCATGACAAAGGTGAATCATTTCCCTCAGATCTCCATGCTAATTTTCAGCTCTGCCCTGCCATGTGCAAGGTTAAAACAGTCATATGATGTTTACCATGTCAGTTCAACAACCCTTTATTTGAGCACTTGCCATATACCTCATAGTGTGTTGGTTGATGGAATGAGCAGTCCCTGTCTCTAGAAGGTCACAAACATACACATATATAGTCATCATCTTCATATCCAATTGCATTACCTCAGCCAAGCTCCTAGAGCCTAGCAGACCATTTCACAAAACATTAATTTAGTAGTAGGTGCCTCTGAGAGGTGCAAACTCTTTGGACAGATACATCAAGGAAGAAAGAACAGGCAAATATATATATACTTTCAAAAATATATTCAGAGTCAGCATGATTAAAGAAAATAATTAGAAATGGATCCAAACAGACAGCAGTGAGACCTGTCCCAGATGGTGCTGAGTTGACCTCTATGGGGTGAGCAGTGCATCCCTCCAGATTCAGTACATCCTTGCTTTTTTCTTGTCCTCTCAAAGATGAGTTCAAGAAATATTAGTGAGTCCAACAGCACTGACCTTATCACAGAAAGAAATGTCTGCTGGGACTGGTTGCTATTTGGAAATATAATCACCAACTGATCAGGGGTTAAGGAAGGGAAGCTTACATTTATAGTTCTTATTTTTTAGACCTGCTTCCATAAAAGTTTAATTATTATCACGTAAGGATGTCATGATTTATTAAATATTAATTAATACAATATGTGGAAAACACTCATTACACTACATACTTGTTTACTCAATCGAAAGTGATAACAACAAATGTGCATTCTATACTATAGAGCTATATATGGATTATCCTGTTGAATGCCGGTACAATTCTGTGAGATGAGAACTGTCTTTATGACCATCACCATCACCATTCTTACAAACAACAGCCCTGAGGGAGGAGAAGTAACTTGCACCTGGTCTAACAGGTGGTAAGTGACAGAATAAGGATTCAAACTAAGAGTCTCCTCCAGTCCCCATGTTTAATCATTATACTCTGCTCCCCCATCTCATTTCCCTTTGAGTTTAGTTCACATGGTCTGATATTAACATGGTTTCTCCCAACTTCCTCATCCTTCAGACAATTTGGAGTTCAGGTTATTTAGTATGGTGGTATCTTCTTCCCCTGAGCAGGACAAGCCCCAGACATCAGAGCCTGCTCTACCTCCAATAACAGTATGGTGAGTGGGTATTATAGACTATTAGGAGGACACTAGAGAACTAAAGATGTTGGAGCATATGGTCCTAGACAAAGGACATGAGATCTCAGCTGTTCGGGCCAGTGCAGGGATCAGCTCCCCCAGAGGTATTCTGGGTCCAGGTCAGTAGGAGTTAACAAGAAGACAAAGCATGGAACTAAGATCATCAAGACTAATGAAATCTATTTTCTGTATTTACTTCCCACACTTTAAAAATATGAGGGCTTCTGTTGGTCTTCAGGTGAATTTCCAAGATGGTGTGACACCTAACTATATATCCTGATGCTTAGCTTAGGAAGCCCTTGCTAACTTGCACTTTATATATAGCCAAGGCAAGGGCTTTAGAGTCACAGATCTCAGGACTCAAGCCACAGCTCTGTCTTTTACTGGTGGAGTGACTGGCGATTTATCCCTCCCACACCATTTACCTCAATCTGACAACTGACAGTCCTGGATGTAGTTTTGAGAAGATGCAGTCTGACTTTAATATATGTGTTTATTTTCATTTTCTCCTCCCTTGCCCCATCTCAGTGTCAAAGATTCGGAGGATTTGTTCTTTTAAGACCAGATTTTCTGAAAATAAATAAATAAAAATATTCCTTTACTCTCTAAATAAGTACTAAGCATCTACTCTGAGCCAAGAGCTGAGCTGGATGCAGGGAGTTCAATGATGACTATTCAGTTATGGTCCCCGAACTCATGGTCCTGCCACCGTTCAAATGGAATAAAGATGACCAGGTTCCTTGCTTTGAGAATGGTTTATTTTTAGTGGAATAAAATGGAAATGACTGATTTCTTCTTTGGGTATCACTTGGGGACAGTGTGTCTTCAATCTTGCAGCTCTGAACTCTGTGTCAATCTCAACTCAATCACTCCTTCGCAAAGTCTTCTCTGACCCCGAGAAATACAGGCAAGTCCTGTTGTGCTAACTGGTTTCTAATGCCATGTGTTTGCTCACCTTCCAGCTGGCATGATTCTGGAGCTCAGACTACCTGTCCTAACTTGCTGTCCACTACTTCTCTCCATGTATTTTACTCCCCAAATAAACTATACTCTTGACAAAATTGAAAAAAAACTCGATTTACAAATGAATGAATGAATGAATGAAATACTGAAGTAAAAAAATGAAAGAAGGGGGAAAGAAGAGGCAGAGGGTTGGATTTTGGCCAATGCCTTATCCACTTCTTCAAAATATGTGCTATGTTAGCAAAAGTCCAGAAGAGAACTCAACCTGTTCACTACACTTAGAAGGATTTTCTGTTTGTTTTGTGTTTTGGTTAAAAATGTAAGACTTTAATAATTGCAAAAGTGTACATTCTCTTGGGGAAAATAATTCCCTTTCTTATTATCTTCCTTTGCACATTTTTTTTGTTTATTTTCTCTATATATGTTTCCATTTTTTTTGTCTATAGTTGCATTTATTTAACAGTACAGAGGTGAAGAGAGTTGGGATCTGCTATCAGATGAGAAAATAATGTAAATAAGTTATAAGTCATATAACTAGTATACCCTCATACTAGTTATATGACTTTTAGTAAGCTATTTACCTTTCTCAGCTACATTCTCTAATTTATATAATTGACCTACATTTTAATTTAGAGTTTTGGTAAAGGTTAAATGATATAATTTGTGAGGGATTTATAAGAAGTTGCATGTGCAGTAAAATATATATTATTGTTCAGAAAGATTCTATGTGTTATCATTGTCACTATTAATATCAATAAGATAACGACCCTGCCTTCCAACAATACACGGGGCAGACATAGGAAAGTAAATCGTCTGTAACTATACTCACATAATGGCAAAGGGGTTATTGGCTGCCCAACTTCTTCCATACTTGACAGCTGAAAGTTGCACCATAGACTCAGACTGATTTGGGTGGTGTCCTAAGTGATGATCCAGATCCCCCTCCTAATTCACAGATGAGGTGTGTGCAGTGGTCTCTCCCAAGACTCCAGGCTTGTAGATCCTACATTTTCTGGCAGCCCAGACAGCTTTCTATCTCCTCCCACTGTCTGCATCATCCTCTCTTATGATGATGGACTCAAGTTCACAGACTTGATCTTTTGCAGGTGCTCAAAATGTCCTTCTTTCATTATTGTAATATGCTGTTTCAGTTGCTTCAGTGCTTGTGTATATCAGTCTAATTGAGTGCTAACTGATGCAATACAGCTATAGTTGCTAGAGCTTAATTTGTATATTAAGTACTTCCCCTGAGTTTTGGATATCTTGTTGCTGCTTTAGCACCAGAATGGATGGAATAGGTACACTTATCCCCTCATATCTGATTATGTTGTTGTCCTATATGAATTTTATGATTTCTTTATGCCCCCTGACTGTATTTGTGTTTCTAATTTTAGGTCTAAGTATCACTATTTTAGTGCTTAAATTTAGGACAATTTCATGTGAGATTAATGGATGCACTACTTTGTAAATCAGGCAACTTAGAAGAAATCTATAAAATCCTTTTACAGTTCATCAAAATATATTATTCTATGTCTTCTTCTATATCCTAAATTTTTCTTTCCTCAAATATTTCTGAATGTTTGTGTCAGAAAACCAAAAAAAATCTCTTAAGATTAGAAACTCAGTAATTAGCCAGTAAAAAAGGAGATTTGGGCATATCTGTTGTTTATTGGATGTAGTTGTGTTATTATCTTTTTTTCAGAAATATTGAGACAAACTTTTTTTGCCACAATATTCCATCATTATATGTAGCATTTGTCAGTCAAGACATGGCTACTGAAATGAATGACCTGACATCTTTGGCAAATTAATTACATTCGTAACTTAATTTGCCAAAGAAAATTTTAGTTTCATTTCACCAGACTTCTCTGAGGATTCAAAAGAACCTGAACTTTATTCATTCAACATAAAATTTATTGAAATTCTACTGTTTAGTGAGTAATTAGCCACAATATTTAAATGCATGGAGAAAATTACAGTCAATTCATACACATTATATAAATTGAACTTCTAAATTCTTGTCCCCAATTTTCTTCTTTATTGAGAAGTTATAATTTTTCGGCACAGTTTCCAATCCCAGGTTCTGATTTCTTAGATTGTTTCTACTCAACCTTTATTATTATTCTACTCAATCCTTTATTCAGTATGTATGTACTGACTGCCTTCTGTCTACGGGACCCTATTTTGGGAGCCCTCTTTTCTCTGGGAAATGAAGAGCTTGGGTGAAGACTTGGGAAAATTGTGAGGTTTCTGTCCTCTACTGACATAAGAAAAAAGATGCGTGGGGGCCTGGAAGGGATGGAGAGTGGTTTTGAGGACCTCACTCAAATAGTTTGTTTCTCCCTGACTCACAAATATCGATTTCACTAATTAGGACTCTGACACTCAAAGCAAATAAATAGGAGAATGATCTGTCTTCTTTATAAAACCATCTTCAAGAATTTAAAAAGTAGCATTTCCATGAAATGACAGGAGCTTGTCTGATGTTGAGTTAATCACAGATTACTCTCACTTCATGCAAAGTCAGCACAAAGTCTGCTACTCCAAAAGCTCTCAGGAAGAATAGCATACTCGTTCAAAAAATTCCGCTGTTTGGGCTTTTCTCTGATTTCCACTGATTCTCACCCAACTAACCACAACAAGCTGCTGTGCAGAGGAGGCCGTATATAAACCGACAAGATTAAAAATCTGGAGCCCAGGTTTACTTTTAGAACATTATTTTTTCAGCTGGATTTTTAAAGCTTCCTAGTGAGGTCAATCTCAATTGTACTTTCCTAAAGTTTCTGCATGAGTTTTAAACTCAGATGACTGTCAGGGGATGGTTAGCGCAAGATCCCAATTCATTCTCCTTGTCGGTGGAACATTCCACTCTAAGATCGAGTGGACTCTTTAGTCCCACCCTTTCTACCCACAATCCCGTGGGGTGAAATCAGTTCACCTCTGCACCCTTCTTAGAATTAACCTGGCACGTGGCAAGGTTAGCTCTTGTGGCTGCGACTGCCATAATCATCCCTAAAGGGAGAGGGCTGCCCACTCACAGGCTCTTCCAAGGAAGTGATATCCTTTGCAACTCAAGACTGCAGACTGGAGAGCTTGCCGGGTTATAGCCCTCTCCTCTGAAACCCGGCAGCATACCCACTGCCCCCCGGGGACTCACATGGCAGCAAATGCCCCCCGGGAGGTGGGGAAGAGCCAGGCGGCTACGTCGCTTGGCAGCATCCAAACTCAGGGTGTCTCTGAACTGGCACATCTGTCCCCTTCCAGGACGGGAGACCCAAGGTTGGTTTGTTTTTCACTTGTACTTATTGTACTCTATCTCCCTCTCAAGGCAGCCTCAGTGCCCTGTGAGGGAAACGGACAGAGGGAGGGGCACAGGGTGAGGGCTGGGCACCTGGGCGCTCTGCCCCTTTGGTCCCAGTGTGGGCTGAGGGCCAGGATTTCCTGGAGAGCAGACTTGCCGGAGACCAATTGCACTTGGCAGGTCCTGGGCCACGGCTACCAGCCCTCCAGGGACCGGGCCCTGCTGGCTCTGGCTGCCACTGTGGGCAGCTCCCCAGGCCCAGCTGCTCTCAGGAGGACCCTGTGTCCCCAGCTGACTCGGCAGGAGGAGGAAAGGAAAGACAAGATGCCCAATTCCCAGGGCACAGGAGACTTTCCATGAAAGCAGTTTGATGGCATCAAATTGATTGTTATTGCCTTTTTTTCCCCCTGAAAATCAGCCCCAGAACAGAAAGTGAGTCGTGCTCAGGGTGTGATCACGGCCAGAGGAGTGTGACGTGATGTCATGGTGGATGAAAGCAGGGCTGCAACGATTCACTCCATGCTATGGGCCCAGCACTGCCACCTTCCATCAGCATTTCTCCACCTGGGCACCACTGACATTTGGGGTTGGACAATTCTGCATGGAGGTAGCTGTCCTGCACGTTGCTGGTTGTTTAACAGCATCCTTGGCCTCTACCGACTAGGTGCCAGTAGCACCCACCAATTGTGACAATGACAAAAAGGCTATAGACTTTGCCAAATTTCCCCCAGGGGGCCAGAGGGTAAAATCACCCTGTTAAGAACTACCACATTTGATATCAGATCTCCTCCTTACAATAACCCGGTGGCTTAGACATCCTTTCCCCCATTCTTGCATTGTGGTTGAATAAGGGTGATGGTGGTAGTAATAGTAGCTAACATCATTTAAGTGCAGGAAGCATTCTAAAAGTGTTCCTTGCAAGACCATGTCCGCATTGTCCCTCTACCCTCACAGAAGTCCTGGGGGGTGTTGGTGCCCCAAGTTAAGGAACTGAGTGTAAAAAAGCATCAACAAAGCCAAGGAGTGAAAGCTGTTTGGTTCTAAACCCTTTCCACCAAGTGATGTTGCTTCTTTGGAGAAAAAAAAAAAAATTCATATGCATCTGTCTTTATAAGCCTGAGCCACACAGAGTAGGGTGTCTTTGCAAGGTTTCCACAAGTATCTGCTGTATTGAATCAATGTAAAGTAGCCTTTTATTTCCCCTACTTTAGTGTTTTCCTATCACTCTTGTTTCACAGAAACAGGTATCTTCACAGAATGAACAGTTGAAGCATTTCCAATATGCTATCGTCAGAAGGTTCCAGAAGTCTACTTTGCTGCATGTCAGATCAATGCATAGCTCAGATTCCAACTCTCCCATGACATTGTCTCCGATTACTGACTGGAAACGCTCTATACCTCTTCTGAACCTGCACAGGGTGTGATCTGAGCCATCCTCTCCTTGATGCCTCTCATGGTCTATGCAGTGCCTGGATAGTTATAAATATTCCCAGTAACCCTGTACAAAAGTACGTCCTCTGAGGACATGACATAGACTCTTGTGGCACTCTGCTTTCTCTCTGTGTATTCTCCCCATGTCTTCCACGCTTATGGAGTGTGGTTGATTGCCTGACTAAATATATGTGTGCTCGAACCCACGTGCAAAACCCGAGGGTTCTGTCTGGTTTCCAAAGCGTGCTTACAAGACATTGCATTAGTGTGGAAGGTATTTAATGCTCCTGCCCATGCTTTACAGCCTAGAGATGGGCAAGACTTTTTCTTTCCTTCCTTCTACCTCCCGCCCTCTTGATTAACAGGTGTCATTTCTGCAAGAAAAGGTAATAAACAAATACATAAATCATTACTGTTCTCTTAGAGATCTGTTCTGGGTTTCAAAGAAAGACAGAATATAATTCATACAATGGATTTATTTTTCCTATGAGGTCGCTAGTCCTTCAGAAACCAGGCAAAAAAAAATTTTTTTTTTTTGGTATCTATGTGGACACCATTGTGGGCCAGGCCAAGTTCACTGGGACCGTGCTGTCACTCACTCATTGAGGTGACAGATGCCACCGTGTCACTCCACCCACTCAGGAGCAAATGGGCTGGGTGGTGCAATGGTTTTATGGGGAAGAGACTGACAATGGGGTTAGCGCTCTAAGACAGACAAAGGCACTACCCCGGCCCAGGACCACTAGGCAGATCATTCTAGGAGATGGGATTGGAGTAGCACGCTGAGACATAATGAGGCATTAAACAGGAAACAAAGTAGGAGAAGGGCATCGCTAGAACAAGAGCACACGCCAAAGTCTAGAGGTGTGCAAGTCCATAGTGTGTGTGGGACACACAAGCAGTGTATATGCACCTGCAGTGCAGGGAGACTTGACAAAAGCAGGGCAGGTCCAGACCACTGAGGGTCACCTGCTGCATTTGCTGAACACGCACTAGTTTCCAGGCAGGGTTAGACATTGAGGAGAAGAGACTCACCTGGGAAAGTCTAGTGACAGACTGAAGGCTGGAAGGCGAGAGGAGAGTCAAGGATGGCTGTGACGTTCTCAGTGTGCTCTTCATCGGACAATGCCTCATCTGATTTGGGGCTGTGTTTTGTAATTAGACAACCTGATGGCTTAAGCCGAGGTGCTGGTAGAGGATTACCATGCTCCATCCTGAAGGTACCATGTCCACTTTTACAGGGGCCTTCAAGGTGCCGAACAAAAGAAATTACTTTATACATCATGGTAAGGCCAATGGGGGAGGCAATTGGGGCAAAAAGTCTCCTGGGTTCTCAGATTTCATTTCAGAAAACATTCATTGTGCATCTCTGTCTAAAGGCTTGTGCTAGGTGATATGGCAGCACCGATGGCATGAGGCTGCCTCTGTCCTCGAGGAATTTACTAGGTCAGAGGAGACAGAGATGTAGAGAACTGAATGCATCTCTTGTCCAGAGATGTGTAAACCCTGAAATGTACAGAGATAGACATGAATATACATATAAAGATCAGCTTCTCAGTCTTGGTGCTAATGATGTTTGGGGCTGCAGAGTTACATTTTCAGGGTCTGTCCTGTGCATGTTGGATGTTTTTCAGTGTGCCTGGCCTCTACCACTAGATGTCAGTACCATTCTCACCCCCCAAGTGTGACAACCAAAAATGTCTCCAGACACAGGCAATGTCCCCCGAGGGACAAAGACACCATGGGTTGACAACCAGAGACACATGATCCGGATCTAGGTAGACGTATAGATAGATCAATATAACATTTATCTACCCAGTGGTTGTATCCAGCCAGCCTTCCCTCAAACCCAGGTGGAAAATGTTGGGGGGAAATAGACCCCAAGAAATGCATGTTTCCCATGCACAGGGGAGAGTGGGATGATTGCTCATTTTAAAGTAATCAAAGCAGAGCAAATTGCAGTAAGCAAAAAGCCCTCCTCTCTCATTGGATTCAGTTTTAATTGTCATTGAGAAAATCAAGAGAACAGCATAGGAAGAGGTAAGACACATGGGAAAAGCAGACTGAGAGCAAGCGGGCACTGATTCTTTCATAATTGGTAGTGAATGTGAAGAATATCATGCACATTGTTTACCAAGTAAATCACAAGTGCCAGAAGCATCCTTGAATATTGTCTATGCTCAAACTCCAAAGCCATTGTACACCGAGAATTAGAAGTGTACTTTTGGAATAGATTCATTTTTATAATTGTGAAATAATCTTTTTTTGCCTATGAAGAAAATGCCAGTTTTTAACATATGAATAAAATGCCATTTTTTATACATTTGAGGAAGTTTTACCTTACCTAACACTAAAATGCCTTTAACTGCTTTTAAGTACATAAATATCAGTAATATCTACGTTGTATCTCTTTCTAAAATAATTATTTCAAAAGCCTTGGCTGTGTCTTCCAGATGGGAAGTTGATATTTCACGAATGCTTAAAAACATAAATTATACCAGGACACTAAACTTCCCTTAATAGTAATAAGCTGCCCACATGATACAATTGGTATGAAACAGAAGGCTTAATCACAAATGTCCTCCCCACCTGCCCTTCCCCAGCAGGGGAGGCATTTCTTTGGGTTAAGTCATTGTCTGCAGATGGTCCTGTAGAAATGCAAATATGATACTCAGAACAAGATAATGCATTAATCAACACATTATCACCAAGTTATTAATGAAGTAAGCCAATTAGGACGCTCACTCGCTCAACATTTATTGCAGGATTACCATATGCCAACCACTGGCTAAGTGCTGGGAACGCAGAGGGAAAGCAGACATGAGCTCTAAGGGAGGCTATAGTTTATTGAGAAACACAGACTTATGGGTCTATAAGCTGCAATTGTAATAGTTTATGCTTTCACTTGAAATGTCGATTTTCCTCTAGTTCTGTTGTCCTTCTCCATGCTCAGTACACCCATCAGTGGTTCCCGGCATGGGCTGCATATGCGAATCTCCTAGGGCGCTCTTCAAACCTATAGATGTCCAGTCTCCCCCAGCCCCCAGCCCAGACAAATTAAATCTGAATCTATGGGATGACTGCTACGCAGCAGAATTTGTAAGTTTCCCGAGGTGATTCTGCTCACAGTAAGTTTAGGGAAACGCCGTTCTACTTGCTCTCCCTTAGATAATTAAACCCCAAGTCAAGGATTCAAATTCCGCACTTCCTAATCTTGTCTATTTGCTGAAATGTAATTTCTCAAGGGTCTCCCTAGAAGGACTAATTCAGTCCATTTGGGATGAAATCAAGTATGTACTTCAAAGAAGAGAGTCTATGTGTGATTGTTATGATAAGAAAAGTTTGAAAATAACTGAGAAATATACTTAAAACTTCAACATGGACTTCCCCCGTTCAGTTTGCTTAGCATTCTCTTCCATCCCCACCTGAGAACCCACTTCAAAATGTTCACCACAGAGTGCACAATAATTCTTTACCTTACCCCACACGTCCCCTTCCTCCTCTCCCGTCCAGACATCGGGGGAAGATCCCTTGTGCCTCTGTCTGCATTTCTCACCTCATACCTCCCAGAGTGACGAGGAAGCCAGCAACCCCCAGCGTGGCTGGAGCCAGCTCCTACCAGACCACAAGGTGTTCACTTCTTCCCAACTCCAAATTCAGTCAAATTGGTGGCTTGAATTCAGCAACAGAGGGAGTATTTGCACCACAGAAGTTGGCAAAGACCACAGAGGTGATTTTTTTAATGGATAGCTGGTAAACGTTTACCAGTAAACCACTGCTATCCATCTGTTTCCCCAAGGGACAGGAGAGAGGTACCTTGCTGAGGTGCAGTGGAGCAGAATCTAGACTTAAGGTGAGTAAGTCAGGAAAGTCCAGGAAATGGGTGTGATGGAAACTGTCAAACTTCTGACACTGACAGACAAGGTGCCAGCAGAGAGAAGGGATCCAGAAAGATGTTTCACTGGCTTAAAGTAGGTACTTCCCAGTTTTTTCTACGATTGCTCCTGAACAGCATCAATCCATTTTAATCAGCTTCGTAACAAAATGCTTCCAGATTAAACTTTATAGTTAGTTTGGGTCACACCTAGAAAGAATTTACTTTTTGGGAAAGGTGGTGAATTTTCCTGCTCTCAGGGACTTAATGTAAACATTCTCTTGGCAAAATAATGTACATTAACTATGTTTAGATATAAATTATCTGTATCTTCACAATTCTTTTCTTTTTAATCAGTATTCAGCAATGACAGATACTTTGTGATTGGACTGATCCATTTTTTGATTTAAGTCCTGAAAATGCTGTTTTACTCATAAAGAAAATGTGGAGACTAGTGGGGTCCACCACTGGCATTCACAAAGCCTGGGATGACGGATGTGTGTGGAAGACAAGGCAGGGGGGGCGTGGTCTTGCTTTTCTCATCCAGCGTGCTCTCTGGTCCTGTGCCTTTGCCATTCTAATGATTTCTGTTTTTCACACTAACAAATAAATGAATACTATCAGTCTCTATAAAATGTATAGTGAATATTATTGCTAGATGTTTTCAAAAAAAATAAATAAATAAAATGAAGAATATCTAAAATGGAACATGGTGAAATTATTATAGACAAAAGAACTGCCTAAGTAATTATATGTTATTAGTAACATTAAATACTGTGGAAAAAAACCACTTCAGAAAAATCATACGTTTGAAATAACACAAAATAAATTGCACTAGTTTAAAAGGCAATAAAACAACACAATTTTCTTGGCGGACACAAAATCAGTAAAATGTTCTTGAAAAACTAAACTTGGGAAAATGATTTCTATTATATATCTGTATCTGGTAAATTTGTTATGGATTAAAATATAAATATAGGAAACCTTCACTTTAAAATATGTATGGTATCTCTTTAATAGTAAACTTTACTTGCACTTCAGTAAAAGCACAATGGAAAGAAAATAGAGAACACAGTCTGGGAAATGAACTGAGTTTAAGAATGTTCATTCCAGCAAATATTTAAGGCAAAATTAATCAGTGTCAGTATGAATTTCATTTAACCTTTTGTATTTATCAACGTGTAGTGTCAACATTTTCCTTGGCATCTAGTTTATAGAGTCAAAATAACCATTCTTATCTTTTTGAAGGTCAAGGAGTCAAAAATATTTGTGCAATGATGATCTCCAAACAGTAGAAAAAGTTTAAAAAATGTTAATCCTCCAATATACCCAGTGCCACTTCGGCCCGTTGACAACTGCAAAGTCTGCAGCTGTTAATATAGACCCATCTGGTCTGCATTTCAGCCTTTTGGTGGAAGGTAGTGACCGCATGGCACTGGTGAAACACAGGCCGGGTGACCTTGCATCCGCAGGGCAAATGGGGAAGAAAGCTCTCGGAGAAGAATTCCTGAGCAAAGTGGGACCCCCTGGCACTCTAGCAGTTCTCAGTGGGACTATGATACTGATGTTATGTTATAGCAGATAGAATATGTTACAGCAGGTACAAGCAGAGGCCCATTCTAGTGAAGTTATTATTACAGTTATTATGAATTATTAAAGTGGCCCACAAGTACCTAGAGCTTAGAAAACCTTGATGACATGTGCCCCCAACTGCATCCACCTCCCCAAACATGTTAACAAATATCCCCAATACAGGATACTCTGGATGAATGTACATATGTGTGCATATATGCCAGCAAGTATGTATGCATGTATGCACGTGTCATGTATGTGTCACTGTGTAAACCTAAAAACGGGTCAGGCTTCTCACTTGGCTTCTGTTTCTCAGTAAGGAGACACAGGAGCTTGCAGAAATGTTAAGTCAGCATTTTATCAACAGTCCGCTGAGGTGAGGTTAAACCTAGTTTAACCAGGTTTCCAATGGGTAGGAGGTCCTCCATCAACATCTGTGCTTTACCTACATTGCACTGGCCTCCTGGGATTAAGGCCGAATGGTCCATGGAGAAGAAACTTGAGTCTCCCAATTTACAAGAGCTTACCTTTGATGGAGTCCTCTATTCAACAACAGCAAACATTTATTAAGTACCTCCAGTGTGTAAGGCTCTGTGCTACACACTGTACACATGGAAACCAGAATAACTCTCTGCCTTCGGGGAGTTAAATTCTGATGGACTTTCATATCGACTGGGAAGTTAATTCTGTCCTCTCTGTGGAAGGAGACCATTGGACCAGCGTTTTTAGACCTGGGACAGTAAGCCAAGTTCCACAATAAAAGTCTTCATGAGGCCAAAAAAGGGCTTCTATCACCGGAGCTCCCTAATCCTGGGCCTCATTTTTGTTCCCATCTCTCACCTTCATCCATCACCCTTCCTTCCCCTCCAGAGCTCCACTGTACTTGGGGGCCTGTATCCACTACCACATGTGAACAGATCCAATGCAACTGTCATTTCAATTATCTATCTCTCTGCTGGATTCTCATTTCCTTAAGAGCAGAGATTGATCATGTCTCTGAAGAATTACCATTCTATGCTAGCCTAAAACAACAAAAAAGAGACTCTATATACTCCTTTCAGGACAGAATTCATCCCAGCATCTCGTGGTTTTGTACATCTTTTTCCTTTTGGCTTTCTCTTTCTTTCCTTAATTTCAGTACCTGGTTAGGTGCCATGGTTGCCCCTCACCTGCTATCTGGGCCCTTCCTTCTTCTATGCTAAGGGCATCCCCTTGACTTGGTTTTCTGTGTAATCCATAAAGACCCCATTATTTTATAAAAATCATGTATTTGAACTCAAGGAGGGCTGTGGTTTATAGGTGTGCTCTAATCACCCTGAATTTGATATCGAAATTGTTAGTAAACAGTCATATAACTCTTTTGTTTCCCTAAAGATAAGTAAGAAAAAGGCATGCATTTTATGGACCTGTAATTTATTGGATCTGTTAAGCTACACGTTTTTCTCCGTATTTTAAAAGATTGCTGTATTTATTAATATTCATGATTAAATAACTTATTGGCATTCACAAAACAAATAGCACATGGAAATCATTACATTCAAAAGTCACATTTCATGTGATTCATCTTCACCTTAAAATAAAACAAAGGAATATATTGTTTGGTGACTTACTGGATATTCTTCAGTAGCTATTTGTCAATTTACCACATTATAGAAATTAAATCATCTGATTCTGTTTTTTTAATTATTCATTTCTTAATTTAATAGCAATACCATGTTGATATTAGATGAACTGAAGTGTCCTTTCTCTTTTCAGATTTATATCGTCTTTGTCCCTGGATTCTGAGCAAGAAAATGATCTATGGAATAAATTGTGGTTATTTGTGTATGTTTGCATTTGCAGAATAATTCCCTTCACTCTTTCTTCTCATAAAAATGAGCATAAAAAGCAGCTATTCAGATCAGGTATAATTATTAAATCTTCTTCTCTAAGTATTGCACAAATTTGAAATGTTACCTGCTTAGAAAATGAAAGGGTTGAGAGTGCTTTTATATTCATGACCCAGCTCCCTCCTCAACCATTTCTTGGCTGTTGGACATTCAATGAAGATTCAAGAGATGATGGCATAAGGTATCATGGGACAAATATCATACGTGTTATAGGAATCTAACTGATCTATTCTGGGAAAATGTAAGTAAGTTACCTTATTTCTTAAAAGACCACAGGAGTAAGAAGCCTGAGCCTATGATTTTTTTCCCTTGAATTTCTTCCCATTACGGTACTCATTTTAGTGTGTGTACACACACATCCCACATACATATTCCTTTGTTTGATTTGTTTCCTGATTTCTCTTTCCTTAAAACAGCTCCAGTGGCATGAAGGCCCACATTCTGCAGGCGTGGTCATCATCCGGTATTCACCGGTAATCACAGAGCTTTCACAGAACTGATTCACTAATAAATAACTCTACATGTGAATGAAAGGCTAAATAAATTCTAAGAAAATAAACTTGAGGAAATAGAGATTCTTTCTGACAACATATTTTGTGCTAGATGGATGTTTATGCCTAATTAAGAAGAAGCTGTTAGTGCTTATAAGCCAAAAAATTTATTAGAAAACCATTAATTAGGATCATTTTTGACTCCACTGTAAAAGACGATCACTCTTTAGCTTGCGGTTCTAAACATTGAAATTTGCCACTGAGTAAAAATATTGGGATAAGCATGTCTTCTTCTGGGACATTTCACAGGTAATTGCGCAATCCACGAGGTTTAAGTCTTACTGACAAGACATAATGATTGTAATAAACAAAGGAGCAGAGTCTTAGAATCCAGTTTAAATAAATAAAAAAATTTGTATGATAAAGCAAGTGTACATGCTAATCAAGGTACTTCCTAGGAGTTTTCCCCTTTTTAATCAA
Source organism: Eubalaena glacialis (assembly GCF_028564815.1). Classification (NCBI taxonomy): domain Eukaryota; kingdom Metazoa; phylum Chordata; class Mammalia; order Artiodactyla; family Balaenidae; genus Eubalaena; species Eubalaena glacialis. The sequence continues at coordinate 3,215,628 of NC_083729.1, read as the reverse complement.
AAAATACTTATTGAGAGTCTACTAAATGCTAAGGTACTTTTCCTGCCAGAAAGAAGCTTATAATAGCCTCAGTTCTGCTATTTGCTATTATGTGTCTTCGGGCAAGGTACTTATGATTTTTTCTGTATGTAAAATAGATACAATAATAGTAAGTATCTCAGGGTTGCATCATTTGTACAAGTGCGTAGTGTCAGATCCACACGTTGGAAAGTCTCAATAAAGCCTAGTTATTGTTTTAAAATAATAATAGGACAGTATCAATAATAATAATAATAGGAGACAATACATGCCATATTTTCCAGAATAACTTTTTAGGGCTCTAGATATTTCAAGAAGTGATTATTATAGTGAGCTGAAATAGGAAACTTTCACGTGTTCGTATTTGACTAACTTCAATCCCACAGTCAGGCAGTATGAAGAACCCATTGAGATCCTGAGCAGGGTCAGTCCAAAGTCGGAAACCTACAGGGACACAAGCATGCTTTTGATAAGGGTTGGATATATGTACCTGAAGCCTGGAGGAAGAAAGAGAGAGAAGTTATTCAAAACGAGTCCAGCAGTGAAGACTGATAGTTGGAAGTAGATTGACATCAGAATATTGCTATAGCATCACAGAGGTACTCTAATGTGATAATCATTAAAACAGATATTCTGGAGGCAAAGATTAGTGTAGTTGAAATGTGAAAATCATGTGGAAGACCCTGAACAGAGCCACAGAGCCGGGAAAGCAGGTGACAGAGAAGGACCACAGGGGTTGGAGAGGAGGGGTCTATTTCTTGAAGCAGACAGGGTCTGGCCAGGCTAGGGCTCTCCCTCAACACCCTCGTGCCTGTTTGCACACACAAAGAGCATTCCACCAGAAACCCTAAACTGAGGGCTTCCCTGGTGGCCCAGTGGTTAAGAGTCTGCCTGCCAGCACAGGGGACACGGTTCGAGCCCTGGTCCGGGAAGATCCCACATGCCGTGGAGCAACTAAGTCCATACGCCACAACTACTGAGCCTGCGCTCTAGAGCCCGTGAGCCACAACTACTGAGCCCACGTGCCTAGAACCCATGCTCCGCAACAAGAGAAGCCACCCAATGAGAAGCCCGCGCACCGCCATGAAGAGTAGCCCTCACTCGCTGCAACTAGAGAAAGCCTGCACACAGCAACGAAGACCCAATGCAGCCAAAAATAAATAAATTAATTTTTAAAAAAATTTCTAAACTGAAGAACTTTAAGACCTCTGAAAGCAGACTTGCCAGGTTTAGCAAATAAAAATTCAGGGTGCCCAGTTACATTTTAATTTGAGAAAAACAAGGGATTTTTTTATTATATGTATGTCCCGAAGAGCGAGATATTTGAACAGGTGGAAAAGAAAAGGGAAGCAGTCCAAGTGAAAACAACATTATTACAAGGGAAGCTTAGAGGCCAAGTTAAGAAGGCATATATTTAGGGAGTAATGAAGACCTTACTTTGTCTAGAGTGCAAGGCATGAGATCTTAGAAAAGGATACTAAATCAGCGTGTGCTTTTCCTATATATTGGAGACTATGTTAGATGTATTATATTCTTACTAGATTGACTCTTTCCATAAGTTTCGCCAGGTCAATATTATAACTACCATTTTACTAATGAGGAAATTGAGCTTCAGAGATGTAAAGTGCCATGCTCAAATTATACAACAAAAAAGTGACAGCCGGATATACCCAGGGCTATCCAACTAGAGGGACTGCCTCATATGTAGGTAAATGATAATTATTTGTTCAATTTAAGTCAAAAAATGGATATTAAACCTGTGCTCAGATTCTGGAGGCATTAAAAGTAGAAGACAATTCATTATTCAATGTGTAAATTTTTTTCCAGAAACAGAAACATATAACCATGTGCCTCCAACTCACATCACTCACATTGGCTTCCCTACAGACCTCTTAGCAAATGCTTTAAGCTCCACCCAATAACACAGCTACAGGTAGGTGGTCCATTCTGCATTCAATTCTCACTTTCTTACACGTGCTAACTTCTAAACCCCTGATCAAAAACAGTTGTTAATTAAGAATATACAATATAATTCTCACCTCCCACACATGTTAGCTCCAAATTCCCTGATAAAATTGAAAACTGGTATGATCCCCCCAATAACTATTTATTCGCTAAGATCACACTTTCTCACAGTGAGGTGCACAAGTACTCGCATTCTCCATTTGGGGGTAATTGTATTAGTTGTTGTGAAATTCACCATAACAGTCTCCATGGAGATCAATTTTATGGAAAATATAACAATCACAAAACCATGAAGAATAGATTTGAGCAAAGTGTACTCAAGATGAGATTCTGTGTTCCCTCAATCGCTCCTCTAATATTCCTGATGGCATGTCTAAAATGATAACCAGGGTAATGTAGCAGTATTGGATTTGATTCAACTGTGGAAAAATAAGTATATAATTATGAGATTGTCATAGGGTTTTTTTTGTTGTTGTTATTGCTATTTTTAAAGTTCAAAGAAATAGGCAAGAAACCATGAATACAAATTGCTTTGGAGAAACAGAGATGATTCTAAAAAAACTGTAAGTGGGGGAAAACTTTTAGCATTAGTTATGTTGGTCTATTTCAACTCTTTGACTTAAGTTTGGAGAGTTACATGCTATGGGAGTGACCTAGAGAAAAAAAAAATCACAGGAATTGTTTGATAGACATTTAGAAGATACGGTAGAAAGAACATAGGATTTAGAGTTAGACAGACCTCAGTGTGAATGCCAGTTCCTTTTTATTTCTAGATGGATGGAACTTACTAAGCTTCGTTCTCACTGTTGTTTTGGTTTTCTCCTCTGTAACGTGGGTAATAACAAAAGCACATAGTGCAATATTAGTAGGCAATTTATGAGTGTTCATATTCTGTAGTAACCTCCAATGTCCAGTTCAAGAGGGATTTTCTTTAACTTGGACATGTGTGTGTTAGTCCAGTGCTACAACGAGTGTTATAAAGAACTTTGAAACGTAGCTTTTAACATGCAAAATGAACTGGTAGCGTGCGAGCTCAGTGTGCAGCCTGAGATGTCTGGACACGTTTCCACAACGGGTACATGGCAATGCCTCCTCTGCTTGAGAACCAGGGTCAGATCGATGGTCATTCCTGCACACTCTCTTGCTGTAATGTGTCCCCAGTCTTTTAGCTGGACCCTAGAAAGCATGGCAGCTTCTTGACCGAGGGAACATACCTCAGCAACAGGACACCTTTAGTTCTTGTCTCATATTTGCCTCTTTGGTTCCATTAATCTTCATGACCTTCTGAACTGTGCCCTTCTTGCCTCTTATTGGCTGAGTAGTTCCTGGTGGTTCCTATCTTTTCAGTCTCACGTTCTTTATTTGTTAAATGAGATAAGACCATTAAAATTAAATAAAATAGCATTTGTTGAGCCCTTGGTTCAATCCCGACACTGCATAGGTTTCAACCCAGGGTAGGGAGTTCTGCCCTTGTATTGATCGCCTTCTCTTCCGATTTATCACCACCTCCTGATGGAAACTTAGCCCATCTTTGTTGGACTCGTGTTTGCAGTCTGTCCACTTTGCTTCTTGGTTTCTGACTCACTGGCTGACCCCTGACTTTTTGACTTGTGCTAGTATTCCTTCCTGTTTGTTTACACATTCACGGCTCACAAAGACCCTGTCAGCCTATCTCTTTCGTATCTTTTCTAATGCAACCCTCCAAAGTCGAAGCCCTGGCAAGAACATAAGCCACTTCCCTAGGCAGGGAGAGAAAATATGGAAGGAATAAACTTTCACAAACTTCTTTAGCCTATGTTTATTCTTTTTCAGTTTTATACTGCAAAATATTGTTTCAGAAGAGTCACCAGACCTCACTGAGGTACTATAAAATAAGTAAGTGTTGCTTCAGAACAGAGGTGCCCGGAATATCAAGATCACCCTTTTCCTTAACACCAAACCTCATAATACTGCTGATACTAATAGGGTCCAATTAAGACTGAGAACCTCCTACTTGTCACTGAGACAGACGACTCAGCATTTCTATTCTCAGAGACTGATTCAGCAAGCTAGCTTATAAACTGATACGTCATTTAATTTTTTTCTGGATTTTTATTTATCACCTTTTGGACTTAGTTTAGTAATGATGTTTGGTATATGAGTTTGGACTTATAAGCTTATATTTTAACTTCTTTGTCCCAAAGTTATAGCTTTGCTACTCACAAGAGATGAGGCTTCATCCAATCACTAAAACATCAGTGCTTCTTATTAATTTTTAGTATTAAGAGTTCTTTGTGTATTTTGGATACAAGTCCTTTACCAGATACCTGTTTTGCAGATATTTTCTCCCAGCCTTTGTCTGGTCTTTTGAGTCCCTTCACAGTATCTTTCATAGGCCAGATATTTAAATTACTTATAATGTTTTCTTTCATGTATCATACTATGGTTGTCATCACCAACTCAAGGTAACAGATTTTTCTCCTCTGTTTTCTTCTAGACACTTTATAGTTGTGTGTTTTTCATTTAGGTCTGTGGTCAACTTTGAAACAATTTTTGTGAAAGGTATAAGGTCTATATCCAGGTGATGAGGACATGGATGATGATTTTTGATATAGACATCCAACTGTTCCAGCATCATTTGTTGAAAAGATTATCCTTTCTTTTTTATTTTTTAAATGTTTTATTGGAGTCTAGTTGGTTTACAATGTTGTGATAGCTTCAGGTGTACAACAAAGTGAAACAGTTATACATATACATATATCCACTACTTTTTTAGATTATTTTCCCATATAGGCCATTACAGAGTATTGAGTATTCCCTTAACTAATGTTCTTATTAGTTATCTATTTTTTATATAGTAGTGTGTATATGTCAGTCCCAATCTACCAATTTTTCTCTCCCCCGCTCCCTTATCCCCTGGTAACCATAAGTTTGTTTTCTACATCCATGACTCTACTTCTGTTTGTAAATAAGTTCATTTGTACCCCTTTTTTTTTAGATTCCACATTTAAGCGATATGTGATATTTGTCTTTCTGTGTCTGACTTACTTCACTCACTATGGCAATCTCTATGTCCATCCATGTTGCTGCAAATGACATTATTTTGTTCTTTTTTATGGCTGAGTAATATTACATTGTATATATTTACCACATCTTCTTTATCCATTCCTCTGTTGCTGGACTTTTAGGTTGCTTCCATGTCCTGGCTATTGTAAATAGTGCTTCAATGAACATTGAGGTACATGTATCTTTTTGAATTATGGTTTTCTCTGGGTATATGCCTAGGAGTGGGATTGCTTGGTCATATGGTAATTTTATTTTTAGTTTTTTGAGGAACCTCCATACTGTTCTCCATAGTGACTATAACAACTTACATTCCCATCAACAGTGTAGGAGGGTTCCCTGTTCTCCACACCGTCTCCAGCATTTATTGTTTGTAGATTTTTTGATGATGGCCATTATGACCGGTGTCAGGTGATACCTCATTGTAGTTTTGATTTGCATTTCTCTAATAATTAGTGATGTTGAGCATTGTTTTCGTGTGCTTTTTAGTCATCTGTATGTCTTATTTGGAGAAATGTCTATTTAGATCTTCTGCCCATTTTTTGATTGGGTTTTCTATTTTTTTTTTTAATATTAAGCTGCATGAGCTGTTTGTATATTTTGGAGATTAATCCCTGGTTGGTTGCTTCATTTGCAAATGTTTTCTCCCATTCTGAGGGTTGTCTTTTTGTCCTGTTTATGGTTTCCTTTGCTGTGAAAAAGCTTTCAAGTTTAACTAGATCCCATTTTTTTCTTTTTGTTTTTATTTTCATTATTCTAGGAGGTGGATCAAAAAAGATCTTGCTGCAATTTATGTCAAAGAGTCTTCTGCCTACGTTTTCCTCTAAGAGTTTTATAGTGTCTGGCCTTACATTTAGGTCTTTAATCCATTTTGAGTTTATTGTTGTGTATGGTGTTAGGTAGTGTTCTAATTTCATTCTTTTACATGTAGCTGTCCAGTTTCCCAGCACCACTTATTGAAGAGACTGTCTTTTCTCCATTGTATATTCTTGCCTCCTTTGTCATAGGTTAGGTGGCCATAGGTACGTGGGTTTATCTCTGGGCTTTCTATCCTGTTCCATTGATCTGTATATCTGTTTTTGTGTCAGTACCATACTGCTTTGAATACTGTAGATTTGTAGTATAGTCTGACATCAGGGCACCTGATTCCTCCAGCTCCATTTTTCTTTCTCAAGATTGCTTTGGCTATTTGGGGTTTTTTTGTGTTTTCATACAAATTCTAAAATTTGTTTGTTCTAATTCTGTGAAAAATTCCATTGACAATTAGATAGGTATTGTATTGAATCTGTAGATTGCTTTGGGTAGTATAGTCATTTTCACAATATTGATTCTTCCAATCCAAGGACATCGTATATCTCTCCATCTGTTTGTGTCACCTTTGATTTCTTTCATCAGTATCTTATAATTTTCTGCATACAGGTCTTTTACCTCCTTAGGTAGGTTTATTCCTACGTATTTTATACTTTTTGTTGCAATGGTAGATGGGATTGCTTCCTGAATTTCTCTTTCTGATCTTTCTTTGTTAGTGTATAGGAATGCAAGAGATTTCTGCACATTAATTTTGTATCCTTCAACTTTACCAGATTCATTGATGAGCTCTAGTAGTTTTCTGGTAGCATCTTTAAGATTTTCTATGTATAGTATCATGTCATCTGCAAACAATGACAGTTTTATTTCTTCTTTTCCAATTTAGATTCCTATTATTTATTTTTCTTCTCTGATTGCCATGGCTAGGACTTCCAAAACTATGTTGAATAAGAGTGGTGAGAGTGGACATCCTTGTCTTATTCTTGGTCTTAGAGGAAATGCTTTCAGTTTTTCACCATTGAGAATGATGTTTGCTGTGGGTTTTTCATATATGGCCTTTATTATGTTGAGGGAGGTTCCCTCTATGCCCACTTTCTGAAGAGATTTTATCATAAATGGGTATTGAATTTTGTCAAAAGCTTTTTCTGCATCTATTGAGATGATCATATGGTTTTACTCTTAAATTTGTTAATATGGTATATTACATTCCTTGATTTGAGTATATTGAAGAATCCTTGCATCCCTGGGATAAATCTCACTTGATCATGGTATATGATCCTTTTACTGTGTTGTTGGATTCTGTTTGCTAGTATTTTGTTGAGGATTTTTGCATCTATCTTCATCAGTGATACTGGCATGTAATTTTCTTTTTTTGTGATATCTTTGTCTGGTTTTGGTATCAGGGTGATGGTGGCCTCATAGAATAAACTTGGGAGTGTTCAATTTTTTGGACTTTGCATCTGAAAGCAGCAGAATACACTTTCTTCTCAAGTGAACATGGAACATTCTCCAGGTTAGATCACATTTTGGGTCAGAAATCAAGCCTTGGTAAATTTAAGAAAGTTGAAATCATATCAAGCCTTTTTTCCAACCGCAACACAATGTAATTAGAAATCAATTACAATAAAACAACTCTAAAACACTCAAACACATGGAGGCTAAACAATATGCTACTTAGTAACCAGTGGATCAATGAAGAAATCAAAGAGGAAATTAAAAAAATACCTAGAAACAAATGACAATGAAAACATGATGAGCCAAAACCTATGGGATGCAGTAAAAGCAGTTCTAAGAGGGAAGTTTATAGCAATACAAGCCTACTTCAAGAAACAAGAAAAATCTCAAATAAACACCCTAACCTTATACCTAAAGCAACTAGAGAAAGAAGAACAAAACCCAAAGTTAGTAGAAAGAAAGAAATCTGAAAATCAGAGCAGAAATAAATGAAATAGAGATGAAGAAAACAATAGCAAAGTTCAATGAGACTAAAACCTGGCTCTTTGAGAAGATAAACAAAATTAATAAGCCTTTAGCCAGACTCATCAAGAAAAAAAGGGAGAGGACTCAAATCAATAAAATTAGAAATGAAAAAGGAGAAGTTACAATGGACACCACAGAAATACAAAGGATCATAAGAGACTACTACAAGCAACTATATGCCAATAAAATGGATGACCTGGAATAAATGGACAAATTCTTAGAAAGGTACAACCTTCTAAGACTGAACCAGGAAGAAATAGAAAATATGAACAAACCAATCACAAGTAAAGAATTTGAAACTGTGATTAAAAATCTTCCAATAAACAAACATCCAGGACCATATGGTTTCACAGGAGAATTCTATCAAACATTTAGAGAGGAGTTGACACCTATGCTTCTCAAACTCTTCCAAGAAAAATTTATCCTTTCTGCATTGAACTGCCATTTCCCCTTTGTCAAAGATCAGTCACTGATTTTGTGTGCATCTATTTCTGAGCTCTCTTCTGGTCAATTGAATCCTGTGTCTACTTTTTTGTTTTTAACCAATATCATGCTACATTGATTACTGTAGCATTATACTAACTCTTAAAATCAGTTTGCGTCAGTCTACCAACTTTGTTCTTCTTTAGTGTTATTTTGGGTATTTTGAATCTTTCGTCTTTCAATGTAAGCTTTAGAATCAGTATGTAAAAATTTACCAAAAAAAAACTTGCTGAAAGTTTCATGGCATCATGGAATATGCCTCCATTTATTTAGATCTTTGATTTCTTTTTAGTTTTCTATGTCTCCATCCTGTATATATTTTGTCAGATTTTCACCAAAGTAGTTCATTTATTTTGTGCTATTGCAAGTGGTATTTTTATTTTCAAGTTACAATTGTTCATTATTCATATATCAAAAGTGTCAACTACAAATTGGCACTTGCCATCTGCCTCTACAAGGATTAAATAATGTGCTGCCACAGCTGCTGACTTTCAACACCCTCTGTAAGGAGTTCAGGGTGGAGAGCAGAAATGAGGCACTCCGTGCTCTGGGAAAAACTGGTAGAACAGGTCTTCAGATAGATATTTTCAGGAGCCGATTTTATGAATTCAATACTTGTATCTACTCATATCTAGAAAAGTACCAAATACTTCATGGTGACGACTGCTCCTTGTGACTAGCAGAAACCCTCTGCAAAAAAATACATGCTTGATTGCATGTACTCACCCTTCACAAAAATCACATATATTCCAACCTTCCCCCCTATCTCTTTCAGAGCTATCTGATATGCTGTCTCCCAGGCTATAGTCCTCATTTAGTCCCAAATAAAACTTAACTTGCAACTCTCATGTTGTGCATTCTTTTAAGCTGACAAAAGCAATTAATCTTTTTCTATAATATTCCTATTTCTTGCACCCTTGCTGTACTAGCTTATTAGTTCTAGAAGTTTCTTAGTTTCTTTGTTCATTCTTTGAGATTTCTACATAGACAATCATGTCTAAATATACCAGTTTTATTTCTTCTTTCTCAACCTGTACATCTTTTATTTTCTTATCTTTCTAGGACTTCTAGTACAATGTTGAATAGAAGTGATGAAAGAGGATATGGACATCTTTACCTTGCTCCAGATATTAGTGGTAAAATATCCAACTTCTCAGCAATAAGTATGATGTTAGTTGCAGGGGTTTTTTGTACATATTTTTTAACAAGTTGAGTAAGTTTCTTCTATTCCTATTTTGGTTAAAACTTTTTTTATTATGAATGGCTATTGCATTTTATCAAATACCTTTTCTGTATTTCTGCATCAATTCATATGATCTGATTTTTCTTCATTAGCCTGTTGATATGATGGGTTACATGAAGTGGTTTTCAAATGTTGAATTAACTTTGCATACCTTGTATAACTTCCACTTGGTCATGGTGTGTAATTCATTTTTATACATTTTTAGATTTAACTAGCCAATATTTTGTTGAGGTTTTTTGCATCAAAGTTCATGGAATATATTAGTCTGTAGTTTTCCTTCCTTGTAATGTCTTTATCTGGTTCTGTTATTAAGGTAATGCTGGCTTTGTAGACTGAGTTAGAAAGTGTTCCCTCTACTTCTGTTGCTAAGAGAATAGATAGAGTTGAACTGCATAAAATGCTCAGTAAAACTAGGAGTGGAAATAAGAGAGACTATCTATTTTTAAATGCCTTTTTCTTTGCATTTCATTTTCGGATGACTCTATTGTTTCCCTTCAAGCTCATTGAGATATATATATAGAGAGATATAGATATAGATATATAGATTTTTTTTTTTTTTTGCTTAGACTTGTCCAGTCTGCTGATGAACCCACCAAAAACCTTCTTTATTTCCACTACAGTATTTTTTATTTCTAGCATTTCCTCTTGATTCTTTCTTAGAATTTCTATTTCTATGCTTACATTACCATCTTTCCTTGAATGTTGTTTATTTTTTTACATTGAATTCTCTGTATATTAATGATAGTAATTTTAAATCCCTTATGGGATAATTCTAAAATCTGAGCCAAATGCTGATGTTTCTTTTGTCTCTTCAGACTGTTTTTCCTTGAATTTTACCATGACTCGTATTTTTCGTTATTGTTCTAAGGCAGACATGATACATCAAGTAATAGAAACTGAGGTAGATAGACCATCAGTGTGAGGTTTTGCTAATTTTGCTTGGAGCTGGACTGTGTTTTAATGTGTGCTGTACCTGTAGGTGTCAAGGCTTCACATTTTTCTAGTGCCCCTGTTGAATTTGAGTTTCCCCAAGACTGCTCCTTAGAGAGTCAGTGTCTTGTAACATTTTCACCTGAAATTCACTGTTATTATGCTAGAGCCCAGCTGGCGTGGTTTTAAGGCCCCGGAGAGGGGACATGTTCTATGATTCTATGCTTGAAAACCTTGTAATGAAATCTCAGACTTAGTGTGACTGAGTCCCTGGGCTGTGGTCTTCACAAGGGTTTCTTGGGTTCCTCCTCCCCCAACTTAGTGAGACAGGAAGACTACAAGGGACTGGAATGGGATACAGACGTGCCCCTTCCCAAGTGGGAGAGGCTCTGGTAAAGTTTTTATCCCAGAGAGTAGGTCTTTGTTACGGAGAATCCTCTGGTCACACTCTACAATGGTAACTCTCCCTCTCCAGCTCTAGAGCTAGGACTGGATCATTCTCTGATCCTCCCTGTGAGAAACCGGTGAGGTTCCTATAGGTAAAATCCATGAAATGTAGGGACCCCCCATGACAGCAACTCCAAGCCCTCCAGCAATGCTTGTCCCCCTCATGCTCGTCTCCCTCAGCCTCCAACAATTCATCAAAATTACCGTTACTTCTTCCTATCGTTTATGGCTCCAACAACTTCTGCTCCAGATGAGCTGATCTTGGCTGTGATTGTCTGTGTTCACCTTTCTCTCCAGATTTCAGAGTGGCAGCTTACACCGAAACCTGAATTCTTTGAAGGGTCCAAGAAAAGTTACTGATTTTTAGTTTGTTCAGCTTTTTTCTTATTGTGAGAATGGGAGTGATAACTTCCAATCTCTTTACATGTCAAAGTTGAAATAGGAAGTGTCTCACTCTGTTTTAAATGTTTTATCATATCTCAGAGTTTGCCAACAAGAAGGTTTTTTTCAATTAATTTAAAAGATAATTGTGACCAAAAAAAAAGAATTAAATAACAACTTGAAAACAATTTTTCCAGTGTCAATGGGCATTAAATTAATGTGTATTCGCAAATTGTTATAAATGGTGCTATGCTATATCCCATTTAAGGAAGCACATTTAGATCACTGCCCAAAAATGTATTAGTGATAACACAGGAAAAGAAAACCAATTCCAGAGCAAGTTATGCCCATCTCTCTGCTAGATTCATGCCTTAGGTCCTTAAATACTGACAATCCACTATGTCCCAGGAAGGGACTGTGTGTTTTATTAAACTTACCCTCATTTGATCCTTTAGGAGTGCGATACTAAGTTATTGTGATTATTTTCTTTTTACAGATATAAACTTTTAAGCAAAGAAAAGTAAACTAATTTGACCAAGACCATGCAGATTATAGGAGATGGAATCACTATTTAAATACCTATACATTATTTTATCCTTCCAGCCACTCTGTGAAAGCAGTACTCAATTAATCCATTTTATTTCATTTTGATTCAATTCAGTTAAACACTACTCTTCAACTAGCAACTACTAGGTGTTTGGTGTGACAAGTGATGTTGGAAATAAAGAGATGAGTAAAAATTCCCTTTGACCGCAGGAAGCCCCCAAGTGGAAAGGAAGACAAGCCTATTGATGATACCTTTTAACCTCTCTCTCTGGATGCAAAACCAACGGTAACGAACAATTACAATTGAGAGAGCTGGTGAACTAAGTCTTGAAGGGTGAATGGCAGTTTTTCAATATATTCAGGATAGAGGTTGGCAGTATGTCATAGTACAGTTGAGAAAGAACTTCAACAAAGAATCCTAAGTTGCATGACAATGTTCTGTGAACTCAGGTTTTTTTCTAAGACAAAAAAGGGTGGGTTAAGAAGCAGGGCAGAAGTTGATAAGAACTAGAAAGGGATATACCATTTATGTTTCCAAATGTCAGGCACTTGAGTTTAGAAGTGTTTGACAAAACCATGTTTAATTGTATCAAATGTGAGTTTTAGAAAGTCTACAGTCTTCTAAATACAGATGCAAAACTGAAGCTAAAAAAGATAAAGTGAAATTCAAGTTTTCACTGTAAATTTTTAGAAGGTGTTTGTGTGTAAGTCCGGGACTATACAACTAAATATCAATAGGCTGATTTAGTGATCAATTCTTACTGATATTTCTTCCACTTTGTATACAGTTGTGAATGCAAGTTGCCTTTTAATGAAATCTTTCCTATTTGAAAGACATCAAGATCACAACATTGTAATAAATCATATGCATGGAGAATTTTAAAACTATTTATTTGTTAAAATCCCCAAAATGAATCAAAAGGTCTAATAACCTCAGGAGAATTAAGATATTTGAGTGATTATTGTTCAGATATGTGTTTATGAAGTGTTGAGATTTTGAAGAGGAACTTGGATATTTATCACTATTGTTTTTGCTCTAAATTAGATTTCTACTCATGTAATTATCATAAGCACAAGTTCTGGCAGCTGCACTTATAAAATCTTTGAGGAAAACATATTAATGGCCTCATATTTTCTTCAGCTAATAGAACTATTACCATTCAGTCAAAACATTATTGATATATTAATGAAAAAGAGATATAGTAAAACAGATGAGCAGGAACACTTTGAGATGAATTTCTAAGACTCCAGAATTTCATAGCTCTGCTCTCTCATTTACATTATACCCTCTGGCATGAGAATGTTAGTAAAATCTTCGGAAAGAGAAAAAACTGGTCTCTGGTCCCAGTGTTATATATTAACCCTTAATGTTGTTGTCTAAGCATTCACTGAAACAGGTAGCCATCCTTTAACTATAGATATAGTTAATATCTATATCTTTAGCCACAATATTCTTATTTTAAAATGGATTTTTAGTCAAAAGACTGATGTTACATTTGAAATGAACTGAAGTTTGGAATTCTGCAGTGCAATTTGTTACTTTACAAATAAAAATACTTCGGGGACTAAGGTAAGCTAAGAACACAACCAGGGCCTAGAAGCATATTGTCTGAGACCAGAATTTGCTCTGTCTCTTTCGGGATTTGTAATCTTTACTGAACTTCACTGCATTTTAGTTTTCTTGTCTGTAAAACAGGGGCAATAATAAAAACTAAATTCTGGAGCTGTTGTGAATACTACATTGAGAAAATTATTTAAAAGTCTTAGTACAAAAAAAAAAAAGCCTTAGTACAGCACTGACTTTTCTTCCAAGTTCAATATGTGTTATCATTACTGTTGTTGTTGTTATTTTATAATTATTTTGTTATTCAGTTAATGATATTGAGACAAACAGGTTATTGGCAGTTTTACTGGGGTAGTTCTCAGCTGGGGTTGTTCTTATACCTCAGGGGACCCTGGAGACATATTTGGTTGTCACAGTGGGGTGATGAGGTGGTACTGGCAGCTAGTGGACAGAGGCCAGGGATGCCGCTAGATATCCTACAGTTCACAAGACACTCCTCCACTAAAGAGGATTTTCTAGCCCGCAATGTCAATAGTGATGAAGCTGAGAAAGGCTGCTTCATTGTAAGCTTCAGCTCTGGGCATTATACGTTAAGAGTAAAGGTCATCTCTTCATAATCTTTAAATCCCCATTGCTGATCACAGGGATGTGTTCCATAAACGAATGTGTTTCATTCCTTTCCTTAATCATTAATTTCCTCGTTTAAAACAGACACTATTAAACCAGACATCATTCCATCTGCCGGAGCGTCAAAGATCAATTCGACAAACTCCTCCCTTAATAAGTGCATAGAATGTGAGGTCATACAGGGAAACAAATAACGACCACGCATTGAGACACGTAAGTCGTGATCGAAGGGCTGTTGGTCTTGGTGATAAGGACACTTAAAGGTGGGACTGAGAGATGGGACATAGCATGTGAAAGTCTGTGCAGGGAGTAATCATGAAAAGATTCTTGTATTAGAAAGCTTTTCTAGTGGGAGTACATATGAAAGATTAAAAAGAAAAAGAGGAGAAATAGAAACCAAACATGATGCAATGAAAAAGTGAAGGCTAGCGATGGTGATATTCTAAACTTGGCCCATGACAGGGTAATGCGAAGAAGGGGAGGGTAGCTGGGGTTTTGCACTGATACTTGGTGATGAAAGCAGACTCGGAGAAGGAGGAACCGTAAGAATTCTGGGCTGCCGTGTGGGAGACTGAGTCCATAGAAACAAGAAGCCCCTGCGGGAAGGAAAGAGGCTGAGGAGAAAGGGCAGTTGAGTTCAGTTTGGACTGGCATAGGTACGCGGCCTGACGGTTACAGAATTTAAGAGAGAAACCACTCCAACGAAGCAGAAAGAGTAGAAAATTACCAACAGCCAATTTAGTTACTGGGGCAGGGCAGCAGCCAATGCAATAAAACCTTCAGTCTCATTAGGTTATGGCCTGGTCGCCTTGGGTTTGATCTTGTTAGAAATACAGTGTCCTTTAGGGTTTGATAGATGGGTCTGGAAAGCACATGTGAGAGAAGTCTGGGTTGGATACACACGGACACACAGGAGAGAGGCAGTCAAGGAAATGGATGGCAAGATGCTTTCTGTCTGTTTTTTAATTATCTGAGGTCCATTCCAAAGGTCACAGGTAAATAAAAATAGATAACTCATAAGTTGAGAGGAACAAATGAGTTTGCCAAACATGTTGTTAATAGCATGAATATCTGTATTATACTATTATGCTCTAAATTCACAATTCACAGATAGACGTTTTTATTTCTTTCACTTAAGGTGCTGCCTACAATTATTGTTCCTTATCTATCTATTGAATAAATAACTAAATGAATGATTTGACGTAGGAGAATTACCTTCCTCAAGATTGACTTGTTCAGGCTTAAATTACATATATATGTGTATGTAATATGTATATTTATACACACGTGTATACATGCATACCTATACATATATACACGTATACATATACTTGTGTGTATCTATATATATAGATATATAGATATAGATATAGATATATACACACACACGCACACACACAGACCTTCTTTCCTGAGATAATGTTCAATCCAAAAGAATGTGCAATTGGTCAACTCCTGTCAAGTGAAATTATGTGTATCTTTAAAGTCGAAGATATAAGGAAAGAATTGTGCAGATTATATGTCCCTAGTTATGTACGTTTATACAAAATAGGGGGAAAAAAGAAGAATAGTGAGACTTTACCCTCCATCAGTGCATTGAGGAATAGTTAATTTCAGGAAAAAAATTTTAATTGCTTGAGGAAAGACTGAGGCTGGCCTCATACCCCATGGGAGAAGTCAGCCCACCTCGTGAACCCCGGGAGATGCACTCACCCCTCAGAGGAAGGCCTGTTGGCTAGGCCTTCAGGCAGGAGCCTGCTCTGCAGGAAGCCTGTGCCCTGTAAGGATTTCGGAGAGTTCTTAGCAGAAGAAGAGCATCCCAAGGTGTCTGAGCCCTGAGAAGAACAATGGCGCACCTCACGTTTACGTGTACAGAACATTCTACAAGACACGTTGGCATGAGATAAAAGAATAGCTCATGGCTATTTAGCATTTGACCAGAGCTTTTAAAGGCAAACATATTTTTGGTGTTGATTCTTGGAGTAACTTTACACCTTCTGAGTTGAAGGATTTCAGAATAGCAGAGCTGGTATTGTCAGCTTCCCCTTTTCGAAGCCAAGGCTTCACTGATGGGAGGTGCTTGGTCACCCGGCTCTGGAGCTGAGATTGTGTCAGCTTCACCACCTGTGTTTCTCCAGTTCTGAGGTTCACTTTAATGCAAGGGTCTCTTATTCTTTTTCATGAAGGAGCTGAGTCAGTGGGCTTAGGCTGTTCTGCGTGGCTGGCTGACACTGGTCCTGGAGAGGGTCTCCTGGCCTGTTCCTCCCCGCTCTGCTCTCTTAACAACCCCCTATAATTAGGTAGCTCATTTGCTTACTTACCAAATAATCATGACACATTCAGGGTGCGAGGCCTGCGTAATGCCCTTGCTTCTCTGCCCGGGACTTCTCTGGACAGCTGCTTGTATTCCAACAATCCGAATCCCACCTGAGGGGATAGGCGGGTGTCCCTGAGCCAGCAAAACACTCATGATGCCCTGCCCACTGCCCGTGACGAGAAAAATCCATAAGGTAAGCAGAGAGACAACGTAAACCAAAAAAGGAAATATCTGATTATTTCCCAATGACCGTTTAGAAAATGTCTTGGTTTAGGATTCCATGTTCCGGGCCTGACTCCACCTTTCAGTATCTGTGACACACGGGGCAAGCCTCCGCGAGTCTCTGAGCCCTTGTTTCTCATCTATGAAAGGGGAGACTAATTCTTGCCCTGGCTCCTCAAAGGAGATCCTTATAAGGTCCATCAGCTGGGGTCGTGCTGCACAGAGCTCAGGCCCTGTTCTTGCTGTCACAAAAGAAGGGGGCTCTGGAGCCACTCCCCCAGCTCTGCCCGCCCGTTGAGGCTAGTTGTGGCGTCTCTCTGTGCCCCAGGTGGCTTTTGAAGAGCAGCGTGACTGCTGCAAGCCTTGTCTAGGTTACACTTTTTTTTTTAATTTTATTGAAGTATAGTTGATTTACAATGTTGTGTTAACTTCTTCTGTGCAGCAAAATGATTCAGTTATACATCTGTATATTCTTTTCCATTATGGTTTGTCACAGGCTATCGACATAGTTCCGATATAGCTCCCTGGGCTCTACAGTAGGACCTTGTTTTTTATCCATCCTAAGCTATGTTACTCTTTGATGCTGAGTGCAGGGTAAGCATTCAGTAAGTACAGGACTATGGTTGGTGCACGGGCTGCAACCGAAATGAAGACGGTTTTGCTGTCCTCGTAGACAATTTGGATTTTACATAGAGAAATCACGACAATAGTTCAGCAACATGAGTGTTTGACTGTGTCTCCTCCCCAGGGCCTCGGCCTGCCTCTTGCCAGGCTCCCGCTCCCTGGTTCAGCATGTGGTACAGAGGCACTTCACAGAGACCCTGGGTCTCAGGGGAGGACCTGGGAGGAGGGAGGGGTTCACTCCGCAGAAACTCACAGTCTCTGGTTGAAACTGGAGAAGGATGCTTAGGACCCCTCAGGAACGTCTCCGCGTTACTGAGGTGAAGTGACAGAAGTTACAAAGAAAGCGGACACCACTGCTTTTGGGACCCGCCAGACACAGCGGTCTCGTTAGTAGATTTTTCTCCTGCTGAGGGAATATGGCCAGGCTGTACCTTTCCAACTTACCTGTGTTTATTATTGTTATTAAAGACAAACCAAAAACTCAGATTTGGGAATTTAAGGGAAAATAAGTGTCTCAGATTCCATTTACAAAATAAAAGATTGTGTCGATTTGAGGCCCTAGATTTTTCACTCTCACACTTGATGCCCGATCACGTGCTCTAACCTAAGGTACGCGCCCTGCTCTTTGTATTTTTGGCAGAGTCAGTGGTTAACAAGTTAACAGAAAGGGCTCCTAGGATCACGGTAGGGCACCTCCCCACTCAGGCCCTGGGACCCTGAGACCTGGAACTCCAGCCATGGAACTCTGCATGTGATTTCACTTTGATTTGCTTGTATGACTTTGTTTGCAGTTTTTAGTGTATGTGTGTATGTGTGTGTGTGTGTATGTGTAATGCTTTACATCTGTGCACATGTGTGTATGCCCACATCCTCATAGGAGGAAAATGAATGGACTACATTGCCTGTTATCATTAAGATCTGCTCAAAGAAGTTAAAATTAATTTAGCAATGTAAACATTTTGATTTTATCATCCTCATTGACTAGAATCTAATATTTTACATAATTTTGGAAATATCATGTAAAGTATTTGGTGGGAAAACCTTACAAATTTACACTGTAAGATACAGGATAAATACTTATTACACACCAGCTGTATATCTGTGTATAAGTGTGTGGTATACACACACAGATATATGTACACACACACACATATATATATACATGCTCTAATTATAACTGTTTTTATCTTTTCTAATAGTTTTACAATAATTTCTGTGTTGAGAAAAGTCATGTCTATTTGAAAAAATTGTAAGTGCTTAATGCTGATTAAATTAATATAAACACACCTGAATGGGATGCCATGGTTACGTAGATACACATATGCATACCCCACAATTACGTTGCACATGGAGAGCAAGTGCTATAAGAACACAATTATGTACATTCACACATCATTTGTTCAAAAGCTCTGGAGACTGTTGTTAACCACAGAAGTGAATTTTTCAGATGGCTGAACCTTAATATTTCAAGTACAAGCATTTAGTTTTAAATATCTGCAAGGAATCTTCTGTAGTTCACTTCCTTGAGTTCTTAGGAAAATAATATGGAGCACAATAATGCCACGAAAATAAGAGTGTTCCTTATTGAGTACCTACTACATGACAGTCCTTTACACCTCCTTTTACGGGAGGCTATCTTTGAGACACAGTAAACTGAGCGCTCTCATTCATATTTCACTGCTGAACAAAGTAAGACTGGGAGAATTTAAGCAACAAGATTAAGGTCGTAAGACTTGGAGAGATAGACTTCGTATTCGAAGCGATGTCTTTCTCACTGAAAATTCGAATGTCTTTCCAAAGCATAGTCTGTTGAGTGAATTATCACTCTGTTACCAGTGGTTCTCTAAGGGTTGTTACACAGAGCAGAGGGGCCCCCGTGGCCTCCTCGGATGCAGAGCTCTCCACTGATATGCCTCCTGCGACGCATGAGTTTCTTCTCATCCTTCCCAGCTCTCTTCAGTGTTCTGTCTTTATGTGCTCTGTGTTGTTTAATCAAAAAAGTGAGTGTGATAAAAAAAAAAAAAATTGTAAGGCAAAGCTTATTTGGTAATCAGAGGTATGTGTAGTTTTCCTTTTTAAAAATATATTTTATGTCAGTTTTTGTTTTCGAAGTAGTAAAGCTGCTGGGAAGTCTGACTTCAAAGCAAGCAGGGTTTCCTATATTTGTATACTCACTCACTAGCCATATTGTACTGAAAAGAGGTATTTAGAAGGAAATGCAAATCAAGAATGACACTGCAACCTCAATAGACCGTACTTTTAGAAACACTAAATACTGTAGGTCAGTTTGAGTTCTTCCAAAATATGTTGCCTTAACAGCTACTTTCCAAATTGTTTTAGAGCTTTAAGAAAGGAAACGTGTTAATACAAACAACAGGCTTTCCCTCTCAATGTCCTTTTTTATGAGATTTGCGCAAACTGCTACAGATAATATAAAAGTTTTATCTGTGTGTTTCTATAACTGGTTTGGCATTTTTTTTTTGTAAGAGAAAAGAGAAGAAAATCAAAGCTCCAGTTTCTTTGTAATATATAATTGTAAGAAGATAGTCAGAGAGGGGAGGAGAAAGGGCAAGCTGGGATGAAGTGAGAGAGTGGCATGGACATATATACACTACCAAATGTAAAATAGACAGCTAGTGGGAAGCAGTTGCATAACACAGGGAGATCAGCTTGGTGCTTTGTGACCACCTAGAGGGGTGGGATAGAGAGGGTGGGAGGGAGATGCAAGAGGAAGGGGATATGGGGACATATGTATACTTATAGCTGATTTACTCTGTTATACAGCAGAAACTAACACAACATTGTAAAGCAATTATACTCCAATAAAGATGTTTAAAAAGAAAGATAGAGAAAAGAGGAGGCTTTGAGAAAGGAAAGTCATTCCTTAAAGTTTGAGGATTTAGTAGATTATGGGAGAAAACTAGCTCAGGTTCAAAGGGTTATTAGAAAACTCTACGAGTCCCTGACAGCAAGGCTTCTGTGTTGTTTTCATGCACAGACTTCAATGGGCAGCATGGAATATGAAATAATAGGATTTAAGAGCTCACTGATAAGAAAGACACAGATCATTGCAAAACTCCCTTTAATTAAAAGTGCAATTTGGGTGGATGGTGAAGGGGTTGGAGAGTGGAGGGATTTATAGGTTCATCTTGGTGGTGAGGAAGCTTCATCTTTTCTCCCTAGAAGAATTCCATTTTTTGAAAAGAAACATTTTTAGTTCGTAGATTATATATTAAAATAATTTTTAAAATAGACACATATTTGTTCCTTTATATCTCTCTATTAATTCTAAATTTTTGGTATTATCAAAATTTATTCTGACTAAAGAAGTCAAATTTTATAAATCAGTGAAAAAAACCCACAGAAAACAAAAGTTTTACCCAGTTGCCTGTGTCTGAATCCACACCCACACATATTTATTTTCATTGCCACCCTTGAAAGGAACCCTCACACTATTTTTCAGATCATGTCAAGATCAATCAAGACCAGGAAAATAAAGTAGAAAAGCAGTTCTGTCTTTCGTGTTGTTTGCCTGAATCCTGTTCTTCAGAGGCACCGAGATCTTCAATTCCTCCAGCACCAGCTCTAGGTGTCCCCTGGGAGGTCAGGTGGTGGTTTTCCTAGAACCTTCGTACTGTCTCCATAGTTCTGGCTTTTCCAGAATGTCATATAGTTTGCATCATACAGTATGTAGCTTTTTCAGATCGGCTTCTTTCACTTAGTGATATGCATTTAAGTTTCCTTTCTGTGTTTTCATGGCTCAATAGCTCATTGCTTTTAAGAATTGAATAATATTCCATTGTAGATATAAGATTCATTGATTTCGATACCAACATAAGAGGCTGTGCTCAGCTAGTTTCCTCCTTTGCTTGGTCCTGCCTAGTTTTTTTCCTCACCAGTTAATAAGTTGCTGAAAGTGTGATTCTTTCACATCAATGATTCAGGAGATAAAATATTTATGTTCATGAAATAAGGAATTTACTTTCAACTGGTCTCTGTCCCTTCTGGCTGTTGAGTTGCCCAGGAAGTAGAATCCCAGGGATGAATATTTACCATCTTATTGATAAGACTTAAACATGGTGCCATTTATTTGCCTCTGAAAACATTTGTTTGTTGAAACAGCACCTGTGATCTTTCAGCAGTATTTTGCTTCAAGAATGGTGGCTCGGGAGCATCTCTGAGTTCTGTTTGACTCTATGGAGGGAGTTTTGCTGGAGCTTTTGCTTGATTTTACTCATGCAAACCAGTTGTCTGTTCTAATTAAAGAACTTTGAAGACAAAGCTCAGAAAACAAATTCAATGAGAAATCGATATTGAAAAAATATTGTATCTCCAAAATCTGAAAAGTCCATATGAATTTCTTAATATGTATCTTGTAAGTTTCAACCTCAAAAGTACTGGTAACTCAGTTATGGGTATCTAAATTCACAAATATCGTGCTATTTGAATATATTAAACTATAAGATATATAACATAGTTTTAACTATATGTGGCTTACATGAGTCTATTGTGTGTGAGTACTTGCACAAAATTCTGTATCATTCTAAAGGCTTGTTTACTATTAAGACACTGTTATAGTGTCTTATTTTTCCATTTGTATAACTACAGATAAAATATTCTAATATGATCTTTAAATACCTAGATGTTGGAATCAGGGAAACCTAGGTTCAAGCCCTCATTATTCCCTCGTTATTCTATTTCTATTGGGAGGCCATGGACAGTTTATTTAACTTGTTGCTTCAGTTGTCCCATCCTAAAATGGGTTTAAGTTATTATAAAATGACATGATAAAAACACCTAACTTACAGGTTTGCTGTGGAGATAAATGAGGTGATTCTTTTGCTACATTTTGCACAGTATCTGGCAAATAATTATGCCTTTAAAAAAAGGCCTCATCGTGATCTTCTTCTTTTTCTAACATTCTTTAACTTTGTGGTTTAGGTAACTTAATTTTACTATTTACTGTAACTACTTTCTAAATTAAGTTTGTAAAAGTTTGACTCAATTTTTATTATAGTAAAATACTTTTATTGAAGAAAATACCAGAGGTGGAGTCAAAATAGGGCCAATGATGATTTGGATATTTTTTCTAGGTGCTTTAAACTTGGATTGAGCTGGGGTGTAACTATGGTTCTCTTTTGGATAATCTTTCTGTCCATTTGATCTGTGGACATTTACATAAATGTACACTGTCTATAAAGCATGGTTGACAGAAGCAGGAAGGAACAAGAGGTTCTTTGAACAGCTTCTATTTTGATTGAATTCCTTTTGTATTAGAAAGTAGGTTTATCCTTAATAACTGATGATTCAAAATATCATTCTCATTTTGCTATGAATTCTTTCAGGTTCTATCCATTACACGCTGTTCAGCAATGAGTAAGATTATTGAGTCATATTTCCATTTATTCTTAATAATGAAAGAGCTGTTCTAATAATTTAAATATTATGGTTCTTAGAGAGCTCAAGGGTTCACATTTCTGGAATGGCTAGTGGCAGAGCTGTCTAAACAAGCTTCAAAAAGGCAGAATTTATCATTTAAATGTTGTTGGACTGAAAAAATAAGCTAGTTACAAAATAAACAAATTAGTACTAGTCTATGCAAACTAATTTACCTACTCCCTAACTAGCCGTACACACACACAGGTACCTTTGCTCACCTGTCCCGTGTCAGTTCCACCTGGCTCCTCCCTAGGACGAATGAGATGCATGAAATGCTCCACACCCACACTTTATGAAGACACGTGTCTCCACAACTACTTTCTCAATATTGCATCCATCCTCTTAGTCCCACGGGATGCCTGGGTTCCTGGATGTACAGATTTATAAGAATGAAGTGAAACTTGTCTCCTTTGTTCCTCTGTGAGATGGCACAGCTTTGTAAACATTGTGAAGGTCAGTAGAAGTAGACACTCATTCACAGGGTTATTTAATAAATTGAATTCACTACTGTCTGCAACTAAATGGTACCTTAAACTCACAGCAATGTATGGAAAACTTTGCAGACACTCACTTTCATCCTTTGAAGTGAAGCAGTCTGCTCTTCTGTCCGATCATCTGATTCTGTCAATCAAGACACTAGATGGTCCAACCTCCAGTGCTTTCCCAGAGGCTTCTGGATGAACTTCAGCTTTTAAATACTGTTAAAGTTCAATGTTTCTGTTTATTAAACCCATATTCACCCCCTTGAAACTATTTTATAAATGCCAATTCTGTTGGGCAGTTCTTGAGAAAGGTATATGAAGAGTGTGGCCATAAATTAACACATTTGGCTCAAGAAACACTCAGAAGATGTGTGATGTGTATCCAAACAATCTGACTCCTTTAAAGTGATCATATGGGGAAAAGTATATATCTTTAGTCATCATTTCTCAAAATATCTTTAACTATTTCTTTTGAGTATGGTCTCAGGAAATTGAGAGTCATGTTAGAATTCTAGCTCTACCTCTTTGTAAATATAGGAAAGTAACATATACTTCCTTAGTCACAGTGGCTCATCCATCAAACAGGATTTTACTCTAGGGACGGTGACAGGCAGGTACTCAGGTACGTAGGGACGGTGGCAGGCTTAGAGACACGTGCATGACACCCCGCGCTGGCCCTCCAGGGGCGCCATGATCAGGAGCACAAGTGCCCCAGCCCCCTCTACGTTCGCCTCTACTGCTGTGTGAGTGGAATCTTCAAACGCGACCCGAATTTCATGGGACTAGAAAAGATCTCTCCCCTGTATGTGTCAACCCTTTGTTGTGAAATGTTCTCTTCCTACTCTGAACTCTTACCTCCACGTCGAACCTCCATCCCTGTCTGTTGCCTTCCTTAGTTTTACTGTTATTTTCAACTCTTCGTCTGGGTTCGGATTCTTGGCTTCCCTGCCCCTTTGCTCACTTGTCCCCGCCCTTTCTTGCTTTGAGATGCCCTGTGAACTCAGACAAGGTAATCGACTTCAGACCTGCCCGACCGCTGTTCCCTCGCCCGGACCTCGTCTGGCTCTGCCAGTCTACCTACTCCAAGGGTAGGAGACACTATTTTTAAAAGTATGCTTTGAAAGATGATGTTTCTTTAGAAAATCTGTTTGCTTTAATTTATAATGAGATCTTATTTAGATAAATATAGAGAGAGGGAAATATATATATACATATATGTGTATAAATATATGCACACAAAGTATTTTTAATAGCTTAATGACCTTCTTTTAATTTTAAGTTTCATGGAAAAATAATTTTAGAGTCTGACAAGTTTGGTACATTTCAGCAGAACACAAAAAAGGAGGAAATCCTTATTCTTCCTTAAAACACTAATCTGTCCTTGATATACAAGTATTGGGTTATCAAAAAAAAAAGAAGGAAGGAAAGAAGGAAGGAGGGAAGGAAGGAAGGAAGGAAGGAAGGAAGGAAGGAAGGAAGGAAGGAAGGATGGAAGGAAGGAAGAAAGGAAGAAAGAAAGAAAGAAAGAAAGAAAAAGAAAGAAAGAAAGAAAGAAAAAAGGAAAGAAAGAAGGAAAGAAAGAAAAAAGGAAAGAAAGAAGGAAAGAAAGAAAGAAGGAAGGAAAGAAAGAAACCCAGCTGAGTGCCTTAGACATAAGGGCAGTCAAATGGTGTTGGCTTGCACATAATGCCTTATTTTAAAATTGCTATTTATTTGCTAAAATATGTGGGCTCTGAACACCTGTCCATTTTCAATGCCTTTTTCTTTGTTTCGTTCTTACTGATTTAAGATTCTGGTGAATTGGTGGGTTTCCTTATTACCAGGGTCAGAGCCTTACCTGTTGGACGGGCTTGTCTGGTGAGCACCATTTCACATGAAACACCATGCACAACAGCAAAGACCTCTTCAGTAACCATAGGATAGGGACCAAGTACAGAATGAAAACCAGAGCTTGTTGACTTACAGGGAAGAAAGGAGGACTATTAAAATTTCATAGGAATTTGGTGACTCAGGAGCATCATTGGTTTTGGGGGCTTGAATAGGAGCACACAGATGACCTTCTAGCAATCACAGGAGGTCATTCACACCAGTTCATTGGACTATTATTGTTCCCAACAGAAATGTCAGCTAAAGCAGTCTATGTGGACATCCTGATCTCTTTTCAGTCTTTTCCCAGCAAAAAAAAAAAAAAAAAAAGACAAAAGGGGATTCGTTCAACAATCATGAAGGTTCTTCTCTGAATCACCACCTGTGAAACTGCCTAAATTCAGCACTGCCCGTTTTCACGCTCTGCCTTGCCCGTGTCGGGCTATGGCTGGATGAAGGACAGGCTGAAAACAGCCTGGGGTGGACCCGTGTCACCACTGCTCTTCCTCTCCTGGCCACAGCCAGACGGAGGGGACACGGGACAGAGAAAGGGAGGAGCCCCGCCCCCGACCTCACTCCCCATTCACTGAGTCAAAAAAGGCCTCTTGGATCCTGACATTTGTAAATACTATGGAAGTAATTCTGTGAGCAAATGTAAGCCTGACTTTATATTTTAACTAAACGTTTTGTCAAGTCTTACATCTAATTTGGAATTATACAAAGTTTTAGTTTACTGATTTCCAGGACTTTTCTTTTTTCTTTATAAATTTATTTATTTATTTATTTATTTATCTATGGCTGTGTTGGGTCTTCGCTTCTGTGCGAGGGCTTTCTCCAGTTGCGGCAAGCGGGGGCCACTCTTCATCGCGGTGCGCAGGCCTCTCACTCTCGCGGCCTCTCTTGTTGCGGAGCACAGGCTCCAGACACGCAGGCTCAGTAGTTGTGGCTCACGGGCCCAGTCGCTCCGCGGCATGTGGGATCTTCCCAGACCAGGGCTTGAACCCGTGTCCCCTGCATTGGCAGGCGGATTCTCAACCACTGCGCCACCAGGGAAGCCCTCCAGGACTTTTCTTAAATGAAAAGCTAGTTTGTTCGTACAGCAGGTTACTCCAGGTATTATCCCAAGGTCACTGATATTCTTGGCTAAAAATATGTTACTCTTACCCTTTCTTTAATTTCCTCCAACTGAAAACATTCCCCTGGGGTTAAATTTTTCTTTAGAAAGCCATTGTGAGTCACCCATTAGCCATCAGTAACACTTAGTATAGGATACTTGACAAGCTTACTGAGTACCTACTCTGTTCCTTGTAAGTTACACACCTTTCTCATTTCCCTGCAGGAAACAGGCTAAGCCTCATTTTGTGTGGGAGAAATTGATGGATCAGGTCACTAGGGACTGACAGGGTCAGGGTTTGAACTCACTTGTCTGTCTCCAAAACCATAGCACTTCATGGAATCACACCGCCAGTCTCGTGTAGCAGAAATCCCACGCGGTCCTTGGAGTCTTCTGTGCAGGGCAGAGTCTCCAGTGAGGAAGAGAAAGAGAGAGAGAAGAAATGCAGGACCTCTGGGGAGGGGGCAGAGGAGAAGGTGACCCAGCCGAGGGTGGGAGGGCAGAGGGGTGGGAGCAAAAGGGGACAACACAGGTCCCGGGACGGGTGGGCTGACGGCAGGTCTCAAAGGCATCCCGAGTCCTCAGGCTCTCGGCTTAGTCCACCTTCCTCAGAAAAGCCGTCTCTGAAGACCCTGACGGGGGGTGGTCACCATCGCAGGGCACACGGCTCCTTCCGTCTCACAGCAGGTACTACAGAGGCCCGTCCGCTTGGCTGCATGTCACTGTACTGTCTGTTCCATGAAGGCGGCCGCCACTTATATGGCTAATCATGTTCCGTTCACCCGCCAGAGCACTTGGCTTGCACATACCACACACATGCATTCGACATACACATACCCATCGCTAACACCAACACACATATGCCACTACCACACACATACTCTGTGAATGAATAAATGAGGCAGAAATTGGAAAGGAACTAATCTTAATCACCTCACAATTTACCATGCTTCAAATGTCATATTCCCTGGACTATTGACAATTGTTCACATCACATTTAATTAAGAAACATTCCCCATGAGTCCATATTTATTACTGAATAAATGGATAAATGAGGTGGGCGTGAAAATCTCCTGCAGAGAAGGGAGTGAAGTTTAACTCCCCGTCCCTTGACTTGGGCAGGACTTAGTGATTTACTCTCAAAGAGTAGAATGTGGGAAGCAGGAAACATGGCAACTCTCCACTGGGGATTCCGGCCATTGCTACCTTGGCCAGGTGGCTGAGGTGAGCACCGTCAGTGAGAGGGCACTTTGATGGGTTGATAGCATGCAGGGCTATCAGGGCATGAGGGCAGGAATGCACCTGTGACCTCCCTCCCAAAAGCCAATAACTCCAGCTAACCATAAGACCAACATTAAACAAGCCCAAATTGAGGGTGTTCTGCAAAATGCCTGACGAGTACTCATCAAAACTGCCAAGGTCAGCAGAAACAAGAAAATTGTGAGCAACTGTCAGAGACCAGAGAAGTCTAAGAAGACATAACAGTTAAATGTAACACGCCATCCGCAGTCTGTTCCTGGAACAGAAAAAGGACACTAGGAAAAAACTA
Organism: Eubalaena glacialis; assembly: GCF_028564815.1. Classification (NCBI taxonomy): domain Eukaryota; kingdom Metazoa; phylum Chordata; class Mammalia; order Artiodactyla; family Balaenidae; genus Eubalaena; species Eubalaena glacialis. The sequence continues at coordinate 3,187,982 of NC_083729.1, read as the reverse complement.
CACTTAATAGTGAAAAGCCATGCAAAAAATAAACATTGGCTAGTCACTCCACAGGTGTTCATTGTGAGTGACCACTAGGTGTAAAGTCCTGGGCCAGAACAGCGTATGAACCTGGTATGGTCCTGGGCTTCTCTCTGCTTTGAGGCTGTGAGCCACGGGCATCTGTAACCAGGATACAGACTTCCTGGAGGAGGTGACTTCCATGTTGAGCTAAAACTCGAACCTGAGGTAAAATGAGCTAAGCAGTAAAAATGGAAGTGAGGAAAACATGAGCAGTGGAAGAGAAAACAGACATTGCATGGCACATTCTGGAAATAAGTGGTCGCACAACAGGAGAGCATGAGGGACGGGCATAGACATTTGTGGTCTGTGATTACTGCATTTAAATGCTCTTTCCAAACTAAGATAAAAGCTGCAGAAACTCTTGAATTGTGTCAGGTTTGCATCCCCAGTTCCTAACACAGTTTATAACTACACGGTTTCTGCTTCAAAGAGGTGTGAAATAAAGAGAGGATGAACAGAAGGAAAGAGGGAGAGAGGACAGAAGAGGAAGAAAAGAATGAAAAATCAGTTCTCCGAGACAACTGTTTCAGGGCCCCTGTGCCCTCCTTGCTATGAAGGACATACTTTATCTTCTGAACCAGGAGAATAAGGCATTCTTTAAGGTAGGGCAAGTTATCCCTCCTCGAAAATCAAATGAGGCATGTTACCTTATTTTATGGAATGCTTTAACTGGTAAAGATTGGCTCCTCTAAATCCTTCGTAAAATGTTGTCATTTGCTGCCACTGGTTTGTTCATGAGAGTTAGCAGATTATAAAACAAATGAACAAATGAAGTTGCCAATGAATATTAATGGAAAAGCATGAAAATATTATTTTAAGATTTTTTCACTCCAATTTTTAACTATATTCTGCTTGTTGATATTTTATATTTTCTGCTAGCAAGATTTCTTGTTTGAGTGGTGGAATGAATGGTGTCCAAGTATCACAGAAGTTTGGAAAGAAAGTCTTTACTTCCCCTCAAACAAGTGAGTTTAGCCACTCCTTTAGGAGTTCAGAAGCCCAGGGAAAGGTCCCTGTGAAGGGTCAGGCAGCTTTGACAGTGCTCCAGGTGTGTGCGGTGTCGGTAGAAATGGAGGAATAAGTGTTGTTTGGGGGAAAATAAACGTATTAGACTCAAGAATATTGGAGAAAAGTATAGACGTGGAAAGGAAGAGCAAATTTAATCAAAGATTTTGCCAAGAGCTAGAGGTTAGGAATTAAATATGTCCCATTTCAGTTTAAAGAGAGAAGAAATTCTTTCCTGTTCCAGCACTATGGTAGGGTAAACGTCCAGAGACACCTTTATTCATTTATTCAACAAATATATTTTTAAATGCACCAGGTAGGTCTAGAAATGAGGGATGCATCACTGAAGAAAACAAACGAAAATTTTCTACCATCCTGAAACCTACTTTTTAATGGAGGAGACAAATACAATATTAACAAAACAGGTAAGTAAGTTACGTGATGCACGGGAAGTTGTTAAATGCTATGTGGAAGAAGCAAGTTAGAGGAAGAGGAACAGAGAGCGCTGTCTTTGGAATGGAGGGTTTGCAATTTAAATGGATGGCGGGGTAGGATCCTCGGAGAAGGTAACAATTAAAAAGAATCCGAGGGAGGAAACAGGGAGTCATGCAGATATTTGCAGGAAAAGCCCTGAAACAAGAGCCTGGTTGGCGTCCTGGAGGAATGGAGAAGAGGCTGTGTGTGCCCTGGAAAACAAGGAAAGACAAACAGGGGAAGACATCGCAGAGGCCAGATCATGAGGGTCTTTGCTGGTCACACTAAGAGCTCTAGCTTCTCTTCTGAAAGAAATAGGAAATCAGAGGAGGCTTCTGAGCACAGGCATGAGCTGATCGGACACACTCTTTACCATGGTTCCTCTGAATGGTGTGTGGAGAGGGCTTTTTAGGGGAGCAAGCGTAGAGTAAAGACACCAGTCAGGAAGTGAGTGGAATTCTCCAGGTGAGGATGATGGTGGCTTGAATAGGGTGGTCGTAGTGAAGGTGATAATTTATGGCAACATACTGATGTCAAGGTCAACAGGATTTCCAGATGGATTGGATGAGGGTTGTGTGAAAAAGTAATCTGTATTAAATCTGAAAAGAAATCTGAGTCAGAAATAGTCCAAAAAGTAGGAGAATAATGAAGAGAGAGAGAGAGAGAGAGAAAAAAAAAGAAGCCAAAGAGAGAAATGCCTCCAGATGGAAAGAACAAGTTGATTGTGTCAAAGGCTGCTGGTGGGTCAAGTGAGATGAAAGCCGAGAATTCACTGTTAGACTTGGTGGCGCCAATGTAACCAGTGACCTGAACACGACACTTCGTGGATTAGAGAAACACACTTAAGAGAAAACGGGAAGAGAAAATGAAAACAACAAAAGTGGACAACATCTTTGAGGACTTGGTTTCACTGTAAAATGGAGCAGTAATGACAGGGGAAGTGACGTGAAACATTTTAAAATATATGAAAGAATATAACTTATGTCTACACACTGGTGGGAATAAGCATTCTAGGGAGAATGACACACGACGCAGGAAAGGGAGGTTCCAGTTGGACTGGAAGAGGCCCTTGAGTAGAGGCTAGAAGGGATCCAGTGCAAAGTAGAGGATCCACTTTAGGCAGGATGACAGAGAGGAAAGAAGTCTAAGAACGAGGCAGCGCTGAAGAGGGTCAGATGCTGCAGGGGTCTTACAAGGTCAATTCTGATAAACAGTCCACTGAAGATTTGGTTCTTAGAATGGCATATGGAGCCTTAGTGGATGTAGTTACAGTCGAATCACTGAGGGGGAAAGGCAAGTTGAAAGAAATTTCAGAAAAATATAAAACAAGTATAGATGACTCAAGAGACATGGCTACAAGGGGAGCAGGAAGTTCAAGGAAGAACGTGATTGATTGGTGGAAGGTTTGGGAGAGATTCTTTGTTTGACTGAGGTGAAATATACATGACATACAATTTACTCTTTTAACCATTTTTCAGTATACAGTTCAACGACATTAAACACATTCACAGTGTTATGCAACCATCACCACCATCCGTCTCCAGAAGTTGCTTCATCTTTCTAAACAGAGAGAATTCATTTACAAGAATCTTTGGTATAAATGTAAATCGAAGGGGAAACATCTGGTTAAGAGGAAGAGTTTGCAAATGAGAGAGAGAGTTTGAGACAGAGGAAAAGAGATGGATGGATGGGTAGACAGATAGACAGATGGGTGGATGAGTGAATGGATGGGTGAATGGATGGATGGATTAATAGATGTACAGATGGACATGTGAATGGATAGATGGCTGGATGGGAGGGAGGCACAGAGGAAAAACGAGTGAATGGACGGTTGGATGGATGGATGGATGGATGGATGGGTGGATAGACAAATGGATTATGGTGCTAAAAGTAGGATGTAACTATAAAGGCAAAGTTTAGGCAAGAAAATAGAAAGAAAAAATGAATATTTTCTAATACTAGAAATATTAAATAATACATTCCCAAGTCAGACAACATCTGTTATCAAATATAATCTTCATGACAACCATGTGTGGTAGTTATTATTGTACTCTTCTTATAAATAGGAAATCTAAGGTTGAGAGCATTTAAGATTTTACCTGAGTCACAAAGCTAGTAAGTGTTATAGCTTAGATTTGAGCTCACATATATTTAATTTCAAAGCCTGGTCAGAAGGTGTTGTCCAAAGTACCATTTATTTCTTTGTCCATCCAGCAAACATAATAAACATCTGTAACATGCAAGGGTCATAGTAAGTGGCTGGATATTCAAAGATGATTATTTTTTTCCACTTTGGACTTGTTCATATTGGCCATATAAATTGGCACCTAAATCCATCCCTCCAATTCACCCATTTAATCCAGTGGTTTAATTAATCAACAACCCACTTGCTTATTCCACAAATATTCATTAATTCCAGTAGATATTTTCACTGCTGTCTTTATGCCAGACATGTGGTGAGCAGGACAAATAAGTAGGTGACTGTTAGTAACATGTTTCTTACTGGGATGACATAAAAAGGCTCTCATGCTGAGTTCATACAAGAAGGAAGGTAGGAAGTAGAAAGAGACCATGACAGGGAAATAGACCCTCATCCTCAGGTAGGGAGTCTACCCATGCAGATACTGAGTTTAAAGGGATCTGGCAATCTTATGTCCTCTCTGGCCAGGGGGAAGGGATCTCCTAGGGAACGGGTGAGAGACTCCAGCTGTTCTATATCCAGCTGACCTCTAGTGCCCGTGAGGAGGAAATGTAGCAGGACCTAAAATCCAGAGTATGATGCCTTGTAAGTGCCTGGTCACAAAGAAAAATCTGAAACCAACTAAGCTGAAGGGCAGAGTCCTCCAGAGTGCAGGGCATTCACTCTCTCCCCAGGTCTGGAACCCACAGTGAAATGCCTGCAGTGAATGGAGAGGAGAGCTGATGCTCTTTCAGACCCCATTCCTTTGAGCCCGGATCCTGTGCGGGGGAACCTGAGAGCAGCTGCCATCATTTGGGAAAGCTCAGGTCTGGAGTAGATGAGGGTAGGAAAGGCCTGGCACACACCACAGGCTGTGAAGCACAGCAGGAAGCAACAGTGTGTCCAGGGAATAAAGGCATTTCTCCAGGAGTCCTTGGAACTGCCTCTGCAAGGATCCTGCCTCATTAATGGATCCTGTATAGCCTTCCTGATAGAATGTCCTAGGAAGAGACACATTACACACGTGCCTTAATAAAGATGCTGGGAGAAAACATTGAGATGGGAGTTAGCCCGGGTCTTGAGATTTGTAGGCTATGTCAAGAATAGGCATGTGAGACATTTATTAGGACAAATGCCTGTGAGGAAAAAATGGGGAGGAAGCCGGAAGGGGCTGGACGGGCTGCCAGAGCACAATGCAAGGCAGACCCTGAATGAAGGAAAGTTTGGCCAGGCCTTCAGGGAGTCCTGGAGCCAAAGGATTCCTGAATCTCCCAGGGTCAGGGGCCTTCTAGTTCCTGGTACACTCAGCCACAAGTCCAGGGCAGCCTGTGGGCTTCAGAACCTGCAGCAGGAGTCAGGGGCCAGTGAGGTTCCGCCCAGCCCACGAGCCGGCAGGAGCACGCGCACAGCTGCCGGGGGAGACTGAGGGCCGGTACGTAATCTAATTTCACCTTCTTTAAGTACCTGCTGACCCCTGATGAACCCAGGCACTCTGTGAAATGTTAAGTCTTATGCCTGCACATCTCTGCTTGCAATGAAAAGGGAGAAGCATTATTGTTTAGCAATTGGATGAATAAACTGAGATATTATTGAGTGGCATGCGTAATCAATACTCACCTTAGAGAAGAAGATGTAGCTGGAATCCACTTCACAGTTCTGGTTTCTAAAATAAAAGTTTTAACCAAGATTAGTAGGTTTAAAAACAGCAGTAAATTGGAAATTCTTATCCTCAGTAAAATAAAGCTATCGTTGTATAATTTTTAGCCCAGTACTTTAAAATAACGTACCCCAAGTTTGATATTGCTGTGTAAAGTCAGTATGCCTAACACAGTGTTGGGGATTGTTGTTTAGCCAATAATTTTATCTTGCAGGTAGCAGAGACTTAAAAATTCATGGGAAGCCTGCAATTTCCCATGTAGAATGATTTTTTAAATGTATTGCAATTAGAGCATACTAGAGTAGTCTACTAAGTATAATGGGGGTCTCAGTAGAAAAATAGTATTTTTTAATGACAATTCAACAAATACAGGTGGTGAATACCATGACTATAGATGTGTTTCTAGAACATTTACCAGATGCCAACATGACTTTTAAATTTGTGCACCTTCATCTAGACGGTGCACAATTTTGGTCAATAGGAAAAGAAGGCAGCAGGAGAGTGATTAAATAAAGGAATCAAATCTTTTTTTTTAAGTCAGCTCTAGATGATGTAATCCAGCGTCCTGCCTAATGGGTGAGATGATGAGGCAGCAATGCCAAACCTGCCACACCAGTTGTGTCTCCTAAGCCCTCTTTCCCCAATCTGTGCTGATGAACTTGCCTGCTCCTGATTGACGAGGTTTGGTTTCACACAGGAACTGCCAAAGACAGGACCCATTTCTCACACATAAGTACAAGTAAAGTAGTTGTAATGGACAGTATTTGCAATCCTACTGATTCTAGGAATACATCACTTCCTACTGCATCTCCGAGAGTTAACTGTTTCTTATTAGTTTTAGATGTAGGCTAGTCCCTCTCTCATTGGGTCAGACTGAAGTCACATGGCCTTGACATGAACAAGTTTTGTTCTCATCTTCACAAATGAAGCTCTCACTCACCAGGGGGGCATCAGGGATGTGCCGGAGCTGCATTTTCACATCGCAGTTTACAGGGGCTGCGGACACATCACAAGTAATGGACAGTTCACTCCAGCAATCTGTAAAAAAAAAAGAAAAAGTTCTTGGTTTTATACATTTTTTTTTTAATTGGACAGAATGTTCATAAATGAATTACCGCCCATATTCAACGGTAGGTTTTATAACTTGGAGAGCATTTCTTAGGAGAACTGATTTAATTAATTAAGAAGGGATAGGTTGCTTGGACTATCTGAAACAAATATTAATTTGTAAAGATGCATGTGTGCCCATCTGGGCTGTCAAAGCACTTACTCAGAAAACATGAAATTATCATATGTAATTTCTTAATTCTCAAAAGGAGGGAAAAAAGGACAGCAACTCCCTACATGGAAATACTGAATTTCATCTTATTTTCACCCAGATCTTATACATTTCACTTGGAATGGACACCACAGGAACTGTGCATGCCTGAGCTCTGAGTAGCGGTAGAAAAGTCTACCCATTATTTTTGGCCTCTTAAAAGGGAGGTTGAGATTATTTAAAGCAATTAAACCATGCTGATTATAAGTAGATGTCAGTTTCTAATAAGTAAGTGGAATGTTTCCAAGAAAAGTCTGTTTTGAGAAGATAAGTTTCTTTTCTGTGGCCCTGGCTCATTTTTAAATGGATGAAATCATAACAGAAACAAGATCACTATTGAACGTAGAAGACAGTATGGCATGTGGCTCAGTGGTCCACAATCTGTCACGTTTCTATGGATACGTGAGATGGGCTGAGTTTATCTTTGTTCATCCTGCACAGGTGGTCAGCGGCCCCTCGGAAAGGAAGCAAAGGGCAGCATCTACCGCACCAGGTAGGGACCCTCCACCTCGCATGGATGTGCAGACATGGTGAGCCGGCTGGGCTGCAACCTGGGCCTCGGCCCCTGATTTGAGAACATTGGCTTTATCTTCTCCCTGAGCGTTGTACTGCAGCTGTCAGATGGCTCTGCATTTTAAATCCCGTTGCCTGTCAATCATGGGCAAATGACAAGAAAGAACTCAAGCATAACTTCAGGTTCTGGGGAACAGGGAGGTTTGCATTTTGCAGAGGTTGCTTGGCTACTGTGGCTTGGTTTTTATTTGCTCCAAAGTAGGCAGCTCTTTTTGTTTTTGAGTGTATATTAAAGCCTTTGGGTTCAGAATACAAACAAAGGATGAGAAATAAAAGAATTGAGGGAAGAGAGAAAAATCTGTGAGGCAGAATGTAGCCCCGACCCACTAAAGACCAAAGGAACTGGTCTTCCCAAGGGTGTGTGTTGTGGCCGAGCCCTCTTCATTACTGTGATGGAGCTGAAAGATTTGGAGTCCGTATTTAAGGTGTAAGGAAATGTTTTAATACATGGATAATTTGGAATGAGGTCGCTGCTCTCGTTAGTCTTCCTGATTCAGAGACTGAGGACTCCTTGCTGGGCTGCTCTCACGGGCCAGGAGCCTGGATGACACACCTGCTGGCCGGTGGAGGACTCGCCAGGACAGCAAGGTCTAGGGGAAGCTTTTTCTCAGAACCGGGCCTCGGCTGCAGGATGCCTCCAACTCCATGTGCCTTCTGCTGGCTTTCACACAGACACACGGGTCAAGCATTTAAAATTCGCTTAAACCCTAATTAGATGTGCTAAACCTCCACTGCAATGATGTAATCATGTCTTTGCAGCATGACTTTATTTTAAATAATATTTTGAAAGACGATCTATGGGAACCATTCTTCTTTCCCTAGGACCCATTATTACATATTAATATGAACTCACCTTCCAATGCAGTGATCTATTTCAATATCAAAGTAGCATTTTAATTCTATAATACCCTTAAAAATTTACTTTAGGAATAAACTTTCCATAGACTGTATGAGCTGGGTCAAACTAACACAAAAGTTCATGCGTAGGAAGTGTGTGAGGGAGTTTATGTTTTTATAAATAAATAAGCATCATTTTATAAATAAATGTTATTCTGTTTTTCTTATAAATTAAGAAAATAGAAAATACAAAAAAATAATTTTGAACTATATATAATGCTACAAAACACAGAAGCCACTGTTAGTAGTATATGTTCCCTATGAGAATTTCTTAATTCCATTTATAATGATGTTTTATTTGTATGTATATGTAGCTGAGGCATATTGTCAAATTGCTGTTAAATAAACTAATTAGTTTTGTACTTCCATCAGCAGTGCATGAGTGAATCCATTTTACTACACTGAAGTTTTATCATGTATGTGTGTGTGTGTGTGTGTGTATCACTGTGCTCTGATTTGATAAGCAAACATGCAGTTCTCTGATTTTGAGGGAAAGCGAGCATTTGTATTAACCAGTCTTGCTTTTATGAATCATCTGTTCATACCCTTTACCCATTTTTGGAGGCTTTAGTGGTTTTCATATAATGTTTCATGAGCTCTTTATATAATCTATTAACTATTATCTGCTTTAATTTGATTTTTATATAATCTATTAACTATTATTTGCTTTAATTTGATTAATTTTATTAAAAATTCATGTTTATTTATAAATTCCATTTTTATAATTTTGTCTTTCTTATTTCTTCCATAGCTTCTAAGCCTAGACACTAGGCAGGACTGTAATAAGGGTCTTCTGATGGAACTGGTTGCCAGAATCCCAAGGCAAACTTGCAGTGGTCCAGCAGTACATTTCATGTCAGGCCCAATCTATTATATAACGGTTTCATGACCTCATTGAATTGGCATCTGGATTCGTGTTTATGTTCTGACACCTGATTATCTCCCCACTTCAAACTATCAGCTTGATCTAAACTTTTGTCTTAATACTCTGTACATTCCTGTGTCAGACTTGTCTAGACTCAGGGCAGTTTTTAGTTTTCCCGATCAGTTCTTGTGAAAAGGTAAGGTAGGTTAAGGTAATTTTCTTGGACCTGAGACAAGTGTCTTATCAAATTTCAGAGTCATTCCCAGGGAAACATACTCTTAGCTGAGGCAGGGGAAAGGCTTGGCAGCTCTTAACTTTCAATGAATTTACAGAATTACAATATTTTAGAGTTTAAAACTCTAAAATATGTTAATAGTTTTTTTTTCTTTTTTAATGGAGGGATTATATAAATTAATATTTTTTCTTTTTCATTTTTAATAAGGGATTGAGACTGAGAAGTACGCAGTGGACAGCCCAGGGTCTGCTAGTGAGGCAGTCAGCTCGGGCAGTGAAGGACCATATTCCTGAGGTTCAGTGTTCTTTTTATGGCACCTTAGATAAACCAGGCCCTTGGCCCGCCCATGCCAAGATTGACTCGGATTTACCAGCTCCGCCCTTCCCCCCAGTCAGAGAATGTCAATCCACCGGCATCTTTATGCATCAGAAGACAATAGAGACTTTTTTTGACCATAACAAGTTACAACTCTGAATTGCAAATCATGTTGAAGCTGGAGTGAAAAGCAAAAACAAAAACAAAAAATATCACTCGGATCACACTTGCATGGGAATGCTCGCCATCTCAAGTCCTGATTTCTTCTCGTGAATTTGTTACCAGTACAATTTTTTTCCAAAGCATTGCACACCCTCAAAGAAGTATCTACAGAAGAAATTCAGCAAGGTGAGGTACACAGCATTACAAAAAAAGATTACCTCTAAAAAGTCCTTCTGAAGTAAACTCATTTCATAAAAGGAAGAGATAGTTTAATTAATTTGGTAAATTTACAATAAGTTATTAATAAGTTGGAACAACACACATACTGTGGGAGCCACAGCCTTATTTGCTGGTCCCCTGTTTGCAGAGGCCAACCACGCATGTGATTGCTGGGTGATACACCCAGAAACACACAGCTGTTCCTCCACCTCACAAAATCCATTGTCAGATTTGACCTGGGTTCAGTGACCCAATTCCAAGCTGTAGCTTTATTGTTCCATTCAAAGATCCTCTCTCCCCTTCTCTTTTCCTTCCTTCTTAAGGTTTCTCATTGGACCACTCTTTTTGGACATTTTGGATCATGCAGTGCCAGAGAAGCAGGTCCCAGCAAGACCACGTACACCCATGAGAGACTTTTGGTGTAGTAGCAGCCCTTACAAAGGATAAACACCCAAGAAAATCAGGGCTGCCTAAATATAGTTGACTTCTGCAGGTATCCCCAGGAGAAACAGGGTGGATTTTTTTTCTCTGTGGAGTTTCTGGCTGAAGAGACAGAGAGTGTGACCTGAAGACAACTGGTGAATACACGGGTGAAATTCTCCACTGTTCAAATTCCCTTCTTTCAAATGGCATGATCCATCAGGGTTCCATTTTCTTTACCAAAATCTCTGGCCATAAACAAATACCAAGATGGTCTTTGGCCAACTAGGACCAAGGCACTCTCTAGAAACTTCTTCCTAAACAAAGTTCAATCTTAACCAGTAATATGCAAACCTGACTCATATGACGTGAACAAAAGCAGAATAAAGTAATAACAATTCTTGGGCATCTAATAGGAACTCCTCTCCATAAGCCCTTTATCTCTGCAGAGCAAGGATCAAGATATTTTAGTACAGCTTCACTTCATTCATTTCTTTCCTCATTCAAAAAATGATGAATGGAAGTGTAGAGAAATTAGAGCTGGTAAGGTGTTTTCTGGCATATCTCATTTTGGCTTTTATAGCATCTCTGTGCAGAACTGGGTTGGATACATGTTGTTTCTGGGTTTTCAGATGAGAGAGTTGCAGCTCAAACGGCTTACAGGGTTTGATCAGGAGAACAGGGCCATGTGGGGACAGAGGTGACTCTAAGAACTAGTCTTCAGATTGTGCCTGGCGCCCTTTCTACATCCTCCTGGGTCTCTCTCAGATGAGCTTGTGCACGTTGTCAAAACACTCCGTCTGCCCACGGTTGCATGGCCTCGTTGAGTCTCCAGTTAGCACAGCACATGTTCTGAGGTCCATCAATAGATTATATCATTTCCCCTCACTTTCCAGTAAGTTTCCCAGTCTCTCTCCACTGGTTTTTAGTTGTATCACAGCAAATTCACCCATATTGTCAGATGGGGTTGCAGTACCTTTTGTTGGTTTCAAATGATTTGCTTTGAGAATGAATTTGTGTGACGAGAAAAGGCCCTTTGGGGACTCTGCCTTTAACTCCATTCTGAATTTTGTCTTTCAGGGAAAAGCAGAATTTTATGGGGCCTTTCCCTGTTGCTTCTTATTTTTTGTTTGAAATGAATGTAATTCTCGAAGCACTGAGGAGATCCTCGTGCCATGGAAGACAAGCCTGAAATTGAGCTCTAGGCTCTCTTGTCCAGTGGTTGGCCATGTAGCCTGGGAAACCACAATATCCATTCTGTTTATTCCTTTGTAAAATGCAGGTATTGGGGTGAGAAGGTGGGTGGAATGGGGGCGGCTCAAACTGAGCAATTGTCTATGTCTTTTGCTGGTGGTGGTCTCTGTGTTTACAAGAGGTGTATCCTTTCCCATCCCTTAAGCCACTCGATGCCGTGTAGCAATGCGGACCTTCACATTCCAGCCCCATCCTACCCCCATGCCTTGCACAACCCATCAGCTTTGGGCCTCGTTCTCTCAAAACCTGCTACCTTGACAACCTGATTGAGGAATCGCTTCTTGAAAACACAGACTGCACAGGCTCCATTCTAGAGGTATTCATTTCAACTATCTATATAAGAGGGGTGGGGTTTATTTTTATCCAACGTCTTACTCCCTTTTTTAACAAGTTTCTTCAATTTACCTTAATCTAAAAGAGGATGTGATGTGAGATTTTAGGCATCTCCATAGCAGCCTCCTTAGAGTTTCATATTTTTAATGTGTTGGTATTCTTTTCTTAAATACACTGTATTTGGAGCAAAACAGACCCAAAAGCACCTCTATGAGAAATTTGAATAAATTCAGAATAGTGACACTGTTCTTACTTCAGAAATCCTTGATAAATCCAAAAGATGGGAGTAGATTTCATCAGTGTGCATTTCCCAACCTCCCTGATGGTGATAAGGCAGATTTTCATATCGGCCCTCACTCTTCCTAATTTCCCGAAACAAGGGGATAACATTGATGGAAAGAATAATTCTTCCTCTGACTAGATGTGGTGGTATATTGGTTATAGAAAATGAGTTTGAAAACACAGGTTTTTCTCTAAGTAGCTATGTAACAGCTCTTTTGATGTCTCCAATAGTATTCTGAAATCTTGATAAAGTCTTTCATTTGAAGGTATGAGGATTTGGGGTGAGTTTTTCCTTTGTTTTTTGTTGTTGTTGTTGTTGTTGAATCCCTGCTAATATCCTTTGTTAAATGTTAAGATAAATAAACAAAACTTTAGTTGGCAAAAATCTTCCTGAGATCCCTTTCCTGATATTCTGGCCAAAGATATCATTGAGTTATTACATAAGGCAGAAGCATCCACGCTGGTGACAATCATCTGTAGTGGAAAAAACAGACCACTTGTGCTTTTCAAAATGTGATGAGATCTGATCTGATTTATCATCTATTTATCAAGTTTTTGTTTTATTTAGAAATATAGAAAGGTTAGTATCTTTCTTTAAGTAAGAAGATTTTCATTAATCTGTTTTTTTTAATTAATTAATTAATTAATTAATTAATTTTTGGCTGTGTTGTCTTTGTTGCTGCGCCTGGGCTTTTCTCTCTAGTTGTGGGGAGCAGTGGCTTCTCTTGTTGGGGAGCAAAGGCTCTAGGCACGTGGGCTCAGTAGTTGTGGCTCGTGGGCTCTAGAGCGCAGGCTCAGTAGTTGTGGTGCACGGGCTTAGCTGCTTCGCGGCATGTGGGATCTTCCCAGACTAGGGCTCGAACCCGTGTCCCCTGCATTGGCAGGCGATTCTTAACCAGTGCGCCACCAGGGAAGTCCCTTAAGTTACTATTAAGAACCTGATGGATGCAGTTTTAAAAGAGGCATTTCTTGATGTACGAGCAAGGATCTCTCTGAACATAACTTTAACGTGCTTGAGTAGATTTATATCATGGAATTTGACTTAAATTAAGGCAGTATGTGTGTGTGTGTGTGTGTGTGTGTGTGTGTGTATGCATGTGTGTGAAAATCATTTGTTGTTTTTTAAAAAAAAGCCAGAGTAACATTTTGAGTCATGACATCACAATTGAGAACTTAACATGTAGCAGGTGGTAAAATGCATCGACTTAAATGCTCTATAAGATATTTTGCATTTGTGAATGTTTTACCACTTTTAAATTGAGATAGTGGGTTTATATTGTTTGCTTATGTATCTTTATCTTTTATGTGGACTTGAGATGCATCACGTTTAGTTGGAACATATATATTATGTTTTCATTAAGTAGTTTTGTTTTTTTTTTTAACAGTCTAGTCATTCTGAACCACTGTTGTCAGATAGAAGTGCCTGTGCATTTAGTTCTCCTTGGTGAAACAAACTCTATATTAGTTATTTAAGAGTTTCCAAGTCAGAATGTGCAACAATTATAGAAATGCTTGAATAAAATGAGAAAGCCTCAATTGTTTCCATTTTGTCTATTACATTATCGAGGGTTTGGGATGGATCAGTTGGGGAAAAGGATGGTCAATTTGAGTTGGAGCCTAAAAGGTGTGAAATGGGAAACTGGCTGCAAAAATGAGTGATCTACTCAATTTCACTCTTGAGCTTCTTCACCAAGAATCCAAATTATTTTGTGCTGTAACTTTTTTAAAGGAAAAAAAGTACATCTTTTATTTCTACAGCAAAATTTCTTTTTGAAAGAGAACAATCCTTGAATACTGAATAAGTGCAAACCAACAGTCAGGTTAGCGATGTTATCCAGAATAATTCTGAGTGGTGATGGAATTTGTCAGTTAGCCCACACAAAACTTGTAGTCTGGTGAACCACCAATTTTGTTTCAAATGAAAACATATCACTGTGTGATATAGAAATCCCACCGCCCAGAGAAATCACTGGATACACTTTTTAAATATGCTCTCATTTGAAGTTGGGGCTCCTGTCACCAAAATATAAATTTTTGGAAGCATGAATTCAAAATGGAAGGTATCCAAAAAGAGCATATTCATCTTCTTGTCATATTGAAATATGAGAAATGTAAGATTTAAGCATCATTCTTGGGGCAGAAGGCCCAGGGGTGTTGTTTTTTATTTTCATCAGAAAGACTCTGTCTTTCGTTTATATATGTGGACAGAGTATAACATGCTTATGTGGTCTTACCCCCTCTTCACACAACACACAGGGCCTCGTCCTGATTTAAGCAAGTACCTCTTGATGCTTCACATTGGGGAGGAGAAAAACAGACTCCAGAGGGCACGTCTGGTGGATGAGGAAGACATTGAACAAATAGACATCACATACATAATATGTGCATGCAAACAGTGACAAGTGTCAAGAAGAAAACCATCAACTCACACCATATCATTGATCAGGTCAAACGTCAAGAGGAGGCAAGCTCTTCATGCACTGAAGAGTCAGTTGAGTTAAACTATGAAACTCTATGGATAAGTTTTTCTTTTAGTCCACAAGCAAAACTACCATTTTCTTCATCTTTTTTTAACGATACCTCTTCTCAATTGTTTTTAGCCCCATCTTAGCCATTCTTCTGGAAATACCACTTTCAGCTCCCATCTTCTTTCCTGGATTTTGGGGTTGGGTTCCTGGCAGATATTGGCCACTGGTCACTCAGCTTATCAATAAGGAGTTCAGGTCTGATCAGCCTGGTGTCTGAGAAAGCTCCAAAGTGCAGGTGTCCTGCTTCTCTTCAAATAAACAGGCTTCTCCTCAGTCCAACACAGATTTGCTGTTGGAGCGTGCATGAAAATACAAATCCTTAAATCTGATCGCTTGTGCCCCATGATTGATGGAGCAATGGATTGAGGAGGGGGGGTGTTTGGAGGCCTCTCAACAAACCAAAGAAAGTAGCATCTGTTACCTTCATGGAGTCTAATCTCAGCTCACAAAACTTTTCCCACCTGAATATGAAGATATGGTGAGGGTGGAAAGGACAAAACAGAGATTTGGGCTAAGGACCGATTCATAGCATCTGCTACATCTTAACCCAGGAGTTCCAAACCTTGCCTACGTACTGAAAATCCTACAGTGTGTGTGTTCCATCCCAGACCAATTACGTCAGGATATCTATCCAGAGTTACACGTATTCTTCAAATAGATAGATGATATCAAAATTTGAAATTAAGACTTAGAGGCACTCTCCTATGGGGGACATACCTGAGTTAAAGTACATTTTTGGAGTGTGGTGACACATTTACCAAGTTCAGAATGGGGGATTGATAATATTTTGAGGGATTACATTGGAACAGTTAGCCCAGCCTAGGAAGAATGAACTGGAGACAAGAACGGTACCCACCTGTTAGACGGTTTGAGGCTGATACATAGATAGATAGTGGAGATGAAGTAGAGAAAAATTTTAGGGAGCTCCTTTTTAATGCATTAAACCCTGTGGGTGTGAATATTGGAAGTGAGGAATACAGAGGGGAGAAATCTAGATTTACTGTGTATTTCTTTCTTGAGGACCTGGTGTATCCGTTAAGTCATTCTCCTAGACGAAGCCCTCTGTCTCTCTCGTCACTAAAGGAAAGAAAGGTTTAGGAAGTGGAAATGGATTCAGCTGGGCATAAAATATATGTGAGATACAGATTGGGATACAGATCTGGAAATTAGGAGGAATCTGGAATAGAGAGATCTAGTCATCATTTTGTGAAAAGATGATAGTTAAATCTCCAGGAGTTGATAGGATCACTTAATTTCCACATAAAGATGGAGCAACAAAGACCTTATGGTTACAACGCAAGGGAACACCAGTATTTAAGTGATGGGCGGAGGCAGATAATTAAAATAAAATTGTAGATGGCTTACATCTTGGGCACCAAGATCATCTTGTGATTTAAACACATATACTGAGAAAAATGATTCAATCTCATAGGAAAAAGGAAGGGAAAGGTTTGATTTTAAAATGACTTGATGGCTAACTCAAAATTGTATTTTCTCCCTTTTCTTTGTGTTCAGGTATGTGGATGACCAAAGAGAGAACTCCCAACGCGGCTGCACTCGCTTCTCTGTGAGTAATCGAATTTCTACAGTGATTAAACATCCTCATGACATATGTGTTTCTCTGAGCTTTAGCATAAAGAACATAAGCTGATTTATAAAGCCTCCTTACAACCACAACCCAGAACCAACTGTTAGTAACACTGGAGTGAAAGCCAGAATATAAGCATTCTCAAAACCAGATCTCTCTCTAGCGAAGTTTGAAATTCTCCAGGAGCCCAGGACTTGGCAGAGTGCTGGGGAAAGAACTAGGGGTGGGGTGGAGGGTCCCAGATGAAGGGTTGTTTTTATGATGGTTTACTGTAAAAAATGAGGGTAGTAGAAAGCTCTTTGAGATAGTTTTTCCAAACTGGTTAGTTATAGGACCCTCTTGTCTTTACAAGAGTGATCATTGAAAATATATTTTAATTATCAATTAAGACTCCTACAATGTTCACTCATTCACTGAATAAATATTTTAGCGTTCCTTCAATGCATCTACATCTGAACTAAATGTAGACTGGAGAAAAGTGACTAAAATATATACCTGTCATTCAAGACCTTATCTAATATTGGAATGTTTCAACTTTCACACTAATTTACAAAATAATTTTTATTCTCTTCCTTAGGAATTCTTTATACTGAAATTAAAACACAACTATTTCTTACTTTTACACTAATACATATTTATAATCTTTTATTCACTATTCTTTATCATGAATTTATTTCATTTAAGAGTACAGATGAATAAATTATGTGTATCAATTGATCTAGTATTCAAATTCTAAAATTCAACAAGAGCAGATCAGTTAGAATTCATCTCTCTTTCCTTTTAGTATTCCATTTTAGGTTGTTTTTTGTTGTATTTTCCTTTGACAGACTTTGAATTTTTTTCCTAAACTATAAATAAAGAATGCTTTTTCTAAAGAATTTAGATTATTCAAATACGTATAAAAATAAGCATTAAAAATATCTCTTATAATCTCTAAATCCAGCAATTTTTATTAAGTATGGATGTGTACTCTTTTCACAGTTTTTCCTACTTGTATCCATATAGTAAACTCTATTTTCCCTTCCAAAAGTAATTATAATGTACATATAAACTGGCATTTTTTTTTAAAGTACCATGGACAATCCCTCATGTCATTAAGTACTTTTCTATATAAGTTCTATATAAGTTCATATTATCATGTATGCTACCTATTTTCCTTTAGAATGTTTAGAACATTTCCTTCCTTGTTACTGTCACAAATAATGCTGGATGAAATTGTTGTGTATGTGTCCTTATTTAAATACATTACTATTTTCTTAGACTAGGGGGAGTGCTGGGTTAGAAGGTGTAGTCAGTTGAACAGTGTCCCCCAAAACTTGGTGTTCAGTTGGAATCTCACAATGTGACCTTATTTGGAAGTAGGGCTCTGCAGATGTGATTATGTTAGGGACCTCAAGATCGGATCATGGTGGACTTAGGGTGACCGTAAGCCCAGTGACTCGTGTCCTGGTTAATAGAAAAGAAGCCACAGAGAGACTGGGAAGAGGCCATGTGAAAATAGAGGCAGAGATTGGAGTGATGCTGCCACAAGCCAAGGAATGCCTGGAGACCCAGGAGCTGGAAACGTCAAGGAAATACTCTCGCTAGAGCCTTCAGAGGACTCCCAGCCCTGCCAGCCCTTGATTTTGGACTTCCATCTTCCAGAATTGTGAAAGAATAAAGTTATGTTGTCTTCAGCCACTGAGTGTCTGGTAATTAGTTACAACACCCACAGAAAACTAACACAGAGAGTAAGATCCACCCCTAGATTTTTTAGTTATATGCCTGCCATGTTCTCAGAAAAATTTCACCTGTTTATTTCAGCTTCTCTGCTGTGATTAAAAACTATTGTTTATCAGTCAACTGAAAAAGTGAGTTTGGTACAGAAATAAAGCTTTCACCTCTGTGTGTTTGGGTCTAGCTAGGGATGAATACTAGAATTCTAATGAATATTAGGTCATAGACCACAACCCTAAAATAGTCACTGAATTACTTCTTAAATCTTACACTTTGGGGATAGGTGAGTGGATACATACATTATAAAATATCTGCCTATATCAATACCTAAATTACTATATTAATACCTAAATAATATAATAGATGAAAAAAAAGAAACTGCCCTCCAGAATTGTCCTTCCAATTGGGGAAGAAAAGAAAAAAAGACACAAAAAGCTATACTATGCTCCTTTCATGACTTTAAATACTACCTCTTTATGCCCCTGATGCCCAAATTTATATCTCTAGCCCAAACTTCTTTTATCAACTCTACATCCATAGATCCAACATGTACCAGGCATCTCACTAGCCTCATAAACATGTTAAACTCAACATAACGTAAACTGAACTCATGCTCTCCCCCAAAACCATTTCTATTACAACCATCACTCTCTCTGTTGAAGACTATACACTTCTTCCAGTTGGCTTAGACCAAAAGCAAACCTTAGAGTCACCTTTTATCTTTCTCTGCCTTTCTACATTAATCTCTAGAATATATTGCTGTCTCTAGTATCTAAGTATGTGCAAAGTTTGACCACTTAGCTCCACCTCTGCCTCTGAGACAATTGTTCAGGCCACCATCCACCTTTGGCCCAGGGAATTGCTATAGTCTACTAACGGATCTCTCTTCTACATCCATCATCTCTACTTCAGACTCAGTATAACAGTGAAATTGGTGCTTTTAAATATATAAGTCAAATCATGTTTGATGATCTTGACTGCAAACTCTCCCTTGGCTTCCCATTTTGCTCAGGAAAAGCCAAAGTCCTTACAATGGCACAGCCCTTTATAATGAATGTGATTCCCCTTATCTTTCCAAATTAGGTTGTAATTTTTTCACCTCATCAATCCTGCTCAAACATCACTGGTCACCTTTTATGTGTCTTGAGCACATGTGTCAAATCCAGTCTTAGGGCATTTGCACAAGCTGTCCCATCTGCCTGGAATATTCTTTCCTTTCATTACCAATTTCAAGATTTTTCTCAAGTGTCTAGCTTTTAGTGAGGGCTAATACGATTTATGTTAATACCGAACGAAATCTGCTTCCTACCCCTTGTACAATCTCAAGTCCGCTCACTTTGTTATTTGTTTTAATGGCATGTATTACTTTATAATATTTGTGTGTCATGCTTTCGGCTTAATTGTCTGTATCCCCTGATATAATCTAAGCTTAGCCATAGCAATGATTTTTCTTTTTCTTTTTCTAACACGTACCAAGTGTCCAGAATAGCATCTGGAGCATTGTTTTCTCTGAATAAATATTTGTTGAGACAACAGAATAAATCCGTGCTTCAGCAGTTACATGGTAAACTAGGGCAATGATGCAAAACTCAGGCAATCCATTCTTCCAGTTGCCTCAGGCCAAGAGCTTTACGATGATCCTTTATATTATTATAAACACAAGGGAACTTTAAAAACAAATTCAAATATCTGGGCTCCACCCCAGACCAACTGACTCTGAATCCCTGGCTGTGGGGTACAAGCATGGGTGTCCTCGAGAAATCCAGGAGTGACTTTCAAATGACCTACCCTTGTAAGTCATTTGAAAGGAGTGACCTACCCTTGTAGGTCCCTGGGGACTAAACCCCACTCTTGTCTGCCGTTCCTTAAGCCTCAAGAATTCAAGGAAAAGTGGTCAATCACTGCATCAGGGTAAGGATGATCCGTCAACCCCAACTGGTTAAGACCAGTGTCCTAACGTGCCCGCAGCCACTAGGCTTCTGATCCTCATTTAAAGCTGACGAAAGTGTTTTTTTTTAATTTCTCTTCTTCCTAGAAGGCACTTTGAATCTGTGAGTCTCACCTCTAGGTTCACTCTTTCAAAATTCTCTCATCCCAATCATCTCCCAGCTTGGGCAACACCAATGAAAGAAGATGTTTTTCCTCAGGGAAATGTTTGAGATTTGAATATATGTGCTAACGGGTACCCACACATGGACTTGGCATGGCCCTGCATTTTATCCACACGATTTCCTCTGAATGTTTTCTATTTCTTGACGTAATGGAGATAAGAAAAACACACAAATGCCAGTTAACTACTTTGGTTTACTAAAACACTCTCCAAGTTTTCCTCTTAGACTTGCTAAAGCTCCTGGTTTCTCTCACCTTTTCCTGGCCTCCCACTTCACCCTTCCTTCTCCCCATCACCTGAGTAGCACAAGGTTCCAAGCAATTATATATTCAGATGTGACAAACTATGGTTTATTTAACCAATTCTCTCTTGGGAGGTATTTATGCAAAGCATTCTTTATTACTATATCTTTGCTCACATCCCTAGTGATTCTTCTGGCACATCTTTGGATTTGGCATGGCTGGGCCAAAGGGTACACAGGCTTTAAGACTTTTGATATGTTTGTGAGTCCGGGGACAGTACAAACCATATTTAAGTTCAGACGACAGCTAGTAGGAAGGACAGCAAAATGCAACGTAGGACAGGACAGGAGCGTCCCTCATCTGGGATACTGGCCCCAGAGCCGTAACAACAACCCCCGTCCCCCAGAATGAAGGAAACTGGCTGATCAGATGTAGTGTGTTATAAAAGCTTGAACACAAAGCAAAGCAGGTGATGGCTTACTTTCTCAAACACACCTGCACGCGTGCATGCACACGTGTACACATTCACACGTACATGTGCGCACACAGACATGCACCCCAAAACGCATTACACTCAAGCTTTCACTTTAGCAGGAGGAGCAGCTCTTTAAGACACCATATAACCTTGAGATCATCAGAACTGATTGTGTGATCATTTCTGGGAAAGCAGAACTCTTGTTGAATGAAATGCATGCCTTTGTCTCATACCTTTTAGATCCCACACAAAAATGCCATTTGAGAGGCTTTCATTTCTGTGGTGGACAAGCTCGAGAGATGCGTCAGCCTGAAAATCAAATGTAATAAGACACTTTCAGAATGCAGAGTCAAATGATCTCAGTCATAAATTGGGTACCTTTTGCTATGGAACAACAACAGAACTCGACAAATACTTTTCTGATTCAATATTTTTTTAAAAAATTGTACTGTCTTAGCACACGAATCAGAGAGATTTGGCACCGTCACTGCTCTGCTAGTACAGAGAAACTGGGACGAGTCTAAGGAAACTCAGTGCCATCCACACACCTCAGCCTTCACAGGGGATCAGGGCACGGAAACCTCCTTGTTACTTTGCCACTGACCAGCTGTGTTAAACTGTTCTCTGCCTTTAGCCATACCTTTGCTGCAAACCATGGGCATGTCACTTTGGAGCCTGATGCTCTAAACTTGGATAATCAAGTCAGGAAGAGGGTTTCTTCCACAAACTCTCTGTGCAACAGAAATATCTAAGTAAGAGTAAGTCATAGACATGTAAATGTTTTGGAGAAAGACACATACTGTACTGGAATACATTTAAAATAATTAAACATGAGAACATAGGAAACTAATAAAAAGAGATGTAAAATATGTGGGCATTCATGCTGTCTTATATAAAAGGAGCACTCTGGCCTGCCAATATCAGAGCATTGCATTAGTCAATCCATTATTAAACTGATTTGGTTATGGCAGCACTTCATAATAACTGTAAACTTTTTAATATTTGAAGACATATATTGCAGATTCATTCCATATATATATAATTTCCAAAGCCTTTGATTTGAGTGGGAGATGAGGGGTGGAACTCCATCTTCTTCTTTTCTTTTTTTCATAAATCTTAGCATATTAGTTTGTCTGTGATTTTAAATTTTGGATTTTTTAAAGCAGAGTGAGGACATATAGGATTTTGAAGAAACGTGAGTGCAGATCCATATTGAACTTAGGATTTTTCTCCAATCTCTAGAGTTACCTTGCTTACACATCTTTGAACAGTGGTCTTCCTTTCCTCCCTCCCTCCCTTTCTAGGGCCCTCCTGCTCAGAGACGGAGGTGTAGTCTCCAGGTCACAGAGCTGTGGGCGAACCCAAGAGCTTGTGACCTGCATTGAAAATTCCAGGAAGAGTAAAAACGTCTCTCCTGACCATTCTGCAGACATCGGCTCCACGCCTGCCACTCATCGGGTAAAAACAATGCGTCGATGATTGTTTGAGGACTGGATTAAGAGAAGGTGGCCCAGTGACCCCCAGCTCTGGGCCCATCTGGAGGGCATCTCCACATTCTGTTGGTCCTTTGAGCCCACAGGATGCATAAATCTCTTGCCTGTATCATTTTCCAAATCTTATAAACCAAATGCAATAAGGAGGGAAAGACCTTCTTAACAAAATAGCTGCATATATATTAGTTTCCAGTATCTGTCTGATAAAGTCTTCACTTGGTTTTCACTCAGTCGATAGACAAGTGGTTGCCCCTGTTTTCTGTCCATCAGTCACCACAGCAACAAGTGCGAGTGCAGAGTTAGAGAAGCTTTGCAAACAAGCTCAGGCCTTGGGCCCTGCGGCCAGTGTCTCTGAGCTGAAGGAAGAGAAAGCCCTGGCAGGCGGGAGTTAGGGATTGGAGCTCGGCAGGTGGCCAGGAAAACCCCGGGGCCTCTATCCTGTTCCTAGCTCTGCAGTTTAGTGCTCCGTGGCCCTAAGCAGACTAGTTAATGGGTCATCTTAGCATCCTCTGCTGTTTCTCACCCAAACACTTTGAGGCTTCTTAGGAAATGGTTCAAGGTCTGGTTTTGCCAATAAGTACCTCAGGACAAAGACAAATCTCCACCAAGTAGCAAAAAGCTTTCTCTCTTTTGAGTAGTCACAAGAAGGAATGCTTTGAAATGCAAACTTTTCAGTAGGGAGGGTTTCTTATCCTCTACGCTCAGGTAAGATTTCTGTTGGATCTATCTCTTTCTCCTCCCTATGGACCAGGAAGGGATGCTTGCAGGGTTAGGGAGACAAGTAAAATCAAGTGAGTGGGAAATATATGGATTTTTGCCATGTAAGAATTTTCTGGAAGAGCTCTCCTCCAGAGACCACTGTGCAGACTCTCAAGCTCCTGCCACCTTCTACCAAACCAAGCTCAAGAGTCTAGTTAAATGCCCAGCGAACAGTAAAGGATAAAATGTTAGAACTCAATAGGGAGAGTAGACATCATTTAATCCAATCTCTTTATTTTGCAGAGAAGAAAGCCGGGGTCCCGACGGGGACTACTATTTTCCAAAATTCCCTTTGTATGGCCCCGAAAAGCAGTTTCCCGGGGTTTTTAATTATAATCCAGAAGAAGGTCTTTACGTTTCCATGTTGAAGTAAAGAAGCAATATCTTCCTCCTACTTCTCCCTCTTCCTCTCAGAACCAAAGTTTTCTGAAAACCTCTTCATCTTACAGAACAAGTTCTCTGAGTGACTACTCGTCGGCGAGAAGGAGAGTGAGGGTGGGAGACAGGGCTGTGTGGTGTGACAAATCCATAGAAAACAAATCGTGAAGATGAAGTCCTCTCCAAAAGGTCAAGGCTTTTGCATTCAAAAGGCTTCCAGTGATGAGCCAGGGAGAAATTTGCTAGAAAAGTGTTAACATAAAACATTTGTTCAGAAGAGGCTGATTTATTCATATTAATGCTTCTCTCTCTCAAAGCTGACATTGCTGTACATGTAATCCCATTAATTCTTACTGCTACCCTTTCAGGTTGTTCGCAGGTGTTTTATCTATTTAGCAAAAGAGGACATTGAAAATTAGGAAGGTAAATAACATAGAGATTTCAAATTCAGAATATTTATATCTTTCCTTAGTAGTGAAGAAAAGAGTCTCAAAAGCCAAGACTCTAAATACCAGATGGCAGAGCTGGAGTCTGGACACTTGTGCCCTGGACCTCAGAAGGCACACTTGATCTGATTTCCTCTTGGCCGTGGGTTTAGAGGTCCCCTTGTATCCGCATTTCCTGTGTAGTTCTTTGAAACGTGGAGTATATGTAAGCTAGGTCAGAACACAAAATCTGGTCTGGAGACCATGATTCACAAAACTATCTCTTTGAACTCACCTTAATTGCTGAGATCTCAGTGTTGTCAAACTGGAAAATCAACCACAAAAAGAATATGTGGGAAGCATATATATGAGGAGACACACATCTAAGACTCGAGCAGCATAGTCTTCAAGGAATGAGGAAACCACCTGAACTTCAGGTCCCAGGATGAGTCAATCCCTGACTAGCTGCCTTTCAAACCTCTTACCTGGAGCAGGGCCACATCAACAAGGTCTTTGGCTGCCAGACGTTTCCTTGCTGTGTGTTATGGACTGTACGTGTCTGACCCAAATTCGTATGGTGCAGCCCTAATCCCCAGAGGGGAGGGATAGGGCCTTTGGAAGTTAATTAAGCTAAATGAGGTCATGAGGACGGAGGCCTTGGGTTGGGATTAGTGTCCTTATGAGAAGAGACACCAGGGCTCTCTCCCTGCCAGGAGTGAGCACTGTGAAGACGGCCACCTGCAAGCCAGGGGCAGATCTCTCCCCAGAAGTCCACAGTGCTGGCTCCCTGATCGTGGACTTGTGGGCTCCCGGACCGTGAGACATAAGTGCATGTGGCTTAAGCCGAACAGTCCGTGGCATTTTGTTACAGCCGCCCAAGCTGAACAAGACGCCGTGCCTTGGTCTCCAAGGTCTATGCCTAAATTTTTTCTATGCCTAATTTTTTCTACAGCAGCTGTGGCCACAACTCATTGCAACACAGGTCACCTCAAAGCCCTTTTCGGTGTTTGCCAAAGTAAATCGTTTACTTAAATATGCTGCTTTGGTGTCTTTCTCTAGGTTTTATACTTGGCTGTCTTAGCCCATAGGAGCTGAGAGACTCATCAGGAGATGGTCAAGGCACCTGAGACTCCCTTGAGTTTCCCTTGAGAGGTAAAGGGTGAGGAGTCATGATGGAATGACCCCCAAGGCTTCTTCACCCCAGACCAGCTTCTGTCAGTGTATTCTTTTGACACTTAGGGTAAACTTTTTTAAAGAGTGAAAGAGGAATAGATTTTATGTTTCAAAGTCCCTTCAGAAAGATTTTATCCCCATTATCAAGAAAGGGAAAAATGGGCTCAGTCATTCAAGAGTTTTTCTTAAAAAGGGAGGGATGTGCAAAGGTTCATCTTCCTCTTGGGCTCTGTGGGAAGGTAATCCATTTCAGATCAATAGCTATTGGTTCCTGATTAGCCATTGGTATTCCTCATTAAAACAAAATTAGACTGTCACCCGGAAAGTAATATTTGAACCGTGTTTCAATTTCCGAGAAACCTACAACAAGGGCAGAATATTAATCAGATTTTGCTTTGGGGAGCTGAAGCTAAAGTTATAAATATTTTCTTAAGATACATTATATAAGACAATTCGGTTACTGATGAGGCATGAATGCTTCTAATGGCATATTCTATAGGGTGATTTATTTTAATTGTCACTCTGGGACCTGTTATTACACAGTGTTAGGATGGGTCACTGCATTAGAAAATTAAAGCTGATGAAAGGCGTTCATTTTTAGCCTGTTTATAAATTCAGACCTTTGGGATAAAGAGATGCTGACTGTACATAAATCCTGCTTGACCATCATTTCACCATTCACTATGTCTGGTGTTAAAGACAGAGCAACGCAGCCACACAGCTGTGACTGCCATGTGGGCTCCTGTTCCAGCCACAGCTGCCTCTGGTCGGGATGCAGGGGCTGTGACAGGACAAGACTCCACTCGCCTGGACGACACTGACTTTCTCCTGGCTACTGCCAGGTAGGCTTGACGTTGATTGTCCAGAGTAGAACCAGAATTGGAGAAGGGAAGAGAGCTAGCTTTTACCAAACTGTAGTACAGGACATTATTTTACTACTGCTCTCGTTTTACTTCTCATGTCCCCTAAGATTGGTAAATGTCTCTATTTTCAAAAGAGAAGTTCGGAGAGATTAAACTGGAGACGTTTGCACAGTTAATAAAACACAGTGCCAGAAATGATTTAGTTTGTAGTGAATACTCATAAAAAAAAAGACACTTCTTATTGCTTTATTTTTTTTGCCTTTTCACAGTAAATGTTTCATTGCTAGCTGTATAAGAACAGACATAACATTAATAGGACAGGTTCTTATATAACACCTGTACTGTGGCCTTAAATCCTAGATTTAATTTTTTTTTCAGTTGGTCAGACAGGGCCTCTGGGCATGTGTAGAAGGTGTGGGGAGATGGAGGGAAGAAGAATGACAAAAGACCAGGACTCACGCTGGTGTTTTTGAGTGGAACCCTCCAGCTCTATAAATCCTTTGAGCTTACACAATAGAAAAAAAAAAAAAAGAAACACAGATGCATTTTGGAGGTCAGATATGCAGTTAGTCACTCTAATTTTTGCCTAAATGAATCCATCTTTTGTGTGAAAAGAGCAAATTGCCTGCAATGTACGTCTAGGCAGTTTCCAAAGCAGAATAAGAAAGTGAGATGCCAAAAATTGTCTTTGCTCTTTACATCATCACCAGATTAAAGAGGAATTGTGTTAATGCAAATGAGGATGCAGCTGCCTGCCACCTGGAGACCACCCAGTCATACCAGTTGGTCTACAAAAATTGTTCCTGGAGTGTCATCTTAACAATATAAAGCTTCAAAGTTTGAGAAACTAACTCTACAAGGTACAGCTATTTCAGCTGGGGAGCAAATGTACCAGCCTGCCAGTCTCTGAATCTGGTCCGTTTTGTTGAGAACCTAAAGGGATTTCTCCTCATGGTTCCTTTTGCTTGTACACAGGTATTATGCCATGTTTAGGCAACATATTTTAAATTATACTTAACGGATAAATCTTGAATTGTTCAGTCAATGATTTCTATTAACAAATCTAAATTAAGCTCTTAATTTACCATTGTAACTCATTATGGTGACAGCAAATGTAAAATTTCATTGTCAATGATCAAAACACTTAAAAAGTGCAGTCTACGACCTTGCTGTTTTGAGTTTCTGAGCACATGGCAAACATTCAAAATGCTGTCTCCCCTATTTAAATGTTGCTTTATTTCCACATTTAAATGACTAGTTTTGGGACTTACATTACACATGTCACTACTCAGTTACTATTGGAAGTATGGGAGTGTGAAAATTGTGGCCACCAATCTAAGGTTCTCTGGATATTCCTACTTTTATATGCTGTGTTTACTTCCTAAAATGGTGACTCATTAAAGACTCCACCAGAGATCATCTGCTGCATTCTTCTGAGTTTTCCTTAAATAAAAACTGTTAAAAATGGGGGATCTTTTCTAATTAAATTAATAGTAGCAGTGGGAATGTGGTTGTTTGCATTACTGAGTTAAATATGCCATTGTTGGTTTTTTCTAGCAAAGCTAATCAAGAGTTATCTTCTTTCCCAAACTGTCTTTTCCTTCCTAACTTCTCTGTTTCTATCTCCAGAAAAGTTATTTTCTAGGCCCTCTTGTTCTAAGTTTCTTGTCATATCTGACAATGTTTTTCTCTTCTGCTGTCCAGCTAAGTCTCCCTAGTATGAGACCTAAGGACCTTCCCTTAAATGTTTTCTTGGATTCATGTTGCTTCCTACATTTCTTCCACTTTAGATCCTTATTATTTTATACCAAGGGCACAATATCTGGGGGCCTCTTAACCCCCAGCTCCTTCTGGCCCCCATGCCGCCTGCCCCCTGATTTTGTTGTCCATTTGCCCTTCTCTTGACTCTCCCCATCAACACCCTCGAATCTGCTTTGGGGTCTTTCCTCGTGGCTCCTATTCTTCCAATACCATATCCCGGATCCATCAGACTTGCTCAGAGCTACCTTTCTCTTGCTGTCCTTGTTGTTTGGATTGGCTTTATATTCTAAGGCTTTATCATACACTCATGAGTGTTTGTATTTCATTTGTATTTGTTCACACTAAGTAAATAATGCACAATTAAATAGTGGGGCAGTTCATTCATCATTTTTATTGCTCCTAGTAAAGTCTAACCCCTGCCCAGTGGGAGCGGATAATCTGGGAGATGGGCTGGGATGGAGGTTGACAAGTGAGCACTTGACTTGGACACCAGATGTTCAGGATGAAGTGAGAGGTAATGTGAGGTGTGATAGGAGAACAAGGGAGGATTACTCGGCCAGCACGAGGAAGGCGGGGCTTGGGGTTAACCAGTGTGAGACTCATCTCACGATGAGTGTGTGGCCTGAATGGAGGCTCAAAAACTAGGCATCGTCAGTCAGCCTTATGCAATCACTACCTTCCCAACCATGCTGGGCTACTTGCTGAACTGAATTGTTTCAGAAAGTTTGAAAGGCAGCAAGCATTTGGTACAAGGATGCCTCTTTCCTATCTTTTTTTCTCTACATGAATGTGATCACATAAAACTCTATTCTCTGTTTCTCTACAAAGTCTTAGAAACTGCTATTATATTTATTACCAATCGGGAATGCTGTTGGCTGCATGATCACCAATTTTAGGCTCAGGTAGATTATATAATCTACTCTGAAGGCCTTAGACGTCTCTTAATTTTCCCGGGGAAAATAAGATAGAATATTGATACCTGAAAGTTCCTTTGGGACCAAAGATGCTACTGAACATGAGCCTAAATATCATCTAAACTTCCCTGCTCCTATGTATCCACTCTGTGAGTGCTAACACATTTGTTTATTTTGGGTTATGACTTATGCAGGTTTTAGTGTGAGAAGTCAGTCTTTCTGTTTTTTTCCCAAATAAGGTTGCCAGATTTAGCCAATAAAAATACAGGGTCCCTAGGTAAATCTGAATTTCAGTTAAATAATGAATACCTCCTTATTATGTCCCAAATATTGCAAAGTGTTAGTTTAAGTACTTGGGACATACCAGTACTAAAAAATATTCCTTTTTTATCTAAAATTAAAATTTCTTTGCACTTTCTATGTTTTATCTGGCAACCTTCCTAATTTCTCTTCCTAAGTAACTGGAACTGGGTAAAGCCTTTTCATACAATAGTCCAGTACCTGTGAAGCAGAATTACGTTCCACTGACACCAGTGACATCAGCCTTCAGTGTCTCTTCCCTCTTCATCTAGCGATCTTGCCGATAGTCTTTCCATCTCCTTTCTAGGCTGTGGAAGTTACCACAACTCTGGTACACGGGCTGCCCTCTCCTGCTTTTATTCATCTGTTTCAGTTCACTTCTACAACTTGCTTTTTGTGGTTATTTCCTTGTCACAGGTGCTCTTCCAAGTTGTTTCTGCCTCTTTGAAGATGTCATGATCCTTTTCCCTCCTGTCTGTGCTATAATCGCCTCCGTCAGAAGATCCCCTCTTTAATTTCCTCTGGAACATCTAAGATCTGCTGATAGAGACACTGCAGCGTCCTGTTCTGACTCTCCACCCCATGGCCGTCTATCCTATGGATATCCAACAGACATGTTCCCCTTGTCTAAGCCAGGTCAGCAGGGAGAATCCATCACTGTCCTGAGGAACCTGCACAGACGGGTCACCTCGGCACCATCAGCCTGTTTCTCTCCCTCTGCCTGAGCCGCCTCTTCTATTCTGAGGGTCCCTTGACTGAATGGAGAATCTTCACCGAAAACTGGCTCTTCTCAACACTTTTTAAATTTTAAAATAAGAAAAGTATTCTGGTTAAGGGAAGATTTAGACATTCTGAATGAATTTCTAATTGGAAAGATTATAGTTTATCTGAGAGAAATATCAACATGTATTTTCAATATTGCAAATGACTGTTTAGAACTTATAATTCAGAATTCCTTCTGGACATCCCCATGGAAATGGAGATAGACTTGTCTCATGTAACATTAACTGTGTCTATGTTTATACACCTGAAGATTCCTT
The DNA here is from genome assembly GCF_028564815.1 of Eubalaena glacialis. Lineage (NCBI taxonomy): Eukaryota > Metazoa > Chordata > Mammalia > Artiodactyla > Balaenidae > Eubalaena > Eubalaena glacialis. The sequence goes on along the minus strand of NC_083729.1, from coordinate 3,157,966 downwards.
ATGAAATTTCTTATAGGCAAGGACCATCATTTAGGGGATTCTTGGACAACCTCACAGATAATTGTGCAACCACAAAAGAGTTGGAAACATTTCTAAAAATATATATATATATATATATTAGGTCTATAGAGTTTTAAAAAGTCATTACTTTAATAATTGTGTTTCTCCCTTCCGAGCTCACCTGTGATGTGTGATCTGCTCTTTTAAAAGTAGTTTCTGTAGGAGTGGAAAGGTGGGTTATGGACCTGGGAAAAATAGGACTTTTGAGTACTTTTTTCAGTCCTGCCACAAATGGTTAACCACAAATGGGTGACAATTTTCATAATTGTTCTTTGTTTTACTTTGTTCATCTGCCAAGAGAAACACTTCCTTACTGACCTGCCTTTGTATGTATATTATAAGGATGAAATGGTACAAACAGCATTCTCAATTTAATGAGGTATCATTGTTGTTATTACATATTTCTACTAAGAAGATTTTATTTCTTTGACAATTTATTTAGGCTCTATATCCAAATTTGGAGTGGATAGAAATGTATCCTTCTTTCCTTCAATCCCTGTATTCAATCACATCATCAGCTCTGTAGAGGTTACTCTCTCCTGTACTAAAAATCACCTTTTGCAAATGTCCTTATGGTCTATAAAGCATTTTTGCATGTACTAGCTTATAAGATTCATATATCATTTAATTTACAGACAACATATAGAATGGATTAAAGTAAAGGCTGAACTGCCGTAACAATGGGAACTCAGCATGGCTTAGGTAAAGCAGAAACGCCTAGGAGAGCGTTTCAAAATGGCAGGTCTGCTCCTCTCACTCATCTGGGGCAAAGTTGGCTTCCAATGGGACTGCACTGGAATCCTTGGGAGCTGAGCTACAAATCCTGTATTTCCATATTTCCATGTTTCAGTTCTCAAAAAAAGAGAAGGAATATATGTAGAAGGAATGACCAATGTCTTCAGGTCCTACTAATATTTTTAATAAGTTCTGGCTCTAATTCTATATCTTTTGTAAGTTCTTGTATAACTATTTCATTTGAAAGTGATTTTACTTCAACTACCTTTCTCTGTGTAGATACCTTTCTTCAACTAAATTGTAAACACCTAAAATAGAGAAATATGTTTTCTGTTACAGATTCTGAGGCCTTGTATCAAGTGTTTCACATAGCAGACATTTGAAAAAGGAGCTAGCAGTCAATAGTTGAATTTGTGAATTATTGTTTGTTGTCATCCAGCCCACAGTTGTAACTGTGTCAGAAAAAGGAGGGGGAACAAATAGGGTCTGGTGGACCTGAGATGCAATCACACACACACACACACACACACACACACACACACACACACGCTTGCCCACTTTAGGCCAGTCCTGTCATTTCCTCATTTTAGTTGTGCTAAAATTCTCCTGCTATGGGTTGAATTGAGTCTCCCCCAATTCATATGTTGAAGTCCTAACCCCCCTATAAATATGGTCCTAATTGGAAAAAGGGTCTTTGCAGATGATGAAGTTAGGATGAGGTCATGAGGGTGGGCTCTAACCTAATATCACTGTGTCCTCATTAAAGAGGAAATTTGGACACAGAGACACATAGATGGGAGAGAGTATGAAGACACAGAAGAAGACGGGCATCTGTAAGCCAAGGAGGAGGCCTGGACCACATCCTCCCTCCAGCCCCTGGAAGGAACCAGCTCTGCTGACACCTTGACTTTAGACTTCTATTCTCCAGAAATGTGAGAGAATAAGTTCCTGTTGTTTAATTCACTCAGCTATGGTTCTTATTATAACAACTCTAGGAGATGACTCCATCTCCCATATATAACTTTCCACAGAATTCCTTGGTGTTTTATAGAAAAGAACTCTCTCACCCCATATGCGGCTACCCCATAGTTGTGTGTTGCCAATCGCTCAGGACTGCGCCAAATCTGAGGGACTTTCATGGTCAAAACATCCTACTTTTACATGTCATTAATTAAATTATTTTTGTTTATTCCTTTTTCTGTGTAATGTTGCTTATGTACACTCTAAACCCAATGGATTAGGCCCTTTATATAATAATGGCCTCTTTCTGGCCACATAAGGAGTGTTTCCATTTGAAATGTTTTCTTGTTAGTTGCCTTGGCAAATTAGATAGGAAGAATATAATTACACTCTTTCAAAATTCTCTCTAATTCCTCAGAGCTCGCTGAATCATTTTTCCTGAAATTTGTGAAAAGCTTTTCTCCCTTTCAAGATGCTTTTCTAAGCCATAAATACATGCACATTTATGGAGCTAAATACCCTTGCCATGTCCTTCTATGCTATGAGAGCACTTCCTCCCTCACATAATTAAACACTGTTTAGCAACTTGTAAGGTTGGAACAAGGCCCTGAGTCCATTCCCCCTCTCCTGTCCCCTTAATGAATGTCATATTGTTTTATAGTAATAAAAATATACATCCCTTATAATGATGGCTAAAGACAAATTCCACAGGTTTAAAAATTATAACAAATTATCCACATATTATTAATTATGCAGTTACATTTATATAACCTAATCATACAAACCCATATCTTTAATCACATTACGACTTCCTAGAAACCCCAAACCTATCATGAAATCTTGCATGTAGTATACATTCAATAACAACTTGTCCATGTGGGTTTTCTTCTGTTTCATAACTATTGAAATTTTACAGGTGAAAAAATTGAAACTCAGGGTTCAGGCCATTTTTGTTTTAGTACATGATATACCTTGCTTACTGGTTAGTTACTGGTTAGTAGGTTTTGGGGTCACACAGCTTGGGCATGAGACTTGGCAATGGACACATATAGGCTGCTATAATTTTGTGCAGGATGACTTCTGTGACCTTCAGGTCTGTAGGGTTGATGCCACAGTGAAATGAGCTATGGGTGTGAAGCTGTTTAGCACACCATTTACCAAGTTCTAAGTGTTCAGTGAGTGCTAGCAATTATTACTAACGTCATTGGCTTTTCCTCGTCCCTTGCCATGACCAAAGTCAAAGATAAAGATTGCCCTTGACGATTCCAGGCTGCAATGCTGTTCTGACTCCTTTATTCTTGTAAAGTCATATTAACTCCTGGAGTTAACTAGGCTAGAGGAGTGTTTGGTGAGGTTCCAGGGGACTAGCACCTACATGGGGGTGGTGATAAAGTCCAGTAAGAGACTGGGATTTTCCCTAAGGTTTCTCAAGTACTTGCTGACGGAGAGGAAACAAGAAAATGTTTTCTTCTCAGCCCGTGCACTGCAGGAATCCCTCCTATGAATCCCTCCTTCTGTTGCCTGTCCTTTCAAACTTCTGTCTAAAATAGGTTAGAATTTCCTCACACAAATTATTTACCTTAGGTCTGAGCAAAGTTACTTTATTAGTAGCAAACCCTGGGTTTGTACTTCAGAGAAAAAAACAAAACAGAAAACAGACAAGGATTGATGAGTAAAATTCATGTGCTCAGATGTCAAAGGATTCCATGTGATGTTTGTAATCCCATCCTGCCGCATCACAAATTATTATAAATCCTTCCCAGTGGGAATAAGATTCTCAAAATAGTGATCTGCCCTTGACTAAAGCTGAGCAGATGTGCTGAGAACAACACAGGAAATAAGTCATTAGCAGAATATGCACAAGTCTTTCTTCCTAAACTTCCATGGCTTCCCAACAAGATATGTATAAGGTGTCTTTGCTGGATCAAACTGTAGTAATTTTTTGGTCTGCCTGCTGTGCAAATCACAGTATTTAAAATATTACTTGAAATAAAATAGTTTCACTTTACTATTTCTAATAATAAAATAATTAGAATCAAACTTTGAGTTAGAAATTTGAGAAAGAAAAGTGTCAACGCTGTAACCTGGTAAAGCATTTTTAGATTCATTCAAAGTAAATGTTAGTTTTGTTTTAATCTATTTTTTCCTTATGTTTGTGAAGTTTTGGGCCTAGAGAATTTTTTTTTTTTTTAATTATTATTTATTTATTTTTGGCTGTGTTGGGTCTTCGTTTCTGTGCGAGGGCTTTCTCCAGTTGCGGTAAGCGGGGGCCACTCTTCATCGCGGTGTGCGGGCCTCTCACTATCGCGGCCTCTCCTGTTGCGGAGCACAGGCTCAGTAGTTGTGGCTCACGGGCCTAGTTGCTCCGCGGCATATGGGATCTTCCCAGACCAGGGCTCGAACCCGTGTCCCCTGCATCGGCAGGCAGATTCTCATCCACTGCGCCACCAAGGAAGCCCCGGGCCTAGAGAATTTTTTAAGTGAGGTTTCTTGCAGTAAAAATTCACCATGTTTGGTGACAGTTCTATGATTTTTTGACAAAGGCAGAGTGATATGTAATGAATCAAGACATAGAAGAATCCCATCACCCCTCCCCCAATTGCCCTGCCCCCTCTGTAGCGCAGTCTCCCCTGTTTCCTGTCCCAATCGTTTTTTTTTTTTCTAAACGTTATGGGAAGGGAGTTATATAATGTGAATCTTTCTGAGCCTGGCATTCCCCCAGCCATAGTGCATTTGACGTTCACCCATTTTGTTTAGAGGATTAGCAGACCTCCTTTTTATTAACAAGAGGTATTGCTCCATGAGTGTGTTACTGTTTGATTATTATATTCACAGTCAAAAACATTCCGACTGTTTCCAATATTTTTATTTTTTATTTTTATTTTTTAATAGATCTTTAATGGTGTATCATTGTTTCACAATACTGCGTTAGTTTCTGTTGTACAGCAAAGTGAATCAGCCATATGCATACATATGTCCCCATATCCCCTACCTCTTGAGTCTCCCTCCTATCCTCCCTATCCCACCCCTCTAGGTCATCGCAAAGCACGGAGCCGATCTCCCTGTGCTATGCGGCTGCTTCCCACTAGCTATCAGGTTTACATTTGGTAGTGTATATATGTCCATGTCACTCTCTCATATTTTTAAATTGTGAATAACAAAAATCCATCAGCTTTGTTATCTAAATCTAAATCCAACTCCCAAGCTCATGTTTGACTGGCTGTATAAAGATGATTTTACTGGGGTGACAAGTAATGAACAGAGTGGAGATCATTAGAGAAAGATGAGGTCTGACTTTAGTAGATGGGAGTGGATACATGCGGGAACGATGGAAAGGCTTTGGTTTAGACACACTGATAAACTGACAATGAGAAACAATCTTTATCTATATCTTATCATATATTTACTCAACATAAGTAGCAACTCCATGCATGTTACTTTACTAATTTAAATCTAATCATGCCATGACCAAAAAGTTAAAGCTTTATGAAATATATTAAATACAGGACATTAAGTCAAGAATTGAATTTCTGGTAAGAGTTTTCTTTTTTAGAATCATCAAAGGTATAATTGACTTCTTATCCTGGTCTATATATGACATCCCCTAATATCAGGTCGGTTGCTTGTTGGTTACATTTCCTAAATTCCTTCAGGATTTTCAGTTGCTTGGCCCTGCATAAGTTGACATTGTAGTTCAGGAAAAGCAAGTTGAATGGCAGCTCTTACATCTGGGCTAACATCAGGGCTCCTGGGCTTGATGCTGGGTTTGCCCAGCCCAAGTTAATGCTTGGAATCATCAAGAATCGATGTTAAGCTGAGTTTGCAAAATATATTCTACCTAATTTGTTAAATATGTCTCCTCATTCTGGGACACAGTTGTCATGATACAGTGGACCTTGAACTGACTACAAGCAGGAAATCAACAAAAAGCAAACAATTCATGAATATTTTTCAGACTCAGAAACAAACAAAACACCAGGGCCTTTTGGTTGCTGTGTTATTTTAATGCTCTGAAGGTTACAGACGAATGGTATTGGTATTTCTAATTCTGAAGAAGTATGAAGAAAATGGCTTCTAATTCTGAAGAAACTATGCCTTTGGAAGTCATTTAATGATGAGAAAATATTCTTTAATATTTTTACGGGTTGGGGAATAAAACAAAACCTTCCCTTAGGTAAAATCATGAACTTATTGCATGGGGAGAAGAGAGGGTGGAAAGGACATAAAATAAGATGCCAATTTTTTTTTTTTTTTAATAATAGGCTCTGCAGATTTTTAAAGAAGAGAATGATCACCATGAACTGGTGTCTTCAGGAAAGATTTCTGAGAGGAAGAGAAAGGTAAGCTACTTTTTTTTTTTTTTTAATGTTTCTTAGGATCTGAGATCAGGTGAATGCACTGCGTGAAGGGAGCTTAGCACTGACACAGAGAAGGATGACTTACTGGTGAGAGCCCCAGGAAGGGGGGAACATTTCACTCATTGAGAATACATTGAGTCTGTCTTGTATCTCAGGTACTATACTGTATGCTAAGAACACACAGTGAATACACCTTAGAAATTTGTCCCTGAGGAGTATATTTTCCAGTGGGGAAAGAAGCAAACAGTTAACAGGTAATTCTGATATCGCATGAATGTTATGTTAGGAGTTAGAACAGATGATCTGGCAAAACATAGGAGGGAGACATTTAATCTAGCTGTAGTGTCATCAAATAATCCTTGAAGACAATTATCTCCACGGAGAAATCTAAAGGGTGATTGAGAATTACAAAGGGGCAGTGTTTTAGGCAAAGAGAAAAAAACATGCAAAGGACTTGTTTCAAAAACTTAAGAACATATTTCTGAAATTTGAAAAATGTCACAATAGTGGAGCTTAGGGCTGTGTAACAGGTCCTGAAGAACAAATGACATTGAGATTCCAGATTCTGCCTCATTGAGACATTTAGACCAGGTCTCAATGTCAAGATCAGATCTGCATTTTGGAAACACTGCTCTGTGGAAGTGTGGAATAGCTGGACCGTGGTGAGATTATAGGTCAATTAGGAGGCTACCCCCATGTTCCTGGAGAGGAAAATTGGTGACAGGGACAAAGATAGTATAGTCGGGACACAGAGCAGTAGAGATAATGGAAAATGAGCTAATATATAAACCAAAGATACTGTGATTCTGTGGACACTCAAGAATGAGAGAAAGGAATCAAGTGTGACACCTGATTTAATGGATTGATGTTTGTGCCATTTACTAAAATGTAAAACACAAGAAGGAGCAACTGCTTGGGTAAAAAAAAGAAAAACACACACACACACACAAGAATCTTCAAGCTATACTGTTTGTCAAACATCTAAATGAGGCAGAAATTATATATATATATATTATATATATATATATATATATATCAAAAGAACAGTCTGGATTCATGATTTGAGGGTTATAAGTACTTAGGTATTATCTGAAGCCATGGGAGCAGGGGAGATAGATGCCCCACAGTTACGTGCTGTAGAAAATACACATGAAGGTATCGTGAGGAATGGGGCTACACAAGCAGATGGGATTATTTGGATGGAGCTCTAAATAACAGACTACAGAATTTAAAACAATCCTATAATTAGTGAGGAAAGCACTGTGTCTCCTCCCTCCTCACTCCAGGAAATCGGTATGATGCACAAGCAAGATTATGAATTTAAAACTATGGCAGCTAAGTATTTTCATGTGGAAATTGTTGGACGTATTATAAGTAGACAGCTGCAAAAGTCTAGATAATTAATAAGGAGCTGAACAGGAAAGGTGGCCCGGGGACAGAGAACACGCAAAGTGGGTGGAGAGAGTAAGACGTGTTTTCTGCTCTGCTAACCATTAAAAATATTATTCTTCTTTAGAAATGTTCCTTGGGTGAGAACAAACAAACTATAATTAAATAAACCACAATGAGAATTAAGTGAGTAGTCTCCCCCCGAGTTTGGCATTTTATCGATTCTCTAGATTGGGATTGACATCAACAAATTAAGCTTAGTGAGCTTTAAAACAGTATTGGTCTTTCACATGGCATCCGAGAATGTCCAGGAGATCGAAGATTTCAAGCTGTGACACCATGTTTTTAAAAATGGAACAGAATCAGGCTATGATCCTACACTGAATCCGCCCCCCAGCCCGAGTTAGAGCGTCATCATTCCCTCCCATGGAAAAGATTCCTTTGTAATGCATGGATGTTTCTAATGGAAAACCTACACGAGGTAGGGCATTTGTTGTTCAGATTGTCTATTTATTTAGGCTATCGATTTCCTGGTCTCGATCTATTACCTGGTTCAGGAATCGCTGCCGCAGCACACAGTATATGCACATTGAATCACTGAGATGATTTTTGGCCTGTGCTAGTGATTCTTGTTGGACCACATTTAAATAGTCAAGCATTTCTTATTTTGATATAATTTTAAATTTTTAATCCATAAATTCTTCTCTGTAAATAGCAGAGGGCTTGGATTTGGAGCTTGGAGGTCACAGCCATACCAATTTCTGGTTTAGGTTGCATGATTCCCTAGGGCAATGAGTCATCTCTGTACGACCTTCTTGGTCTTAATTTGAAATTGTATAATACAGGAATAGATTTTTTTTCAAGTCTCAGTACTTTCTTAAAACCTCCCTTACCTCAGTTCTCATCTCCCACAGGAGGCTCAATCAACCATAAAATCATCCATCCTTTAAGTTGAAATGGCATTTAAATATCATGACACCCAAATTCCCTTAAAATGCTATCCCCTCCGTATCTTTTTTTTTAACATCTTTATTGGAGTATAATTGCATTACAATGGTGTGTTAGTTCCTGCTGTATAACAAAGTGAATCAGCTATACGTATACATATATCCCCATATCTCCTCCCTCTTGCGTCTCCCTCCCATCCTCCCTATCCCACCCCTCTAGATGGACACAAAACACCAATCTCCCTGTGCTATGCGGCTGCTTCCCACTAGCTATCTATTTTACATTTGGTAGTGTGTATATATACCTGCATATCTTTTAAGATAGATACCTGCTGTTTCAAAATCTGCGAATCAGCCTGTGTGTGGATTTGGGAGTCAGACGTATATTGATTCAAATTCCAATTAGGCTACTTACTGCCTCTGCAATCTCTCATAGTCTTAGTGACATTTTTTTGAAAAACAAAGCTGATGATTGCTATAAACATGAATATTTTCATAATTTACACACTGACTTGGTCCATGGAGATCCTCACCTTTCTTTAGCACATCTCGTTCACCACAGTGTTTTCCTCCCTTGTCGGATAACTCCTACGATGGATTATTAAGCATATGTATCCCAATGCTAGAAGTGAGTTTCACATTCTCGTGATTTTATGTATTTCCAAAAACTAAAAATCATCATTTCACACACGGATATGATGATTTTATTGCCAACCCCCAGGGCATGACAGGGAAGAGGCCGGGCATGGCAATAGAAATGACCTCTGCAATGAGTGGGGCTGTGAGGACATGGCCACCTCCACAGGACGCGTTCGAGCCTGCAGGCGTCTTAATAAGTTGGAGGGAAGACTTGTTTACCAGAATATGTCTCATCGTCCTTGTGTACCACAGATTGCCAGCAACCCTTGGGGAGCAGGGCTTGGGCCATTTCCCCCTGCAGAGGCACATATTGGCTTCATCTTCACGGCAGCATTTCCTGGGGCTGCCACTGATTTCTGAATATTTCCTCCTAGAAAGCAGAGAAAAGAGAGCCTACAGAGGACGAAATTGCTTTATCAAAGTGCTCTGGAGCTGGGCTGGTAGATATGATGGGCCTGTCCCAACAGAGTGTGCTTAACTATCCCGTGGCTTCAGAGACAGCCCTGCCTTACAGAGGACAGAGGCTACTGCTCAGAAATCTATGAACCTATACTGTCAATGCATAGATATTCCCTTAGCTTGTGTATGAACTTGCATAGGGAGAAAAGCACCATGACACTTAAGAAAGCTAACGCAATATACATGTGAAATTTCCCCAGAAGGAAATTCAAATCTAATTTCAGACTTTGCTATCCAATGGCTGTCTAAAAAAGCAAAAGACACAACAAATTAAGCTGAAATAATCAACTGCTGCCTGAAATCATTGATTTGAATCACACAGAACACATAATTGTCTCAATTGAATAAAGTCACAATCCAAAACAATCCAGTTTTAATAACGAGGCATTTTAAATGAGTCACAATTATAAAGGCCCAGCTGCAACTGGATTCACCCTCAGATGAGAATATAATCTTCTGTCTCTAGCAAAAAGCAATTCCGTTTATCCTTTCCCGGTGCAACAGAAATAAACAGGGATTTTAACAGGACCAATCTATAGTAACTTTTATAGACTGCAGAGCATCTTCATAATCATTGTGATTTCATAGCTGTAGCTACTAGTTTGCAATTCTGATTTTTTTCACTAACTTGAGAAGTATAAAATTGGGGATTTTATATTCAGCACCCAGCTTTGATATGTCTGAGGAGGTAGAGAAGGTCTTCTTCAAAGCCACAGACTTTCGTATGTGTGCTAGAAGAGATCTCATTTCAGAGTATGGCCTTATAGAAATGGCCAGTGTTTTGTGTTCAAACTTGGGTGGGATTCAGGCTCTATTAGTTATTTAATGTCTATCTCAGGGACCTTGGACAAATTACCTAACCTTTATAAATTTGTTTGTGTGGCTTAAAAAAAAGTGAAAATAATGTTTCCAAAATAGCAACACACATAGTCCTGAGCACATGGAAGTTGCCCAGACTCGTTTATTTCCTTTTTTATAAATTAATCTATGACCTTTTCTCATTAACATTTGGCACAAGCCTGGCAGAGAACATGCTCATTTATTAAACAAATTATACAAATGGGAAAACAAAGGTTATGGATGTCAAGCAACAGTCCCCAAATCCCAGGAGACTAGGACTTAGTGGGTTTCTTTGTTTGTTTGTTTGTTTTAATTTTATTTATTTATTTAGTTTTGGCTGTGTTGGGTCTTAGTTCCTGTGCGAGGGCTTTCTCCAGTTGCGGCAAGCGGGGGCCACTCTTCATCATGGTGCGCGGGCCTCTCACTATCGCGGCCTCTCTTGTTGCAGAGCACAGGCTCCAGACGCGCAGGCTCAGTAATTGTGGCTCACGGGCCTAGTTGCTCCGCGGCATGGGGGATATTCCCAGACCAGGGCTCAAACCCGTGTCCCCTGCATTGGCAGGCAGCTTCTCGACCACTACGGCACGAGGGAAGCCCGGACTTAGTGTTTTAATTCAGAGTTTGCAACGTTGCCTGAATGACAAAGTTTAGGGGTCATCAAACCAGGGGCCTTAGGAAACATTATTGCAATAACTTTTAATTTGGAGAATAGTGACAGAGAACTCACTCATTTAATGTAGGCAATATGCTCAAGCTGAAACTTGAGAATCCTTTGCCAGAATACATGAATATGGTTCCTAGAGCATAGATTTGAGGAATACTCTTCTATCCACTCAATGTCTGTGTCCCCCCAAAATTCATGTTTAAATCTTACCCATCAATGTGTATTGGGAGGTGGGACTTTTGGGAGGTGCTTAGGTCATGAAGGTGGAGCCCTCATGAATGGAATTAGTGCCCTTATAAGAAGAGCCACCAGGAGAGAGCTTGCTTCTTCTCTCTCTCTTCCCTTTTCTCTGCCACGTGAGGATACGATGACAGACAGCCATCTGCAAGTCAGAAAGAGCTCTGACTAGACAGTGGATCCGCTGGCACCTCGATCGTGGACTTACCAGCCTCCAGAACCTTGAGAAATAAATGTTTCTTGTTTAAGCCCTGCAGTCTCTGATATGTTTGTTACAGCACTCCGAGCTGACAACTATTATCAGAAGGAAGTAACTTCCCATAGATTTTCACCTGGAAATCACCACGTTGGGGAGATGGGATATGTAACGGCATCCCTGGTTAGGTGGGGGCCATCCTGACCTGGTACCATTGCTTATTGTTTAGTTAGAATCAATACATTTGAAAATTTGGGAGTGTTCCTACATGTTAGTGTGATAAGAATCCATCTGTCTCTCTGGGATCTCAAAGAAGCATCCCCCAGCTATGATCAAGCCCCCCCTACATGTCTGAAATTGTTGCTCTAGGGGGTCCTAGAGGTGATGAATGGGAGGACCTAGCACTCAGTGACAAAGTGACAAAGGCCACCATCCTCTCCACAGGGCCCTGCACACCTCCTGCCATGCAGCAGACCCTCAGAAATATCCCTGAATTATCTGGGCTTATCTGGGCTATAGCCTCCTAGAATGATAATTCATAGGAAAAAGCTCATTTTTCATGGTACATTGAATGCCTCATAACACTGTTTCCAATTCTGCTGAGCTGCATGCACTTTCATAGTATCACAAAAACTGTTCCTCTGTAGTCTTGGTGGAATGATAGATCTTGTATAATTTTTATATTACAGAAAGATACTTTCATATCTAGTAAATCATCAACCACAAACATAAAATGCATCCCAAAGCTGGCAGTTGGAATGATATTTTATAGGTTTTTCATCACAGAATCACACTTCACCATTATTCATAGTTATGAAATAACTTTTCCAAAGAGTTAAACTCAGAATCGTTTTGCTTATCATCATTGGAAAGCTGTTTCTCTCTTCCCTGGGGTTCACTTTACCCCAGGGCGGATCTTTGGGCTCTATTTCCGGTTTGCAGGCGCCTACCTCCACGTGGGAACAGCTAGAGACGCTGTCACTGACCGAGGAAAGGGAAGGATTTTAAGTCATTGCATGGCAGCTCCCTGAGTCAGTTGACTTGTCTAGGGCCTGCCACGTGCCTCAGTGTGTCTCACTGTACTAGGACCCTTTGCTTCCATCTTGTCAACTAATTTATGCAGTCCTGGAGCTGGCGGTAGAATGTCCTTTTTTTTTTTAACAGAAGAGGAAACTGAGGTCCTACAGCTGAGGTGACCTACGCAGTCAGCACAGCTCCCAGGAAGCTGGCGGAGCAGACAGGAGGAACCTGATCCAACTGTGTCTCCCCTTTGCTTTTTTTCTTCTTCCAAAACTAGGATGAAAGAAGTATGTATGTATGTATGTTTATCAGTTTCCAGTCAGAACACACAAACTACACTTTTTTTCTTGTTTGGTTTTGTTTTGCATCGAGAGAATTTGAACTAAACTACAGATAACCAGGTATTGGAGGAGAATCACGTGGAACCTTAGGGAAGAGTTACCACCCACCCCACAGGGCGGGCGCTGTGTCCCTTGAAGTTGAAAGCTGAGAGGCTGGAGTCTGCAGCTGGACCACACCAGTGGGGAGGGTCAGGCACTAACCTTGAAAGCTAACACAGAGTGTGCGTGTGTGTGTGCACACGTGTCTGTGCGTATACGTGCACGTGTGGCTGCGTACGGGACACAATACAAGAAGGCGTTCATGTGTGTTCTGCCTGTCGGTTTCTTAACTTCTTGAAACTTCAGTTTCCTCAACCGACAAGGCAGCTAGAGTGAGAACACATGGTAACAAATACTGTTTGGTTTATGATTCATCATAATTACATGTTTAGTTTTTTTACCTTCATCATAGGATGAAAAGTATACAGAATCTTGTGTACTTTCTTTTACACTAATTTCTGTGAGCTCAGACCATTTTATATTCATATCCTCATGATATTTAAAAACAAGTAAATCCCATTGATGTGGTCTATTTATATATCCAAAGTTTAAGGAGAAAAAAATGAATCAATTTTTTGATTGAAAAAATGGATCAATTACTTTTGAATCTTTGAGAATGTATGAGAAAAGGGAATTATTTTATAAAGATCACATTAGTACTTTTAATTTTGGATATTTCCAACCTGAGGTCCTACCTGTTTTACTATAGTGATGATACTAATTTTGAATGCAGCAACATACAGGTACAAAACCATAAATGTATTATAGGGAGTATTTGATTCTCTAACAACAGGTGTATAGTCTAGTTCAAAAAATACATTCACAATTAAAATCTATCAATTAATAAGTTTGACAAAAAGCAGATATTTTTATTTCTTTATATATGTAAAATGGGAATAATAAACCTGTATTTCAGAATCAGTGTAAACATTATAGGTGATGCATGTAAATTTCTTAGCATTGTTGTTTAGTAATCAACATCTTGTAATTCTTATATTATTTAGGAAAAAGAGTGCTGTCAAGTTCACAAAGAAAGGAGAATTTTTGCTGTATATTTGATAAAAGTTTAAGTAAAGAGAAGATGAGATAAAAGGAGAGAAGGTGCAATATCTTATTCCAATAGTTACACACATAAGTAACTTATTACACAATACTAACTTATTCCAATAGTAACACACACAAGAAACAAAGGGTGCCATTATTTTTCTGTCTCCTTGAAGCAGGTTTGAAATTTCCCACCATTTGCAAGCGTTCATGGAGGGTTGACTGTCAAGTGACAGTAGAGGTACGATGGCATCTCTGGAAATTTGCAGGTGGTTCCAGATAACCCACCACAGGGAGAACTTCCTATGATGCTGTGTCAGTGATGTTTCTGTAACTTGATTCTGCATTTGTCCTTAATTGCTTCAAACATTGAAGAAATTAATTATAAAATCTTTAAGAGTTAATATTGTAAAGCTGTACAGTAATAGCATATGTCCTTAACATGACATTTTCTTGGCTCTGGAAGTTACAACTGAGAGTATTGAGGTAATCTGGTAGAGGTGCTGTACCTCATTACACTAGTCATTTGAACAATCATCCAAAACCATTCCTTCCAAAACAAAGATGTCATGTAGTAAGCACACCTAGATCTTGGAGGGACAATGGGGGTCAAATTTCAAACCTGCCCTTGAAGAAAACCACACCTTTGATAAACTAACTTAGCCTCCTTGATTCTCCTCTTCTTCTATAAAGTGTTACTACCAATACTAATCTTCCATGGTAGTAAAGAGGATTAAATGAGATGACATATGAACAAATTAGACACTAGCTGTATGTTCAATGTATTAAGTTCTATAGGAGACACACACATATGAGTAAGACAAATGTATTACCTGTCCCTGGACAAAGGTGTTACAGTTCTGGCAGAACTGTTTATATATATATATATATATATTGTTTCAAAAGAGGAAGTCATTCTACTTGGCTAAGATACACATTTATGGAGTTTTTGAGATAGACTTTGAAAGAAATCTTAAAGGATAAGTAGCAATTTGAGGGACAAGGACGAAGAGGAAGGAGGCATATTTCAAACACGAAATATTGTGAAGCTTGATTTCTTTGGGACATGGTACAGGTTTTTGAAATATTGATCTTTGTGGTGCTAACGAGATATGAGACCAGCATAAACAGGGGTTATATTTTAAAGGGGATTAAATACCAACTAAGGTATTTGGGCTTAACTTGCTAGAAAACATGTAATTATTACAGAATTTTGAGTGGAGTTAGAAGGCACCATGACTTGAGCTAGACTTAAGAGGAAATAATAAAGGAACCTCCCAGCGAATGAGTTCAGTGAAAAGAGGAGACTGAGGAGGCAATAAACCCCATGAAGAAGACCAGCAGAATCTTTATGATACCGGACACTTCCTAGTGTTTCCTGGGAAACTCTTAGTTCCTCCTCCTAAGAACAAAGAATAGGTAATTTTTTCAAAGTCAACAGACAGGTGTTCATTTGCTCTCAAAGTTAGTACAGATCTCAAAAAAAAAAAAAAAAATGTTGAATGCATTTTGAATCTAAAGGGGAAATGAGAGATGAGGAAGAGGCACTTGTAGAACTCATGAAAAGTCCTTGTGATCTGAAGAAAACTCAAAGCACACCAATACAGGTGAAAGTACCTATGTTACACAGCCTTTGCATTTTAAGTCTGTGTCTAAGGGCTGATCTTTCTCACAGTTGAGATTTCTCCACACCTTTTCTTGTTTCTCTAGATTAGATTCTCTTAAAGAATAATAGTTGCATAAGAGGTCTTGATTGGGGGATTGTCCAGTTGTATTTTCAGAGCCTAGCCTGTATTTCTCTTGGTCGACTAGCAGAATGAAGAGTGACAAGAGTGTCCATTGATCCTCCATGGGGGCAGGTAGAACCCATCATGGAACCAGGATGGTTGCCCACACTCTTCCGTGGGAACTCACTTCTAGTATCATGCACAGGCTGAACCCATCACGAGCTGTTCACTGGAATCCAGGATACCAGCATTGTAGTTCTCGCTCTTCCATAGTCCTTAGTTGAACATTTGTTAAGTTAACATCAGCTGGCCACTCTTTTATATCTTTAAAAGAAGTACTTGGGTAACCAGAGCATCAAAGAAATTCTGAACAACCTGAAGTCCCACCCAGAATGTGTACCTGTTCAATGCACATTTTCTTAGTTGTCAGGTTTCATCTCCTTATTTGGGTTTTGGAACAAAAATCTCCGTCAATGGAATGGAATGTTTCCATGGGATAATGTGATGTTAACAACAAAATCACCTTCATTTTATATCTTTAAAAATGTCAATTAAGTTTCAGATGTGTTTTTTTTTTCCCTCTAAGATCTGAGTGGCTACATGATGTAAGTCTCCAAACACAGGCTGTGATTCCCTTTCACACTCTACTTAAACTTTGGGGAAAGCACTTCACTAGGGACGTGTTTCTCTAGACATTAATTAGCAGGCAATGCAAGCATCATATTCACACCTGTAACCCAGATGTGGCTGATCATACAGTTGCCTCCACAGTGGTTCAACGTTTCTGCCACCAAGTCCATACTTCACTGTGCTGTGATTTTCTAAGTGGGGTCATAATGGAAAGTCTTCCAGCAGCTGTCAAGGCGGCAGGCACAACACGCCATTGCTTAGACAGCACAGCCTATGTTCAGCCTGAATGTTCTGGAGCGCCGCCAGCCGGGCTGCATCACTGCCCTGGCAGAGTGCCTACTTGCGGACTCGGTCTCAGAATAACGCGGTTGAAAACTCTCTAGTGTATACCTTAAGACAGAGAATAACAAGCGGTCTGGTGGCAGTGACCTACCCTGAAGACCTTTTGTACATCAACATAACGCGGTGAATTGGAGGCAGAAGGTACCTATAAGCACAGCCATGCGGAGTGTGTGCCTCCCGAATTTTGCTTTTCCTCGAAGAGAAAGACGAGTCTAAATCCATCTCACATCTGTGCTCAGTATCAATCACATGCGAACGCAGGAGTTAGAACAGTCAGTTCGACCCCAGACCTACACTCCTCAGTGATTCTGCTTTCCATATTCTTTCTGTCCTGCATGATGCTATGGTTTTCCTGACACATCATTGGCCTGTTTTTGGCACAATAAGAGAATAATTATTTGGGAAGTATGAGGAGTATTAACTATTCACGTAGAGGAGAAAAGGCATGGGCTTCAAGAAAAAGAGAAAGCTCAGAACAGTGTTTATAGCAACATCAAGCAAAAAATGAAAAGAAAGAAAGTTGTGGTTGTTGGATGGTAGCCACTTTCATTATTGTTTAACTTTCTAATATAATCTCACACTTTCAATTTAATTAAGGAAGAAGTTTAATATGTAATATTGCAACATCAATATGAAGTATTACAGAGATCTACCCCAAGTCTTGTTAGAAGATGTGAATTTAACAAAAAAGAAAAAGTAAATTCCAGTATGAATACCCAAGCCAGTGGCACACCTAAAAAGAGGCTTAGAGAGTATGTAATTTGTGTATGTTATTTTGACTTGTTTGAATACAATAACAAGTTTTTTTAGCGAGTCTGTGAATCTGTGGGATGCAGATCTTCATGTTGAATATTAAAACAAAGTCTTTAGAAATGAACTTAGCAAGAGGTTTGGGAGAGAAATCCAGCTGAAGCCAAGATGGTAGACAACTTAGTCTGCTGGGCTCAATCATGGCAATAGCAATATGGGGGTAATTCCCTTAAAAGCTACCTCCTTGCCCAAATGCGAGGCTGGCAGTGGCTTGAGAAAGGCAGTGGAATGTCTCCCAGTGGAGAAGCAGTAGTTCTCCATACTACCACTAACCCTTTGCCCGTGGCTGGCACACATAAACAGTGGCCTTTAATTTTTCTTTCATGAAAATCTCATTTGGTGTACGGATTCCCAGCTCTAGAGTTTAGGGATCTGGCCTGAGGTTTTTTAGAAGGTCCCTTGTGTTTAATACAGTGCTGGGCACGAGGTAGGAAATAGCTGTGCATTCAGTCTGTCATAAAGCTCTCTCTGCACTGAATGGCTGGCTCTGCAGGGGTGTTGCCCAAACACAAAAAGGATTTGTGTCAAGCATCTACCGTTATAAACACTGATGCCAGTTTTGCCTTATCACAGGATAGATGATTTCTCCAATTAAGAAAATTTACGTCTAAAATCTGTCTCTTATTTTTCATCCTAAATCCTTCTTTTTATTCTAAATATGTAATATCTATGTATCTATCTTTTGCATCCTAACCACGCACCCCCAGTAGCGTGTTGCGGGGGAGGGGGGTATTCTTTCAGCACAGGAGATGCTAAGCAAAGATGGGGCTTTGAGAATGTGGAGGCTTCTCTTCTTTAGCGTTAGCTCTTTAATTCTTTCAGACTAGAGAGGCTATGTGAGTCTAAATATCAACTGTCATTTTTGAAAGAGGGGCTGTACTGAGAATCTCAAATTACTGGAATGAAACAAAAAAGGCAGATGTTCCATTGTTATCATCTTCAGCAACAAGACTGATTCCTTTCCTGTGATCAGGAAAACAGTATTTAAGACTGCCCGGGTTTGGGAAATGTTCACCCCTCCCCACCCCTCCCCCATGCCCCTACAATTTGACAGGCATGCTAGGGTTCCTGGATCCCCTTTAGACGAATCTGCAAAGGTAGGCCGGCAGGGCCAGCAGATGGGCAGAAAGCACTGCTGGCTGTCCTGGCCGCCTGCCGCTCTGGACAGGGCTGATAATAACGCTCTTTAACCACACGCCTACCACAGGCCTTTACCTGGTGAGGTTGCACCCTGCTGTAGCTTGGTATTTGGATCACATCTCCCAGTTCCTAGTACCAATTTGAAAATGATAACATTCACAGCTATTTTTATTTCTCGCCAATGGAACATCGAGATTTCTTCCTCTCCTGTTTCTCTCTCTTCCTCACATATATTCCAAGATTGGCCTCTGGTTGAACTCCTCTGCTCCAAAAAAGTGTTTTCCTCTGTGAATTAGAACAGCCACAGAAATGCTTTCAGTTTATGAAAACTGTAAATTCATAGGCGGATAAAGGTGTCTTCGTGTAAAGCTGAATATTCAAACGAAATGCTGAATTGCCAGTTGATAAATAGTGAAAGAGTGAATCTTCCAATTATCCATCTTGGAACCCCTCAAAGCTTTGAGTTAGATCAGTTGAAATAAAGGGAGAGAAGCCAACTGCCTATTTGAGTCAAGAAAATATGATTGTGAAAGTGTGTGCTGTGAGTCAACATGAACTCACCCCAGGCAGAGAGGGAGGGGTTCTTTAAGCCCCTTTTCTAACAGCATTTGCATTTGCACAATTCCTCCCAAATTCTTTAACGCCATTTTCATGGATTTCATTAGATTATTGCCTTCCCCAAAGCAGGAGCCGGCAGAAGCTTGCTGGCAAAGTACAAAATAATTTATGCATTTTCAAAACCGATCCATTTCTAAAGCCAGTTTGAGAAGGATGACGGCATTTGCTCAGATCCAGGAGAAGAGCTTTTTCTCTTGATGAGATGAGAGGAGAGGGGGAGGGTGGAGACAGGACTGATTAACTTGCCCTCTGGGAGGATCCTGAAGGAGACACCTGGCCGGAGGAGATGTAGGAAGTAGAATAATTACACTGGAGAGTGAAATGCAACAAGTGCGTTTATGCCGCCTTCTCCCACCTCCAAACTGAAGTAAGGACCGAGGGGTAAATTTTCAAGGAAAAAGATTCCGGTTCAAGGCGATGGAAGGTCTTCCAGAAGAGCTGCCAGTCTATGGTATGGGCTGCTCGAGAAACAGTTCAGGGAGGAGGGGGGGATGCTTTCCTTGAGATACTGGTCCCCCACTTAGTGGCGTTCACTGCCCTGAGAAGGTGGAGGAGGTGAGAATCTTAACAGAGGGAGAAGTAAGACTGCAGGTTTCCTAAGGAATATCCAGGAAAGACAGCCAAGTGGAGCATTTCATGGGACGCAGGAGGAGGGTGAAGCCCTAGATAATATTTTCCCTTTTTGTGTGTTATTCAGTCAAAGACATTTAGGGGTTTGAACAAATCATCAACATAAAACATGTCACCAAGTGATGCAAAAACTATTTTTTTTCTACTTTAGAAATTTCTCAAGATTGAAAAATCAGCAAACTAATTTTTATTTCTGCCCATCCTAAGTGGATATACATGTGGAATCAAAGTGGAAAAGGATTACACACCTTTTTTATTTCGAAAATTAGGCATTTATTTTAATGCATTTCAAAAACAAAACCTCTCTACCAAAACTGTTTTCACAGATGGTTTTGCTTAGATTGGGGTTAAAGGTAGCGATGTGGTGTCTGAGAACTACATATGAAATGAACGATCATCCAGTGGGTGAAAAAGAGAAGACAAAATAAAGGGGCTGGGCTGTGGGTGCCCATGAAGGGTGAGATGGTTTTCACAGTCCCTGACAAAACCTTGGTGCTGTGAAGATCCTTCACCGAGACGCATAAGGTCTGACTTGTCAGTAAAGGGGATCATATTTTACATTATACTGGAGACTGATGAACTTAGGTATTCTGGGAGAAATGATAAAAGTTTCAAACTATATTAATTACAATAAAAACATATTTAGAATAGTACTTTGCCTGTTCTTGTTAATGGTTGATGTGTTCAAGGTAAATTTACTTCATGTGGGTTTCTTTTTTCTTTTTTTTTTTTTTTTTCTTATTTGCACTGAAACACTAAAAAGAAAAAAAATGCAGGAACAATTTAGAATTTTACACAACATTTGTGCCTTTCACTTAGAATCAAAACCATAATATATCACCACGTTTAACATTTAACAAAGTCAAATTTGGTACTGCTTTGAGCAGAGTCGTCTACATAAGTTGCAAAGTTCAAGGCAAAGGAAAATGTAGGGCCCCGTGTTCAAAAAGCAGAAAAAGGTTGTTATTAAAAATATTAAAATATATAGCTTTCCCTTTATTGTGTAGTTTCTTTTTCAACCTACGATGTTTTTATTTGCTTCTTTAATATTCTCCATAAGGAAAGATTTTTTTAATTTAATTATTAGCTTGTATTTCACCATTTAACTCGTATGCAAAATCACCAAAATTACACGATTTATATTCCATGGCTCACACGTGCATATATGTTTCATTCTTACCAGTGGAAATGTAGCACAAAACTCTCTGTCTTTATTTCACTTCTTGATACACACATATCTCCCCGACACTCTCCACCTTAGGCTTATGATGAGAAACGAAGGACTGAGAGAAAAACTGAGGGCTGTTCATCTTTCCCTTTCCTTCCACCATTTTCAGTGTATGTAGTTGGCAAACACAGAGAAATAAAATGAGCGAGAAAGAAGAGGATAAGACTCCCTGGTCATCGGTGTTGGTGTTCCTCAGAACGCCATTACCTTCTCTCTGCATTCAAGCAAGTTCTGGTGTCTTGGGGCCGTCAGTGGCCCTGGTTACTCCGTGGCAGATGTCACACGCTTGGCCTGCATTGCTTTGAGTGTCATCCCACACTCCACATCCTGGGTCCTCTGGAATCCTATGCTCCTGATGGCATCATAAACGCCCCAGGAGGATAGGGAGGAAGACAGACGCGAGGGGGACACATACTGTCTGTCTGTCCTCTGATCACCTGCCTGCTATGCCATACGACTTCCCTTACAAAACACAAGCTCCAAGATGACATTCTTAGGAATTCCGGGACAGCAGAGCATCAGTGTGGGACCCTTTGTGCCTTCACGAGTTGCACCTCATAAAGCTGGCCCTGGCACTGAGTTAAAAGGGCTAAACAAAGATCCAATACAGTTAAAACACTAAAACAAACATGAAGCTTCAATGTTAGAATCAGACTGTTGGAGAGCTAGAGCCGTTTTAAAAAAAAACCCGACTAATGGTAAACAATTATTGTACATATCACTACTGTAGACACTTAATAATGTTCCTTTCAAAAAAAGGGTTTTGTGTTTGGATGAGAATTCCACAGTTTGGAATTGATTTAAGGTCATTACTCAAGATGATGTACAGGGCAGTTACCAAACTCTGGTACAAAGTCCATTAATTACCATTAAGTAATAGATAACTCATGCTGTTTCCTGAAGTACGTAAGTTATGGATCTTTTGCTAAAATTTTAGCTCATCAAATTTGATTGCAACATCTGCACCATCTAAAGGTGTGGCTTTGACAAGACATTTAATCTGTTTATACCTCAGTTGAACTATGCGATTTTTGAAGACCCCTGCACATCTAATTTTGGAAAAAAAACATTCTACCATCTTTTCTGGGAAGGATCCTTTTCAATAATTGACTATTTCCTGTTCTGAGCCAAAATAAGACAATCATGATGTTTTGGTTCACTAGTCACACCATGCCTCAAACAGCAATCTTATCAGCTACAAAAGCAAATTGAACCTCGTGAATGTAAATAATGTCACTGAACTGTACACTTAAAAATAGTAAAATGGTAATTTTATGTTATATATATTTTACTTCAATAAGAAAGTTTAAAAAAATGCAAATCGATGCTGGTGGTTTCTGCTTTTCCAAACAATTATGTATATATCATAATACGTGATTCTCAACAAATACTTTGAATAAGAATGGCAAATGATTTATTCTCATTTTTTTAGATACGGCAAGGGAAGCAGATGCAACTAGTTGCTGATAGAACAAAATGTGAGACTTCTGGACTCCAGGTCAAAGTCTTTTTAGTGTTCTGTTCTTTGAGAAGAGCTATGCATCTGTGATTGTGTCCACATCTGTTTCTTCATAGTTAAAATGGGGAGAACTAGTTCACAAAAGCTGTTATCAATCAGCTATGTTCATGTGTAGCTCCTAGCTGAGCACCTCACCTATTGTATGTAGAGAGAAACGCACACTTTTTTTCCTATTGCACCCCTTCCCTGAGTCTATAGCTCTCTGTCTATCGATGTTTCCATTTGGGTTGGCATTTGCTTTTGAGTTGGTTGTTGTCTGCTGTAGTGATAAATGCTGCCTTGCAAATCTCAATATATTTTTCTGCACTATTCAGACTTCTTAAGATCCATCTTTTCTTAATACCTGTGGTGGGATTGTTTTTCTGGTTTCTAGGAAGACTAGCAAAACTCATCAACTTTTTTTTCCAGAAGGAAAACCATTGTGAAACTAAGTCTAATAAGGCAGACACCCTTCTGATTCTCTCCTTTGAATAAACTGAGAGTCCTGCAGTCATTCCCACGAGCAACTGAAGGGGGTAAATTGCAATTTCTTCAAATTGCTGATTAAAGATCCAGGAGATTCAAACTGTGTCGACTGCCTGAATCTACAGCAGCCAGCAATGCCTCAGTGTTTGTTTGTTTGTTTTTAACTCAACCCCTCATTTGGATTTTTAAAGGGTCTAGAAACGTCTAACTTACAATTTCTTATGTCCTGGTGGAGTCTTAATCCCCATCCCCATGACTGTAGAGTGAGAACCACAGATGCTAGTGCCAAAGAGCATTTACTGGTGCTCGACACTGACGTGGTGAAGCCAAACGGAGAACCCCAGCAAGTGCAAACTCCACGCCAGGAGTCACTCATGTTCAGGGAGTTTAAATTAGTAAATAATCACAGAGAAAGCATTGTGGGTTCTAAGAGAGTAATTTACTAAATATATGACCGTGAATTTGAAGGCTTATTTAAAAGTAGACTTTTAAAATGAAAACATTAATATTCTAAAGAGCACAGAGGAGAGAAGAAGTAAGTGAATTATTGTGAAATATATTGAAAAGAAAACCAAAGGCTTAACCAGTACCCATAATACCACACCATGAGAGTTGTATAGGGGAATTTGTCAAACATTCAAGTGTACATAATGCCAATAATGCCAACTCATTCAAGGTTTGGTGAAAAGAAAAAATATTGCTAATACACACACGTCCATGTATATTTAACAAAAATAGCATTATAAATTTTTTTTTAAAAAACTGACATAGAATATATCAAAAAAAATATTAGGATGTTTCCAATAGCATGTAAAAAGAATAATATAACACAACAAAGTGGTGTTCAGTTTCATTGATAAAAGAATGGCATACTAGGGTAGAGTTTAAGATGCTGTAACAAAGGGTCCCCGATCACAAAATCTTTACTAAAACAGGAGTTTATTTCTCATTTAACGTTACGATTGATGCAGGTTGGCAAGGCTGCTCTTCCTCTTGGGTTACTCAAATGCGCTTTTCTGGTCTCTTCCTGCTCCTTCACTCCCAGCGTCTGTTCTCTATCTGCAGACATCGAGATTCACCCCGACATTTGGCTCGAGGCCGTGGAGAGGGGAAAACATTTTTAAAAAGAGCAGTGGCAATTTCATACATAATTTCTGTTCATATTCTATCGGCAGAAACCTAGTCATAGGGCCACATCTACAGGAAAACTGGTAAATGTAATCTCTAGCTAGGTGGGCACATGCTCAGAAAGAGACAGACAACTAATGGTCTATGAAATAGCTGTGCAAACTCTTCTTTCTGTACATGAGAGACACGAGAACCCCAAGGCAGAAAGGTAAGGCTATGGAGATAGTGAAAACATCAGTGGTTTCCAGGGGTTAGAGATAAAAAAAACCAACTAGACAGAGCACAAAGAATGTTTAGGGCACTGAAACTACCCCTTATGAATCTATAATGATGGATACATGTCATCAGACATTTGCCCAAATCCATAGAATGTACACCACCAGGAGCGAACCCCAAGGTAAACTTGAGTCATAGATAAAATGTCATATGGAGGACATTTTGTCTATTATCCATACACGTAATCATACATGTGTTTGAAGACACATCACTAATATTAACACTTGATTGCTTTTTAGTGGTTTTATGGGAAAACATACCACTTTTTAAAGACTTTTCACTTTTTGAAAATATCAATTAAAATAAAGCTGTTTCATTCCACTATTCACTTGAAGAACAAAAAGTAAGGATGTGTGTCAGCAACTCAAAATGATATTTTCTTTGAAAGTGATTATTTTTTTAACATTTGAAGAGCCTAACATATTATTATTCCTCTCTATAGATATAAGTATGATTTAAAACATCTCCAAATCACTTTGAAGTGACTTATTTCAATGAATCTGTACTGGATTTCAAAAGTTGGGAATTTAAATGCCTAATCGATGAAATATCATTATACTTTTATTATCATCATTATCTGACAATGGGTACAGTTCAATGGTACCAGCCAAAAGGTCTCATCGAATTCTTAATTTGCTTAAATCTCCCAAACCTACCCCGGAAGAGTAAAGCTGAGCAGACAGGTGTGACTAAATTACAGGGAATCTCACTTGGGATCCTAGTTTACAACAAACCCCTGGACTGAAGTCCACTTTACTTTCACCTGACATATCTGGACATGAGGAGGAAGCAAGCCCAGGACTGGCTTCCACCCAAGGGCTCCAGTGGTGACTCGAGAGGGTCCTGCCCCAGGGTGGCCGCACCAAGGTCCTCTGTCCAGGGGCTCACTCATCATCCAAGCCCCCCCTGAACCACCCTGGACAGCCCTGCCCTGAAACAACATCCCAGGAACCTGCGCCATCAGGCTGGATCTCTAGGGGACCCTTCTTTCTGCTCAGCTGAAGAAATTCATCGCTAAAAGAAACGTGATTCTGCTAGACCAGAGGCACCCTGTGCTCCTGAGGGCCAAGGCTTTGGGTTCATTGCTACTTCCAGTGTTGGTTGGTATATGTCGCTTATAGGCGCTACAGACTTGAGTAAAAGGAATTTCCCGGGAATTTTAATGCTGGCAATTTCGTTTTCTATTTTTACTTTGCACTCATGGGCTACCTACAAATCAGACTTAGGGGACCCCAAGTGAGGAGATGTATATTTCATTATTTCACATGCGGGCATCATATCCGTGTCAACAGGGGTTACGTGGTCCCTCTGTGGCCAGCCTTCTCCCTCTTCACATCTTCCTTTTTATTCTCATATAGCTAACTAAAAACGTGCTTCTGTTCCCAACCAATCCACCTATTAACTTTCTAAAAACAAAGTTATTCTTCTTATAGTAGGCATATTTTATTAAGGAGATGTCTCATAACAAAAAAAAAAAAGAACGCTTGCTACACAATGTTTTAATTGTATGTGCGTTAGTCATAACTTTTTCTGCCTATAGGTGTTGTTCTCTTGTAATGAAACTGCTGAAAAGACAGAAACTCTATAGGATAATATCATACAACAGTGACACTGAATAAGCATCTTAAAATTTTAAATCAAGCACATCTACTAATTGCCAGTGTATTCTTGTAATAACAAAACACACTTAATTTTCTAGGAAGCTGTAGTATTACTAATGTGTAATAATGTGGTTTAATTTGGCTCCGTCTAGAAATACAATGCCAGTGAGTCTCAGGTTAGGTTGTCATTGGCTAGAAGCCATGGCCTTTCACCTCAGGTCTGAGTCCTGGATCTCACATCCAGCCTGGAAGAGACCAGAATCTATCAGATGAAGAGAAATGTCCCTTATACCTTCTGTACACTTTTGGAATCCTGAAGACCTGCAAAATACAGCACCACAAATCAAAGATCTTGTTTTTTTTTTTGCTTAGGATTTCAAAGCCTGTCTTAAGAACAGCATTTCATTATGAAAGATGTCCCAAATGACTATGGGAGGAGGAAAAAAGTAAAACTTTAAGAACACACACACTAAAAAAAAAGAATCTTCTTTGGATCAAAGTATTGACATTTTGTCCTACAAATCTATTTTAGAATGCTGTGAATACATTCAGAATACCAGTATATTCTTTTCTTGAACATCTTTATTGGAGTATAAATGCTTTACAATGTTGTGTTAGCTTCTGCTTTATAACAAAGTGAATCAGCTATACATATACATACATCACCATATCGCCTCCCTCTTGCATCTCCCTCCCACCCTCCCTATCCCACCCCTCTAGGTGGTCACAAAGCACCGAGCTGATCTCCCTGTGCTATGCAGCTGCTTCCCACTAGCCATCTATTTTACATTTGGTACTGTATATATGTCCATGCCACTCTCTCACTTCGTCCAACCTTACCCTTCCCCCCTCCCCATGTCCTCAAGTCCATTCTCTACATCTGCATCTTTATTCCTGTCCTGCCCCTAGGTTCTTCATAACCATTTTTTTTTTTTTTTTTAGATTCCATATATATGTGTTAGCATACGGTATTTGTTTTTCTCTTTCTGACTTACTTCACTCTGTATGACAGTCTCTAGGTCCATCTACCTCACTACAAATAACTCAATTTCATTTCTTTTTATGGCTGAGTAATATTCCATTGTATATATGTGCCACATCTTCTTTATCCATTCATCTGTCGATGGACACTTAGGTTGCTTCCATGTCCTGGCTATTGTAAATAGAGCTGCAATGAACATTGTGCAGAATACCAATACATTCTTGAGTACTCTGCCAATTCAGGAGCATTTTCATTTAATTTTTCATATCAGATATTTTCAAGTTGTTGGTGAAATGAGACACATATATAAACTTGGGTTTTTTATTTACTGCAACTTGTAATGATTTAGAAGTATTAAGGTTTGGTGAAAGATTGAACCTTTAATTCTGGAAAAAGGGTCTCATGAAACACTAATTTTTCAAATCTATTAAATAAAGAATTAAAAGAGCATTAAATTCAGGAAAGAAATGCAAAACTATGTGGCTATACCTTGTTATAGTCAAAATATCATCGCTATTGTTCACACTGAGGATAGTCATCCAAATTCTCTGATCTGTGTGTTAGTGGAAAAAGTATAAGTGAGTGAGAAGAGCCTCTTGGATCTCATACTAGTTCAAGTCCTTTGTTGCAAGTAACAGAAAACAACTAAAGTGAGCCCTTGTAAAATAATGAAAACAATTATAATTTGTTTATAAGTAGGGAGAAAAATTTTAAAAATAAATAAATCTAAGAGAAGGAAATAAACAGAGCTGCTCCAGAGTCTGTCGGCTTTGACCCTTGAACTGTACCATTAATTTATCTAAGATCCCAATTCCACATCTTTATGTTTCTCAGTACAAATTGTACTCAGACAAAGAGAATATGGTTGAGCTTAGTAAATGGTGGGCTGTGTTATGATGGAAAATATACGTGACGTCAGCCAGACAGTTCCCAGGAAATGGGCCAGTCAGGCACTCAAGGGGGTGCCCTACAGCGCAGTGGAGGCTCTGGTTCCCCATGTGATGTAGGCGAGGCTGCATCCAGCGTTTAAGGGTTCCCTCCTCCGAAAGGCTTTGTGGCAGGACTATTCATAAATATTTTACTTTTCATCACAAGACGCTTGTTATTCCTTGACTTTAATGTGAAGAAACTGAGGCTCAGAAATGTGCCCAAAGCAACAAAGCTGATGAGAAACAGAACTTACGTTTCAAGGTTGGGTCCACCTGACTCTTAAATCCTTCTCGGAAGAAATGGCATTTATTCGAAATCCCTTCCATTTTCATCAAAGTGTTCTGTGTTCTATAAAGTCACAACTGGAACACAGGATCAAATGAGAACAGCATATAAAAAATAAAACTGTCTCTTTTCTTTGGTTATCTTCAGAATGATTCTTAGATGGAAGAAGTCACAGAGGATAAGGTTAGAGGAGACAGTTATGGAGCCCGACTGTTAGATGTTAGATGTCACCTTCAGTCTCTTCAAATATAAAATGGAGATAATGATGGTATCTGCTTACAGGATTGCTATATGGAATATATAAATCAATCTGTGGAAAATATTTACAACAGTGCTCAGCACGGGCATATAAAGTGATACATGTTTATATGATTTTTATCATGATTTGATTTATTATTGCTATTTTTATTTTGCTTCACGTGTCAGATGAAAAATTTATTTTTATTCTTTACTCCCTTTGCATTGGAATGCAGACTGAAGGAGCCCACCTCGGTCTCATGTAATTTGTTTTTGCCTTGAGGAGTTGACAAAGAAAGAGCTTTGTTGTGAAGGTGACTCCATTTCGGAACAAGGGGCCAGAGAATTATTAAAGATAATAATAGGATTGTCTTATACTTAATATTTAAGTTATTTATTATTATTAAATGTATTATTAATTCAGTATTAAATATTTAGATAAATGTTAACACTTGTCAAATTCTCATGAGACTTCAGTTTGTCCTCATGCCAATTCACGTGAAGTGACACTCACACGAAGGAAGCAGAGAAAGAATTTTGAAGTTCACTCGGTGGTCAGTTCACTAAAGTCAGAGAGAATGAGAATCAGGCTGAAGACAAACAGATTTCTAACGGTGGGCCTGGGACTCCAGCCCAGATTTCTTGGGTTCTTCCGCACCTGGCACCGTCTCGATGAAACGTGTCACATTTCCTGATCCTTCGTACTTCAGGCTTGACCTTCTCCAAGATGTATTATTTGGGCACATGAGTCCTAACCACAAAAAAACATACACCGAAGGAGATTTCTCTTCCACAATCATCATCTTCGCTGGAAGGCTGCTGAGCAAGGGGATAGGATGACCAAATACATAATAGGAAAAACATACACACACAGGCAAATATATTTGAATTTTCCATATGACGGGAAAGGGCTCCAAATGAGAATTTCAGATGATTAGTAACGTAACGTTTTTGTGACTTAGGGAAGGCAATGATATCCCTCACTCTAATGCCAGCGTGTGGCAATTTACTCTTTATTCTGGTGAAGTACTTTAACAACTGCACTTATTAAATGTTCCAAAATCGCAGGCTACGTCTTAATTGCCTATAGTTTTACCAGATTTGTCTCATAATCACATGTTGCTACTACAAATACCGTCAAAATATTGAGATAAACTATAATAAAGACTTTTTAAAAAAATTATGACCAGTTTCTGAAGGAGACTGCATATTAAGAAAAAGAGAAAGGTTGAAGAAATTCCTGTAGCAGTAAATAGCAGAGTGTTAATATGTAGCACAAAGTACATTTATATATGCCCATGATAAAATCATACAGTAATATACTTGTTAGTAGTAAAATATTTTGAAAACACATAAGTGAAATGTAGGTAAAAATCACCAGTATTCTCTCCACCTCAAAAATTATTCCAGCTCTTACAATATGTATTTATAACTACATTAGATAAATGTCTTCATAGTGCATAACATGTTTTATAAGCTATTTTTATTCCACTCAATATCTTCATATGTGACTACATTTATGAATATAATATAATCCTAAATGGCTGCTTCATGTCCTATTTTAAGTATTCACCACCATTTACTCCACCAAATCTCTACTATAAAATGAGTATTTTGTTTTCAATTTCTCATTATTTATAAACAGAGCTGCAGTGAATATCCTTGCAGGTAAATCAATATGTAAATTCTTGTTTATATTTAGGATAAAATCCCAATAACAGAAGACCTTGCCATGCGCTGGTATGATTAATGTTTCCAATAAGCATGTCAAATGAGCTTCTATAGAGACATTTACCTCCCTATCAGCAGTGTGGTTGCTTCTGCTCTCCTGCCAACGTTAGATCATTTCAAAAACCCTTCCTCCTTAACCATTTAATGGGTTAAAAAAGTGCTGTCCTATTTTGATGACAATCTCTATTGGAACTATACTTATGGGTATATCTGTGTGTGTATGTGTATATGCATGTGTATGCATGCAAGTGTAACACATGTACGTAGACTCGTTTGCATATGTGTATGCATAAATGCATGAATATATGTGTAGATATGTGCACATGTGTACACTCATATATCTGTGTGTGTATATGCATGTGTATGCATGCAGGTGTAACACATGTACGTAGACTCGTTTGCATATGTGTATGCATAAATGCATGAATATATGTGTAGATATGTGCACATGTGTACACTCATATATCTGTGTGTGTATATGCATGTGTGTGCATGCAGGTGTAACACATGTACGTAGACTCGTTTGCATATGTGTATGCATAAATGCATGAATATATGTGTAGATATGTGCACATGTGTACACTCATATATCTGTGTGTGTATATGCATGTGTATGCATGCAGGTGTAACACATGTACGTAGACTTGTTTGCATATGTGTATGCATAAATGCATGAATATATGTGTAGATATGTGCACATGTGTACACTCATATATCTGTGTGTGTGTGTGTACTTTGGCATTCAAGGTCATGTACTTTAAAGAGCAGCTTTATCATGGACCTCCATATCATGGGGATGCTTTGTCAACTTAGAGTGAATATCGTTT
Source organism: Eubalaena glacialis (assembly GCF_028564815.1). Classification (NCBI taxonomy): domain Eukaryota; kingdom Metazoa; phylum Chordata; class Mammalia; order Artiodactyla; family Balaenidae; genus Eubalaena; species Eubalaena glacialis. The sequence continues at coordinate 3,126,932 of NC_083729.1, read as the reverse complement.
TAAGGCACCAACTGAATGGAAAAGAGGAGAATTTAAGTGTGAAGATAGGAGGGTGGCACAGCACTCCCGTCCAGGGGGTAAAATCCAGATATTTCTACTGGGCGACATCAAGTAGGTAAAAGACAGGGAACTTCAATTACAGCTGCCGAATTTGGTGTTGCTGTCTCCCGAGTTTATGAGAATTTTTCATTTTTCTTTTAAGAGGATATGCTTCTTCACTTTTATTTATTATTATTATTTTAGGAATGTAACCCCATGTGTGCCTCTTCCCCAGGTTCTCACCTTACAGGGGTGCTTTTCCCCAGCACACACGGGCGTCCACATCTGATGCTGCCCTAACACAAACGTGTGATTTGCTTAAGATCTGGGGGAAGAAAGGGAAGAAGAACTTATATTTGAAATAATTGCTGAAATTAGAAAATCCTTGGAACTGATCTCTTCTTTTACAAATGACCTTCTCAAGGCTGCAGCCACCTCTTGCCTCTTGCCCCCCAAATCCTCACACAGGACCGGGGTGTCCCTCCTCCTCTCCCATGTCCCCCATAATCCTTCCCTGATGGAGAGCAAGGCAACTGTGTTGGTTTCCCCTGTTTTCATCCTCCTGCCCTTCCCCATTATTGGCAAAATTAAGGCTTACCTAGGTCATTAGAAAGCTGTTATAAAATTCAAACTTCGGCATTCACAAACATATATTTTAAAAGGCCTGTTACATTTGTTCAATTAAATCATTACTTCTTTTTATCTGACACCTTTTCCATGAATAAGCATTCTCGTTTTTTCCTTCTCCTTTTAAATTTTCTTGCCAGTAGGGCTAGAATGACCAGAAGAAGGGATGGCTGAAATGTTGCTTCCCCAGGACCAGCTCCATAGACATTCTCCTGTAAATGTTTGCCCTGCTGGCCTTTTATAATGCACAGGCCCAAAGGCAAGTTCCAAGGCTCTGGCTTTTTGTTAGTTAGGATGTGGTTGACCTTAGGGCTTCGGTGCGCACATGTGTAGCGTGCGTGTGCGTGCCGTGCCTGTATGTGCATCTGCACGTGTGTGCCAGAACCCATGTCTGGGCCTCAACCACGACCAGAGCAGACTCTGGGAGCACAGAACAAGCATCTCCCCGCCAGGTGGGTGGGCTTCCTGATTTGCTGCTCTTCCTGAAGGGTTTGCTTGGGTTGAATTCATATTCACAGGGGGACAGTAATTTAGCCTCAGGACCTTCCCATTGGAGGCTGGTGGCCTGCAGATTGGATTCTACTGAATTCCTGAAGTTCCTCCTTCCCCAGTCACAGGAAATGTAGGAATGTTTCCATGCCGTTTCAGCGAGTTCATGTACATTCAGGAGAGCCAGATGATGGACTCATTCTGTACTTCACTTTTATAATTATCCAAATGCAGGACAGCAGGTCTTTAGGTATATTATTTTCCCCACAAAGACATTTACAAGCATCTATCTGTATTCACTTCTCACTTTTTTTGATCTTTTCTTCCTTTTGTGAATTCCAAGGGCTTCCTTCCCTACCACTTTGTACAATCACAGAGGTCTGTAGAAATGAGTGTTTTGTGTACAGCGAACACTGCTGCGTTTACATGAGACAGGGCTCCGTGTGTCTCACGTGGATCCCGACTGCCAGGCACACGGTCGCCGTCCACAAGGACAGGTCACACGGGAGCTGAGTCCAGCCCCGTTAACTGGGTCACTTGCCAATTCTGATTGTGTTGTAAGCACATCTTTACGGAAAATTCTTATTCCATTACGAAGGAGCATGGATGAAGTGATTGAGTTTCCTGAAGCATCAATCTGACCATGTCCTTTCCCATCTCAAATACCGCAGCTACGTTCTAAGGCCAGACGCCCGACTGGAGAGCAAAGTCCAGAGTGAGGAAAACACACGTTTCTGTGCACTTTCTCCCCTTCCAGCCTCTCCACTTCTCTTCATTTTAACAAGACTCGCCCCTCATGTAATCATTTGCCTTTACGCCTTCACCCAGTTGTTGTGTTTTTCTCCCTGGAAGGCCCTTCTCCTTCTCCACGCTCACGTGTAGATTCCGTGCTTTCTAAGAACATTCCGAGTGCCTGTCCCATCGGAGAACCTCTGTGAATATCACCACTAGGACTCGGCCTCCTCACCAGTTAGAACCAGCGTCTTCCTCCCCTTTAATCCACAGATGCTCGGAAGTACTTCACAAGCACATTTTTGCTCAGTTGGTTGACTGGGAGTGAAACGGGGTGGAGAGAGGCTTTGGGGTTATATTTGACTCATAGCCCTGCTACATTGGGGCTTTATAACGAATTTGCTCTACATAAATCTTCCCTAAATTTGGTCCTTTCTGTGAAAAATGGGATCATAGCCACTGTGGCAGGTACTGCTGGTTGGTTGATCCAAACCTGTGCAGGAGTGTAGAGGCTGGAGAGCTAAAAACTGTGCTTTTCAGACTAATAGAGGCAAAGATACTAGACGTACTGTCACTTCTGTCCATCAGAGTTACTTGGAATGTTGGAATGGATCCTAGGGGGTAGAGGGGGTTTATGGGACACCCATTCCGTGATGTGCTCTGGGAGCCAATGGCTGCTTCGTGGGTTCAAGAATTAACTGTCGTGTCCTGATTCCACAGGCCAACGGCTCCCTTGATGGTGTAAGTCTAGTCTGCGTGTTATCAAGGCAATCAACCCTGAAATCTCAGCCTAGATTGGCTTTTCTTCAGTCCTTCTGACAATCGGTAGCCTATAATAAATCCCTTTTTGTTTAAATAAGCTAGAACTGATTTCAATCTGTGTGACTGAAACCAGAGTCATACAACAACTTTCCAGGATGTTTGTGGCAATTAAATGAAATAATACCTATACCTACCTACAATAATCATTTACATATAGAGAATGCATTACCTTTTTTCCAATTAAAAATAATCTTACTCTGTTAATCCCATATTTCTTAGGTGTGGGATAGTCTGATGCAAGCTCATTGAGGATGAGACCCAGGGTTGATTCATCTGTCCATTGCTCTAAATACCCAGCACAGTGTATTTCTACATGGCTGATACCCACTAATACATTTTGAATTAAGAGAGGTAAAGACTAATAAGGAATATTTTTCATGCAACTAATACATTTTTAAACTAATAAACTGTCATGAGCCATTGTAAATTTTGACGTTTTTAAGGAAGAAACAGAGAAAACTTCGCTGCTTATTCTTGATTTTCTTTTAACCTCAATGACCAAACAAAAAGCTAAAAATGTGACCTACTGAGCTTGGTTTTAGTTTACTCACTGGATGCCGTTTCCACTGATGGTACATTTCAATGACAAAGGGAAATAAATACAACCGTTGTTTAGGTTTGTTTTTAGGAGAAGTGCTCTGAAGTCCTCTTGTAAGATGCTTCATGTGAAATGCCAGAGAATATTTCTATATAGAAAGTGTGTGCTTAATTTAAATATGCTAAAGAGAGGACAGGCCATCGATCAGTGGTCCTGCCAGTGACAGGGGCAAACGGTCCTAATGCAGTTCTACCAAAGGTACCACAAATCGCATTTGATAATTTTCCTCACCTCCTCAAGGGCGTAGCTGACCCGCTTATGTATAGTTTCTGTAAAGGCTGGTGGAAAACAAGCCCAATTCCTATTTGTTTCTGATGCTTTGAAAAGAATTATTTATTGCTTTTATGGGAATGTGCTTCTCTCCCCTCATACTGAACCTTAACACTGCGCTTCTGGAATGATAATAATCTATTTCTTTCCTCACACTACTGGGCCCACCGTGACCCCGTCTGACCCAATTGAAATTGATTTTGTTGTTGAACTCCTAGCTGGTGCAAATTAATCTTAGATCCATACGAGATCAGGGAAGCAAGACAGAGAGTACAAAGACCTCAAGTACTGAGGGAAAAATTAGTTCTGGAGAAGGTATTTTAAGTTTGGCAAGATAAATGGCCACAATGACTTGCTTTGATAGAACATCTGTAGGAAGGGGGAAGAGAATGACAGCGCCTCTCGGAGAAAGGCTGTAATTTAATAGCCTAATTTCCTGCCCAGCCCTGCAAAAATATCTGCCTGCTCCTGACAGCTGATGAAAATCACCAAGGGTTTGATTTGGTCCCTAGTGTGGAATAAGCTGAGACCCATCTTCCTCTCGGACTCTTGAGGCAACATTACTTAGCAGGCCAGGTTTCTGACGCCTCATTATACAGTAAACATTTGAAGCTTTTGCTAAGTTTATCCCCGACCCCCAAGAGGGATTGGCGATGGCCTGTCTGACATGTGACACCTATGTTCATCCTCCATTTAGTGGAGGAAAGTGATTTTGTTCGGGGAGAGCTTTTATAACTTACTATTTCCCCTAATAAACAAATACAGCTGTGTTTCCTCACAGTTGAAACATGCATCTCTGTCTTTAAAGGGGTCCCTGCGTCCACATCGAAGCTCTGCTTACTTTTTACATCCTCCCCACATCTACTGAAATAGCTCTAGTACACATTTTCTGATTCTTATAAAGGGACCGTTCTAATTAGTTCTCTAACACACTGACCTAATTTCCACTCTTTGCATGGTTCCCCTCTGAACAGTACACACTCTTTGACTGGCCTTGGGGAAATCCGATACTTGGGGTCCTGCTGCCTGTATTGGGTTACGGACGCTCCCTGATTCCTGACTCACCGCGCTGAACACAAGGACCAGTGGAACAGACACGTGTGTGCCCGTGGTACTTGCAGGCTTCTTAGCCCTGAAATGTCAAGATCAGAGTAATGAATTCTGAAGTCACCGTTTTATCAAAACAAAAACCAGGGCTCCACTGCTCCCCTAATCACCCCAAATTTCATCTTCACACAGATGCCATCGTCCTTTTAATTTCTATCTAACAATTTTTACACAAATAAATTTTCAAAAACCTTTGAGTGACACTAATGCCATGTTGTAATTAAAATGTGATGGCACTGGCATTTTCTTAGGGTTTTTAAACTTATTTGTTTTATAATAATGTTTAGCTGCCAAATACCAGTATTTTAAAACTTATCTCTTTACAATTAATACATTTATTTTAGCTGAAAACAAAATAAGATATTACTTTTTAAAATGTTTAATGTAATCCATTTAACATAATTGAAATCATAGTGGCAAACCTGCTCTTTTCTTGGAACAATATGTTACAATTTCTATTCTTCTATACGGATTCTATAATAATAATTTTAATGTATTGTAATGCTCCATATTTTGTTATTATTTATAGTATTGGAGGGACATATCCATTGTATATATTTATGTTTTTATTAAATGATTAGTTTTTGAATAAATTCTAGGAGTTCAATTTATGGAATGTAAAAGTATACAAATATAGATGATTCTTGCTATTTTTTGATTTTTTTTTTTTTTTTTTGCAAAAGAGTTACATCAATTCTCAGAGCCACCAACAAAGGCTACCTGTTTATGCATTCATGTGTGTATGTGTGCACACATGACCAAATTGCGTCCATTTATATTGATCTTAAAAAATAAGGATTTGCAGTATCTTCCAGACTTCTTATACATAAAGGCTCCACAGAATATTTCAGAGGATTATTGCTCCATTCAATCTTCCACCAGTGAAAAAATAATTTAAATGGAAAAGCTCACTGTAGTTGGAGAGGTTCTGCCATAAAACCTACAATTTGTGGCTGGGCAATTCTATGATGTTCTTATTCAAAGAAATGATGTCTTTGCCTGTAAAACCAAACATGACCTCTGACTCTAATTCACTTGGGTGTATTTATTTATGCTTTTAAATAGGTTGCATATTAAGTTTATCATAAGGGTATTTTAAAAGAATGAAGTGAAAACATGTGAACTTAAAAGACACATTAGAACTCCTAGGAAATGGATGGAGTGTGAAAATGAAGCTATGACAGAACTATTTGAAGAAGAAAAGTATATGGCAGGCTCTTGGATTTCTGCATAAAGTACTCTGAATTATGAAAAGTTCTTTCTGCCTGAGAGGTAGTCCATCACTGGATTAAATGCCAAATGGACCTGCTTGATTTGAGAGGATTCCATTCACTTGAAACCGAAAGACATTTAAAGACAGCTAAAGAATTAAGGATCCGTCTTTAATTTAAGAACAATACAGTAAGTTCCCTACATACAAACGACTTCTGTTCCGAGAGTGCATATGTCAGTCTAATTTGTTCGTGAGTCCAATTTGTTAGTAAGTTAGCCTGGGTATCCAACTAACACAATCGGCTCTATAGTACCGTACTGTAATAGGTTTATAATACTTTTCACACAAATAATACAGAAAAAACAAGCTCAAAAAATAAAGAAAACTTTTTAATCTTATGGTACGGTACCTTGAAAAGTACAGCAGTACAGTACAACGGCTGGCATCCAGGGGCTGGCATCGAGTGAACAGCAGGAAGAGTTACTGACTGGAGGAGGGAGAGGAGGTGGGAGATGGTAGAGCTGAAGTATCGTCAGCAATAGGAGACGGAGCGCAAGCTGCAATTCCACTCGCACCTGACGTTGATGGAACGCATATTCAAGTCTTTGAAAGTTTGCAACTTGAAGGTTCCTATGTAGGGGACTTACTGTAACACAAATTAAACAACCCACCCACCCCAGTGGATGCACGTTTATGAGCACTCCATCGGCTGAAGATGTCAAGTCCAGGTGTGTGGCAATGCTTATGCTTGAGGTTCCTCCACTATTTTTCTAAGAAAAATCTGAAACTCAAGCCTACATTTTCTTCCAGTGAGGGTGTGTGTAAACAATGCTTATGACTTGGGTTTTCCTCAAGAAAATTCTAGGGAGAAATACTAAGCAAATTATTGGAATTGCCCCTAAAGGTCTAAGGTCCTTGATGAGAGTCGGGGTATAAACGCTGAGACCAGCTCATTTATACGTCTTTGGCTTTTGTTTCTTAGCAGACAAAAATGCCAAAATGTCGATCTCAACAATCTGTTATTCCAAGGAAGCATTTCACGTGCATCGGGAAAGATGAGTTCCACGTGTGCATGAAGCAATTCTCACAAATCCAAAATACCTAATGATAAGCTCATGATACATGAGCAGTTACTCTCTGGTTACTAATTGGTACAAAATGTTAGGAATCAGTGACATGAGGTGTTTACTGATTTAACCAGGCAAAGCAGGTTATGTTCACTTAGTCATGGACTAATCCTTCAGATAATCAATACTGTAATTACAGTATATAAAGAAACAACAAGGAAAAGGAAATTGTAATAACTTATTGTAAATGATGTCTTTCTGGTGTCTCTGGAACGTTTCCCAAAACTATTACAGCTCGTTTTTTTACATTGTGATTCGCTCTGCAGATATAACGTATAAATCAGATGATTATCTAATTGGATTTGGATTCTTTCAAAAATTGTTAAATTTGTAATTTCTTCTTCTCACAGTGTGTTTGGGAGTCATAATACATGAGACAAATGGTTGGGAGCATAATTAGGGCTCAAGAATAGAGCATATGTTACGTTTAACCTTGGGAATATAGAGGTTGAAACGCAGAGTTTGTTTAACCTTGATTTTAAGATCAAATGAATAAAGTGCCTGCTAACAAGGAAAAAAAAAAGTCATCGTAATCATATAAAAGACCCACAGAATTAAATTCACATACAGTTAAAAATTATCTCTATTATTTTACAATATTGTCAACTAACATTATACTCTTTAAAAGCTTTTACATTAGAGTTGACTAGAAAATAAAGAGTTTTATTTGATCAATAGTATACTCTGGGAAGGTCTGTTTCTCTGCCACTGATTTTCTGGTTTACTTTGAAGAAATCTCACTCTGGCTATCTCTTTATTTGTTAATTCAGTTCTACAGTGAATCAATGAATCACATAACATAAGTAGACAGAGCACTTTCGGGACTGTTTGGGGCATTAAAGCATTTCTGTCCAGTAATCTGTATAGGACACACAGCCATTTAGAACACGTTCTCATACAAGTTTAGTTCAATATTGCTCATCTGGGAATAGGGGAAAAATAACTATCACGGACCTTTTTCCAGGCTGTGATTCCATTATTTAAGAAAGACAAGTAAATGCAAGGGAAGACAATCAAATAATTAATTTCGAAAGGCATCACTTACCCTGACACAGAGGGCACAGAGGGGGGCTGGGGGGGCTGGGAGCAGCGGCCACTCGTCTTCCGCTCCTATCGCGCGATCCGCGATCCGCTCCTGATGCTACTAAGTCCCCTGGCGATCCACCACGGGACACAGCTCTTCATCTCTTTCCACTCAGACCTTTCCCGTGAAAGCGCATGCCTTGTCTCAGCATCCTTACACCTAACGAGTGGTTAATAATGTGATCTCAAAAAATGACTGAAAATGCAGTGAAAGTCTTCACGTAAAGTGTTGAGTTTGGTACTCAGCACAGCGTGAGAACTAAGTGCGCGCCAACTACTATTATTATCACTATTATTATCACCACCATTGGCTGTCATCGACATAAAATTAAGTTATAGAAAATTCCAAGCATAAACCGTGCATTCAAACTTCCAGAGTTCCAAAATGAGGACATATGGATCGTTAAATCCTGCCTCCTGAAAACATTCATATCACACAGTATTCTCCTGCCTTACTCCTGGATCTGGTTTATTGATTGATTGATCGATCGATTGACTGATTTGAAGTATAGCTGGTGTACAGTAATATTATGTAAATTACAGGTGTACAATATGGTGATTCACAATTTTTAAAGATTATACTCCATTTCTAGTTATTATAAAATATTGGCTATATTCCCTATTTGTACAATATATCCTTGTACCTTATTTTATACCAAGGAGTTTTTACCTTTTTATCCCCTACCCCTTAATTGCCCCTCCCCCTTCCCTCTTCCCACTCGTCACCACTCGTTTGTTCTCTATATCTGTGAGTCTGTCTGTTTTTTGTTCTATTCACTTGTTTGTTGTGTTTTTTTAGATTCCACATATAAGTGATATCATGCAGTATTTGTCTTTTTCTGTCTGACTTATTTTACTTAGCATAATGCCCTCCAAGTCCATCCATGTTGCCTCAAATAGAAAATTTCATTCTTTTTTATGGCTGAGTAGTCTTCCATTGTATATACATAAATGAAGATGCTATAGACAATGTTTGTGTCCCCCAAATCCATGTGTCGAAACCCTAATCCACAAGGTAATGGTATTAGGAGGCGGGGACTATGGGAGGTCCTCAGTTTATGAGAGCAGAGCCCTCATGATGGGATTAGTGCCCTTATAAGAAGAGATGAGAGAGAGAGAAAGAGAGAGAGAGAGAGGCAGACAGACAGAAAGGCAGAGACAGGGAGAGGAACAGAGACAGAGAGAGACAGAGAGAGAATCTCCCTCCGCCATGAGAGGACATAGTGAGAAGGTAGCCATTTGCAAAACTAAATAAGAGTGCCACCCTCTGACCGTGCTGGTATCCTGGTCCAGACTTCCGGTCTCCAAAACCATGAGAAATAAACTTGTGTAGTTTATAAGCTGCTCAGACTATGATACCCAGATGTGAGGGGCATGTCAGGCCGGAAGGGGAGAGGTCGAGGGAGAGGGCAGCAGAAGCAAGCTCCGGGAGGTGGAAGGGCGCACACCTGATGGAGAGAGTGAGATGCACACACAGGCTGAGGTTCGTTCCCACCTTTTCTCTCCTTCTTTCTGAGTCCTCAGCCTCCTGGTCATGTTGGTTTTTCTTTCTTTTTTTTTTCAGTTGAGCTCATTCTTTAGTCACTTCACAGTACTTTTTGAAGACCTGCCATGTACCAGATGGTATCCTGGGTGTTCTAGTTGAACAAGACAGAGAAGTCTCCCAACCTCAAGGAGCTTATGGGAGCTCCATGCCCCAGGTATCCACAGGGGAGAGGGAAAGTGAGGGGGCAGAAAAGGAAAATCACAGAAAGAAGAGAGATGGGGGCTTGGGGTGGGAGACAGAAGACATAAGCAGAGGCGATATTTCTCTTCTTCAAATCAGGAACATATAGGTCTGGGTGAATTCAGTGCCACATCTCTGGGTCTGTGGGTGATCTCTCTCTCTTTCTCTCTCTCTATTTCTATGGACATAGAGAAAGGGACAAATTCTACTTTGTTGCCACCCAAATTCCACCTCCACTCCTGGGGAGTGATAGATGGGTCCACACTGGCCTTCCCTCCTCACAGTGGGATAGAGGATCACTCCCTTTGCAGGGCTGCCATATAGCTTCTCATACTGGAATTTGCCTTCTACTCTCTTACCATTTCTTCTCTGGATCTGAGATCCTCAGGACACCCTTCTCCTTGTGGGAACTTTTCTTCCAAATGAAGTCCTCCTTGGAATCACAATATGTAAGACAGGTAGTTGATCTGCTGAGTGCTGAGGGCAAAGTGTCTCTCTGAACAGCTTCCCTGTGGTCGAAACACCAGTGGCATCCATTGACATAAAAGGTGACCACGTGTTGTGTCCTGTCCGGGACTGTTCTGTTTTATGCTTACTGTCCTTCCGTTACTGTGAGTACTGCCCTCTCTCACTCTAATAGCATCTGGTACAGACAATCAATAAAGTTCATGGTCAGTCTAGTGCTAATCAATTGGCATCCAGAGACCTGTTTAAAGTCATACAACTAGTTAGCAACAGTCAATAATGAACCCAGATTTCTTGGGTGTCCCCTCTTAATATTCAGGATTTTCCCTCTATGAATAGAAAAATTTCTAACCGATGTGTCAGGTGATAGCAGTTAGGCTGGTCAGCTTCTGGAGGCTGAGGAAGAGCAGTGGGTCTGCTTCCATATTAAAACATAATAAAAATAAACAATCTTGCTGTATGTTAAGAGTTGGCTAGAAATGTGTGGTATACATAGTGCTGAACTCAGAGGGCACACAGTTTCAAAACTAATCCCCATACCTAAATAGGAATACATCTCAAAACAATTGAACCAGTCAAGTTGTATGAGGCCCTAGGTGTTTGAAACAAAAAAATGATTCAACTCTTTCTGTCAAATTACTCACTGGTAGTTGCAGTTTCCAAAGGCTGCTATCTGGGAACCCATCCAGGTCAGCTCAACCAGGAAAGAGGTTTTCCAGATACAACCATCATATTGAATGCAATGCAATTTGTTAAATGCTCACAGCCACCTGATCTTGAACCACGCTGCTGTCCCTTTATTTCACTCCCGTCCACTACCCCCTGGACAGTACAGGCACGCCAGACTGCATGTGAGCTGGGGGGACAGGCCCTGGATTTGCCCATCAGTCACAGGGGAGCTCCTGCAATCCTACCCAGGGGGCTTGAAACCAATACTGAGGCCACATCATTCATACACAGGATTAAACCTGGGGAAATGAAGCTCTTGGCTACCGTTAACATTTTTGGTTGCTTGTTTCACATTTAATTCTAAATTGACACCTTTACAAGCTTGGGGACAAGGGAAGATGGATGCCTGGGGGAACACAGTCAGATAGGGTTATGTAGGAACTCACTTCTAACACATGCAGAGCCGTCCCTCAGATGCCTTCCTGCTCGTGGCCAGACAGCTCTTCACATGGGCAGGAAATCTCTGTCCTTGTAGAACAATAACACACGGCCGCCTCCTGCCCTACCGTCCTGACCCCTGTCCTCACCTGACCTCCGCTCTCCCTTTACGGCAGAGATGAAGCTTGCCTGTCAGAATGAGTTCATTGCCATTTCTCCACCCAGGCCTCATCGACTCTCACGAACAGCCAGACCAAGGACCGCTGGTGCCTCGGATTCCACAATCCTAGAATTTCTCCACCTGTAATTCTGTTGTCTGGGTTGTACAGTGGGTTAATTACATCATTTTTTAATGGTGGGGCATCTTTAAGGTTCTGTGAAACTACTGAATTGTCCGTGGTGTGGTCACCTCCCTTTGCTAATGTGCAGAGCCTTTACTTTCCTGTACGTGCCCTGGGCTTTCGAGGTAAAAAGGAGGGAATCTGCATCAGCAGTCGGCCTTCCCAGCGACCCTGGGTGCAAACAGATCTCCTGTTTGTTTTCTTGTTGTGTTGTGCCCTGAGGATCTACACAGGTTTGCAGGGACACGTGGAGGAATGTGAGTGTGTCTGGGGTACAGAAGAGCAGCATAACTCCCCCGCCCCACGCTTTCCTTATCCTCATTCCTCACTCTAATGAGATCCTCGGGGGCAAAGGCAGTTGAAAATGAAAATAGATAAATAAGCCAACCTCTGGTGGCCACGCGGGAGGCAAACCTGAGACACGTCCTCACTATAAATCGGGTCTATTAAGTACATCTCTGTACAAATATAGGGCAAAGCACTAGAAACCCTGTTTTTCAAGGAGATATAAAAAATCTTATTTACTACATCTTTGAACACTTCTAGAAAACCACTAAGTTTTCTAAGTATGTAAGGAAACTGGGCTTGTGCCTGCTTCCCCCTCCATTTCTACAATAAAAAGAAAGCCAAGTGTCATGCGGGTAAACACGCCTGTCACTAGTCACCCTGCAACTGAAAGAGTGGTCATATATTGCTGGGTGCCCAGCAAACTGACGGTTGTGTTTGTGGTTTCTAGCTTTGTCATTCATTGTTTATAGTTAATTTCTTGGTTTTCTCTCTTCTTTTCTTTTTCCTTTTGGAGGAGTGCACATCAGAACACAATTTGCAATGGAACCACTTACACCTAAACTTTCAGCTCTAGAGTATTTGACAACCTGTAATGCACAGAAAGGCTGCCACCCACAGGTTTTGGTTTTGTAACTTGAGGAACTTTGGCTGGCCTAAAGCAAATTAAAATCTGTAGAGATCAGTGAGTCTTGCCTTTTCGAGCAAAATTATACTTTGATTTTTTTTCTAGTTTTATTGAGATAGGACATTGTATAAGTTTAAGGTGTACAGCATGATGATTTGATACGTGTATATCCTGGGGAATGATTTGATGCGTGTATATCCTGGGGAATGATTTGATGCGTGTATATCCTGGGGAATGATTTGATGCGTGTATATCCTGGGGAATGATTTGATGCGTGTATATCCTGGGGAATGATTTGATGCGTGTATATACTGGGGAATGATTTGATGCGTGTATATCCTGGGGAATGATTTGATGCGTGTATATCCTGGGGAATGATTTGATGCGTGTATATCTTGGGGAATGATTTGATGCGTGTGTATACTGGGGAATGATTTGATGCGTGTATATACTGGGGAATGATTTGATGCGTGTATATCCTGGGGAATGTTACCATGATAAGGTCACTTAACATCCGTCACCTCACATAGTTACAAATTTTATACTTTAATTTAAAAAATTAGTGAGAAAGGGAAATTAGAGCACATTAGGATGAAGATGACTGATGTGCTTTCCCACTCCCTTTTCCAGGCTAAATGCAATGCCAAGGGATACGAAATGTCACTCACACAACTTTTGAGCTGAGCCTGAGGGCGGGAGTGGGGTTGGTGAGCTTTCTGAAAGGCCCTGGACCTGGGATTTCCATGGCTCTCTGGAAAAGAGTGATGACCACACAGCACCTGTCAGGTACCCAAACTGGTCAGGTGCACCAGAGAGCCATGCCAGCAGCACGGTGGGAAAGATCATTTCCCTTTCTTTCCTTTGCCCACTTCACCCAGAGAAGTGATTGTGGGCTATGCTGACATCCAGGTGCATTCTTCTCAGCCTTATTTGGGGTAGGAAGTGGCAAGCTACTGCCAACTTTTTATCAACAAAATAATTTTTATGCAAAGGACTTTGGATTAGAGATTTGTATCATGTTCTCTTTTGCTGCATTTCTGCACCTGTCTCTGGGAAATACTCACACATTTCTGCCTTAATATCTTGCATCAAAACAATAGAATACAGTTTTAATATTAGTGGCATTTGATCTCCAGAAAAGGTATTTTTTAAATGTCTCCCACTTTGGGTATTTGGTTACAGAGAGGGCATATGAGAACTCAGAAACCCTTGTGGGGTTGCATGCCTAGACCCATGTGAGGAGTACTAGAGTCATAACTCACATACACCACTACATTTTTCTTAGAACATTGCGAGACAATGTAAATAATGCCCTTTAAATATGGACAATTGGCTCTGTCTTATACTTATAGCAGTGAAAATTAAATTTTCCATTAGCCAGTCTGGATGGTTTCTTATTTTCCAAATACATCTCTCTAGGAGATAAGCAACTCCCTTACTGAAGAGACATTTTTGTCTTAATCAGATGGAAATTAGGGATCAATTTGTTGATGCGGGGCATGAAGGGAAAATTTTGAGCTTCACATCCATTGATCATTAAAAAGATGTCTGGTGCTGGCACATAGGTCCAGAGCAATTAAAATGGCAATGATGTTTCCACAAGGGATAGTGAGTATCGGGGAGAGAATTGGTCTTCAGGGCATCCAGCCTTGCTCTGTCACAGTAGAGATGTCCTTGGCCCCAGTGAGTTTCTCCACTTTCCACTCAAAGTAACATTTTAAGAGCAAAACATGGTATAGTATTTGTTTTCCCTAAAAGATAAACTATCATTTAAGAGTTTTCATTCTAGGAAGTTAGATGTGACAAAAAATTTCCACACAGCGTAAGGATTTCTTTTCGAAAATAACTCTTAAAAAGATCACAACTCCCTCTACATCTGAAGATAATCCATTGTGATGTTGTTTGGTTTACCTGAGCATGAAAACCAAAAAGCAACTAAAATATTAGATAAATCATCAAAAAATGCAACTCACGCAATGTCACCAAGCCTCTCAAATTAGATTCAGCGGTTGAATTTCATCCATACGGCAGCTGTAACAAATATCTTGTGGGTGTCAGCCATTTATTGAAAGTCATTATTACTCTAAAATCAGCAAGTTTTCAGTGTCTTTCACATTACCGCCAAGTTTTGATTAATTTGAGCACAGAAGCAACAAGAATTGTTTTCGACTGGCATTTTGCTTTTTAGGGGAGAGTAAATCCACGGCTTTACCTGGTCTTCCATCACAAGGAAGTACATTTTAAGATTCTCACACTCAAATTCTGCTTCATGTGTCAGCATGTAGTTAGCTTTCAAAGCCTTAGTCACTTACCTCTACAATACTGTGTGGTCCTAATTGAGCATTTTGCAGACCCAAAGGATCTGTAATAGTACCATTTTTCACGGAAAGACTCCATTACCTTCTCAGACTCTAATTACCACTCAGGGGGTTCAGGTTTACACTCTGGGCTCAATTCTGGCCCTTTGAGAAACAGAGACCTGAACTGTTGAATCATTCTGGATGTCACTGCAGTTATCAGAAGCTGGGATATTAATCACGGCCATCATCCTGTGGACCGCGTGGTATTGTTGCCTGATTTCTCTCAGTAGAAAATCAGAGCTGAAGACCAGTGGGCACTGTGCTGTGTGTGTTTCTTGCATCCCATTATTCCGTTCTCCCAACTATTCCAAGATGTAAGCATCGTTCTCACCCACACTGTATAAGCGAGGCAACGGAGGCTTCAGGAAGTGATGTCTAGCCACCACGCTCAAAACCACAAGGATTAGAAATGATGGATCAAGAGGCACCTTGTGTCCCGTGTGACCCCAAAGTCTGAGCTATGCTGCTCTGAAAGTGCATTCACACCTGGCCAACTCCATGGCCTGGGGTCTGTATCCCCAGAGCAAGTTTAAGAACGGAATACTAGTCAGACGAACAGCTGCAAGGACCAAAGTGGAAGACGTGTTTTGAGCGACCTTCCTGGAGAATATTCTGCTCTGTCCATTTGTGTTTACTCTTTCCCAAATGTCAGCCACCAGATGTAACCTAGTAACTTGTTTTTCTTCTTAAGGTTACTGCTGAAGGTGGGAAGAGTAGTGATCTAATTTTTGTTTTTTGCAGTCATAAATACTGTTTTCCGGTGTCCTCTTTAAGCACTTCTGAAAGGCATTATTTTTTTAAGGAAATGACCTTAAATTCCTGGCCACACTTAAATGATCCAGTAATGAACATTTGATCTAAACTGGGTCAAGGAAAGCCCCATCTCCCAGAAATGCGGGGACAATAGAATGGAGAGGAGCAGGTGTGGGACGAAAAAGAAATGACATTAGACCATGGAGGTATCTGAACGCTGCGCTGAATGCTGGACTAAGCAGCTTGGACTTTATAAAGCTCCCAGTGAATGGCGAAAACACAAAGGTTCCCTTAGCTCTGTCTTTTAAGAGATCTGGCCTTCCACACATGCAGTAGTTCCCAGGTTGACATTTTCTTTTCTCTGATTCTCCTAGAGTTTTCTGACCTTTGCATAACTGCTGGAAAGGAGGCTGCTTGTCTGCAACAGTGTGTGTCTCTTAGAGTGAGGGGGGAAGGGCAGGGTGTCAGGAAGTGGGATTTGAGGAGCTTTGTCTGCATTAAATGCTTCTAATTTTGGAGCAGAGCATGAGTGGAGAGAGAGCCATGGGGGCCAATTAAGAGGAGACAGTGGACTCCAGGGACAGTTGGCTGAAGCCCTGTGGCACCACAGCCATGTCATTTCCAGGCTGGCCTGTGATTGTGCATCTCGCTTCCCAGGGAGAGGTGCAACGAGAGAAGATGAAGGGGGGAAGGAAGTATCCCACAGGGAAAAACGGAAGCGAGCAGCCTCAAAGCGACGCCGCCTCAGACAGGCTGTGTACTCAGGCTGCTAGGCAAAGATGAGGTCTGCTCTTCAATACCTAAGGGTTTTGCTGTCAAAACAATGGTGAGAGCCTACGTCTTCATAATGCATGGTGTGTGCAGGGACTCTTCTGTGTCATCTCAGAGTACAGCACAGCCCCCTCACGTCCAGTCAGCTATTCGATGGAACCTTCTCTCAGGTGAAGCTTAAAATTATGCAAACAGAAGAGCAGAATGGACACGCTCAGTTTCTACCATCTTCCAAAGGAGTCAACTTCCTAGGATGTTATAAGAAATTCCCCTAGCCATGTTTTCTAAATTATACTGTTCTCAATGGCCCCAGGACAGTTTATCTATTCATTATGTTTTTGTTTTTGTTTTTTTGTTTGTTTGTCTTTTGCATGCCCACCTCTCTGTTAAGAGGCAAGTTACGCAAAGAGGGGCTTACAAATTCGTAGGGGCAATAAAGCATGCTGGGCTGATGATGATTTTGGAGATGGGTAATTCAATGCCTTGCACAGGTGCTTTTGTGGTGGAGGGACATTTGCTCCTTTCCAGAAGCAGTTCCTTGATAACAGGAAGGTGTGTCTTGTAGCTCTGGTCAGGTGCCCCTTGCTGGATGAGTTTCACAGCATGAACTGTTTATTTTGGTTGAACCTGCTACTGCTGGAGCAAGCTCATTTGTTTTGCTTAGAATTCTTTTTTTGTGAATTGCAAATAAGCTCAAAAGGGCTCCTGGTGAACAGGAAGAGAGATTGTTTTATGAGTTGATGGCCTCCTCCTTTGGGGCATGTAGAGATCAAAGCCAACGAGTATTACACAAAATACATCACAAAACAAGGTTCTAATCACTGTACACTTATCACCAGATGCTGTCAATAATGGGATTGAACTAATTTATTCTCCACCTAATAAAATGGTTGAGAGATATACATTCAGGACGTTAGTCACATACACACACACACACACACACACACACACACACACACTGTGTGTGTGTGCATGCAGCATCTTAGACAGTGTTTTCCCATTACACATGTTTGTGTGAACCAGGAAGGAACTTCTCACACTAATTAATTTCAAGTTTAAAACCTTTAGGAATGAAGTGATTGTGTCAAAATGAGGAGCTCTGGTCCATGTTTACCGGGTCTTGGTCACTGGTGTGTCCCAGTGGAACCTGGGATGGGACGCTGTAACCATATACTATAGTTAACTTCTCAGTCTTCAGAAAGAAAGAATAATGCCACCACTGTCACCACCATCAACCCCAAAACCAAAAACCTAGCATATCCTAGAAATCTAATTGATTCTCATAATCATCACCAACACCACTATCATGCATGTATTAAAGCTGTGAGACATTCATTTTGCTGATGGTTTGCATATATAATTTGCTGTTAACAACTTTATAAAGCTAATTATTAGTAGTATTTCAATTGTTACTAATATCCCAGTTTTTAAAGTGAGAAAATCAACACTCAGACAGGATTACCTGTCTGAGGTTATACAGCTATTCAATGACACAGCCAGAATTTGAACCAAAAATGTAAACATATTCCTGCTTTTCTCCTTAATTTTTAACACACTTATTGAGCATCTCTTACATGACCACCACCATCTTAGAAACAAGGGATTCATTAATGAACAAAACAGGGCAAAGCCAATGCCCTTGTGGAAATTACATTACAGTTGATAAAAGAGATAAGTGAGCAAATATGATCTGTGGCGTGGTGAGGGGTTCTAAGGAGAAAAGAGGGGCAGAGGAAACAGCTGGGGTTACAGAGGGCCACAGCATTTTGTGTGTAGAGCATGTATTCCATCAGACATCACGGTAGCTGTTTCTATCACAAGGATAGATGTTAACACTCCTTGAAGACATTATTTATATCTTCTACCTCTTTCCTGTCACAAGCTTTCGCACACACACTCATAGGAGCAAACCAAATATATCATATAATTGGGTTAAATATATTTAGTTTGATGACTTGTCCCAAAATAGCTTTCAGACCATCTCATATGTTCACAGGCAGTAAAGACTATTAAAGATGGCCTGGGCTATAGGGCAGGGCTAGTGGGCACCTGGGCCGTTGTCGGTATAGCTTGTATGGTCTTGGACGTGGAGGTTACCTCTTTGAGCCTCAGCTTTTAATTAGTAATAGAGGTATTATTATTCAGATTATGAGCTTGATACTTGCTCTGCTACTTATTGTCTCCGTAAAACTCTCCTGGCTCTGTTTCCTTGGATGTAATATTTGGTTAACAGGGAAGCCTCACTATTTGAGAAGGGGCTCGCTTTATATAATATATGAGAAAGCTTGTATTAAACAGCAGATGCTGTCTAAACATCAGCGGGTTTTTTCTTTTTAAAGTTCCTCAAGTGCTAGGGGATGCTTTTCTCTTCTGGAAGCGTGTTATTATTTCTGGTGAATATTGCATCTGTATGCAGCCCTTTCCAATGGTAAATAAAAGTATTCGCATAGGAGCAGGCAAGCTGGGAAATCACACAGGAATTGTGAGGAACAGCTGATCGTGTTTAGAATTAAATGAAACTTGCCTGCTACATTATTATTTCTTTTAGAACAGTTTTTTGTAATTAATTTTCCCCATTGTAATGACTGGTAGATTATCAATATAGTTGATTATCAGATGAAGACAGCATGATTTCTTTGAAAACTGTGAAGAGAAGGGAAGTGAGAAGGAAGATGGGAATTACGAAATTCAAAATCAGGACATTTGTGACATTGTGAAGCAGTTGTCTGAGAATATTATGCATTAGAAAATTGGACCATTTGTTGGTTAATGGTAGTTGTAAACTCTGTGATGAGAAGTGTTTCCTAGTAAATAGCAAATTACAGAAATAGGCCAAGAGTCACAAAACCAGCTTCAACAGCAATCTTCTATATTACTGTGAATAGTTCATATGCAACCTCCTGGGCAAATGTGTATCACTTTTAATACAGAACTCTGCTTGTTTAACAAAATATTTTTATGTAATAAGTTGCACATTTTGAAAATAAACTTCTTTAAACTTTTTCAGGGAAAGCTTGATAATTTCATAAAGCGAAAGGAAATATACAGATATCAGCAATAAACTTAAGATATTTTAAATACTATCATTTATAAAGCACAAATGTACTCTGTATGATTTTTTGAAACTGTAATTTCCTTTTTCACTCTGCCATGTATTGTGGCTGTTTTCCGTGCCAATTATAAATATTTATTATGCTGTTTGCTGCCCAGTATTGCATTCAGCTTATCCTCCGCCCAGGTCCAACTATAGAGCATTTGAGAGGTCTTATCTGAGTTTTGCTATTCATATTCCCCGACTAAATTTTCTACATATTCTTACATTTCCCTTTCATTAATTTTTAACGTAGAATGGATGTAGAATGGATGTACCGAAGAACGTGCATGTCTTTAATGGATTAGGATTCAAGTTTCAGTGAATCGGCCCTGCTTTGCTGGTTCCCTAATGAGGCTCTCAACAGTTTGTGACACTCTTGGAACAGATATAAGCCTCCCAGAGTTGAGATGTCCTAGTCTTGTAATCACCAGCATTGACAGCCCCATTCCAATAGCACTGGCACTGATAAGAATCTAATCATGATTATCCAGGGTTCATTTTGCTTTTAACATTCCAGGATTATTATACATTGTTTTAATATAATCTTTTCTTGTTATAAACTTTTTATAGCAACACAGCTTTTACTGCATAAGAGTACCTGCTAAAGACCATTTTGAAATGATGCGCTGTCAGTTAATATTACTTAAAAATAAACTCACAGTTGACATCAAAATAAATTTTGTATTTTCTATTCATTTTAATATCCAAAACAACCTATTTCATACTAGATGCCAGAGATGAAAGATTTTCCACAATTTTGTTTTTTATATGTTCCTGAAACCGTAACTAAAATATATAGATATCATGTTTCTATGATTTCAGGTAGTATATTGCAGCAGGTAACTTTCCAAACATATTTCAAGCCTACCATCTTCATATTAAGAATTATGAAATGAAAAGATCTCAAAGATTAAGTAGTCTATTCTGAGTCACATACTTCTCATGTATAACATGAAATAAATACCAATCCCTGAATTTATATACAAGTTCAAACAGAATGGCTCTTTGTGTAGCATAATCCTTGATTTTAACTTTGAAGTTAAGTTCATATAGAAAAATTACACATACTAAGTTAATTAAATATTATGAATATAACATTCTGATTTTAAAACTAGAAAAAAGAGGGAAAAGTTTCAGAATGTCTCATCTTGAGATAACTCTTATTTGCTGGTGCTTTTCCATGAGGAATGTTAAGTGCCTGGGTGCAGCTATAGCTTGTAATTCAGTGGGACACACATGGTGCCCCCTGATGAAATCTTTCTCCCTTTGGGAACTAGAACCTACAACCCTGCAAAGACTAGCGTTTCAGGAACGGAAACCACAAGTTCCCCAAAGTAGGTCCCTGGAAGTGACTTTAAGCAGAGCCATTCCTATTTCCACCCGTTGTTTCCCAGACCCACGTACCCTAATTCCTGGGGACTCAGCACCATACAATGGTCATGATTTTAGGTGGAACTCCTGAAGATGGCACACCGTAAGTGTCAACTGGTGCAATCTTTCCAGCGGTACCACTATGCTCCACCATACCAAAGGAGACGTCGTCCATCACCATGGTGTCATCTCAGATACAGAGTCTCTGTTGTGCCTTTGAGAGGCTGCCAACAAGCTTCAGTGTGGAGGGGCAAGGGAAAGAAACCAGGGATGCTTTTGCCAGGTGCCTCTTGCCTTGCTGTAAAGTGGACCCCTTGGTCTTATCTTAACAGGCTCTGCCTTTCCCCAGTTATTGGTCTGCTGCCCAGAAGCAGACATTGGGCTAGATCCTGATGGGGACACATTTTGTCTGGTAGACCAATGTCTCCACATTCACTTCAAGAAAAGGAGAGCACTAGCCTCTAACAGGAGGAGTAGGGCTCTGCTGGGGTCCTGTGGGTTCAGGGGAGTCTGGAATGCAACTTTTCAAGTGTATCAGTGCATGTGTCCCTACCTCATCTGCCTGGGACCTACTTTTTCCCAGTCTGACCTGGAAGGTCTGCCTGGGTGAAGAGTTTGACCTATTTTGGAGCTGTGCCTTTCCTAGGACTTAGCTCTTTGCCAGGTGACACGTGCTTGTGCCATCTGGGTTCAGGAGGTGACAGTCATGTCTATGAAATGCACCTCTGACTTTTACACCTAGCCTTCAATTGCTGATTACAGGTTCTCATCTTTCATTATGTTTTTCCAAGTAATAATTTTTCCTACAATCCAATTAATTCCATTGTCCTTATAATAGCTATTTGCCCCATGTTTCTCAAACATCTGATGTATTCAATCTTTTAGTCCATTTCCTTCTACTGGGATGTTAACCCAGTTCATCCTCATGAAAATTCTAACAATTGTGCTTCAACTTGTGCTTGGGACTACATGTGTTCCACATACTGCCTGTGGTGGGTTCCTCATTGCTGACCCTCCAAGCGGTAGTTCAACTCCAGAATCCAATTTTAGTGTCTGCTTTCTTGGACCACGGTTGGTGTAACAGTTGAATGATGGTGTATTAGCTTCCTATGGCTGCCATAACGAAGTGCACCAAATTGGGTGGCTTAAGATAACAAAAAAATTAGTCTTTCATAGTTCTGAAGGCTATGAGTCAAAAATTGGGGTACCGTTAAGGCCATGTTCCCTCTGAGAATCTGGCAAGAATCCTTTCTTGTCTCTTCCAGATTCTGGTGGCAACTGTAGGTCTTGGCATTCCTTGACCTGCAGCTACTTCAGCCCGAACTCAGCATCTGTCATCATAAGGTGTCTTCCTCTGCGTCTCTGTCTTCACATGACATTTCTCTTCTTATAAGGTCACCAGTTATATTGCAGTAAGGCTCAACATAATGATCTCATCTTAACTGAATTACATCTGCTAAGACCCTATTTGCAAATAAGGTCACATTTACAGCTACCTGGGGTTAGCACTTCAACATATCCTTTGGGAAAACACAATATAACCCATAACATGGGTCCTCCAGGAGGTAGATTCTAAGATAAGACTTTTTTAGGAGGGTCAGTGGGATTAACACATGTTCTAGGAAGGGGAGAATTCAGGGTTGCAGAGGAAGATTTTAAGTGGTGAGAAAGTCACAATAAAAACCTCAGCCAACTTGAGAGAAAACTCTAAATCTGGTATGAGCCCATAGAATTTTTCCATATTAGGACAAAAGGGCTGGAAAATTGTATCACCTACATGGACCAGTCACTGGTTTCAAGCTACCGCAGAAAGTGGCCTTAACCTTTGAATAAGAGGACCACTTAGCTGAGGGCTGTCAGCTGGCTGAATCTCCCATCCTCAGTCTTGAAGTGTCGAGGTGGGGAGAAGGGGTGTTGGCTTTCAGTGACACCTGCAGCCTTTCACAAGGTGTCCATATTCTTCACATTTATCTCCCTTTTGAGTTGCTGAATTACCTCTAAATACACTATAGACAAGTTAGAATAGTGATTGCCAAGCAATGACCAGAAGTCATGAGAGTGCATACTTCAGTTGTTAACAAAATTTTATTTCACGCAGATTGCTGATTCATTGGTCTTTGAAAAAAAAAAAAAAGATACACCAATTAACTAAGTAAATATTGCACGTAAACTATTTCAAAGACAAAATGTGTGAAGGGAAAGTAAAAGGTTTTTTGTGGTAGTAAGAATTTTGCAGACCACTGCTCTAGGTGTCTTTAAACATACCCACTCACGTTTCTTCCTTCCCTTGATGGAAGACCAGCCTCTGCACAAGGGCCGAGGATACCATGCCCCTCTTTCTTTGTCAGCCCCTCCAGTTTCTGCGTTTTTGCCTCTCCCTCTCACCTGGCTCATCCTCATGGGCACACATGTCTATGCACAAGCATCTCCCCAGCAAATGTCACTTGACCTGCCATCACCACCCACTACAACTCAGGTTCTCTGTTCCCCTTCTTCCAGATTTTGCCCTTCCTATTTTTGATTCTTAGCCTCTTTGTTGCTACACTTCTCAGAGAGGTTTTCTACTCAATTCTTTCTATTTTCTTATTCCCTCTGTCTGTCAGTTCCACCCAGACAGTTAACTGAAATGGCTTTTGCTAAAGCCAATAGATATTCACATGTTGTCAAATTCAATAAATGGCAGGCTGCACCACTACATTTCTTCTTATTTACCCAATCTCAGGAATGTTGGACACAGTTTACCATCCTTCCTTCTTTAATCACTCTTCAAGGATTTCATGATTTCACTTACTCCTGCTTTTGCTTCCTATTGCTTCTCTCTGCCCTGGTTTATTTTTTTTTCTTACTATTTTCCTGGTGACTTTTGAAACCAGTAGACTTTAGGAACCTCTTCCTCCTCACCCTCAGTCCTGACTTTCTTTCTCTTTCTGCATTGTATCTGATGGCTCTAACCACCACCCAGGCACTGACAATTCCAAAATGTACATCTCATACCCGGACAAAATCCAACTCTGTTTTTCATATCTAGCTGCCCAGTAAACGTCTAAGACACAGCTTTGATTTTTAAAATTGACATGTCTAAACTGAATTCTAATATTTACTCTCCTAAACACATCCATGTTGTTAGCTCCTAAAAATCCTTTTCCCCCAGCATCCCTTGTCTCTGCCAAGAGCACCAATCTCGAATCATTTGCTATAAACTTACTTCAATATTTGGAGTAATTTCTGAACAACCGCTCTTCTTCCCTTCAAAGAGTCCTGTGAATCATCTATTCACAAGCCTCAAATCCATCAATTTCTCTCCAGTTTCACAGCCACCAACCTACCTCGAAATTTTTTCAAAAAATTGTTTCCAGTGCGTTTCCACACAGAAACTTCTTACATGCCCAAGGATGCACCGTGTGAGCTGGACCTAGAATCACTTACTTACCATTCTGTTTCCTCAGAAATGAGACTCCCTTTCTGCCTCAGGACCCACACACAGGCTGCACCTTCAGTATGGATGACCCCCTCTTTGTTCTTCTCCTGGTGGCTTCTTTTATACCTTCACGTCTCATCATAAACATCTCCGTAACAGTGATGTCTTTTCACCACTCACTACCTGAATCCTACCCTGCTTTCTTCCCCAGAGTCCTGATTATGCATATTTGTTGTTTTCCTTTTTATTATAGATTTCCACAGCTAAACTCTTCTCAGAAAGCAGGAATTATATCTCCTCTAAATTCTTATACATTGAACAAGGGACTGGTAAATGGCGATTACTTGATATGTATTTGTTCAGTGAATACATAAAAGGATTCCTCTATTTCCACTTTCTGGAGTCACTTGGGATATACTGGGTCACATCTCGACCCTTTTGTCATTTCACTTGACATGGAAGAAGCTGGAAAGCCCAGTCACAAGGTCTACTCACTGTCTACCATCCATAATCTCACCTCCATGTGTCGCTGCATCCCATGAGGGACCAGGTTTGAGCAGGCAGATGAAGAGTTACGAGTCACAAAGAGAACAAAAGATTTCAGCTGTCCAATGCAGTTCAGGTGCCGGGGTCCTCAAGGAACAGGTGGCCTGGCCCAGGCTTTTGTGGGAGCCTCCAAGGCCATAATTAGTGAATGGCTCACATAATGTGTTAATCCTTTACATCTGAATGCCTCCAGTTTTTGTACATATATTATTGCTCTTAATCAGCCTTAGCTTGAAGTATAAGTAAGGTTGGTATTATATACACTTTATAAATAAAAGAAATACCTAAGAGTCAAAAAGATTCTTGCTTACGGTACCTCTATGCCCTCGGTTTCTCATTTAATCCTCTTATGCATCAAACACATTGGAGAGGGTTGATGTCTATTGAGAGTTCTGCAAACACTCCATTCACACTGACCCTTGGAGAACTTGTGCTGTTTAATATCAAGAATTGGACTGAGATTAAGGATGCTTCCTTTGTCCTTAGTTCTTCCTTTAATATATTGTGAGGCCAGAGATTGGGCCTCTAAAATATCCTCCATAAAAATAACGTAATGCACTGAGACCTGCCCTCTGAAGAGGCTGCGTCTGCTCCACTCCACAACATCCTTGACAAACTGCTCAAGGTGATGAGAGGCAGGTGGTCTCAAAGGCAGGCTGCTGCGAGCGCTCGGTCAGCCATAGATTCGGTGCCCGCGTGTTCAAAGCATCACAGAGACAGCCAGTCTTTGCCACAAATCTGAAAAAAAAACATAGTTGCATGAACAGTATCCTTCATGCACTCCTAAACCGAGGTAGGCATATAGAAAATCAGAAAAAAAGAAGAAATGAGAAAATGTTGCAACGGTATATCATTGTAAGAAAAAAAAAAAGCATGCATTTATCCCAATTGTCTTAATTATTGCAAATTATGCAACTAAAGGAAAGGAGCTTGTCAGATTCTTTCTAATTAAATTCATACATTTGTTCCTCTTCAAAAACGGCCACACACTCCATCTGCTAGTGCGGAATGCTTGGGTTTTGCAGCCAAGATTCTCGTGTTAAGCTGTTCTACTGAGTCAAGGGGCACAGGGTCCCTGGACTCTTAAAGCAGCTCCCTGAAAAGTATTAAAAGAATTTCTGTGTGCACTTGAGTTATTTACCTACACTTTTATGGTAAGAAAATGCAACACTGCAGGAAAGGTAAATCACCAGAGGGTTCAAGTTGCAGGCACAGGCTGACGAGCATTTTTAGTGGTATGATAATTTGGTTGAAATGCAGTGATTCTTTTCAACAGTTCATATTAAATCAGAGGGGTCGTTAACTAGAGCCACCCCGAAAGTCTCAGACATTTCCAGTGCATTTTCCCTGGCACACACGTGTAATCCACACTCTGGATTCCTGTGTTCCACGCTGCTGCACAAACCTGCAATGATCGCTTCTACTCCCTGAAGGATGGGAAGCTCAGCTTCTGTTATGTCACCTTCATTATGACCCACTCCAACGGCCCGTGTAAACCCTCATGCAGCCTTATTCCAGCTTCAGCTCAAGTGAAACCTCCTCTGTGAATCGCACAACAAACCCCCCCGCCCACAAGAATCATGTCATTCACTTCCCCTTTTGTGCTCACCGCTCTTGGACTCGTTCAGTTTGCAAATATTGGGTTGATTTTTGTTCTCTCAAGGCAATCCTTTTGCAAGAGCTTAACTCTCCTATTCCTCTGGATTCCAGGTACTTACTGCATTCATCATCCTTGCTTCCTTCAACAGTGTGCCTTTAATGTGATTTTATTATTTGTTTCCATATAAAATTTGTATTGAGGTCTGATTTTTAAAATAAATATATACTATATGATATTCCATTAGGTAAACTTTAACCATTTATTTATTATTATTATATTGTAAATAATAAAGTCCATAGTAAGTGCTCAATAATTTGGCTGGAAGATTATTTTTGTTCTTAGAAGATACCATTGGACAGTTTCAGGCAATTATCTCCATGAGTTATGTGTCATACTAGTCAATTCCACATACTAACAGGCAACACAACATCTCCTTGGTGTGCCTAAGTGGCACAGCCCACCTGAGTGAATTACACTGTCCTTCCCCACCCCCCTTAAAAGTTCAGTATCACATACATATTTAGAAAAGAAAAGCTTCTTCCCTTGCATAAGTGCATTGTAATTTTATTTCATAATGTTTGGAGGAAGTGAAAAGTTGTCTCTGATTTACACCAGAAAGGTAGTGGATAACTATATGATAACAACTGAACCTTCATCTGAAGCGTGAGAGACACCTGAGGCTCTGGTCCTCCCCACATTCCATTCTCTGTCTGAGCTCCGAGCAGACTCACATGGGCAGGCATTTCCGGGCTCTTTTTGTTATTATTTGACACCAACCTTGTCTGTAACTCAGTGTCAAAGAAAGAAGACTTCTCCAGAAGCCGTCTCTCTGGGTTCCACTTGCTGTCCCCTCTTCTGCCACCAAACGGTGTCTTTCTTAGGGTGGCCCCTCAGCTCTGCCCAGACCCCATTAGAGACACTCCTCACACCTGGAGAGTAGTGGGTAAAGGGGTGAACCGGGTTTACCCGACTTAGAAGTACCGGCTCTCCTCACAAACAGGTTCTGAGCTGCTTCTTTGAGGTCACATGTTCTCTTTCTCAACCAGAAGCCCTCTCAACGTGCATTCTGTTCAATGAGGATGAAAAACACAACTTCAGATCTAAGTGGAAAATGTTGTCTCTGGGAGGGTTCTCAGGCCGACTACGTATTGTACATTGATTCACACTCATTTACACCATTGCTCTGCAGATCAGAATTATCATCGCACTTCCCAGAAGAAGGCACTCTTGAGGCACGGTTGCCTCCTGTAGACATCTGACATCCCACCCACTCTGGGGAATTTCAAAGGACCTCACTCTCTTCTCTCCGCTCAGCCCACTGCGCGGCAGAACCCACAAACCTGAAGATTAGTGATGCACGCAGACGCGAGGCTCCTGGGGCCCCATTGCCCTAATCCAGGTGGGGACTGTTTCCTTCTGATCGGCCATTACCTGTTGGGATCAACCAAAAGCTAGAAGCTTGTTTTCCTCTGGTCTTGGGAGCCTGGAATAGGCAGTGAGCTGTTTACCCAAACTATGTAAAGAAACAAAGGAACAAAGCTTTGTGGTATCTGAGTCCATGTTTTATTTTTCAAAAGAAGGGAGATGTAAAAACAGCAACACGTTTTACTCTGAGGGGAAATAGAGCCAAAAATGTCAAGGCCACCTGTCGTATACAAACTCACTGCCAATCAAGCAGCTGTGAGAGTGGCTTAGGATGGAATTTGCTAGAAAGACTTAAATTTTTGGTCAAAATCCTTTGCAGGTTGAAGCAAGCCTTTAGTTCTCAATGGCAAAATCATTGCGCCTATGTTGGTACCTAACCAAACATCCTCTTGAAGTCACACTTTCTGTTAAAAATTTTAATACAAAATTACTATGAGAGAACTCTCGATAGGGTTTCTGGTCATTCATTTGGAGGAACAGGATAGAGAGAAAAACTAATAACTGTTGAATGTCTATCATAGTCTAAGTAATCTGCTGGGTATTTATTTTATCGAATAAATTTAACATGTAACATTGTGTAAGTTTAAGGTGTATGGCATGATACATTTGTGTATTGTAATATGATTGATGCAGCAATGTTTATCATATTATGTATTTATAGTGCAATATTATTGTCTCTCTTCATACAGACATATATTCACTGTGTGTTTGATCTCTATGGGTTATTTGCTACCCATTACAATATGTAATCTTGGAAGAATATCCTCCTTTCTCATGGCTGGATAATATTCATTGTGTACTATGTACCACATCTTTTTTATCCATTCACCCAGTGATGAGAATTTGGGTTGTTCCCATATTTTTGCTATTGTGAATAATGCTAGGTATTTATATATATCTATTATTGTAATGTTCAAAGTGACCCCAATGTTTCAGTATTATTCTCATTTGAAGCTGAGAAATTTTAGTAACTCGCCGTGTTCACAGAGTTGAACACACGCACCAGGATTCAACCTCAGGTCTGTCTGACTATAATATCGTTTCTCCCAAACCACACATCATTCCAGAAGAAACCTGCATGCCATTTCTTTAAGCAGCAGACCTTCTCTTCTAAAAATTCAGCTTGTTGCTTTGTAAATTTTCCAGATGTATTTTCCTATTATCACTGAGCCCTTTTTTATAGTTTGTCTTCCATAAAACAATAACTATTCTGTTTCAAACAATGTAGCATGTTTATTTATCCCCCTTAGTTGCCACTCAGTCTCCTGTCCCAATTTCCTGAAATGTATCAGTTGGGCTAGTTTAGATGGCCCTGCACTAACAAATGACCCTGCCACCTCAGCCGCCCAAATTGCAACAGTTTAGCACAGAAATTTACTTCTCCTCCACATGCCTGGCTCATATTATCTGGCAGGATGTCTGCCCCTCCCCGCCACCCAGGAGCCCAGTCTGAGAAAGGAACCACTAGCTTGTAGCTGTGGGTGAGACTGTGGCCTCCTTCCTTGCTTCTGTGGCAAAGAAGTGCTGCGGCCCTAACTGCACACATCATTTCCCCTCCCAGCCTAGCGGTCGGAACCCGTCAAGGACTCCAGCTCAGTGCAAGCAGGCAGTGCCATGTACTCCTCGCATGTGCCTGGAAAGAGTGGAGAACAGATACTCGGGAATCCTAGGAATCTCCACCACAGTGCCCCTTACTAGCCTTCCCAGCACTGGCCCTCTCCCGGCATTCTTTAATCCCAGTCGTGGCCTGTTCTTAGAGTGTCAGCATCTCTGCGCTGGCAGTACGAACAGCCTGTTCTCCATGTGACGTCCCCAGTAGTCTGTAAAGCATTCCCCCCTCGACAGTGCGCGTTCTCAGACCATACGAAAGACCCTACCTCCTAAAGATGACATTTTTTTTTTACCCAATATACCTGATACAGTGAAAAGGAATTCAAATCTTTTAAATACAACTTTTAATATTAGGATGAACACGGAGAAATTTAAGAAAGAGCGAGGGCAGCAATTTTCCAGGTGCTGCCTGTAGTAATACCTACCACCTAAGGGGAAGTTACCATGTTCCACGAGGGATGCCATTTTTGCTAATCCTTACAAAATCCTTGCAGGGTAGATGATATTATTTCCTGTTCTTTTTGTTGTTGTTGTTTTGTTTTTTTAATTAATTTATTTTTGGCTGTGTTGGGTCTTCGTTTCTGTGCGAGGGCTTCCTCCAGTTGCGGCGAGCGGGGGCCACTTTTCATCACGATGCGCGGGCCTCTCACTATCGCGGCCTCTCCTGTTGCGGAGCACAGGCTCCAGACGCGCAGGCTCAGTAGTTGTGGCGCACGGGCCCAGTTGCTCCGCGGCATGTGGGATCTTCCCAGACCAGGGCTCGAACCCGTGTCCCCTGCACTGGCAGGCAGATTCTCAACCACTGCACCACCAGGGAAGCTCCTTTCCTGTTTTTAATTGGGGAAACTAAGACCCAAGGAGGTAAGTTATGTATCCAGTTAGTAATAAGAGTCAGTATTAGGGCTCAGTTCTACCTGATTCCAAAATGCATGATCCTATCATTATACCATTCGGCCTGTCTGGGGAAGAAAGCAGGGATTTCACTCACAAAAATTGGGGTCATTTTATTAACAAATGGAGTTCAGACAAGGATACTAAGCAGTTATTTACCTTGCCTTTGCCATAAAGGCATCTGGATGTCAATGGTTTAAACATAGTGACATCTTAGGTCATGTAATGTCACTGAAATAGTGTCCAGTGAACTAAAGACTGACCTTTCCTGAGAGATCTGGACGGTGGTTGAAAAGGCCTCCTCAGACCCTGGGCTTGGCATCAGAAATGGCATCAGCATGCTCAGCATATGGTCAAGATAGAAACTTTTCAAAAATTTATGTCAGAATATAGTTGCTTTACAATGTTGTGTTAGTTTCAGGTGTACAGCAAAGTGAGTCAGTTATACATATACATACATCCACTCTTTTTTATATTCTTTCCCCACATAGGCCATTACAGAGTATTGAGAAGCGTTCCCTGTGCTACACAGCAGGTCCTTATGAGTTATCTGTTTTATAAAGATATAAACGTTTGAGGACATTTCTTTACCTGAAAAGTCAACCTTACAGGCTACACTAAATTTACAAGAGAGCTCCCTTGATGACATCGTCCACATGAGAAATGAAATGAAGGCAGGAGAGCACCAAGTCAAGCCCTAGCTGAGTCTATTGTATTTGAGCCCTAAGTGGTTTGGGCATCACCTGGCAAAGCCCCTGGTTTTTGACCAGTTTGCTGCCTTTATGGTTTTTGTGACGGAAGATGCATCAGTGTAGATCTCCCTAAGGAAGCAGAGATATCACCAAGAGGGATCTTCTACTGCAAGCAAGGCTCAGGGTTGCTTGGTTTTCTCGAGAGGTGTGAAAAAATTCTAAAGCAATACTAAAAAAACAACAAAACATTATTTCTTGTAGGTAAAATAAAATACATGTTTCCTTTCTGTCTGTCTGACCCACATTATGTCCTGTGTCCTTGTGTATCTCTCTTCTGTTCTGGTTAAAGTAGATAAACTTAGTTTATTACTAGATGCCATGGAGATTAAGAGAAATAAATATTTGTGTCACTTTAATGAGAGGACATGTGTTTCGCAAAATCATTACCAGCTTCACACATATGTGTATTATTATTTTTTGCATTAATTTCTGGATTAAATGAAGGCAGGTGGATTAATTGAAGGCAGGTGGATTCTCCTGTCTGCTTCCCCATTAAATGTGTTTTTATATGTTGTTTTGTTTTAAACATATATAGAAAATCTAGCCCCACACAAATATGTAGAGGAAAAAAGAAGAGTATTTTAATAGTCTTTTCAGATAATTGAGGATAATCTTCTTTAATATTATTCCAAAACTCAACAAGTGATACTTTAGTAAGGTTGATTACAAGGCAGAATCTGAAATCATACCAATGAGCTTTTTTGCACAATCTGTTGGCCTCTCTTGCATTTTGAATGTGTCTTTACGTTATTTTGGATTATTATGGCTACAAATTATCCAAATGGCTAACGTTTTAATGAAAGCTCCAAGTTCATCATAGGCAACACATACTCTCAGTTCTTTTCCTTGAAGTGGCAGCCTTACTTTATTCATTTTCAAGACCCCTTTGTCCAACATTCATTCTCAATAATTACCATTTGTCTCTCAGTCATTCTTTCCAATTAAAATTGTGTTCCATGAAAAAAAAAATGACCAGATCAACTTGAAACTCAGTCACAGGAATGATTTTCCTTAAGACAGCCATTGTATTTCAGCATGTAACAGAAAAGCTTAATGCATACTTCCTGTTTCATCAGATAGACTGTTAAAAAGACATACCCTCAATCTTGAGATTTAATAAAGTAATAATAATGCTGCATCAAGGGGATTCGTAAGTGAAACTGGCTTTATTTTTTTTCTGTCCAGTGTGTGGAGGTGAAGAATATAATGACTAGGCATACAGTTTGGTGCCACTGCCTTGATTCTAGTTAAGGCACCTGCAGTTTTACCCATTACTGTTAATGCTAACACAATTAAAAAGGCAAACTACATCTTAGTATTTTTGTGAAAATATCAATAGTTTCTGCCTCTCAGGGCCCCTGAAAGTTTCTCAGGGACCTGCCCTCCCCTGGGGGTTCAGGTACAGACACCACTTTGGGAATCACTGCTATAACCACAATTTTTACTTTAGGTATAGACAAGGAAATTAGATTATTCTTTAAATGACGTCGTCTTTTTTCCCCCTAGGTTAAATTAGTAAGGTTTATTGCCATGGTAAGAGACAAAGTTGGCTATTTCTGAAAAATTAATTCCCCCAACATTTCTTTCTCAGCCTCAACTGGGTCTGCTGTTGATAATTACAAAATCACTTAAAATAGTTTGGGGTCAGAGAAGAGTGATGTAAAATCATAGGGCCTATTTTTTTTTTTTTTTTCCTCATGGAGGTGCTATTGTAAAAAGATGAACTTTTTAACTAAAAAAACCCTGTGAATTAAACCATTATACAGTGTTCTAATTCCTTTGACATAGCTCATTAAAACTGATTGATAAAGAGGAACACTGACTAAAAGGGAACACTTTCAAAAGCTGTAAAAATGGAAAAGTAGGAGAGAAAATGACTTTTACCAGTATATATTTGTTCTGGTAAATTATTATTTTTCAGATAAACAAGGGCAGCAGTGTGTCCATTTAAACACAAACACACACAAATTTCTTGTACGTTTCTATCATGTACAAGTTGTGTGATGATAGACAACTGAGTCTCAAATACTTTTATGTCAAGTGCCAAAAAGTACAGATGCAAATAAAGAAGTTGGGAAGATCAAATTCAAAAATATTTGCAAAAACCATTTTGATACTGTTATACTGACTTCACGTATTACTGCAGTCACCATAGATATGCCTGTGACTCAAGACCTATTAAGTTAATAATTGCACAACGTGTGTCTTAAGTGGTTTTCCCAATCTCATTGGTAGTTCCCCGGATCCCGCCATGCCCTTGTCAGATTTTATTATAAGTAATGACTCACGTTGTGAAGATCACTGGTAGGGACCATGGAGCAAATCAAAACCAAGGCCTTGGCAATCTTTGTACCAACGTGACCTAACAAGACAGCAAGGGAGTAATATTCCTCCAAATTCAAACAGCAACGGTGCATTAATTGGGGGATGGTGGCAATTAAAATGTTGATATAAATTATTGAACATTTAAAAGAACATTTAATAATGGATTAATGTTCTACCAAATTCTAAGCATCCATCTCTTTACATCTGTAACATGTTAGGAATATTAGAGCATCAGAAAAAACTTCAGTTGACTGATCCTGCTTGAAGAAATTGCATTAACTTCAGCAGTTTCTAAAGTGGTCTTGTTTTCCATAAACTGCTCCTTGTGTCTATGGGAGACAGGCAGAACTGCTATTATCTAACTTAGCACAAACACAGGCAGAGGTAGGTATTGGGATATCACCAGTCTTTCTAGGAACAACGCAAATAAAGGACATTCTAGAGAGAGAAGAGTTTGTATCTGTCAAATTGGTCACTGAGCCAAAGTAGCTTGGAAAGGAATATGCAATGTATTTTATTATAGAATTATAAAACATTCACATATTTGCTGGATCTCCATCAGCAAAACTGGTGTGACGTTTCAAGAATTTTTCCTAGTTTTTTAAGGAACCTCCATACTGTTCTCCATAGTGGCTGTATCAGTTTACATTCCCACCAACAGTGCAAGAGTGTTCCTTTTCTCCTTAAAAAACTAAAAATAGAACTACCATATGACCCAGCAATCCCACTACTGGGCATATACCCTGAGAAAACCATAATTCAAAGAGAGTTATGTACCAAAATGTTCATTGCAGCTCTATTTACAATAGCCAGGACATGGAAGCAACCTAAGTGTCCATCATCGGATGAATGGATAAAGAAGATGTGGCACATATATACAATGGAATATTACTCAGCCATAAAAAGAAATGAAATTGAGTTATTTGTAGTGAGGTGGATGGAGTTAGAGTCTGTCATACGGAGTGAAGTAAGTCAGAAAGAGAAAAACAAATACTGTATGCTAACACATATATATGGAATCTAAGGAAAAAAAGAAAAAAGGCCATGAAGAACCTAGGGGCAAGACGGGAATAAAGACACAGACCTACTAGAGAATGGACTTGAGGATGTGGGGAGTGGGAAGGGTAAGCCGGGACGAAGTGAGAGAGTGGCATGGACATAGATACACTACCAAACGTAAAATAGATAGCTAGTGGGAGGCAGCCGCATAGCACAGGGAGATCAGCTCGGTGCTTTGTGACCACCTAAAGGGGTGGGATAGGGAGGGTGGGAGGGAGGGAGATGCAAGAGGGAAGAGATATGGGAACATATGTATATGTATAACTGATTCACTTTGCTATAAAGCAGAAACTAACACACCATTGTAAAGCAATTATACTCCAATAAAGATGTTAAAAAAATAAAAGAATTTTTCCTTGCCCGATGTTTTAACAAGTGTGGTCAGAATCACCTGGGTCTCACCTGCAGCACCTCTAACTCAGTAGGGTTGGGATGTAACTCAGAAAGAAAAAAGCATGTCTGCTGATTCTGATGCCAAATATACACACACTCAATACACAGCGTCTCTGTGCTTCTTTGGAGGATGATTCTTTGGGAGTTCCTTGGTGACCAGAGCTAAATGATTTGCCTTTAAGTGGAGAGAGGATACATAAAATCCCAATTCATTATGACTGTCATATCACAAATTCTTTGTGCACTGCCCATTAAATGTTTGTTGTAAAGCACATACCTTTGCGTTACCTCTAGGATGCTGGTAAATATAGTGAAGTTCTAACTCGAAGGTTAACCTCATCTACTAGGGACGGAGTATTGCGTAGTGGTTAGATTCACAGGTTCCAGAATCAAAATCTTGGATTAAAATCTTACCTTCCCTCCTTTCTAGGTGGGCAAATTACTAAACTTGGTTGAGTTTTGGTTTTCTACTTCTGTCAATTGGGGCTAGTAATATCACCTTCCTCGGTGGGTTGTGACTGGCATTCAATGAGATATTTACATGCTGTGCCTGGCAATAGGAAGTGGTCCACACATTTAAACCATTATTATTACTGTTTATATCTATAAAATTTTGTGAATCTTCACCCTAGAATTCATTCAAAACATTTTTTACTTTGCCTTTAGCAAATGCCAGACACTCTCTAGCTTCTGGGGATACGGCAGCTAATAGGAAATAAATGTACTTTCAGTGAGTTACACATGTACAAGTGCGGAAAACAGATAACAGAAAATAAGCAAATACATATATACTAAAATGTTAGAAGTAATAAATGCAATGAAGCGAAACAAAGCATAGTGAGGCAGGTAAAGAGAGGCCAGGGGTTCTATTTAAGAAATTTGTTCAGGGCAATCGTCCCTGGGGAAGAAATACTTGAGCAGCAGATGAATTGACTATACTGGAATTCTTGAACTTCAGATGACTCCTTGGAAATGCCATGTGCCCAAGTGCTAGATTGCATCTCAGTCTCATTCACCAAATCAGCACATTCTAGGCAGCAAGATATCTCTTACACATGTGAGTAAATGGTAATGAGCACCTATGCACACGATTTGTCTCAGCAAGTTAAAAATATCTATACGCCCCACATTGTTAAAATCCACATTAAACGGAAAGTTTTCTTGATGTGGAAGAATGCGTATAGTATGGGAGAGTACACACACACAGACATAACCCTGTAGAAAACTGCATATCAAAAGGCACTCTGTGTGGATTTATTTAAATGCTCATAAGGCTTGTTAGCAAAAAATTGAAAATGAGAGTTTTGAAAATTCAGTTGGACAATAGTAAATGCAACATTTTAATTATTTTATTTATTTTCTTGAGACAATATGCACATCTTATTCTTTGAATCTTTCCAAATCTTTGGCAGCAAATACCCTGCAACATCGAAAGCAGATGGCCCACTAAAGTCCCATGTTAACCAAAAATATTGGAATATGGTATAAGTTGAATTAATAAAATGATATGCAAACCTCCAACAAAAACTGGTACTTATGCCAAGTTCAATAAATACTCAGTTGGAACTCTCCACTGGTAGATCCTGCCCAAGCCACAGTAAATCTAGTCTTTAAGGCTTCCGCAGGCCTCAGCAGGGAAGCCAGATGGAAGTTTTTATTTCATCTGTTCCTATTAAGTGTAGCATATTTCTATCCCTGTTATCATGTGACCACACTCTAGGCTTGAACTCTAGTGGGGACAGGTCTACAGTATTAACGCTATGTACTAATTTACCTGTGATGTGGTACGTAGAGAACTGTTTTGAACTGGCTCATTCTTTATTGCGGAGAGCTGTCCTGTACATTATGGGAGTTTAGTAGCATCCTTGGGTTCTACCCACGAGATACAAGTATCACCCCCTTTACCTCTAGGGGAGGCAATCAAAAATGTCTCCAGATATGGCCTGATATCTCTTGGGAGGCAAATGCTTCTGACTGAGAACTGCTGTAATAGAGCTTGTTTGCAGGAGCCTGAAGATTACGACATCCGTGGGGACTGGACCCATCCGACACTGGATTTACCATATGCCAATACCTTTAAAGGGCATTTAACTCAAATTAGGAAGGAACATTTAAGAAAACATCTATGTGGCCTCCATTAACTACTTTATATATGGAAATTGAAATCAGAATTCCTATAAATGTTTGAAAGAAAAACTGATGAATCCCAATATTTCCCCCATTTATTTCTACATTAAGGTTGATATATATATATACGTATATATATTTATATGTTTATTTATATATGTGGTATAAATTAATAATTAAAGGACTGAACCAAAAGAATAAATTTTCTGCTTTTTCTCTGCCTAGTACTTCTTGAGCCAAGCTTGTGTTCAACATCTTGCAAGTTGTATCTGGTCTCGTTGGCCCTAGAAGAAATGGACACATTCCAGTTAGGTGAATAGTGCGGTGAATTTGCTGTTCACACAGCAAACTGACCCCTAAACCCATGAATGTACAAGAAGGAACATACAATCCTGTCCCTGACACTGGTGATGGAACTCTTTAATCAGTCATACCACACAAATCTTCTAGAAATAACAACTTTTTAATATATACCCAACTAGAATACTCAACTCTATTAGTAGAAATAAATTATTGCTGCAGGTTCTATATTTTCAAATGAGAAATATGCTCACATAGTTAAAAGTTTTTTAAAGGATTATGTTAATTAATGTCAAAACCAGATTGAAAACACAATGCTCAGCAGTTAGAAAAAATTAAACGCTTAGGAGAGAGAGAGCTTCATCTATCTGGTAAACACAATTGCGCTAAAAAGAAAAGACCTCGTGCACGTATGTGGCTTTTCTGAACAATCCTTTAGCTACACTGTCATTTCCAGCAACTCGCAATTGCCGGGAGCTCTTTACAGAATTAGTGTATTAATAATGGGTGGTGATTCAACCCCTATGTCAGTTTATCTCTAGTGCTCTCAAAAATAAAGTTAGTGTGCTAGGGAAAATTAAAACGTGCAATGGTGTGTTCTAAAGCTGGAAGCCTTGAGCATCACGATGCTAAGCTTTAGAATCGATGGGTGAGCATCATTAAAGATTTCTCCATGTTTCTCCTCTTTCACCAAACTCTGACTTCAATTCAAATGTCCCAGGAATTTTTGTGTCGCATCTGAATTGTTTTCTAAGTTATTTCATACCAAAAAGTCAACTCCATGACTCAGACTAAGACCCAAGTCTATACATAGTACCAGAAAGGAACTATGGATTCTCCTTTCCAACCCCTGCTCTATAAAACTTACATGAAGGCACCTGACAAGTGTAACGGGAATGGGATTTAGCGTGAGACAAACTAGACTTGAGTTCTGTCTGTCAGGAGATTTAGGTATGAATTATTTGACTTTTATGACTTGGAAATGACTGTTTGCAATATTAAATATGACTTTATTAATAGCAACATTAATAACAGTAATGTATTTAATATCACTAATGAGAAGTGACCTACCAGAACAAAAAATAATAATTCAGCAACTCTATGTCCTTCATAAGCAAGTGGTGTAGGCATTAAAAGAATAGGGGTAGGTATGAAATGTTCTGAAGCTTCCTTTGGATCCTGTCTGGTAAAAACCACTGGTAATCCTGAGTTGGTTTTGTGTGTGCAAACTGATGACTGTTGTGATATGTCCTTGAAATGTGAATTTTATTTGAATTCAACTGTGGTAGCATCAAAGACTACATCATATGAACAGACACATGCATCGCCCATGCCCCCAATCTCATTGCCAGGGACACTGACCATGCCTATTCATAAGCGGACCTCTCGCGCGCGCTGCTGATTCGTATGTGCTGTTACCTGAACACCCAACAGGA
Organism: Eubalaena glacialis; assembly: GCF_028564815.1. Classification (NCBI taxonomy): domain Eukaryota; kingdom Metazoa; phylum Chordata; class Mammalia; order Artiodactyla; family Balaenidae; genus Eubalaena; species Eubalaena glacialis. The sequence goes on along the minus strand of NC_083729.1, from coordinate 3,088,041 downwards.
AACTGACTCCACGTGTGCAAAAGTGGATTAATCTTCCCTCCCTCACCATCTTTCTTTTCCATCTCAGATGTGGGCACCAGCAATGGGCCAAGTTGGAAACCTGAGAGTCCCACAGATGTCTTTCTCTACCACCCTCCACATTCCACCTGGCAATACTGCCCATGACATATCTCTAATTTATTCTACATACTATGACCTAGATGGTTTCTTCACTGTCTCCCATCAATGCCTAATTGTTTTCCCAGACACAGTTTCACCAACCCTAGTCATTCTATACACCGAATGCCCAGGTCCTCTTTCTCAAACACAAATCTGATCACACCAATCTCTTTTGCAAACCCCTCTATTGGTTTCTTACTGTCTCCACAAGAATTTTCATCCTCCTCGGTGCGGCAAACACGACCCTCACCATCTGCTCCCTCCTAATGTTTCAGCTCCCCTTCTGCCACCCCGCCATACGTGGAGGGCCGAGAGCTGTACAGTCTTGCCCTTCCATGGCGATGCCATTCTCTCTCATCATCCCAGGGCTTTGCAGTCTGTAACCTCTGTTTAAGTGCTCTTCCCTTCCGCCATGCTCTCTACCTGTTATGATTATAACTAGTATTAACTCTGCTACACATTATCATGCCATGCGCCTGCCATCTTCATTACCACACATTCAAATCATTTACTGCATGTGCCCACTGGATAGGTGTATCATCGTCTGCACTGAGCAGCTATGAATGGAAGGTTGAGAGAGATTTTCTTCCCAAGTGTCTGATGATTTAAACACAAGTTTCTGACTACAAAATCCTGGCTATTTCTGTCACACCAAGCTGCTTCTCTCAAAATCCAAATAAATATAATTTCATCCAGGAAGTCTACCATGATGACGGTTATGGACTGAATGTCTGTGTTCTCCCTGATGCATTTATTGAAATCCTAGCCCCCGAAGTGATGGTATCATGAGGCAGGGCCTTTGGGGGGTGATTAGATCCATGAGGGCAAAGCCTTCATGAATGGAGTTAGTGTCCTTATAAAAGACCCCAGAGAGCTCCCTCGCCCTTTCCCCCACATGAGGACCCAGCAGAAGTTGCCGTCTTTGAACCAGGGCGAGGACCCTCACCAGACACTGAATGTGCTGAAGCCCTGATCTTGGACTTCCAGCCTTAGAACTGTGAGAAATGAATGTTAGCTGTTTAAGCCCCTCAGTGTATGAAACTCTGCTGTAGCTGCCCAAACCAATTAAGACAACAACCTCCCTCTGCTACGGTCACAGGGGACTCCAGCACATGTTGGGCAACAACTTGTTCTGATCATTTGCCTACGTGTCCACTTATCCTACTATGAGATCCATGAGGGAAGGGTCTGTGCTGTATTCATACGCCCACCCTCATTACGAGGAAGGAATGCTAATACTGGGAATTTGAAAATACTGAAAGGTCTTGAATGAGTAAACACAGAGATAGAGCAGAAAAGAAAGCTGGAACAGAGAATGAGTGATGGCTTACACTTTGAACATTTTGATGGCAAAATAGTGCCCTTTCCTGACCTAAAGACATGCATATGCCTACATACTCACACCATAATCAGAACATGTCTTTTTGGTAAGGCAATGAACTCTTGGTGTTACAAAAAGAAGATGTACTGATTATATAATTTAATGATATATTAGGGAGACATTTGGGAGGATACCGTGGTTGAAAAGTCAGACAGGGTCTGTATTAGCTCTCCGATTTCTAAAGTAGCTTTAATTAAACCCTGTACGTGCAGCTCCTGTTCTTAATAAAAGCTGCTCTGATTCTCCTCTTTCTGTGTTTAGAATTTTGTCCCAGACTGTGGAAATATACCCCTAAATGAAACATCTAGCCTAGGTAGATTAATCAGTGAGTCAGACCAGGGCTTATTTTGTTGTTCATATGATTCCTCTTGCCAAACTTGCATCCTTTCAATGTGATTTCTGTCTTCATCATAACCATGCTACACACTTGCCCACAGATGGACATCTTTCTCCCAGTGCCTCACTGAATTATACAATCCATCACACCGCTTTAAACATCCCACCTGTACACATCTCTTCAAACTTTTCTTCTTGGTGACCAGAAACGTCAATTAAAGAGCTTCAGGAGTGCTTGGCTCAGGATTTATCTCCAGTAATTGTCCTTCTAAAATCAGAATTTGAAACGTTGAGTGTCAGATTTGCAAATGTCTCTGCCACCATGCGTTAGCTTATTACAATTAGTACTTCAAATCAGAAATGTTAACACGTCACGTATCATACAAGGGCATCATTTACTCTGTAAGCCATCGCCTGATTTAATAAAATGTCAGTGTGAAGTAAGGAATGCTGCACCTGGGAGCTTTAGGTTCACATTTAAATGCTATTTGTGTCCACCTGTTATAACACTGATTTATATACTGAAGAAAACAAGGATGAATCTCTTTTGAAATGTTATGAAGTTATATAACCTTTATATAAGTTATAAAGACCTTTAATAACGTGGATTTTTCCACTCTTGACGCCATAATGTTTTTTTACAAGTATTTTGTTATTTGTGGAATTTCAGAATTATCCTTTGGAAGAGAAGGAGCTTCCTGTGCTTCTCCCTGTGGCCTGTAGGTAATGATGTTTCAATGGGGCATCATGTTATAGCCAGAGTCAAAACTACTTTTCTTAAGGGAACCGTCTTACACCGTTGGTGGGAATGTAAGTTGGTGCAGCCACTGTGGAAAACAGTATGGAGGTTTCTCAGAAAACCAAAAATAGAGTTGCCATACGATCCCGCAATCCCACTCCTGGGCATGTATCTGGACAAAAAGATAGATGCACCCCTATGTTCATAGCAGCACTATTCACAATAGCCAAGACATGGAAAAAACCTAAATGTCCATCGACAGATGAATGGATAAAGAAGATGTGGTACATATATACAACGGAATATTACTCAGCCATAAAAAAGAATGCAACCATGCCACTTAACAGCAACATGGATGGACCTAAAGGTTGTCATACTGAGTGAAGTAAGTCAGAAAGAGAAAGACAAATACCATATGATATCACTTATGTGTGGAATCTAAAATATGACACAAATTAACCTATCTACGAAACAGAAACAGAATCACAGACATAGAGAACAGACTGGTGGTTGCCAAGGGGGAGGGGTTTGGGGGAGGAATGGATTTGGAGTTTGGGATTAGCAGATGTAAACTTTTATGTATAGAATGGATAAACAACAAGGTCCTACTGTTTAGCACAGAGAACTATATTCAATATCCTATGATAAAACCATAATGGAAAAGAATACAAAAAAAGAATGTGTACATATACATACAACTTTGCTGAACATCAGTAATTAACACAACATTGTAAATCAAATATACTTCTTTAAAAAATTTTTTTAAAAAAACTACTTTTCTTTAAGTGGCCTACATCCCTCCCAAGGACTATCTTCCAGCTCCTTAATATGTTAATATTAAAGGTAATCCAAATACCACTCCCATCTCCATTTCTTTAGAAAGTCTAGGCACCCCCAGACAGGAATCTTTGTTGCTAATGCTAATTTTAGCCACCGGGCCTTTCTGAATGTAAAGGTGCCCCTCAGAAGGCAAGGTTGGCAGCTCAACATAGACAGGGCTAGAAGAACAGAAGACCAGCAAATTTGCATACGTGTGGGAATTATAAGGACCTCGGAAGTCCAATGAAAATGGGTGGAGGGCCCAGGCAGGCCTGTGAATGCTGCTTGAATCCTCACACTGTGAGCAGCAATTTCTCCTAAGCATTAGCTGGAATGACTCGGGCTGACCCATGGGTCCTGTGATTCACCTGGGTGACTTCAGATCCACTGGTCCGGGTGTTGGTGGAGGGAACATAGCACAGGTACAAAGGAAGGAGGGGCAGGTTGCCATTTGTGTTTAACTACATGAGGAACCCAGACATGGGCATGTCTTTGGATCTTCTCTTTTTCTTCCTGGTTGTTTTTAAGGGTTTGTCTATATTGAACAATATTCCCCTAACTTATCCATGCTCTTTTGAGAAAGAGCCTTGGAGGAGGGGGAGTTCTTCCCTGACAGTAATGATATCTTCACAGTATCTTTGAAGTTAAGATAATGTCAGACTAGCCAGGGCCTTGGGCAAATCTCTGTTCCTCTCTGGGCTTTCATTTTCTCATCTGGAAGATAGTAGTTGAAATTGAACTGTGTAATATCTAAGGTTCTTTACAATTTTAATTTTCTTTGGGGTAAATTTTCATGATCTGGTTTCATAGTCCTAGGTTTATAGCACCTGTTTTGGGACTACATGAGTGAGTGAAGGTGGAGACAGATAGTTTAATATATGTAAACATTTACATGTAAAGGTTATTCTAACTACTTGTATGAACACTTTTATGTAAAAAAATGTTCTGACTGGTCGCCATCGGCAAAGTGCATGTGAGGATAACATAGGAGCACCGCCCTCAAAGAGCGTGGAATCCAGTGGAGAATGAAATACAGTCACGTCAGTCACGGTGTTGCGAAGCAGCACCTGATATAAGGCATTTGAGTAGCCCATAGAATCAGGCAGGAGTGGCTGGGAAGGAAGGTTTTCTGTTTGAAAGTGCCAGTGAATTTTTCAGGCTGGAGGAAGCATGTGTGCTGGACCTTGAAAATGAGCAGGGGATACTTGTGGGAAATAGAATTACAACTTCACATGCTGAGTCATTTGTCTACGCCAAGTCAGGGAGGTAAAACAGACGGGAAATGCGTGGGAGAAGACAAAGATTTGTGTAGGAGCTGAGCATAGGTGTGGGAACAGAGGCAGTGGGAAAGCAGGGAGGGTCCGACTGAGAAAGTCTCAGCTCCAGGATCTGATGGGAGGAGGGTAGTTAGAGGGTTGTTATTGAAAATATTACTGATTTTTACAAATAGACAATCAGTTATTAGTATAATTTGATTAAATCAGAAATAAAACAGGGGGCAAAAAAGTAGTTGAAAAAAGGCCTCCATGTTTCAGTCAGAAGGTATTGTTCTTGTTTAAGTTATTCTGGCAATTGTTTAGCAACCACGAGTTCACCCCCTTGTTTAAAACACCTCAACCACTAACGACCCCTCTTTTTTCTCTAATAGTAAATATCTAAAGTTTATCTGGCTTTTAATCTGATTACACAAAATCTCAGGATTCTGATTTTTAAAAATGTGATATTTAAAAGTACATGTCTGGGGCTTCCCTGGTGGCGCAGTGGTTGAGAATCTGCCTGCCAATGCAGGGGACACGGGTTCGAGCCCTGGTCTGGGAAGATCCCACATGCCGCGGAGCAACTGGGCCCGTGAGCCACAACTACTGAGCCTGCGCGTCTGGAGCCTGTGCTCCGCAACAAGAGAGGCCGCGATAGTGAGAGGCCTGCGCACCGCGATGAAGAGTGGCCCCCGCTTGCCACAACTAGAGAAAGCCCTCACACAGAAACGAAGACCCAACACAGCCATAAATTAATTAATTAATTAATTAATTAATTTTTTAAAAAAGTACATGTCTATTTTACTCGGGAAAAAATAAAAGCATAGAAGAATGAATATTCACTAGATCATCAAAGACCCTGCTGTTTGGGCCCTGATGTTCCTATGTCGGTTCTGCCCTTCATCCAGCAAGAAGCCAAGAAGCATCATTCTTTAGTATCTGTACACCCAACCATGAGCAATTTGATTTTTATGAGTGTGCAAGAGCTGAATTATGTGAATTATACTAATTGCATTAATCTCGCTTCTTCAACATTGTCATTGATTAATAAACCACTCAGTTGCGCTTCTAACTAATCTCTCTGTGCAGTCAAAAAATCACCAGCATGTTTTTTTTCTTTTAGGACTTAGGGACTAGTGATTGGTACTGTAAAGACTTTGATCGAGTATTAATTTTATAAATTTAAATCAAACGTAAAACTATCCTCATTTTTAAAATCCTGCAAGCCATTTTAAGGTCATCAATCTATCAAATTTAAGATCATCAGTAATACCATTTGCAGCAATATGGATGGACCTGGAGATGATCATACTAAGTGAAGTAAGTCAGACAGAGAAAGACAAATACCATACTGATATCACTTATATGTGGAATCTTACCAAAGGATACAAATGAACTTATTTACAAAACAGAAACAATATCACAGACTTTGAAAACAAACTTATGGTTACCAAAGGGGAAATGTGGTGGGGAGAGATAAATTGGGAGTTTGGGATTAACAAATACACATTACTATACATAAAATAGATAACTAATAAGGACCTACTGTATAGCACAGGGAACTCTACTCAATACTCTGTAATAACCTATATGGGAAAAGAATCTGAAAAAGAATGTATATATGTATATGTATCACTGAATCACTTTGCTGTACACCTGAAACAAACACAAAACTGTAAGTCCATTACACTCCAATATAAAAGAAAAATTAAATTAAAAAAATTTAATCAGAAAAAATATATCAAATCCTAATTAAACATTAGGTACACAAATATATTGGCAAAGCATTACACAAGTAAAACTAATACGTTGGATTTTATGTTTACACCCCTGGATACAAATACGGGTCTTAAAATGTGTTGGTAAAACCACAAAGTGCCTGTTTCCATGAATGCAGAATTCTTCACATCATCGTGAGAGGAAGTTGCTTTGCCTCGTGTCCCCTTACATTCATGAGGACTCTGGACAGGAAGTAATGAGGGGCCCTTTGCGTCTAAAAACTCCTATGGTTTTCACCCCACGTCCCCTCAGATTGTGCTGGTGACAGTGGTCACTGAGAATTGCCAAGTCGGGCCAGAGAAATAAAGGACGTGTGTGATTATAAAGAGAGAAAGGGGGCTTCCCTGGTGGTGCAGTGGTTAAGAATCCGCCTGCCAATGCAGGGGACACGGGTTCGAGCCCTGGTCCGGGAAGATCCCACATGCCGCAGAGCAACTAAGCCTGCGCCCCACAACTACTGAGCCTGCACTCTAGAGCACACGAGCCACAACTACTGAGCCCTCGCGCCTGGAGCCCGTGCTCTGCAACAAGAGAAGCCACTGCAGTGAGAGGCCTGTGCACTGCAACGAAGAGTGGCCCCTGCTCGCCACAACTAGGGAAAGCCCGCACGCAGCAACGAAGACCCAACACAGCCAAAAAAAAAAGTCAGAAAAAAAAAAAAAAAAAAGAGAGAAAGAAGGGAGGATGAGAGGATCAAAACATGCTCTTGGAGGCCATAAGTGATCCATTCATAGGGAGTTTCTCTGAACTGATTCAAGCCATGAGCTCCTATCACTCTCCTTTCTCAAATCATTCCTCAGTAACTGCTGTGACAGTTTGCATAGGAATCTAATTATAAAAGAAGCTCACTAGTTTAATGATAACTGTACATTAAAGACTCAATGTTGAAAATAAAAATATCGAAAGTCCCGCCAAAATCCTGCTTTTGGTTTAGCAAAATATTGACTATATTCGATCATTGTAAACAGATCCAACCATCAATGCCCTACGTTGCTAAATCTTTCCCAAGCTTTCAAACTGGATTTTAACAGGATTTTGGTGTAATAATCAATAGAGTGATAGTCGCTGCACAACTCTCACCTTCTTTTATTATTAAATTCCAGCTGCTTTTAAAATGACATGTATTGTCATGCAATCACCAAAAACATACATATATTAGTAATAATTATCCTAACCGTTTTAATCACTTGATGCCATGAACAGTTTTAGTATGTAAACACAATAATATAGATGTCACGTGACAACTCAACACAATAGGCAATATGCTTTTTATTGCAAACAACTCCTTTGAGATAGTGAGAAACCATATTTTTTTCAGACAATAGTAACATTTAAACATAGCTTGCTTCAAACGAAAAAAAAATTCCTAAAAATGTTCTAAAAGGTTAAGAAACCAAAGGAGCTGGTCTTAAGTTCATATTGTATGGCAGATTTTCTGGCTGGGGGATTACTTAAGGCAATGAAAACAGTCAGAATGTTAGAAAATAATTTTGTTTTATATTCTCAATAGAGATATTTTTTTCTGGTGTCCCTAAATCAGACAGCCTTTTTCTGCTTAAAAAATGGGGTTTCCAGAAGTAAAGGCATCAACCCTTCTCTTCAGATTTGGACAGGGATAGAACAGCATGGTTTCAGGAGAGATGTCCCTGGGAAGTGGCAGAGCCCAGTAGGAGGCGGTGAGCTGGGCAGTGGACCTGTGGCACCACGACAAAGAGATCTACTCCTAGGCTTGGAGCAGATGTTGACTGAATAGACAAAGTAAATGCCTTGCGCAATTTGGTGTGAGAAATGGAGTGCTTAGAACCTCTGAGAGAAAGAAAAAAAAGTGTGCAAGGGAGGAAACACAGACAAGTAAAGAAGCGAAGACTATTCCGAAAGCAAATTTGCAGATTTGCAGCAAGAGAAACAGAACTCTAGTACTAACCAGAGATTGTCAATACAAAGACCATCTGTGAGTTTCTGGCAAATGCCTTTTGTGTTTATTCTCCAGTAATTTTCAAACCTTCATGGTTTCCTAACTAATAAGTCTATTTCACGTGTCCTGGCCATTGCACATTTTATTTCTGTTGAGTGTGTATCCCTCCAGCCTCTGTGCACGGCCAGAGCATCCACTGGAAATTCCAGGTGAGAATTCCCAAATCCCAGGGGCTTATCTCAATGACCGGATCCTGAAAATCTGTGCTGGATTCAAAATTTGAAACGAAAAACAGTAAAATTATAATCAACCAATGTTATGTCTGCAACACATACATTATGCCAACTTGATTGTTTACTATAATTCCTAATTTCTAGAAAAAAATATTATATTTCTATGAGTTCAGATGTTATATTTTCTTTTTTTTTTTTTTTTTTGGAGGGGGCACCTGGATAGATGTTATATTTTCTTATTTCCATACTTGCTTGGCTAAATTATCTATAATTGCCAAGAAAGCAGAGCCAACAATAATGAGTATCTTCAAAGCAAAATTATAAAATACCTCTAAAAATTAAAACAAATCATTCTTTTCGTGGATGTGAATTCGTGGAGTATATTTTATGAAATCAGGGTGCTGGGTGTGGGAAAGTGGTCCACACAGAGACCCTGGGGATTTGGAAACACCCCTCACCCCCTTGGGAACTAGTTCACAACTCACTCTTCAACAGACTGTTGAGGTGTCAACTCTTCTGAAAAGCTTTCCCTAATCCCCTCAATCACTCACTGTTTCACTCCTTTCCTCTCCTGCCTGCCACATTCTGCTCTAATTATTGTTTACAAGTATGTCTCCTCTCCCAGATTAAGATCTACATTTTATTCTTCTCTTTATCCCAAGAACCCTTTGGGGTTAGAATCTACATTTTATTCTTTTCATCCCAAGAACCTATCAAAGTTTTGGAAATTTGATACAACTTAGTAAATATTTGTCAAATGGAACTAAATCTATAGACGAAACTACCAAAACAAAAGCATACCAAAGACAAAAAAAACACATTATAGAAAGAAGACGTAGCATTTCAAGACCTAAAAACATGTAGCAACAAAACCAAAGCATAGATCTGATGTTTGATCTCCTGGCTAGAGAACGTTTGTCCTCACCACCACGAACACCCCATTAAGGAAGAATCAGGGAGCTCTCTTCACCCAAAATATGTGTATTGAGCACTTATTCTGTATTATGGACCATATTGTTTGATGAGGACAGAGAAGCAAGTGTATATCCTTTGCAGGTTCATAGTTAGCAGTAAAAATATAAATGAAAACATAACCCTTAGTATGTGACAAATAGTACAGCAATGCAATGAAACATACACAGTAGTTTGGGAGAATCAAGAAATTATTTTTCTTGGAGAAGGTTCACGGAAACTTCACAGGGAAAGTAGGTTTAGTGCTATGTGTGAAGAGTACATAGGACTCCACTAGCTTAGAACAGAGCCCTGGTCTCTGTTGGGCAAGGTGGACAAGATATAAGCAAAGTTTAGGTGGGGTGGGAGATCTCAACTATTCCAGCATGGCTGAAATTAAGGATAATTAGCAACCACTGGAGGTAAAAGTGGACATGTGGATGGTCCCAGTAGGTCAGGTCTTAAATGCTAAGCTTGTACTTAATCCTATAGCAAACCATTAAATGTTCCATTTTTCATATGGCTGTGTGTGTGTGTGTGTGTGTGCGCGCACATGTATGCGAATTTATACATGTGTCTCTCGTACAGGTACACAAATAGAACTACATGATAACATACATGATGCACATATAAAACTGGAAATTAGAGTTTGTATGAAAACGGCTTTTTCTGAAACAATATGGTTTTAATTCAGATCCTGGCTCTGCCCCTTAATGATTGGATTACCTTAGATGTGCTCCTTAAACATTTTATGCCTTTACTCATCTGAAATGGAGGGAACGGTAGTAAAGACCTCCTCAATTATGGGTCCTGATGAGACAGCTGGGCAGGAGTGGGCGGTCAGCTCTGTCCAGGGTCTATCCAAAGACAGTGTGAGCCCTGCGGGCAGAAATGCTTTCTTATATTCACCCTTATGTCTTTCAAAGACCAAGGCGATCACAGGAATTCATCTGTGATCATAGTTAACATCTGTTCATTAAGTAGGTGTTAGATGTAAGAAAATACTAAGAATGTTTAGATTAATTTCAACCTTTCTGTCTGATCTGCCCTATTTCCACCTCTTCCACCTCCTTTATCACCTGGTCAAGCTGTTTGGCACTTCCTAGGGTCATGTTTTCTCTCATGCCTCTGAATTTGGTCACTTTCTCTTCCCTGTTTGTGATGCTTGAGGCGATGTGCTATTTCTCTGAGGTCTCTTCTGCTAACTTCCGCCCCTCACCCCAATGTGCTGCCTTCATCCATGAGCATCTTCCCTCCCCATCCTTAGGCTATAAGAATTGAGGGTGAAGAATATGTCCTCTGTGCTGGCTCCCCAAAACCTAGCACAGGACCTTGCACCAGTGTGTGTGTAATTGTTTGTCCTAACAGGGCTGTACTGAGACGCTATACGTCACCCAATTTCACCACTGCTGCCCTTGGCTCTGTTCTTTCTAAGTTGATGATTATCGTGCTCCATGCTTAAAGTATTTAGTCTTTCTTGGCTGGTTCAGCATCTTGTGGAGAGTGGACTCCTGTTGCTATCACTTCCCTTTCTTGGACAGTTCCCACCTCTGGGCAACTTGTTTTTGATGTTTTTGATCTTTCCTCCCTGCCCATCCCTGCTCACGTCCTTGACTCTCTCATGATTTTCTCTCTCAAACCAAAGGAACTCATAAGAGCTCTTCTTCACAAGAACCAGTTTGCAGCATTTCAGGGAAAACCCTAGAAGGAACTGTACAACCAGAGAAGCTATTTTTGTCTTGAAGGAAGACAAAATGAGTCAGAGCAGACCTAAATTAGTTTTTCTCTCTAGTACATCAGAAAGCAGGTGACTAGGTGTTCATGAATTTTTGTCTTAGAGCAAATCAAAAGAACAGATGACACTGTTTGAAAGACTTAAAAGACTTAGAACCATATCAGTATCTGTGGAAAATATTGTGATAAGAGGCGTTTCCAAAGCCAACTCTGTTTTGTTTTTTTGGTTTTTTTTTGAGGAAATTATCTTGAAGAACAACTCTGAAGAGTTTAGATAAATATTTTTAGAGAGAATTCCCCAATAAACCATAAAAGTCTCTTTCTGTTTTTTTTTTTTAATCAAATTTGCTTGTTTTGACCTTCTTCAGAGAGATAGTTAGTGTTTAGAGGCAAATCCTTCCAGGTTCAACCATTGTGTGGGTGACTCAGGTTGAGCTTAATTTAATGACCGGCATTTTTTTTCTTTTGATATTTCTAAATCTGTTTATTCAATTAGTTATGGGATTCCCCTTACAATTGAGGAGACAAGTACTGTGAAATAATGCCTAAGCAGTAAGAAAAATAAAAATAATTTCTGAATAGTAACTTGGAAGTTTGGGGGTATAATTATTTAATTTTTTTAGTTAGCCTTTTAAAATTTCTATCTGTTTTCCACCACTTTAAAGTTAGTCAAGGAATTAGGGGGGAAAACCATTAAGGAAAAAAGCCACAGCAACAACAATTGCTGTGTAGCACCATCGAAACACCTGTAACTAGAGGTGCTGTGTTCTTTGGAAGACATTTAAGGCATTGATGGTGAGCATTTTCTGTTAGCATCAGACAAGTAAATGGGCATTAAACAAACACCTATTAGGAGTTAAAAATATGTAAGGAGTCATTTATGCCCAAGAGATTTACATGTAACAACACATTGGATTGAGGTGGTCCTCCGGAGGAAGGGTAGGACAGCCTGCACTTGAGAACATGTCAGTCAAGAGAAACTTCTACTTTGACCTCTGAAAGTCAGATGACCTCCCAGCTAGAGCTGTGCCTTACAATATAATGACTGCAAAGAACATGGGCTTTGAGGTCAGACATAGTTATGACTTTAGTGTTATCACTTACTGAGAAGTTGTCATTTTCAGCAAATTACCATCCATGCCTCTGTTACTTCACCAGCAAAGTGAGAATACTGACTTTTCATTCTTGAGCCTCACACCATATCGGATACAAGGCAGGTTCCATTACTGGACTCTCGCATTACTATTACTAAATTTCCAATTACTTATCACTTCATTTAGGTGCTGAGATATCCTAGTTTTCTTCTTTTCTCTCTATTTTTTCCAAGATGACAGGTACTTGAGAGCAAAGACCCAGTCTACCTGCCCTTGCATTCCCTGCAGCCCTTAGCAGAAAGAGTTGATGCATAATTAAGCATACGGATTTGTTTTACAGAACCAAGTACTATAAAGATAATCCAGAGCAAGTCATAGAATCTATTCAGTTTCAGGAGATTTAAAACCACCTACTTTGGGAGTAAATCTGCTTCACAGCTTCCAGATTCCAGACACTTCGGTACTGGTTACTCCCATTTAGATATCCCATGTGACAGTGGGATGCTTGGGGCCATTGGTATCTCCCCAAAGACTCTTTCAAACCACACAACATTGCTGGTCCAAATATGGGTTCTCTTCTCCCTCAAACTTCAGTTTGACCCAGAGTTTCCTGTGCTGAACAACAAGCACATATTCATCCATTAATTTAAAATGGGATACACTCACTGCCATATTTCTCTCTTTGGTTCCTTGCCTCTGAGCTCCTGGTTGTTCCTTTAATAAGACACTTATTTTTAATAACATAGGTTAAACTAAAAATCAAATGGGATCAGGTTTTATTTGTCCCTTTTGACAGATTTGGTTCAATATTATTCTTGATATTATGCCTCAAGTGTAAAAAAACAATTTGAATAATTTTACAAGCCTGGAGTCAAAGTTGTTTTCATGGTGGCTTGATGACTTAGATCATGTACTTCGTCATAATCCAGTGGTTCTGCTGTTGCCACTGAAGCTTGCTCATCCCAGCTGGGGCAGACTAGGAGCCACGGTCCTGCTCTGGGACCCTGCATGCTTCCTTCCAAGAAAACCTCGGACGTGGGCCCAAACCCCTTTGGATCATCGGTAGCCAAAACCTGTAGCTGTACCAAACCTGAATCCGTGCAGGCCACCTGCACTGTGTTCTGAAATCCTCTACAGAAAGAAACAATCATTGAGGATCTACCTTGGTAAGAATATGAGAAAAGAAAAGACCAGAAGATGCAGTGTCCAAGGTCTAGGTCTGATTTCTGGCTCTGTCATCAGTTAGCTGGGTAATCCAAGGCAATTTGCCTAACTTCGATGAGTTTGTTTTTTACCCTGAAAATTAAGAGTACAGTTCGTTTCCTGATTAGCTTATTATGGAAAAAACAAACAAAAATGTCCAGAACGTTGTTTTTCATATGACAGTTACTAAATAATTTTTCTTCTGCTGCTAAAAGCAAACTCAGTACCATCTTTTCATCTCTGGACAACTTAGATTTTTAAATAGCTATGTTTTAAACTGAAGTGAAAATTTTCCTAAGAGTTTCTTTTGGTCTTGGCTTAATCCTTCAGGCCAGATAGTATATAAGTCTTATTCTTTTTTTTTGCTTGAGTGTCCTTGACATATGAAGTTATTTTTTATGTTCTCCCCAGCCTGTTTTCCATCAAGCTAAGGGGTTGGAATTTCTTTAACTAATTCTTAAAATATATGGTTTAAAACCTCTCAATCTTGCAGTCACTCACATCTGCACAACTTCTAGTTTTCTGAGATCCCTCTTACATGTGTGGACCTGGATTCATGAAGATATTTTGGCTAGAGGCAAAAGGCACTAATGCATGGGACACAGCCTTCCCACACCCCATGCAAGGTTTTTGGTACTCTGTGGGCTGATGAATGATGGATAAGCCACCAGAAAGGAGAAAAACAATGAATATACTGTGGCAAGTGTCATCAGTGTAATTGGTATCATCAGTTAGATGAGTCCAAATCATCAGAATGTCTCTATTTATTCAGACCAGGGGTTACCATAGGGAAAATCGGAAGTTTGAAAGAGACACAGGAGGTGTTGTCAACTGGATCTGCCCATTTCAAATTCTAGTGAGTGTTGAGCAAAATGAAAACTGTCCATGGAATGTCGGATATATTTACAAACTTTGTGATAGTTAAATACCTGAATATTTTTAAGTAATAAACACATGCATGTTGGCACAGTGTAACAGTTTTTAGGTTAGGCTGTACACACGCAGTGGATGAAGTACTGTGTGTGTGAATAGATGTGAGCCTTGCTGTAGGCTCCATGAGCACATAGGGCCCCACCTCCATCTGTGGGCACACCTTGGGAGCCAGCCTTAGGGAGGTGATCTGCCCTTCAGTGTTTCTCTAACTTGGCCTTCTTTCTTTTCATAAATGATAACATTTTATTATAGAAAAAGCATCCCAAATATAGGACTTCATAAACACTGGTAGGTGAACAAGTGCAGCTTTAAAAGTGGGAGAATGAAAGACAGCTCCTTGGAATAAGCACAACCTTGGGTTTATATTCAGCTTGTTTCCAATCATACGTGTAACTTTGACAAGTTTCTAAAATATGTGAGCTTCGTTTTGCATGTATGTGAAATGGGGATGATAACACTTGTCTCAAGAATCTTCAGACGTGTGTACGTAACACCTCTTCCATGTAGCCTCCTCAGTTCTTGTGAACAAATCTAGGTGACATCACCCATAGCCAGTCTTTAAGTGACAAGAGAACATATCATGTGAAGGCAGCAGACACTAAAAATGTGTCTTAATTTTGCTGCTCAAGAAAAATGTCAGGTTTGTACATTCTTTGGAAACAAACAAAAAACAAATCAGTGTATTTTAGTTTACAATAATCCTTCCAAGCACTACTATGCAAGGCACTGTTCTTAGTGTGGAGAATCCCAGAACAAAGAAGACAAAAACAGAGCTTACCTTCTAATCAGTGCAAACTGATCATACACAAGTAAACACACAAGGAGGGTGGTTTGATATTGATAAATTTCATGCATAAATGCAACCTGGAGGTGGTACTTTAGATGAGGAGGCCAGAAGAGAGGAGGTGACACTTGAGATGAGATCTACGTGGCAATGAACATATAGTCATGATAAATACTGGAGATAGAATCATGATGATGATGGGACTCCCAGTTTATTGGACAAAACACCCAGGTTAAAAAAATGATAAAAATGATTGTAATATATCATCACTGTGAATGAATTTGACTCTGGCTTATGGCGGGCCCAATGCATCATTCATATCAAAGAGTAAGTATTCATGGTGGGCAGCAAGGACCAGCCACAACTAATGTAGCGTATTTTAATGCTGTGAGTAAAATGAGGAAGTACAGCTGACTGTACCCGGGAAAAAAGACCACTTCATGGTAGCTGATAGCACAGACAGTGAGCCGGTGGAAAGGAATGGAAGCTGATTTACTGCGTGACTGCTATGGACATGTTATTTTTCTGCCTGACTGTCTTTTCTCATTTTTAACATAGAGATGTCATTTTGTTGCAAAGATTTACTAAGACTATATTCATAAAATACTTCACAATTTAAAATTTGTACATCATGATATGTATACATGTACACATATACATACATTCATATATTTACATATATAGACACACTTTATGTAAAATATCATATTTTTCATTGAGATGATGTAAACATCAAGTGAAATAAACACATATTCACATAGCAGGCCTGTGGATGGGATGGTTTTCATTGAAAGCAAAGGTGAGAAGCCCAATTGCCTAAATCCAATTGGAACACTTCATCTTAGGCGTTTTGCTGGTTTACCTACTACTCCAAAGAAGATAATCCTTGCTGCCTCAAGACTTATGGTGATGAAGTTTTGCTCTTATATGATGTTGATAAAAAGCACAAAATTCTTTCTGATACTTTGTGATGATCATATTTTTACGATAATCCAGGGCTATCATCATACATGTCCTTTTTCTTTTTTTTTAAAATAGTGAAGATCTCTGAAGTTAAAGAAAAAAATGGAATGTCTATGAAAAGTGATCATGCTTTCAAATTATATAAAAATTTCAAAAGCCTTTTATATTTCCCAGATGATTTTAGCCAAGCAAATTCAACATCAAGTCCACACTACGATAAATTTGTGTTTTGATTGCAAGCATACATATGTTAAGGATAACCACATTTGGAGGCAAGTATAAAAGAAGAGAACACAAGAGTAAATTTTCGGTCAGGCCCCTAAAAGGTTTAGAAGGTGGCAATTTCTATGTAACAAACCATGCTCATGTGTTCTTGAAGCTGCACAATGAGATTTTCGTGTGTATATTTGGCTTCAGATTGGCTTCAGATCAATACTGGGTAAATATTGTACATGAAGATGAGGTTTTCTTAGACCTTAATCTTGAACCCTTCAGATCATTCTAACCTGAAAATAAGCCTCTTTAAACTGTAAAGGATCCTACAAAAGGATTTCAGACCAAAGCTGGTGGCATGATAACGTGATTAAATCACTGATCTAGCTGAATGACTGCAGACCATTAAGAAAGAAACTGCTATTGAATGGAATCAGCAAAACCCTTTAATTACTGATTAAAGATACAAGCAAGTGACAGGGGCTACAGTGTTAGTCCTGGGCCTCATCATTGCGTTTTCTTGTAATTGGTAGAGTTCTACCACAGATCTATATTTCAAATGGATTTTTAGTTAAAAAAATAAAAAGAAGAAAGAAAAGCTTTTCAATTTTATAACCACGCTATAAATACACACACATTATTATATCTATTTATCTATTGACAGAGAAAAAATGAGCATGTCTATAAAATACATAAATCCGAGAGAGCTTTGAATGGAATATAATAAAATAAAAACAGCCATTTTCTTTAGAAAGTGAAATTATAAGTGATTTTTTCATCTTTGTATTTTTTATGTTTTTCCTTTCATCGTAAAGATATATTGCTTTTATTATTTGAAGAAAAGTAAATCCTATTACCATTTTTTGCTACTAACTGCTTCAGGCTTTTCTTATGTGCAGAAGTTCTTCTGTGCCAAACATTTTCAAAACAATGTAACTGATACAACCCTTTTCTCGCTATTGACAAGTGTCATATCATATTTGCCGTTAAAAATGTATCATTGCATGTAATTCAGTGTCGATATGTGATATTTTCTAAGAATTAATAATTTTGTATTTTTCCTGAATTTCTAATAACTGTCCAGTACTGCCCCAACCCTCCCTGACACCTCAGTTTATTTACACAAAAGTAGAGTGTTGGAATCTAATAGGTGGGGAGTACTTGCACCGTGGGTTGTGTGAAGCGGATAAAGATAAAACTTTTTTTCTTTTACTTTTGGGGCTTCTGAAATATCTTTAGAAGCAAGCATCTGCCTCTTACGTATAGGGAAATTGGTCTGGATGGTATAAGTCTAGAACTAGGGACACCAGTTCGTAAACATTTGATTTTGTTCTACTCAGTGACACACCTGTTTCTCTCTCGAGCTGGTATTTAACCCATGTGCCACTAGCTATTTTTCTCTTTGTGACCTGTGTCCCTGAGTCTGTGACGAGCTCCTTGGGAGAAAGGAGTATGTTTCCTGCTCCTGGCTCTTCTGCCCCCAACACAGAGCACAGTGATTCTCTCTGTCTCCTAGGAGAAGCCCAGAAAGTGTTCCTACAGGCACTGTTCAGTCTAGTGTAATCCATTTTACACCCCCAAACGTTGATTGTATGTATTTTCCCCTCCTTTAATCAGAAAATACAGCAGAGACTATTTACAGATTTCTTAATTGTAAATCACAAGTGTAGTCCTGGGTAAACCTAGGGTTTGGGGGTGTGTATTGCACTATTTGGATTGCTATGCTTTCTTTAAGATTTAACATGTAATTGAGATTCATTATGAGTTTGGCCAGTCATTACCTCCTTTTTACTACTATCGTATTACTCCCCAAGTTTGGTTTTGGTAAGAAGGTTACGCCATTGTCATAAATCACAAGAAGGCATGTTGTCTCATTCTCTGTTCTCTGGAGGAGTTTCCGTAAGATGGAATTATCTGTTTATTGTGAGATTTTTTTTTTTTTTCAATGAAATCTCCTCTATGGAAATCTGGCTTCTTGTTTTCTTTGTAGGCAAGTATTTAAGTTACGAACTCAATTTCTTTAATGTTATATAATTATTCCTCTATTTCATCTCATCCATTTTAAGTTAACTGTTTTCTAGGAATTTGCCCATTTCCTCTAAACATTCAAAATGATTGACATAAAGTTTTTGATGGCATTTTCTTACCGTTTTAAAGACAGCTGGATATGTAGCTGAGTTCCCTTTTTCATTATCAATGTTATTTGTGTTTTATCTCTTTATTTCTTGGATGAATCACCCCCAGAGGTTTGTTGATTGTTTAAACAAACTTTTAAAAAATATTTGAATAGTTTAAATACTTTTAGATTTGTAGAAAAGCTGCAAATATAGTACAGAGAATTCCCATATCCCAGGTTCATATATTTGTCACAAATAAAAATCTAACATGGATACAGTATTAGTAACTCAATTCCATACAGTATTCAGATTTTACTTTTATTTGTTAATAGTGCCCTTGTTATGTCCCAGGATTCTATCCAAGACACCACACTGTATTTAATCAACATGTCTTTTTAGCCTCCTATGGTCTGTAATAGTTTCTCAGACATTGCCTATTTTTCAAGATCTTGACAGTTTCAAGGCCAAGTATTTTGTAGAATAATCCTCCATTTGTATTGACTTGAGATTTTTCTCATGGTCAGCCTGGGGTTATGGGTTTTGGGGAAGAATCCCAGGGAGGAGAAGTGCCCTTCATACCACAAAGCATCAAAAGTCCTGTTATCAACATGACATCCTGTAGGTGTTCCCCTTGATGACCTGGGTGATGGAGTGTTTGCCAAATTTTTTCACTATAAAGTTTCTTTGTGTATCCCCCTTTCATACTCCCTTCTTTGAAGCAAGTTACTAAGTATAGAACACACGGGGGTGGAGAATGAGTGGTGAGGAAGGGAATTAACTCACCTTATCCACATATGTTATTTGGAATTCTCTGTAAAGAAGATTTGTCTCTTCTCCCATAATAATTTATTTATAAAGTCATTTATTTATACCACTATGGACTCAGGACATGTGTTTTATACCCTTGGTTTTAATCCAATACTACATTTTTTTATCTTGTTTCTCTAATTGTTCTTCTTTTGGCCTTTGGGGGCCCCTTGGGTCCTTTTAATAAACCCCATTCTTTGTTTTCATTTTCTGAGCCCTCCCTTCCTTTGGGGGAATAGGAGATGATTCAGGTACATTATTATTTTTATGACCCAGATCTAGGATCAGCTATTTCTCCAAGGAGCCTGTGGGGCTTTTATTAGTTCTGATTCTCTATGTGTAATTAACTTTTAACTTAATTGCTTTGCTTTCAGAGAATGTACTCTGTACTATACTGTTTGGTTTTTATTTTTGAAATTTGTTAAGTCTTTCTTTATGGCCTAGCATCTGGCAACATTTTGTAAATGTTTTACATGTGCTCTGGAACAGCAGTAGATAATTGCTGGGTACAGTATTTTATAAATATGTAATAAATCAAGTTTATTGATGTTTATTTTCCACTTGTATATAACATTTCAACTTTTGGATGTCCTTAACCTATTAATTCAGAGAGAGAGAGAGAAAGAGATGTGTTGAAATCTTCCAGTATAATGCTGGGCATGGTATTTGTGTTGCAATTCTATCATATTTTCATTTTTGCTCATTTGAAGCCACTTAACCAGTGCATCTAAAAAGGGTCTGTCACATACTATGCAAGGCCCAATGTGAAAGGAAAGTGTAGGACCCTGGTCATGGGCAGAGTAGTTAGTATCTTCTTCTCACAGGCCTGCCGCCCTGACCCAAGAATAATGCCCAGTGCACTGCAAACTCACACTGGTACAGGTCAGGTACTTGGATTGGGGGCGAGCAAGAGACCCCATCAAGTCACCTGCCAAATGCAACGTGGTGCTGTCCTGTCACTTTGCTCTAAGACATCGTAGGACCCATGCCCATCTTTCCCATGTGCATATACAGTCCACATCTCAGGGCAGAGGGAAATGGCAGAATGTGGGCACCCCCGATTGATGTGACCAAGGAAGCAGGGAAGGAGGAGGCCAGGTGGAGACCACGGCTCCTGGGGGCAGGTGTGAGGATCAGAAACTTGTCCCTGGGAGGTGGAGAGGTGGTACAAGGCATGACCACGTGTGAGCTGAAGCTCCAAGCCACTGGCACGTGTTCCATGTTTCACTGAATTTCAGTTATAAAAATAATTTCAAGGTGAATAGTATTACAATTTTAAAGATGGCTAATGCAAATCACGAAAACCAAGATGCAGGGTCATCTTGAGTGCAGGACTCTGTATGACCACGTTGGGGCACACCCAGGAAGCTGGCCCTGCGTGCGTGTTCTTTCTGTATTTCTTGTTGAATTTTTTAAAATTAATTTTGTAATGAATTTGTTTATCCATAAAATACTTTTTGTCTTAACATTTACTAAGCCTTTTTTCATTATTATTTGCTCAATATATCTTTGTCATTTTGTTACCAATGTTTTGTTTGTTTAAATTGTGCCCCTTGCAAATAGTACATAACTTCATTTAGTAATACTTTTATTTATTAAATCTATGTTTCTCATATTAGTGTTTTCCCCATTTACATTTTTTTTTTGGATTCTTTTTTTTTTTTTTTTTTGATTGGGGTATAGTTGCTTTACAATGTTGTGTTAGTTTCTGTTGTACAACAAAGTGAATCAGCTATATGTATACATATATCCCCTCCCTCTTGGACCTCCTTCCTACCCCCCCCATCCCACCCATCTAGATCATCACAGAGATTTACATTTATTTTGAGTTGAATATTTCATTTCACCCCTTTAACTTTGTACTGTCTACTGTCTTGATTTTTCAATACATTATTTTCATTTTCCCCTTTGATTGTTTTAAAAAAATAATTTACAATTCCAGTACTCCTTTAACTGATAAAATGCAAAACATCTATTTCTATGCATTTTGTTACTGTCAGTTTTAACATGCATAATTATTCAGTTCTGAAGTTTATGTCTTAAGTCCCATCCTAAAGAACAAAATAGCTTTAGAATCTGTTATGCCGATTCTTTCTTCCACTGACCCTGAATTTCTGCACACATGTTATTATCATCGATTAAGTGTTTTGATAGTAATTCCTCAATTTATTTATATTAAAATACTTCTATTTGGCTTTTATCCATAAGATCATTTTTGGTGTACAAAATTGAGAATTGGCATTTATTTTTATCTCATCTTTTTGAAGACATATTGTCTACCGTCT
Source organism: Eubalaena glacialis (assembly GCF_028564815.1). NCBI lineage: Eukaryota > Metazoa > Chordata > Mammalia > Artiodactyla > Balaenidae > Eubalaena > Eubalaena glacialis. Next base: position 3,066,340 of record NC_083729.1, on the reverse strand, counting down.
TCCAACTTCCATTATTAGGTTGAAGGGTGTAATGTAAATGTAATTTTTTTTCCTTTGTAAGAAAGCTGTCTTTTTCCTATTTAAAATTTCTGCTTCACTTGAGTTCTCTGGTTTCACTACAATTGGTCTAAACGTGGTTTCCTTTGTTTTAATTCTGTTTGTCACATGTTTTTCTTCCTGTGGATTCTGTGGCTCTAACTATAGACTCATGCATTTCATTAGTCCTAAAGAAGTCCCTTTTATTAGCTCTTCAAGTATTGCCCTTCCCCTACCCTTTGTAGTCTCGCCTTGTGGAGTACCCATTAGATGTTGGATAGACTTTCTCATACTACCCCTTTATCTCTTGAATTTTTCTTCAAATTTTCTGACTCTGGTGACTTTAGGCTGCATTCTGGGTGATTTTTGTGGATTTATCTGAGAATATGCATTTTCTCTTTATTTAATCAACTGTTAAATAATTAAGTGGGTTATTATGTCTCATATCTCATATATCACACACACACATTTATATACTTACAGATAGATACATCTATACCTATCTATAGCTACACATCTAAATAGATATATCTCTACCTATACCTATATCTATATATCTAGACTATATATAAATGTTTTATTTGTTATTTTTCAAAGCTGTGTTGTCATTTAGGAGAGTTTCTTGTTGCCTTCTCAGTTCACCAATTTAAAAATATACATATCTGATATGCATAACACTAAATAATATTTATCTTATAATCCCAATACCAGGAAGTCTAAATATGCTGCTTGCATTTCTAACTGAATCTCATGCACATGGTGGCTCTTTTGTATGTTTGCTGATCTTTGATTGCAATCTCTCATATTTGGTTTATTGTAACATGTGGAAAGCCAGAATCCCGAATCTGAGATCTTTTTCAGGGAGGACTTATGTTGGGTTCTATTTAGATCTTGGGTTACCATTGACATGGGACCATTTTGTTCTGAAACACTGGAGAATGATGGAGCCATTGGACACAGTGAACAAGTTTGATCAGGTAGGAATACAGACTTTCCTTTGACAGTGGGAAGCGACCTACAAGTAGTTTGAAAAGTGTAATGTGAGTACTGGTGAAGTTCAGAACTTCAGAAAGAAAGACTGAAGAATGGTTTTTGTAGAAATAAAAAAGCTGAAGCCCTAAGTGTATATGAGATCATGAAAGGACTGAAAAAAATTGTAATTTTAAAGCTTTTCTATACAGTAAGTTTTCAAATTAGGATATATTTAATGGAAGGAAGTTGAAAGAAGTAAAGATTATTTACTATATATATATAAATCTTTTGCTCATAATGTGTATATAAATACACACACACACACACATACAATGGAATACTACTCACCATTAAAAAGAATGAAAATTTGCCATTTGCAGCAATATGGATGGACTTGGAGGGCATCATGCTAAGTGAAATAAGTCAGACAAAGAAAGACGAATACTATATGATATCACTTATATATGGAATCTAAAAAATACAATAAACTAGTGAATATGACAAAAAAGAAGCAGACACACAGATACAGAGAACAAACTAGTGGTTACCAGTGGGGAGGGGGGAGGGGCAATTAAGGAATGAGGGAGGGGGAGGTACAAACTATTGGTGTAAGACAGGCTCAGGGATGTATGGCACAACAGGGGGAATAGAGCCAATATTTTGTAATAACTGTAAATGGAAAGTAACCTTGAAAATTGTATAAATTTTTTTTAATTAAAAAATTATATATATGTATATATACACACACACACACATACAGTCCTTGGTGTAGGTTCAAATATAACATGGCAGAGTGAGAGAAGAGTATTTAGCTTCAAGCTTCAGCCCTGTAACAGAATAGCAATCTGCAGAGTGGTTGCTAGTCGTTATTCTTCCCTAGGAGCAGAACTGGCTTTTATTTGGGATGGCAAAATGCACAGCAAAAGACTGCATTCTCGTCTTCCTTGCAAGTCTGTGTGGCCACTATCTGTAAGCAGAAATAGTCACTAGTGTACATCTCAGAAAATACCTTTTAAAGTGTGCTGACTCAGGGATTTCCCTGTTGGCACAGCGGTTAAGAATCCGCCTGCCAATGCAGGGGACACGGGTTTGATTCCTGGTCTGGGAAGATCCCACGTGCCGTGGAGCAACTAAGCCTGTGCACCACAACTACTGAGCCCACACGCCGCAACTAATGAAACCCACGTGCCTTGAGCCTGTGGTCCGCAACAAGAGAAGCCACCGCAATGAGAAGCCCGCGCACCGCAACGAAGAGTAGCCCCTGCTCACCGCAACTAGAGAAAAGCCCACGCAGCAACAAAGGCCCAATGCAGCCAAAAAAAAAAAGTGTGACTCAGCTAGGAAGTAAATGGTCTTGTTCTTCCTTTCTTTCCCCTTTTTCCTGCCAGAAACTAAGATCCATGACCTGTAGTAGCATCTCTGAACCTTTAAGACGGAAGCAAATGATGTCAGCAGAAAAACAAAGACATCCGGGGCTCTGATAACTTCCTGGGTCCACCACACAGACCGTGACTGTCCGATTCCAGAAAAACAATCAAATACACCCCTACCTGACACACTACGGAACCTTTATCAGGAAAGCTGTGACTAAACTAAGATGAAAATAGTATCTGCCTCACAGGGGTGGGATGAGATACAAGATGATAGAAATGAGTTTGTAAGACCCTAAAGGGCTGAAGATGAGTTACTGTGTGTGCAATTTAATAATCCAGGAAACATTTCCATATTGCTTATTTTCCAAATGCACAACATCTTGTTCATGTAATGTTTAGGAATTTTTAAAATCATCGCCCTATACAAAATGTGTGTGTTAAACTCTAGCCATTATTTATGTATTAGGGATGGTAAATTTTATTTCACATTTTGGTGCCAAATGTCCAATTCTATGGGTTAGAAGGAGAAAAAGAGGAAGGAAACGGACTTAAAGGTGGCCATGTCATAAAATTTAGCATTTTTGCTCTTCATCCCAATGTTGTCGTCCCTCCACTGCTTTACTGAGAGTGTCAATACAGTAGGTGAGGTGTGACATCCCCTAACTTTCTGCAAGTCTTCCCCGTGACAGCCAATGTGGTTTCCCTAGTCTGGCTCCTGAACCATAACCCTCTTCTTCCTTGTTACACACTGAACCTCTTAGATACAACTGTTACCCCTAAAATATTCCATTTTTGACATAAATGGGTCATTTTTGAATCCTAAGAATTGGAACAAGTTAATCAATGCTGCATTGGCTTTACTGGCTTTTGTTTCCCCATCAGCAGCTTCATGGCCCTTTGGAAACAACGGCAGGATCATTGACAGTAATTGGCAGGGAGCACCGTGTAGAGTCTAAGCATCCAGGCTTGCAATGAGGTCTCCAGAAAGGGTACCTGCACCTGTAAGGACTCTAAGAGAGTATGGGGGATCATATACGTAACATCACTGGAAAGGAATGCGGAGAATACTTTCAAAATTCTCCTGAAGCAATAGCATACATCAGGTCAGGTGAAGACACCCCAGGGAAATGTACTTGAAAAGCCTGAATGTAGAGTGAGTGTTAGATTGTAATTAGGCTTGTTTAAGGATTTCTGTAATTTCATCCAATTATAACTTTTAAAACAGGGATGATCTTGGTTTGCAATTCTTTATAACAATCAGCTTCTGACCAGAAACCTTTCTAAGAGCTAATGAGGGAAAGGCCCTTGAGATTGGAAGATAGATACACAGTAGCAGCATTGAAAGTTCGCACAACTTGAAAAGAATCGAACACCCCAGGAAAATTATTTTCTTCTAGGTAACATTTTCAATTAAATTCAAAAACTATTTACCATCTCTGTCTTTTCTGGAAGGCAAATTATATGAGGTATGGTCCCTGCCCTGGAGGAGACTTCATTCTATTGAAAGGCAGGTGATGGGCCATTCATAAGTTATGGCTAAAAGCCAAAGTGAGGGTGAGAAACATTCTGAATCAGGAGCTTGGGGTGATTCCACTAGCGAGGTACGGAGATGGTGAGATGATATAATACCGATGGGACCAGTGAATGCATTGGTTTCCAAGACTGTGACTCTGGAGACCAGGATGGGATCACAGCAGAAAGGAGGGGGGGTGGGGAAATGGCAAGAAGGAGCTCCATGTCTCCAACTCCCACTGGAAATGAAGCAGTTCTTTTAAACCTTATAATATTGTCTCCATATTTTTTGTGTGAAAATAAATTATTTGAAAGGCACTAAATCTGACTACAGAGCAGGTGTAACAGTGTGGTCTGTGGGCCTCTGAGGTGCCTTAAGAGTCTGCCAGGGGACCATGAGGTCAAAACTATTTTCACAACACCAAGACATTTTCCACCATTTTAAATTTGCTGATGTTCATCCTGACGATACAAAAGCAGTGATGGGCAAACTGCCAATGCCTTACCATGAATCAAGGCAGTAGCACCCAACCATGCATCCCAATACTTCAAGACTTTTTTGATGGTACTAATGAATCACCATTGTAAAATGTTGTTTCTAGCTATTATACAATGAAACATGCCAGCATTTGGGAGATTTGCACAACTCAGTGAGGTAATATTTTATTTTCTAAATGACCAATGCATGATGTTACAAAATTATGATAGGTAAATGATCCATTCAAAGTGCAAACTAGACCAAGACAATTTAAGGTAAGCATACTAAAACTTAACTGATATGCTTTTGGATTTCACATTGAAAGTAAACTTTTAAGAAACTACTGCTTCTTGAATTTTGGTTTGCATTTAAGTGGAATAGTCACAAACATCTGAAGGGCTATTAAAATATTCCTCCTTTTTCCAACTACATATTTGTGGGAAACGGGATTTCCTGTGTATATTTTAAACAAATCAACATATGACAATGGATAGAATCAACAAACATATATGATTATCCAGCTTTCATTTATGAAGTCAGATGTTAGAGATTTGCCAAAATGGAAAACAACATCACTCTTCTTACAAAAATTTTTGGGGTTTGGAAATTACAGTTATTTTTTTTACAAGACATACTATGTTCATATATGATGGGCATATTACTGTTATTTTTACATGAATTATCAAATAGATAATTCAAAAATTTAAGTTTAATTTCTCACTATCTATAAATATAACACACACAGATAAAATAATTTTTGGTGTCCTCAGTAGTCTTTAAGAGTATAAATGAATACTGAGACAAAAGTACGTGAGAAACTCTGATGTATCAGGAAAGTAATTAGAGACAAGTATGTAAAGATACACTAGCTCCAGACTGTGGAAGTACGGAATGTCACTGCAAAGAGCTGGCCTTTTATCAGGAGCAATACGTGAAGATATTATCGCCAAGGAGTAATGCTTTCCTAATTACACTGGACTTAGAATACAGCATTGATTAGGATAGGAAGTGACAGAAGGTGGGAAGACCAATTAGAAGACCAGCTATAATAAGGCTCTTCCAGTGGGACCTTAGAATAGAAACTAAGAGAGTGTCATCTGAGAATTTGCAGGAATGTGAGTCAGTGGCTGATTAGATACGGAAGGACAGATTGCACAACTCTGGGATTCTTGGCGCAATGACTTGGAGGATAGAGACTCTGAAGGTGTTCCCTGAGACTCCAAGCGAAAAAGATACGGGTAAAGGAGAGATCGAAGTTTCAGTTCATGGCGTGCTGAATTTTTGTTTCCGGAGACTCACGCAGTAGACTGGATATGGTGCGGGGAGGCTCCCCGAGAGGTAGTTGGGCAGTTTGGAATTCAACTTGAGAAAAATATCCAAGCTGAAGGTGTATGGTTGATTCTATCAAGATGGAAGGGGTCATAGAAGCCTTGGGAACGGAAAAGGACACCAGCGAAAATTACACACGTAGAGATGAAGAGCAGATATGTGGTATTTCCAGGTGGTGGGGCAGCGGGCAGGACAAATAGGAAGAGTGAGAAGAGAAATCATCAGAGGCAGGAGAATATAAAAAATCCCGTAGCAACAAATCGGGACAGAAAGTTGTTGCAAAGAGTAGACTTTGCGGGACTTTTCATTAGTATCATTTACATAATTGCTAAATAAATGGCAAATAGATTTTCTTTTCCTCTTCTTGTGACACAAGAGAAGAGATTCTCACAGCTGTATAAATGGATACTTTTCACTTAAGTATAGCTGATGTTAACTTTCATATATTCTTTTGCTGAGTTGTATTTCTAAGATTTGCATGGTGTTCAGATACTTAAGCAGCTTCAAATCCAGTGTTCAAGTGACCCAGTTACTTGCCTACTGCTGCTGGAAGAGGCAAGGAAGCAGATTATTTCAGAGAAATCTGACATGGATTTCACTGGGGTAGAATCAAGGTATTGGATGGTGCATTGACTTCTGGAGGCTGTAGGGAGAATCCATTCCTTCGTTTTACTAGATTCTAGGGGCAACCTGCCTTCCTTGGCTCATGGCCCCTTCCAGCTTCAAAGTCAAATATGGCCAATCGAGTCTTCTTAAGTCACATCATTTGACACTGAGTGTTCTGTCAACCTGTTCCACATTTCAAGACCCTTGTGATGACAATAGACCCACTGGAATAATTCAATATAATCTCCCTATTTTAAGATCTAGTGATTAGCAGACTTAATTCTATCTGCTACCATAATTTCCCTTTGCCATGTAAGTTAACATAGTCACATATTCCAGGATTAGGATGTGGGTGGACATCTTTGGGGACTATTCTTCTGCTAAACTCATGTGTGCTTACTGACTCATTAACCATTTACTAAGTATTTATAAAACTTAAGAAACCAAATCATTAACATAGCTCTACTGAGTTCCTTTTCTTTAACTGAAAAAAGTACAGAAATTTTTATGTCTTTTATTTGGGAAGAATCTTATGAATAACAAATGCATTTTATAAAATGGCAAAATAATTTCCTTCTTAAGTTACATTAATCAAAGCGTGCCAACATCTTGCAAATCATACTTGTGGCAAAAAATTATCTTTGGAAGACAAAAGTTTCTGAAAAACTGTTGATGGCAGTGGTTCCTCTGGTGTAGGAAAAAGATACCCTTTTTGTGTTATATGATCTATTGTACTGCTGAATGTTATTATTTAAAACATAAATATATGTAATTTTCATCATGAAATTGATTTATTCTTTGCTTGATTTAATACAATATGGTTTTCTATTTTACAAAGCACTTTTGATATACTGTATGATTTGCTTCCCATACCGGTTTTTATGGGTTATTATCATTTTGTTGTTGAAAAATTTTGAAATATATTTCAGAGATTTGAAGTAATTTGCCCAATGTAGCACGTCCACTAAAATATTAGCAATAGAATTTAAACACATATCTTTTCACCAGAGAGCTTTCTCTTTCTACCGTGCCATTTTATTATTAAAATATGTAATTTGGAGTTAATAGTTAAAAGATAATGTCAAGTCTCCTGATGACTTATTTTATTATATTGCCTAAGAGGCCCTACAGTCATGGAAATTGACTCTATTCACTGGAGGCCCACAATTAAAGCTGATTTCTGAAAACTGTGCATTCCAAGTCATCCTGACAGCTGATGCAGGCAGATGGGTTTCTGCCTGTTAAAAGGTGGTGTCTATTGTTAGAAGCAGCACAGGTACCTCATATGGAGCAACTGGGAAAAACTAATGCACCTCCAACCCCACCCATCCTTTTGAGGGAAAAATATCATTCTGGTAAAGAAGATACTCATTTGCAAAGACAGGTGAAGGAAATGTATTTTTGTTCCTGTCACGTTAAATACAATGTTTGAAACTTGGGCATTTGAGAGAAACGTGTCACCTTTGGAAATATTCTGAAGCAATACCAGTGCGTATGGTTTCTTCCTACCTGGAAAACGTCTGCTTGGTTGTTTGGTGAAACTATATTAATATGGTCTAAAAACAAATGTTACAATACATATTTATTTATTTCTTCATTTCTTTCTAATTCTATAAAATATTTGAGGGGCATAAGTGAAATAGGAAAAACATACAGGACGTCAAGGCAAAAACAATCACTGAATGAAGTTGTCGATAAATAACCTATCATAAATTAGCTGTGATCCCTTTTCTTCAATTATAAATCTAATCTGGGTCATGTCAATTCTGTGTCTCCTTTTCTCTTTTTGTTTGTTTGTTTGTTTGTTTAACTAGACCAAGATAGCTGCTTGGGTTTCTGGAACAGAGCCCTAGACCATATCTTATTCTCCTTTATGGTGGAAAACTGGAATAACACTCAGGAAATTTAGGAACCCCCTTGTCAAATTCTCTTTCAACATTTCAATCATGTTCAATTCAAGTCTTTGATTTCAATATCTTAACTCCCTTCAATATATTTATGATGATCAACATTTTCGCCACTTGGTAAGGCATGGAAATGAGTTGCCACATCTGTAACCATTGAGCAAATGCCATAAATGTGCATGAATGTGCTCCTAGCTCTTATTAGGGCCGTACACAAAGGTAGGGGGTGGGAGTCGGTACCTTAGAAAGACTTAATATGTTTGCGTTTGACAATAAGTCATAACTCTATCCCTGGACTTCTGTAAGAGTGTTATTATTCCACAGTACCTCATTTCTATTTACGTGAAACAGAAATATGGGATATATGAAGAGTCAGCCAACGTTTTCTGTGAATGGCCAGAAGTAAGCATTTTAGGGTTTATGGGTCTGTCGCAACTACTCAGTGCTGCTGCAGGAGCAGGAAAGTTGCATAGACAATACGTAATGAAGGAGTGTGGTTGTGTGCCAATAAAAGTTTATTTCCAAATACAGGTGGTAGGTTGGATTTGGCCCATGAGCTGTACTTTGCTGACTATTGGGTTATACACTGAGTACCATAAGCCATTTTACCTTGCAGTGAAACATAACAGAAACTCATTTGTCTAAAGGCGTATTGAAAAACACTAAATAAGACATTACAACTAGGTGCCAGGAGGCTGGAATGCAGTGTGATACCGGGCGGGGGGGTTAGAGAATAAGTAGCTTCTGTTCCTAGTTTTGAAAAATAAATCCAGAATGCAAATGATTAGCTCTATAACCTTAGCTAGATTTTCTGATCTCCAGATAATCATTCTAAATCATCCTTATAAGAGTCGAGATCTGCTCTACCTACCTCACTAGAAGCTAAGACATATCTGGGTCTCCCTCTCTCATTACATCAATCAGGGTCCCAACAGGAAACAAATGACATCCATTGGTCAACCAGGAGAGTTTACTGAAGGTATTACTCAAAGGGGTACATTCAGGGTCAGGAAAAGCAACATGAATAAGGAACCAACTTAGGGACTGCAATAGTGGAAAGACATGGCCAGCTCTGGACCAGAAGGAGAACCTGAAAAGCTATTGAAGGAATTCAGAGCTAGGAGGGGAGGGGAGGGTGAGAAAAAGGGAGGGAGGGACCCGGAGCCTGAGCTACAGTAAAAGGCTGCCTGACACAGCTCCCGTCAACCTGTGGCAAGACAAGGTGGGAGCTGGGGAGATAAATGCCATGATTCTACATTTTGCTTAGATTGGGAAATATGGAGGGAGGAACATTTTTGTTACAGTGTGTGAAAAGAATTTAATCAAGAGATTAGTTTTTTAAACTAATTCTTTGAGTTTGGAGTGTCTTTCTTTAGTCAATATCATGGAGGTGTTAAACGAGCAGTGAGATACCAGATGAGGAGCTCAGCGTCGAAGTCAGGAATAAAATAAAACTGAGCACCGTGAGAATATTGACTATCTGTATTGTCAAAGGACAATAAGAGCCCAACTGGGCACAGAGAGTGGAGAGAAAATAGAAGGGTCAGACTAAGAAAGAGCTCTGGAGTACTCCAACATTTAGGTCTACCAGAAAAAGAAAAGACAGTGAAGACTTATGAGAAGTGGCCAATCAGGTTGGGAGAAGACCAGCAGAGTTTGGTATCATCAATTCCATGAAAGAAAATTGTTTCAATTAGGCGAGGAGGGTCAAGTGTGTTGAACACCCCCGCAAGGCCAATTACAATGTTGGCAGGTCATGAATATTAAATTTAATCTCTCCTATGCAGTGTGATAGGAATGGAAGTCACATTAGAAGATCATTGAGGGGTAAAAATTTGGAGAGAGGGCATCTGAATATATTTTAGGGAATTTCTTCTGTGAATCAGAAGAAGCAAAATTATAAAGTAGCTTACGGGAATGTAGGATTCATCTGAAGTACGGAATTAATTTTATGTTAAGGTGAATATCCAGTGGAAAGAGAGAAGTGATGAGTAGGGAATGAAGGTTTTTCATAAGAGGGGGAAATAAAGGTTTAAATACTTATTGGCTTTTAGAAGAGCAGAGATGCATCTCCCTTTGTAATGGTAGAAGAATGTATATTCTTAGAGAAGAATTAATAAAGAAATATATGTGAGGAGGGTTGTGGATTTTGAGATGATAAATTCACTTCTGATTGCTTATTCCCCCATAAAAGGATGAGGTGATGTCATCAACTGAGACAGACTGGAATAAGTTGTGGGTGAAGATTTGAGAATACAGGGAATTTGGCAAAATTTTAATAGAATCACACACAAGATTAGGGAAGTAAATTTACTAAGATTAGGGAAGTGAACTTACTAAGGAACGTAACAGGATTTCCCAGATCTGAGGTGCACTCGTTTCCTATCTGTGCTTGGCGTGGCTGCAGGGCAACCTTCAGCAGCTTCAGAACACATTCGAGAGGACTGGGGGAAATGGACATGTCTGCAAGGGCCTGGCTGTGGATGATCCAGGGAACAAAGCAAGTAGGAGGTGAAGTGAAGGGAGGAAGGTGATGGAGAGTGAAACAGTGGAGAGCCAGGGCTGAGGAGCCCTCATGAGGGTCAGTTTCAGTGGGGATCTGGAGTAAATGACATGGAAGGACAGGAGATGGAGGTCAGGAAGGACTTGTGATGGATTTTTGGAGGAGGTGCAGACATTGGTCATCAGAAGGTCTGGAGTATGAACATGGAAGTGAGTTGATTATAGCTTGGAAACAATGATTGAACAGAGATGTGGCAGATAATTAATTATTTATTATTTTTTTGAACATGATTATGTGTGGACCCTGTTGGAAAAGAATGAAAAATTTATACTGCAGTCCTGTACTCATTTGTGTGGTGAAGATGTAAGAACTGCATCTAAAACTACAAACTAAGTCAAATGTTTGACATAAAAGGGGAAAAAACGTGATGGGGGAGGGACCTGACATTTTTTGACCTCCTTTTCTTTTCCAGACATGCTGTGATGTGTGGAATATGTTGTAATTATTTACTCTTCTCTACATGATGGGGAATATTAAGTAGTGTTTTTGATGTCTTGCAAGTATTAAAACAAATAACAAACTATATTATCAGAGCCAGCATTCCAATTTGATTAAAATTTAAGCAATTTTGAATTTCCCCTCCTGTCCAGCGCCTTCATGGAATCGTATTGTGCCAAGGGTGGAGTGATCTTAGTGCCACATAATCTGTCCCTCTTTCTTGTCCCACATTTACTGTTGGGAAACCAAGGTCTAGAGAAACATGACGAGTTGCCCAGAGTTTTCCACTGGGTAGGCGGCAGAGCCAGGTCGTCAACAGTGTACCCTGGTCAGAAACTGTCACAGCCGTTACTTTGAAGGCAGGCAGTGGTCCCAACTCCCAGTACCTTTGCCGGGCCCGAATAGCCAAGACTAGAACCAGAAACTTAAGCATAAAAGTGGTTGTCATCACCATGAAGACATCAAGGATCATTTGCTATACTTTATGTAGGAAAATCAGTTGACCACGTTTTTTCCAGGTTATGAGCAATGATTTTCAACCTAACTAAACCTCATCACCAGTAGGACTTTACAAATAAGCACAAATTGTTTTCCCTAGGTACAGTTTTTCAAGAAATTCAAGCCCTGCGTTACATAACTGAGTGTAAGACTTTCCAAAAGGATCTCTAAAAGGGTTTTATTTATTTTTTCAGTTTTGAAAAGAATCAGTGAACAAAAACTGCAGTTAAGGCAATACATTTTAACTTATTAGGAGCTGTCAGATGAGAATTATTTCGTTGAAAAAATCTACAGTATACCACTTAATGTAAAAGTTTAATTACAGAGCAGCCTGAAGTTGCCAATAGCAATTCTTTAATTTCCTGAGGGTTTAACTGTATGTCTAAGTTAGATTTGAACTGTACAGACTCTAGTTTATTATGTGGTAATATAAGGATGTATTGTGACAGAAAAAAAGCTGAATTTCAATTATTTAATTATAAGGTCAAAGGTTTCCATCTTAGATTCTGAAGAAATGTATTGACATCTAAGCATGCTAAATATTTTATATTTTTAAATGAAACAAGTAATTCATCAGGTTAATTCTCACTGTATGCACTTGCTAATTCTATGCACATATTATACTAAATACATCTGTGTGTTCTTATCCAGGTACCATTTAAAATTAAAGGCATATGCTAAAACATTTATCACATGTCTTCAGGACAACAGAATGCCTCTCTGTATATAAAAGATAACTTTCAGGAAAGTGGTTTTTTCTTGTTATATAAACATAGATGTTAAAAATAACCAGAGTTAATAGCTATACAGAAAAATCCTAGCAATATGCAAACAGGCATATCCAAATACTGACAAGACAAACACTTTCCTCAGACCAAGGATACAGATATTTCTCGGAAAGCTTTAAAATATCTGGGAGGCAGTGTTCTTGTGTTATCATTCCTTTTATAAAATTACTTGTTGGCTCTCTAAGAGATCACCTAATTAAAGATCTAAGATATTCACTCAAAATGAAAACCTAACTCTGCAGAGCTGAAAGCACTGAGGGGACAGTATTACAAGATATTTGCAAGATCTTAGGATAGCTTAGAAAATGGAAGGCAGAGGAACAAGAGAAGTGAATCATTTTATAGGGCAAGTTCCTTGTGAAGGAAGCGGATGCTTTTCTGTTATAAATCTTGTGTAGAGAAGGCTCACCCTGTAAGTACTTTCCCTGCACCAAGCATGGTGACATATATTGATTACTGATTAGCTGACCCACTACAGCTCTGAAATTTACTGTTCTCCCAGCTCTACAGATGAGGAGGTTAAGTCAGTGAACACATTCCAGAGGCATGACTAGAACCTGTGTTTCCACGTTCCTCAGTTCACTGCTCTTCCTATCACACTTTGGTGGAAGTCATATTCTTTTAGTGTCTCCATCAAAATTGGACACCTCCATCAAAATTATGATAATTGCTCAGTAAAAGGTAACAGCTAGAATAAAGGTCTTCGTTTAAATGCACTGTGGCAAGTCTGAACGTGCCTACTGACTCAAAGCATGCGCAGATGCAAGACATAGAATCTGCCACCCCAAGCCCTCACCACCGCCCCATTACCATTCCTCCAAACACAAGCAATATACAGTCATGAAATAGGGCAAGGGCAGCCACAGCAAAGACACATCTGGGATTTGGAAAATGGAAGAACAGTAGCAGGAATTGGGTCATGGCGGTGACGGTGTCTGGAGGGAGCCCCTGCCCTGGGTGTGGGGAAACCCTTGACTACGCATGGATTCTATTTACTGAGCAGAACTATCTTTCTGTTTCTCTATTGCCCCCAGCATCCCTCTCTGGGGGACGCTCCCCTGCCCAGTCTCCTTACTGGAATTACCTTAGTGGGTATAGAGAGAGTAGAATGCTTTCCTTGGAAGTAAACAAATGTCATAAGTCAGTTCATGCTGGTGCTAGTGTAGGTACTGAGACGTTGGCTTGATGCTGCGGCAGTCAATCACAGCCTCCCGGTTTCTTTAGGAAAAGGCTAATAGCTGCCCTATCTCCTGTAAATTTTAACGTGAATTTATTTTGTCTGCTCTTAGAAATGAATTATATCAAGTTCATCGACAAAAACGTCATATCTTTTATAATAACTGTTCTATTATAAATATTTTAATCTACATAATGTTCATGATTAAAAATAAGTAGCCCAAAATTTGAATAACAAACAATTCCCTTCCGCTGTCTACCCTACCCTCCTTTTCCACTCCCTAAATAGAGCCAACTTGAACTCTTTTAGCTCTTTCTTCTGTTGTTTTCATTACATCTCCAGGAAACATTGCTGTCATTTTTATTTACCACCTGTAGACATTGTCTCTTTACTTCCTTCCAAGATGAGAGTTTACTTGGTTGCTTTTCCCATGCTCCCCTCTGCCATCTGCCCACCATAGTTATATTTATTTATTTCTATCTACTCTGTGTCATTCACTGTCCAAGGGCCATCCTTCCTCTGAAGCGTCCAAGAGAGGATCCTTCCTGGCGTCTCCCAGCAATCTCGACATTCCTCGCCTTACAGCTGTAGCACTCCAGTCTCTGCCCCCATTACCATATGACCTTCTTCTCCCAGTACTTCTGTCTCTGTGTCTCTTCTCTTCTGATAAAGACACCAGTCATATTGGATTAGCACCCACCCTACTCAATATGACCTCGTCTTAACTCATTACGTCTGCAACAACCCTATTTCCAAATAAGGTCACGTTCTGAGGTACTGGAGTTAGGGCTTCAACATAACTTTCAAGAGGACACAATCCAAACCATAACACCCTCTTTCCCTCTTCTATTTTATTGTTATTCTTCTCATCTTTCTGTCTCTTCCTCTTTTCCTTCTACATTGTCAGATTTTTCTTCACTTTATGTCCCAAAATGCCAGTTATATTTTTATTCTGGCAATCACATGCTTAATTGATAACAACTCTTTCTCAGTCTAAAACTGTTCCTTTCTGTTCCTCTCCTGATTTTTTTCCCTCGAAGTTGTCCAAATATTCTATTTAGAATAATATCCATTTTGCTTCTTCTTTTTCTAAATTATTAGTTTTTCTGTTTGTTGTCTTTTATCCTTTTTTATTCTTGGAAGTTTCTCCTTAAATCTTGGGTGATTGTTAGGTGACCCTTCATGATTAAGTGCAAGACCTGGGAAAGTGGTTTTAACCAATCTCTACAGATGGGTGAAGCTTATTACATGAGTTGTATTTCCATGCAGACTGACACGCACTTCCCACTCTTTTCATCCTATGACTTTAAAATTTTTACAATTTTGTTATCACTATACTATGATCTCAGAACAGACAAAATATAATCGGAATATTGATGGCTTTGGTGTGTGGATTTCATCTGCAATATTTGCTATATATTTTTGAGGATTCTGAAAAAATGACAGAGAAAGAGACGCCCTAGTTCAAGCATAGAATTTAATTTAAACTTCACTATTCCTTGCTTATTCCAAACAACAACAACAACAAAAACAACAAGACCCCAGAACCTTGAATCTCTAGACTCTGATAATTTTATAAAGCTTTACAATGGCATCTATTTTGCCTTCCTAATTTTCATATATTATCATGTGCTAATCAATTCAGTGTTTGACACAACAAAATGATTTGAGAAATACAACTACAGAATTACCATTTTATTCATAAGAGATTCTGGTTAATGAGGTTCACTCATCACACAGGCCAAGTTGATTTTGTCCATCAAGCAAGATGGTTGCTTGAACAGAGAGATCCTTTTCATACATTTAAAGAGAAATGTTATCACATGAAGATTATGATTAACTTGTTTCTGCATTTTTACTCAGGTCGTGTGGTTACTGATCCTCACGTGCTTCCCCTCTGATGACAGAGAGAAGTAAAGCAGGTCATCACGTTTCCATCTGTCAGATCTTCTGTAGACCAAGGAGGTGGGGTTCTTTTTTACTCCTAACAATGAAGTACTATTTGTAGGGTTAACTATGTCTGGTTTCACAAATGACTTGCCAAGGCTGCTTTATTAATGATATGAATATTACTCACATTTGTTACTTTAAAACATTCTCTGCTCTTCTCTTGAAACTAGAAAGAGAAAGAGAGAACATATGAAAAAGTATCTGACTCCAGGCCTGGCAATTAAAGAAATAGAGTTCAAATAAATGGCTACCTTGGTAAAAAATTTAAAGGTATTTATTTACATGTAAATTACTTCTTTTCAGACATGGCTTTCTGACTGCTTAGCAGTATCATTATCATAAAGAAATCCAATATTTCCCTTAGAGCTGGGATTGAATGAGATCTACCTGGAAAACAGAATTTGATCGTTAAACAATATACAGAGGTTATCACTTCTACCAGGCAAGTCTATAAATGCCCTTAAAAAGGGGTCCTTTGTGCCAGCAGAAACTCAACTCTTATAAACTGTGTTCTCTGTGGCAGGCAGCGAGGTGTCCAGTTTCTGTAAACCCGAAGCTTGCACTGGACAGACTTAGGGACAAGCTGGGCACTCGGGCAGCACACGATTGTCACTCTCTCTGGGCTCTCACAAGGAACCCATAGTCAATACGGTCAGCCCTCTGTATCCACAGGTTCTGCATCCATGGAGTCAACCAACCTGGGATCAAAAATATTAAAAAAAAATCCAGAAAATTTCAAAAAGCAAAACTTGAATTTGCCATGCACTGGCAACTATTTACACGGCATTGACATTGTATTTACAACTATTTACACGGCATTTTCATTTTATTAGTTGTTATAAGTAATCTAGAGATGATTTAAGTATACAGGAGGATGTGTGTAGGTTATATGCCAATATTTCACCATTTTATGTAAAGACCTTGAACATCTGGATTTTGGTATCCATGAGGGTCCTGGTACCAGTACCCTGAGGATACAAAGAGATGAGTATATGAGACTGACATAGTTGGCATTGCTAGCGACATTTATCCACTGTCCAGACTTTGTGTCCAAGTCTGTCAGATTCAGAAGACTTCAATCTCACCACAATACAAGGTGGCCTATAAACATGCAACATGTCTAAACTCAGACCCTTTACCACCCAGGGCTTTATACATAAGATCATACAACTTTCAGACACTCAAGTCATATCGGTTGAACAATGAGAATATTAAGTGAGTAATATTTTATGTCTTCATGGGAACTATCTGAAGATTATGCCCAGACTTTACATAGTATCTTGAAGTATGAAAATGTCAGGTCTTAGTCTGCAGGATGAAAGTGACTTAAGGCAGAAGAGACTTTCATATGCATCTTTAAATTTAGAATGATTCCAGGATGAGTTGCTCTCATGAACAAATATGTTTATGACACACAGACATTCACATTTAGAGACAATTCAACGGAATGTGTCCTAAAGTTATACCAGCACTAAACATGTAAAATATCAATTGATCATCTCAACTGCTTACTAATTACAGAAAAGAACATCAAACAATAATAAAATAAAACATTTGTGATTCAAATTGCAGGTTATTGAAAAGATAATTTCATATACATTACTTTACTGGAATGTAAATTATAACAATTACTAGAGAAAAGTTAGGAAAAAAAATGTTAAAATGAAGATATACTCTCATGATGTATTAGTATTAAAGATTATTGTGTAAACATTAAAATTATATTGATTTAGTAATGTAACTTTTTATATTAATTAAAAGGGCAGCACAGATACAGATGTAGACTGTCTCAATTTGTATAAATAATATTTAGAATAAATTAGAAAGAGGTATAACATACCATTTGATGGTGGGTTGTGGGTAATTTTATGTCTTTATTAGTCTTTCACAAACTTTCATTCATCCTGTGTTATCAGCAATATCATCTATAGCATGATAAGAAAAAAATTTAAACTGTCACTTCCTATTAGACAATCTGTATTACCTAATGTTTCTTCTCTGTGTAATACTTTTCTTCTGAACTTTGATCTGTTTGAAATTGTACTTATTCTTCAAAGTACAACTGAAAAGTAGTCATCTCAAAATGTATTTATAACACAGAATGTAAATAAGTAAATTAATATCTCCAAAGTTACTTAATTAAGCCTTCCCTGATTTCTTCAGTGCCAAGCAGAATTAATAACATTTTTATTTGTTTTCCAATCACAGTGTGTTTATACTTTTCTGTATTTCTTACAGCAGCTCAACCACAGGGCAGCCAATGGTGAAAGTATTGTCTCGTCCCCTCGACTCCAAATCCTCAGGAGAAGGTTTTTATAAAATACTTATTACTCTCTTCTCCAGATAATCTCTTACAGTGACTTACACAGAGGAGATATTTCAATAAACTTTTTGCTAAATTTGCCAAATGGTCTACATTTCTTTTGAAGGTGATTTTTTTAATTTTTTTCAAGAAGGCCTAAATGTATCGGATCTAGTCACTAACATGTTCCATTTCCAGAAATGAGATAAAACAGTGTGTATGTGTATTTAGTTCTATATAATTATGTATATTTAATTTAATTTCCCATTTTTCCCATAAAATCTAAACTATGTTGAGAAGTTAACCACTGCCCTCCACATCTAATTAAGCATGTAAAAGTTGATGTTCAATGAACAAAATCTCCTATTACAGTCTTTTTATATTTCTTAAAGAAACACACTGGAGACATAATGTCCCCAAGATTATTTGCAATGAGAAAAAAGAGAGATTTCTTTCACAAAGACACATTCAAGTTTTAATATCATATGTATTTATAGCTGTTTTTAATGTACTTCTATATTACCTTGTTGGAAGCACATGCAAACCTGTGAAGTAGGTGATTTTATTCTTAACTACACATTAGAGCAGGGGAAACAGTTGATGGGAAGCTATTTAACTAGGACTGTTTTATTTTTGGCAAATAGCATCATCCAGTTGAAGTAAGGTAAGCTGAAAAAGGCTCTTTATTGTAAGGATAGAGGAATGGGCCAAAGAAGAATGTCTCTATTCTTTGTCTCCATTTCTTGGCCCCCATTTCTGGGCTCTCCCCACATCTCCTGGGACTGGGATTCTGTCTCTCTGCCCTGTGTGGAAGGAAGAGGAAGATGTGGAGACCACAGGTCCGAGACTTACCTCCTACCAGCTCATCCAGAAGAGACAGTTTTTTCAGCCCAAATTCCAGGCAAGACGGTCTTCTTATTGGCCCATCATAGCTCAAGTCCACCTCCCACACATCAGTCCATTTGGCCACGAATAGGTGTCACAACTGAGACCTGACTGC
The DNA here is from genome assembly GCF_028564815.1 of Eubalaena glacialis. Taxonomy (NCBI): domain Eukaryota; kingdom Metazoa; phylum Chordata; class Mammalia; order Artiodactyla; family Balaenidae; genus Eubalaena; species Eubalaena glacialis. The sequence continues at coordinate 3,047,414 of NC_083729.1, read as the reverse complement.
ATGGCTGGCACATCGGTGGCCATGTGAATGAAGACAGGAAAGCCACCCCTGGTGGGACGGCGTCCAGGAGGAATTCCATCCCCTACGAGGGCAGTTGGATGGCTCGGCCATAGTCATCAGGTTAAAGTAACAGAGCCTGGAGCAAATAGGAGGACCACTCTCAACTTCCTAACTGGAGGATTCTTGGTGAAAGGAGAGGGCAAGTTTTGACATGAACCAAGTGTAGAAGTTTAGATTGATATCTCTGGCTCAATACTCTGTTTTCTGAAGTGAGGATGAGTTTGTGTTTAAAATGAACCTAGGAGTGTTTTCATTCAGAGACTGAACACAGCACAAAAGTGTTAGCCCTTCCCTGGTCTTGACTGAAGGGAGAGTATGGAAAGTGGAAGATGATTTTTGTACATATGACAAAGGGTCACGATAACGTTAACAGCAGCAACACCATTCTCAATTTGCATACTCTGTGCTATGTCATCTTATTAGTAACTAAAACCATGATTCTCTGCTCTCCAGCTTACAGACAAGGATTGTGGGTATAATGGTTAAGAGTTGTCTCAAAACATGGAGCTAATAAAAGAGAGGGTAGGGTGTGTCACCATGGCTGTCACTCCAGCAGACCCAGATGGTCACGTATCTGATGCTTCCCTTGCGGAGATCCGGGCTGTCCCAGCTGAAGGCCCATTCCCACTGCCTGTTACCCACCCAGAGCAGTGGTGCCTTCTGGCTGACAGTGTAAGACACAGTTTGCTGAAATAGGCTATGGCGTGATGAGAAATCCAGAAAATGTCTCTTTGAGATTAAGAGTCATACAACAATTGAGCAATTGGGCTGGGCCCTGATTATCCCTGTATTGTGTTCATTGGTAAAATATGTATTTGTCCACCTAACATCTTGTCATGGTTGGTTTCCCTGTTCTTGACCTGAATCTTGCTTGAGATAAGTGCTCTCATGTTCAGGCCTTGTGGGCATTCAGACCCTGGAAAGTTGGGCGTTATGAAGACCAGGAGCTGACTGAGAGGAGAGAGACTAACTCTGAGAAATGAACTCCTCCTGCAGTAGGAGGTATGCAAACAAGGTTAGGAAAGCAGAAGGAAGCTGAAGAATGAGAATGGAAGGATTTTTTTTCTCAAAACAGGAAATTTTCTCGTGGGATATCCAGGAAGACCAAACCAGCAGGATCTGAGAATTGCTGGAAGAGGTGCTTTAGCTTCAGTCTAGAATATGGAGAGCTGGGTGTTAAGGGGTCTTTGAGAATGGCTTGGAAATACAGCCAGGTGAGTCAGAACTCAGAAGAAATGTGAGCAGAGGAGGGAGCTGCAGGTATACAGATTTTAACTGAATCACACCATTCTCAATATTTCTGAAAATAGAATCTTAAAGTCGTGCTATACATTTAAAATTGATTCATTAGGTCATAATAACGAGATATTTCTTGGGTACTTAGATCAGAAACTGAGCATATGCTGTGATCTCTTTAAAATTAGTAGGCGGAAGATACGACAGCTTCAAACATACAAATAACACCTAGGTTGTACATCCTTATTCTCTGCTCTGATTCTACTTATTTAATTAGGGCTGAAGAAAATCCCATTTACAGAACTACAGTGTGTCAGACTGACAACTGACTTTATGACAATGCGCCTCTAAGTGAAGCTACCGCGAAAAGACCACTGCCGACGGTCTGCGTGTGAAAATAACGATTGTAACCGACTGTCACCCGTGTCCTTGCCTCGCTGGGAATGAACGGGCAGTCTGGGGAAAGGCAGCCCATATGTTCGAAGGTCATGATTCTGTGACTTAGGCTCGAATTCATCACAGGGATAAGGTAAGACCCACTCGCCATGAAAAGGTCAGCTTCAGAAAGAGCTTCAGAACCTGTGTGCCGGCTGGTCTCCGGTGACTTTACTAGGCGCTGCGCGTCCTTTGCAGCTGCCTTCGAAGCCCCGTGTCTAGTGCACTTTCTGCTTCAGACAGTAGCAGCCCCACCATCCCAGCGACACCGCTCTAATTAGGATAAAACTTCAGCCACCGAGAGGACCTGGCTCTGGCACATCTCAGTCCCACAGGAAGCAGACGGGGCCCTGCCATTTTCATAAAGGAAGAGAACCTTTTTTTCCAATAGATAATCATTAGCAGTCGCAGAAGGGTTCATGGAGAGGCTGCTTTATGGATAGAGTTAATCCAAATGCAAAAGGAAATATTAAGAAAAGCATGCATTCTGACTGAAGCGGTCGCCCAACATGAAGTGCCAGAATGAGGCAGTGATCCTCTTTCAGAAATATTTTGAAGCACCAAATAAAACAACCTTATTTTAGCCTGGTCTTATATTAAAATAGCTTTTCCAGTGGGTTGTGCCTTTGAGACAGGCTACATTTCAGCATCGCATAAGAAATTTGCGGAGATTCTAGTGACATATCAGAGATAAAGAATCAAGTCTGTAGTTGTTTAGACTCTAGCCCTTAAATAGTGGAGGTCATTTATTCTTGTAATTGATAATGGAATTAAAGCTTCTTTTTTGTCTGTTAATATATAGCATTGCCTTATAATTGATTTGATACAGAGATACTGACAGAGTCGTTTAAAAAAACTCAGTGTTTGAAATAGAAAATAAAAACACATACCATTAGAGCATCTCTGTAAAGAAACAAAACAATTTTTTAAAAGCCTCCCAACTTCTCAACCTCTAGTGTAAGTACTAACTTATTAAATCTCCTCCCCTGCTGATGCAAACACATGATCTATCCCCATTTGGAAAATTCAGAATTCAAATGTGAGTTTGGAAATTTAATTCTTACTGTAATAAGCACGCTTTTAATTTAAACTAAATGAATAGTTTATTTCACTCCTTCTATATACTAAATTTTATTAATCTCTTCATAATTTCAATTTTCAAGATTTTATTTAGGTGAAGAGAAATTTTGGAAGTTGTGATCAGTTGGAAGAAATTGAAATTTCCTTAGGAAATCGCCTTGTTTATTTGCTCTATACACATACATATGTCATGAATTATGCACTCATCTACAAGCCACCCAAATCACAGAAGCCATATTTTAAAAAGACTCCTGGGGTGTTGTTTTGTATTTCTTTGGTGGTGGGGAAACAGATCTAATATTAATTCACCTTTTGAAAAGTTGCTCACTCATGATAAATTATATCCAAAAAATTATATTTCCTGTTTGTATGAAAAGTTGTTTGTATTAATAAATCAATTATGAATAACTCTCTTGAATATTTAAACCAGTTCAGTAGCTGTTCTGGTTTACATGTCAGAGTATGCTCACATTTAAAGTAAGCTTATTAAAGTTACACAGAAGATGAAATAATTCCTTGGCCACTTTTAGTTTTTTTTATATCTATTTACTTTTTATTTGTTAATAAATATTTATATAAACACACCAATTTTCCTTAATGTCATCTTTTATTTTCTATTAATATTTCTCTTACATATCAAATATTTTAATCTAATTTCCCAATTACAGTCTTTGGAAAAGTCTAACACAGACGAAAATTTCCTCTAAGAATTCTGTACCTAAAAGTCTCTACATTTAAAATGGCAGCAACCAAACAATGAACTTGTTCTGTATTATGCTTAAATATTACATGTTAATCATTGAGTCTGTCTTTTTTTAGAACAATTGACCATCTTTTCAAGACTTCTTTCTGAGGAAATGCATAGTGAAAGTCTTAGAAATACGCTTATTTTTAAGAACAAAAGAGTTCAGAAGTAACATAAAAAATTGTTGAAGATAGGAATTACAAAGCACTAAATAGAAAAAAAAATTGAATGTGATTTCAGGTAAAAGTCTACAAAGTTGAGAAAACTAGTCACGAATAAAAATGCCACTTTGCCTTTCTTAATGTATCTAGTACAATGTTTAATGCTGAATTTTTAACTGGAACGTTCCATTAAGATAGTCTCTAATCGTGTTATATCTCTTTATGATAATATGTAGATTTTAATTAAAATCAAGTTAGGGATATGGCATTTTTTCAACTAAGCTAAAGCAAGAGTATTTGGTTTCTTCCCATAACATTAGGGGGCGACCTCCCCAAGGGGACAGCCTGCGCAGCAGCCCCAGTGAGACGCAAACCTCAGAAAAGCAGCCTCTGCAACACATTGCCAATAAAACAATTGTCTTATGATCTCATTCTGTTTCACAAGCTGAATATGGATAAGCCTGGTCAGTGTTGAAACTAGAGGTCAAGGTTTGCAAGCAAACTGCTTGAAGCCACTGATCGGTGCATTTGTCAGCCAGATACCTCTTCCCTTGAAGCAGAGGATGAGGGCAGAGGAAACGGGATATCAAACCAGCCGACTTGATTGGGGTTTTGTGAGCTTCACATATATGTGTGTGCTCCATATTATTTATGTATATACACACACACACATATGAGAGAGAGAGAAAGAGAGTGTGTGTGTGTGTGATCGATTTGGATTTCTCTTTGTTGTCATTACATCACACACACACACACGCATCATTTCATAATGAGGTCTATTGGACTTTGGAGTTCTGCTACTCTGGCCAAATTCCAAGGTATGTGTGATTATATTTCCCTTGTTCTAATCCCTTCCCTACTGTGAATTTAAGATGAAACGGCAGTCTTCAGTTTTACGTACCACCTCCCTCAGCTGACTGGAATAAAGATTGCCTGGTAGCAATCCTGGAATGAGTGAATGAAGGGCGTGAACCGGGCATCATTATATTGATATTTTCCTGATAAAATGAAACAAAAATCTATACATTTTATATCACAGCCTGAAACTTTGCACATAATGTAGCAAGTGTAAGGTGTGAACCACACTATGTTGATGTTTGTATCAATATTGTTTAACTACTCTTACTTTACAAAATTGACGGCATTATTTCACTGCAAAGCAAGGAGGATGAAAAGGAAAGAAAGGTTAGGTGGGTAAATGTAGAAGTATTGGGTGTTCATGGTGGATGCTGAAAAGGTTTGCATCAGGCTGCAACTATTATTCAAGTCTTGTGTCATGACTACACAATTAACTCACAAGCTTCACTGGAAAACTGCTCGACTTTGACTTAAACTACAGTATTCGGCTAACGGTCTCTGTTTTCACCAGTGAGGCTGGCTTTAGGGGTGTTTGCCTAAAACAAACAAATTTAAAAAAAAACAATGGAAATGCCACTTATTTTACACGTGTATATAATTTATACATCTTATTGCTTATGCTTGTAGTTGTTATTACTTCCAACAGCTCTGTGAGGCAGGTTTTAATTGGTTCAGCTGCACGGGTGTAAAAGCTGAGTCTCAGAGGTATATATGTCAGAATACAGGACATGCCAATTATATACACTCGGGCTGAGATTGGAACACAAATTTTTCTAACCCAAAATCCATTGATACAAACATATGGGCATCTAGGATAATCCTAAATGCTAAAGAAAATCTTACATTCTGGGTGGACTTGTGTCTCCCATATTCATTGTCAATATCCTGCCGCCACCGGTCACCCTATGGGTTGTATCGATACTATCTTTGTGCTGATTGACATCGTTTACTGGGATCCAAGCAGAAGGACCCATCACAGAGACTCAGTTAAGGGGAGCATGTGTACGAGAGCCATTCTGAGGAAAAAGAGTGGCAGCCTGATGCCCTGGGGCAAATAGAACAAACAAATGAAGACAATCTATGCCTGAAAAACCGAGACTTGGTTCTTGTCCTGATGTGGCCACCAACCAGCTCTCCAGTCTGGGGCATGTCACCGAGCCTTCATCTTCTTGTGAGATGCAAGACACAAGGGCAGGCTTTCCCTTCTAGCTTTCCAATTTCTCAAACTTATGTTAGTCAACAATCTGAAGAATGACATTAATAAAGTGATTTAAAAATTTGAGAGACCACAGTCTGAATCTTGGTGCCGCTACACATTAGCTATGAGACTTTGGACAAGTTATATAATCCTTTTAAGCTCTGGTTTGTTCACATAGGAAGTTAGTACTAACTACTTTACAGATTTACTGAAAGGATTAGAGACAGGGCAGAGAGTCTACTGGTCAGAGTGTCTGTGGACAGAAGACAGAAAATTACTGTGGTGGTGATTGGTAATTGCTTATTTGATTCAATTGTTCATCTAAAGAGCTGAGCTACCCCTGAATGCGCCCCCGGATCTCCCTTTATTACTCATCCTCATCTTCATAAGAACTTGGAATTCGCAACACACACCTGTCTTTCTGTGTTATCCTTTCAGCAATTTAACAATCAAAGTCAGGACTGGCCTTTCCTGTTGTCAAAAATCAAGTGGATAATAATCTTGCAAAATCAGCTCTAGCCCTCTAAGAAAAAAGCTGTTTTAACTGAAAGAATCTCCTTTTAAAGTGCAAGTTTCCAGAGAGTGGCCACCTTGAATTTTTAGTTTCGCTTTCCTCAGAACCAATTAATGGGAACCAGGCTGTGCATTTGGTGAGAGGGAATGGAGGTTTAAAGAAAGGATGGAGTGAGAACCTCAAAAGGAGGAGAAAGAAGAAGCATGGACTTCTGGAGCTCCTCTTGTCTGTAGTGTAGTTCTCTTCCATCCTATTTGTCTTGTGTGTGAACCCATGTCCAAGGCCAGGTGGAAGAAGCCTCAGCTTTGGAGATTTGGCTTCAAGTTGTGATTCTGCCAGGAACCTATTCCTTGACCTTGGACATAACCTTGAACTTCTAGGACACAGTTTATTTTGTTAAGATTGGTGTCATCTCTGACTTACTTAGCTAAAAGTTTCAAATGTGGCTCAAATGAGATGAAATATATGGAAATATTTTACACATAGAACTCCTTATGCAATGGGGAGTGATAATTTCCAATATTTTAAAATACATTCTGTACTTTTTTCCAGCTTCTTATATTATCCAGTTTCTTCCAGTAGTACTACTTCTTTTGGGAGGCCATAAGATTAGATTTAATTGTCTTTAGAATTAGGCATATTTCTTATGTAAAATTAATAAGATTGTATGGAAATGCAAATTTATGTAAATATCATGCAAATAGAAATTCAATGCATCATGATGAGCTCTCTATAGAATACAGAAAACAGGCATGGCTCCACTTACAGGAGCAAACATAAGCTCAAACATACAAATTCTATGGCATAATTAATCATATGCAATATTATAACTGTGGTAAGCCAAATTTCCAGTAAATAAAAAATGAATTATGAAGCATATACACTTTTAATTTGATAAACTGTCTTAGGGTTTGTTATGCGTGTGATCACCCCAGCAGTTGCCAGGGAGTTGGGTGTGATTCCCTTGTTCCCTCTTAGGTGGTATTGGAATTACGACACAGTGGGGGCAGAATGAGTGGCAGAAATAAAGACTAAAAGGGTTCTCAAGTAAACATACGAAGTCTTTAAGGTATGGTCTCTAGTTTGTTTTTATTTGTGGTCTAGTACAATGTCTGTATCATAATACGTTTTCCATTAGCACTTGCTAGTATTTAGTATTCTATAATAAATCATCCTGGACATATTTATTTATTCAGTAGAGGTTTAATAATTACTTAATTACTTAATAATTACTTAATAATTACTTATTTGGGGCACAAAATACAAAGGAAAGGTCTTTGCTCCCATGAAGCTCTTGGATAACTGGGAAGATAAGACAAGAAGAAAATTCATTAAAATTCATGATAGAAGACCAGAATAGGTCCATGATGGTTTTGGGGAGGTGATAGTGTTGGACTGGGGTATTGAGAGATAAATAAAATTTTTAACCTTCATATATGTTTAGGATTTTGTTAAGACCTCTTTTCAGAAGTAATTAATTTTCAGACTAACTTGATATCAAGGGACCTTCATAAAATTTCTACAGGCTTGGCTTCCTCTTTAAAAAGAGGTTTTATTATTCAATATACTCTATGTGGTCTCTAGGTATTCCATTTATTAGACAAATAATTTTTAATACCTATTATATTGAGGCACTGGGTGTTGAGAATATAAAAGTTAACAAGCTACGGTTAATCCCTGGCCTTCGTGGAGCATTTAGATTAGTGGAGGAAATAGATATTAAATAATTGAATATATATGTGATATATATATATATATATATATATATATATATATATATATAATGATAGTAGTGTGAATGTTATGAAGGAAAAGAGTAAGACCCCGGAATATTTCTTGAAGTGGGAAGTTTATTATATGACTGGTGTAACAATTAGGAGGTCACCAAAAATGAATAAAGCAATAAATACAGCAGAAAGAGGGATGGTTTAGGATTCCCATGAAGGGACAGGATGCTGACAGGTGCCGGGTCACAGTGCCGGTCTTGCAGACCTGGATACTCTGCACACTGAGGATTCTGAAGAGTTCACGGTCAGCATATAGTATGGTTAATTTTACCTGGAATATTTCACAACACGCTCAGAAGAAAACGAAGGTGATTAAGACTAGACTAGTGACAATAGGGGTTGAGATAAATGGACATGTGTGAGCAAAACTTAATAGAAATCATTGAACTTGGTGGCTGTTCAGGTATGTTAACAGAGAGGAAACTATGAAGGATGACTTCCTATACATTGTTGTGAATAGTTAGGTGCGTAAGAATACCCTTCACTGAGAAGAGGGGCACTAGAGACCGAGCATTGTTTTATGGGGTGACATTAAATTGTGATTTTCTCCAAGTGGAGATATTGTGGATTGCTGGACATATATGTTTGGAACTCAGAACAAAGTTCTAGAAATAACACATAAATGTGCTAGGCATGAACTTATTAGTGGTAATCACTTATAGTGATAGTGAAAGGCATGGGAAGAGAATGGACACATTGTGAAGCAGTGCATAGTGAGAAGTGGGCATAGAGCAAGAGATGCCCACAGAATGAGGAGTAAAAGGAGAGCAGTAAAGGAAGGAGAGAAAAACTGGGAGAAGCCCTGAAAATAGGAAAAATATGAAATATAAAGGGACAGAGTAACTCAAGAAGGGAGTGAGGCATCCATGGTGTGGAATGAACTGAGAGAAGCTGATAGCATAGCTGTCTCCTAAGTAAGTCAGTCTTGTCCGTTTCTCCCTCTCCCACCCCAAAAGGAATAGAGAAAGGGGGAGGAACACAGCCAAGCAAGCAGAAGTGAGCGCACCTCAGCACTCTGCTAGATGCATGGTGTTGGGCCAGTGCCCTGACCACTTGGAGCCTCTTGGTCACCACTGTATAACGAGGACACCCGTGCATTTCCATAGAACATTGGGTTTATAACGTGTGACAATGTGTGCAAAGTTCATGGCAATATCAAAGTTACTCTGCCCTAACCCAAACTCTCCCCTTTGCTCCTACTTTCTCTCCCAACAAATGCATACAGACCTGGGCTTTCATTTCCTCTTTTCTCCATCTCCAGGAAATGTTCAAAACATGTTGGAATACATAGATTATAATAACTTCTCTTAACTGGTGTATGCACATAGGCACACACACAGGTATAATTTACAAAGCCCCAAATTCCAAAATGGAGACATTTTACCTACCTGAGGGCAAGTGCTTTTAGCCTAATGCTACAGAATTTTAAACTATAAACCAAAAAATGAACAAAACAAAAAATATAGCCAGTGGATTTGTAAATATTTGTTTAATTACCAGAGTCAAAGAGGAAATCAAAAGAACAAAATAATTAGAAGATAATAAACACTGAGTAAAAATGTGAACTCAGTGTAAGTCTTAAAACACTTTGCATATATCTAACCAAATAGATACTAAAAATTGAACCAAACAGCCAGCCTGAAAGTGAGACAAAACCAAAACAAAAGAGAAGGGCTGTGTTCATCCTGAGAGGGGGCCCCCCATATCTCTGGTTCTCTCCCCAGGAGCGTGATGATATGCTTTGTGACACTCAGAAGTTGGATGTGGCCATTGCCTTTCTCTAACCAAATGATGTGTGTCATTGCACGTTTGAAGCTCTAAAGGCCAGGTTCCATCGGTTATCCTGTCTCTTCCCTGTGTGGCAGCCACGGCAGTAATCCACGATGTTTTCTGGTGTCAGGACAACTCAGAGACGTGCTCCCGCCACCCTGCTGTGGGCAGAAAGCATGAGCAAGAGGTGGGTTTGATGCTTTAAGCCACTGAGATTTTGCCTTGCTTGTTACCTCAGAATCCCTATCCTGATGAGCATGCCACTCAAGTAAGTACAAATACTGAAAAGTCCTAAAAATAACAGCAGGAATTAGTAAAATAAAATGACCCATGCCACAGAAAAAGATGAATAAATAAAAGACCTCTGATAAATTTCTGATTTATTAAATTTTTAAAAATTGAGAAAGAATACACAAAATTTAGCAACAAGGGGGTAAACGACAATTCTAGAGGAGATACACTTTAAGAAAGTTTTATGAACGTTATACATTATATAAAACTTTATGTTAATACGTATGAAAATATACTGAAAAATATTTTTAGGACAATGTAAATAATTAAAAACAATTGTATAAAAAAGTATATGGTTCATATGTTTTAAGAACTCTATAGAGTTTTCAAGGAATACATACTTTCTAAAGTATTTCAAGCTTCAAAGCATAGAAAACGATCAATATTTTTTTAAAAACCTATATAACATAGGTATCTATATTGGCCTTAATGCAAACACACATACACATCAGAATTTCAAGGTCACAAGGTTTCTCCAATACTGCAAAAATATTAATGCCTATTTCCTAAATAATGTGTAAAATTCATCTAAGTAATAGGTTAAAAGAGAAACTACATCCACTCTTTTTGAGTGGCAATAAAATTAATTTTAAAATGTAAAATATTTTCCTGATTAAAAGGAGATGTCAGTAAATTTGAGATGGAAGAGAAATATCTTAAGTGGAATACATCTCACACTGGAGTATCCTAATTAATGCAAAACACAGTGGAATTCCTATTAAAATGAGGTCCAAAACAACCAGTCCCTTCATCGCTACCATAATTCAACATTGTTCTTGAACTTCCAGCCAATGCATTAGGCAAGAAACATAAATACCGAGTATAAACAATGGTAAGAATACCGTTACACTCAAAAGGTATGGTCACGTAAATAGAAAGTTCAGTAGTATCAAATGAGGAATTGTTCAAATTTTTAAACATTAATAAAAGGGAAATAGTGACATTCAAATTTCATCTTTTAAAGATTAGATATATTACATGTATAGCTTCCAGAGCAAGAAATTGTATTGAGTTTGCATGCAGTGAGTGCGAGTTAATAAAAACAACCCAAAAGAACATGTCTGTTCATTATATTTCTTATAAAAATAATAAAGTATTATTTAATAAGAATATTAGAATTCTGTCAAAGTATGCTGTTACAAAGAGTGAGCTCTTAATAAGGGCTGAGTCCTAGTGCTAAAACCGTGCCCATCACAATTTATCCCGAGACATTTTTTTTCTGTTCAAGACTTAAAGATACGTCAGAAAATTGCAATCTCTCTGATTAAAGTGTTTTTGTAAGAGTTACTGTCACTCTCTCCACACTCGCTAACTAATGTTGTTTTCAAGCTCTACAGGAGATGAAAGTCAAGTCCTTTGCTATTTTAAAGCGTGTCCCTACCAGCCTATCTGACAAACAACATGTTTTCTCTGCAGTAACTGAGCAATAACCCCTCACCTCCACCACCACCTCCTCCTCCCAATTTTGAGATCTGTTGCTTTTGTTTAATATGGAGCCGTAAACCAGATGGCGTAGCAAGACGGAGCATCACCTATTGCATTTGTACTCCCACAGCTAAGTAGGAGAGCATGAGTATGATTTGGTGAATATTTTCAATTCTATGAAATCCTTTATCGCATTTATTATTGCTAATTTGTTGGGTGTTGTCATCTGGACCAGAAGTATTCCTTTTAAGTGACTCTATTAAAGAAACTCTCCATGAGATCAGGATCAAAAAGAATTTCACTTCTGAGTGACTTGTTTGCTCTTATCATATGGAGAGTTAACTCATGTAATTGTCATGTTTGATCTCTGCTTTGGCTACTAGGGAACTTGCACTCCATCTAGTACACAGTTTTATGCTAAGTGTCTCTGTGTGCTGGATTTACCCTGGCTGCAAGCAATTCTACCCTCTTACTTCTCTCATACCTAATTCCATCTTTACTTGTTATTGTCTTTTATTGAGTTTTTTGGCGTATGTATGTTATCTAACTTATTTTTACAATGAACTAAGCAGTATGCATATACAAATATTGCTTAAATTTCACAAGTTTGCATTGCACATTATTTTGTATTTTCTCCCTACTTTCTTCCCTCCCCATTCTCTATATCTTTCGCCTGTATCTATCATCCATCAAATCAGAATAGTTTTGATCAAAGGAATATGCCTTAATAAGTTATAAGTGGGCTTCCCTCTGTGAAGATGGTGGTTACTTTTCCTGTTATGGATCTGGAGCCTTTTTTACCAACACACAGGCACATATCTGAAGAAAATGAAAGAGGATAATTTTTATCAAGAACAAATGCAGACCAGTCCTTTGGGATGTCCGAGTACCCGTAAGATCTTATGAACCTGCTAATTGCTTTAAATACAAATCTGGAAAGTGGTCCAGGGGACAGTGGGTCTGTACAGTTTCTTATTAGCTGAATCAATATCGATGCTTTAAAAATGGGCAAGAACATGAAGACCTTGAAGCTTCTTTTGTTACAAGGAAACCAAAATGGAATATTAAATATTTAAAAAGTAGGTCAGACTTAATAAATGCGTTTTCAAGTGCCCCAGCTTTTAAATTAAGCCCCAGTATGGAAGACATGGATTAGAAATGAGTTATCAGAAGCCACACCAGTCTATGCTGGTGCTCTTGTTATGTCAAACTTCTATTTACACAGAAATAGCTTAATGAGAATTTACATCCAAAAGCCACAATAAGGATGCAGAAAATTAAATGCCTCATTCACAGCAGAGGCAAATGTGCAGGGAGGCTGGGGATTAAGCCAAGACCTGGTGTCATAAAGTCTGGGGAGCACAGCTACAGAGAAAAGAGGTTGTAACAAACACACACACCCTGCCACTGAGCTGTCAGAATCCCTGTCCTGCTTCCACCACAAAATGACAGGATTTTCCCCACTGTGTTGAGAATGATGTTTTCCAGTCTCTGCTAACAGGCTCTGGGAATGAGGTGGTTTTAATGAAATACACCATGGGCTCTGCAATCTTTCAATGCACTAGATAGGAGGATATATATTATAAACTTTTCTCTGTCACTGTCTCTGGGATGGTGTTACTGGCTGTGTTCCATGAAGACCGTCTTCCTGGGGAAGAGGGGCGGACCCGACCTGTCAGCAACTGTCTCTATTTGAGGCAAAGACCAGAACACTTGGCTGATACTTGTCTCTTGAATAAAGCAGTAATGAACAAGGCACAGATCAACCCTGTATTTAAACTCTATCAATCTGTTACCAGTGCTTTGTATCAGGACTGCCTGCAGTGCTGCTGGGCAAGCCATATTGATCCCCAGCTACACTCAGCTGCTTTAACTTTGATCGGCACAGGTACCTACTAAAAGCACCAGATTCGTCCAATGAGAAACAATTCTAAAAATCAACTGGCATCGGTACTTCTGAATTCTGGGTGCATGTTAGAACAATTAGGGAGTTATTCTAATCCTGGCTTAGAAATAACCATGGTGAGACCTCACTCCAGATCAGTTGAATCTGAATCTTTACCTTTGGGGCCCAGGTATCCTATTGTAAAATGCATCCCAGGTGAGCCTAAAGTTTAATCCAGAGTGAGAATATTTTAAATTCTATCCCTGCCAGACATATGGATGGGCTTAAACACCGTAGACAAGAATCTGTCTACTCTGTAAGAATTATTTCACTTTATAACCTACTAATGCAAAAGGCAGTCAGTCCATTATTTCCAGTTCAGAAAACTCTAATTTTTCTAAACTCCTTATAGTAAAAAAGTTTTCCCCTGCAATGTTCACCCTTTGGAACCACAGAGAATACATTTCACCCCTCTCTATATTTGAAGATAATTGTCATTATTATGGCTCCATTGTGTTTCTTTTCACAGGTACCTTGACTTTCTCCTTGTGGTTCCAGGCTGTTTGTCCAGAGGGACACATGCTTCCAACTAAAATGAACATGTAAAGTGAGGAAAGCTCCCTGGGTCTGATGGGTGAAGGTCCTTGTTTACATTTGAGAACAGTGTCTCGGAAGGGCACTCGTGGATACAAGAGAAAAGCCTTAGAAAAACCCTCAAAGCAATACGGTAAACCTTCCACAGAAGTATTCCTATGGAACACTGTTTTAACTAAAATTCTCATATCTGAACTAGGCCACTGAAAATTTTGTGGCCTTGAACTGAAGTAAATTTGTTTACCTTGCAAGTTAATCATCCCTGCATTTTTCAAACTCTTGTAAACTATGGATATGCTTAGAAAACACAAAGATTCATGATCTCTTATATTCCTGTGCTATTTTAAGCTAAAATATGTTAAAAATTCTAATATCGATAATGTTCAGTCTTCCTTGCATCCACCAGTCTCCCCACACTTTTAAATTTGATTTTAAAACATTATAGACATTATTTTCTAAAAGCTTCACCTTGAGGAAATTATAATAAAATATAAAGAGAAGAAAAATTAATTTTAATGCATCTTTTCTTTAGCTGTATAATAACAGGACTATTATGTTATTTGAAGAATAACATTGACTTATGTTTAGGGTTTAATTACTTACATGGAGTGCACAAATCACCTCATTTAATTCTAAAAACACCTCTATAAATAGGCATTATTATGATCATCATTTTACAGATGTGAATAGAAAGTTTCAGAGAGGATAAAAATTTAAGCAACCCGATAAATTGTGAATCTGTGTTGATTTTAATTATTTTAATTCCAAATAGATTCATCTTTCCACATTTTCATATAAGCCAAAAAAGGGTACACATTTCTGATGAGAGAGCTATCATTCTCCCCTCTCAAATGTCAAGTGCCCCCCACATATATTGATACATTCAAAAAAGTGAGGAAAAATAATTAACTACCACATTATCATGGTGAGAGCAAGGAAGAATATTTAAACGAAATGTGTCTTTACTGAACTTCCAAAAAGCTGGAGCTACGATGGCCCCTCAGTATATTTTGTTTTATCTCTGTTCATGAATGTTTAATGCCCTCTTCTAGGTCACTGAGGTCCATTGATTTCTAGAAAAACAGAGTCTACCTATCTTCACTTGTAAATTATGTATTTGTAGATAGTCTCCTCTGTGCAGAACCTTAAACTGCAGAGGAACAAATGGTCTGCAAAACCAGGGAGACAAAGCCTCCCACAAAGGGCTTTCTGAAAAAGGCAGCTTCTTCTCCAGGCTTTGTCAGCTGCCTCTCTGTTTCAGCTTAGAATTTCCTTGTTCCTAACACCTTTAAACTAGAATGAACTTTCCTACATCTTTCATTAGATTCAAGATCCCAGCCACCAGGGGATCTACCTGTTCACCTGTGTTCACCTTTGTAGCCCAGGAGTCCTGCACTGTGCCCCACAGTCAGAGACACTCAGTAATCGTCTATTAAACAAATAAATAAATGAACTAAGAAATGAATGAAAATGCAAACTGGGGCACGTTACGGGGCGAGAGAACCAGTGCCTGGGCACAAACCCCTATTGACCTTTAGTTCCCTGACAACAAGATTCCTATCATAAAAAAATGAATGAAGAGGACTCAGAGGAGGGAGAAGATACACCCAAAAGGCAAGTATGCTTTCCGAACTTGCCAATTACCCTGATAAATCGCAGGCAGAAATGACAAAACTGAATTCATTATGAGACGTACACATTCATTCATTCATAAACAACTCCTGAATGCCTCCATTGCAGATGTTCTTCCATGCTCCAGGATACCCAAGGGAATTGAAACAAGACACCTGCCATTGCAGATCTCACATCTGGGGGTTATGGTCCTGTCCCAAACCTACATCTACAGAACCCTTTCCAGAAAGGAAATGAAGGTCACTATCCTTCTCATAGCTCAAAACACCAGGTAGAAGGATGTGGAACGAGAGGGCTGTGGTTTGCTAAGCTGAACTCTGAAAACAAACAAATAAGCAAACCAAACTTCTTGATTTCTGAAAAAAAATACGTATATATTGAACAAAAGATTGTTAAAAAGAGAGTGACGGAAACTTAAACAAGCAAGCAAACAAACGGTGACATTTGAACACAGAATAGAATGGCATATAGCACAACAAGGAAGTCATTGATTAGGTGCAGCCTTGGTGAGGTGAAGAGTTAATGCCCGCTGCCCTGGCTGGAAGGGCAGGGGTCCACAGAGGGCATCCAATTACCAGCGCAATTGATTTTGTCCTGGCGATATTGTTCTGGCAACATGCAGTGTGTGAGAGGTGAGTGTCAGGGGCACCTGTGTCTGTGTAGATATCCACGTGCTTGGGGATGATGATAGCCAGTGCATCCCTGAAGCCACAGCCTATCCTTGCCAGGACAGCAGCAGCCCTGACATTGCAGGGCGAGGCAGGCGGAGGTGTCTTGCAGAGCTCTGAGACCACTGCTGTCACTCAAGGAATCATTAGCAATGAAAGGGAGGCGGTGACGCTTGTTGTGTTGTCATCACACTGCGAGAAGGCTGGCTGCCGACCAAATTAGCTTGCTTAGGGAGTGTGAATCAAAATGACATGTAATCTGAATGCTAATGAAAATTTTCTCTTGCTTCAGGCTTCAGATCCCATCCAGAGAGCTGTCATCTGGAAGACATTATCTTCTTCCTCTCTCTCTCTCTCTCTCTATCTCTCTCTCTCTCGCCCTCATTTTGAATTTTCAAGTTTACATACACTGTAAAAATAACTTTTAGCCAGCAGTGCTTGGACAGCTGATGTTTAGTAAATCATATAACTGAGTCAGTGGTGGAGGACCTTCCCTGAGGAAGAGGAAGATTTCGAGATAGTAATATAGTTCTTTACTTCAATGTGTGTCTGTGAAATATGGCAACTCTAATCCCAAGTGAAAATACTTATGAAACGTTAAGTCCAATCATCACTGTGAGGGAAGAAGCATTTTTGTTTCCTCCTGCACATTATATATAATACAAAGTGTGTCACATCTCACGTGATGAGGTATTAGCAGCTCTTGTTTTAAAACGGCTATGTGTAACCACCCAGCAGTGTATTTATTTATTGCAAAGGCCTCTATCAAATTGCTTAATGTCAAGATTGTTTATGGCTTGCTATAAAATATTTTAAGAAATTTGATTTAAAAATAGCAAAATCAGGTAACCAGAGATATACAGGTGTGGGAGAATGTCGATGCAATTTATTCACACTCTGACTGTTAGTCTTTGTTAGTGGAGGTATATTAGAGTTCATATTTCTAAGTTAAAAATACAGAAAGATGCCTCCTTGATAAGCAGTAATCCTGTTTCACTGGGCATGGGGAATATTAGAACAGGCTCTGTGGAACGAGATGCACTGTATTTCTTTCTATGTTATACTCATTCTTTTGTGAATGTAGCAAAGTTGGGATCATAGGAAACTAATCCCAGAGTTTAACAGAGAACCACCTGTGTGGTTTCTAAACCACAATTAAGCCAAAATTGTTTCCTGTCTCTTCATATCAAAAAATAAATGAAGATGTGATAAAGAAATGCAGTCTATTCTTATTCTACCCAATATTAAGGACCATTAATACTTTTTTTTTTTTTTTTTTTTAAAAAGACAGATCACTCGTCTGGAAGAAAAGAGACCTGGTATTCTAGTTCTAGTGCCATAATTATTATCTAGTTTTAGAACTTTTGAAAATCCACTTCATTCCCGCATTTATAATATAAATATTTTATTTTTAAATTTTTATTTTATATGGGAGTACAGTTGATTAACAATGTTGTGTTAGTTTCAGGTGTATAGAAAAGTGATTCAGTGATACATATACATGTATCTATTCTTTTTCAAATTCTTTTCCCATTTAGGTTATTACAGAATATTGAGCAGAGTTCCCTGAGCTATAATATAAATAATTATTTTAGATTTTTGTAATTCTAAAATATTAATGGAAACACTTAGGACTCATGAACTTATATATGAATAATAATAATAACAACAACAACATATTGTCACTTTACCATATGCCAAGGACTGTGCTAAATACCTGCTAAGCATTACTTCATTTAATTTTCACACTAAGGCTATAAAAAATATTATCTTTGTTTTAAGTTGAGAAAACTGAGACCTGGAGAGTTTAAGTAACTTATTCAAAAGCACAAGATACTACACAGCATAGTTTGATTTGAATCCAAATCTCCCTGATTCTGAAATATATTTTATTAACGTTACATTCTGCTACCTCCTTTAGTGGTTCAGAAGCCTGTCAAAGTTTCCAAGGTAGTTGCTACAAATTTGCTGTTTGAAAAAAAAAAATGAATACATAAATCAAATTAATGCGATAGGTGATCGTCCTTTCAAGTAACATTTTGTTCAAAATCTATATCTTAACATAATACATGAAATTGTTTTTTTCCCTGTGGCCCTGGTGGCCATTCTAAAATATCAGCTCTAGAATGGCTTTAGCTGTGGGAGCATAGGAATAATTATCGGCCATCTACTCTATGCCAGGGACTTCACTGTGAGGTTTTAATCCTCCCAACAGCTCCGCGGAATAAATATCGAAATTTAAAGGAAGAGAAAACTACAATATAGCTGCAATTAATGAGACATAGCTGGAAAAAGCTGCTAGATAAAAGTACTCCAGCATGGTTATTTTGTGGTTATTTTTTAATTAGGCTTTATTTTTCAGAGGAGTATTAGATTTACAGAACAATTGGGAAGATAGTACAGAGAGTTCCCATATAGTCACACAGAGTTTCCCCTGTATTAATACTTTACATTACTTTGTTACATTTGTTATAATCAATGAAAAGATACTGATGAAATATTATTAACAATAGTCCATATTGTATACAGAGTTCCTTAGTTTTTACCAAAGTGGCCTTTTTTTGTTCCAGGATTTATGCAGCGCAACATATTGTATCCAGCTCTCGTCCCTCCTTAAGCTCCTCCTGACTGCGACAGTTTTTCATTTTCCTCTTGTCTTTTATGAACTTGATAGTTTTGAGGAGCGCTGGTCAGGGATACTGTAGGATTTTCCTCTGTTGGAATTTGTCTGATGTTTTACTTATGGTTTGACTAGGGCTCTGAGATTTGAGGGGGACGATCACAGACATAAAGTGCCATTTTCATCATGTTACATCAAGGACACGTAATAGCAACACAATTTATGACCTTTGATGTCAACTTGGATAACTTGTCTGAAGTGGTGGTTGTCAGGTTGTTACTGTAAAGTTACTCAAACCCCCCCTCCCCCTGGATTCCTCTTTGGAAGGAAGTCTCTGTGCAGCTCACACTTGAAGAGTTAGAGTTGTGATCTCTCTTCTTTAGGGCTGAATATCTATATAAATTATTTGGAATTCTTCTGCATGGGAGGTTTATTCTTCCTTCCTCATTGATTAATTTATTAAGTCATTTATTTAGATCAGCATGGACTCATGAATATTTATTCTACACTTGAGGTATAACCTAATATGACTTTACTGGATTTGTGACTCAGATCATTCCAGCCAAGGGGCTCTCTGTGTGGCCCCTGGCCCCTCTGACATGCCCCATCAGTGTGAGTTCTTGTTGTTCTGTTTGGGCACTTCCTTGTTTCCCGACACTGCAGGAGGCTCAAACCAGGCTTGTCTTGCATACTTCCTGGCCCAGTCCTGGAATCAGTCATTTCTCCAGGAAGTTTTGGTTTCTTTTTTTGGAGATAGGCATTAGAAACCAAGATCTGGGCATGAGGTGGGCTCCTTGCTCCTGAAGCGTTGTTTCTTTTAGTCCTTCAGAGCAAAGGAATATATGTGCATCTATTAACCTGTGTATATAGAAATAGCTATAACTATTTCCATATGTAGCCATCTGTAATTACACTGAGTTCTCACTGATGTCTCCAACTTTAATCCCTTTCCACTTGGATCATTTTAGCCTCCCATCCTTGCATGTCTGTAAATTCCCTCTCCTACCATCTGCTGTCTATTTCCTTAAGTGTTCAACTCCTACGTACCTCCATAGTAGTATGAGAATTGCTATCCAGTACTCCTGTGGGAAACAACTCTATCAAATGGAATACAGTGCTTATGTGCAGTTCCCTTTGCCTTCACTTTAACAGATTTCACTCACTTCCAAAGTTATATAAGCCAGCACCTTTCCTCTATACCTCCTTCTTGAAGTTGTTTTATTTATAACCATACTAGGTTCTCTTGTCACAGTCTGCATTCCTTCCTAGAATCCCCCAACATTTTAAATTATTTTTACTTTAACTTGCATACAATAATGTTCACTTTTTGTGCTATAAAATGCTACACATGTTCACAAATGCATAATGTCATGTATCCATCATTATGAAACCATACAGATAGTTACACGCCCTAAAATTCCCTGGTGCTTCACATCTTCATCTTTCTATTCTCTCCTGAACACCTCGCAACCGCTGATACTTTTAAGGTCTGTAGTTTTGCCTTTTCCAGAATGTCATATAATTGGCATCACAGGGTGTATAACCTTTTCCTACTGGCTACTTAACAATGTTCACTTAAGATTCCTCTGAGTGTTTTTCTTGATAGCTTATTTGATACAAATAGCTAGTTCTTTAAAAATTTTGATTCAGTTACTTTATCAAATGTGCATTTTGCAAATATTCTTTCACAGTCTATGTTTTTTTTTCTTTTATTCTCTTAACTGTGTCTTTTGTAGATTAGAAGTTCTCAATTTTAATACAATCTCCAATTTATCAGTATTTTTCTTTCATGGATCATGCTTTTGGTGCTAGAACGTAAATTTACCATCAAACCCAAGATTTTCTCTTAGCTTTATTATAGTGGTTTTATAGATTTTTACTTTTATATTCAGGTGTCTGATTGAGTTGATTTTAATAAAAGATTTAAAGCTGAATCTACATTTTTCTTTTTTTTTGGCTTAGGGGCATCCATTTGTTCCAGCACCATTTTTTCAAAAGATAAACTTTTCTTTATTGAATTGTCTTTGCACCACTGTCAAAGATCATTTGACCAAATATATGTGGGTCTATTTATCGGCTCTGTTCTGTTCCAATAAACAGTGATTCTGTCTCTTTTCTTTCACCGACACTACACTGTCTTGATCACTGTACACTCTCAGTAAGTCTTGATGTCTGGTAGGGACAATCCTCTAATACTTTTCTTTTTTAGTATTATGTTGCCTATTCTGTGTGTTTAGTCTTTTCATTCCAACTTTATAACCAGTTTTTGTCTCCCATATTTTGATTCTGTTTTTAGGTGCATACATTCCAAGGATTGAAGTGTCTCCTTGAGAACTGACCCCTTTCTTTATCCCTGTAATCTTCCTTATTATGAAGTCTATTTTGTCTGAAACTAAGTGAGCTACTCCAAATTTATTTTAATTAGTTTTTTCAGGATATATATTTTTTCTATCTCTTTCCTTTGTCCTATCTATGTCTTTATATTTAAAGCAGGTCTCTCAAAGACAACATATAGTTGGATCTAGTATTTTATCCACCTTGACAATCACTGTTTTTTAATTGAAGTGCTTAGATCATAATTAAAGTGATAATTGATGTGGTTAGCTTAATATCTAGCATTTTGCAGTTGTTTTCTATTTGTTGCATGCTTGCACTTTGTTTCCTTCCTTTTTTCATCTTCCCCTCTTTTTCTGCCTTCTCTGGTTTTTAGTTGAACTTTTATTTGATGACTTTCTCTCTCTTCTCCCAGCATATCAACTATACTCTTCTTAAAGTTTTGAAGTTATGAGTTTTTACTAGATTTATATATATATATATATATATATATTTATATATATATATATATATATATATATATATACCTTCAGTTAACACTATTTCAGTTCATGTGTAATTAAAGTGTCTTACAAGGGGTATTCTCATTTCCTCTTCTGTCCCTTACAGCATTGTTGTTATTCATTTCACATATGCATATGCCATAAACACCAATACATTATTGCTAGTATTATGAACAGTTCTTTATTAGGTCAATTAAGTATAATAAAAGTAAAATATTTTATTTTTCTTTATGTATTTGCTCTCTGATGTTCTTCCTTTCTTTATATAGATAAAAATTTCTGGCTTATATTATTTTTCTTCTGAATGAAGAAATCTTTTTAACCCTTTTTTGGGAGGGGGGATAGGGTTATTCTGCTAGTGATGAGATCCCTCGGTTTTTGTTTGAGAAAGTCTTTATTTCTTTTTCACTTTTGAAGGATAATTTCACTATATAGAGAATTTTTTTTTCTTTCAACACTTTCAATATTTTACTCCACTCTCTTCTTGCTTAAGTGTTTTCTGACAGGAAGTCTGATACAATATTTATCCTCGTTTCTCTACAGATAAATTGATTTTTCCCCCTTTGGCTTCTTATAAGATTTTCTCTTTGTCTTTGGTTTTCTGAAACTTTAATATGATGTTTATAGACCCGAGCTTACTGGGTCTAAGGTGGTTTAATGTATGTCATTAATTTAAAAACATTGTCAGCTATTACTTCAAATATTTATTAGCTCCATTTTTCCTTTCTTCTTCTTTTGATATTCCACTTCCCATATGTTATACCTTTTGCAATTGTCCCACAGTTCTTGGATATTTAGTTCTTTTTTTATTTCAGTTTGTTTTCTTTACTTTTTAGTTTGGGAAGTTGCTACTGATCTGTCTTCAAGCTCACCGATCCTTGTGTCAGCCATGTCTAGACTACTGATGAACCCAACAAAAGCATAATTAATTTCCATTACAGTATTTTTCATTTTTAGTTTTTCCTTTTGATTCTTTCTTAAAATTCCTTTTTGCTTAATGTTGCCCATCTTTTATCACATATTGTCTACTTTTTCCAATAGAAGCCTTAACGTATTAATGATAGTAATTTTTAAGTTTCCTATCTGATTACCCAGAGTTGGTCAAACTGTGAGGTCAAAGCACAGTCCTCCAGCCAACTGAGTTTGAGAGTTCTGAACCCAACTGCAAAGAGTTAGGGTCCAACTTTAAAGTCAGAGGGAAGTGTCCACACAGACCACTCTCACTTCTGATACCTACTGCAAGTCCACCCTCCACTTCATCTCTCCAGGAACACAGAACTCACTGAAAGCTATTATACTCATAGATATCGTTAATTACAGAGTGAAGATACAAATTAGAACCAGCCAAAAGGTCCATAGGGTAGAGTCCAGGGGGGTTTCTAACACAAAGCTTTCCATTGTCTTCAGGACTTATTCCCCTCCTGGCATCCACGTGTACCTGCACATCACCTTGAAGTATTGCCAACCTGGTTTTCTGTCCACCCCTCTGTAGAGGTCACACTGACACCCTGTGGTCTGAGGGACTTGGCATGATTCACCTTATTAGCATAACAAATCAGGTGTGGTCTGAGGGGCTCACCATGTGTAACAAAGACACTTCCATCACTAAGAACTTCCAAGGGCTTAGAGGTAGCTGAGGACAGAGACCAGACTTCTGATTGAGCAAATCTTCACTGCACACTGACAATCCAAAATCTGTGTTATATCTGAGTCTGTCTCCGATACTTACTTTCTCTCTTCAGACTTTTTTTTCAGTTCCTTTTTCCTTGTTTTTGTTCCCACTGTTGCTTAGTTTCCTGAGAGCTCCTTCTTAATAGAGTTTATGTCTTGCAGCAAATTCTGCTATAATTCACTGCTATTTTATTGAAACCTTGTTGATGTGATGTTAAGGTATGGGAGTGAGGGGGTAGATGAATTCTATAATCTTATGATTACATCTAAGTCTGTTGGTGGGCCTGTGTCCCTGTGCTGAGATCTTCAGAAGTTTTTCTTAACATTTTTATCCTTCCCTTCGGTGAGACAGGAAGGCTAGAGGGAGCTAGATTGGATAATTGCCCTTGCACCTGGTTGGTAAGGATCTGGTAATATCTTTTCCCTTGGAGGGTATGCCTTTGTTATTGATAATGCTCTAAGAGTATTTTAAAATATTTTCTTTTCTCTTTCCTCTGACAGAAACAAGAGGGGATTTTTCTTAAGTCTTAACCATGAGAACCTGGTGGGGTTTCTGGAAATGAAACTCATGAAAATGTGAATGTCCTCCTATGACTGGACTCCCAGGAGTTTTCACTCTAAAGTGAGACCACACTCAGCCTCCAGCAATTCCTTCAAAATTAAAGTGAAGTGTTTCTACCAGTTCATGGCTTTAGCAATTCCTGCTCCTGATAAACTAATCTCTGATGAGATTCTCTATATTCACATGTCTGTCCAGATTTCAAGGTAACTGTTTGCCCTGTGACCCCATTTCCCTGATAGATCTGTTGACTGAAAGAAAAAAAAAGCACAATGTGAGAGATGTGCGTTAAGTTTTATACGAGGCAAAATGAGGACTATAGCCCAGGAGACAGCATCTCAGATAGCTCTGAGGAACAGCTCCAAAGAGGTAATAGGGGAAGTCAGTATATATGTGATTTTGGTGAAGGTGGTGCATGCAATGAAGCACACGTCTCAGTAGAAAGTTGCTACAAGGAATAGATGTCTTCATTAATGACTTTAGTGCCTTTCTAGATGTGAGAAGATGCAAGAAATTGGGCTCATAAAATCTGAAAATATCTAACTATCTGAACACCTGTTCTGCCAGTTTTCCCCAGAGCACAGATGCCTCATTTCTGATCTCAGCCCTGAACTCCTTTCAGGGTATGTTAAAGGTCAGAGACTGCAGTGGCTAGTGACTCATTCCTTGTAGAGGCAGATGGCAAGCAACATTGTTTAGTTGCCAGGTCCAAAAAATTAATGGATTTTCAGTTCTTTCAGCTTCTTTTCTTGTTGTAATGAAAAGAGTGAAGACTATCAAGCTCTTTACATGTTGGAGACAACTCTACTTTGATTTCTTTTAAACTCTTTAAAAAATAAGCAAAATTGAGGTCATTTTGTTATATGTTACTGTAGCTTCAAAGCCCTACCTCTAGCATTCTTGAGATGTTTATTTTTTAAAACAATTAGGCCATCTGCAAATAAAGAGTTTTACTTCTTTCCTTTCAATCTATGTCTCTTTTCTTTTTCTTGCCTTGTTGCCTTTGCTACATACAACCTCCAGTGCAATATCGATTGGAAGTTAATTATATTCATTGATTTATGGATGATAAATCAACTGTGCATTCCTGGGATAAATCTCACTTGGTAATGATGCAGTGTCATTTTATATATTGTTGGATTTACATATTGTTGAATGTTCTAAAATTTGTTTTAGAATTATTGCATCTATGTTTGTGAGTAACATAGATGATCCATTGTTTCATTTGGTTTTTCTTTCTTGTCCTTCTCTTTGCCACTTTGGTATTTGATTAAAGCTGGCCTTAAAAAATGCGTTGGGAAGTGTCTTCACTTCTTCCATTTGCTAGAAATATTTGTGTAGTGTTTGTGTAGAAATAATACTTTGGTATTATTTGTGTAGTGTTTGTGTAGAAATAATACTTTGGTATTATTTCTTCCTTAAGTGTTTGGTAGAACTAACAGTGATGGCATGTGAGCATGTAGTTTTCTTCATAGGAGACTTTTTAAGTAAAAATTCAATTCAACTTCTTTATTAGCTATCAGGTATTCAGGTTTTCTCTTTTCCTTGAGTGAATTTTAGCAGCTTATGTTTTTAAGAAATGTGCCCATTCCTTTCAAGTTATCATATTGATTGTTAAAAATTTGTTCACAATATCCTTTTAATTATCCTTTAATTGTCCATAAGATGCACATTGATGTCATCTCTCCACTTCCTGCTATTGATAATTTGTGTCTTCCTTCTCTTTTTTTCTGGTCAGTCTTGCTAGAGATTTTTCAATAATATTGATCTTCTCAATGAGCCAATTTTTTTCATTGACTTTTGCTATTTTTTTCTGTTTGCAAAGTTATTGATGTCTTCTGTGATCCTTATTATTTCCTTTATTCTGCTTGGTTTTGATTTGCTTTGACCTTTTTTCCTAGTTTCTTGAAGTCCAATGTACACTTATTGGATTGATATATTTCTTATATTCTAAAATAGTCATTTAGTGTTATAAATATCCCTCTAAATATTGCTTTATCAGCATGCCACAAATGTTGATGTGATATGTTTTCAATTTCATTTAATTCACAATCTTTATAATATTCTCTTTGATTTCTTTGTTGACCCGTGAAGTCATTTAGCAGTGTTATTTTCCAAATTTGGGGGATAACAAGGTATCATATTGTTACTGAATTCTAACTTAATCAAGTGTATTCAGTGAATATACTTTTGTATGAATTAAGTTTTTTTTACAGCCCAGGAGATTATCTATCTTAATAAATGTCTCACATACACATGAAAAGAATGTATGCTTTGTTATTGTTGAATGGAATGTTCTATAAATCAATTAGGTCAAATTATTTGATGGAGTTGAGTCATTCATTATTTTTTATCAATTTTTTAACTAATTGTTACATCAGTAGTTAAGAGGGGTACTGAAATCTCCTGCTATAAATTTGGATTTATCTATTTCTCCTTGTAGTTGCATTGGTTTTTGCTTCATGTATTTTGAAGCTCTGTAATTAAGTTCACAAATGTTTAAGGATATTATTTTCTCTTGATGAATTGACACACTTGTCATTATGAAATGACTTCATACCTCTGAAAAATCATTTGATCTGAAATTGACTTTGACAAATATTAACATTGTCCCTCCAGCTTTTTTTTTGAATACTGTTAGTGTGTTATATTTTTTTCCCATCCAATTTTATTTAACCTATTAGTACAATTATAATATAATACAATTCTTGTAAGCAGCATGAAGTCTTGCTTTATTATCCAAACTGATGATTTCTGAGTTTTAATTGAGGTATTTAGTCCCATTACATTCATGTAATGGTTGATGTAGTTAGATTTAAATTCTGCTATATTCCTATTTTTAAAACTTCTATTCTTTGTTTCCTTTTTCCTCTTTTTGGATCTTTTTTACAATTTTCTTTTCTTTTGTTAGCTTTCTGTCTATATGACTTTTAGTATGTTAGTGTGCACATTATAACCTCTTGTTGATAGTTTTTTGCTCTAGTATTCAGGCATAAACCTAAAGGTCAGGAACTGGAGACAGTCAGAGTGACACACAGAGAACTATGTTCAAATCCATGTGTCCTTTTGCCCAACATCTGGTTCCTCAGAACAAATATGTGCATGTGGATGGGCTGCTCCCTGAAGGTCATGAGGTCACATGTGCATATGCATTGATGGTCAGCCTACTCTTCCCACAGTTCCAGATAGCCCCTGAAACTTATGAGTCATTGTTTAACAAAATTGATTTCAATCGTATAGAGCTCCTGGGAAAACATACCTTTAAGGCACAATATTTTCCTCAATAGCCTCCTACAGAATCATTTTACAGAATATATGCCCTGTATGTTCTGAATAAAGAGTCTAAAAGTGGTGATAATATTTAGCATTATCAGGCTCACATGACCACCAAACATTCTACTAAAGGTGGAATTACATTGTTATTTAGAAAAGCGAATCACAGTTCACAGGAGTTAAGTTACAAGCAAGCTAGTGTCATGTCATGCAAGAGGATAACGATTTATAAAGTGGCCATCGGGATGTATCAGGAAATGCCAAAATTATCAGAAAGATCTTCCATTTCAATATTCCTGTGGACTTTGCTTGATTCTCTTTACAAATAAGAAACATTGTCTACCTTTGTAAAAAGCATCAACAGCAAAACAATCACTTTAAAATTCAATTCTGTGCAGGTGTGGAACAGAAAAAAAAAAAATCCTCAGGAATACGTGTGCATAAAATTTGACATGTTAATACTTCTGTGGGAATGCATTTTCAATATTTTTTCATAAGTAATCTCTACATTCTAACAACTAATATCTGAGGTGATAACTGTGAAAGAGAAAACTGGGTAATTTTTAAAATAATTCGACCCTTAAAATCCATGCTGTGGAAGGCTCAAATTATCTAGATTGGCTGTCATGGAAACCAGTAATCAACTTAGATAGCCATCTCCACTGACAAAGGAAGTCTATAGCTTTGGGACAATCATCTATGCAATTTTAGCCAACTCCAGCTCCTCCCCCACCACACGTACTACACACATCCACATTCCCAATTCCCTTTCTATTTTCTAGCAAATGACCTCAATATTTAGGGTGGGGGAGATATAGAAGCTGGAATTCACACAGATTGACTGTTTTTGCCTGCAATCAGAGACATGGCCTGAGAATTGATTTAAAGGGTAAGAAACTGATAATCAAACTCCCACTGCAGGCCACTGAACCTGGACTTTGCTTTTTAAAATAAAAGATGAATATGAAACATTGCACAGCACATGGGAGAGTTCATTTCAGTTCAATTTTTGTAATTAGAAATTCAAATTTCTATTCAGTGAAAAATTTAAAAGGCTGTCAAACACAAATTTTGTAAATGAGACCCAAAGAGAGGAAAAGTAAACATAATCGAATAGAGGTAGGGTAACCACTTTCTATGAGCACACCTCTTTTTGATACAGTGTTTATTTAAATATTGTCCTTGTGCCAGTCTCTTGATTGTAACCCAAATAATTCATCTGTGTTCTCTTTAAAATAGTATTGAAAATACATAACACTTTATTAGGATACTGTTAAATGACACCTGAGAGATTAAAATTCTGTGCTTTTGTTTGTTGTAGTGATTCTCTATGGAACTAATTAGGGGAAACTTTGGATTTTTTATGGTTTTCCCAAACTGTATATATATCCTCAACTGGAATTTACAAGCAATTCAAAACTGTCTGAATTGTAAGAACTCTACATTTCAACTTTTAAATATATAAGTAGTCTGATAAAAAGTATAATAGATTTAGATGTTAAATATGCACAAATGAAATTTGAGGCTGAATGAAAATATAGATAAAGTGTTGAATTGAAACTTTCATGAGAAAAGGCATCCTGGGTGAAGGTAAAGGGATGTCTGCAGTTGATCAATTCCTTTTTCCTCACTGTATGGATACGTGGAAAAATTGGAAAATAGGATGCAAGTTTCTTGACAGCTTTATTTTTTATCTATAATTTTCTAGGTAGATTCTGTAAATTTTGTAAAAGATGTGAAGATAAAATTTATATCTATCAATATAGAAAAATGGAAATTTAATTAGACCAATTTACATCCTATAAATGGAGGATGTAAATACTAAAATCATAGGACATATTATGTATTTTAAGTTAATATTAACTTTGGCATCATATTTCCTGGAGACCAAGAAAAAAATGATCATGTGCACAGTTATGCTGTTCCTACTTTCTGACTGAAGGAAGAAAGTAGATTCTCTAGAAAATGGAAATGTTTACATGGAGCCAAAATCCTCAAGATGTTACTCATGTATGGTTTTACATAAAGAGGTAATAAAATATCACAGTCTGAATAAATATAACAATGTGAAAATGAAAAAAATGACACTAAGTAAAAACTAAGGATATTATTTGAATGCTTCTATTAGTCACTATCTTTGTGAGGGTCTAAATAAGTAGACTTATTTAATTTCCCTATTTCCAGTGACAGAAGAATAAAACTGCTGGACTATGTCCTGTAGTATGTCAATCTGAATAAAAACTTTCTGGTCAATGCTTTTGACTTCATAGCTACAGGAAATCTTTACAGACTAATAGCACAGTTACTCTTCCTTGCTAGACTTGTGTTTGACCCAGGATAAACATACTTAGTATTCACTAAGTATAAAATATATCTCAGAAGTGATATTTAGAGTTCTGGTTCCGGAAAAGAAGTAGGCACATTTCACTTGGTCTTTTCCATTGAATGCACCTGTGAACTGGGAACAAATCCCCGAAACAGCTATCTGAGGACTTGATAAAGTAAACAGTAGCAAGTGACTTGAAGAAGAATGCCACACTGAGCTGGCAGTGAGTTTAAAGTTTTGCTTTTCTTTTTGGATTTTCCAGCTGGGAATCAAGGCACCTAGAAATCCAGAAGTGGGCATTGATGGAGAAAGAGAGCCTTTCTCTTTCCCATATCTTTCTGATATGGGAGGACCTCCATGGGTGTGAGGGGTGGGAAAGTGGCTCCTTGCCTGGGACAGCTGCTCGGGGTGGGGGCGTGAGTAAGTGAAACTCAGAAGGACAGCCCTTCACTCCAAAGGGAGGAGGTGTGGTTCAAGGGAGTGGCGTAAACTTGCTGCTTCTTTTCTGTCTCTGTGTTTCCACTGTTTGGCGCCAAAAGTGGGTGCAGTTGGAAGAAGTGTGGTAGAGCAGGATAAGTAAAGTCTAAATCAATAGCTGAAGGAGCAAAGGGGGGGCCCCAGAAAATGAGAAGGAACCAGGGAGATAGGGCAGTGACCCTATAACATCGTATATGATCATGGGGGCTCATCTCTAAATGACACATGCAGGAATCTGCTCCTTGTTAGCAGACCAGAGACCCTGAGGAATGAGCTACAGGGTAGATATTCTTCCAGATCTCACATTGAACCCTGGGAGATGCACCCATGGAAAGATCTGAATGGCACCAAAAAGGCTTTTAAAACTGAACACAACTTTGGACCCTGAAACTAAGCCAGTCAGTTGTCTACTAAATCAAAAATACCAGCACTACACAAGTCTCATAGTCTCATAATGTACAGGATGCAATCTAAAGGTACTCATCATAGAAAGAACCACAAATACCTCAACTGGTTAAAAAAAAAAACAAAGACAATCAATTGACAGATCCCAATGACAAGATGACACAGATGTTGCAATGACACAGCAAGGACCTTAAACTGGCTATTATAAAAGTGCTAAAAGAGCTACTGGAACATGGTTAAAACAACGTTAATTTAGAAAGTATTGTCAAAAAATATTAAAGAAGATATCAGGAAGAACCAATTGAAAAATTTGGAAATATAAAACATGATAATAAAAACTAGACAAAACTGATAGAAAATGTAAAAGGAAAGAAAAACTAATAGAAATATACTTTCAGAAATAATAAACAGAGTCTCAGAAACCTGTAAGATAAGAGCAAAAAAGATAACATTTACATCATCAGAGCTCCAGGAGAGGGGAAAGAGGACAGTATAAAAGAATTTTGTTGAAGAAATAATGACAGAAAATCTCCCAAATTTGGTGAAAGACAAAAACATACAGATGTTTGATGTTCATTGAATTCAAGCAGGTGAAATCAAAAGAAGTCCAATCAAATTGTTAAAACTAAAGTTAAAAAAAAGCAGAAAATGGATTCATTATTTGCTAGAAGGACAGTAATTTTAGTGATTGCAGATTTCTCATCACAAACCTTGGAAGGCAAAAATGAAGTGGAACAGTATATTTAAAGTGCTGAAAGAAAAGAACTGTAATTCCAAAATTCTCTATCTAGCAAATATATCCTTCAGGAATTAATACAAGATAAAGACATTCTTAATAAAGAAACACTAAAAAAAAAAACCATTGAGAGTAGATCATTCTTAAGTATTGATAAGACGATTCTTGGTCAGGGAAGTGATATGGTTAGAAAGTTATGACAGCAGGAAGGAAGGAAAAACAGCAAAAATAGTAACTATCTGGGGAAATATAATGTATTATTCTTCCATTGAGTTCTTCAAAATGTTTGATATTTGAAAGCAAATAAAAATATTATTGTCTGATATGATTGTCAGTGTATGTAGATTAATATATATGACACAAAAATATTTCATATGTGTCATGTAGGGTAAAGGGATCTATACGGTAGCAAGGTTTCTACACTGTATTTAAAGTGGTGGTAAAATATGGATTCTAAGTAGACTGTGAAAAGTATGTAAATTGTAATCACAAATAAAACACTAAAAAAAATACAAAGAGAAATAATGAAAAAAATCACATTAGATGAATTAAAATGAAATTATTTTTAAATGCTAAAATAATGTAAAGAAGGATGGGGAAACAGAGAAATGAAAAAAAAGAAGAAAAATAAAAATAACTATTTGAATGGTAGACCTAAATCAAATGTATCAGTCATACATTATAAGTAAGTCATACACCACAATAATTAAAAGGCCGGTTATATAAAAATATATTTTTAAAATATGATCAACTACTTTCTATCTACAAGAAGCTCACTTCAAATATATTGATAAGCAAGACTGAAAGTCAACAGATAGACAAAGATATATCATTCAAAAACAAAATGAAAGAAATCTAGAGTGGTTATATTAATAATGGGCAAAGTAGACTCAAAAAATTTTAAATTATCATGGATAAATAAGTACATTACACAATGATAAAGGGTCAATTCTCCAAGAAGAAATAATAATGCAAAGTTTTATGCACCTAGCCAAAAAATAATAGAGGCCCAAACTGCATGAAGACAGTGATACAATTCTTTGTTGTGTGTATATGCATAGTTTTATTTAGAGACTTCAATACTCTTTTTTTCAGTAAATGAAGAAACAGGTAGACAGAAAATCAGCAGGGCTACAGAAGAACTGAATGCCACTATCAACCAACTGGATTTAATTGACATTTTAGAACACCCTATGCTCACCAGCAGCAGAGTACAAACTCTTCTCAAACTCAGTGAAACATTCATCGAGAAGGACCATATTCATCATTATAAATCAAACTAAACAAATTTCAAAGAATTGAAGCCATACAGAGTATGTTTTACTAATTACTATGGAATTAAAATATAAATCAACAATATTGTAGAAACGTAACCCCTCAAAAATCTCCAAACATTTAAAATCAAACAACAGAATTCTACAAAATCAATGGGTAAAAGACAAAGCTCCAAGAACAATATTTTTCTTAAATATTTTAAACTGAACACATGTATTTAAATGAAAATACAACAGATAATTTATGAGATGGAACTGAGCAGTACTTAAAGGAAATTTCAAAGCATAATATGCTCATATAGGAAGAGAAGAAAGGACCCAAATCCATCATCGATTTTTCTACCTCAGAGAATTAGAAAAAAAAAATACTAAAGCAAGATAAATGTAAATAATATAGAAGAAAGAAAATAATAAATATCAAAGCAGAAAACAATAAAGACAATCAAACCAAAAGCTGGTTCCTTGAAAAGACCAATGAGGTTGACAAAACTCTAGCAAGAGTAACTAAGAAAAGAGAAAAAAATAGTAGAAGCATTACCAATATAAGAAATTTTTCAAAAATCACTACAATGTATATTAAAGGTATAATACATAAAAGTATAATAAAAGAAGACTACAAAAATTCTATGAAGGTTAATTGGACAACTTAGAAAAAATGGACCAATTCCTCAAAAAAGACAAATTACAAAAAGTTATGTAGGAATAATTAGATAATCTGGATAGTCCTGTAACTACTAGATATATTTAATTGTAGTTAAATATACCACTTCCCCCCACCTCTAAATGCACGTGCACGTGTGCTCACACACACACAATCTCTAGGCCCAGATGGTTTCACTGGTGAATTCTACCAGATATTTAAAGAAGAAATAATGCCAATTCTATACAATCTATTCCAAAATGTAAGAGGAGATGAAAAAACAACCTCAAACATTTTATATTCAATAATATCAGTATCACTCTCACACAAAAACCAAAGATAGTACAAGAAAGGAAAACTAATATCCCAAATGAACAAATCTTCAAAGCAATATTAACAAAACCATTTCAGTAATATATAAAATGATTACCATGACCAACTGTGGTTTATCCTGAGAACTCAAAGCCACTTCAGCTTTTTTAATCAATCATTGTAATCCACCATAAAATGAATCTAAAGAAGTAAAAACACATGATCATATTAATCAATGCAGAAATATTACTTGACAAAGTTCAACATTATATCATAAAGAAATATAGAGATATAGAATTGTTCTTTTTGTAACAGTGAAACATTATAGTCTATTAGAAAAAAGTCACCAAAAACAAGCACAAGAGGTCCTGAATTTGTCCTCATTCAGTAAAACAATTGGTTCCAGTTAGAGGCATCTCAGTTAGAATGATCAAGCCTTCCTCAAAACTATAATTTCCTTTCCTCCTGCCCTGTCATTTGCCCAGTCTAAAATGAGTCTTCCCACTGGAATTGGATAGTAAATTAGACGTTGGCTTCTGAGTTAGTAGATGTTTGCTAATTTATTCTTCTTAGTGTATATCTTATGAACACATTTGAAGAACCCAAATAAAATTTAGCCCTTTGTCTAAACTTCTCCATCGCATTTATCAGGCTATGGTCCTGTCATGGTGATAAATATCTAGGGATATTAAAAATATGAAGCACACTCCATTTGCTCTCAGAATTAAGCTCCATATAATTACGCACACACAGACACCAATGTGTACGTATGCAAAATACTGTGGGGTTCAGAAGCAGAAGAGTAATCTTTTGCTAGCAGAAATTTAAATCCCCGAATCTAATTTTGTTTATGTATTCACTGTTATGTTTATTTATTGACCATTTGGTGCCAGGTTTTAAAAGAGGTACTAGACAGACAAGGAGGAAGAGTTCATTTCTTCTATCGCTCAACAAATATCGATCGAGTGCTTACTATTTTCCAAGCGTATAGTCCTTATTCTAAAATGGGGGTAGCGGGGAGACAGGCAGAAAGTTATAACAGAGTAAGGAACATCAAAACAAGAGTGAATACTGTATGTGGCGGGGATAGAGGGAAACCATACAGCCAGTCCTGCTGGCCTGGGGCACACTTCATGGGGAAATGTCATCTGTGTTGAGCCCCACAGGTGAAGCGGTGGCCAGTCAGGGGCTGCGTGGATGATTCCAGGAACAGGTGTCATGACAAATCCTCACATTTGAGTTTAGGCGGCAAGTTTGAAGACTGAATATATCGGAATAGCTGAAAGTCTCAGGTTCCGGGTAGAGGATGTGGTGAAAGTTGAAGGTGGCAAAATTAGCTTGAACCAGAACGTAAAATAACCACAGGCAGAACGATAGGGCATTTGGCACAGTTATGGAGGTAGCTACTGATATATTTTAAGTAGTTGAGCAGGTGGGCGGATTTGCAAGCGGGTGGAATTGCTGTTCTTTACTCAGAGAGGAAACACAGATGGAGGAGCAGAGATCCCCTCCTCAAGGCACTTAAAGTCTTAAATTAAAGCTATTTCTCCTTTATCTGCCACTCCTTGACTAAGTCATTTGGACTGGCAACCAATGGGCACATATTTTGTTTGTATTTCTCCGTGGGATTACATTCTTAAAAATGTCGACCTCTTATAGGCATTTGTTAATTTCAGGAATGTGAGACACACAAAATGACCACCTTTCCACAGGCACAGCAGAGCAGATGATTAAGCCCATTCTTTAGATATAAAGTATTACTCCCTGGAGTATGCTTCTCACTCCCGTTACCGTCCGTGCACCACACCCCAACCTCCAAACCCATACACCTAAACGATCCCATTGCAGCAAAGAATAAGGACAGCTAACATGTGCTGAGCAAGGCAAGGACAGCTTCTTACAGGAGGTTACACCTAAAGGAATCTTTATGTATCCATTCATACGGTGTGGGTGATACATCGAAGTTTCAGCTTGGAAATTTCACAGGCAGGCTCCCCTTAGAGTTTTTGTGATTATACACCAGTGGTCTTATGATTAGAAAGCCGAGGGAAGATAGAGA
Source organism: Eubalaena glacialis (assembly GCF_028564815.1). Taxonomy (NCBI): domain Eukaryota; kingdom Metazoa; phylum Chordata; class Mammalia; order Artiodactyla; family Balaenidae; genus Eubalaena; species Eubalaena glacialis. The sequence continues at coordinate 3,011,886 of NC_083729.1, read as the reverse complement.
TTCTTTTAAGTACACCATGCTTGTATTGGAACCCTTTGGTGCATTTTTGGCTTTTAACTCGTTAAAATAGTGATTTCTCTGATATTACAATTCTGTCTTGGTTGGTCTCACATGATACAAGTCAATAGATATAACTTGGGGATCTCCTTTCTGTCACCTTGAGCAAGTTACTTTTTCTCTCTGTGTCCCTATAAGTCTCAATTTCCTAATCTATACAAGACAAATGCACGACCTGGCTAATCCACAGGAATAGCATAAATATCCTAATGAATTGCATATTGAAAAAAAAAACTCTGAAATTAGAATTACTGCCTAATTGGATATTGTAGGAATATAACTACTTCACAAAGAGCACTGTCCAGATTATCCACACATTATTGTGGCTCTTTGCTATAAAAAGATGTTGGCTCTCAAGGAGAAACCTCACTTCCCAGTGGTACACACTTATCCTCTGACTTTTTAATAGTTATGAAAACTGAAGCTTAAAACGATGAAGCAACTTGTCCAAGGTGACATGCCTACGAAGTTACAGGGACTAGACTCAATCCACATGTTCCAGCTTCCCTCATAGAATGTCAATCTAAATTTTAGGCAAAGAACTAAATTAGAATCTAGAGATTCAATTTTATTGTTCACATGTTCGCAATAATTTTGAAGGAATACTGACTAAATTTAATGATACTCTTCCTTATTTTGCCAAGTTCTATTTCTCTTGATAATTTAAGTGGAGAAAAACCCACCTCTTTTTGTGAATTATTAAAAACTAAATAAAGGGCATGAAAGATCAAGATTTAGCTTAACCTTTCATTCCTCTGTAATTTAGGTCAACTAACATTTTTTGTCCACCTTCTATATACAATGAATATCATTGTAGACCAGTGGTTCTCAAAATCGCCCCACATGGAACATTTGGAAATTATGCAGATATATTTTTTGTTATAATTAGGAGGCGGAATGCTATAGGCATCTAGTGGGTAGAGGTTAGAGATGCTGTTAAACATGTCACAATGCACAGGATCCCCCCGCCCCCAGAAAGAGTTAACCCACCCAATAAGTCAACAGTGCCAAGGTTGAGAAACCTTGGGGTGATGTGTCATACCATTGGCTACAGTGAGTGATTTGCCTTTACTCTATAAAAACTCATCAATTCCACAGACATCCACTTAGGGCATCACTCTGGCTGGAATTTTCAAGCTAATTTTCTATCCACTACTCCACTTGTTACTACTCAACATATTTTTATGACTTGGCAGCACTATGTAGAGAAAAGGGTTAAAGGATTTTCAGAAACTTTGGGTTGCATATATGTGTCCCAAACAAATAATGTTGTCCTCAGTATCAAGTGCTGTAAGCTTAAGTATCAGAGTTATTGACATTACACTGTACCTAATTCTGTCTTCATGGGTACAGATCCAAAGATTGATTATATCCCAGTGAGATAAGAGAATTATCCCTGACGTACATATGGAAAGAGTTATAAAGCAGTCAAGTGACTTGCCCAGGGCTTTTCCAGGGATGAGATTTAAGTCCTGAAATGTAAAAACAAAATGAGCCCAAACCAATGCATTACTATATACTAGTTTGCAATTGTAAATGCCCCAAGCCAATCAACTAATGTTTAGGAAAAACTTGACTATGTCTAATTGATTTGCCTTCTTTTGCTGTATTATCCATATAAATCTTGGCTTCTGCACTCCAAGGATTTTATCTGAGAAGTCAATTGTCATGTGCATTCCTCCACCCTCTCAAATATTGATATATCATATCAAGTCTGCTGGGGCAGCCATAACAAAATACCACAGACCTGAGGGCTTAAACAACAGAGAGTTGTGTTATTTTCTTACAGTTTTTAAGGCTGGAAGCCCAAGATCAATGTGCTCTCTTCCTGGCTTGCAGGTGGCCACCTTTTCCCTGAAAGAGAGAGCAAGAGCTCTAGTGGCTGTTTCTATAAGGGCACTAATCTCACCATGGGTGCCCCACCGTTATGATATCATCTAAACCTAATTACCTCCCAAAGGCTCCACCTCCAACTACCATCACATTTGAGGGTTAGGGCTTCAACATATGAATTGGGGAAATGCAATTTAATCCATAGCATATTTGATTTGATGCTGAAAAATTAAACAGCCTCTTCTGAATAAGAAGGTGAGTAAAATAAAAAGCAGACATAACAATGACAACAAAAGGACTAAATGTTTAGTTAATAGGCATAAATATCTCAACCTCAAAATACATAATTTCCAGTTTTGAAGATGATGGAAATGTTCTTCCAGCTAATGTGATTAAGCATGCTGTGCTTTTAAATAATTTTAAAAAGAAGTTAGTAAGTAGATATATGATATTTATTTGGGCAATACACTACTACCTAAAGAAAAAAAAAGAGTAATATTTCCATGTGAGACCCCAACTGACCTTCACAGGTGTAGGTTAGATTTTGTGTGTGTGTGTGTGTGTGTGTGTGTGGCAAATAGTATTGTTAGATCAGAAAGATGATCAAAGGACCATAAAATGGTATTGTTTTTTTGCCTGTCCACAGATCCTGCTTGTGACCCCTGCCTCTGTCTGTTTAAAGCAGACTGATTCACCTGCCCCTCCTCTTGGTCCATGCAGAGAAGCCCTGAGCAAACCTGGCTGTTTCTGACCCTCTGTCTGCCTTCCCAGCCTCCCTGCTTGGAAGGGGCCTTGTCTGACCTGCCCTGCACTGAAGTGGTTCCATCTCTCTCTGAAAGTTTGGTTCTACAACCTTCCTTTGGCCTTTTGAAGCTGGCTGTGTTCTCTCTCCCTTTCTCATCTCATATTTTAACAATGGCTTCCCTGAGGGTTGTTGCCAGTTCCTGAGATGCTCTCCTGACACAGAGATGAACCCTGTCTCTAGCTCACAGCTATGAGGAACACAAGTCATCCTCTTGACCTATTATCCAAGCCAACCTCATTCTTCCATAAGAGTAGAGGATTTGGATAGATCCTTGCAGCAAACAATATCTGTCTATGAAGATATATGAGGAATTATTGTCCAGAAAGTATTTTTTCAAGGCCTTACAAGATCTTCAAAGAGAAGCCATATTTCACTTAAAATGTTTACAAGTACACATCACCCAAAATGGTTAAAATGAATCATACTGACCACATAAATGTCAGAGAAGATGAGGAACACTTGGACCTTCATACCCTACTGATACAACTATTTTAGAAAACAATTTGAAGTTACCTGATAAAGTGTAAAGTATCTTTCACTCATGACCGAACACTTTCAGTACCAGGTATATACATAAATGCATGCACACAGATCAGCATTGGTAATAATAATCCCAAACTGTAAACAAATCAATTGTATGGATAGATAAATTGGAATAGGTTCATGTAATAGAATACTGTACAGTAATGAAAAGGGCAAGCTAAAAATACAAACTGTAATGCAGATGGATCTTACAAACATTGTGTTGAATAAAAGAACTCAGACACAGAAAGGAACTTACTGATTGTTTATTTTATATAAAGCTATAAAGACACCAGGAAAACAAACCTAATGTATTTAAGACATATGTTTAGTTCGTAAAATTATAAACAAAAGCGAGGGAAGTAATTCCATAACAGTCAGGTTAGTTGTTTCCTTGGGGGGATGGCGAGGAAGTGCCTGGATGACAATCTGAGCATGTCTGGAATGCTGGCCATGTTTCACTTCTTCTCCATGTTGTGGGTACTTTGGTATTCACATTGTCAAATTCACTGAGCTATTGCACAGTTTTTTTGTACTCTTCTGTGGGTAACGTTATAATTTACAGTTTAAAGAATGGTTTATTTCAAAGAGGTTTTTGGAGAAAGGCAGGGTTTTTTTTTTTCTCCCTGATTTATAGAGGTTTCTTTAAGCAGAATCATTGATTTTACTAGTAAAAATAATGGCCTGTACATTTAAGGATGCCTCCATCTTTTGGAACACTGAACCCTCTTTGCTTTGAGTTGCAAACCCATCGGAATGTGTAGGTTTCTGTTTCACCAGCTCTCTGGCCCCCATCTGGATAAGTCACAGGCCTTCAAGGAAGTGGCAGAGGATTCAAAACAGAAAGGACATGTTCAATTACCAAGATTGACCCTGTTCCTTATGGCCCTTCATTAAAAAATAGGTTGAAAATAAGTCTGGAATTCAGTTCATAGTAATGTGCCAACGTCAGTTTCTTAGTTTTGACTAATATACCATGGTAACATAAGATGTTAGCAATGGAAGATGCTGAGTGAGGAACATATGGGATGTCTCAGTACTCTTTCCAACTTTTCTGTGAATTTAAAATTTTTCCAATATGCAAAGTTTATCGTTTTAATAAAAAGGTAGAACTATCACTGATGATACATCACACCTTATCTCTCCTCCCCGAGAGCTCTCAACAAAGAAGATGGAGAGCACTGGGGAGATACTTTAACCAATACTTCTTAAGTTCCCATAAAAGAGGAGACACTCCAAGTCTCCTGGAGATAAAAACATGGGTCACTTACTTCCGACGTGTTTCTCCAATTGCCCTCCCTCGTTCAGTTCCCCAGAGGCAGGAAGGATTGAATTGTCCTTCAATTCAGCTTAAAAAATAAAGCTAATATTTTTATCTCCATCTATTTCATTTCTATATTTACTTTTCCTTTGATTATGCACTTGGAAGTGAGTTCTGTTTTACTGGGAAGGGTTTGGTCTCAGTGCAGTAATCATGTAAGATTGTTAATCTACCTTACTAATCTGATTCCCTAGACTAATTCCAGTTTTCCAAGATCTGGTCAAAGTCGAAAACCCAGACTGCATATACCCTCATCCAGATTCAAATATAAAACAAATAGGAATAAAAAAAGATTTCCCGATATTTATGATATGACTGATAATATAATTTGAATTATGTTGTCTTCCAGCTTTGATGGACAGTTCTCTTGATTGGCTTTCATGATTAGTTGATAGATAGGTAGACAGATTGATTGATACAGCATTTCTCTTGCAAACACAGTATTTAAGAGAGTTCACAATTAAGGAAAATAAGATAGTTTTATGATGAACTTTTGAAAGACTGTGTGTGTGTTTGCTTGCAGTATTTACAGTAATGCTAGCACACTAAATAATGCTTTATAAAAGATATTCTATACATCTTATGTAGCTATTAATATGTGCTATACTATTAATGTCCATTAAGCATTTCTCCTTAAGTTTCTCTTAGCCAATCCATTCCCTGAAATTTCAATGGAATGATTGTACATTCATTTTGGTTTGTTGAAATTGAAACAGCAAATTAGAGACATTTTTCTTGGCTTGGCTGGCCGTCTAAATGTTTGATGGATTTTCATTTTACTTCTGAATGTTCCGTTTGCTCCTCCCATCCCTGCCTCCTGGACTTACCTGCAACTTCATTTGCCCTTTTGCTGTTTCTCCAAGTCCTGCTGGGGAAATTGTGTCTGAGTTGCTGTACCTACAGAGATGTCATTTCTTGCTTCCCACAGAATTTAGAATTCAGGACTAAGTTTATTTTTATCAAGGCTTGGAGATAGATAGAATAGATTGGTAAACAGACAGACAGATAAATAAATGGATGAATAGATGGATAAATAGATTTAAAATCTCCAGGCTTTCTCCGCATCCTTGGTGATTCCTAACTTCTATTTCATTCATTATGTTTTTTCTGATTAACAACAACGAAAATGACTAAACATTTATATATAATGGAACAGAAGTGACACATTTGACAAAAAGTGATTCATACAGAAAAAAATTCATGTGTATTCACAGGCCATACAAGGAAAACTGTGGAATGGCAGGGATGGTTGCCTTGATTTGTCAGACTTAGCTTTTCATGACTTTGTGGTCCAGGTAATACTAAAGTAACTTAGGCAAACACACCACCTTGAAACCAAGCACAAGGAACACGTGTTTCCCTAACTGGGAAAGTATGGTTGCCAAGACCCAGCAAATATAGCCACCAATGTGATCCTAAACAATGTATCTACTTTCCTAAAGGAGAAATCATCTCAATAATTACGAGATTTTTTAAGTCCATGACACTGATTTTCAAAGATTTATTCCTTCCTTTACTTTTGTTCATTTTATTTCAATTTTGCTACACACTAATAGAATTCCTCAACGAAACAGACTAGTTCTTTGGAAGCCCGCTGTGACCTTAGGAATCCAGGCGTGGGAGTCCTCCATCCCAGCCCGGTGGAATCCAGCTTACCCTTTCGCTGTTAAAACAGATGCCTGGATTGCTGAAATGTGGTCCGGAGGAGAGGAGGTTGTCAGACCCTGTCACGTAGCAGGCACGTGACAACTCTCCACGTCCCATGTGAAAGCCAGGGTTCAAGGTGACGGACAACGATGCCCTTGCCTCACCATCTGCCCCGCCCCTCTTACCAGGATATATCATCATGCGCTTCTCTGTTGTTACCTTCACGACCCCAAGTGTGATCCCCACTCCTGCTCCCTAAAGAGGCTTATTTCTCACTCTATCCCTCTAGTGTCTGAGCCGTGCACTTACCAACTATGTTTTGAATTGTCTTCCCCGTTCAAAGCACAATACCCTGGATGGGAATTTCTCCTCCGGGTTGGTTGTGTTGAACGTAACCTCAAATCCCCATCACTGGAAAAACACCAAATCTGGCCAGCCCACCCCGCATCCCCACAAAGTGTGCAGGGAATGGGGTAAGATGGAAAGGTAGGTTGAATTCATGTATTTGGCAAAACATTTATCCCTTAGAGCGTTCTTTGAGGAACTGCAGAAGACATGCCTTTTCATAGCATCCCCATTTTATTTCACTGTTTCCTCCTAATTGTCAACAATATTGGTAATTTCATAGGCACGTTATTAAATACTTTGAACCTAGTGGGATACAAAAAGAAATGCCTTTATTTACTTCCAACCCCTGCCTTCAACATGCTCTCTTCTACTCCTTTTTCTGCCACCCTATGACTTCTTGGGCATAATAATTTCATGTCAGCAATTTCGTCCCTTTCACATATGAATGAGTCCTGTCAAGTCTAAGTCACACGTCATTCTCACCTCCAGTTCAAAGTCTCCCTCCTCTCCTTACACAACCCCCTACACCACCCCCCAGCTCTAACCAGTGGCTTACAGATCTGCGTGGGCAGGAACACAGGTAGCCTGTTCTTTTCTTCATCCACCTCTTTGTTTCTTTCTCTTATGGCTCATTCAGGGTTGAGGGGGGAAAGAAACATTGGCTGAAAAGGGTTAAATGTTTGTTAAGTTTGTCTGCTATCTTAATTGCTTCTGCTGTTGCAGCTGTCTCCTGGCTAACACTGGTTTGCCATTGACTCTCACTGTGGCAGGTGTTAGGTGCTGACAACTTCGGTGCACGCAGCTTCCTGACATCTTAAGCTGGCCCTCACAGTTCCAGCCTGGGGAACAGCCCGCAGACTGGCTCTCAGTGGGTCGGCTGCCCTCTTGGTGGGGTGCCTTGAAGACAGCTCTAGTCTACCAACTTCCATGGCATCTACTCAGCCAGAAGGTGGGATACAGACGGATGAACCCCTTACCTGACATCTCAGGCTGTTCCCAGCCTCTTGCCTTCAAAATTTTCATAGAGAAGAAGCTGGTTCAATTACCTACTCAAATTCTAGGAGACGCGTGTCATACTTTTCTAAGAATTTTCTCAATGTGCTCTAGTTCAGGGACAGGGGAGAGCTCACAAGTGTCAAAGCTCAGTAAGTATCCAGCCATGAAGACAGAAAACTGCTCTTTCTCGTACCCACCGCAAGGTGCACCCACCATGCTGCCGAATCTTTGTCCAGAGCCCCCCTCAACTAACCTGGCTGGGATGGGCAAGCCCTCTTCTTACTGGGGTGATAATTCACTTTTCTTGTGAACTCTCCACCTCAGAGAACTGCTCTAGAGGCCTGGTGGTCTCTGTTATTGCGTGGGAGAAAGATGCAGGTCACAGTGGGTGAGGGCTGCAGGCCGGGCTAGACTGCTGCCTCTTCAGTTCTCTGGAGGGGATTTCTCCATGTTCAATGCTGTTGTCTCCACATGGTGCAGACACGTCACAGCTGCAGCTTTCAGTTTGGGGACTTCAGACAAAATTCTGAGACAAGAAAGGTAGCATTTGGGGTCCTGAACCCCTGCCTATTTTAAAACATTTATGGAACTTGATTAGCAATTGCTTGACCCATTCTACAGGCATTGAACATGAGATCTGAAGATCGTGAAAGACTCGATCAAATGACTAAGATAGGCATTGAAGATTATGAAATCATTTTTTAAAGTTAAGTGCAACATTTAAACCATTTGTTTCCTTAGTCAAAAAATCTGTGCAAATGCAATTCACTTGACCTCCATGTATGTGTATATATACATGGTTGAAAGTAAAAAATAGCACATAAGATGGTAGGTGCTTTGCAGAACACATAATTAGATACCATTCCTGTGTAAGTTTTTTTAATCCAGAAGATTAATCACAAATAAGGACAATTAATGATTTTTTTAAAAATATTTCAGGTTTATTTTCAGAGTTCTTCCTTATAAAATTTCAATAAACTTAACTTCAAAGATATTGTAGTATTTCAATATTAATAAAAATAAAATTCCTAAGAATAATACTGAAAGAATCAACATAAAACTTTCGAAGCTGCTATGAGCTCATTGAGACCATAGTTTGATAACAACTTTCATTGATGGTTTAAAAAGTAAGCAAAAAATTATCCCATAATTCCTTAAAGATGACATCTGAAGCTTTAGTTGTGTTTGCTTTCCATCACCCGTTTGATGAATTCAGCTCACCCGAGTCCTGCAGAAGCCAGCAAAGGGCAGAAGTAAACTATATTTATGGTCACTGCTGTTAAAGCTGGAAGGTTAATAGTTGAATCGTGTCCATAAGATAAAACAAGCAAGAGCATCTGAGAAAAAAGGGCCAGAGGTGAGAGCTAGTAGTCCTCATAGGAGCCAGACATGGGCAAAGTGAGGACCAGCCGCTTACAGCACGCGGGAGTATGGCGGGCTTACATCCTTACATCGTAAGGCATCAGTATTTGAATCTGTGATCTACATTCCGCTAGTTAGTATTTGCATGAGGAGAGCTGGGAGAGGACAGACAGGTGCACAAATTATAATATGCTTATCTCCTATTCTCCTTTTCATCTATTTAAGCATTTCCTGTTGTTTTTGTCCATATACTTGTTGAAAGACATTTATTAGTGGATTTCCTCAGTTATATTTCTGTCTATTTGTCTAATCAAGCTCTATCTTAGAGATCTACATGTGAAGACAATGTGATGTGCACAGCAATGAAGGCAGCCTCCTTTTCTGAGCAAGTCCTTACTTCTTCTGGTGATATTTTCTTCCTTTCAACACTGCCTTGCCCTTTGGCACTTGGAACCAGTGTATCATTGAGAATCCCCAGAAAGTTCTCACGATGCAGGGCTACCAGCACACGGGGTTATTTTTTTTTCTACTCCTACATGCAGGTGGTGGTCGCGGGAGCTTCCATCTCTAGCAATGCACAGTGCAAATGCCACTCCAGCTTGCTTTTATTATCCCTTGTTTTCCAGCCTATCCAGTCTTCGTTGATCTATGAAAGATGGGAAGGAAGTCTTCAGAAGAGTACCATTCCCTTCTCTGAATGTGGAGACCAAAGCAGTGCTCAGCTTTTGAGGTTAACAGACCCTACATCTCTGAATTTGGGGAGTGATGTAAGAAAACACACAATATCTTCCTACCTTTTCCTCCAAAGGTCTGTACCAAGAAGCAAAGCCAGAGTTCCCCCTGAGCAGACAGATGGGCAAGGAGAGCTTCGCGATACTCATCCCTTTGTCTCCTAATTAATATCATTTTTGTTTAATTCTAGCTTTAGAGCTCTAGGGGTTTTGTCATTTTATATTTTCAGTGTGAAAAATTCTTGCCTTTCTTTTTAGCTCTATGATATTTTCTCAAGAATATTGGTGTAGGTATGTTGCAAGCTGCCAGTGAGACATCATGACTCTAATGCCCAAATGTGAGGGTATGAGTGATCTTCTTTTCATTACAAATTAATAACTTGAGACATTATTTTATAAAGTTAGAAAATGTACTGAAATTTCATAGAAAATATTTCAAATATTGATGCACAATGAATGATCTTTCCTTCAAAAAATATCACGACACCTCTAGGGAACTAATAAAAATTTCTGCATACCTTCTGGGCCCTTAATCTCTTAATCAATACTAATTTGAAGCTAATGTGATGAATTCAGGACTAATTGGAAGGATACATATTATTAATGCCAGACATTCACCCTAACCTCACAGTCTAACAGGGTTCATTTTTGAGATGAGCAAATTAAAGATTAATTTCTATGGCAGAGAAATGCCCAGTGAGAAGGCATAATCTATTTATATAGTGCACCATTCCCTTTAGTCTAAAAGGCATATAGATTAGTAGCTAATGCATTCAAGCTTAGACCAAAAAGACAAGTATCTAATTGCACCTTTTTCAATAACTCAGTGGTATTCCATTATTTCTCCTGCGCTAAATTCTGCCAGTGGTAAAACACAGACCTGCTAGTTCCTTTCTTAACCAAGGAAATTACAGAGATTAGTGATTTTGGAAATTCCTATCTAAATGATATAGAAAATTTATTGCTACTTCCTTTGGTCCAGCCCTTTGACTGGTGGGATGAACAGAATCTTTATGTTCAATGGTGCAGGATTGACATGAGCACTCAATGGGCCTTTTAAGGTAATTCATAACGTACTTAAGAGATGAACGAAATTTATTCTAATGAGACAGAATAATTGGATGAACAGTGCATTAGGGTTCTCCAGATAAACAGACCCAATAGAACATATATCTTCATATATATGAGGAGATTTATTATAGGAACTGGGTCACACAATTCTGGAAGCCAAGAAGTCCCACGGTCTGCCTTCTGCAAGCTGAAGAACCAGAAAAGCTGGTGGTGTCATTCAATCAAGTCCAAAGACTAGCGAACGGGGCGGCCAATGATGTAAGTAAGTCCCAGTTTAAGTCCCAAGGCCCAAGAACCAGGATCACCTAGGTCTAAGGGCAGAAGAAGATGGATGTCCCAACTCAATCAGAGAGCACATTCTTCCTTCCTTTGCTTTTTTGTCCTACTCAGCTCAGAGCATTAGCTGATGCCCACTTGCGTTAATGAGGACGATCTTTTTTACTTAGTCTCCCAACACAAATGCTAATCTCCTCCAGAAACACCCTCAGACATGTCCAGAAATAATGTTTTACCCACTCTCTGGACATCAATTAGCCCAGTCAGGATGACACATAAAATTAACCATCACAAATAGTAATTCCCCTTTTCTAGTAAATATAAAATTAAAGTTGAGGCTTCACAATGATTTTGAAAATCTTGAGATAGGAAACTGGAGGAGGCCACGCTGACAACCACTCTTTATCTCACTTAAACCTCACTATTTTGGACTTTCGAAGGAAGGAAATAAAAATATTCCTGGTTATTGCAATAATTTATTGAAAGTCAAAGCAGAATGGACGTCTATCAAAGAAAGAAGTATTAATCCTTTTATTCACTCCTAAATCACTTATTCATTCACCCAGCTAGTATTATCTGCTAAGTATTGGGGATAAAAGATTATGAAATATATTTTACCCTTAATTGTCATTTTTTATAAATAACAGATGCAATATCATCTTTGTGAATAAGTATAGTCTGTACTTATAGACTATAATAGTACTTAGTTTAGAACAGAATTTTGAGATCTGAAATCCTGGTTACTTTGTACATTTGCACATTATGAGTTCTGTTGTCTTATCTATGCTTCAGGCCACAGGTATGAATGCCATAGACGATTGAGTGAATTTCTGTTCATTAAACTTTTCCCAGGAATTACTTGGAAAAATCTAGCCATTTCATGAATTCCATATCTCCCTGTTAAAAACCATTGCTTATGTCAAGAAGGAAATATAATCATGTAACATCCCTCCACTCTGGCAAAAATAAAGAAATAAACACAAGACAAACTAGTTTGATAAAGAAGATGTGGTACATATATACAATGGAATATTACCCAGCCATAAAAAGGAATGAAATTGGGTCATTTGTAGAGACGTGGATGGACCTAGAGACTGTCATACAGAGTGAAGTAAGTCAGAAAGAGAAAAACAATTATCATATATTAACGCATATATGTGGAATGTAGAAAAATGGTACAGATGAACCGGCTTGCAAGGCAGAAATAGAGACACAGATGTAGAGAACAAACATATGGACACCAAGGGGGGAAAGCAGGGTGGGGGGGGTGAGGGGGGATGAATTGGGAGATGGGGATTGGCATGTAGACACTAATATGTATAAAATAGATAACTAATAAGAACCTGTTGTATAAAAAAATAAATAAAATAAAATTCAAAAAGAAAAAACAACTAGTTTAACAGCTTCTCATTCTGATAATGCTTGCCACACAGGGTTGCTGTGAGTCAGATCGGCTAATTCTCATAGGGTGTTTAGAACAGTGCTTGGGATATAGAGAGAGCTAGTCAAGTATTATCTCCTAGTAGTAGAACCAGGGCCAATACTATACCAGATAACCAAACAAAGCCTGGATAGAAAGTAAGACGAGAGACATATAAAACAAATAAATAAGTAGAAAACATGTTGTGTGTGAGTCAGTGCTATAGGCAAGGGAAGGGGCTGGAGAAAGAACAGCTATCAGATTACACATTCGGTGTGGCTGTGCCTCTTCCAGTTTCTCCAGCCCCATCTTTTCCTCGTAGTCTACACTGTATTCCCACTGATCTCCTTTCAGTGTCTGGCAGACAGCAATGTTCCTGTGCAAACTACAGCCTTTGAACCTCTGTCCCTTGTTTGGAATAGCTGCTCCCTCACTCCCCGGATGAGTTGATCAGGCACGATCTTCTGGTCTCTGCTCAAGGTCACTCATCTTGGTGGCCTTCCCGACCTCATGTGTTACATCAGAGTCCCCAGTTCTGCTTTCTCACATCACTGTGTACTTGCCCATCACTGTATTAATCAAATTTGGAATCATAAATTGATTTGTGATGTTAAATTAATATCATCCTCCACATGATATTATTAATATATTTGGGCAGAGATTCTCTGAGATTCCTCACAGTAAGTACTCATGAAATATTTGTAAGAATGACTGACACTGCCTTCAAAGTCAGGATCAAAATCCATCTTCAGAAATGTCTTCTTGACCTTCCAGTGAGGTTTGATCCCTTCTAACACTGAAACCCAATAGCACTATCTATGACTTCTGTTATACGTATCTGTGGAAAGGGATTTTCTGCCATGCAAGGCCATAAGCAACCCAAGAAGGGGGTCCATTTATTTATTTATTTTTTTGGTTTGTTTTCAGCCAGCCCAATTAGCAGCTTACTCATGGCTTTCTGACTAGATAGCACTATGGGAGCACCACGTGACAGACAAAAATAGGGCTTATGTGAATCCCTGACTCCCTTACAGTTAAAAAGAAAGTAGTGTGCAGGTATACTGCAATGATTTTATTAACGTGTTGTTTAAGGGAGTTTGTAATTTAGAAATTGTCTTGAACATCCTGGAAGTTCTCTAAAAAGGGCTTGTGTGCAGGATACCTCAGTAACATAATTACTGTTGCATGAAACCGAAATTCATAACTCCTCTGACCCCAGCACCAGCAACCTACTGGATGACATGGAGGTACCAGTCTTCGCTTTACTCCTCCACAGAATGCCTGGTCCTGCCCAAAGTCAGCACACTCACCCAACCCTCCCCCCTTTTACAAATAAATCTCTTAGCTTTTTTTTTTTTTTTTACTTACTACTTATACCCGAGTTCTCTTTCCTTTCCTTTTCACATGAATAAGGCACAGACGAGTACTAAGGTGAAAGGAAATTACTTGTCACTCATAGAATAGCAATACAATCTAGTTTCTTCCAAGAAGCTCAGAGCTTTGTATGAAATCAATTACCAACAGGTATTGGTTTCGTAGATGTGTTAGCACAGTGTTAGGAAAAATTTTAAAAAAAAAAAAATTCTGTGGGTTTCCTGTTAAGGCAAACAGAGAAAGTCACAATTTATAGATGGTTCTCTGAATCTAAATTGAGGTTTGGGGATGAAGCAAAGAAAATGATTCCATGGGGGCTTTAAGTTATTTTCGTGTAATTTACCATGTACGACTCTTACTTAGAGTCATTACCTCCAGTCCTACTCTTGCTCTGACACAATGGAAACTACCAACTACTTCTCTGACGTTTGAAATAAGCGCCATTTCTGAAGGTGCTGGAAGGACAGAGAATTGCCCTTCTATGTGCAGTGCGAACTCCCATCCTTCCTGGAGCACTGGGGCTCCAGGGTTACTACTGGTCTCAAGTTCATGTTGATGGCGGCCTTGACAGAAAAGAACAACATTTATTACAGTCTTCATAGATGTCAGGTGCTTCCAACTCCAGCACAACATCTAACTTTTACAAAACTCTTGTGAGATGACGGATATCAAGGAGAAGTTACAAAATTCATCTAAGGTCACACTTGTAGTTGAGTAATCAGGTCTGGAATCAAATCTTAACTTACATCCCACTTCGAAGTACTTGCTCTTTCTGCCCTACAGCATTGTCTTTGTTTGTCTGAGTAGGCAATCCACCTGCATGACACAAAATCCAAGAAGTATAATAAGGTATAGGAAAAAAAAAATCTGTCTTCTTCTATGGCCCTGTTCACTCGGTTCCCTCCCCAGAGTTAACCACTATTAACCAGTAGATTTTATATCTTACAGATACAAATCATGCAGGTATATTTACAAACATATTGACATATGTAGCTTTTTTTTCCCAAAAATGTGGTAAATCCAAAACATGACTCTGTTCCAAAATATCTTAGAGTTCAAGTCCAAATATCAACATGTACGAAGCTTTCTCATTGTTAATGTCAGGAAAGCATTTCATTATAAAGATAGACCATGATTTTTTAGCTAGTCTCTACGAATTTCCATGTGTTTCCAACTTTCCTTCCCCTCCTTTGGGTAAAAACACAAAGAATTGCCTTTAAAACTTACTATTATGATGTGAGTGGAGGATAGAAGAGAAGGGGGACATAGAATAAGGGAGGTGTTATTACCACTCATGACCTCCTAAACTGAAACAAATAGAAGCCTTTGGAAAAGGCATTGTAATTATTTTTTTTTAATTGGAGTATAATTGCTTTACAATGTTGTGTTAGTTTCTGATGTACGATGAAGATAATCAGCTATATGTATACCTAAATCCCCTCCTTCTTGGACCTCCCTCCCACCCTTCCCATCACACCCACCTAGGTCCTCACAGAGCACCCAGATGAGCTTCCTGTGCTTTATAGTGTGTTCCCACTAGCTATCTGTTTTAGGCACGGTAGTGTATATATGTCAATCCTAATCTCCCAATTCATCCCACCCTCCACTCCCCTACCCGTGTCCACATGTCCACTCTGTATGTCTACGTCTCTATTCCTGCCCTGCAAATAGGTTCATCCATACAATTTTTCTAGATTCCACATATATGCGTTAATATATGATTTTTTTTTTTTCTCTTTCTGGCTTACTTCACTCTGTATGACAGACTCTAGGTCCATTCACATCCCTACAAATGACGCCATTTCATTCCTTTTTATGGTTGAGTAATGTTCCATTGTATATATGTACCACATCTTCTTTATCCACTCATCTGTCATTGGACATTTAGGTTGTTTCCATGTCCTGGCTATTGTAAAGAGTGCTGCAGTGAACACTGGGGTACATGTGTCCTTTTGAATTATGGTTTTCTCAGGGTATATGCCCAGTAGTGGGATTACTGGGTCATATGGTAGTTCTATTTTTAGTTTTTTAAGGAACATCCATACTGTTCCCCACAGTAGCTGTATCAATTTACATTCCCACCAACAGTGCAAAAGGGTTCCTTTTTCTCCACACCCTCTCCAGAATTTATTGTTTGTAGAGTTTTTGATGATGGCCATTCTGACCGGTGTGAGGTGATACTTCACTGTAGTTTTGATTTAAATTTCTCTAGTAATTAGTGATGTTGAACATCTTTTCATGTGCATCTTGGTCATCTGTATGTCTTCTTGGTGAAATGTCTATTTGGGTCTTCCACCCATTTTTTAATTGGGTTGTTTGTTTTTTGATATTGAGTTCCATGAGCTGTTTGTATATTTTGGAGATTAATCCTTCATCTGTGGCTTCGTTTGCAAATATTTTCTCCCACTCTGAGGGTTGTCTTTTCGTCTTGTTTACGGTTTCCTTTGCTGTGCAAAAGATTTTAAGTTTCATTAGGTCTCATTTGTTTATTTTTGTTTTTATTTCCATTATTCTAGGAGGTGGGTCAAAAAAGATCTTGCTGTGGTTTATGTCAAAGAGTATTTTTCCTATGTTTTCCTCTAAGAGTTTTATAGTGTCCTGTCTTACATTTAGGTCTTTAATCCATTTTGAATTTATTTTTGTGTATGGTGTTAGGGAGTGTTTTAATTTCATTATTTTACAGGTAGCTGTCCACTTTTCCCAGTACCACTTATTGAAGAGACTGTCTTTTCTCCATTGTATGTTCTTGCATCCTTTGTCATAAATTAGGTGACCATATGTGCATGGGTTTATCTCTGGGCTTTCTATCCTGTACCACTGATCTATATTTCTGTTTTTGTGCCAGTACCAAACTGTTTTGATTACTGTAGCTTTGTAGTATAGTTTGAAGTCAGGGAGCCTGATTCCTCCAGCTCTGTTTTTCTTTCTCAAGATTGCTTTGGCTATTCGGGCTCTTTTGTGTTTCCATACAAATTGTAACATTTTTTTGTTCTAATTCTGTAGAGAATGCCATTGGTAATTTGATAGGGACTGCACTGAATCTGTAGATTGTTTTGTGTAATATAGTCATTTTCACAATATTGATTCTTCCAATCCAAGAACATGGTATATTTCTCCATCTGTTTATGTCATCTTTGATTTATTTCATTAGTGTTCTATAGTTTTCTGAGTACAGGTCTTTTACCTCCTTAAGTAGGTTTATTCCTAGGTATTTTATTCTTTTTGTTGCGATGGTAAATGGGATTGTTTTCTTAATTTTTCTTTCTGATTTTTCATTGTTAGTGTATAGGAATGCAAGAGATTTCTGTGCATTAATTTTGTACCTTGCTACTTTAACAAATTCATTGATTAGCTCTAGCAGTTTTCTGATAGCATCTTTAGGATTCTCTATGTATAGTATCAGGTCATCTGCAAACAGTGACAGTTTTACTTCTTCTTTTCCAATTTGGATCCCTTTTATTTCTTTTTCTTCTCTGATTGCTGTGGCTAAAACTTCCAAAACTATGCTGAATAATAGCAGTGAGAGTGGGCAACCTCGTCTTGTTCCTGATCTTGGAGGAAATGGCTTCAGTTTTTCACCATTGAGGACGATGTTGGCTGTGGGTTTGTCATATATGGCCTTTATTATGTTGAGGTAGGTTCCCTCTATGCCCACTTTCTGGAGAGTTTTTGTCATAAATGGGTGTTGAATTTTGTCAAAAGATTTTTCTGAATCTCTTGAGATGATCACATGGTTTTTATTCCTTAATTTGTTCATATGGTTATCACATTGATTGATTTGCATATATTAAAGAATCCTTGCATTACTGGGTTAAATCCCACTTGATCACGGTGTATGATCCTTTTAATGTGTTGTTGGATTCTGTTTGCTAATATTTTTCTGAGGATTTTTGCACCTATGTTCACAGTGATATTGATCTGTAATTTTCTTTTTTTGTAATATCTTTGTCTGGTTTTGATATCAGGGTGATGGTGGCCTCATAGAACAAATTTGGGAGTGTTCCTCCCTCTATCCTTCTCAAACTCTTCCAAAAAAAAAAAAATGGCATTGCAATCAAATAATTATTTTCTCACATGCAGGATTAATATCTCACATGCACATGTTAAAATGAGGACTGATATAAAGAATAAACAGTCAACAGGTCTATAGCATCTCAAAACTCAGGCAGCTCACCCACAGCAGAGATGCCTACTATTCTTCAGTGTTTCAGGCAAACGGCATCCAATTCCCAAAACTCCATTCATACAGAAAATGTGAGCTTTTCCCCTAAATATCATCTTCTCTTGAGATTAAAATAAAATACCACATCTCCATCCATGTTAAAATTGTCACCACGGAAGCATGGCTTTATCAGCTATAAGGTCACTAAATTTATCCCAATTGCATTCAACTCTTCTTTGCTTTAAAACACATGTTCCACAAAAATTCAAAACGTATTTTCATAATTATTTAATAGTACCCCAATTTAGAGATTATTCCCATACATAATTTTTCTGTTGATAAACATGGTCTTTCAAATTTTTATTATTCATTTCAGTTTTATCATTTTTAAAAATATCTGCATATAGTGGACATAAAATCATCAGTGATATCCAGATGAGCATTATTTTAAAAACTGATTAATCAGAAGAAGCATCTTCATTCTGAGAAATGTGATACGGTGAAGGGGAATAAATGGTGTTAATAAAGTAATTTTGAAAAGAAAGAGGCAGAATAATTTAGGTGGCAACTGCCTAAAATTTGTTCTTTTATTCAAGACACAGCCTGTTTTGGTTTTTTTTTTAATCTATCTGAAAGAGTCAGTCATGATTAATTTGCAGGAAACTTTTACACAACATGTTTGCTTTTAAAGAAAATTATACCATCCAAATTTCAGGATTTCACCCACTAAGACAGTACCAGTCAAGAAAGGAAATAGACATATTACAGCATTGTTAGGGGGTATCTGTGTAGTTAAGATGGAAAGTCTGTGTGGTTTAAACTCTCAGGAGGTGAGGGCTAGAGAGAGAAAGAAATGGAGATGGAGATGGAGATGGGGATGGAGATGGAGATGGAGATGGAGATGGGGATGGAGAGGGAGATGGGATGGGGATGGGGATGTGGATGCAGATGGGGATAGAGATGGGGATGGGGATGTGGATAGAGATGCAGATGGAGATGGAGATGGGGATGGGGATGGGGATGGGGATGTAGATGGAGATGGGATGGGGATGGGGATGGAGATTGATGAGAGAGGGAGATGGGGAGAGGAAAAGACCAAGTAAGGAAATCATTCCATTAATTTGGTTATCCACTTACTACTTGTGTTTATTTTGTAATTAATGCATAGCACTCAACTAGTTAGACTTATCCTAGTCTTTAAAAGACAGTCACTCTGGTGAGCTCTGTGTTTTTCCTTGGATATACCCACCATCATACAGTAAATATGGCATACGGCTGTCAAATGACTGTTCTTGCTTAGCATAATTTCTGTGCATAAAAACTGCCTGATGTTGCTGACCAGTAGGACAAGTTAATCCTAGTAGCAGACTTTAGTGTATTCAGCTGTAGCCACAGCGCTATAATTATTTACTGCACAGAAGTTTATTAGAAGATCAGCTGAGAAAGTAAAGGTATAGGAAAATATCAAGCACATTTCACCAACGAACAAGAAAATAATCGTTTTTTTTTCTGGATTGCTGGTGGTTATTGTGTTTTGTATACACACCATTTCTTTCAAAGACAGCAAAAGAACAGTGCCCTGGAGATATAACATTGCAGAGATGTAGCTAACATGATTTTTTTTTTTTTGGCACCGAATTTAACTCAAAAGGATGAGGTAAGTATATTCATAGAGTTTAAACCAATCAAATCACAAAGCCAATTTCTGCATTCATTTTCCAGCTAACTTAATTATACAGCCCCAAGCTCTGACTTCTCATCAATTACCCAAGCTGTAAAAATCTGAGCCCAATTCTACAATGTATTAATCAACACATCTGATGTACAGAAGCAGACTTTATTGTGGTCTCTGGGCTGAAAATCAAACCAGTAACCACTGCTGATTTAACCATAAGAAACATTAATACATGAATTACATAATTTTTAAAAGTTGCACTGGTTGACCAGATGGGACAGCAAAATAGTTAAGAAGCAAGGAAAATAAAATGTGCTAATGAGACAATGAGCT
The DNA here is from genome assembly GCF_028564815.1 of Eubalaena glacialis. NCBI lineage: Eukaryota > Metazoa > Chordata > Mammalia > Artiodactyla > Balaenidae > Eubalaena > Eubalaena glacialis. Next base: position 2,991,953 of record NC_083729.1, on the reverse strand, counting down.
AATGTGCTAAGTAAGACAATTCTAAAAAACAAAAGAAAAAAGTCAAATAGGAGAGGTTTCAAGCAGAAGTAAAGAGCTGTTTAAATGTGGTAAAGAAGATGCAAAACCACAGTGGGCAATTAGGAACCGTCTCAAGAAAGACTGCATGAGGCCGGCTCCCCTGCCCCTGCCCCAGGTGGTTTCTATGCATTTAGTGGTAACACGTAGTCAGACTAAAGGTCACAAGTTGATCCAGTGCCAAATTTCCATGTCATCTCATTGGGGGACTTTCCGCCCAAATAATTCAACAACGACATGTTAGGCTTGGATGACAACTCTATTTCAGGCAAGTTAAAAAAATGTAAAATGGAGTTAGTGAGAGCCCACTAGTTTGTTTTATTTTTTTTTTATAAGTGGCAAGACAAAAGTGCATGACTCAATAGATTATACATCTTTATGTACAAAATTGGTAGACATCAGAGATTTGTGGTCTACAGTTTGAAGAATAGAAGAAAAACAATTTCAGAAAGGAATGTGAATTAATTTCAATGAATAACAACTAACTGTATATGCCAATATTTTCCAGAGACACATGACATTCAGGTCAATCTTAAATTTAAAATGAAATAAGTTTTATACAGTTAAAATTTACATATAGCCTAGAGATGAGCTCTAAAGAACTTTCAAGATGCTATCGAATGTCACCTTTATATCACCTTTATATGCCAAATAGAGAAGTCTTAAATACTGTACAGCAGAGAGAACTATATTCAATATCTTATAATATCCTATAATGGAACAGAATGTGAAAAAGAATACATATATATGTATATACATATATATAACTGAATCACTTTGTTGTACATCTGAAACATTGAACTATAATAATAATAAAAATAATAAACTTGACCAAAAACATCCATTTTACAAACCTCTCTCCTCTTTCATTTCCCTTCACTTTTGTTGAAAATCTAGTGACCACAGAATGAGTAAACAATAAAATAATATATTTTATATTTACTTTCTAAAGTAGAAAGGTAGACAACTTTTTGTTTTTAATTTAGCATCAAAAGTAAGCATTTAGTCCTTGCCAGGAAGTAAACTAGGTTGGCTACGTGGTTCTAACACCCTCACCAGTTAAAAGAAGAAATCTTGCCTCCTAGGATGCAAGGAGGGATTCAGCAGCGTGCTCTCCTCCAGCGAAGCTTCCAAGCTCTTCCTCCTCCCACTCGCTCAATACGCTTGGTCACTTATCTTCGGAAAACCAATATCACCCCCATCTCAAAGGATCTCAAAGCTTAAGGGATATGAAAAATTGGTCTTCCTCACACAGAGGGTACATCTACATTGAGAAATTCCCATAATGGTTCCACAGGTACAGAGACCAGGGTGCCAACTGCACAAACTCATCCAGGTGCCTCTAAGCCGACTTCTTAGGTTCAATTAGATGGTTGTTATCTACTTCCACATCCCCAAGGTCCTTGCTTTTTTATTTACTGCTTTTTGTTTCTCCTATATGCTCTGCTTGCAGTAGTCATGGTAAGAATATGTCTGGTTTGATGAAAGCAAGATTATTGGATATAAAGTGTTTCTGTATAAATTTTATACCCACATTACCGTCCCACGAGTAAGAGGAAGAGATGGATTATTCATATGTGATAAAAGGTAGGAACTATACTAGACACTTACATTTCATTCTAGACAGGAGGAAACTCACCCTCAATATGATGTGCATGTCCCAGCTGGGATCCGATCCCAGGTGAATTTTTCTCTAAACTCTGAATGCTAATATAACGTGATGTGTTTTGTATTTCTTCATTGTCTTTCAATCCATATTGTACTCACCTCCCATTGATTTATATCTGGGTTATTTCCTTTTATTATTATCTGAATGGTGATTTAGGGAAGGTAAAATTTTGTTAATACCAGAAAAAATAATTAAAAATATAAACATTTGTATATAACTATAAATCATTTTGGATTTTAAATGATACTTAATTAAATAAAGGTTATCTGATTATATAGGTGATGGCTTATGGAGGATTCAGTTTACCTTTCTTGTATTTTATAACTCTTTTGTAAAAGTCCTTTTACTAAGGACTAAGAAAACATTATTTTTAAAAATATAACTAGGTGGAAGGGCAAATTTGTTACTTTCTTGGTAGGTTCAAACTAAGTAAAAGCCTTAGAACACTTTTTTTAACTGAAAAATGATTGAACTTTAATCTTATATATGAATACATGTATGTCTATTAAATTCAAAGAGATTTGAATGTGTTTATTATATAGAATTTATATAGTGAATAATATGAAGAATTCTAAGGATCTACAGATACGAATCTTCCACTTAATGTCAGTGATATCTACTCACTGTTAGTTCTCTTACCCATAAAAGGGAAATAATAAATCTTCATAAGGTTATTTTGATAATTCAGTGACTTTAAAATTGATAACATGAGTGAAAAGATTAGCCAAGTATTTGGCATATTATAAGCACTCAGTATACGGAAGCTACTATATAAAATGTGAAAAACCATTAGAGAAGTTTCTTCATTTATGAATATTATGGACAAGCTATTATGACCAAGTGATCAAATGATGTTAGTGTAGGTTTCAGAGGAGTGAGTTAATTTTGGAGTCATATAATTTCAGGGCTGGAAAGGACCCTCGAGAGAAAATCCAGTAATTTCCAGTATATACGTGTAGGCAGAAGGATGGGGGGTGAACATGCCCTCGCACCAGAGAATCAGAACCTTTGGAGGATGTATACTTGCAATTTGAGAAGTAGCTTCAAGTTACTTACAGTTTATATGATATAATCCACTTAAGAGCCCCACGTCATTTCCCATTCTTGTGGGTATATACAAACGAGAGTGAGCAAACACATATGGGCATTACGACCCAGGAATGGTAAGTAATATATCTGCAGCCCCGTAACGTATAACAGCAATGTAAGAAGTGCCCACCAGGACGTCTGACTTCTAATCTCGTGCGTCCTTCCTTTTTTTTAAAAGGACCGTTGCACGACAGAATGGAATTGCTCCCTTTTACTATCTACTTACACTAAAGTTGCACTCTTCTCAGCCAAAGAATTATAGATAGCTTTGGAAAAGATTGTTTTTAAACAAAACCTAGCTTAAATGAGCCCACAGTACACATCCTATGCTCTGCTTTCCCAGGAGTCATGGCTGCACCCTGACAACCAAGGCAAAGGCCCTGATTCAACAGAGAAGAAGGGCCATCTTTGATCTCGGTGGGAAACATCCTTTTTAAGCACCACTGGAAGTGATTTCAAACAGCAGGTATTTTTAGCTTTATCTCAAAGTTAGAAGAGGTGCGTGTGCACAGGCCTGTGTGTAGGTGGGGGGTGCGTGTGTTTATGTGTGAAAGAGAGAGAGAGACCCAGATATCCATGTGTGTTTAATCCTCTTGGTTTATTTTTATGAATCTGTATCATGTAATACATGTAATCTGTATCAGATTACACCACAAATAGCTCATGAGGTAAACAGCAAAGAAAACTAAAATAGCATTTTTATTAATTAAGGTGATTGTTTCAAGGTATACTTGAAGGTATTAACACCAGATAATATGAAAAAACAAACAGGAAAAAAATACACCCACTGAAGCCAAGCTCTCTGTCCATATTGGGAAAAGACTGCCCTTTCAAAATTAGATTAACTACCGGTAAATACCCAGCACTTTTCATGTAAGTAAAGCTTGAGTACTTTTCTGTTTCCTTGTTTCCTGAAAAATAGATTTAAAGAAAGCATTAGGCTCCTTTCCAACAACAGGAACTCATAAGAAGAGAAACAGTTCCAATAATAAACTGGTTGGAAAAAGTGACCTCTCTGCAAGGTGCTGTATTCATTCTGGTACCATAGCTCCCATCCCTGTAAGCCTCTCTGTCCGCAGTTCAGCAGCATACTGGGGCTGGAGCAGGCCCTGCACCCGGGCAGAGGAACGGAATCCTATTACCTGCGCACCGACGCCCACCTTCCAGGGCTAACCGACTCTTCCCACTGTGCAATTAGTATTTTACCTAGATTTCTAAGAAGGGTTGTAACTACCTTGTCCATAAGATTGCATGATTTTGTTGATGGGGAGAAGCAACCTTTAAGGAAAATAAAACAAAACAAAGCAAAAAACAAAGCAAGCAAACCAAAAACACACACATTTTACCCGCTAGGCGAGAGAGGCAGCTCCTCTTGTTCCGCCTTTCTTAATGGTCTGCTGATAAAATTATACATCTCGCTGCAGCTATAACAGTTTAATCGTCCCCGAAGCTGTTTAAATGCTTTAGAATCAGATAGTCCCTGTTTCCATCCCCAGCAATGCTACTTTCTAATATGTGACCTCGGGAGAGTTGCCAGATGTTTCCAGCTTCAGTTTCCCCACCTGTGAACTGGGGTGATTAGCAGTAATGACTTTCCAGGCAGTGTTTTGCTGGAGTCCAGGTTCCAGATGGCCCAGGAGCCACTATGCGCATCTCTTCCAGACTCTGCCTTCTGTGACGTCACACTGCGAGATGGAATTCTGCCATAGTTGGGGATTTTGCACCACAGAAATTGGCAAATACTATTTTTTTTTCTAAAGAGCTGTAGTTAAACATCTGCCAGTACAAAACTGCTCTGAAGGTTGTTATAAATTGTAAATGATGCAGAAGATTTAGCACAGGTAAATGTTTAGTGATTTATAGCTGCCACTTTTTGCCCTGGTGAAGTTAGCACTTGTTCTCTTCCAATATTTCCCAAAACAACCTACAGGTTTTAGCCTGACAGCTATATAGCTATCACTAAAGAGAAACAAAAGGGATTTGAGAGCCAGGAGGAAAAAAAGGAAATAAAAAAATCTCAGCCACACCCTTACCTGTACATGAAGTACATGGCCACAAAAAAAATCTGCCTTGATGAATGTGTGTTTCGTCATCTGAGAAATAAATAGGCAAATACTTCCTTGCAGAATCTGTATAAAGGAAACTGAGAAAGTAAAATTAAAAGTCCTAGCTTGCAAAGCGTTTAGGGGAAACAATTTAATTTCCTGCCTTTTTGATCTGGAGATTCCAGAAGCTTCAAATAACTATAATGACAAAAGACAATGTATTTCCCACTTCACTCAATCCCAGAGATGCCTCTTAGGATGGTATAGTAGCCAACAAACATCACACCTCTCAGGTGATTCTTCCTCAGCTAAGGGCTTTGTTCACCTGAGCACTCAACAAATACAAGGAAGTGCTGAGCAGGCAAAACCTCAAATAAAACTTCCCTGAAGGGGAGGAAGTGCTTGCAGAAAAAAATTAACAACTCCTAACCGGCCAAAAAGCCACTTTACACACAGTAGTAAAGAAAAAAGACAATAATCAAATATTAGCTATTATGACTATTAACTACAATGGAAAGAAATTTAAATTTGCTTGTCACTGTCAATGATGCATAAGATAGTGTTGTAGTCTTTGGTAAATAAAACGTTGTACTTCAGAAGAACATGCTAAGTACTGAAGGGAAACTAGTCAGTGATTTCTGGGGTACATGTTGCTTTAGATTAAATATTTTTCATAATAGTAATTTGAGCTTGTAATTTTTTTGCCCCAACTTGCAAAATATGTTTTCCTGTTTGCATTTGAAGTCCTAGATGTGCATATAGCAGTCATCTTAGGTAAAATCACTGAGGTGTTTTAAATTTTAGTTTGGGTCTTATGTAATCTTACCCAGCCCACCCACTGCTTATTCATCAAGGACTATTCACAGAAAAAGAAGGGGCTGCAGAGAGTATACATCCTGTTGGAAATTTGTAATAAGACAATCTAATTTACAAAGCCCTTTTCTCTTATAAAGGCATTGGGGAGCAACATAATGAAAAGACTGCCATAAAATTAAGAGAATCTATTTTCTAGTCTCATTTGAAAAGTTGGCTGAGATCTTAATGTAATAGCTATGTTATTTTTATAGTTTTTCTATTCCTGTTTTTCTTCATACATCCTATAGACTCCTCAATGACCTCTGGTCATTTCTTTTAAAGTGTACTTTATATCATTAAATGCAAATTGTTTCTATATGTCTGCATAAAGGACTCTTTGAGAATGGTCATGCCATGCAGTAACTGACCATTCATACGTTGAGGAAGGAGTGAAATACCCTCCTGCATAACTTGAAAAACCATCAAAAGAGGTGTTTTTTGTTTGTTTGTTTTTGTTTGTTTGCCAAACAAGTTGAAGAAAAGAAAATAAATCAAATTGATTTATGTTGATCCTAAAATAGTCACTCAGCTATTCCCCATCATACTTACCAGTAACCCAGCCCCACTCCCATTCCCAATTCCCAATGTACAGCATCCCAGGAGGTGAATGACCGCTTTTGGAGTTCCAGGAACCCTGGAATTCAGTCTATGCACCTAACATCACAGTAATTTTTACTGTAAGCTCTGTGGAAATAGAACCACCTCTCTCTCTCTCTCTTCTCAAGTGTTCCTGTTTATCTGGGAAGAATTGTGCTTCTTTTTGCTCAAATCACAGCGGGAGAATGCTTTTGTGCCATGATAGGAGAAGGTCCTCCTTTCTTTTTCTCACCTGCTCCACTAAAGCCCCTCACCAGGCTCAGTCCCCTCTTATCACATTGTCACGTTCTGTCTCCTTCCTTCTCCCATGGCCCCCAACCACTCGTGGGCCATGTAGCCACCTGCAATCACTCACAGACAGACTTGGACTTTTCTTGGTAAGTTTCATGTGTCCTCACTCTCCACACTGGGCCTCCACCCCCAGCTACAAGGTAATTCCCTTGAAGTCAAGGAAAACTACAGAGAAATATCATTTAAAGACCAATTGGGGGTCACTTAGGACCCTGTACAGGAAATAGAAAACACTGCGGAGATTTAAATAGAAAATAAAGTCTTAGAAGAAATTCAGTGCTTCAAAAAATGTTTTGGAAAAAAGTTTAGTGGGTCTCCAGGAATGAATCACAGGGTGAAAAACAAGGGACACACCAGTGATCTGATTCCTGTGAGACCATTACCAAAACCATCAAGTTCAAAGATCAGAGCTGTGATCTAGGAAACGGGGCAGCTAGAAACCAGAGGTGTGCACCATGGGGGTCACGGAGCAGCTGTCTCTCGTCACTGGGAAGCTTGAGCATGACCATTGTATGCCCTGCAGAAAGACTTCTCACCTTGACAGTGCTGCTAAAATCTCAGAAGCAGGTCAAGGTGACAAGTAGACACCTCCCTTTTATTTCACTGTTCCACATTGCAAGGGCGACCAGAACGCAGTTGCAAACAGACCGAAGAGTCCAGTTTTGGCTTTCTAATCTTCGCAGTACCCAGCAGGATGGGGGTGGAAGGGTTGAGAAGTGAGCAGCTGGTACACAGCATCCATACACTATTTCCCTGGTACAGCACAAGAGCATTGACATGAATCATATCTAATCCTCACAAACCTCGCTGTACTTGAAAATATTCCCCACATATTGGTGACAAGGAGATTGAGATTCAGGAAAAAGGGGTCAGTAAATTATGTTTATTGAACAACTACTTGTGCCAGACACAGTTCTAGATCATTTATATACATGATTTCCCTTAATCCTTCTATCTTACAATAGCATGATTATACAGATGATATTGAGGTTCAGAGAGGTGAAATATTTTCACCTGTGTCATACAGAAGCGGAGAAGTTGCCATTCAAATTCTTGTTGTCTGACGGCAAAGCCCATAATCTTCTCATCAATACATTTTTTAAAAGGTACTTTGCTATTTTGTTTCCTTTGTTGTTAAGCATACTGTGAAGTGATCATAGTAACATATTGATTCATTGACAATAACTTCCTGAATAACTGCTCTTGAGTAAGAACGCCTCACATTGCTTTCTTCATGGATAGAGTTAATTCCTTATTCTATCCTCTATATAATTCCTCTATAGTCTAGAAAACAAATTGTCTAAATAAATTGTGATATTATAAAGACTTTGTGACACAATATAAATTGGCTCTTTACATTTCCACATACAGAGATGTACTGTTTTGCTAAATGAGGGCCTACTAACCTAGGGGAGCCTAATTTTTATACAAATACACACACATTACAGTATGTGCTCTCCTACCATTTTATCTTATATGCCGAGAACAGTAACTTTTAAAAGATTTCCTTTATCTTACCAATAATTCTCAATTTTTTATAGTAACTAAATAGAGTTAGATTGTTGAAGGCCAGGAAAATACATGTCAGACTTTATGTAGCCAGAGAACAATTTTATTTCAACAGCATCACTCTTGCAGTGAGAAATGGCTCTTCCAACACTGAGGCCGGATGAGTAAGACTGATGAAACACGACTCTGTTATCTCAAAGGCACACGACTGACTTATGGAGTGAGCAGCCTAGGTGCCCTGAGTGCCTCTGGCTCTGAGAAAGTATCAACATCTTTTCCTTTTTGACCCTTGTGGGCTCAGCACACAGGTTTGTGGTCAAAAGAGTATGGATGAGATTAATAGACTGAGGGCATTTGGCCTCCATAAAAATTTTAAACAAACAAATAAACCAAAAGCAAACTTTGATAGCTGACTTGGGATTTTATCTGGAAGGCCACGACTTATGAACATGATATTCTGACCAGACAGTATTTTTATGAAGGAGTGAAGGTGAACGACCCATGAAGTATGCAGTCTGGACAGGCAGGAGCCCAGAGACCTGGCCGAGGAGATATTGGCATGCCTTTCCCAGGCAAGCTGCCAACTAGCTCTTAGAAGGGAAACTGTTTTTTTTTTCAGTTTCATCATAGAGCAGAACTATTAACAACACTGACAACTGAAAACAGTCTGTTTTACCGAAAACTAGACTGGGTGTTAAATTAGAGATGTCTAATCATAAAACCAGGTAGCTGTATCATGGGAGAAAGATTGGCAAGACCTGCAGCTAAATAAGAAGTGGTATCAGAACACACCAGATTATAAGGAACAAAAGCAACTTGAGGTTTAATTCTAAGCACTTTTCCTTCAGCAAAGATAAGGAGATCTGTTCTTCCTTGAGACGAAGCTTTGTTTTATTCTTATGCTCTTCTACTCCCCACCACCACCCCCCCTCAGCCCCTCAGCACCCTCCAGAAAAATTATGTTTGCCTTAAGAAATTCAATGTTCTTATTATGCGTGCAGTTTTGGAAATAATTAAGTCATGCTGTATTAGTCAGGATTCTCCAGAGAAATGAAAGCAATGAATATATGTATATATGTGGAAAGAGAGAGAGATTGATTTTAGGGAATTGGTTCATGTGATTATGGAGACTGGCAAGTCCAAATTCTGCAGGGTGGTCCAGCAGACTGGAAACCCAGGAGAGCAATGTTGCTTTGAAGTCTGGATATCGTCTGCAGGCAGAATCCCCCCTTGCTGGTGGGTGGGGAGGTCAGTCTTTGTTCTGTTTAGGCCTTTGACTGATTGGATGGATCCCACCCATACTATGGAGTGCAATCTGCTTTACTCAAAGCTCAGCAATTTAAATGTTAATCATGTCCAAAGACGTCCTCACAGAAACGTCCAGAAGAATGTTTCACCAAATGTCTGGGCACCATGGCCCAGCCAAGTTGACACATAAAATTACCCACCACACATGCTACCAATGAGAATACTTTTGATAGTAAAACTAGGTTAGATTAATATTTGTGCAAAAAAAGCAACTACTCTAGGGTAAAATGAAAATACATGAAGAAGGAATTAGCTCATTCTTTAGATTAGTGAACCCAATGAGAAATAGAGCAATTGTTGGTAGCTGGGTCATTACACTGGCAAGCAAAATTGGTACCATGTTTGTCAAACTGTTGACTAGCAGAAATGAAGAAAAAATCATGAAGCACCATATAAAATAGAGTTTATCTAATTTTTAAAAGAACACATTAGGCAAGAATGTTTTATTTAAATAGAAAAGATTAAAAGCTGGTTTCTTTAAAACCTTTTCAAACTGCCCTGGACATTTTTGGACCTTCTGTAACTGAAGCTATTTTTATAGACTCATTCTACAGACTCAGCATAAAAGAAATATAGTTATATAAATACAGAGTCATGGAAGTGCAGAATTGTTGAATGTGAACATTGGAACAGCCTTACATAATACATAATCTGACCCCCTTCTTTTTATAAATGAAGAGGCAGAAGCCCAGAGAGGTGAAGTGACTTATTTTAGGTGACATAACCAGATTAAAATTAACTCTGCTGATTCCTAGTTCATACCTTCCTCATTAAACCTGTGTTTTTACAAAAATGTCTCCAACTGAAGAGAATATTTTTTAAATAATAATTCAGACATTATTCTAGGTGAATTGGTCAAAGGAATTGACTCTCATGCCCTGATAGCTGACAAAATGAGCAAAAATCAAACCAATAAAACCCAGTAAAATACTATAAGCAAAAGGGGGAAAAAAATCAACAATCTTTAGAAAACTCTGCCAAAGAAACAAATCAATTTTGACATGGCTCAGTATGATTTCTTCCTTCCCCCATTCTTAAAAAGCTATTCTGCTAGAAAGATTAAACGTAAAAAACCTTGAACTTTTGTACAACTACCCTCAATGGGGAACAGCATACAGTGGAGTAAATGCTTAGGCTGGAGAACAGAAGAAGGAGGAAGAGAGCAGGAGAAGAAGAAGATGGAGAAGGAGAGGAAGAGAAGAAAGGAGAGGAAGAAGAAGGAGGAGGAGGAGAAGGAGGAGGAGGAGAAGAAGAAGAAGAAGAAGAGGAAGAAGAAGGAGAAGAAGGAGAAGAAAGAGGAGAAGAAGGAGGAGAAGAAGAAAGAAGGAGAAGGAGAAAGAGGAGATGAAGGAGAAGGAGAGGAAGGAGAGGAAGAAGTAGAAGGAGGAAAAGGAGAAGAAGGAGGGGAAGGAGGGAATGGAGAAGGAGAAGAAGAAGGAGAAGAAGAAGAGGAAGAGGAAGAGAAGAGGAAGAAGGAGAAGGAGGAGGAGGAGAAGGAGGAAAAGGGGAAGAAGAAAGGAGGAGGAGGAGAAGAAGAAGATGAAGATTTCAAGCATTGAACTTTTACCTTCAGAAGTTCGGACAAAGCAGGAACTACCTGAGAGTCTCATTCTTCACCAAGTTGTCCAGCTGTAATGGGAAATAATCAAAACTCAGAAGGTATTCTCTCATGGGCATAGGTTACACTCACAACTCTGAAAATTGAATTTTGACAAAAGGTATTGAAAAAATATCAGGCAAAAAAGAACAGAGCTATAGTATTAAGAGTTGCTGCTCAGAGCTCCAGCCTCAACCCCTTACCTTCAAGTGTGTATTGAAAGAGAACCAAAAAGTTATGAAGAAAGTGAGAACCATGCCATATCAAAGGAATGGCCTGAGAATGTTAGAAGAGTCAAATGACCATTATGCACACTGGCCAGAGAAGAAACAGAGGAAGGGAGAAACGTCTCAAGCTGCAGATAAAAGTACTCTGACGGATATGGGATGGGGTAGGGGAGAAAGAAAAAAATAACCTAAATGGAGCAGGGAAACCCTTTTAAGTTCTCCCTATAGAAAACTTAATAAGACCATCAATTCACTTGAGTGAATTTAGCAAAAAGATGTTGTCAGGCAAAAAAAGACATTACAGAAACAAAGAAAAAGAGCAATTAAAAACAAAGGCAGCATAACTAATGCACCATTCTGGTGGAGCATAATGATCATGAAGGAGGTTATCCGTGTGTGAGAACAAGAAGTATATGGAAATTTCTGCACCTCTCAATTTTGCTGTGAAAGTAAACCTTCTATTAAAATACCTTTAAAATTAAATATTAAAAATGGCAACAAAATGAGGATGGGGCAACATCCAAACAGGACAGATAGATATGGTAGAAATGTCTAAACAAGGCTAGAATTTGAATTACTGACATAGAGTTTCAGCTGGAGGTAGATTGAATGCTAGGAAAGAGCCCAGAGATTAGAGCATTCAACACAAAGATAATTCATCAGGAGCACGAAGAGACCTTTGAATAAGCCATGTCCCTCAATTTGAGAACTCAGCCAACGGAAGAGGAAATAAAGGAATTTAAATATAGAACAGAAGTGTATTTTCTCTAAATAAAGACCTGAGTCTGCAAGGATAAAGGCCAAAATATTTTCCCAGGGGGAAAAAAAAAACTGATACAGAGCAATTAACACTGACTTATCTTGGATAAGTTATTGAACTTCAAGGATAACGGAAGGACTACTCAAACATTAAGTAAGTAAAGCAAGTCACTTTCAAAGATCAAAGTGGTGAACCAAACAAATAGTTTCTGTCTGCATAGACCTCACATTTCAGTGGGGAAGAAAGACAATGAAAATATCATACAATGATTGGCAGTGGTAAAGATTCCTTCAAGGAAAAACAAAGCCACATAAGGAGATAGAGAATGACAAGGAGTGATCTCAACGGAAATCTTCTTCATAAAATGATTCCATCTTGGAAAAACTGTACATTTGTTAAGATGTGTTTCTCCTCTGGACACTGTACAGTAAATAGGACCCTTATCTACGGAGCTGGTTGATAATAAGCTATGGGCAACTGATCAAACTACTGACCAAATAATTCTCTGTTTGATGGAGACCAAGAAAGGTAATTCCATCACCAAGGAAGTTCCTGTCTGGATCAACTTTTGGTGGATAAAGGGGCTGAATTATTACAGAGCAATTGAGCATTGGCTGTTATTTTTCTTTTTTTTGACAGAAGTTAAAATATTTCATCAGATGTGATAGAGATAATTCCCAAACATCCGGCCTTGATTCCCCGCCCCCTTACAATGAAATATCACACAGTAATTATGTTATATTATATGGAAATTGGAATTTTACAGATGAAATTTCAGCTACTAATCAATTGACTTTGAATTAATCAGAAAGGAGATTATCGAAGATAATAAATGCAAATTGCCCAAACTGATAAGTTTGTGATGATTTGCTATATAGAAAGAAAAAACTAGCATAGTAAGTTTAGTGTGCCTTCCACGTAAAGGCAATGATAAAAATGCAAGTGGTGCAAATAGTGTAAATAGCCCATAAGGCAGAAACTCAGATTTGTTCCTTATTTGCTGTTAACTGGATTGTGATGTGGATGAGGAATGTTTTCTCACTGATTCAGTTTCAGAATTTGTACAACAATGAGGTTAGACTAGCTGCGGTCTAAAATACCTCTCACCTCCTAAATTCTGTGACACACTGGGTGATTACACCTGTCAGGAAACTTTCAATCACATCACCTAACGTGACATTCACTACAGCCACCTTTCTCAGTGAAGGCATCTCCTGATTGCCCAGAGTGGTCACTCCATGGATTTTGTTGGCTTAATTTGAGACAAGCACCCAATTCTTCAGATTCCTAATAGATACCCACATTGTCTCCATGATTCATTTTGGGAGACATGTTAATTTATTTATCTTATTTTCAGGGGTATCATTAATTGGGGGAATTTGGGTAGAAGGGTGAAGTTATATTTTCTAAATGTTCTTCCCCCACAATGCACCATTCAACCTTGCCCTTGGCTACACTTCCATAAGCACCCTCTTAGGCTATTAAAGAAGACATTTATTTTGGTACTTGGTCATCTGGCCCAGAGCTTTCATAATTAATAAATTATAGAGAAAGTAAAACAATAGGCAAATAAAAGGACAATTATCTTAACTAATTTTGTTTTGACACTCTTCAAATAACTTCTTCAGCCTACCTACACACTCCAAGACCTCAGATTCCTAACTCCAAATTTGGATTGAGAAGCCTCAACTGTGTGCTGGGAAGGAGTAAACCAACTCTTGTTGAGGTAAAGGGTAAACCTATATAGGAAGAGTGAGATTCTTCAGTGATAAGCACTTATAACACACAGTGGTACTAATAAATACTTGTGATTGATGTATAGAAAATTATCCTGCTTAAAGAAAATTATCTTTAGCATACTGCTAGCATTAGGTGAATTAGGAAATAATTGAAGATATAATCAAAGCTTTAAACAAAAATGTTTAGCATTACACTACCTAAGATAGCCACAGTATATAAATAGGCAATGATTAGCAACAGGTAATTGGTTAAGTAAATTATGTCACATTTACTTAGTAGAATAATATAGTCATTTGAAAAGATGGTTATTATGTGTTAATATAGAAGACTATATATGCAAAAGAATAAAACCAAATTCTTCTGTAGTTATATTTGGATGAAAGGATCATGAGTAGATTTTATTTTGTTTGCTTAACTACACTTTTAGGCCGTATTATATGACTGTTTAGTTCATATGTAAGTTTTAAAAATTTTTAAACCATGCTAAAACTATACCATTTCTAGATTTATTACTAAGCGTCACGCATGTTGTAACTGGGTGTGCAGTGGTATATGTGTGTAGTGTGTGTGTGCATGTATATTGTACTCTGTGTGTGTGCATGTACTTGCCATCTCGCCTGTGGCCTTGGTTGGCACCATCGCTGAGGTCAGCGAGGATGACTTGACCCAGGCATCCGTAGACACCAGGCAGATCTGCCCTGTGAGTCAGTCCTCAGGGTTGCATGCAGGCGGATGTCCTGGACACCTTCCCAACTCACCACATGAGTCAGCACCCTTTACCTTACCGAGCAATGCCAGCTCCGTGTCAATGCAGAAAGCACGGTGGTCAGCAAGGGAGCGCTAATGACATCAGATCATGAAGGAGGCTAAGTGGAGATAGAAGACTGGCAATGGCTTTCTCTGTGGAATAACCTGGAAGGATTCCTTCTTTGTGGAATAACGTAGGACTGCTATTGTAGAAAATGCAGTGGTCACTTAGCTCCTGCTCCTGCCACGAGGGAATTTGGGGTTCGGGAGAGGGAAGGGTGTCTAAGACCTAGTGGGGAGAAGCAGAAATAGAGAGGAAGGGGCCCATGATTCAGAATCTCATGTCCTGCGTCCACATCTTCAGTGTGCCCCTAAGTGGTGTTTCCCTTGAGCAAATCATAGTCATCCTGAACCAGTGGTTAGAGTCACAAATCTCATGTTTACTAAGTCAGCATTCTCAAAGGGTCCAGTCCTCTCTTTTATCTGATCACAGTGTTGCCCTTTCAGAATTTATGGTCCACTTTTGGCAGAATCGGATAGTTAGACTTTGCTCTCCTGAATCTTTATATGATAATCCATGATTCTTTTCCACCTCTTCGCCCTTCCCTTCAAAAAAATCAAATTAACCTCATTCTGGAATGTATAGCCTGTCTGTTTCCTGCCACTTCAACCTCTTACCTAAGAAAGGTAACTGAGGGCTATGGTAAAATCAAAGACCGAATGTCAGTGTGCCTTTTCCTCACTGTCACTCCTCTGTAGCAGATGAACTTTACCTTGACAAGAGATTTTGTAATGCACGTATCGTTATATTTTGGTTTCTACTCATTTACTTAACAAACATTTATTTGGTGCCAGTTCTGTGCCAAGTTCCATCCTAGGTATTGGATTAAATAGACGTGGTCTCTACTCTCATGAATGAAGTTTCACTTGAGAGATGTTCTCTGGAGAAAACAGGCAGAGTGCTCTGAGGACCTATTAAGAGCTGAATTGTGCCCCTCCCACAAATTCATATGTTGAAGCCCAAAGCCCCAGTGCCTCCAAATGTGACCCTACTGGGAGATGGGGTCTTTAAAGAGGTAACTAAGGTTAAATGAGGACATTATTGTTGGCCCTAATCCAATATGACTGATGCCCTTATAAAAAGAGATTAGGACACAGACACACACAGAGGAAAGACCACCGTGAGGACACAGTGAGATGGGGGTCATCCACAAGCCAAGGGGAGAGGTCTCAGCAGAAACTAACCCAGCTGACACCTTGACCTCAGGTTTCTACCTCCAGAGCCGTGAGAGAATAAATTTCTGTTGCTTAAGCCACATAGTTTATGCTACTTTACTATGGCCTAATGGACAAATCCAATGTATCCTGGAATCCTAATTTTCAATCAACATCCATGCCAGTTTGACCTGAGCATTCCTGATGTACACCTCTTGTTTCAGCATAAGTATTAATAATTCCCCTTTTACTTTTGAAGGTGTCATAGTTTGAATGATAAATTGCATGAGACACCCTGCCTAACCTAGACTATTAGCCAGAGAATTCTCTCTTTAGAAAGAGAGATTTAATTTTCAGTCTAAACTATGTGTAAGAATTAGACCAACCAAATGGTGGGGAATGGGGGTGGAAGGTGCTCTAGAAAGTGGACACAGATAGTCCAAGAGATGGCCAGAGATGGCCAGATATTCCCCTGCCTGGGAAGAAGCAAACAAAGACAAGAGGGTTGGGCAGTGCAATGGTCAGCAAAGGCTAGAGCAGGAGCCAGGGGCTAGATCGTGCTGACCCTTGGAAGAGGTGCTGGGGACCTACTCCTGCACACAGGGGCACTGAGAGATGCTGAGGATTTCCTGCAGGAAAGACTTACTTTTCTTAAGTTTTGTCTCCTCAATCCCTTTCTTATTTAAGGGATATGAAAAGATGCTTGTTCAAACTCTTTTGGGAGCTTGTTTCCTCCAGAATCTCTTTCTTTGGTCCTTTCTGTTAGGAGACTGGCAGTATATGTCCAGATGTAAAGTCCTGCATGAATTCATCTAAATCTTCAAGGCTCTCTGTGAACTTGCTGTCACTTTTCACTCTTTAATTTCTCCTGGTGCACTTAATCCCATTGTTTCAAGCACTGTGCCTTTCCCTCCTTCTTGTCTTTCTCCTGGAACATGGAAGTTGATACCCTCTCAGCTGGCTTGGACCCCTTGCTTTCCTTCTTACTTCTTCCACGTCAAAATAGCTACTTCTTTTGAAATTTTCTCTGTCCAAGGTTTCCCTGCTGCTTTATTGCTACATTTTTCAACACTGGCGACTTTCCCTTTTTCTTATCACCTTAAATTGTTTTTACCCCAACGTGAAATGCACATTTTCCTCCTATCAGACCATGCATTCCAGATCCTTTTCTTGACTGCTATTCTGTTTTTATGGCTTTTCATTTTGAGCCTCTATAATGGTGTGTTTTTTTTTATGATAACCTTACTGGCATTTTGAATTGATAATTCTAGTCAAGAAATTTCAGAAAGTCTACCAGGCAGAAACATTCTCTATCCATCTGTCAGCTAGCCTTTATATTCCACATTTGAGGAGAGGGAGATCTCAGAAATCAAGGAAGGTCAGTAAATAGTTTAGGGGCAGACGCACAAATGATGGATAGGAGGGGAAACACCTCCTTTCCACACTCTCGGCATGCAACATTCACTGAGGACTAAATGGATTTTATCCTCTTAGTACTTTGTAAAGTAGATAGGAGAGAACAGGTATATCGTCATAAGGACGGTGTAGACAAGCAAAGAAAGAAAGAAAAACAGTCAGTGCGGGTAAGGCACACAGCAAGTTCTCATCAGATCTGGAGCTCAGTTTTCCCAGTCTCACTGGAATTTGCTTTTCATGAAATCGTCAGACTCTGACTCAGTACACATATATATGGAGCAGCTGCTGATAAATTATGCATTGCCACAAGCACATAACAAAACCTCTGCTTTCTCCTTTGTCTCCATAGTGACATCTAAAGACATTGCTGGACCAGCTAAAGCCTGGTGTTGGAGGGTCACTCCTGCGAGCAGACCTCCTTAGGGTAACACATCAGGCTCTGTGATTCTGCAGTAGGCACATCCTGCATGGGACTCAGACTCCCCCGGCCTCAAGCCCACCCAGAGCCTTCACAGCTGCACAGAGGCAAGATTACCCCAGGGTCTTTACCAGGCAAATTTTGGAGAACACCTATCTCCCCCTTTCTTTCTTCAATCTCTCCATTTGGTCTTGTTTTCTCTTAGAACATGTTTTCCTAATTTTCTTAGCTTCTATGGTTTTCTCTATACTTTTAATACCACATAGAATTTTGTCACCTTTTCTGATGTAAACCATTCACCTGCAGATAAAGATTTCTTCCACAAAGAATTGTACTGTCAGTTTGGTATTGTACGAAATTATAAAAGAGCTCTTAAGATGCACTCTGAAAGAGAAATGGTGAGAAACGCTACATCAGAAACCACTTTAAGGATCCACAACACCATTTTCAATCAGTGACATTCTGACTGGAATCCAAAAAGGATTATTAAAATTATCCGTTGTGCTTTGGATTAAAGGGATGGAAAGATGAACAGAGTCAACCTGAGTGAAGCCAAGTCAACTCTAGGGAAAGCAGGGAGGAGACAATGGTACCAATCTGAGTGATCGAGGGTAAAATTTGTTTTCTCAGAATTTGTTAATAGAATATCACAAATTATTAGCTGCAGTGACTTGCCCAAATGTGAGTGCCTTCAGGTCAATGCTGACATAATATCTGAACAAGTCAGTTAGACTCTTCATTTTATATAATTCCTACAATTTTTTAGGAATTATATAAAATCCCAGTGAAAATGTAATATCTAAAATGAACTTTGTCTGTACCCAAATAATTTCTACTAAAGAATTGTGAGTTCAGAGACCTTTGCAACCATAGCAACAACACACAAAATTTACTAGATTTATTTTCTTTTAGTTCATGTTTCTCTATGTAATTTGATAGCAGATTTGACATCCTAAGCTCTTTATTTAAATAGGGTTTTGGTAAAAGATGCATTAAATCTCAAAACTATCTTAGCTCCAAAGGCGTTTAAGACATAAGATCTGGCAATTATTTTCCATAGTTAAATGTTTAAATAAGCTACTACATACATGTTTTGAATGGATGCATTTCTAAGAATCAATGGCACTCTGTTTATAGCTAGTACACATAGTATACATTGTTTTATTATTGTTGAGTTTTACGTGTCTTTTGCATGTCCTGGATACATGTTCTTCATCTAATTTGCAGTTTGCAAATATTTTCTCCTGGTCTGTGGATTTTTAAAAAATTAAGTACCATTGACATGCAGTATGTTACTTTCAGGTGTACCATATAGTGATTTTACAATCAACTACATTACAAAATCACAGTAAGTCTAGTAACCACCTGTTACTATGCAAAATTATTACAGTATTACTGACTATATTCTAATTCTGTATATTGAATCCCCATGACTGGAAACTTATACCTCTTAATCCCTTTCATCTATTTTTCCCAATCCCCCATCTCCCTCCCCTCTGGCAACCACCAGTTTGCTCTCTGTATCTATAAGTCTGTTTCTGTATTGTTTTGTTTGTCCTTTTGTTTTGTTTTTTAGATTCCACATATAAGTGAAATCATACTATGTTTTTCTTTCTCTGCCTGACTTATTTCACTTAGTATAATACCATTTAGCTCCACCATGTTGTTGCAAATTACAATATTTCATTCTTTCTTATTGCTAAGAGATATTCCATTACATGCATATACCACATCTTTCTCCATTCAGCTATGGCTAGGCATTTAGGTTGCTCCCATACATTGACTATTGTAAATAATGCTGCAATGAGCATAGGAGTGCATATATCTTTCCAAATTCCAAGTGTATTTGTTTTCTTCAGTTAAATACCCAGAAGTGGAATTGCTGGGTAGTAGGTGGTTGTTTTGTTTTTTTTGTTTTGCTTTGTTTCTTTAATTTTTTGAGGAACCTTTATAGTTTTTCCATGTGACTGCACCAATTTACATGTTACGTCATGCAACAATGCATGATGGTTCCCTTTTCTCCACATCTTTGCCAACACTTGCTATTTCTTGTCTTTTTGATGAAAGACATTTGGACAGGTGTGAGTTGATATCTCGTTGTGGTTTTGATTTGCATTTCTCTGATGATTAGTGATGCTGAGCATCTTTTCATGTGTCTATTGGCCTTCTGTATGTCTTCTCTGGAGGAATGTTTATTCAGGTCTTTTGCCCACTTGTTAATCATTTTTATTTTTTAAATTGAGTTGCATTATTTGTTTATATAATTTGGATATTAACCCCTTATTGGATATACCATTTGGAAATATCTTCTCCATTCAGTAGGTTGTCTTTTCATTTTGTTGATAGTTTCCTTTGCTGTGCAAAACATTTTTAGTGGTAGTTGCATTTGTTGATTTTGCTTTTGTTGCCCTTGCCCTAGGAGAAAGACCCATTCTTCTCTTGAATTTGCTGAGTATCATTATGACTATTACTTTGAACTCCTTATCTGGACAGTTGCATATCTCCTTTTTACTTAGTTCTTTTTCTGAGATTTTGTATTCTTCTTTTGCTTATAACATATTCCATTGTCTCCTCATTTTGCCTAACTCTCTGTTTCTATGTTTAGGTAGATCAGCTACATTTCCTGATCTTGAAAAAGTGGCTTTGTGTGGAAGGCATCCTGTGGGGCCCACGAATGCACTCCTCCCTGGTCTCCAGTGCCAGGAGCTCCAGGAGTGTCCACTGTGTGGGTTGTTGTGTGTCCTTCTGCTGTGGCTGGACCATGTTTGCTGCTGGTGCACGAATGTGAGGGGTTGGCCCTGGTGAGGTTGGTAGTAAGGTCTGGTCACAACTATTTTGGGTGCTATGCTGTGCAGGGCCTGCCCTCAGGGTGGGATCCACTTTAGGGGGACTCTCATGCAGATTAAGGGCACCCAGGAGTCTGGCAGTGCAGAGGGCTGATTAGGAGGGGCTCATGTGTGTGGTTTTTGAAAAATATTTTTCAGTGTGTTTTACAGACCAAAAGTTTTGAGTTTTAATAAAATCCAACCTGTACATTATTTTTCTTTTATGGATCATACTTTTGGTGTATTATCTAAAAACCCATTGTCAATCCAAGGCCATGCACATTTCTCCTGTTTTCTTTTAGAAGTTTTATAGTTTTATGTTACACATTTAAGACTGTGATCAACTTATAGTTAGCTTCTGTATAAGATATGAGGTAAGTGTTGAGGTTGCTTTATGTATGTAACTACGTATGGATATCTGACTGATCTAGACTTATTTGTTGAAATGACTAACCTTACTCTATTGAATTACCTTTCTCACCTTTTGCAAAACTCAGTTAACTATATTTATATGCATCTATTTCTGGTATTGTGATCAAGTAGAAAAAAATTATTTTCTTTCTTTTTGTACTTTTCAGCTCTAGAATGACAATTTATATAGTTGATCCTGTCTGTACCTTTATTGGTACCATGTTTTCCTTTAGTTAATTGAGCATATTTTCTTTAATTTTGTGAATTTTATATTTAATATCTTATTTGAAGTATTTGTCTGCTAAATACTACTTCTTCTTTTTTTTTTTTTTTGGTCCTTTTATTTTATACCATGTTAGTTCATGCTGGTAGTTGTACACAAGGAGAGCTACATCAAATGAGGCCCTTCAAGAGCACAAGACTGGGCCTCAAACCAATAATTTTATTTCTAAGACTAAATATTTTTATTATCTTAAAATATCTCTTTTGCTTTTTATTTATAGATTGCCATCGGTTTTCAAACTTAAAGGCAGTGTTGTCACTGATGGTGAGCGAGAAGATTCTGAGAGAGCTTTTATTCTTTACTATGTGGATGTTCCACAGGAAGAAGTGCCATTCAGGTAAAAATCCCTCATCAGCTTAGCGACACTTTAGCAAGTATTGAGGCCACCTAAGAACTATTGCTTTAGAGCAAAATCTAATAATTTTTTGTTGGACTCAGAGAACTTTGGTGATAGGTTGAAAAATAAAGGAAGAAACACAAAAAGCAAACCTGCTTTATCTCATTTTCCACAGTGTACTTCTTCTAGCCTTGCACTTGTATTAAGAATGGTTGGGTAAGTACCTATTTGACTACTTCTAGTCGTTCCCACTCCATGTTCCTTACCATCAATTCCTTTTTGATCCTCGTCTCCAGGAGCACATTTTCACCCACCCCCAAAACTGGTTTCTTCTTTCACATTGCATCTGCTTTTAAGATATACTATGTTCTGCAGTTTGGAAGATTTGGCAAATGTGCACAAGGTTTAGAGAATATGAGGAAGGGACTAGAAAATAGACTCCTGAGGAAATATTAAAGGAATTAGGATGGTTGAGCAGGAATAGAAATGCTGAGGCCTAAATTAGTACCTTTAAGTATACGAAAAGTAAATATATACTGTTTGCTGAGAAACTACCTTTAATATTCTGTAAGTGTAAAAGGAAATGTAGCAGGTATGATATACGTAAATATAAAGGAAAAAAAGACCCCCCCAGACAGGTTTCTGGGTGTTGGAAACTAAAATAATTTACCCCCAAATTTATATTCTTTTCTTAATGACTTTAAGAATAATACAAAATCCCATTCAACAGGAGGAGTTTCAAACCAACAAGATGCAAGTTAGGACTAAATGCGAGTCAAATCACATTCTGGTTACAAATTTCTTTTGCCCTTCTGGTTACAAATTTCTGTGATTCTATTTCATTCTTACTGAACATTATTTTTTCCCAAAGTTCTCTATTATTTACAGAATTTAAGGGGGTCGCCATTCTGTAAGGCTCAACCAGTGCTGTGTATAAATATCTGTGCTGTTACCAGTAGAATTTTAAAGTTTAAACGTTTAAAAAATATCAGACCAATTAAGTAAGGATTTTGAAGCTAACCTTTTAAAATTAGCTAAGAACAGCTAGGTAGGGAGAGGTGTGACTGCCTTTTAACACAACCCAGAAATGTTAGATTAAACCACATGAAAATTTTTTTAGGTTAAAAAAAATGGTCTGATAGCTATAGTTTTCATTTGATTCAATCTAATGTATTAATAGAAGAAGTAAATATTCTGGCTTTGAGCATACGTCTGTCATTATAGTTTACTTACCTTCCAGTCTGCTACAGGAAGTAGTATATACATAGGCAGTAAATTGTTTCTGTCCTTGATGGCATAATTATCCTAAAGTGCATTTATGCCTCTGTAGTAGTCAGTGTGCTTGAATGCATGTCATAGAAATCATCTTTAATCAGTGGAGGACTTTACTGGAAGGATATTGAGAAACTAAAAGAATTGCTAGGTGAGCTAGAGAACCCGGTTTAGACAGGAACCAAGGGAGGCAAGGATAGCCAAGGTTTCAAATTACAGTTTTCTTTATATATTTCTGTTGGCACTACAACACTGGACTTAACCACTGAACACTTGCAGCCGTGTCATGGATTTTTGATTTCCCCATAAGTGCTGAAAATAATCTCTCGCTGACTTTGCTTCATTCCCTAAGGGTCAAAACTATGCATCTGACCAACTGATTGGGTATGTTTAAGGCATGTGCCCACACTCTGTCTCCCAAGAGGTAGGGAAGACAGATTATCTTCTCCACTTTGGCTTCTGCAGTGAGAGGTAGAATCTTGCTTCCCCTGATCTTGGGACTTCCCCCCAATTTGGAACAACTCAGCAAAAAGAATGTCTACTATAGTCCGACACTTTGACTTCTTTGATTTTCCCCATAGTTATATATTAAAAATTATTCTTACCTATCCTATTAAATTTCTTGTATAAATGAAAACACATTTCTCTCTCCCTGAAATGAGATAACCTATTCTAATCCTACATAGACTGTGATCAATTAGCTACTGCCAAAGATTTATACAGTCAAGCTATTTTAATTACCACTCTGGCCTTGCTGCCTATTTATGTAATTATGCCTCCTTCTCACTCACTAGTAGTTAGAGGCCACTGCTTGGTCTCCTTCCTCCTTTTTTTTATTTTTATTTTTTAATTTTTATTCTTATTAGTCATCCATTTTATACATATCAGTGTATACATGTCAATCCCAATCTCCCAATTCATCACACCACCACCCACATCCCCCGCCACTTTCCCCACTTGTGTCCATATGTTTGTTCTCTACATCTGTGTCTCAATTTCTGCCCTGCAAACCAGTTCATCTGTACCATTTTTCTAGGTTCCACATATATGCGTTAATATATGATATTTGTTTTTTTCTTTCTGACTTACTTCACTCTGTATGACAGTCTCTAGATCCATCCATGTCTCTACAAATGACTCAATTTTATTCCTTTTTATGGCTGAGTAATATTCCATTGTATATATGTACCACATCTTCTTTATCCATTTTTCTCTAGATGGACATTTAGGTTGCTTCCATGACCTGGCTATTGTAAATAGTGCTGCAGTGAACATTGGGGTGCATGTGTCTTTTTGAATTATGGTTTTCTCTGGGTATATGCCCAGTAGTGGCATTGCTGGGTCATATGGTAATTCTATCTTGAGTTTTTTAAGGAACCTCCATGCTGTTCTCCATAGTGGCTGTATCAATTTACATTCCCAGCAACAGTGCAAGAGGGTTCCCTTTTCTCCACACCCTCTCCAGCATTTGTTGTTTGTAGATTTTCTGATGATGCCCGTTCTAACTGGTGTGAGGTGATACCTCATTGTAGTTTTGATTTGCATTTCTCTAATAATTAGTGATGTTGAGCAGCTTTTCATGTGATTCTTGGCCATCTGTATGTCTTCTTTAGAGAAATGTCTATTTAGGTTTTCTGCCCATTTTTGGATTGGATTGTTTGTTTTTTGATATTGAGCTGCATGAGCTGCTTGTAAATTTTGGAGATTAATCCTTTGTCAGTTGATTCATTTGCAAATATTTTCTACCATTCTAAGGGGTGTCTTTTCATCCTGTTTATGGTTTCCTTTGCTGTGCAAAAGCTTTTAAGTTTCATTAGGTCCCATTTGTTTATTTTTGTTTTTATTTCCATTACTCTAGGAGGTGGATCAAAAAAGATCTTGCTGTGATTTATGTCAAAGAGTGTTCTTCCTATGTTTTCCTCTAAGAGTTTTATAGTGTCCAGTCTTACATTTAGGTCTCTAATCCATTTTGAGTTTATTTTTCTATATGGTGTTAGGGAGTGTTCTAATTTCATTCTTTTACATGTAGCTGTCCAGTTTCCCAGCACCACTTATTGAAGAGACTCTCTTTTCCCCGTTGTATATCCTTGCCTCCTTTGTCATAGATTAGTTGACCATAGGTGTGTGGGTTTATCTCTGGGCTTTCTATCTTGTTCCATTGATCTATAGTTCTGTTTTTGTGCCAGTACCATATTGTCCTGATTACTGTAGCTTTGTAGTATAGTCTGAAATCAGGGAGTCTGATTCCTCCAGCTCCGCTTTTTCCCTCAAGACTGCTTTGGCTATTCAGGGTCTTTTGTGTCTCCATACAAATTTTAAGATTTTTTGTTCTAGTTCTGTAAAAACTGCCATTGGTAATTTGATAGGGATTGCATTGAATCTGTAGATTGCTTTGGGGATTATAGTCATTTTCACAATATTGATTCTTCCAATCCAAGAACATGGTATATCTCTCCATATGTTGGTATCATCTTTAATTTCTTTCATCAGTGTCTTACAGTTTTCTGCATACAGGTCTTTTGTCTCCCTAGGTAGGTTTATTCCAAATTATTTTATTCTTTTTGTTGCAATGGTAAATGGGAGTGTTTCCTTAATTTCTCTTTCAGATGTTTCATCATTAGTATATAGGAATGCAAGAGATTTCTGTGCATTAATTTTGTATCCTGCTACTTTACCAAATTCATTGATTAGCTCTAGTAGTTTTCTGGTGGCATCTTTAGGATTATCTATGTATAGTATCATGTCATCTGCAAACAGTGACAGTTTTACCTCTTCTTTTCTGATTTGTATTCCTTTTATTTCTTCTTCTTTTCTGATTGCCGTGGCTAGGACTTCCAAAACTATGTTGAATAATAGTGGTGAGAGTGGACATCCTTGTCTTGTTCCTGATCTTAGAGGAAATGCTTTCAGTTTTTCACCATTGAGAATGATGTTTGCTGTGGTTTTGTCATATATGGCCTTTATTATGTTGAGGGAGCTTCCCTCTATCCCCAGTTTCTGGAGAGTTTTTGTCATAAATGGGTGTTGAATTTGTCAAAAGCTTTTTCTGCATCTATTGAGATGATCATTATGGTTTTTCTCCTTCAATTTTGTTAGTATGGTGTATCACATTGACTGATTTGTGTATATTGAAGAATCCTTGCATCCATGGGATAAATCCCACTTGATCATGGTGTATGATCCTTTTAATGTGTTGTTGGATTCTGTTTGCTAGTATTTTGTTGATGATTTTTGCATCTATATTCATCAGTGATATTGGTCTGTAATGTTCTTTTTTTGTAATATCTTTGTCTGGTTTTGGTATCAGGGTGATGGTGGCCTCATAGAATGAGTTTGGGAGTGTTCCTTCCTCTGCAATTTTTTGGAAGAGTTTGAGAAGGATGGTTGTTAGCTCTTCTTTAAATGTTTGATAGAATTCACCTGTGAAGCTATCTGGTCCTGGACTTTTGTTTGTTGGAAGATTTTTAATCACAGTTTCAATTTCATTACTTGTGATTGATCTGTTCATATTTTCTATTTCTTCCTGGTTCAGTCTTGGAAGGTTATACCTTTCTAAGAATTTGTCGATTTCTTCCAGGTTGTTCATTTTATTGGCATAGAGTTGCTTGTAGTAGTCTCTTAGGATGCTTTGTATTTCTGCGGTGTCTGTTGTAACTTCTCCTTTTTCATTTCTAATTTCATTGATTTGAGTCCTCTCCCGCTTTTTCTTGATGAGTCTGGCTAATGGTTTATCAATTTTGCTTATCTCCTCAAAGAACCAGCTTTTAGTTTTATTGATCTTTGCTATTGTTTTCTTTGTTTCTATTTCATTTATTTCTGCTCTGATCTTTATGATTTCTTTCCTTCTGCTAACTTTGGGTTTTGTTTGTTCTTCTTTCTCTCGTTCCTTTAGGTGTAAGGTTAGATAGTCTATTTGAGATTTTTCTTGTTTCTTGAGGTAGGCTTGTATAGTTATAAACTTCCCTCTTAGAACTGCTTTTGCTACATCCCATAGGTTTTGGATCATCGTGCTTTCATTGTCATTTGTCTCTAGGTATTTTTTGATTTCCTCTTTGATTTCTTCAGTGATCTCTTGGTTATTTAGTAACGAATTGTTTAGTCTCCATGTGTCTGTGTTTTTTACGGTTTTTCCCTTGTAATTGATTTCTAATCTCATAATGTTGTGGTCAGAAAAGACGCTTGGTATGATTTCAATTTTCTTAAATTTACTGACACTTGATTTGTGACCCAAGATTTGATCTATCCTGGAGAATGTTCCATGCGCACTTGACAAGAAAGTGTAATCTGCTGTTTTTAGATGGAATGTCCTATAAATATCAATTAAATCTATCTGGTCTATTGTGTCATTTAAAGCTTGTGTTTCCTTATTAATTTTCTGTTTGGATGATGTGTTCATAGGTGTAAGTGAGGTGTTAAAGTCCCCCACTATTATTGTGTTACTGTAGATTTCCTCTTTATAACTGTTAGCAGTTGCCTTATGTATTGAGGTGCTCCTATGTTGGGTGCATATATATTTATAATTGTTATATCTTCTTCTTGGATTGATCCCTTGATCATCATGTGCTGTCCTTCCTTGTCTCTTGTAACATTCTTTATTTTAAAGTCTATTTTATCTGATATGAGTATTGCTACTCCAGCTTTCTTTTGATTTCCATTTGCATGGAATATCTTTTTCCATCCCCTCACTTTCAGTCTGTATATGTCCCTGGGTCTGAAGTGGGTCTCTTTTAGACAGCAAATATATGGGTCTTGTTTTTGTATCCATTCAGCAAGCCTGTGTCTTTTGGTTGGAGCATTTAATCCACTCACATTTAAGGTAATTATCGATATGTATGTTCCTATGTCCACTTTCTTAATTGTTTTGGGTTTCTTTTTGTAGGTCCTTTTCTTCTCTTCTGTTTCCCACTTAGAGAAGTTCCTTTAGCATTTGTTGTAGAGCTGGTTTGGTGGTGCTGAATTCTCCTAGCTTTTGCTTGTCTGTAAAGCTTTTGATTTCTCCATCATATCTGAATGAGATCCTTGCCGGGTAGAGTAATCTTGGTTGTAGGTTCTTCCCTTTCATCATGTTAAGTATATCATGCCACTCCCTTCTGGCTTGTAGAGTTTCTGCTCAGAAATCAGCTGTTAACCTTATGGGAGTTCCCTTGTATGTTATTTGTCATTTTTTCCCTTGCTGCTTTCAATAATTTTTCTTTGTCCTTAATTTTTGCCAATTTGATTACTATGTGTCTCGGCATGTTTCTCCTTGGGTTTATCCTGTATGGGACTCTCTGTGCTTCCTGGACTTGGGTGGCTATTTCCTTTCCCATGTTAGGAAATTTTTAACTATAATCTCTTCAAATATTTTCTCGGATCCTTTCTCTCTCTCTCTTCTCCTTCTGGGACCCCTATAATGCGAATGTTGCTGTGTTTAATATTGTTCCAGAGGTCTCTTAGGCTGTCTTCATTTCTTTTCATTCTTTTTTCTTTATTCTGTTCAACAGCAGTGAATTCCACCATTCTGTTTTCCAGGTCATTTATCCTAAATACTACTTCTTGGCCAAATCAATTTTAGTTTCTATTGATTTAATTCTTTTTATGTTTCTTTACATGCCAATCATTTTCTTTGAAAAGTGGACATTGAATATAATACATTGTGTTGCTTCTGAACTTTGTTGTGTTATTCTGAAAATTAGTAGTTTTTTATTCTAATATTTAACTTTGTCACCCCAAAATTTGCAGCTTCTGCTATCTGTGCTCTGCTCTTGTAGGTTCCCCTGTTGTTTTGTTCTTAGCTCACCCCCCTGTGAATCTTCTCTGTGCCTGTGAAATTGGTCCATCTCCCAAATTGGTCCGTCAATCATTTTTCTGCCCCATTTCTCTAGGATAGCAATTTGAATCTTTTAGGCAGCTTCCAAATCTCTCCTGAATTTCCCATTTCTTCACTCATTTTTCCTGTCTCTTTAACATCCAGGTTATTTGGGGGGTATGACTTGCTGATTTGCTGATTTTTCTCTTAACTATGAGCTACATTGTATTTCTTCTTTATAGTTCTCATAATTCTTGATAGTATGCTAGACCTTATCTCTGAAAGTACAATAGAATTAAATTAGTAAATAAGCGTTGAAATCATTGGAAATATCCATATTTTTAATGACATTTATCACTTATTCAACAGACATTTATTTAAACCTCATGATGTGAAATTCACTTTATAACACTCTAGGAGTTGGATATCCATTGTCAGAAATGAGAGTATACAGTGCAGGTGGCTGAGGAGCTGCAAATGCCTTAGGAGAGACTTCAACAGGCTTCAGAGGAAATTGTATGGCAATTGTTTCAGGGCATCAAAATTCCCTTGCAATAGCATTACCAACCTACTTTTTATATTTCAAACATCCGGCTATCTTAAATCAGGGAACACCTCCACATAAAACTATGTTTAAGTATATAGTTCCCAAAATGTGAGAAAGACACATCTAGTACTACATCTGCACTGAGTTCTTGAGGGGGGAGGGAACTCTTTAAGAAAGGAATCATTGATATCAACAATATTTTGTTAAATGTTAGATATGCCCCCAAATACCATCAATTTGTGTAAAAAGTAAAATTCAATTTCCTATAAAAAATGACCTAAACATTTCCATGAATTTATATTTTTCGTCTATAGTATTAATAGTTGGAGTATGTTTTGCTACTAAGACCAGGGACTAAAAAGGAAAAAAAAAAAAACCTCAAAATCCAAAATCTGCTCTGTAATTTGACACTTTTGCTTTCACGGATTTCAAGGGATCTTTAATCCAGAGAAGAGAATCCAAGAGGGAACAAACTATCATTTTATGAGGAATACATAAAAAGAATTCTCTAGTATGAGGGGGCACTGGGCTTTTCCTTAAACTCCAAAATGAAATGTTAGATTTTATGATACTGTTCAACCTCAGGAGAAAACCAAAAAGAAGGAAAGAAAACTGAAGACAGCTCTCAGCAGAAATCAGTTCCATAATTTACCAGCTGCTATTAAAGTAACGCTGCCTTTTATTTGCCCTAAATTTCCCTTTTATACATTTAGTCTATTCTACCTATTATAAATAATCTGAACTGTAGATTACATTTTCCTGATAATCTGTTTACTCAATAATTTTACAATCAAAACTAAACCAACTACTTATTTAGAATCTAAGGGATGAAGTATACTTTAGTGATTTTTACTTTTATCTAAAAGTATTAGAAGATAGTTCAAAATATGTTAAAATCAAAAGTTCTATGAATTTTAATTTGTACAATGATAGTAAACATAATGACTGCTTTGTGCAAATACTTGATGTATAATAGATGTAAAACTGCCTTTCCAAAATATTTTTTACTCAGACCTGACAATGTTTGGTTATTTATATGATAGTTACAGAAAGTTTTAAGTTATATATTAATATGGAATTAGGTTGACACGTGTGAAACACATTTTTAATGCACATCCTAATTTCAGAGAGACTAGAGGAATCGTTACTTCCTGGGCAAACCCAGGATTTCCCATTATTTTAAACAAGGAGAGATTCAGCCAAACTTAACAAATGTTTCTCAGAGCATAGATAGACATGGAAGATGCCATTCATGTTCAAGGAAGGTATGAGTTTAAAAAATTACCAAAATAGCATTCCGTTTGAATATGTTATGGGTGTAAATACGTAGCCAATGATGATAATGTCTAAAGAATTTTATCAACAGTCTGAGTTTAAGCAAATGCTTCACATCTTGTTATCTCAAGAAAACAGAAGCAAACCTTTCTGAAATTAACTTGCCTTTACATGAATTGAACAGTATGTTTATTCAAGAATGAAGATGACTTGTCCATTTTTTTTCTTTCTGTATTAGTGGGGTCTCCTCATTTGGCAATGCATTCATGCCAAAGACGTCTGTAGTTCAAGCTCAGAGTGAAACAGAAATTGCAGTTGCACACTTTGTACTCAGAAATTATCGGTGTTGTGCCAGCTCCTGAAAGAAACAGACTTGCTTCTTGGCATATTCCAAAGAGGGCAATTGTTCAAAGAAAAATTTTAATGCAAAGCATTTAGGGTAATGTTATGTAAATAAGCAGTAAGACTTACTGTAGTTATGGCTTTTTTTCTTCGTTCCCTTAGCTCTGTGATTTTTGCCTTGAAAGTTCTTACTTCGAGTTTCATGCAACCTCATTATTTCTTCTTGGCATTTTCTTTGAGACACAACAGCTGCACAATATTGATAAACTCTAAGAAGGTTAGAATATGCCACATAGCCATGGCTTCAATTTAAATGGACCATATATAGAAACTCTTGAGTTTGCACCATTTGTGTTGCAAAATCTTCACCTCTATTTTATATTAAAAATGCAACATCTAAAAGCTATACACAGTAAGTCTCTCAGAGCATTTTTATTCTAACATAATAATCTTCACTTTTACTATATTATAGTTGAATTTGATAATAAAATTTAGGTCTCAAAAATGATGAATAATTAAATAGTCAAGATGGGTCTAAAAAATTTCTTCCTCAATAATGTTATTCTTTTTTAAAGTACTTCTTTCTCTTTTCAATACAAACTCAAATCATCTGTTGAGGTCTTATTAAGAAAATCATATCAGGAAAAGGACAGAATTGCTAAGCATAAAATTATGGGTGAAGTCACAAAGGAAAAGGAAAATATATATATATTTCTATATATGTATAGTTTAGTTCTAAAACTAAAAGCAAAAATAACAACCATTTAATAGAAACAACTAAACAAATGAGGAAGACCTGGGGAATATTTGCAACAAGGGTTCAAAGGGAAAAAATATTTTAAATAAATAGCTCTTAAAAGGAAACACACAAAAATGCTAACAGAAAAATGGACAAATAGGATGTACAGCCAATTTACAGCAAGATAGGAAGTACAAATAGGAAGTGTATAAAATCCTACTTAACTCAACAATAATCAAAGCCATCTGTAACAGAACACTATTAGCCAATAGTAGTGAAGGTGCAGAAGGACAGACACAATCAACCCCAGTGGTGAGACTATCAAAGTGATTTGCATACCCTTCTGGAAGGAAAGTTGCTAATGAATATTAAAAGCTTACTAGGATCATTTTAAATACTCATGGCTTTACATAATCCATAAAACAACCCTGTGAGTTACTGATAGTCTTGTCTCTGTTTTACTTATGATGAAACTGACACAGATGAGGTTAAGCTGTTGTTCAGGTCACAGGGGAAGGAGACCGACAGCAAGGCGGAAGCTGGGATTTTAATCCAAGTCCTCTGATTCCAGAGCTCATGCTCTTAATACCATGCTCAAACGCCTCTGAGAAGAAACAGGAATTGGGGAGTGGGCTGGTGGCAGTATACTGGAATCAGCTGGAAGGGTTTTTTGGAGACGAGCAGGTCTAATTAGAAAAATCATACAAGACAGAAGATATTAGCTGGGGTTTATGAGACAATCAGTGGCAGCAAATGTTCAATATAATGCATTATAATTTTCAGTTTTAAGTGTTTGCATTTGTTTTTCAAGCTCATGTATTGCCCTAATAGCCACGTTCTTTATATTAACAATGCTCTACGGAATGAAGGAATAGGAGGTATGTTTGCTTACTACATAAATTTCATCAAGGCTCTAGGCAAGTGGAACCCTTATTCGTCTGAGTGGCAATGTTGAAGTTATACTGAGATTGTCATATCTAATAGAACACAAGCCTAGTGAGGACAGAGACCCTCTTTGCTTGCTAATGGGTACGGCTGTGTACTAAGCACCCAGCACAGTGCTTGAGCATGGTGAGGGCTTTGAAAACACTTGTTAAGTGCCTGAGTGAATAAGATGGTTGAAATTGCTGTTTAATGTATTCATAACCCAGTTTTCATGAAATCCTTGTCTGTAATGTAATTTCATGCCCCCTCTGAACTGTGACTGAGTACGTGAGGTCACATCAGGAAGCAAGACGATGCTGACATTTTCCTGGACAGAATCCCACATCCCCAAGGTGAGCTGGGCAGTGTCATCACAGCAGAAGAGCTCTACGCTTCTCAGGTGCACCTGGAGTTCTAACAGATGATGTTCTACTGTGGGCTCAGAAAAATGAGGGCTTCAGAAAGGACAGTGGTTTATTTATCCATGCTCTGTGAATAACAAGTGAGTTTTGGTCACTTTTAAAACAGTATAAAGAAACTATTAAAGGCATAATTGTTTAAGAGAAAAATGATATAGTTTGAAGGTAATAGTAGTCTGGAATCTTGGGTTTAATTTCACCTCTGCCTGTACCCAGAGTTGAAAATCACTCTGAGTTTATTTTCCTTTATCTGGCAAATAAATAGGTTTAACTACATAATTTTTAAAATACTTTCCAGTCCCATTGCCTTATGACTTTTTGTTAGGGTACCACATTACTGTATGCAAATCAGACAGCTTTCCTAATTCGGTTTTCACCTTCTCATGTGAAGTAAATGATGACAAAATTATAACATAGAATTGTCATTGTCTCCTCATGAGTATTGGGCTATGGCATTAAGGGAAAATACAAGTTCTTCTTGTGGCCAAATCCCTTCCATAAATTTATATTTAGATAGTTAACCCATAAGGTGAAAGTCTGCATCATTATATGAAGCATAATATAAAAATATCAGTGGTATTTGGTTCACTGACCAGAGTACAAAGTGGGAGAAAACCTCACTACATAGGCACTAGAGTCAGACAGCTTCAGCCCAGAAACACAGTTCCAACACTTTTAGCTCTCTGAATTGGTCAAATAAATTAAACCTCATTTCCTTACTTATACAAAAATGGGGTGATCATATTTATCTCAAAGATTACTGGGAGTTTGTGGTGACATTTGACACACAGTAATTTTTATCATTTAAAATAATGGGGGAAAGTTTTATTGATAATAACCAAACTGGAAAAATCTAAGTGTTCAACAAGGAAATGAGTAAAAATATATGACATTTTCATACAATGGAATATCACTTAGCAATAAAAGAATTAAAAACAATACACAGAGCCTCATGGATGAATCTCAAACACATTATGTTGAGCCAAGAAAGCCAAGCAGAAAAGGGCACTTATTATATAAGTCAGTTTATATGAAGTCTGTTATGGGCTGAATTGTATGCCCCCCAAATTTAATACTGAATCCCTGACCCCCAGTACCTCAGAATGTGACTGTATTTGGAGATAAGGTATTTAAAAATGTGATGAAGTTAAAATGAGGTCATTAGGGTGAGCCTTTATCCAATCTGGATGTTGTCCTTACAATAAGAGGAAATTTACACAGAAAAACATCAAGAAATTTCATGCACAGAGGGAAGACCACATGAGGACACAGTGAGGAGATGACCATGTACACGTCAAGGAAAGAGGCCTCAGGAGAAACCAACCCGGCCCACACCTTGATCTTAGACTTCCAGCCTCCAGAATGTGAGAGAATAAAGTTCTGTTGTGTGAGCCCCCCCAATCTGTGGCACTTGGTTACGGCAGCCTGAGCAAAGTAACACAAAGTCTAAGAATGAAAGTTGGAACAGTGTGGCTTCTAGGAAGAAAGATTGACTGAAATAGAAAACTAATGAACTTTCTGGATGGAAGTATGTTCTACATAGGTATTGCATCGAAAGTCATTAAATGGCACATTAAAGTATGTGTATTTTGCTGAATATAAATCTTACCTTAAGAAAAATAATCTCTACATGGAGGTTGCAGTGGACCAAATGATTGTGTCTCCTCAAAATTCGTATGTTAAAACCCTAACCTCCAAGATGATGGTATTAGGGCCCTATGGGAGATATTGATAATTCAGTCCTGAGGATGGGGCCCCCATGATAGGGTTAGTGCCCTGGTAAAAGAGACCCCAGAGAGCTCCCTCACCCCTTCCTCCATGGGAGGACACAGGAGAAGATGCCATCTATGAGCCAGGGAGAGGGCTGTCACCAGACACTGAATGTGTCAGGGCCTTGATCTTGCACTTCCCAGCTTCCAGACTGTGAGAAATAAGTGTTTGTTGTTCAAACCACCCAGTCTTTGATATTTTTGTTAACGATAGAACAGACTGAACAGGCTAAGATAGAAGTATAAAGATTTTCCCAGCTGTGTCTAGCTTTGTATTTGTTTGCATATATCTTCTCTGAAATAATTGATTATTCTCAGGAGACATTATGAGTAAAATTTTAAATATATATATATTTCAGTGGTTTGAAAACATTTTTGTGGTGGGATAGCATAAGTTTCATTGGTGATTTTTTTTTACTATTTTTATTCACTGATTTATCTGTTCATTTTTTAATCAAATAACTAGTGACTCTACATGCATTTTGAGTGGATACAGAAATCAGTAAGACTTTCTCCCCAAGCCCTCTTTCCAGGGCTCATTTTTAATAAAGGAGATAATATAAACAATCTTCATACAAGGCAGAAAGTTGCTAATGACATTGACTAACAAGGAATAAATCTGTGGGTGTCAAGGGGTAAAGAAGATATGAAACTGCGAGGCCTTCATGACCATTGAAATTGAGCGTGTGCATCACAGTAGAGCCCCAGTTATGCTCGCTGTGTGAGCGAGTGACTTCACAGCAGGGTGTTTTGAAAGGCAGAATGGAATAAAGTACATTAAAGCAGTCAGGCACAGCACACAGTAGCTGTTTAAGAAATGTGTCTCCGTACAATTTCATGATACACATGCTTTAAAACATGCTCCTAAATGTAGTGATAAATTTAGTCCTTTTCACTCATCAAAGAAAAATGCTTTTGATTTGTGAAAATGGGTGTGCATTTCCTTGCACCGCCATGAGAAAACAGAACTCTAATGAGGCAATTTAATTTGCATTTACAAGGTACTTGGTGTATTGGCATTTATAGACATTAGTACAGCTCATAAGGAATTCATTATTGATCATGGTTGTAATGATAACCCCTAAATAAAACAAGGCGAATATTTGGTTTTCTTTTCTTTTCTTTTTAATTGAAGAGCAGTTGATTTACAATGTTGTGTTAGTTTCTGGTGCACAGCGAAGTGATTCAGTTATATACATATACATATATAGATATAGGTATATATTCTCTTTCACATTCTTTTCCATTATGGTTTATTACAGGATATTGAATATAGTTCCCTGCGCTCTACAGTAGGACCTTGTTGTTTATCTATTTTATATATAATACACATCTTAAAAGTTTAGTCTTAAATGAAATCTCTTCATTGGCTCCCTGAATAAATTCAGGCTGATGACCAAGGTATACAGAACTCCTTGGGAGTGGGCACCCTAAGTTCCAGCCATTTAGAACCTTCTGACATTCTTCAAATGTGTCAGGTGACCACAGAGTGCTTCGTTCCCACTCAGGAGATTCCTTTGTTCTCTCGCCTCACAACCCTGCCTCTCAGAGTCTCCTAGTCAACACCCACCTGTCTTTGATGCTCAGATCGAAAACTGCTTCACTCATGAAGACCCCCTACTCTAGACGTTTGATATCTGTAAAAACTTCCATCAAAGGACATACATCACTTCATTAAAATTTGGGGTTTAGAGCTCTCTTTTTCTCTCCCCTTGAAGGAGAAGTTATTTTGTGCTTCTTGTTTGTAGCCCCATTGCCTGTCATGGGACCTGTGCACATGATAATATGCTCTCACATGATAATTGTGAGATGAGTGTATGGATAAATGAGTGAATGGATGGATGAATCAAAGAATGAGTGCTTTTTGTGGCATGTATTGAGTGAAGATGGGGTTGGGGAAGGAGTGGGGGAAAAACATGATCTTTAAGATTCCACAGTAACAAACTTTTCCAAATATGTTTTCAAAAAATAACACAACACAGGATTTTAGGGCTAAATGTTGTGCATTTTGTGTAAAGGATACATTTATACCAAGGGAAAGAGGAGATGACTTACTATTACTAATCCTGACCACAGGTATATTTCATAGAAGAATGCATTTTTATCAGATAATATTGCTATATCTTATTAAAGCAAAATTTACATATATATTTTATTGTAGTCATGGAATTAGTCGATGCAGAAAGGAGAAAATCAACTTACAACGTGAATCAATGCAGCCTCAAAAAGAGGAACTGTCAGTGCAGTGGGGTCCACACAGCCTTGATGTATGTCACACTCCAACTTAAAACTTTCTAGCCATGTCTTAAAACTACATAGTGACGTGTATTTAGCCCTGACGAGGTGCCCGGCTGTGTTCTAAGTGCTTTGCTACCATATTTTACTCAATCTTACAATGGCCTAATAAGATAGGCATCGTTAGACCCTATATGCAAGTGTAAAAGTCCATGTCCAGAGAGGAAAATGAACTGGCTCCACACATACGTTGAGGGAGCAGGGAAGCTTGGTCTGTGAAGCCAGTGGCTGAGCTTTTAGTCTCTGCCCTCTGCTCCATTGTGACGCTTGCAGAGCTGCCTGACCTGGGGCTTCATTTTTGTCATCTCTAACATTTAAGGGAACTAGGAATTTCAAAACTTCTCTTTAATACTCATTGTTTTTTGTTTGTTTTCTTTCTCCACTGGAATGGGGATTGGCCAAAGTCACTCTCACAAAAATACTGTAACTGAAGATAGATACACATTTTTGTCACATACGAAAACACTCTCAGAAGTGGCTGCATACTCAGACACTGTGATCATCTGTTTACACAGGATAGGATTGATGAGGCTTTACCCTTGTTGTCAGGGTAAAGATCTTTGATTGTCTCACCCTTACAACTGCAGTTGGACTTGGCCTGTTTCATATTTTCGGGGAAGCCTTGTCTGTGCCACTAGAGAATAGCTCATCAGAACACCATGGTCGGCACCAACAATGGGGATTTTGAAGATAGTTGCAATGATCTGACTCTCATTACAAGAATTTTTGTATCATTTTATTCAATTAAAATATGAAATTCATTAAATGTCATGTCTGAATTATGGCAACAGCTGTGAAAATTATTTCTCTGTCTCCACCCTCATGTCTTTGTAATACATTCATGTGACTGTGGAAATAATGATCTTTTAAAATGCAGATATGGGCATTCCATTCCTGTGTTTAAATATATGGATAAATCTTACTGACTTCAAAGGAGTCTAACCTTCCCAGCAGGACCTAAACGTCCATCAAGACCTGCGTTTCTACCTGCGCTTGCATCACTCCCTGCCTCCTTGTAGCCTGATGTCCAGGAACCCTGGGTGGTGTTTCTCCAACATCTCAGCCTTGACCTTGTTCTACTGTCTGCCAGGAACCTCTCCCCTCACCCTCATGCAGGGGCAATTCTTACAAAGAAAGGATAAGAAGAAAAATATTGTTTAATAACTCATGAACATATTTGAAAAACATTGAAAATATATTAGTAGATATAATCCAGAAATGTTTTTATTATGATTGAGTTGGCCTTACTTCAGTAGTTCATAGTGAGTTTGACATTGTGAAATGTGTCAGTGTCAATCACCATACATATTTTTATTAATTCATAAAAGATAAATACCATGTGATCATCTCAGTACATCCTGAAAAATAATTTAATAGATTCAGCAATGATTTACAAGAAATATCGTAGCAGACTAGGAAAAAAAGAAATTCCCTTAACCTGAAAAAAAGTTAGGTGCAAAATACCTAGAAGCTACTTAATAGTAGAATATTAATTTAGGATAAAGTCAAGAATAATGGCTATCTATACTTCACCATCCCACTGGAGGCCTTAGCCATGCAATAATTCAAAAAAATGGTAGGGGTTAAAGTTCTCAAAGTTTGGAAAAGAAAACCCCAAACTATCACTATTTGCAGATGATACAATTATCTAAATCTGGCTGCCTAAATTTTTTATTTTAGATTCTTATAGAAAAAGGTGCCATTTGTACAACACATTGTATACTCTTGGCTCCAAGGCTCTGGTAACCCTAGGACAAACATAACTGATTGGATAAAATTTTCAACATGTTTACAACTCATTTAAGTCACCCCAGTAGTGTAGATTTGGTCTACGAAAAATCACAAATAGTAGAAACAAATTGTTAGAATTTAAAAGTAAGTTTAGCAGGGAGGTGCTTTATCTTCCCTCACTGCACTGGTGAGGGAGACCTTCCAGTTGTAGGGTCAGAGGG
The DNA here is from genome assembly GCF_028564815.1 of Eubalaena glacialis. NCBI lineage: Eukaryota > Metazoa > Chordata > Mammalia > Artiodactyla > Balaenidae > Eubalaena > Eubalaena glacialis. The sequence continues at coordinate 2,953,235 of NC_083729.1, read as the reverse complement.
ATGGCCAAGCACAGGACACCCAACACAGGAAAGCTGAGATTGACGGCTGTTTATTAATCACAGAGTCTCAGAGCCTGGGGAGGGGGACACAGCACATTACACAGACCACACGGGGGCTGCGCTTGGGAACAGAGAGAACAACCAGGGCTTACAGGGGGCAAGCTCTGGAGGATCAGTAGGGCCAGGTGCCCCTGGTTCCCACAGGTGGATGTGGTTGGTTTGTTTGAATAAACCCACGGGCTGGCAGGAAAGCAAGGCCACTTCTCCAGGATGAGCAGGAACTGGGCCTGGTTCCCTTGATAAGGAGGGTCTGTCTAGGAGACCTTGTCTTCAGGATCACCGTAAGGAGGGGGGCTTGCAGGTGGGCATTCAAGGTCACCTGTTTTTCCCAGATGTCATGACAGCACATAATATCAGGCTTTAATTTTAGTTCTTATACCACAAGGTGCCAGATCTAAAATCCTCATTAAAAAGTCACCTACATTTCTATACATCGGCTACAGCATTTGGAAAACACAAATTTTAAAATAATTTTTACAAAAGTAGAAACAAGCAGAAAGAAACCAACAATAAAGTTATCAGTAGAGACTCAAAACCTTTCTGAACATAACTATAAGCCTTTATTCAAAACAATTAAATAAACAAAAAAATGCATTGTATCCATTGATTGGAGGGCTCCTTGTAAAAATACCAGTTCTTCCAAACATTTGTTTGAAAAATCAATTAAATTTTTCATGAAACTTGAAAAGTGCATTCCTTAATTATATAGAATTTGCAAAAAATTGCAAATTATTGAGTCAGGTGGAAAGAATCACTCTCCCTAACGTTAGGACTTATTATAAAGCTGTAATATTTAGGATGGTGTGGGCTGCCACAGACTTACAGAAACAAATCAGAACAGAAACATAATACACTGCCACCCCAAACAGAACTATATCTGAATCTAATAAGGAAGAACTCTTCAATAAACAGTACAAGGACAACAGTGATCCTTATATTTTTAAAAAGTAAAATAGATCCTGACTCCATCTCATACCTTCCCTCCGAAATTAATCCCAAATGGATCACAGAATTAAATGCAAAGTCAAGCTTTAAAAAATGTTACACGGGAATTGTCAGAATATTTTCATGTCCCCAAAGAAAGAAAACAATTCTTTAGCAATGCCCAACCCACAAGGAAAACAAGCACTTGTTAACTTGGTTTACATTAAAATTAATAAATTCTATTAAATAAAAGTCACCATAAAGACATTGACCATAGGGAGAAGATATTTGCAAAACATATAACTAAAAATCATTAGTTTTCATAATATATAAAAAAAAAACAACTGGTACGAATGAGAAAAGGGCAGGTGTGCAAACACACAAATTAGACAAAACAAGCCAAAGACATGAGCGATCACTGTACAGAAGGGAAAACAGAGACATCCATAAAAATACGGAAATAAACTCAACAACCCTAGTAATCTTAAGAAGGAAAATTAAAACCACAATGGGATAACACTTGACAACCAGTAGTATAAAATGGTAAAATAGTTTTCGAAATTGATTTGGCATTTCTTAGAAATGATGAAATGGACACATGTTGGCTGAGCATTTCCACTCGGCATAAGCCTTGGAAAATTCTTATTTTAAGAACCAGATGTTTAGCGTGAGGAGATTTGCATCTGTTGTGGGTCGTTGCCACCCACCCAGCTCCACATCCTCCCGTCCTTGCCTGCTTTGTGTTAATAGGGACGGGTCCTGCAAGCAGTTCTCTCTGCCAGCTGGCCACAGCTGGGCTCCATCTTTGGAGAGAATAAGAGAACGGGAAGGTCCCTCCATACCATGGCAGGGAAAGGGAGTCCTTTCCTGGTTCTGTCCAGCTTTGTTTACCTGGCAGCCAGCAGGTTGGCATGCAAGAGGCCCAGCAGCGTGCACCTCTGTGGCCCTCATGGGCCAACTACATTCTGATCCTTCCAGCAAATTCCTCCATCACTTGGAGATGACCGTCTTTATGGACCAGCTCTGTCCACATCTTCCAGCAAGCATCTTCCTCCTTGGGGCTGCTGTCCCCGTCAGCAGTGCCTTCTCCAAAGAGGCCATAGTCTCAGCCTTGCTCTTCCTGGTCTCTCTCCCCTAGAGCAGTAGGTGCTGTCTGCATTTGCCCTTGCTCTACTCCTGCCCATTCTCCCCCCACCCCACTTTTTTTGTAGTGGAGAGTGTTTTACCAGCTAACAATTCTTTGTATTAAATTTTCACCTTTCTCCCTAGTGGATCTCAGCTGAATCCTGGTGTTTATATGTATAACAATGTGTATAGCAACATGTTGTATAGTTAAAAATATATTGGAAAAATAAATATTCATCAGTGATAGATTATATAATTAAATTGTGCTACACATATGTAAAATAAAGTGTATAGCAGTGAAAATAAATCAGATCTATACACATAAACATAAGTGAAACTAAAAAGTATCATGTTGGTTGAAAAAAGAAGCCATAGAAGATTATGCAGAGAGTATTCATATATGTAAATTTTAAAAACTGGCAAAATCAAGGAACATATTACTTAGAGATATACCCATATGTGTAAACCAAAATAATAATAAGGAAATTCTAAGCAGAAAATTGTTCATCGTGTCTACCCTCTGGGACAAGATGATGCCAGATGTGCTCAAATGGATGGTGTCAGTATTATTCTATTTCTTAAGGTGAGCAGAGCACGTAGGGTTTTTTCTTTTAATATTGTGCCTTTAAAATGTGTCTATACCTATATATGTGTATATATAAAATAATTCTTTTTTATTTTAAATGTGTGTAAGTAGGGCAAGATTTGCTAAGTCTAAAATCAAGAGAAGATATCACAAGTTATAATAACACCAAAAATAAAGTTTAGATTTCCAAATCATCAGGCAAATATATTACCACAACTATGAGTAATAAATTAATTAATAAATAGATCAAATATATGATGAATATAAACATAAGATAAAACAATATATACAGTATGCTAACACATATATATGGAATCTAAGGAAAAAAAAAAAAAGGTCATGAAGAACCTAGTGGCAAGATGGGAATAAAGACACAGACCTACTAGAGAATGGACTTGAGGATATGGGGAGGGGGAGGGGTGAGATGTGACAGGGTGAGAGAGTGTCATGGACATATATACACTACCAAATGTAAAATAGATAGCTAGTGGGAAGCAGCCGCATAGCACAGGGAGATCAGCTCGGTGCTTTGTGACCACCTAGAGGGGTGGGATAGGGAGGGTGGGAGGGAGGGAGATGCAAGAGGGAAGAGATATGGGAACATATGTATATGTATAACTGATTCACTTTGTTATAAAGCAGAAGCTAACACACCATTGTAAAGCAATTATACTTCAATAAAGATGTTTAAAAATATATATATAATGATAAATTATATCAATAGATTATTACTAAATGAATCAAGCGTTTGAAAATAAACAAATAATCAATGCTAGTGATCACATCACTACAATTGGTACAATGTAATATATTCCTTTACTTAGTTATGTTTTAAATAAATGAAATTGTCCTGATGCCAGGCTGGCAAGTATTTGGATTACAGTTGCTTCTGTTCTGCCAACATTTCCTTATATCAAACAAGGGTAAAACTAATATTTTATTCACCATGAGTACATAAAGTTGTCCAGTTTAGTAAAGATGAGAGAACAAAGGATCCATGGACACAAGCTTCTTCCTTTCACACATTTGTGGAAAGTTTGTCTGAGAGAGAATTGCTACATTTAAAATATTTGCAGTGGAGAATCCATTCCTTTCCCTTTTCCCATTTAACTTCCTATTAAAACCTATCTTAGCCCTTCAACCAGGGGTCCAACTCATGCACATCACCCAGTGGAGACATCCTGGACGGAAGGTTCTTTGTGCAGGAAATCAGAGCGTGCCTCATGTGTTTCAGATCGCTGCAGGTGCCTTTACACCTGACTGAGCCTCACTGTTTTTGAAGCATGAATTTTCAGCTTTGTGGAAAGTGGAACAGCAGGGGATCTGCAGTGATTGCTACCTGGGTCCTTGTTCCAATTTGAATGTTTTACAGGTCTTTTCCCTTGAAAAATGTTTTCTAACATAGGTCATGCTTCTCAGGAGTCATGGACTGGAGACTGGTGTTTGCTCTTATTTTTTCTTACAAACCTAGAACTATTTCTACCACTACAGGGAAACTTGAGGGCCACCCTTGTACAGTGGTTCCAAATGTGAATAATGATCAGAAGCTCCTGGGAAAACAAAAAATTAAAATTAAAAATCCCAAGAACGTCTGCTAGAGAAGGGATAGGTGCTTAGCCCACTTTGGAACCATTCTGGGAAGTTTCCATGTTTTCTAATCAGCAAACGCATCCAGGTTTAATAACAGGGCTGGTGCAAGTAGGCTGTACTCTCCTGTTCCTGATGCAGAAGTGGTATGTATACCGGTTGCAGTACGTAGAGTTCTGGCATTTAGTTTTTAACCACAACAGTGAGGCCATTGGTGCATGTTTGGGCAGGGGGTGCCTCCAAAGCTCAGCCTAGAGTCAACCATTCTGCATACTTAATGTCTTTTAATAAATGTCTTTTGTGCTTGAAGTAGAGAGGTTTTGTTGTCACAACAGACAACTCTGTCCAACAAGGAAATTGACCAAACCAACTGCATGTATAGTTTTGGAGCCCAGGGAATATTAGTGTCATGGGATTTTTTCCCCACATTGCCTTGGAGCAAATTAAAGGCATTTATCCAGAAATTAAGGAAAAAATTGAAAAAAATATATAAATATCTTCCTTCCTTCCTCCCTCCCTTCCTTCTTTCTTCTTTCTTTCTTTCTTTTCCTTTATTTCTTTCTTCTTAATCTAGAACAACAAATTCAGAGGTCCATTAATAATAGAAAAGCTGAATACTCAGGCCAGGCTAGATACTGGAGACAAACTTTAGTAAATCCTATCACACAGGGAAATCACGTTTTCATATAAGAGCCTGTGTTACACCATCACAATGTTATTTCCTAAATGGAGTGTCAGGTATGTGATATCCTCACTGGGTCAACAAGAGGGCTCTCCAGATCTGCTTCAAGATCAGGGGAGGGGGTCAGTGAGAGGGACTCAGAGGCAGGACTTACACTTACTCTCTTTTCAGGCCCTGATGCAGCTGCCACCCCACTGGCCCTGTGGCCTTGGCTACGTGGGGCACTTTCTCAAGAGCACAGGGCCCCTGGGCTTGCAAACTCTGTTCAAGCAGTAAGTATGTAAGGTTACTGCTTCTCAGCCTAACCATAAAGCTGCAGGTACATGCAGAAAATTGAAGAAATTGCCCAATAAAACTCTCAGTCCTTCAGGCATAAAAATGGGAGATGAGCAGCCTGAAATTTAGAGCCGTTTTCTTGCCTAACTCACTGTGGGCAAACCGCAAGGTGTCTGGCAAACCGCAAGGTTTCACCATCTTCTTTATTTAGATTATATATATTCCTGTATGAATATGTCTATCATAAATTTCTATATTTAGAGTTTGACTTTGGATTGAGATGCCTTGGGCACAGAGAGAGAATAAAATCCAGTTCTTCCATTTTCTAGCTAGAATTCAGTTCAATTTCCCAAGCCTCTGTTTTCCCATCTGTGAAGTGTACAGCCAACTTCATTCCACTGTGCCGAGCCAGTGAGAGAACCAGTATCTGATGGCTGGTACAAAGTCAGGGGTCAACCAATGTCCAGGATTTCATAACCGCGGATACCTAAATATATAGGTTAGTAATTGTAGTATAATTTTTCGTACACTCATTAGTTTAACAAGCAATTTCTAGAACGGAGAGAGTGATGTGGGAAGGGTGTTGGAGGGCATAGGAGATTTTAATCTAGAAGAAATGTTTTACGGGAGGCACAGAAGAAGAGGACGGTTGACACAGATAGACAACCCGAGAGTGATGGTAAAATAATACCATTCTTCTTCTGGGGACAAGGACCACTTCAGCTTCAATCATTCCAGGACTAATGAGGACCCACAGACCCTCCAGAGGGAAGCTGAAGAAAATTAGGGACAAGAATTAGAATATGTTAAATAGTCTTGCAGCTACGAATGATGATTACTGGCTGACAAATAGGTCACAGAAGACTGTGTTGTTTACTGCTGGTGTTAATATCTTAGCCACAAATGGGAGCCGAGGCTTCGGTGCCTCTGCACTTTTTCTTCCCCTAAGTGATGCGCCTACGTAATGCATAGACTAATCTACTTAGAATTTATGTACTTGCAAACGACATCTGAGACTGTTTAGACATTTTTATTAACTTTTAAGTAAAGTTGATTTCTCATTCTTGTAATGGTCCAGAGACTGGAGATGCTAAATGACTCTCAGATTCTCCTATTCATTAGTTCATCTCTTCACACTTATTTCATGCGGAAAAAATTTAGAAAGATAGAGAAATGGGGGAAAATGACTTCCTCAGGCAATTTGAAGGCAGAAAAAGTTGATTAGGAATTATCCTAATTATCTCCCTGACCACACTGTACCCTGTAGGTGGAGTGATTTAAGCCATAACTACTTCTCAGATTAATGAGACTGAAGTGTGATTTTTCTTATTCTGGGTCAAGTTTCACTAGATGTTTTTCAAACTTCAACATTGGACTAACAGAGAGCAAATGGCACTCTACAGAAATCCACTGACTTCTGTCCTACCAGTGGATTGATTTGTTCATGTGCACCTCGGACAGGAAAGCACTTGCTTCCATCTGGGTCTGGTCCGAATTGAGAACGCATTGCCTTTTGGTTTGGTGTGGAAAACATCTTTTATGTCTGAATTGTTTCTCTGTCTCTGCCTATGAAGATACTTGCTCCTCTGAATCCAGAGGGATCGTTCACTGTTAATTGCATCTGAGAGAAATATCAGGATAGTGCATGCCCATTAAAAATGTGTATTTTCACAGTGTAATAAAGCACCATCCAATTGTATATTTTTCATGCAGGATCTCAGGAAGGTTTACGTGGGGTTCTAATGAAGAAGGTAACCAGTGGGATTAAATAGTTCCCACATTCCTAGGAACAAACAATGAGCATCAGTTACTCATAGCTCCTACAAGATAGTTGTGTATAAACTGTATGTGACCAAATTTCCCTGATCAGCTTGAAGCAGAAGATTCCAACTGTGTGAGAGCACTGGGGCGGGAGAAGTTGTGGTCACTCTCCTCATTGGGCAGTGCGGGTTCCTTATGCTGGGAAAGTGGAAGGCTGCTTTTCTTCTCTCTGAAGCCGAAAGGAGTCAGGCTCAATGTCTGGAGGAAGGGCAACCTGAGGAGAGAGGCAGGAGTTCTTGGAAGAGGTGAGTGTGCATCTTCCAGAGATGGGAGGTGTGTGCAAACACGGACACAGCGCTCCACCTGTGATTCAGAGGTTCAGAAGAACTCATGCGGTAAGGGTTATTTGTCAAGTGATTCTGAGCGAAAGGTGAGGTCACCGTCTCTTCCCTCTAGTCCCCTGTAGCCTTTGGAGAGTGTTGAAAGGGTCCTGAATTTTTATTTTTCGCTTCCACAGGAAAGAACCATGGAGATGAATGGAGGAGCAAGATATCAATATATGGCCCAGCAAATGCAACCCCCATCTCTGAAAATACGATGGGAGTATATACGAGGTTTGGGGCTAATAGGTAATCTATCGTCACACCTGAGACGGTCATTGGTGATGCATGTGACCAAGGTGAAGCTGATGGTCCCCACGAGGAGCCACACATCACCCCCACAAAAATCACCACTCACCATATGCAGGAAAGAACCAGAGCTATATCAGGAATTCATTCCTTCCTCAACATTGGGCTAGCCACGTAAAAAGCTATCTCATCCCTGCCCCTGTTCCCCTTTCTACCAAATGGCAATGCCACTAGGGAAGCTGAAGAGGTATCTGAAAGTGAGATATCCCTCCCCCATCCCCAAGCTGCAGAGGTGATAGCAATGCCTGCACTGGAGGCTAGGGTAAAATCTTTAAAGTTTCAGAAATAAAATTGAACAGAAGTTTATGGATTCTGCCTAATTATAACTCCAGGATTAGAAAAGTTCATGCAGTGTTGCACGGATGAAAGCTGTGACTGGAAAAAGCAATAAATGTATTATCACAAGATTATTTATTTTGATCAATTCACAACTATTCTGAGTACCTACTATATAAGACCCTGGTTTTGATTCTAAGTGTATAAAGATAAAATGCCCAGGATCCTATCTTCTGGAATTTATAATCTAGGTAGGCAGATAGTCAATGACAATATAGTTTGATACATGCCATGATATACCAGGTGATGTTACAATAGGAAGAGATTCCCCAGCCAAAATGGGAGGATACATCTTTAGGGTGGGGAGTTGGGAGGTGCAGAGATAAAATGGTGCAGATTATAGGAAAGTGTTTCTACAGGAGGGGATACTTGGTCTGAGGTTTGAGAATAGACTGGGTGCTGCATCACTTTTCAGAGAGAGAGAAGAAGAGGGGGAGGCAGCATAAGAAAAGGTGTAGTGATTATAGTGTATGCTTTCTCAGGAAATTGAACACAGTTCATTAAATCTGGAGCAGAGTTTGTGTGCAAAAGAGTGTGAGGAGTTGAGGAGAATGAGGAGATCCTGGTCAGAGAGATGTAAGCAGAGTCTTGTGAATTGTAACAACAACTGAAAGATTCTTCAGTGCAAACACCAACTCAGACTAAGCAGAGAGGCTTGTCAGAAGGGACAATCATGACTAAATAACAAATGCATGTCACACTCACTCTGGGCCTCGGGGATTCTTGTCTTGAATAATGAACTGACCTTCATGTGAAAACATCTGTAAGGATTAAACAAATAAGAATACATATAAAAATGTTGGACTAGTCAGCCATTGTTCAAGTATATTCATTTCACAATGTGGTAAGTGCTTAGTTTGAATTAATTAGCATAATTTCCCAGAACAATTTGCTACTGGAAACAAGCATCTGATGATACTGGAGTGTGACCTAGTGATGCATCTAAGAAAGGTTAAGCCAAGACTGTTGCTGCCGGAAGGATTAAATTATCATATTAGTGACTTAATAATTCCCATAAACGGGTTTACATGTAGTGGTATTAACGTATGTCCTCAGATCAGTCCCCTAGGAAAGGTTCAATTAAAGAATGGTCCCCGGATTGAATATTTCCCCAAGAAGAAGAATGTGGCAAAGCAGTTTGGGTTAATTCATTTGAAGTGGTCTCTATATTCTCTCGCTGGTCTCCCCCTTCCATATATTTTTCTAAATGCTTGGCATTTATTGAGTAAATATTTATGCAGGACTGACAGTATATTTGAACATTGTGAGAGGGATAAAAGGCAACATACAAGATTGTCCTCCTATAAACGAGCTTGAACATCTACTGAGAGAGGCACAGCCTACGTAGATAGATCTATTGTGTAACGTTGCAGGTAGCATAGCACTGAGCCCCAGAGGGAGGGGCTGGATCATAGGTGCTTAATTCTTCTCTTAAAACTTCACCCTTTCTCTCCTAGCAAAGGAGGCAGAGACTTCTTGTTTACAGTAACAGATCTGAGTGGTCCATAAGCTACAGTGACTTTCTTCTGTCACAATTTGGTTTCGGTTCCTTTACAAATATTGTATGCAAGATGTATTCTGATGATGTAATCATGAAGTACAAAATGTTATCACTGTAGAAGTTTGATCGCCATAATTACTTTGAGCTTTTCTATTCTTTTACCCACTTGGTCATCTTTTATTCATAAGGGACTACTTGCTGTAGTGTTAGGTGATCAATTTTGACAAGGATTTGCTAGAATTAATCAGTCAAGTCTAAGAAAGTTTAATAGGACGCTACCTCTGAGGGACAGGTTAACAAAATAGCACTCATAATGCCTTCTGGCAATTCCACAGTTAAAGAAATTATGTTGGTTTTTGTCTCTAAATCTGCATTTTTAATTTATCCCGTAATCTGCCCTTTGACACATATGCTACTTCATAACATTTGAAAGTACCAAAGCATAAAAAATAAAAACTGGCTAATTCCCAGCGTGAATGGACATCAGCACCAAACCCAGTTCCTATCTGATGTTATTTGGGTAGCATATTCTACAGTGGTAAATTCAAGATACTAACATACTGTAATGCTGTGTTACTTTTTAAATGATATATTTGACATCTATCAAATAAGACATACTACCTCTGTATGTTATGAAGCAGAATACTTAAGGATAGCATTGTATTTATAAATGTTAAATATAACATACTTTTACTAAATACAAAATTTTATTCATGAGGAAAATGGAAACCAAGACCAAAATAAGAGAAAGGCCCTGAAGTGAGTTTGCATTAACATTTCTTGCTAAATTTATCTTTTCACCAACAATGCAGAAAGAGAACATTTTTGCTACAAATGTCTTACTAATTCTAATCACTATTTCTATTCATTAAGATGACCTGATTATTCTTTTTTTAATTTATTTTCTATTGAAGACCTGATTATTCTTAAAGATTTACCTTTAAAACTTGTAAATATTCAATGATCAAAATGCATATTAACAGATATGAATTATCTTAGCAATTTTTAATGTTTCCCAAAATAAAATGATTTTTTTTAATACAGAGTAAATTTTTTTAAAAAACTGGATACTGCACATGTGGATCAAATATTTGAGAAAAGTATTCTTTCATTACCAAGTGCAAACGTATTGAGCTGGAGGTAATATTAGGGTCCAAGGAGGATTTAACTCATTTTGCAATGTTAGTTTGGGACCTCAGAAGCATAGCCATTACATCAAATAAGGGAACAACCTTATACCTCCAGATGATCAAAATATTTGGTTCAGAACCTCCAAGAATGTGAAATAAGGGGTAAAGCTAGGTGTCAGGAAATATACAAGAACTCAGAGTGGGATGGGGATAAGAGACGGGGATAATGATGGTTAAGAGCCTGCAGAGAGAAACGAGCTAGACCCCTGGGAGCTAGAACCTGGTTCTTCCTGTGTGACGTTTCCAGGCTGCCAAGACACCTGTAAAATAGGGATTCCATTCCATACCTCACAGGTTGTCACAAAGCTTGAGGAGAGAGTGTATGTGAAGTGTTTAATCACTCCAGCACTAGATATGTGATGGCTTTTACTGTCCACTCCGGAGAAGTTTTCCAGTCCCAGCCCAGACCAACCAAGCATAGGCCACCGGAAATCTGAAACGTGGGGGATTGTGGTCTTCATGTGTGTCTCCTGGTCACCAGCCCACATTTGCTAATATCCCAGAATACTGCACAGAGGACAGGGATTTGGCCCCAAAGTTGTGTTTTGACTCTGTTTTCCTCTAAGTAGGTCATGAGTTCCTTATGGGTATAACAAGACCTGTTTTAAGACTCTTCAATAAGATTGGACATAACACATGCAGAACAGCTGGCACAAGGCATAGCACTTGGCAGCTGTGAAGGAGGCATTACCATCATTATAGAGACTGGCTCAACATCAGCTCTGAAGGAACCTCAACCCCCAGCTGAGGTGGTTTGACAAAGCAGGAGCTTACGCCAAAGTTACATGATCCACTGCAAATCCTGCCCAAGTGGTCATGGCAAATCTGAACTGTTTTACAAAAGGTGTCACACCCTGACTGTGGTATCAATACTCACAGAGCAAAGCCCCAGAGTTCAAATTCAAGGTTAGGTAGCACAAAGATGATTGCCCAGATTATGAGTGCAGCTTTGATCACTGGACAGAAGACATGAAGTCAGAATGACTGAGTGGGTACCAACGTGAAGAAGAGATGCTCAGGGAGGTCAGTTAGAAAAGAGAATCAGAGGAGAGGCATCCAGTGGCACAAGGGTTCACCATGATCGGGACGACAGCCAACCACCCGCTGGCTGGCCAAGAACACCACGTAACATCCGGGACATCTGCAGAGGACTTTCGGAGGAAATCAGTAAAGTCTATGTGGTGACAAAAGAAGGGGAAACCTGTATCCAACCAGGTGCAAAATTTGGAGAACAACAAGGCATAGTGAGCTCCAAAATTCAGTCCCAGTGAGTTCATTCAGTAATTATGCCAATCTGTGCATTTTGGGCTCAGACAAGTGCTCAGCACAATTCTTCATGTCAAGACACACACACACTACTATATATAAGACAGATAACCAACAAGGACCTGCTGTACTGCACAGGGTACCCTGCTCAGTTCTCTGTGATAACATATATGGGAAAAGAATCAGAAAAGGAATGGATATATGTATATGTATAACTGAATCACGTTGCTGTACACCTGAAACTAACACAACATTGTAAATCAACTAGACTCCAATAAAATTGTTAGAAAAAAGAGCAGATCTCATCCCTAATTCCCTTATTTGTAAGACTAAGTTAATAATGCGTATCTTATGTTTGGGAGTGGGAGTTATATGTAATTATGCACATAAAGCAGCAGGTGTGGCCACTACTTATAGCAGGTCCATTAAGTACTTCAATTGTAACTTTAAAAACAGTTGATAAAGTTCAAAAGCGAAGAATACTTTGTTTCCTCTATGCCCTACACACCAAATCTATATAGTCTAAAATACTCCAATATTTCTGGACAAACTGTGATTTTATTGAGGAGAACAGCCAATTCCTCTCTGGCCCTATTCATAAGGAATATGTGGAAATGAATGAAATGCTGATCTTCAAACTTCTGTAGAAATTTTAATTGGTATTTAATAGCCATATTATTGTAAACACAGGAAAAATGTTGGTGTAATTTTCAAGCAAATAAGTCAAGAGGCCAAGGTTTAAATTTTAATCCTAAAATTCTAATTTATAAAAATATTTTCTATCATCAGTATTAAATATTTTGTAACAACACGGTCCCACTAACTTGACATGGAGATTTCATTTTTCTATTTCCTTCCTGTACTTAAATGACATAGACACATGTTTTTACGCACTGGCAGTAAAATGTACATGTCTTTTTGTGTTTTTCTGCTCTAATTTAACATTGTTTCTTAGAATCACCAATGAACAAGACAATTTCAGAAAGTGGCTTAACCCAGAACAACAAATCATCTATTTTAAAGAATGAACCAAATAAAAGAAAAATGCCATTTCTTTAATTAACATAATACTCAGATTTATAACTCTGATAGTATTTATTTGTCTTCCTGCCTTTTTTCTTTTTTGTGTACATTTTCCCATTTTTAGGAGTACCTAGATGGAGTCAGCACAAATCTGAGGAAGTAAAATCAGACAGAGGTCTTGTGCTTCATGTTTTATAGCTCCACGGAAACAAGGTATGATATCCTGTAGACAGGCAGGCAGACATTACAGACTATGACCTAGCCATAAAGAGTTTTGGATGCCATCAATAAATCACTCCCTAATAACCTTCCCAAAGAGCAGAGTGCAATACAGCTGGCTACTTTTAGGGTAAAATCTCCATAAAAGAATGTGCATAATCAGAGTTATCTTAGAAAAGATTGGCGTATATAGCAATATATGTAATAATAGCTCCAACAACCAACTGCAGATGTTAACAACACTTTTAATTGTATTTGTATGGATATACATGCATACCATGGAAATCCACCAACCACTGTGAAGTAGTATTACTTAAAAAAAAAAAAAAAAGAAAGAAAGAAAAACAGTAAGAACAAAATAACACACCTGAATGAACTCTTGTGTAACTGAAAGGGTGGTCTGTTTTTACCAAATAAATTCTCACCTTTACATGTTACTTAATATACATGAGCCTCAGTTTCTAAGGTTTAATTGTATGTGAAAATGATGCCTGTCTCATATTACTGTTGAGAGTATTAACTGAAAAATATTTTAGAAAAATATTTTAAATTCTATACACATATTAATTAGTATCATTTAAAATCATTTACAGAATCATAGATTATTTATTTTATTTATTTAGTCAATGTCTTTATTCACTAGAGCATCTTATTGTAAGAAATACATAAAACATCTGTTTTTAGTGTAGTTCTTACTTGCTGGAAGAGTTATACAGTAGAGAGCTGATAAAGAATGAAGGGGGTTTATTTCAGTACTTCCCTGTATACATTTTGCTACAGTGCTTAATTACATAATGATTAGCTCTATAAGAATTAACCCAGAAATAGAAAGAGTGGCATGTAAAATATAAACTGTATAATAATTACAGTGCTTTATTCCTACCTAAGTAAGACTTACTGTACCAGAAAGGTCCCCACTTGCTTGATCTCAATTTTGTATCATGGCTCTATTTTGACTAATTCATGGTAAAATAGAAGTAAAACAGTTTGAATCCAATGAAGTACAGAATTTTAAAAGGGTCATTATGCATTTTTTTTTAATGGACTGAAGTTTCTAATTCTTTTTCATTGAACCAGAGAAGTTAGAACACTTGAAATTCGCTAAACAAAAATATCATCAGTGGTAGATCAATCTAAACTGCATCCAGGTGTGTCATTAGAATAGAGGACTATCCAGGAATAATGATTCATGAAGAAATTTGCAGAACTGGAGATGTTTAGACGGGAAAGAGGAGGCTCAAGGTTTGGGCAAGGATCAGAAAGACCATGGGCTGGGCAATGTGCACTTGTTTAAAAGTACCCGGAGAACTTGCCTGTGGAAGAATACTTAGATGAAAAAAGATGGAAACAATAAGTAAAAGATACAGGAAAATAAATTTGTCTCATTTTAAATTATTTTCACGGGACAGAATGAAATAATGGCCTGGTGTGGGGTTTCTATTGCTAAACAGCAGGATATCAAAATATAAGATCTTATAAGCTGAGTGACTTTGGATGAGTTACTTAAGCTCTGGTTTTAGTTTCCTTATGGGTGAAATACTGTGAAATGTAATGTCTATAAAGTATCTGAGAGAATTAAAAAAGAAATTATATAGAAAGTGCTGAGCAAAGAGACTGACACAATGTAAGTGCCCTAGAAAAATTGCCTATAAAATTAGACTACTGCAAATGAATTTTCTCTTTTTAATATAGATATTAAATATATTCTTATTAAATAAATGCATATGTATTTATTTTAAAATAAGTATTATAGCATATATAATCATATAAATATATATTATTTAAGTAATAATGTATGTAATAATATATGTTTTAAGTAAATAAAAATTGATATTAGCATAATATATTGATATTGTAGAATTTGGGAAATACAGAAAATATAAAAGAGAAAAATCACCTCTACTCCTACAATATTATTTATACGTGCTTTATTCTAATCAACTGCATTGAGATGATGGAGCATACAAAGTTTTACACTCTGATGTTTTCACTCAATAATAATCTTTTGGGAGCATAATTTTAATGGCTGTCTACTATCTCTGAATGCAGACATAACAATAAGAAGACCCACATTATTGGCTATTGGATTGTTGATCACTCTCTAGTTCTTTAAATCATGTTGAGAAGATTTGCATCTATGTTCATAAGGGATTCTTTTCTTTTTCTTGTAATGTCTTTATCTGGTTTGAGTGTCAAGGTAATGCTGAACTCATGTAATTAGTGTGAAATTATTCCTTCCTCATCAATTTTCTGCAATAGATTGGGTAGAGTTTGTATTGTTTCTTCCTTAAATTTTTGTTTTGATTACCAGTGATACCAGATGTGTGTCTAAAATTATTTAATGGGAAAATTTTAAGCTACACTTTTAACTTTTAGATAGATATAGAACTATTCAGTTAATCTATTTCTTGGAGAAAGTTTTGTTTCTTTCAAGGAACTAGTCCATTTTATCTAAGTTGTTGAATTTATTAGTATAAAGTTGTTCATAACATTCATTTGTTATTCTTTTAACATCTGTAGAACTTGTATGCTTCCTCTTTTAGCCCTGATATTTATATATTTTTTCTTATAGGGCTAGCTAAAAATTTACCAGTATTAATAACTTTGCAGAAGTAGCAAATTTTGGTTTTATTGTTTTCATCACTTGCTTTTACATTTAGATTTCATTGATTCTTGAACTTATTCTTTTTATCTCCCTCTTCTGCTTATTTTGGGTTTAATTTGCTCTTCTTTTTCCAATTTCTTAAGTTGAAAGCAGAAGTCATTTATTTGAGTCCTTTAGTGGGATAAATTTCTAATTAAATACATTAAGCCCCATATAACAGCTTTTGATATGTGTTTCTATTTTTATTCTTTTAAAAATGTTTTCTGACTTCTTCATTTGTTCACATGTTATTTAGAAATGTGTCTTTTAGTTTCTAAAAATTTGAGAGGTTTCCAGATATCTTTATATCATCAATTATCAACTTAATTCTATTGTGCGATAAACAAATCAGTAAATTAATAAATAAAACGCATATGCTTTGAATCTTTTTATATTTATTGAGCATTGTTTTATGATATAGAATATAGTATATCTTGTTTAAACGAAAATAGTATGTATTCTGGGTTGGGTTTTAGCATTCTATATATGTCTACTAGGTCAATTTGTTTAATGATGCTGCTCAGATCTTAAATATCCTTAATGAATTTCTACTTAGTTCTTCTATCAGTTAATGAGAGAGGGATGTTTAAATATCTGACCTTAATTACGGGTTTGTCTATTACATTCTCCTTGTTTTTGATGTATGCATTTTGAAATTCTGGTAATAAGATGCATAATCATTTTGTACCATTATGTCCTCTTGATGATATAACCTCTTTATCATTATGAAATTACCATCCCAAATAAAAGTGTTTTTGCACTGAAGTCTACCTTTTCTGATTAATGTAGCAACTCACGTTTTATTTGGACTCAGATTAGTTTGAATGTTTTCTTCCATTCTTTTATTTCAATCTGTTTTATTTCAGCCTTTATATTTATTGTGGGATTCTTGTAGGCAGTATTTACTTGAGTCTTGCTTTTTTAAAAGATCCAATCTGATCATCTTTTCTTTTTAAATGGGTTGTTTAGACTATTTACATTTAACATAATTATTTGTATGTTGTGTTTGTAACTGCTACTTTTCTATTTGTTTTCTATTTTTTTCCCACCACCTCTTCTTTTTTGTTGCCCTTTTCTTTTTTAATTTCTACTTTTGGATTAATTACATTTTTTATGATTCCATTTTATCTATTTTATTGGCTTCTTACCTATAATTATTTGTTTCTTCTATTATTGTTGCTTTATGGTTGCTAGGTACATATTTTATTCCATTGGATCTACCTTTAATTACTATTTTACAATGTTACATACAGTATAAGAACTTTACAAAAATGTAGTTCTAGTCTTCTACTCTTTTTTCAGTCTTTTTTCTCTTTTTGAATATGTTCTATTTTTATGTCTTTGCATTCACTAATCTTTTCTTATGCAGTGTCTAATATGAAATTAATGCATTCAGTGTCTCATCTCAGGCATTTTTTTATCTATAAGTTTAATTTGTGTCTTTTATAAATCTTCAATATTTCTAACATGTTCAATATTTCCTCTACCTCCTTGTATAAATAAAATACAGTAATAATAGCTTTTTAAATGTCTTTATCTACTCATTCTTTCACCTATAACATCTCTGAGTGTGTTTCTATTGGTTGATTTTCTCTTCTCTACAGGTTGTATTTTTCTGCATAATTGGATTCCTGGTTTCTTCGATTAGATGCCATGCATTATGACTTTTACCCTGTTGTGTGCTTTATAATTTTTCTAAACATTGGGGTTTTTTAAAAAATGTTTTTTATGATATTATGTTGGCCCACGGCAACATTCAGTCTAGAGATAATCATTCCTCACTAGTGAGGCAAGATGCTTCTGTGTACACCTGCCAATGCCCTGTAAACTATGAGGCTTTCCAGTTTACCTAGTGGGAACAGGAACTGTGCAATCACCAAGTGCTGTCTGCTATAATACCTGTGGTTATGTCATTATTATTATTATTTTTATTGACTCAGGTAGCTTTCTCACATACCTGCTCTGATCAGTACTTAATTGAATACATGAAAGGAACCCTCTCGGATCTCTAGAACTCTATTTCTGTGCAGCCTTCTCTTCTTCAGTATTCTGCCTATAAATTAACAGCTTTGGCCTCCTTTGACGTCTAGCTCTGTCTCTTCAACTCAGAAAGACCAAGATGCAATAATAAGGTTACATCTCCCTGCAGTGAGACCTGAACACTCTTCAGGGAGCAATTTGGGATTATTGTATGATTCATCATGCTTGTTTTTCATCTCTCAGGGATCCCTCTCTGGCCTACAATGACTGCACACTATTGTTTCACATAGTTTGCAAGTTTTTAATTGTTTCAGGTAGTAGGGTAAATCTGGTCCCTTTCATTCCTGGAATCCAAAGAACTACAAAATTCCTTTTTGTGCATTTTTCTTATTTCAAATATATATTTTTAATTTTTAAATTTATATACATATAAAATACTATAAACATTAACCTGATTATTACATTAGCTGTATTCCACAGATCAGGGTTCAGTAAACATTTTTCTGTAAAAGGAAATTTGGTAAAAATGTTAGCATTTATGTGCCTCATGGTCTATGTTGCAATTACTCAATTCAGCCATAGTAAGACAAAATCAGCAACTGGCAGTACATACAGAAATGGATGTTGCTGTGTTCTAATAAACCTTTATTTACAAAACAGGCAGTGAGCTGGTGTAAAAACACTAGTGTAATAACTTCTTCTGTAAATATTATTTTGTATCCAGTTCCATCACATTAATAAAACTTTCTTATTTTGCTCTGATTTTCCCTCTTCTCCTAACAGTTTAAATAGATTGTTGCTGTTGTTATTCTTGTTAATCTCTAGTGTTTTTGCATTGTGGATAGAGCATATTGTTTGTATGATTTGTATTATTTACCATTTATTGGAGTTTTCTTCATACCCTAAGTTACAGTTAATTTGTAATTGTCTCATGTGCATTTGTGAAAAAAATTATGTTCTATTATTGGAGTTCAGAGTTCAATGTATGATGATTATATGATTTACTTTATTCATTATTCATTACTTTCTTTTAAAATTAATTTTAGCACTTGATCTATTTGAGATTGGTAGAGATTTGTTAAATCTGGTTGTAGCATGATTCTATTTTTCCTTGCATCTCTTGAAGTTTCAGCCTTATGAAAGTTGTGTTATTTGGTGCATAATTTTAATAATTGTTACAGAAGAACCATACATTATCGTATTTAACATTTTTGAGTGTCCTTTTTCATCTCTGTTAATGCTTTTTGATCTGGGATGTCAGGTCTGACTATACTAGGTATCTAAATCATGACCTCTGCTTTGTTTCTTCTTATTTAACTAGTATATCATTGCCCCTGACTTTTACATTTACTCTTTTGATCTTTTTGTTTTGGTTTGACTCTTTTAAAAGATTTTGGTTAGAATTTGTTCTTTTAGCCAATCTGAATGTTTTTTATTGTAATTATATTTAATTCATGCTTTTAAATGTATAATTTTTGACATTTAGGAAATGTTGCATTTTTTTCCCTGATAGTTTCTTTCATACTAATAGCTTTCTATAATACATTCAGTAGCCTCTTTTCCTTGGAACTGTCTATTGCTTTTCTACTATTATCAACTTTTTAATGTCTAGTAACAACTTCTCACTTTCTCCTCTCCTTTTCCTATAGCAGCCAAATTGAAGAAATAATATTTTACCCAATTAATTCCTATGTGGTAATCAAAGCAGTATATATATTTTTTGACTATGCAGATACACTCTCTATATTCACTCTGTGTTTTGATAGTTGTACACTATCTATATTTTCTCATCTTAGATTTATGATTTTTGGTTTTCCACCTTGTCTTTAATCTTTATTTTTGAAGGCCAGTTTGCCTAACATATGTCCTTGGCTTATATTTTCTCTCCCTGCTTATGTTAAATATATTCTTCTATTGTCTGATGGCACATGTCATTACTGCCAAAAATTGTGATGTCAGTCTGACTTTCTTCCTTTTATAAATGACTTGGTATTTTTGCTTAAGATTTTCAAAGATTAAAAATGGAATATAATTAATTAATAATTAATCATGCATGTATATATTTAAAATCTAAAAATATAATAAATTATGAATAAGCTCTATCTATTTTAGGTTGATTTTCCTCAGATATGCTCTGTGTGCTTTCATATTATGGTTTCAAGTCTTTAATTTCAGGAAATTTTTCTTAAATTATTGAATTATTTCTTAAATTATTGCTTTGATTTTCTTCTTCATTGACTCCTATACATAGAGAAGGAAAGATGTTAACTCTCTCTTGGCTATTTTCTACATCACTTTCTCTCCAATATTTTTTTCTTAATGTTTTTATTCATTAAAATGTTTTTCTTTACATCTTCTAATGTATCAAGGCATAATCTATGCTGTTTACTTACTGTTTACATGCTTTTGACCTCCTCCTTGTGTAATATTTATCTCTGAAATCGTTATTTTATTTATAATTCTTCTCTAAATTCTGTCTGCTGAAATTAAAATCTTCTTCTTGGTCCAATCATTTGAGTTTTTCAAGTTCAAAATATTGTATTTTCATAGCTTCTACCATTTTCTTAATTTCATCTGACTTATTTTGATATATTAGTTTGCACATTTCATCTGTTTTATATGCAACTTTCTGACATGCATTTAATTCCTCTGAAGACATTATTTTTTTTTCAAAAAAAAATGAGTCTTCAAAAAAATGAAGACTCATTTTTTTCTACTTTATTTTACAATAATTTTGTGTGGTATTTGACCAAAATCCCTTTCTCTTCTCCAGTTTAATTTTGATTGATTTTCTTATGCTTGTAAAAGATGGATGTGGCCAAATAATAACGTTTTTAGCTTCACAACTCTAAACTCTATTTTCGATTGTTACCATGAAATGTTAAAAAAATGTGGTACTCTCCTTCTAGAGATCAGCTGGTTTTGATTTTTGCCCCCTAAATGAACCCTCACTTTCATTGGTACCTACTGACTCTGGCTGAATCATTCTTATTCTACCAATACTAGGGCTGGGCTTTTCCTTGGAAAGAAGCCATGGTTAGTTCATGTTGATGATTCATGAGTTCCAGAATCTTCCAACATTGTCCAGCCTCCATGCATCCACCTGGGTGGATGGAGCCCAAAAGTACCCTCTCAGTTTTAGCCTCTGCCCTCAGGTTGCACGAGTGACATTTCCAATGAGTGATGGTGGTGAATCTTGAATTTTTTTTTTTCATGGATTTCAAAATTCCTTTTTCCCTGTCCCAGCAAATCTCTCCTGGTGCTTTCCTTTCAATATTAACACTCCTCCAGCTCTATCTGCTATGGAAATATCTCTAGTGCCTTCAAATAGTTTTGTCTCTGTGTGTTTTAATATTTTTTCCAGAGTTTAATATTGTTATCTCTTTGAGGCTTTGTTTCTTACAAATTATTTGACCATTACCAGAAGCAAAAGCACTACATTTTTTAACTAAATGCTATTTCTCTTTAATTATGGGAAGTTTTTAGATTAAATATTCTTTAAAAAGTCAAAACTAAGGTAGATAGAAAAATTGTAAAGAACAATTTACCATGGAGCCTTTGACATGATAACAACTATTTTTCCGGTAATTGGATTCAGTTGAATTTAAATATTTATTGAATATTTGCTTTGTTCTTTTTGTCAGGTACCATACTAGCTAGGGATACAGAGATGAATAAGATTTGGCCATGTCTTCAAGGAGCTCAGATCTTGTGCATATATCAAACATACACAGATATAACTCTAATACATATCACAATGTGAGTTGTACTCTGGATATTCAGAAGGTAGAGAGAGTAATTTTTACCAGAATAATAATATCAACTTTTACAAAGTGGGTGACAAATGATCTGAGCCTTGCAGATAGTGTAGGATTAGAAGATGGAGAGAACTTTCAGGTTGAAGATAGACCATGAGCTGGTATAAATATTTAAATAAATTCATGATAATAAGGAGACTCAAACACACCCAATAAGGAGACACATCAGATAAACATGGAATCAAAATCATGACTTTTTTTTCAGTTGACTTTGAATGAGTTACAATAAATTTCTGAGTCATAGTTTGTCACATTTTGAGATCTTATAATATTACCTGTGTCTCAACACTGCTACGAAGATTGAGTGAAAGTATATATACATTATATAGACCATAAGTCTCTGAGTCAGATGTAAGTCCATCATCCCCACCAACACATACACAAATTCACACACATGCACACACACAAACGCACATGTACATGTTATTATTGGGAAAGCAGTTGCCAATATTACCATTTTTACGGTTGTTACTTCAGACATTTTACAAATCTAAACCACTGCCCCCCACCCCCGCCTCCGGAAACAGAATGTATATCTGGTGATGCACAGTTTTCATAGTTGAATCCTAAAATTAGTTTATTAAATGGGTGCATTATTCACATGCTGTGTCATCCACTTATGCCCCAAAGCAATAACATAAACTGCCCTTGAGAAAATATTTGTGGACAAGAGAGCCCTAATCATAGATATAGCCTCATAAAACACTGTGTTCTCTCATTTTATAGCTTCACCCATACACATTTCTCAGCTGGATACCATCATGGAAAACTAATGCCAGGAGACTGGGAATCTCCACTGGGTTTCATCCTCTTGGTGAGGCTGTGTTGAAAACGCTTTGACAGAGGGCTCTTCTCCTGGGGCTCATCAAATATTGCTGGTAGAGAGTTTGCTTGCTTTAAATATTTCCTTTCCTCAGGTACCCGAGAATACCGTGTAATTTGTCGAGATAACTGGGATAATGAATGCACACTGTAGTCAGCTATTACCAATAGTAATTGGTGTACCTTTCATCTCCTGTCAAGCAGAGTGGTTAGGATTAGGACCAAAAGGCAGCTATCATCTCTCTCATTTCCTGACTCAGACAAAAGGCAAAAAGTGTGCCTGTCTGTGCTGATAGGTGTCTGATCAAAGCAGCTGAAAGCTGTCAGAAGCCAGCCAGCCTCAGCAGCCTGACTGCTCCTTAATTCAGCTCTGCCTTTGATCCTCCGCCGCCTAACTACAGTTCTATTTATGTAAAAAATAATAATTAGGGTTGTAACTGAACAGAAGAAAGTGCCATTTTTATTTTGATGCTGGTTTTCCAGTCTGATAAAGCTAGGAAATGTGGACCAATTCTATCCAGAGTGTGTGTGTGTTCAACTCATTCAATAAAACAAAAACTACAATCAAATACCATTGAACCTTCAGCAAATAAATTTGCAGTCAGCTGTAAGCAGAATGCTGGTAGAAAGAAATCATTCCCCTTGGAAGGTTAAAAAAAAACACTCAAGTAAAATTGCTGCAATATTGGCATCTGTATTTTGTCTTTTCAGCAAAATCGACCAGCTGGCTATAAATTTATAAAAGGGGAACTGGTCTTGGATTTAAAAGATTTGGGGTCAAATCTCAGGTCTGTCACTTTCTGGCCATGTGAATTTATACTCATTACTAATCACATATGTGCTCCAGGTATCATCTGGTATATGATACATGGGTGCATTCCTACATCCTGGTTACTGAGAGCATTGTACGAAAATGTTGGCTTGTTGATATTAAAAGCAACAGAGGAAGGCTTTTGGCCAGAGACCAGACAGACAAGTATTAATATCACTTAACCCTCCTCCTTACCAGGGTCCACTGCCACTCTCGATAAATAGAACCAAGTATCTTTCATCTCTGTAATAAAGTTTACTGAATGAGTAAATGCATAAATGAACGTGAGCAAGAACTAATGAAATTTACTAATAAATTTTACTTTACAGAATAGTGTAGAGATAAGTTCCAGAAAAGCTACATTTATGTCTTTATTACTATGATTACTAGTGATTTATCTGCACTCAGCCTTAATATTCAGACACGCAGACACACATACATAAGCAGGACACTGAGCCTGGCCCCTATACATGTCACTAAACATCTGTGACTGTTACTCTGAGTAAATATGTTTCCAAAGTGATCACTTAAAGAGCATAAAGTTTATGATCTCAAGGAATCAATACCTTCCACAATACCTAAAGCATGTTTAGTATACAATAAATGTTTCTTGAAAGAGCCAGTCATTCTTCCATAATATTCTGAGGGGGGAAATCTCATACAACTTTTAAATTATTTTATCATACTTATTTGGATTTATCCCCTGCTGCCACCTTGAAACTCTGCTCTCTAAATGTTACAGAACTTGGAGCACACCTCATCTGGTAAGTACTCTGTGTTCAATCAATGTCTGCAGAAGGAATTCAAATATCTATAAAAGCTACAATCATTAGAGGCTGGAGTTGTGACACTAAGATTCTGATCAAATCTGCAACTTGAGAGCCACCAGAACAGGACTGGGGCTTCAAAGGCTCAATATGGGCAGTTAGTAAACATTCAATGAGCTGTTCCAGAAAACCATTATTACCAGATAATTTTCATTTTCACCTTGGTTGCCTTTTCAGGCCAGCCAACCAAGGCATGGAATCAACAACTATGCTCTTCGGGTTTTTTGAACTTGAGCTCAAGACGGAGTTTTAGGTCATTTCCACTCTTGTGAGCACTCGCTGCTTTCCCACAGAACCCAGCCATGCAGACCCCTCCCGGGACCTCCACCTGTGGCAGAAAAGAGAGGGCTGTGCTGGGTGGTTTTCAGTCTCAGTCAAAGCTGTGCCTCTGTCACTGGCCCCCTCCCCACATTTTCACCTTTGTCCACAGTAGACAAAGACTCAGCAATATTTCTCTTCAAACTTATTTCTAATATGATGGAGAGGAAAAGAAAACATTTTAAAAATGAACAACAGAATCTCATATGGTCTGAAGTTCCATAGGAGCAGTGATTTATTGAATGTGTGTGTCTGTATATGCACATTTTTTTTTTAAATACAGAGACTCTTCCTGAGTCTCCAGCCTTCTACCCACTTTGCACATTTTGGACTTGCCAGCCACTTACACATTCTATTGGTTCTGTTTCTCTGGAGGAACCTGATTGATTAACGCCTCTATATTTTCAGATCTTTCTACCATAACTTCCTCTCACTATCAGCATGTGAATAAGCTGTGTCTTTCCTAAGACTTGGTCATTGGTCCCTAAGAGAGGTGAAGGGAAGGAGCTTTCCCTAGTCCCTGAGTCTTTGGATTTTAAGGTCAGTGATGAGGAGTGTTGCTTGAAGCAGTATTTCCTGACTTCTTGGAAAGAGCAGAATGGGGTAAGAAAGAATGAGCAAAACATACCAAGGAACAGAGGTAAGCAGTGGAGGAGACAAGACCCTTGAGTTCATGGTTCCAATGGGTCTGAAGCAGTTATCGTCCTGTGTTTCCCAGTTATGTGAGACAAACACTTTGCTTTTTTGTTTAAGTTTATTGGGGCTCAGTTTCTGGCACTTATAAATGACAATAAATAGTGTTGAGGGAGTTTTTAAAAAGGAGAGATAATCTATGCTCAAAAATTAGGAAAGAAGAAAAGGGAGATTTGATGATTAAGATTAACTCTGATTGAGGGAGAGAGCTGCAAGCTAGAAGTGTATTTAGAGACTCCTGAGCACCAGCTTGAATAATTTCTTAAATTATCCGGCCATCAGGAGGCAGAGAAAGATTGGCATACAGAAGTGACATAATCAGACTCAGGTTTGAGAAGCTTAACTTCGAAGCAATCTAGATAATTATTTAAAGGAGAAAGACTGAAGTCTGGAAGCCAGTAATACTTTTTGAAAAAAGCAATTTAAATCTGAAACTACTCAGCATTTAAAGTGAAAGAGTGAAATTTTATAAAATTATAAAATCCATTGCCACGACCACCGCATAGATGGATTGCATATTATAGCTATTATACACATTATATGCTATATATGCATATTACAGCATATAATATACGCTATAATATATATATGCATATATATGCATATACGCATATTATAGCAACAGAAGAGGAAGCATCAAAGATCAGTCTGTAGCCTCAAGTCAGAGCAAAGAAAATGTCGCCAGGGAAGCTGAGAAGGTGTGTGACTATCTGCTGGTTCATCCCTCCTCACTCTACAGAGGAATAAATGTGGAGGAGGAGTGTGAGATGGACACTGGCCTTTAGGTAGAAGGTTGAGCTTAAAATGCCAGCTGGAAAATCATGTGGAGAAGTCCTGAGTGGAAATTACAGAAATGTGGTACTCTGGAACTGAGATTCAAATGTAGAAATCTTTATCAGTGAAGAAAGAAAGAAAGTTGCATGCATGGATAAACCCCGGTAGTACTCAATGTCTAATTTAAAAAAAAAAAAAGAGGGAAAGAAAGAAAGAAAGAAAGAGAGAGAGAGAGAGAGAGAGAGAGAGAGAGAGAGAGAGAGAAAGAAAGAAAGAAAGAAAGAAAGAAAGAAAGAAAGAAAGAAAGAAAGAAAGAAAGAAAGAAAGAAAGAAAGAAAGAAAGAAAGAAAGAGAAAGAAAGAAAGAGAAAGAAAGAAAGAAAGAAAAAGAAAGAAGAAAGAAAGGAAGAAAGAAAGAAAGGAGATCCAGGAGTGTCCAGGAGGTCTTAGCTCCAAGGAGCTGCAGCAGCCCTGTGGTTCCCACTCATCCACCCTTTGTAACTAGTTTAAGTCCTGCCTAATTACCCAATTTCACAGTGCCATCAGTTTTTGCTAAGATGTGACTCTTACAGGTGAGGGTTCAAATCATACAAAATTGATGTCAGATGGAATTTTCCTGAAACTCAGAGTAGACTCCCTAAAATTCTACTGTTTTTCACTCCAACCCAAACCCCAGGACAACAAATTCTACCTTGAACCTACTGTTTCTTTTTTCCACACACTATTCTTTTCTTCCTCAGGTGACCCTACCATAATCATCCCTATCTATCTATCTATCTATCTATCTACACACATATGCAAATATATGTAACACACACCATATATAGATAGAGATAAAGAGAGATATAGAGATAGATATATACACACAGAGAACTGTTGTGTTTAAAAAAAAAAAAAATCCTAGCACTCAATGCATTCATTTTCTGTAGAGACAAGTGCAATCAATTCAGTTATTTGGGTAATTATTTCAGAATTAATTCTTTTGTGTGATATAATATTAATTCATCTTGAGAAATGTTTTTTTAGAATAACTCATAAAAAGAAATATAAATTACACTAGGAAGAAAGAAGTACCAAGCTGTTATCTCAGTTGCCAAATTTTATAATTTCATAGCCAATAAAGTCTGATCTGTGTTATCAGGAAAAGTACCTTAGTTCTTCAGTTACTTATCATGACAACTTATTTTTTAGCTTAATAGAGTTCACAAAAATCTTTCCTATATTTGATGTTTATGGTAATCATGCGAGGAAGATATCATCATAGTCCCTTTTTGTAGATGAAGTCACAAAAGTTCAGAGAGTTTACGGGACTTTCTTGAGAATGCACAGCCAAGGAATTCTAGAGCCAGGACTTGACCCAGGTCTGATTCCCCCGCCCCACTGTCTTTCCATTTTGCACCACTCAGTGGCATCTGTGCAAAGAATTATTGATTTTTTAGTAAAATAATCTCACTCATTTGTTTCAATATGCTGTCATAATGTCAAGGTGACTGCTATTAACACGTCACTGGAAACTGTCTTTCTTTTCATTCTATTTACTCTCCCAGAAAACCAGAGGAAATGTACTATTACACAAAGATGAAATGAACTGACAGTAAGGTAAATGATGGTTTCTGGAGGGGAGGAAACCATCTGAATCTTTGTTGGTTCGTTTTAAATGAGGCAGTTAAAGACACACAGAAAGACTCCACCCTTGGCCAGAAATTTTGCAGTAAACAGAGGCTGGATAAAGTGGGATAAAGGAAATATGCACATGCATTTCCAAGGTTTGGGATTTTGGCATTGATAAGGAAGAAAAGTTAAAGTCTGCATAGGTAATCACAGATTCTCCACTCAGCTAGCATTCTCTTCTAAAACACCGATCTCTTTAAACTTTTCATTCACTCCCACCTGTGAAGAAATGGTAAACATTCATCACTAAAGTGTTTTTTTTTTCATTTATTTAATTAACATTTGTAAAGAATGTTATGATCCTCCAAGGTAGTATACCTTAGAGCTGGCAAGTAATCATCAAGATTAGTAAGTAAGTAAAGGTTCTAGCTTGAAGCCAAGGCTTTAAAACTAGATAACCTTACCTGAATATATTGGTTTTGATTGTATTTGTGTTCATAAACTCATATGAACATAAAAAATAAGTACATTAAAGGAAACTTTTTTTTCTTATATTCTATTTATTCTTCCTTTCACAGTTTGTACAACATACAGTCCTCTCCTTACCAAAG
The DNA here is from genome assembly GCF_028564815.1 of Eubalaena glacialis. Taxonomy (NCBI): domain Eukaryota; kingdom Metazoa; phylum Chordata; class Mammalia; order Artiodactyla; family Balaenidae; genus Eubalaena; species Eubalaena glacialis. The sequence continues at coordinate 2,925,102 of NC_083729.1, read as the reverse complement.
CCAGAAGCTGTGGTCTCCCATCCAGGTGGTGTCCAAACAGCAAGTCGGCAAATGTAGAATTAAATGAACCCTCTTTCTGTGATCAAATAACAGTAATGTCTTGCAGGAAAAAAAAAAAAAGAAAAAACATTTTTATGAGTATAAGATTATTAGCTCATGCTCTTCTAGAATTTCTTCTCTCCACCACCAGTCTTCTGTCCATGTACTATGTCATCTGCTTTGGAAATTTAATTAGTCTGTTCCTTGCCTAGGACTTTTGATAGTAAAACACCCTATCTTAGTCTATTCAGGCTGCTCTAACAAAATACCACAGATGAGTTGGCTTTTAAACAACAGGCAGTTATTTCTGTTACTAATAGCAGACTATGAGGTACAAGATCAAGGTGCTGGCAGATTCATGTCTGGTAAGAACCAACTTCTTGGCTATCTTCTTGCTGTGACGTCACCTGGTGAAGGGGATCCCTCTGGTGTCTCTTTCATAAGGGCACTGATCTTATTCACAGAGCTCCATCTTCATGACCTAATCACCTCCCAAAGACCCCACCCCCTAACACTACCACATTTGGGGTTAGGTTTCAACATATGGACTTCGGGGGACACAAATATTCAGTTCAAAATGCACCCCAAACACTTTGTAGCTCTTGAAGATCTTCCCTCTCCTGTCCTCAGTGTTTTCATCTGAGGATGAAACACGGATCTTAGACTAAATTATCTCTAGTGCACCTTCCACTTTGAACATTGTACGTTTTCAACACCTTGGTCTCATCACTCATCCTCCCCTCACCTCCTCCAACTCCTACCCTCCAATTTCCCAGGTCTTCCTCTCTGCCAGGCTCAGGCCAGTTAAACTATTTGTCTAAGTTCAAATAAATGGAAAACAGCTGAGCCAGTATTTCATCCCAGCTTGACATGACTCTTTTCTTTGGGTACCAGTTTTATTATTTTTTTTAACTTTTTATCTTATATTGGAGTATAGCTGATTAACAATGCTGTGATAGTTTCAGGGGCACAGCAAAGTGACTCAGCCATACATATACATGTATCCATTCTCCCCCAGACTCCCCTCCCAGCTTGATGTGACTCTTTACTGATGATTCTGAGATGACCTGCTTCTGCACACTGTACATATCAACTAAGAAAAACATTCAAAAATCTCATCTGTCTACATCTTTTTATGCCACCGATAATACTTTAAAGACAACCTCTAAATTACAGATCCCGTCCTATCATCTTACCTCCTGGGTCTAAAGCACTTTGCAATAATTGGTATTAACAAGTTCACACTATGATACCAAAAAATGTTGTACTGCCTGATCATATATATGTAAGAGTGCTTTTAAATTAGTATATATGATTGGTTTTCCCTTCTTTGGAGTTGCATTGGATATAGTCTACCTGATAATATTCACTTAACCTGACAACCAACTCTCTAAGAGGCAACTGAATGCAATTCAGTAACTCAAGTATACCGTGCTGTCTGATGGAAAGACTCTGAAACCTGGGAGACTGAAATTGTTTACTCATACACTGGAGAAGCTTCCGCTTCCTTTTAAACTTCTCTGGTGGAACCCTATCTGTTTGGGTCTTCCAGTATCCTTCCTTCCTTCTTTTGAAAAAGTCCTTAGTTTACTCTCTGGAAACTACCTCTGCTCCTTTGCAAGTATTTCGGTGACCTTGGGAGCTGAGTTTTCTACCACCACCCCTGGGCAAGGCACTGGTAGATGGCAAACTACCCACTCACATACTCTTTTCAAGGATATTGGGATGTGGGGATAGTGGTAGCAGACACATATTTAAACAGTCCTGGGGAAGCATGTTAATTTCTGTCAACCAGGTCCCTAGAGCTCTGTAGTCTGTAGGGTCTGCATTTCCTTCACTTCTGTGACCTCTTGCATAGTCTTCCAATAATTCTGTTTTGTTTGGTTTTTATTCGTCTTTGTTAGTGAAAGGAGAAGTGATTTTTATTAGTTTCATCCAAAAACAAAAAAAAACAAAAACCCAAAGCTGCTACATATTTAGGTATTTAGCAAATAATTTTCTAAACAGCATACACATAGGCTAACTTTCAGGCCTAGAATATCTAAGTGACCATAAATTCCAAAATTGTTGACTGAAATAGCCCCTTCCCATGTGAAAACAAAAAGGACAGCCCAAGTATCATGCAACAGCTGGGATAGTCTATTCTTCATTGATTCTCAAATATCAGGAAGTTTTATACTTAAATTTGGGTGTGGGATAAATGTAATACCTTTACTCTCTGAATCAGTCCTTGCCCCATTCCCATCCAAAATACAAAAGGTCATTCCCAAGCAGTAACTTGTTTCTACTTCGTGTTAATCACTTCCTGAAAAGAAAATGATGGAAATCATGGGGAAATGAAGACAGACTTCAACGAGAGAAAAGCCACATGTGACCTTGAGGATGCAGAGGTCACTGGGTCTGTGAGATGATGATTTGGGGGAAGGAGCCTGCACATTAGGGTCCATCTACAAAATGCCATGTATTTTTCTTCTGATGTTAAGTCTGACCCAGTCAATCACTGGATCCTCTTGCATCTCCTGACAACCCCTTTTAAAGCTGGAATTTAAGTCTTCCCAAGGGTGGGATGGTGCCGCCTGCCTGGAAGAACTTGTATTAAACACTACAGAAATGAACATTGTTGTTTCAGTGAACACCCCCAGAATATAATGCAGCATCTACTCCCAAAGTCTGAATCCCTGGGAATTTGGAAAGAATGGTTCATGATAAGTTAATAGGATATCTTTTCTTGAGAAATTGTAAAGACAATATTTGTTGAACAATAAATGTTCAGTGAACCGAAATATAACAAAGAGCATCTCCTGGTCTTATAAAGACCACATAACTTTCTGCCTCAACTCCCTGGTCTCAGCAAATTGGTCTGCTATCCGGAGAAACTGCTAGATTGCAATGATGTTGCTAAAGAAATGGTCTTCTAAGTACATATTCATGGTACACAAATCCCCTGGAGGCATAGTCGGGAGTTTGGAGAGTTCAGATGGATCAAGGAGATTCAGCTTCGTTTTTATAGAGATGTTACAAAGCTGAACAAAGGGCACACCAGAAGCCATGTATAGGTTTGCAAGCAAAGTGCATCTCTAAAGCTGTTCAGGGTTTGTTTGTTTTATTGTTTATATATTGCCTGCCTTGGAGAAAAGATGTGTGTCAAACTAGATTTCTGTTTGTTGTTTTACTTAATAAATTGAGCCTTTTTAATTGTACTAACAAATCAGGTTTTAGGAGAAATTACAGGCAATCCCACTGACAAACAAGAGCTCTGTTGACAGGCTCATGAGGAATCTAGGCATTTAGATAATTATTTTTTTCCTCTAGGCAAGTTCTTCCAGGCATCCAAGACAATGGAACTCAGCCTCGGCCAGCTGAAGCCACCGTGAATGGCAGGATCAGTTTAGCTCCAAATTTGGGAAGTGACAAATACATGCCTTACATTCTGATAGGCGCTAAAATTACAGGGATGGACCAAACAAATTTTTCCTTGGAAAAGCTACGGCTTCATAACCAAGACTGATAGTGAAGACAACACTGACCAAAGAGCTTTATAAACGTTAAGATAAAGGGATGAAAAACTCTTCTAACATTGCTCCTCAGGGGAAGAGCACTGATTTATAAATTACAGACTCAGATTTAAGATGTAACTCTATTTACTACGTGTAACAGTTTAGACTAAGTTGTGTGCTTTGAGTTATTTCATGTGAAAATAAAGGTATTAGGGTTTTGCTTACTTATATTTCTTAAATCCTTGATTGTGAATAAGAAATATATATGTAATTTAAATGAAGAAAATAATACATATTTAAGAGGATAGTAGTAAAGACCAAATATTTAAAATATTCATATAAAACATTTTAAAATGAGGTATTAGGTAAAATTTTATTATTATTATAATCAATCAGCATGTAGATTTAGCAAGTCTTCACCCACTCAAAAATGTTTTTTATTTGTGTGTGCACATACTAGTTAATTTTGTCACGTTATCTAAAATAAAAGTATTTCATAGAATTTTTGAAACTTAAACGTTCATCTAAGTCTCTATTTATTGAAAAGGAACATAGCTTACTTCATCTCAATCAGCCAACTCTGATTACCAATTTTTTTTTTGTTTTCCTTTTACTTAATAAAAATGAATTTTGATATAAAATATCTTAGAAAAGGGATTCCTTTTATTTGGAAAATAATTTTATCTCAGCACTTTTCTCATCTAAATACAGGACCTGTCGACATTGATAGTGTTAAAATCTACTTTAACGTAAATAAACGACTGTCCTCACCTTAATTTGAATTTCCCAGTAAAATTATATTTTCTACTTTGATAATATTTGATGCACAAAGTTTATTCCATAGCCATGCCTGGAGAGCAAAGCGACCCCATTTAGCTTTGCTTCTTAGGCTGAGAAAATCTGCTGCGTGTCAATTACTTTTCCTTGAGAGAGTTCATTGATATTCAACATCTTCATCTTCTTCTTCCTTTTTAAATAAAATCAGGCGCTCAACTTTTACCTTGTATACGTGTGGTCTGAGCATGAACACACTGGATTTCAGATACACACCAGATCTAGAGAAGAGTAATGATGAAACTACATGGTAACCTCAGGGAAGGAAACGCTGGGGATTCAGGTATTAATCTTAGAGCAGGACGTTAATTCACAAAATCATTCTCCTACTCATTCAATTATTCATTGAATCATACATTCATTCAATAATCACTTTGCAGCAAGGCAAAGCCTCTGAGCCCTATACAAAATGTTCTTATATAGTCCATGCATTCGATCAGGAATCATGTCAAAAATGAAGAGGGGTTATAAGTGGGAGAAAAGCCACAGTGAGAGGAATGAACCCAAGGAAGTCACCACATTTTTTTAGCATTAATGCATCGGTGGCCCTGATTTATTATGAGTCGTGCGTGACCCCTTGTCCTTGTAAGGTGTTACATGTGTTTTTCAGGTTTATATTTCAAAATAAAATCACTGTCATTGGATTATCGGGCTAACTTTGGACGTCTGTGGCAGCCAAACTATACACCTGAGTGTTCTTAAACCATCAAAAAAATAAAACATTTGTGTTTCAGTGTTTCACACTGGGGGAGAATTCTCTATTTGAGAATGAGAATGAGGTTTTATTTTATGTTTTTGTTTTCTTTTTTTGTTTTTGTTTTTTTGCACTGAGATCCACACCAGATTCCATATCTTTCCCTCACTGTTCTCACCCACCTTCCGAAAAAATAGGAAAAATATGTAAATTTTTCTGTGACTGACTGTCTCCTTCTTCATGACCATCCATTACTGCTCTCAAGGAATTACAATATCAGCATTTACACCTTATTCTGAATATGCTTTTTCTTGCCCTGTCTTGCAGAATTTGCCCTATAAAATTCATTGTGTTTTTTCGTGGAAAAGGTTTTCTGTCCCCTGAGAAGGATTTCAGAAAGAAGCAAGGCACGGGACCGTGACGAAGGTATTGCCGTGGCTTTGGGGAGCATTCTCAGGACTGAGTCCCATCATTTGGAGACTGTCTTATTCTGGGCATACTTGAGGCCAACTCCCTCCTTCTGCTATTCCTGACTTACAAATAGTTACTTATAAACTGTAGCATTTTGGTCATTTTTACTTTTATTTTAAATCCCAAGTTAATTTAAGCCTAAAATCTCTCCAGACTAATGGATTTTTATTTTTAAATAATTCCTATTATGTGTCCATGACATTGAAAGTTCCATTAAGGCAGTCATATACTCCTAAGTCTATTAGTAAGAGTTTCTGAATGCTGTCCATGAAAAGTCCTTTTAGACACTAAATTATGACAGTTTTCAGAAAGAAGGAAAAACATGCTATTCTGTGAGCACAGGTGTATTCACACACATCAGAAAATTGAAATCCAATTCAGAAGGCAATATTGGAAATAATTTGAGCCTGGACCCAATCTGGCCAGGGCTGAAATAGCACAAGAAATGACTTTGAAGATGATTGTACCATTTTTTCAGTTCATTCTATATGACTGGAGCCATCGGTATGGAATGCACTGGAAAACCCACATTAAACTCCTGCTTATGTCATTTCAGCCAGACTAGAGGCTGAAAGTTACTTCCAGTGATCCTATTTAAGTGAAACATTACACAATTAATTTTAAAAATTAAATAAGAGACAAAATAAAAAATGTACTATACTTATAAAAATACAACTACAAAAAATGCACAAGTGTAATTACTTTTAAATAATAAATACAAATCCCTAATTCCAAAGCCTTAGACATTCTTTTATACTGTTGTAATCTCTATTTTAATTATATAAGAATATAAATTTTATGCAATAAATTCATTCCTAAAACAGTATAGTTCTCATTGTTTTGAGTACTGATTTTTCACAAAAAAGGATTGTGTTATGCATGCAATTATATGATGATTGAGTAAAGAAAATCTTCCTTTTGTAAAAGGAAGAATCCTTCTGGCATATAAGTAATCAGTCCTGTGAATTTTTTAATTTGTATTTCCATAAAGCCATTAAAGGATCTCCAAGAGTTGTCCAGATGCAGTTGGGGGCACCCGGGGTCCCTTCACTGTGTGTGGTTCCTGTGAGCCTCAGCTTTTCTTGGGGACCAGAGAGAGCAGAGGACAGTCTTCAAAGGTCAGAGTGTTTTGGGTCTCTTGCTCACTGCTGACTTTATAACTAGGGTTTCAGCTTCCCTGGAGCATCGTGGTTTGCCTCTGCTGTCCAATTCTTTACTCTCTGAAGTGGCCTGGCTGTGACAAGAAATTACATATGACAAGAAAATCTTATGACTGACTCTCTCCAACTCACCAGACTTTGGACAAAACTGCCTGATTTTCATCAGCATTATCAGTGTGGTCAATTCTGCCTGTGTCAGCTGACACCTGATATGAATTAGTGCTCTTATGGTTACTAGAGCATTCACATGAATTGTAATAAGGGTAGGACCAAATTTTGTCTTTCTCCATGCATTACATATGAGTAGAATGTTGTCATCAAAAGTGGTAACCAGTAGTAATTTTTGGTGTTTTGATTGCATTTCTTTGTTGTTTTATTTTCTTTTCTTTTAGCATTACACAAATTACCTTCTACCTTTCTGATACCTCAAATTCTTATTGCCAAAATGACTAATTTATGGAATTTAAAGAGAGCTGTTTTACTTGAGCCCAGAATGGGTAGTCTAGAAAAGATTAATATATGCAAAAATTATTTGTCATCTTAAGAAACATGGATAAAATTGATCTTGGCAAAAGAAAGGAGGCATACACTCATGGGTGTATGGAGAACGTGTCCACAGGATTCAGAGGACTTCAACACCTAAGGTCCAGGGCCCTGGGGGTGGTGGGTGGGGGACATGCCAGTGGCAGAAGCAGCTTCCATATGTATTGGTTTTAAAACAGACTTTCTCAACCAACACTTGCAATGTTGGGGTTTTGGATCTCAGTGTAGGCTTTATATTTATCTCTGATCATTTTTATCCAATGGGATAAAATGTAATACCTTGGTCCCCTCTAAAGCTTACCTACAGGGTGATAATTTGGCTGTTTATTGATCATTTCTTCTGAAGGGAATCTTACTTCATCCTGTGGAAGGCATTGCCTTTTGAGTACTTGCAGCACTTAAACTACCCTTTCAAGAAATACAGATGGCCAATAGACACATGAAAATATGCTCAACATTGCTAATTATTGGAGAAATGCAAATCAAAACTACAATGTGGTGCTAGGAGATTGGGATTGACATATATGCACTATTGATACTACGTATAAAATAGGTAACTAATGAGAACCTACTGTATAGCACAGGGAACTCTACTCCATGCTCTGTGGTGACATGAATGGGAAGGAAATCCAAAAGAGAGGGGATGTATGTATATGCATAGCTGATTCACTTTGCTGTACAGCAGAAACTAACGCAACATTGTAAAGCAGCTATACTCCAATAGAAATTAATTAAAAAAAAAAAACTACAATGAGGTACCACCTCACACTGGTCAGAATGGTCATCATTAAAATGACTACAAATAACAAATGCTGGCGAGGGTGTAGAGAAAAGGGCATCCCCCTATACTGTTGGTGGGAATGTAAGTTGGTGTAGCAACTGGGAAAAACAGTATGGAGATTCTCAGAACACTAAAAATAGAGTTACCATATGATCCAGCAATCCCACTCCTGGGCATATGTCTGGACAAAACTATAAATCAAAAACATACATGCACCCCTATGTTCATAGCAGCACTATGCACTATTCACAATACCCAAGACATGGAAGCAACCTAAATGTCCATCGACAGATGAATGGATAATGAAGATGTGGTATGTATATATATATATATACACACACACACACACATACACACACATGCACATACACACAGTGAAATACTACTCAGCTATAAAAAAGGCTGAAATAATGCCATTTGCAGCAACATGGATGCAACTAAAGATCATCATACTAAGTAAAGTAAGTCAGAAAGAGAAAGACAAATATCATATTATATGTGTAATCTAAAATATGACACAAATTAACCTGTCTAGAAAAAGAGACAGAATCATAGACACAGAAAACAGACTACTGGTTGCCAAGGGAGAGGGGGTTAGGGGAGGCATGGAGTGGGAGATTGGGGTGAGCAGATGTAAGCTCTTATACATAGAATGGATAAACAACAAGGTCCTACTGTGTAGCACAGGGAACTATATTTAATATCTTATGATAAACCATAATGGAAAAAATATTTTAAAAGAATATATATATATGTATAACTGAATCACTTTGCTGTACAGCAGTAATTAACACTACATTGTAAATCCACTATACATCAATTTAAAAAAATAAACTACCCTTTAATTAATTTCTACTGGAGTATAGTTGCTTCACAATGTTGTGTTAGTTTCTGCTGTACAGCAAAGTGAATCAGCTATGCATATACATATATCCCCTCTCTTTTGTATTTCCTTCCCATTTACGTCACCACAGAGCATGGAGTAGAGTTCCCTGTGCTATACAGTAGGTTCTCATTAGTTACCTATTTTATACGTAGTATCAATAGTGCATATATGTCAATCCCAATCTCCTAGCACCACATTGTAGTTTTGATTTGCATTTCTCCAATAATTAGCAATGTTGAGCATATTTTCATGTGTCTATTGGCCATCTGTATTTCTTGAAAGGGTAGTTTAAGTGCTGCAAGTACTCAAAAGGCAATGCCTTCCACAGGATGAAGTAAGATTCCCTTCAGAAGAAATGATCAATAAACAGCCAAATTATCACCCTGTAGGTAAGCTTTAGAGGGGACCAAGGTATTACATTTTATCCCATTGGATAAAAATGATCAGAGATAAATATAAAGCCTACACTGAGATCCAAAACCCCAACATTGCAAGTGTTGGTTGAGAAAGTCTGTTTTAAAACCAATACATATGGAAGCTGCTTCTGCCACTGGCATGTCCCTCCCCCTCCGCCCCCAGGGCCCTGGACCTTAGGTGTTGAAGTCCTCTGAATCCTGTGGACACGTTCTCCATACACCCATGAGTTATGCTCCTTACTCTGTTTACGTCTCCTTTCTTTTGTTGTGGACATAATCTGATAAGAACAGGTTCTCAGCTCCCATAACTCATTTTGGCTTACATTAAGCTAAATGATTTCACCACAATTTGCCTTTCTGATGATAAATTTTCTTGATGTCTTCCTACTCTCCTAAACTACCAATTCATTACCTCATCTCTGCTTTTGAAATAGCAACTGTTCCATAGCTTCATCTTTTACTGTCTCCTTTGTTGGCTTTTTATTTTATTAAGATCTCACTGGGGGTATGGGTTTCATTTTTCCTGGGTAAATGCTATGTACAATCCAGCTTGGCCTGGGGGCCATTGTCCTCAGAGCCCCATGTCAAGAAAGCTGGAATTAATTGAGCCAGGATAGAACACAACTTCTGGTAGTTTAAAAACTACCCCATGGATTTTAATATTCTACAATGATTGCAATCCACTCCCCTGATGGAATCCTCCTTCTTACAATTTTGCAAAATATTCTGTAACCTTGTAGACAGAACAAACTTCCAATAATTTATATAGTTGCCCTCTCATTGGCAACACAGAATGATCTTTTCTAGGACACAGGATAGATATCCCTGTGTCTCATTTAGCTGTTATCTTCTAAGTTAACATCTCCAGTATTTCTTAAGTATCCTTCTCTAATAATTTAAATTTGTGACAGCAAAAATATGACACACGATGTCATGTATATTCTAGTCATCTTTGCAGAGAAAAACTATTTCACACTCCCAGGCTCCCTGCTTTCCCGGTGCCAACACCTTGGACCGAGGTGCTACATGTCAATTAATATCAAAAAGAGTTTTATTACACTCGCTCCTGCTGAAGAAACCTACCACAGAATAGTGTCATCATGATTAGAGGCAGCAGAGGTCTCTAGTTGTTGCTGTTAATATTGAAACTAAATATCACCCTTTAAAAAGAGAATTAGTAAAAAGGTTTTTTTGTAGTTTTAAATTAATATTTTCTGTGTTAAACAGTGGTAAAGTATTTACATAAGATTTATTTAATCCCTTTCACTTCCTAGTTAAAAATTTAGTATATGTACAGGATACCCTACATTTTCCTCCCCAGTAATTTTATGAACCTGTGATAGAAACCAAGTTTACCCAAATCAGTAAGTAAAATTTGTGTAATTTGGGATCTGCAAAGCCCATTGTCAGTTTTAAACTTGGTAGTTTCCTTTGAAAGCTAGGATGCATGAAAAAGCTTGTAGTTGAATGCCTGGCATTAAGATGTCCCTGGAGAAACAGAGACAAACATTTTCCCTGATTTGTTTTCTGACATGGACTGTAATGGAATTTGGTGGGAAGGATGGATTTGGGAGGGGGTTGGAGTTAGAGATGATGTTATACTCTTGAGTCAGGATCCCAGCTTTAAATATATTTTTGAAAATTAGCCTTGTTGGAATCAGCTTTGTATGGGACCCAGCCTAATCCCACTATTGGGCTTGGGAAGAAGTTTCCCTGAGAAGCAGGTTCCAGGGTTCATCTGTCTTTAGGGCCCAGGAGGGATCCTCAGTGGAGTAGGGCTGGGGCCCAGGGGCAGGTACACCTAGGACTCAGCAGTGAGCATTTCTGATGCTGAGCCTACCCACAGAGGAACCAATGTTTCCAGAGGCATCGGTGTCAAGGCTGGAGGAACAGAGCCAGCAGCAGACAGGGACAGAAGGACAGAAAACCAGTGATGGCTCCGGGCCCTCCCCTGAGCTGCCACCACAGGGCAAGGTTCCTGAATGATTCCACAGAGCGTAAAGGATGAAGCCTCAAAAATGACTGAAAGTGACCTAAAACTTAGACTTTTTAAAAATCTGGGTGAAAACAATAAAAGTACTGTGATATTTCTTGTTTTCCTCCTCACTTACCCTCTTACCTCCCCTTCCCCACGCAAACCAAAAGCACAAATGAGGTTGAGCTCTGTCTTCTGTAAAATACGTGGGAGACATAGAAGGTCCCACATGAGACAGGACTCTAATGTGTTTGGTTCTGTACGTGAAGCGTGGTTTGGTTTCTTGTTTAGAACTAGTGATAGGATTTTATGTTTATTTCTGTCAATTTGTACACCCATTCTTTAGGGTTAGTAAAGTCTTTCTAGTTTTTTTTTTAAATGTTTTCTATTCTTTCCAAGTATTCTTTCAGCATACATTTCATTAAAGTCTCCATTTTAATCATTTTGTGTGTGCTATTAATATATATCATAGATAAGTAGATACATACATAAATACTTGCCTGTTTATCCTTGGCAAAGGGGTATTCTTATATTTTGATATCCATTCTTCTGCTAATAGTTCTTTTCTCAGAGTTATTGAGCCAACAATTTTTGCTAATATTCAGTGTATATTTTTAATGTTTGACACCTATATTTTATGGCACACTTTGGCAAGTATAATGCTAAAATAAATCCAGATGTATTTTTGTCTATGACATTTCCCTGAATCTACTAGTCTAGCCATGTTCCCAAAAATCAGGCTAGGTTTCTAACCATAGGACTTTCTTTTCTGAAGTGCGGTAGGCAAAATAATGCCCCCCAAAGATATGCATACCCTAATCCTTGGAACCTGTGAATATGTTTTGCTACAAGCCAAAGAGGACTTAAAGTTGCAGATGGAAATAAGTTGCTAGTCCACTGACCTTAAACTGGGGAGGTTATCCTGAATTAGTCACATGGGCCCAGTATAATCAGAAGGGTCTTTAAAGTGGAAGAAAGAGAAGAGAATTGAGAGTCAGAAGGAGATATGAGTATGGGAGAAGTGGTCAGAGTAATTTGGGAGAAGTGGTCAGAGTAATGTGACAGAAGAAAGACCTGATCCATCGTTGCTGGGTTTGGAGAAGAAAGGGGCCATGAGCCAAGAAATGTGCACAGCCTCTAGAAGCTAGAAAAGGTCATTAAACAGATAAGGATCCTCTCCTGGTATTTCCGGAAAGGAAAACATTCCTGTCGACCTCTTGATTCTACCCCAGTGAGACCCATTTTGGCCCTCTGACCTCCAGAACTGTAAGATAATAAATATGTGTTGTTTTAACTATGCAGTCTTTTGTATCTTGTTACAGCAGCAATAGGAAACGAATACATGTTTGTGTAGTAACACTGGTCAAGCCTGGATTGGTGATTGAGAGCTTCCTGATTGTCTAGGTGTACTCATATAAATAATAAATAAATAATATAAATAATGAATAGTGATACCTATCATATTTATAATAAAATAATCTAGCAATCCCTAAGTAGGATATGAAGAAGCCTTAGAAACATGGTCTGTATCCATAACTTCTACTGTTTCCTTCTTCATTGTTTAGAATTAGCGTAAAATTGGTGGTGGTTTCTTCACTCTGTAGATTCAGTGATTGGTTATCAGAAACACAAAGCAAGAAATATCAAAGCTTTTGTTCTTGCTTTCGTTTTGTTTCTTGTAGCTGAATAAGACCACCAGCAGATGGTCTAATTTTATCTTATCATCACATATGGCTACTATGCCAGTTTAGTGGTTTTCGAGGGAATATATCATCCATTTTCTCTTATTTTACTCCTTTTTATTTCAATCTTTACCCAAGAGTTCTCCAAATGAATGCACTCTGCATCTGTGGCTTTTTATGTTGGCATATAGATTTCATTATATATTGCTATTTTAGCTCCCCTGCCAAATAGCTAACTTATTTGTAAAAAGAGATATACGATCTGTTTACACGAGGGGACGATTGACATATGAGTAAAAACGGAGGCTGGCTGCCCTGGCAGAGCCTCTCAAGGTGACACTAGTTTGATGTGGTTTTTCTCATCTTCACCTCTGGCCTGCAAAGCTTTCAGCATTGCCCTCAACCTTGAATCTGTGGGGCAGATTACAGCTAACAAAATTCAGAAGACCCTCACATGTAAACTAGAATTTCCATATATCCAGCAGGGTTAGTTGTTTGTATCTCAATAAGTTCTCTCTAACATGGACCCTTCCCCTGGGGCATTTGCTTTGTTTTCATAATAAAAGAAAAAATAAATAAGCTCTCTCTAGAGAATAGAAAATAGCTAAATACTATTGGTATATTGCTTGCATATGAGATATAAGTAAAAAGATTAAGCTGGAGGAATTGTCACTGAGTTGCTGTCACCAGATTAGAATATCCTGACCGATGCTCTTACTTACTGAGTTTTAATAGTTTTGGATAAACAAACACTCCTAAAATCAAGGGTCTACTTTTCTATTTTTTAAGCTGACCATCTCTCTCTTATCCATGTTTTAACTGCTGGGAGAATATAATAATCCTCCCTGAATTGCCAGAGAAGTGGATGGAGGTGCCATCAAGGATGGATCAGTACCGCTGTGAAACCAAAAGCCGATACCTCTGCTGCACGGTCCTGCTCAGACTACAAGCCCCCCCGCCCCACCCCGGCCCAATGTTATGTTCAGTAGGAATTTTAAGCCATGGGGATTTCCCTAAGAATAAATTCCTTAAGGGAGATAGCAAGATGCTTTATCCCACGTTCTGAAAACTCATGGGTTTTAATGTAATTGACAGTTGGTAATTTTACCACGGTTTTCCCCTTCTGCATCAGTGACTTATTGAAATGACATTCATAATGAAAAATGCAAGAAGTTTTTCTTCCTACTTTTTCTCTCTTCAATTAACTCTATAGGTGAGCACATAAGCTACACAGAATTCCTGGTACATTAATCAAAGGGAAACCATGTGAATTCAGAAAGATTTATGGTTCCACCCTTAGATTTAGCAAAAATGACTATGGTAATCCTCATATAATTGATGTATTTGATATATTTCAGATTCCAATTTCAATCAATCATGATTCAGTACCATGGTTTAAGGATTCAATCCATTTGAAGAGCCACCCTCCAACCAGGAATGAAAACGAAGAGGAATTCTGTGACTTTAATTTATATGACTTAAATTTCCATTTCCTCTTTTTTTCCTTCTGCTTTATCCAAATCCAGCTCATTCCTCCAGGATTAAAGGCCCACACTCCTCATTCAACCCTGCCTGACCATGTCCGCCCTCACCTACCAGGTTCCTCTAAAAGTCTGCAACATGAATATAAAGTAAGTCCACTCCATGTTACACAACCATTTTTTTCACTCTTGCTTGTTTTGGTTGTCTTATCTCCAAAGTGGAGTTTCAAGTTTCTTTACCCATTTCTTCCCCACTAAGCCCACCAAGACCTTCACCCCCAATACAGTGCTGGCATGACTATGTTTGCAGGTTAATTAACTTAAATAAAAGAGCCCAATTCAGGAAAGGTTCTTCTTAGTTGTGTGATGTGTAGTGGCAGTTGAGAAGACTTTGCAAGAAGATAGCGTGGTATCTCTTACAGTCTTCAACCATTTCAGTCAGTAGTTTTCGGTTACCAGCTTAGTCATTTTAAATCATATGCTTGCAATGATTAAGGGTAACGTAAAACTTTATTATAATGCGAACTGGATGCTCAAGTCCAAGATACAGATAAAAACCTACTTAGAAGCGTTCTTTTTTGAAAATTGTAATCAGTATTTAGATGCAATTTTGTCTAGATTAATGATTTAAAAGCTATATAGCCAATGTACTAATTGTATTTTTTCTTGAGTATTAAAGTGGACATTATAAAGAATAAAATTTTATACAAAGATATCTTGTAATTTATTTACAAATCATGTTTTGTAATATAAATTTTCCTGCTTTATACAACCTATAAAAATTCAAATTTAAAGAAACGTTAAGGGTCAATTATTTTACCAAAAGATTTACCAGGCGACTCCATTTTAAAAAATTGTTTCATACTAGTACATCAACAATTAGTACCTAAACAATTCTATGACTCGGTGAAATGAAAAAGATGTGTACAGTAGCCACAGTACATCCCTTGGATACATTGAGATGTGGGGAAAGCATAGAAACATACAATCCTCAGCTGTTTCCAGCCAACAGATCATCTAAAATGATATATTCTAATGCTTTCTACGTTCTGTCCCTAAAGAAATGACCAGGAAGAAAACACTTAGGATACCAAGATATTATCTCTGAGGAGCATAAGATCCCGAAATTTCTCACAGTCAAGTCACAAAGATTTAATGACCTACAACAAAGCAAACCAAAGCAACACGACCACCTGCTGAGGAAGGTGAGCCGAAGACTGGCTGAGCCTCGCAGCCCGGCCATTGTACAGCCCCTGTGAAACCAGCCACGTGCGGTACCTACAAGATGAACGCTAGACTGACGCTCATCCCCAAACACGCCCTCCTTCCTCACCTGCTCTTTATGTCGTCCTGGCCACCGTTCGCTCTGGGGTAGTGGTTTCCATTCTCGTTCAGCCGCCGAGACATTTAGCTGTTGCCTGGTTTCATCACCGGTGTTAGAACCTCACAGCACGTGTGGATTGTCTTGTTAGAGATTCCCAGATTCCTGCCCAAGTCTCATCTTGGGCCCAGCCTTGGAATTTCTGTGTCAGAATTTGTCTCTCATGCACTTTCTTCTGTCTTCATTGATAATCATTAATAGTTAAAGCATGCTGATATCCATGAAAGAGGAATTGTCTGCATGTATTATGACATCCAGCTGGCTCCTGGTACCTAAGATTTTATGGTCTCATATCTGCATCAAGTTCCTCAGAACACATTTCAAAAGTAAAGAGTTCAAAAACTAAAATGTGTTTGTAAGTAGTTCATTTTTCCTAATCTCGACGTCTAATTTGATAATACTTTACTTAACTAAGAAACATGCCAGCATTGTGTTAATTATTCAGCCCTTCCCAGGCTTCTGCAAGCTTTAATTAGTAAGAGAAGTTTTCAGGACAAGTTGTAATTTGCATGCCAACAAATTTTCTTATAAATTACACAGTAAAGGTAAAATTTGGTAGTACATCAACTCCCCTTATGCAGCTAGATCTATTATATGGACAGATTAGCTATGGCTTGTACCTGAATATGCAGCCATGAGACTTGGTGAGCATTTTGGTCCATTTTTCCCCTACCTTAGACCTGTGATCACAATTTCATTTTGATTTTTTTTCCTGTAAATCTCTATTTGTTATAATAGCACCCTAATTCACAAGCCAAAGTAACTGCCCGAAAACTATACAAATATTGTCCTTGTAACCTTAGATAGCTCCAGAAAAATAAAATGAGTTTGATATGGCTTACTAGAGTGTGTCTTACTCAGTAAATAACAAATATAATATCAGAATAATTTTGAAAGCTAGACTTATTTCAAGAGGAAAAATAAGACTTGACTAGAATGAGGCCATTTTTGCCAGGGCATCAGGGTCCAAGATCATACAGTATTAAGCTTATTTTTTATGTACTTATTTTAATATGAATGCATTTCCTACAATGTACTCTGACTTTCTTCTTCTAAACAAAAATACATTTATATGCATTTATAAAAGCATTTTATTTAGCTTACTTATCCTTCTTGCCCTAAAGAGTGTGGACTATCTGAGGGAGTTCATGCTCTTGATTTCAATTTTTGCTTTAAAAAGTAATTCCTAAAAAATTGTATCAGAAGATGATCTTATAAATTTTAACGAATCCCCAAAGTGGACTTATTAGACGGTACGGTCCTACTGTCTCAGTTACCTCCTGTCATCCAGAGACATTGTACCTGACAAACAGCTCGTGTATGAAGAAATGATGTTGCCCAAAATCGCCCTGTCAGGACTCTGGACATTGACAAAAGCAAACATTGAACAAAGAAGTGGTAATTCATGAAAAGCAGCTGGATTTTGCGGGAGAAGAGGAGAAGTCTGTTCCTCCCTGGGGCTTCCCTCAGTCCCCACACAGCAGGGTTGGTGAGATAGTTCTACCAGTTGGGACAAGTTGGGACAACCCGCAGCTTTAGTGCCCGAGGAGCCTGACTTGATTGAGTATGGAAGGTAAGACAACAATGCTCACAGCATCTTCTGTGATAACAGCAGTACTGGTGGTCAATCAACAGAGAGGAAAAGTGACTCCCAAAGTTGTGGGTTGGTTCAGGCAAACAACAGATTGACAGACTAGCTGGAAACTTAATAGGGAGATCTAAGAAATGAGACAGCCATAGGGGTATCGGATTAATGACTGCCTGACCAAAACACTACTCAGACACAAGGTGACCTGAGGAAGCCCGCCTAAAATAATTTAAAATATATATAATTTTAAACTGAGTAGAAACAGCAGCAGCCACACACCATAGGGAAACAGATCCCATCGATTTACTCCAGGCAAGGTACTACACAAACAAAAAATCAATTCAACAATTCAACAACAAAAACTCTCCAGGGATAAAACATCAGAATCCACGGTTGCTAAACTTTTATCAGAAATGTTCAGTTTCAAATAAAAAACTGAGACTTGCAAAGAAACACTAATGTTTGACCTATATTCAGAGAAAAACAAAATCAGGCAATAAAAACTGTCACAGAGAAAGCTATTTTAAGTATATTTTTTAAACTACAGAAAACTATTGTAAAGAGAATGTAAACAAGAACATATATATATGTGTAACTGAATCACTTTGCTGTACACCTGAAACTAACATGATATTGTAAATCAAATATATTTCAATAAAAATTTTAACAAATAATTAAAGGAAACCATGACAACAATGACTCAAAAGTAGAGAATCACATCAAAGAGAGAGAAATGATTTTTTAAAAGAACCTAGAAAAAAATTTGGAGTTTAAAAGTATGGTAACTAAAACTTAAGAAAAAAATCATTACAATGAATCAATAGTATATTCTAATGGCAAAAAAAAAGTAATGGAACTTAAAGAATAAACTCTACCAATGCTTTACAAATGCTCTCAGAAACTACAGAAAGGGAGACCAGTTTTCAACTCATTTTATAAGGCCAGTGTCAATTTGACACCAAAAACAAGACAAAGACATTACAAAAATAATGAAAAATTATTGGCCATTATTCCTCAATAACATAGACACAAAAATCCTAACACATATTAGCAAACTTAACCCAGCAATATTTAGAAGAATTAAATAATATGACAAAATGAATTTATCTTCAGAAAGCAAGTTTGGTTATACATTTGAAAATCAAGAAATGTAACTTTCTATGTTAATATAATAGAAAACAAATAGACCCAGGAACAGCATTTGAGAAAACTCCATTGTTCATTATAAGAAATTCTTCAGAAACTGGGAAAAGTACTGCCTCAATCTCATATAACACATCTATGAAAATCCTATAGATAACATTATGTTTAATTGAGAAAGACAATGCTTCTTAAGATCAGGAACCAGGCAAGAATGGATGTCTACTCTCATTGCCTCTATTCAGCAATGAGAAAGAAAAAAATAAGAAAAAGAAAACAGAATAGAAAGGAGAAAGAAGAAGGAAGGAAAGATGGAGAGAGGAAGAATCCAGATTGGAGAGAAGCAAGTGTAACTGCTTTTATTGACAAGTATCATGATCATTTAGTTAGAAAATCTTAAGTAATCCATTTTAAAAATATTGCCAGAACTAATGAGTTCAGCAAGATCATAGAATACAACATTACTTTACAAAAAATAAATTGAATTTCTAGGTATTAGCAACAAAAAATCTGAATACAAAATTAAGAAGAAAATTTCACTCAGAGTAATACCAAATGGTAGTATACTTAGATATAAATTTAATTTCTAAAATTACAATACTTGTTTACTAAAAATTATAAAATGTTGCTAAAAGAAATTTTTAAAAATCTGAATAAATGGAAAGAAGTTCCAAGTTTATGGATAAGAAAACTCAATACTGTTAAGAAGGCAATTCTCCCCCAATTTATCTGTAGATTTCACAGAATCAAATTTGTGGAAATTGACAGGCTTATGTTAAAATTTACAGTAGATGTGAAGACACCCAGAAGAAGTGAAACAATTTTGAAAAGGAAGAAGTTGGAGGAATTCCAATAACCGATTTAAAAACTTACTATAAAACATTTAAAGTAAATAAGACAACATAGTACATACATAAGGATAAAAATATAGATCAAAAAGATAGAATTGAGAGTCCAGAAATAAATTCTTACATTTATGGTCAATCGACATTCCACAAAAGGCCCAATACAATTCGACTGACAAAAGATAGTCTTTTCAATAAAGATGCTGGGACAATTGGTCATTCATGTGCAAAGGATGAATTTAGATTCTTACATTCCACCTTACCCAAAAGCTTACCTCAGAATAGATAGAGTTTCAACTATAAAATTTATGGAAGAAAACCAAGGAGAAAATCTTCATGATGGTGGATTATGCCAAGTTATCAGTCACTACACCAATAGTACAATCCATAAAAAATAAATAATTGGTATATTGGACCTCATCAAAATTAAAAACATTCACACTTCAAAAAATACCATTAATGAAATGAAAAGTCAAGCCACAGATTAGTAGAAAATATTTCCTAATCATACATGTATCTGATAAAGAACTGAATAACTTGTATCTAGAATAACAAACACTGCTGAATGTAAAGTAGACAGCCCAGTTTAGAAATGGGAAAACTAATTGCACAGGCATTTTACCAAGTAAGATATACACCTGACTAATGTGCACATGAGAAGATGCTCATTATTATTCGTCTTTAGGGAAGTAAAAATCCAAACCACAATGAGATGCCATTACAATCATTAGGTTGTAATCACAAAAAAAAAAAAAAGAGGAAAAAGAAGAAGGAGGAGGAGAGGAAGAGAAAGAGGAGATGGAGGAAGAAAAAGAAAAGAAAAGAAAAGAAAAAGAAAAGAAAAAAAAGAAAAAGCATTGTCAAGGATGTGGAGAAAATGGAACCCTCACACATTGCTGGTGGGTATGTAAAATGGTACAGCCACTTAGGAAATCGTGTGTCAGTTTCTTTGAAAAGTTAAACATAAACTTGCCAATGACCCAGAAATTCTACTCCTAATTATCTAGCCAAGAGAAATGAAAACAACTCCACACAAAGATTTGTACATGCATGTTCAGAGTAGCAGTACACATAATAGCCAAAATCTAAAAACATTTCAAATGTCTATCAATTGGTGAGCAAATAAACAAGATGTGTACAGCTATTCAATAAAATATTATTCAGCAATAAAATGAAACTACTGATACATGCAAGCACATGGATGAGCCTCAAAAACATCATGCTAAGTGAAAAGTAGCCAGAAACAAAAGTCTTCAGACTGTTTAATTCCACTGATATGAAATAATCATAAAAGACAGATCTATGGGGCCAGAAAGCAAAGCAGAGTTTTCCAGAGGCTGAGGTGGGAGAATATTTGTTGATAATTATTTAAGCCAAGTGAAGGAGGGTTATTATACTATTCTTTCTACTTTCATGTATGTTTAAAATTTTTCATAAACAAAAGTAAAACAAAGTCAAAAGCTAGCGAACTCTGTGGTCTCTATTAGGCAGATACCAACAGGCAAACAAGAAAATAATGCAGCACAAATAAGCACTCTTCCTCGAGGAAAGGACTGATCGTGTTCCTTACACCACAACGTTCAAGCACATGATAATTAGCCGTCTTTGCTGGGGGCTTATTTAAGATCTGGTTAAGGGTAGTGTGTATGCAAATTAACAGGACTGCTTCCTCCTTATTACAGTCGGTCAGATGATGGCATTTATTGTCCCCAGACAAACTAATAGGCACCATGACAATCAAGGGCAGAGTTAGAAATTCCTGATTTACAAATTCTTCTTCAATTTTCCAGCGATTAGAAGACGCCTTCGCTGGACTCCCAATGTGCTGGGCATGTTCAGTTTATTCACACTTACTCGTTTATTCTTCATAATATCGAGTGCCTATTCCAGGTAACAACCCCGAAAAGGGGAATTTGCTGTCATAATTTTGTCCAGATGAAAAAGCTGAGCCTCACAGAAATTGTTATTCTTGTAAAATCACTCCAAGAATTAAGTGGCTAATTAAGCCAGAGGAGGTTGAAATTTATAACATCAACTTCCTAAGCAAGTAGTTTTTTCTAATACGTGTACACAGCCATGCCTGTATGTGCTTGTGTACCTACGTAAATGTGTGTGAGTGTGTGTGCAGGCATGCACACGTGTCTGCCTACTTCCTAATGCTGACCCCAATGCCAGCTGTCAAGGCCCATAATCCTCTCCCAGCTCATATTCCTACCACCAGACTCCACCTCACATACATATCACAGGAATACTCACACCTGCAGGAGTTTACAAGCACACACAAATGTTCACATACATTTAGTTATTTTTCCAAAATGACGGGGGAAGGCTACCAATGGGATGGGTTGACAGTGGAAGCACCTGGACGTTTCTTCATACCTGAGAAGAGCAACTGCAGAGAAGAGCGTGGTGGACGGACGCCGGGGTGCTGGTGCCGGCGGAGTGGAGAGGCAGGGCTCCGTGCTGCCTTTGTGATAGGACACAAGGACCCTGCTAGTGAACACGGGTCACCTATGGCAGTGTGAGATTATGCTGAAATTCCAAACTGTAGAACATAAAACTAAAGGAAGGAAAATGAGCTTTGTCAATTAGGCCTTCTGGATTAGGCAGAGGAAAAGTCAAAGTGGTTTTCACCCAAAGAAGAAGCCAAGCAATCTCCCTGATTTGTGGTTTGCATAGCACATTAGTTATAAAGACGTTAAAACAGATCAGCGTACTTTCCTGTTTTGTTGGTCTTGGGGGTGCCATGGCTACGTCTCCCATGGATTTTTTGTCTGGCCCCCATGGGGACCTCAGGGAAGCCTGGCTGAATGTGGTACATCAGTTGAAGTGGCCTGAACCTGTGTGCTCTTTTTTAATTTTTAAAGCGACTTTGGACCCTATGGTGTTTCTCCTGGAATCCCGCTTTCTGAGACGGCTCTAACTAGGTGGCATGTCTCATAGCCTGAATATGGTCAACGAGATAGTGTAAACTGCAAGGAAAAAGGTATAAAAACTTGACCATTCATGTGCAACCCATCTGGCTCACCCTGGCATCATACGCTATCCAAGAGAGAAAGTGATCTTTCTTTTAGTCATCACAACATAGAGGGCAGAGGGCGGAGCAAAAGCTCTTCCCCTAGCTTCCCCCATTGCTCTTCTTTCGGTTTCCCACCCTGTCTGCCTTCAACAGAAGAGGTCTGAGAACCTTTCTCCCTCTGAGCATCTTCCTTCCTTTCCTCCCTCCTCATGTTTTCCCTTGATCTTTTCTATCTCTGTGTGTTCTTCTGGAAAGGAGCTTGTTCCACCCTCATCTGGCAGAGCTAGCTGGTTTAGGGAATGAATACATTCTTCCCAGCTGCTTCCTGGAAGAAACGGTAACTATGGACATTCTCCGTCTCTGCTGGGGAAGCTGTAGATCTTTCTTCAGAGTAACAAATCTAAACCAAAATACCATTTCTTAATCTATTACTATTAATTTCAAAACATCCACGCGTTATTACGTTAACACTTCTCGTGTCCTTTTATTATATTTTTATTATAGACCTCCACCTCATCAGGAGGAAAATGGTGAACATACAAAGAATTTTCCAGCCTCAGACTCATTCCATAGACATAGACTGAGAGCCTGCTCACAGAGATTCGGACACTCTGCTAGGACCAGGAATGCACAGGTGTATGTGGTAGAGCCCTGTCCCTCAAAACTTTACATTTGTTGGGGGAAGGGGACTCTCAAGAAAACAGACAAGTATAATACAAAGTGATTTGAGCCATGATAGAGCTAAGTGCAGCATATTGTGGGGACATACCGTGCAGACTGTTTTGTTTGGCCTGTATTGGGATACAAGGAAGGCTACTGGTCAGTCCTGGATTAATTCATTCATTTAAGATACATCTATTCAGTGCCTACCCTGTGGCTGACACTACTAGGTCCTGGGAATACAAATGTGAAGGAACTCAGGACCTGACTTGGAAAATTTCAGAATCTAATTGGGGAAGCAGAAAAGTGAAAAAGAACATCACATATGTCAATGGCTTGTGTTCAACTTACTCTAATCCTACATTTCCAGAAAAATACAAAAATCCTTGGATAAGCTTTCCTGATAAGAAATCCAATTGCTATAAATTTATATTAAGACAGCTCTTTGGAAAAAGACCTTTCCTTTACCTTGTTTGTAAACATTACCACACCAGCTTGCTATGGCTAGAACAAGGTAATGTCTATAGATGACAGTAATAGACTTTTTACTAATGCTAAACATAGTAGTATTAATACCATTATTTTTATACAGCATGTCATCACAAGTTATCTACTCTAATGATGATTAATATTTAACTTAACTTAGACCATATAACTGGGTAGACTTCAATTTTAGCATAAAATATACTAAGCAAGTCATTGATTCTTCTATCAGTTCAGAATCACATACAATAAGCATTTTCCCAATAAATTTATCCAGATTATAAAACACTTGCAAGTACCACAATCACTATTCATTTGACCAGACTGAATCTGTTACAAGTTTGTAAAATATCTTAGACCCAAAGTTGATACAAGGATTACTTTATCTCTTGATGAATAAGAGTCTGATTAAATGTGCATAGCTCTACCCAAAAGAGATGGTAGGTTCATCTCAATGTTACTTAGTAATCAGAGCTTTAGAAAACTATGCAACCTTTATAATCTCAGAATCATTGGCATTGTTCTTCATGTCCCAGACTTTTAAAGAATTGTAAGGGGCAGGTATAGACCTGGTATAGTTAAAAAAAAAATAGAGATAATAATTAGTCTTCTGAGATTAGATAGAATTGAATTCACTTCCCCACTCTGATACAGCAGCTATTTTTTTCTTAACACTTTACTGATTTTATACATATGCTGTAACACCCCTTAGGCTGTTTTTTAAACTTTCTATAATTCTGAAGTTTCAAGTTAAATAATTATTAATTATAGATATTTATAGATTTTGTATATAAAATGCTTTTAGAAAAATATAAATTTAAGTAATAAAAACAATCCCTCCTCAGCCTGAGTGTATATTTGATAATTTTATGTTTGTGATATTTACATGATCCTTTGTTTACATTACCAAAAGCAGTAAAATTAAATAAAAATGGGTAGTTCTTTTAAAATGTTTGACTTGTTTATTTATTTTGCAGCTCTAGAATGTAGAACCCACAGGATAGCATGTTTGAATTCATCTAAAAGTTTGCTCAGGGCTACCTTATCTCACTTATTTCTACAAGTACAGTAATATACTGATGCTTACTGATTTTTTTCTTGTTCCAGCCTTCAACTTGTATGACTTCTCTCTAGAGATGAAACCTGGTTTAAAATACTACTAATAATAGAGCTATTTTAAACCAGTAGATTAGTTTCAACTTAAAAAGAGGGCAAGGGGAGCTCTACAACCTCACTCTTTCTAAAACGGAAAATATTCCTATCCCACACATTCATATAGATGCGTATCTTGATTGATATGTGTCCATTCATGATGCATGGACATCATTAACACACAGACTGCACACTACTTTCTTTCTCCTATTTGGCTTTTATCACCGTTTTCTCTTGAGTAATATTTTCAGTATTGAGTTGAAATTTTCTGGGCCCTTGAAATTCAACTCTGTGTCCATTCATGTTCTCTCAAAAAGTTTGTCAACAAAAATGCATATGTCATGTAGAGAATGGACTTGAGGACACGGGGAGTGGGAAGGGTAAGCTTGGATGAAGTGAGAGAGTGGTACGGACGTATTTACACTAAGAAATGTAAAATAGATAGCTAGTGGGAAGCAGCCGCATGGCACAGGGAGATCAGCTCGTTGCTTTGTGTCCACCTAGAGGTGTGGGATAGGGAGGGTGGGAGGGAGACGCAAGAGGGAGGAGATATGGGGATATATGTATATGTATAGCTGATTCACTTTGTTATAAAGCAGAAACTAACACACCATTGTAAAGCAATTATATTCCAATAAAGATGTTAAAAAAAATGCATATGTCAGTAGGAGGTAGAGTTTGATACCATATATTTAAGCACTGCAACAGAATTATATTAGAAGTTGGCAAGTTTCCCAAAACTTGAGATACTTAAACAGATTGGATTAATTCAGTCAAGGACATGAAAGTCTTGTACACTGAAAACTACAAAACTTTGGTGAAAGAAATTGAAGAAGACCTTAAATAAATGGAAAGGCATCCCATATGTATGAATTAGAAAACTTAATAGTGTTAAGAAGGCAATATTCCAAAAGTAATCTACAGATTCAATAAACTCCATATCAAAAATCCCAATGGCCTTTTTTGAATAAATGGAAAAACTGATCTTATGATCCTTATGGAATTGCAAGAGGCCCTGGATAGAAAAAAAAAAAATTAAAGAATTAAGTCACAGAACTCACACTTCTCTGTTTCAACTTTTCTACAAAACTACAGTAATAAAAACAGTATGGCAGTGGCATAAATATAGACATATAGATCAATGGAATATAACTGAAAATCCAGAAATAAATCCATACTTCTATGATCAATTGATTTTCAACAAGAATGCCAAGATCATCCAATAGAGAAAAACAGTCTTTTCAATGAATAGTGTTGGGAAAAATGGATATGAATGTAAAAAATAAAATTGAAACCTATCTCACACCATATATAAAAATTAACTCAAAAAGCATCAATTACTCAAATACAAGATCCAGAAGTATAAAAATCTTAGAAGAAAATGTAAGGGTAAATCCTTATGACCTTGTATATAACAATGTTTTCTTAAATATAACACCAAAAATACCAGCAACAAAAGGAAAAATAGATAAGTTAGATTTTACCAAAATTTACTTTTTTTTCATCAAAGTACACAATCAAGAGAATGGGAAAAATATTTGCAGTATTTTCAAGAGAATGGGAAAAATTATTTGCAAATCATATAACTGATAAGGGTGTAGTATCCAGAATTTATAAAGAAATCTTATAATTCAGCAACAAAAAGGCAAAACCCTTTTTTAGTCGGCAAAGAATTCACATAGAGATTTGTGCAAGGAAGATATATAAATTGTCAAAGAGTACCTGAAAAGATGCTCAATGTCATTTGTTAGTAGGGAAATGCAAAACAAAACTACAATGAATAACCCGGTAATACCCACTAGGATGGCCACAATTTTAAAAAAATAGAAAGTAACAAGTTTTGGCAAGGATAAAGAGAAATTGAAACCCTCACACATTACTGGTAGGACTGTAAAATGATGCAGCCATGTAGAAAACAGCTTGGTGTCTCCTCAGAACCCTAAAGCATGGGATTACCATATGGCACAGCAACTCCACTCCTATGTGTACACCCAAAATAACTGAAAACAGGTGTTCAAACAAAAATGTGTACATGAAGGTTCA
This sequence comes from Eubalaena glacialis, assembly GCF_028564815.1. Taxonomy (NCBI): domain Eukaryota; kingdom Metazoa; phylum Chordata; class Mammalia; order Artiodactyla; family Balaenidae; genus Eubalaena; species Eubalaena glacialis. The sequence goes on along the minus strand of NC_083729.1, from coordinate 2,898,332 downwards.
GAGCAGCTCTATTCGCAATAATCTAACAGTAGAAACAACTTACATGTCCATCAGCAGATGAACAGGTAAACAAAATGTGGTATATTCATACAGTGAAATATCAGCCATGAAAAGGAATGAAATACTGGCACATGCTACATCATGGATGAACCTTGAAAACATTATCTTAAGTGAAATAAGACAGACACAAAAAGACAAATATCGTGTGATTCAATTTATAGGACGTACCTAGAATCATCAAACTCATAGAGACACAAAGTAAATGAGAGGTTTCCAGGGACGGGGTGGAGGGAGGAATTGGGGATGGCTGCTAATGGGTTTTGGGATGATAAAAAATTTTGGAACTGAAAATGGTTGTACAACATTGTGAATGTACTTAATTCCATTAAATTGTGTACTTTAATATAGCTACAATGGTAAATGTTGTGCTCGCTTTGGCAGCACATATACTAAAATGGTAAAATGTTATGTGTATTTTACCACAATAAAAATATTTTTAAGTGGAAAAAAAAAGAACAAAAACATTTATTGAGTAATCTGGTATATGTAGATTGCTATAGGGGTAGTATGCTCTCCCCAGTGATGCAGAGATGTGTAAGATTCTGTCCCTATACACTGAAGTTTATATTGTACTGTGGCTAAGAACTACCTGAGGAGTAAAATTCAGTATTTTACACCTGACTAAAGATACTATTTAAAATGTCCTGGGAACACTGAGAAAAGAATACTTAATTCTTCCTGGAGAGAGGAAGGTATTCTACTTAGGAAGGATAACAAACACAGTAATTTTTTTTTTTTTTATAATAATGAATAATGAATAGTATTTCTTCTGTTAGAAAAGTAGAAGGACATTTCAGGTAAGGGAAACAAAGTAGAGCAAAACACAAACACATAACGTGTACAGGTACAGGCATGAAACAAAATATATATTCAGTCATCTTGGTGAAGTCATTTATGGTTATAATAAGAGCTAACAGTTTACAAAGTTAAGTTATTTAATTTTCATAACTGCCCAAACAGGGAGGCACAACTATCTTTGCTTCTATTTTACAAAATGTGAAACTGTGACTAAAAAGAGTATAGTAATTTCGAGAAGCTGCAAAGCTAGCAAACTGCTGAAGCTGCCATTCAGACCAAGTTCACACAATTCCCAAGTTTGTTCCCATAACCACTCCTCATTGTGTTGCAAAGCAGTTGGGATTGAGAATTGAGACACAGCAGGGAATAGATGAGGTAGGTCTCCCATGAATCTCATCCTCCAGGAAATGAGAGCAATTGAATGTGGTTTTTTGTACGGGAGTAATCAAATGTGAATTTAGAAGTATTACTCTGGCAGTGATGTAGAGAAAATGAACTAACATCTACTCAGATGTTTTACTCTGATCACCTGTCTGGGATGTTCTGGAGCTGAGGGAAGGAACAAAAGAGAAGCACAAATGAGGCACAAGGAACTAACACATGAACGTGTGTGTATTCCTTGCTCTTTATATCACTATCTTACTTAACTCCAATAACGATTCAGAAGGTTTAGAATTATAGTTTCTGTTTTATGATGAACTTTGGACTTAGAAATTTTAAATGACCTATGTCAATCACCTGGCTGGAAAGTCATGGATTTGGGATCAAATCCAAGCTTTTTTACGACCAAAGTCCATGCTCACTAACAGTGTCATAACATCTAAACCATTTTCTGATTTTATAAATGGTGTTCAAGCCTGCAAAACTGGTGAGAAGTAGGCAGACACTGCATGTGTGGCTTCAACAAGCTTCAATGAGAATTCCGTCACAGAAATGCCTTCAGCAGTGACTGTCATGGAAACTTCTTTCTCTCTCTTTTGACTTGATTTATTGTTGATTTTATCATTCTGATGTCTGTGCTGGTATAACTCAAGTGGGTGCTGTTCCCACACTTGCCCATCAAGTTTTGTCTGGTCTCTTTGGCTCGTGTGCACGATTGTCCATTTCTTTGTCTGCCAAACCACTAACTAAAAATGATTTTATTTATCACTATTTCTTCATCCTCATAAGAGAAAAAAAAAGCTTGGAGTTATCAATAAATGTATACTTAATATCCCCATATCCCCATCTTTAACCAGATACTGTAATTTTCAATGACTTGGCCTTTCCTGGTGTATTACACCACCTATTTCACTTTGTCACGTGGCTGTCATCCAAGCCAGCTCTTTATGTTTGTTTGCTTCTTTTCTCTTTCAGGGAAGGAAATTTTGACATATTAACAATAATTTACAAGGGCTTAAATGATTTACTTCAAAAAAAAATCTCAAAATTCTCAAAATCATTATCTTCGTAGATATATTTTGAGTTTTTTGAGTTTCAGTAAAAAAGCACACATTAGCACCTCAACTTCAGTTCCTAATAGGAAATTATCACTGCAGTAATCTATGCCTTATTTTCACAACTGGCAGTCTTAGGTGAATGAGTTAAGATCTAGAAAACCTCTTATAATGTTACAAAGTATGTCACAGTTGGACAAAGTGAAACCAATGCTTTACCACTCTCAAGATAGTCTATTAATATGGGTGGAAAATGAAATAAAGAGAAAAATATATTTACCATTTTAAGAGTAAAAAATATTCAGCAGAAAAATAGTATATTTTGCCTAGAATAGGAAAAATATGAATGTCCCAAATGTTACACAGCATTGCTACTAATTCCTGGGGTGACCTGCAGAGATCCTGACTTGTAGGGTTAGTATTGTGCCTGGATATCCACTTAGCAAGCACCTAGGTGTTTCTTATTCACCAAATATGTTGAAAACTACTAACATACTTAGAATAATAACCTGAGAAAAAGAACATTTGGAGCTCATCTTACTGCTATCTATCTCTGTTTAGATAACTGCCTTTCAGATCTCTAGTTATGGTTGTATGGAAATGGCGCTGCTAGGCACTTAGGTATAGACTTAGTGTTCATGAGAATGAACATGTACTTGAGGGTATTTGAAAAATATGATCTGAGGGCTTACAGGGAGATGGAAAAGCAAATAGTTTGCAGAATCACTAGTGAAATCAGCTGTGGAAATTAGTTTTGTCCATCTGTGGATAACAGCATCAAATGGACTCTGAGAGAATCAAGGGGAATTGAGATGGAATACAAATTCAGTTTAAAATGTAGCTAGATGCATTGGGTATTTTTTAGCCTTCGAAAGTTAAAAAATTGAAAAAATCTTTTAGGCAGCCTGATATAATATGAAATTCACCTGATTAGTATTTGGAAGCCACCGGTTAGAATCTCAGTTACGCAATTTTCTCTGTCATCTCCTTTGTAGTCCGTAGGTCCCCTTTATTGATCTGTGTATCCACTGGGGCTGTGTGCCACCTCCTCAAGCTGTCTAACACCCCTAATGGGTTCAGCATCCTCATGAGTCCTTCCTTCTCTGGGTCCTCTGGTAGGAGGTGAGGCTGAAGGTACTGAGGGTCATATCCTTGCAAAGCCCTGACTAACTGCACAGGACAACCAGTCTCAGTAGTGGGGTGTCTTTAGAGAGCCTGATTCTGCCCTAGAAAGTGACCCCAGTGGTTACATACAGACACAAGCGAACCTATTAGAACTATAGGAGGTTTTTTGGGGGGGAGCTGTTTTGTACTGTTGCGTTTTAAAGATCTTGTCATAGTTTATGTATCATCTGCAAAGAATACCATGATTGCTTAGGTTAGGGTAACGTACATACGTTTATACCACTTTTAAAATTGGTTATATTAAGAGTACATTAGATGAGCTGAAATCTCCGTGGAATATATAAGCCAAGACAGGTTGAGAAAAACATTTGAACAAAGATTCTCTAAGGATCTTTCAGACCTAATATTTAAGAATCTATTATTCTAGATTTTGGTGATATGATAAATGCTTGAAGGACTGCTTCCTGTATATTGACAGATGGTTATCCTGATATTTAGTTCCCTATGGGGAATCTCTGAAATAGTTTTGTAAGTGGATTCTAGGTAAATTATTTTGTAAACTAACACAATTAAATTTTTAAAAATTGTTGATGAACTTCCTGTTTCAGCTCAGAAATATAGAGAACTGGAAATTGTGTCACCCTATACAACAAGAAAAAAAGCTGAAAAATGCAAATTGATAACTTCTCTTGAATTCATCAGAGAACAAATGTCACAGGAAAACCAACTAACCCAAAATATGGGGAGAGACGGTGACCGCAGGGAGAAACAGTCCCAGTGATTACAAACTGAGGGCAGACACTGCCAGACGACATACAAGCCAGTAATAAAATTCAGCTAAGTATTTAATCAGTTCTTAGAGGCTGAGTGTGGGCTACTGTGAGAGGATGACGTCCGCGAGGACCAGTCATCAGGGTCTTATATCCCATTTACAGGCTTTTCCTGCATGAATCCAAGCAGGCACTCATGCAGAAAGTTGGGACAATTTAAGAAAGTTTCCATGTTGCCAACTAGGGAAGGATAACAGCAATCAATGCCAAAATTCTTCCCAGACCCATCTTCCTTATCTCCTCTAAGAAACAAAAACCTTAATCTTCAGTAAAAGAGGAATAAAAACTGCCAACTTAGAGAATTGTGGAAAGTCATTGCAGCTGGAAGAAAGAATAAGAGCGAAAATCTATACCTCTAATGAAACATGAATACACACCTGTCCCAGCAGGGGGTATTTGGGAACTCTCTGTACCTTCCTCTCAATTTTGCTGTGATCCTAAAACTCCTCTAAAAAAATAAAATCTTAATTAAAAAAAATTTTTGTTAACATAAAAGCTTACACACAATGTTTATTGCTGCTTTATTCATAATTATCAAAAATTGGAAGAAATCAAGAGTCTATCAATGGGTTAACAAAAAAATGAATATAATGGAATATTCAGAGATAAAAAGGAATAAGCTATGAATTCATGCAGTAATGTAGATGAATCTCAAATGAGGTTTGCTGAGTGCAAGAATACAGACATTTGTGTGCTGTCCTGGGAAAGACAAAACTATAAGGAGGGAAGATGGAGGGTGATTGCCTTGGTTTGGTGGAGAAGAGGGCTGCTGGCAGCAAGTAGAAAACACGAAGGAAGTTCTGGGTGTTGGAATGCCCTGTGTGGGACTGGGGTGGTGGGTTCACGAGCTCATGCATTTGTCAAAACACCTAGAACTGCACGACACAAAAACTGAATTTTACTTTACGCAAATAAAAGAAATTAAACTGAGATTTGGGGGGAATTCAGAGAAGAGTTCAGTCTGTTATAAATAAATCTGATATTATTGCTAATGTCTGACATAATTGCCCTGAAGGTGTTGGGGATAAAGAAGCTGGCCAACATAGCTTTGGCAATTTTTCTTGATACTATAAGGGTGGAGAAAAAAACAAATCTACATAAGCACTGTTCTCTTGTTGGTTAAACTGCCCTTCATAGAGGTGCATATTAGCAACTTTTAAACTACTTTACACTTACCCTAAACAAGTAACTATATACTTTGTAGGTGATGACAGCTAGGCTGTCAAGAGAGGAAGTTTAGAAAGAAACTTATGGTGCTAGATTAGGACAATCGAAACAAAAAAATAAGTCACTATATCATTTATGATTATAACCCAGAGAATACAATAAATATCCAAGAGTCCAAACAGCATTAATGCATGCTTGAATAAATAATCAAATGAGTGGGAGAGCAAGGACAACTATTTTTAGAAAAGACTTCCAATTAATATATGTAGAAAGAATGAGAGAAATAGAAAATCACCATTAGAACACCACAGCCATAATTACTGCAGGAAACAGTCATTGATGAATGTTATAATTAGGGGACAAATCTTTAAGGCGAAATAGAAAATTTTCATAGCCTCAGAGTCTCTCCCACAAAATATGTATTAATTGCTGCAGTGGTTTTAACATGTGTCTACAAATGTTTTGATAACTCTTCCTCTGGGAGGTGGAGCCTAATTCCCCTCCACTGGGTGTGAGCTGTACATGGTAACGGGCTTCTCGCACATACAGTGTGAAAAGGAAAAGTAGCAAATTTACAGTGGAGACATCTGACAGAAACTACTTAACAAAGTGATGAAGGCCACCAGAAATAAGTCATTTTGACATCGAATACTACTGTTTTGGTACAATAAGAAGACACATCATCTCTGTGATCTGTGTAATCTGTGGTAACCTCAAAAATCCATTAGTTCAGTCTAATCATGAGAAAACATCAGGAACACCCAAGTTGAGGTACCTTGTACGAAACACCTGTCTAGTATTCTTCAAATTGTGAAGGTTATTGAAGACAAGGGCGTGATAAGTGCAGGCAATGTGATACCATGGGTTGAATCTTGGAACGGAAAAGGGATACTCATGAAAAGAACGGGAGAACTTTGAATAAAACCTGTACATTAATTAATATCATTGTGCCAATGTTACTTTTTTCTTTAACTTCTTAATTATATAATATATTAACATGGAGGAATTTGGATGAAAGGTACACAGGGACTCTCTACACTGTGTTTGCACCTTTGCTGTAATCTAGTGTTATTTCAAGATATTTTTTTAAATCACAAACATTAAAATTACTAAAATCTGTAGGTGCATAATTATTCATTGGTTCACTTACTCATCATTTTCATATTTCAGATGTTTTAAAATATTTATTCAATGCAAAGAATTGATTTACTCATTCACTGAGTTCTATATGTCAAGCAGCAGCGTGTACAAAGAGGAAACAATCGTAAATGGGAAAATTGGTATGGAAGCATATATTTTAGAAAAACAGAGAGAGCTTCCTGCTAGTGGGGTGAAATTTGAACTGGGACTTGAGGAAGTTTACTAATCTGAGGAAGAGAAGACAGGAGTGCCAAGAAAGAGGAACAAATGGGTGAGGACACAGAGGGAATGAGATGTATTGAAGGAATTGCTTCCTGGGGAAATAGAGTAGCAGCGCTGGGGGCAGGTTGAAGTGTTCAAAACCCCAGGATAAGAATGAGGCGCTAGACTACTGCAGGTTAGGGAAAGATCTTCATCCTGAGGACAAGCTGACAAACGTGCATGAGAGTTTGCTTCGGTTTGCCTTTTATCCATGTCGTTCTGGCTGCAGGGTGGAGGCCAAGATTAGACACAAGTTGAAGACACTGTGATTTGATGACAGCATGATTAGAAACAGGGATGAGGTGGGGAAATAAGGAAGTATTTGAGATTTCTGAGGTCGTGTGATTGTTGGCCAGTTAGATGTGGGGAGTGGGAAAGAAGGATTGGTTAAGGATTTTCCATACTTGTAGCATCTCTGATATTCCCTTAAGTGATTTCTCATATGATCAATTAGAAATTGTTTTTAAGAAACTTTCTTTTTTCTAGGTTGTTTTCATTTGTCTTTTGCTTCTCTAGCCAACATCACAATCAGGACTTTCGACCCATTCTGTGGAGATATTGGGAAATATAGATTCAAGATGTCATTTATCAGTCACTTCTCTATTGGGAAATATGATTCCTTCCCTCTATACGACTCAGGGAAATATTCCAGAAGTTGTAGGTCAAGGTGTCATCATATGAACTCGCTCTGAAACCAGCTGACTGAGGGCACTGCTTCCATTTCAGCTCTAAGTTAGTGTCGGTTACTCTCCACACTCACCTCCACTCCCATGCTCATGTGCACACAAGTTTGTCGTATTTCTTAAAAATGAATGCGCTTCCAAAATGTGACTCAGGAAAAAGCTAGGTTAGCATCATGTTAGTTTTGATTTAAAAAATTTATCTATCTCTCTACATATAATATATAAAATAATATTTTAAATTATACACACACCCAGACATACACACACACACGTACGTACTACACTGGCATTCAAGCTCCAACGGACATTGCTGGATTAGATTGAATTTTTTTCAAAGCCCAAATCCAGTTGCTTTGGAATCTTTCTGGAGTAGGTGTGCTTTGAAATAGACACATCTGCCTTGAATGAAAATAAATGGAAGACCTACCATATTCTACCAGCAGAAACTATTTGAAGTTTTTTTTCTAAAACAATTTCTTGGTAAACGGCTTAGTCTCCTTCAAGGCGATCTACGACTTTCCCAGGCATCTTGCTCACACTTCAATTCTTCAGCAATAGATTGCTGAACTTACCTCAGAGTTTTAGCTTTGAAATATATCAAGCGGAAAATGGCTGAGAAGATGCATATCCCAGACTGCAGGGCTTTAAAGAAGTGTCAGAAACCACAAATTTCAAATCCAAAATGAACAGCGAAATGATTCTCTCAGATACTGTGTGTTTTCACATTTGTGAGGGGTGTCTCTTAACACATAATTACCTCACGTGGTCCATATTTTCACCTGTAAATACATGATGTATATCAAATTGGAAAATGCTGATAATATTATCTATGCCTTGGAGACATAAGCAATTAAACTGAGTGAGAAGAAAAGCAAGTGGAAAGAAAATATTTCCAGAGTCATCTTGAAAACATTTCTCTCCATGATTTCCCCTAAAGTTTTTAAAGCACACCCCTTGATTTATTTGTTAATCCTTGGACTGATTCAAATAGTTGAGGTCAATAAGTCCCCTCTTTTTAATGAATTAAGTTTTATTTCTATGGTAATTTAGAAGAACAACTCATATTCTTCATTACCCCTGTATATTCACACATTTGGTCCTAAAATGTAGAGATATAAAGACTCAGGTATCAGTTAAAGGCAAAATGTGGAAATAAAACAAAAGTAGGATGTATTGACAAATACTCTTAAGGATGAATTCTAAGGACACTCTTTATTAACTAAAGGTTAAGCTGATTACTTAACCTCTTAAAACTTGACTTACTGTATCTGGAAGCTGGATGCAATCATAGTAATCTCAGCAGTCATTGGGTTGATTAAGTGATATAATGCAAATCATCTCTTACATAAAAAGTTTAATGCAGTGGTTCAGTGTAGTCAGATGCCTGGATTTAAGCCTATTACCACTTACCAGATACATATATTAGCCAAGGTACATAAAATTATTCTTAGTTTCCACATCTGTACAATGGGGATAACTACAGTGTGTCCATATCATAGCATTGTTAAAGGGCTTAAATGAATGTATGAGTGTGAGTGTGTGTGTGTGAACATGTGTGAACTTATCTCGGGATAGTTCCTGCACATAGTAGGCATTAAACAAATATCAGCAGCTAGTACATTTATTAATAACTCTATTACTCAATTTGATTAGCTTCCAATTTTATTAATAAATTATTTTCTATTTTTGGTACTGTTGGATTTATGCCTCTTAGTATTCATAGCATTTAAAATACTTATTTCAATAAAATTCTATTTTTTCCAAGTATTTATTTGAAAGTTTCTAAATTAAATTTATACCTTTTAATGGAAAAAATCAGTTCCTAATCATTGGCACTCATGTCTGAACAGTAGTCTCTGAAACTAGGCTGTCACACACTGCCAATTTCTGAAAGGGTTCTGTTACCCATGATGACATTGTGAGTTCAATAAACGTTGCCTAAAAAAGAACTGTGCTTTGAAAATACGAATGGCACTTGTGAGAAGAGAGGAAGGAGGTTTCTTGAACATCAGTGGGTCTAATATTCTGCTTTCAAAAATGAAAAGCTGTATATCTATCTAATTATATTGTTAAAATATAGATTCTTAGAGCAGTGAATTATAATTATTTTATTTTATTTGTGCCCAACAATTATTAAAATGTTTAAATGACATTATATTAGACTACTGCAAGATTTTGCAAAAGGGAAGATTAAATACAGATTCGTTGAAGAAGAATTTTAATAACAAATCTGTATGAAAATGATTAATGCTGAGAAGGTTTTGAATGTATGTATGTCAAAATCCAAATGGATCATGGCACAGTTATTTAAAACTTTCAATTAACAAAAAAGTGTACTACATTTGTAAAAGGAATTTCATTCCATATCATGAATTAATTAAAAATTTAAAAAAACATCCAAGTGCCTCTTTGCCTAAGCACCAAACCAATCAACACTTTTATGTTTTCTATAAGATTAAAGCTCAAGTCATAATTTTAGATACAAATAGTGACAAAATAATAGATGTTGATTTATGGAAAAATCCAAAGTCAGATCAAATTTTACTTGTTTTTATCTAGACTATAATTATTCAGGTAAATGTGATAAAAATATTTTAGAATGTTTTATCCCAAAACAAAAGTTAAGACAGCAAAAAGTTGTTGCTTGATCCTCAGGTACTGAAAAGTTCTAACTAACGAAATATAATTGTTCCCCCAAGGTAGGGATATTTGAATTTTACTGTTTTTGAAAAGATAATGTATAGGTTAATTCATCTAGTAAGTGACCTTCAACATCTATACAACATTTAGTGCAAAAAATAAACATATGATAAAAATGAAGCCATGTATAAAAGTTTATAACACTGGACAGAATATCATGACTATGATGCTAAGAGAGTAATTTAAGTCACAAATTTAAGTAATTTAAGGTTTTCAAAGCAATAAAGCAGAGGGAAAAAAAGAAGAAAAATGTGATTGATATCAATTGGAATTACCTAGTCCTTTTAGATTCATACAAAATTAGCTTGAATTTCATCCCATGTGCCCTGGAATACTGTCTCCCTTATAATTTCACTCTCCCAAGTGTGCTGTTTTTTAGCCACATTGCCTTGCTCTGTAATGAGATCTGATAAATTATTCTCTTCTCCCAACTGCCACCAACACAAAGTCGGGGCGTCCAATGCAAGGTGTATTGAATATTCAGGAAAACAGAAGAGGTTTACATATAAGCAAAGAGTAGGACACACGTGAGTTGCAATACTATGCTTTTTGGAATCATGCAAAGAAGAAATGCATCTTGGTGGAGACCTGCTCTTGTTCTGAAAAGAACTTAAAATTGAATATTAGAAATCTCTATCCTTAAAATTCTATTGGATACTTAACTCTCATGGATTTGTCTTGACCAGCTTTCTCCATGAACTCAGTCTAGCATCATAGCGCTGTTTTTATTCGGCCATTTTCACCTCCCCCCTCTCCTTTACCACTGCTAACCCCAACTCCCAAATCCTGGCTATTGACACTATTTGCCTTTGCTTCCGGTTTTTTCTTACAAACCGAGGCAACCTATTATTTTCTTCAAACAATAACAATCCTCTATGAAGATCTGTATGGCTGATTTTAAAACAGTATGATTTCCCATGTACCTTTATGACATTAGTTGAATGCCATCTTCTTGCTCCCATTGGAATTTTACAATTCCTTGGAAGCAGTTACTACACAGGGAGATATACAGGGAAACTGAGGTCAGCTCAGTTAAACAACATAGACCAAAGTGGGGAAATGGCATTTTCACAAGTCTGAAGTCATAGCTGGGAAGTGCAAAGTCAAGATTTGAACCCAAATCCACTTGGCTCAAAAGCACAAGCCTGTTTTACTTTTAAATGTAAAATAGACTTTTAAAATTTGCTTCACAAATCCGAAAATAAATGAAGAATCTGTAAAAGAATATATATATGTATATGTATAACTGAATCACTTTGTTGTACACCTGAAACTAACAACATTGTAAATCAACTGTACTCCAATATAAAATAAAAATTAAATTTTAAACAAAGAAAAGAACCGAAGAAGATCAGCCAGAGGAAAAGTGTTATTTAAACTAGGACTGATGAAAACAAATATTTCCTCTAGAACATTAGTAAATTTAGAAAAGATCAGATTTAGATTTAATACATCTCCTGGGCCTTACTCGAGGTGTGATCCGAAGATTTACACCCATAGCAACATGAAATGCAGAATCTCAGGCCCCACTCTGGAACAAGTGAATCAGAATCTGCATTTTAATCAGATCCCAGGTCATCCTCAGCACTTCTGAGTTGGACATTGATCTATAATATCATATTATCTCCAAAGGTAGTCAACCAAAAATGTATATTTATGAATTAAGTGGAAGTTGCCAAACATGTGATGATATAGCCGTGCAAATGGTCATGCTTCTCATGTAGAAACATATATGCTGTCATACTCATGTATATGCACATGTGATTCTTGGGTGAACAATGTCTATTTGGTAGAGATTACTAGCTTGATTCCATGGTGATGGTGATATCATTGGTGGAACCGCCCACAGCCATTGACAAAACCCTAGAAGAGAAGCAGCAGGAGAGAGGCTAGCCTGCTTCCACTTCCCTCTCCCAGGCCTGCCCATCTGAGTCACGGCTGCTCTTCGACTTCAGAACCGAGCGGTGCTGTGCTGGAAGTAGAGGAGGTGCAGGTGTGGCCACCCCCTCTCCACACCCCCTCGTCCGCTTACCTCAGCTCTGCTTCCTTCTATTTCCAGACAGGTGACTCAACTAACACCAGTGAGTAATTTCAGCATCCCACTTCTTCAGCCTGAAGTCAAACTTTTAACATCTCTATGTCCTGTTTGTTTTCCCCCTCCAGCAAAAAGGAAAATGTCTTCATGTGGCTGAAGCTACAGTGTAATGCAGTGGTTTCCCAAATTCACAGTCGTGCAGATCTCGCTGAAATGCAGACTCTAAATCAGGAGGTCTGGGGTGGGAGGTGAGACTCCCAGGCGATGCTGCTTCTCTGACCATACAGCCAGCAGTTACTTGTACTGGTAATAAATTGTAAAACTAGTGAAATGCGTTTGGGGAAAGTCATTTGGAAGTATCAAAAATCTTTAAGCATAGTTTGACACTGATTGCATTTCTAATGAATTTCTACCAAATAAATATTCAGGAATATACGTAAAGATTTAGATAATATTCTTCGCATACCTATTACAATAGCAAAAATAAAATAAAAATAACCTGACTGTTCTCAAAGTAGAGTTTGTTTTGACTCAAAAAATTATCTGAAATCACTTAATCTGAAGTCATTTGTACATAGGTTATTGAGGAGAAAGTACTGGTATGGAAACACATTCAAACTATAATTTAAAGCAAAAGATTGGCTATGACACTGCATGTTGGGGTGAATCTCACATTTTATTACTTCATCTGAATATTAACAAATATGTGGATTACAGAGACTTTGAAGTATATGCAGCAAAGTGATTATATTATCTTCTACATTACAGTAACTTAACCTTTAACTGCATAGTCTAGAAATTGAAAATCTCTTTTACACCCAGCTTAACACATCCCAATCTGATCCCAACAGAAGCCCTGCTCGTCCTGTGGTCCACGCTCCAGTTACTCTTGGCTCAAGTCAGCTTCATCCCTGCAGCCCCATCCCACCTCCACCTTCCTGGTCCCTTTCCCCATCTCTGTGCATTTGGAGATTGGACCTGGCATTTAACTCCACTCTTTCAGGAAACGTTGCCTTGAGACCCTGCATGGTGGCCTCTGGCTGAGGGCATCCTGGTTCCTGCCTAGACCCAAGGTCTCAGGCTCCTGGTTACCAGGAGGAGGGATGAGGGTGCCTCTTACTTCTCTGCATCAGAAGCCAGGGAAGGGGGACCAAATGTTTGCTGTGGACAAGACATCAGACTTGTGAAAAACCTTTTTACATCATGCAAACCTTACAAACCCCACAAGGAGTTGTCTCCTTGCCTCAGGTCCCCTGAGGATGCTGAGACAGAGGCACAGAGTGGAAGAGCCCATGCAGCTCACACAGGCGGAAGGCAGCTGAGCTGGCCTGAGTCTAAGCCTTCAGGTTCCTGATAAGCTTTTCCAGCATGGATGATTGAAAGCTGCACACAGCTTCAATGAAGCAGTGTACTTTTTCCAGTGCTTCAATTCCAAAAGCTAATTTACCAAAGAAAGTGAGATAACCATCAGTGAGAGTCTCTCTACTCATTGCTTTCAAAAGAGTATGTTCAACTCACTGGATTTTACTGTGATACTATACATAGTGTGCAGTGCAGTAGGTCTCAAACTTTATCGTACATAAAATTCATTGGGGAAAGTTAAGAAGCACACAATCTACCATACAGAAGGTTCTCTTGGATATAGACCTTAGGAGTCCATCTTAACATGCCCCCTGAATGCTTCTGTGGCAGCTCTTCTACAGATCACACTTCAGGGACTTCCCTGATGGCACAGTGGTTAAGAATCCGCCTGCCAATGCAGGGGACACAGGTTCAAGCCCTGGTCCGGGAAGATCCCACATGCCACGGAGTAACTAAGCCCATGCGCCACAACTACTGAGCCTGTACTCTAGAGCTCACGAGCCACAACTACTGAGCCCGTGTGCCACAACTACTAAAGCCCGCGCGCCTAGAGCCTATGCTCTGCAACAAGAGAAGCCACAGCAATGAGAAGCCCTCGCACCGCAATGAAGAGTAGCCCCCGCTCACCACAACTAGAGAAAGCCCACACGCAGCAACGAAGACCCAACGCAGCCAAAAATAAATAAATAAATAAATAAAAACACAAAACAGATCACACTTCAGAAACACTGTTTTTGGTGATGACCTGGAAGCAAAACCAATTATGAGACCCTTTGGTGTCCATGTAATGCAACTGGTCAAAACAAGTTTGGCATGTATAACTGACAGGAAGAATGCCAAAATAAATACCAGATTTCGTGTACAAGCCTGTCAACGTGGCTGCTTTACTAGTTACATGCAGGAAAGGAAAGAACAAGGGCATTTCTGCAGTGTGTGCTGAAAATTAATATCTCAATTAAATATTATATTTCAATGTTATGAAGTGTTTAAATGCCTTACAACTTTTGCAGGACAAACATGACATTTGCAGAAAAGGAGACAAGAGAAGTTGAGGTCACCGAGCTTCTCACCTATGGATCAGGAATTGAGCCCAAGGCTGTGGACATCAGATCCTAAATTCAGTGCTCTAATCTCCACTCCTCACCCGGGTGGACACCTTGGGAGATCACAGTACTTTGCGAAAAGAAAGAACTTTGAAACCAGAACATGCTAGATTTCAATCAGGCTCTACCACTTCTTAACTGGCCAGTGTTGACCAAGGTAACAAACTCCCTTGGGCACCTTTCCTCAGCAGTAAATTTGGGCTTGAGTCACTTATTCAACAAATATTTATTGAGCTTCTACAATTGAGAACAAAATCAGTTACGTCTCTTCTTTCACAGACTGTACCTTCTGTACAAATTTGTTTTGAATATTAAAAATTAAATCCTTGAAATAACAGGGATTGGTGAGCAATAAATATGCATTCTGTCACCTACACTCAGTTGTTAAGCAGGAGAAGGAGGTTATTGGTTGATGGTGCATAAGCAATATTTTTTCTAGTAAGATACTTCGGAAAAAGAACTTTGCAACCTGTTTCTTTCCACATTTTAGGAAATGAAAAAATGTCCTGTAATGCTACACATAACAGGAAGGGTAACAAAATCAAAACAAAACCAGAACAAGAATCTTTAAAACCATTAGCTCATGTGACAATAAGTCTCTCATTAATTGTTGCTCTTTAGATGTTTCAGGTAACTCAGCAGACAAAAGTGATACTTTGGGAGTCCTTCCTTTTATGATGAAATAGGCAACAAAGCATCATTTTTTCTTTCACTTGTCTCAACATTATAGTTAAAGATAACATGTATTTGTTACTGGGTGGAAAAATGAATCTATCATGAGACCCTCCTTGTACCATTATTAAAGAGCTTAAGATCTTTAAGATAAAAAGATATTCTGGGCAGTGGCTCATACTGGGGGAGATGTTCAAACATAGAAAAAAGCACTAGGAAAATCAACATTTTTCACTGCGTCAGTGGCATATTTATATTCCAGAAGATTAAAAGTTGCAGTCTCCACAGCGGTCTTTTTTCTACCTTCAAAGCTACAACATAAAAGTATCAGTAGCTCAAAAGAAAGTATCAAAATATATCTCCCTTAACCTGCTGGCATCATGCTTGCCCTTGGTGTGGGATTATGGGCAGCCTATAAGCAGGTGCAGCCATTCAGCTGGCAAATGTCTTCAATGGAACAGAAAAGAGAGCCCAGGAATAAAACCCAGCATACAAGGTCAACTAATATTGCCAAGAACACTCAATACAGAAA
Source organism: Eubalaena glacialis (assembly GCF_028564815.1). Taxonomy (NCBI): domain Eukaryota; kingdom Metazoa; phylum Chordata; class Mammalia; order Artiodactyla; family Balaenidae; genus Eubalaena; species Eubalaena glacialis. Next base: position 2,882,428 of record NC_083729.1, on the reverse strand, counting down.
GGATAGTCTCTTCAACAAATGATGTTAGAAAAATTGGATAACCATATGCAGAAAATGAAATTGGACCCCTATCTTACACCACACACAAAAATTAACTCACAATGGATTAATGACTAAAACATAAAACCTGATACCATAAAATTCCTAGGAGAAAACATGGGGAAGAAGCTCCTTGACGCTGGTCTCGGCAATGATTTTGTTGGATATGACATCAAAAGCACAAGCGAAAAAACACGTGGGGCTACGTCGAAGCTGACAATGGTCTTAACCAGCCCCTAGGCTCTGACGCTTTAAGGAAAAGTATCTTGTCACCAAAAGAAAAAGTACTCTGAATGCTATGTTTCCCTGAACTGGGGAATTTATTCAGAACAAAAATATTTAAGATCTGACTTAGAGAAAAACACAGAATTCCCTTCATTTCTAAGCCACCCAGTGGTAGGGTGGAACTAGCTCATACCAGCTCATGAGAGCCAATTTTTGTTCTGTTTCTAAGATTTCTGTAAATCAGTTGCTAAACACAGTAATTATTAAAAATTATTTGCATGTTTTATATCTGCAGGGTAGAAATTCTACATGACACTGTACTAATGCACATCTCTTCCCAAGACCTCATTTAGTGATTTTGTGTTGGTAGCTTCAAACTGGCTATGATTAGAGTATTTACACTGTGGAAATTAATGACATACAAATGAAAACATTTTCTTTCTGGAGAGTGGGTAGTTAAGCCTTTCCCAGTACAATTCCAATGCCATCACATCAGTTAAAATACTGTCACCTCCAAATGATCTATGCTCATGGAGAAGAAATCAGTGCTGAATATTTTAAAAGGACAGCACTCTAAACTACTTTGATTTGCTTTGGGAAGGAGGTAAAGAATCCAAGATGCTCTCTGTCTCTGTCTCTGTCTCTCTGTCTCATACAGGCACACGCATACAACACAAACACAAGTGTTTTATGATTTTTTAACTTCCTTGCTTTGAATCTCCTCAGGGTTGCCATTCCCTCTTCCCTCTTAGTAAATTCCTGTTTATTATTTAAGATCTAGCTCATCTGTTACTTTTCTGTGAAAGCATTGTCCATATCCCGGGCATCCCCTGAAAGTTCATACTTTGTGCTACATTCTCAATGACTCCTACCCTGACCACTGTTTAAAACTGCAACTGGGCACCATCACTCATCCTTGGCATACTCTTTCTCTGTTACTCTGCTTTGTCACATAAGCACATAAAAATGTATTAATTTTTTTTTATCATTCCTCTTTTGAATTCCATGAGGGCCAGGAGTTCTGTCTGATTTGCTTATATATTTCATGTGCCTTAAACAGTCCCTAGCATGCAGTAGGCACTCAACAAACAGTTGACAAATGAGTGAATTACATTTGCAAGCGGCAGTGAGAAGCTGGGATCCAAAATGAGATAAATTATTTACCAGCTCTGTAGCCTGGGCAAGTTACTCAGGTTCTCTGGGCCTTATCTCAGGGTCGTTATGAGAATTAAATCATGTGGTAGGATAAATAACCCGAACCCCACTGACCAGCGCCCTGTACTGACTCCAAAAATGTCCATATCATTTCCTCTCAATGAGTCTTTCTTGCCTCACAGATGTCATGTTCCCTGAAGCCCTACGTGCAGTGTTAACCCTGTGACTGTCTAGGTGTCATAGCAGTGAACTGCCTTATCCTCCACTAGTCTTGCCAATCAGACAAGAGTCGTATCTGGCCACCCTGGGGCGACTGGGAGGAGCCAGGACTGGATTGCCGTAGACAATCTGTTAAGAGGATAAAGCATTTTCAGCCACTAAGAAGCAGCTCACTGCTGCAAACTCTGATTTGGTCCATTACTGTCGTCCCTGCCAATCAGATGGAAAAGCACTCACATGGTGATTAACCTTGAGATTTCAATTATGAATGAATGAACAAAATGCCTGACGACCTGTTCTAGATTATTAAACATGATACATAAAACATCCAAAAAAAAAGTGTTAAATTATTCAATGCCAGCATTTGGAAGTTCAAGGGTTTGAAATCTTTTCTCATCTTGGATCGTGCAGTCAGGCAAGACACGTGACACCCTGAGCCAGCATGTCAGCGCTGAGGTATGCGGAAGGCAGATTACGACGAGCCTGGGATGCTACTCTGAGTAGATACAGTAAAACAGAGGTTTTGTCAACGATTCATTTCAACCTAAAGATAAAATTCGCTTGAAGTGCCTCTGTGGAGTTTTGACTTTCTGCTCATATTTATTCAAGGCAAAAGGCAAAGCCTTTAAAGGCATGTCATTATGACCTGTTTTATCTAATAACCATGGTATTTCATTCACCTAATAAGTAGTGGCATTTCTCCAGGCATAGTAAGAATGATATGATATTTCATATAATGTACAAACTACATTATGAAGCTTGAAAATAAATTCCTTGGAAATACCCTTCTTATAAGGTGGAAAGATTGGGGAAGAATGGTTTAAAGATAGTTTGGAACTTTTTATGTTTGTGATCTGTGTAGGAAGTTTAAGGGTAGAAAATATTTCTATAATATTCAGGAATTCAGAAATCTCTGGGGATGATCTGTGAAGCATGACCAAACTCTTATATAAGCCACAGATAATATGGTGTGATTTTGAAGTTCCCACCTGTTCCTTGTGGTCTGAAATGTCTCTTCTGCGCCCAAAGCAAGATATAGGGCAGTTCGATTCCATTTTTCCTTAATTCTCATTTTAGCGTATGCATTTGGAACACTGGAAGATGCATGTGAAAAATTTCCCATCAGCTTTGCCTGCCCGAGTGTGACAGTAATAGCTGTTGGGGCCAAGATAATAACACAGCATCCAAGGCTTACAGTAACAAGAATGTTGCCCAAGAGCCTGACCACACATGTGGGCGTTACCTGCAGGTAGGGAAGGAGGGAGAAAGAAGGGCACTGACATTTAATGAGTGACCGTCACGTGACAAGTACCTTAATATGTATCTCAGTTGGTCCTCCCAACATCACAACAGGGTGAATATTATCATCTTTACTTCTGTCACATAAAGTCTTGAAAATACTCTAAATTCATTGTCTGTTTTTCAGAAGAAAAAAATAATGGCATTAATCCTCTGGCCAACCTCTGTAGAAAAACCCACAAGTAAGATGAGTGCCCAAATCCTGATATTCTCAGGCATTTGAGCAGCACACTAGTAATAGTAATACCTAATATATAGGGTTATTGTGAAAATTAGAGTTTTTGTGTACATGTCAATGAACGTTATACTCTACAAATAGCAGTTGTAGTACTAGTAGTCGTAGTACCTACTCTAGTTAATAATGTCACTAGTATTATTATCATTAGGGCATGTTATTCGCCACCTACATTATAAGTTGCTAGAAAAGGAAGGCAATGGCTTATACAATATGTAACACCTGGTAGGCACTTAAATATTTGTGGAAAAATAGATTGGATTTTAAAAATTATGCCTCATCCTCTTCCTCATTTTTTCATTTCTATTTTCTCTAATTTGAGAAAAAGAAATTATCTTTTAATTAAACATGATCTTTAAAAGGATCCAAGGAAGTCCTGGATCATTTTTTTCCTGCGTTTTCACATCTCAGTCATTTGCATAGAGGATTACTGAATCTCTCTCTTTATTCACAAATTGGAAACTCAGTATTTAAGGACATTCACCCATTATATATATTTGATGAATTAGTGTGTATCAATGAAAGATGCATGTATAATAAATATACAGATGGACAAATAGTTATGTGAATAGAGTACTTAACAATGCATTTCAGTATTACTTCTAATCTGAGCTTTTTCAAGTAGAATTCTGCAAACCTGATGTGTTAGATTTTAGTAATCAATTTGTGATAAGAAGCTTGGAGGAGGGAGGACCTTCAAGATGGCGGAGGAGTAAGACGTGGAGATCACCTCAGCCCCACAAATGCATCAAAAATACATCTACATGTGGAACAATTCCTGCAGAACACCTACTGAATGCTAGCAGAAGACCTCAGACTTCCCAAAAGGCAAGAGATTCCCAAAAGGCAAGGAACTCCCCATGTACCTGGGTAGGGCAGAAGAAAAAAGAAAAAAACAGGAACAAAAGAATAGGGACGGGACCTGCCCCTCTGGGAGGGAGCTGTGAAGGAGGAAAAGTTTCCACACGCTAGGGAGCCCCTTTGCTGATGGAGACGGGGGGTGGGTGAAGGGGAAGCTTCGGAGCCACAGAGGAGAGCACAGCAACAGGGGTGCGGAGGGCAAAGTGGAGAGATTCCTGCACAGAGGATCAGTGCTGACCAGCACTCACCAGCCCGAGAGGCTTGTCTGCTCACCCGCCGGGGCAGGTGGGGTCTGAGAGCTGAGGCTCTGGCTTCGGAGGTCAGATCCCAGGGAGAGGACTAAGGTTGGCTGCGTGAACACAGGCTGAAGGGGGCTAGTGCACCACAGCTAGCCGGGAGGGAGTCCGGGAAAAAGTCTGGAACTACCTAAGAGGCAAGAGACCATTGTTTTGGGGTGCGTGAGAAGAGGGGATTCACAGCACCGCCTAAACGAGCTCCAGAGACGGGCGCGAGCCGCGGCGATCAGCGCGGACCCCAGAGACGGGCATGAGACGCTAAGGCTGCTGCTGCCGCCACCAAGAAGCCTGTGTGCGAGCACAGGTCACTCTCCACACCGCCCCTCCCGGGAGCCTGTGCAGCCCGCCACCGCCAGGGTCCCGCGATCCAGGGACAACTTACCCGGGAGAACGCACGGCACGCCTCGGGCTGCTGCAACGTCACGACGCCTCTGCCGCCGCAGGCTCGCCCCGCCTCCTCCGTACCGCTCCCTCCCCCCGGCCTGAGTGAGCCAGAGCCCCCGAAGCAGCCGCTGCTTTAACCCTGTCCTGTCTGGGTGAAGAAAAGACGCCCTCAGGCAACCTACACGCAGAGGCGGGGCCAAATCCAAAGCTGAACCCTGGGAGCTGTGCGAACAAAGAAGAGAAAGGGAAATCTCTCCCAGCAGCCTCAGGAGCAGCGGATTAAATCTCCACAATCAACTTGATGAGCCCTGCATCTGTAGAATACCTGAATAGACAACGAGTCATCCCAAAACTGAGGCGGTGGAGTTTGGGAACAACGGTAGACTTGGGGTTTGCTTTCTGCATCTAATTAATTTTTGGTTTTATGGTTATCTTAGTTTAGTATTTAGAGCTTATTATCATTGGTAGATTTGTTTATTGATTTGGTTACTCTATTCTTTTTTTTATAAACATATATATTTTTTTCCTTTTTCTCCTTTTGTGAGTGTGTATGGGTATGCTTCTTTGTGTGACTTTGTCTGTATAGCTTTGCTTTTACCATTTATCCCACGGTTCTGTCTGTCTGTTTCTTTTTAGTATAATTTTTAGCACTTGTTATTATTGGTGGATTTGTTTATTGGTTTGGTTGCTCTCTTTTTTTTTTCTTAATTATTTTTTAATTTCTGTATTTTAAAAATATTTTTTTATTTTAATAACCTTATTTATTTATTTATTTATTTACTTATTTTCTCATTTTTCTTCTTAGCCATGTGGCTTACAGGGTCTTGGTGCTCTGGCCAGTTGTCAGGACTGAGCCTCTGAGGTGGGAGAGCCGAGTTCAGGACGTTGCTCCACCAGAGACCTCCAGGCCCCTCACAATATCAATCAGCTAGAGCTCTCCCAGAGATCTCCACCTCAACGCTAAGACCCAGCTCCACTCAACCAACAGCAAGCTAGAGGGCTGAACACCCCTACAAAACAACTAGCAAGACAGGAGCACAACCCCACCCATTAGCAGAGAGGCTGCCTAAAATCATAATAAAGTCACAGACACCCCAAAACACACAACTGGACGTGGTCCTGCCCACCAGAAAGACAAGATCCAGTCTCATTCACCAGAATACAGGCACCAGTCCCCTCCACCAGGAAATCTACACAACCCGCTGAACCATCCTTAGCCACTGGGGGCAGACACCCAAAAAAATGGGAACTATGAACCTGCAGCCTGCAAAAAGGAGACCCCAAACACAGTAAGCTAAGCAAAATGAGAAGACAGAGAAACACACATCAGATGAAGGAGCAAGGTAAAAGCCCACCAGACCAAACAAGTGAAGAGGAAATAGGTAGTCTACCTGAAAAAGTATTTAGAGTAATGGTAGTAAAGATGTTCCAAAATCTTGGAAGTAGAATGGAGAAAATACAAGAAACGTTTAACAAGGACCTAGAAGAACGGAATATCGAACAAACAATGATGAACAACACAATAAATGAAAGTAAAAAGTCTCTAGAAGGAATCAATAGCAGAATAACTGAGGCAGAAGAACGGATAACTGACCTGGAAGATAAAATAGTGGAAATAAGTACCACAGAGCAGAATAAAGAAAAAAGAATGAAAAGAATTGAGGACAGTCTCAGACCTCTGGGACAACATTAAACGCACCAACATTTGAATTATGGGGGTCCCAGAAGAAGATGAGAAAAAGAAAGGGACTGAGAAAATATTTGAAGAGACTATAGTTGAAAACTACCCTAATCTGGAAAAGGAAATAGTCAATCAAATTCAGGAAGCTCAGAGAGTCCCATACAGGATAAATCCAAGGAGAAACATGCAAAGACACATACTAATCAAACTATCAAAAATTAAATACAAAGAAAAAATATTAAAAGCAGAAAGGAAAAAACAACAAATAACATACAAGGGAATCCCCATAAGGTTAACAGCTGATCTTTCAGCAGAAACTCTGCAAGTCAGAAGGGAGTGGCAGGACATATTTAAAGTGATGAAAGGGAAAAACCTACATCCAAGATTACTCTACCCAGCAAGGATCTCATTCAGATTCGAAGGAGAAATTAAAACCTTTACAGACAAGCAAAAGCTAAGAGAATTCAGCACCACCAAACCAGCTTTACAACAAATGCTAAAGGAACTTCTCTAGGCAGGAAACACAAGAGAAGGAAAACACTTACAATAACAAACCCAAAACAATTTAGAAAATGGTAATAGGAACATACATATCAACAGTTACCTTGAATGTAAGTGGATTAAATGCTCCAACCAAAAGACATAGACTGGATGAATGGATACAAAAACAAAACCTGTATATATGCTGTCTACAAAGACCCACTTCAGACTTAGGGACACATACAGACTGAAAGTGAGGGGATGGAAAAAGATATTCCATGCAAATGGAAATCAAAAGAAAGCTGGAGTAGCAATCCTCATATCAGACAAAATACACTTTAAATAAAGACTATTACAACAGACAAAGAAGGACACTACATAGTGATCAAGGGATCAATCCAAGAAGAAGATAAAACAATTGTAAATATTTATGCACCTAACATAGGAGCACCTCAATACATAAGGCAAACACTAACAGCCATAAAAGGGGAAATCGACAGTAACACAGTCATAGTAGGGGACTTTAACACCCCACTTTCACCAATGGACAGATCATCCAAAATGAAAAAAATAAGGAAACACAAGCTTTAAATGATACATTAAACAAGATGGACTTAATTGATATTTACAGTACATTCCATCCAAAAACAACGGAATACACTTTCTTCTCAAGTGCTCATGGAACATTCTCCAGGATAGATCATATCTTGGGTCACAAATCAAGCCTTGGTAAATTTAAGAAAATTGAAATTGTATCAAGTATCCTTTCTCACCACAACGCTATGAGACCAGATATCAATTACAAGAAAAAATCTGTAAAAAATACAAACTCATGGAGGCTAAACAATGCACTACTAAATAACCAAGAGATCACTGAAGAAATCAAGAGGAAATCAAAAAATACCTGGAAACAAATGACAATGGAAACACAACAACACAAAACCTATGGGATGCAGCAAAAGCAGTTCTAAGAGGGAAGTTTATAGCAATACAATCCTACCTCAAGAAACAAGAAACATCTCAAATAAACAACCTAATCTAACACCTAGAGCAATCAGAGAAAGAAGAACAAAAAAACCCCCAAAGTTATCAGAAGAACTAAATATCAGATCAGAAATAAACGAAAAAGAAATGAAGGAAACAATAGCAAAGATCAATAAAACTAAAAGCTGGTTCTTTGAGAAGTTAAACAAAATTCATAAACCATTAGCCAGACTCATCAAGAAAAAAGGGAAAAGACTCAAATCTACATAATTAGAAATGAAAAAGGAGAAATAACAATTGACACTGCAGAAATACAAAGGATCATGAGAGATTACTACAAGCAACTATATGCCAATAAAATGGACAACCTTGAAAAAATGGGCAAATTCTTAGAAAAGCACAAACTTCTGAGACTGAACCAGGAAGAAATAGAAAATATAAACAGACCAATCACAAGCACTGAAATTTAAACTGTGATTAAAAATCTTCCAACAAACAAAAGCCCAGGACCAGATGGCTTCACAGGCAAATTCTATCAAACATTTAGAGAAGAGATAACACCCATCCTTCTCAAACTCTTCCAAAATATAGCAGAGGGAGGAACACGCCCAAACTCATTCTACAAGGCCATCATCACCCTGATACCAAAACCAGACAAGAAAAACGAAAACTACAGGCCAATATCACTGATGAGCATAGATGCAAAAATCCTCAACAAAATACTGGCAAACAGAATCCAACAGCATATTAAAAGGATCATACACCATGATCAAGTGGGGTTTACCCCAGGAATGCAAGGATTCTTCAATATACACAAATCAATCAATGTGATAAACCATATTAACAAACTGAAGGAGAAAAACCATATGATCATCTCAATAGGTGCAGAAAAAGCTTTTGACAAAATTCAACACCCATTTATGATAAAAACCCTCCAGAAAGTAGGCATAGAGGGAACTTACCTCAACATAATAAAGGCCATATATGACAAACCCACAGCCAACATCATTTTCAGTGGTGAAAAACTGAAACCATTTCCACTAAGATTAGGAGCAAGACAAAGTTGCCCACTCTCCCCACTATTAAACATAGTTTTGGCAGTATTAGCCACAGCAATCAGAGAAGAAAAAGAAATAAAAAGAATCCTAATCAGAAAAGAAAATGTAAAGATGTCATTGTTTCCAGATGACATGATACTATACATAGAGAATCCTAAAGATGCTACTAGAAAACTACTAGAGCTAATCAATGAATTTGGTAAAGTAGCAGGATATGTAATTAATGCACAGATATCTCTTGCATTCCTATATACTAATGATGAAAAATCTGAAAGAGAAATTAAGGACAATCCCATTTACCATTGTAACAAAAAGAATAAAATACCTAAGAATAAACCTACCAAAGGAGACAAAAGACCTGTATGCAGAAAACTATAAGACACTGGTGAAAGAAATTAAAGAGGATACAAACAGATGGAGAGTTATACCATGTTCTTGGATTGCAAGAATCAACATTGTGAAGATGACTATACTACCAAAAGCAATCTACAAATTCAATGCAATCCCTATCAAACTACCAATGGCATTTTTCACAGAACTAGAACAAAAATTTCACAATTTGTATGGAAACACAAAAGACCCCAAATAGCCAAAGCAATCTTGAGGAAAAAAAACGGAGCTGGAGGAAACAGGCTCCCTGACTTCAGGCTATACTACAAAGCTACAGTAATCAAGACAGTATGGTACTGTCACAAAAACAGAAATATAGATTAATGGAACAGGATAGAAAGCCCAGAGATAAACCCACACACATATGGTCACCTTATCTTTGATAAAGGAGGCAAGAATTTACAATGGAGAAAAGACAGCCTCTTCAATAAGTGGTGCTGGGAAAACTGGATAGCTACATGTAAAAGAATGAAATTAGAACACTCCCTAACACCATACACAAAAATAAACTCAAAATGGATTAAAGACCTAAATGTAAGGCCAGACACTATCAAACTCTTAGAGGAAAACATAGGCAGAACACTCTATGACATAAATCACAGCAAGATCCTTTTTGACCCAGGTCCTAGAGAAATGGAAATAAAAACACAAATAAACAAATGGGACCTAATGAAACTTAAAAGCTTTTGCACAGCAAAGGAAATCATAAACAAGACCAAAAGACAACCCTTAGAATGGGAGAAAATATTTGCAAATGAAGCAACTGACAAAGGATTAATCTCCAAAATTTACAAGCAGCTCCTGCAGCTCAATATCAAAAAAACAAACAACCCAATCCAGAAATAGGCAGAAGACATAAATAGACATTTCTCTGAAGAAGATATACAGATTGCTAACAAACACATGAAAGGAAATGCAAATCAAAACTACAATGAGGTATCACCTCATACTAGTCAGAATGGCCATCATCAAAAAATCTACAAACAATAAATGCTGGAGAAGGTGTGGAGAAAAGGGAACCCTCTTGCACTGTCGGTGGGAATGTAAACTGATACAGCCACTATGGAGAACAGTATGGAGGTTCCTTAAAAAACTAAAAATAGAACTATCATATGACCCAGCAATCCCACTACTGGGCATATACCCTGAGAAAACCAGAATTCAAAAAGATTCATGTACCACAGTGTTCATTGCAGCACTATTTACAATAACCAGAACATGGAAGCAACCTACATTTCCATTGACAGATGAATGGATAAAGAAAATGTGGCACCTATATACAATGCAGTGTTACTCAGCCATAAAATGAAACAAAATTGAGTTATTTGTAATGAGGTGGATGGACTTAGAATCTGTCATACAGAGCAAAATATGTCAGAAAGAGAAAACAAATACCATATGCTAACACATATATATGGAATCTAAATTTTTAAAAAATGGCTCTGAGGAACCTACAGGCAGGACAGGTATAAAGACACAGACCTAGGGAATGGACTGGAGGACATGGGGAAGGGGGAAGGGTAAGCTGGGACGAAGTGAGAGAGTGGCATGGACATACATACACCACCAAATGTAAAATAGATAGCTAGTGGGAAGCAGCCACATAGCAGAGGGAGATTAGCTTGGTGCTTTGAGACCACCTAGAGGGGTGGGATAGGGAGGGTGGGAGGGAGACGCAAGAGGGGTGATAAGGGGATATATATACACGTATAGCTGATTCACCTTATGATACAGCAGAAACTACCACACCATTATAAAGCAATTATATTCCAATAAAGATGCTAAAAAAGCTTGGAAGAATATCTGTATATGGTAGAACAAAGGTTTTTTTTAAAAAAATTGGGAAATTAAAGTAGCAGAACTTTATTCTAATATTTTCTTATTCTAGTACATGGAGTATATATAGGGCAACATTTTCTGAGTGTTGAGATGCTTACAGATATATTCCAGTTCCAAGTTTAACATTTCTTTACTTAGAACTGATTGATGGATATAAATGTATGATAAGAAATCCATTAGCTCCTTGTTGAGGAAGAAAAGCTGACTGGAATGTTGTTAGACCACAAATAATATGGTTTAGATATAAAAAATTCATCAACAAAAAGAAATATATGAAAACAAGGTTGTGGATACATTTAAATCGAGAGTAAAATAGCCTAGCTGATGTTATGTATATATGTTATTTCCTGTAGCTTGCTTGTGGTGATTTTTCTTTAACTTTTGATTTTCTAATAATTTTAGACTTACATAAAAGTTACAAAAATAGCAAAGGGAATTCCCATAGCCTTCCCCCAGCTTCCCCCAGCACTAGTTTCATATATGACTATACTATAATGATAAAGAAAGAAACATTGATACAATACTATCAACCAAACTACAAACTTTATCCAAATGTTCATCCTATCACACTAACATCTTCTGTCTGGTCCAGAATCAAATTCGGAATCCCACCTTGCATTTAATTATCATGTATCCTTAGTGTCCCTCATCTAGGATAGATCCTCCATCTGTCTTTGTCTTTTAAGACCAGGACTCTTTTAAAGAGTATTGGCTAGTTGTTTTGGAAATGTCCCTTGATTTGGGTTTGTCTGACGTTTTCTCATGAGTAAATTGAGACTATGCATCTGTGGCAAAGAAATCACACAGTTGATATGGAGCCCTTCTCAGTGTATTATATCAGGAGGTACATGATAATAATATGTGTTATGGCTTGTGATGTGAATTTTGACCACTTAATTAAAGTGGTGTCTGCCAGGTATTTCCACTGCAAAATTATTATTTTTCACTCTGCAATTAGTAAGTACCTTGTGGGGAGCTACTTCAAGTCTATACAATATCTGTTTCTTGTCATACTTTTGCCTACTCATTTCAGAATCTGTTGATAATTCTTGATTGAATTATTAGTGCTATGGTGTTTGTAAAATGGGGATTTTCTCTTTTTATTATTCTTGCTATAGTTATTAATTGAATTCAACTCTAAGGAAGAGCTGCCGTTTCTCCTACATTTATTTATACAAATATTTATTTACATCAGTATGAACTCATGGATGTTTATCTCATTTTCTGGGTTATGAACTATATTACAAAAACTATTTTATGGCTTGTCTCACACCTGCCCATTGGGAGTTCCTTCGAGTTGGATCCTGTGACCTTTCAACATGACTCCATCACTTTTTTTTAACATTTTCTTACTTTCTGAAATCATGATATATTGTTTTTTCTATTACCCAAACCCAGAATCAGCCATCTCTTCAAGGACCCCTGACTCTTTTTATTGGAACCCAAGATATGGTTGCTAAATGTGGTCATTGCTTCTGGAGTGTCATTGATTCTAGACCCTCATAGTGGACAAAACTAGGAAATATGTGTATGTACATTCACACTTGTAGATAAATAAAGAGAGAGATAAATGACAGATAAATTACATAGGTAAAGATAGATCAGTTAGATGATAGATAGATGTTTTATGATATTAATGGATTTCTTAATATTAAAACAACCTTCTTATATTCTTATAATAAATCTGACTTGGCCATGGTGTATTATTTTTTTATGTGTTATTGGTTTCTGTTTGTTAATACTTTTTTAGTATTATTGCATTAGTTTTTATGAGATGTTGATCTGTAACTTCTTTTCTTAATTGTATTTATTTATTGGTTTATTTTTACTGTCTCTACTAGGTTGATATTTTTTTCCTTGATATTTTGAGCCAGGAATTTAATTCATTTATTTTAATGCTTTCCATTTTATTGATTTAAAAAAAAATCTCAAGAGTTGTTCCTGATATCATACAAATTAGAGTAAATTGAAAATATCATTTAGGTAGATCTTATGGATATATATCAAAGATAATAGAGGATGCAACTATTCAAGCATCTATGAAATAAGGTGATCAGACAGCAGAACACAGAGATCACATTAGTAAGTTCAATTTTCACTCTGAATTAGAGTCACAAAACTTCACTGACAAGTTAAAATTCTAGTCTATGCTCTGTGGGAAAATATATTTGATTTTCAAAAAAGAAAAAAAATTAATACTTATCCCCTATTTCTGCTTAACATACAATATACTCCTTCCCATTCTTTCTGGTAACTAGTAATAGCTTCTTACTACTCACTTTTCAGGAAGGTGGAAAATTTTTTAGCCAGTTGAAACAATTGGTAACTGAAGGTCCATATCGTCATTTTAACATATTTTTAAGTATTTACCAAAATCACCCTACTCATCTAATTTTGTATTATATTTTTTTACAAATAAAATAAAATCTCATAGTTATGGGCACTAACTCTGAAATACTGTAGGAGATAAAATAAAGCTGCTCTCAAAGAATTATCTTAATTGGGGATATAGAGCTTAGGTAAAGGTCAATAGATAAGTAATTAATTTAAAAACGTTTTAAAAGATCATCGAAGAAATTTGTAGAGAAATGCATCTTTAATTGCAAATAAAATATCCAGATCCAGGCAAACATTTGGAAATTTAGTGAGCACTCTCTCTCCTCCTGCTGATGTTAACCAGTCCTCACTAGACTACTATTCATATTAAAGGCTACCAGTTTTTATTCAGTCAAGTATTCTCTTATGTCACCTGATGAGCCCATTTAGAATATCAGAATCTTTCTCAACTCAGCACTCCCATCTACCATTACCAGCTTATATGGGTTGGCATATGGGTTAAAACCTATTAGTTAACCCAATTAAGTCACTAGTTGCTGTAAATATCATTTCAAGTTTGCATTTTAAGAGAAGGATTTAAATATCCTATACAATGAACTGTTTCTTAAATGGTAACTTCTATTGGTTAGATTAAGAGGAACAGAGAGAACATTTTAGGATTCCAAGAAGAAATCTGAAAGGTAAGAAAGAGCACAGTCTGCTGTGTTCAAAGATAAACTCACTTCGCTAAGAAAAGTATGCTCTTGTCAACAGAAGTATCTCATACTTGACTGTGGAGGGCTTTGGGGAGTAAGCTGCGGATTTTGGCCATTTTCAGGTAGTGAAGGAAAAACTCCATTTCATTTTAATAAAAGTGTATTTTAGGTAGTTTTGACTGACAAGGCTGAATTGTATGGAGGGAGGCAGTACTTAGAAAGACTATTTGGTAAGATCTGAATGAAGAGGAGTTTTAAAATTGAATAATATGTAGTAGATAGTCAAGACCTTAACTTGGATACTTACAGGGAAAAAATTGGAGACGTGAGAGGGGCACTCTAAAGGCTAAAGCGGTGATGAGTAGATATGGCTGGGTAAGAGGAGGAAAGATATATGAGATCAGCTTTAACTGCTAACTATTTACACCATGGACTCATCTCCCCAGACCCCACTTCTGCCACCAAGCCTTCTGCATAGGGGACCCTCTGCTTCTACACTGTTACAAATGAGTGTTTTAGCAAAGAAGGACTTTCCAAATTAACACAGGCATATGCTTCTATGAAGCCTGTAGAAATAAATGATCACCCAAGTGAGAACAAGAAGAGGCTGTTTATTCAGAGCTTGCTATAACCAGGAAGGCAGCCACCATCACTTGTGTTTGGCAGAGAGTGGGCAGGTGGGGAGTGGTAAAGAGCCGAGTGGGGTGGAAGTCTCCAGGTGAGCTTCGAGTGGAGGTTTGGGGTATGAGGAGGCTAATGAGAAGTCAGGCATCTTATGTGATTGGTTTGGGGAACATGTTTGACTTTCTCTAGTTGGTGCTGAGTTAGAAGCAGAACCAATGACTAGAAAGTTGGCAGTCATTGACCAAGTCCAGACCTCTGGGCTGATGGCTGCAAAGCTGTGACTTGGCTTCCTGAATTAATTGCTGCAGAGGTCAGGGGTCTGAGTTCTATTGTCAAATATGGTCTGTCCATTGTCCGTGTGTATATTCATCTCTCAAGCCATGCATGCAACGTTCAGGTGAGATGTTCTATTAAAGGATAGGAACTTTCAGAAACAACTTTACTTAGTTTCTTATCAAGAATATCTACTTTTTCTTGTTTAAATTGGCATGAGAGATTACTGATTATTCAAATGCGAACGTTTTAAAATAAGAAATGTGAAGAACATGATGAAACTACCTCTCTAACGTTTATGCTTAATACTCTTAAGAAGGGTAGTTCCTCTGAATTTGGTTAATCCAGTTAACCAAATCCAGTTAACCAAACTTTTTAAAAATACTCTTACCAATGTTGTTGCTTTGTCGGCAGTAAAGGAGACACAATTGATATGAAGATAAAATAAAACAGATGTTCTGGCTAAATAATAAAGGATATTTGTCTGCAAATGTTTGTCTGTCATAGCCTGAGAGATATGAGTTAATTGTTTTCCCCATGACTTAACGAAAATTGAAATTATCTACCAAACTCATTAGGATTAATTTAATAATAAGAAGTTAACTAATTGACACAAATAGCCATTTAGGTAACAGGACAAGCTAACCCAATCTTTTTTTCTTAATAAATTTATTTATTTTATTTATTTATTTTTGGCTGCATTGGGTCTTCGTTGCTTCGCTCAGGCTTTCTCTAGTTGTGGCGAGCAGGGGCTACTCTTCGTTGCGGTGCGCAGGTTTCTCATTTTGGTGGCTTCTCTTGCTGAGGGACACAGGCTTCTAGGCGCATGGGCTCAGTAGTTGTGGCGCATGGGCTTAGTTGCTGCGCAGCACGTGGGATCTTCCCAGACCAGGGATTGAACCCACGTCCCCTCCGTTGGCAGGCGGATTCTTAACCACTGAGCCACCAGGGAAGTCCTAACCCAATCTTGAACATTACATGTGACACTTTTCAAAGCCATTTTAAGCATTCATAGTTTACCAGGAATTTTCCTATTCTAGAGAACAAATTGTTTTGAAATTGCAGCACTTTTTTTTAATTTTTAGGGGACTTCATAATAAAAGAGTGCTTATGTTCAATTATATTATTGTTCATCCAATTCATCATAATGGTCTTGATTTGTGTGGCCTCTTTACTGAAAAATTGAAAAAGGAAAATAAATAATTTAAAATATTTTCAGTTTCTGGGGATTAATATCATAGCACAAAAAATAACTTTATAAATATTTGACTTTAAGAAAATCTAATGTAACACTCTCTATGTCAACATTTTATAAAATTAAACAGCATGTTTTTCCCAAAGCACACTTATAATAGTCTTCTAAGCATGTCTAAAACATTGCTTGACAAAATCTGGTATTACACAGAAACAAATTGTATGCCTTAGATTTAAAGGTTGTTAAAGCATTTTTTAGATTTATTTTATTGAATAAGACATTCTGATAGTCTAATATAAAACTGAACATTTAAATTTGCCATTTATTTAAAAAATCTATTATTGGAAACAAAAGTTGCACTTTCATTGTTTCTCAAATGATGTATTTAAGCATAAATTGCTACACTGAAAAAAAAAAAATCCTGAGTCCAAAATGTTTTCCCACAGGTGGGCAAGATTTCCCATTTCCAAGATCCTTAAGTCTTCCCACCTTCCTCTCTCTCTGTTCTTTCTGCCCTGCCCCCTTCTTGGAATTTTGAAGAAATTGGCTTTTGACTGGATTTGGAAAGATGGTCCTTAATGGGTTTTCAAAAGTGTTAATATTTCCAGGCCCCAGAATACACAAACTATCCTTTAGGATTTTCTTCAAATATTGAAATATCACTTATTACTGTGGCACGTTTATAAGAATAGTCCAATGGCATCTTTGTTCACATAACCACCCCTCTATACATCACCCATTAATAATATGACCCAATGTCAGTCATATTCATATTAATTTAATCTTCTATTTTGTTTCTCAGCTAATAATGATTTTTCAAAAATGTCCTTGCTTATCCTAAGAAATAAAGTTTCTGGTACAACCAATATTGAATTATATCCATTGTATCTCTGGTGGCAAAGTGAACATTTTTTGCGTAAGTGAATCTTAATGTTTATTGAAGAAGGCAGATCAACGTTGCTCCTCAAATTCCAATTTCCAAATTGATTTCAGTGAGAAAAGCAACTAATGTATTCATCATAAAACAATCTTATCATTTATTTTTCCTTTCCTATTCAGTGCACTGCCATTAATTTTTGTTCTGAAATATGAATCTCACGAAGCACTTTGGAATGAGTGCATTTTATAGGCATAGTGATAGAGATCTCCTATAAGGAACCAGCTGAGACTACAGCCTAGGGTTTTTCAAATTATATTTATTAGAATTCTTCATTTAAGCCAAATGCAACATTAATGACCTTTATCATCAATTTGCTTGCTTTTTATTATTGAAGTTAGAGGAAAGGGAAGATAAGAGAATTCTCTAAAGGAATAAAGAAAACCGACATACGTATGCCTGAAGTAAGTGAACATTTACCTGAGTCACTTGTGACAAAAGTTCAATGCTTCCCAAGGAACTGTTTATTCTGTAAACTTTATGATGAGGATATCTGGAAAGACTTTTACTCAGGATAAATAAATAATTCTCTTCATCATTTTTTTAACATTCAACAATCAGATGTTGATAACTCAGTGACTCTCCACTCTAGCTGATGACACAGATTTTCCCTAACTCTTTAATGAAATGGGACAAAATTCTCAAAATTAAAGTGCATTTAACTTAGCAAAAAGTCTATGGTACAGCCTTACTCTATGGTACATGTCTATAGGACAGAATTATTAGAAAGAAAGGGGAAATCTGAAGGATTTTGAACATGTCAGTAATTAACACTTTTTGAAAAGAGAATATGTTTCTTGTACTATAAATCAAAAAAAATGTTATCACCAAGAATATATATTAGGCAAGATATTGTTCACTGTCAGAATTAACTGTGATTTGCTCAGCCCCTGTGAGGATCCCCAGGTCAGGGGTGGAGTCTCTTTCTCCTTTGCAAGGTATTATTGTTCTGCAAAAAGCATGGGCTTTGGATCCAGAACGGTCTGAATTTTAATAAGGGCTCTGCCCTTTAATAGCTAAAGTTTAATGTTTTTGATAGTTTCTAAGCCTCAATTTCTTTTGGGTACAGTGAGGGTGATAACTTCTGTATTCATTTCCTGGGACTGATGTAACACAGCAGCACAAATCAGGTGGCTTAAACACCAGAAATGTATCATTTCACATGTTCTAGAGGAAAAAAGTCCAAGAGCAACTTGTAGGCAGGGCTGGTTCCTTCTGAGGCTGTGAGGGAGAATCTGTGCCACCTCTTTCTCAGCTTGTGGTGTTTTGATGGTGGTCTTTGATGTTCCTTGGCTTACAGGTCTCTGCCTTTGTCTTCACATGGGGTTCTTCCTGTGCGTGTGTCTGTGTCCAAGTTTCCCCTGTCATAAGGACACCAGTCACATTGGATTCAGGTCCACCCTACTCCAGCATGACTTCATCTTTACTAATTGCATCTGCAATCACCCTATTTCCAAATAAGGGCACATTCTGAAGTACTGGGAGTTAAGACTTCAACATATGAATTTTGGAGGGACATAATTCAACCCATACCAGCATCTGTTCTGTAAGATTGCTATAGAAACTGAGTAAAGGTTTAATATCTACTTGCAAAAGAGAGAGGTGGTCCCACAGCATATTGGCAAAGAGAACCCCGGAAACACAGCACCCGGATCAGAAACTCACATCTGTCACTTATTAGCTATGTGACCTCACCAAGCCTTGACACTCTTTCTGTAAAATGGAGAGGTTTAATGCAATAAAATATGTAAAATATTTACCACGGTACCTAGCACACAGCAGTGCTCAATGAACGCAATCCAGTTTTATTAATATATCTGCACTCATACCAATATGGTAGTGTACTTTCAATTATTTTCTCCATTCTTCATTAAATGTGCTCTCTTCTTCTACAGTTTTACTCCTAATTCCACTTCTGCTGACCAATGACTGATTCTGGCACCAATTAGGATTGTGCACCCAATTCAAGTGGGGAGAGCAGGGTTCCCACACAGCCAAGCAATTCTCAGACACCAGCTGGGTGTCCCACAATTCAACTCAATTCTGACATGATCCACAAGGAGATAATGTCAGATCCCACACGGAAGGCTCAATCCTATAAGACTGCCCCCCAGAGTCCAATCACAAGTCCAGGTTGTCACCCATGCTTCTGACCCACTGGCTATAGACCGGATGTTCTCACAACCCTTCTTTGGGTTCAATTAATTTGCTAGAGCCGCTTACAGAACTCAGAGAAACATTTACTTCTTAGATTACTGGTTTATTATAGAAGGATATAACTCAGGAACAGCCAGATGGAAGATGTTCAGCAAGATCTGGGGAAAGGAGTTTCCATGTCCTCTCCAAGTGTGCCACTGTCCCCAGATGTCCACGTGCTTTCCAACCCAGAAGCTCTCAGAACCCCATCCATTTGGGGTTTTACAGACACTTCATTACACAGGCATGATTGATTAAATCATTGGCCATTGGTGATTGATCCAACCTCCAGCCCCTCTCCCCTCCCTGGAGGTCAGGTGGTGGGTCTGAAAGTTCCAACCCTCCGATCACATGTTGGCTCCTCTGGCATCCAGCCTCCATCCTTAGGTGACCTATGAGTCCTCCAAAAGTCACTTCATTCACATAAAAAAGACACCTTTGCCGCTCTCATCATGTAGAAAATTCCAAGTGTTTGTGGAGCTCTGCACCAGGAACAGGGACAAAGATCAAGTGTATATATATATATATAAGATAAGTCACAATATCACAGTTTCCCTGGTTATATTTATAAGGGCTAGGCAGAACCTAAACATTTAAAAGTTTTGATTAGCTTGTAAACTGGTTTTGTTTAGTTGAAATTCCGTGGGTGTCAAATTACTTGTCTTGGAAATTTGAGTTATTTTAACTATCATTAAAGACATTTAGTCATTCTTTTTTATTAAAATTTTAAAACCTAAGTTTCTACAAGTATAGAAACCTAAGTAAAATGAATAGGAATTTTATAGTGCAGTTTTAAATTTTGTTTCTAGAAAAATAATCAAAATGTTTCATAATAATCTTTTAGGAAGGTTGTTCTCTACGTCTGTATCTCTATTTCTGCTTTGTAAATAGGATCGTTTATACCAATTTTTTCAGATTCCACATGTATGTGTTAATATATGATATTTGTTTTTCTCTTTCTGACTTACTTCACTTTGTATGACAGTCTCTAGGTCCATCCAAGATACGGGGAAAGGAGTTTCCATGTCCTCTCCAAGTGTGCCACTGTCCCCAGATATCCATGTGCTTCCCAACCAAGAAGCCTCTACA
Source organism: Eubalaena glacialis (assembly GCF_028564815.1). Classification (NCBI taxonomy): domain Eukaryota; kingdom Metazoa; phylum Chordata; class Mammalia; order Artiodactyla; family Balaenidae; genus Eubalaena; species Eubalaena glacialis. The sequence goes on along the minus strand of NC_083729.1, from coordinate 2,861,937 downwards.
AATCACCCAATTTCATTCCTTTTTATGGCTGAGTAATATTCCGTTGTATATATGTACCACATCTTCTTTATCCATTCCTCTGTTGATGGACATTTAGGTTGTTTCCATGTCCTGGCTATTGTAAATAGAGCTGCAATGAACATTGGGGTTCATGTGTCCTTTTGAATTATGGTTTTCTCTGGGTATATGCCCAGTAGTGGGATTGCTGGCTCACATGGTAGTTCTATTTCTAGTTTTTTAAGGAACCTCCATACTGTTCTCCATAGTGGTTGTATCAATTTACTATTGGGAGATTGGGATTGACATATATACACTATTGATACTATGTATAAAAGAGATAACTAATGAGACCCTACTGTATAGCACAGGGAACTCTACACAATGCTCTGTAGTAACCTAAATGGGAAGGAAATCCAAAAAAGAGGGGATATATGTATATGTATAGTTGATTCACTTTGCTGTACGGTAGAAGCTAACACAACATTGTAAAGCAGCTATACTCCAATAAAATAAATAAATAAATAGAAATAATAATCTTTTATGAAGGTTGTTTTAAAACTTAATGTTTCTAATGTTTGAAAATATTTAAAGGACTCGTTTTGACAAAGAACTAAATAAATTTTATATAGTATTACAACAGAAAATAAGTGCTTTCATTTATTAGGTACCATGTAAGTCTAAGATGTTAATTTTAGTATTTTCATGCTTACTCTCTTCTTCTAGCTTTATCAGTGGAAACGGTAGTGCACAGACTAAAAAGAAATATGCCTCATTAAAGTAGACCTTTATAAGAGGCATTGTCCTCTGGTTGGGCCACACAAACTCTTCTATCTACGTATTAGAATATATATTGGGAGTTTGGGATTGACACATACACACTACTATATTTAAAACAGTTAACAAGGACCTACTGTATAGCCCAGGGAACTCAGCTCAATATTCTGTAATAATCTAAATGGAAAAAGAATTTGAAAAAGAATGGATACTTGTACAGGTATAACTGAATCACCTTGCTGTATACCTGTAAATAACACATCATTGCTAATCAACTACACTCCAATATAAAATAAAAATTTTAAATAATATATAGTCATACTATACATATGTATATTATATTTAAGTATCTATGTAATAATATATTGCATTTTAAAAGATGATGTGGAGATTTTCTTATACTGAGAAACTCTTTCCCTTTGAATGGATCCCCATAAAAGTATAACCCAAGACCCCATGTCTGCAGTATTCTGGGTTTACCCTTCCTATCTTCCCCAAATACTGAAGCTAGGGTCCCCTTCATGTTATGCCAGCCCAGTGCCCTCCCCATAATTCTGAATATTTCTCAGTAGAAGAGGGGGCAGAGGATTGGCAAATGTTTGTCTGAGTTGCCCCTTGGTGGCATAGCTCCTAACAACAGCAGATTTGACGTTCTCTCCACACCATTTGAGTCCATAATTCTCTAGGAAAAACTAACAGAAGAGTGAGGGTACAACAGTCCTTGGACAATAAAGCTTTTCTATGAGTGAAAGTGGATTACAGAGTAAGTGCAAAGAAACTATTTTAGTTTGCTTAAGAGGGCCAGCCTTGAAGTCATATTGTCTTGGCTGACCTTCATTCCTTGCATAAATTTTAAGCTAGTGATTATCTACTGGCTTACTTCCCCTGTATCCACTAGTAATCCTTTTGAGCAGCTCCTAGGATTCTCCTTTGGAGAACTACCAACTCCTACACTCAGTCCATGTGGTTCAGCTGGGGCCGACTCCATCCTTTATGCTCCAGGGACTGGCCTGTGTTCAGTGCTGGTTGTTAATAGTCACAGTGACTTATTCAAAAATAGATGTAGGTTCCAACCATCAAAATGTGAGCAATAACCCGAGCTTTTGCTGGAGCTCTCCGGAAAGGAAAGGGGTCCGCTCTTTCTGGCTGTGTTGCTAAGGCACTTAGAATGCAAGACTAACAGTGCTGGTGGGCATCATAGGACACTGGAGAGTTTTCCAGCAAGGATGATGTCATCCTGGAATAGAGACAGGCTGACAAGGCTCCCTAAGCAGCTGCACGCAGTGGTGCCTGAAGCATGGTTTCCTGCTCTGGTTTTAACGACGTCTGCCACAAAGTTTCTGTTCCCTGTAAGCATAGGGGTTAAAAGTCCAGACATCAGTGCCAGACTGCTCAGATTCAAAACTCAGACCAACCTCTTACTAGCTGCGTGATTGTGAACAAATCAATAACCCTCTCTGTGCCTGTTTCTTCACCTGTACCCAATTTATAGGATGGTTATAAAAAACAAACAAGTTAATACATGCAAAAACTTAGAGCAGAGCCTGGCACAGAGTAGGACCTGTTTAAATCGACGTTTTATTAGGCTATTACTAAAAGTAGTTATCGTTTAAACCAATTGCAACTCGATTTCTGTCATTAGTAACCAACAAGATCTTCTCTACCTAACTTTTAGTGCTATTGTTAGACTAAATTAACAACCTGGAAAGCCCTGGAAGGCAGAAACCATTCAAATATTACTTGTTTTTATTATTGTCAGCATGTAATTACTCTCATCCTCCTTTCCTTCTTCAAAGTATCATTATTATTAAAAGGAACTATTATTCCCCAGCTTTAAGAATTTCTCAGCAACCACATTCTATCCTTGAGATCTTGCTTCTGGGATTTTGGGCCTGCCTTTTCTCTTCTCTCCCTCCATGCCATCACCCACCAACCAAGTATCTTTGATTTTATTTTACAGTTCAGATCTCCACCACGAAAGATTAATTCCCATGAATAGTCCCCTTTCCAGCCAGTGTCACAAACAGCAGGAACTGGAGGGACACGGTTTCTTTACCAGCAGTGAATTCTAAGCAAAGGGTTATGGTATCCGTTTCCCAATCTGCCCACTAAAGAATCCTGAGGGCCCATAGCTAACGCGGTTAAAGGAGTCTTCTCTGTGCTGGTTCAGTCTGGATTCTCTTCTCAGGGACCCCTGAGCTTCTTGCATCCCTTAGCCTGCTGTCTTCAGAGTACATACTGTTGACCATAAAGCAGTCATTGCTTAGTTTAAACCTACACTACCTTAGAATGTGTAAATACTTAGTCTTTAATGCCCACTCCAATAATGGCTGGTAACGCTGCAACTTTCTATGTCTAGTCTGAGCGTGGTCCATCTGGGCATTTGTATTTTCTCTGTGGCATCAGGGATGGCTTCATTTCCTGAACGCTTCAGCGATGGGAGGGGTGTTAAAGTCACTTTAGAGGAAAGAGGCATCAGTCTGAGTATCTGGGCTATAAAATCACCTCCCTATCATGTGGCACCAGGGCATTTCCTGTGTGTTACACCTTTAAATGCTCTGATGATAAGAGTTTGTAATATTACAGATTAATGACTTTATTCTCAGTATCACATATATGACCTTGGGGATGTTCCCTGCACCTAGAATTCACTTTTCACTCTGCAGCAACGCCATCCATCTCAGAGACACACACGTGGTAACTTCCTCTTAGTTTCCAGAATATTGCTGATTCTTATTCCTATTCATCCTCTGGGAGACTTTCCCTAACAACCAGATGAGTAAGTGCTCCCATTTTGGGGGCTGCCTCTGTGCTCTGTGGATACCTCTTGTTTACCAGGTGAACCAAGTTACATATCTGTTTTGTTTCAGGGCAAATTGTGCTCAGAGACTGAGATTGTCTTTGCCAATATTTTATTTAACACAGGTTTACTGTGGGAACTATAATAATTTCACAAGCCAATAACATACAGGATAATGTCTCTTAATAAGCCAATAAAGAATAACCTAACATAACACATTCCAAACCAATGATGGATTAATTTCACCATTGTTTCAAGCAAGGGGAAGATGAAAGGAATAAAGTCCCAATTTAGTTGAGAGTGTAACTTTCTAAGAGTTGGTTCTCGGGAGGGACGGCTTAGTCAACCGATAGCTGACATCCAGCTGTTAGCACAGAAGCCAAGGTCCCTCACTGCTAGAGCACATTGCTAGGGAAGGAAGATGCTGATGTTGGCAGACAAGATGATCTTCCCGAGGCCACTGTGAAGTTTTCATCACCGTTGGGCCGATTCACCTGGCCCAGGTAGGAGCTAATGCCCCCAAGGTCTTCAGGAGTATTTAGAGCAGCACAGAGTTGCCTTGGCCAGACCTAACACTCTGGGATCATCCTCACAAACTCTGGATCCTTCTAGTTGCTTTTCCATGTGTTCTTGTTGATGAGCCCCCAGAGGGGCCCTCAGCAGCTGGGCTACCCTGTGCTTACCAGCAACCACAGACAGCAAGGACCGCATCCCTGCTCAACAATTTCACCTTTGTATCAAAACAGCTTTACTTGTGAAAACGACATCCTTTTTGTCATGACCAAGTGGATTTGAAATCGTATCAAACCACTGAACAAGAGTATTTTGGTATCCCTGTCCCTCCAACCTTAGCTCCTTGAGTGTATCCTGATGTCTCCATGACTATGTGCTGTGCCCAATGCCCTCTTTACCTTCCTCGTGGACTTACCTCCAGGACAGCGGGCTCGGCAGGGGTCAGCCCAGTGGAGACGGTCCTGGTCTCTCTCACTACCAACTTTGCTGGAATCAGAACTAAATGACCTGCATCTCGATCAGGTTCTGGGCTGTAGACCTCAGTGACCAACTCAGGCTTTGCAGTTAATGCTTTGAACCTAGTTCAGCAGTTCATCTACACGCCATCTCTAATGTTGATTACATCAGCATTTACACTTGGAGGCCTCACGGTGATACAGAAAGACCAAGTTAATGGAGAGTGTCTTCAGATATTCAGACGTGTTTAACAAACTCAGTACAAAGGCAGATATATCTTGAGAGTGTGTCACCAAACATGGCATCAGAGTATCCCAGCTGCGGACAACAGGTTAGGATTCTTCATGAGTCGTCTTCTCCAGAGAAGCTGCTCTGTTCATTCTCCCCAAGCCACCACCTTTCCTGCCTTTGTTGAAGCTCTTTTATCAGGCACTGGGAATTAAACAGCTTTCCTGTGAATTGACTTCATCAAGTGGCTATTTGAGCTTGTGTAGACAGAATTGCTGTTGGAAAGATGCAGTAGAAATGAATCCTGGGCTGCAATCTCATTCGTGACTGTATTTTAAGACAGTTAAAGACTGAAATCCAAATTTCATATAATATACAATCACCCTAATAGCAATAAAAGTATCTACCTATTATAGTATAAAGTAAAAGTACAAAACCAAGATATTTTAGTAGTCTGTGGAATCTAAATTTGTGTAATGTTGATACAAAAAAATGAATTTCTTGGTTATGTAAGGTTTGGTACAGATTTAAAATTCTGCTCAGTTTCCTGGTGACTAATGTTGGTTCTAATAAGAAATGTGTAAATACCAATATAAAAATAACTTGCAGGGGTAAAGCAAGAAATAGGAGAAAATATAGGAATGCTTTTTTAAAATAGCCATGTCTCTGGGGCTGGGAAGGGTGACACTCTCTTTAGTTGAATTATTAACATGATATTTACTTGGAAAAATATCACAGAATACAACTATAGATCACACCGTAGGTAAGATTCTATTCATTCACAAGTACTTCATAAAACATGTTTTTAGTAGGATGAGTCACTGAATGTCAGGCGTGTTGCTAATGACCTATCAATCATGTTTACTAAACAAAAATAACACATAATCATGACAAATTTTTAAATAAAGCTCATTTGTGAAAAACTATCATAAGAATATGAAATGCGTGAAGCATCTTTTTCCCAAATCATAGGCAGGTCTACAGGGGTAGGAGGCATATGCTAAATTAATTTCCGCTGCTGAATAATTTGCCAGAAACTCTTCTGTAACTGCTTGCTCTTTTGAGTTCAGTATTTTTTCCCCTTGTGTGTGAAGTAACTGTCCAAAGAAAAATCACACACTTTGTGAAGGTACCCACTATGAATCGAGAAGACAAATAAATACAGACATATGAATTAACAATGATAAAAACAAAATGGAAAGACTCATTGTAATGCTGTCCAATTTTAAAACAAAATGTTTAGTTTCCAGCCTAAAATGCAGCTGGGTCAGACCAGCACCAGATCAATAATGGAGATTACCCATCAACTTCAATAGACACCTTCCACCCTCCTGTCTCATGCCCCTGACCTAGGCGTAGAAATCCAGAAAGCTTTGTTTGTTTCCAGTTCCTGAGATTGTGTTGCCTGGGCCTGCCCTGCTCCCCACCCCTGAGCTCTCTGCCCTTGCCTCTGCAGGCTGCAATGGACAAACTTGCAAGAGTTCAGGATGAATGGAATTAAAGAAGTAAGATATGCAGAGCATGGAGAGTGATTGGCTTTAATATTATAGGTAAATGGGGACTTCCATGGCAGTCCCGTGGTTAAGACTCCACGCTTCCACTGCAGGAAGCATGGGTTCCATCCCTGGTCTGGGTTAGACCCCGCATGCCACACGGCGCAGCCAAAAAAAATTTTTTTTTAATTGTAGGTAAATATAGATATAGCTATAGATGTCGATCTACGTGCTTATCTATCTATTCACTATTTATCTATCCATCTACCTGTCATGGCCTCCTGGTTCTCATGGTAATTCTGTATTTCAGGTTATCATTTTTCAATAAAGATATGTTTAATCATGATTGACTAAATGGGGGAATAAATAAATGATTGAATAAAATATGAAATAAATATCAGATTAATACCAGATTAATCTGATTTCTAAGCATTTGATGCCTCTTCACAGGCACCTTTCAAAATAACTCTATTCAGGGTAGGTAGGTAAGCATCTGATATATACTATCAGAACCCTCTCCTTTTCTCACCGATAAATACTTTTGCACAGCAGAGGGGGTAAAACACAAGAGACAATGAGCCAGAGTACTCTTCCAATGGAAATTGTAGTCATTTATAATCTAAAAATAATATTACAGTAATAAATGGAAATTATAGTAACACATGTAACTATGGAAAGAAAAATGTATAATGTACAATCAGTCACATTTTCCCTTCTGGGAATTCATGTACCTTCACTCAGTCGCCTAATAGAGATTGCAACCTTTGAAGGGCAGTGATGGACAGGGTTTTTCATAATGATGTTTGAAAATTATATTTACTGTGATTAGATCTACATCGGGTAGAAAGCTGTCAAGTAAAAGCAACAAAAATCTGACTCAAGCTAGCTGAAACCAAAACCAGAGTGGAGGGAGGACTGAGAAAATGCTGGTTTTAGGTGCGATTTTTTTTTCCCCACGATTCACGGTGATGTCAGGGCTCGTACCCTTTTCTGGTGCCCTCTGGCCTCTGCCGGTCCAGCTGGGTCAGCATCTGCCTGCTCTCCGTGCTACTGTCAGGAACACTGCTGGCTGCTTCGGTGCCTGACCACTGCCCCCTCCACTCTTTGGGGGGTGTCCTGCCATTACATAGTCACCTGCAGGCACCCTCACGTTGAGATGGCCCAGGTCAGACTCCCCCCTCCCCCCCAGCCAGTCTGTGACCTCGGAGCGGTTAGCGTCCCTGGTCCTGTACAACCTCCGCAGGGAAAATAGACCGCTAAGTACATTAAGGACCCTGGGAATGGGACACAGATTCCAGGAAGACAGCACACGTCCACTTCGATCATTATACTCCAACTGGTCATCAATCTTGTTAAAATGGATTTGGGATGTTTACTTTCCTATTTAAATATATGTCATAGTTTCTGCTCCTCGTGTGAAAGCTTTCCTCCCTCCAGTGATGATTCAGGCACAGTTTGACTCCTGTCTATTTTTTCATCATCTTTCTCTCCTCCTGTCTTTTCATCAATAACTCCAAACACTTTGTAACTGTACTATTCCCTGTTATTCAGAACAACACCGTAATTTGTATTTATATTGAGTTACTCTCCCATCCTTCCACACATTTTCTCTGCGTCACACATTCACAGTTTTCTACATGTTGAAATTCTATTCTTTCTGGCTACTTTCACTAGTATATCTTCTGTGAAGCCTCCCTTGGATACCCCCTGCCACAAAATTTTCTTTATTACTGCACCCACGGTAGGGAGCTTCCAACACAGCCCCCATGATCCCTGTCTCCTGGTGTCCACACCCTGATATTGTCCCCTGCCAAGATGAAGGCGGCGGACTTTCATAGCAAAATTAATGTGGCAGAGGTGATGGTTGGGCCTTCGGGTTGGGAAATGCATCGTGACTTCCTCCCATCTCTCTCAGTCTGTGCACTCTGGGAGAAGCCACCCGCCATACCGTGAGGACACCCGACCGTCCTTCAGAGAGGCCCCCGGAGCAAAGGACTGAGGCCTCCTGCCCACAGCTGAGTGGGTGAGCGGCCAGTGAAGAGGGTCCTCCTGCCCCGGCCACCCTTCAGAGAAGTGTTATGCCTGCTACAGCCTCACGGGAGAAGCTGAGCCAAACCAGCTAGCAAAGACCCTCTCAAATTTCTTTTTTTTCTTTTTTTATTGGCGTATACTTGATGTACAATGTTGTGTTACTTTCTGCTGTACAGCAAAGTGAATCAGTTATACATATACATATATCCACTCTTTTTCAGATTCCTTTCCCATATAGGTCATTACAGAGTATTGAGAAGAATTCCCTGTGCTCTACGGCAGGTGCTTATTAGTTATCTATTTTGTATAGAGTAGTGTGTATATGTCAGTCCCAATCTTCCAATTTACCCCTCCCTCACCCTTTCCTTCCTGGTAACCATAAGTTTGTTTTCTACATCTGTGACTCTATTTCTGTTTTGTAAATAAGTTCATTTGTCCTCTCAAATTCCTGATCCACAAAACACGTGAGATGACAAGCATTTGTGTCTAAGCCACTGCGTTTGAGTGTGATTTGTTATGCGGGAATGGATTACTGAAACAGTAGCACGATGCTTGGGAAGCAGCAGGTACACCAAGCAGCATGATGCTTGGATCACATGCGCTGAAATGTGTTGAGTATGCTTATGTCTTTTGCATTAAACATCAGTTTCGTTTTGTCTTGTTTTTACCCCTGGAACTAGTTCAGAGCTTCACATATTGAGCAATATGTCATACAAGGAGAGCTGTAGAGGATGAGAAGGAAATAAGAAGAGAGAGGAGGGCAGGATCCAGGAGAGGGCAGGGCAGAGGGGAGCTTCTGAATTCTGGTTGCAAGGACAGCGAGAGAACCTTAAAAAAAAAAAGCACAAGTCTACTATTCAATAAGTCTACTATTTAGTTTACATTGATTGTTATTTTTGCTGTGTGACAGACACCATCCCTGATTCTCATTATTACAGCTTAGATGTGACACATACAGCCTTGTGTTAATAGTAATGTAAAGAAAATTAAAAGAAAAAAAAAAACAGAGCTGCATTCCATATTTGTGTTGTTCAAGGTCAAAGAGGAGAAAGAGACACACCTGCCAGGACTTGGAGCGGCAGTGCAGGACACGGACTCGGGGAAAGAGGAGAGGGTTAGGAGAAAGGCCAGCTGTCCTCGACGGGACCGCAGAGATACCTGGGGAGATTCAACTCTGGCTTTCACACCATGTCAGGAGTGCGGGCTTCAACCAGGCTTGGTGTTTATACCTGTTAAAATGAAGATAAATCAGCCTCAGATAATTGTAGAAACACAGCACACTCAGACAACTGACTTTCGGGTCATGTGTAAAGGACGTGACCTACTCTCCAGATATTTACATGCCAAGGAGGTTCTTAGTAAAAGTCAGATTTCATACTTTTTCTTTTATTTTCTGAACTCCAGTACAAAATGTTAAACCATAAAAACTCGAGTCACATGTTGAAGCGGATTTCCCAACAGAGGGAATGATTACTGAAGGTCACAGATAGAAGGAGGTGGCCCAGTGTGATTAGAAATCTTCCCGTGGGGAGATGTATGGGAATCCACGGGCCTGAAGGGCAGAGCCACACTCACACAGGGCGAGGTCTGGGCAGCTCTGGGAACCTGCAGAGAGAGAGCATCCAACCTCCTCGTGAAACTTACCCGGTTGCCAGATCTGAAAGCTTCCCAAGGGTTTATTCCATCTCCAAAGCCCAGATACTCACTGCGTGTGTGGATTTTAAGTGATGGCGGCTTAACACCGCCCCACCCCCCCCAGTGCAACTCCCCTCCTTTGTACTGGGGATGCCTGTGGCAGGGTGTCCTCACCCCTACCTGCCTGGGCGTCCTCACCCCTACCTGCCAGGCAGCATTTCACTTTCTGAAGTTTTAAGACGCTTCCCCCATGATCTCTTCTCTGGACCCATTAATTGCTCTCTTCTTCTTTAAATAAAATATATCCTGGATTGCTGTCAATGAAGTCCTTCTGCAATCGTTGTCAAGACAAGAGCTATCACCATTTTTTTTCTCCTTAATGTAGAGCACTGTTCCTCTCTCTGTTTTGATAACCTTCTTCCAGAAACTTCTCCAAACCCTTTTCATACATCAGAAGCCCTATAATGGAATTGTCCTATACAAAGAGTTTCCTCATTAAGAGTGATATTAGTGAGGCTTGTAAAAATCTGTTACAAGTAACCCCATTTCATTAAGTTGCAATGACATCTTCTCACTACAAGGACTGAGAAGCCAATTAAGTGAGAATTGCTGCCCCCAAGGCAGGTACCTTTCAGCTGCTGACCCAGCCCTCAGCTCAGGTAGCAGGAGAGGACCCTCACCAGCCTGGCGCAGGCAGGAGCTCCAAGTCATGGGAATCTCCCATCTTAGAGACACGAAACAGTGAAGCATCTTTAAAGGAGGGGGGCAATGCCACTATCAGACAGACTGTGGGCTTCAGATTAATACCTCAAAAATCATAGTTTGTCAATTAATAAATCTGTATGTTTGGGTAAATTTCATAACTGTTATGACACAGTTTCCATTTGGGTAAATTTGGGATTATCTCTCTCTCTCATACACACACACATCTATCTATCTATCTATCTGTCTATCTATCTATCTATCTATCTATCTATCTATCTATCTGTCATCTATTCACCTATCTATCTATCCACTGTCTTATTCCCCAAGCAATTTAACATAACAGGACAAATATAGATAAGGCAATTGTGAAAACCAAGAATTAAGAAAGAAAAGTAAGATGATGCAGAGAAGAAGTTTTGTATAAAGTAAACGTTCTCAAATCCTAGACGCTTGTATACGTGGTTCTGAGCTGCTTGGAATACAAGACAAAAGATAAATCAATTGCTAAGGAAAAAATGGCGTGACTCTTTCTATCACAAAGACTTGAAACAACCTTCTGCAGTTGCCAGCGAAGAGAATCTGACTTCTCTTCACTGGATATGACCAGCATCATCAACAGCATCCTTGGAGTAACTATGTTCGCTTGATCAGGATGTCTCTTTCTGTTTGCTTGTTTTTAACATGTACAGATTTCCTGTTGCTGAAATACTGTTCGGTTAGAAAGCATTGTTGTGGAGGTTAGTGATAGTTTATAGAAAAGTGTGGACATGAGCCTTAACGTCCTCTGTGATGTGACTTGCGGCTGCTACTACTGACAGTGTTGGTACCGTGACTATAATATTGAAGATGCTCTAATAAGACCTTACCCAACGTGTGCAAGATTTTGATAGATAAGCAAGTAAATCTTACCATATGTGCCCTTTGTATTGAAATTACCTGGAAATCTTTAAAGAAAATACTGATATGTGGCTGCCATCCCCAAACACGTTTTCCCTCAAGCTGTCATCGACTGCACTCCAAGCGTTTTATAACGTTTGATGAATTAACCCCTTAATCATTATGTAATGTCTCTCTTTCTCCTTGGCAATATTTCTTATTTTGAAGTTGGCTTTTATATGGCCAATCTAAATTTTTTTTGGAATTGGATTTTTGTGATATATCTTTTCTTCTGTTGACTCTTAGTCATCTGTGCCTCTGTAGTTAACACGTGCTTCGTTACACAGCATGTAGCTGCTTCTATTTTTTTATTCAGTCTGAGAATCTTGGCCTTTAATTTTACCATTCAGGACGTTAATATTTCATATCCTTATTAATATGTTTTAATTTAAATCTGACATCCAGTTTTAAATAAAACTGTCTTTTATTTTAAATTAAACTGTCTTCTAGTTTAAATAAAACTGTCTTTTATTTGTCCCATCTGTTGCTTACTCTATTTTTCCTCTTTCTTGTTTTAGTTTGAATTAAATGCATTCTTATGTTCCCATTTTATTACCACTTTTGGGTTCTTAGGCAACCTTTATAAAAAGTATTCATTAATTTATTTAATTATTAATTTCACTGATTGCTTCGGGGTTTACTACACCCATCTTTATCCTAACACCGTCTGCCCTCAAATAATATTATATCACGTGTCAAGTAAGCTGCTCAAGACACGCTATCCTTTCCTCTCCCATCCACTGTGCCACCGTCACACATTCTTATGTCAACAAGCCCAAACCCCCTATTGTTATTTTTATTTACATGTTTAATTATTTTATGAAGATTGAAATGGGAAAATGATCTGATTTAGAAAACTTGTATTTACAGCTGATGGTTCTTCACATTCCTTTGTGGGCATGTTAATTTCCATCTGGCATCATTTTTCTTTAACCATCATGAATGTCCTTCGTCATTTACAATGTCATTCTGCTGGTAATGAACTCTCCCATCTTTTGTTTGTCTGAAACAGTCTTTAGTTACCTTTATTCATGAACTATATGTACACCTAGTACAGAAATCTGTCTCCGAAGAAACAGAATGTTTATTTCTGCCCAGAAACGGACTTGCCTCTTTTCCTGCCAGGCTCTCGTGTGGCTTGGTGAGTCCATTTGGTCTGCAGCTGAGCCCCACTTGGGTTTGTTGTTTCTCGAATTACTTTGAGTGACCACGGGCTTCAAATCCCTTCAACAGAGCTCCACCCCTGCCCTGGACGTCATTGAGACCTGGAGGGCCAGGGGACACCAGCATTCCTGCTCTACTCCCAGCTCCCAGGGGCTCTGAACACTGCCCCTCTCAGGGGTGAACTGATTTTGCGTGTTGCTGGGAACAAAGCTTGTGATGAGGCAGGAGTCACTGGATTTCCCTGCTCCAGCCTCAGACTAAAGCTGAGGCACTCCAGTGTGTCTGAGCCTCAGGAATAAGACTTTCTTAGCATCTTTTCTTCCCCCAGTGCAGATCCCTGGGCCTCCTTCTACGTGCATGGTCCCGCACGCACATGGCAGCCACCTCTACTGAGTGCAGGTGCTGGTGGGGACTCTTGGTGGGGTGAGTGTCCTGCCCCCAGCCTCCAGCAGACTCCTACATTTGTTCCATCAGAGCAGAATCCTGGGCATGAGGGGGTCCTCTCCCCACACCTGGTGGCAGTGCACTTTTGCTGGTGCGTGTAAGGGCTGCATGGGGTGTTTCTTATCCCTGCCTTAGTGGGTATCCATCATTTCCTGCCATCTGCCTCTCATCACAGAAGGGCCAGGTGCCCTCGATCTTCATGCCTGTCCCTCTAGACGCACATAGCTGCTTATGCACCCCTGCTTTCACCTCAAACCTAGGGAGTCCCTGCACACCTGCCACAGAGGTGGGGAGAGGGCTTCCAGGCCTCAGGTGTGCCCACACCTCTCCTGGGAGTGGCAGCAGCTGGTCCCTGGAGAAGAGCCAGCCAGCAGGGGCAGCATGTCTCGGGCTCCAGGGAGTCCAACCTTCCCCAAGGGGCACTGGCGTTAAGGAGCCCCTCCCCACGTCCCCGCTTTCCCCTCCCCACCGTACCCCACAGAGCTCCCAGATGTAAGGGTTGGGTTCATCAGAGGGACTGGACTCCCCTCAGAGGGGATTCAGGTCATGTGGGGCCACGCAGCCTCAGTGCTGATGGCCTCAAAAAAGTACGACTTCATAGATGATTCACTTGTTTCCTCACAGTTGGGGTTACTACTTACCAACCATTTCCCCCTATTTAATGCTTATTATCTTTAACTCAGACTATGGAGCTTATGATGAAACCTTCATTCAGAGAAGCTCATCTGGGAAGAGGAGCCCGGGGAGTGAGGATTGGGTGCAGAGCCCCGGGGGCTGAACCTAACCTAGTCGTAGGCCTGGTACACGGACTTCACACCTGAAAGGCATCGCTTTCTGAGTCAGGTACTTACATCTTGAAGTGAGACCAGAAGATCTGCATGTGGATAAAGGGCACAGGTATGTGTTTGTGATGTTTCATTTTAATTAATAGACTAATTTTTTGGAGCAGTTCTATGTTTACAGAAAAATTGAGCAGTAAGTACAGAGTTCCCATACGCACATCCCCAACGTGTATGCACGCACACACACACACACACACACACACACACACACACTGTTTCCCCTACTATTAGCATCTTGCATTGGTGTGTTATGTTTGCTGCAACTGATGAACCAGTGTTGATATATTATTATTAACTGTCTTAGTTAGTTTGGGCTGCTACATCAAAGTACCGTAGGCTGAGTGGTTTATCAATAACAGAAATGTATTTCCTACAGTTCTGGAGGCTGGAAGTTCAAGATCAGGGTGCCGGCTTGGTCAGATTTTGGTGAGGGCCTTCTTCTGATTTGCAGAGGGCCAACTTCTTGTTGTATACTCACCTGGAGGGAAAAAGGTTGAGAGAGTTCTCTGGGGTCCCTTTTACAAAGGCATAAACCCACTCATGAGGGCTTCACCCTTATGACTTAATCAGTCCCACCTCCTAATACAATAATATGTGGACTTAGGATTTCAATGTAAGAATTTGAGGGAACACAAACATTTAGTCTATTGCAATAACTCAAGTCCATGGTTTACATTAGGTTTCACTCTTGGTGTTGTACGTTCTATAGGTTTTGACAAATGCATAATCTAATGTAACCACAATTGTAGAATCATACAGAATAGTTCCCTCTCTTAAAAATCCTCTGTGTTCCACCTAATCACCTCCCCACTCCCCCCAACTCCTGGCAACCATTGATCCTTTTACTGTCTCTATAGTTTTGCCTTTTTCTGAATGTCATATAGTTGGGATTATACTGTGTAGCCTTTTTAGTCAAGCTTCTTTCACTTAGTAATACGCATTTAAGGATTCTTTTTTCTTTTTTTATAAGTGTGTTCTACAAAGCTAAGGATTATTTTCATGGGAAATGTGTTCTGAAATTCTAAAATACATCATTCATTTTCCTCAACTTTAGTTTCTTCATTTACAAAATGGGGGTCAAACTTTAATTTCTATCCCAAGAGTTTTGTGAGAACTGAAAGGAATGATTTACATGTTAAAAAGAAAAATTAAACAAGTAAAGTGTTAGACAAGCACCACTTTTCTTAAAATGTCATAATAAATGCAAGGACGTGGAGAACTTGGAGAGAATTAAAATGGTCGGATAATTCCTGACATGGGCAAGGAAGGAAAGGTTATAAGTATTTGATGTTGCTTTTGACTTTGTTCAGTAATTGTTTCTTAATATTATTTATTATGTTGCCAAAGTACTATTATGATATTATTCAGTGAGAACACTTTTAACTCAGAGAACAATGTAATCCTCTTTATTTCAGTTGATTTGTTTTATAATGAGCCATTGATATTTTAACTTTTGCTTTAAGCTTTTAAAACTTATTTTATATTGGGCTGTAATGATTTTAGGTAAAAAAAAAAAAAAATGCCTTTCTTGTAAGTGAACTGAGTATTTAATTTTCACACATCACATGATGTTTCTAAGGTTGACCCTTTCCTGTTCCATAAGACTACTTTCCCCCAATTGCCTTTATTTTGGATGAAAGGAATTTACTTTCAATTCTTGCACTGTATTTCAGACTTGCCAGAGACTGACAACATTTTGTTGATTTTCATATTAGCAGTATATATTGTTTGCTCAATATCACTGGAGAAATATGAGTGAATATTAAGGTGTTAGGGAAAATCTAAGATCAGGTGGAAAATATTGAATATATTTGTTTCATAAAATAATTGCTCTTCTGGATCATCTTTGGAATCACTAAAATACTTTTTGATAAATTAAAGATTTAAAAGGCTCTTCGATGAGTCATCTTTCTCAACTTTTTCTAGATCTTTCTTGTGACAGAAATTATACTACTTATTCATTGTTGAAAAAAATACACATTTGAGTTTAGTCTGTCAAAGATCTGAACAACATTTATATAAAAGTCTTTATTTATGTTCTTAGGTGTCAGGGATAGAAGAAACAAAAAAACTATATAACACCTACAGTTCAGTCTTCACAATGCAGGATAGGAACTATCTTATGTGGTGATGTTCGTTTCGAAAAGTTTCTCTGGAATAACCAAAAACATAAGTAACAATTATTAACTTTCCCTAGCACACTTAGGTACAAAAATGTGACATTTCTTCTCAGCCTTTTTTAAAAATCCAAATTAAATATAGTTTTAGGAAAATATTCTCCAACATAGCACAAGACCCGATATCTACAGTTATTGAAGGACAGTAACGTTCCTTATTTCTAAAGCCATAGCAGAGTCCTATGAGTCTAACATAGTCTAGGAAATCCAAGGGAATTCTCTCTGCTCTTTGGAATACCTCAGTCACTGTTGGGCTTACTTCAACTTTGAAGGTGGATAAGGTTGCCCATTAAGTCTCTCCTTCTGGGCAAATGCAGGGTCTTCTACACCAAGGCACCTCGTTTCTAACATCTGTAACACACAGCACCAAAGTTCTGCAATTCACAGGCTCACCTCTTCCCCAGATAAAGCAGAGCCTCCTCACCTCACACATTAGACAACTTTTCTCAAAGTACTCACTTTTATCTCTTAGAAGATGCGACTTAATTTCTTTTGGTATGCTGAGATTACTGGTTTCCACATATTGCTTTTTACTGAAGTTACCTGGGAATCTTTAAAGAAATACAGATACATGGCCCCAATCCCTAAACATATTTTCCCTCAACTTCCAAATACTGCTCTCCACCACTGCAATTGTTTTAAAGATTGTTTCTTGTTAATATCATTTTGTGTTGTGTGCCATACACTGTTCTAAGCCCTTTCCATGCACTTTAATATTTAAGCTAGTGGAATCCACACAACATCCTTATTAAACAGACACTATAATTATGCCCATTTACATCTTGGGGAACTGGGCACAAATGAGTTAACCTGGTGGGCACTCACAACTTGTAATGGCAGAGCGGGGATTTGGAGCCTCACAGGCTAACCCACCACGATGTAGGTCTCTCCCTGGCTGGCAGTCCTGTCACTGCTCTAGGTCTCCCAAATCTATGCTTCTTCCACTTTCAAAACAACTTCTGTTCAGTGTTCATTATCTTAGCTTCCCATGGTCACTTTTCTTTTGAAAAAACAAAATCATTATATTAAAAAAATATATTCACACACACCCCCCTTACTCTCTGCTGGCTGGATGGCATTCCAAAGCTATGATGTCTAAGTGGAAAAGGGCATTTACCATGCACATTTGTTCTTGCTATCTCCTCCTTAAGCTTCTGCTATCTCAAAAAGACAGGTGCTCTTACCTCCCGGCATTTTAATTACTTGTTTACACTGTTTATTCACTTACTAGGCTGTAAGCTCTGGCTTTAGCAAATCCAATCCATTTTGAAATGGATTCCTGTCTATTAAAAAAGAATTTCCTCAAATCTATTAAACCCAAATCTATTCAGACAGAACACTGAACATCAAGGGCGTAACTCAGATACATGGTAAAATTGCTACATATATAGACAAAATTAGAAACTAACATTGAAGAGGAAAATAAGATTTTTTTTTTTTTAGATTTGAAAACCTGGCCTCCATCATCACCATTACCACCACACAAATATCACAAAGTAAGTTCCACTTTGAGCAATAAGTGCTTCGGTTTGGGTTTGGAACTGTAAACCTCCCGTTGACCATTGCTCAAGGCAATGCATCCAATTTCAAGATTTAATCATCGTTTCTGGTAGATCACGCTGCAAGATCCCAATGGTTTCTAATTCTGGCATTAACAATTAGCAAGACTGGTCCATTATTTTTCTTTGGATTTCCAGGAAGTTTTCTTGCCAAATGGGGAATAAATTCCATGAGGTTTATTTCAAATTGTCTCTCACGGATTTCTCACTTTAAGAATTGGTTTAAAAAGGCGTTAAAAATATTTTCATAACCAATTACTATCTAGTTTGTCTAAGCCATATTATTTCATTTTCTTATGTGAAAGGTGTCAGGAATTTGCACCCTGGTCTTCCTCATCTTGTTTGGTGGTCATGGACACTGATTTTGGTCTCCTTTTCTGAAAAGTATCCAAGGTAAACAGTCCCATTAGTGGTGTCTTTAGGAAGCATCAAACTCTCTCACTTTCATGCATACTTGTATATTTTTTTCCTTGTTCTTATTTTACTTGAGAAAAAGCACCCTATGAAAAATAAATCCTTCTTAAGTCAAAGCTTACTGGTGCAAGAGGAAAATCAGAGAATTTTGATTGAGAGCACATTCCTGAAGAATCTGTCTCTGTTTCGCTTCAGGTGCTATATAAGTGTGTACCTGAGCTTCCCTTGCTCCTCTATTTGTTACTATTGGATCAGAGCCTCGCAAACACAAGTGAAGTGTCTGGGTTCATTTCGGGGACTTTACCTGCTTTCTTTTAGCTCAGACTCCAACCAAGAGGCCTGAGAAGCAGACAGCATTGCTCAGCTCAGATCGTTTCCTCCCAGGAGCATTCTGGTTCCAGCTGTAGAGAAGTCCACACCAATGTTTATATAGCACCTGTTCTGGCCTGGCTCTGGCCGTTCATTTAGGGAAACTCTCAAGGTATAATTTAATACCAACTGCTGATGCCCTTGACTCTCAAAATGCGTGTTGTCCTGTGGGGTCTCCAGTCTCTCTTGGGTCCTTTACATTTACGGATCCCAGGGAAGAGCTCCAGTGGAGGCATTCTTGTTATTATGAATGTGTTCCTGTGGCTGGAAAAATAACCCTGACAATGCTCTTGGCATTCTATTGTATTCCAATGGGATTTCAGCTTCAGCTGCCCTGAGACTATAATTTCTTGACCCTTGGTAATGATGAGGATTACCTTCTTCAATGAGGAATACATCTCACTTAAATATACAACTCTTGGCAACCAATGTTTTCTACTCTGCTGAAAATTTCCCTATCTACTTCCTCAACACAGATTTTACAGGCTTCTCATTGGTCTCCCTAATTCAAAAAGAAAGAGCGTTGCCTCTCATACTGAAGTTCAAGGTCTTCTCATATATTCGCCATGCCTCCTTAGTAATCTACCTAGATTCTGCTTAGATCTCCACTTGTCATTGTATTTATCTTTGCATCCTCACCTCTAACTTTAAACTTTAGTTCATCCATGTAATAAATCTTAAGATAGAAATAGGGAATGTTTACTTGGTTTTGGCTATCTCTGTAGACAGAATCTGATTACATAGTCAAATAGAGTCAAATTAACACAATAATTATATTTAAAGAATTTAGACCTTATGAGAATGGCAAAAACTGAGTTGTTCATAATGACTGATTCAATGTCTTTCCAGTGTTTGGAAGGAGAATTCCAAACACTCTATTCTATGTACACGTGTTAACATACAGAGGACTATCACAAGACTTATCAGTCTTAGCTCCTCCTCGCTTAGAGGAATTGATGATAAAACACCACCAAAAGTAGTACCACTAATTGAGACAAAGCCCTATCTTGTGTCCTCGGTTATCCCATTGATAAATGGAATATTGCCTGCCATATCAGTAAACAAAGGATGTCACAGTCATCAGGATTGCAGCCACCTCCGATGGTGAGCCGGTGAGCCCTGACTGAACTCAGGAAGGAAACAAAGAATACCTGCCATCTAGCAGCCATCAGACTGCAGCCACTCCCCACGGTGCCCCCTGAGGGGACTCAGGAAGGGAAAGCACAGCATACTGGCCCCAGGTAGCTGAAGTGCATATCAAAGGAATGATCTCTCAGAGCCAAGATTCTTGCATCTTCCCATACATAGAAGAGTGCTAAATTCCTGAACTTGAGATATCTAGTTTTCTTTTATTAACAGTAATCTTTTGTTCCTACTATGTGCCCTTTGTTGCAAAACTCCTATATATCCTAGCTCACCACCTCACCTCCTTGGAGAAGTTCTCTCAGTGTTACTTGAGATGCTGACTCCCGGGCTTGAAGTCCTCAGTATGTCTGCCAAATAAAACATAACTCTCAACTTTTAGTTTGTGAATATATTTTTTTAGTTGACACCATCTTTGGAAATGGATGGAACATATGCGTCTTTCCCTGGAGTCTCTATTTCTGGATGTTAGCCTCTGCTCTTGCAACTCCTCAGTGATCTGACTATGTATTAATTGCTTTTGATAGAAATGGTCAGGAAATGTTTGTCGAGTGTTTACTGTGGACTAGACATAGTTGTATGCAGTGAGGATACACTGATGAGGCCAACAGATAGATCTCTACTATCCTAAATCTTACTTTCTGGAGGGAACTGTTATGAGCTCTGTAATTGTGCTTTAATATTTCAGCGTTTGTGTGTGTGTGTGTGTTTGTGTGTGCTTTCACACCAGGCTAGCTTACTCTATATTCCTGTTCCTCATAACCCAGTGTTGGTGGGAAGCTAGCATTTACTCTGAAGTCCAAAATTTCAGAGAAAGCTACCATAAGTTCTTTCAACTATGTGTATCTCTCGTCAATGCCAGAGGCTTCACTAGTTAATAAAATACATGTTAAATTTTCAACAGTGAAAACAGTGGCTTCTTAATTAGCAAACTGATGTTAGAAGTTAATTCTAGTAGATAAAATTATTAAATTGCATGGACTAGCTAAAATAATTTCATGGCCTTTTCATAGACATTAACAGGATACAAAAATCTAGTGAGCCCAGAAGGCTACAGCCTTAGGATTGATTCCAAAGGTCCAATCCCTGAATGGTCCTGTGTCCAGTCTTTGTTTAGAGGATTCTGGCTGATACCTCTTAGTTCCATTCCCTTCCCTAGGGTCATCAAAAGTCTTCTCTTTAACACTAAGAACTGCTTTAGAGCAAGGATTGTGTCTTATCTTCCTAGATTTTATAGTATTGTAGCTCAGTATAAAGCAGCTTCTATACACTAAGTCAGTGTTTATCGTATGAACCGATAAATGAATGAATCACTCTGAACATTATTGATTATTTCCAGGCACAAAGATAATTCTAATCTACATTACTAGGTTGTAATCTGTATTGGCATCAGCATGTTCTTTTAATATTATGTTTTATTTGTTTGTTTGAAGAGTTTTGTTAAATATTTTAAACAAATCCCCAAATATAAGTTTAAAAAATATTTTTTTTTAATGTAGGATACAAGAAAAAATTCTAGTGAATTGACAGTTCTGTTACATTGGCCTCGAAGCCAAATCCGGCCTCTGTACCCCAACACCCAATTAAATCTCGGAGACAGAGTTTTGGGTGAAGTAGAAAAGAATAGCTTTATTCCTTTGCCAGACAAAGGGGGCCACACTGGACTAATGCCCTCAAAACCATGTGTCCTGACCTGGAGGGGGTAGTGAGGAGTTTTATAGTCCAGGGGGTGGGGCTGCTGATAAGTATCAGGGTACCTGCAGGGCCCACATTCCTTCAATCCAGAGATCATCTGGCTTCAGGTGATGGTGGGTGAACTGTGACCTTCTCTCTGGAATGAGGAATGCTTCATCAAGAAATTAACATCTTCCATTTGGTGGAGGTTTTAGTTCTGCAGAGGAGCTCAAAGATATTGTTGTGTGTATCCCTTGAGGGGGAACCAGGACCCTGCCCCAAGGCTGCACTGTTGTTTCTTGACTGCTCCTCCCTTGTCTCTGCATCCCCTCCCTTCCCTGATTAGCAACTGTTTGAACCTGCACTTTGGAACTCAGGGAAGGGGACACAGAAAGGCTTTTGTGCCCAGGATCCCCACAGGGTCCTGCTCGGTTTCAGCCTCCCTATAATAGAAAAAAAATGTCAGAATTATTTCCTTGTGCTACATCAGGTATTAATAAGGCATGTTTCATAAAACCAAAAACACAAATGGTCTGTTATCTGCCTCTTCTGAGGTTGAGTTGAGGCACTCAGGACTCCTTCCGCAATCTGAAAATAATAGTTAATATAGGCATTTCCTCTCAATTTACTCAATATATCCAAATGTCAGAGAGGAAGACGTCTATGAAAAGACCAATAAGCTTGTATCTTGGTACCCACCCTTCCTCTTCCAGGGAACACATTTTGCCAACAGCTAACGTCTACCATGATTGATTCCTGGCAAATCTTTCAAAACAGATGACACTCCAATCTTTAGAAGGGTTTTCTTTTTTTCGGTGGGGGGGGGGGGTAGGGCGGGTTGGGGAAATCATTTAACCTCATCAGAAATAATAGAAGTTCTTCAAAATAACTTTTATGCCAGAAGTTGAATAACTTTGTACCACTTGTTTTTGTTTTTACCAGAATTTGTAGAGAGAACTTAATGAAGTGCCATATGTCAAGTCTGGAGTCAGATTAAAAACAAATAATTAAAATATATCCTTTCTCCATCAAAACAGATTGTGATATGTTGGTGGAAGAAAACGGAATCTGACATGTCATGTTTTGACAGGTTTTTTTTTTTTTAAAGAAAATCAGTCATATCGTAAGACATTGTATTTGAAAGTTGTGTTTTCTTCCTGTGGAATGCCAAGTTTTAAGTCATAATCTAACCTGCCACATCCATTAACCTGCCATAATGCAATAGGGAGGCACATATCTGGAGACATATGGGAGCATCTGGGGAACAGTCAAGGCACAGACGTCAAAGAGTAAAAGAAATTTTGAGAGGTTTTATGTGTGTTGACGGGGTGTGTGTATGTGAGCAATTTCACTTTTCTCCCTAAATTCATATCGATTTTATGCAACAAATGATTCCTCGATGAGGACAGACATTTCCTGGGGTTCTTTTTTGTTTGTTTGTTTGTTTTTTAATTTTAGGAGAGGGTGATAAGTTTTTGTTGAAATTTTTAACATTAAAAAACAACACTGTAGGCCAAGTTTTCAGTATGAAAAAGTAATAACAGAGCTTTTACAAATAATGAGATTTCTATCCTTACTTCCCAGAAAGGCATTTCAAATCATCACTCTGGCCAGGCCCACCTGGAGACATTTGATGGCGTCTTCACCAGGGTGAATTTTAAACACAGGACCTGGCCGCGGGCTGAGGGCTTTTCACACACCCCTCCAGGCCCACCTGAGCAGTAGGGCATCTCAGGAGGGGAAGGTGAAACCCTGGGATTCCTGTTAAGCAGACCTCCCACGGGGGGCTTCCATGAGCCTGGAAGCCCCATCAGGTCACACAATTAACAAGGACCATACTTGTTGAGAACGAGTACGAGGAAGCTCAGAGCACAGAGATCAATGAGGGTGGAATCACCAGGAAGCTGGCTCCCCATCCTAAGTCATTTAGTGCCCATTCCATTGGCAGCGCACATTCGTTTGGCTGGCGGAAGGTAGGAAGGTCACTAAGAAAGCTTGCTGAGCTATTAGTGCTAATTATACTCGTGACAAAGTCACACCAGGAAGGGCCTTTTGCCAGCTCTCAATTTGGCCAGATTATGTGGCACCATAAGAGTTTACCTGCTCTTTGAAAATCAGTGCATCATTCCATCTTTTATTCCTTGGAAGTAAACATCTTAGCATGACCCCAGAGACTCCTTTGTAGCTACCTTCAGGAATTATGCCCCAGTTCAAAAGCTTTGACATCTCTTAGCTCACCGATATAATCACTGCTGTTCCGTCTGAGATTTTTTTCACTGGATGATCTCTACGATGAAGATCATAGAGATCACGCACTTCCTTCTGCACAGCCAGCATCGTGAGTCAAGTGCAGATTATCATAAGGTTTGTAAAGAATCTGGGGCTGGGGTTTCCCTGGTGGCGCAGTGGTTGAGAATCTGCCTGCCAATGCAGGGGACACGGGTTCGAGCCCTGGTCTGGGAAGATCCCACATGCTGCGGAGCAACTGGGCCCGTGAGCCACAACTACTGAGCCTGCACGTTTGGAGCCCGTGCTCCGCAACAAGAGAGGCCGCGATAGTGAGAGGCCCGCGCACTGCGATAAAGAGTGGCCCCCACTTGCCACAACTAGAGAAAGCCCTCGCACAGAAACGAAGACCAAACACAGCCAAAAATAAATAAATAAATAAATTTTAAAATATATATATATCTAGGGAGTGATGAGAAATGGCCGGGATCTCTGTGTGTTTTGAAGTAGATCCAACAGAATGAACTGAGGGATTAGAGGCACAGAGTGAAAGAAAAAGAAAAGTCAAGGATGACTGGAAGGTTTTGGGCCTGAATAACTAGAAAGCTGGAGTCAGCATCGATTGACATGGGCGTGGAACAAGTTAGCAGGGAAAGGGCAGAGCCCTGTTTAGGATATGCTGAGTTTGTGAGGTCTGTTCAGTATCCAAGCACAGAAGTGCAATAGGAAGTTGAGTATCTGAGTATGGAATTCGGGAGAGAGGTCTAAGCCTGTGATTTATATTTGTCTGTTAGTGTGTAGATGTTGTTTACAACCAAGGGGCTTGATGGGACCCTCAAGGAAGTGAGTACAAATAGAGAAAATCCAAAAAAGTGCCTTTTCATTGTAAGGCTACTAGAGAGGATTAAAAATGTGAGAAGTCTTAACCATTGTAGACTTCAATTTTACTATCAAAAAGTCAGCAAATAACCTTATCAATCTATGATTGCCAAACATCTATATGCATGTAATTAGACATGTTCTACAGAATTACTTTGGTACACCCACGATTCAAAACCAAGCCTTCACTGTCACCGAGAATAATAGAAGTAGTAGTCTTACAGGGAAAATCTCTGTATGATTTTGCAAACTCTCACCTGGAAATTCTATCTCTTCATTACTTACTTTCCACTAGACAGATACTGTTCAGTAGTTTCTTCCAGGAGCCCAAGACCAACTAAACACTGTCTGTTTCAAAGAACTGACAATTTTTGCTTTCACAGTAAAAAATGCCTAAGATGTATCTTAAATGCCAAGACTGTGCACTCTGTCAGCCCCTCCACCACTAACTACCTATGGGACGTTGGGAGGTTACCTAGCTTTCGTTATCTTCGTTTACTCATTTGTAAAATGAGGATAATAGTGTTAGCTACTAGGGCTGGGAAAGGAAGAAATGAAATAACTTATCCAAGACATTTAGAATTGTTGTTTATCATGTATTAGGCTCTATGTAAATTTTTAGCTAGTAGTAACGTTAGTACTACTATTAATAGGCAATGTTTATGAAAATTTTGCAGTGTTCCAGGCATTGTTTTAAGTAGCTTACAGAGATTATCTCATGTAGTCCTCTACCTTATGAAATACCCTGTTATTATCTCTATTTTTTAATGAGGTAAATGGAAAAGGGGAAAATCATTAATACTTTCTGTTCCTTGGACTTTGTATTACATGTCACTTCTCTTTCCCTAATTACTTGACCTTTGTTGTTTATCCTTCACTAGTTACACAGTCTTGTTAGAAAAAACTTTGCCTTCAATGGAGATTGAGGTAGAAATACAAAAATGTTGTTTTAAAACCCAGAAGTTTTCCAAACTATGTGGAAAAGATTCTTTATAATTGTTCCTCAGAACATTAGACATTTTTTACTACATCGTTGATAGTGTATTATCATGTGAGAAACAGAGAATTGAGAGCCAGGACATGAGGATTCTACCAGCAATTTTAGCATAAATTCTCAGATAATTAGCATCGATGTGATTAAGCCTCCCAGATCAGGGCTACTCAAAGTGCCGGGGAGACATAGGCAGCTTATACAGTACACACAAGTAAACCAAGGCACCACTTCCTTCACCAAATGTCGCTCTCAGGAAAAAAATGCTAGCTGAAATAATCGTGTGCTTGATGGTGGTGGGCTGACCCTGGGGCTGGTTCCCGGGCTCTTAGCAGAGCTATAGTAAATAGTTGAGAGTTCCCATACAGCAGTCCACCTGTGGACCACTGAATAACATTGCCCTGGACCTTTGTTTCATCTTCTGTGAATGGGAAGAGAAGGTTCATTTGCTAGTAGGCTCAGTGATTTACATTGTAACAATCCGAGTGTAAAACCATAATTGCTATTGTACCAATGAGAAAAAAGCTGAGTCAAGTGGAAGTCCTAGACCTTATCTTGACCACTTCAAAATGAGAAAAATAACATATCTGTCCATTAACCTTCAGCATCAAACCCACAGTTTGCACCCACTGTTCAGTTCTTACGTTGAGAGAATCATCTCCTGGGAGAGGAAGAGGCAGCTTTTCAAACTTCCTGGCCACCAGCTGGGTACCGCTGAAGGAAGCTCTCTCTTACTCTGCCTGGCCCTATATGTCCCCTTCGAGATATCACACTTATCCACAAGGCATTTGTTCTACTTTGCTCGTCCTTTCAAAGGGAAGCTCATTCAAGTAGTCACTTAAATACAAAAGCTGAAAGTCTTTGGGAAAGGAGCACTGAGTTTCACAATCAGGAAGGAGGCTTCCCTTTTCCTCCTAAAGCTGGATTGACCAGATCACACTGGACCACATCAGAGGCTGGAACGGCCTTACTCCAAGACTGTCCTACATCCAGGAATAGCCAACGTTTATCAATCAGGAGAACCCACTGTATAGTGACTATCAATCAAGCCACTGGATAACGGACCACCACACAACTCTGGTCCCCCAGTTCATATCGTAAAGAGATAGGACTCAGCATGGAAGCAAGAAAGAGAAGAAAGAGCCTGTGCTGTCCACCCAGCCATGGGTTGGATTCTGTTATGCAGTCCAAGGAGAATGGGAGGAAACGAGAAGGAAGAGTCTGTGTAAACCACAATGACATGGTAAACTCATCCCAACCAAAGGCACAGCGCATCCATATATCCCAAGCCTGAATTTGGATATTTATCATACACGTGGGCATCTACATCCCATGCACCAGGTAGGCTCTGTACTTTTAGCATCTTCATTGTCACGGTGGACTTGGCTTAGAGCAGTGACTCTTTCCTTGCCCCTCTCCTTCATCTGACAAAGCTCTCTGGCTCAGCCCTCACAGAGCATGTGCTGTCCCCCCATGGCCCCCAGGGAATGAGCCCTCACTGAGGGTCCATCTCTGTAACTTAGGGAAGAAGAGTTGACATAGAGCACTTGCTCCCCGCCAGGTTTCGTAGTGGGTACTTTTCATGCATTAGCTCCATTAAAGCTTACAACAAGCCTCTTGATTATCTCTGCCGGATTTTGACCTCTGCATCTGTTGATTTCAGTCTACTTCAGGAATCCATATTCACCTGTATAGAGGCCTTTATCCCCAATGAGTCTAGTCCGTGTGCCCCGTTTCTGACTGTTGCCTAAGCTACAATCAATACCTGGGCTTTCCCACAGCCCTCACAGCCCTGCATGTTACATTTCCCTACATAATATTTTTTTCTTAATGGTCATCAAAAGCAGCTGCTGTGACTCGTAACAGCTGTCCATGGCTACTTAGGACAGAAACTAGAATATTAATTGTATTCTGTGGCTTATATCCTAAGTTAACTCACATGCCATGGATGGTTCTATGGTCCAAATTGAAGACCAAGGGCCTGAGGAGAACATGTTTAAAGCAAGGCTGTGTCCAAGGAACCCAGCATAATTGGTTTCTAAAATATCTATGCTGCAGGATGAGAGTTACCCGGGAGACCTAATCCCCTTTCACCTTCGTGGCAACCTGGGGACAGCAACAAGGAAGTAGACACGAGCAAGAATCCTGGGACACCTGTCACCTCCAGGGGGCGCAGGAAAGCGGAGGCTAATTGGGTTTGAGGTCTAATGGCTCTCAGGCTTTGGGGCTTTCAGCCGTTGTTACTTTGGATGCCAATTAAGATCTTATTTCCTCTTTCATAAGGGACGTCTTCTGAGGAAATGACGGTTTCATTTCTTTCAAGGCTGCATGCCTCCCTTACTGACCCTTGGTTTTATTCTGAGCCACTTAGTACATTGCTGGCTGATTGAGAATTAGGCTCAATTCCTAAACTTGATTGAACTAAAACAATGCCCCTGGTGAGATGCAGTGAATCTACCTGTTGGAGGTAAAGCAAAAATTGGGAAGTGGAACAAGAAAAAAACTGGTTCACGCTTGCCCAATGCTTTATTGTTTCCCAAGAATATGGAGAATGAGTACCCACCCAGACAAAGCAAGGTAAAATAATATTCTATGGAGATTTGGGGCGGGGGGTTGTTTGTTTTTGTTTGTCATTTGTTTGGTTTGCTTTATTGCCAATTTGTCCAATGGGGGGAGGAGGGAATTAGAGGCTGCAATGGTTAATGGTCCACCCAATCTGAACTGCTACTTTTGACAGTATGGATGAAATTAAAAATTTACTTGAAAAGGGACATATCTTTGCCTCTAGTGGGAACAAAACATACTATTTCAATAAGTCACTAAATTCTTTGTTATGAAGGTATGATGCTAACTTTTAATTCTTTTATATTAAAGAAAAAATTTTTTAAGAACTTTAGTTTTTTTAAATGCACTCAGCTACGATAGTATTATTTTTCCTGGTCCAATGTGAATGGTTCGTGTTTTCTTTTATCTAATGCAAGTTCAAATACTCTCACTGTGTACCCATATCCAGGTCCTGGACACTGCTCTCAGTGGAAAAATTCTGTCACTCACATTCCTGCCTTAGCCTGTAAAATAGAAACTCTGGTTACCTCGGAACTACGAGGGAGAAAATATGTGACATTCTCAACACTTTAACTCTTCTTCTTGGAAAAGGAAGTGACTTATCTTGTTGGTGACACAATTCTCGCCCCTCCCGTTGGTCGATTTCACACAATACGACCCTCTCATGTCTGAATCCCATTCCTCCGTCCTTTGCACCAACCAGGAAAGGCCTGGTTTGAGTCACTTTCCTGGGATTGGGATGTTTGTAATTCAGGGTCCAATCAGAAAAGTAGATGATACTCCACTTCAACACAGAGAATTTCCTTTTTTTTTTTTTTGAATTTTTGAATTTTATTTCTTTTTTATACAGCAGGTTCTTATTAATTATGCATTTTATACATATTAGTGTATACATGTCAATCCCAATCTCCCAATTCATCCCACCACCACCCCCCTGCCACTTTCCCCCCTTGGTGTCCATACGTTTGTTCTCTACACATCTGTGTCTCTATTACTGCCTTGCAAGCCGGTTCATCTGTACCATTTTTCTAGGTTCCACATACATGCGTTAATATACGATATATGTTTTTCTCTTTCTGATTTACTTCACTCTGTATGACAGTCTCTAGATCCATCCACGTCTCTACAAATGACCCAGTTTCATTCCTTATTATGGCTGAGTAATATTCTATTGTATATATGTACCATATCTTCTTTATCCATTCATCTGTCCATGGGCATTTAGGTTGTTTCCATGACCTGGCTATTGTAAATAATGCTGCAATGAACATTGGGGTGCATGTGTCTTTTTGAATTATGGTTTTCTCAGGGTATATGCCAGGTAGTGGGATTGCTGGGTCATATGCTAATTCTATTTTTAGTTTTTTAAGGAACCTCCAAACTGTTCTCCATAGTGGCTGTATCAATTTACATTCCCAGCAACAGTGCAAGAGGTTTCCCTTTTCTCCACACCCTCTCCAGCATTTGTTGTTTGTAGATTTTCTGATGATGCCTGTTCTAACTGGTGTGAGGTGATAGCTCATTGTAGTTTTGATTTGCATTTCTCTAATAATTAGTGATGTTGAGCAACTTTTCATGTGCTTCTTGGCCATCTGTATGTCTTCTTTGGAGAAATGTCTACTTGGGTCTTCTGCCCATTTTTTGATTGGGTTGTTTGTTTTTTTTAATTTTGAGCTGCATGAGCTGTTTATATATTTTGGAGTAATTCTTTGTCCGTTGATTCGTTGGCAAATATTTTGTCCATTCTGAGGGTTGTCTTTTTGTCTTCCTTGTAGTTTCCTTTGCTTTGCAAAAGCTTTTAAGTTTCATTAGGTCCATTTGTTTATTTTTGCTTTTATTTCCATTACTGTAGAAGGTGGGTCAAAAAAGATCTTGCTGTAATTTATGTCATAGAGTGTTCTTCCTATGTTTTCCTCTAAGAGTTTTATAGTGTCTGGTCTTACATGTAGGTCTCTCTAATCCATTTTGAGTTTAGTTTTGTGACTGGTGTTAGGGAGTGTTCTAATTTCATTCCTTTACATGTAGCTCTCCAGTTTTCCCAGCACCACTTATTGAAGAGGTTGTCTTTTCTCCATTGTATATCCTTGCCTCCTTTTTCATAGATTAGTTGACCATAGGTGCATGATTTTATCTCTGGGCTTTCTATCCTGTTCCATTGATCTATATTTCTGTTTTTTGTGCCAGTACCAGATTGTCTCAATTACTGTAGCTTTGTAGTATAGTCTGAAGTCAGGGAGTCTGATTCCTCCAGCTCCATTTTTTTCCCTCAAGACTGCTTTGTCTATTTGGGGTCTTTTTTGTCTCCATACAAATTTTAAGATTTCTTGTTCTAGTTCTGTAAAACATGCCACTGGTAATTTGATAGGGATTGCATTGAATCTGTAGATTGCTTTGGGTAGTATACTCATTTTCACACTATTGATTCTTCCAATCCAAGAACATGGGCTATCTCTCCATCTGTTTGCGTCATCTTTGGTTTCTTTCATCAGTGTCTTATAGTTTTCTGAGTACAGGTCTTTTACCTACTTAGGTAGGTTTATTCCTAGGTATTTCATTCTTTTTGTTGCTATGGTGAATGGGATTGTTTCCTTACTTTCTCTTTCTGATCTTTTGTTGTTAGTATATAAGAATGCAAGAGATTTCTGTGCATTAATATTGTATCCTGCAACTTTACCAAATTCATTGATTAGCTCTAGTAGTTTTCTGGTAGCATCTTTAGGATTCTCTATGTATAGTATCAAGTCATCTGCAAACAGTGACATTTTACTTTTTCTTTTCCAGTTTGTATTCCTTTTATTTCTTTTTCTTCTCTGATTGCTGTGGCTAGAACTTCCAAAACTATGTTGAATAATAGTGGCGAGAGTGGACATCTTTGCCTTTTTCCTGATCTTATAGGAAATGCTTTCAGTTTTTCACCATTGAGAATGATGTTTGTTGTGGGTTTGTCATAGATGGCCTTTATTATGTTGAGGTAGGTTCCCTCTAACCGACTTTCTGGAGAGTTTTTATCATAAATCGGTGTTGAATTTTGTCAAAAGCTTTTTCTGCATCTATTGAGATGATCATATTGTTTTAATTCTTCAATTTGTTAGTATGGTGTATCACATTGATTGATTTGCATATATTGAAGAATCCTTGCATCCCTGGGATAAATCCCACTTGATCATGGTGTATGATCCTTTTAATGTGTTGTTGGATTCTGTTTGCTAGTATTTTGTTGATGATTTTTGCATCTATATTCATCAGTGATATTGGTCTGTAATGTTCTTTTTTTGTAGTATCTTTGTCTGGTTTTGGTATCAGGGTGATGGTGGCCTCATGGAATGAGTTTGGGAGTGTTCGTTCCTCTACTATTTTTTGGAAGAGTTTGAGAAGGATGGGTGTTAGCTCTCTCTAAATGTTTGATAGAATTCACCTGTGAGGCCATCTGGTCCTGGACTTTTGTTTGTTGGAAGATTTTTAATCACAGTTTCAATTTCATTACTTGTGGTTGGTCTATTCATATTTTCTATTTCTTCCTTGTTCAGTCTTGAAAAGTTATACCTTTCTAAGTATTTGTCCATTTCTTCCAGGTTGTCCATTTTATTGACATAGAGTTGCTTGTAGTAGTCTCTTAGGATGCTTTGTATTTCTGCGGTGTCCATTGTAACTTCTCCTTTTCATTTCTAGTTTTATTGATTTGAGTCCTCTCCCTCTTTTTCTTGATGAGTCTGGCTAAAGGTTTATCAATTTTGTTTATCTTCTCAAAGAATCAGCTTTTAATTTTATTGCTTTTTCCTATTGCTTTCTTTGTTTCTATTTCATTTATTTCTGCTCTGATCTTTATGATTTCTTTCCTTCTACTAACTTTGGGTTTTGTTTGTTCTTCTTTCTCTAGTTCCTTTAGGTGTAATCTTAGATTGTTTATTTGAGATTTTTCTTGTTTCTTGAGGTAGGCTTGTATTGCTATAAACTTCTCTCTTAGAACTGCTTTTTCTGCATCCCATAGGTTTTGGGTCATCGTATTTTCATTGTAATTTTTCTCTAGGTATTTTTTGATTTCCTTTTTGATTTCTTCAGTGATCTCTTGGTTATTTGGTAACGTATTGTTTAGCCTCTATGTGTTTGTGTTTTTTACGTTTTTTCCCCTGTAATTGATTTCTAATCTCATAGCATTGTGGTCGGAAAAGATGCTTGATATGATTTCAATTTTCTTAAATTTACTGAGGTTTGATTTGTGACCCAAGATGTGATCTATCCTGGAGAATGATCCGTGTGCACTTGAGAAGAAAGTGTAATCTGCTGTTTTTGGATGGAATGTCCTATAAATATCAATTAAATCTATCTGGGCTATTGTGTCATTTAAAATTTGTGTTTCGTTATTAATATTCTTTCTGGATGGTCTGTCCATTGGTGTAAGTGAGGTGTTAAAGTCCCCCACTATGATTGTGTTAATGTCGATTTCTTCTTTTATAGCTGTTAGCAGTTGCCTTATGTATTGAGGTGCTCCTATGTTGGGTGCATATATAATTATAATTGTTATATCTTCTTCTTGGATTGATCCCTTGATCATTATGTAGTGTCCTTCCTTGTCTCTTGTAACATTCTTTATTTTAAAGTCCATTTTATCTGATGTGAGTATTCTACTCAGCCTTCTTTTGATTTCCATTTGCATGGAATATCTTTTTCCATCCCCTCACTTTCAGTCTGTATGTGTCCCTAGGTCTAAAGTGGGTCTCTTGTAGACAGCATATATATGGGTCTTGTTTTTGTATCCATTCAGCAAGCCTGTGTCTTTTGGTTGGAGCATTTAATCCATTCACGTTTAAGGTAATTATCGATATGTATGTTCCTATTACCATTTTCTTAATTGCTATGGGTTTGTTTTTGTAGGTCTTTTTCTTCTCTTGTGTTTCCCACTTAGAGAAGTTCCTTTAGCATTTGTTGTAGAGCTGGTTTGGTGGTGGTAAATTCTCTTAGCTTTTGTTTGTCTGTAAAACTTTTGATTTCTCCATCAAATCTGAGTGAGATCCTTGCCAGGTAGAGTAATCTTGATTGTAGTTTCTTCCCTTTCATCATTTTAAATATATCATACCACTTCCTTCTGGCTTATAGAGTTTCTGCTGAGAAATCAGCTGTTAACCTTATGGGAGTTCCCTTATATGTTATTTGTCATTTTTTCCCTTGTTGCTTTCAATAATTTTTCTTTGTCTTTAATTTTTGTCAATTTGATTACTATGTGTCTTGGTGTGTTTCTCCTTAGGTTTATCCTGCGTGGGACTGTCTGCGCTTCCTGTACTTGGGTGGCTATTTCCTTTCCCATGTTAGGGAAGTTTTCAACTGTAATCTCTTCAAATATTTTCTCACTCCTTTCTCTCTCTCTTCTCCTTTTGGGACCCCTATAATGTGAATGTTGGTGCGTTTAATGTTGTTCCAGCGGTCTCTTAGGCTGTCTTCATTTCTTTTCATTCTTTTTTCTTTATTCTGTTCCGTGGCAGTGAATTCCACCATTCTGTCTTCCAGGTCACTTATCTGTTCTTCTGCCTCAGTTATTCTGCTATTGATTCCTTCTAGTGTATATTTCATTTCAGTTATTGTATTGGTCATCTCTGTTTGTTTGTTCTTTAATTCTTCTAGGTGATTTTCTTTAATTCTTCTAGTTTTTTGTTCTTTAATTCTTCTAGGTCTTTGTTAAACATTTCTTGCATCTTCTCGATCTTTGCTTCCATTCTTATTCCGAGGTCCTGGATCATCTTCACTATCATTATTCTGAATTCTTTTTCTGGAAGGTTGCCTATCTCCACTTCATTTAGTTGTTTTTCTGGGGTTTTCTCTTGTTCCTTCATCTGGTATATAGCCCTCTGCCTTTTCATTTTGTCTATCTTTCTGTGAATGTGGTCTTCCTTCCACAGGCTGCAGAATTGTAGTCCTTCTTGCTTCTGCTGTCTGCCCTCTGGTGGATGAGGCTATCTAAGAGGCTTGTGCAAGCTTCCTGATGGGAGGAACTAGTGGTGGGTAGAGCTGGGTGTTTTTCTCGAGAGAATTTCATATAAAGAAAGACACTGGTGTTGAAAGACAAGGAAGCCAGACAGGCCTGACACAGCAGCAAAAAGGAAATGACCACAGGATCTGCTCCCCTCCAGCCTGGAGAATAAAGGGAGGGAACCACAGCCATGCTGGCCGCTCCGGCCCCTCCAGAGCCTCGGAGAAGACACAGCCCTTCAGAGCTGCCCCAAGGCTGGCAGAGAGGGGGAGGGGCCTGTGTTTTCCTTCTCCTGCCTCTAACCCTTGAGCCTTCCAAGGGTCAAACCAGTCAAGAGCGGTCAAGTGGGACAAGAAAGGCCTGGAGATCTCAAATATTCCTTGGGATTCAGGAGAAACCAGAAGTATTCAGAAGAAATTCGCCATCTGTTTTGGGCTTGAGAAATAAGAAATATAAGAAATGTGTGTATTTGGGAATGAGTGGAGAAAAATTAAGCCAAAAACTTGTGTATTTTTTTCCGTAACTGGATTATACAGCCATCATTTTGGGACACACCTGGGTTTTGAAGCAAGGATGCACACCTACCAAAAATCAATTCTGTTTTTCTAATTTGATGCTTGTAATCTACGGAGTTAAAAAAAACAAAAACAAACAAACCAAAAAACCCCAGAAAATCAGTCTCAGCGGACACAGCCTGTAGACGGCAGGGAGAGCATGCCTCCTGTAGAAACGTCTTCTTCCGTGTCTCTACTTGAACACTGAGAGCACTAGGGCTCTCAGCACTGGTTTCTTCTTCAATGGCAGGACTTCCCTGACGAAAGCAACCAGCAAAGCCATACATTCTGCATTCTTCCCGCCATTTCTCCTTACAGTCCAGTTGGTTGGCACTTGGTTGTGAGTGTCCAGAGCACAACAGACCAGTTTCCCAAGAGTTTCTAGACTGCAATGGTTGGGTCCTCAATTCCCATACCCAACTCCTCCCCTCCACCAACTCCAAAATTTAAACTTATTATTTTCACTCCTCACTCTGGGTAACTGAAAGCAGCCTTAAAACAGTAAGACCTTACTTGTGTCAGACGACAAGATGAATGGGAGTCTCAGCCTTAGCTGAGATGAGGTCACTTTGGTCGCCAGCTCTGCCACACTTCCAGCAAGACTTTTCTCCTCAGGACTGCAAGACTGTGCAGCATCCCATGGCATCTTATCTTCATTCCAATGAAAAAGGGGAGGAATCAAGATGAAGAAAGGGAAGGGACAACAGAGTCAAGAAACAGGCCAATTGAAACGTCTTTTCAAAAAGCTTATCCTAGAAGCCACACCTGGAGATGTCTGCTTACATCTATTTCCCCAAAATGGGGTGACATGACTAGTCTCACTTGTAATGGGGTTTAGTATCAGGAAAGAATTGTGGAGGCACTTTAATGTCTCAAAATTGGGGTTGCTTTTAAAAATATATATATTATGAAAATTTTCTCTCATACAGAAAAGTTAGAAGAACAATACAGTGAAAACTTACACACACACACCACCTGAATTCTATAATTAACATGTGTTATATTTGCTTTATCACTGATTTGTCCATTATCCATTCCTCTATAATTCAGTAATCCATCTTATTTTCTTATATTTCCCCAATGCATAATGATGTTGAATGTCTTTTAATAAGCTTACTATTTGTCTTGTGAACACATGCAAAATGCATGTTCATTGTTTTATTGGAGTGTAGTATTTTATTATCAACTTATAGGAGTTATTGATATATTTTGGATATAAGTCCTTTCTCATTCATATAGATAAATACTGGGTACTTGGTATTCAAAGACAAACAAAATGAATTCCATCCCCTTTATATATAAAACAAGTTTTAAATCTAGACTGAGTTAAGTCAACCAATGCTACATATTCTCTTTCTGAACATGATTTGAAAAATATTTTTTTACCTGACAGAGATGCCTTCTCAGGGAGTCATGAAATCCCAGGCTGGGAGAGTGTTTTCATTTCCTAGGGCTGCTGTAACAACATCCTAAAAACTGAGTGGCTTAAACAACACAAATGTATTGTTTCATAGTGATAGGGCCTAAAGTCTGGGATCAAGGTGTCAGTAGGGCTATGCTCCCTTCAAAGGTGCCCTGACTTCTGGTGGTGTGATGACAATCTTTGGTGTTTTTGTCTTATATACTTGCCCAGGTGTCTGCCTTCATGTCCACATGGTGTTCTCCCTGTGTGTATGTATGTCTGTGTCCAATTTCCCCCTTTTATAAGGTCAGCAGTCATGTTGGATTAGCGCCCACCCCAATGACCTCATCTTAACTAATTGCATCTGCAAAGAACCAGGGTCCAAATAATGTCATGTGCACAGATACTGTGTTTTTCTTCAACACACAAGAGCAGAACATTTGCTGCTCACAACTGAACATTGGCATTAAATAGCGAGTGTTTTCATAGAGGTAAGCATAACTGGAGGAAAAATTACTTTGCACTGTTGTTGGACAAGATCAGGGGACAAAACACTATGGTCTAATTCACATTCTTTTCTAAAAGGAAAGAAAAAGAAATGTGAAGATGGAGATGGTTGAGAATAGCAGGAAAGATCAAGAAAGGGTGTTTCAGGAAGACAGGGATCCTTATTACACAGTGTTTGCTAAAAGCTTATCTCATGATTCCATCCTAAATCCAGTGAGTGGCCAATGCAATTATTTATGACATAAATAATTCTCTGTGTTAAGATACCTCTTTATCCACAATGTTCCTCCAGGGTGGACCAGCTGTCAGGGATGGCTGCATCCTCACTGGACTATCAGTGACTCCTTTTCACAAGAAACTGAAGCCTTCTTTCGGATGGAATACATGTGTTTAAAACAGGGTTCCTTTGAACCTAAGCATATAAGACTTTGATTTTTTATGACACAGCCAAAGGGGGGAAAAAAAAACCCCAAAGAAATAAATAATGAAATAATAATTATAATAAGAATGAAAAATAGAAAGGAAATATGATATTCTTTAAAATATTTTAGCCTACAATTAATTTCTCTAAATACAGTTTCAAAAGCGATCACCACAAATCTGAACATTTGCTGGATCATCTGGTCGGCAAGTGCTGTTGGATGAACAGCAGAAGGCGGGCAAAAGGCCCTTCCCAGTGTAACTCGTCTGGACTCTGGGGGATTTGGGGCACCTCCTGTCACTCTCCAGAAAGTATGTGGGGGGAATATCAGGGAGAAGGTACAGCCAGAAATAGAAGACTGAGATCCCGGCGCAGCGGGAACAGAGTTGGTGACTCCTGACAGCGTCTTCAGGATGTGCCAGAGCCCGCGGGACGTCTCCCCTGTGATCAACCCACAGAGGGCGTTCTCTCCGCGGAGCAGGGCCACTCTCTGCAGCACGGGGTGAGGTCCGCCCCAGGGGTGCGGGGTGACTCACCCTTTATCCTGCCTCCCGACCTCTGCAGCTCGGGAGGGAAGAGCATGAAGCCTGCACAAAGTATTGCATGTAAAAAAGCGTTTTCTTTCTGCCTCTCTTTCTCTTTCTCCCACAACCCTCCCTGGAACTAAGAGATTAAGACATAAGAATACAATCCATAAGGAACTCTTTTTATACCAGAGTGATATCCCTTGCCGGAGAAGAAAGCTTGTGGCATAAAATATAGGGGTAGTTTCAGGTCAAAGAAGTAGAGGCAAATACAAAAGACAGTCTCCTCCATGGAGACAGCCTCGCTCACCATCTGCTTGACCCTGGCATCTTCTACACGGCTCACTGGGAATTGTTTAAGTCGCAGAGGGCATCCTGTTTGTAGTTAAGAATTAAACAGCAATCAGTTCAACATTTAAAAATGAGTATTCGACTTTATCTTCATAGGGATGCTATTTTAAAATATTATATATAATATAACATATAATGTTATATATATTAATATTATATATTAATTTCCAGTATCCACCCCGGAAATGTGGATTTGTCTGTGTGGGGTGGAACTTCAGCATTACTGTATTTTTAAAGCCTTCCCAAGCAATTCACTATGGAGCTAGGGTTAAGAACCACTGGTCTATCACGTCCAAATTCTAATTTTTTAAATTATGAAACAAATTTCTCTTTGATCCTTGACCAATACTCCATCATATCCTCCAGAAATAAAAGAAAGGAAACATTTCTGCACTCAGTCCATGAGGTCAGCTCTGTGCTAATCCCAAAAGCCAGACGAAGTCATTACGAGAAAAGAAAACTGCAGACCAATAACTTTTATGAATATCGATGCAAAACTCCTCAAGAAAATATTGTCAAATTAAATATAACAACATATAAAAATAATTATATGCTAGCAAGTGAGATTTCCTTCAGGTATGCAAGCCTGGCTCAACGTTTAAAAAATCAATTGATGTAATTCACCATATCAACAGGCTAAAGAAGAAAAACTGTAAGAGCATTTCAATTGCTGGATAAAAAAGCATTTGAGAAAAGTCAACATCATAAAAACTCTCAGCAAATTAAGAATAAACAGAATGTCCTCAACTTGATACAGAATACATTCAAAAACGTACAGTTAACGTACTTAATGATGAGAGACTGGACATTTTTCCCTTCAGATCAGGAAGAATGAAAGGATGCTTTGTCTCACTACCAGTGCTTGTCAATATACAAAAGTCAATTGCTTTCCTATAGATCAGAAATGAACCATTTAAATGTGAAATTTAAAAATCAATACAACTTACAATAGTATCAAAAAATAAAATACTTAGGTAAAAAATCTTACAAAATATGTATAGCATCAGTATGCATAAAACTACAAATTACTAATGAAAGAAACAAGAAGATCTAAGTAAACAGATATTCTATGTTCATGGATTGGAAGATTCAATACTGTTAAGATGTCAGTTTCTCCCAAATTGAACTGTAGATTCTAGGGAACCCCAGTTGAAATCCTAGTAACTTATTTTGTAGCTATTGACAAACTGATTCTAAAGTTTACATGGAAAAGTAAAGGACCTGGAATAGCCAACACAATTCTAAAGAGAAAGAGTGCTGGTAGAGGACTCTCCAAACCCAATTTCAAGACTTGTTTTAACTCTATAGCCACCAAGATGGTATGGTGTTGGTGAGGAAATGTATAGGCAGACATATTAAACAGAAAGGAGAGCCCAGAAATAGATCCAGAGGAGTTCAGGAAAATGATATTTAACAAAAGTGCAAGGCATTCAGATGAGAAAGGATACTCTTTTCAGCAAACAGTGCTGGAAGGTTTGGATGGCCACATGAATAAAAAAGTAAACCTAGACACAAACCTCCACCTTAAACAAAAATTAACTCAAAATGGAGCAGAGAACGAATGTAAAACATAAAACTATAAAACTTTTAGAAGAAAACATAGAAGAAAGTCTATGTGAATTTGAGTTTGGTGATGGGTTTTTACATACAACACCAAAATCAAGATCCATTAAAAAAAATTGATAATCTGGATTAAAAACTTCTATTCAGGGGAAGACATCATTTAGAGAGTGAAAAGGCAAGCCTCAGAATGGAAGAAAATGTTTGTAAAATGG
This sequence comes from Eubalaena glacialis, assembly GCF_028564815.1. Lineage (NCBI taxonomy): Eukaryota > Metazoa > Chordata > Mammalia > Artiodactyla > Balaenidae > Eubalaena > Eubalaena glacialis. The sequence goes on along the minus strand of NC_083729.1, from coordinate 2,822,423 downwards.
ATATTTGATAAAGATCTTGGTTACAAATATACAAAGTATTCTAAAAATAACAACAATAATAAAATTTAATAGTGAAAACTCAAAAATTCAAATAAAAGTGGGCAAAAATCTGAACAAAGAAAATATACAGATGACTAATAAGCATAGGAAACTATGTTTAACATCATTTGACATTAGAAATTAAAACAATAACAAATTAAAAGAATAATAAGAGAGTGCTACACATCTATTGGCAAGTTTAAAATCCAAAAAATAAAGAAATATGACAATACCAATTTCTGGTATGAAGGCAGAGCAACATGCATTCTAATTCATTGTTGGTGGGAATGCTAAAAGGTCCAACCATTTTGGAAGACAATTTTGGCAGATTTTTACAAAGCTAAACATAGTCTTACCATACAATCCAACAATCACACTTCTAGGTATTTACCAACTGGATTGAAAACTTATATGTCCACACAACACCATGCACATGAATGCTTACAGCAACTTTATGATTGCCCCAAACTGGAAGCATCTGAGATATTCTAAAATAAGTGAATGAATAAACCCACTCTGGTACAGTTTTACAATAAAGCGTTATTTAGCAATAAAGAGAGATGAACTATCAGGACAGATGATATGGGTAAATCATATGTATATTTCAAAGTGAAAGCAGCTAGTCTGATTGCATATGTATGATTCCATCTATATGGCATTCTGAAGAAAACAAAAATATAGAGATGATGAAAAGATCAGTGGTTGCCAAGGTTTTGTGGGTAGGGAGAGTTGAATGGATGAAGTATAGGGAGTATTTTAGGGCAGTGACATATCTGTATGCTATTGTAATGGTGGATACATAACACTGCATTTTTCAAGTAACAGAACTTTATAGCACAAAGATTGAATCCTAATTATACAAATTATATATTATATATAAAATATGTAACATATATATTACATGCAACATATATAATATGTTACATATTATATATATGTAATATATATGTAACATATATAATATATATTACTATATATATATATAGGATCTTGTGGGGATTCAAAGATGGAATGCAGAATATGATGAAACAATCCAACTGTATTACAAATGCATGGAAAAACTGCACTGAAGAGATTCAGGGGAAAAGGTCTTGACCTAAGTAATTTTGGAAATGCATAGAATCTGTACAACTTAAAGCAAAATAAATCGTTCATAAACTGTACTCTAGTTGATAAAGTTGTTTCTTCCTGTAGTATAAATTAACAATTCTGTAACACTATGCATGTACACTGACTGAAACTGAAAATTGAAGTAAATGGATGGCAAATGGTAGGAGAAGGAATAATCACTCCAATTAACATACCAACTCTCAGAATTTATTCTAAAATGTATACTACCAATGAGACACACTTTAGCATAAAAACACAGAATAATTAAAAATGAAAGATATAAAGGACAATGTAGAGACACAAATGAAACTAAAATCAACAGATTTCATTAATAGAAAAAGTATAAGAAAAGAAATATTAATAGAGGTAAAAAGGGGCCTTTCCCAGTGATAAAGGGGTCCATCCGGTAGGAAGTTACCACAATCCTAAACTATTGGAATCCATACATCGTTCCAACATGCATAAAGCCAATTAAAAGAGAATTTAGGCAAATGCACAATCATATTGGGAGTCATTAAAACACCTTTCTTAATAGTGATAGAACAAGCAGACAAGAAAGTCAGTAAGGACATACAATATATTAACAACACCATTTACGAAACTTGATTTAACCAACAAGAAAAATATCCAATATCAATCGAATTTGCATTCTTTTTAAGGTCTAATGCCACTTGTACAAAAATTGTCCACACCCTGGCCCATAAAGAAATCCTCAAGAAATCAAGATTAAAATTAATCAGAAGATATCTTCTGAAGATAAAGTTAGAAATCAATAACAAAATAACTAGAGAGTTCCTAACCATATGAAAAATAAACAGTACAATTCTAAATATCTCAAAAATAAAAGAAATCACAGTTATTATTTTAAAATATTTTAAACTAAATGCTAATTTGATACTGCATATTGAAATTTTGCAGTATGCTGATAAAGCAATGCTTAGAGGAAACTTTACACCAAAATGCACAAATTAGAAAATAAGAGACTGAAAGTCAATCCAATTTTCCATCTTAAAAATCTAGAAAAAAATAAGCAAATCAAAATAAAATAAAGAAAATGATAATAAAAATAAGAAATCAATGGAGTAGAAAATAAAAAGTAGAGTAAATCAATAAAGCCAAAATTAGTTCTTTGAAAAGAATAATTCAGTTAATAAGCTACTGGCAATACAGATCAAGGAAAAAGAGAGAAAGGACAAATTACCAATATCAGGAATGTAACAAGGATACATCAAGAGATCCCAAATATACATTATTTGATCTTTCCTACATATTAAGAATGCTTGAGATTGGCTGTTCTAGGATTAAATTCAATTGTTTAATGATTTCAAGGCGTCTAGTCTTCCTCTTTGTGTTGCTAAATGGCTGCCACAGCTCCAGACATCACATCCTTGAAGAACCGCTGTCAAAGGCATTAAACAGGACTGAGGCTTTCTTCTCACCTGCCTTATTATATCAAAAGGAAATTCTTCCCCAGAATTAAGCCAATAGGCTTCATTTTATAAGTCGTTAATCAGAATTAAGGTTACATGCTCTTCAAACAGAGACTGTGACCATATACCACGATACCAAAGGCTCCTCAACTATATATGGAATTTTTTTAATCGTCAAGAAAGATGAGGAGCAATAACCCTGGGGTAGGCAACCACGTTCTCTGCCACATTTAGCATTCTTCTCAGCTCCATGAGTAAATACATTCTCTCTTTTGAAAAAGCTACTGTTGGTTGTCTGTTATTTGCAAATAAAACTATGTGGTCTAATACAAACTGAATCCTATTTATTCATTAGTGCCTGTCCTTGGAAATCAAGATAATGAATATACCAGCTACAAACCACTCATAGTCATTAAGGAAAAACATTTGTCCGTTAATGCCAATCATTCCTATGTCTGTGTTACTAAACATTTTTATAGATAATAAAATAATATTTACAGTATTTTATAAGGCAAAGGTTTTTAGGTTTTTTTTTTACCCTGGTATATACACATATCAAGTACATGGGTAAATACAATTCAGTTCAAGACGTGGTTTCAGTCACCAGCCATGGACGAGATACCCTGCTATGTGAGGAGCACACTGGCCTCTACAACTCTCAATCCACAACGTGCACAAATAATTCCGATTTACTGAAGCAGGAGCTAAAAGAGAGCAGACAGATCCAAGAAAAATCAGAAAAGTGTTCCTGGCAGAGAAGCATTGGGTAAAAATATACATCCTCATGTTCGATCATGTGCTTTTTCTTGCTCTAACTTTACCCAAATAGAATTAGACACTGACTGATGTATGGCTCATTTTGAATTCCACTGTCCCTCTATGATGGAAATCTAATGTAAAATGTTTACCCTAAACTGGGTGGTACACAAAATATTGATACTATGATTGAATCAGAAATGTATTTGGATCCTCTGCACATCATATAGTTTGTTTCCTAAACAAATCTGGTTAAAGAAAACATCAAAGGTATTTTTGAGAAAATAGAACTTGGGAAAATAAATTCAGTCCAGCTGACATTAAACTCTGCTCCTGTCAAACCAAACAGGATTTTAATGTTTCTTGCCTGTTAAGTATTAGTGAGGAATCTGTCCAAACAGTAAAAAGTAAAATCCCACAGTCACTAAATCAAAGTAATTAGAACTCCAGTGATGGGTGAAAGTGGAATCAGATGTTCTCCCTCACTGGGAAGTATCAGTTGGCTGGGGTATTTGAAAATCCATGACTTCAGACAGAGAGCTGCAGCTAGATATTATGACAGAGGACTTTTTGTGTTATGCAGGTTACACTGAGCTATATTTTTGCCTATTTCATGTAGGAGATGAATTATATAGAGAAATTAGATTTTTGGAAGCCATGTGCTGATTTTCCAACTGCAACCTATAGAAGTTAGCTGTGTATATACATCAGTCATCCCCAGATGTTGTACTATTTTCCCTGTGAATTGTTAGTGTAGAATTCTTCTTAATTTGGGACTCTGGTATATTTTACTCCCTAACTCCTGTAACAGGATGGAAATTCTGTTAACTGTGCCGTGCATTGTAAGTCTCCTCCAGCGAGACCTAGAGTAACGGCACCACAGATGCCTCATGAATCAAAGGAGCGCTAGATCCTGAGTTAACTAGTTGAATGGTGAGTGGCTTTCTCTGTTAAGCAGATTTTAACATTTCAAAATGATTTCTTACATCTATCTTAATCCTGAATTACAATATATACGGAAGAATATGCAGTACAAATAAACTAATAAAACAGAAAAAAAAAAAACACTCCAGAAAAAATTTCAACAAAATTGGCCACTTTGTTGTGTCATATATAGCAAGAAAACCTACAATTTTTCAGTGATGAATAGTACTTGGGATGGATACAGACATTGACACACCTTGCATTTTTAAGTCTAATACTAATAAAAATAATACCGATTCCAAACATACATTGACCCATCACTACATGGTGGCAGGCAAAGCCTTCACGTTTTCAGTGCAATACATCCCTTGATACTCACACTGACCTTTAAGTGTTTTACAGATGAGGAAATTATGGTCCTGCCTAAGTCACAAAGGCATGTCGCCCAACAGCACACAACTGCTCATGTGGGTCTGGAGTTTGGACACTGCACAGTAGAACCACAAAGCCGATTACTTTAGCCACTTTCCTCCACCACCTCCTAACTTTGAAACATGGAACGTCAGGAAAGTTTGCCTCATAATCCAGTTATGCAATGACTTTATCAAGAGTAATTTTCATCCTTTAATGTCCAACTGTTATATCACCATTTTAAGAAATTCCCATTTCCATCAGCAGTGTACCCCACAGGCATTAACCAACATAAGGGTGTTTTACAAGCCAGCAGTGTTTCGGAAGACAGAGCATCCTGCAGAGTGGGGACAAAGACCCCAGGCTGCAGGGAGATGGTGCTACCTTCCCACCTTGGCCAGCTGCTGTCTTTTCTTCAGCTTCACGCAATGCCTCCCCACCACACAGGTGCTGGAGGTGAGCAGGTCTTCCTCTTCTTATTCCCTCGTCCCAAATCCATAATCAGGGTTGTGGTGGTGGAGGTTCCTGGAAGTCAGGCAGGACACATGTGACACTGGGGGTGGTGACATCAAATCACCTGTTTGGACTTAAAATTTCCAGCATGCTGTTTATCCTGTGGGTAGCAAGAACATTGCGTCTCCAAGAGTAACCTGACTCACCCAAAGTCACCTGGAAGGGAGAGCCTACGAGCTCGTTCCTCACTCGAGATGCCCCCAGGAAGAAGCCAGAAGAGGAGGGCGTGACATGCGGTGATGAGCCATTTCCTCTTCTCATCAATCCCATGTGACATGTAGTAATAACTCCATCTTACAGATTAGAAAACTCTTGTTGTGGCCAGGTCTCTCGCTCAGGGTCACAGACTTTGAAGGTGTCAAAATCTGAAGTCAAACAAAGGCACCTGGTACTCTGGGAAGACAGTGGCGTCCCTCTGAGAAGACAGGATACCGGCAACCTGACCACACGGAGGTTGGGCATTTTGTCCAGGGTGGTCTTGGATAAACATACAGTTCCATCTGCCTTCATCCCTCTCAACTTGGACGCTGCCATAATTAAAGAGTGAGTTTCTCTCTTGCACCTCAACTTCAGAAGTCTGACCCTGCGAGTCAATTTATTAGGCAGATGATACCCTCATAGAGTATGTTTTCCACCCTAAATATATCAAGAAGACTGCCTGCCTGACTTCTCTTTTAGTCTTGGCTACTTCGGAAGTTGGTTTATTGAGAAAGAGTAGGGGGTCATTTTGCCTTATCATTTCCACCTCCAGGCAATCCGCAGAATAAGTAGATCCCAGGAAATGCAGGGGTTTATTACAAAGTGAAAAATGTAACTACACACCTGAAATTCTGTGCAAGTCCACACCGGGCTTAAAGTGGTTTGAGGTGGACCTTCCTGCAGATGTTTTCTTCTTTTGAATAAGCGTTCTGCCACGTGCAATGTATTTGATTGTCAGAGACTTCAGTGTGTCTCTTCATCTGTGAACTGCAGGAACTCCACAAGACGGATGGTCTGGAGAACTAGTTTCAGGACCTATTTCTGCCATAGGATGATTAAGTTCTTAAAAGTCATGGTCTCCTTACTTTTAAAATGGGGAAGAGAAAAATAAGAACTTCACAAGTTATTTTGACATTCATATGAGATTTTGTATGTGAAACACTAAATAAAACTGTAAGGCATTCTATCAATGCCAGCTATATCATTACTAGTACTGTTGTTAAATTATTATTATTATTACAAAAGTATGTAGTTAGCTGTGTTTGGGGATGTAAGGCTTCATTGCAATTAACTATGTGATGTGACATGAAGTGTCCCGTGGTGTAGCAACTTTATTGGGTGTCAGTGGAAAGAAAAACAGTTTGGGAAGGACAGTGAACTGAGCACCGATTGTCTCGCAGAAAAGAACCAAAAAAGAGAAGAATGAGTATAAAATGCATGCTTTGTCAAGCTTCTGGGTGGAATGAGTTCCTGAGACCGGAAGCCGCAGTCATCCTAAGGAAATGTCTGATGGACAAGAGTTCTAAAGGGGTTGCTGGCCTGCACTTTGCCCTGCAGACCACGGGCTCTGATGGGGCCTGTCATCCCCCAGCCACGGTCCACAGGTTAATGTTCTCAGAGTTACCAGCCCTGCATCCGTGGCCTCTGGCTGGAACACATGTTATCTGGGTAACTGAGAAACAATCTCCCTCCCTAGCAAGTTCTTACGGACAGAAACTAATGTTTGTCTGCCGAGCACATGTGTGCCACTTGGCGTTCCACCTGTGTTTATTCTAGAGGACATTCTGATCAGGGTTTGGAATTCGCACAGAGAAACTCACCTGCTTAATGACACTCTCAGAATTGCTACTACCATAATCACATTCAGATTTCCATCGGCAAATATGTATAAGGCAGTGGTAGGGAGAGGATGAAGATATTTTTCCTGGGGAGCAGACGGTCTGAAGCTGAGAAAAGGAGTATCTGATTTGCAAACCAGACACAGAAGACACAGAAGGCCAAGGTGGACCATCTGGTCCTATAATGAACTAATGCTGATGCTTCTGATTTTTCAGTAGACCTTTTAGCACATGATTTAATCCACAGTCAGAACTAGAGAGAAATGCTGCCCTTCTTAATTGAGTAGCAAAGCAGTGAGCACTGCCTCAGTCCTTCAGACACTAAGCTGGGCTGGGAGGCAGGGTCTTGTAGGACAGCTGGACTGGCTTCTTCTCCTCCCACCTCCTCACAGGGCCACTCTTAACTTCCCCCAAAATGCAGTTTTATTGGGGCTGGTGTTGCGGAGGAAGCTTTCTTTCCCTTGAACAAGCTATGGGTCATGCAATGATGAGTTTTTGACACCATAACAAACTTGCAATGAGCAAGCAGCTCTTATGTCTCAGGACGCTACACTTGCTGCAGATACAGACGTGAATAACCTTCTCTGCTCTAACAGCATTCACTTCCAATACTACCATGTGATAAGTACTTCAATAGTAATGTACACAGACTGCCACTGGGGCACTAAGGAGGAAGTGATGAATTCTTCCATAGGGAATCAGGAAGGACTTCACAGGTAGGTGACATTCGAGCTGGGTTTTGAAAGATGAATGGAATTTTCCGGTTGGGGAAGGAAGGAATGACGGCATAGTGATTTGTATGTTGAAAGACATGGAGTTAAGGAAAGTCTTGGAATTTTCCAGGGACCATAAGAGGTAAAGTGGTACTTGCTTTGGGGGAAGGGGACCGGGTGGCCAGAAAGGAATTAGAAGTGGGGTGAAGTTTTGAATGGCTTATGATACTCTTCATACTTTATCTTATGCACAAAAGGAGACAACAAAAACTTTCCTTAGGTAGTAGATAAAAGGAATTGGCATTTGGACATTTTGGCATTAAAAATGACAAGATCGGGACTTCCCTGGTGGTGCGGTGGTTAAGAATCCACCTGCCAATGCAGGGGACACGGGTTTGGGCCCTGGCCCGGGAAGATCCCACATGCCTTGGAGCCACTAAGCCCGTGCGCCACAACTACTGAGCCTGCGCTCTAGAGCCCACGAGCCACAACTACTGAGCCCATGTGCCTAGAGCCCGTGCTCCGCAACAAGAGAAGCCACTGCAATGAGAAGACCGCGCACTGCAACGAAGAGTAGCCCCTGCTCGCTGCAACTAGACAGAAAGCCCGCTCGCAGCAACGAAGACCCAGTGCAGCCAAAAAAAAAAAAGACAAGATCCCATGAATGTGGAAAAGCATGGGTAAACCTTTCAAACAAGAGTGGTAGAACTTGCAAGCCTACAGGTTGATGGTCGTATATATCATTCACCAAGAAACGAACCCAGGAAGAAAAGATTTGGATTTTGAAGCATAACCAGATATGATGATAATGAGTTTAGACTTGGACATGTTTTTATGGATTTGCTTTCAGATCACAGGTCAAGGAACACCACAAGCTAATGCGTTTACGATTGCACATGACATGTACAGAGAACTGGGTTTTTTTCTTGTGGTTACGCTATAAGGAAAAGTAGTATGTGGCATGTCTTGAACAATTTTGGGGGCTAAATTGTGAAAGGCCTTTAAAGATGGGCACGTGCCCATTAGAAAACAGAGTCAGGAGGATCTTGAATAACTATTATAGCAACAGGACAAATAGGTGTGAGCCATTTCATTTTTTTTTAATGACAGGAATATGAAGAGGAAGGATGAGTCAGAGGTGACTCCGAGTTTTCAAATTTGGTGAAAGGTTTTGGCTAGCGTTCATTTTATTATGTGGTACTGAGCAGAATTGAGTGAATGCAAACATTACCAATTACAACGGGCCAGACTTCCAGCAACGCTGTGCATCTGGAACATACACTCTGAACAGGAAGGGAAGGGCCAGCTGAGCCACTCAACTGCCATGAAGTCAACTCACTTTATTTGACTGACTAGATAAGGATGAAGCAAACTAAAAGGGGACACGCTGACAGATGACAAAAAGAACAGTAGACATCAAAGGCACAGTACAGAAAAAAATGCATAAAAGCTGAAGAGTCTGAGGACATTGGCACAAAGGTAAATAGCTAACCTATCTCAGTAGCCCATGGCGGTGGTCATATAAATTGTCCCTATTTAAAAATGGTGATTTTGACTCATCACAGCAATGTTTAAAACCAAAGAAATATATGTAACAAGCTTTGGAATTATTTTAATAAAAATTGTGAAAATAAAATTAAATGCTAAAATTTTCATTACCTGCAATATTTATATATGTAAATAATCTTGCCAAATATTATTGGGAAAGTAGTTGAGCCGTGTGTAAGTAGAATTCATATGTGGAGGAATAGAAAGAGTAAATATAAATTTTTTTCCTTTACTACTCATTCAACTGGATTGTTGCTATTCAAAATTTCTTTCGTAACTTCAACTTGTAATGCTATTTTGATAATGGAATTCTATTGTAATTAATATAATCAAATATATTTCATCTGAGATTCATTTGTGACCTAGTCATTTATACAAATCCCATGTTCTATTGAATTTCAGTTACTAAAATAGAAATTATGTCAAAATACATGCAAGAAATGATATAATGAAAATGAACCTAGAATGTAAATATTAATGTGGATATTTTAGACTGTTTCTTGACATTTTTTTCATATTAAAGCAACATAATGCTTTTATTATAGCCATAGTCTATTATTATTATTATTATTTAAATTTCAAGAGTTTGTGGTCTCTTTAGTTGCTCAATTGCTATTATTCATATTAATTACATATTTACCATATAGAGTTTCAGATTGTAATTTGGAAGCTGGCTAGCAGAATAATTCATTAGCTATCAAATTATTTAGTAAACATTAAAGCACATAATATTTTCTGCAATAATGGAGTTAGAAGCATATGTTTTTGAGTAAATAGACTAGTCATTCATGGAATATGGAATTAAGTGCACTAGCAAACCTGTTCCCACCCAAAACTCAGATTCTAGGCAGAGGGGTTTTTTTATAGGATGTTTCCTCTCAGAGGCTGCATGAGGTTAAAACTGGTCCAAACCAAAGTCTGTGAAGGCAACTTCAGTCAAGAGACTGGGCAACTGTCCTTTGCAGGACAGGGATGGTAAAAGGAAGTCAAAATCTAGAATTAGATATGGATAGAAACTGAACTATCCATTGTCCATAGACAATAAACATTGCTTCTTCCAGTTTCGAATTTTGTTTTCAGTTAAATGGAAAATCCATCTAATCACGTTAAGCTATTAAGTGCTTGCTGTAAATGAACAAAGTTAGTGTTGGGGTAGGTATGGAATGTTAGCTTGGATGGGATTCTGCGAAAGCACTGTGACATATCGCGAATGTTACAAATTGTGTGATCTTTTCAAAATTATTTAGCTTTCAAGAACCTCATTTCCTCACCTACAAAATGGAAATAATAAAAACTACGGGGCAATCTGTTGTGAAAAATAAATACATAGTAAAGATATATAGTAGTTGACACAGAGGAGTTGACATATGATGTTAATCCCCGACCTCTTCCCCTTAAGATGGAAAAGTTGCTCAGGTCTTATGTCTTTTGCAAGGCACATAGTACTCGCAGAACTTCCAGCCCTTCATAGTCTCCCTGGTTTCATGTCAGACATCAAGCAGTTACATACTGGAAGATGCGGGCAGAGAATTCCTTGGCAAACTCTTTTCTGTAGAGTTGAATTCCTTGCCATCCTTGGATTTCTGTATTGCAATAGATGCCTGTTTTAGTCACAGTAGAATACCTATTCTTTGCCCAAATCCTAGAATGCACCAAATGGGAAGCAAAATATGCTTAGAAAGGCAAATGGAGCGGTTTCACAGATTCCCTGGTCGCATGGGGCCCTGAGTGCTCTGCGGCTCCACTGTTCCAGGTACATGTGTTTTGTTCTGGGGAAGATTATCTATAGGATGCATGAACAACAAGGTCCTACTGTATAGCACAGGGAACTATAATCAATATCCTGGAATAAACCATAATGGAAAAGAGCATAAAAAAGAATGTATATATGTGTATAACTGAGTCGCTTTGCTGTACAACAGAAATTAGCATAACATTGCAAATCAACTATACTTCAATTAAATAAATAAATACGCAGAAAAAGAAAAAGAAAAGGGAGGGTGGAGGGAATATCCTGATGGGCCTTCCAGCCACGGTAAGACTCAGCTTTGTGTGAGGGCCACGGGAGCCGTGGAGGCTGGTGTGGAGGGCAAGCTGAGGAGCCCCTCGGTGGAAAGGCTGTGCTGGTCCTTGTTAGGTGTTTGCTTTGGAAACCAGTGTCCAGTGGTATAAGTGCACTGGACACACTTAACATTGACCCACACTTCACTCCCTCCACCTGTCAGATGCCCCAACACCTGGTAATTTGCACCACAACAGCCATTCACATGCTCCAGGTGTTCAAGAAATGTCCATTGCACAAATGGATAACCATGTTGAAATATAGATCATAACTTTCAGAGATGAGGACTGAACTTTATTAACCACCTCAGATAGAATAAACTGTGTGTGTATGTGTATAACATTGTTTGTTTAATTCTCATATCAAGCTGCAAGGCTGCTACATGTTCCCCCATTTTATAGAGAGAGAAACTAAAGACTAGAAATGTTAAGCTAGTCAGTGGTGGAAGAGGTTGAACCAGGTTTGCACTGAGGTCCTTCTGTGTGAAAGTCTAATTCCATTTAACCGCACCTCGCTGACTTCACAGACAAGCCCTCTTCTGTTTCTCTTGATTATGACGTCTAACTTAGAGTGTCTTTTGCAGGATTTGTATTTCCAATTAATATCCTCAGTTCTTTTCGGTGTGAGAGTAGCTAACTAGCTCTCTCTTAACACAGAGACTCATTTGGCAACACATCTATATTTTTTTATACAGATACCTGATCAGTTTGTTGATTAATTTCAGTCCAGATTTAAGTCGTTCTTTAGAAATGTGGAAAGTTTCCTCAATAAGAATTTAACTTTCTTCCTTCGCACTGTGATCCCTCTTCAGAAATATTCTAAGCATCTTTACTGAGAACCAGGAGGCACAGGCCTGAAAGACTTTCATTACGTGAAGTGGGTGTTCGGCTAATTATGAGAACATAAACATTGGACAGAAACAGACTGAAAACAGATATTCAGTATCACTTGAATTAGGCTGTACTACTTGAGGAGTCTCTTCAAAATAATAGTCTTGATGTTATTATAAATATGTTTAACCAAAAGGCATCTTGGCAATGCTTACTGTCAGACCTGGCAATTAATTGAACCGACATTAATATTTAGAAATATAAGCGGAGCTCGCTTCACCCGGGGCAGGGCCTGACGGAGCTGCTGCAGGAGGCCCGTCAGTACTGGGGGGCAGCGGCGGGGGGAAGCAGAGGTGCTGCCGAGCTGGGCCGGGGACCGCAGGGGCCGCAGGAGGTGCAGAGATCAGAGACCACGTCACATCAGACGTTACAGAAAAATCACAAGAGATTTTAGAGTAAAATTCTACTTTACCAAATAATCTATCACCTCCTTAAAAGCATCATCATAATTAACGCTACGGAATGAGTGAAGACAATGAGCCCCTGATATTTAGAAAAAATGTCAGGCAATGATCATTTGAAAAGCAGAATAAGAGGGGCAGTGAGCAAACGCAGTTCCAGGAGTGGTGGAAGGAGCCGCACGTTGGACAGCGTTTCTAAATGCCTAAATGTTAGTAATGCTTCAGTTTTTCTCTGTAGCTTGCTATGTAATTTTAAAAAAATAATAAGCTGCCATGAATAAGAAAAAAAAAAGAAAAGAAAAGAAAAGAAAAAAGAAATGAAAAGAAAAGACTGTGCATCCCAGACAAGGGATGTCTTAAGGACATTTTAAGAGCATTTTAGTGGTTCGGAGGGAACCACTGGAAAACTCCTGGACGAGGACTGAGGAGCCACCCAGTGGTGGGGACACCGCTGAACAGGACCCCACTAAGTTTTGGATGACCACCTAAAGCGCATATAGCGTGGAGCTAACACTGCAGAGGACTCCATCCCGGATGGTGAGGTCACCATCCTTGGTGTCGCATGAGAACAGGATGAGAAACCGGGCTTTACCAAAAAGTAAAGCCAACACGGTAAGTTGGACAGCTTACCAACATGCTTACCGGTTGGTGCTCCTTACTGACCTGCTCGATCAGGCGTCTCAGCTACTAATACAGCGAAAGGCCACGTTTTTAAGCCTGGAAGAGCAGCATGTCACCGACCGGCACAGCTAGAAGATCTAGCAGAGAAACCTGGAATCATCCTGGTACAGAGGTGCAAGGTGATTACAGGCTCCTGTTCTGTAAACGTCCTTCTAACCACTTGCAAGACGCACGCGTGGGCTCTGAAACTGAACTCTTGGTGTGGCACATAGACCCCAATGTTGATTCCCAGTTCAGTCTGTGGTGATGGGGGTAGAGGCCTTAGAGCATCCCAGATAGGTCATTTCATGCCCATGCCTCATGAATGGACAACTGAGGGGTCCAGCCTGAGTAGTTGAAGAAATGCAGTGCTCCAGAATAGTTCTGAATTCTCGGGTGTTCTCTACTTCAGCATGCCAACTTATTTCTGTGGACAGACGCTAACATTCAGAGTTGCAACCGTGAGGCGACCAATGACAAAGATTGTCTCCTTGACCAAACTCTATCTAAGAAAATATGCTTGTTTGTAAGAAAAATACAGTAATGTGTCCAGGAGTGATAAAGCAGCACATCAACCATTTACCTTCAAATAATTGTTTAAAGTTATTCAAACTTGTAATTTTGCTGTAAGTTTGAAAGTGATTCAAAATTAGCAGAATAATACATAGAAAGGAAAAGGTGTCTATGCTTTGGTTTGACTGTGCCCAAAGTAAATTTTATCGCTCTCTTAATTGATCTAATTCAGATATATAATAAGTACTTATTAAAATTCACCAAATTAATAAATGAATTAGTGAATAAAGGAAATATTAACTCATATTTTATAAACTTTAAGCTTACAAAATTGTCCTTCAAATATTTCTGACTCTGTATTTTTAAAATCTTGTCAGCATTGGTAAATATTTACATAAGATTAAAATTAAATTTCCCCTCTGTGTTTATGAAATTTTCTGCTATAATTAGTATAAATTCAGCTGCAGGCAACAAAAATCCAAGACAACTGGTTAAAAATATTGACTTTTATTCTCTCTCATAACAAGAAATCTAAAGGCAAGAGGTTTCCAGATTTGACTAAATCAGTGGCGCTTCAGGGTAATCAGGGGTCTAGAATTTTCCCTTTTTCCTCGGACCCCTCTTCAGCATACTGGCCTCTGTCCACAGCTTTGTTCTCTGAAGGCTATCACAGCTCCAAGCATCTCATTACACAGCCATCTATGTGCTCACCAAAGGAAAATTCCCTTCATAGGACTCATTATAACAGTGAAGGAAACTTCTCTCAGAAGTGATCCCAGGAATTGTCTCCTCATGCATCAGAATTATCCTAATCTTTTGCCTCAACCAAGCCCTGGCAGGGAGGAACCACCATACTTAAGGTAAAGCAATCAAAATTGGCACTCTTAGACTGGTGGTGATATGGGGGGTGTGGAGGAGATTCCTTTGCTTGATCACATGACCATACTAAAAGTGGATATTGTTCAAAAAATGTTGAGGTTCCTCTACCAGAAAAAAATAAGGGAGTGGCAGCAAAGCATTTGAATGGGCAATCAAAATTTTTGCAACAATGTATAAAATAGCAATGATAAACAAGAGGAAAAATTATACACCAGGAGGGCAAATAAACTTGAGCTGGCCATTGGGCAATCTCTACCACTGCCCTTTTGGCCAAGAATCTTTTCTTTTTCTTTGTCATGATGGGCACCCTTTCCGTTATGATTTCAATAGACACACACACATACACACACACCACCTTTGTAGAAAAACAGTATCTTTCCAGAGTAATCTACCCTGTCCTGTATTCCCTGCTATTTTCCTCCTAATATGACTGAATACATGATACCAATAAATGCTTCAAAAACAGATGACATTGGTTAGTCTCTGAAAGTAGTTCATTTGCAAAGCTACACATGAAGTATAAACAATAATTGGCAAATACAATAATTTTTAAGGTGAAAAATTTTATTCCACTCCTATGAGTAAATGACTCTATACGTACCTTGCATTACCAACAGAATTTTGTATAATATTTATCTGTACAACTTGCTACAGTCAAGACATAACTTAATCTAATAAGCAGCGATAAATCCCAGAAAACCACCCAAAAAAACTGAATTCAAATGTGCTCATTATCCTTCCTGCGGATTTTAGAAGTAGATCATTATTTATTCCATTTGCAGTATATTAATCTAGGTTTGTATTATGCCATAATATACAACCTGTTTTATTTCTTGAACAAAATGTATCAAAGCTACATATTGCTATATAAATAGGATATGAAGCAGCACCTAATAGTAAATCCATGATATTTGTATAGCCCTGGTTTACTTACAAAATGCTTTCAGAAAGTGATTTCTCTTTTCAGCTTCAAAGCAGCCCTGTGAACCAGTTATTTTTCACCCCAATTAAAAATATTAAACTCAAAGAATGCATGATTTGGCTGAAGATTATTGGCTATAATGGTGAAGATTCAAAATTCAAGTCCTTAGTTCTTAAGTCTGTTTTAATATTTATAATTGAATATGTATTATATTAATATCATATTAATATTCATAATAGTAATATAATATTAATATTTATAAGTTAATATATTATATTAATTATAGATGTAATATCACATAGATAATCATGATACCATTATAACATACATTATATATTGTACAGTACATGTATTATATAAAATATTTTATATTATATATAATATTATATAAAATATATAAAACGTCTAGTAAGATTATAATGCAATGGAAATTGGAAATCAACATAAAAAAGTTTCTGTATATTTGTACTAATATTTTACTGATATAGCACTAAATTACATATAAACTGTTTCAACTGAATACAGATATTAAACCAAATGGTCTCTCCAATATCATTCTAAAAATGAATTGATACAGAAAATAAATCAATTAAGTTGGTAGTGAGAATAAGTCTGTTTCAGTCTGAGTATGCAACTTTCTATAGAAACATATAAATTCAGGTCAAATTCATTATTTTTTTCCATGGTTTCATCATGCATCAAATATTTAGGTTCACTAAGTAAATATGGCTAGAGGAACATCAAAGATATTTTCAATACGATAGCATTGGAGAAAATAAATTGGATCCAACTGACTTTAACTACAGCCCTGTCAAATAGAGCAGAATTCTAATGTTTCTTTTCTGCTACATATTAGTGAGGAATCTGATCAGTGAAAAATAAAATCCCGCAGCTATTAAATCAAAGTAATTAGAACCTCAGTGATGGGTGAAAGTGGAATCAGATGTCTTTTCTGAAAGCTATTAAGTGGCTAAAGTATGTTTTTATAAATATGGTGCATGGGTTTGTAATTTTATTGAAAGAAATGTTTATTCTTATAATGAAGTCTGTCAAGTCAAGTTTGTTAGGGCTTGATATAATCATATGACTTTCAAAGGGCTCTGACACTAAACATAAAGAGAGGAGGCCATGGGACATCATTAATGATGATGACAGTTATGAGAGTTCTGTAAGAGATCATCTCCTAGAACGCCCCTCAGACTTGGGATCTTTCACTACAGTTACGAACGTCACATCGTCATTTAGCTTGGCTGGTAATGCTGCAGTGTAATTACATATTTCACGAATGGGTACACCACTGTAATTACACTGCAGTGTAGTTACGTATTTCACTAATGGATACACCACTGGAATATATCAATTTTTAAAACTTGGAAGAAAGGTCTCTTTTTCCCAAATATTCAAGTTTTGTGTGGACAAGTAGAAAGAGTTGTGAGTGATGTGATAAATTCCCTGTCAAAGCATGATTTTTTCACTGATTCCAGTTAAACATGTTCTTGGGTTGAGAATTGTCAGTTTCAGTACATGAAGCTGTATGAATTGTGCTAACATTCATTACCAAGACAATTCTGCATGAGTATAACGTGTAGTAGAGTCATTTAACCGTGTTCCGCTGCCCTCTAAAAGTAGCAGCAGAGATAGTCAAAAGATACAATCTCGTTTTATGTTAAAACCGACTCATTAAAGTACACACAGGACTAACTCCTGTTTCATTTAAGTGACCACTCTGCTTTCTTTGTGATTCATGTCCTATGCATAAGGACGTTACCCATCCATTGGCTGCATCGTTTCTGCTTTTACAGGTGTTCAGCTGAGCTCAAAGACAACAGGGATATTTGGATGAACTAAACCCATCACATCAATAGCCACAAGGACCTCTCTGTTGAGAGTCCGGAATCATCACCTCCTAAAAACTGAAACCAAGTTTACAAATTCCCTCATCAATCCTGGTTAGGATCTGGATAAATTTCATTCAAGTAGCATTAAGCAACTTTCAGATTAACAACCAGTGAAACTGAAGAACCCTACAGGGGATCTTGGAAGGCCACTGAACTTTTGTAGCTCCTTTGAAATTTTGCTTTAGCCTAAGGCAAATGGGGGGTGGGGTAGGGTGGAAGGGAACTTACTTTAACTAATTACATGTTTTACAACAAAATAACCTCAAGTGAATAGGCTCCCACAGATACTGACCATAGGAATATCAACTTATATGTGTATATATAAACATGTATATAGGAGGTATCACTTTTCATAAACTTGGAAATGTTTAAAATGTTCCAAATTATACCTGAGTGAGCAAACTTTTGATCCTCCAACTAAGCTTTGTGAATCTTCCTTGTATCACTTGCTAGATTCTAAAATGGCATTTCCCCCTGAAACTACGAGAAGCAACTAAAATGCTATCATTTGTATAAAGAATAACATTCTCAACAAATGTTAGAATATGAAAGTGTGCATGATGTTCCATAACAAAGAGTTTGCAAATTAATCTCTGTAGAAAAAAATGTAATTTGCAAAAGAAGAACAAAAATATGTGCATGAATCACTAATATTCTGTTACATAATCTGTTAACAAAACTTCTGTTTAAAAAAGAAATACTGTTTGGTAGTTAGTGGCTAATGGAATATAAATATCCATGTCTTTGCATCATCCTTTGGAAGTATTACCTATACTCATAGGAGCAACCAGCTAATTCTTCGTAATATAAGCATTTCAAATCGTATTAAGGGTTTTATCCTCTAGAGTTTCCCTGGTCCTCACATAATTGTTTAGCTGTGTATCTGCAGCACAGTAGTAATGGGTACCAGGGATGTGGAGGAGAGACCCAGACATAAAGGCTGAGCACCAAGTCGAGTGCTGGGAAAATCCTACAAAATTTCTCTTCTCTCTCTCTCTCTCTCTCTCTCTCTTCCCCCCTTTCAAATGTATTATGTATTATTCCTATCTAATACATTAATGTATATGAAGTCATTTTAGCCATCAAACCATCATCATCACCCCATATTGGTTCATATTCATTGAGCATCTATCTACATGGCAGACAGTAGACCCACACCTCTGTGCAAAAACACATAACTGCCCTTTATGTAGCCACTATCTTTCCCATTTAACAGGCTCATTAAAGTCTCAGAGAAATAAGGACATTGTCCTAAAGAAACACAATGTGTCTATTTAATTTTGACTGATTCTTCAAGGTATGTTTCATGCCAAAAACCTATATTTGTTCCCTTCTGCTACATTGCCTCCCAATTTTCACCTTGGTCTCCATAATAATATGGCTACTTATTTTGACAGTACAGCAACCGACCTTGGAAAGAAACATCACTCTTCCAATTGTTGCTGTGTACCTCGGAAACTGTGAAACACTGTGTTCTGAAGGGTCTAATAATTTTATGTTTTTAATAGACCTTTATTGGAGTATAACTGCTTCACAATACTGTGTTAGTTTCTGTTGTACAACAAAGTGAATCAGCCATATGCATACATATATCCCCATAGCCCCTCCCTCTTGAGCCTCCCTCCCACCATCCCTATGCCACCTCTCTACATCATCGCAAAGCACTGAGCTGATCTCCCTGTGCTATGCAGCTGCTTCCCACTAGCTATCTATTTTACATTTGGTAGTGTATATATGTCGATGCTACTCTCACTTCGCCCCATCTTCCCCCTCCCCACCCGTGTCCTCAAGTCCATTCTCTATGTCTACGTCTTTATTCCTACCCTGCCACTGGGTTCATCAGAACCATATTTTTTTTTAGGTTCCATATATGTGAGTTAGCATATGGTATTTGTTTTTCTTTTTCTGACTTACTTCACTCTGAATGACACACTCTAGGTCCATCCACCTCACTACAAATAACTCAATTTCATTTCTTATTATGGCTGAGTAATATTCCACTGTATATATGTGCCACATCTTCTTCATCCATTCATCTGTCAATGGACATTTAGGTCTCTTCCATGCCCTGGCTGTTGTAAATAGTCCTTCAATGAACATAGTGGTACATGTCTCTTTTTGAATTATGGTTTTCTCAGGGTATATGCCCAGCAGTGGGATTGCTGGGTCGTATGGTAGTTCTATTTTTAGTTATTGAAGGAGCCTCCATACTGTTCTCCATAGTGGTCGTATCAATTTACATTCCCACCAACAGTGCAGGAGGGTTCCCTTTTCACCACACCCTCTCCAGCATTTATTGTTTCTAGATTTTTTGATAATGGCCATTCTGACCCGTGTAAAGTGATACCTCATTGTAGTTTTGATTGGCATTTCTCTAATAATTAGTGATGTTGAGCATCTTTTCATGTGCCTCTTGGCCATCCATAAGTCTTCTTTGGTGAAATGTCTATTTAGGTCTTCTGCCCATTTTTTAATTGAATTATTTGTTTTTTTGATATTGAGCTCCATGAGCTGTTTGTATATTTTGGAGATTAATCCTTTGTCCGTTGTTTCATTTGCAAATATTTTCTCCCATTCTGAGTGTTGTTTTTTCGTCTTGTTTATGGTTTCCTTTGCTGTGCAAAAGCTTTTAAGTTTAATTAGGTCCCATTTGTTTATTTTTGTTTTTATTTCCATTACTAGGAGATGGGTCAAAAAAGATCTTGTTGTGGTTTATGTCAAAAAGTGTTTTTCTTATGTTTTCTTCTAAGAGTTTTATAGTATCTCGTCTTACATTTAGGTCTTTAATCATTTGGAGTTTATTTTTGTGTATGGTGTTAGGTAGTGTTCTAATTTCATTATTTTACTTGTAGCTGTCCAGTTTTCCCAGCACCACTTATTGAAGAGGCTGTCTTTTCTCCATTGTATGTTCTTGCCTCCTTTGTTGTAAATTAGGTGACCATAGGTGCGTGGGTTTATCTCTAGGCTTTCTATCCTGTACCATTGATCTATATTTCTGTTTTTGTGCCAGTACCATACTGTCTTGATTACTGTAGCTTTGTAGTATTGTGTGAAGTCAGGGAGCCTGATTCCTCCAGCTCTGTTTTTCTTTCTCAAGATTGCTTTGGCTAGTTGAGGTCTTTTGTGTTTCCATACGAATTGTAAAATTTTTGTTCTAATTCTGTGAAGAATGCCGTTGGTAGATTGACAGGGATTGCATTGAATCTGTAGACTGCTTTGAGTAGTACAGTCATTTTCACAATATTGATTCTTCCAATCCAAGAACATGGTATAGTTCTCCATCTGTTTATGTCATCTTTGATTGCTTTCATCTGTGTTATACAGTTCTCTGAGTACAAGTCTTTCGCCTCCTTAGGTAGGTTTATTTCTAGGTATTTTATTCTTTTTGTTGCAATGGTAAATGGGATTGTTTCCTTAATTTCTCTTTCTGATTTTTCATTGTTAGTGTATAGGAATGCAAGAGATTTCTGTGCATTACTTTTGTATCCTGCAACTTTACCAAATTCATTGATTAGTTCTAGTAGTTTTCTGGTGGCATCTTTAGGATTCTCTATGTATAGTATCATGTCATCTGCAAACAGTGACAGTTTTACTTCTTTTCCAATTTGTATTCTTTCTATTTCTTTTTCTTCTCTGATTGCCATGGCTAGGACTTCCAAAACTATGTTGAATAAGAGTAACGAGGGTGGACATCCTTGCTTTGTTCCTGATCTTAGTGGAAATGCTTTCAGTTTTTCACCATTGAGTATGATGCTTGCTGTGGGTTTGTCATATATGGCCTTTATTATGTTGAGGTAGGTTCCCTCTATGCCCATTTTCTGGAGAGTTTTTATCATAAATGGGTGTTGAATTTTGTCAAAAGCTTTTTCTGCATCTATTGAGATGATCATATGGTTTTTACTCCTTAATTTGTTAATGTGGTGTATCACATTGATTGATTTGCATATATTGAAGAATCCTTGCATCCCTGGGATAAATCCCACTTGATCATGGTTTATGATCCTTTTAATGTGTTGTTGGATTCTGTTTGCTAGTATTTTGTTGAGGATTTTTGCATCTATGTTCATCAGTGATATTGGTCTATAATTTTCCTTTTTTTTGATAATTTTTTCTGGTTTTCGTATCAGGGTGATTGTGGCTTCGTAGGACGAATTTGGGAACGTTTCTCCCTCTGCAATTTTTGGAAGAGTTTAAGAAGAATCGGTGTTAGCTTTCTTCTAAATGTTTGATAGAATTCACCTGTGAAGCCATCTGGTCCTGGGCTTTTGTTTGTTGGAAGATTTTTAATTACAGTTTCAATTTCATTACTTGTGATAAGTCTCTTTATATTTTCTAATTCTTCCTGGTTCAGTCTTGGAAAATTGTACCTTTCCAAGAATTTGTCCATTTCTTCATGGTTGTCCATTTTACTGGCATATAGTTGTTTGTAGTAGTCTCTTATAATCCTTTGTATTTCTGCGGTGTCAGTTGTGACTTCTCCTTTTTCATTTCTAATTTTATTGATTTGCATCCTCTCCCTTTTCTTCTTGGTGAGTCTGGCTAAGGGTTTATCAATTTTGTTTATCTTCTCAAAGAACCAGGTTTTAGTTTTATTGATCCTTGCTATTGTTTTCTTCATTTCTATTTCATTTATTTCTGCTCTGATCTTTATGATTTCTTTCCTTCTACTGACTGGGGTTTTTTTGTTCTTCTTTCTCTAGTTGTTTAGGTGTAGGGTTAGATTGTTTATTTGAGATTTTTCTTGTTTCTTGAGGTGATATTGAATTGTTATAAACTTCCCTCTTAGAACTGTTTTTGCTGCATCCCATAGGTTTTGGGTCGTTGTGTTTTCATTGTCATTTTTTTCTATGTATTTTTTCTATTTCTTCATTGATTTCTTCAGTGATCTCTTGATTATTTAGTAGTACACTGTTTAGCCTCCATGTATGTGTGGTTTTTACAGTTCTTTTCCTCTAAGTGATTTCCAATCTCATAACGTTTTGGTCAGAAAAGATGCTTGATACGATTTCAGTTTTCTTAAATTTTCCGAGGCTTGATTTGTGACCTAAGATGTGATCTATCCTGGAGAATGTTCCATGTGCACTTGAGAAGAAAGTGCCACTTTTGGGTGGAATGTTCTATAAATATCAATTAAATCTATTTGGTCTATTGTGTCATTTAAAGTTTGTGTTTCCTTATTTATTTTCTGTTTGGATGATCTGTCCATTGGTGTAAGTGGGGTGTCAAAGTAAACACACAGTTGTGAAGTTTGTTTGTGGATATCTGTGTGTGTGTATATATAAACAGGGAGAGAGTAAGAAGGCAGGAGTGAGGGACATTCTGACAAACATGATCTCCATGTATCTTCATTTTAAAATGCTGTATTTTCCCTTTCAGTCTGCCACTTCACCTGCTAAATCCCCCAAACACTGTGAGAAATAAAAAGACACGATTCAAAGGAATGGGCTTTTTTGAATATGGTTGGTATTTCTATTATCATCATCACTGGTCTCCAGTCCATGAAAAGCCAAGAGAGTGGACACACCATCACAACAAGAGGAACAGAGGAATCCATCATCCAGCAGCATCCCCACCACGGAAAAGCATCAACTGATGGGTTTCCTGAGTGCCCAGATTTTGCGAATAGATTAGGGACATTTTCTGGTTAAGCAGCAGGTTCCTTGCACTCTACCTGAGTGATGTTTTTAATGCAAATCTGATTGCATAAAATTCTTCATCATCTGCAGGTAAACATCTAAACTCCTTAACTTGGTGTATTAGATTGCTTGTGATCCTTCAGTCTCCACTCCTGTTACTCTTTCCAGCTGGACAAAGTAGTGTTCCTGGTCATCACAGCACTCTTCCGTAGTGGAACCCATGTGCCCGCACCTCCACACTCTAGTCCCTGCCCCACGCTGATGATCCAGTTGGCAATCCCAACTCATCCCTCAGGACCTAGTTTAGATGTAAACTGAGCCTTCTTCTCTGCTCTAAACAATGTGTCCCATGGGGTACTGGTGCTCAGTACTCATGCTTAGTAGTCTTTCAGAAAATATTGGGAAATGAAGTGTTGGAGAATTGAAATTTGGAATATGGTATAAACTTTTCTACTAAGTCATGCACAATTCTAGTTTTCTTACAATGAATATAATTGCAACTCCAATGTAACAATGGAGAGAGTATAATAGGAACTTCCAATGTCATTGTTTTAAATAAGTTGTCCCAAAGATATCTGAGAATTCCCCAAGGACCTCTTTACGTATGGTCTCCTTTCTACCTTCTGAGGCTCATGTACTAGTTCAGTCACTGCCCTTTCAGAGTCTCCCCAGATCACCCCCCACAAGCATTATAGACTTTCCCCAAAACTCCATGAAGAGATAAACAGCTACCTAAATTCCTCAACAAAGAATAAGAGTTTTTTGCTCCAACCTTCCCTCAAAAAATACCAGGCTTACCACCTCCTTCCTCTTGCTCCTCTGTATTTCCCTTCCCCGCCCCAGATTTCACATTATTCTCCCCTCCATGTAAAAAAGAAATTCAATCCTCTTTGGCTTTTATTACCAAACATAAACAGGGCAACCCCTCAGATTTTTCAGAAGTACAGAGGATTTTTTAATTTGCCTGTAGGGACTTCCCTGGTGGTGCAGTGGTTAAGAATCTGCCTACCAATACAGGGTACACAGGTTCAAGCCCTGATCCGGGAAGATCCACATGCTGCAGAGCAACTAAGTCTGCAAGCCACAACTACTGAGCCCACGCACCACATCTACTGAAGCCCACGTGCCTAGACCCCGTGCCCTGCAACAAGAGAAGCCACCACAATGAGAAGCTTGTGCACCACAACGAAGAGTAGCCCCCACTTGCTGCAACTAGGGAAAGCCATCGTGCAGCAACGAAGACCCAATACAGCCAAAACTAAATAAACAAAAAAATAAATAAGTAAATAAATTTTAAAAAATAAATTTGCCTGTAGAAGGTTGGTGTGATTGTAAGGAAACTGTTTTCTTTTCTGGTGCATAACTCCTTTTTCAAACTTATTCTTGTTTTCTATTTTACCTCTATCTTTTCTTCCTCATTATATTCTCACCCATACACCTTTAAAAAGTATAACCGCCTCAAGCAGCAAATTTCCTGCTCTGACAATTTTTGTTGTTGCTGTTTTCAGGTAGCTTAGCTGGCAACCAGCTCAAACAATCTGCAAAACAAAATAAAAGACACATAAGGAGAGCCTGAGGGGTTCTCTTATAAGCATTCTGTACATGTTTAATGCACCTGTGGTGTTACACTCTCCCATACACACACACACACACACACACACACACACAAAGTGCCTTAGTGTCATTGTTATAAGTGATCAGCCATGTTTTTGATAGATGTGCTATTTTATTATTGTTATACTATATAGAATTACAGCAATCATGTTAGCTTATCAAATAAAAAGGGTATATAGTTAGTCTATAAAGCAATGACTTAACCTCACATAATTTTGAGATTTAAAATTAGTAATGTATTTTCAGGATGAATATCAGGATGATTTTCATAACAGAAGAAAGAGTTTAATCCATGCATCCTTCTTCAGTACTAGTTCTCTCTGACCTCTGCAAGATTACCTCATCTATCCTGTTGTCCAGGAAAATATTTGGCTTCTCATACTAATCTAAAAATCAACTATATTGTAATGCTAATAAGAATATGACACATGATGAAACAATAAAAGTCACCTCAGTACATAATGTATTGAGGGAGATTAGCCATTGAAAAGGTCTATTAGATGAGAAAAGTCTTTAATGGAGTATTTCTCAAGCTTTACAGTATATAAAATTCATCTGGGGAACTTGTTACTACAGAATTCCCTCA
This sequence comes from Eubalaena glacialis, assembly GCF_028564815.1. Lineage (NCBI taxonomy): Eukaryota > Metazoa > Chordata > Mammalia > Artiodactyla > Balaenidae > Eubalaena > Eubalaena glacialis. Next base: position 2,797,101 of record NC_083729.1, on the reverse strand, counting down.
TCCCCAGGGGCTTGATACTCTGATTCACTGAAGTCTGGAGAGGGGACAAGTGGCCTGCATTGCCACAATCACCTCGAGAGAATTCTGCAGTAGGTGGGTCAGAGCACACTGGAAAATGCTGCCTCAGTGAGTGTGTTTGGCTAACGTGAGGTACCTTGAATATACAGGTTATCAGGGAGCAGGAAGGGGGGTTAAGGAAAAGCAGGTCTTCGGGCTTCCGAAGCTTTCAAATTCCCAAAAGACAGAATTTACAATTTCCCATAAAGCAAATGACTTTACCTTTTTCTTTTTTTCCTAAATATGAATTTCATCTGCTCTTGGTATTACCTTTTAATGTGGCGATTTGATTTATAATAGTTTCCAATCTCTATTCTTGTTGTTATCACAGCAATGATCCAGGGCATACAACCTGTCTTTTGTACATTAATTGAAGACTTTTGCTAATATCCACACTTAATACTAAAGTTTTGTTCACAATCTACCCTACAGATTTTTTGCTGCTAAGTGACATGGAAATTACACAAGAAATTTATAAAACATCGAAATCAAGATAACTATATTAACAAGAGAAGAAACTCGTATGTCCCAGTAACAAACAACACAAATATCTCAGCAGCCTAACATAAGGACATTTTTATGTATTTAATGGCCCTCAAGGGTCCAGGCTAGGCTCTGGGCAGCTATCTCCCTGCAGTATCTCGAAGATCCTGGATGCTTCAATCTCCGCTTCATCGTCCGTCATTGTAATATATTTCCAAAGCAGGCAGAGAGGAAGATCCTGGAGACACATGCTGGCACTTAGATGCCTTGGCTTGGGAATGATCATTTCTCCTCCTGCACATACCCACTCACTGGAACCAGTTCATGGTCACTTCTAACTGCAAGGGGCCAGGAAAGTGTCGTCTTTGTAGGAGCAGAAAGAGAAGAGAACGTGTGTGAGCTCTCAGAATAAGGAGAAGACTCATCATCCTTTTTTTCTGAGAAAAATCCTTTCTATTTTTTGGTTTTTTCACCTGTCCTTTTTTCTTTTCTCTCTTTTTGAAATAGATTAGATTAATTCTCTAAATGTCATCTTTCATCTGATAGTACCTTGATGTGTATCTTTGCTTCTCTTTTTTCCCTGTAATCTGAAAGATTTTCATAGCTTTATTCCACATCACTCTTCAAACCCTCATATCAACTCTTAAAACTCTAAGAACTTTCTTTTTCTCTGATTTGTCCATTTCCACAACACATTTTTTAAAATATTTTTTGACAGATGTAATATCTTCCAGTATAAACGAACCTATGCGTTTGGTTTATTGCTTTAAAAATCCTCAGACGTATGTCTTTGTACATGGCAAATCATGGCAAGTCAGAAAATGGAAAGGCTGTTATTTAAAAGAGTATCATTAAAGCTGCAACCTTAGAACAGGGTCGACATCAAAGCAATACCACCAAGCAGCGAAAATCCTGCCTCCTAAAACTTGTATTTACTCCTTCAATTTGCTCTCTGTCCAATTCTCCTGCAGCTTCAGCCCAGGTACCTCTGGTCCTTAAACCCTTATCTTCTGCATCTCACTCCTATTTCTTTATACTTATCCTCAGAGTCTGCATCATGAAAACCCAAAGACTAGTTTGAGAAGGAAAAAAAACAAAACAAAAAACTTTTGAATAAAGGGAATACATTGAATGGGCAAAACCAAAACTTTGTTTTCTGAATAGAGGAGGGAAAATGTTAAATGTAATGAATTTTCCCCCGTGGTGCATTGCTCACAGTGTCTTTGTGATATATAAACTTGAGATGCTGTCTACTTACAAACTTACAGCTTCTCCCCCTAGTGGATACGTGGCAGTTCCACTTAAGTACTTCTGGAATTTCCAGCAGACAGATCCTGGTGGGTGATATCACAGTCTTGTCACAACAAAATATTCAACACTGGCGTTTAATTTCATCTCCATCCTGAGCAGTGTCTTAAGGTTAGAGAAACAGTGTTGAGGGAAGAGAATATTAAGGTGAGCAGCCACTGTGTATCTTTCTGTTTCAAAACAAGCAACCTCAGGGCCCTCTCTAACCCTTATTTACTCTGAAACCCTGCTGTAGATGCAATCTAACCACTGCAGTCCTGTTTATTACCTATCCTGCTTTGTTTAGAGTAAACTGTTGGGGAGATGTTTTACCTTGGGCTTTAGTATCCAAATGGATGAGTTGGAGAGAATTTTCATTCCTGAATTTAAGTGCTTGCTTATTATTATCTTCCTCTTTCTTTCTTTCTTTCTCTCTCTCTTTCTCTCTTTCTCTCTTTCTTTCTTTCTTTCTTTCTTTCCCTCCCTCCCTCCCTCCCTCCCTCCCTTCCTTCCTTCCTTCCTTCCTTCCTCTCTCTCTCTTTCAGGTCCCATCACTGTGATTCCTAAAATTCTGATTCCAAATCACTTGTACTGAACCCTGAAAAAGTACATGTATACAATTTCCCATCCTTCCAGAAACAAATAGCTGGTAGAAATGTCTTGAAATGCTTCCAAAATATTTTGTTATATGACTCCTTCATCATAAGAACCAAAGTTTCAGCTTTATTCTCATGGGATCATGTCCATGCAGACACAGCTAAAATGTGTCTTTCCACTGGTCTTTCTAGTCTGATGGTGCATCAAAATCCTCTTGTCATGCAAAAAGAATTCTAATTTGGTAAAAAAGATTAACTGTTAACAAAAGCTGAAAATAAAACTAATTTCTAATTTGTCATTGCCTGAGGATTATTTTTAATTTTTTTATTTTTTAAATTTCTTAATAGAGTTCACTTCTATAACATTGCACATTTGCATGGTTTGTTTACCAGACTTTTTCACAGTCTCAGATAGTACATTATCCTATGATTTGAAACTTGGTATTAGAATAATCTCAGTGTGTCATGTTTTCAATATAATAATTTCAAAATGGTAGCTAAGTGTCCTGAATTTAGTTCCCGAATCAAGAAGCATATAACTCCACTGGGGCTGTGAATCATATGGCCCATTTAAAATTAGTATGATGGAAAAAATGAACAACATTTTGGCTATCAGCCTGTCTGAGTGTGACTGTCTTGAGATACAGCTGACCCCAGTTTTCAAGTAGACGAGGTCCATTTTTCATGTCTGGAATTTGTGGTTTCCATTTTGGGCTTATTCTCAGTCAGCTCTTTCTGTTCTGCGGACTTCATCAAAATTAAAAACATCTGTTCTTTGAAATATTCTGTTAAGAGAATGAAAAACAAGCCTCAGACTCTTAGAAAATATTCGTAAATCACGTCTCTGACAAAGGACATGTATCCATCATATATAGAGAATTCCCAGAACTCAGCTAAGAAGACAAATGTCAGTGAAAAGAAGGGCAACATACTTGAACATACACATCACAAAAAAAGATATACTACTGATTATGAACAAGCATATGAAAAGATGTTCAACATCATTAGTCATTAAGAAATCACAAATTAAAAAGTAGTATGATAGAACTATACACTTCTTAGAAAGGCTAATATTGGAAGAAAAAAAGGAAAGGGCAATACAAAATATTACCAGGAATGCTGAACAGCCAGAACTCTCCACAATGCTGGTGTGGCTGCAGAATGACACAGCCCAAGGGGAAAACAATTGGACACTTTCTTAAGTAAATATACACCTACTATGTAAAACACTTATTCCATTCTTTTTTGTTTGTTTGTTTGTTTTTACCTAAGATAAGTGAAAACATGTTCCTGTCCAAGACTTGTCCATCATGTTCATAACAGCTTTGTTTGTAACAGCTCAAAGCTGGAAACCACCGAAATGCCCATCAAAAGGTGAACAGGTGAACAAATCGTGGTATATTCAAACAACGAATACTACTCAGTAATAAAAAAAGAATGAATTGATATTTGCAACACGAATGAATGAATCTCAAAATAATGATACTGAGTGAAGGAAGATGAATGACCCTTCTTCCCTACCAAGAAAGAGTGCATCCTGCTTGGCTCCATTAAGTGCAGACTAATCTTTAAAACAGAAAGCACATCAGCAGGTGCGTGAGGATGGGGGAGGGTCTATGAGGAGGGGCGACAAGGAGAGTGGGGATGATGGATGTTCAGTATCTTGACTTGGTCATAGTGTCACTGTTGTAAAAAATATGTCAAAACATCAAGTTTTACTGTTTACTTGTATAATTGATTATTTATTTAACTCAACTAGGTCTTTTTAGAAAAAACAAAGTACCAAGTGTAAAAAGTTAGACAATAGACCATATAATGAAAGACACACAAAAAATAAAATATAACGGAGTATATAACAGAGTATATTTAACGTGAAGTGGCTGGGAAAATATGAAACTCACTATACCAATTATTTCTATAAAAGCTTTGAGGTTGATGGATCCTCAAACATAACAGAACAAGGTGCCAAACCTTCCTAACTATGACTATGGTTATAGTTGTTGCAGAAGCTTAAAATTCATCTCCATAAGCCGTGCATCTTCCAGGCTACCTCCCAAGGTCGTGTGAAGATCAGCACACATTTTCTTTTTCACACAAATTATCTTTTCTTTATTGAGACATAATTTTCATATAACATTATATCAGTTTCAGGTGTACAACATAATGATTTGATATTTGTATATATTGCAAAATGATCACCACAATAAGTCTAGTTAACATCTGTCACCACGTACAGTTACAAACTATTTTTTCTTGTGATGAGAACTTCTACGATCTCTCCAGCAGTACATAATACAGTATTATTAACTCTAGTCACCATGCTGGATCAGCACGTGTTGAGTCAAACCCTCCTTCCTTCTGTAAAGTGTCTCAGCAATGGCTCAATGCACTGAACTGTGATTTATTAGCTTTTTATGTCTCCATCTCCCATCCTACGATTTAATTTTTTTTTCTTTGCTTTGTTTTTCAGGGTCTTTGGTCTGTATACCCTAGTCATTTGGAATGTTTTAAATAAAAGTATACTCAACAAATGCTCGGGAAATAAGATTGAATAAAGATCAGAGAACACAAAAACATTCAATTAATAAATGGTTCTTTAGCTCCAGCAACATGATAATCACAGATCTGTAATCTATGAACTTCCTATCAATCCTAGTCTCTTAGAAGCCGTAACACTCAACCTATTCAAACTATAATCTATAAGTTATCTGCAATCTATGCCTAGTCTGCTCCTTAGCCTAGAAGAAGGTCTTGGAGCTCCTTGGAGGAGGTCCAAGTTTCCTTCGATGAGGTGTATGTTCAATTACTGTGAGTTTTATAGGCAATATATAGGTCGGGACTCAAAAGCAAATGCAACAAATGCTTTCAAAAGATCAGTCATGCACACAACACATGAATTGGCCTCATGTTTATCAATCCAGAGTAGGGGGCCTGTGTTCTCCTACTTTGAGAACTTTCCAGACCAGAAGGATATCAAATGCAATGAAACAAACAAACACACACACATATGAGTCAAACTAAATAATTCTGAGGGCCAGACTGCCCTTCAGGTGGCCAGTTTGGAATACCTGCTCTACCTAAATGGAAAAGAAGACCCATGTTGCAAGGGAAAATGATCTGACTGGGAAAGGAAAACAGGGGAGGAGGATGGCACATTTTGGAGAGGGCACAGTCATGAGTGGAAACACCACAGGACAAATGCCTGTCTGAGGGGGATAGAGTCAATTCATGAAAAACTTGAGTATGAGCACAAGAATTCAGAATGGAAGAACCGTCACACACGCTGGACCTTCAAGACGGCGGAGGAGTGAGACGTGAGGGTCAACTTCCTCCCCACAAATACATCAGAAACACATCTACATGTGGAACAACTCCTACGGAACACCTACTGAACGCTGGCAGAAGACCTCAGACCTCCCAAAAGGCAAGAAACTCCCCACGTACCTGGGTAGGGCAAAAGAAAAAAGGAAAAACAGAGACAAAAGAATAGGGACGGGACCTGCACCTCTGGGAGGGAGCTGGGAAGAGGAAAAGTTTCCACAGACTAGGGAGGCCCTTCACTGGTGGAGACAGGGGGTGGGCGGGGGGAAGCTTCGGAGCCACGGAGGAGAGTGCAGCAACAGGGGTGCAGAGGGCAAAGCGGAGAGATTCCTGCACACAAATCAGTGCTGGCCAGCACTCACCAGCCCGAGAGGCTTGTCTGCTCACCCGCCGGGGCAGGTGGGAGCTGGGAGCTGAGGCTCAGGCTTCGGAGGTCAGACCCCAGGGAGAGGACTGGAGATGGCTACGTGAAGACAGCCTGAAGGGGGCTAGTGCGCCACAGCTAACCGAGAAGGAGTCTGGGGGAAAGTCTGGAACTGCCTAAGAGGCAAGAGAACACTGGTTGTGGGTGCATGAGGAGAGGGGATTCAGAGCACCGCCTAAATGAGCTTCAGAGATGGCTGCGAGCCGCGGCTATCAGTGCGGATACCAGAGACGGGCATGAGACGCTAAGGCTGCTGCTGCAGCCACCAAGAAGCCTGTGTGCAAGCACAGGTCACTATCCACACCTCCCCTCCCGGGAGCCTGTGCAGCCCGCCACTGCCAGGGTCCCGTGATCCAGGGACAACTTCCCCGGGAGAACACGAGGCGCACCTCAGGCTGTTGCAACATCATGCCGGCCTCTGCCACCGCAGGCTCACCCCACATCCGTACCCCTCCCTCCCCCCCGGCCTGAGTGAGCCAGAGCCCCCTAATCAGCTGCTCCTTTAACCCCATCCTGTCTGAGCAAAGAACAGAGGCCCTCAGGCGACCTACACTCAGAGGCAGGGCCAAATCCAAAGCTAAACCCCAGAAGCTGTGCGAACGGAGAAGAGAAAGGGAAATCTCTCCCAGCAGCCTCAGGAGCAGCGGATTAATTCTCCATAATCAACCTGATGTACCCTGCATCTCTGGAATAACTGAGTAGACAATGAATCATCCCAAAATTTAAGCGGTGGATTTTGGGAGCAACTGTAGACTTGGGGTTTGCTTTCTGCATCTAATTTGTTTCTGGTTTTATGTTTATCTTAGTTTAGTATTTAGAGTTTATTATCATTGGTAGATGTGTTTATTGATTTGGTTGCTCTATCCTTTTTCATTTTTTGTATATTTTTTTTTCCTTTATCTCTTTTTGTGTGTGTGTATGTGTATGCTTCTTTGTGTGATTTTGTCTGTATAGTTTTGCTTTTACAATTTGTCCTAAGGTTCTGTCCATCCTAATTTTTTCTTTTTTAGAATAGTTTTTAGTGCTTGTTATATTGGTGGATTTGTTTATTTGTTGGGGTGCTCACTTCTTTCTTTCTTTCTTTTTTTATGACTTTTTAACCTTTTTATTTTTAATAATATTTTTTATTTTAATAACTTTAATTTATTTTATTCTTTCTTTCTTTCTTTCTTTCTCTCTCTCTCTCTCTCTCTCTGTCTTTCTTTCTTTCTTTCTTTTCTTTCTTTTCTCCCTTTTCTTCTGAGCCATGTCGCTGACAGGGTCTTGGTGCTCTGGCTGGATGTCAGGACTGTGCCTCTGAGGTGGGAGAGCCAAGATCAGGATATTGGTCAACCAGAGACATCCCAGCTCCACGTAATATCAAATGACAAAAGCTCTCCCAGAGATCTCCATCTCAACGCTAAGACCCAGCTCCACTCAACGAGCAGCAAGCTCCATTGCTGGACACCCTATGCCAAACAACTAGCAAAACAGGAACACAAAACCACCCATTAGCAGAGAGGCTGCCTAAAATCATAATAAGGTCACAGACACCCCAAAACACACCACCGGATGCGGTCCTGCACACCAGAAAGAAAAGAGCCAGCCTCATCCACCAGAATACAGGCACCAGTCCCCTCCACCAGGAGGCCTACACAACCCACTGAACCAACCTTAGCCACTGGGGGCAGACACTAAAAAACAACAGGAACTACAAACCTGCAGCCTGTGAAAAGGAGACCCCAAACACAGTAAGTTAAGCAAAATGAGAAGACAGAGAAACACACAGCAGATGAAGGAGCCAGGTAAAAACCACCAGACCAAACAAATGAAGAGGAAATCGGCAGTCTACCTGAAAAAGATTTCAGAGTAATGATAGTAAAGATGATCCAAAATCTTGGAAGTAGAATGGAGAAAATACAAGAAAAGCTCAACAAGGACCTAGAAGAATAAAAGAGCAAACAAACAATGATGAACAACACATTAAATGCAATTTAAAATTCTCAAGAAGGAATATATAGCAGAATAACTGAGGCAGAAGAACAGATAAGTGACCTGGAAGATAAAATAGTGAAAATAACTACCGCAGAGCAGAATAAAGAAAAAAGAATGAAAAGAACTGAGGAAACACTCAGAGACCTCTAGGACAATATTGAACACACCAACATTCGAATTATAGGGGTCCCAGAAGAAGAAGAGAAAAAGAAAGGAACTGAGAAAATATTTGAAGAGATTATAGTTGAAAACTACCCTAATACGGGAAAGGAAATAGTCAGTCAAGTCGAGGAAGCACAGAGAGTCCCATACAGGATAAATCCAAGGAAAAACAAGCCAAGACACATATTAATCAAACTATCAAAAATTAAATACACAGAAAAAATATTAAAAGCGGCAAGGAAAAAACAACAAATAACATACAAGGGAATCCCCATAAGGTAAACAGCTGATCTTTCAGCAGAAACTCTGCAAGCCAGAAGGGAGCGGCAGGACATATTTAAAGTGATGAAAGGGGAAAACTTACATCCAAGATTACTCTACCCAGCAAGGATCTCATTCAGATTCGACAGAGAAATTAAAACTTTTACAGATGAGCAAAAGCTAAGAGAATTCAGCAATACCAAACCAGCTTACAAAAAATGCTAAAGGAACTTCTCTAGGCAGGAAACACAGGAGAAGGAAAACACTTACAATAACAAACCCAAAACAATTTAGAAAATGGTAATAGGAACATACATATCAATAATTACCTTGAATGTAAATGGATTAAGTGCTCCAACCAAAAGACATAGACTGGCTGAATGGATACAAAAATGAGACCCATATATATGCTGTCTACAAGAGACCCACTTCAGACCTAAGGACACATACAGACTGAAAGTGAGGGGTGGAAAAAGATATTCCATGCAAATGGTAATCAAAAGAAAGCTAGAGTAGCAATTCTCATATCAGACAAAATAGACTTTAAAATAAAGACTATTAAAAGAGACAAAGAAGGACACTACATAATGATCAAGGGATCATTCTAAGAAGAAGATATAACAATTGTAAATATTATGCACCCAATATAAGAGTACCTCAATACTTAAGGTAAATGCTAACAGCCATAAAAGGGGAAATCGACGGTAACACAATCATAGTAGGGGACTTTAACACCCCACTTTCACCAATGGACAGATCATCCAAAATGAAGAAAAATAAGGAAACACAAGCTTTAAATGATGCATTAAAAAAGATGGACTTTATTGATATTTATAGCACATTCCATCCAAAAGCAACAGAAAACATTTCCTTCTCAAGTGCTCATGAAACATTCTCCAGGATAGATCATATCGTGGGCCACAAATCAAGCCTTGGTAAATTTAAGAAAATTGAAATTGTATCAAGTATCCTTTCTGACCACAATGCTATGAGACCAGATATCAATTACAGGAAAAAATCTGTAAAAAATAAAAACACATGTAGGCTAAACAATACACTACTAAATAACCAAGAGATCACTGAAGAAATCAAAGAGGAAATCAAAAAATACCTAGAAACAAATGACAATGAAAACACGATGACCCAAAACTTATGGGATGCAGCAAAAGCCGTTCTAAGAGGGAAGTTTATAGCAATACAATCCTACCTCAAGAAACAAGAAACATCTCAAATAAACAACCTAACCTTACACCTAAAGCAATTAGAGAAAGAAGAACAAAAAAACCCCAAAGTTAGCAGAAGGAAAGAAATCATAAAGATCAGATCAGAAATAAATGAAAAAGAAATGAAGGAAACAATAACAAAGATCAATAAAACTAAAAGCTGCTTCTTTGAGAAGATAAAAAAAAATGATAAACCAGTAGAGAGGCTCATCAAGAAAAAAAAGGAGAAGACTCAAATCAAAAGAATTAGAAATGAAAAAGAGAAGTTACAACAGACACTGCAGAAATACAAAGGATCATGAGAGATTACTACAAGCAACTATATGCCAATAAAATGGACAACCACGAAGAAATGGACAAATTCTTAGAAAAGCACAACCTTCTGAGACTGAACCAGAGAGAAATAGAAAATATAAACAGACCAATCACAAGCACTGAAATTGAGACTGTGATTAAAAATCTTGCAACAAACAAACGTCCAGGACCAGATGGCTTCACAGGTGAATTCTATCAAACATTTAGAGAAGAGCCAACACCTATCCTTCTCAAACTCTTCCAAAATATAGCAGATGGAGGAACACTCCCAAACTCATTCTATGAGGCCACCATCACCCTCATATGAAAACCAGACAAAGACATCACAAAGAAAGAAAACTACAGGCCAATATCTCTGATGAAGAGAGATGCAAAAATCTTCAACAAAATACTAGCAAACAGAATCCAACAGCACATAAAAGGATCATACACCATGATCAAGTGGGGTTTATCCCAGGAATGCAAGGATTCTTCAATATACACAAATCAAGCAATGTGATAAACCATATTAACAAACTGAAGAATAAAAACCGTATCATTATCTCACTAGAGGCAGAAAAACTTTCGACAAAATTCAACACTCATTTATGATAAAAACCCTCCAGAAAGTAGGCATAGAGGGAACTTACCTAAACATAATAAAGGCCATATTTGACAATCCCACAGCCAACATCATTCTCAATGGTGACAAACTGAAACCATTTCCTCTAAGATCAGGAACAAGACAAGGTTGTCCACTCTCACCAATATTATTCAACACAGTTTTGGAAGTCTTAGCCACAACAATCAGAGAAGAAAAGAAATAAAAGGAATCCAAATTGGCAAAGAAGAAGTAAAACTGTCACTGTTTGCAGATGACATGATACTAGACACAGAGAATCCTAAAGATGCTACCAGAAAACTACTAGAGCTAATCAATGAATTTGGTAAAGTAGCAGGATATAAAATTAATGCACAGAAATCTCTTGCATTCCTATACACTAATGATGAAAAATCTAATTAAGGAATCACTCCCATTTACCACTACAACAACAAGAATAAAATACCTAGAAATAAACCTACCTAAGGAGACAAAAGACCTGTATGCAGAAAACTATATGACACTGATGAAAGCAATTAAAGATGATACAAACAGATGGAGAGATATACCATATCCTTGGATTGGAAGAATCAACATTGTGAAAATGACTCTACTACCCAAAGCAATCTACAGATTCAATGCAATCCCTATCAAACTACCAATGGCATTTTTCACAGAACTAGAACAAAACATTTCACAATTTGTATGGAAACACAAAAGACACCAAATAGCCAAAGCAATCTTGAGAAAGAAAAACGGAGCTGGAGGAATCAGGCTCCCCAACTTCAGACTATGCTACAAAGCTACAGTAATCTAGATAGTATGGTACTGTCACAAAAACAGAAATATAGATCAGTGGAACAGGATAGAAAGCCCAGAGATAAACCCATGCACATATGGTCATCTTATCTTTGATAAAGGAGGCAAGAATATACATTGGAAAAAAGACAGCCTCTTCAATAAGTGGTGCTGGGAAAACTGGACAGCTACATGTAAAAGAATGAAATTAGAACACTCCCTAACACCATACACAAAAATAAACTCAAAATGGATTAAAGACCTAAATGTAAGGCCAGACACTATCAAACTCTAAGGGGAAAACATAGGCCTAATACCTGATGACATAAATCACAGCAAGATCCTTTTTGACCCACCTCCTAGAGAAATGGAAATAAAAACAAAAATAACAAATGGGACTTAAATGAAACTTAAAAGCTTTTGCACAGCAAAGGAAACCATAAACAAGGTAAAAAGACAACACTTAGAATGGCAGAAAATATTTGCAAATGAAGCAACTGACAAAGGATTAATCTCCAAAATTTACAAGCAGCTCATGCAGCTCAATATCAAAAAAACAAACAACCCAATCCAAAAATGGTCAGAAGACCTAAATAGACACTTCTCCAAAGAAGTTATACAGATTGCCAACAAACACATGAAAGGATGCTCAACGTCACTAATCATTAGAGAAATGCAAATCAAAACTAAAATGAGGTATCACCTCACACCAGTCAGAATGGCCATCGTCAAAAAATCTACAAACAATAAATGCTGGAGAAGGTGTGGAGAAAAGGGAACCCTCTTGCACTGTTGGTGGGAATGTAAATTGGTACAGCCACTATGGAGAACAGTATGGAGGTTCCTTAAAAAACTAAAAATAGAAGTACCATACGGCCCAGCAATCCCACTACTGGGCATATACCCTGAGAAAACCATAATTCAAAAAGAGTCATGTACCACAATGTACATTGCAGGTCTATTTACAATAGCCAGGACATGGAAGCAACCTAAGTGTCCATCGACAGATGAATGGATAAAGAAGATGTCACACATATATACAATGGAATATTACTCCGACTTAAAAAGAAACATAATTGAGTTATTCGTAGTGAGGTGGATGGACCTAGAGTCTGTCATACAGAGTGAAGTAAGTCAGAAAGAGAGAAACAAATACTGTGTACTAACACATATATATGGAATCTAAAAAAAAATAAAAGATTGTTCTGAAGAACCTAGGGGCAGGACAGGAATAAAGATGCAGATGTAGAGAATGGACTTGAGGACATGGGGAGGGGGAAGGGTAAGCTGGGACGAAGTGAGACAGTGTCATGGACATATATACACTACCAAATGTAAAATAGATGGCTAGTGGGAAGCAGCCGCATAGCACAGGGAGATCAGCTAGGTGCTTTGTGACCACCTAGAGGGGTCAGTTAGGGAGGGTGGGAGGGAGACGCAAGAGGGAGAAGATATGGGGATATATGTATATGTATAGCCGATTCACTTTGATATAAATTAGAAACTAACACACCATTGTAAAGCAATTATACTCCGATAAAGACGTTATAAAAAAAAAAAAAAGAATTCAGAATGACATAGTAAGAAATATGGAATCATTGGAGCTTTTACAATAGGTGACCAGCACACAGATATGCAATTTTAGAGACATTGTTCTGGCAATAACATGCATAATAAATAAAGTTATTTCAAGAAAAGACAGAAGAGAAATACTTTAACTGTCTAAAAGGTTGTGTTTATTTTAGACCTTAAAATTCTTGTAAGCGTCTAGATATATAGATTGACTCAAATTTTTTACTCCAAATGACGTTTGTTAGTTGAATTTTTCATGTCACAATAAGATAATTATCATTTTAAAAATGGATGAATTAACACTATCTACAGTGACATAAAGATACAGCAAATACGCCATATTTGTAATATTCTTAGGAATTTTTTGTGCTGCTTCGGTTTAGAAAGCTACAGGGAATAATTTCCAAAGGGAAAACCGGATGAATAAATTAAGGGAATATTTTAATTCACGGGAGGTGGTACCAGCAGTAAAGATTCGTGCTGGCATCAAGCCTAGTCCATTTCATTGGTGATTTCCCTTCTTCATCTACAGAGTCAAAATTCGTTTTTGATGTGCACGGGAGGTATGCTTTTTACACTCTCTTTTCTTGCTCTAATTCCTTTAAAACATGGATTAAGTGTCATTGAGTTAAATTACCCAACTCAAATTTACTGAAGAGAGATTTCCTATATACATTGCAAAAGAAATTAGAAACGTATAAAGATAAAGAGGTATGGGGTCTAGAAAATTTCATCAGGATTAGGAAGTGAAAACTTAAGGGATGTGGCAGCTTTCACTTTTAAACAGAGCTCCCATAATATGGGATTTATGTCATGCAGCATATGTGTATGCAACGTGCAGGCCATTTGGAGGTCAGAGTCTCCTCTGCTGAGAAAGACTCTCTCTGAAGATTTACGCTGCAGGGAGCACCCTCAGCTGTGAGCTCTCACCTTGTCCTCTCCCTGCTTTGCACAGGAATGAAGAATGAGGAAGGGCATGTCTCTGCCTCTTGTCTTAGAGGATATGGCTACGCCCTGAAAGGCCAGAAAGCGTTCTGAAGCTGCTTATTTATGAAACAAAATAATGTGTTAAGGATAAATTGTGGAACTGAAGCAATGTCATTGTAGCAGACAGACATTTAAAGAAACAATATCAGAAGTAATCCAAAGATAAATCTCTAGTTTTGCAGTATTTGCTTTGCATCTTCTTCTCTCTATGATGTTACCAAACTTATTTGTAATTTTCATTATCATATAATTTGTGCCATGATTGAGAGAATTTTTTCCCAATTTCTTCTGACTTACCCTCAAATAAAACCTTAAAATTAATTTTTAATGGAAAATAGTCTGGTTAGGAATATGAATAAATTTTAGAATTAGGTTGATCTGGGCTCTAATTTTTTTAATTTATTTTTTTATTGACGTATAGTTGATTTACAATGTTGTGTTCATTTCCATAGTACAGCAAAGTGACTCAGTTATACTCATATATACATTCTTTCTCATATTCTTTTCCATTATGGTTTATCCCAGGATATTGAATATAGTTCCCTGTGCTATACAACAGGACCTTGTTGTTTATCCATTCTATATATACTAGTTTGCATCTGCTACTCCCAGACTCCAATTTTGTTTGCTGCCCATGAGCCACGTGACTGTGATCAAACTATTTTTATCAGGACCTGTCAGTCAGGCCTACATCAGGTACAAGATCTGTAGAGATAAGAAACACAAAGTCCCCACCTTCTAGAACTCACAACACCTCAGGGAGACAGTTAAGTGTGACAATGGCGGGCTTGATTACCTCTAAATGGGGCATGTCGTGCCGACCTCCCAGGATTTATGTGAAAGAAGTACCTGGTGGTGCCAGTCAGGATTCAGTCAAGGGAGGAGGACCATTGTAGGCAATGGAAGCAAAAAACAAGTAAGATGAGTGATTTAGGTGCTTACATTACAAATGAAAAGTCTGAAGAAATGAAAGTCAAGGGAACCACAACCCTTGACTTAAAGGTTTATGAACACAGCTGAGGTTCTGAAGGTCTGAACTGCACCTGCTATCCAGAGGCCCAGAAATTGCTGGGAAGCATTGGTGTCACGGCACCTGCCACCACTGCTGGAGAAAGAAGAATAACGTCTGCCCTCCAGAACTCAGGGGAGTGGGTCTTACAGCCAGACCAGAACGTAAACCCAGAGACCCAAGGAGCGTAATTTGTCTTTTAATCTGTAAGTTGCTGGACTTCATGAGCCCTATCAGGACCTGATGGGGAAGACGGAACATCACTCAGATAGTCTGGGCTCTCATGAATCCAGCATGTGGATGGAGCCTTGAGATGTGCCCTAAGGATGAATAAAAGGGGTTTCGTATGAGGGAAAAAAGGGCACACAGGTACTTGGGGGCAGAAAACCAGTTGTGGTTCAAACAGCTAATTGCCCATCCAAACCCACTGCTCTTCCTTCCTGAAGAAATCAGTTGAGCTACTACACAGATCCCTTGGATGGGGTGTGAGCCATCAGTCACGTGTCCCGCATCCTGCCACTGCTCTGAAGACAGGAGGTGTGCCCCCTCCATGGAACCCCTCCTCTCCCTGTGGGCTCTGATAGTGGTGAACTAGCATGGGTGCTACTTTCCAAGAGAAAAGTGAGAGAGTGGCCCCAAGCAAGTGAGTAAAAGGGAAAGGGTTGCAGGGAGAAGAAGAGTAAACTCACTTGTAGAGGAAGGGAGGTGCACATGCAAGTGTGCACATGCGTGTGTGTGCCTGTGTATGCGTGTGTGTGTGTTGCACAGTGTAGGTAAGAGGCAAGGAACTGAACTAAAGTGTGAACTCCACCATGTGCTCGACTTGGAATGTCTGACAGCGGCAGCTGCGATGCTGAAGTTCTTACTCAGAAGGCAATGTTGATGATTCCATTGTGAGGAACCAATGAGTCCTATGTTCTGAGATTTTATCCTAAAACAGAGTGCCTATTTACTTCTTCCATCAACAGCAGAAATAGCCAGTGGCAAGAGCAGAGAGCCCCTGGTTAGAAATCCCCTATACAGAACTCAGAAGCAGAGAAATATTCTCTATAAATTCCTTACGAAAAATACTTTCCTTGACTCTCAAGATGTATTTTTCTGCAGAAACTGAACACTTTTGTTCAGTGATTCCACTGTGTGAAAATGACGCCTCATCTTGAAACAGGACTTCGCTGTTATAGGACATATGTGGAAGTATTTTCAAAGGACTGTTCGTCTACACAAATTCCCAGGTGGTACAGAAAAAAAAAAAAAAAGAAAGGAACATTGATGAATAATTTATTTGATTTAATTTCAGTTAATCAATAATGCTAATGTAAGTCATTATGCTACATGTTCTATCAGAATAAATGCAAGAGAAAACCCCTATCATTATAAAGTCTATAGTACTCAGTGATATAAAAATAAAATGTGGGAAATGCCTCAGTATAAGATCGGTTACAAGGAGATCAGAGAGCAGTAAAGAAGGAGAGCGGATGGCACCCCGTGAATGCAGTGGCTGGAGGGAGACACTGTGAAGCACGTTGGGATCTCCCTCCGACAGACACAGGGACAGAGAACCCAACTGGTACATCCAAATCATATGCCCACAGACACTCAACTAAGTGAAGGTGGGGATCAGACCCAAAGCCAGCTTTCTTCCAACTGTACCAATGAGGTTGCAGTCAGGATGCAGATTAGAAATTTAGTAGTCGGTTGTTGAAGGCCTGGATGAGAAGTGTTATGGACTGAATTGTGTCTGCCCAGATTCACATGTTGAAGCCCTAACCCCCAGCACCTTAGCATGTGTTTTGGAGAAAGGGTCTTTAGAGAGGTAATGAAGACAAATAAAGTTGTCTGGGTGGGGCCTTAATTCAATAGGACTGGTGTCCTTATCAGAAGAGGAGATCAGCACACAGACACACACACAGAGAATCCAAGTGAAGACACAGGGAGAAGGCCATCTGCACGCCAAGGAGCGAGGCCTCAGAGAAACTAACTTTGTAGATACTTTTATCTTGGACGTCTGGCCTCCAGAGCTGAGAAAACTAATTTCTGTTGTTTGATCCAGGCAGTCTGTGGTCTTTCGTTATGGCAGCCCCAGGAGTCTAATGCAAGGAGCAAAAAAAATGTTAAGAAATATCCCATAGCCTAATGAAGTTTTCTTTTCAGCAACAGAATGGCATCATTTAAGTGGTGTTTTTGAAGACTAGGTTAGTAAATGGATATAGGACAGATTGAATACAAAGATTGAAAGCAGGGAGAGCATGGAGATCTTCTTCTCTGAGGTTCAGTGGTGATAAAATTATGACAAAAGAGGTTGAAGGATCTGTTTGAGGATGTGTCCCCAGCCCCAGTGGCTGACTTCGACCAACATCCACCCCAGTTAAAACCAAAGCCAGAAAAAAAAAAAAAAACCAAAGCCAGCCCCTTGGCTTCAGTAACCTTTTGCAATTGTAGCTGGGGTAGAACTCCACAATGGTTGTCTTGTCTCTTCAATGTTTAAAGTTTATTTTCTGAATGCTTTATTCTTAACTCTTGATAGTTGGATCTGGAATATGTGCAAATGTACATATTTCCATTCCTAGATTTTTTTTTAAAGCTTTCCAAAGGGAAATATTCATGCATATATTTAGAATTTCACTCCTCTTTTTGGTATATGGGGCATTTATAGTCATAAATGTTATGAAAGATGAACAGATGACAACACCATGACTTTATTGTTTCTTTAAAGCTCTATTACGTATATCATCATCATCATCATCATACCTAGAGAAAACTACAATAATTATCCTTAAAACATTAGCTTAACTTTTCAGGCTTACTGGGAAATTATACAATAAAATTATAATTTATAACACACAGCAAATTAAAAATATTAATAATGGCCAATTTATATTCCAAGAGCCTTTAATGCACTTTCAGGGATATACCTTTGTTCTGGCATGTAATCCTTTATTTTAAATTTAGTGATAGTTCTTGTTTCTTTTCAGAAAATAAAAAAGAACAGTAATAACAAACCTATATTTTCTCTTAATAGCTTCATATCCTGTGTTCGATGGCTGCCATTGACCTTCAAACATCTTATATTGCATTATATCCATAAGTTTGTTTTAATATCTTCACTCCCTCTAATTACCTGGATCATTCTATGCCATTCCCTACAGGGAAATATGCTGCTGAAGTTTGGATTTTTAAGTACTAATTTAAAAATTCATTAGTGTGTGAATTAATTTCCTCTCTTTGTATTTTCCTCTCCCTCTTGATAGCCATCAGACTTTGAGAAGCAATTTAGTTGTTTCCATACAGAGATCCAGAACTTGCTTTAATTACTCTGGTAGGGGTCCCACATCAGTCAGCAGTGCTAGAACATAAACCTGAACATAGGAAAACCTAGCTCGGGCAGCTCTCTGGGACAAATGAACATTTCATGACCATCCCTTCAATGGTATAAACATTTCAGCACTGACTCTTGTACTGACAATTCTGCTGGAGAGTTTCCTGCCCTAAAAGACCCCTGCTGAGACGTTACAGTGGAGAACCATACATTAATCAGGTCAACACAAGCAAAGGGAAAGTGGCCACTTGAAATAATTAGCAACATAATTCAAGTCCCCAAAAAAGATATTCAGGGACTAACATTGAAGGAATACTGTCCACAGATGCTGCTACTTTTAGATCAGGTTGCTTGGAGAATTTTTGCTGTAGCAGAGAGTGGGCAGAAGATAAACTACAATTTAATCTCTGAAGGACATCAGTTCACAAAATAATTAGCTTTATATATTTAGCATCCATTTAACACTACTAGAAGGTGTTTATAGGGTCTATTACATTTCTCATCATTTCTCTTGGTCCCTTAGAAATGCTACATCCATTAGAATAGTGAAAAGGATGGGAAGCCTGGAGTTGTGCATGCTTTTTTTGAACTTCCAATAAACTGTTTATCAAACATCTGACTGAACATTAAAGAACAGTGTTTTAAAATGAGTAGGAATTTAGATTATTTTCAGTTTTTATTTGTCAATTATTAAAAAGCTGAGCATGTCATCAAATGCTATTACTAAAAGTTCACCATTGACTATGCTTTGAACCAACACTGTGATTTCTTCTACCACAGCACCAGTCATATTTGCCACCACTTGTTTTTGCTAAATATCACCCACTGGAGAAAATGTCTAATTCACATTTTTATCCTCAGAGACTTACACAACTGTCCACTATATTGCAAATTCCCTGCAAATGTTTACACAATGAATGCTGGTGTAAAACCTTACCAATTTATTAAGATCTTGTCAAACGCTGTCTTCCAGAGAAATTATTCTGTTTCTGAAATTCAAAGAAAAAGTTTCAGTAGGATTTCTCCCTGTTAAAAAAATTATATATATATAGCACATGCTGAAATTGTATAAATTAAATTGCATTCAAAAATATTATACTCTTAATTTAATTTTTCTGCAAAAATTAGTTAATTAATTTATTCACCCAAAAATATTTACTGAAAGTGTACTTACTATAGGGCAGACACCCAGGGACATAACAATGAACAAGGTAGATGAGTCACCACCCTCCCAGAGCAGATATTCCAGCAAGGAAGCCAACA
The DNA here is from genome assembly GCF_028564815.1 of Eubalaena glacialis. Lineage (NCBI taxonomy): Eukaryota > Metazoa > Chordata > Mammalia > Artiodactyla > Balaenidae > Eubalaena > Eubalaena glacialis. The sequence goes on along the minus strand of NC_083729.1, from coordinate 2,777,473 downwards.
ATAAGCAAATGACATGCAATGTAACGTGGGTCATTGATAAGGGCTTGGAGGAATAATGAAGCTGATTGCAGATCCAAGAGGGATGGGGTGCGATTGATGAGAGGGTGCTGGGTCATAGTGGGGTGACCTTTTAGTTAGACATGTGGGGCAGGACCACTTTGAGGAGATGACAGCTCAAAGGACCTGAACAAAATTCATGAACAGGTCATGCAAAGTCCCTGAGGCAGAGACAAGCTTGGTGTGTTCAAAGAACCCTAAGAAGGCCATCTGGGCTGGAGCAGAAGAGAAAGAGGATGGGTTAAAAATGGCTTTGAATAGGCTGACAAGGCAGGTTCTGCAAGGCTTGTCCATCACTGCAGAGAGTTTGAATCAAATTCCACATCTGATGAGAAGAGGGAATTTTGAAGAGAGAAGGGACTTTGTGTGAATTATGTTTTAACAGAAACTACCTGTATGCTGTGAGTGAGAAGGGACCAGCAGAGAAACAGTGATGGGTCAGGAGGTGACCACAGGGAGCAAGTGAGAGATGGTCACGGTTTGGACTAGAATGGGAACCGTGAGGAGGGTCATCACCTCTATTATGAAGGATAGTGTGGAAACATAAATATGCTTACATCTAAGGACCCTGAAATGGTATTGAGGAGAGGGGTCCAAGATGGCAGCATAGGAAGACCCTGAGCTTACATTCTCCCACAAACACACCCAACCTATATCTACGTATAGAGCAATTCCTCCTAAAGAAGACCTCCTAAAGAAGACCTCCTAAAGCTGATTGAACAGTTACTGCACATAGAAGGACCACATAGAAATGGGCATAAAGATGGAAACCCACGCCCATCACAGCTACCTGCAGTGGGGTGGTGGGTGGAAGATATTGCTGAGGTTGCCTGAGCACAGACTCACTGGGACACAGCAAGAAAACAACAGTTTAAAGAGCATCCAGACTATATGGGAAGGAAATCCATTTACTAACCTTAGAGCATCTGACAAATAGGCGGGAACTGCTGGAAACCTCTCTGGGGTTGGAGGCACCAGCATGTGCCATAATTTGAGTCCTCTCTGGACTCCTCCCAGGACCCTGCCCACTCCAGCTCCAGCTGCCCCTCTAAGATAACCTTGGGCATGGTGCTCCCCAGGGGATGCCCCCAGCCCACACCCACTCCAGCTCCAGCTGGCCTGTGAAAGCTGCCAGGTGCAAGCATTCTATACAGGGGACTCTCCCCAAAGGAAGCCACTCTTTCAAGACCAGGAGAGGTAGCTGTTTCACCTAATTCATAGAAACAAAAAGTTAAAGTCAAACAAAATGAAGAGAAAAAGGAATACATTCAAATGAAAGAATAAAATAACCCCCCCCAATGAAACAGAGATAAGTAATTTACCTAATAAAAAGTTCAAAGAAATGGTCTTGCAGATGCTCAACAAACTCAAGAATAGAGGAACTTAGTGAGAACTTCAACAAAGACATAGATAATATAATAAAAAAACCAATCAGAATTGAAGAATATAATAATTGAAATTAAAAAATACACTAAAGGGAATTAACAGCATAGTAGATAATACAGGAGAACAGTTTAGCAATCTGGGAGATAGAATAGTGGAAATCACTCAATCAGAAAAACAAAAAGAAGAAAGAATTTTTTAAAAAGACGAAGGTTTAATGGCCCTTTGGGACAACATCAAGCATACTAACATTTGCATTAAAAAAGTCCCAGAAGGAGAGAGAGGGAGAAAAAAATCCAGAAAACTTATTTGAAGAAATAATGGCTGAAAACTTTCCTTACCTGGGGAAGGAAACAGATATCCAGGTGAAACACAGAGAGTCCCAAACAGGATAAACCCAAAGAGATCTATACCAACTCATAATTAAAATGACAAAAGTTAAAGAGAAAGAGAAAACTTAAATGCAGCAGGAAAAAAACAGCTAATCACATACAAGCAAAACCACATAGGACTATCAGCTGATTTCTCAGCAAAAAATTTACAGACCAAAGGGAGTGGTAGGATATAATTCAAGAACTGAAACGGAAAAACTTACAACCTACAAAACTCTATCCAGCAAGGTTATCATTCAGAATTGAAGGACAGATAAAGAGTTTCCCAGACAAGCAAAAATTTTAAAAGTTCATCACCACTAAATCAGCCTTACAAAAAATGCTAAAGGGACTTCTTCAATGGAAAAGAAAAAGCCACAATTAGAGGTACAAAAATATGTGGAAGAAAAAAGTCTCACTGGTAAAGACAAATATATAGTAAAAGCAGTGGATCTGCCAGTAAAAAAGCTAGCCTGAATGTTAAAAGACAAAAGTAGTACAATCAATAATGTCTACAATAAGTAGTTAAGGGATACACAAAATTAAAAGATGTAAAATATGACATCAAAAACATAAAACGTGGAGGGGGAAGGTAAAAGTGTAGTGCTTTTAGGATGGCTTTGAATTTAAGTGACTATCAGCTATATATACAAGAAGGTATTTCTCACATGGGGCCAGGAATCTTGGGGATCATCTTAGAATTCTGACTACACCTTTATCACACATCATATTAAATACTACAATAACATTAAAAATATTTAATGATGTTAACACTGAATGAATATGCATACTGAAAACTTCCACCCCCTAAAAATATATCAAAAATAGATCAAATTACACTGTTTACTTCAAAAAGAATAACCTTTTCACGCTGAAATTCACAAGGAATAGAACATTTCCAACATGAAGACTGGCTAAAGAGCCTACTCATGGATAGAAGCATTTTCTTACCATAAGGAAGCATTTTTGTATTTATTAAACTGCACTAACTGCACACACAAAGATTGTTGAGGCGCTTCATCTTCTTGATTGTAGTTAAGAAATTTTGGAACATAGAGGCAAGGAAACTCTTTTTGACATTACCCACATGTCAGTGATTGTCTAGAAATAAATCCTTGCCTCTCTTTGACCAAAGTTTTTTATAAGAGGATAGATCCCTGGAGTTACCTGCTAACCCCTGTGGACTAGTCTTTCTCTCCATTGCTAGCCCAAGACTAACCTTCTGCAGGGTGATGAGGCCAGGCCAAGTTATACTCACTCCAATTATATTCACCCTTTGCGAAACTGCATCCTCTGTAACTCGGCAATGCTCGCTCAGGTCAGACAGACAATGTTCCTTCACCTCCACCCCCCAACCCAGGACAGAGGGGAAGAAACAGCTTTACAAAGTGGAAACTGAGGTTCTGAGAAGGGACCTAACCAAAGTCAGGGCTAATCAGTCCTAGAGCTAGATCCAAACAGGACTTTCACAACAAATATAATTTTTTCCCTTTTACTAGAATTAGATTTGAAAAGTGGAACATGTACTTGTATACAGATCAAGCTTCCTAAATTAAATGAAGAAGAAAACAAGTCAGTCTTGAAATCGACAAAATATTTTCTATAAAGATAACAAAGGCATTCAGAGTGTGAATCATTTCAAAATCATCAAAATTAAGGAAAACCAACGTGTTTCTCCTCTTGAGTCACAATAGAGCCTAAAGAGAACACTGCTTTTAGAGGGCTCAGAAATACATGCTCACCTCCTAGGCCCACAGCCTAGGGACGTCTAGGACTGCAGCCTGATGGCTGATCCCCTGGAGGTAGGTAGCTCAGACCTGCAGCAGGGGCTGTGGATGCCTTTTATCTAAAGGGGTCAAGCTTCAAATACCAGACTCTAAGGTTTAAAGAAATATTTGTTTAAGAAGATGGCTTAACTGACTGTTTAAAAAAAAAGCTTCATCCTGCATAGCAGTTCATCACAATCGTGGATGAAGTGTCACTGTGAGAGCAGAGAAAACAAACAGGCACCTGGAGACCCAAAGCTGCCAGAATGGGGCCCAGTGTGTGGATGAGCCACTTGTGTCAAGAGCTCCTTGGTGTGGCCCTAAAAGCTTGCCAGGCTCATGCACCAGGATCGTGGGAGATGGACCCACACAGTCCTATCCCATCCAGCCTCAGTGGACGACAGTCCACTAAGGTGAAAAACATCATTATAATCCTGAGGATTGCTGTGTGCCAAGCAAGTGTCTAAGATTTGATCCTTTAATAAAAACTGTGACAAGGGGCTTTATAAGGTCTCCCTTTTACCAGGGAGAAAGGGAAGCTTGTCACTGGTGGGCTGCAGTGCCACATCACACGGGTCACCCAGCTAACAAATGGGAAATGAAATCCAGGCAAAGATCCAGGCTTTGACTCCAGAGCCCCTACAACATGGTTCTATTTAGGATGATTCTACTTCTTTAAAAAAATTTTAAATGCTGAGTATTCTCTTATATTTTGGTTCCCACAGAAGACACAACCTTTTAATACAAGTGTTTCTTTCAAACTCAGCTTGGAACACACTGCATTTTAAGTGTTAGGGGTGGGTGACTGGAACAGACATGGATTTTGTCATCGGGAGACTTTGCTGAGGAAGTCACATCCATTATGTGACATTTTGAGATGACTTTGGGGTTTTACAATGAATCTATTTTTGACGTTTGACTTTTTGTCTGTTTTTGGCAGTTATACATTTTCTCTATAACAAATTGGGAGGAGGTGTGGCATGGAATATGTAGCCCTTCCCCTCACAGGTGGGCTGCTATGCCTCACCTCTTGTTCTAAAGAATAACCTGCGTTGCACCCTTATGTTCACTGCAGCACTGTTCACAATAGCCAAGCCATGGAAACAACCTAAGTGTCCGTCAACAGATGAACGGATAAAGAAGATGTGGCACATGTATGTAATGGAATACTACTCAGCCATAAAAAAGAATGAAATAATGCCATTTGAGGAACATGGATGAACCTAAAAATTATCACACTAAGTGAAGTAAGTCAGACAGAGAAAGACAAATACCATATGATATCACTTATATGTGGAATCTAAAATACAACACAAATGAACGTGTCTATGAAACAGAAACAGAATCATGGACATAGAGAACAGACTTGTGGTTGCCAAGGGGGAGAAGGAGTGTGGGGGGGGATGGATTGGGAGTTTGGGATTAACAGATGCAAACTATTATATATAGAATGGATATACAACAAGGTCCTACTATATAGCACAGAGAACTGTATTCAATATCCTGTGATAAACCACACTGGAAAAGAGTATGAAAAAGAATCTATATATGTATAACTGAACCACTTTGCTGTACAGAGGAAACTAACACAACATTGTGAATCAACTACAGTTCCATAAAATATTTTAAAAAAGAAAAACATTCAAGACCCATTCTCTCATTTTATAGGAGCAGAACTCAGGAGGTTAAATGACTTGCTCAGTTTGGTGCTGTAGCTGAGTGGACACAGCAAGAGTCCTTGACCTCTGACCTCACCTCTCAGTGAACCAGAGTCAAGTGCATCCCTTAAAGCTTCAGTCTGTACCAAGAAAATGGACAATTTCAACCTGGTAACAAGTAAGGCCCCTTCAACAATAATACTCTGTGCTCTTATATCAAAAGTGAACCTGTATAATGTGAAAGGACTGCAAGGCTTCTCTTCAGCAAGTTACAGGTACTTGGTGTATTTCAGCTGCAGATGTGTGATAATTGAATGAAGTGTTCGCAGTGAGGAAATGCATCACTGAGTTGTGTTTCCCGCTCAAATCTACATGCATTTTTCATTTAAAAGGCTGGTCACTTGCAATGTTAACAATGACCTCAAAGGGAATAAATAATTCAAACCGAAAAATGTGATGCTTTTAAATTCAGACATATATTACTAAAATCTACGTTTATCAGAAATGTAATATTATATCATAAAAATTCTCTTTTACTTTCCACTTCCTGACTAAATGATGCTGAAATGGTCACCATTTATAACTTTGAGTCATACATTATATAAGACACAAAGGTTTATACATCTAAATGTCTTTCATATATGGGTGGAAAAGAAAACCATGTTAGTGAAAAAAATATCCATGATTTCTGCACCCTAAGTCTAGAAGTATTGAATGAAAGAGAATAATATTGAAAACTATTTTAAATTTCAAAACTGGAAAACCTATTCGTAGCCAAGGAAGCAGTGGGTTTGCCATCAAGGATCTGTCTTCAAGATGTGACTGTACCATTTAGTCAAGCAAGTTATTGAATTCCAGACACTCAATCACTTTATCTATAAAACCTGGACTGTACTCAGTTCATCGATGTGCTGTGACAGTTAAGTGAGTTTTCTTACAGAAAATGCTACATTAATTCCAAGATGCTGTACACAATAGTGGAATACAGGCAGTCCTCGACTTTACAATGGTGCAAAAGCGATATGCATTCAGTAGAAACAGTACTTCACATTTTGAATTTGGATCTTTTCCGAGGCGGACAATGTGTGGTCAGCCGCTCTCTCAAGAAGCTGGGCAGGGTAGTGAGCTGCAACTCCCAGTATGCCCCACAACCACAAAGTTAAACAACCTAAACACTGACAACCTCTCTGTATCCAGACGACCACTCTATTTTTCACTTCCGGCACCATATTCAATAAATTACAGGGGATATTTAACACTTGATTATCAAATAGTCCTTGTGTTAGATGATTTTGCCCAGCTACAGGTTAGATGATTTTGCCCACCTCAAGCGTTCTGAGCACCTTTAAGGTAGGTTACACTAAGCTCTGATGTTCGGTAGATTAGGTGTATTAAATGTATTTTCGATATAGGATATTTTCAACTTACAATGGGTTAACCTGGATGTAACCCCATCTTAAGGTGAGGAAGATCTATAACACATTGCCTCTTTAAAATTCTGAATAAGTTCTCAAGCCATTGATAAAAAAAAATTAAGTTTTAAAAGCTCAGCAATATAAGGAGAACAAATACAGTTATTTTTCCCTGCAAAAAAATAAATAAATAATGACAAACAAATAAGTCAGTAATAAATAAGCAAATATATAAAAATAGAGAAAAAGAAACCATCCAATGAGGGACATATCACAAGGCTTGATACATTGTAGTTGCAAGAGAACGGAGAGAGATGATGTAATGAGTTAAAGGACCAAGCAGCGCCCTGGGTAGAACACTTGTGTGTAGTTAAAATGCACAGGACCCAAGGCTGGAGTGCCTGTATTTGCAAACCAGTCATAGTTTATTAAGCTTGGATGGCTAAATTAATCCTTCAGTCTATCAGTTTCTTTATTGAAATTATGAGGAGATTAATAATACTACCTCTTAATATGTCTGTAAAAGTAAAATGCATAAAACACTTAAAGTATGCCTGGCACATAGTAGTGTAAGCATTACTGGTATTAGTATTATCATAATCTGGTCTTGCATATATCTGCCAAAAACAAAATATATCTCAACAGCATGGCCCCTGAGATACACCAAGTTTCACTTAGTTGCACATTACTGATCTATACCCATACATTGCTTTTGCCAAAATTTCCTCACTCTTGTGAAATTCTTTGCATACTACTTTGAACATAATAAAAATATATGTTTTGTATAGTTCTGGTGATCTATTGATGTGTAACAAAGAACCCCAAAAGTTAGCAGCTTAAAATGAGATTTTATTTTGCTCATAATTATGTGACTCATGAATTCTTCAAGGACTCAGCTGGGTGGTCTATATCTGATCTATGTTAAATCCAAATTAAGAACCATTCATTGCCATGACAAATATATTTCTATATTCCAACAACTGGAAACTGAAATAAAGTATACTAATTACATATTTACATATCATAAAAATTCCAATGTCTAGCAAAAATGATCAAAATACATGCACAACAGATACATTAAAAAATTAAAATCTAACCATATGATCATCTCAATAGAGGCAGAGAAAGCTTTCTACAAAATTCAACACCCATTTAGATAAAAACCCTCCAGAAAATAGGCATAGAGAGAACTTACCTCAACATAATAAAGGCCATATATGACAAACCCACAGCCAACATCGTCCTCAATGGTGAAAAACTGAAAACATTTCCACAAGATCAGGAACAAGACAAGGTTGCCCACTCTCACCACTATTATTCAACATAGTTCTGGAAGTTTTAGCCACAGCAATCACAGAAGAAAAAGAAATAAAAGGAATCCAACTCAGAAAAGCAGAAGTAAAGCTGTCACTGTTTGCTGATGACATGATACTATACATAGAGAATTGTAAAGATGCTACCAGAAAACTACCAGAGCTAATCAATGAATTTGGTAAAGCAGCAGGATACAAAATTAATGCACAGAAATCTCTTGCATTCCTATACACTAATGATGAAAAACCTGTAAGTGAAATTAAGAAAACACTCCCATTTACCGTTGCAACAAAAAGAATAAAATACCTAGGAATAAACCTACCTATGGAGACAAAAGACCTGTATGCAGAAAATTATAAGACACTGATGAAAGAAATTAAAGATGATACAAATAGATGGAGAGATATACCATATCCTTGGGCTGGAAGAATCAACATTGTGAAAATGACTATACTACCCAAAGCAATCTACAATCCCTACAATCAATGCAATCCCTATCAAACTACCAATGGCATTTTTCACAGAACTAGAACAAAAAATTTCACAATTTGTATGGAAACACAAAAGACCCCGAATAGCCAAAGCCATCTTGGGAAAGAAAAACGGAGCTGGAGGAATCAGGCTCCCAAACTTCAAAGCTACAGTACAAAGCTACAGTAATCTAGACAGTATGGTACTGTCACAAAAACAGAAATATAGATCAGTGGAACAGGATAGAAAGCCCAGAGATAAACCCATGCACATATGGTCATCTTATCTTTGATAAAGGAGGCAAGAATATAAAATGGAGAAAAACAGCCTCTTCAATAAGTGGTGTTGGGAAAACTGGACAGCTACATGTAAAAGAATGAAATTAGAACACTCCCTAACACCATACACAAAAATAAACTCAAAATGGATTAAAGACCTAAATGTAAGGCCAGACACTATCAAACTCTTAGAGGAAAACATAGGCAGAACACTCTATGACATAAATCACAGCAAGATCCTTTTTGACCCACCTCCTAGAGAAATGGAAATAAAAACAAAAATAAACAAATGGGACCTGATGAAACTTAAAAGCTTTTGCACAGCAGAGGAAACCATAAACAAGGTGAAAAGACAACCCTCAGAATGGGAGAAAATATTTGCAAATGAAGCAACTGACAAAGGATTAATCTCCAAAATTTACAAGCAGCTCATGCAGCTCAATATCCAAAAAACAAACAACCCAATCCAAAAATGAGCAGAAGATCTAAATAGACATTTCTCCAAAGAAGATATACAGACTGCCAATGAACACATGAAAGAATGCTCAACATCATTAATCATTAGAGAAATGCAAATCAATATTACAATGCGATATCATCTCATACAGGTCAGAATGGCCATCATCAAAAAATCTATAAACAATAAATGTTGGAGAGGGTGTGGAGAAAAGGAAACCCTCATACGCTGTTGGTGGGAATGTAAATTGATACAGCCACTATGGAGAACAGTATGGAGGTTCCTTAAGAAACTAAAAATAGAACTACCATATGACCCAGCAATCCCACTACTGGGCATATACCCTGAGAAAACCATAATTCAAAAAGAGTCATGTAACACAATGTTCATTGCAGCTCTATTTACAATAGCCAGGACTTGGAAGCAACCTAAGTGTCCATCGACAGATGAATGGATAAAGAAGATGTGGCACATATATACAATGGAATATTACTCAGCCATAAAAAGAAACGAAATTGAGTTATTTGTAGTGAGGTGGATGGACCTAGAGTGTGTCATACAGAGTGCAGTAAGTCAGAAAGAGAAAAACAAATACTGTATGCTAACACATATATATGGAATCTAAAAAAGAAAAAAAAATGGTCATGAAGAACCTAGGGGCAAGATGGGAATAATGACGCAGACCTACTAGAGAATGGACTTGAGGACACAGGGAGGGTGAAGGGTAAGCTGGGACAAAGTGAGAGAGTGGTAGTGTATATATGTCCATATATACACTACCAAATGTAAAATAGATAGCTAGCAGGAAGCAGTCGCATAGCACAGGGAGATCAGCTCGGTGCTTTGTGACCAGCTAGAAGGGTGGGATAGGGAGGGTGCGAGCGAGGGAGACACAAGAGGGAAGAGATATGGGGATATATGTATATGTATAACTGATTCATTTTGTTATAAAGCAGAAACTAGCACACCATTGTAAAGCAATTATACTCCAATAAAAATGTTTTAAAAAAAATTAAAATATGCTTTAAAAAACACAAAGTATGATAGAGAGAAATTCAAGGGCTATCTAAAAAATGGAGAGATATACCAATTTCATGGATTGAAAAGCTCACTATTTTCAACATTGTTGCTCTCTCCAACTTAATGATTAGTTTCAACAAAATTGTAATCAAAATCTCAGAAGGCTTTTCATATACATATTGACAGAAAAATACGGAAATTCAAAGAGCCTTGAATAGCCAAAATTTTATTGTTTGAAAACAAAATTGAAGGGAACCCATAATCTGACTTCTAGATTTATCAGCTACAGGACACAAGGCTGACACTGGCATAAAGATAGACATGGAGATCAAAGGCAGCATAATTTATCCAGAAATATACCCATACATACATGACCAACTTTGATATCCAACAAGGCAGCAAGCTAATTCAACCAGAAAAGGAAAGTCACTCAACAAACGGTACAGGAAAAACTGGATATCTAACTAGAAAAAATAATGTGCCATGACATCTACTCTATACCAATGCTAAAATTAATTGAAAATGAGTGTAGATCCAAATGTGAAAGTTATAATTAAAAAGATTTAGAAGAACCCACATAATACCTTCATAATTTTTTTGGTAGACAAAGATTTCTTTAAATACAAAAAAGCACTATTTAAAAAAGATTAATGAATTGTATGTCTTTAAAATTAAGAAATTTCGCTTATCAAAAGATGCAAAAGAGTGAAAAAATGAACTGTATTTAGGAGGATATTAAATAAACCTATTTACAAGATATTTATAAATGTATTAAAATGTAAATGCCAAAGAAATCATATCAATAATATAAAATGTATTCCTACAAATAAATATTTAAGAAGACATAGAAAAGTAAAAAAAATCACTAAAGGCTTGGATAGGCATTTCCCAAATGAGGTTATTTTCCTGTCCAAAAACATGTGGAAAAATGATTAAATGATCCTTTTTAGGGAGATTAAAACAATAATGATATATTGATACAAACACAAAATGGCTAAAGATCAAGACAACTGATAGTAATGAGTGTCAGCTAGCATATGGAGCAACTGGAACCCTCATACATTAATAACGTCTATGTAAATTCTTAAAAAGTTTTTGAAAATATGTTTGGAAATATTTATGACACAGCTTTCTACCACTCCTTCACATATACCCAAAAGAAAAAAAAGTGTATATATTTAGCTAAAGACAGTACCAAAATGTTGATATAAGCTTTATTAATAATAAAGAAAAATTGGAAATAACTCAATTGTCCATATATCAATTAGAGAATGAATAAATAAACTGTGGTCTATAAATGCAATGGACTATTACACAGCAATAAAAAATAACCATCTACATGCAAACACAGCATCATAGCATATCTCACGGAAATAGTGAAAAGAAAGCAAGTTAAAGAATCCAGCCACAAAAGATGATATACTCTATGAATCAGGCAAAATAACCTATGGTGATAGAATTAAGAATGATGGTTACTTCCAGGAGGAGGCATTGAATGGAGAAGGGCACAAAAGGGCATTCTGACATGTTGGAAATACTCTGCATATGATCGGTAAGGTGGCTAAATAGGTACAACTATTTTAATTCATTCATTTGTACACTGAAGATTTGTGCATTTTATTATATGTAAGTTACATTTCATTAAAATATTTTAAAAACAAGGAGCAGAATAAGGGTTAAAGTATGCTACTTTTTGCATAAGACAAGATGAAATGATGGTATATATATTTGTCGTACTTTCATTGGGAAACACTGGATCACATGTAAGATACTAATAAAAATATCGAGGGTGGTGAGAGAGAACAGAGCAGTTAAGAGTAGGTGTGGAGCTAGGCTTTTCATTTATATTTTCATATAGTTTTGATTTTTTAATCATATGAACACTTTAAGTATTCTTAAAAGACTACATTTAATTTCAAAAATTCTACACGTAAATTTCTGGCTTGGGACTATTTTTAAAAAGCACCATTTTATGCACAATAGATTAAATTGATTTTCCCCACTGGGAACTTGAGTATGCACACAAGATTTTTGTCTAATCCCCCATCATTTATCTTCGCTCTTACACATTTGAAAAGGGAAATTATGCTGAGCTCTATTTGAGAGTGTTTAGGTTGCCATATTTGATTCTGCTTTATCCATCTCTATCCACTCATCCTGATGGGCATCATGTCACATATCTCTCAGAAGGGAAAAATGTACAGATGTTGAATCACTCACTCAGTATGGTTTTTGTGGACATATACTCAATTTCTCAAAAATTAAGATTCAAAAAATATTTTGAACAAATCTTTACATAATTAAGTAAAAAAAGGATTTATATATATATATATTTAGGATTTATATATTTTAATAAAAATATATTGATCGGAATTTAAAATATGTGTGTGTGGTGGAGGACAGTTGAGATGCTATTCCAGAACCTTCTTAACTGAATTAAAGACCTTGGAACAAGAGCTTTTTTGGAACAGAAAGCATCTGGGAGAATTCTACATGTGTTTCAATACACTGGTATTTATTCATTTAACAAATATTTTTTAGCATTAATTTAACAAATATTTTTGAGCACTTCAGAAGTGCCTGGCAGTTGAGACTCCGCAGATGTACAGAAAAGGACTCTCTCCTTACTCTTAAGGAGCTCCATCAATCAGTGAGGAGATCTGTGGCACTCCCACCAACAATCCCCCCTAGTCCCTAAGTATAACCATTTCTTTTCTCCTCCACATTCCCAACTGCTAGAACTGAGCCATCCGAATGGACACACAATGAGAGAAGCCTCTCTGAGGGAGCTTACATGTTAATTCTGAAGCTGGGACTTGAATCTAGAACCATCTCATTCCAAAACTCATATTTTTGTTTTTTCCTTCTTTTAAAGAATATGTCTGAGACACTCATTCAGTTAGAAAAAAAAGTCAACGCTTTTTGAACTTGTGTCTATCAACGCAACCTTCCAAACATCTATCATTGATGTTGTGCTACCGGATTTTAGTCTTGCCTTGTTCTGCATCTACCCGTCAGAAGCTGGAGCGGATCTCCTAGGTTTATTTCCAATTCCAGCTGGCTCCATGGCAATTAAATGTCTCTGATGATAAGCCGGAGACAACTTAAAGGAGCAAAACACCGAAGAACAAAGGAGCTCCTGGAAACCAAAAGACTGGTAGGCAACCATGCTCAGTCAGATGTAAATCACAAAGACTCATTAGACTGTTCTTGTACTGCTATAGTTAACATTTGATTATGTGGGTGCCTGGAGTTACTGCCTTTCTTAATTAAATCAGACTCCACTTTTACCAACCCCCAGGAAAAAGAGAAAAGATGAATTCAGCATCCTCCCCCTTCAAATGCTAATTACCCTAAGCAGTAAAAGTCCTAAATCAGGAGGTTCCTGCAGAGGGCTGCCCCATCCACAGGAAGACCCTGCTCATATTTGCTCGGGGGCCTGCTCTATTGTGTCTTTAATAATGGGCACAGATGTCGGCCCCGCCTTCCTCTGAGCGACTTTTGCCTAATAACCACCTTCAATGTGTCCCAGTTGCACCTGTTCTGCATTTTAAAATGAATTCGTGTGCTTGATTGCCTCCAAAAATCTTGTCCACTTTTGTCAACCTGATTATACTGCCACAATGCAAGTGATTATATGAGTGTCAGCCGCCCGGCAAATTGGAAGGAGGCCAACCCAACCAGCAGCCTGAGAGGTTTTTTCATGATTGCCTGACTGTAGAGGGGTCTTGGGTTCATACCAGCAGAAGATGGCTCTCACAGGTGATCAGGTCAGGGAGGACACATGAGGTGGCTCCATGTGCTGTTAGAACTGGCAGCTGACAAACCAGAGCAAGCCACACACCGAGAAGGATGGGCAGGAGAGCGCTGAATGACCTCAGTGACTGAGACTTGGAAGATCTACAAGTCGAAGAGAAGAAGGCCTTCAACACGACCTCGGAGTCTGCAATGGACACTGGACACCAATTGCAGGGACCTGCCTTTACTACAGAAAGACAGCCATTGTGTGATTTTTATATCTGTTCTCTCCTGTCAAATACACTATGCTAATTCTCCTTTCAGTGAAATGAGGATAGAAAAAAGTTATCAAATAATGTGGACATACAGAACGTTTATTTTTCCAGTCTCTGAATCTCTCTCCCCATTTAACCAATGCTCAACTGATACCGTAAGCTTGAGAAATGATTGAGGAAATTATCGTAAAAGTACACAGTTGATTATTAATCAAACATTAAAAATGATGCTCAAAAAACGTAAGGCATGGGTAAATTCTTGCTGTCCTGTTTCTGATGAAACCTCCAGCACCTGCCTGAGTGTCTGACACAGAGGAGAAATTCAAGGGGTATATACTGAATGAATGAGTGCATGAATAGCTGAGAAAATAGATGGAATATGAAGCTAAGTGAAAAAAAAAAAACTAAAGTCAAGGTTGCCTACTTAGATGGATCTATTTAAAAATTTACATAACTTATTTAAGGAAATACTAACCATGCTACTAGTAGTGATGATTGGATTATAGTCTAATATTATTGCTGTCTTTTTCTTCTTTCTACTTTTTGATATTATCCATATTTTTATAATAATAATGTAAGGTTTTTACAATGCCAATACAAATAAAAAAACCTTTAAGAGAATTTTTTAAAAACATCGTTACACTTGGGAAGTGAATCCACCTTCCCTGGTCTATGTCAGTACCTGTTACCAATTCATGACAGAATTAGAGTCTCAGACCACACTTTAAGTGACACCATCTGTCAGTATATTCCCATTCACTTTGATCTCTACCACCAGCGTAAATAAAGTCAGGTCTAAAGTTTAAAGCTTTAACAAAAAGATGAATCTTCAGTAAATCAATAGTAAAGGAAACACATCTCCCATGAAGCAAATCAGTTGCTTCAAAGAAATAGTCTCAGATAGAAAATTGACACATCACTCAACACAGAACTCTCCCTTCTACGTACTGTTGTTGATGGTTGCTGAGGGTTTCTTTTGGTAATATTGCCGACCTAGATATAAGCTTTTGTTTATTTCTCTCTCCCCAGATATATATAAAATAAATCATATTTTATATATAATTGATTTAAAGAAACTGACTCATATGATTCGGGGTGTGGGAGTGTGTGGAAAGTCCAAATCTGTAAGGCAGGCCCACAGGCTGCAAACTCAGGGAAGAGCTGACATTACAGTCCTGAGCCTGAAATCTGTAGAGAAGGCTAGAAGGCTGGAAAATCAGATTTATTATGTAACAGTTTTGAGGCAATTCCTTCTTCTCCAGGAAACTTCAATTTCTGCTCTTAAGGCCTTCAACTTGACTGAATGAGGCCCACTCACATTAGCAAGTATAATCTCCTTTCCTTAAAGTCAACTCATTGTAAATATTAATCACATCTACAAAATACCTTCACAGCAACATCTAGACTAAACGTCTGGGCATCACAGCTCAGCCACGTTGACACATAAGATTAACCATAACATGCAATGTTTTTTCCCATTCTGCAAATGTTTTCTCTGCTCTTCACTTGCTTGTTGAGTGTTTTTTGTCGATATTTCATGGGGATGGGAACTGCCTCTTATTCATATCTATATCTTCAGGACCAAGGACAGAATTCCGTCTAGAACAAATGCATAAAAATGTTGGCTGGATGGATGAATAGAAGGCTGGAAGAAAGGTTGAATGGAGGGAAGGAAGGAAGGAAGGCAGGAAGGGAGGGAGGAAGGAAGGAAGGAAGGAAGGGGAAACAATGGACAGTTCAAACCCTTGTACTTTACTTCTGTCTATAGTGATCTCTCCCTTGCTGAATTCTCAAACTTTTTTTTCGCCTATACCACAACTCTTGGCATTAGTCTAATGTTGGTTTGTGTCTTCCACATAAAAATTTAAACTCTTTGCCCAAAAAAGCTATGTTCTACAAATCTTTACATCTTTGAACTACCTAGCAAAGTAATGGAAATATAAATAAACCAATAACTACCTAGGGGATGATTCTAAAATTTAGTTTTGTTGATAGTAAAACATTGGTATATACCTGGCTGCTGATCAAAAACTTTTTATTCATCTTTAAATTTAGTCTTTACCTATCTGTGACCAAATCTTATTATTCTCCCCCATGGAACTGTTGCAGAAGTTGTGACTCATTGAAGTTGGATGGTTTTACTATGTGCTATGTTCAGTGCTGGCAGTGGGCTGTAGCACCTTGAACAAGACATCATTACTGGTGGTTTAATTATCAAATGTGGCAACAGAAAGAAAAAATGAACGAGTAATCTTGTGCTGGTTATCTTCCCTGTTCTTCAGATCTATTCTCTCCCCTTCTCCACCTTTGAGCACCTGCTTTCTGGCCCAGGAACCTCACCTGGGTGGATTACATGAATAGGCTCCCTCACCTTTCAGCTGTAAGTTGGGTTTAGTCACTGGAAATTTGGAGAAAGATGTTAAGTGCAGAGAACAAAACATAGGAAGCCAAAATCTGGGCTCCTCTTAGGCAGCCTTCTCAAATGCCGAAACATTCTCTCCATTTCTCTCCAAGCTTTCACTAGAAGTGTCACCAAATCCAGCTGCCACCCACTGCCCACTTGTAAAGCTTCTCCTACACATTTGGTTTTTATTACCACAAAACCTCACTTCCAGGGACCAAAATCTACATTGATTATCCATAACTGCATAATAAATTATCCCCAAACCTGGTGGCTTAAAGGACAACAGCCGTTTATCACTTTTTATGATTTCCATGGTTCTGCATTCAGCACCGGCTGGCCTTGGTGCTCTGGGCTCCAACTCTCTCTGGAAGTTGCAAGAAAGATCTTGGCTCAACTACAGTCATCAGAAGGCTTGCCTGGCTTGCAAGATCCACTTCCAAGCAAATCCCTCAAGTGGCTGAGAAGCTGTGCCGACTCCTTACCCGAGGCCCCAGTTCCTGACACAGGGACCACCCCACAGGCAGCCCAAGAACTGTCATGAGATGGCACTGCCTTCCCAGAGTGGGTGATCCAAGAGAGCGAGAGGGAGAGGCCTCCTGATGACCTAGTGTCGGGGGTCACGTGCCATCATTTCCACAGAATGTTCCTGGGTCCACGGATCAGCCCTGTTTAAGGTAGAAGGGAGAATCCAGAGGCATGAATACCAGGGTCACCTTGGAGGACACTTGGCACAAGTGTCTCATGTCCCAGTCCTTATTCAGGGGCAGGGGTGATGCATGTGGTGGTGAGGAGAACACGTGGATAGAAATGCAATGTTTAGTAGGAATTCCTAGGGTAGGAATAGAGTAGGAGACATGGTCTTTGGTATAAATCCTTATTCACGTCCCTCCTGTAGTTTCCCTGTTTCCTTTTCCTCATTCATTCCAGTTGTTGGCTTCATTCCCTTTACCTCAGGAATGCCCATCCTGGGACAGAATAAAATTAGTGTGCAAGTGATCTTAAGATTTTAAGATCCAAAAATCTTAAACCTCAGAGATGGAGAAACGTATCCTCTATAAAATTCTAGGAAAGCAGGAAGAATCAGGCTCTCCCTCATTCCATCAAATGCAAAAGAGATGCTCCTTCCTGGCTGGGGAGAAGACAGAAGATGAAAGACCACAGGAACCTGTGCATTCCGAACATAAACACTGCTGTCTGTAAGTGCTTCCTGGGATGCAACAAGACCCCTGACAGGAGAATATTTCATATCCACTCTAAGACAATGTGACCTTGCAACATTTTCTAGTCCCCAGTCATAGCACAAAAGCCAAAGAGAAACTCCAAGGCTCAGAGTAAGACTTAACAATAGCCGAGAGCTGCAAACCTGAAATGCTGAGGACAGCGAGAGAAATATCTCAAATCGAACCTGTGTGCATTGATGTCCGAGGACCACCACTTCCATGTCTTGTCACTAGAGAAGATTCTGGGAGGAGTGGGAACCATGGACATGACTGAGGTGTTTCACATGCCCAGTGGGATGGGAACTCGGAGTCTAAGATTAAAGGGATGAGTAGAAAGCAGTCACAGTTGTTCACATGCCTGTTTGCACGCACCATGACTATAAAAGCTCCACTCCAGAGAACAGGCTGTCATCAGTTAACATAACCTATAAGGCTTCTGGATTTTGAGGTGGCCCCCGTCCCGTACGAGATGAGGAAAAAGACTGATTTAATGACTTTATTGATGAAAATGACCCACCACAAATATTTGTTAAAGCCTGTTTGCCTCTACGTTAGGAAAATTTGTCCATTTTAAAGTTCCTATCTGATACCAGACTCATCCTGGCACCCGCATAATTGCTTTGTCTATAGTATCTCATGATGCCCTAGTTTCTAGGAGAATCATATGTCTGGAAAAGTCTGGATGGGTTTAGCGAGTTCGTAATAAACTAGCCCCCTTGTCTTGAAACCCTCTCTATCTTTCAAGTCCCATCTTTCAAGTTTTATGGGCCACCTCAGCCAGGATATCTTCCTCAATTCCTGTGTAATAATCACTGTATTTCCCCTCTGCACTTTCATAACCATTTGTGTTTCACTTGCTGGTTTAGTCAACGTCTGCCTGTGTGGGTTTCCCCGTGTAGATCTTGGCTCCTCAAGGTCACAGGCTGTTTATTGACTTGTCTGTAGGCAGGAGCAGAGGCTCAACCAAAGAGACACTAAATAAGCTACAGTTTCTTGAACTCAAGCACAAAACTGAACTTGGCACCTTAACCACACCTCCTATGAAGAGTCGCATCCCCAGTGCTCTTCCCTCCTCTCTCGACTTATCCGTTCTTCTCCATCCCTCCCCCGACAATCACCGCCCCCTCCATGCCTCTCCATGCGTACAGGTAAACTTCTCATCGAGAAAAGGTTTTTACCTTCAAAATCAAAGCCTGATCTCGGGCAAAGCTCAGATCGAAGCCCTAGGGAAGCACATTGTCTGCCTGCTGGAGGGAGACAGAGTGTAACCAGACAAGTCTGGGCTCAAAACCCATCATGGCCACGTCCCAGGTGCATGACCTCGAACGAGCTATTTAATCTCCTGACTTCACTTCCTAATCTGTAAGCAAATATAAGCATGACAATTTCAGAGGGTCCCCTAAGCATCAGTGAAGACCCCACACAAGGCAGAGCTGAGAACACAGGCTGGTGCATCGCCGACCCCCAGGAAGCTCAACGTGTCCTGTTACTGCCTTTGCACTGCTCATGGTAGGGTCCACTTCCTGAGTTCTCTCCTCAGGCCGGTACACTGTATTCAGAGCTGGCTGATGTGATGAGTACACCAGACTCTCTGCTGTCATTTTCCTTCTCTGAGAGGATCTCCACACGGCTGGGAATCAACTCTTGTGCTCCGCAGCCATTCACACCCTGAGATCTCACATCACGGATGAAAGAAGGGAAAGCAAGTCACAGCCATGAACTTCACAGCTGCAGAGCCTGAAACCTTCGGCGGGTTCGTATAAATCCAAGACTAGACATAGCACTAAAGCTCCCCACTCCCCACCCCACCTTCCTCAAAACACCCCATGAATTCACCAATTCAGCTTTATGCAGCTATGCAAACACTGAGCTGCGTTCTGTTTTCTTTAGGAATGGGGCAAAGAACTTCCAAAGGTGATAAATCAAGTTCAATTATTTTAGTTACCAAGTCCTTCCCCATGAAACTCCAAGTCAGCAGTTGAAATGACCAGCCTCTTAAAAATAATTAAAAGCAGACATCTGGAAAGCACTAGTTACTGAGGCTTTCACAGCCTCAGAAACAGTCTATGGATAACCATACCTTAGTTAAAGAAAGGAAAAAAGGAGTATTTTTCAGTTTCATTTAAACAGAAGCTTATCGCCCATGAACATGAAATACAAATGTCCAACAAAAATTTACTTTTTTATTTCAGCAAGTTAATGTCAACACATGTTATTAATTTTTGCTATCAAGCCAGTCTTAGTGGGGAGTCTGGAAGCTTGGCCAACCAGCGTTTAATGAGCTGTTGGTTGTTCAATAGCACAGAAATCACAAGGAGGCCAGATGGACCATTCAGTTACACCCTCCACATGCTTTTTTGGAATGTGGAAAGGCTGCCCCACCATCTCTGGCACACCTCTCAATTTCTCTAAAATCCCCTCTTTTGAAGTCCTATCAATGCATCATCGTGGAGTCTCCAAGACCACCATTAACTCTGGTCACATTAACTCTGGTCACATTAACTCTTGGAGCATTAGCACCTGTCAGCTGAAGTGCCTACATCACTTTTTCTAGTTTCCTTCAAAGGACAACAAAAACATCAACAACAACACACCTATTTTATCTCTCATAGATGAGAAAACAATCCACTGTTCATTAAGTAAATTTCTGTGAGATAGACAAGCCAAGTTTTTATTTTTATCTCAAGTGCTAAATCCATTTCAGTCTGTAAATTTGGAAGAAATCTGGCTCCTTGATGAGATCTACTTAAAACTGTAATGGCTTTTAAACCATTCTCCTTTTAAAACAAAAGAAATATGCACACCTTTGGGCAAAGGCAGATCTCCTTTAAATAATAACATGGTTACAGGATCCCAACTTGTCACAATGGTGATGTTTAAAATAACCAAGCAAGCAAAGTGACTTTTGACAGTTTAATTGCATGTGGCATTAATTCCATTCAACAACAAATAACTTGCAGAGGGCCTACCACGTGTAAGGGGATTCAGTGTATCTGATGGTCATGCAAAAGGGACAAGCAATGATTCTTAGGCCATGATTTCTGGTCTCTAAGAGCAACAATCCAGAAGAGAAGAGGCCCCATACAAGGGTGAGAGTAAAGGTGGTAGGTAGTGTATCCTGTAAATCTTTGGTTTTGTAGATGACCATCCCTGCACCCCCAGATCCCCTGTGGTCCCCTCTATCATTGTACTTTCTTCACTTTGTATAAAGGCTGTGTATTCTCTTTCTTCCTGCTTACACTGAGCTTTTTAAAGGGAAGTTTCTTGTCTTATTCATCTTTATATCTTTGGGGCTTCAACAGTGCCTGGTTCAAAGTGTGTGATTTTATATACCTATAGATAGAGAGATGATAGATAGATAGATAGATAGATAGATAGATAGATAGATAGATAGATAGATAGATAGATAGATAGACAGACAAGAGAGAGAGAGAAAATGAACTCATGAACTACTGGTGACTTCCTCTAAAAGCAATGGCATCCATAAGCCCATGAGAAGTGACCATTAGTTAGACGGATTGAGTCAAAGAGAAACATAATGTGTACAGAAAATAACCTTCCCACAGGTCCTCCATACCCCCTCTAGGTGTCCTTCTTACTCATGTTAATTTTATCTAGAAACATAGGTCCTGTAAAACCAAGGATACCAAAGACCTAGGCACTGGAAAGAATTCCCAACTTTGAGTCAGAACATCTAAGTTTTACACCAAACTGTGCTTTGTAACTCACACACTCATTCATTCACCTATTGTCACTCTGTCCCAAACACGTTTACCAAAGGACCGAGTCTGGAATGGTGGTCCAAGCAAAAGGAACCACAGAGATAAAGAGGGTGAATCTTCAGGGTAAACCATTCAAAGAGAGTGTAAGTCATTCTGCAAAGGAGAGAGAAGCAGCCAACAGCAAGGTCCTGTTTCTTGAGGCATGGGTTTCCCCCCCACCGTTAAGTGAAGATTCAAGGTAAGCCATTAGAGTTCCTGTATATTAACAAATTTCATAGAAGTACAACTACATAACCGTATCACTAAACACACCCTAAACACAGATCAACTTTCTAGATAATTTAGACCAATGTTTTAAGAATCTCTAAAGTTTTCGAGTATAATTTCATAGAGGCCAAAGAGTAAGGGTGCTTGCTGCCAATAATAATAATGATGATGGCCAGAAAGAAGGGCTATCTGTATATAACTCTTATTCTTTGTCAAACACTCTCCTAAAACCTATATATAACAACTCATCTAATCCCCAAAACTCTATAAGACATTTACAACTCTGTTAGTATCTTCATTCTGTACATGAGGACTTAGAGAGTTTATAAATCTTACTCAAGTTCATATGCTAAGAAGATGTAGAGTTTGGATTTAAATCCAAGAACAACACCACACTACATGGCCAAGATTTCAGAAACTCGTGTTTCTAAATATCTATGTAACTTTTTACTTATCATTCAGAACTTTTAGGAAAAATAAATAAAAAGGAAAATTTATTCCTGCAATTTCAATTTAACAGGATTCAATTTAACAGGTCAAATACCAATTTATTGAAGAAGCAAATAAACCAAACTGAAAACAAGGGACTGTATTGTCTTAACTTCTCCAACATTTTACATGAAATTTTAATCTCTCAAGTGAATACTTCATCAGAAAATATCTTTTAAATTAACTGTATCACTAAATCTCATTTTTTAAAACTCCCCCCCTATTATGCATACCTGCGCCATGGCTATACCCAGTTGCCAATAGGTCTCCAAACTGTGAGAAATATGAATACTAAAAATATTTCTGTCTGGTTGGAAATTTTCTTTAGGTCTACGAGTATAAATCAACAAAACTGAGGATGGAGCATGTTCTTTTCCCACACAAGTCAGTTAACTTGCCCAGAAAGAAACCATGTTTCTTGACCTTAGAATTCACCCTGGCTCTAGCCAACCACATTTCAAATGTGTTTCCAAAAAAATGCAAAAGTTTGTACATGATTTTGTTAATCCATTGCCACAGCTGAAGTCACAGCTTGAAAATATGTTCTATATATAGGTATTCATTAGGTTCAGTAGATTGAAATACTTAAAAATGAGTTTAGACTCATAAATAATTTAAATAATAATGTCTACAGATATGTTACCAAAACCATACAAGAAATTAGAGGTAGATAACTGTTATACAGGAAACAGTGGTTCCTATTAATGTAGTATGATCTCCTGAATCCCATTATTGAAAATAAAA
This sequence comes from Eubalaena glacialis, assembly GCF_028564815.1. Taxonomy (NCBI): domain Eukaryota; kingdom Metazoa; phylum Chordata; class Mammalia; order Artiodactyla; family Balaenidae; genus Eubalaena; species Eubalaena glacialis. Next base: position 2,754,427 of record NC_083729.1, on the reverse strand, counting down.
ATCTTAAAAAAACTTTGTATTTATTGCTGTTAGTGCATTGGAAATAAAATATCAGAGTCTGGCTTCCTTTCCAGCCAAAAAAAAAAAAAAAAAAATGCTACTAGTATGTTTAACTTTAGAGTGAACTTAAGCATTATTAATGAAAAAACAAAGTATCATTACAATAAATTGTTAATAAATTGGGCCTTGAGGGCATTTTTTATTTAAAAACTACTCGGGGAAAAAAATTAAAATGTATTGTCTGTATTTGTTCCTGTGGCTAAGATTTGGCAACTAACATTGCTTTGCTTTAACTTCCAAACATAAACCCTCTGAGGCCAGCAACCAAGGGAGCATGGCAGTGTCTTTGTTTCCACCATCTAAACAGTTGAATCTTTTTGTTTGTTTGTTTGTTTGTTTTTAAATAACAAGCTGAATTGAGGGTTAGAAGAGACATCCGTTCCAAAATTCTAAGTGAACAAATTAAACTCTGAAAAGAAAAGGTACTTTCTTGATCTGACAAGCATGGGTGAAGGCTGGTCATTAGCACAAAGGGCTCCATGATTTCTGTATCAAAGTAAATAGCAAAAAAAAAAAAAAAAAAAGCCATAGAGATGAATGACGAGCTAAGTGTTAGACGCCAGGTAGCAGCACATAGTTGTTTTTCTTTTTTTTTTAATTTTTATTTTATATTGGAGTACAGTGGATTCACAATGTTGTGTTAGTTTCAGGTGTACAGCAAAGTGATTCAGTTAACATATACATGTATCTTATTTTTCAAATTATTTTCCTTATTATAGAATATTGAGCAGAGTTCCCTGTACTACACAGTAGGTCCTTCTTTGTTATCATTGTTTTTCAATACATGTAGTTCATATGAACCATTCATTTCCTCAGTGGAGCATATGCTTTGGAGATGCTTTGGCAACAGATTTCTGAAGAGGACAAGTAAATAATGACTGCTCTGGTAAAATATAAATTTGTACTATAAGAGAAACACATTCGTGACTGCACTGTGTTATAGTCGAGCCAACAGGGACTTTAAGTCAGGAATGACTGAGTTTGAATCTCTTTCCAGCCACAGACTATCCTGCAAAATTTGTGCAAACTTGTTTCATATATACACTCTGATTTTCACATTGTAAATTTGATGTATGTATAGACACATAGGAATGTTAGCACGCATATACTAAGTAAATATATATACTAAATAAATAAAATACACATGTGAGAGACAATAGATGATAGGACATATATACACATATATGACAATAAAATGTATACGTGAAATATATATTTATGTACTATATACACATATCAATTCCTACATACGAGAGAGAGAACGCTAGCACCATCATTTGGGATGGCACCACATTCTATAATTATATACTGCCTATCAAATATCTAATGTAGGAACTGGTACATTGGAGATAATTGCATAATGGGATTAGAATATTTAATCCAAGAAGCATTCTATTTTTTCCAATTTTAATAAATCAAGTGTTTTCTAAAAAGGGAAGGAAAGAATAGTTCATCTTTGCTATGCTGTCTGCCTCTCTGAAAAGGGAGAAAGATATAATGAAATCTCCTTTTATTTTTCTGGCATGATTTTCTATACACACTCATAGAACAAAGACGTGTACGAATTAACCAACCCGCAGTTAAAATTTTGCAGTTCAACAGGTAATAGTGTGATTCTGAGATCTGAGCAGTGAGGGACAAAATAGTCGTGGCTCCCAGAATCTGAGTAATTGCTGCCTCCAGCGTCATGCGGCCACTAAGGAAGCAGAGTGGCCTGGGCATCAGCTCCGCCAGGCACTGTAACGCTGATCTCACCTGCTGCCCTGTTGTCTCCTGAGTCACCTGCACTGTGGACACCAGAGACATACAACATTAAGACGGGCTTTACTCTCATCCTTCCCTATGAGGAGCCCTCTACTTAGAGGTAAGAAAACTGCAACCAGGACAGTAATATGACTTGCCAGGTTAACAGAGGAAAGCGAGAACAGAACTCCAGTTTTCGAGACTGGCCCCACGACCCATCTCTTCTCTTTTGTCTCTTTTGCTTTGACAAGTATCGGTTACTATAACAATGTGACAGGGAAGGAGATGACCTGAGGAAGCCCTACTCAGGGGTCTCTCAGGAGCTGGACTCTCATACAGGGACTTGGGCATCTACACGGAAAGAACAAAAAGGCAGAACGATGGCCACGGAGAGAGGAGAGGACCAGAGACAGCCACATGCACCTGGGACTGAATGACAGGATGGAAACACGTCTTCCGCACAGCCTCTTGCACAGAGCAGGCAACTAACCTATATTAATTTTCTTCCCCTTCTGCATGATTTTTCCTATAAGATATCTCTAGTCCACTAAACGATACTGCCTGCCTATCTCTAGGATTCCAAGCTGGATTAGCATTGACAAGCAAAAAAAAAAAAAAAAAAAAAAAATCCATCCTTTGCTTCTTTCTGCAAAATTTAAATTGGTGGGGCAGGGACGCTGCCCCTTCTTTAATGGGTCATGAGAGAATTAGAGAGCTTTCATAAAGCAGCTGGGATTCAGGTTGAGGTTCAAAGATTTCCAGCAGCATATTTTGGTGATTAAGAAAGGAAAATGCTTAATTTCTGACTGGCTTTGTCTGCTATGCCTGACACTTCCGACTAGCTTCCAAGATATTTAATCCTTTCTTCTTTCCCTCCCAAATAAAAACATGTTTCCCTTATAATGTGGTATGTTAAGAGGAAATGGATTTTCATTTCTTTGGCTTCTGAATATATTTCGTTAGTAAGAAAATTCTCTCCAGAGGGATCTAGGGATAAAGACCACTTGTGTAAGTGCTTTGGAAAACTGAATTACTGGGGCAAACAGCCCAAATCGTATTTGCTTGAGGGTATGCTGAGTTTTCTGGGGAAAAGAGATAAAGAAGCATCTGGGATAATAGAATAAAGGAGTTTTTTCCCTTGTATGTGGTTTTCCTAAGATTTTATTTTGAAAAATTTAAAACATATAGAAAAGTAGAGAGAAAATGTACACCCTATATTTATACCCTAAACACATATCAAGAAATGGCTTAGAAAACAACCAGCTGAGCTTCCCCTCGCAGCTGTAACCAGAGTAGTCATCCATCCACCAGCTCTAGTTTGTCTAAGCCGGGTGGCTGACAGGGTCTTGGTGCTCCGGCCAGATGTCAGGCCTGTGCCTCTGAGGTGGGAGAGCCAAGTTCAGGGCATTGGACTATCAGAGACCTTCTGGCTACACTCAATATCAAACGGCGAAAGCTCTCCCAGAGATCTTCATCTCAACGCTAAGACCCAGCTCCACTCAATAACCAGCAAGCTCCAGTGCTGGACACTCCATGCCAAACAACTAGCAAGAAAGGAAGACAACCCCACCCATTAGCACAGAGGCTGCCTAAAATCCTAATTTTAGGTCCCAAAACACACCACTGGATGCGGTCCTGCCCACCAGAAAGACAAGATCCAGCCTCATCCACCAAAACACAAGTACTAGTCCCCTCCACCAGGAGGCCTACACAACCCACTGGACCAACCTTACCCACTGGAGGCAGACACCAAAAACAATGGGAACTACGATTGTGCAGCCTGCAAAAAGGAGACTCCAAACACACTAAGTTGAGCAAAATGAGAAGACAGAAACACACAGCGGATGAAGGAGGAAGGCAAACACCCACCAGACCAAACAAATGAAGAGGAAACAGGCAGTCTACCTGGAAAAAAATTCAGAGTAATGGTAGTAAAGATGATCCAAAATCTTGGAAATAGAATGGAGAAAATATAAGAAACATTTAACAAGGACTTAGAAGAATGAAAGACCAAACAAACAATGATGAACAACAAAATAAATGAAATTAAAAATTCTCTAGAAAGAATCAATAGTAGAATAACTAAGGCAGAAGAACGGAAAGTGACCTGGAAGATAAAACAGTGGAAATAAGTACCGCAGAGCAGAATAAAGAAAAAAGAATGAAAAGAATTGAAGACAGTCTCAGGGACCTCTGGGACAATATTAAACTCACCAACATTCAAATTATAGGGGTCCAGAAGAAGAAGAAAAAAAGAAAGGGACTGAGAAAATATTTGAAGAAATTATAGTTGAAAACTTGCCTAATATGGAAAAGTAAATAGTCAATCAAGTCCAGAAGGCACAGAGTCCCATACAGGATAAATCCAAGGAGAAACATGCCAAAACACATATTAATCAAACTATCAAAGATTAAATACAAAAAAAAAATTAAAAGCAGCAAGGAAAAAAACAACAAATAACATACAAGGGAATCCCCATAAGGTTAACAGCTGATCTTCCAGCAGAAACTGCAAGCCAGAAGGGAGTGGCAGGATATACTTAAACTGATGAAAAGGAAAAACCTACATCCAAGATTACTCTACCCAGCAAGGATCTCATTCAGATTTGATGGAGAAATTAAAACCTTTACAGACAAGCAAAAGGTAAGAGAATTCAGCACCACCAAACCAGCTTTACAACAAATGCTAAAGGAACTTCTTTAGGCAGGAAACACAAGATAAGGGAAACACCTACAGTAACAAACCCAAAACAATTAAGAAAATGGTAATAGGAGCATACATATTGATAATTACCTTGAATGTAAATGGATTAAATGCTCCAACCAAAAGACATAGACTGGCTGAATGGATACAAAAACAAGACCCATATATTTTCTGTCTACAAGAGACCCACTTCAGACCTAGGGACACATACAGACTGAAAGTGAGAGGAAGGAAAAAGATATTCCATGCAAATGGAAATCAAAAGAAAGCTGGAATAGCAAATCTCATATCAGACAAAATAGACATTAAAACAAAGACTATTACAAGAGACAAAGAAGGACACTACATAATGATCAAGGGATCAATCCCAGAAGAAGATATGACAATTATAATTGTTTATGCCCCAACATAGGAGTACCTCAATACATAAGGCAAATGCTAACAGCCATAAAAAGGGAAATCGACAGTAACACAATCATAGTAGGGGACTTTAACACCCCACTTTCACCAATGGACAGATCATCCAAAATGAAAATAAATAAGGAAACACAAGCTTTAAATGACACGTTAAACAAGATGTACTTAATTCATATTATAGGACAATCCATCCAAAAACAACAGAAAACACTTCCTTCTCAAGTGCTCATGGAACATTCTCCAGATTTTGGGTCACAAATCAAGCCCTGGTAAATTTAAGAAAATTGAAATCATATCAAGTATCTTTTCTGGCCACAATGCTATGAGACTAGATATCAATTACAGGAAAAAATGTGTTAAAAATACAAACACATGGAGGCTAAACAATACACTACTAAATAACCAAGAGATCACTAAGAAATCGAAGAGGAAATCAAAAAATACCTGGAAACAAATGACAGTGGAAACACAACAACCCAAAACCTATGGGATGCAGCAAAAGCAGTTCTAAGAGGGAAGTTTATAGCAATACAATCCTACCTCAAGAAACATCTCAAATAAACAACCTAACCTTACACCTAAAGCAATTAGAGAAAGAAGAACAAGAAAACCCCAAAGTTAGCAGAAGAAAAGAAATCATAACGATCAGATCAGAAATAAATGAAAAAGAAATGAAGGAAACAATAACAAAGATCAATAAAACTAAAAGCTGCTTCTTTGAGAAGATAAACAAAACTGATAACCCAGTAGCCAGACTCATCAAGAGAAAAAGGGAGAAGACTCAAATCAATAGAATTAGAAATGAAAAAAGGAGAAGTAACAACAGACACTGCAGAAATACAAAGGATCATGAGAGATTACTACAAGCAACTATATGCCAATAAAATGGACAACCACGAAGAAATGGACAAATTCTTAGAAAAGCACAACCTTCTGAGACTGAACCAGAGAGAAATAGAAAATATAAACAGACCAATCACAAGCACTGAAACGGAGACTGTGATTAAAAATCTTCCAACAACAAAAGTCCAGGATCAGATGGCTTCACATGCGAATTCTATCAAACATTTAGAGAAGAGCTAACACCCATCCTTCTCAAACTCTTCCAAAATATAGCAGGGGGAGGAACACTCCCAAAGTCATTCTAAGAGGTCACCATCACCCTGACACCAAAACCAGACAAAGATGTCACAAAGAAAGAAAACTACAGGCCAATATCACTGATGAACATAGATGCAAAAATCCGCGACAAAATACAAGCAAACAGAATCCAACAGCACATTAAAAGGATCATACACCATGATCAAGTGGGGTTTATCCCAGGAATGCAAGGATTCTTCAATATATGCAAATCAAGCAATGTGATAAACCATATTAACAAACTGAACAATAAAAACCATATGATCATCCCAATAGATGCAGAAAAACTTTCGACAAAACTCAACACTCATTTATGATAAAAACCGTCCAGAAAGTAAGCATAGAGGGAACTTACCTCATCATAATAAAGGCCATATATGACAAACCCACAGCAAACATCGTTCTCAATGGTGGCAAACGGAAACCATTTCCTCTAAGATCAGGAACAAGACAAGGTTGTCCACTCTGACCACTATTATTCAACATAGTTTTGGAAGTTTTAGCCACAGCAATCAGAGAAGAAAAAGAAATAAAAGGAATCCAAATTGGAAAAGAAGAAGTAAAGCTGTCACTGTTTGCAGATGACATGATACTAGACATAGAGAATCCTAAAGATGCTACCAGAAAACTACTAGAGCTAATCAATGAATTTGGTAAAGTAGTAGGATACAAAATTAATGCACAGAAATCTCTTGCATTCCTATACACTAATGATGAAAAATCTGAAAGAAAAATTAAGGAATCATTCCCATTTAACATTGCAACAAAAAGAATAAACTACCTAGGAATAAACTTACCTAAGGAGACAAAAGACCTGTATGCAGAAAACTATATGACACTGATGAAAGAAATTAAAGATGATACAAACAGATGGAGAGATATACCATGTTCTTGGATTGGAAAAATCAACATTGTGAAAATGACTATACTACCCAAAGCAATACAGATTCAATGCAATCCCTATCAAACTACCAATGGCATTTTTCACAGAACTAGAACAAAAAATTTCACAATTTGTATGGAAACACAGAAGACACTGAATAGCCAAAGCAATCTTGAGAAAGAAAAATGGAGCTGGAGGAATCAGGCTCCCAGACTTCAGACTATACTAGAAAGCTACAGTAATCTAGACAGTATGGTACTGTCACAAAAACAGAAATATAGATCACTGGAACAGGATAGAAAGCCCAGAGATAAACCCATGCACATATGGTCATCTTATCTTTGATAAAGGAGGCAAAAATATAAAATGGAGAAAAGACAGCCTCTTCAATAAGTGGTGCTGGGAAAACTGGACAGCTACATGTAAAAGAATGAAATTAGAACACTCCCTAACACCATACATAAAAATAAACTCAAATGGATTAAAGACCTAAATGTAAGGCCAGACACTATAAAACTTTTAGAGGAAAACATAAGCAGAACACTCTATGACATAAATCACAGCAAGATTCTTTTTGACCCACCTCCTAGAGAAATGGAAATAAAAACAAAAATAAACAAATGGGACCTAATGAAACTTAAAAGCTTTTGCACAGCAAAGGAAACCGTAAACAAGATGAAAAGACAACCCTCAGAATGGGAGAAAATATTTGCAAATGAAGCAACTGACAAAGGATTAATCTCCAATATTTACAAGCAGCTCAATTTCAAAAAAACAAACAACCCAACCCAAAAATGGGCAGAAGACCTAAATAGACACTTCTCCAAGGAAGTTATACAGATTGCCAACAAACATATGAAAGGATGCTTAACATCACTAATCATTAGAGAAATGCAAATCAAAACTACAATGAGGTATCACCTCACACCAGTCAGAATGGCCATCATCAAAAAACCTACAAATAATAAATGCTGGAGAGGGTGTGGAGTAAAGGGAACCCTCCTGCACTGTTGGTGGGAATGTAAATTGATACAGCCACTATGGAGAACAGTATGGAGGTTCCTTAAAAAACTAAAAATAGAACTACTATATGACCCAGCAATCCCACTACTGGACATACACCTGAGAAAACCATAATTCAAAAAGAGTCATTTACCACAATGTTTATTGCAGCACTATTTACAATAGCCAGGAAATGGAAGCAACCTAAGTGTCCATTGACAGATGAATGGATAAAGAAGATGTGGCACATATATACAATGGAATATTACTCAACCATAAAAAGAAATGAAATTGAGTTATTTGTAGTGAGGTGGATGGACCTAGAGTCTGTCATACAGAGTGAAGTAAGTCAGAAAGAGAAAAACAAATTTTGTGTCCTAACACATATATATGGAATCTAAAAAAATAAAATGTTTCTGATGAACCTAGGTGCAGGACAGGAATAAAGATGCAGACGTAGAAAATGGACTTGAGGACACGGGGAGGGGCTAGTGTAAGCTCGGACGAAGTGAGAGAGTGGCGTGGACATATATAGACTACCAAATGTAAAATAGATAGCTAGTGGGAAGCAGCCGCATAGCACAGGGAGATCAGCTCGGTGCTTTGTGACTACCTAGAGGGGTGGGATAGGGAAGGTGGGAGGGAAACGCAAGAGGGAGGAGATATGGGGATATATGTATATGAATAGCTGATTCACCTTGTTATAAAGCAGAAACTAACACACCATTGTAAAGCAATTATACACCAATAAAGATGTTAAAAAAAAAATGTAATGACTTACATTTAGTCAAATGTACTACTCCCATAAAATTCAAGAAGTTCTTCCTAAGAATAAGGACATATCCTCACATAAACACTTGCCACTTTAAATCTACTAATAGGAATAACAACAATAAAAATAACAGAATTCAATGACATCATAAAATATCCAACCTATGTGTACATTTCTTCAATTTTGACAGAACTGCCTTTTATACCTCTTCGTTTTTCTTCTTTTTTTGAACTGAAATCGAGCTAATGTTTATGCATTAGACTCAGTTGTTATGCCTCTTTAGTCTCTTTTATTATGGAATACTCCTCTCTCATGTTTTTGGTTTTAATTTCATTGTATTATTTAAATGTGGTAAGCGACCTTGTAGAATGTCCCATTCTCCAGTATTCTGTGCCTGTTTCCTCAGGATGTCATAACTTATTCCTCAGTCTCTTTGAACTAGAAGTTAAGTCTATGACTGGGGGCGCACTATGGCCATGGGCGAGGTCTGGTCCACAACCTGCTTTTGTGAATAAAGTTTTATTGAAACACAATCATACCCAGTTATTTAGATATTGTCTATGGCTGCCTTTGCATTATGATGGAATTGGGGAGTTGTAATAGATAACATATGGTCCATAAAGACCAAAATATTTATTCTCTCTCCCTTTACAGAAAAAGTTTTCCAACCCCTGGTCTAGAAGTTTGATTAGGTGCAAGCTCAACATATAGGGCAAGGATCTTTCAGAGGTGAGGCTGGGTCCCTCCTGCTGCACCGTATCAAGAGGTGCATGTGTCAGGCTGCCCCTCCATTAGTGATGCTCGTGCATCGTCATCTCTCCATTGGAAAATCTGCATCTTTTTCTTTGCAGGTACTAAGTAATTTGGGGGGGAATACATTGATACTATGAGAATATCTTTCCCAACAATCTTACAAATAGAAGATATTCATTTCAGATTTTTGCCTGAATCAATTATTTCTAATCTGTTATGACTTTTACATTTTTTAGATGGCAGTCTGGTGTAAAGCAAAGGTATAGTTTGTTTCCTTTTTGTTAGTTTTGCTTTTCATTTTTTGAGTTTCATAGCAAATTCTTGGATTTTTTAACTTGTTAATGGAAAAATCCGATACTAAATATTTTTGATGTTCAAATTGTCCCACTGAATTTGCAACGGGAGCCTCTTACAAATGGCTCTTTTACACTCTTGACACGACCCCCTTCATATTTAAGATTCCCAGGCTTACGGGCACATAAAGCGCACCTCAAAAGTAGTTGCTATGTCCCCTGCCCCAGAGCCAGAATCAGCCATTTCTCTAAAGGGCCTTAGATCCTTTTTGTGGGGAACGATATTTAGAAGCTAAGAACTGGACGCTCACTCGCTGCTTCAGAGGGGCCGCTGGTTGCTTATAAGCCTGTTGAGGAGTGGGAGCCAGAAAACCAAAAGAACTCATGACTTGATATCAGCCTCTCCATCTCAAGTTTACCTTAGAGAGTTCCCCACACGCATATTTATAGCCATTGTCTCTTACACAGAAAACCACAGTTCATGAAGTCTTTACTATATTTATATATGACCTTATCCTATAGGGTGTATAATAATTTTGACGTTTTAAAAGCAATATATTAAAAGCAATATTACTTTTAACAAGAAACATACTGCATCAAGTTACATACTTCTTCCCCTCCCCTCGCCTCCCCCTTCCTCTTCCGCTTCTCCTCCCCTTCCTTCTCTCCCTCCCCCTCCCCCCTCCCCCTTCCTCCCATTCTCCTTCTCCTTCTGAATATTTTCCTAGGACATACATTCTAGGCACTGTGCCCGAATTTATTTGATACCATGTTTTCTTTGCATGATTATAAATATGCTTGCAATTTTAGGGGTTTTTTTCTTTTTGATTTAATTTTTCTAACATATGCAACATTTTTACATTTACCTTATCTTGAATTCCTGGAGAAGTGTCTTGAAACTTACCGCAAAGGGACCCAAGTGTGCTGGAGGCCACTTGTGCTGTCCCGCCTGGACACTGGAAAGGCACCTGGGCCTCAGGAGAAGAACTGCAGAAGCTGTTTCAGGAGACTCGTAAGATGGCACATCCTCATTTTAATGTCCCTTCGTCACCCTCTGCTGGCACAGCTTCATATCGTGCCAGCAAGCAGAGGACATGTACGTATGTGCAGGGTCCAGCCCCCGTCCTCACAGAGTAGGGACAGAAGGGTGGATTTGGACCTGAGAGGCAGGAAATTAATAAGCTGCTGGTTTATTAATAACCCACAGCTCGCCCCTCAGCTTTGCTCTGGGGGCCCCTCTTTCTCCCACAGCCTTGTAGGAGAAGCAGTCATGTGCCCAGTTCCTCTGCAGAAACCTTGACACTCCTGGGAATGCGGTGCCTTTGGTGGCTTGTGACCTGAGTTCTCTGAAGCGTTCCAAAAAATGCTAGGATCTTGTAGATAATCTGACTTTTCCTCATTGTTTGCCTGGTAGTGATGTCTTTTGTGGCTTCTCCTTCCTGAATGGAAGTACTAATTCAAGAGCTGGATAATGCAGAGTGTTTGCAGCATAAGGGGACGTGGGGACAATCATGCACCGGTGGGAATACAAATTTGGAGCCACTGTGACAAGCCTTCTTGCAATACTTGGTAAACTTATAAATAAGCATAGCCTAATATTGACCAGTACTTTTCATGGTTATATGTTTAACTAAATTCTCAAACAGATCCAAAATGGACCTTTTCAAAGATGTTCATTACACTATTGTTTCTGGCAGTGAAGTACCAGGGGCAATCTTGGCATCTAGTCTGGGCGAGTGGGTGGGTGATACATGATGGGTATACACCATGGGACCCCAAGCAACAGCTCAGAAAAACAGGTCAGATGTACTCAAAGTAATGTGAGTGGATCTTACAACCTCACTGCTGATATATGTAGCACAATGGCATAAATTAAAAATAATTCATATAAACCAATAACGCAGACTTTGCAAGAATAGTTATGAACAAAAGGATATGCATTCCAATATTAGAAAGACTGCCTGTGGGAACAGAGGAAATGGAATTGGAGAATGAGAATACAAAGAAATAAATAATAATAACTAATAAAAATGGTAGTCTGCAGTTACTATATGTTGGATGTCGTGCTTTGCACAAATTAGCTTTTTAAATCCTCAGTACAACCTTAAGAGATTGAAATCATTATTATCTTCATTTTACAAATGAGAATACTGAAGCACAGAGAAGTGAAATAAATAGCCCCAGATAGCACAAATAGAAAGGTAGTAAATAAAATAAGCAGATCAACATCGATAAAGGGCAATGAATTGAGAAGGATGATCAACTCAATCCTCTGTGCCTGAAGCTTAATGATAATAATAATAATAATAATTATTATTATTATTATTATAAAATCAACAGTGGCCAAAACAAAAATAGGCATGAACTGATTTTCTTACGGGGTGTGGTGTAATTAGTCTAATATACACACAATTTAAGTTGTTATTAAAAAAAGAGAGACTTCAAATTACATTGCCATATACTACATAGAAGTTTCTTTTGCTCCATTTTTGGATCTTAGCTGGTTATTCCAGCTTAACTCCCATCATGTTTTGTTTCTTTTTTTGGCATTTAAACCAACAGGAAGGCAGAAAAGAGCATAGGATTCTATGTTCATGTCTTTAAGGATGTAAGTACACATTGTTTCTTTTGCAATCCATTGACCAATACTTAATCAGATGGCGGGACCTAGTCCCGGTTTGGAAAATAAGAATGTCTGGCTGGGTAGCTGGCTCCAGGCAAAACTTGGGAGTTCCATTAAAAGGAGTAGGATGAAAACATATTAGTAAATAATTTTCATTTCTTACCTTCATTCAGAGAGATGCAAATTATACTTTTTCTTCTACTTTCTCATCAAAGAATTTATCTAGATTGTTTAGCAAGCCAAAATTCGGGAAATTTCAGTGTCTTCAAGCTCACTTTAAAGGTTTCACCTGGTATTTTCTTTAGGAGGAGTCAAAACCTTTCTTCTCTACCCTGACTTTTAATGTTTACCAAATCCAGCATCTGCCTGTTTCTTGTCTATTCGGCAGTGGAGAAGCATGTGGAGTTCAGTGAAGACTGCAGCGTGCCCCCCGCACCCCAAGGACCAGCAGAGCACCGCAGACACAAGTAACTTCCTTTATGAGCAAACACTCTTTCCTGCCTCGGCTTTTTATTCTATAAAATGTTGTGTAGCAAAGGGAGGGATTGGAGGTGAAGGCAGTTTGTTCAAATCATGAAGCCACTATCATGAAGACCTTGGCGTAAGGTCCAATATCATTGCCAAATGCATCCTTCATGGATTCCAGATTTTTCTGAGTATAAACTGCTTTTGTTTTGAACACTTGCCGTATCAGACAGCACAGGCTGATTTGAGTTTATTAAAATAAACTCAAATCACTGTGGCTTAATACATGTCCACTTTGATTCCCTGGAGGCTCTGTTCTGCATTATTCTCTTTAAGGATGTGAGCTGACACAGGGGCCAGTCTGGAGAACTGATGCTAGCTGTGCCAGCAGGGAAGAGTGAGCTGAACTGTGCCTCAGTTCTCCAAGTCCCACCAATCATGCACACATCACCACCGTTCACATTTTATTGGCCAAAGTAAAGCACAAGGAAATTGTTATCCTCACTTCTTCCTAGAAGACAGAGATTTGGAAATATTTCATAAATGACATTAAAGACTATCACAATTACAACTGCTAAATAAAAATTTATCTTAAAAAGAGCTTCTCAGGGGCTTCCCTGGTGGCGCAGTGGTTGGGAGTCTGCCTGCCAATGCAGGGCACATGGGTTCGAGCCCTGGTCTGGGAGGATCCCACATGCCGCGGAGCAACTAGGCCCGTGAGCCACAGCTGCTGAGCCTGCGCGTCTGGAGCCTGTGCTCCACGACAAGAGAGGCCGCGATGGTGAGAGGCCCGCGCACCGCGATGAAGAGTGGCCCCCGCTTGCCACAACTAGGGAAAGCCCTCGCACAGAAACAAAGACCCAGCGCAGCCAAAAATAAATAAATAAATTAATTAATTAAATAAAAATAAAAAAGAGCTTCTCAAACTGAAGTTATCTAACTATAGTAAGTACCTCTCAAACACAATTTTTAAAAATAACATTCAGGGCTTCCCTGGTGGCGCAGTGGTTAAGAATCTGCCTGCCAATGCAGGGGACACGGGTTCGAGCCCTGGTCTGGGAGGATCCCACATGCCGCGGAGCAACTGGGCCCGTGAGCCACAATTACTGAGCCTGCGCGTCTGGAGCCTGTGCTCCGCAACAAGAGAAGCCGCGACAGTGAGAGGCCCGCGCACCGCGATGAAGAGTGGCCCCCGCTCGCCACAACTAGAGGAAGCCCTCGCACAGAAACGAAGACCCGACACAGCCAAAAATAAATAAATAAACAAGCTTTCATTTAAAAAATTAAAAAATAACATTCAGTACAAGGTGCAAGGAAAATATTTGTATTAGCCTTTTGTTTCTTTTTTTTTTTTTTTGCTTGTATTTGCCACAGCACATCCTGCTTATTGTCTGGCAATTAAACAACTCGTTGTTGGCAGCCTCACCAAAGATTTTATTTCAGGGCCCCCTTCGTGGGAGGTGGTGGTTTCTTCTCACAGGCAATGTGTAAAACTTACGATAGGCACTTTGTAACTGAATACAAATCAATAGATAATTTTATAATAGGCAATACAGTATGACATTCCTCTTTATATATATATATATTTATATATATATATATATAAATATATATATAACTTTTAGAAACCCTGACAGAGCCTAGCTATTTGCAGGAAAGCATAAAAACTCTCGGTCATCATCCCAGTTTTTATCCTGTACACCAGTCACACCTGTATAGGGAGATCTACTCGTTCCCAAGTCAGGCTACAGTATTGACTGGCTAGAAATCTGTTAGGGCCATTTTGCTGATGATAATCACTCTAAGTTAATTTCCCATGCATGCTTGCCTCTCTCTATCTTTACGCAGAGAGATAAACTTTGAACCGCCCAGGCTGCCTTCATCAACGGCCACTGGTCAGGTCGGCGCAGGGGAGGGCTGGGGGGCAGTTGGTGTTTCCTTCTTGCTCCTTCTGGCTGTAGCGCTGGGTGTCTGACAGTCGCAGCGCCCAGCCATAGACGTAGCTCTCCGCGAAGCACCTCTTCTTAGCATCCAGGTAACGTAGCATCATCCCCTTGCTCCTCGTCCCCAGAAAGAGCTCCCTGCGGCAGCTGGTTTCCGGTCTCCGATCCCATGCTTTCTCCTCTGTTTAAACCCCTGACCCTGTATGGTCCCTTCAGCAAAGGCTATCCATTTGGAATGATCCGGGGTGATTCTGATTCCTGCCTGGACCCTGACGGACACAGCTGTTCAAATCCAGTGATCGTGACCGTGTGCACCTGTGTATTTATTCATCCATACATGGGTCAAATCATGAACATATTTACCCAAGGATCAAACCACTTCTGTTTTAAATAGAAAATAACTGAGCCCTGAAAGTGTAAAAGGTGTTACCAAAACCCACTCTCCCTCTCTCAACTTCTCGAAGCCAAGTCTTCAAAATTTATATCTCACAATGATTTCCCAAGATTTCCTGTTCCACCAAGGTTTATTGAGTGTTTGGGTTTTTTTGTTGTTGTTGTTGTTTTTATGAGCCAGGAATTGTGGGGAGAGATTTCACTTCACTTTTTGTTTATTCCGATTAGCTTGTTAGTGGCCAACTAACCTTGAAACTTCTGCCAGTGATCTTTTACTTGGACTCTTATCCAAGCATCAGATGGTCTGTTGCCTTTGTGAAGTCTGTGTGTGGCTTCTTTGTTTTGCACAGTTGAAGTGGTACGCACTCGGCCGAGTGCTATGTTATCGTCCTAAACTTCAAAGCCATCCTTCTCTACTTAGTGATTTGGGATTGGGCTCAGACATCCGTATTTCACCTTGGGCATCTAGCTCCATCCTACGTGCAGCCAATAGGGAGCCCCAGAGGGGGATGGCATAGAGGGGGAAGGGGAAGGGATGGCTCCTCCTCATTTCTGCACACCCTGAAGACGTGCCAGCAACGACTCCAAGATCAGACGTCGGGGTTGCTGCTCTGTGGCTCCAGGAGTCCTTATACTAAATGCCCAGCTCTTTCTCCTCAGAGCTCTGCTCTCAGCCCCTCGTGGCCCTTCTTAAGCATCTATATTTTAATCATTACCATGCCTTTCCTTTGTTCCCTAAGCTCTAAGGGTATTTGCTCTTCATACAGTTGCTATTCTGTAATGCCTTAGTGCTTTCTTTTTGCCACCTCAATCCTGAAACATGAGGTTAACGATGCTTTATATTAAATGTTTCTGTTTAAAAAACAGAAAATGTGGGCTTCCCTGGTGGCGCAGTGGTTGAGAATCTGCCTGCTAATGCAGGGGACACGGGTTCGAGCCCTGGTCTGGGAAGATTCCACATGCCGCGGAGCAACTAGGCCCGTGAGCCACAACTACTGAGCCTGCGCGTCTGGAGCCTGTGCTCCGCAACAAGAGAGGCCGCGATAGTGAGAGGCCCGCGCACCGCGATGAAGAGTGGCCCCCACTTGCCACAACTAGAGAAAGCCCTCGCACAGAAACGAAGACCCAACACAGCCATAAATAAATAAATAAATAAGTTAAAAAAAAATAAATAAAATAAAATAAACTTAAAAAAAAAAAAAAAAAAAAAACAGAAAATGTATGCAATATTAATAAAAATTATAAATCAACTTACCACCCAAGGATAGCTATTATTAATATTTTAACCTCTATTATTAATATTTTAACCTCTTTCGCCCAGCATTTCCTATGGATAAATATTGTTTGAGACTGGCATTCATTGTTAGGACTACATACATAAAAGCAAGTATCTGTTTTTCTGTTATATCATTAAAAAAATCTTGGACAGAGATTCACCAAATTAGAGAGGTACATATAGGATGTTTTGTTAATATATTTGGTCACATGCTTTAATGAGGCAACTCAAAGATATAGGCAATAATATTCCAGGGCAACCAATACTGAGGTTCTGGGAGAGCCAGTGTGGCACTAATTAGGGATGCCATGCATGGAACAGAGTAGCAAACAGAGCCAAAACGAAGATGTAAGGGCACACACTCTAAGTCACTTCTGGTTGCCATCAAGATGCTTCTCACTTGAGTTCTTGTACATCCTGTTCCTGACTTGAGTATCATCCAGGATTGAATTACTGCATGACATTTCATGACTTGACAGGCACCACCAGTGATGATGGCCAGGTGTGTGTAGAAGGATCAGACTGTGTAAGCTGCTCTCCACGTCACCACACATGTCATTTGAGACCTGTGAGATGCAGACACCCCGACGGGATTGGATTAGATATACTGGCACTTCAGTGGGGCAAACCTCTCTGAAGGACGTAGGAAATCTCCTCCATGCTGTCGGGGAGTCTTTGAGCAAAGTTAAAAATGTTAAAGTCAAGAAATATGTAAGGCCTGGCATATTATCCATGCCTGATCAGCATTGATTAAGGTCTACATGAGTTAGAAAACAGCCCATTAAATTAGCAGAGCTCTTACTAATGAAAATAATGTATTTGATAACCATGAGCACTCCTTTGTTATTAAAAATCTTACCATACACCAATGTGAAAAAAGAAACAGAAATTAATTGCAAATCCAACCACCCTTAACATTTTTGTGTGTCACACAGAGAGCTCTGCTACAACTTTCTCTCTGTTTTTTTTTTTTTTTTTCCACACAGGTAATAAACATATCCGTTGTCTCCTTACCCTCCTTCAGCGTCTCAGTTGCTGTGTCTTTCCTGGATGCATAATTCAGCACATTTCTTCATTTCAAGCTACTCCAAAATAAACTCTTCACAGCAAAAGTATTAGCGGTGAGCTACACAGAACTTACTGCGGATTTCACTGGGGAGATGAAGGAGATCGTTTAGACTGCACATCCCACAATAAAAAACATAAAGATCTCCATTACAATTTATCTTCTCCCTCAAGTACAATATAAACCTAAATCATACAGCTACCTACATTTTTTTCTCTGCCCTTTCTTCATTAACAGCCAGCCTCTTCTTCTGATTGTTTCTCAGATATCTCACCATTATGTTATGCAAAACGGTTTGGTTCTTCCTTAGCTGATACCCTGTAATTTAGATGTCCAAACCCATCTGGATGAACTAAATGCCTGTGATTTAATAATGCATGCTCTCTTTAAAAGGCAAATGTCAGATACATGAGCATACCCCTGGTAATCCCAAACCACTCTACATCATTTTTTCTCAAACTATGTGAAGCTCCCCGACAGAGGAATATCGATAGATAACATTTTCTCATCGTATTGAAAAAAAATCCACTTCTGTATCCCAATGTACATAACATTTTCATTCTCTTACTTCATGTAAAATATACTGAAGATATTATTCCTAGTCAATATGGCTGATGATATTTTGTGTGAGAATGCTATTAATTTATTTAACAAGTCCACTAAGAAAGGGTATATATATATATGCATGCCCATATATAGTTGTCTTAAAAATCTGTAAGGAATATATGCATTGGTATATGTGTGCATTAGAGATATTTGCACACTTAGATTTTTTTAATATGCTGAATTCGTAGATTTGGAATGTCTAGACATATTTTTTCAGTTTATATTCTCATCAATAGAATTAAAGTAAGCTGTCCCTTTCACTCTCAAATCAACTTGGCTAGCCTTTATACACTGACCTCCCATATAAATATTAAAATTTACTTTCTAGTACAAAAAATAATATGTTCATATTTTGATTGTAATATCATTAACCCTATGTATAACTTTGGTGAAAATCCTTATCTTGATGACATTGAGTTTTATCATTTTTCTCTGTAAAGGTCTCACACAGCTTTTGGTAAATATATTCCTGTTAACTTCTGTTACTAGTTTGCATTTCTGCATAATACATTGCCACATGCATAGTGACTTAGGGTTGATCAGAACCCTGGCCTGTGCTCAGGGCCCTACAAGGCTGAAATCAAGAAGTCAGCTGCACTGTGCTCCTTTCTGGAGGCTCTGAGGAACAATCCACTTCCAAGCTCACTCAGATTGTTGGCCACATTCAGTTCCTTCTGGTTGTAGGACTGAGGTCCCTGTGCCTGGCTGCCAGCTGAAGGCCACTTTCTGCCCCTAGAGGGCACCCGCATTCCTTGCTATGTGTCCCCCCATATTCAAACCATCAACAGAGAATTTCTCTTGTGTTAAATTCTTCTCACTTCGAATCTCTGACTCCCTGTTTCTGACCTTACACCTTGACTTAAGGGCTCGTGAGATCAACTCAGGCCCTTTCTTAAAGCAGATTGTGCCATATAACATGACCTAATCACAGGAGCAGGATCCCACCACATTTAAAGTTGCAGGGCTGCACAGAATGTTACACTAATAGGCAGGAATTTGGGGGGGACACACATTAAAATTATTCTTTGTGTTTTTCAAATCTCCTACAGCTGTACAAATATTTTGTCTGCGTGACAATTTAATAATTAAAAGTGTATTTCATGTGCTCTGCTATTCCTGACAATTTGTAAACCTTTCCTCCAACAATCTTACTGCCTTTTGTTTATGTATTTTGAGACTATTTTAAGGTGCACAAACATTTTAGATTCTGTGATCATTTAGCAAGCCAGCCACACCACATCCACATCTCTGATTTACAGGATAGTCAGTTAATAAAAAAAATTTTTTTTAGATAGTTAATTCTATTATTATTAAATACTGATCCTCTAGGTCTCTAATATTACTTATTTTTTCTTTAAAATGTACATAATCTGATTTTAAAGTATCCATACATTGAAATTTTTAATTGTTTTTTTAATTGGATAGTGTTTGACTGATATGTGTTCCACTTTTGATCCACAGGGAAGTTTATCTTGTCTTTAATTTGGGCTATGTCTTTTATCTTTGTGCTTATTTTTGGTCTTTTAATATTTTATCTCTAATTTCCATATTTCTCAAACTGAAGGGTATTTTGAAGTCTGAACATACTGTATGTACACTGTGACCTGACTTAAACATTAATGTTAAAGAGAATCCTACATCTGTAGGCTTCTTAATAGTTACATATTTTTTGCTAATTTCTCTCAGATATGAGTAGATTATACCCCATAATGTGCCTTATGAAAATTTCATAGTGAATGCATGAGAATTTGGTCAGCTTTATTTCCTTTCTATTCTCTCTTTTTTTCTATCTTGCTTTGTTAGTATTAACATCAACCTGAACTTTCTCTTAGGAAACTATTTATTCAATTGTCCATTTTATGGATTGTTGTACTTTCTTCGTGAGTTGATTCTATTAATTTTATTATGAATATATGATTTTCTTTTTATTCCTGATTATCTTCCTTGTTTGAAGACTACTTTTTCATACATATAATACAACCACTCCATTTTTTGTTTGTTTTTTGGTTAGTGTTTGTATGGCATATTGTTTCTGTATGTGTACACTTAACCTATATCATATTTCAAATGGATATTTGTAGATAGCATATAGTTGGATCTTGTTTGTTTTTCTGTTTATCCAATTGTCTTGACAATCTCTATCTTTTATTTAAAGTATTTAGAACACTCACATTTAATGGAATTATTGGTTGCATTAATTAATTATGGTTGGAGTTAAGTTTACCATTTTTTTGTTTTCTCTTTATTGGCTTTGTTTTTTATTCTTTTGTTAATTTCTTTCTGCCTTATTTTGGATTATTTGAGTATAATTTAGTATCCCATTCCAAAATTAACAGAGCATCAAAACGCATGAAGTAAAAACTGATAAAACTGAATGGAGAAATAGAGAAATCCACAATTATACTTTAAGGCTTAACATTTCTCTCTCAGTAATTGATAGAATGAATAAATAGAAAATTAGCAAGGATGCAGAAGGTTTGATCAGCAGGTTCAACCAAACTGACATAAATGGCATTTATTCACTCTCCACCCAACAATAGTAGAATGTACATTTTTTTTCAAGTGCACATAAAACAGTCATCCAGATAGACTAAACTTGGGGTATATATTGAAATTATAATAAAATAATTGAAATTATACAAATATATTCTCCTACACAAGGGAACTAAAATAGAAATTAATGATAGAAAGATATCTGGAAAGTCTCTAAATATTTGGAAAGTAAGCAATATACTTCCACATAAAACAAAAGTTAAAAAGGAAATCTCAAGGTAAATTAGGAAATATTTGAACTGAATGAAAATGAATATACATCATACCAATATTTGTGGGATTTGGCTAAAGAAGTGCTCAGAGGAAAATTTGCAGCAATAAAATGTTTGTTAGAAAAGAAGAAAGTTTTCAAAATAAAAGTCTATGCTTTACCTTAATAAACCAGAAAGCAAAATAGAAAATTGAACCCAAGAAAAGAGAAGAAATAGAATAATTTTTTAAAATTAATCAATAAAATTGAAAACAATAAAAAATAGAAAAATAATTCAAAACAAAAACTAGCTCTTTGAAGAGTTAAATAAAATTGATAAGCTTCAAGCAAGACTCGCTAGGAAAAAAGGGAGAAGGCACAAATTACCAATATCAGAAATGAAAAAGGGGGATGACTACAGACACCATGGATGTTAATAAGATAACTAGCAAACACTATGAACAATTCCACCCTCATCAATTAAACAACTTAGTTAAAATGGACCAGTTCCTTGAAAGACACAAAAGGCCAAAATTCCCACAAGAAATAGATAACCTGAATAGACTGTATCTATTAAAGAAATTTTATATGTAGTTAGAACAACACTTCCCCAAAAAACTACAGCCTCACATGATTTCTACCAAACATTTACTAAGAAATAATACAAATGCTACACAATCTCTTCCAGGAAATGGAAGGGAGAGAACCACTCACCACTCATTTTTTGAAGCCACTACTATTTGGATGTCAGACACAGATGAAGACTTCACAAGAAAACAAAATTACAGCCTAATATCCATTGCGAACATAGACCAAAAAAAAAAAAAAAAACCTAGTAAATCGAATCCTTCGATATACATAAAAATAATAATATATCAGAAGCAAGTGTAGTCATCCTTAGAATTTAAGTCTGCTTATCAAACCATGTAATTCACCATTATATTAGTTTTCTCTTGCTACCATAACAAATGAAAGCCCACAAATTTAGGAACTTAAAACAACACAAATTTGTGACCCAGAGTTTTGTAGGTAAGAAGTCTGATACAGTCTCACTGGGCTAAAATGAAGGTGTCAGAGGGACTGTGGTCCCTTCTGGAGGCTCTAGGAGAGAAATTGTTTCCTTCACTTTTCCAGCTTCTAGAGGCCACCAGCATCCTTTGACTCATGGTCCCTTCCTTTATCTTCAAAACCAACAAGGACAGGTCGAGTCCTGCATAAAGGTCAACAAAGCAGAATAGAGTCCAGAAGTAGATCCATGCCTGTTTTTAATTGATTTTGACAAAGCTGTGAGGGCAATCTAAGGACAAAAATTAGCTCAAAGTACACTATAAGCCTAAATATAAAATATAAAACTATAGAAACTTGTATAAAATATAGAACTATGGAAGCAGCATATGAATAGATTTGTGTCACCCTTAGGCAAAGGGTCCTGAGTACAATACCAAAAGCACAATTCATAAAATGATCAAAAACTTTTAAAATTTGTTCTATGAAAGACATTATTAAGAAACAGAAAAGACAAATCAGAGACTAGAGGAGAATGCCTGCACAAAAATCTGTATGTGATTATTTAGAGCAGCTTTATCGTTAATCTCCAAGAACTGGAAACAACCTGACAGTCCTTCAGCCTGTGAATTGATGAGCAGACAGTGGATACTCATGCGTGGACTGCAGTCCAGTGACGTGAAGGCGCAAGCTGCTTTTACACGCAGTGTGTGAAGTCAGTGGATGACTCATTTGTATGATGCTAAGTGAGAGAAGCCAAACTCAAAAGCCTCATAATATCATTCCACTTATACGACATTCAGCAAAAATGAAATTATGTGAGTGGAAACATCAGTGGTTGACAGCTCTTGGAGGTGAGGGGAAAGACAGAGGACAAAGGGACAGCACCAGGAAAATCGGAGGCAACGAAACAGCTGTGTACCTTGACCACAGTGGTGATGGTTATACAATCCTCTGTCTTTGTCAAGACTGAGAATCATGCACACAAAAGAGTGATTCACATTGCATATAAATTTAAAAGTAAACACAGGAAAATTTTAAACCGGCATTTTAGATGTAATTTGGAGTAAGAAACCTCCTGATTTGCTTTATGTATTAAAATCTCTCTCCCTCTCTCTCTCTCTGTGTATATATATATATATATACAGAAAATATATATGTTATTGAGGAGTGACATTTTACAATATTTATTCATTGTAGTCAAAGCTGCCAATTTTCCAATAGAAAACAATTATTGAGAATTTTCAGATAAATAACAACATAGGAAAATAGAGTGATGGTTCATTTGTATATTAAAAACAGTGAATTAGTATATAAAATTTTGTGAAATTATTCTTTTTTTGAGCCAGTAAATGTTTGTAAAAATATTACAGAGCATAACAATAGAGGTTAGGTTATATGATACTCTATTCCTTATAGAATTGCTTTGTGTATTAGCATTCATAATAGAAAACAAAATTATTTTTAAGAACTATATTTACTGCTAGTGTTTAAATTAAATTCAGGCCTTGAATCTTTCAATAAATAGCTTTGTCAGGGAATTTATTATATTGTATCTTGTGATAATGAAAAGCTGATTTTCCATGTGGCATAAAGAACAACTCTGAAGTCATAACACCATCCATAATTAATCTTCTCTGATCTAGACAAAATTAAATATATACAAAGAAAAATTAAATATATACAAAGAAAAATTAAATATATACAAAGAAAAATTAAATATATACATAGAAAAAAGAAGACAGTGTTGGAGGAAATGAGGAAATCAAAACATAGTTTTTCTACCAATCAAACCAATTAAATGGCTCCTTGGACACATTTCTAGGTCCAAAGTTTAGGAGCTAATTCTTCTCAACTAACTGTACAAATCAGGCAAAAATATTAGAAGTAAAAATATGAGACAGCAATTATGTCTGCTTATAAAATATGTAGAGAGCATGTCCTTCAAGAAGTACTAAAGATTCAGTTTGTGGGTTTGCTTCAGTGAAATTGTATTACCACTATGAGCAATTCTTCAAGTTCAGTGGTTTAGCTTTATCTTACTTAATTCCTAGTAGAATAGAACTGCAGCTTAAAATTTGGTAGTAAAATAACCATCAGCAGAACTAAATTAAAAAAAAAAAAAAAAGGTTTGTAAGTTTGTTCTACTACCCAAATTCAGTTAAATGTGGAAGTTTGTTAAGGAAATTGGCAGCACTCTGGTGGCAGGAGAAATCAAACATCTGAGCCTGCAAAAATTATCATTCCTGCAATATAATGCCAATCTTGTAACGTTAGACTACCACAATATTTAAAAATAAAATTGTGATAGTAACTAAACATGTCGATAAAATATCAGATTTATTTTTGTGTTCTGGAAGTTTATTCAATAATAGTGAAAAATTCTTTGACTTTGTCTACATATTGATTACGGTATTGAATTTTTTCGTGTATGTGTGTATCTATATACATACATGTATATATATAAATGTACATATAATACCGTATATTAGAATTATATTTTAATATATATTACATCCTATAAGTACTCTATGTCTATCTCATACACACATTTATTTCTTAATATTTCTCTCAATATATAATTGTGTGCACCCCAACTTGAGCACTGCTGTCCTGGGTAATGGGGTTCTGGTTCACTCTCCCAGAATGATGTTTTCTAGTGTGTGTCAATGAACTACTTCAATCCTATACTTTAAATCTTTGGCTTCCTTCCTTCCTTCCTTCCTTCCTTCCTTCCTTTCTTCCCTCAATAGATTTAACAAAAAAATCTATTGAGCACCTCCTGTTTTTCAGGCTTTATGCTGAAGGGAGACAAATTTTCACTGTTTTTTGTTTCTAGGAGACAAAAACATGAATAATACCAAGCCTCCTTCTGTAAGGAAGAATAAGGGAGACAGACATAAACACAGCATCACCTTATGCTAAGAAGTCAGATCGACAGCACCAGGGAGGAAGGGATCCCCTGTACTTAGGGTCTCTCGTCAGACATTCCCACTGGGTGTGACTAAGTGACTACCAAGTAGAACAAGAACGGGACCGGCGGACAGACCTGCGTGGGCGCATGCATGGCTGTCCAGAAATCCGTGATCTATCTGAGAACGGGAAGCGGTCTGCCGAGCTAGAGCAAATGTAGACGGACTTTTTCTGTTAACTGTCGATTAATAAACAGTTTAGGCTTTGCAGGTCGCAAGCAGGCCTCTGCCGCAACTGCTCAACTCTGCCCCCAAGTGTGAGAGCAGCCATACCCCAAACCTAAATGAGCAGCCGTGGCTTTGTTCCAATAAAACTTGATGTGAAAAGACAGGGGACGAGCCAGGTTCTTCCCAGAGCTAGGATGTACCAGCTCCAGTTCAAAGGTTGCACTTCTCTCATGGGTCCTGCAGTTCCACATATTAATCTTCTTTGTTAAATTTGGTGAAGCTGAAGAGTTACTGGTATGCAAAGAATAACCCTGTGTAATTAAAGATTTTATCCCTGGATTTCTATTCTACTATCTTCCATTTTTAAATAATTTTATTTACCTCATTCCCAACTATTTATACAAGTGAATATAGAGCCAGATCTCTACTAATCTATCGATCTATAACATAAAAATGTGCTCATAGGCATATGAACATATCTGAGGATATTCAGTATAGGATTTTCATTAAAAATATAATATTCAAAGAAAATATGTTCTTGCGCCTACATTTATAAAGTATCAGCATTTTCTGTAATTGGAATGAAAATGATGAAATACAAGGTGCTGCTTTCAAAGTACAGTATAGATTAGAAAAATGATAAATCTTTGCTTTATATTTTATTATATACCTATTTCCAACTCTTTTTCTTTCCAGTTTTATTAAATGTTGATTTATATAAATGTATCAAATGTAGATAACCCTTGGAAATGCTAATCTAATCAGCCTTGATTCCTTTGATATGCAGAAGACCTTATTAATCATAGCAAACTAATGTGTGTTACTTTAACTAGCTAAAGCCTTCTGTGGAGTTTACAATGTATCCTAGAATTAATTAACTCAGTTACTGTTCCAACAATTCAGCCAGCTTCTTGTGAGGTCATTATGCTTAACATTTTAATATTTTACAGTAAATTATCCACCTCTTCAATATGCCAAACACATTTAATGAAATTGGAAAGTTGAAGTTTATAAAACTTACTACAGTTTTTGTTAATATTAAAATATCTAGAGCTTTTATTATAGATGGTATAAACTAGACAAAACTTAAGCCCAAACATTCAAGATCAACATTCACCAGAAACATGCATTTAATTAAAATGACTAGGAAATACATATACTGTAGGGTATTTTTTAAGCATCAGTTTTTCCCAATGTCTTAAAAACAAAGTAAAACAGGTGATAGAGCTGTTAAGCTCTATTTAAATAGGGAGAGCTGCATTTACTTTCTAAATATTATTCTTGTCGTTTATGACAGGACTACGTATAATGGAGCATAATAAATGGGTATGAGGAGACTTTGAGGGAAACTTCAAAAATCCGTTATTAATAATCGTCACAGACTTACAGTATACCAGCCACTGGGTCAAACATCCTTATCACATTTAATCCTCACAATAATCCTAATATCATTGCCCAGTTCAGAAATGCAAAATTTTGCATGCCAAGGTTAAATCATTTGCCCAGGGTCACAGACCAATCTTCGGCAATATCAGAATTCTGATAGTGCATCTATGTAACACCATGACACCAGTTTTAACCTCTATTGTAGTTTGTCACAGCAAAGAGAAATGAGAGAACAGTGGGGCCTTCAGATCAAGGGTTGGGCTTATGCTCAGGCCAGATGTTTGGCTGGAATTCGTGGTACATATAAATGCATCAAAGGAATCTACATGCCTCAAACCTTTCACGGTTACAAATAACCTCACCAAGTTCTTTATTTTGCCATTTATTTTATTTATGGAATTCACTCATTGAAACTGAATTTTGCTTTGTGATCTTAAAAATCGAGGAGGAGCTTTTCTGACCCACCATCTGCACTGGCACCATTGCCAAGATTTCTGTAAAATCTTTTAAGGGGAGGCCATCATTTTTGAGGTTGAAATGTACAGCATAAGACAAAATGTAAAGGCCAAAATCCAGATTAAAGAAGGAATCCCTCCTTATCAGCAAAGACTGATCTTTGCTGGCAAGCCACTGGAAGATGGACATACCTTGACTACAGCTTTCAAAAGGAGTCCACGTTTCATTGTGTTGAGATTTTGTGGAGGCGCTAAGAAAAAGAAGACGTCTTACACCACGCCCAAGAAGAAGCGGTATATATATATATATGTAAAACTTGTGAGACTACAGTATTTCTCAAGTTAAAGGATTACTTTTAGTGCAAATAAAATTGTTATATATGTACACTGTCATTAAATCTGATGATAGATTTATATTTTTATACTGGAGAATTTAGAGGTAGGCTACAGTAACCCCAGAGTGAGTTCAGATTCAGAAACAAAAATAGGTTGTGACACACTACTTTATTTTAGTCAAATTAGATTGCTGAAGATAAAGAAAAGCTTGATGCTTGGTGAAACCAAGGATCTGATTTAATGAATCAGGCTATGATGATTGGCATTTTAAAGCTGTCACCAGTACCTAAGGAATAAAATTTGGCCGAAGACCCTAGGTATAGTTAGATGGTGGTGATTGAACAATTCAGTGAAATTTATCTGGGAAGCGTGACTCTCTGTCTTTATGAAGAAGCACAAGTGAGCAGTTAAGATTCAAATCAACATTTAATGTTATTGCAGAGCAAAATCATGGTATAAAATTCCTCTTTCTCCAGTAATGGATCAGAGGCTAACCTTACAATATTTTCATGGCATAAGATTCTGATTACAGTTAAATAAACTTTAGCCTACCTACAAAATCCTTTGTTGCTGAAGAGATAAAACACCCCAAGATTTAAAACAACATTCTGGCACAATAAAAATTAACTGAGGGCTCTAAATCCAGAAGAAAATAAATGGCTGGATGCAAGAGAAACCAAAAAAAACACAGGAAATTGAAAGACTCTTCTTGAGATGATTCTGGGGAAAAAAAACAATTCCAGCTGTTTCTCCTTTGGGACACATGACAGGGTTTCAATTCCCTGCCCTCTTGAATTTAAATATGAATATGTGACTTGTTTGGGCCAGCCAATTATGAGTTTAAAAAAAATTTTTTTTACCAATTTCATGGTTAAGAAATGGCACGTCATAGTAATTTTAAAATTTTTTTTTTGAGGCTTTATTTTTATTTTTATTTTTTTTTTTCCTGATTTTTTCTAATTTTTTTTAATCAGTCATCAATTTTATACACATCACTTTATACATGTCAATCCCAATCGCCCAATTCAGCACACCACCATCCCCACCCCACTGCAGTTTTCCCCCCTTGGTGTCCATACGTTTGTTCTCTACATCTGTGTCTCAGCTTCTGCCCTGCAACCTGGTTCATCTGTACCGTTTTTCTAGGTTCCACATACATGTGTTAATATACGATATTTGTTTTTCTCTTTCTGACTTACTTCACTCTGTATGACAGTCTCTAGATCCATCCACGTCTCAACAAATGACTCAATTTCGTTCCTTTTTATGGCTGAGTAATATTCCATTGTATATATGTACCACATCTTCTTTATCCATTCGTCTGTTGTTGGGCATTTAGGTTGCTTCCATGTCCTGGCTATTGTAAATAGTGCTGCAATGAACATTGGGGTGCATGTGTCTTTTTGAATTACGGTTTTCTCTGGGTATATGCCCAGTAGTGGGATTGCTGGGTCATATGGTAATTCTATTTTTAGTTTTTTAAGGAACCTCCATATTGTTCTCCAGAGTGGATGTATCAATTTACATTCCCACCAACAGTGCAAGAGGGTTCCCTTTTCTCCACACCCTCTCCAGCATCTGTTGTTTGTAGATTTTCTGATGATGCCCATTCTAACTGGTGTGAGGTGATACCTCATTGTAGGTTTGATTTGCATTTCTCTAATAATTAGTGATGTTGAGCATCTTTTCATGTGCTTCGTGGCCGTCTGTATGTCTTCTTTGGAGAAATGTCTATTTAGGTCTTCTGCCCATTTTTGGATTGGGGTGTTTGTTTCTTTAATATTGAGCTGAATGAGCTGTTTATATATTTTGGAGATGAATCCTTTGTCCGTTGATTCGTTTGCAAATATTTTCTCCCATTCTGAGGGTTGTCTTTTCGTCTTGTTTATGGTTTCCTTTGCTGTGCAAAAGCTTTGAAGTTTCATTAGGTCCCATTTGTTTATTTTTGTTTTTATTTCCATTACTCTAGGAGGTGGATCAAAAAAGATCTTGCTGTGATTTATGTCATAGAGTGTTCTGCCTATGTTTTCCTCTAAGAGTTTTATAGTGTCCAGTCTTACATTTAGGTCTCTAATCCATTTTGAGTTTATTTTTGTGTATGGTGTTAGGGAGTATTCTAATTTCATTCTTTTACATGTAGCTGTCCAGTTTTCCCAGCACCACTTATTGAAGAGACTGTCTTTTCTCCATTGTATATCTTTGCCTCATTTGTCATAGATTAGTTGACCATAGGTGCGTGGGTTTATCTCTGGGCTTTCTATCTTGTTCCATTGAGCTATGTTTCTGTTTTTGTGCCAGTACCATATTGTCTTGATTACTGTAGCTTTGTAGTATAGTCTGAAGTCAGGGAGTCTGATTCCTCCAGCTCCGTTTTTTTCCCTCAAGACTGCTTTGGCTATTCGGGGTCTTTTCTGTCTCCATACAAATTTTAAGATGATTTGTTCTAGTTCCATAAAAAATGCCATTGGTAATTTGATAGGGATTGCATTGAATCTGTAGATTGCTTTGGGTAGTATAGTCATTTTCACAATGTTGATTCTTCCAATCCAAGAACATGGTATATCTCTCCATCTGTTGGTATCATCTTTAATTTCTTTCATCAGTGTCTTATAGTTTTCTGCATACAGGTCTTTTGTCTCCCTAGGTAGGTTTATTCCTAGGTATTTTATTCTTATTGTTGCAATGGTAAATGGGAGTGTTTCCATAATTTCTCTTCCAGATTTTTCATCATTAGTGTATAGGAATGCAAGAGATTTCTGTGCATTAATTTTGTATCCTGTAACTTTTCCAAATTCATTAATTAGCTCTAGCAGTTTTCTGGTGGCAGTTTTAGGATTCTCTATGTATAGTATTATGTCCTCTGCAAACAGTGACAGTTTTACTTCTTCTTTTCCAATTTGTATTCCTTGTATTTCTTTTTCTTCTCTGATTGCCGTGGCTAGGACTTCCAGAACTATGTTGAATAATAGTGGTGAGAGTGGACATCCTTGTCTCGTTCCTGATCTTAGAGGAAATGCTTTCAGTTTTTCACTGTTGAGAATGATGTTTGCTGTGGGTTTCTCATATATGGCCTTTATTATGTTGAGGTAGGTTCCCTCTATGCCCACTTTCTGGAGAGTTTTTATCATAAATGGGTGTTGAATTCTGTCAAAAGATTTTTCTGCATCTATTGAGATGATCATATGGTTTTTATTCTTCAATTTGTTAATATGGTGTATCACATTGATTGATTTGCATATATTGAAGAATCCTTGCATCCCTGGGGTAAATCCCACTTGATCATGGTGTTTGATCCTTTTAATGTGTTGTTGGATTCTGTTTGCTAGTATTTTGTTGAGAATTTTTGCATCTATATTCATCAGTGATATTGGTCTGTAATTTTCTCTTTTTTTGGTATCTTTGTTTAGTTTTGGTATCAGGGTGATGGTGGCCTCATAGAATGAGTTTGGGAGTGTTCCTTCCTCTGCAATTTTTTGGAAGAGTTTGAGAAGGATAGGTGTTAGCTCTTCTCTAAATGTTTGATAGAATTCACCTGTGAAGCCATCTGGTCCTGGACTTTTGTTTGTTGGAAGATTTTTAATCACAGTTTCAATTTCATTACTTGTGATTGGTCTGTTCATATTTTCTGTTTCTTCCTGGTTCAGTCTTGGAAGGTTATACCTTTCTAAGAATTTGTCCATTTCTTCCAGGTTGTCCATTTTATTGGCATAGAGTTGCTTGTAGTAGTCTCTTAGGATGCTTTGTATTTCTGCAGCGTCTGTTGTAACTCCTCCTTTTTCATTTCTGATTTTATTGATTTGAGTCCTCTCCCTCTTTTTCTTGATGAGTCTGGCTAATGGCTTATCAATTTTGTTTATCTTCTCAAAGAACCAGCTTTTAGTTTTATTGGTCTTTGCTATTGTTTTCTTTGTTTCTATTTCATTTACTTCCGCTCTGATCTTTATGATTTCTTTCCTTCTGCTAACTTTGGGTTTTGTTTGTTCTTCTTTCTCTAGTTTCTTTAGGTGTAAGGTTAGATAGTTTGCTTGAGATTTTTCTTATTTCTTTAGATAGGCTTGTATAGCTATAAACTTCCCTCTTAGAACCGCTTTTGCTGCATCCCATAGGTTTTGGGTCGTCGTGTTTTCATTGTCATTTGTCTCTAGGTATTTTTTGATTTCCTCTTTGATTTCTTCAGTGATCTCTTGGTTATTTAGTAACGTATTGTTTAGCCTCCATGTGTTTGTATTTTTTACGTTTTTTTCCCTGTAATTCATTTCTCATCTCATAGCGTTGTGGTCAGAAAAGATGCTTGATATGATTTCAATTTTCTTAAATTTACTGAGGCTTGATTTGTGACCCAAGATGTGATCTATCCTGGAGAATGTTCCATGCGCACTTGAGAAGAACGTGTAATCTGCTGTTTTTGGATGGAATGTCCTATAAATATCAATGAAATCTATCTGGTCTATTGTGTCATTTAAAGCTTCTGTTTCCTTATTTATTTTCATTTTGGATGATCTGTCCATTGGTGTAAGTGAGGTGTTAAAGTCCCCCACTATTATTGTGTTACTGTCCATTTCCTCTTTTATAGCTGTTAGCAGTTGCCTTATGTATTGAGGTGCTCCTATGTTGGGTGCATATATATTTATAATTGTTATATCTTCTTCTTGGATTGATCCCTTGATCATTATGTAGTGTCCTTCCTTGTCTCTTGTAACATTCTTTATTTTAAAGTCTATTTTATCTGATATGAGTACAGCTACTCCAGCTTTCTTTTGATTTCCATTTGCATGGAATATCTTTTTCCATCCCCTCACTTTCAGTCTGTATGTGTCCCTAGGTCTAAAGTGGGTCTCTTGTAGACAGCATATATATGGGTCTTGTTTTTGTATCCATTCAGCAAGCCTGTGTCTTTTGGTTGCAGCATTTAATCCATTCACGTTTAAGGTAATTATCGATATGTATGTTCCTATGACTATTTTCTTAATTGCTATGGGTTTGTTTTTGTAGGTCCTTTTCTTCTCTTGTGTTTCCCACTTAGAGAAGTTCCTTTAGCATTTGTTGTAGAGCTGGTTTGGTGGTGCTGAATTCTCTTAGCTTTCGCTTGTCTGTAAAGCTTTTGATTTCTCCATCGAATCTAAATGAGATCCTTGCTGGGTAGAGTAATCTTGGTTGTAGGTTCTTCCCTTTCATCACTTTAAGTATATCATGCCATTCCCTTCTGGCTTGTAGAGTTTCTGCTGAGAAATCAGCTGTTAACCTTATGGGAGTTCCCTTGTATGTTATTTGTCATTTTTCCCTTGCTGCTTTCAATAATTTTTCTTTGTCTTTACTTTTTGCCACTTTGATTACTATGTGTCTCGGCGTGTTTCTCCTTGGGTTTATCCTGTATGGGACTCTCTGCACTTCCTGGACTTGGGTGGCTATTTCCTTTCCCATGTTAGGGAAGTTTTTGACTATAATCTCTTCAAATATTTTCTCTGGTCCTTTCTCTCTCTCCTCCTTCTGGGACCCCTATAATGCGAATGTTGTTGCATTTAATGTTGTCCCAGAGGTCTCTTAGACTGTCTTCTTTTCATTCTTTTTTCTTTAGTCTGTTCCGCAGCTGTGAATTCCACCATTCTGTCTTCCAGGTCACTTATCCATTCTTCTGCCTCAGTTATTCTGCTATTGATTCCTTCTAGTGTAGTTTTCATTTCAGTTATTGTATTGATCATCTCTGTTTGTTTGTTCTTTAATTCTTCTAGGTCTTTGTTAATCATTTCTTGCATCTTCTCGATCTTTGCCTCCATTCTTATTCCAAAGTCCTGGATCATCTTCACTATCATTATTCTGAATTCTTTTTCTGGAAGGTTGCCTATCTCCACTTCATTTAGTTGTTTTTCTGGGGTTTTTTCTTGTTCCTTCATCTGGTATATAGCCCTCTGCCTTTTCATCTTGTCTATCTTTCTGTAAATGTGGTTTTTGTTCCACAGGCTGCAGGATTGTAGTTTTTCTTGCTTCTGCTGTCTGCCCTCTGGTGGTTGAGGCTATCTAAGAGGCTTGATGGGAGGCTCTGGTGGTGGGTAGAGCTGACTCTAAAATTTTTTATTGAAATGTGATGTTCATACAAAATGCTTCACATCATGTAACCACCCAGAACAATGATTTTTTTCTCAATGAGTCACAAGGGAGGAACAAGAAAAAAATTTTTAAATGATACCAAGAAAAATCACCATAACTGGCAAAGGAATTGGGATTTGTCCTCTTGAGATGGGAATAGATGCAACCTCCCTTGAGACAGATGGGGGAGGGGTGAACACTAGAACAGAACCAGAACTCTAAAAGCAAGGAGAAAAGAAGGAAATAGGGGTTAAGTAAGGGACCAGCAGTATCTACTACAAAGTGTTAAAGAAACATGAATTTCTACTATTCTTCATGCTGCTATGCTTCTTTGATCAACCTGGAAAATGGAGAATTTAATGAACATCTCATTAAACTCCCATTGAAATCCTTATTCTTCAGAAGAACAGTTTTGATTTGGTGTTAGCCCATGGAAAAGAGCCATGCTCACATTCTTTGCTTCCAGCTTTTAATCTGTAAAGATCCTGAGTCTGATACTACGTTGTCATGTGTTCTCTACCAAATCATCTAGTCTCACTTTTTGGTGAAATAGATGGGTTCAATTAGTTCTAATTTGTTTCTAATCATAATACATAACTAGAACATATTCTAATATTCCTTCTACTTAAAAATATTCTGTGATTAAATGTTTCTTGAGCCAATGGAGTCAATTAAAATAGATGGTGCCAAGAATTATGGACTGAACAGCCAGATGAATGGATGGTGGTACAAGTTCCTGATAAGAAAGACTAAGAGATGAACAGATGTAAGTTGGGAACATAGGCTGCTCTGACTCGGACATATTGTTTGAGGTTCCCATTGGGCGTCCCTAGTGGATTCCAAGAGGAGATGGCAGGTAAGCAATTACAATGAGAATCTGGAGCCCAGGGAAGAGGTCCAGGTTAAAAATACACGTATTAGAATTTTCAGCTTATAGACAGTATAGAGAACAATTTATGTCTTAAGTAAAATAATTTTATAAGGTTGCATGCAAGTACCAATTAGGAAAAATTATAGCAACTCAGCTTATTCATAATGGGAAAGAGGAAAGAATAATAAAAATGTTTTCTAAAAGTATAATAATAAAAAATAATGGCATATCTATGCAGTGGAATCATATGCAATCATTTAAATTGATGTTATAAGCATTTGTAATAGAGGAAATGGTTATGTTACAGTATTAAGTAAAAAACATGGCATACACAGTTTGAATTCAGTTATAAAATTGAAAAAATCCAAATAAAGACTAGAAAGAACAGTAACAAAATAACAGAAGTTATCTCTTCATGATGGAAACATGAGTGAATAAAACAAAAATTCTCTATATATTTTGAGTTTTCAAGATACATTACACTGAGCACGTATTAATTTTATAAAATTATTTTAAAAGAAGAAAATGACAGTTTCTAGTTACCTATTATAAATAGCTAGAGATGAGTTACTAATAGCCTTGCTTTGGCAATTGCTGAGGGAAAGCAGTAAGACAAATTGACCACCTCATGAGAAAAATTTAATAAATACAAGACTGCAGATGGATGGCATCGATTTTGTTTTATTGGAGAGAGGCTTCCAGAGCCCAGTTGGCCGACAAGCAATCAGCTCCATCTTTGCTTCAGTGTTAATAAATATTTAACTTCTCCACTCTGAACACTGCTCCCGTGATCTGACTGCATCATCGACCTTGCAAACACAGACACACTGACCTTTCCCATTGATTGCTTCTTGTGTTTATCAGCCAGACTCATACTGAAGCCATCCCCATTTCTTTTTCTTTAAAAAAATGCACTCAATTTAAATCGATAATGCAAATGTTATCATTTTGAAGGAATCTTGTGAAAACATTCATTGATTAAAGGAATCATAAAGAATAGTTCTCTTCTGATGTTTTCTAGGAAATTTAAGCTAACATGTGTAGAGGAGTGCAGTCTCCATGTAGGATGCAACAAACATCAAACAACAGAAAGAATAAGTTAAATCATCATATCTTAGAAACCATCTGTATATTTGAGCATACTGTGAATTTGAGATAATATCTTGTTCACATGTGTTTCATGAGGATTTAATGAATTATATGAAAAAATGTGTCATCTAGCCTATAGGTATTCAGCTGATGATAGTTACTTCTACTGTATCTACATATTTTTCAGTTCCTTCTTTTTTACCCTTTTCTGCTCCTCTAGAAGTTAAAAACAAAAACAAAAACTGCACTTTTGATCCCTCCCTTCAAACTATCTCCCCTATTTAATTTCGCATTTTAGAATGTCTAGTCTTGTAATTGTTCGGGTAAAAAATTCAGAGTCAACCTTCTCTCTTCATCTCACACTTTGTAGCCAACATATCAGCAAATATTTTAGCTCTACCTTTAAATCCATCCATAATTCAACCATTCTTCACTGACCCCTGGACCATCACCATATCCTGGTCCAGGCCACCGTCATCACTCCCCTGCATAACTGAAATACCTCACTAAGTGCCCCCTTCCTTCTGCCCTTGCTTCCATTCTGTCATTTCTCAGAAAAGCAGCTAGGGTGACCTTTATGAAACACAAGTCGCATCACTTCACTTCTCTTTTCAAAACTCTCCTGTGGCTCACCACTTCACACCAAGTAAAAGCCAAAGCTATTCTCGTCGCCTATAATGCTGTGTTTGATCCCAAATTGATTTCTTGTCTGGGAAGCACGAGAGCTGTTGCTCCTTCAACACGGAAGCTTTACGGGGAAATGATGGGGACTGAAGCAGAAAACAAGGCATCAACAGAAACAGCAAAGGTGGGAAGAGAGACTTTCTCCTATTTCAGTTCTTGAGGCAGTATTTCTCCTCCTGGGGCTGAGACAGTGCTTATACCACAGCCCTTGGACCACTTCACAACTCTGCAGTGCACTCAAGCTTCTAAATATCCACTTCTCAGGAACCAAGCCAGTTGACAAAGAACACAATGTGTTACACCAGTGTGTGGTGAAGACCTGTGATGCAAAACAGGTCAATCCAAACTGAAAGAAGACCTGGGGAGCTGGCACTGCTGCATTCACAGTGTTACAGAAAATGTGCTTGTGTGTTTGTCTGTGTGTGTGTGTGTGTCTGTGTGTGGTGTGTGCGCACGCTGTATTCTAGCAGTGATTGCCGTGTTACCTAACGCGGGTGAGTAATCACTGGAGATGTGGTGGGCTCTGGGAGTGAGGGCTGCCCTCCGTGGGGCTCTCCGTCTTTCTGAACGATGAGTGGAGAGTGCACTGCTGTTGTTAGACCCTTCCAGAACACTCTCTTTGAGCACGTTTCAAAGGGCAACATGGACTCCAAAGTTTACCTATTAAGAAAAAGGCCAGGAACACCTTAGGCTGATGTTGCCTTACTACTCCATGAATTAAATGACACCGACAAGTTAGTCACAGATACAGAGTTTGGAAGCAAATGGTTTAACTACAGACCACTATAATCCAAGAAAGGACTCGGAAAACAGTGTTTTCCTATAAGCCTATTGACTGTGTACTCTAGTCAACTAGGAAAGAAAACACTGAAGTCACAAATGTAAACATCACTGACAAAGGAGTTATGGGGATCATAAAAGCCTTGTAAAAAGAATCGAGTCGGTTACAAAACATAATGCAAACGATAACATACTTTATAGTCTATATAACATATGAAAACAATAAATTAGTTATGAAAGATTAGGACCAGAATTCCTGAGCGTCCTCCACCTCAGCCCATTATTTCTTTTTCAGGGAACGGATCTATGTATGACCGAATTGAGCCAAATAAAAATCATCCATGGGCATGCACGTTTCAACTGGAGCAGAGAAGAGGCCCATAGCCTTCCTCTAGCGGGGAAGCAGGAGCCGGGCATGGGGGGCCCATGCCCTGTTGTGTGGAAGAAGCCAGCCCAAGAAGATGGAGCCAAAGTGCTGAGAGAAACAAAGAGAAGAAACAGAGTCAAGGAGGCCTTCGTCATCCAGTGTGGTCATCCAGCTTTGTACCCATGCTGACTTGAATAACATTTCTGTCACTTGTACCAAAGAATACTGACTAAGGTGAAGCACTGTAGAGTTTTTTAAAGATATTTATAGCTTCCAAATTACCACGGTAAAAAAATATATAAAAGATAACAGAGAAAAAGCTAATTTTGAAAGAAAAGTTATCAGTGTACTGGGCTAAAAATGGGAAAACAATGTCTAAAAGGAAGATCAACTTTACCTATTACTAAAATTATTTTAAATGAAACACTTTACAGGAAAATCTGATTGGGTAAAAAAGTCCAACTATGTTAAAAAAAAAGGGGGGGGGGGCAAATGCAAAAGGATACACCGTATGAATGTGAATTGTTTAGAAAGCAGAAGTAGCAATTGATTGAAAAGCAAAGTAAGGTTTTGGGTAAAAGAGTAAATGATTAAAACAGAATCATTTAATTGATGAAAGGTGAAATTTTAAAAAGCTCCTATGAACATTTATTGGTATATTCTGTTCAGTTTTATTAAGAAATATTCAAAGCAAATTTTCTTTTGGGGGGAAACTCAAGGATATGCTAGCGGAAACCCAGCAGTAATACTAGATATTATCACAATACTCTCTGTCTTGGAAAAATCAAATAGAATAAAGGGTATTTTAATAATTTAATTGTAAAGATTGTTCACATTTGTGCATATTTATAGCTAAAGCCTAAAATCAAAGCACACAATTTCCTTTCAAGCTGAGTGGAATACAGAAAGAATACTTTAAAAAGGAGGGTTTAAAATTTCATTCGAGGGCTTCCCTGGTGGCGCAGTGGTTGAGAGTCTGCCTGCCAGTGCAGGGGACACGGGTTCGAGCCCTGGTCTGGGAGGATCCCACATGCCGCGGAGCGACTGGACCCGTGAGCCACAACTGCTGAGCCTGCGCGTCTGGAGCCTGTGCTCCGCAACGGGAGAGGCCGCGATGGTGAGAGGCCCGCGCACCGCGATGAAGAGTGGCCCCCGCTTGCCGCAACTGGAGAGAGCCCTTGCACAGAAGCGAAGACCCAACACAGCTAAAAATAAATAAGTAAATAAATAATTAAAAAATAAAGGAATTCCTTAAAAAAAAAAAAAAGATTATTAAAAAAGTACAGCTCAGCAATCAACAAAAAAAAAAAAAAAAAAAAATTTCATTCGATTTATCTAGAATGGATCTCCAGGATTGAGTTACTATTTTACAGCCATCAAGTTCAAAGGGCAGTGAGTAAACAGTCTCTCACATTGTAAAAATTACATCATTAAAAATGTCTCTATTCCTTCTCATGAATAAATTTTCCCTGTTTCTTCCTTTCCTAGATGAAAGTTGTTTAGAATTAGAAGGCTCACAAAACCTTTATCCAAAAGAATCTGAAAAAGAGTGGATATATGTTTATGTATAACTGATTCACTTTGCTGTACACCTGAAACTAACACAACATGGCAAATCAACTATACTCCAATAAAAAATGTTTTTAAGTAAATAAATAAATAAAAATCTGAACTTCTGGCTCCTGAAAAAAAAAAAAAGAATTTCAAGATACATTTCTACCATGAGCCCTGTTTAGGGTTCCATATGAGGGCCTAGTTGTGGAAATAAAGCAAGCTTTGACTGTTAAACCTTTATTCACTCAGTCACTCACTATTCCTTGGATAAATATTTATTTTGTGCTGACTATGTACCAGGCACGAGGTTTGCCAGTGGACAGATAAGAGTGAGCCATAAAGGTTTCACATCAATTAAATTATCATGTTAATTTTGAAAATGTTATGAAAAAAAAGAATACCAGCAGTGAACATCTGATCTTCAAAAACCGAAAACAGGCACAATAATGAAATTGAGAAGCAGAGCATCGAAGACGGAATTTCCGTTTTCATCATGTCAAAGAGTTATCTAAAGTCTTGGAGATGAGGTGACCTCACGTTCACAACTGAAATACCAGTGCTTACTTTTCAGGAGTAAAGTGAGGGATAAATGTAATAATATAAAGCAATCACTTGGCACATAATATTTGCTCTCTAAATGTTCGTAAGTAGTGCTCGCTTCAGCAGCACATATACTAAAAAAAAAAAAAAAGTTCGTAAGTAGACAGTGGCCAAAAAAGTTCACAGGCTTGGAAGCTAAACAGAGGGGGTTCAGAACTCATTTTACTATTATTTTACTTCTTTGTCTCTAATCTGTAAAATGGGGATAAACATATTTGAACCATATGAAATTGGAGCCATTTGACTACTGTTTGACTTACGACAATGGCGATAGCACACAGTTCGACCGTGGCCTGTCTTGAGGCACTAGGAGCAGTTAACGATACAATACGTAATGACACAGCCTAGCTTCTGGCACAGTACATGCCGAACATTTAATAGGTTTCCCTTCTTTTACATCCAAACATTTTAATCTTTTATATAAAAAATGTAAATTCATGGTTGCATGCACGTATTCGTAAAATTTGTGCTCTTTTTCTTTGCTCTCAAGCCACTGAGAGGCAGGTAAAAAGCAAGACATGGAATCAGAGTGGCATGAGGTGGGGTGACTGCTGAGCCCCACGTGTGAGACCAATCCTCCCATGCGTCCAGTGCTAAGATTCTTTGGCATCTCAGAAAAAGATAGCTGAGGATCCATTCCACTTCTGCCCTGGGAGGCAGATCAGACTCACAGAAAAAATACACACAGATAAGCTCTGGATTACAAGTGTGTGTTGAAAATCCGTCTTCAGTTTTGATATGTGCAAGGGAATGCTTCAGAGTGTGAATTCCCTTGTGCTGCTGGTCTCGCTAAGGTGGTACCAGCCCAGATGCAGAGCCTCATTCATCAATACCAAGGTTACCTGCAGTCATTGCTTGTAGGTGGGACTCAAGGTGAACGGTCATGACCTCCTTGGCATGTAATACAATCCAGCTTGGAGGTGAGGCATATTGGTGGCCCCACGGTTAAGCAGTAGACTCATGGTTGAATGCAGGCCTACCAAAGCTTCCTGTATGAGCGGCTATTACAACAAAACCACATTTATTGGAACATGGTAGAAAATATAGGAAGTTCAACATTAATGGATCTGGTATGCCAACTACCCCTGTCTCATTACTGGTGCTCTGGGCCTAGAAGAGGAACAGCAGGGATTAGGAAGGGAAGGGCATAAATAATCATGTCCCGTGCACTGGCTCAGCTCTGTTCTCACGAGGCCCGGGATGCTAATCAGTCACAGACATCTCCAATATGCGCCTCGTCCAACCGGGTTCACCTTACAGGATTTTCTTTTGATTGGTTTTTATACAATAGAGAGCAATGTAGAAATTAATCCCTTTTTGTGGATAGCAATTGCAACTATTTTCTTAAAATAGTCCATTGAGTACTTAAACCCACCTGGAAATTTGTATACCCAAAGTCCCCATTTCCCAGAATGCACACAAGCCACCCTTCAAGGCATGACAACTTACCTGGACTTTACAGACCAGTTTGGTGGTCCCTCACAACTTTGTAGACAGCTGGGAGAAGCCCACACCCAACACTGGCAGATGTTTCATCTTCCTCGCAGTAATATTAAACACTTTGTCCTGTTTTTTCAAGTCTCGTTTCATAGACAGCTCTGCAATTCCTCCATTTAAGCAAATAGTTCATCTCCTCCTTCAGAAAGGACATGAAGACCATGCGAGTTTGCTTCATCCTTCAGTCTCTGTAATAGATAACCAAGAAAAAGTGGAAAAGGGTTTCTCAGTGAAAAGCATGAACCTCAAAACATGTTTCTAAAAACACAAATGACTATTAACAGAGTACCTGAAACATAGAACTTTTAACTATGTTCACACTGGAAAAATTAGAAATTCTAAATGTTCTCTGATAAGAAAGCATTTAAGTTGTTGTTCTTCTACTATGTGGAACAGAAGTCATTAAAGGGAAGTTTGGAAATAATTTTAATAATATAAGAAAAAATTCATTGTATAAAGATAAGCAAAAAAGATGGGTTAAGACATTTATAAGTTTTGATTTCTGAAATGTTGAATAAATGCACACATAAATAGAAGAAGAAAATTCTATTTTCTAACAAATTACTAATAGTATGGGTTTCAAATAGTTCTCTTCTCTTCTCTATGATCTTTCTGTATGTATACTATATATAATTAAGAAAAATATTGTAAGACAAAAAAATATGGCTCTATTTGTATTACCCAATTTTTAATTCAAAAGTGCCTTTAGGAAACATTTCATATAAATACATATACTTTCCAAAATAGTGTTAGTTGTTTCTAAGGAAAGATATAATAATAACATAATAATATCAGTGTTAATTGGTAAGAAATCAATAGGTGAAGAATAGCACATCTGTGGAAAATGGAAGTTGAACATTTTTTAGTTTTTCACTCTACACCATAATAATTACTTTACATTTTTCACATAATAATTAAGGCCCAAGAGCAGGGCATTTCTTAGCAGCTAATAACTATCAGGGTTAACTGCAGAGGATGAGACTTTTCTTTATTGCTTAATTATATTAAATCAATTTAGTTTTCATTTTTTGCAAAGCAGAGTGTCTTTTAGTGAACCAATTTAACACAATTCTGAACATTTGCTTGTAAAATAAATGACTGTATACTTTATTGTATTATATTAGCATCTTTTATAACATTAGAGATGCACATATATCAAAAATATTGGGTTGTAAAGAAAGCAGCAAATATTTCAAGACATATTTAAAAGAGAATTAATACTCACTGATAAAATATTAGTTAATAGGAGAAAAACACTGTCATATAAAAAGACTAAAAAGTAGAAGAAAAAAAATCAATCCTAATGTGGCCTGAGGTGGAAAGCAGAGAAATGAGTCACAGAAGAAGCTGCCTAATTGAATAGATGCCCTGTTTTTGCACAAGAATGTCAGGTTGAGAGGCGAGAGAGAAAACAATCACATTTTCCTTTGTATTATTACACTTTCAATTACAACAGTAGATGAGGGAAGGTCTACTATGACATTTAATTTTAATATCATCTTTCCTGGTCACTTACAGTGGGACTACACAAAAGCATTTAAATTCTCTTAGTCCCCATTTCCTCCAGGTAACCACCTGTGATTGAGATAAACTCCATCCAGGATGGCAGAAAAGATGATCTCTGAGGGGAAGAGCCCCTCAGAGCACTGGTTTGAAAATAACCAAGAAAAGGGATAGTGGTTCCCATGGGACAGTGTCATACTGATTAAGAGGCATTTGGTCACAGGTGTGTAAAGGAAGAGTGGTACTGTGTAGCCACCTAGTTTCTAAACCCAGATGATAATTTCTAAGTCCCCTAAAGCATTATATGTTTTATCCATTTTTTTCTGATGTACTGAATGGTAAGATCATGCAGTAAAGTCTAAAAACCTGAGGTATGCAACTTTGTGATATTTTCCAAATGCATATTCCTGTCTAACCAGCACTGAAACCAAGGTATAGACTATTACAGCAATCCAGAACCTTCTTTTCAGCCAAAAACTCTTCCCCAAGATAACTATTATCCTGAATTTTATCTCCACTCATTAATTTTACTTGTTTTTGAATTTCACAGAAATGAAATACATCATTTTTTTATTTTGTCTGTGATTTTTTTTTATTGAAGTATAATTGATTTACAATGTTATATTAGTTTCAGGTATACAGAAAAAAGATTCAGTTTTATATATATATTGAATATATTTTGAATATAGTTCCCTGAGTCCTTTTCTTTTTTTTTAACATCTTTATTGGAGTATAATTGCTTTACAATGGTGTGTTAGTTTCCGCTGTATAACAAAGTGAATCAGCTATATGTATACATATATCCCCATATCTCCTCCCTCTTGTGTCTCCCTCCCACCCTCCCTATCCCACCCCTTTAGGTGGTCACAAAGCACCTAGCTGATCTCCCTGTGCTATGCGGCTGCTTCCCACTAGCTATCTATTTTACATTTGGTAGTGTATATATGTCCATGCCACTCTCTCACTTCATCCCAGCTTACCCTTCCCGCTCCCTGTGGCCTCAAGTCCATTCTCTATAGACACAGACATAGAGAATGGACTAGTTCCCTGAGTCTTACATCTTTTTTTCTGTCTGGGTTGTCTCTTTCAAATTTATTACTATGAAATTCATCATGTTGTTGCATATAGTAGAAGAAGTTTACTCTTTTTCATTTTATAAACATATACCATATTTATTTATGCATCTGCTGGTGATGTACATTTTGGTTGTTTTCAGTGTGGTCTATTATAAATAAAGTGGCTGCAAACATTCTCATACATGGTTTTTTTTGCACATACATAGGCATTGCAGTTGGGGTTATGCCATGTTGAAGTACTAACTTATGGAAGAAGCATATGTTCAGCTTAATAAATACCAACAAAGTGTTTTCTACAATGGCTGTACCAATATAGTCTACCATCTGCAATGCATAAATATTCCAATTGTTCCAGACCCTCACCAACACTTGATACTGTCAGGTGTCAGGTGTCCTGTTTCTTGGTGGTTTTCTTTTTGCTTCTTTTTTTCTTTTTTTTTGGTCTTTTTAATTTATTCATCTGGTGGATGGGTGGGTATGTTAATATCTCATGGTTTTATTTTGTTTTTCTCTGATGATTAAAGACATAACTAACATTTCATATGCATTTTGTCCATATAGATATACCTTTGCCTGTCAAGCCTTTTGCCTAATTATTACTGGGTTGACTATCACTTCCTGATTGATATTAGATGTTCTTATAATTTGGATAAAGTTTTGGTTGAGAAATTTTATTTCAAAACTTCTATTCTCTGGTTGTCCTTTTTCTTCTTCTCATGTAATCTTTTGATTAAAAAGGGTTTTAATATTAATAAAATCCAATATTTGAATAATAACCTTGTTAGTGATTTTGGTGTTCTATTCAAAATATTTTACCTATTCCAACATCATTAAAATATTTTTGTCTCTTAGCAGCTTGACTGTGTTGCCTTTTAAATATAAATATATTTATTGTATTCCATGTATCTTCTTGAATTTGTGACATGGTGCATTTTTTAAGTTTATGAAAACTCTCCTATAATATTTTTTTCCAATATTGCTCCTTCCCAAATTTTCTCTCTTCTTCCATTCTTGAACTTGAATTACATATAAATTACAACTTTTCACCAGGCCTCATGAGTCTGTTACACTCTTTCATTGCATTTTGTAGCCATTTTTTTTCCTTTGCATGCTTCAACCTGGATATTTTTCTTCCTGGCTAGTGTTTATGTTCTTCATTTTAGTCGCCCAGTTTTCAGTTCTAGAATTTCCATTTGACTCTCTAGCATAGATTTGAGATCCCTCATGACATTTTTCATTTCTTTTTCTTTTTAACATATCAATCACATTATTTTAAAGTCTCTTTCTAAAGAACCTTTGGATCTGTTTCTATTGTTTTATTAATTTTCATTTTCTCTTTGTTTTTAGTTATTTGGTCTTGTCTTTTTGTAGGTCTGGTAATTAATTTTATTAGTTTCAAATACTGTATATAAAAATAATATAAGCACTGAATGATTTTTTTTTTTTTCTAGAGTAAATTTTGTTTCTGTTGCAGGCAAATAATATGAAGATTCCACTGATCCAGTAGAGGTTCAATTTTAGGGTTTGCTATGGCTGGATTTTTTTCTTTAGAACTCTTACCCTGTGCTACAGCTTTCTCCTTGGAATGTAGTCCTTCTAGGGCTTCAGCTGATTGCC
The DNA here is from genome assembly GCF_028564815.1 of Eubalaena glacialis. Taxonomy (NCBI): domain Eukaryota; kingdom Metazoa; phylum Chordata; class Mammalia; order Artiodactyla; family Balaenidae; genus Eubalaena; species Eubalaena glacialis. The sequence goes on along the minus strand of NC_083729.1, from coordinate 2,709,501 downwards.
TGGAGCATTTACCTAAGCCCCTCTATTGTGACGTTCCTTGAACTCCAAGCTTTGCTCCTTAGCACTAAGAGACTGTGACTGTCTTTGTTCACCTCTTTATGCCCCAGATCTGCTATTATTGTTGGTATTTGTTAAGCGAGTTTTACTCTGTAAGTAGCTAGATTTGAAGTCATCAATGCTTCTAGATCAAACTGGGCTTCATTTATGCGTGTTTCTCTACCCTCAACTTGCATCTGCTGGACAAACCCAAAATAAAACTTCTCTCTCCCCAGGTGAGTGAAACTATTGTCAGCTCCTGGATGATGATTTTACTCTGGTTTCTATTCCATGTGAGGCAAATTGCCTAAGGCCCTCAGGGTGAAAGAAGCAATAGAAATCGTGGGTCATTTTCTAAGATTTCTATTTCTCTTTGAAACTTGATCCCTTGTGCCCAGTTTTCCTTCTTTGTACACCAGTGTTTTAAAATAGCGACCCTATGTATTAATCTAGAGTAGGCGGGAAGTTTAGCTGGATACAAGCTACTATGTAATGTCCAGAAGAGAAAGCCTGTTACTCCCATTACTTGATTTTTCACAGAGGAAAAAATAGGGTAGCTTTTAATAAATTACATCATATGAAACTTCTGCGATGAATTTCCCTTATATAAGGATTTGATGTTATTTACTCAATAATCATTATTTATTCATATGAATTTATGGATGAAATAATATCTTTATTGAACATCTTTTCTTGAGTGCCAATTATGTGCTAGGTTCTGAATTCTCCAGAAATTCTAAGATAAGTATGAAATCAACTCAACCTTAAGGAGTTTAAAATTTATTGAGGGAAGCACATTGGCATAAAATGGATGAACAAGTTGCTGTGGTAACCAAGAGGAATGAGACTTAGCCATCAAAGAAGTTTTCCTGGAGGAGGTGAAACATGAGGTGAATCCTGAAGCTTGGTTAGTGTTTAGTCAGAGAAGGATATGTATGTGTTTGGGGGCTGGGCTTAAGCCTAGGAGTTTGTAAAGCAGGGCGTTCCAGAAAATGAGCAGCATTTGCAAAACACTGAATATGAGAGAAAGCATAGATTACGCAGGAGTGTGCAAATTGCATGGAAACTCAAAATTCAAGAAGGGAGTGTTTAGAAATGAGGCTGGAGAAGCAGGTATGAATCAGACTGTGGAGAATCTTTTATGTCATGGTAAGGAGTGGGGACCATGGTCTGAATGCTATGAACTACAGGTTAAGGAGTTTATACAGTGACATAGTCAGATAGAGATTTTTTCTGGAAGCACTGGTGCATGGATACTTTGTGAAAATCTAGTTCAGAGCCTGCTACTGTAGGCTAACTGGGCATCAGCTAACTGGGTCTTGAACCAAGGTTGCAATGCATGCTTGGAAAGAAGTGAAAAGTCAGTATATCTATCTTTTTCAGCTTTTTATCACCCTATGCTTGAAAAAGTTGAATTAATTATGTGTTTATGGAATTAAATCAATGTACATCTCCCAGACAACAAAAAACAAGTTAATTAAAGTGCTGGGAGCATATGGTATGCCTTATAGTCTATTTAAACTTAATGTCAATTCAGTGGTAATAACATCTTTCATTGGTGTCCAGAATTATGGTTAAACTTTTCTAAGGAATATTGGACTTTATATTATTCCAGTAAGCCAGCATGATTAGATTAATGTAATGCTAGAAACAAACATCTAAATATTATAAGAACAAAAGGGAGAAAAATGATATTAAAATTAGCATAAATCAACACCAGTCTGAGATAAAACCCCAAGTGTAAGGAAAACATAGTCCACGTTTTAAACAGTCATATAGATCATACACTTTTCTGTAGTTCCTTGGTTATTGGTGGCAAAGGGTGGTGAGGGTTCATCTCAGCAAGAGAGCTTTTTCAATTACACAGCACTATTCACTCACTACCTGACCACACAGACAGGCTGGCATGTTGAATGCACCTAAAAGTCACGTACAGCATGTCCCAAAACATAGATTTCCAGGACCCATCTATGAAACTCTGAATTCCACAGTTTTGAGATAGGACCAGAAATGTTTCTTTTTAAGAAGCATCTCAGGATTTTGACATTCACAGTTTATAGATCATGCTCCCAAAGCCATGGGTCTAGGAAGTGATGTGGTAGGTTTGTGTGTAATTTTGCTACATACATGCATGCACTTATTATTGGCCAAAAGGTGAGCAGATTAAAGAGAACAAACAAATCTAGGTATTTTCAAACTAGTAATATATGAAAGTTCAAAAATGAAACCAGAAACTGTTAAGGCAAATGTATGTGTATTATTTAGTTGATTCATAGATGGAGAGCTATTTCCTAAACATAAGATAATTCATGGAGAAAAAAATAGATTTTACTAAATAAAATTTTTTAATTTGTGGATTATAAGCATTACAATCAAAATTAGCATGGAATCAAACTAGGGAAAAGTTGCAGGTATCTAATGTGTTCTTATAATTTAATTTAAAAAAGTTAACCAGTAGAAAAATGGGCAAAATATATGAACAGACAAGATACAGAAGGAAAAAACTAATTAGGTGAAAAATATTTTAAATGTTCACTCTTACCCCACAGTTGGAAAACAAACAAGACTAATGATAACAGTGAGGTAGAATTTTCTTCCTTTCGATTCTGGTAATTTTTATTTTAATGATAATGCTTAATGCAAGAAAGGATGCCAGACTGTGATTATAAATTAGATTAAGTTTTTCGCACAATCAGATATGTGCATACAGACTTCTATGGAAAAATATTCATCACAGCATTATACATAACATTAAATTGGATATTTCATAGTATTTAGTTGTCAGTTCTAATCCATTGCAACAGTAAAGGTTATGAGTAAGGCTTCATCAATACAGTTTTTTCTTGCATAAAAAATTACGCTAGAGGAAAAGAAGAATAAAAATCCTAAGAATAGTGGCAGCAACAAAAACAAAACAAGTAAAACTCTTGTTTAGTCATTTTAAGAGTGTTGTTTTAAACACCTGTTAAAAATTCAGATCCCTGGGGAACTGGGACTGCTTCAAACCCACAGAATCATAATCTCTGGTTTTGGGGCCTAGATATCTACAATTTAAAAGAAGACTGTCTTATTGGTTGTTTGTTTATTTGTTTGTTTGTTTGAAGACATTAAAAATAATCATTGCAGGAAGCTTCTTTATTTTCTTTACTTTGTGGTGATGGTTTCTTCGGAAATGTACTCTGAAATGTCGGTGCTCTGGAATCTGTTTGGGACTCAGATTCCATGATCCTAATGACAGTGCATCCACCTGATTTTATTCCACAGCCCCTGGTGGGAACTCTCTTGCGTGTGACCTTTAGTACAAAGAGAACAGCACCCAGAGAATCTTCCTCTTTGTCTAATAAGTCACCACCTAAGCCACATCAAGCCTGTTAATGGAATGAAGCTTGGCATTTATTTTGTTTTAAAAATCTTCCTTCCTGGGTGGGAAGAGTACAGGCATGTTGGAGGAATCCATCTCTTATTAATGCATCAAGAAAGAATTCTGATGTTGAGCTTTCAGTGACATTCTGAGCTTGGACGGACTTGTTGAGCAACTCATTCTGTCCACCAACAATTTGCTTTGGGGTACACTTAGATGTTTGTGCTATCATTTTAGCCCATTTGCTTTAGGGTGATGAGGTATTATGAAGACAGCTTAGATGTGATATTCTTAAACCACTTACATTTGAATGAAATGTAAGCTTGTTGGCAGAAGCAGTGACTCCTGGCAATAAATGGGCAAAAAACTATCACTGAGCTCTGGTTTTTGAGATGGATGTATGAGTATTTCATTCTATTTGGATTAATGTATCATAATAAAAATTACATCCCTTGGTGGCCCTTACAAAGGCAGTCTATACAAATCCCTAACCAAAGACTCTCAGTCCCTTTATGTTCATTATCTGGTACGTTCTAAAATATCCTATTATAAGCCAATTTGGGACCAAGTGATCTTGAGATGGCTTTTACACAGACGGCACGGTTGTGAAGGCAGTGGAAGATAAGTCTTCAGTTCAGGGGAAAGGTCCGCCCTCGAGAGCAATGTATGAACAGTCAGAATTAGAGGGCATTTAAAGAAATGAGATGAAATAACTCACTAAGAAAATGAGTACAAGGACTTCCCTGGTGGTCCAGTGGTAAAGAATCCACCTTACAATGCAGGGGATGCGGGTTCAATCCCTGGTTGGGGAACTAAGATTTCACATGCCGCGGGGCAACTAAGCCCACAGCACAACTACTGAGCTCGCGCGCCTCAACTAGAGCCTGCGTGCCACAAACTACAGAGCCCACGTGCTCTGGAACCCGTGCACCACAACTACAGAGCCCACGCGCTGCATCGAAGAGCCTGTGTGCACAACAGTAGATCCCACGTGCCTCAACAAGGATCCCGTGGGCTGCAACTAAGACCCGACGCAGCCAAAAATGAAAATAAAATAAATAAATCAATAAATCTTTTAAAAAGTAAAAGGAAATGAGTATAGAGAATTAAGCATTGAGCCTTCTTGAGGAGAAGAGAGGAAAAGAGACTGTAGCTATAAAATAAGTGACAGAAGTTGCTAGTGAGGCAACTGGAAAACCTGGAGCCAGTGGTGCCCAGGAATCGAAGTAAAAATTACCAGGATAAGGTTTGGTCGGCTCTGCCAAATGCTGCTGATCAAGTAAGATAAACATAATTAATCATTGGATCAGCAATGAGAAGGCCATTCATGGACGTAATTCTCCCCATGGATTTTGCTGGGAAGGGGAGCTACCACACGGGTAATGGCTGGAAGGGATGCAAAGAGAGCTTTGTTTTGTTAGAGTTGCCATTTTATTCTTAAGTTGGGAGAAATGACAGCAATGTTTTTAATCATAGGAGTCATTCAGGAAAGGAGGAAAAAGAAAAAGAAGAAGCGGGGAGCAGAGAAATCAGTTGCTGGAGTGATGTCCTTGAATAGACTAAAGAAGAAGATTCCACTGCACAAAAGGAGGGGTTTTGTGAGGAGAAATAACGGCTCGGTTACAGGACGGGATGCGGAGTGTTAGAAAGTCATTGCAGGCAGCTGTGTATAAACTGCGGTAGACATTTTTTCCTTAGTGCTTCTATGTTCTCATTAGAAGGGAGTTAAGGAGCAAATCATCCACTGAGACGGAGAATGGAACAAGACATGTAGGAGGTTGGAGGAGAGAGAAGGAAGGTTGCAACCATCTTCTAGATCAAAAGAGTGACAGACTGAGTGGACTAGGAAATCCAGTAGTCTCTGGGTGACATTAAAGTTTGAATTGAAGTTAGAAGACATTCATTTAAGGTAAATCATGGCTTTGTATTTCCTTCAACAGGAAACAAGAAAGCAACCGTGAGGTTTTCTCCTTAAAGGAAGAAAAGTCATGGTTCTTTTGGCTCTCCTCCTGAAGACAAGGTCATTGTCATTCTGCAGGGGGAATGACTACAACTTTGATTCTCAGTGGTAATGAGCATTTTATTTATTTTCTACTCAAAGGTGAACTAGATTTCTGGGATACATTCCAGCCCCTAAGAAACTGACAACCCTAGACCGGTTTGTAAGGTGTTATAATGATATGTAGAAATTCTAGATTCAAACTGAGAACTTGATGCCAGAAACCAGACCTGCAACAAATCAGCTCTTTTGTTTCTTGGGAACGCATTGAGTTAACCGTGTCCTAAACACCACTGTATGTATGTATTTATTAAATAAGTTTAAAAAGGAATAAAAGCACTTAACGTTAAACCCCTGGCACTTAGAATAAATGCAGTTTCTGAATAAAGGCAAAACCTTTATTTCTGCAGTTGTTGGTCCATAAAAAGCATACATATAATAGATATTACCTAAGTAGACTTTATATTGGTGTTTTGTCTACAATAATAAGCTTATAGCTGAATCAGCTTCTCTTCTAAAATTTCTCTTTCCTTCTCTCACATATGATGTGAATAACTAATGTATAGAGCTGTTTCGATGATTAAATAATGTATGTAAGGCACCTGGTAAAGTGCCGGAAACAGAAGATGCTCACTCTATGTTGGTGGTTATTGTTTTTATGGGTTGGTTTAAATGGATTAAGGAAGGCAAGCTGCTATGGACTGAACATTTGTGTGCCCCCAAGTTCATATCCTAAAACCCTTAATCCCATTGCGATGGTATTTGGAGACTGGATCTTTGGGGGGTGATTAGGTCCTGAGGGTGAAGCCCTTGTGATGGGATTAGTGCCCTTGTAAGAAGACATGAGAGAGCTTTATCCTTCTCTCTCTCTACCATGTGAGGAAACCAGGAACTCTCACCGGAACCCAACCAGGCTGGCACCCTAATCTCAGACTCAGCCTTCAGAAACTGTGAGAAATGAATACTCCTTGTTTAAGCCCAGTCTATGGTATTCTTGTTATAGCAGCTCAGACTGACTAGGACACAAGCATATAGTAATCATCCGAACCAAGGTCCCGCTTTTATACCACCTCGTGGTCTCAGGCCTGGGCATGGCTGGAGCAATAGTGAGTTAGCCACAGAGAAGACTCTTAGACTCACCATTGCAGCTCTGCAGACCCCGCCCCTCCTGGTCACAATGACCATGTTACCAGTGATAAGATTCTTCGCTTCGCAAAAGTGTGATCAGACATGTCAGGCTGGGCAGGAGGTGGTAGTGAGGACGGTGGGGAGCTGTGCAGATGAAGCCCTCGTGAGGCTCTGTGCTTTATCTCAAGAACACAGAGCCCCAGACACGAAACGGGCACATGGAATTGCTGTGGAAACATTGACAAGCACATTCACGGTGGGGCGGGGCGGGGGGGTTGTTCAGAGTTACAAACCCAACAGATGGAGACAAAAACTTCTACCAAACGGAAGACATAATTATGCCCATTAAAACCGATGTGAGATGCCTGCTCTTTCCAGCAACCTGAGACCAGCAACACGCTCTGTCTTTAAATGTCTGATTCTTCACAATTCATTTCAGTCTGAAAAATAAACCATTTTGTCTCCAGCAATTTATGATCCATTTGTTTTTATCTCCTCTTCAGTGAAAAGAAATAGACAGCAATCTGCCATTGAGGAGAGTCTTAAAGTAGAGCTGAGATGGCAGGAGGCTTCTGGAATTAATACTGTAAAGGCTGGCTCTGTCCCACCATCAAGGACTGCAGCTTTTAGAATCATACCACCATTCGTATCATTTTTTTCTTTTTTTAGTATTAAAGTAAAAGTTACAAGATTGTACACAGATAATAAAATCATTTAGAGTGTTTCAGGCTAAATTATATCCTTGAACATGTCCAGATAAAAACATAAAATTGTATAAGTCCACCAGACACAGATAAAGAATGAAATAAAAAAATAGGAAATTACTCATACCTGCTTTGTAAGTATTAAATCACTGCAAATCTTAAATTTAATAAATCTTTACCAAGCACAATACATAATTCTCATAAAATACATTGTTTTAAAAGGAACTAGTCTCCACAATTTCTTTCACAATTACTATCATAATTTCTATCACTGGAATTTTGGTAGTTTGTCATTTTCATTATTGTTGCTATTATACCTTATGTTAATAGAAAATTTAGAGCTAACGATATACTCTCCCATGCATTATTGTCTGTTATAATCAGAAAAACCTGATGATATATAAGACGACATGAGGAATTTGGAGTTCAAAGTGGTGACTTAAATGCTCAAAGTTGCAGAGCTAAGAGGCAGGAAAGCCAAGCCTTGACATTCAGCTGTTGTATTTGCCTCTCCTCTCACTGATTCCTCAGTACGTTTCCAAAAAATATTTTCAAACTTTGTGTGAAGTTTCTTCACATACAAATTTTATCTTTCTGAGATAAGAAAGCTTCATTAATCATATTCACAATCCCTTTGGTTATCTGCATTAAAGCTTGTTGTTTGGAGTTCCCAAACTTAAAGAAAGAAAGTTACTCCTCATTTATTCACTAATTCAATAAGCATTTATCAGAAACACTCAACAGTGTTAAGTGATATGGAAGACATGAAGAAAAGTATATAAAAGCATATCTATGCCAGCAAGGATTTTAAAATCAAAGATCCCAGGAGATACAAAATAGCGTAATGGAAAACACTCAGTTAAAAGTCAAAAATGTGTCTGCACCTCACAGGCTGTGTGATATCAGCAAATTACAACAGTCTGCCTCAGTTTTCATACATTTTAAAAATGAACTTTTTCTTCATAGACAGAGGAGATAAACAAGACTAACAGATTCTGATTAAAATTATATTGCACCATATGAGGTCCACCTTCGCACTAGACTGATTTTACAAGGCGTCCAGGCCCATCCACCACACGCCTCCACCTTATCATCTCAACACCCACATCCACAGGAGAGGTGGTTCACTCTGGTGCCATATAAGTCTCCGCTTTGATCTGCATGATTTATTCCAAGCACCACTGTATCCATTTTTTGCTCATTTTCTTCTGCTTCTGCATGTAAGGAGCTTAGAAGTCACCACTCTATCCTAACAGAAAATAGAAAGCTGAACAGGGGGCTTCCCTGGTGGCGCAGTGGTTGAGAATCCGCCTGCCCACGCAGGGGACGCGGGTTCGAGCCCTGGTCTGGGAAGATCCCACATGCCGCGGAGCAACTGGGCCCGTGAGCCACAACTACTGAGCCTGCGCGTCTGGAGCCTGTGCTCCGCAACAAGAGAGGCCGCGAGAGTGAGAGGCCCGCGCACCGCGATGAAGAGTGGCCCCCGCTCGCCGCAACTAGAGAAAGCCCTTGCACAGAAACGAAGACCCAACACAGCCAAAAATAAATAAATAAATAAATAAATAAATAAAAGCTGAACAGACTGAAAAATCAACAGCTCCTCTGGGATCCATACGACTGGCGAGGACAGAGGACCGGAGAGATAAGCTCAACAGAGCAACTCACAGCAGAAACTCCTCAGGAACCAGCACCAGGGAAGGACCGTGTAATTGAGGAATTGCTGCAGATCAGTGTGAACAGCCCTGAGTCAAAACCTTTAAAAGAAGCCAGTCATCGGGGGCCACGTAATAGTGTAAACCTGACCTCTAGGAGATCCTCCGGGCGCTCAGAGTAACCATCAGGGGAAACCTCCTGGTGCTCCCTGCAGGGGGAGGGGAAAAGGAGCCGCCCTGAAACCCCCCACACCACAAGGCTGCCTTCAAGGGGAAACCTGTGAACCCGAGCCTCACCTGCTGGGGCTTCTCAGAGCCTAACTGACCTGGGGAAGGGAAATTGTCGACTGGAGCCCACTCTAGCCATCCTCCTGTCCCAGCTGAGGTGGGAAAAGAAACAGAAAACATTTGTGAGTTTACAGCCCGGAGGCAAAGTCTCACTAAAAGGGTGAAATCTAATCACAGGACCATAGAATGCTTCCCTGTCCCATCTCACCACCATGTTACTAAGGGCCTCTTTACAGTAGTTCCTCTTGCAACAGGCAAGAGCTACATCGGACTCCACGTTGGATCTGTTTCTTTGACTTTAGCCTTTGCTTTTCGTTGCTTTTGTCATTATAATCATACGCAATGGCCTGCCTCGGGGAACCCTGCCCCTCTGCTGTTCAGCTCACAGGGAGACCATCTGACCCGTCCACCTGTGAATGGTGAAGAAAGAAAGAAGAAACTAACAAACACATGCCCTCCCCTAGGCTGGCCATTCCAGGAGATGTTTTGCAAGACAAATGGCCCTTTTACTTTACCTCCTCACCACCTCTGCCCTCTCCGATTCTATAAAAGGAACTGGCATCCAGACCCCAATAAGATGATTCTTCGGAGACACTAGTCTGCCATCTCCTCGGGCTGCCGGCTTTCGGAATAAAGTCGTGTTCCACGCCTCAACACCTCGTCTCCGATTTATGGGCCTGTCGCGCGGCGGGCAGAACGAGCTTGGACTCGGTGACAGATTTGGCTCAGTCAGCCAGGAGCCTTGCTGCTCGTGGCCACCGGCCCGGGTCGGGGAGTGTCAGGGCAAGGCCCTAGCAGCTGCCGGGACCAGCTGTGCGGAGGAGCTTCCCTTCAAAGTTCCCTGAAGCCGCACCGGCTACCCCAGCGCCTGGCAGCTGAAGCAAGGAACCGACCGACTTCAATTTGGGGAATTTCGGTTCCATTTGGGGAACTTGGGCTCCAGTTTGGGGAACTTCGGTTCCACTTGGGGCTACGAGTAGACGGACTGGATCCGATGTGGGAGGGTAAGTCACTGCGGCGTGCACGCCGGAAACATATTCCCCCCTCAATCTGGGCTTTTCCTTTACGGGACAAGCCAATCTGGTTGGGGTGCCCTGTTGGAGAGGGGAATTGTTGGACTTTAGCTGGTTCTGGGAACTAGTTCATTGGTTTTGGTCTTGGTTTTGTCGTGGTTTTGTATGCATCAATGCCAGAATTTGTTTGTGCCTTTTGTGTCGGAAATTGTCTACATCTTTTGTGTTTTGGTGTTATCAGACTTACAAAAGTGGAAGATACTCCATCCGTCCCGAAGGAGAGTCCTTTGGGGCATATATTAGTTAAATGGGCAAAACATAGCCATGAGCCTATGACTAAGAAAGACATGATATACTATTATAATACGGTGTGGACCCAAAAAATTCTAAATACAAGAGAAATTAAGCTAAATGAGCTTCAGATTCATGTGAACTGGGAAATATTTAGTATTAAATTAATACTTGGTATTAATGTTTGTTTGTTGATCTAATTAATTTAGACATGTCTTTAGAGCCATCAAGTATAGTACTTTCACTGCACCTAGGTTTATAGAAGTTAAATGATATCTTGTTATATCTGTTGCAAATTTGTCGGCAAGAAAAATAACTTGAGATGATGAATCTTTAAAGTAAATATTAATGAGATAAGAGCTTTTAGGTAAGCTATAAGGATTATTATGTTCTAAAAATCATCTAAAATAGTTTCTCCAGATTTTGGTAACTATTACTTGCCTCTTGGTTGTTACTAGAAATTAAGGCTTTTAAGAGTCGGGGATTCTAATTTAAATATATAATTAAAGCTACTGAAAATAATAAAACATTTCAGTATGGTAGAATGTGTGTTTTCAGTTAAGATGGTATGAGGAATGGAATTACATTTTACTGAGAAAGTTTTGTACATGGTCAGGATTAACTAAATTTAGATTGAAGTTAACTAAGTAAATGGATTTTGTTAAGTAAGCTAATACAAGATTGGAATTTGATCTCTCTCTCTGTTAGAAGTGCTCCTTTTGATAACAGACTATGTGAGTTTCTGTGCCCTTAGGTGATCCGTATTTGTTTTCTTTTCATCGTTTTGTGACTTTGGTTAAATGAATAAGTATTGTTTCACAGTGACCTACAATCCTGTTGTGTTTTAAAACTTCTTGATATTTTTAACAAACTTCCCAAATATCAAAATCTGAATAAAGATTTTTAGCCTCCAGCTGACTCTGGGATACTTTGAAAGAACATCTCTGAGACATCTTAGAGAGAGATGTCAAACTAAGTTTATCTGGTATGTTAAATTACTTCAAAAACATTGTCAAGTGATTGGAGATGAACCTTAGGTTCCAGTGTATGGATAAATGTCATTTATACACATATTCCAAAATTTATACGGAATCCCTAACATCTGATACATCCTGATATGTTATCAATCATAATACTAGTTATTCTAAAATGGTATATCCAAGTTTCCTGCTAATGGCATTGTACTCACATTTTTAACCATGCTATTTTAAGTTTTGTCCTGATGCTTTTACAAAATAAAGATTTTCAAGAAGGCTGATAAAAAGGCACTTTTTAACAAATGTAAGTTTCGGATAGCCTTTAGATAATATCACTGGACGGGGTAACAAATGACAAAACTAATGGGAAACCTGATTATTTCATCCAGAGCAACGGGAATTAATTACATGGGACGGAATGAACTGGTAAATATGATTTATAACTTTATGACTTTGGGGAATATACTGGCTTTAATCTTTGTTTTTTGGAAAAACCTTTTCTCTTATGCTAGGACCTACAAGTTGATAAAGTATGCCTTTGTAAACAAAGATGAAACATTTATCTTTTTCTCTCTACCTGATCCTGCCAGAATTTGTTGTCTCCTGTGGACTTGATGTTATGCTAATCATTGTTTTAATTTGTTCTTTGTTTCCAAATTGTTTGTGCTTTGTGTCTCCCTGCTGCACTATGTCTTTGTCAATGTTACTAGCTGCATTACTTATATTCTGTCTATTTTATAAGATTATTGCCTCTTGCAGTCCCCAATGTGTAACCAGGCCTCCAACAAAACTTCTCTGGCTAAACATTTTAAAGAAATAGATCACATTTATAACATAAAATAACTGTAATAATGTGATTCTAGGTATGGAAAGAAGCAACAAGGGAAAATGTCTCCTGGATCATAATTAGAGGATCCAGAGAATCTTTAATTATCAACAGGACCTAATCCGAAAATTAGCACCTGGAGTGGCATATCAAGAATTTTCACCTGACCTGGATGAGCCTCCCAGCACCGTGGGACAAAATTTGATCATGAAATGTCTCCCAAATATTGGTCAAATTCCTGACCAAGAGGAGAGGATCGGTCATCCGCGACTGCAGCCCTCCAATGTGAGCTGGTGAACCCTGAGGAAACTCAGGAAGGAGAAGAATACCTGCCATCTAGCAGCCATCAGACTGCAGCCACTCCCTATGGTGAGCCCTGAGGAAACTCAGGATGGGAAAATAAAGGATACAGTCCCCAGATAGCCGTGGTGCATATCAGAGAAATGATTTCAGTGAGCCCAGACTCTTGCATCTTCCCATACATAGAAAAATGCTAAATTCCTTAACTTGAGATTCGGCCTCCTGGGCTTGAAGCCCTCAAAATTCCTGATAACTCTCAACTTTTAGGTTGTGAATATTTTTAAATCTATAGGTATAAACTAGACACTTCCAAAGTGGAACAAAAGACAAATCTCAACATTTGGAACACTGACACTGATGGCGGACACTCCCAGAAAGATCCATCTGACGGGGCAGTTGGAAGACTGTCACCCCTTTTTCCACAAGACTGTGGAATGGACGTTGACGGTGGGGAAGTGTAACAGGGAAGAAGAGCTAAATCGAGCTCCACTTTGGATCTGTTTCTTTGACTTTAGCCTTTGCTTTTCGTTGCTTTTGTCATTATAATCATACGTAATGGCCTGCCTCGGGGAACCCTGCCCCTCTGCTGTTCAGCTCACAGGGAGACCATCTGACCCGTCCACCTGTGAATGGCTGCAAGAAAGAAAGAACTAACACATGCCCTCCCCTAGGCTGGCCATTCCAGGAGATGTTTTGCAAGACAAATGGCCCTTTTACTTTACCTCCTCACCACCTCTGCCCTCTCTGATTCTATAAAAGAAACTGGCATCCAGACCCTAATAAGATGATCCTTCAGAGACACTGGTCTGCCATCTCCTGGGTCTGCCGGCTTTCGGAATAAAGTCGTGTTCCACGCCTCAACACCTCGTCTCCGATTCACTGGCCTGTCGTGCGGCGGGCAGAGTGAGATTGGACTCGGTGACCCTCTCACTTGGTGCATCACGTTTGGCTATCAAGAAAAAATTGTAAGGCATACTGAAAGACAAAGACAGTTTGAAGAGACAGAGCAGGCATAAGAACCAGGCAGAGCAGGGATGTTGGAATTATCAGACTGGGAATTTAAAACAGTGATGATTAACGTGCTGCGGGTCTAATGGGGTTTTGCAATGAAGGGCAGGTAGTCTGAACATCAAAGAGATTATTGTTAATTAAAGAAAACTAGAAATCTCAAGTTAAGGAATTTAGCACTTTTCTATGTATGGGAAGATGCAAGAGTCTGGGCTTGCTGAAATCATTCCTTTGATATGCACCTCAGCTATCTGGGACCAGTATCCTGTGCTTTCCCATCCTGAGTTTCCTCAGGGCTCACCTTAGGGAGTGGCTGCCGTCCGATGGCTGCTAGATGGCAGGTATTCTTTGTTTCCTTCCTGAGTTCCCTCAGGGCTCACCAGCTCACCATAGGAGGTGGCTGCAATCGCTGATGACTGTGACATCCTTTGTTTACTGATGTGGCAGGAAATATTCCATTTCTCAGTCATCATGGTAACTCCCACTCAGACCATCTCCTAACTTCCTCCCTGACGAAATCCAGCCCCCATTCCTTCTCTGTCCTCCTTCACAGGTGAATGTGACTGTCAGGCAGAATGGTGAGCAGTGCTGACAGCCCCTCATCACAGGGCCCAGTGAGGACGTGATGAAATTTTAAAAATATTTATATATATACATGACGTAGGAGAGTAACACGGTCAGACACAGTATTTGTATACCACACCTGATAGTGTTCCTACAGAACAGCAATGGACACAAAAAAATAAAACGTACTACATTGGTTTATGGGTCAGAGCTATCAAAAATTTTAAAAACAGAGTCTTCTTATTTATATAAGTTGTTGCATAATATTAAAAAGGATAGAAAGCTACCCTCATATGTTATTACAACATAATCCTTGTATCAAAACTGGACATGGAAAAGAAAGGAAAAATGTGTATATCCTTTTTCCTAACTATATATATACATATATAAAAAACTATATAACTATATTATATATATGATTATATAGGCAATCTCACTTTTGAACAAAAAGTAAAATGGAAAATAAAATAAAATAATACGTAAGAGTATTTTAAAAGAATAATGAATCACCACCAAGTGCTAGTCAGACTGTAGGGTAATGTGGACTCTCACACACTTTATGTTAAAATATAACATATGTACTCCTTTTTTCATACAATTATACCATTCTAAATGTAAAGCGTGCAATATAATTTTTAATATACAAGCAAAATATTTAATAAGTATGGTCTATAAGTAAGAAAAATTGGGAACAAATTTTCATTAATAAGGAATTAGTGAAGAAAATTAAAATACATTCATATAATATGCCTTAGGATCTAATAAAAATGATGATATAATTATTTTATTGACAAATACAGAGTTCCACAGTTTGTTGCTGAGTGAAAATAGGAGTTACAGAAAAAGCAATTACTGTATGACCCCATTTATAAAAAATTGGAGAGAATATGCAAAGGAAGCTGATTCGAGCTTTGGTCATCAAAATGTTAAAGAGGTTTTTCCTAGGTAATGTGATTTTAGATACTTTTTCCTTTATATTTTTCCGATTATTTTACATTTTTCAAAGAACATGTATTATTTTTCCAAAGCAAAAAGTAATTATAATAAATAGATAACATTTTCCTCATTGTAAATATAGTATTATTAGTAGAAATTTTAGAAAAGGAAGCAAGCTGAAGAAAAATAAATAGAAATCACATAAATTCTATCATCCTGAGACAGTCACTTCTCTGCTGTTTATTCATCTGCACGTTTATTTACATGCTTTTAAATAAAAAGAGGACAATCATATACCTATTATATAATCACCTCAATGCTTCATCTTACAACTGACTGTGAGTTTTAGTGTCACTGAATATTCTCATGAGATGTACTTTTTAATAGCTACACATTGTAAAATATGCATAATTCATTTAACCCACTACCTATTTCTGCACAATTAGGAGGAGCTGCGTTTCAAAACAGGCTTTAGGAGTCAACGACCCAGGTTTGCGTGCTTTCCAAAACAATATAAGCTCATAAAAAGGCATAACCTGTGTGCACTCTGTATTCTGTAAAATGTGTAAGACGTGAGCGCTCAGAGAAAATATGGTTCCATCCAGCCAAGGTTCAACACACTCGTAGACACAGTGGCGATTTGGTGCCATTATAGCTGGGGAAAATGTAACACTTTTCCCTGTTCTGGCCATATCAAAACACATTTAGATCCGCCTAAGATTAAAATCTCTCACATTGCTATTTTTAAGAAGTGAAAAGATTTTGTAATTACGTGCACAGTACCGAGGCTTCAGAGCCAAGGAGATAGGAGCTGATTATTTTTTTTAGGTCCCTTAATAACCAGATTAGCATGGACAGTTTATCTCACATTTCCTAAGCCTCAGTGTTCTCATCTCTAAAATGGAGGTGACGACATTTATAGGATAAGCTTGAGCAAGAGTTTACATAAATCCAAGGTATACAGTTGACTCTCAGCATGTGGTCCTTTTTACCACTGCTGTTGCTGCAGCTAATAGTCATATACTTCACTAGCACGCCAAGGAGCTTGCCTGGTTATTTTACTATTATGACGGTATATTACCAATATACTACTTCCAAATGAGTTGTTAAATATTTCACTCCGAAAGTGAAGTGAGCCTTACTGTTCATTTTCTGAAAAATCACTTTGAAGAGTTGTTAGGACATTTCTGATGTGCCCTCTTTTACGGGAAGATTGTTGCCTGAACGCTCACCACATTGTGGGAGGTTCAGCTCAGATGCAGCTCCTTGCACTCTGTGATACAGACCCAAAGGCGAATTATCTTCTCCCAGTACATCCAACGTACCGTGGTGGAGAAGGAGCGTGATAACGTCGCATTTGGAGGAGAGGAGAATGGAACACTCGGTACTCACTTGTCCATAGAAGTGAGGCCGAAGAGCAGGTCACCCATGCTGAACGACACCAGCCTCTTCCTCTATGGTCCTGGTTCTGCATGGGGTCTGAGCAAGTGCCCTTTCTCTGCAACACGGGTCCTATTTGTATAGGTCCAGGGACTGCAGTTTCCTGTGAAAGACCAAACTTTGGTTTTTATATGGTAAAGTAGATTTTTCTCAACATTTGGTTAGGTTTCCAATTTATTTGCTTTCAGTCGATTACATAATGAGTAGCAAAACTTTACCTTTCCCCCTGTACAAACAGTCACATTTTAGGTTCAATTTATTTCCTCGTACCAAATTCTCTACCACTAATTAAATTAGATGGGCATTCATTTCTCTCTCATGTGAAAATAGTACAGGTGTCTGAAATCCAGAGGCAATATGCAGCTCCCCATCCTGCAGGAACCCAGCTTCCCTGGATCTTTCTGCTCTGCCACACTGAAATTTGTCTTGTTCTCATGACTGTAGGTGCTCCAGGAACAGGGCAAAGAAATGATGCAGAGCTGACCCTTTATTTTAGGGATTAATTTAATAAAGGGGGAGGAGGCATACAAGACAAATAACTATAAGTTTATACCATGCACATTATTAATTTTTATATTTTAATTGATTGCCTTAGCTATTTTTCCAGAAAACACTGCATCTTTCCCTTCAACTTACAAAAATGCATCCCCATTGCAAAGACAGAATTTTTAAGAAGACTACGAGAAGGAGAGACAAACTAATACAACCAAAATGTTTCTGCAAGATGAGATCTATCTAGATAGTTGGTTTTTGGGCTTTCACTCTCAAAAGCTACTGTATCAAATATTAAATAACCACTGTATTTGCAATAGTGTTTTGAGTTGGTAACATAAGAAAATCCAATTTTTTTCTTCAAAGAAGATCCTTTTGGAAGATGATTTTAAAGTATCATAATGTCTTTGGGTCAAAATTTTTCCTTAGAGGAACACATCTTAAATTCTCATGAAAGTCACGCGTGACCTTGAAATTTCATAAGTAGAAATCTACCTTGCAGAAATCTTGCAGAAAATAATTCCATAAAACATACACGTCCTGTATCTTAAAAACCTAAGTTATAAATAAACCCTCTGTGGGCAGTGGTTAAGAATCCTCCTGCCAATGCAGGGTTCGAGCCCTGATCCGGGAAGATCCCACATGCCGTGGAACAACTAAGCCCATGCACCACAGCTACTGGGCCTGCACTCTAGAGCCCGCGAGCCACAACTACTGAACCCACGTGCCACAACTACTGAAGCCTGCACACCCGTAGCCCATGCTCCGACGCAAGAGAAGCCATCACAATGTGAAGCCTGCGCACCACAATGAAGAGTAGCCCCTGCTCCTTGCAACTAGAGAAAGCCCGTGGGCAGCAACAAGGACCCAACCCAGCCAAAAATAAATCAATCAATCAAAAAAAAAAAAGTAACATAAAGCAATGAAAAATAAAATTTAAAAAAAAATTAAAAGAAATAAACCTACATTTTCTCTAGATCCAATAAGATCAAGATTATATTGAGATAAAAACTAGAGTCATGGACAGTAAATACAATGTTACCCACCTAATTATTCTATTCTTAAATCTTCACGTGAATATCTTTTATTCACTGTATAAGTTAATGTTTTTATGACCATTGTTTTTCTTATATGTATGTATATAATCAGAAGTCTGGTCTTTATTATGGGAAACAAAATATTTCATATTTTATTTTGGTAATGGCACAAAATTACACCATATGTTAAATTCCTCTCAGTTAATGCAGCAAATTATCCATGTCTAAGACATTCGCATATACTAAAAATGTTGTTTTTTAATTATAGAGACCATTTCTTTGATGTGTTTGTCATATGCAGTATTTAAAGAGTAAATAGGAAAAAGACATAAATTGCTATTTTTATTTTTAAACGCTTATTCTTTCCCTATCTAAAAAATGCAAACATGCTTATTAGAGAATTAGGAAAAATAAGCTGCCCATATTACAACAAACAATCACAACCACTGTTCACAGTTCAATGTATTTTCTTCCAGTTTTTATAGTTATTACCATATTACGTGCCTGTTTACTATAATATTTTTATCAACTAGCTTTTTGTCTTTAATGTAATTTTAATGTCCTTAATATTTCAAGAAGTAGATGCACCATAGTTTATTTAGCATTTCCAATATTTGGATAATTTGGTGGTGCCCAGTTTTTCATAATTGTAAATAATATTGCACTCTTTAGCATTTATAATTCTACTGAATACATATAGCTGGAAGGTGTGACATGTGACCACTCACTACTGGTAATAAACACACAATTATCGTCCTCCTGAGCTTGTTGCCAGTGGGGAGACAATATCACAAGAATCATTTGAATACGATGTGCAAAGTGACCTGGGATCAGAGGGGCAAGAGAGTCTAACACTAAATGCTCTCTAAGCTTTGTTTCTAAATTTGGGATAATTTTCTTTGACTACACTTCCTTCTGGAAGCGTAGCAGTTGAATCAGTGGGTAAAGAATTTTTAATGTATTTGAACAAATCAGCCAGCATTTCCAGATCAACCTTAAAAAACAGTGGTGACCATCTGCACCCTGATTTTGAGTTTATTTTTACCAGCCATGTCTAGCTTGCACTACAATTAAGTATAATATAGGCTATCAGCTTGAAATAGATATGTTCTATCACACCAAAAAAGCATACTTCCTTTTACTAATAAAATAAACAATGAGTATCAAACTTTGTACAAATCCGTCTCAATACGTATTGAAATGAGCATTCAGCTTTTCTTAACTGACGGATTTACAGATGTAGTGTGCTTAGTTGTTGTCTCTGTAAGTGTGCTCTTGAATTATATTTGGTAATGTTTTAAGAATATTGATTTTATTCATAAGTGAAATTTGTCTATCATTTCTTTTTTGTACCTTCTTTTCCCTGTTTTCCTCTTAGAAGCTATGGATTCTTTGTTGAAAAAATGGAGTTATTTTCCAATTTTTTTCTTCAGTCCACTTATTAGCTGTGTATCCTGGTTAAGTTACGCAGCATCTCTTCATCTGCAGGATGTTTATAATTTTACTGGATCCCTACCTAGCAGGATTGCTGTGAGGACTAAAATTAAAGCATGACACAGTGCCTGGGATACTTAGAACACACAATTTTAATGCTCCAGACATGTTCATTCTTATTCTGTAACATCTAAACTACCATTTGAATATCTATTTCATCCAAGTTTGAAATAATTTATCAACAAAAGTGGCTAAACTTATACATACTTTTCATCTTGGGGGCGGGAGGTAGCATGTGTGAAGATTGGTGATGATCTATCTCTGACACATCGAAACTTCTTTTTTGGGCTGTCTCTGTTCCTTGGTCTCTAATACGATGCAGGTTGGGTTTTAAATTTGTCTTGCCTAGAATTTCTCTACTTACATTCCTGTTTTGCAATATGTTTGCTGTAATGTTATTTTTTTCCTTTTTTAAAATTGTGGCATGATTTTTAGCATACTGTTCTGTGAATTTTAACAAATGAAGATAGTCATGTGACAACCGTAATCAAGATACAGATCAGTTCTGATGCACTAAAAAGTTATCCAGTGCCCTTCTGCAAGGAGCCCCTGACCTCCCCCATTTTCATCTTTGACCTTTTGATCTTTCTGGGGTATCAGCAAAAGCGATACATTCACACCCTGGGCTTTTTCGCCAAATTGCCCTCTCCTTTTTAGAATACTTTGCAATCTGAATAGGCTAACAATTTCTCAAGTCATCAAGTCCTGGATCCATTTTGTTAAAAACTTATTCACACAGTTTATCACTTTCCTCTCACATTTTAACTAGAGGCCACAAGAATAAAACCAGACCGCACCTTCAACACTTTGCTTGCAAATCATCTCAGCTAAATGTCAGATTTCATCGTTTAAAAGTTCTGCTTTCCACAAAACTGCAGGACACAGTTCCATACCTGTAACAACCATCTACTCGTGACAATTTAGGTTTTCTCTACCATGCTCCTCACTTCCTTCTGAGAGTCCTCTCCATCAACATCATTAAAGTCCATGTTTCTACTAGCAGTCTGTTAAGGCGGTCTAGGCGTTTTCTATCATTGTCTTCAAATTTTTTCCAGCCTCTATCCATGGGCAAAGCCACTTTCCCATATTTATGTATTTGTTCTGGCAGCACCTCACTTCCAGGTATCAACGGTTGGATTTGTTTCTATTGTTGCTGCAACAAATTACCACTAACTTGTCTTCTTAACACAACACAAATTTACTATAATTCTGCAGATTAGCAGACCCACATGGGTCTCACTGGGCTAAAATCAAGGCCCAGCAGCCTGGAGGCTCTAGGGGGCAGCCTTCTACTTGTTCCTTCCTACCCCTAAAGACCACCCATATTCCGGGGCTCAGGACCCTCCTCCTCCATCTTCAAGGCCAGCAGCGTTGAATCTCTCGCCTTCCCTTTCTGACCCTAACCTCAGCCAAGAAAGGCTTTTTAAGGAGCTCATGTGATTAGATTAGACTCACTTGGATAATCCAGATAACCTCCACATCTCAAGGTCCGTAATCTTCATCACATCTGCAAAGTCCCTTTAAACATAGGAAGTAACTTATTCACAGGGATTAGGATGTGGATATCCGTGTGGTGCTATTATTCTCCCTACTCTACTACCTGGCATGATTTTTCTAATATCGTTCAATAATAGAACACATTTTAAATTATCTAACAATTTCCTTCTGATTAAACACCTTCCTTCCATGACTTGATCTGATATTGTGTTTTGTTGGCAGATAGCAAATTTTTACAGACATCTCATTGTCCTTGAGAAGCTTGGTTAAGCATCAGTTATTTAGAGAAGGGTCTCATTCCCCTGGTTTTCCATAAATGTACAGATTTAAATGAATTCAAGCAAAGTCAGTAACCCAGAAAAGAAGAGGTTGGGTGTTTTACTACCATTAGAGCTCAGCTAGAAAGTTTGCCCAGATGCCAGAGTCTGTCTAATCCATGTCACCACCACTCTGGCTAAGCCAGACAAGTACGTTTTTCCTTATAACACAACGTGAGAGGAATCTTTCCCAGTGTTTTGGAATTTCAGCTAAGGCAGCAGAGCTGAGAATGATGGGTCATAGTGCCTCATGTGTATACTATCCCAGAGGATATGGTAGAGGGTAGCCCCACTGAACTAGCAAACATAATACTCCAGACTTTATGTCATGGAGTGAATTCTACTGTTACACTGGAAAGATTTATTTGAAGAAAATGTATAGGAATTGAGGACGTTATATTGCAGGGGGGAAGAGAAGGAGGTGTTTGCTCCTTTAATCCAAATGCGGAAAACTGAAGTGACCACACACAAATAATAATAGTAATTATAATAATAATACATTTTAAATGTTTACCATGTTCTTGATTGATTCAGTCTTCCCATGTTCTTGATTGATTGTCTTCCCAACTTTATCAAGTAGATTTTATTATTTTCCCCATTTTAAAGCTGAGTAAACTGACACCCCTAGATGTTAAGTGATGGCTTCTAGTAACATAAAGCCTTGTCAGAGCTGTAGACATTTATAGTCGCATCCAGTGCTATAGACCGGAGTTCTTGGGAGAGCTTGACGTCAGTGCCTGGAAGTTTGGGGACACAAAGATGGGTGCCTGCTCTTCATTTAACAAAGCCATAAACCGAGTGTCTTGCTGGAACGGCCCACACTGTCAACGTGCAGAAAGAAAGGAGCAGTGAGAACAGTCTGCGGCTCTTGGAGAACAAGGATGTATGAGCTTCCCAAGGCCAAGTCCACACCGTGGAAGAGCCGCATGTTAGTAGCACTGAAGGAAACATTTCCAAAAGGGATGCCTCTCAAGGTGAGGGGCCTCCAGGCAGGGGCAGGAAATGACGGGGATTTGCAAGTGGTTGGCCAGGGCAGACATGGCCTAAATCAGAGAACGAGGCAGCCCAGAGGTCCTAGCAGGGATCTCCGAGGAGCCTGCAAACCCACGTCCTGAGAGTCAGCATTTGGATGATTCCCAACAGGGAGCCCTCAGCAGCCAAGAAAGAACCACAAACAACACAAGCAAAATAGACCTTCTGCCATTTTACCTACAGCCTCGAGAGCTTTTTGGAATCCACTCAGCTTCTATGAGCTTCAAAATCCTTCCTTGCAAAACAGGAGTAATGCGTCTACCTTGTGGCGTGGCTGTGAGGACAAGACCTCAGGAGTGAGAAGTGCTTGCTACGGAGCCTACGCCCCGGATCAGAGCGCTGATGCCAGTGTCCCGGCACACGGCAACCTCTCTCCAACGGACGTTTGGGGCGTTTTAGTGACCTGCCTGGATGACTTTCCTTCTTTTCAATTGAAGTAGAGTTGACTTACAATGTTGTTAGTTTCAGGTATACAGCAAAGTGATTCAGTCATATATGTATATATACATATATATATATACACATACATATATATGTTCTTGAAAAGACCACATACTGCAGTTGAAAGGTGATATTTTCATTTATACTTCTGAATCGAAAATGCACCAATGTGCAAATAGAAGTTACAGTTGAAGGACTGAAAAACTATTATTTATTCCTTTACTTTCTTTTAATTATACAAACAGTGGGCAGCTAATTCAATTTTTTAAAGTTTTCCCAGCTCCTATTTTGTGCTAGACCACACCTAAGGGAGCCATCGTTCCTGACTTTCAGGGACTCATAAGCACACGAGGGAAACAAATAGCTCAACTACGAGTCAAATCAAAGAACTTTGAAGTGTACAAAAGATTCACATTTTACTATTACCTCAAACTGCAGAGAGGGAGGGGGACAACGTGAAAGAGAAGTTACACACACACACACACACACACACACACACAGGCACAGAATGACTATGGATCCGAAGAACGTCAGGAAGTCTAATTTCTAGCCTCCTCTTTTCTTGGGGAGGTGGGAGTCATGGGCCGAAAGACACCAAATACCAAACTGAAAAAGTTTGCATATAATGGGAATTTGTGGAAGATTTTAAAGATAAAAATGCATAAGAATAATATTGATTTACAGAAAAAGGGTTTGTACTGTTAAGGAGAGACCTAAAAGGGTAAAGAATAGAGACACAGAGACATGTACAGTAGGAAAGCATTGCAGAAGAACTTACTGGCAAGAGGTAACAAAATCATGAACGGAGATAGTGGAATTAGTAAAAAGACAGAACACAGCAGGGACTCGTAAAGACGTAATGGCCAACATTTATAATACTATTTGGAGAAATTCAATAATGGAAAATACAGTGAATATCTAAAACAACTTTCAAAAAAAGCAATTTCTTACTATAACTGAGAAGCCAAAAGGATAGGCGTAATGGGAGTCATTAACAAGAAAATAATGAAGAACTGAACTTGTCTCTGTATTAACTAACTGAACAATATGGAAACTTTAAGAGTCTAACAGAAATGGAATATCCGTGAAGCAATGGGACCATAAAACATAAACATCACCATCATCTACTGCCCAACTTTGATATTTCTGGAAAAATAAGAGATGTTGCAAGACTATCATGACTAGTTAGCACAAAAATTTGACCAATAAAGTGTATTCTAAAGGAAATAATCTTACACATTTCTGGAGTGCTTAGTGGTACTATATGTAGAGAAAATTTTTCCTTTTATACAAGTAATAAAAGCCCAATGTAGCAGTAGAAAAGTAAAAGGAAAACTGGGTCATATTTGAAGCAATTTTTCTATTCTTCCTGGTCCCAAGATGTTGCATAAAGTAAGTAATTTATTTGTCAATTATACTTCAATAAAGCTGGAAAAATAGGGTAAGAAGAGTCATCAATAGTGACTTTGTGTCAAATTTTTTGTAGAGAAAACACATTTATGACATAGATTGGTTAAAGTGAACATTCAACATTAGGACAAACATTTAATACATATTTGTAAGTGATTTAAAAGATACCACCCTTCATGGTTATGAAAATGTTAATTTTTCAAAGGTAATTTACATACTTTCCACTGGCTCTTTAACTATACTAGGATGGGCTATGACAAACATCATATTTTGATTCTACCAATAAGAAATTTGTGACATCTAGAAGTTTCATATCACAATTTTGGGTGGTACACAGGGGTATTATTTACCTACCTGTACTAAGTTTGCATAGTAGAAAACAAACAAACGTGGTAATGATGAGCCATAGCGTGTGGGGCTGGGGCTGTGTGTTATCTTTATAATTATTAGATTAATTCGGGTAGTAATAAATCTATCATCATAATTCTATGATTTTATTACATATCCCTGAAAGAATACCCCAAAGAAAAAGTTTTCAGTTAGGTATTAAGAAAATATCTTGCTTTCAAATCTTAGAAGTGACTAGTTTGTTCCTGAATCTAGAATATGGCCAATGCTGTATTCAGCAGAGAAGAAATCTCATCAAATTCATACACTCTATGTTGTTTTCTAACACAAGTCACAAGTCCAGTGATTTGTTCACTTACATGAAGAAGAATTTTTACTTGAGATAGGAACATGTTAAAGTGCTCATTCGTTTAAACAGAAGTGAACAGCAGATACGTGTACACAATCAAATCACATTGGATTTATGAAGAACTATCATCTACAAAGATAGAAAGCATGTGACTTTACACAAAGATGTACGTAAAGCGAAACAGTTGGCTTATTGTTCACCCTGTGGACAAAAGATAAAAAATACTGCAGCGAATGATGATAGCCATGCAGTCAGCTTGGACTGGGCAACATAATTTAGGAAAAACCGTCAACCACCATAAGAATTCTCAGTTTGAGAAGAAGTGTGGTAAAAATAGAAGTATACTTGTTTCCATTTCACTTTTATTGTTTAAGATTTCAGTATAGAAGTGCTTAACAGCTAGCATTTGATGTCTACTTTATCTCATCCACCGTTAAAAAAAAAAAATCAAAGCTATCGTTTACCTTTTATAAGATACCAGCAGAAAATAACCCATGTTGTAAGTTTTCTGATTAAATGTGTGTGTGTTACATTTATGCATATACATGAGCAGTACAAGTCTACTTCAGAATTGAATTGGGTGGATTCGAACCACATAAATTGGGTTCTATTGAAAATCTTAGGATCCTCAAACTCATGGGTTAGGTCATTCAAACCACTATTTTCTTCTTAACATTTTCCTATTGAAATATCAACCTCAAATAACCTCATTTGAACAATTAATTTCAGTTTAGGGAAACTGCCTCATTTATTGATGGTAATAAAAGCACAGATTCGTTAAAATATATAGATTAACTGCTCCAGTTTCTTGACCAGTTCTTTGCACACGTCCATATGTGCGATATTCAAGCGCTCTTTATAGGAACAGATGGTTAGACACAATTAATAAGGAGCCTTGAGTTATTTGCATATTCATTAGATAATATCAGTTATTCTTCAGCCAGAACAAAGAATTACACAAATGGCATTCATGTTTCCTCCCAGTAACACATTATTAAAAGCCAAATGTCTGTGTTAAAAATGAGACAGAGAGTGATCCTTGACTGTATAGCAACCTAGCATTATCCATTTGGGTTTTTAACATGATAATAAAAGCGTGTTGCCCTCATGTAATTTATTCCTGCTTTTATAACAGACAGTACATGAAGACACAGCCACGATTCCTACGGTGCCCTCCCTCTCTGCTTTTTCTTGCCTGTACAGATGACTGCCAGGAGAGAGGTCAGGTCAGGAGAAATTAAGTAAGTTTTCATTTTAGTTTAAAAAAAAGGTTGGCCAGAGAGCTAGAGAGAGAACTAAAAAAGCAAAAAACTTGATGACTTTGGAATCCATCTACAGATCTTTCTGATGACCCGTTTGTTGATAATAAACAGAAAGATTTACAGATAAAACATCAAATCATAATTTGAAATGAAATAAATATAAAAGGTCAGCTAGTTAATTTTCAATCTGATTTCTAACGTAAATAAATTCAAATAAAATTACTCTGCCTTTATGCTATGGATTTTTTACCATCAGTTACCTTGTCATAATATACAAGAACGCCTGAGGAATTGTCAGAAATTGAACATAAATGGTCTTTGCATAAATCAGAAAATCAAATAAAGCCACTTCTATACAAAGACCTAGTTTTCAGAGGATAAACAAAGGCACGTGTGAGGGAAACATAGCGTGTATTCACTGTGTCACAGCCAACACTTCGCACTGGATGTGAGTGATGGGGAGGGATCACCTTCTAGAACTGTGTCTCCAGCATGATAGACTTTAGCCATATGTAGCTATTTGAATTTATATTTTAACTACAGTTAAATAAAAATTAAAATGTGGTTCCTCAATCACACTAGCCACATTTCAAGTGCTCTGTAGCCACACGTGGTCAGTGACTACTGTACAGGACAACACAGGTAGAGAACGTTTCCCCCACTGCAGAAAGCTGGACTGGGCAGTGCTTTTCTAGAAGCTTCCTGCATAAGATGGACAAGACCTACAGATAACTGGAAATGACTTATACTCTGGTATTCTTTTCCTACATACAGAAGAAATGACTTATGGGATTCCATTCTGGAATTAAAGTTAGCCCCTTCTTATTTAAAAGGAATAGCAGGTGGAATTTCCCTGGCAGTCCAGTGGATAGGACTCTGCACTTCCACTGCAAGGGGCCGGATTCCATCCCCGGTCAGGACTACATCCGGCATGCCATGTGGTGCAGCCAAAAAAATTTTTAAAAAAAGAATAGCAGACTTAAGTGCTGCTTTATACCATTCTAAAGTGGAGCCGCCCAGTCACTGGTCCCACTCATAAAAAGCACAAGAATCATTATTTTATCAAAATTTTGATCTCACTCCTGCCATGTGCTCCTTGGCTCCTGGACCTTCGGGGGTCTCTGCTTTGCACAGAGCATGAGAACTTCCTGAGACCTGGCTGACTGTGGGGTCCCAGCAGAGGACTGAACCCTGAACATGGACACACATCTGTCCCAGTCACTTCTAGCTAGAGAAACAGATAGCAGCTGAAATCAATTCTGTGTATATTCACAGCCTGGCAAGACTGCTGGAAACCATGTGGGTGTGCTCTCCATGTTTCAAATATCAGGTCTGACAAGAGAAAACAACATTTAACAACCCTGAAAGGAGGTCTAGATGTTAAGTCGTTTTGTTTCTTACACACACACACACACACACACACACACACCCCTCACAACCTCCCCCATCCAATACTCGTACTGTACTGTTCAATGTACCTCCACTAAAAAAAAATAATAGTTTTCCAGGAGTTGAAAGTTTTATTTTAATGGAAAATGTGTGTTCAAATTTTCTCATTTGGGACTTCCCTGCTGGCACAGTGGTTAAGAATCCGCCTGCCAATTCAGGGCACACGAGTTCGAGCCCTGGTCCGGGAAGATCCCACGTGCCGTGGAGCAACTAAGCCCGTGCGCCACAACTACTGAGCCTGTGCTCTAGAGCCCACGAGCCACAACTACTGAACCCCATGCGCCTAGAGCCCGTGCTCCACAACAAGAGAAGCCACCGCAACGAGAAGCCCGTGCACCGCAACGAAGAGCAGCCCCCACTCGCCGCAACTAGAGAAAGCCCGATCATGACAAAGAAGACCCAAAGCAGCCAAATAAATAAATAAATAAATAAATCTATAAAAAAAATTTTTCTCATTCATCCTGTGCAATATGAAGATAAACAGTGTAGGAAAAAATAGCTGAAAATCATCAAAGATTTCACGTGCTTCTAAGAGAAACATCACATCACACTTATATCAAAAAGAAGTAAGTGTACTAACATTTTTAGGGCCTGGTAGATACCCAACAACACATGTGGTACACACACACACACACCACATTTTTTTTTTTTGTTATTGAATTCTCACCTATGACATCTAACAAAAATTCTCAGCTTTATCACTGTATCCTGCAGGGTTTTTATTGTGATACTATGAGTGAAGGCATTCAAAGAGGTTAATACGATGTGTGAAGTTTAGATACTTAGTGAACAGCTGAAGCAGGCTTTAAACCATCAATACTGACAGTGACTGTGCTACTGCTGTACTGAGCAGCGTCCTCTATGCTGTGATTGTGTATAAGCCACTGGCAGAGGTTTTCTTACTTGAGGGGAATAGATTTTCTATCAATGGTGGCCTTCAGAATATGGTGAATGATTATGAAGACACGATGAAGACATCTCTTGCAGTTGATATATTTCCAAGATCAAAACTAGAGCTTTGATAGATGCTTTTGAAGAAAAACAGTGCAGGTAATAACCATGACATGCAGGGGCATTGATTAGAATGTTGTATCTATCTCTCAGTAGGTTCAAAACAATTTAAAATGGGATAGAAATTCACAGCACCCAAAATGTTTTCTAAATGTGCAATTTTACAAGCTTATGGTTTTGCAACAATTTAACCTAATTAACTCTCTTTCTAGAGAAGGAGATGAAGACAAGAGAAGGCATTGAAGGTTGGTTTATCAGCAGGACAGTGGGATGATCAGTTCCATGAACAGATACAGCTTCCCAACCCGTGCCTCACGGCACACTCTGCAGGCTTGGGTGACAGGTGTGCCCAACATGACTAGCAGCCACATCTGAGGTGCACCTGTGCAGGTGCTCTCCAGGTACCCTAAGGAGCACTGCCGCTCCGCCAAGGAAGCAGCCGCTCCGCTGGGGCGGACTCCTGGTGAGCACACCCCAAGTAGTGACCCAGAGTCTCTGTCATTGTCTTCAGCATCTGATGCTTCCATCCTCTGCAGCCACCTTCCCCTTAAGTGGTGCCTAAATTAGCACCAGGGTGACTGCGCTAAAATGCATGCGTGTTCCGTAAGTAGCAAGCTTTAGGATTATTTTGAAATGCTTGACATAAAAAAGTTTGATTCCATTGAACATCCATTTGTGATACTGCTAAAAAAAATTCAACATTATATTTGTCAATAAAAAAAAATCAATGGTAAAATTTGATTTTTTTTTCTTTTTAGGCTTTTTTTAAAAATTGAAGTATACTTGATGTACGATATTACATATGTTACAGATGTACATACAGTGATTCACAATTCTTAAAGGTTATACTCCATTTGTAGTTATTATAATAATATCGGCTGTATTTCCTGTGTTGTACAATATACCCTTGTAGCTTATTTTGGATTTTTGCAAACTTTTTTAATGTGTTTTTTTTTTTTTAACCATTCTATGTGAGAAAACCTTCACATTGATATGACTATCAGAGTTTTGAAGAGATAGTTTAAAGTCTTGGCCGGGAATTTGGGTGTAGCCATTTCAAACATAAAATTGGTTTTTAGATATTATGTTCCTAGAAACATGCTCAAGTTTCCCATTAAAGAGTATTTTGTTGGGAATTTTTAATGCAAATTCAATATTTAAATGGCTTTTTTCTATACTTTAATGTTAGGAGTTTTTTTTCCAGCTATTTTCAATACCCATCCTTAGGGGAAAAAATTCCTTTCAAACCGCCTGTCAGTATTAGTTAGCAATGCTCACTCTCTTAAATGTACCCCAAAAGCTATCCAGGGCTTGCTTTCATTTATTCTTTTATTTTTATTTTCAAATTACAAAGAAAAAAACCCAGCTATAAATACATGATTTCTTTCAAATAAATATATCTCTTCAAAATAGTAGTTGAAATTTATTTAGCAAATATCATGAAATATTCATTCCAATACAGTCAATCTTCATCTTATTTCATTTCATACAGTGTTTAATACTTTCTACCTCTTATTAAAAAGTAAAATTACATGCTAGGTGGTGGACCAATTAAGCTTTTAATAGTTTTCATCTCTCTCTTACATTAAATACATAAGAAAAATTTTATCACAACGTCTCATGAAATCTGTAGACTTATGAATTTTAAAAGTTTAAACTCATTTAACAGTGTCTAAAATCTGAACACTATTATCACACACATATACACATTTATCGAAGGATATCGTACACATATCATTCTTCTCACTTCATTAACAATTTAAAATTGTAGCTACCTAGTATATTTCATGATTAAAGATTAAGCAAAGAATAACTGCATATAAATTTATTCTTGCATTTAGAACTTATTTAAAACATAAATCAATCATATTAAATCTAGAAAATATAAATACAGGCTTGTTTTTTCATTTTTCTAATAGGTTGCATTTGATAATGTGTCCTAAGACATTTTCTTTGATTGAAAAGTGGGGGGGGCTTCCCTGGTGGTGCTGTGGTTGAGAATCTGCCTGCTAATGCAGGGGACACGGGTTCGAGCCCTGGTCTGGGAAGATCCCACATGCCGCGGAGCAACTGGGCCCGTGAGCCACAATTACTGAGCCTGTGCGTCTGGAGCCTGTGCTCCGCAACAAGAGAGGCCGCGGTAGTGAGAGACCCACGCACCGCGATGAAGAGTGGCTCCCGCTTGCCACAACTAGAGAAAGCCCTCACACAGAAGCGAAGACCCAACACAGCCAAAAATAAATAAATAAAGAAAAAAGAAAAAAAAAAGTGGGAATTGGACTTTTATTTATGGAAAATAAAAGTCATCTTGCTGATTGATATGGAAATGAAAACAAACTTGACTGAAAGGTTCTGTGAAAGACAGAGACATCTAACTGAAGTAGCTGATATGATATGAACAGCACATGATAACATGTCATGAAAAAGCATTGTATCCACAAAAATATGTTGAAATTAACACTTTTATCAGTTACAGTTTGTTTTGTGTGACAAACCAATCCAACTGGATGGTTCTGCTGACCTGAGCCAGTGTAACTGAGCAGGACCCTATGGGGCCTTCCCTGGACACACCCCTCCACAATGTCCTCCCCCTGCCTCCTGTTTGTAGAAAAACTTTAGCCTCCCAGGCCTTCCCCGAGTTCCAAAGAATGTTTAATCAGAGAAGTGAGAAAATGCAGAAACAATGGAAAACAGTCACACAAGACAAAATAATGATAGTTTAGCCATTACACAAAGTCAAGGACATTTAATTCCTCCACAAGGGCTACAGATAATATTCTGATACATATCCTTTGAGCTGTTTTGCAGATACTGAAACCCCACCACCACCAGGTGGAAGAAGTTAACTGTATGGTGATCACCAGCATGTAGACCCCAGGTGGGTTGGAACCAGAAGGCTGATGATGTTGACATCAACATTACATCACCTGATTACATCACCACCAACCAATCAGAAGACTGTCCATGAACTGATCACACACCCTGCAACCCTCTCCCCAGCATGTAGCCTCTTCCTCTTTTCCCTATGTAATCTCTGAACAAAACCTGGAAACTTGGGAGTGTGTTCTTTGGGACATGAGTCTGCCTTCTCCCCAGGATTGCCAACTTCCTCAATAAAGCCATCTTTCCTTTTACCAACACTTGTCTCTCAGTATTGGATTCTTGAATGACAAGCAGCCTTACCTGAGTTGGGTAACACCAGGACAGGCTTACCTTACCTGCACTTGCTGCTACATCTGTCCAGCTGGCTGGTGCTGGCTGGGCTCTGGGGAGTGCTCTCCTTTCTGGGGCCTGTCTGTTGGCTGCCAGAACACACGCTGGGTATGACTGGGCCATGAATTTCAGCACCCAGCAGGCCATTCTAAGCTTCAACCACAGGGAAGTTGGTCTTCCTAGAGTTCCGATGAGAGCAGGCCTACAGGTGAAGCACATTTCAAGTCTCTCTAGTGTCACATTTACTATTGTTCAGCTGGCCAAAGCAAGTCAATTGCCAAGCTCAGGTCAGCATACAGGAGGTGGTCGTCCCAGGGCTGGGCTACAAGAGCAGTGCAAAAGTTGAGACCATCACTACCAAAATACCAGGCCAGTATTCTGACGTTTGCAACTCCTTCATAATATTTTGGATTAGATAAGGTGACTATATAACAATAATAACAAAAAGTAATCATTGTTTGGTTAAATTTTGGTATACTTTTCAAATTTTGAAAAAGTAAAAACTTTTATGAAAGGCTGATACATCTTTTCACTAAGTCACAGCCAGTTTTCTTTCTTTGCTTTCAATAAAATTAGTAGAGAATCTAATGCAGTTGTCAGTTTACTTACATCATCAACAATAAATTCTAATGCTGACACAATATGTCACATAATCTTTAAAATTTCTGAAAAAAGAGCAACATCACTACTACAAACTCTTCACAACTCCGTCTACAAGCTCAAAAGGGTCTCAAATCTATAAAAATCAAAAAATGTTGAATAGAGTTTATGTGAACCATGACTAATTGTAACAGAAAGTAGTTTTATTCCCTGGATATATAAAACCAATTGACAAAAAGTTCCATCCATCTCATCCAGAGATGGTTTTCCAATAAAAATTTCTATTTTGTTATCTACTTATCAAAGTTCTAATGTATTTATATTTTGATCAACTGTGTATTAATGATAAATTAATGAAAACTTAGGTCCAAAGATAAATATTGTTACTTATGGTCACAAGAAATAACTTTTTTTAAATTTTTATAACTGGAAACGTGTGTGTGATGTGGTAATTGATAATTTTAAAACATAAACATAACTTAGCTTGAAATTCTGTAGAAGTGAAATTGAAATTTGAAGTCAAGGGAAAAAAATTATTTAAATTTCCCCAATGGTAGGGACTTCCCTGGTGGCACAGTGCTTAAGAATCTTCCTGCCCATGCAGGGGACACGGGTTCGAGCCCTGGTCCGGGAAGATCTCACATACCACGGAGCAAATAAGCCTGTGCGCCACAACTACTGAGCCTGTGCTCTAGAGCCCATGAGCCACAACTACTGAACCCTCATGCCACAGCTACTGAAGCCCATGTTCTTAGAGCCCGTGCTCCACAACAAGAGAAGCCACAGCAATGAGAAGCCCGCCCACCACAGTGAAGAGTAGCCCCCACTGGCCACAGCTAGAGAAAGCCCGTGCACAGCAGCAAAGACCAAATGCAGCCAAAAATAAAATTAATTAATTAATTAATTTTAAAAAATTCCCCAGTGCTAAAGCAGAACTTGTTGGTACACTTATTCACACACACATATACACGTATGAGAATACTCAGACATGAATATGCCTTACACTTCACTGTACCCTCAATCACATAATCGATCATGTATTTTTAAATGGATTATGGTGAGCCTAGTCACTACATTGAGAGTTCATTCAGAGTTCATGCATTTAAAAGAGTTTTGTATCAATTTTATTATTACACTGTCACTGGTTCCAATATGCCAGAAATTACATGTTTTATAGCTATTCGAAAATATGATGAAAAATTTTTAGATGTCAACCTAAAATGTCTGAGGGGGTGCATTATTATTTTTAGCATTGAATAAGTGAAGGGGTTCAAAACTGAGGAAATCATCTGATAGTAACTTGTCTGCCTGGTGAGTCAGTGAGAAGCCCTGTCCCAGACTGTTCCTCCAGCAGGTCTTTGTAGAACACCTTGCTTCACTGGGTTCCTGTGGGTGCAGACAACACTCAGGGGCTGGCATGGCATGCAAGCCCAGCGTGGCTGCCCCTAGAATCGACATCCTCCAAACCAGATCCCCCAGGCAGGAAGCTGACAACTGAATTCCAGCTAACTGGCTTTTTAACTGTCCTTTAATTCATTCCACAATATAGAGGGAAGGAGGGGCATTATTTATTGAGATCACACAAATCCCAAAAGTCAGGAAGAGCATTATTAGAAAAATTTATATTTCCAATTCCACCCTACTCTCAAATATAACTTCAGGAGAAAAAGAAAACACTTCAGGGACAAATATGTATTTTACCATGCAAAGTTAATAACCTAAAAATACAGAACAAAGGAAAATGACCTTTGTTATATGGAATCATATTTTATAACCTCTGCTTCTCACCTGAATATCATATTAATTCAATAAATAATTACTGTTAATTTATTCAAAACATAATTACTATTATTGTAGCCAAGTATCATGCCCAAGTGACATGGAGAGTAAAATATAGTTCCTCTTCCCAAAATTGGTACAATAAACCAAGACAAACATAAAATCAGGTAAATATAATGAATTCCTGGAGTGTTATGAAGAAAATGAACAGGCTAATGTGGGGTACGAGAGAGGAGGCAAATTCTTGCTGGTGAAAGGTTAAAGGGCCAGGGTTCTCTGAATACGTTGCCCTCAGCACCCCAGGGCCCTTGGCAGCCCCCACTTCTTAGTCCCCTGCTCTGTTCACTCTGATCAGTAGAGGAGAACTCTGTTTAGTCTACTGGGCAGAGACCAAGGGAACAGGAGTTCATCTGACAAATGCCTGTTGTGTCTGCTTGAGGGTTTTGGAGGGCAAATCTAACCCATGTATAGCAGGTGTAAGGTTGAAAAACTAAGGGAATCTCCAGCTCTACCCTGGGACAAGTAGTTCCATTGCAATGGAAATAGATACTCAGGTTTCTACAAGTCTGGGAAACAAAAGCCAGTAAGACTCTACACTTAGGCTTCCTCCCAAGTGAAGAGGATTAAGACTAGTAGTTAAGAATAGACCAGCCTAGTTTTAAATGTTCTCTTCACCCAGTTTTGAGGGTATGGCTAGAGACTGGTCAGTTCCCTTTCTTAAGCCATCAAGTCCACAGTCCACCCACTTCCCTTTTAGTGCTGACACACTGCCAGCTTCTGTACATCCAAGCTAGTCACTCCAGGGCCAGGGACCAGGCAACAAGGGCCAGCCCCTACACCCTGGAGCCTGCACAATTATCCAAATTATCCAATCCACAGGGAGCCCAGAAAGCTAGCTAATCCCACCTAAACTACCCCCTGCAGCTCCAGCTGCTGTTATCTTGTCTTGGATAAAAATCCTTGCATTTAGAGCTGTAAGTAACAAAGAGGTCTGTCTTTTGTCTACCTGAGTGTCATAGTGTTGTGTCCTACCATAAAAAGAACTTTAAATCTTGTAAAACAAGTGGTGAGTGAGAAATCTGAGTAGCATTACAAACCGTTGTTTGAGTTCAGACATGCTCAGAAAACTTTCCTAATATCTTTTAAAAGCCTGACTTGAAGAGTTACTGAATACTGTTTAAAGAAAAAAAAAATCTGGAATCATTTGAATTTAAATGGCATTTTCGATTACTATCTTGATGCTTGGAACTAGGTAGAAAGCTAAGAATACAGCTAAGAGTACAAAAACTGGAAATAAGGACAAAGAGATTTAATGAATCTTAATTTTCATCATTTTTTTGAATGAAAGTCACTCCAGATCTTGGGCAGCTGTGGGCAGCGTGAGGCAGGAGGGGCCACATTTCCCAAACAGAGGGATTGAGTAAAGAACTCTCCCTGAATCGTAGGGGCTCTGTGCCCCAGGTGCCATGTGGTTCTAAGAAAACTGGCAACCAGTCAGCTCACCCTGGAGGCAGGATCTGAAGGGATTCTTCTCTGCGGAAACTGAAAGTATTCAGAAAATAACTATATTTAGGATTCTCCCAATAAAATGGCTGCATGCCCATCTAATTAATTTACAGCAAAGCTCATCAGTTGAGAAATCCCATTCATGCATACAAAGCTTCTAACCAGCTTTTCAGGGCCTTACTCTTAAACAGAAATAGATAACTAAGGATTACCGAGTATTGAGAAAAGCCTCCAGAATGAGAGAAAAACAAAAAGAAAAATTTTACAGCATTAACAAAAGATAAAGGAGAAGAAGCAAAAGAAGAGCGACACCAAAAAACAAGACAAAACAAAGCAAATCAAACCAACTTCGAGACAACTTTAAGAAAAGCACAAAAAAAGTAAAAAACAAGTGAATTTTAAAATGAAAAAAAATTTTTTTCAAAGAGATAAAAGAGGATATTTCATTCATCAAACTAGATAAGAAGAAATTATATTGAAAAACATAAATACTGGACCATTCATAGAATTAGAAAGATTTCTTGGAAATTAAAACATCAGAGCAAAATCAAAATTCAACACAGGTAAAAAAAATTAGCTAATTCTAAAGAAAACAAAGAGTGGTACAGGAAAAAAAAATGAGATGACAGAATACTGCTTGTCAGCAGTGACTATTTCTTAAGTAATGTAAGGTAAATATCAATATAAGTGTTGATTAGATTAAAATCGTGATATTATTTATTAGGAGCTTGAAGAAAAGCGAAT
Source organism: Eubalaena glacialis (assembly GCF_028564815.1). Taxonomy (NCBI): domain Eukaryota; kingdom Metazoa; phylum Chordata; class Mammalia; order Artiodactyla; family Balaenidae; genus Eubalaena; species Eubalaena glacialis. Next base: position 2,672,997 of record NC_083729.1, on the reverse strand, counting down.
AATGGGGTGAGTGGTTTAACAGTGAGAAAATCCCAGCTTCCATACTAGAAACCCAAAGATGATAACTAAAATTAGTATCAAGAAATATCAGGGGACTTCCCTGGTGGTCCAGTGGTTAGGACTCTGCACTTCCACTGCAGGGGGCAAGGGTTCGATCCCTGGTCGGGGAACTAAAATCCTGCATGCTGCCAGAATGGCATCCCCCAGAAAAAAAGGAATATCAGAAGAGAAACCTTGTTTATAAATATAAAGCTAACTATAAAAAGAAATAACTAAAACTACATAGCAGTGAAATCCAGACCAGAGGAATCTGCAGAATCCCACTTCCCCAGCTGGTCGGGCATCAGCACACCCATGGCATCTCCATAAAGGCTTGTGAAAAGAATCTGCTGTTTGAGGGAGGGGCATTAAAACTGGAATTCCTTAGGCTTTATGCTTTCTGAAATAACTATCTTCAGGGTATACTATAACAACAAGGGTATTGAAGGGATATATTTCTTCAACTCCATTTTAACAAATGTATTTTGGGTCACTCGTCCTTGTCAAGAATGCATTCATTATATAATGAATCTAAATCAGGCATTAACCACTAAGCAGTAAGATTTCTTTTAAAATTCTGAAATGATTTCATTTAGAAAACAATGTCTATAGATAAAGCTATTACTTAAAGCCAAGTCTGTATTTCTTTTATTAAACTGAAAGAATAAGAAATGAAATATTTTTGACAAAATTATCTAAAAATCTTACTAATCATCACTTGTTAAATAGGACCACTAGTGAATTAGAATTTTTAAGGAAAAAAAATGCTTCACCTCAGCCAGACAATCAAGGTAAACAGAACAGTGACAAGTCACACTGAGAGCCAGCACCCTTAATATGATGTGATGAGAAGGTTACTTTACCTCTGTGGTCTTCCTCCCAGAAACCCATGACTCTACATTAATCATAAGAAAAACACCAGTCATCCCAATTTAGGGACGTTTTACAAAACACCTAATCAGTACTCCTCAAAACTGCCAAGGCCATCAAAAACACCACCAGTCTGAAAACTGGTCACAGCCAAGAGGGGTCTAAAGATACAGGGTGACAAAACGGCATGTGGGATTCTGCATGGGATCCTGGGACAGAAAAAGGACATTGCATAGAAACTAAGGAAATTGAATCAACCATGGAATTTAGTTAATAATAATTGATCAGTATTGATTCATTAGTTGCATCAAATTACCAATACTAATGTCAGATGTCAATAATAGGGGAAACCAGTGTACGGTGTGTGGGGAGTCTCTGTACTACATTTGCAACACTTTTGTACATCTAAAAATATTCTAAATTAAAAGTTTATTTGAAGAAAAAAACACTTCACAATTGATTACTTACAAAAGATATTCAGGTTTGTATTTCTGATTAAGTAAAATTTTAGCAGATGAATAATAATGACCCACCTCCACATACCACAAGTGAAGTACTATATTCATGCCTTTAAAAATGAGGAACTCAGTCCCCCAGATATCTGGGAATTTACCAAAACCCAAGAATGTGTTTTAACAGCCACATTTTACTGCCATAAGGGATCTGTTAGTTCTAATCCACATAAACATTAAGTCCTGAGAAGTTTATATTCACATGTCCTTTCAATTTTGATTGGCTACATTCAAAATATAATGGTTTATGTATTCCTCTGAAAAAACTTAAGTGAGTCTTTAGTATAAATAATAACAGAAAGCCTTGTCTTAAAGGTAAGGCAGATATATAATTTTTATGTCAGATTCATTTGAGAATTAAAATTATCTTTCAAATCTTAATTAGAGGGATTTGTTCAAGATGGCGGAGTAGAAGGACGTGCTCTCACTCCCTCTTGCGAGAGCACCAGAATCACAACTTACTGCTGAACAATCATCGACAGGGAGACACTGGACTTCACCAAGGAGGATACCCCACGTCCAAGGACAGAGGAGAAGCCACAGTGAGACAGTAGGAGGGGCACAATCACAATCAAATCAAATCCCATAACTGCTCTGTGGGTGACTCACAAACTGGAGAACACTTATACCACAGAAGTCCACCCACTGGAGTGAAGGTTCTGAGCCCCACGTCAGGCTTCCCAACCTGGGAGTCCGGCAACGGGAGGAGGAATTCCTAGAGAATCAGACTTTGAAGCCTAGTGGGATTTGATTGCAGGACTTCGACAGGACTGGGGGAAACAGAGACTCCACTCTTGGAGGGCACACACAAAGTAGTGTGCGCATCGGGACCCAGGGGAAGGAGCAGTGACCCCACAGGAGACTGAACCAGACCTACCTGCTAGTGTTGGAGGGTCTCCTGCAGAGAGGCAGGGGGGTGGCTCTGTCTCACTGTGAGGACAAGGACACTGGCAGCAGAAGTTCTGGGAAGTACTCCTTGGCCTGAGCCCTCCCAGAATCCGCCATTAGCCCCACCAAAGAGCCCGGTAAGCTCCAGTGCTGGATCTACTCAGGGCAAAAAACCAACAGGGAGGGAACCCAGCCCCACCCATCAACAGACAAGCAGATTAAAGTTTTACTGAGCTCTGCCCACCAGAGCAACACCCAGCTCTACCCACCACCAGTCCCTCCCATCAAGAAACTTGCACAACCCTCTTAGATAGCCTCATCCACCAGAGGACAGACAACAGAAGCAAGAAGAACTATAATTCTGCAGCCTATGAAGCGAAAACCACATTCACAGAAAGATAGACAAAATGAAAAGACAGAGGATTATGTACCAGATGAAGGAAAAAGACAAAACCCCAGAAAAACAACTAAATGAAGTGGAGATAGGCAACCTTCCAGAAAAAGAATTCAGAATAATGACAGTGTAGATGATCCAGGACATCGGAAAAAGAATAGAGGCAAAGACTGAGAAGATGCAAGAAACATTTAACAAAGACCTAGAAGAATTAAAGAACAAACAAACAGAGATGTACAATACAATAACTGAAATGAAAAATATACTAGAAGGAATCAATAGCAGAATAACTGAGGCAGAAGAAAGGATAAGTGACCTGGAAGACAGAATGGTGGAATTCACTGCCATGGAACAGAATAAAGAAAAAAGAATGAGAAGAAATGAAGACAGCCTAAGAGACCTCTAGGACAACATTAAACGCACCAACATTTACATTATAGGGGTCCCAGAAGGAGAAGAGAGAGAGAAAGGACCCAAGAAAATATTTGAGGAGACTATAGTCGAAAACTTCCTTAACATAGGAAAGGAAATAGCCACCCAAGTCCAGGAAGTGCAGAGTGCCAGGCAGGATAAACCCAAGGAGAAACACGCCGGGACACATAGTAATCAAATTGGCAAAAATTAAAGACAAAGAAAAATTATTAAAAGCAAAAAGGGAAAAATGACAAATAACATATAAGGGAACGTTAAGAGCTGATTTCTCAGCAGAAACTCTACAAGCTAGAAGGGAGTGGCATGATATATTTAAAGTGATGAAAGGAAAGAACCTTCAACCAATATTACTCTACCTGGCAAGGATTTCATTCAGATTCAACAGAGAAATCAAAAGCTTTACAGACAAGCAAAAGCTAAGAGAATTCAGCACCACCAAACCAGCTCTACAACAAATGCTAAAGGAACTTCTCTAAGTGGGAAACACAAGAGAAGAAAAGGACCACAAAAAACAAACCCAAAACAATTAGAAAATGGTAATAGGAACATACATATCGATAATTACCTTAATGTGAGTTGATTAAATGCTCCAACCAAAAGACACAGGTTCACTGAATGGATTCAAAAACAAGTCCCATCTATATGCTGTCCACAAGAGAACCACTTCAGACCCAGGGACACATACAGAGTGAAAGTGAGGGGATGGAAAGAGATATTCCATGCAAATGGAAATCAAAAGAAAGCTGGAGTAGCAATACTCATATCAGACAAAATAGACTTTAAAATAAAGAATGTTACAAGAGACAAGGAAGGACACTACATAATGATCAAGGGATCAAACCAAGAAGAAGATATAACAATTATAAATATGTATGCACCCAGCATAGGAGCACCTCAATACATAAGGCAACTGCTAACAGCTATAATAGAGGAAATCGACAGTAACACAATAATAGTGGGGGACTTTAACACCTCACTTACACCAATGGACCGATCATCCAGACAGAAAATTAATAAGGAAACACAAACTTTAAATGACACAATAGACCAGATAGATTTAATTGATATTTATAAGATATTCCATCTGAAAACAGCAGGTTACATTTCCTTCTCAAGTACCATGGAACATTCTCCAGGATAGATCACATCTTGGGACACAAATCAAGCCTTGGTAAATTTAAGAAAATTGAAATCATATCAAGCATCTTTTCCGACCACAACACTGAGATTAGAAATCAATTACAGGGAAAAAAACGTAAAAAACACGAACACATGGAGGCTAAACAATACATTACTAAATAATCAAGAGATCACTGAAGAAATCAAAGAGGAAATCAAAACATACCTAAATAAAAATGACAATGAAAACACAACCCAAAACCTATGGGATGCAGCAAAAACAGTTCTAAGAGGGAAGTTTATAACAATACAAGCCTACCTCAAGAAACAAGAAAAATCTCAAATAAACAATCTAACCTTACACCTAAAGGAACTAGAGAAAGAAGAACAAACAAAACCCAAAGTTAGTAGAAGGAAAGAAATCATAAAGGTCAGAGCAGAAATAAATGACATAGAAACAAAGAAAACAATAGCAAAGATCAATAGAACTAAAATCTGGTTCTTTGAGAAGATAAACAAAATTGATAAACCTTTAGCCAGACTCATCAAGAAAAAGAGGGAGAGGACTCAAATCAATAAAATTAGAAGTGAAAAAAGGAGAAGTTACAACGGACACTGCAGAAATACAAAGCATCCTAAGAGACATAGCATACTACAAGCGACTCTATGCCAATAAAATGGACAACCTGGAAGAAATGGACAAATTCTTAGAAAGGTATAACCTTCGAAGACTGAACCAGGAAGCAATAGAAAATATGAACAAGTACACATGCCCCCCAGTGTTCACTGCAGCACTATTTACAATAGCCAGGTCATGGAAGCAACCTAAATGCCCAACGACAGACGAATGGATAAAGAAGTTGTGGTACATATATACAATGGAATATTTCTCAGCCATAAAAAAGAACGAAACTGGGTCATTTGTAGAGACATGTATGGACTTAGAGACTGTCATACAGAGTGAAGTAAGTCAGAAAGAGAAAAACAAATATTGTATATTAATGCATATATGTGGAATCTAGAAAAATAGTACAGATGTACCAGTTTGCAGGGCAGAAACAGAGACACAGATGTAGAGAACAAACGTATGGACACCAAGGGGGGAAAGTGGAAGGGGGGGAGGTGGTGGGATGAATTGGGAGATTGGGATTGACATGTATACACTAACATGTATAAAATGGATAACTAATAAGAACCTGCTGCATAAAAAATAAATTACATTTAATTTAAAATTTTTTTAAAGAAAAATAATCTCAGTTAGATGCTCAGTAAATAATATACTAGATAATATGCCAAATTTTTGCTTAGAACATTGCTAGATAGCCGTGAAGATTTGCTACTTACTCCGATCCCATCTTCTCACTCCCATCTCTAAACAATCTTATTTAAAGCTTGCAGACACTTCTTTTTTCTTATGACTGAGCTAATACTGTTCTGTTACATGGAATAATGACGGAATAATGGAACACACTCATATACCAATTACTGAGCATTTGCTGTACATGAGGGGTACTGTGTTAGGGATTTTAAGAATTTTAAAGTACTATTTGTATTATCCAAATTAATGAGATAGGTATGATTTAGCCAAAAAAAAGTATTAAGTACTGTTTTGTGCACATTTATTCAGAAACAAAATATTGTTTGATTTAAAGCCCTTTTTTAATGTGAAATTTACCACAAAAAATGAATCTGGTATCCTAATAGTAAAATACAGTATTACACATGAAACCACCCCATGAAATATACATACTAATTTATTAAGGGTTTTAATAAGTATATAAAACTTACTTAAACAAAAATTATCTTTAAGTCAGTATTTCAGGAGATAAAAAGAGTACAAACTGAAGATGAAAAGAAAGTAGGGGATATAGAATTCCATTCATTTTAAGGAAAAGATATAGGCTATAAAAATGCCGTGAAATTGCTGAAACTAATCGTATCTAAGACTTTGAAAAGAGTCCAACATTGAGAGAAATTATGTAATATTAATTTTAAATTGTCAGAGAGCTGAAATGCATAGATTATGTTTCAACCATGTACCACAGGTAGCTCCTCTGAAGAAGAAGGGTGGTGTGAATAGAACTGGGGGCAAGCAGATCAGAATCCAGAGAGACTAAGGTACACAGACCCAAGGTGGTGGGAAGTACCTCAGTGACCCAGGTGGAAGAGGGTGGTACCCCACAGAAAGGTACCATCTGAGAATCAATGTTCAGATTTTTCTTGCAACTGTCAAATGCTGATTAAGAAAAGAGACAGAGAAAAGAGGACAGAAAGAAGAAAATAAGAAAAACCTACTCAGATATCCCCTAGAGGTTTTCATTCTAAAGAAATCAAGAAAAAAAGGTGCTTTCATTCTTTTTCATTTAGTACCCATTTTCCATGACAAATACTTCTCCATTTGGCAATAAATTGTGTCAGCCAGTTGCCGGCAGTGGTAGGAAGTCAAGGTAATAGCACCGTGGGTGGCCCCCTATTTAGAGCAAAAACTGAAGCAATTGCCTCAGGCTCACTGACTCTGTTAAAAGCTCTGTAAAACGCATTCTATTTTGTACCTTGAATAATGAATTCCTAATAGGATTTATGGCATTTGTAAAAGTTTTGACAAATTTTGTCAAATTAATATCTAGTCTAGCAATGGAAAAGCTATCAGAAGGAAACTGGGTTAAAGAAATTATGTAGATAACAAGGAGGAATACATAAAACCACATCATTAATCATCTGAATGAACTTTCCAGTTTTTGTGGTTGTAGGAAGTGACAAATATTTCCAGTGATTTAGTAGAAAAGTGTAGCAAACAAATATAAACTATAGAAACAGATATAAAATCACTTGAAAAGGTTTAAAGTGCTATGTAAATGCTAAATTTATTACTACGAAACATTACGATGGCACGAAGAAAACTGGGGTTGTTTTTTTATTTCTACCTGTATCAGAGACTGCGGCTAGTCTACTCTGTATGCACTTTTGCTTCCTTCTTAACTAACAGAAGATGAATTTTGTTTGGGTGGCTGTATGTCCATCTTAAAGCTGACAAAGAGTGAGGGAGACGTGGTCCCTCCATACGGTTCCTGCTCCTCGCCTGGAGGACAGTCCCTGGCTGCGGCTTCCGAGAAATCCCACTGGATACAGGCTGACTCAACTGGCGAGTTCTTTTTCATCTGTTTCCCTTCTTCTGGGCCGGAAGCAAGCGCAATGCTGCATGTGGCTGTAACCATAAGGTGACCAAGGGAGAAAGACAGAAATTTGCAGAAAATTCAGCCATGTCATTCTTGGACCCCTGGACCAAACTCCAGAATCATCAGATAAAGGCAATCAATTACAGTAGCTTTTCGAAACCATTGCTTTTGGATTCTCTGATGTTCTCCTATGTATTCAATATCCAGCTGGCACAATACCCTCTCTTGTTGGGAAAAAAGAGATTCGTGATGCTGCATGGTAATAAGTGCAACATAAAAGATAGGGGAGGAGATGGAGATGGTAGACTAAGAAGACACTGAACTCACCTCCCCCCATGAGCCCATTGAAAATACATCTACATGAATCTTTTTAAAGGGGCACTTGGTAGACTTTGCACATGCCTATGTAAGCCCATGGGAGAAGGATTCCTCAGGAGTGAGGAACCAGTGGCTGCTGCCCAAAGACAGGACAGAGTCCTGATGACCACGATTGCTGGGGGTGGGGAATGCAGGTGAGCAGACTTTGTTTCTGTTGGTTGCCTCTCCCTCGAGAACAGAAGCACCACAAAAGCAAGGATTTTGATTTTCTTTGCACTGTTGTTCTATCCTGGAACTGAGAACGGTGTTCAGGACCCTTCGCATAGCAGGTGCTCGATAACTTTTTTTTATTGAAGTATAGTTGATTTACAGTGTGGTGTTAATTACTGCTATACAGCAAAGTGCTTGTTAGACATCTATATATATTTTTTTTATATTCTTTTCCATTATGGTTTATCCCAGGATATTGAATACAGTTGCCTGTGCTATACAACAGGACCTTGTTGTTTATCCATCTTATATATACTAGTTTGCATCTGCTGGTCCCAAACTCACACTCCATCCCTACCCCAACCCCCTCCCCCTTGGCAACCACCACCCTGTTCTCTGTGTCCATGATCCTGTTTCTTTTTCACAGACAGGTTCATTTGTGTCATATTTTAGATTCCACATATAAGTGATATCATATGATATTTGTCTTTCACTTTCTGACTTACTTCAGTTAGTATGCTAATCTCTAGTTACATCAATAAATATTTTCAAACAACGGATGCCTTATGGAGGCCTCTGCTGTCCACGGTCTGAAACAGAGATGGTGACAGGCAGCCAACAAGCCAGACAACGTGTACCTCTCCAATCAAATTCTAGCGGTCCAAAATATCTAGTGTGTGTAATACCGGGGGTGGGAGGGATTATAAAACATACACCATAATCGTTGAAATTAAGCCTCAGCTAAATTAAGTCATTTGCCTAAAGTTTCACAACTGGTAAATATGTTAGAGACACAATTTAAACCCAGATGAACCAGATTCATGAACCTCTTTTCCATTATACTTTACTGATGGATGATTTCTTACCCTTTTGGCAATTCTAGACAAGCCAAGGATATATGTTTGAAAGAAGAAAAGAAGTATTTAGTTTACTGTAGAGCTAGAACCTCGGGCCACCTGAGGCTTAGTCCTGCTGAGAGCAGCAGTGGGTCATCACTAGAGCCAGCTTGGCTGAAAACAGTAAGAACACACTCAGGACAAGCTCAGAGGGCCGAGGCCATGAAGCCCCTTCAGCGGACAGTGGGGGTGTCAGCAGTGGCTCTAGGGCGTGGCTGACTGGTAACCAGGCAACAATAAGCCCTCTGGGTCGGCGCTCGGGAAGAACGGGGTGCCTTGGTCTCTGACAGATGCTCCAAGATCCACAGTTTTCTTATATTTTTATTTTTATTGAAGTATTTTTGATTTGCAATGTTATATTATTTTCTGCTCTATAGCAAAGTGATTCAGTTTTATATATATATATATATATATATATATATATATATATATATATTCTTTTTCATATTCTTTTCCATTATGGTTTATTACAGGGTATTGAATATAGTTCCCTCTGCTGTACAATAGGACCTTGTTGTTTATTTTACATGTAGGAGTGTGCATCTATTAATCCCATACACCCAACTTACCCCTTCCCGCATTTTCCCTTCCCCCGCATTTTCTCTTTGATAACCATAAGTCTGTTTTCTGTGTCTGTGGGTCTTCCCCATCCACGTTTGATGCAACCCTCTTAAGTGAATTCCCTCTCCCTACCCTGCTGTTTAAAAAAAGGTCCTACAAATTTTAAATTCTATACATTAGATGGGTTTATGTCTAGACGTTCCTCTACATTTCTTTTGTCCTCCTCTTTGTGAAGGAGGACTTATTTTTTTCTTAGTCATTTGTGCTGAGTTCTTAGCTTTAGAAATTATTAAGCAGTCATTTAATGCAACCGAGTCTTCACACAGAGAGGACAACGTGCAGAGTAACTTGTTAAATCTTAATTCAGGATCCACCACGTGGGAGACGGAAGCCGAGGGGAACGTTCACCTGAGGGGCTCGTAGCCGGAGACCTGCAGCCTTAGAGCAAAACCACGGTCACTTCTGAGTTAATGAGTGACTCCACTAAGGCGCTGAGCTGATCCTTTTTCTTTTCATGCCCTTCCTAGACACTGCAACCATCTAGGAACCTTCTTAATCACGAAGATTGCTACCAGGAAGAGCCACAGGGAGTCCTGGAGGATTTCAGAAATACTGTCATTTCCAGGAAAAGTATACAATTTCCAAATGTCCCCTAATAGACCACGTCTCTGGGTTTGCAATTCCCAAGAGCTCAATTACCTCTTTACAGTAAGACAGCACCAACTGGGCTGATTTTAAAGAACGTGTTTTAAATAAAATATAGCCTTTTACAGATCAATATGTTTTGCTTTTTGAAAAGAAAATAAAATTTCAATCCAATTACCTGTTTCAGAACACCTTTAAAGAAAAAACTGTTGCTTATGGCAAACTCGATTGACAGCATTTTTCTTGAGCCGAAAGTCACTTCCAGTCACCTTCATTGCACAGGCAAATGTGAAGGGTGGGGTGTGAAGTGGAGAAATCAACTTGCAGTTATTGTGAAATGTTCACAAACTGTCCAGTATTCATGAAGCCAGAAATAAGTCTAAAAATGTGCAAATTGGAGCCTATGTCTAAGCTCTGAATATCAGAAATTGAGTTATTAAAATACTGCTGTTCTGCTGCACGGAACAGAGGAATAAGGAAAAACTGACACCATCACATCACAGCACATAGCACCTTAAAAACGCCAGCTATAACGTGTCGGCTATCGGGAAAAGAGAGAACTGGTGACAGTTTGCCTAAGTATGGCTTCCCTGGGAAGCAGCATATTCAAGTTATGGGAAGTCTGCTATGTTACACAAAATCATTTTCAGATATCTCACTGCTCAAGGCACCGTCCTCTTCCTCTACTCTCCTTGCTTATTTTCATGCCTGTGGCTACAGCCAAATGAATAAAACTCTAGCTACATAGTGGTTAGAGTTTATTCCTAATTAAAGTAGAATAAAAGGAAACCAAAAGGTGCAGTGTGTGAGGCACTGCCTTTCTAGTAATAGAGTAACTTGGAATTCACTTTTACCAGCTTCCCTCTGACGTGGGGACACCAGCCAGTATCTTGGTACCATCAGTGCGTTTGGGAGCTCTTCCAACCTTGCTGCCTCATTCCATTTTAAGACATCCACATGCTAATGCTTAGAATTTGTGCACGAGATTCCAAGGAGGATGGACCTCTTGGGACTGGTGATCTGCAAATACGGAGAGCTGACAAAAAGCACACTCTCCCCTGCTCATCACAATGAGTGTCAACCAATCCAGGAGCAATTCGACTGCTCTGTGACCACATCCCTCCCGCTGAGCATGGACCATTTAGCAACACTTCACACCTCCCACCCTATGTCTCTCCTTTCATTCAGCCAGTGAGGTGGTCCAGGACTCGTCAAAGCACAGGGAACTTTCAAACTGCATTTTAGAGTACATCTTAAAGGAAATGCTTGAAATATGAGATATTCTATGGATTTTGGAGATAAAAATAGGCACTGGATGCCTATTTTCATATGTTTCAAAACAAGGTATTTTCTGATTTCATAAGCATCTGAAAAATTTAATGCACAGCTAAATAAGAAAGTTGCAGGAATTTCTGCAATATTCTGCAGGAATATTCTGAAAATATTTATGACCTCTTTCCCTGAAGATGTACTGGGTATATGCCCATGGGGTGGGGCAGGCCCTAAGAAGCAGGGCTTCTGGATTGGCTAACCACACATCCACAGACGTGGCTGACCAAGAAACAAAGGACCTACACGGACCACATGAACTTCCTCTTTACGTTGTTTCCTCGTGGCCTCCAAGTCCTCCTGGGGTGATGCAGAGGTGGTCCAGGTAGAAACTGTGTCACAGCTGAGGAATTTTGTGATTGGGAGACCCTCAACTTTTGGGGACTGCGGACAAACCTGCCCCTCCCATCTCCAGGGAGAGATTTTCATTCCTACCAGGGCTTCCCTGGGGAGGGTAGGAGACGTTTCTAGATTTATTGCCTTGGAATGTCTCTGGGCAGAGATATTTCTAAATCTCTCTGGAGGGAGACACTATTTTTATCTTTCCAAGGCTATCTGTTGTGAGAATATTCTTGACCCTTTGCTTAGAAGATGCACAGAAACACCAGACTCATGAATAATTACCTCCCAATAGTATATTTTTATATTCCTTTTTCAAACCATACTTCCAGGCAGTCTCATGTTTGTCAGAAGTTTTGAATTTTAAAGTTCCAAGCAGCTAAGCAAATTACCTTTGTGTTTCTGGAATCTTCTCTATATGTGGCATTTAGAAATGCAATTCAAACTTAACTATTGGGAGTGTCAGAGGGCAATGCTTTCAGAAAGGGCATTTTCTATGTTCTGTATTTTCTAAAGTCATTTGCATGTATTATTATTTCCTCACATAAAATCCATTTCGTTTTTTTAAAGTTTCAATAATGTTCAAATTGGGAAAACTATGGTTTACAGTATAGTAGTGGCACCTACCAAGGTGGACATGTATCTCTTCGTGTTGGTTATGATGCATCCTTGACACGTATTACTTCAGTTAATTTGTCTGCAAAGCTTTTTGATGATTTTGATGATTGAGACATGAAAAACATGATTTCTACAACACAAAATTTTAAAAAGAGAAACAAAAAGAAATGCTGTTGTAGGTGCTATGACCCCTCAATCTTAATTAAGCTGAACCTAAATGAAGATGACCTTAAGTTGAAATATATCCCCTACAGTATTAACAAAACAGATAAATCACAAGAAAACAAGTTCACTTCAGTATCTACTCTGGATGGAATATTATTTGATTGGGACCTGAAGCCCTTAAGAGCCTCAGTCCTCAAACAAAAATCCAATTATGTTCAATTCAGTGCTATTACAAGGGTAACTTTTACAAAGAGTTTTGATTAGGTATCAAAATTTTGACTGAACTAGAAAGTTCAGTTACGTAAAAACTTGTACTTTGTTTTCATCATTATAATTTGACATTTACTACATGTCCATATGGTGCTGAGCATCTCTTGGACCACAGTAGCCTGTAATGTTACCCCAAATATTTGAATTACCTTGGAACCCCTGGCTGTGAGCCGAACCACTCACATTTATGCACAGTGAAGCCAAGGTTAAGGTGAAGAAATTAGGCTCCCGATGATAAAGGCTCTGACAGGTAAGTGATGAGACTCCCCGCCCACAGAAGGTCTGTCCACTCTGCAGATGAGAGACAGGGTCATGCTCCAAGCACCAGCCGATTAGGAAGCGATTTCTCTCTAAGTCCCAGAGAGCAAAAAACTAATATATCACAGCTTTCATAGACTTTAAATAAGCAGGCATGTTGAAGGCATAAAAAAATTATGAGTAATTCTGTTTTTTATGTCAATAACACTTATTAAACAGTGTCAGGGGTTCTGAGGAATATAAAGATAGACAATGGTTAAAGGGACATAAACACTAAAAAATAACATTGCAAACAAAACAACAAATAAGAGCACAGGATGAGAGATACTCCAAAGTGATTCCATGTGTGGTTAATTCATGAATTTGAGGAGAGGAACAATCTCTAAAAACTGAGGCAGTCTGGGAAGAATTATCGAGGAGAAGAAATTAAAGTTTGATGTTAAATTTGATAAAATTGTTTTTAAAATACACTGTTTTTAATGATGACTATTTCTGATGTTAAGGTCCTATTTTTTTATGTCCCTTTTGTAATAGATATTTTTGTAATTCTAATTTACAGGTGAAAGTGCCTAAAAATAATGGGCTTTGCGTATAATTGATGTATATGAGTTTTTATATGCAAGTATACATGAGGTATAACACCCCCAAAACTGTTTTTTCATAAATCATAAGTGTATACCCTTCAAAATTATAGTCCTGAACCCACTACTTTACTGTCAAATTTTGCCAACAAGGACAAGGCTCCTTGTTGAAATAAATTTCCTGGAGAAATAAATTACTCTTATTATAGAAATATCCTGGAGAAATAAATTACTCTTATTTATAGAAATTAGCTAATAAAGTCTCAATTTGAAGTACCAAAAAAAAAAAAAAAAACTTTCTACCTTCTTTTTATTTTAATGAATTTATTTTTTTCAAGTTAAACTCTCCATTGTTCTTGGGGATTAAGAACAGGATTGAATCTTGGGTTTACTGCATCTGCATCATCATTCTGAACTTAAGTTTTCAGAAGGTGATTTTAAAAGAGGTGAATTTTACTGTACTAAAGAAAACCTGGAATTACCTTTTCTCAATCTCTTTCTTAAATTGCTTTTTTGAAAAGTGTAGATTCCTGGCAAAAAAGCCTGATTTCTTAATAATTTTTACTACCTCCTAAAAGTGGACGGCAGCCAAAAAGTCACTTAACTAAGGGAGCTGCTATGTAATGGAAGTTTCCTTGACTCAGTTAATATCAGGAATATAGAGAATGTTTTGCATGCCAAACGAAGCATGTGGAAAGCGAAGCAAATCCACAATTAAACTTTCTTTGCTGATGTGTCAGTTGCCAAATGGATGGAGAACCACACCAAGAGAGAGAAGAAACTGCTCAAATCTTTTCCTTCTTAAGCCAAAGCAACACTTTCAATGATTGTTGGAACCTATACAATTTTATGACATATTTCCGCCTAAATCATATAGCTCTTCAAATCTAGTGGAATCAGAAGAACACACCACTGAGACAATTTCATAAAGACATGATTTATCAGTCATTGTGAGATAGAGGTATACCCTATTTTCCACCCAAATTGTTCATTACAACCCAAGTTTACATGGAGAAAATATCCCAGGCATTTATGTATTCAGAGGTAAATATCCACTTTAAATAAATTCATTGCTTCTTGTACATCCCATGATGGTTGTTTCCATTCTTGGTGTTCTTTTTTTTTTTTTTTGGCCTTCTAAACTGGTTTTTATATAACATTTGATTTATGTTTACATAAAAACTCTGTTGTGGCACAGAAAATACACTCAGAAGGACATTGCAAGGGTTTATTCCCAGTCTACCATTTCTTCAGTTAAGAATTACAATGCATCATCCTGTTTTTGAGAGGAGTTAAGTTATTTTAGTAACCGATTATAATATTTAACAATTTATGGCCAGTTATTTTTGTGTACACACGACTGTACCCTTCCACGTGTGACCGACACAAAGCCACACTGCAAATATTCCATCCCACCCTCCACACCTGCTGTGCGTATGCTCTGTTCCCACTCTGTCGTGGTGCCCTTGCCTCTGCTAATTGGGTTTATCAATTCACTAGATGGTGGAGGGGTGTGGATGACTGCCCTGGTCTGTCTGTAGCACCCTAACCTTAGGGCATAAGAATCCCCGGAACTCTGAAGAGTGGTATTTGCTGAATCATTTCCTTCCTCATCCTCTTGCTTATGACCTCCTTCTATAACTGACCTTGTCCTCTCCTGCCTGTCCCTCCAGCTTCATTACAGTGAGGACACACTTTCTGTCCTCCCCACCCTTGCCTGGGCAAATGCTCATCCACATAAAACATCCACACAGAATAAAAGCCTACTTAAAAATAAGAATGAGGACTCAGTGACGTATGGTGAATACATCACAGCTGGTCGGACCAGCTGTGGAGACTCTGTCTGTCCAACAAATATATTGCCAGAAGCAACTACAGATTCAACAGGAGATGTTCCCATAGTCACTAGCATTACCTGTCTAACCTCTCAAACAAACATGGTTGATGGTCTCAATTTGTAGTGGTCCTTCCAACCAGAGACTGCGGTGCCCACCTCAGAATGGGGACTTCCTGTTGCATCCTCTCTCCTTTCTTCTTGCTTCGATGTGGACACAGGAATGCTTTTTAATGATCCACTGCATCAGTCTGAGGTAGTACAACACGGACATCACAGTGCTGAAGAAAACCACGATGGGCAGGACCTTAAATGCAAAAAAATGGTCTTTATATTTCTCACCAAAGACAAATGAGGGACCAGCATCAGTGTACTCCAGGAATGTCTGAACTTGTTTCCCCAACCAATCAAAAGCCATAAATCCAGTTTCTGTCCTTAGTATCAAAAGCCCAAGAAGAAACTGTAACCCAATACCCCAAAAGACTGGCCTCCAGTAAACTTTGGTTGGGTGCTTGGAAAATAGAAATGTCAGGATAATGTACATTATGAGGCCACTGAAGGATACCAGCTGCTGTTGGCCCAATTTGGTGGTGTCGAAGACCAGCCAGAAAATAACTCCCAGGATCAGGCAGGCCCAAATCACCCACTTCAGCCAAAACCAATGGCTGTCCAGAAGCCTTTGGCCAGGAGGCAGGAACTGAGCAATTTGAGACTCATATTTGGCCATGAAGTGATCCCAGATCACAAAGAAGATGTCAACTACTGTGATGACGAAAAGAGGAAGGGCTCTGCGGAAGTTCAGCACACAGGCCACAATCACCAGAGCCAGACACCCTTTCTGAGGCGTCTCTTGATCATCCTCCTCATCTTCATCCTTTCTTGAAGAATCCTGATCAGTGGTGACTTGCTCTTTGCCCTGTTTGGCCTTTTCTTGCTCTCTGTTTTGCACAACTCTACTCCTTAGTGAGTTGTCATTTCGTGATGTGTTCCGGTTTTCAAAGAGTCTTCATCACTCTGAAAGCCAGTGTTGCTACAGCCCTTGGCTGTGAGGGCTGCCATCCTCTGCAGCTCCACAGAGTTTTTGTTGCTCATGGATTTGGCTGGGCTCCGAGTTTTTTTCAGATGTCTGGGCTGGAGATCCCCTGTACCTCATTAATCCTTCTCATTATCCTCATTCCTGCTGGCCCATTTTTACTCCGGGAAGAAGACTCCTGTGTATGGGAACCACAGATGGTCTCCAGTGCCTCTTCCCTGATGTGTCAGATGAAGGGCCAGATGCCAGGTTCACTCCCCAGCTCACCTAAGAAAATCTGATTTATGAGTTTTTGACTTTACTTTTTGATGGTGCAAAACTGATAAGCATTCTGTAGAAGCCTACTATGAATTTTGAATTTTAATCTTTCCCCAGGCTTGTGATATGCGGTATGATAGTCAGTCTCTCTATACCCTCGGGATGCTGGGCAGTGGCAACTCCCAGTCAGCTATAGAATCATCAAGGTAAACAACCGATACACTTACAACGATTCTGTACCCACACAACCACTCTGTTTTCCACTTTCAGTACAGTATTCAATAAATCACATGAGATATTAAAAAAAATAATAAGAAGAAGAATGAAACCCTCACCTGGCTGTAATGTAGCACCTTCTCCCTGCTGGGATACTGTCA
This sequence comes from Eubalaena glacialis, assembly GCF_028564815.1. NCBI lineage: Eukaryota > Metazoa > Chordata > Mammalia > Artiodactyla > Balaenidae > Eubalaena > Eubalaena glacialis. The sequence continues at coordinate 2,655,875 of NC_083729.1, read as the reverse complement.
GAGAAGCTTACGTGGGGAGGTGGGACTTTCATCTTTAATGGGTGGTAAGTATCTCCCTCCATGATATTAGTGGAGACCATGTGGGGAGCAGTAATGGGGTGCCCGCCCAGGTAGCAACAGAGGCTGAGTGGGGACATGGAGCCCCACCACCACCTGGCAGTATTGAGGCAGCATAACTCCTTCTCCTAACACTGCAGTGTCACAGGAAACCTGCAAAAGCAGAAGATTTAAATAAGATCGAGTCTCATTACATAATACCTAAAATGTCCAGGATATAAATGAAGATCACTCATTGCACCACAAACCAGGAAAATCTCAACTTGAATGAGAAAAGACAATCAACAGATGTCAACACTAATATGACAGATGTTGGAATTATCAGAAAGGACTTAAAATCAGCCTGAAAAATTAGTCTCAATAAAGAAATTGAAGATATAAAGAAAAACTAAATGGAAATTTTAGAATTGAAAAATGCAATAAATAAAATAAAAAGCTTACTGGATGAACTTAACATCATATTTGAGATGATAGCAGGCCAATCAGTGAACCTGATATAGAAGAATAGAAACCAGACAATCTGAACAACAGAGAAAAATCAGTCTGGAAGGGAAAATGAACAGAGTCTCAGAGCCGTGTAGTGTGATAGCAAAAGATCTAGCATGCATGTCGTTGGAGTCCAAGAGGATAGGAGAAGGAGTGTAGTGTTTAAAAAGTGTTCAGAGAAATATAACTGAAAAGTATGAAAATCTGACAGTGGGCCCAAGTCTACAGATTCAAGAAGTTGAGCAAATACCAGAAAGAATATATCCAAAGAAATCCACATCAAGTCACATCATAATCAAACTCCTGAAAATTAAAGAGCAAAGGAACAAATCTGTAATACAGTGAGTAAAGAAGAGTACCTTACTTATAAGAGTTAATACAATTTAAATTAAAGCAGATTTTACTTGAGTAATTATGGAAGCCAGAAGGAAGTGGGTAATGTTTTTCAAGTGCTTAAAAAAAGAATTGTAGAGTGGGCAGACAGCAGAAGCAAGAAAAACTGCAATTCTGCAGCCTGTGGAAGGAAAACCACATTCACAGAAAGATAGACAAAATGAAAAGGCACAGGACTTTGTACCAGATGAAGGAACAAGATAAAACCCAAGAAAAACAACTAAATGAAGTGGAGATAGGCAACCTTCCAGAAAAAGAATTCAGAATAATGAGAGTGAAGATGATCCAGGACCTCAGAAAAAGAGTGGAGGCAAAGATTGAGAAGATGCAAGAAATGATTAACAAAGACCTAGAAGAATTAAAGAACAAACACTTAGAAGAATTAAAGAACAAACAAACAGAGATGAACAATACAATAACTGAAATGAAATATACACTAGAAGGAATCAATAGCAGAATAAATGAGGCAGAAGAAAGGATAAGTGACCTGGAAGACAGAATGGTGGAATTCACTGCCATGGAACAGAATAAAGAAAAAAGAATGAAAAGAAATGAAGACAGCCTAAGAGACCTCTGGGACAACATTAAATGCAACAACATTCATATTATAGGGGTCCCAGAAGGAGGAGAGAGAGAGAAAGGACCAGAGAAAATATTTGAAGAGATTATAGTCAAAAATTTCCCTAACATGGGAAAGGAAATAGCAACCCAAGTCCAGGAAGCACAGAGGGTCCCAGGAAGGATAAACTTAAGGAGAAACACACCAAGATACATAGTAATCAAATTGACAAAAATTAAAGACAAAGAAAAATTATTGAAAGCAGCAAGGGAAAAACAACAAATAACATATGAGGGAACTCCCGTAAGGTTAAGAGCTGATTTCTCAGCAGAAACTCTACAAGCTAGAAGGGAGTGGCACGATATATTTAAAGTGATAAAAGGGAAGAACCTACAACCAAGATTACTCTACCCAGCAAGGATCTCATTCAGATTTGATGGAGAAATCAAAAGCTTTACAGACAAGCAAAAGCTAAGAGAATTCAGCACCAACAAACCAGCTCTACAACAAATGCTAAAGGAACTTCTCTAAGTGGGAAACACAAGAGAAGAAAAGGACCTACAAGAACAAACCCATAAAAATTAAGAATGGTAATAGGGACATATATATCGATAATTACCTTAAACGTGAATGGATTCAATGCTCCAACCAAAAGACACAGGCTTGCTGAACAGATACAAAAACAAGACCCATATGTATGCTGTCTACAAGAGACCCACTTCAGACTTAGGGACACATACAGCCTGAAAGTGAGGGGATGGACAAAGATATTCCAAGCAAATGGAAATCAAAAGAAAGCTGGAGTAGCAATTCTCATATCAGACAAAATAGACTTTAAAATAAAGAATGTTACAAGAGACAAGGAAGGACACTACATAATGATCAAGGGATCAAACCAAGAAGAAGATATAACAATTATAAATATGTATGGACCCAACATAGGAGCACCCAATACATAAGGCAACTGCTAACAGCTATAATAGAGGAAATTGACAGTAACACAATAAGAGTGGGGGACTTCAACACCTCACTTACACCAATGGACAGATCATGAAGACAGAAAACTAATTAGGAAACACAAGCTTTAAATGACACAATATACCAGATAGATTTAATTGATATTTATAGGACATTCCATCCAAAAACGGCAGATTACACTTTCTTCTCAAGTGCACACGGAACATTTTCCAGGATAGATCACATCTTGGGTCACAAATCAAGCCTCAGTAAATTTAAGAAAATGGAAATCATATCAAGCATCTTTTCCGACCACAATGCTATGAGATTAGGAATCAATTACAGGGAAAACAACGTGAAAAACACAAACACATGGAGGCTAAACAATATGTTACTAAATAACCAAGAGATCACTGAAGAAATCAAAGAGGAAATCAAAAAATACCTAGAGACAAATTACAACAAAAACACGATGATCCAAAACCTATGGGATGCAGCAGAAGCGGTTCTAAGAGGGAAGTTTATAGCAATACAAGCCTACCCCAAGAAACAAGAAAAATCTCAAGTAAACAATCTAACCTTACACCTAAAGGAAATAGAGAAAGAAGAACAAACAAAACCCAAAGTTAGTAGAAGGAAAGAAATCATAAAGATCAGAGCAGAAATAAATGACATAGAAACAAAGAAAACAATAGGAAAGATCAATAAAACTAAAAGCTGGTTCTTTGAGAAGATAAACAAAATTGATAAACCTTTAACCATACTCATCAAGAAAAAGAGGGAGAGGACTCAAATCAATAAAATTAGAAATGAAAAAAGGAGAAGTTACAACGGACACCGCAGAAATACAAAGCATCCTAAGAGACCACTATAAGCAACTCTATGCCAATAAAATGGACAACCTGGAAGAAATGGACAAATTCTTAGAAAGGTATACAAAGCATCATAAGAGACTACTACAAGCAACTCTATGCCAATAAAATGGACAACCTGGAAGAAATGGACAAATTCTTAGAAAGGTATAACCTTCCAAGACTGAACCAGGAAGAAATAGAAAATATGAACAGACCAATCACAAGTAATGAAATTGAAACTGTGATTAAAATCTTCCAACAAACAAAAGTCCAGGACTAGATGGCTTCACAGGTGAATTCTATCAAACATTTAGTGAAGAGCTAACACCTGTCCTTCTCAAACTCTTCCAAAACATTGCAGAGGAAGGAACACTCCCAAACTCATTCTATGAGCCCACCATCACCCTGATACCAAAACCAGACAAAGATGTCACAAAGAAAGAAAACTACAGGCCAATATCACTGATGAACATAGATGCAAAAATCCTCAACAAAATACTAGCAAACAGAATCCAACAACACATTAAAAGGATCAAACACCATGATCAAGTGGGATTTACCCCAGGGATGCAAGGATTCTTCAATATATGCAAATCAATCAATGTGATACACCATATTAACAAATTGAAGAATAAAAACCATATGATCATCTCAATAGATGCAGAAAAAGCTTTTGACAAAATTCAACACCCATTTATGATAAAAACTCCCCAGAAAGTGGGCATAGAGGGAACCTACCTCAACAGAATAAAGGCCATATATGACAAACCCACAGCAAACATCATTCTCAATGGTGAAAAGCTGAAAACATTTCCTGTAAGATCAGAAACAAGACAAGGTTGTCCACTCTCACCACTATTATTCAACATAGTTTTGGAAGTTTTAGCCACAGCAATCAGAGAAGAAAAAGAAATAAAAGGAATCCAAATTGGAAAAGAAGAGGTAAAACTGTCACTGTTTGCAGATGACATGATACTATACATAGATAATCCTAAAGATGCCACCAGAAAACTACTAGAGCTAATCAATGAATTTGGTAAAGTTGCAGGATACAAAATTAATGCACAGAAATCTCTTGCATTCCTATATACTAATGATGAAACATCTGAAAGAGAAATTAAGGAAACACTCCCATTTACCATTGCAACAAAAAGAATAAAATAATTAGGAATAAACCTACCTAGGGAGACAAAAGACCTGTATGCAGAAAACTGTAAGACACTGATGAAAGAAATTAAAGATGATACCAACATATGGAGAGATATACCATGTTCTTGGATTGGAAGAATCAATATTGTGAAAATGACTATAATCCCCAAAGCATTCTACAGATTCAATGCAATCCCTGTCAAATTACCAATGGCAGTTTTTACAGAACTAGAACAAAAAATCTTAAAATTTGTATGGAGACACAAAAGACCCCGAATAGCCAACGCAGTCTTGAGGGAAAAGCGGAGCTGGAGGAATCAGACTCCCTGACTTCAGACTATACTACAAAGCTACAGTAATCAGGACAATATGGTACTGGCACAAAAACAGAACTATAGATCAATGGAACAGGATAGAAAGCCCAGAGATAAACCCACGCACCTATGGTCAACTAATCTGTGACAAAGGAGGCAAGGATATACAATGGAGAAAAGACAAACTCTTCAATAAGTGGTGCTGGGAAAACTGGACAACTACATGTAAAAGAATGAAATTAGAATACTCCCTAACACCATACACAAAAATAAACTCAAAATGCATTAGAGACCTAAATGTAAAACCAGACACTATAAAACTCTTAGAGGAAAACATAGGAAGAACACTCTTTGACATAAATCACAGCAAGATCTGTTTTGATCCACCTCCTAGAGTAATGGAAATAAAAACAAAAATAAACAAATGAGACCTAATGAAACTTAAAATCTTTTGCAAAGCAAAGGAAACTACAAACAAAACGAAAAGACAACCCTCAGAATGGGAGAAAATATTTGCAAACGAATCAACAGACAAAAGATTAATCTCCAAAATACATAAACAGCTCAAGCAGCTCAAAATTAAAAAAACAAACAGCCCAATCAAAAAATGGGCTGAAGACCTAAGTAGACATTTCTCCAAAGAAGACACACAGATGGCCAATAAGCACATGAAAAGCTCTCAACATCACTAATTATTAGAGACATGCAAATCAAAACTACAATGAGGTATCACCTCACACCAGTTAGAATGGGCATCATCAGAAAATCTACAAACAACAGCTGCTGGAGAGGGTGTGGAGGAAAGGGAACCCTCTTGCACTGTTGGTGGGAATGTAAATTGATACAGCCACTATGGAGAGCAGTATGGAGGTTCCTTAAAAAACTAAAAATAGAATTACCATATGACCCAGCAATCCCACTACCTGGCATATACCCTGAGAAAACCATAATTCAAAAAGACACATGCACCCAATATTCATTGCAGCACTATTTACAATAGCCAGGTCATGGAAGCAACCTAAATACCCATCGACAGATGAATGGATAAAGAAGATATGGTACATATATACAATGGAATATTACTCGGCCATAAAAAGGAATGACATCGGGTCATTTGTAGAGACATGGATGGATCTAGAGACTGTCATACAGAGTGAAGTAAGTCAGAAAGAGAAAAACAAATATCGTATATTAACGCATATATGTGGAACTTAAAAAAATGGCACAGATGAACTGGTTTGCAGGGCAGAAATAGAGACACAGATGTAGAGAACAAACATATGGACACCAAGGGGGAGAAGTGGCAGGGACGGTGGTGGTGTGATGAATTGGTAGATTGGGATTGCCATATATACACTCATATGTATAAAATAGATAACTAATAAGAATTTGCTGTATAAAAAATAAAATTAAATTTAAAAATTAAAATAAAAAAAAAAGAGAGAGAGACTGTGGCATGCAGTAGAAGAGCCCAGTTAAGGTATCAGAACCCAGGAACCAGGCAGAGTTGGGGAATAATGCCAGGGGAGGAAGGGAATCCAAACATGTATTAGTGCCTAGTCCATGCCAGGCACTGATGTTTCAACATTATCCACAGTGTCTGATGCCAAGCAGCCCCGGTGACTGTGGTCAGTCATTGGCATGCTATGTGGGAATCGTTTCCAGCTATCTAAAGGCCCACTTGCAGTCTGGGTAGTTGAGCACTGTGCCATATTTGCTGCTGGGCAGCTGGGCTTGGGGTTGCCAGAGACCTTGGAAAATGAGCTGAACCCTTCCCAGGCTGGACTTGGTGCCCCTGTGTCATGCTTCTCTGGGTCTTCTGCTTCTCTCTCAGCAGCCATCACGCTGATTTGTCATCTCTATCTAATGTCTACTTACCCCACTGACTCTGGAAGCATGGGACTGAGCTCCCTCCAGGCCCTAGCATTGATCCTGGCACAGAGTGGGTGATCTATATTTGTTGAATGATTGGACAAATGAATGAATTTAGATAATCCAGAATAGTCTTTCTAGCTTTGCATTGTAAAGCAGGGAAAGATGGAACGAATATGACTTTAGGCGAGTCACCTAATCTCTCCGGACCTCAGTTTTACTTCCTGTAAAATAGATATAATAGTAATCTGTCCCAGTGTCATGGGACTGTTTTGATGATTAAATGAGATAATGTATGCAATACTACTAACTACCCTTACTTGAATGTTCCTTATATTACCAGTGCTGTATTAGGCTTCAGATAATGTACATGAAGTAATAGATATAGTGGACCTTAACAAATATTTGTCTTCTTCCCCCAAAACTACTTTAAAGTTTAAATGTTCTGGGGTTTTTTTATAAAGTTTTTTTTTAATTTAAAAAAAAAAGAATTGTAACCTACAATTCCATATCACAAAAAAATATTCTACAGGAATGAAGGAATCAAGGCCATCTTAGATGAAGAGAAACTAAAAGATTTTGTCATCAGCAGACTTATCTTAAAAGAATGACTAAAGTCTCTAAAGTTCTCTAAAGAAAAAGCAAATGATAAAAAAAAAAAAAACTAGAAACATTAAGAAGGAAGTAGGCAAAAATATGGGTAAATACAATAAATATTTCTTCTCTTGAGTTATCTAAATTGTGTTTCAAAGTCAGACAAAACATCATAGCATTGTGTGATTTGGCTGTCAACGTATGTAGAGAAAATATTTAAGACAATAATATAAATGAAGAGAGTAAAGGGATTTAAAGAGAGGTAAGACATCTACACTTGTCTCAAAATGATAAAATGTCAACACCAGGAGACTACGATAAGTTATGTATGTAAAAGGTAATACCTAGAGCTACTACTGAAAAATCGGTATAAAAGTTACAATAAAAAAAACTTGACATAAATCAAAATGGAATTCTAAAAATGGTATTCACAACACACAGGAATACCCTGTTGAAAAACAAAACAGAGAAACCAAGAGCAGAAAGAACAAAAGAAGGAAAAACACGATGACAGAACTAAGTCTTAAATCATAGACAGGATTAATCCCTACAATTTAATTAATGAATTTGTTGATTAGTTAATTAATTAAAAGTTGGGCATTCAAAATGAAGGAATTAAGAATATCTTAGACTATACCACATTATATTTTGTATTTATTACCTGGAAAAATGAGAATTTACCAAATCACCACTGGATCTATTTCTAAAATGCATCTTCATTTCGAATTTGTAGACTAGATATTTTTTTACCTGTAATTTTGAAAGAGTAGAGAGTGGTGGAAAAGTAGATACCAGTACCCAGCAAGGACTCAGGACACAGAACAATGAACAATGACACTGATTACAATGTCAAGCTTGAGAGTGCTCTCCTGTCCTCTTCAAGTGGGTTCTGTTCTTCATTTCTTATACAGAGCTTCATTAACTTGAAATCCCAATTTAGGAGTGTTCTTGTAAGAGCAGGACCTTGTATTTTTTTTTTACTAAAAAGTTATTCCATTGACTTCCCTTTAGTGACCATGGTGATGTACGTACTCAAAGATAATTGCAACTTACTATATAAAAGTTGAAACATTTTATACACAGGGAAGAAATAACTGAAATGTAATACCAAGCAAGAAAAGATAAAATTTGGAATGAAAATGGGTAGCAGAGTTCTGCTGTAAACCCTAAGAAGTCATTTCTATTTAAATTTTGTAGAACAAAGTGTAGACTAAAACTCCTTACCATACTGTCTCAGAGTTTAGATGATCAATTCTTCTAAGCCAGAACTCAGGCACCTTAGAAAACTAAGAAGAAATCTTGACAATTCTAGCCGATTCTACTAATTTGGAAAAGTAAATACAAATCAAATTATGATTTATTTGCATTAAGTGTAAGCAAAGCACACACTATCATTTGGTTTTAAACTTCTAAAACAGTCAGTTAACTTTCTATGTATCCATGAAGCCTGCTATATCCATATAATCTTCACTTGATTTATTGACAAGCTTGCCACATGCTTTTCAGAACGGAATCCTGCTTCACAAAGAAGGGGAAGGAATTATAGGTTAGAATCCAAGGCACTGACATAAAACGTTCAGTGTTTTAGCTTTTAAAAACATCTCAGACTTTCTAAACCTTTAAATACATATAATTGTCTTTAACATTGACAAAGTCACTTCAGGTTGAAGGAATGTGGTAGAAAACAGAACTTTTTCTGTTCTCCTGTCCTCACTATGGAAAGGTTACTTGTTGACAGAGAAGAGAGCAAATATTTGGGGACAACTGGATGAACACCACATTCCGACTCAAATACGAGGGGTCAGGGTGACACCAGCTTACATCCATGTCCCTCCCTTATGTTTCTTACTCAATATGATCTCGATATAATAAAAAAAAGGAATGTGTGACTGTTTTTATATAACCTTTCACACAGGTGAACATACACTCATGCTTACACACAAGCAATGCAGCATAAAAATATTAGGCAGATTTTTCAGAAAATGTTCGCTGACTAAATGAGCATCTTGCTCTCATTTCTCTAAATATTAATATAAATATTGCCCTTTTGAATGTGTACTTATCTGTGAAATAGCCCTTTCTTTGTCCATGTGCCCCTCTCTTGCAAAATAATAAACGCATGAATGCAGAGTTGTGTTCTCTCATGGGCTGGTTCTTGAAAACACAACGTGAAATAAATCTCACCTGTGCAAATCTCATCTTGGTTATTGATGCATCGACCTGAAAAACTAACAAAAAGCCTTGCTATAAAGTGAGTGTGTGTCATGAACTCTCCTAGCCAACAGTTAAACGGATCAAAATGAACACCTTTGTAAAAGCAATCGTCTTGGTGAGATCACGTTCCCCAGTTGGTTTATAATCAGCAACCAAGAAAGATAAGTAGTTTGATCATCTCTTCATGTAACTGTAATACAACATGTTTAAATGTAAGGAAAACTATCCCTTTTTGGTAAAAACCAAATGTCTCATTAAAAGTATCCAAGATTCACACCATTAGTTTTGTTTGTAAGACTGCTAGAATCAAAGTGAGAAAACGGGCCAAAATTAACGTCAGCCAGCAGAAATTTCACCCATCCACACAGTGGTTTAAGCACTGTGTCATTTGCTTGAGAAGTCCCTTAATTACATGATGGATTGCATTTTCGCTCATTAGGATTTTGCATGTCTATTAGACTGAAATGCTTTCCATCGTTTAGGATTTGAAGCCATTTCTGACTTCCATGCTGCATTATATTTTAATAATAATTTATTCACTTATCTAACAAGTATTTTGAGGACCTATTAGGTCCAAGCACCATTCTGAGGGCAAAAAAACTAAGATGCTTTCCTATTTTCAAAGACAAAAGAAGACAACCCCAAACAAATGTCTGCAGTCCAAAATAATAGAATTACCCCAAAAAGTGATGTAATAACACATACTAGCAAACCGTTCTCTCTGTGAACTTGAAGAAGTAATATTTGAACTGGATTCTCCTCCCACACTCTATGGTGTTAACTTATGCCCCACCATTCTATGCAAATGAATGAATATGAATAAAGTAACTTAGGAAAATACTGTGAAAGTATCTCTGCATCCAGCATTTTGAATTGTGATGGTCCTTTCCTCTTAAGCCATTTTAAAATTTTAAAAAAAAATTTTTTTAGGCTACTCTTTATTCTCCTACCTTAAGCAGAAGCCATCTTTCTTCTTCCATCAAAGTCAGTTAATCCATGAACAAAAGAACACCTAATCCACGTGACTACGTGCACTTGAAAACTCTCTGTGAAGATCCAGCTACAGTGCTTTTTGACCAAGCAAGTGCTTCATTCATCAGCTTTCCAAACCATGGGTCCTAGTGGTTATCATAGGAAAGTCATTTATTTTTTTAAAGCTAAAAGAAAGCATTTCAACCAGTGATGATCTATATTAAAGTTTTTTAAGTAACTAGAAAAATAGTTACCTAGCCCACCATAAACACAGTGCAGATGTTGTGATGCTTATCTTATCAACTTAAGAAAACAGCTCACTTCGTTTCTGTTGAATCAGATTTTTTAAAAAATCCATTTCCCAGCATGTATCTGTTCTTCTTTTCAGATATCCAGTTATAATATTTATCTTAAAGTAACAACGTATCAAATGTATATTGAAGATTACAGAAATGATGCCTATCTTGATGGACTCAAAAGTAATTCAAACACGACATATTGGAACTTATATTGCAGATAAAATACATCTATTTATCTCAAATGGCATAGATATTGGCTAAAGCAATATTTTCAAAGTCATGAAAATAAGGTAATAGCAAAAGGTGTGGAGAATGCAAAAGCCTGACAGCTCCTGAAGGCTAGGGCCATGCAATTTTCTCTTCATTTTGCAGCAAGGAAATATTGATTATTTGCATTCTGGGCCTACCTGTTTCCAATATCTCTGTTTTTGTGGACTGTTGTGATATTTAGTAGTAGAGTTCTTGAATGGGTATCATCAACTAAATTCAGTTTGTTTGTATATAAAAAACAAGCCAATAAAACACATTTTAAAAGATTCACAAAGATTGTCTCAAGGCTGAAATAAGGTCTTCTCTGTGTAAAAACATATGGTCTATGATAATTCTTTGTCAAGTGAAAATTGCTATGTAACACAGTGTTGTATAGTTCATTATAGACCTAAAGTGAAAAGTAAAAATAAACAAAGGAGCAGGCATCATCTTTGAGAAGTGCTTTGCCCTTCTTCCCTTGCACTCACGCCATTCCTGCTGCTTCAGAGGCAAGCCTGCAATTCCGCCTGCCCAGGGCTGTGTGGGTCATGGGAGCCTGTTCGGTCTGGGAGGGGCAGTCTGGAAATGCTTGGGGATCAGTGTCCTGAGAGCAGCCACAGGTGACAAATGACTAAGGGTGGCTGGTGGTGAATGTGGCGGCCCCATCACTCCTTGGGTGGGAGAGCTCTCAGACATCGTCCACACTGTCCTACAAGCTCCAAAGTAGGACTGAGGCCTATCACCCACAGCCGTGACCTGCTCCCTTCCTTTCATTTCTTTCCTAGGGTCCCCTTCCAAATTGATTGTTGTACCTGAATCCTTGTATCGGAGTCTATTTCTGCAGGAACCCAACCTAAGACAGAAAGGTTGAGTATTATACTAGAAAAATCATCCACTTTAGCATAAAAACCAAACTGTGACCCCCCAGCTCTGCTATCATTAATGAGTAAGATGGGATTCTGCTATCTATTTACATTCAAGGGGGGTACACAAGGTTCCTTGTAGAGTTTTAGGGGCCATCTGTGAAGAAAATAAAACAATGTGCAAACATGCTGTATAGTACAGGGAACTCTACTTAGTGCTCTGTGGTGACCTGAATGGGAAGGAAATCCAAAAAAAGAGGGTATATATGTATACACGTGGCTGATTCACTTAGCTGTACAGTAGAAACTAACACAACATTGTAAAACAACTATATATTTGTTAAATTTAATAAATAAAATAAATAAATAAATAAGATAAAATGATACATTAGGTACAAGGATAAATGTTTATTTTTAATGAAAAAAGAAGTCACAACAAATTACAAATTTTAAAAAACTGACAAATATCACAAATACAACTTAGAGAAAAAAACTTTATTATTAATTAAGTGCCTAGTTCACTTCTATGATGCCTTTAACCCTCTGCATTTTAACTGAATAGTTTTTGAATGCCAAATAAGCTCATAGTATTTCCTATAGATATGTTATATAGAAAAATAAAAAAGACTATTCTATGTTATCTTATAGATAATTAAGCCTTCCTTAGAATGATTGATTGGGTTTTTGGTTGATAATTTAAACTGTAAAAATCGTAAACTTACAATGTTTACACTTCTTTCTGATTCATATTTCATTTTTCTTAATGCCACATAACATTTTAAGACTTCAGTCCAATCTAGAAGACATATTTCTGTGTATTAACAGTGCATGCTTGTGCCCTATAAACACTGGAATTCTTATAAGTTCTAATTTACATAATTTTCATAAAAATAGTATGTATTTTAAATTGTACATAGTGCATTATAAAGAACATTTCTGGGGAGCCAATTACTTCCGTTTTGGTTACGTGTTGTTAGCAGCAAATCCTCTTACAATTTGCATAACTGATGCTTAGACATCGTTTCCACAGACATGTTTCTGGCTTTGTTCATTTCAACCCTTGTTTTTCCTCTGCCACCCTCATATGTCTGGGGCCATGTGGCTTGAGACACATTTTTATTTCAAGAAAACCTCTGTATGAGTTGAAACAGGGGGATGGTGAGAGCCTTTCTGGAAAGTATTCCTACCCTGGGATGCCTAGAAACAATTATACGTGGCAGTGAATGCAACCACTCAAATATATCTCAGTAAACTCAAGTTCAGCTTATCTTCCAAACCAATTTCTCCTGGGCCAAATCTCAAAAATGTCCACAGCCATTCCACCTTGAGCTAACCCAAAAAGTGTGACTACAAAGAAATGAAGATCATGTGAACACGCATATTATCTGCAAGTTTCCTAACCGTATATGGTAATGAGAACGCATACGGCCTTGGAAGAGCCTTGGAAACTTGGAAGTGTTCCGTGTAAATGAGGGATCCCAGAGCTTAAGTTTTATGGTAAAGCCTTGGATAGTCCTCTGGAACATTGAAATGGTAGTGCTGTGTCAGACAGGATTCCGCAGATACATGAGACACATATGATGGTACTTCCAGAGGTGTTAAATGAAGGCTTTATTGAAGGAACATCTTTATAGAGGGACTAGGTACTGAGGTATGGCAGAAGTTTAGGAACAAAAAAGCTAGAGTTAGGTACCAAGGTCCTACCAAGCCTGGAAAGTTAGGGTCAGGGGAGGAGGATTCGTTCCCGGGGTACAGGGAGAAGGGCCCTGGAATGGGCAACGCTCAGGAGCTGAGGCCAGGAGTAATGCATACGCTGCCAGAGCCACCCCTCCAGCTGTGTGCTGGAGAACTTCATTCAGAGAAATCCACAGAATCCAGCTAGCCCAGGGGACCCGGGGCTGATGCCTCCACAGAGGTCACCGCCCTGGGACAGGGGGCAGGGATGAGTGGGGCAAAGGGCAAATCTGAGGGTACAAAATCGAAATAAGCAGTACAAGTATCTTCACAGGATTGCAGCCAACATTAGACTAGATAACACGTATACGAATGCATCCAGCACAGGGCAGGCTCACAGAGTCAGGCTCACACGATAATGTCAGTCCCGTTATTTCTGGGATGAGATACTTAAGTGACTTTACAGCAAAAGCAGGAAGAAAATTCACAGCATTTGATGGGAAGAACATCCTAAAGATGCCATGCCAGAAGTCAAGCTGGACGTTTTTCTAATTACTGTTACTTCCAGCAAAACTCTTCTCAATATCACATCTCCAGTGAACGGTGAATTTACATAAAGTACAAAGCGTTCTCCTGTTACTGAATTTTCACTATTTAAATATTATAGCCAATCACCTCTAAAGGAGTAGCAATTCCTGGTGTAGATTTGGAAAATGAGGATGTGTTAAGAGTTCACCCTGAGGCACAGGAGCACATCTGGGTCAGGGTACCCAAGAACCAGCAGCACGGCTGAGCGGAAAGGTGCTGAAATCCTAACAAAACTGGGGGGTCCACAGGGAGAACGCTGCTTCTGCGTGGCTTTGTATCTTCATCTATGAAATGAGGGATAGGGGCTAGATAATGGATCCCAAACTGTGCACGGAGCCCCCCTTGAGGTTCACCTCTCCCTCAGAGCTCGGGGGTCACCCCTGCACGTTCTAAGTCACTCTCCTTTTATCCGTTTGTGTGGATTTCACAAGAAAGTCCACAGTTGACAGAAAATATTTGAAACCCCCCAGGATCTCAAAGATTTCTCCTTGCTTCAAAAACTAGAATGTCAAAACCCAAATGTTTTAAAAACCTACTTTTTAAAGGCCCAACATTTTATCTCGATTGGCCTTGCATCCAAGTCACAGCAGAAAGCTTACATTTATTTCAAATCAACAGATATTTATTGAGTCCGAACTCCGTAAGGCACAGCTATAAGGATATGTCGCCTTAGATTCATTCTAGTTTAGAACGCAAAGGGGAAAAAAGGGCAGGCATAGAAATTCTAAATTCCACAAAGGCGCAAAATAATTCACAAGTAACCACAAAAAGGTGTAGAATGTTTCTCTTATAGAGAAAAATAAATAAAGTTAGTTTTATTATTTCACACTCATGAAGAACTCAATAGTTTCAATGCAGGTAAAAAATTACAGAATGTATCATTTTTTTCTGAAATCTTTAGCAAACAACCATCTTCTCAGTGAGGAGTCATCTACAGTCTCATACTATGTAATTAAAATAAGCATTTGTTCCAATTTAGCCCGATTGTACTAGCTAACCCTTGTGCTGTGGAATGTG
The DNA here is from genome assembly GCF_028564815.1 of Eubalaena glacialis. Taxonomy (NCBI): domain Eukaryota; kingdom Metazoa; phylum Chordata; class Mammalia; order Artiodactyla; family Balaenidae; genus Eubalaena; species Eubalaena glacialis. Next base: position 2,640,764 of record NC_083729.1, on the reverse strand, counting down.
GTCCAGAACATGGTAACACAAAGAACTAGGGGTCACCCACAGGCTAACTTTCAGTTTCAGGCAACAAAACTCTGAAAAAATAGTGACCATAAAATATTCTTGAAATACATGTGACTTGGTATTGATTGCTTTACAAAGCACCTGTCAGATTGTTCTGTGAAGAACTGACCTGTATTTTCTTTAATTTATTTCATTGAAGTATAGTTGATTTACAATGTTGTGTTAATTTCTGCTGTACAGCAAAGTGATTCGGTTATACATATATTATCCTTTTTCATATTCTTTTCCATTATGGTTTATCACAGGATATTGAATATAGTTCCCTGTGCTATATGGTAGGACCTTGTTGTTTATCCATTCTATATGTAATAGTTTGCATCTGCTAAACCCAAACTCACACTCCATCCCTCCCCCACTCCCACTTCCTCTGGGCAACCCCAAGTCTGTTCTCTGTATCTGTGAGTTGACTTATATCTTTAAAAGATCTGGAGGAAAAAAAAGAAAGTCACTATTAAGAACAGTCAAAAAATAACCAAGTACTTTCATCAAGACTAAAGGAAATTTTGCAAATTCCTTACAATTAGTGTTTAGCAGAAACAGCTTCAACAAGATGGACATGTGACCTGTCCTTGAACACCTGGCTTTGTGAAGGCCCGAGCTAATACCGATATTTACTTCTACACCTAATACAATGTTATAGCAGCTAAAATAGGAATGGTGCCTCTGATCATCTCTCTGTGTATGGTAGTCAAGATCATGTCCACCAAAGGCTCCTTGATGGGTTTCAAATTTCACCACTGCTCCTTCTTTCCATCTGGTTGTGTATCAAGCTGCTGATTCCAAAACAACTATCCCTCCCCACCTGTTTCTGGGTTTGTTCCCATAGGAAATAGGTCCCAGACGTCTTGGCCTTGTGGATATTAAGAACACTTGTTCCTTACCTCATGCTTTATTCCTTTCCCACACACATCACCACCAGCCCTGTACAAAATGCCCACTAGTTCCGGGGTGCTAATTGCAGTCGTTTTGACATCTCTTTTTCTGCACCATTTGACTGCCCAAATCTCCCTGTGAGAGCCAAGTTATTTATCTTTTTTGCCTTGAAACCAGTGTTACATGATCTACTTAGGTTTTTATTCTGAGAGCTCAAAAAGAAAATTCCTCTTTGAAAGAGAATACATTTTTCTCCTCTTTTTTCAAAGTTTAACATGTCATCTCTAGTTATTTGTTGGTCCACTTAATGTGTATCCATATCACAAAAGCTGCAAAATGAATATTATTTGCAAAACTTCAGATATTGTCCTTTCGGAGGGACAATGGAGAAATTCCATTTATAACTACTTACTAAATTATAGAAGCATAATCTTATTTTTTGCACAGGTTATCACTATCATTATGAGGATTAATATTGATTGTGTTTAGAGGTCAGTCTTACCTGCAGTTTGAATCTCGCTTGACACAAGAGGTAACTGTAGCTCAGGGGCGTCGTCAGCCTCGCCTCAGGTCATACAATGCTGGTAAGTGACAAGCTTGCATTCAAACCTTAGCCGTTCAGCTTAAAATGGCTTTGTGCTTCCTATTAGGAAAATAACCTGTGCAGGATTTCAAGGAGGTGACAATAAAAATAGTGTGGTTTGTACTTTTGTGCCCTGAAACACTTAAAACACTTTCACCGGCGCTGCTGTTCCCAGCAAAAAGCATTCGTTTTACATCCCTGAAACTAGCAAAAGTTGACCTGTAAAGAGCCCTGAATGGCAGGGAGGTCAACATGTCCCTGGGCCCTGTATTCCAGCCATTTGCAAACAATTTTGTGAAGAGGGTCTAGGACCCCAGGAATAGCTAGGTTTCTCCCAGCAGAGGTACATTTTCAGGTGTAAACTTAATGAAAACCGCTCTGTCCTTTCTCTCTAAACACAGATGTCCTGCTGGCTATTGAACCCTAAAGGGGAGGCTTGGATGAGATAAAATGGTATTTCTGAGGTTGAATAAAGTGGTATTTCTGTTGATACTAATTGGCAGGCCCTCAAGGTGGTACATCTTCAAAATGCATTCTACTGAAGCACTTAAGCACTATTTGGGAGGCAGACAGACCTCAACTTTATCAGCTCAGCTACAGATAGGAATCATTCTATAGCCCACGCTATCACCTGTGAATTGAGGTAACAACGAAGCATAGTTCACACGAAAATAAAATGAGATCTATAAAGTGATTAGCTGGGCACTAACAATGGTCATAATTGTCAGAATGAATCCGCCCTTTGACCTGTACCTTTGCTGACTTTGCATCGCACTGCAGCTTCTCCTCTTAGCAAACTTAGTTGACCCTATAGGTCCTAGGTCAAGTACTACTTCTTCTATTCCTTAAGTTTTCTCACCGCTCATTTAAGTACGGTCAACTGAAACAAAAAACACAACCTAAAAGTTGAGAATTCTGTTTTATTCTGCGGACAAAACTGAGGACTCAAGCCCAGGACGCAGCCTCTCAGAGAGCTGGGAGGGACGGCTGTGAAGAGGTTGGGGGGAGCCAGGATCTCTAGGGGTTTTTGCAACAAAAGCCAGGTAGTCAGATCTTCAAAAGATGACTGTTCATTAAAGAAAACCAGACATCTCAAGTTCATGAATTTAGCGCTTTTCTATGTATGGGAAGAGGCATGAGTCTGGGCTCACTGGAATCATTCCTTTGATCTGCACCTCAGCTGTCTGGCGCCAGGATCCTGCTTTTCTCCATCCTGAGTCCCCTGAGGGTGCGCAGCTGGGGGCGGCTGCAGTGGCTTCTAGCTTGCTGGCTACAGCATCCTTTGTTTAGTGATATGACAGGCGCCATTTGTCATCCACAGTCTCCACCTGAGCTTGCGCCCCTATCATGATTTCCTGGTGGTAGTTAAGGTACCCAACTGTCTTCTGGATCAGTCTCTAAGATCTTGGGAGGAGCCGCATCCTCTCCAGTGCACACCTAGGGCCTAGCTGAGGGCAGTGCTTCCATAAACATGTATCATGTCCATCAATTAGCCACAAATTGCCACACATCCAATGCGCTATTTTTGTAAACCTCTCCAGTGTATATCTAAGATTCCTTTATAAGACGCTGAAAAGGCATATTTCAACTTTATCTGTCTGAAAATAAATGGGTGAATGCTCACATGACCAGAATCCTAAGAATAGACTTGAACCACTTCATGAGCTTAGACTCTCAGGACTTGGTAATATTATTCTTCCAAGATAACTCTCCAGAGTTTTCATCTGTCGTCAGAACTCAGTCAAGCTGAATGCAAGTTGAAAACGTGGTGATTATAAGTGTAGACAAGTCCTGGGTCAGGGAGCAGAATCGGACCAGCTCTCAGTAACCAAGAGGCACGGCCCCAGCCCTGCACTTCTTCCCTGAGGAAGTATTTGGACGATATAGTGGAATGATCCCCGGAGTGGGGCGCTGGGCCATTTTTATGGAAACCAACCAACAGCTTCTATATCTTTAGCACTTTGTCATTTTCAAAGTTCCTACCAGAAACGATTGCTAAGACCTAGACGAAACAGGCTCTTATGTGTAAAGAATTCTCACATTTGGGTCACAATATCCCTAGAAGCCCAAATTTTCTAGAAAGGGTGTAAAAGGATCTTTCATTGGTCACTAAAACTCCCCAAATATTTCCACCTCAACAAAAGTGAATAAATGGAGACACCCAGCTGAGTTTGCTTCTATCTCTCTTCCTAGTCAAGCTTCTTCACTGGCAGGTATGAAAATCCTCTTTCAGAGCAAGTCTCTCAAGAAGATCTCTGCCTCTTTAAGGTAAGTCTGAAAGAGGGCTCGGTTTGTTTATTTAGGGCCAAAGGGAGGTGAGTCACCTGCATTAGGGTCAATCCACAAAAAACTAACTCAGTCCTGAAGACTTCTGTTTTGGCATAAGATTTGTGGGAAACATTATATTATTTTTTAATAATAGAAAGACTGTGGGTAAAGGACACTGAATGGTAATACCAGTTTTCCCCCAGCTGTGTGATACTGAACAGTTGACATTAACAATTTAGGACCTCAGTTTTTCATTTATGAAATTGGAATTTTATTTATTGCCCTGCCTGCCTCAGAGACTTAAGTTATGATGACCTAATCCTACACATGAGAAAATTTGAAAAGTAAAAAGCTACAGTTGTTACTACTTATTAATGTTATTGTTGTTATTATTATTATTATAGGTTTAGTGAGTTTATTAAACAAAACACTAACGGAGATTACAATTAAATATATTGCAAACATCAACTCTTATATCTACATAGAAGATACACATTTATTATTCTAAAATTCAACCAGTGAGCAATTTTTCCAGGCATAAGTTATTCTGAAAATGATGAAATCTGAATGTGGCGTGTAGTAATTATAATAAACCTGACAGCCTGCTCCAGAAAATAGCATAATTGCTGTATCAAGGACGTTAGCTAGTGTGAAAATATAGCACCACTTTTCTCTCCTCTGAATAGGTGGTGAACTATTGAGAGTGGACTTTGATTCTAAAAGCATGTTTTTATATGATAAGAAGAACGTTCATACTGTATTGCTATCAACTTAGGTTCAGGCAGTGATAATTCTTTTTAACTTGAGACCTAGACAGAAATATCACTACAGAATTCATCTGCTGGAAAAAGAACTACTAGCTTTGACATAAATTACTTAAACCAAAGGTATTAGAGTCCAGAAAAACTTCCTGTAAGCCATGCAGTACATGTAATAACTGTGATTACTGCTAGGTAAACACAAATTAATTCTGTTAAAGGAGAGAATGCAGAAAGAATTCATAGAATCACAAGGTCAGGAGGAATCATGAGGGTCCAATCACCCCATGTCCTCTTTACAGTCACCAAACAACACCCCAAACTCTGCTTGCACAGCCCCTGAAAGAGAAAATGCATCCTCTCCAGAGATGGCACATTTGGTTTTCTCATAGATCTGAGATTTCAAAGAAAATCCTCCCTACTTAGACCTGAAATGCATCTCCTTCCAGAATCTTCTCATCATTTGAAGCCATACACATAAAGTCTAACCTCTACTCACAGACAGCATCACTGATGCCTCCAAGCAGTTCTTAAATAGCCTCAAATGAATCACTTTTACCCCCTTGGTCATTTTCCTCTGGGTGATTTTTTATATTTCACTTAAAAATGATGAAGTGGAATGCATGCTTTCTGGTTGCGTGTCAGAGGCCAAAGTAATATCTGTTCCTGCTGATACAGAAAAAAGGTGATAAATTGTATGTCAAAAGATAACATTTTCGAGGCACTTAAGAGACTACGAATAGCACAAGGAATTCATGAATTAAATTTTCCAGGGAGGGAGACCCATTAAGAGATGACCTCATGACAACTAGCGCTTTCCCCTGGGAGACGCTTGCCAACTTTGAGTGTGGCTGCAGGTTTGGGTTTGGCCCAGGCAGAAGGTTGTTCCTGGTGAAAAGAGAAACCAGCCAGGAGCTGACAATCAAGCAGGTCCAGAACGACAAATTGAAAGGCTCCGAATATCTACCTGGTTTTCACTAAAGACGTTTGCTGAATGCTGAGGCTGCACAGGTGCTAAAGGAATGGGCCAAGAACTTCTGACCCTTAGACCAAAATCTCTTGCATTCTCACAGCACTCAGGACTCAACAATATTCCAGGAAAACAGTCCTGCAAACAAAACACAAGCGAGATAAAAAACCCTAGAGGGAACGTTGAATTAACACTAGATGATCCATACGTATAAAATAGATAACTAATAAGAACCTGCTGTATAAAACATAAATAAATTAAATTAAATTAAAAAAAAACAAAAAACACTAGATGATCCACAAAAAGGATTGAAGTAGGGCATCTGTTGACTATGAATATCCAGAAGGTGAGAATTCAGGTTTGGCTCCTGGAAAGACCATTTCTGGAGGACAGAGAAACCAAGCAAGAATTCGGGAGTCTTTTGAAAGTAGACATGTTTTTCTAGCAAGACATCATATTTGAAGATAATCATCACCAGAGTCTCTATAGGTCTTTTTCATTGTCATTTTTGTCATTGTTCAGAATATAACTAGAAATGACTAAACATGCAGAGACAAGATTATATGATAAACAAAAATGAGAAACGAAAAAAGAAAGAAACAATAGAAGCAGACCCCAACATGATCAAGATACTGGAGTTAATGAAAAAAAATTAAAATAACAATGAATAATGCATTCAAAAACATTGTAAAAGATGTAATAGACAATAAATTGTTACCACATAATTTGAATCTGTAAAAAAGTATCTAGATGATAATCTAGATCTAAAATATTTAACATCTGAAGTTTGCAACCTCAGTAAATGAAAGTAATAGCATAGTAAATGCAGTAGGAGAAAAAAATGTGATCTGAAAGTCAGGTAAGTAGTAAGTGCCCCAGGTGACTAGCAGAATGAAATATAGAAGAAAAGAGAACTCACAGAAGAGAGTGAAGTAAAAATAAGTGACACATCCAAAGTGAAATTAGAGTCCAGAAAGAGAAAACAAAGAAAAGAGACCAAAGCAATAGTCAATGAGATAAGGACCAAGAATTTTCTGAAAATGATGAAAGGCATCAAAACAGAGTTTAAGAGGCTCTGGGGAAAGTACAGAGAAACAATACCTCGGCACTTCATGGTAACTGCAGCAGAGGGAAAAGCAAAATCTTAAAAGCATCAAAAGAAAAACACGAGTCTTCAAATGAACAGCAATAAGACTGACAGCCAACTTCTCAATAGAAAAAAGGATAGAAACCTGAAGACAATGGAATGATACCGTCAAAGTACTGAAAATACTCAGAACAAATGCTGTAAATGTACAGGTCATTGTGTGAACATACGTTTTCACTTTTCTTGAGTAAACAGCTTGGAGTAGAATTGCTTGGTTAGATGATATGTTGGGTTAACTTTATAAAATACTGTCAAACTGCACATATTCAGATTCCATGACCCAGCAATTCTGACATATGACCAACAGAAACATGTACTTATGTTCACCAAAAGGTAGGTGCAACATTGGTCACAGTTATACTATTTTTAAAAGCTGCCAACTGGAAACACTCCAGTGCCAATCAATAGTAATATAGGAAGATGAGTGGTGGTGTATTACTTAATGGAATATTACATGGCCATGCAAATAAGTGATCTATAACTATACACAGCATTATGGATAAATATCACAAGTATAGTGTTTACTGAAAGAAGCCAAACACAGAAGAGCACACACTGTATGATTCCATTTCGGTCAAGTTCAGAAATAGGGAAAACTGTTAATGCTCTCAGGAGTCAGGAGGAGGGCAGAGACTGGCAGGGGCTTGAGGGGGGCTCTGGAATGCTGGGAATTTCCTGTTTTGCTGGCCCCATGGTTGTAGCACATCTCCTAGAGGAGATGCCACATGAGCCAAGATTTGAAGGTACAAGAGTTGACTAAGCAAAAAGGAGAGTGAGGAGGGTCTTCCAGACCCAGAGAGTAGTAGATGCAGCACCATGGAGGGAGGTACAGAGGACTGTGGCCTTGAGGCTGTGGAGAAATGCCCCCAGGAGGTGGGCTGGGTAGAAGCCAGTCAAGATGATTGACAGACAGAGATGAGGCTTTGACCCTGGTCAGAGATGCTGCTGCTTCAAAGGTGGGCAGGGGCATATGGAAGGAAAACATGAACTTAATTGTAAAGACAACTCAAGGACTGCATAACAATCAGACATATCTTCTTCTAATAATTTAATGAATCACCTTCTCTCTCACTAGAGTACAACTTTCTCTTCAGTCTGTGGACTGTCTGTAATCTTGTTGTTAGATATCTCTCAGTATAATATTCAGCATATTATAATCACAAACACCTATACAATGCTTAATTGCATTAGTGATGGTCATCGTCTTCATGGCAGATACTGGAACTATTATATACGTGGACTCTCAGATTAGCCTCGTGCTCTTTTCCCGGCCTCAGATGCCCTCCCCACCTCATCTGGAAAATTTTCTACCCATCCTTCAAATCCCGGGAAGTGTGGTACTTTGTTCCTTGCATTCTCACAATGCTTTGCTCACACTTCTTCATGTAGCACCTTCCATGCTGTGGTGTATTTTTTACCCATTCACTGCGAGCATCATGGCTTATCCATGTTTCCATATCCTGGCCTACCAAAGCACCTGGTACAGAGCTCAAGAAACATTTTGGAAAAGAAATATTGCAATCTCTTTTCCAGTTTCCAGCAAGATAGTGATGTGTATCATTGATTCTTAACAAGAGTTATAAATTAAATATCTGGAGACACCATTAGACATTTTGTCCTACCAGTCAGGCATCCGAATAATGGAATCATTATAGACTTTAATCAGCATTTCATAAACCTGAAGTCATGCACAGAAAACTAACTTAAAATAATGATAACAATTGGAGATGTTTTAATCATTTGCCCCTTAAAGAAAGCTTTTCCTGTCTGCTGTTACCTTTAAGTGGTTTTTGTTTTTTTTTTTTTTTGCACTTCATGATGTAGCAGGACAGGATCCAGTGATAATCTGCTGATTATGGAGAATTGCAAGGAAGGTACATTGAGAATATTCACTAGCTATGCTATAGCCAAGATTATTATAATACTCTTCAAAGGGAGAGTAATTTTTAGCAGCAAGCACCCAGGTGCTAAAGTGATGTTTGCAGCATGTACAAATCAGCTTAACACAGCTTTGCTTACCCCATTAGAACAGTGGCTTAAATGAGAATCATTTCTTTAAAGAATGGATCATAAGCTTAAAACAAAAATGCTATCACAATAGCAGTTTAGACTTAAAGTCAGGAAGATTATTTCCTCCTGCAAACCATACAGGAAATCATTTGAGAAAGCAATTGATCCCTTCAATAAAGAATGGAAAGTTGAGTCACTCCAACTTAATTATTTCTGTAATTAACCAACCGTTTTCTGCAAGGTTGGGACTCTTTTCCACATGTTAATAAATTATTTCTCTTGTCATACTAATTACAAAAGATGTATTTCTACACTTCTAAGTTAATTATGAGAATTGCATCCTAAATTCCCAACTTATCTACTTCTTTAGTTATCCGTAATAATTTTCAAACTTTTTGTGGCAGTTATTTTTTAATCTGATCTAATTTTAGTTGGCATTTAATTATTCTCAAAGACTAATCCTTTTCCAGGTTAGTCTTGGACTCGACTTTTTCTTTTGACCGCCACTGTGTGTTGCACTTTTCAAGAGTCCTGCTGTGCTCCTGAGGGGTCTTGATGATATTAATGCCAGTCCTATGAAAAGAACAGCATTTGAGATCCCAAAAAGAAAATCTCTTCCTGTGAAGAGAAAAAAATATTTTATACACCGATGGGAGATGACTACATAAATTATTATAACAGAAACAGCTTCTATAGTGATAAACCCAGAAAAGCCACAAAGGCTCCAAATGTTAGGGACACTAGCAATAAGCCTTTAAGTGGGATACTAAAAAATATATAATTTTAATTTTGCACCAGATTCCAGTTCATAAATAAATTGAGAGATGTCTATATTTATTTTGTTTGTCTTCAAATAATTCATCAATATATTTTGAATTTTATTCTTATGAATGTTTTTGATAACTCAGAGCAATAATACTTCTTTCTGTGGATGCCGTACGTCCCCAGTCATAGCTTTAATAATTTAACTCACTCTTACAATCTAGATTATTCGTCTTTTATCTGAGATCCAACCTACCAAATTACCTAGTCATTTTTTAAGTCTTCCCTTAAGATTCAAGTAGAACGCATGTAACTTAGGGATAAAGATTATACCTTACACAACTTTATCCTCTGTTATGCCAAATACAGAGCCTTAAAAATAATAGGCATTTTTTTAAATGGAATTAACTTCATTGAAAATCATTTACACCTTTGCTTCAGATTGTATTTATGGGCTCATATTTTAAAATTGGTTTGTATATGTCAAATATTGGGCTTTGTCAGAGCCCAGTAATTGTTATATTGAGAAAGGAATGGGATAACATTTATTTAGTGTCTAGCTTGTATCCTAAACACTGTAATAGATTCATACATATGCCGTATCATACAATCTTTACAAGGAATTTGAGTTATTATCTCCCTTCTACATTGGGAAACTAAAGTTCAAAATGTGAAGTGCCTTCCCCAAGGCTACATACTTTGGGCAGATCCTGCATATTCTGACTCTGGAGCTGATATTTCTTTTCACTGCAAAAACTTGTTTCCTAAAACAAGTGCAGATTAAAACAAAACAAAACAATTTGGAAAATGTGCTTATTGACACTCCAAGAAAAAATAAAGAAACACTTGGAAAGCTTCCCCATCCATTTCTTCCTTTGGCTTTTTACCTCTCCTCTTGGAGAAGACATGCTGTTTGCTGGTGAATAAGGACGAATCATCCCTCCTCACGAGATCGCACAATTCCATCTTCTCCCTGGTCTATGGTACTCAAGTCATCATCACTGACTATTAGGAAAATGATGGTATTTCAGCAAAAATTTCTTTGTGACAAGTGAATAAACCAAAAGAAAAAGAAAGAAAAGAAAAGAAAAATGTTCCAAGTTGAGAAAACGAATGCAGTGGGTACTGCATGTGTTATATCACTTAGAAAGGTAAGAAAATGAGAACGCTATCTCTTTCAAACTGCTTTCCAAGAATACAGGTCCTCATTTCGGAATTCATAATCAGGCAGCAATATTATATCGAGATAGGAAAATCAACCCTGATAGGTTTTAATCTATATAGCACTATCCTTACTATCAGTAGCTTCCTAGATATTCTTTTCTTTTCCTTCCTCCCTTCCTTCCTTCCCTCCTTCCTCCCTCCCTCCCTTCCTTCCTTTCTTTTTTCCTTCTTTCCTTTCTTTCATCTTTTTAAATAATTATCACAATATCATATTCCCTGAATCATTAAGAAATCCCCACAAATTTTTCCCAAGAGAGTGTTTTTTGTTTTTTTTGTTTTCTCTTACTCTCTGTTCACTAAACCGCTTCTATTTGGGGATCTTGAACCAATTCCTGAACTTCTTTCAATCTTTATTTTTCTCATTTGTAGGACACACAAAATTGCAATGATGATAGTGTATATCCCCTGTTTCACGGAGGTGGTTATGAAAAAGAAAGAAGATGTGTAAATGTCCTAGTACAGGGGCTACACCTGACTCCTCAATAAATATAGTAGAGGTAGAAAAGGAGAAATAACCTTAAAATAATTGTTAGACAAATAATTTTTAAAATCATCACATAGAGATTTTATATACATGTGTTAAATATTGTTTAGTGCTTTATATGGTGTCTTCTTAAGATCAAAGTCAGTTTCTGGCAAGGTCTGCCTGGAAGCTTCTAAACTTTTATTTCCCTATAAATTTTGACTGTGAGTTCAACATTTCAATTGAGCTGGACATAGTTACAATTAATAGCTGCTTGAAGTGACATTTTCTGACTAGTTTTAGAAAAGACCAGACTAATAAATTCTGAAGAGTAGTAGGTTATCATAATGCTGGGGCATATTTATTTCCTTGGTGAAGATAAACTCATGCAAAGACTAGTCTGATGAAAACCATGGTCCCAAGGCATGGCATGCAATGGTCATTCTGGGTGGTTTTCCCCCAATCTTGATCAGAAATTACCTCCGCACACAATATACGTCTGCAAGGAGCAAATAACTTCATATGGCCTCACGGTTTTATTGGCTTAGTTTATATTTAATTGTAATATAGAATGCAATAAAGATCAAATTTTTTCTTTTAATACTAACTATATTCTTACTATTATGTTACCTAGCAACTATGAACTACACACAGTCCTATAATGACTAAATCAGACTCCCATATGTGATAATTACTAACTTTATTCATAAATTGCCACCTAAAGAAAACAATGCATACTATTTATCTCTAAATAAAAACAATTCACTCCGAGATATCAGTTCATTCGTCTATTATAAGACAGGAGGCAAAAACATTTGCTTGGCTTTATCTATGATACAGAATTTTAATAAGCTGATATATAGAAGAATTTGCATTCTAACACAATTCAAGCATATTCATTAATAAACATTTTCTGGAGCTTTTACAGGAGGCAGCTGGTAATAGAGTTATCCAGCTAGGTCTAGAAAGTCAAAACGAACCCAAATTTGTCATCTGGAACCACAGACCAAGCTCTCCCATTTCTCACTGCAATATTCCCTTAAATACCAAGAATTCTTGTTCTCGTAATGTTTGTTCATTGGTTTGGTTTGTTTTGGTTTGGGTTTGAAGGTGTGTATGTGTGGTTTAATTTATTGGGTAGTCAGCCCCCATTTAAAGGCAGAGGAATCCTGAAATCAAAATACAGGGAAACATCAGTGTCTGAAAACTGTCTCTTGGAAATGTTCAGAGGTGATGCGGGCAGGAAGGTGTGACAGCAGGGGCTCAGTCGTTTTGATGGGACAGTTACAAGCAAGGAGAGGTTGGTGGGCACGGGTGCTGATGGGAAGAAAATGCATGAAATCCTGGTCACCTGTGGAGGGCACTCAACTGATAGTGTCTAAAACTGGAAAACCAAGAAATGACCAAATGAGCATATTTGGGAGGTGTCTTAGCTCAGGCTGTGACAGCAGATTACCACAGAGCTTTTCACACAGTTCTGGGGGATGGAATTCCAACATCACGATGCTGACTGATTTAGTTCCTGATGAGGGCCTCTTCCTGACTGACCGTCTTCTCACTGTGTCCTCACATGGCAGAGGGGGGACCTCTAGTGTCTCTTCCTCTTCTTATAAGGACACCAGGGCTCCACTCTTACAACCTCATTTAACCCTAATCACCTCTTTAGAGGCCCCATCTCCAATTGCAGTCACCTTGAGGGTTAGGGCTTCAACGCATGTATTTAGGGGGACACAATTCAGTCCATGGCAATAGAAATGAGAGATGGAGATGAATACCCAAGGAATCAGCTAAAAGTGTTGCCTCCAGTGAGGGGGAAATAGGAAGGAGGGAAGTAGGAAAATGCTGAGCTTTCTTTAACAACTTGCAGCACAAATTGATTAAACTATATGTGTGCATAATTTTGTTAAAAATAAAAACGAAAGAGGAGGCAGACAGACCTGAAATAAACAATTGCAGGTGATTATCTTTTCTTTATTTAGAACATTTGCTTATTATGAAGGCTGTTTATTTAACAGCACGAAAAAAAGAAATGACATAAGACTTACTTGACAAGAAGTTCAATTTGAGTCAACATTGTGGAGAAACCTCACAAAACAGATAGCGTTATGTTAGATTCCCTTCAGGGTCAAGAACATGAACTGAAGGACGTGATAGCTCTTCTCTATCTGGCAGTGGTGAGCTGGCCCGTGCATGGGGAAAAAAAAAAAAAAGAAGCCCCGGTTTGCCAATTTCCACCGTGTGAATACGCCCCCGTGGCTGACTTCTGTGCATCACTGAGTGGGAGAAGGTAAACCCATCAGGTCGTGCACGCAGGCGTGGGCCAGTCCGAGTCCTCCACTGAACCGATGGGAGCAGTTACAGGGCTGCTTCTTCCTCTTCATTTTGTGTCTAGTATGGACATTAAATTTGGAAAATAAGAATGATAACATAAAGAGTTTATGTATTTCCAGTAAAGTGGAGATGCTTCAAAACTATGTCACATAGGAATAGTTCAAAGAAGGGATGCTTAACCTGAAGATAATAAAAATTTGTAACTTGAATTGCCATGAGTGGTTGGCCATGTCATAACCTCCAGGCACTTGATAGCTACCTCCAAATATCTGAAGCTCTGAGAGGGACAGTATCTCTGAAAATCCATTCTTTCTCACCCTCCAAAACACACACACACACAGACACACACACACACACACACATCATTGCAATGTTCTTATTTATCTTTTATAATCCAGCATAAATACTGCCTTCTCCATGGAGCCTTCCCTGGTTCCATTAACATCTTTCCTCTAATCCTCTGTTTTCCAAATGTGTCTAGCTTCCTACATCACTTTGTATGAAGTTTATTGTCTAATATCTGTCTCTCCTGCTAATATGAGCACTCTTTAAGGGCAGGGAACATATCTTATTCATCATTATATTTCCTAACACATGATAGAGATTTAATACTTTTTGACTGGAGGAAATTTTGAGACAAATTTCAATTCAGTATAGATAGAAGTTCTTAATAATCAGAGATTTCTGATGTGGGAACACATTTCTTTGAGAAGTGTGATTCTGATGACTATGGATGGCCAGGCATAAACTGGACACCCCATATGGCAGCTGAGCACTTAGCCTGGTGACCACAGGATGTCTTCCATCCCCCTCATTGTACACCTTACCTGGACAAGCTCCCCTGGCTTTACTCATGAGCTCCACACCGTTGACTGGATTTCGGTCCGTTCACCGTACGTCACGAAACACACTTTAATATATTCCACGTTGATGTTAAGGTATTCGCTTATATGTCCTGAAAGTTTTAAAGTTTTGCTTTTCACATTTCAATCCGTAAATCCCTTGTCATTCACGGTGGTGTGGTGGGAAGTAGGAATTTAATTTCATTTAACTTCTGATTAGTGAGAGGGAAGGGTTCACTTGTTCAGGAATGAGTCCTTTCAGGGGAGTTTGTCATCTTCCAAGCAGGATCATTCTGTGTCAAATATCCTGCGAGAAGACTGAGGTGAGGGAACAGGCTAAAGGCCCAGAATCGACCTTGGGCCCCAAGGCAGGGACCCCAGCTCCCATGACACAGCATGTTAGTTTCATAGCCAGAAGCTGGCCGTGATGGAGCCCTGTGCACTGCCCTGTGAGTGTGGACAGTGGGGCATTTGTGTACCTGTTACCACGTCTGCTCTGTGGGATTTTCCCCTAATAAATGCTGTGTCCCCCCCGGTGAACACGCCGTCATTTTCTTGACACATATAAACAACCAATTTTTCCAGAACCACTTATTTAATTGAAATGGCAGTCTTTCTCCACAGCTGTGTAATGCAACCTTTATCACATCAATATTTCATACATGCATCTGTCTGTGTTGTAGGCTGAATCATGTCCCATAAAAAGATAAGTTCAAGTCTAACCCCTGATAGCTGTGAATATGACTTTGTTTGGAAATAGGATCAGATGTAATAATATTAAGATGAGATCATCCTGAATTAAGGTGGGCCCTAATCCAATGACTGGTGCCCTGATCCAAAAAAGGAAATTAGACACAGAGACCCACAGGGAAGAAGGTCATGTGACAATGAAGGCAGAGATTGGAGGGGCGCATCTAAGCCAAGGAATGTCAGTGATTGCCAGCAAACACCAGAAGCTAGGAGAGGCAAGGAATATTCTTCCCTAGAGCCTTCAGAAGGAGCACAGCCCTGCAGACACCTGGATTTTGGACTTCTAGATCCCAGAACTGTAAGAAAATACATTTCTGTTGTTTTAAGCCCCCCCAGCTTTCGGTACTTTGTTATGACAATCCTAGGAAACTAAGACAGCCTGATTCTGAGCTCTTTATTCTGTTCACCAGTTTATGTGTCTATTTCTATAATAATACAACACTTTCTTAATTACTATAGATTTATAATCAATCATGATATCTGGAAGGGCAAATTCCTCAACCTTATAATTCTTCAAAATTTTCTAGCTACCCCCAGCCCTCTGTTCTTCTATATGAATTTTAGGATCCGTTTATACAGGTCTTTGAAAAACTTGCTTTAGATTTTGATTGGAATTCAGTGGAACTGGAAGACTAATTTGGAAAATATTAGTAAATTTAAGATCAAGTATTTTCTAGCTGTGAAAATGGGATGACTCTCCACTGATTCAAATATTCAGTAATGTTTTATAATTTTCTCTATAAAGATTTTGTACATATTTGGTAGATTTATTCCTATAAATCTTGTTGACATTGTGAGTGGGATCTTTGTTATAGTGATTATTACTAGTGTATAAAAGCACTATTGATTTTTGTATCTTGATCTCATTCTCAGCAAATGTGCTAGATTCCCTTATTGCTGCAGACCAACAGATTATTTTGGATTTGTCCATAGGCAATCTGATCCCTTACATATAAGACATCTTAGTCTCTCCATATACAATTTTTATACTTCTTTTTTTTTCTTTTCTTTAAACTTTAGTAGAAGGAGTGATAATGGGAAAACATATTATTTCTGACTTTGATGGGATGGATCTAAATTGCCACCGTTAATTATAAAATTTTGTACAGATCTTTATAAAAAAGGAACACACATTATTTGTTAGAAAAGTTTCTATTAAGAGCTTGCTAAGAACTTTTTTTAAAAAAATAATGAACATGTAGAACTTTATCAAGTAATTTTTCCATTTCTACTAATACCATAGCATTTTTTACCTTTCAGTAGTTACTATGGTGAATGTGTATTAACATTTATTAATGTTATCAAGTAAGCAAATCTGTAATGTCCAATTATCCTGGAATTCCTGGGAAAATGTATAATTCTATGTGCTTTCTTCATAGGTACAATTTTCTAACCCCTTAGTAAAACTGATGCCCTCCTCTGGGGCACCCTTAAGTCCTGCACATTTTTAATTTCTAATTCTTCCAATTAGAGGGCTGCTAAGAAACAAGTAAACAATATTTAAAGCAACCTCTGTCTTTGTGAAATCAGAAATATTTGTCTCAGGAAAACCATGTACATTTCAGATAGTCCCAGTGGAATAAAAAAAATACATTTAACAATATGTTGTTAATCTGTGTGAAATTTAAGGAGAAAAACACAGACTTTTTTCTGAGAAATCAATAAAGTAGGTGCACACAAAGGACTCACAAGAGCTGTTTATTACTGAGATGTCCTCAGAAACATAAAAGGTATTTTTACCTCATTTGAAATAAATTTATTCAGTTAAAATTGTCTTTTGAGCTCATGTAGTTTTATAAAATAATATATTTTTACTACATTAAAGAAAATTAAATCACGTCCACCAGCAGTTACCTGCCCTGTGTGAAAGATGCAACGTGTAGAAGTCTTTCTCCTTGAGGTATTCAGACGTTTAAGAAGAAAAAGGGCCTTAAGGTTCTTGTTTGTTTGTTTGTTTGTTTGAAGTGATAACACCATCACTGACTCGCTCCAGGCACTCAGAACTGTAAGAACGCACTGAAGAAAATTACAGTTTGTGTCCGAGGATGACCAGAGGGTGCTACATGGGAAGAGAGAAGAGCTCCAGGAGAGAAGGAAGCCGTAAGGAATGGAAGGGATTGAATGAGGAGTGAAAGGTCCTGGAAGAAAAAGCAAGGATAGACCAGGACCAGTGACCGCAAGATGAAGGAAATTCAGTAACACCTTCCCTGACGCCCTAAAATACACAACTGTATTTTGCACCTACAGCATTGCATATATTTATTTTTTTCATTTTTATTTTATATTAGAGTAGAGTTGATTTACAATGTTGTGTCAGTTTCAGGTGTACAGCAAAGGGATTCAGTTATGCATACACATGTATCTATTCTTTCTCAGATTCTTTTCCCACATATGTTATTATGGAGTATTGAGTAGAGTTCCCTGTGCTATACAGTAGGTCCTTGCTGATCATCTATTTTATATAGGGTGGTGTGTATTTGTTAATCCCAACCTCCTAATTTATCCCTCCCCCACGTTTCCCCTTTGGTAACCATAAGTTTGTTTTCTCTGTCTGTGAGTCTGCATGTATTTCTAATAAGACTCTTTCCTAGGGTGTAGGTCAGTCATTTATTTCCAGATTGTTTTCACCTCTAGATGGATGCCATCCAAGGCCTTGCTACACGCAAATTCTGGCATCACAACTGGTACTTGTTAGGCTCTCAAAAGCTATTTATCTGAATGAAATGGTAAAAGAATAAACAAGCTATTATGTTTTAAAAGAGAATGTCCATATTTAAATCAGCTTTGGAGAGACTTGTCCTGCTGTACGCAGACCTAGGGTAAAAGGAAAATCCAGAAAGGGGAAAACTGGTTAGAAAACTCTATAAGTATCATAAATGTGGGTTGAGAAGATGAAGGTCTAGGATAGCAGCTAGAGGGATGGAGAAGAAGGGATAAAACCAAGAAGTGCTGAAAGGGAGCATGGTGCTCTGTGACTAATGGGGTCGGGGGACACGGCGGTTGGGTGAGAAGTCGTTGCCCCAGCTCAGGGCGTGCGCAGCAAGGGGGATGCAGAACTGGAGGAAGGGGGGCCCGCCCACCCGATGCTGTGTTTACCGGATTGGTTTTCTTTGCTGCAGAGTGAATTCTTACAAACTTTGCCCTGAAACAACACAGCTCTTCTCTCCCAACTTCGGAAGGTCAGAGGTCCAGGCAGCGCCGAGCTAAGTTCTCCACACCAACATCTTACCAGGCAGCAATCATTTTGCAAGAAAAAGAAAGCACCATTTCTTGTTGATGGTCCAGCATCTGTTAGACAAGCCTGGGAGAGCCGGGGAGGCAGGAAGAGGGGTGAGCAGTGCTGCTCTGATGGTCAGGGAGCCCAAGAAGTGGTTTCGTTTGTTTCCAGAGACAGACGTTGTCACCTTCCCACCTGGCCCTTTACCCCACTGCCAGCCAAGCAGCCTCCACACGCATCTTATTAGGTAATAGTGAAAAACTATTGATTTTATGACTCTTTGGTGAACGCTGGTTAAACATCAGGATCCGTATTCAGTCTGTCATCCATTCTGTCAGGACCTCTTGTTGGCTCACCCCAAACTCCTTCCAGGATACAGCCTCTTCTCTCCAACATCCCGCTAATCCCTACCCTCCCTCACTGAGATGACTGTGGCAGCCCCATTTCTTCCCTCACCTCTGGAATGTCTATGCTCAAGACAGCTATGAGGGCCAGCCTCTAAGCCTGAGATATGTCACATCACTTCTGGGCTCAAACCCTGCAGTGGCACCCAGGGCAGCCACCAATGCTGCGATCCTGATGAAGGCCCCATCCTGTTACCTCTCAGGCCTTCTCACCATCCTCTCTCCTTCAGCCACCCAGGCCTCTCTGCTGCTCCCAGACCCTGGGGGACGCTGATGCTCCCCAGATCTCCACGAGGCCAACAATCTCACTTCCCTGAGTCTATGCTCAGATGTCAGCTTCTGGATGGAGCCTAACCTGATACCCACTTTTAAAGTTGTTGTTGGCTTTTCCCAAATATTCCCAATCCATACACCCTGTTTCACATTCTGCTTACGACTTTCTAGAAATTTACTTATTTGTTATACTTATATCCATTGTTTATTTTCCTTTCTTTCCCATCCCCTTTCTTCAGAGAAGACACAAATTTGGGAAAGGAGAGAGGGAGATGTCTTTGCTTCACTGATGTATTCCAAGTGCCTAGGACTGCACTGGGCATACAACAGGTGCACAATACATGTTTGTTAAGTAAATAAATAAAACTACTTTGCGTGAATTAACCTGTTTAATTCTCACAACAGCCTAGTGAAATTGGTGCTATTACAGTGCACATTTTATAGACCAAAAAAAACGAACCTAGAGAAGTTTGAGGTGTTTCCACCAGGAGCACACAGCTACTTGGTAACACATCAGGAATTCAGAACAGGGTCTGAGGACCTCCAGAGCTCAGAAGGACTTCCTACACTGGTCAGGTTCTCTGAGGTCACATCTACAGAGCAGAAGCCTGCAGCAGACTGGAGTTCGGGTGTCCTCTGACTCTTCTCTTCCTGATTTCAACAAGGTGCAAAATGCAAAGCACCAGGCCCTTAGTAGCAATAACACTCACTGAGTCAGGCCAATGGACTATCATGTGGGATGAGCACAGGAAGTGACTGTGGGACATTGCTGACCAGGGTCGAGTCCCTGCCCCATGGAACAACCAGCAATGCGCCGCCTTCATGAATTAGCTCCTCGCCAACCAGGCAACTAGCCAGAGGCGGAGGCACTGGGGTCACAGCATCCCAGAAGTACCTGTTTATGGCTTTAAAAAAAGAAAATAAGGGGGCTTCCCTGGTTGCCCAGTGATTAAGAAGCCGCCTGCCGATGCCAGGGACACAGGTTCGAGCCCTGGTCCGGGAAGATCCCACATGCCGCGGAGCAACTAAGCCTGTGCGCCACAACTACTGAGCCTGTGCTCTAGAGCCCGCGAGCCACAACTACTGAAGCCCACGAGCCACAACTACTGAGCCTGCGCTCTAGAGCCCGTGCTCCGCAACAAGAGAAGCCACCGCAATGAGAAGCCCGCGCACCTCAAAGAAGAGTAGCCCCCGCTCGCCGCAACTAGAGAAAAGCCCACGCGCAGCAACAAAGACCCAACGCAGCCCAAAAAAAGAAAATAAGAAAAACATCAAGATGACCTACTGAATGTGCCAAAACAAATAGCACTATGCTGTTTAATGAAACGTAAACAAACAGACAAAAAGATAGTTTTCCTGTTTCTACACTAATATGGTTCTTTTCTGTAGACTCTCCTGTCTAAAAATAGAAGTGCTCACAGTAATTGAATTGAAAAACGGTGTGGCATCGGGTCAATATCCTTTAACAGATTCCATTGCACAGATAGGAAATACAAAACATATTCAAGCTAGAGGCACTTTCCAGAGCTCCCTGAAAGCATACATATTTTTCCTATTAAAAAGAGAGGAAGTTTTGTTATTATTTGAATAAAGTTAATTTATGAAAAGCAGCTGAAGTATCCGGTATGGATTTGTAAAGTCCGTATTTAATTAGGGCATTGTAGGTTCAGGTGTGTGCAGATCAAGCCATTGTACATTGTTCATTTTCATACAGAAAATAATATAACCAATTGTTATGTACAAACATTAAACTATCTTTTAACAAGGTATCGTGGTATATTGATATTTGCTAATTTCAACTGGAGGTAAAAAGGCATTTTTATCTCTTTAAAGTGAGAAAAGGGGTTTACATAAACCACCAAATGCCCTGGATCATTAACTTGCTTCTAGCGATTAAAAAAATTCCAAGCTCACCAACAAGAGCACTTGGTTAGAAATCACTCCCTTAATCTCTTTTGCTAGCCAAACAAAACAAATCATACCTGGCACATACTGCTGGCTAGCTCCAGAGACCATGGGTGACCCTTCTCCTCCTCCAATAAAGCCACTCAGAATCTGATGGTGACCCTGGGGCGCACGCGCCAGGGTCCTGGCCAGTTCTCAAGGCTTCATATTCTGGACCCAAATTTCCCAACTTTCTCAAGCATAAGGGCACCTTTGAAGCACAAATTGCACAAGCTCCACATAATAAGGCCTACATTATTGGTACCTATTAAATGAGAAAATAAATAATGACAAATAGTTATTGACTCCGGTAATAATCTTGCGTGGTCTTCTTATATTTTTTAATCACAATGATACTCATATACATTTAAAAAAAGAAGGAGACTGAGGTACAGGACTGTGTTTCTCCTGCAGACAATGTCTGTTGCACAGCAGATGCTCAGATTCTCACAGGAGCTCATTGTTCACCAGCACCCCACCCAGAAGACCCCAAGTCCATGGGAGACCGGCATCACAGGAAGGAATCGGAGACCTAGGAACCTAAGTGGAGTTGGAAGGCCTTCCTTTCCTCAAGTCCCTCTGCATGTTGTCAGCAGCCACTCCTCTGTATGAGCAGGGCTAAATGTCTCCTGCATCTAGGAAAGCAAACTACAGATCCATCTACGTTAGCAGAATTTCCTTGTTCCCTCTATGGAATAATATCATGCATGAATCAAAAGGAATGATTGATATTGGAAAGTCTGGCTACTTTGGAAGGCTCACAGGAGACACTATTTTGACTAGATTTCTTCAGTTGCCATAGACACCAGCTTCTTCCATACGTGGATGAGAGTCTTCCATAGGATATTTTCCCCCCACAGCCCATTGTTGCTCGGAATGGGTCCAAGTGCAGACACAGGGGAATCGAGACCACATTTTCTCATGACCACATAAAAGGTCAAAGAAACAGCTGGCGGTCAGTAGCATGCATTTTCTAGGCAAAAAATAAGCCTACTCTTAGAAATACAGTCTAAAAAAAAATATTTAGGGACTTCCCTGGTGGTCCAGTGGTAAAGAATACGCCTTCCAATGCAGGGGACTTGGGTTCGATCCCTGGTTGGGGAACTAAGATCCCACGTGCCACGGGGCAACTAAGCCCGTGCGCCACAACTACTGAGCTTGTGTGCCTCAACTAGAGAAGAGAAAACCCACACACCACAACTAGAGAGAAGCCTGCGCACTGCAATCCAGAGTCCGTGCACCGCAACGAAAGATCCTGCGTGCCACAATGAAGAGCCCGCATGCCATAACTAAGACCTGACGCAGCCAAATAAATAAATAAATAGAAAACTATTTTAAACATTTAATTCTATAGTGAATCATGTAGAAAGTAAGCTATTTTCCATGGATTTCCTAAATTGCATTTATAGATGAGAGGCGACTCTAAATAATCACCACCATGATATTCATTACAGACCAAAAAAACAAAGATATTAACACAATACCTTCATAAATCGCCACCCAGAGTTATTCCTGAGTTTATGGCATACATCCTAGTATCAGAAAAGGAGGAGGGAAACACAGGAATAAAACACTGCAGGTTTTCTAAGGCAAGCTCACTCCAAAGACCATAATTAAGATAATTCAATGTTGATTTGCTGGTAGAAAAACTATACATCTTGACTATGTGACTTTTTGCCATGAAGCTAAAGGCAACTTAAATGTATCAAAAAGAAACAGGCAATATTTGATTTCACAAAATTTGTCTAGTAAACTTTTACACTATTACACCTTTCCTTTTCTGTTCCTCTCTGTTATTTTCCCTGGAAAGTCAGCTGTTTTTAAAACAAAAGACACTCAAGACTATTGCTTGCAGTGTTTAGAAACAGAGTGGGAAGAAAGGGTTTGTGTGTGTGTGTGTGTGTGTGTGTGTACATAAGAGGGAGGGGGGAAGGAGGGAGGGAGGGAAAGAGAGAGTTTCAGAGTGGAGAAAATCAAAAGCAAGAGAGTATTCTCCTCAAAGATTCTTCTAAATATTCTTAGATATATTCACAGCAATTCTGAGCTGTCTCCAGACTATGGAGCAATTAAGCTAATGCCATCATTTGGTTGTCCCTTTTGTTCCTGAAGCCTGTTCTTTAACACGTGTCTAAATAATTTAATTTATGGATGGGATGCTGAGCAGGTTCAGTGAAAAGGGGGCAGGAATCCCATGAATCTTAATGTCTGTCACTTCACTATAAGTCCTTCCACATTAATAAGAGGGATTTGCCAGTCCTTTTTTAAAAGATCCACAGAAGTCGGTAGCCTACAGCTACTGATGATAATAGCTAGATTCGTTTGCATTAAATGACTCCATAAATGATGTGCAAAAGTGCTATTATTTCTGAATATCTGCAAGTCAATTTTGAATAGCATTAACTCAGCTAAAACAAAGAGGAACAGACATTTTAATTTACATTATAATTTCACAGTGAATAAAGTTGAAACAGCTAGAAACAAAGAAAAGACTAAAACCTTCCATAATTGTTAAATGTGGTTTTCATCGTTAGAATTTCTTCTTTAAGAGAACTAACATTTTATAAGGCCGGTGTCCTCATCCATTTCTTAGAAAAAAGCATTGGAAATAGAAAAACGATTTTTATTTCTAAGAAAATGTATTGAACACCTATGTGTGCATGTCGCTGGGCCAGCCAACATGTGGGTGGGGAGGGAGGTGGTAGGAAGGTTTAAACAAGGAAGGAACTGAGAGGAGACCAGTGAAGGAGGGAAAACTGTGAATGATAGAAAAGTAAAGTTTAAATTTAACCACACATTAACTGTGTAGAAGAGCTGTTCCCTATCATTAAATAGATACACAGTAAAATCTCAATCAGGACATTTACAGAGTTCTTTCTAATTAAATAAAGATGGATCTTAAAATGTTGTTTTAACTCATGTTAATGAGGGAAAGATATGCATTGATCAGCTTTCCTGAGCAAATCTAACTTAAAAATTCATTTATATGAGATCATTGAAGACCATCGTCTTAAGCATCAAATGTTTTTATTCTAGAATATAGAAAGTGTTAGAAATTGGACACGTTTAGGACAGACCCTATAATGAACACTTCGAAAAAAATCCATTTTATCAATTGATCATGTTAGGATTTGTTTCTCTGATTTTTAAGTGTTGGGGTTTTTTTCCTAAGAAAAAAATAGAATGGAAGAAAAGAAAAGAAACAAAAGAAGAAAAGGAAAAAAATCAAAAGCTTAATTAAGGACTCTAAGTAGGTGGTGGTGGTAGCAAAGCTCTGAATCCCCCCAAATTACCACATAAAAGCAGACAAATACCAGGATAATAAAACCCCAAATCCACAAAATTTACACTAAAATTAGGTGACAAGGCACCCCTAGGAAACCCTAAATAGCAGCAGATGGGGCAAATCACCACGGCTACATCAGCTAAGCAGTCATAAGCTGCAGGAGGAAGCAGGGGATGGAGGCTGCCCTAAGCTGCTGTCAGGTGCTCATGGGAAAATCAGCGGCCAGACAAGGATGGCAGAGGGACGAGGGCTGGGCTTCGAAGACTCCAACCCATGGGACATGACCCTCCTCTGTGAAGATACCAGTGGGAGTAGAGTCCCAGCTGAACAGGACAAGGACAGTACAGACACAGGAAAGAGAAAGCAGAGGTAAAAGAGACTTGAAATCAGAGGGCGCAGATCTCAGAACAGACACTATCATAGTTTTTAATTTATTTTTTTAAGTTGTAGTAAAATATACATAAAATTTACCATTTTAAGCATAAAGTTCAGTAGCATTAAGTACATTCACATTGTTATACAACCATCACCATCATCCATCCACAGAACTTTTCATCCTTCAAAACTGAACCTCTGCACCCGTTAAATAATAATTCCCTAATTTCCACCTCCTCTCAGCCTCTGGCAACCACCCTTCTACTTTCTGTCTCGATGAATTGGACTACTTTAAACACCTCATAAGAATGGCTTCATACTGCATTTGTCCTCTTGTAACTGGCTTATTTCACTGAGCATAATGCCCTCATGGTCCACCCATGTTGTTGCATGTGTCAGAACCTCCTTCCTTTTTAAGGCTGAATAATATTCCTTTGTATGTATATACCACATTTTGTTTACCTATTCAATTGAATCATATGATCCAGCAATTCCATTTCAGGTTTATAACCAAAAGAATTGACAACGGGGCCTGGAAGAGATATTTGTACACCCTTGTTCACAGCAGCCAAAAGGTGGGAGCAAACCAAGTGGTCACCATATTTTTTATCACTTCACAAAAAAAAAAAAAAAAAAAAGAGGGGCTCCAGCACTGTGAAGCTATACAAGGTACCTTCAACTACATCTCCTTCCTAAAAGGACAGTAAAACTCACTTCCAATAACTTAATTATAAATACAGAAAAAAGAGTAGAAAAAAAATCCCTACAATGATAACACACTTATAAAGGCATGCCCACAAAACAGAGGAAAATACTAACCTAATGTTTCTAAGTGAACTAAACGAGTTTTTTTTTACATAGGAGCTATAAAAATGGCATAACTAATATTTAGGAAAAAACAAAAATGAGATGATGAGAGAAATGGAAGATTTGAGAAGAAAGGTAGAAGTGTGAAGGAAAGAGTTAAAAATGAAGGGTTTTTTTTTTTCAGAAACAAAGGCCAAAACAGAAGTAGCATAAGATTAAATAAAAACAATTGATATGCATTAAAATTTGGAAGACAGCAGAAAAAATTATGTTCTTAAGTAGTTAAAGGTTTTTTTTAAGTTGACAGGAAGTGAGAGCAATAGAAAAGAAGCAAAGAAGACACAACATGCTTGTAATAAGTCAATGAAAAAGAAAACCAAAGCAATGCAACAGAAGCAACACAGTAAAGTGTTTCTAAAGTTTTGTGCTTTTTTAAAAGACAAAACTACATGTTAGAAGGGCACCCCGGTACCTGGGAAAATCAAACCATAAGGGATATCACAGAGAGATATTCCAGTAAAACTACTGTACTTTAATGAAGAAGAAATCCTCAGGGCATCAGAGCAAAGGACCAAGTCATTTATAAAGGGAAAAACAAAAATTGTAATCAGACTTTTCAACAGAATCACTTAATGACAGAAGACAGTTTAGTAAGATAGTTATATCCAAGGAAAGAAAATATGAGTCAAACGGACCTTACGTATAAAGGAGATAATAAACTATCGTCAACATACAGAAACTCAGAAAATAAATATTGCCATAAACTTCTCATCTGTAATCTACTGGAGAACAAGCTTTAAACAACAGAGGGAAAGGATGTATAAAGCATAAGGACTGGTAGTCAGTGGCGACTTTGCAAATACTTGTACAAAGATTACATTATGATCATGCGTTACATGGTATAGTACGGAAGGGGTCTATCCTCTGACAAGATAGATACAGTGCAACCATCAAACGCTGAAAGAGTGAGAATATATAAAAAGTAACAGCTCACAGAGGTGCTACAGAAATTAACAGGGTGACAGAAGACTGATGTTAAATTAGATGTTAGGGAAGAGAGAGAAATGTTAAAGGATGTTAGATGGTAGGAAAGAAGAACGAGAGAAAAGAGATTAATAGATAATTTCACTGTTGTTCACAGTAGGAAACAAATAGAAAATAGACAAATAAGAGGGACCTAGAGTTTTACTATAAAGATAACCATTTTTTAAAATGCAAGCCTATCTGAATGGCAAAGGCATAGGGGAAAAAAGGGAGAGAAAGGGGATAGTAGAAAGCCAGCAGATGAACCTACAGTGGCCAATTATGTGAATAAAAATATGCTTAGTACATATTCAACATAAAACCATATGAGAGAACTAAAACAACCACAGCGAGTGTATAAATAAATGTAAATGGGTTTAATTCATTTCCTGAAAGATGTCAAGGAAACATTGCTGTATCAAATCACAAAAGGCTGATTTGGGTGGCAGTTTGGAGCCAAAAATCATCTCTACTACCCCTATTAGCTAAAAAAAAAAAAAAATGATGAATTTTCTAAAATCCAACAGATGATATTTAAAAACCATATGCCACACAATGGTGTTACAGATGAATTACTGCTATAGAAAGAAGTTCATGGAAAACAGGTGTTTTTCTTTAAACATCAAATTAAAAGAGTACACACAAAACATCTCACTCTCCCAACCCTAGGCTCTCCCATGCTTGTACCCAGGCAATGATTTATCTTTTCCTTTACACACTTTTCCGATTTCAGTTAACTTTCTACTAAACTCTGGGACCTTCTGATTGTGAATATTTCTTGGCCACCAGGCTCTTTATATCATGTCATTCTCTGCTTTTGCCTCCTCCTTACTTGAGCTCTACATGGATAAACCCAGATTTCATTAAAAATCCACAGTCCTATAGACTATTGGCTCTCTGAGGCAACATTCGGCTTGTAAGGAAGGGGTGTGTGTGTGTATGTTCTGTGAATATTATGCACATCCTTTAGGGATAAAACTTATTCTAATACCATGATGATGCTAGCCCTAAAATATATGAGACATTTCTACATGCTTTATGGCTAACATCACCATAATGTTTGAATAAGAAAATAAATTTTATTATTCTTAGAATTTATAAGATTATGCTAGAAAACTAAATTAAGAAATTTCTGCAATAGCTCTTTACTTGTTAGAAATCTAGTCAAAATTAAGAGAGTATAAGTTAAGAATATCTCCTTCTTACTTATGTCATTCCCAAAAACTTGACTCTTAATATAGAATCAATTACATTGAAAGGATACACTTCTTATGCCATTATGAATCACTTAGCAATATAGATGTTTAATTATATAATTAATTTTGAACTCAAGTGCCACTGAAGATTAACTTAATTGCAAAATAAAATTATAAAAAGAAAAAGAAATCAAATTTCTAAGGGTAGTCTTGGGTTTATAAAAGTCATTTTTCAAACAATGTGGGGAAAGATATTGAGCATTTCAAATAGAATTAAATACAAAATAGAAAAATTGTTTAAAAATATATACATTGATCAAATTTATAAATCACTTTGTTTAAGATGGAACACTAATTATGTAGAATTATATTAATAAGCCATTTAAAAAGTAGAAGATAATACTGTAAAATATTAATATAAGCTAAACCAAAAAGGGGGTAAACTCAAATGGATAAAACAGTAGTAACTACAGCATTTGGTACAATTCCTAAAGTGAGAATTTACATGAAGCTTAAGTTGTGGTTGTTTCATTCGGTAATCTTTTTTTTTTTTTTTTCATTCTGTAATCTTAATATAAATTCAAATCTAAACTTAAACCAAAGCTGTATTCAAACCTTGTTGGCACACATGATTAATCACATTCTCCAAGGTAAACAATCTTTCCAGGACTCCATACTTCCCTAACTTATGTGGATATTCTTCTTAATGTGGTAAGAATAGGGGAAATAAATATTAGAATGTGAGAAAAAATATGTAACTTACAAGCTCTAGCTCCAAAATACAAAGAGTAGCTAAAACTGAAAACTAGATAAGCGCAAAATTTGGTAAAACAGTCATTTACAAGGCAAGCACACATTTTTTTCTTTATTACAGGTATAATCCAATGGAAAGTATTATTGGAATTACATCATTTGTGCTATTTATTGATACATACATATATGTACACACATGTATGTTTATGGGAATACATTTGTATAAAGAGAGAGCTGTATACACATATATGTATATTAGAATAAAATTATATATAGGCATATATACTTATAAAGTAATAAACATATATGTACATATATGCCTGTATATGTGTTCATATATGTACATATACATACACATACACATATATGCAAACATGAGTATATAAAAATAGCCTTAATAAAAAGTGTGTGACCTCCTATAAAACTTCATAATCTAATTAGTATATTCAACATAAGACATGAAGGTTGAAAGCTACAGCATGTTTCTCAATAGAATGGCTTATGTACAATTATGTGCATTTTTCCAAATTAAATGATATATAATATATTTTTAATGACATGCTCACCAAATTTTTGTTTCATATATATTCTATTTTAGAGGGAATTAAAATAAT
This sequence comes from Eubalaena glacialis, assembly GCF_028564815.1. Classification (NCBI taxonomy): domain Eukaryota; kingdom Metazoa; phylum Chordata; class Mammalia; order Artiodactyla; family Balaenidae; genus Eubalaena; species Eubalaena glacialis. The sequence continues at coordinate 2,611,834 of NC_083729.1, read as the reverse complement.
AACTTTAAAATACAGAGAGAGAAACGAAAAGCAGGATATTTTTAAATGTTGTAAATGAATTGTAGCTAAGATAGCTATAACCTTTTTGCCTCAACCAAAGAGACACTAATTTCAACAACAAATAAATGATTTATCTAATGTCTGTTATGTGTTAGATATCTTTGCAATACTGTTTCTAATTTTAATGTGCATACTCACACATGCATACACACATGTATATATGCATATGTGTATACACACATAATTAATACATGGGTTGGCCAAACTCTTCAGAAGAAAGATTAGCATAACTGAAAGCATCTGGACAGCATAATTTATACACTCAACAAATGATAGAAGAGAGACATTTCTCAGTTTCAAATCCACTGAAAATGGTGAAAGTTAATGGGGAATAACAGTGGTTTCTGCACAAAAAGACAAAGTAAAAGTAAAACTCCAGCATGAACTGAAATCAGATATAATGAAGATTCACATGTGTGATGCATTTCTAGAGAACACATTCACAAGGGAAGTGTTTTTTGAAAACCCAACAGATAAAATAGCCACATAAAGAGAATAGTTAATGCCAGAAATAAATGCAGTGGCTAAATCAATACCACTACTAGTTAAATACCTAAATAATCCAGTTTACCCTGATAACCTAGTAATAACAAAGGAGTGCTCCCACTCACCTCCCACTGACCTACCCACTGGTCCCCCATTCTCCATCCCTCCCCACGTCTCCTTCACCAACTCCCCCCAAGACAGCTCCAGTCTATTGGAAATCAGTTGTTTATTTCTCAACCTCTTGTGTGGTTGTATTTTTCATTCTAATCATGTAATCGATAAAAGTAGGACCCAAACCAAAGAACTAGGCCCACAAGGAGTGATTTATATGAAGGATTTAGTGAATGTTTTGTGAAGTCTCAATTTGAAAAAGAAAGTGAAAAAATAAATCTCTATAAATTGAGAGATCCAAAGAAAAAACAGATTTCTCCCCCAAACTCTGTAATGTCTCATTCCACTTTAAAAGAAAGTCACTGAACATTAGAGACAATGCATATGAGTGTAGTTAAAAGGAGAAAAGAGTCAAAACGGTCTATTATCAGATCCGTACTCAAGAAAGTTGGCTTTGGCTCTACATCAAGGAATTGGCTAATGTATTATATTTTAATATGATTTAAAATACAGTAAAATGTTAATTTATTGTGTATCTTTTTTTATGAAGTCTCATAAATCATGACTTTCTTAACTAATCTGTTATTTGTTTTTAACAGCATTGGTAATATTTTCTGTATTTTTATCTCCTTCATTGTAGCTTTTTTTTTTTACTGAGTTTATATAATTCACTGGGCAGTGTTAAGCTGTTATATAATGTCATATTAGTGGGCCAGGGCTGCCATAACAAAGTTCCACAGCCTGGGTGGCTTAAACAACAGAAATTTATTCTCTCCCAGTTCTGAAGGCTGGAAGTCCAGATCAAGGTGTCTCAGGTTTGGTTCTTTCTGAGGGCTACAAGGGAGGGTCATTCAGGCCTCTCTCCTTGGCTTATAGATGGTAGTCTTCTCCCTGTGTGTTCACATTGTCTTCTCTCTGTGCAAGTCTGTCTCTGTTTCCAAATTTCTTATTTTTATAAGGGCACCAATCATTGGATTCAGGGCCCATCCTAATGATTCTCATTTTAACTTGATTACCTCTTTAAAGACCCTGTCTCCAAATAAGGTCACTTTTTGAGGTACTGGGGGTTACGACTTCAACCTTTTATGGCAGACACAATTCAACCCATAATAAATGTCTTTTCATGCTCAGATCAATCTTGAGAAATAAGTATTACTATCCACCAGATGAAGGCATTGACTGAGGAATTAGAGCAATTTATCCACAGTAGGTGGAGAAGCAAACTCAAAATGCCAAATAAAGACCATGTTCTTAATCGTGACAAATACAGCACAAGCTTCCACTTGGAAAAGTCTTCTTTACTGGGGAAACACACACACACACACACACACACACACACCCCTCACGTGCCATCCTAGAAGTACAAAGAGAGACCTTAAGTGGACTTTCTGAATTAGAGGATATTCGAGTGGGAGAAACCTACTTAAACGTTGCATTTCAGTTATTCTTTCATCCGGAGATTCTCACCTCTAGCTGCTCGTGAGAATTATCCACAAAGCATTTAAAATTTACCGATGCCCAGAACCCTTGGCCGACCAGATGGTTTTTTAAACTCCTCAGGTGTTTCTAATATTCAGCCAGGATTGAGAACACCATATTATTAATAAGGATTGTGAGATTTTCTTTCCAGATTGAATATAAAGAATTACCAAAAAAAAAAAAAAAAAAGACCAAACCCAAACTCATGCTAGTCATGAATAAAAAATAAAAACTACTATCCACTGAGGGGGATAAATTTAATTACTGAGCACATCTTATATATCAAGTTCCATGCAGAGAACACTGTCGTTTCTTTTTTCATAAGGAAAAAATATTTGTTGGCAATAAAATGTGCTTCTCTAATACTCTGTGACAAATTAGTCATGTGACCTGGGGCCGTTCCATAAACACTCTGATTTTTTCATTTCTCCTCAGTGGAAGGAAATATAAAATCAACCATTTTTATCTCTCAGGAATACATGAAAAGTGATTAAGAAAAGGAAAAGGACAGCATTTTACAGGCCCAAAGCACTCTACAAAAAAAATTATTAACAACAGAATTGTCATTGTTGTTATGCAATGGACTGCTGTATTATTTAGCACGGTTCAAGCTTCTTCATGCTACTTATCCTTGAAAATTAGCAGTATTAAAAAAAAAAACTAGAAAAGGAAGATAATTATTCATAAGAAAAGTGACCCTACAGCATTCATATTTTTAAATGAAGCTAGTAAATATACTGGCTTTTTTCTATAAAATATAGAATTGGTTGAAACACGTTATATCTGTGTACTCCTCAAAATCTACTGATTAAAGATGAAAGAATTTAGCTCCTGATGAAAAAATGCAAAATCCAGAGCAAAAGAGGAAAGTTATCAGGAAGGCAGAATATGCAAAACGAAAAACAGGAAAGAAATTGACGTTCATTAAGGTCTAATAGGCAGTACTGTCCTGGGCACTTAACATTTAATTTCCCCAACCATTATAAAATGCTGTGCATTTCCCCTTTTTCTGGGGACTTTTCATAGATTTGAAGACCTCAGGCCCATTCGTGACCTCTCAATGCAATCCTGCTGGATGCCAGGAGCCTGCATGATACGGGCGATGAAATTCCATAAACCGAAAGCTGTCGTTACAACCACAGCCAAGCCTGCGGAGGCCTGGGAGCAGCATGGCCAATAAAAGGGAAGACTGGGAGACCACAAACCCACCCATGAGAGCATCCACCTTGCCTCACTCCCTCCGGCTCTTTGTGCGCTGTTCTGTGTATGTATTCACGTCCCTAATATGTGCTCCAGTATTAGTGCAGTCCTCTTGATAACAGAACCTACGTATGAGTTAATGGATGGAAACAAATTCATGGATGCATTACCTCCCTCTGCCAAGAGGACTTTACAGCAAATCAGATCCAGAATACTTTGGTGAGCAGCACATATAACTCTAAGGCACTGTGTAATAGCACATTTCGTGTCATGAACAAGTTTGAGAATCTCCCAGAAAATAAGACTTGCTAACGAGAACAAAATGAACATTTATACACAGATTGGAAATATTTTTCAAGCCGCATATGGGGATGCATTGACCTGAACACACCTGTGGCAGAGAATGCTGGCTGCTTGTTCACAGCCTCTCTTGTCCATTCCAAAGAGCCCCCGTGGCATGTGGTGTGTAATCTGCCCAACTATAAGATGACATTTACACGCTGCTCTTACAACCAAAGCTGAGATGCAAGCAGAAGTGCAACTCTGGGAAAGTTCCATGAAAAAGCTGTATATACTCTTGCATCTGCCTTTTACTTCCTCCCCTTCTTGTCTGGAAAAGCCCCCTCAGATATGATGACACTAGGGTGGCCCTAAAGAATTCCTAGGAAAGAGGGTTGCAGGTAGAGGAAAGAGTCTGGGGTCCTCTGTGCTTGGCATGTTTGAGGATCAAGGAGACCAGTGTGGTCAGAGTTGATGGGTAAGAAGGATGGTGTCAATGAAGTCAAGGTGGGAACTGGGGGCACATCTTATAGGGCCTCACAGCCCATGAGAAGGGCTTTGGGTTTCACTCAGAGTGAGATTCGAAACCATGATAGGGTCCCAAACAGAGATGTGACTTGATTTATGTTTTAAAGGATTATTCTCTTTCTTGTGTCGTTAATAAATCATAAAATGGCAGGAGAGAGCTTCATTTTGAGACAGTTATTACAATCCACGTGTACTGGAATTAATGTATATAAAATGTCAAACATTAAAATGAAGTACCCTACACACATATACGTACAATATACAAAAGCAACATGAATTTTGAGATATAAAGATTCCTTAGAAATCTAAGTCTAAATCCCAGGTCCACCTTTTGCTCCTTCACTTGCAGACAAGGAGAAGTCAAGGAAGAAATTGAACAGATGGGTCTAGAACTAGAACTAGAGTCACAGAAAGTTGGCCTAAGGAAGATGGTGTGATAATTGATTTGCTGAAACAGTGCTTCTAATTGTTAATATTTAAACGCATTGAGGTAGGAAATGCACTTCAGTTTACCATAAAGTCCACCATTCCTTAAAGTCTCATATTCAGGTGACTAGATGGATAGATGAGTACATGATAGAGAGAGAGAGAGAGATAATAGACAGATAATTGATAGAGAGATAGAAGGTAAGAGAGATAGATACATAGGATGTAGGATGATGCAGAATATATGGGTCACACTCTGGGGACACAGAGAAGAGGAAAAGTTGGTGGAGCATGAATCTAGACAAGAAAATGGAGGCTATACGATACAAGCTCCCATCAACTGCTAGAACAGCGGGGATACAAAGGTTTCCCTCACTGTAGGTCTGTAGGTGAATATTTCTAACAATGGACAGAAGATGGTATTCTGCTCTCTGGGTGGTAAACCAGGAGTGTGGGCTTGCACGTGTTCAGTTCTAGATGTGTTGCTGTAGAGTCGTCATGGGAGGGAGGCGTGCACGGTTTCTGAGTGGGTTGTGTGCTTCTACACAGTCTGTCGGGACCGAGCAGGATGTGCTGGGGTGAGCAGGGCCCGAGCAGCCAGACACGAGGCAGGACAGCCTGGTCTATGGTGGTGCCACAGAAGAGACCAGGGAAAACGCCACGGAGAAAATCGTAGACGCAGGATTTATAGGCCTTCATCACTGCACGTGGAACGGAAGCAGGAGAAAGCACCCAGGATGCTCGCTGTGGTTTCAAGCCTGGGTGACTGTGAGACAATTTCTGTGAAGGTGCCATTCACAGAAATTCAAACGAGGAGGTGGTTTGCGAGGACGAAAAGTCAGGCGCTGTGCCTGCATCATTACTTTACTTACATCTTAGCTTCAATCGAAAGGGCTCTGGTATCCACTGAGAAATATGCTGAAAGCAGAGTAATGAATAAATGCTCCTTGGGTCCCCAGGATACCCAGAGATAATCAACGATCTAGACACTCTCTTCAAACCCAGTGACTGCTGATCTTCAGGCTCCTGTCCACTGTCAGCAACGCCCCTTGTTTGGACAGAAGCATTTGCTCCACTGGCACCTCTGAAAAGCAATGCAAACTGAGGTATTTCCATCCGTCTTCCAAATAACTCTCTGTGCACCTGATTGGAGGCCAGGTGGCTTCAGAAGTAATAAGAACCCTAACTGCTTCCCATGCCAATGCGATCTCTAAGCCTCCTGGAAAGAAAAGTCTCCCAAAGTCACTGATGAGTAGCAAGTGCTGGGAACACAGTTAAAGGCTGAGACACCCAGGGGTAGAGACAGAGAAGCAGGGTCTAATAGAAAGAAAACTGGACTGGGACACACATTTTCTTTCAAACTCTCTAATTAACTTGCTGTGTGACCTTGGGCAAATCTTTTAATCTCTCCCCACTTGTGGTCCTCCCACTGTCTGAAGGAGAGACAATGGTATTTACCAACTCCCTGTCTCCCGGGAGTTTTGCAAAGATTAACAAGGTACAATTTGTAAAGTGCCTTGAGCCCTACTGCGTGCCACAGGAAATAAAGTTTACCTATTTAAATCCATGCACACTCAAAATGCATTTCCTGTTGTCTTGTAGTTTATACGACAGTACCTGCATCCCTGACTTTACTAAAATGCTCTCACACATGCATGAGTAGTTTATCCATTAAGTCCTTTCTTTCCCCACCAACTGTGATTTCTCGGTCCTGCTTAATTAGCTAAACCTTCATGAATGCATCATTCTCAGGCTGTTTTCTTTATTAAACATGCTAAAATCAATGGTTTTCCTACAAGTTAAAAAAAAGACTTTTTAAATGTGGGGAAAAAAATAAAGAATGAAATAAAAGCAGTTTGAAATAAAGGCTCTTTTCTTTCCATTGCTCAATATTTTATATAGCTGGAACTTACATTTAAGTAATTGGCAAACACTTGTTCCAGTTCTTATGGGTTAGACAAATCCCTAGCTCTGCTTGCCATGGTTCTTTTCTATTTCTTCTCTTTTTATTTTTAATGCACTATGCTACAGACAAAGATTTGTATAGCAGAAAGGAGCTGCTTTTTCCTCAATTTTTCTCAACAAGGGAATACAAATGTCACCCAATTGCAATAATAAAATACTTACAAAAGACAATCTGCAACTGAGATCTTCAAAAGCTAAATTGTTCATAATGAAAAGCAAATGATGGAAGGAAGGAAGGGAGGGGGGAAGGAAGGAAAGAAAGAAGGAAGGAAGGACCAATGTTAATTTCATTAGAACACACATTCAGGTCTAGGATTTCTCCCAGGAGCAAATGCCAGCACAGTTCAGATCGTACAAACCTCAGCAGTCGGCACAAACTTCCCTTTGCCTGTAGGGCACCTACGTGAGATCTCCACATAATCACTGTCAATTAAAAGCAATAGCACAGGGAACTCTGCTCAGTGTCCTGCAGCAGCCCGGATGGGAGAGGAGTTTGGGGGAGAATGGATACATGTATTGAATATATGTATGGCTGAGTCACTTTGCTATGCACCTGAAACTACCACAACATTGTTAATTAGTTATACTTCAATATAAAATAAAAAGATAAAAAAAGCAAGTGAGATCCACTGGCCAGAACTTGGCTGAGCTGCCATTTCTTGTGAGCAGCCCAGCTGCCTCTGTTGGCTTTAACTGACGCCATTATAACCACCCACAAGTCCGTCATGGCTGTACTTTGTCCAGGGCCACCACAGTGTCGGCATTGCACATACGGTCCCTGCTGAACCAGAAAATTGGGTCCCCCCGATGGATTCTGACAAGGAGTTGAAAGATGGATCAGGCCAATTTCAGTGACCTCCCTTCATCAGAAAATCAGATGACCACAGAAGATGCATGTTGTAGAGATGCTGTTTAATGAGCCCACTTCATTTGTGAAATGTCATTCACTCTGTGTGTGTGTCTGTGGTCCCACCTGGCACCCTTCTCCCTGTGGTTCAGCGAAGTGAACACCTATCGTTGGCTGAGAGAGGAAGGGAGAAAAGAGAGAAAGGGAAAACTGCATCTTAGAACGCTCAGCCTGATACGTCTTCTAAACACTTGGAGATGATTTGCTTGTAAGCCTCTCGACACAGCTGTGTAAATTAGAGTTAAATCTGAAGGAAAAGACACTGTACCTTCAGCTCTGCAATCAGAATTCAAATGAGATTGGTGCAGAAAGTATAATAAAGATTATTTCGTCACAAATTCCTGGTGATTTCTTTTTCACGGCTGAGGGAGGATAGGATTGATTGATGCTGATGGAATGTAAGGAGCTCCTATCTGTTCTTGGACTCATGGCACTCAGAGGGAAAGAAGTATCTACATAAGAGTGTTCCCTCTGTAAAAAGAAAAAGTATATAGAGTGAAGTTAAAGAGAGAATGATAAGATACCAGATAAACGCACTGCAACATTCTTACATCATTCTTTTCTTTTCTCCATAGTAACTTTTTCACTTTGAGTTTTTCCTAACTATAATATCTCTACTAATATACTTTATAAAAAATAGATAAAATTGGGGGATGGATTTTAAGTTTTGTCAAAGTGAAGAGGCCAACAAAATATCCCCCAAAATGGATATTAAACTGGACAAAAATATCAAAACAACCATTCTAAGGGTTGTGAATACTAACCAAAAGCAAACAATGAATGGAGGAGTGTGTACTCATGAAAAGCTATTGAACTTTGCATGCAGCAGTGGGAGCCTGCAATGGTCCTGCCTGGGGCTGCTTGCACCCCTCCTGCCAGCTCAGTGACTGCAGTGGTGCTTCCAGGACAGTGAAGGGAGGACACGGCAGAGGGAGAAAGCCTAGGATACTTTGAAATTGCCTGAGCATTAAATGAGCTCCTCACCCTACACGCAGATCCATCAGCAGAGGGAAGAAACCTCATTGGCATAAAAAAGTTTTAGCACAAACTTTAAACAATCACCAGGTGAAAAATAAACTATGCAGACTCAGGAGTGACCTCTAGGAATCCAGACCAAAACATATAGATAAGAATTAAAAACAAAATGAGCAAAGAGCTCACCAGCTCCACATCATAGGGGAGACAGATACTGGAGATTGAGTCCAATCCAGTTATTACAAATAAAACAAAAAATAGAAGCAACAACAATAACCCTCAGGGAAAAAATTCAGAGTTGCAACAATTCATTACCTAAAATGTCCAGTTGTCAATAAAAAATTATGAGGCTTGCAAACACAGGAAGGTGTGGCCCATATTCAGGGAAAGAGGGGGAAGCAGTCAGTAGAAACTGACAGGGAGTGGGCCCAGAGGCTGAATTTAGAGGGCAAAAATTTCAGAGCAACTAAAAATACTTAAATTATGGAAACTCTATTTAAAGAGTTAAATTAAAATGTGGTGAAAATTGCTCCACGAATAGGGAATCTCAATAAAAAATACAGTAACTACAAAAAATAAGCAATGGAAAGTTTGAAGTCATAAAGTACAATAACTGAAATGAAAAATTTGGGGTGGGCTCAACAAGTAATGGATTTGAGATGGTAAAAGAAAGAATCAGTGAAAGTGAATAAGAATGAATAGAAATAATCCAATCCAAGTAAAAGATTGAAAAGAAATGAGGAAACATTAATTGAAGAAAGATACCTATAGGACATCAAGGAAACCAGCACATGTAACAGGAGTCCCAGAAGGAGTAAAGAATGATAAAGGCAAAGAAAAATAATGAAGTAATGGCTGAAATCTTCCCAGATTTGGTGAAAAACACTAATCTACAGATCCAAGTGGTTCATTGAAATCTATGTAGAAAAACATAGAGATCCACACCTACATGCATCAGAGTCAAAATATGGAGAGCCAAAACAAGGAGAAAATCTTGAAAGCATAAATAGAAAAACAGCTCGCCACATACACAGAAATATTGATACAGTTAATGACTGATTGTTCAACTGAAACAGTGGAGGCAAGAAGGCAATGGAATGACGTGTTCAAAGTGCTCAAGGAAGAATGTGAAGCAAGAAGTCTACATATCCAATGAAAACTAGTACAGCTACTCTGGAAAACAATTCACCAATTTCTTAACCAAAAAAAAAAACACATAAATTTATCATAAGACAACAATTCACTCCTAGGTACTCACCCAAGAGAAATGAAAACCTGTCCACAGAATGCCATGTATGCAATTGTTCATAGAAGCATGTCCATACAGCCCAAACCTGGAATCAAATCAAATACCCATCAACTTGTGAATGATGAACAAAACACAGCACATCAATGAAAACTGTTCAACAATTAAAAGTAATGGGCAAAAACAAGATGGATGAGCCTCAAATACATTCTTCTCTGTGAAAGAAACCAGACACAAAGTACTACATGGTGCACAATTCCATTCATACAATTTTTTAAAAAGAGAAAAGGAAATCTGTAGAGAAAAAATAAAGATCAAGAAGGGAGGACCACCTGGGACCAGGAGCCAGGATGGATGAGAACAGGATGGAGGCACCTTTGTTGTCTGATGGAAATGTTCCAACACTGGATGGTGGTGATGACTGTGCAACTAAATTCACTAAAAATCACTGAACGATTTTTACACTCACAGAGTGTAAAATAGCAGTGTGTAAATTACACCTCAATAAAGTCTTTTAGAATGAGTATAAATCATTACAAGAAAAATTACTCATGTATGAATCTCCTAATAATACACTTGAATAAATAGCATTGAACTAGCAACCAGGAGTCTTTCCATTACTTGGAATGTATCTTCTAGAAAGTCATGTAATACTTTAAATCTTTTGTTTCCCCAGCTGTAAATCAGGCATAAAAAACACCACAGTGCCCATTGCAAAGGGTTGTCTGTCCCTTCACTGAGTTAGTGAAATATTCATCCATTCAATACCCACTATGTGTCAGTCACTCTGCCAGGAGCTACAGATACAACCCAGAAAACCCAAACCCAAACATAAGACCTACCCTTGCAGACCTCTGAGGAGCAAATGAGACATGGGAAAGTCCCGAGGAAACTGTAAAGCCCTCTATAATTGGAGGTGATTATTAATGTGAAAGGTCTGAGTGCTGGGAATGACCATAAAATGGAGCACCCTTATCACAGCCTGGAAAAGATATTTGCCTTAAGCCACAGCAACATCCAAGTCTTGCCTTATGATGACAACTATTTCTACCTAAGATTCCAAGAGAAAGAGTATCATGAAAGACAGTGACAATGGAAGGCGAATTACTACTTTATTATGGGTGGGATTTTTGAAAGAGAGCCTAGTGTAGGGTTCTGGTTCGCTGGATGGAGCCCATGGAGTGACTGGGAGTCTGGGGGTGTCTCCCCTGCCTCAGAGGTCCAAGCCTTCATCTTTAACGTTCGGCTGGTCTCCTGGAAGGAAGAGACCAAAAGTAAGAGATGGCCAAAGAGCTGACTGCTTAAGCCACATGCAGAGAAAGAAAATAAAACAGGGCTGCCCTCATCTGCATGGCTTCTTGTGTACAAGGTCCCCAGACCAGCTGGGCTGCCCTGACCCCACCCTGCCCTCTTCTCTGAGGAGAGCAAGTGTAAGGGTGAGCATTTCCTCCACCAAGATGGAGAGAGTGTGCGGTCCAGCTCTGGGCCCTAGGATGAGCTCTGTCACTGCCCTGCACCTGACCTTGGCTTCTTCATCCAACTTTGACACGTGGATTATGATGCCTGCACTACTTACGTATCCCGCGGAGTGAGAACTCAGTGTAAGGAAAGCTTTAACTATCATACAAGCTTCATACTCTTTTTATCTTCTGTAGATGAAAAAAATATATGTTCATTCTTTTTTTTTTAAATTATTTATTCATTTATTTTTGGCTGCATTGGGTCTTTGTTGCTGTGCGCGGGCTTTCTCTAGTTGTGGCGAGCAGGGGCTACTCTTCATTGCAGTGCGCGGGCTTCTCATTGCGGTGGCTTCTCTTGTTGCGGAGCATGGGCTCTAGGCACACGAGCTTCAGTAGTTGTGGCTCACGGGCTCTAGCGTGCAGGCTCGGTAGTTGTGGCGCACGGGCTTAGTTGCTCCGCGGCATGTGGGATCTTCCCCGACCAGGACTCGAACCCGTGTCCCCTGCATTGGCAGGCGGATTCTCAACCACTGCGCCACCAGGGAAGTCCTATATGTTCATTCTTGAATTAATTTATCAGCAACTATCACTTATTCAACAAACAGGAGGTGAGGATCTGCAATTTTCAAAGCGCCAACAATATACAGTTGCATTTGTTCCCGTGAAGGAAACAGACAACGGTGGGAGACACAGGCAGTAATCAAATAAACACACTTGTGGAGACATAATTACAAAATAAGATGAACATTGCAAAAGAAAGGGAACCCCGTTCGCTAAGAGTGTGTAAGAAAGGAAGCAGGCGTGCCATCCCTGAGAAGGTAACACCTGAGCTGAGTTCTGACTGGTGAGGGGGTCCCAAATGGAGCAGGGGGGGAGGAGAGAGTGGGATGAGGTGGGGGAACGGAGGGAGGGCAGGATGCAGAGCAACACGATGTGACAACATCTTCCAGCAGGAGAGAGGGGGACGCTGTCTGGGAGCCGCTGTCAGCCCAGGATGTACAGCCACAGCGTCGGAGAGGCAAACAGCAGGAGGTGAGGACCGCGAAGCACCTGCCAGCCCCGCCAGCCATTCAGCTCTTGGGAAGGATCTGGTCTTCATTCTGGCTGCACCGGAAAGCAAGGAGACTCCGCGTCAGCCATACTAACTGCCTGTGCACTCACATTAAACTAGCACAAATCATCATCATCATTATTCCTATCACTTAGAATCACAGAGATAGAAAAGTCATAATAAAACATTCAGTGCAAACAAGTCACCATCCAGTGAGGAAGCAAAGCATCAAGGCACATTATTTCAACAGATGCCTGGGTTCTGATCCAATACTCTTTGTGCTAAAACAGCTGACTTGGCATGTTTCCTCTTACAATCTCAGAGAACATTATAGGGATTAAACCTTCTTTCAATGACTGAGTTCATTTTTAATTCAATTATTCATTTATTTAATAAATATTTATTGAGTGTGTATGTGTCGGTCTCTGTGCTTAATAAATTATTAAATTTTCATCATGGTGTGCGTGGACAAGGGGCCTGATACAAGGGTGGATAATACTCTCATTTATACTCTCATTTACTACTTGAATTGATATTAGACTGTCATCATAAAATTACTTATCACGGCCCAGTTTTTCCAATGACTGCAGTGCCACTGAATGATCCATAGAGAAGGAAAATATTTTATAAAGCCCAGGCCTAAAAAATATTTAAAGATCTTTTGTAAAAGGATGGACCCATCCCCAGTTTCTAAAAGTAATATTTTCTCACTGTAAAAAATTTATTTAAAAGTACAAAAATAATAAGAACGAAAAATACATTCTCGATTCTACCACGTAAAGGCAAGTGCTAATAAATATATTGATATATTTTTCTAGATTTTTGTCCCCTATGTACAGGTTTTTTCAGATGATACCTTAAGATTTATCTCTTTTAAATTTAATATTTTTACAATAGCTTTTCCCAGTGTTACTAAAAAATCACTGTAAACATAATTTCACCTTCCAAATATCACCAAATAAAATGGTCAAATTTCTCTAGATTTTTAATTTTTTTGCCAACAGAAATATACAGCAATAAGTACTTTGTTCATAAGTGTTTGCCCAAATGTAACAGATAACAACATTAACTGTATTTACTATACCACGCTTTCCATAATCTTATATAGTCTTATTTAATCTCCACAATAATCTTATTAGGTAAAAACTATTATTATCCATATTCTCCAGATAAGAAAACAGAAGCTGAAAGCAATGACCAAGAGGCACATCTAACATTTATTGAGCACTTGTTATGTGCCATCTCTGCGCTATGTGTTCTGCAGGCTCTCATGTATTCCATGAGCGGTCGCCATTGTTTTCATCCCCATCTTACAGGTGAGGAGACTGAGGCAGCAGTTCAGTAAGGAGCTTTCCCAGGGTGCACACCTCACCTGGGCTGGAGCTGTGATTTTATCCACAGGCTGGCTTCGAAGACTAGCTCTTAACCAGCCCAGGGCTCAGATGGCTGGTGAACTGGAGGAATTGAGATTACCCCCTTGGGATGCGTTCCCAGAAGCCCATCCCTGCTCTGGAAGCACACCACTAAACTTCACGACATCCACCATGTTACACTCCAGTTCGGAAAGGGGGACTGTACCCGTTAATGTAAGGGCTATGTGTTTGTTTTCATCTTGCAGACACGAAAGAGACCCATTCTTAAAAGTTGAGCAAAAGGAGTCTTCTGCACCATAGACTTATTAACAGGTAGCCTTCGTTTAAATATTGCACACGTGGTACCAGCTGCATCCGTGCCACTGTCCCTGGGCGTGGCTCCCCTCCCTCACGCTCTGTGGCTCCTGGTGGCTTTTACATGTTCCACCATCAGTACCTGGGGGTATCCTTGCCAGAGTGACTTTCTGCAGGGGAGGAAAATAAAAAGGGAATCAAGTGAAAGGGAGGGAAAAAGAGGCAGAAGAAAGCACAAATAGTTTCCTTTAGCAGGAGGAAAAGTAAGTCAATCTGGGAGCTGAATATTTGAAACAGAGGTTATGAACTATGTCTCAGTAGTGGGGTTACCTGCTCTGCAGATCTGGGGCCTGGGGCTGATGAAGTGTCTGTGCAGCTGGGTGAAGCAACCTGCCTGACCACGGGTGAGCTCACCAGGTAGGACGAAATTTATCTCGAATCAGAATGCAGGGCTCTGCAAATTCCCACAAAAACCCGCAACTCTCAGGATGGAGTACATTTGCCTTTGGAAACTAGTGACACTATTTACAGAAAGAAAAAAGGGGGGTTTTATAAATAAACTCACAACAGGTTTTAAGGATAATCAAATAGAACTCACAAAAAACACTCTCATGATTTCAGTTAAGTGAATCTAAAACATATGGATAAAATTTCTCCTAAATTGTATATGCAATTAAAAAAATCAAAAAAAAAAAATGCCTTGGGCATAACACATTTTATTTTGATTTGGATTTTTTTTAAAAAGTGTCTATCACAGCAGCCTCTGGGTAGAGACACACAAAAATAAATATAATTAGTGACCAAATAAATCAGCAGCAGAATGCCACTATCTCCAAACCTCAGCTCCCCCGTTCTTCTCATTTAATTTGTTGAAAGAGCAACTTCTCATTCCGTTTTGGACAGCCCGAACCCCAGCTCGCTCCTGTAGAAGTAGCTCCACATTCCCGGCATGTAGTGAGAGTGGAGATGATGTTTACAGAGTGCCTTGGTGATGTCACCTGCTGTACTGATGGCAAACGTAACTGCAAACTTTCTCAGATGGTTTACACCAGGGCTAGCATCGTGCCAAGACCCCAAAGTACAACACATCACTTAAAGAAAATGAAACAAAAATGAAAGACGCTGAGAGATGAAGCCAATTACCTAATCCTAATTGGGTCAGTTGGGCACACAGCATCGCTCTAGTACCACACAGAAGTTTGCTGAAAGTAACATTGACCCGGACTGCATTTCAGGGGCTGAGCAACGTACATCAGACTAAGAGATCGACATAGGTGGGAATCAAGATTAGCTCTGTTACCGAGTCCAACCTCACTCTGCTGCCTTAGATCTCAGTAAAAATGACTAAATCAATAATCATCTCTAACTTCAGATAGCTCCCCTCAGAAAGGTCACTCTAGGTGTCAGTTATCCTGCTGGGTGAAACTCGAGGCATGGCCTGTAGTCCTTTGCATGATGTTTGCTTCCATAATCCATTGCATGGCTGATCTGGTGGAGAACGGCTTAAAAAATCCCCCCAAGGAACATCACGTATCCTGTCCTCTTTGACAAATGACTGGGGAGATGGACGGACATCAGAAAGAATATTTTAAAACGTGTTAAATTGTTTAAAAATCAGAAACTCAAAAACATGTCTTTTAAAAGTACCAAGAAGCAAAGCAGCAGTATTCATACGAAACATTTCCCATTTTGATTCAGCAAATATTATTGAGGGCCTACTCTCTGCAGCGAGGTTGACCAACCAATCAAAGCAGTCTTCGTTACAAGGCGTGGAACCCAACACACACCTTTGACTTGGTCCATCCTCCTCCCCGAGACTCTGCCTGTTCTAACTCCCAAGTCTCTCTTGCAGCAGCCTCTTCCTCTCCGTTCCCATCCTCCTAGCTCATACTCGTCACTCATCAGCACTATTGTGTAGGCTGCTGTCCATCCCACCCACCCTAACATTCAGGGATCATGCATAGAAACCCTGACTCAAACCCATTCAGCAGTAGATCATTCCCCAGAAAGGAATAACTTAGCCTGGCATGCAGCCACTGCCTCTATCTTTATTGAGTTGGTAAATAGTCCCCATGTCTCTATTCTAATTCCTTTATAGTGTAGTCTCATCATATTCTTCTTCCAGCTTTTCAGGAAATGAATATAATTATGCAGTCAGAATGGATGGCTATAAACATGTATAGATATCATCTATGAAAACTCTAGATGTAAATCTTAAATTGTTGCCCTCAAGATGGGCTGGCCTCCAGGTTGCTGCCCCCATCCTCATGAAGCGGGGCCTGTGTGTGGCAGCCATGTTCTGGCAAAGCAGATCCCCGGGCAGGAAGGACTCGGGCTGGCTCTGCAGGTAGGGATGTAGGTAAGCAAGCTGCCCATGGTCCAGTGGTCCTCAAAGCAAGGCCTTAAGACCCAGTCCGGAGGTGTGTATTCAAGTGGGCAGAGGCTGGGTGGGAGCGGCGGGGGGGAGGAGTGAGTGTGGTGTGAAGGTCCTACACCCAAAGGAAAAAGCTCTCAGCCCCTGGAAATGTCCTTACTACATTTGGGCCCTGGCAAGACTTTCCATTCATCTCTGTTCACCCTCCCAAAGGGAACCCATCACCTCCCCTTCTCTCTTCATAGGGCTTCCAAACATAGCCTAGAGAGCGTAAACTCAGATAAGTGAGGTGTAATGAAAGAAAAGTCCCCGTGCACCTGTGGGAATGTGGCATTTCTTTGCATAATTAGCATTCACCCATAAAATGGAACAGTGTGGTATGTGAGGGGAAAATTATATGGCACAAACAGCAGCTTTCTAGAAAGTAATAGTGATCTTAAGGACGAGAAGTTTATTCTAAAGCAAATCACAGGGGGTTACAAATTCCATCATTTACCAGGAGATGGAGTTCACCTGTCCTCCTTAGAGTCAACACAGAAATGGACCCACAGGTAGACAGGCTCCAAGCCCAGCGGGAATCACTGTCATGGTTGTCTAACTTAGTGACTCCCTGTATCAAATCGGTGTGGAGCCACAGGCTTGTGAATTTTTTTTCTTAATCAGACAGCATTTAGGCTGGTGGGTGTAAAAACTCTTGTATATAATACCTTTCTCCTCCTTTTCCACAGTCATTTATTTTTCTAATGGGCTGAAATACCTTGGATTCGGCTCAGATAATACATGGGCTCCTGGACTTGAATATTGTTTTTCAGAGGGCTGTGAACTCCAAGGGCTCTGAATTAAAAATGAAATCCAACCACAGAAGAGTGAAGATTTCTTGATGAGAAGGGAGTTGGATGGCTAGCCACAGGTCTGGTGGGGACCATAGTGAATGAAGGGCAGAAGGAGGGGTAAGCTGGCTTCCCAAGC
Organism: Eubalaena glacialis; assembly: GCF_028564815.1. NCBI lineage: Eukaryota > Metazoa > Chordata > Mammalia > Artiodactyla > Balaenidae > Eubalaena > Eubalaena glacialis. The sequence goes on along the minus strand of NC_083729.1, from coordinate 2,594,651 downwards.
CCCCGACACAGAAATGCCAATTAAGGAAGCATTTCTGCACAAGAGACTCTTACCAAATGGAAATAAGACATAATAACAGCTCAGACCCTGCTGTGGAGCAGCGGGGAAGGTAATCAAAAAGACCCAGTGCACAGAAAAACGGCCGCTAGTGCGTTGAATACCTTCTGAAAGCAGCTGCCGAGAATTACAAGACTCAGAAGAAAGGGAGGCGGCAGCTGTAAACGTGCAGCACGAGAGGAAATGCACCTCAGCATTTCAGGGGAGTAGGGCCTGTTCTCCTCAAAGAAATCCCCAGGAACATTGGTCTTCAAGCCATGGTTCCATTGGAGGATGGAGGAGAGCTGCACGTTTTGTCAATCGGCAAAAGATACTTGATAAATATTCTTCTCAAATTATTTACCAAGTGGCTATCATTCGTATCAGCTTTAGGGGAACGGAAAACTACTTAATGATTAAGTTTTAATTTAATAAACATTGGGCAGGAACCTACTCTGTGATGTGCTAGATACTAGACAATGAAAACTCAGTAGGACATGGCCTTGGCCCCCATGGTCTAAGAGCTCACAGCCTCGTAAAGATCAAAGTGCTGAAATGATTCCCTTATGTATCTATCTCTTAGGTTCCCAACTGGTCAGTTAACTCAAGTTTCTCAGTCAGTGGTAATTAGCCTTTTTGGATAGACACATTATGCAGCAGTGATACCGTGGGTTTGAATCCCATCTCTGCCACGTACCGGTTTTACACCCGCTAACAGGGTTTCTCAGCTTCAGCTCTAGTGACATTTGGGGCTGGATCATTCTCGGTTGTGGGGCCGTCCTGGGCTTTGTAGGATGTATAGCAGCATCCCTGGCCTCCACCCACTAGATGCCAATAACACCTCTTCAATTATGACAACCAAAAGTGTCTCAGACATTGCCAAATGGCCCCTACTAAGAACGGCGCCAGTGTACATGATAAAGAAAAAAAAAAGGGCTTCCCTGGTGGCGCAGTGGTTGAGAATCTGCCTGCCAATGCAGGGGACATGGGTTCGAGCCCTGGTCTGGGAAGATCCCACATGCCACGGAGCAGCTGGGCCCGTGAGCCACAATTACTGAGCCTGCGCGTCTGGAGCCTGTGCTCTGCAACAAGAGAGGCCGCGATAGTGAGAGGCCCGCACACCGCGATGAAGAGTGGCCCCCGCTTGCCACAACTAGAGAAAGCCCTCACACAGAAACGAAGACCCAACACAGCAATAAAATAAATAAATAAAAAGTTTAAAAAAACAAAACAAAACAAAACAAAAGCAACTCAAGAAACCAACTTTGCTGCTGTTTACTTTCCATGTACCTCCATAAAAAGAGGGGGTTGAACCGAATTATTATAGCAATCCCTGGTTCTGCAACTTTAAAAGTAGAGTGTTGCAGGGAAAGATCATGACTGTGACATTGGGACTGGCTTTAGAGCCCAGTTCCATCAACTTCTGGTTGTCAGCTTTGGGTAAATTCATTACATTCTTTGAGCCTTGGGCTCCTGCCAAAATACATATCTCGTAGGGATGATACAGGAATATAAAGAATGTATAAGTGCCCAGCCTATGGGAGGCCCTCCACAGTTCATAGCCAAGCCACTATTAGGATTCTCCAAAATCAGCTTTTCTGATCTAATCTGATGATTGTGTGGTCTACAGGTAAATGTGTAAGCTGCTCCAACAGTCCCAAAGTGTTAATGGCATAACAGGATGAAGGTTTCCTCTTGGTAGGGACAGAGTAAAGGGACAAAGTATCAAATACTTTGATTAAATAGTTAATCCCACTAGGGGATTGTAAGTAAAGAAAAAAGTATTGTAAGTTAACGATCACCCAAGAAAGCAGGTTTGCTTAACCACAAAACCAAGCATGCTTGCTTAGCAACAAAACCATGCAACAGAAGCACGAGACTTGCCCCAAAACAATAAAACAATGGTGGCCTGAAACCCACATCCCGCCCAGAGCACTCAGTAAGTTAATGATTCCTAGGATACACTCCTGTGCACACACTGAAAACAAAAATATAAGGAAAAGGTGACATTATACTAAAACCTGAGATGATTTACCATTTCTAGCATATGTTACCACCCTTCTGCTAATATAAATTGTGCCATGATAGTCCCAGCTTGACCATGTAGGGACAAGAAAACTCCCCCAGCCGACGTCGAGGAGGAGCTGACGATGGAAGCTTGACGTCTACTCAAGAATGAAGAAGAAGATGATCTTCTCCCCCTCCCCACTTTTCCTTTGATTATTAAACTGTAGCCCACTAAGTTCTCAGGGCGTGGCACCCTCACGTCCACCTGCTTGTAAACCTCACAGTTTTCCTATTCTAATAAATCACTTCCTATATATCACTGTGCCTCTCCCTGAATTCTTTCTGGGCTGAGACATAAAGAACCGGAGCTCCTTGAAGCCCCCCCACCAGGTACCACCTAGCAGTTTCACTCTTGCTATGGGAAGTCCAGCGTAGACGTTCCTGGCAGGCTTTGCTCCGAGGGGAGAGGCAGGGACCCAGGCCCCCTCTGCCTTTAACACCCCATCTGAGCCTGTGGCTTCTGAGGTCACATATGGGGAAGATGCAGACACTCCTTAGCCTGGAGCTGACATATTACTCCTCTCACTCTCGCTTTCCACTGGCCAGAACTAGTCACCCAATGTCACCTAGACACACAAAATTGTAGAAAGCAGACAGCTCTTCTGCCAATTAGGCACTAAAAAAAAAAAAAAACTAATGCTGGCTTTATTACAAGTAGTTTGTAAGGTAAATGGAAACTCAGGAGAAACAGTGTAAGGTAGAAATATTAACTGGTTTATAAGCTTCCACTTGTGTTATAAAGAAGATTGAATCATAAACCCCTTATGAAGAAATTACAAATATACTACTTGCAAGTACAGAACAGGTAGGTGCCTGAGGGCCATTCAACATAGTGTCTAAAGAAGTGTCCTTTGCTATCAGTGTGGTTCTCAAAACACTATTCTCATTTTTTATTACCCTTGAATTAAGCCTAAATTCACAAAGTGGTAGTTTTTAGTAAGAAACTGATATGGATATACAGAAAATGACAGCATTAAAGTCCATCTCTGATGAGTTCTTTTAGGTATTTGTATAATGAGTAGGTCTATGTAGCTTGTTTCTTTTTCATGAAATGAAAGTCGTGAATGCCACGGATAAAATCATTACGGTGGTGTATTACTTTGCCAGCGCTAGCAGCTGCCATAACAAATTACCACAAGCTTAGTGGCTTAAAGCAACACAGATTCTAGAGATCAGAAGCCCAAAATGGGTCTCACTGGGCTACAATCAAGGTGTCAGCATGGCTGCATTCCTTCTGCAGGATCCAGGAGGAATCTGTGTCCTTGCCTTTTCCAGCTTCGAGAGGCTGCCTGCATTCCATGGCTCGTGGCCCCTTCCTGCATCTTCAAAGTCAGGAAGAGCATCTTCTGTTTCTGACTGTTTCCCTCTGCTTCTTTGTCACGTGGCCTTCTTTCCACTCCAATCCTCCTACCTTCCTCTTATGAGGACCCTTGAACTGCACCGGGACCACGTAAATAGTCCAACAGAATCTCCCCACCTCAAGATCCTTAACTTAACTGAAGCTGGGAAGTCCCTTTTACTGTGTAGGCCACATTCTCAGGTTCTGGGGATTTGGACATGGACATCTCTGGAGGGCCTTCCTTAGCTGACCACAGTAGGTCAAGTAAGTGATACTATTATTGCTACAGCTCATTTACATATTAAATCTAGAGATGTCACACAGTCCTCCCCAAGTTTAAACACACAGTAAAGGCTGCTGCTGCTGCCGCTGCTGCTGATGATGACAATGGCACCTGTAGGACAGGGTAACATGAAGAACTTCATCTTCAAACCATCTCAGAAGGAGGGTCCAGCTCCCAGTAGCAGTGGAGAGTAGGTTGGTTGGACCACCCTCCAGAAAACAATTGTAAACCCCTAGACAAAATGTTTCAAAAGCAGTCAGTAAAGGAGACTCTGCATTTAAAACACAGGAAAGCAGTGGTGAGATTTATGAATTTGCACCTTTTTGCAAAAGGGCATTCTCCAATCCACTTGTGGCTCAGGGCTGATCATCTGGAAAGTGAGGGTGAAATCCTGGAAGAGGGGGAGCCACTGAGAAGAGAACGCCAAAATCTGCCATAAGTTCTCCCAAACCATTGGTGGACTGCTAAAGACACATGCGCAGGGGGATTCCCAGGGGACCCCACAAAAATGCAGCAGCTAAAAACAGAAAGAACTGAGTGTGAATTTGAGTAGCTGCTGATGCGAGAAGGACAGGGGTTGGAGTTTGAATTCAGACAAGTTCACTCCCTACTGGAACGAATTCAGCATGCTTCAACGAAACAAAACTACAGAGGCTCTACAGTGTGTCACTGTTAATATTCAGATTACAATTCTAACAATCACTACGTATGAAAAGAAACAGAAAAATGTGACCCAAAATCAAGACCAAAAAAAGGTGTCAATAGAAACTGAACCCAAGATGTCCCAGACGTTGAAATGAGCAGACAAGAGCTTTAGAGCAGCTATTATCAATATGTTTAAGAACTTAAAGGAAAATACACTTACAGAAAATGAATGAATGGAGAAACCAAATAGAAACTCTAAAGGTAAAAAGCACAGTATCTGAGATGAACTGTTAATAGGTGGGTTTAACAGCAAATTGGAGGCAACAGAGGAAAAAATGATCAACAAGAATGATAAATAATACAGTCTGAAGAAGGGAGAGAAATAGGCTAAAGTAAAATAAGCATAGCCTTAGTAAACTGTGGGCAAAGGCCAAGCAGCCTAACATATGTGTAAGTTCACTCTGAGAATGAGAAGAGAGAGAATGGGGCAGAAAATAAAATATTTAAAGACACATGGCTGAAAATTTTGATATGTAATGATAAATATCACCTAATAGATCCAAGAAGCTCAATAAAACCTGAGCAAAATAAATAAGAAGAAAATGACAATGATGCCCATCATAAATCTTGCTAAACCATAAATTTGTTAGAATCCAAAGTTAAAGAGAAAATCTAGATTTTTCACCTAGAGAGAAGCAACACCTTATACACAGCAAGAAAAATGACAGAAATGATGGCTGACTTTCTCATTAGAAATGATAGAAGCCAGAAGACAGTGAAACTACATTTTTTAAGTGCTAAAAGAAAAACATCAGTCCAGAAATCTACACCCAGTGGAAAGTGTCCTTGAAAAATGAGGATTTAAAAAATATATATATATCAGATAAAAAAGAAAACTGAAATTTTTCTCCAACAGACCTGAGCTGTAAAAATGCTAAAGGGAAGTACTTCAGGCCTGAAGGAAATAACACCAGATAGATGGTAACATGAATCTATATGAAGGAATAAAGAGCTCTAGATTTGGCAGATATTTCAATAAATATAAAAGATTGTAAATAGGTTTCCTTTTTCTTATAATTTAGTTAGAAGATATATTACTCTTCAAAGCAAAAATTAAGAGCATAATAATGTTTGTAAACATACTATATATTAATAACACTGATACAAAAGTTGTGCTGGGGATTCCTGGCCAGTGAAATAAAGCAAGAAAAATAAGTAGCACATGGAAAGAGAGAAATCAAACTGCCTTTTTCACAGCTGCTATGATTGTCTGTGTAAAAAAAGAATTTTCAAAACTACTGCGAAAATGAATAAGATCAAAGATATGAGGTCACTATACAAAAAGAAATGTTTCTCATTCTAACAACAACAAAAGGAAATAAAATTTTTAAAAATTCATTTACAATAGACTTAAACTAAGAAAATACTTAGATATAAGTTTAACAAAAACGGACAAGTTTTCTATATTTAAATAAAGTCATTTATCAATAATATTAATTCTAAGTAGACAGTGATAAAAGATATATATTGTAATCCACAAAGCAAACACTTAAAAATGTTTTTTTAAATAGATAAAATAAATTTAAATGAATTTAAAGAAGTGGTGCAAAAAACATATTTGATTAACCCAAAAGATGATAGGAACAAAAGTAGCAGAGGAACAAAAATCAGATGAGATCCCACTCTGCAAAAAAAAAAAAAGTAATAATATGATAGGTCTAAATTAAACCATATCAATGACCACATTAGATGTAAATGGGCAACACGTCAAATGGAATCAAAGGAGGATAGAAGTGGATAGAGCTAAGTTTACAGTTAATCCAGGGCCCAAAATTAACCTGCTTTGTAAAAATGGAGTCAAAACAGAATTTCATGTGTTGATATTATGTTACTTAGCATCATCATGGCAAAGACAGTTTCATTAAATCATGTAATAAATAAATAACACAGTAACTTGCAAATCCCAGACAAACATTGAGGATCTTTGAGTCTTTATTGTGGGTTCGGTCTATTATTTAACTGACAACATAGCATTAGGAAAGAGTTTAAGTTCTCCCACTTCTATGCACAATTTTACATCCAAGGTGGGATTTGAAATTGTGTGGGAACAAGAGAGCTCAGCGGCCTCCAGAAAGCACTGGATGAACGTCACTGCAGTAACAAGAGGGCCCAGCCCCTTCCCTCCCTCCCAGAGTCCTGACCTCCTATGAAATCAAAAGGCTAGTATCCATCTTTGGAAAAGGAAATCAGGCCCAGTAAAGGGCAGAAAACAGGTATATAATAGAATTTTTTAAAATAATAAATGCAGCGAAGACAAACTTTTAGGTCCTGGTAATACACATCAGAATGTTAGAGATGAAGAAAAGTTAACCAGTGACTGTCTCTCTCTCTCTCTCTCTTTCTCTGACATTTTGAAAAGTTCAGTAGATTCATGAGGGATTGAAGAGAGGAAACACAACTTCATTATTTTAAAAAGGGCAAAGCCCCCGACCAAGGACCACCTGTCAGCAGGCTTACCCGTAGATGCTGGGAGCCAGGGGGCGTCTGTGACAGGAGGCTCTGGCAGAACTCTTGGCAAAGCAGAGCTGGATGAAGGCGGCTGGGCAGGAGGGTCCGGCTGAGAGAACTTGGAGGAGGCTTTTAAGGTCACTGTTCCTGCAAAGAATAAAAATACTTTTATTAAATAAAAATACTGCCTTTCCCAGTGAGCATCTGACAATGTTCTACTTCACCTACGCCAGTGCAAGCAGTCCAAGATCTGATGACTGAGCTCAAGAGTCTATAGCGTAACTGCAGAGAAATACGCTTCAGCTCCCCAGAATTCGAATTCGAGGGAACGTGGATAATTTTAAGGCGTATTGTGAAGGCAGAACACAGCTGCGAGCCAGAAACATTTCCTGATGACCTCATGCTAATTGTTCAAGATAAGCATCGCTTAACGAAGAGCAAAGGCAACTAGCTTAACCAAGTGCCTCTGCATTCAGAGTGAAAACCTAGCACGTCAAGGCCATTCACCCCCGGGAGGCTATGGAGAGACCTCTGAGCTGGTAAGTAAAGAGCCCGGGATGGTCAGTCCCCACCCCCGTGCGCACCAGCTCACCTCTCCTCCAATCACTACCAGACCCCGCACTTCTAAAAATCTCCTTTCCTCCCACCCACCAGCGCAGCAAGCTGATAGCCAGCCAGATTAGGTGTCATCTGAGCTTTTTTACGTCAGTCTAATTTTTCACTGTCTCTGAGAAGAAACAGCAGGTCATTAGGGGCTGAGCTCGCTCCGCAAACACGTGCCCTTTGGCCGCCCATGAATACTGCCCGCCCCCCGCACCGCCCCGTCACCGCACGGGGAGCGGCTCCTCTCCACGCGGAAGGGGGTCTCGCCGCAGCCAGCTCTCCACTTCGCTAACCATGGCCGTGTCAACCAGGCACGTCTCTGTGTCAGGTTCACGCAGCTGTTCACCGAACCTTTCATGCAACCTTGCGGACAGGGTGCTATTACCTTAGCCAGTGAGATAAATGAGTCACCGAGGGATGAAAACTGTCACACAAGGCATTCTAAGTTTTTACTCCAATTTATTGAATAATAATCACCATCTATATGGAGCGCCGTGTTCGATTCTGGATCTACCAAGACAAACAGCTTAAATAAGGCACCTGAACTTGTGAAACTTACAACCTAGAGATGAATATAAAAGGTAAGCAAGCTCCAGCGATAGGACTCAGGACAACTTGCTGACCTCTCTGCGCCTCCTTTCTTCATCTCTGAAAAGGAAAACAAATATTAATAGCCACCTCTTCAATTTGAAAAGGAATTAAATAAGCTAATGTGTAAGGTACTAAATAGCACCTGTTGTGTAGTGCTCAATAAATATTAGAAGGTGGTAGGTATAGTAGTAATAATTGTAAGCAGTGATTGTGACTGAAACAGGAGGAGTAGCAGTTGGAAAGCACTAGTAATAGTAGTAGCAGCAGTAGTAATAGTGGTGGTAGTAGCAATAGTAGCAGTAGTAGTTGTAATAGCAGCAGCGACAGTAATAGTAATGATACCAGTAGTGGTGGTAGTAATAGTGGTAGCAATAGAAATAGTAACAGCAGCAGCAGTAGCAACAGTAATAGTAGTAGCAGTGACAGTAATGATAGGAGTAGCAGTAGTAATAGTGGTGGTGGTAGTAATAGTAGCATCAATAGTAATAGCAGCAGCAGCATGTGGGTTGGCACTGCCCTCTGGTGGCTACAGCGAGAGTTGCTGGGCACCTGGCCTAGACGGTGCCGTCACTGGGGAGTCCGCAGGGTCTCTTTCAGCTCTATCTTCTCCATCCCACTTCCTTCTTCATCCCAAACTTCCCAGGGGCCTCAGGGCCGCTTTCTCATAGGCAGGAATAATTCAATTCATAAATGGAGTAGTAGTAGTAGCAGCCACAGCAACAATAAGGAGTAGGAATAGTAATAGTAGTAGTAGCAGCAGTAGTAATAAGAGGAAAAGGAAGAGAAGGAAGAGGAGGAGAAGCTGCAGCATAAAGGCAAGCAAAATATGCAACAGACACCCATACAGGAGACGCACAGAACCCAGAATTTGGACGGCTGGGGCAGACTTCCCAGGTGAGGTAACATTGAAATTGATGCTGGGAGGTGAGTAGGATTTGCCAGGCAGTCAAGGGGTGTTGGAGGAATGCGGGGGGGCGGTGCCTGACACATGCTAGAATGTCCAGGGGGTTATTCACAGACAGATGGGGTCAGGAGTCAGAGGTGAAGCTGGAAAGGGTGCAGAGGCCGGGCCTCAGCTAAGCGTTGGGTCTTTCTTAAGGGCAGCTGCTGCGATGATGAAGGTCACTGAAGTGAAGAAGAATGGGGCCTTATAACTTATGGAGCCCTTACTGGACACCAGGCTCTGCTAGCACCTCGTGTTATTAATATTTTATTTAATCCTCCCCACGGTCACGCCACCCCTACAATGTTTCTCAGGAACACATGTTAGGAGTGTCTTCACACCTGCAAGTGTCCAGCCTTTAGAATAACATTCTATGAAGGATACAGCTTCCCTAGATTTATCCACCCTGTTGCACGATCCCCTAACTGCAAAAGGAAAGCTAGTGTGGCAGGCAGGGCTAAGACTGCCCATGATGCCCCCCCCCCGGGTATTCACAGCTTTGTGTGGTCCCCTCCCTTGAATAACTGCTGCTACCAGCAGAACCCAGCAATGTTGGGGTGGTTCTGTGATGAGGTTACGAAAGACTGTGACTCCTCTCTTGCTATTAATAGCAGTCTCTCTCTCTGGCTTTAATGAGGCACCTGCCCTGTTGCAAAGGCCCGCATCACAAAGAACAGAGGGTGGCCTCTGGTCAACAGCCAGCAACGCACTGAGGCCCTCGGTCCAACAGCCCTCTATAAAGCAAGGTGTTGGAACAGAGCTTAATTGCAGATCTTTCCCTAATTGAGCATTCAGATGAAACCACAGCCCCGGCCAGCACCTTGCTTGCAGCCTTGGGGAAGAGCATCAGCAGAGGATCCAGACCTTTGAGCCACAGAAACTGAGACAAAATGTGCGATGGTTTAAGCTGTGAAGTCCTGGGGTAATTTGTTACACAGCAAAGATAACTGATAGCTTACACAGCAAAGATAACTGATAGCTACCTCATTCAGGTACCTTAAGATGTTATGTAAATTGGGATTTTATGAAGATAATAAAAGGATTAAAAATTACTGAACCCACATATCAAGTATAAAACATATACTCAGCTAATTTAAACATAATCACATGCAACAGATGACAAATGGTATTCAGTAGGGTTTCAGTATTAACTTTCCGTTCCATCCACAATAGGGAATTCTTTTAAAAAAAAATGAGTCAGGTCTGATTATGACAACAGTCTCTGTTCTGGTCTTCTCTGAATTCATTCTGTCCCTGCTACTCCGATTCTGCATGGCCATCACCACCAGGCTTTTCTCGACTTCATTTCCTGTGTCTGGACCTCTTTCTATTTCCAGAAAAAGAGTCTCATTTTAAGTACTGAGCCTGTGCCAGTGGAATCCTAAGGATGGGTTTGCTTCTCTCCAGTAGAATGCCTGCCACCCCTCACCACCCGCAGTGGCGTCCTCTCCCTGTGCCCGTGTGCAGCTACAGCTCCACGCACTCACTGAAACGCTCAGAAGTTCACACCACCAGCCTTCGCCTCTCTGTGTCCCGAGCTGCCTGCAACAGGCTAGCAAAGACTGATGGACGGGTGGGCTCTTTACCTGCTCACTCCTCGGCAGACAGGAGTCTGAAATTAAAAAGAATTCTCTCTCTCTGCTCCACATCTTGACAAATCTCCAGTCCTCCCTCACCTGTTTACTCCTTCCTACACATACACACACACACACACACACACACACAGACACACACACAGACACGGACCTTCCTGTGAACCGTCATTAATTATGCTGTAGGGATGTAACAGCTCAAGAGTGGGGCTTCTTACCCCAAGGCTAGGTTGGTGTCTTAGTATTCAGCTAGAACCTCACGAACAGACCGCTAAGATCAGACATTTTTCTTGAAACATTACAGAGTAACATAAAAGTACATACCTAAGAGTTAATTGGGTGATGTAGTCTATGAGTAATAAAAAGGATCATTTTATTTGGGGGAAAGAATCATATATTATCACCCTCGAGACCTCTTAACTTTCTCCACATGCATTTTACAAGTGCAAAACGTAGTTGTTATTAAATAAAACAGTCTGGTTTTAAGCGGGAGAAACAAAACAGGTATCCAGGGCTCTATCATTGTCTTGAAAAGTTGGTCCCTGGACCATGTTATTGCCAAGAGTGTACAATAATTTTAATAGTCACTTTGTGTTCCTGTGTAATATTGATCGCTCTTTTTAATTCTCTAGCATGTAATCACGGATGTCTAGATTTACAGTCCAAACACTCACTAGGTTTCCAATCGATACAGGTTAGTACATTTCTAATTCGAAGCAAAGAAAAATAGCCAAGTGAATTTTCTGCAACTTTCAAAATTTATAACGAATATTTACATGCTGTCTCTCCTTGGATGGATCTAGAAATGTTATCCATTAAGCTTCATAAGGTAATGAACACCACTTACTGTAATCCATTGTAAAATTGTAATAAACATGGCAAACATCTCATGAGCACTTACTATTTGTCAGGTACTGCTCTAAGGCTTTAGGTATTTTAATTCTCTTAACCCTGGAACAAGGACTATGAGATTAAGGGCTATTACTAACATCCCCACTTTACAAGGGAAGAAATTCAAGCAGAGAGAGGCTAAGTAACTTGCCCAAAGTCACACAGCTGATAATTGAGGGCTGTGATTTGAATCTAAGCAAGGTGGCATGCAAGTTGATGTGTTTCACCCCTACATTATAATGCCCATTTGATCTGAATGAGTCTTTAACTGTATTGTTCATTTTAAAGAGAGAGAGAGAGAGAATATGAACAGGAATTATAAATAACAAGAGATGAGCCTGATTCCTTCTCTTGGCTCAATTGCTGGGTCCCATGAGGACATCCTTGCGAAAGGACCAAAGGCATTAAAGAAACCGAGGCATGAGGCTAAAATCACTGTGCTACCAGGCTGCAGTAGGACATTGCATCATTTGAGATAAATTGGGACAGAAAGGGAAGAAATAAAAAGGAGCAGAGATTTACTAAAGGACCCACAGTGGCTTCAGTTACAGTAATGGCAGAAAACAAATGTCCCAAATGCTTCACTCAGTAAATAATATGATTTTATAAAACCGAGTAAAACATCTTATGAGAAATGGGATCTACTTGGCTTTGGCTCAGTTCAGAAGAAGGTGCTTAAAGAAACTTATAATTGTAACCAGAAGATTCTACCAAGAAAAGTATTATTTTAATTGACCTGGCCAAAAGAAATTTAACTTTAATAAGAAATTAACAACTCTTTCTCATGAGCTGTGAAATGAATAATTTTCATAGAGTTGTAAAGGATATTTTTCTTGGTATCTCTCAAAATGTTCCCACCTGTTTTACCTTATTTTATGGTTCACCACTTCACAAAGCAAGAAAGGTGAGATTCAGCTTTATCATCAATAAAATGTAAATAGTATTCTGTTTCACAAAGCTATTGTAAAACAGGAATAGAGCAACGTTAATGGAGTAGCTGAATTTATTTACCTGGGGCCCATTAACTGTTCATTTACTCACTGGTTCATTCATTCATTCATTCATTCCCACATTACAGATAAAGCAACTAAGGCCTAAAGAGATTGAATAACTTGCCGAAGCTTTCATATGTATTTTGCAAACCATCTTTCACTTTATCTCCCTCTAGTGACCATTTGACCTGAAATTCCTATCTCACATTTGAGTGAAATAGATTATATTCTCTCTCTGATGACATAGAATATAATGAAATAGATTATATTTGCCTGTGGCAAAATTATGTGGATTAAACGTTTCCAACACAAAAACTCTTTTCCAGAATAAAAATGATCACACAAAGGGCTGTTTTATTGGATACATTTTGGAAGCCTTGAAATGCACCTTCAATCAACATGCAGTTCAATAATAATTTAAACTAATCTCTGTGGTTATTTAAAGAAAATTAAAATGTGTCATATTGTTTAATTCTGCGAAGCAGCAAATCTCCCGCGCCGTACATGACAAAGGCACTAAAAGCTACTGCACTTTGTAGCTAGTAGTTCCTTACAAAGTTTTATCTTGCACAGATGGCATGATATAAAACTGTTAGGATCATTATTTATTTCAAAAGATTTCAGTTGAAAAAAACAGAGAGACAACACATCTCCGTTTTAAGAATGTCCTAGGGCAAAAAGACAATAACAATTTGAAATCCTTAATTTGAAATAAAACTTTTGATAAAGGACATTTTAGAAATAATGATAAACACATCAGTTATTTAGACAATAAGATTTCAAAGTCTTTACACTCTATGGCCCAGGGTCTTATTGACATAAGAAATAGCTGCTTCCATCTGATATCTTTTGATGTTTCTTAGTATGCATTCATACATCAGATCTGAACACAGCAAATAGCAATTTGCATCCAGCTCTTGAATTTACAAACACACATGACCTATCAATATATTTCTCTTATAACATCTGGAAATAGTACTTCCACAGGGGTTGAGGTTATACTTAAAATCAGACAAGTTTACTCTTTCTTTTAAAAACCTCTTTGGCTGCATGTTGCTGACGACAGCATTGGCAGACTGCAGCCTGAAGGCCAAATCTGGCCAGCTGCCTGTGTTTATATGGTCCTTGAGCTAAAGATGGTTTTAAGTTTTTATATGATAGTAAAAAATAAAATTAAAAAGAAGAAAATGCAACAGAGACTGGATATGGCCCACAAAGCTTAAAATATTTACTATACGGCTCTTTATAGAGAAAGCTTGCCAACCCCTGGTCTACAAAGTAAAATCCAATTTGCTGGTCTTGGCATCTAAGAGCCCTCCTAAGTGAGCTCAGAATATCTCTCTAGCTTAATCCTTTGCCTTCTCCCCCATCTAAACGATGATCCAGTTACTATTACTGCACAGCAGGGTACCCTAAAATGTAGCAGCTTCAAACAACCACTTTGTTATAACCGTGGATGCTGTCAGTTGAGGATTGGAGGACACAGGAGAAGGGCTGCTTCTGTGCCATGATGCCAGGAAGCTGGGAAGGCTCAGGCCAGTGTGTGTGTTGGGGCGGGGGAGGTGTCCACAGCCGGGGGCTGGAAGCACCTGGAGGCATGTTCACTCACATTTGGTTCCACGGCAGTGAACGCTGCTGCGTGCAGTGAGCTCCGAGGGCCGCTGACCTGAGCCTTACGTGCAGCCTCCCCGTGTGGTCTGAGCTTCCTCACAGCATGGCGGCCCCCTGGGAGCCAAACTTTGGCCCTGGTGTCTCAGGCTCCAAATATGAGTGAGTGTTCCGGAAACAAGGCAGGAACTGCACCACCTTGCCTGGTGCTCCCTGGGAAGTTAAGCAGAATAATCCCCACTGCCTTCTCATGCTTAAGAGCAAGTGCCAGGGGAGGAGAAGTGGGCACTGCCCATTAGCAGGAGGAGTGGCGGGGACCCCAGGGATGGCAGTGAGACCCCAGGAGCCCTTCTCAGAGTCTGTCTCTCCTGAACGTGTCACACCCTTCCTAATTCAGGGCCGTGCACACCTCTGTCTTCTGTGTGATTCACCGCCTAACTCCCATCCCTAGCTCACTCCTGGACATTTGTTAGGACACCACAAGACCACGCATGTGAAGCTTCTGCCCTAGTGTCTGCCCGCAGAGAGCTCACAGACTACGAGGGGAGAGAGAATACCAATCCAAAGGAATGACTAACGATCTAAGGCAACAGAAGTTAAACGAAAAGGTCAACATCTCTGAAAAACTTTGTTCTGCAGAAAATTTACCCATTCGAAAAATGTGCCACGCTTGCCCTGAGTTGTTTCTCCTTCTTAGCGTTTGTGCTGCATTTTAACACAAACACTGTTACCAGAAGGGAAGGATCGGGCTCCCTCCAGCATCACCCTGACATGGAGTCTAGAAGCCCCCGCGCCCGGCCCCCCGGCACATGGCATTGGAGAAATTAAATGGCTGGAACACGTGACGGTGAATGAAGCAGTGATGAGCCCGGTGTCCAGGAGCAGGGCTCCACTGGGGTTGCGAACGACCCCAAAGACCCTTTTAGGTCCGAGAACCCATCTTAAAGTCTACACCATCAGCCAGAGAGAGAAGAGAACAATGAAAGGGATGGGGACGGGGCGTCAGGCTCCAGGACAAAGCTTGAAAGGAAGGAATGTGTGAATTCACGGAAGTCGGCTGAAGGCTCCTTGGGTAACCTGAGGTTGAGGAGGGCTGCAGGGGGAGATCCTGTGCGGTCACATCATGCCACTATTTAACTTACTCAAATTCAATTCACGTTTGACAAGAGGGAAAGAAAGTTTTTAAATTCCCCTTCTTTATCCCTTCTCTCTTCTCCACCCGACTGTTGGAACTGATCCAGGCCATCTCTCAGCCCTGGGAAAAGACTCAGGATGGAGAAAAGCAGGATCCTGGCCCCAGGTAGCTGAGGTGCGGATCAAAGGAATGATTTCAATGAGCCCAGATTCTTGCATCTTCCCATACATAGAAAAACACTGAAGTCCTTAACCTGAGATGTCTGGTTTTCTTTAATGAACAGTCATCGTTCCATGTTCCAACTACCTGTCCTTGTGGCAAAAACTCCTGTAGATCCTGGCCCCTCCCTGACCTCTTCACAGTCGTCCCTCACAGCATCTGAGAGGCTGCGCCCTGGGCTTAAGTCCTCAGTTTTGTCCACCAAATAAGACATAACTCTCAACTTTTAGGTTATGCCTTTTCTTCTCAGTTAACAGTTTGTACGTGCAAGCACACATTCACATGCACCTTCTCAATGTTTACAAGTAGTAATAATGTTACTGTCATAACCTCTGAGGAGCGAGAGCCCTTCTACTGAAGATGACCCTTAGGGACAGAGAAGGTGAGGGACATACCCGAGGCTCAGCGATAAATCTGGAACCAGCTCCAAGTCCTACACACCCCTCCTATCACAGAGGAACCCTGCTGTCCTCAGCTCAGGAGTCCACGCCAGATCCCTAACACCCTGGGGTGTCAACGCACCCACCAGGTTTTTACATCTTTGGGCTGCAGCTCACATGCCAATATGGAGGCCACGCAATTCGACACAATCCCACCTCGCCTGGAAGGATGCACTCTCTCTCGGGCAGTGAACGCTCTCCTTGCACGTACAGCTGGTGAGTTACCTTCCTGCTCCATCCCAGTTTTACACAGTTCGGTCAGCAAGCGTGCAGAGCACCTCCACGGGGCACGCACCTTCCACCGTGGGGAGACACGGGGGCGGCCAAGAGAAGCTCCCTGCCTGCCGTGAACTTGCAGTCGTGTGATGCCTCCTTTGAACCATCCCAGACAGTGCCAGTCGCTGGGCTTCTGTGCGCCCATCCTATTTGGTTGGTGTGGCAGAGCTGATGCTTGATTGCTTTTTCATTGTATCTTTTGTGGTTTGTATCTATTCTCTAAGCTCAGTTGGAAAACTCTTTAAGGATCATATATTAATACTATTCAGTAAAGAATTTACCTGGCATTTTGGAGAATTAGGTATATTCCCCGTCCGTGCACGTGTCATGTCCAAATTCTGCATGCTTACTTCTTTAAGAACCAAAGCTTTAAGAAAAATTAACCACATGGGAAGGAAGTCTTTCTAAAATGTTTAACACATGTGATCATCTTCTTAAAAAGAACATTTGAGATATATTTATTTATGCCTTTTCTCCTGACTCAAGGTCATCTTTATGGAGCCCGGACATTACATTCTCAAACACAGTGATTTCCTCAAGTGCTGGTGAGACAAAAGTGGCTGTGAAGGCGTATAGCCCATGGACCCGGGAGGTGATATTTCTTGGCTCTCCCATGTTTTTGGAGCACTTGGTGCCACCCTGGCCGCTAGGCCATCGGGGTCACGGCTGGTGTGGCTTTGTCCCCAGCCCCTCTCACTTTCAATTTGCCTCCAGCTGCCTGTTGCCTAGGAAATCAAATAACCAAGCTCGTTTCAGATTTAAAAGACTTTAAATCAGAGCAAATAGGCCAAAAGCAGCTTCCCTGTGAGTTTAGCACATACACTTTAGGGCATGGATTTAGTGTTGACTCTGATACTCAATGGCCTTTGTACCTTTTTTTTTTTTTTTTTTGATTATTTATTTAACAAACACAGATCACACCCTATTGCAGGCAGTGGGAATTAAGATGTGAAGAAAATAGATAAAAACCCCTGACTTTAGGAGCGGCTCACGTTCTAGTGAGGGGGAAAAACAAATGTAAATAAAGTAACAAAACACAAGGCCCTCTGGGTTGTAAGTGCAATGGAGAAGAATAAAGCAAGGATGACAAATCAGGACCAAGAATCATGGGAATGGAGGCAGCGATGTCTGAGCAGAGACCAGACTGAACGAGGTAGAAACTGAGCAGAAACCTGCCATGAGAATGTCCCAGGTGGAAGGAATAGCCAGGCGGCATCTCAGGAGCTCGCCTGCCGTGTCCAGGGAAAGGAGCAGGGCAGCCAGGGGCACACAGGGGAGCGTGGAGGCACCTACTTGGGTTCCCGCAGGTGGTTCCAACACCTGGGTTTGACTTGGAAGAGATGGGATGTTACCAAGAGTTCCGAGCAGAGAGTGACATGATGATTTATGTTGTAAGAGCATCCCTCTGGCTGCCAGGTTGGAAAGAGTGAAAGAAGGAAGGAGCAGAAGCGGGGAAGCCAAGTGAAGGCCACTGCAGGCACCTGGGGAGAAGGGACGGCAGGCCAGACCCCTGCAGTCACAATAAAGGTGGGGAAGTGGGCAGAGTCTCTTCATATTTAGAGGATAGACCCCGTAGGTTTTGCTGACAGGTTGAATAGGGGATGTGAGAAAAGGGGTAAAAGACTACAGGATTTTTGTCATGAACATTGGGAAGAATTTAGCTGTTACTTAGTGAGAGGCGGGTGGATCTGCTTAAGATGCCCATTAGGTGTCTAAGTGCAGTGACCAATAAACAGGGGGGGGGGCGGTGTGATTAGGGATTCCTGGGGAAATACCTGGGCTGGAGAAATAAACCTGGCAGTTATCAGCAAAAGTGGTGTAGAAAGCGATGGTGCTGAGGAGTTACAGAGGCTGAGATCACCTGGGTCGCGTCCTGAGCAACATTTAGAGCTCAGGGGATGAGAAGCCGCCAGGAGGCCTGAGAAGGAGTAGGTGGTGGGATTGAAGAAGAGCAGGAGGGCGTGGCCTCCAGGAAGAATACTCACCTCATACGGCCCTTCGTCCAGACACACAGAGGTGCAGAGTTCAAGACAGACAGAATCTGGGGGCAGCGCGCGTGTGGAGCCCTGTGTCCCATGGGCTTTGTGGACGGGAGGGAGGAGGGCGGATGGCAGGGGAGGTGAGTGGGGTCAGATATAATCGGGGAGATAATATCACGCTTGTGTACCGAGGGGGGAGGTCCTGTAACAGGTAGAACAGGGATAATGCAAAGGAAAGAGAAAGGACTCGCGCCAGTCCTTGCCAAGAAGGGCTGGGTGCAGTGCCCAGGGAGAAGGTGGGGCTTAGGCGAGAGCAGAGCTCATCCCTGAGGGAAGGCAGGACCATGGGCTCTGATGCTGGTGGGTGCTGAGCTTTAGGGAAACTGGGAAAGTCCTCTCTGTTTGCTACTATTTTCTTGTTTCAATAGAGAGTGTGGCTGTCAGCTGAGCGTGAGAGATCTGAGAGAGGAAAGGATATTTAAGCGATCATCTAGGAGGGAAGAGAAGTAAATACGGTAAGGAATGCAGAATACTTTTCCAGGCAGCGGGTGGGACTCACTTAAGCCGGGGATCGTGATTTGGAAGCGCGAGTGGTAGGCATGGCTGTCCACCTCCTTTGGCCGCCTGGGTACAGGGGAAGTCGGCTGTTTTTCCAAGTGAATGAGAGAAGAGTGCGGGAGAGAAAACGACCAAGCCTTGGGGAGAGCGGTGGGTGGCAGCGTCTTCAAGGGAGAGGCTGCAGGGTGGGAAGAAAGTGAAGAAAACATTGAGAAGAGTTGAAAGTCTAAAAGGTTTTGCAAATGATGATGAGTTCCAGAGGGCACACCGGACAGATGGGAGCAGGGGCTGGAATCGAGGGTTAGAAAGGAAGTGGCTCACGATTCATGGTGTGGAGTGAAAACACGGGCCCTTGTGAAAGCTCGTTAAGAAGCTCAAGATGGCAAGTCAGAGCATTAAACCCAGCACTGTTCCCTGGGCAGGGCCCTACGCAGGTCACGTGCCCACGAACCAGCCCTGGGTCCTGGGTCCCCAGAGTCCTGGCCATGGGATGAGAGATGACCCGGGGCCGACAGCTGTCCCAGTAGCTTATAAACGGGGGCAGTGACACAGTTAGATGACCCTGGTGGTCCCCACATGGGTAGTGGCGGCTTGTCTGTGAGGATGGGGAGGGGGCTGGTAGACGGCTCCCCAGGAAGTCTGGGCAGACGTCTGGGACAGGTGTTCAACTCCCGCTGATGGAGCCCTGAAAGCCAGGATGGGGTTTACTCTGAACCTGGGGGCTCCCGCACGAAGGAAGGGCATCCTTCTCCCTTCATACTGTGTTTCAAACAGATGAAGTCGCACAGTCCTGACCTTGTCCTCCTTCCCGGGCCCCCGCTCTTCACGGGACATCCCTGCAGACTTGTAAGAGTTAGTAATAAATACTTTAATACATTGGACATGTTTCCATATGCCTGCCCTATTTTCACTGTTAGACCCTGAGAGGTAGAGGCAACAATCATGGCAGAGGTTACCAAGTATCAGAGCAGGGGCTGTTCAGGTACGTGCATCACCTTCTAGATCTCAGGGCAGAGCGCTGAGGACGAAGTCTCAGGTGCAGATGGGATGCTGGTACCAAACAATCCCGCTGAGCTGAGAGCCGGCTTAGCAATCACACAGATCAGGGCTTGACCCTAGGTTTCGACACTGACTGCCTGTGTGTCTTCAGTTACCATGTAACTTCACCAATTACTCCAGTCACTTCCTGGGTGGATCCTGTAGGTAAATGAAAACGGGAGAATGTGTATAAAGTGCCTTAATTCTTGAAGGTGCTCAAGGCGGTGACTCTCAGTATCACCGGGTTTGCTGGGGGCAGAGGTGACGATTCCGAGGGAGGAGAGATATTCTCCCGTCACCACCACAGAGCCCCACGTGGCCCATTGGGGGAAGGACGGAGTCCCCAGCCCCCGCCCTGCACACCGTACAGGTGTCCCCGGGGGAGGGGCTCCATGAAGCGCTAACGTTCAGCCCAGCACCTGCTGGCTTCTGAGGCTCTCACCGACTTCTCCTGCTGCAGAGTGATCTGTATTTATTACGTATTAATGCCACTCTCCCCTTTAGAGCCACTGATGAAGACAATGTATATAAGTAATGAAAACAATTTATGTAACAAATGGCTAATTATATGACACTTGGAGAAGAATTAAATATTCAGAACATGAAATTCAATAATGTGTACATTTGATATCCAATTTCCCACAAGATGTGGAGAACTGGACAGATTCTCAATCAAGCTGACTTGGTTGGACACAGTCAGAAAGAGCTGAGAGCGACGCCCTTTCTCCCACCCGGTCCTCTGTCCCCGGGAACGGCACCTCAGATGCAAGAAAGAGTTTGGGCTCCGGTGTGACTCAGAGCTCGTTCCTAACGGCCCCTCCCCACCTTCCTGCTGTGTGTCCTCAGGGAAGGAGTGGAACTTCCCTGAGTCCCAGTTTGCTCTTACATCTGCTTTATACGGTTACTGTAAGGATTACAAGAAGTCACGTCTGTAAGGTACCAAGTGCCTGGTACTTGGAGCCTGCCCAGAGGACCCTGGCGGAGGTGAGGGCTTGGAGCCTGCCCAGAGGACCCTGGCGGAGGTGAGGGCTTGGAGCCTGCCCGGAGGACCCCGGCGGAGGTGAGGGCTTGGAGCCTGCCCGGAGGACCCTGGCGGAGGTGAGGGCTTGGAGCCTGCCCGGAGGACCCCGGCGGAGGTGAGGGCTTGGAGCCTGCCCGGAGGACCCTGGCGGAGGTGCGGGTCAGCAGACACACTCCGTACTCTGCTCCTCTTGCCCAGGCTACCTGAGTGTCACCTGGGATGCCCTGAATTCTTGCTTTTCTCCTACAGGGCTCAGGGCAGGCCCTGCAGCTTGAGGGGCGGGTGAGAGAAGCAGGGAGTTCACATCCTCACAGGGAGGGAGGCAGGTGGTTGCCCAACACCCCAGCCCCTTGTGCCTCTACAGGGACAGACTGCAGGACCCTGAAATTGTCCCACACCATCTCCCAGAGGACCCAGTGCAGGTCAGGCCCCGTCCCCCAGCAGTGACCTGGGACCCCAAGGTTGTCCCACACCATCTCCCAGAGGCCCCAGTGCAGGTCAGGCCCCGCCCCCCAGCAGTGACCTGGGACCCCAAGGTTGTCCCACACCATCTCCCAGAGGCCCCAGTGCAGGTCAGGCCCCGCCCCCCAGCAGTGACCTGCTCATCCACCTGCCTTTGCTGACTTTCCTCCCCACTTGTGTCCCCACCCCCTCATCATGTCTCCTGGAACCTGCTGCCCAAGATAAACTAAGGCAGCCCTCATCCTGGAGGCAAGGTCTTCCTTGGGTGGCGGGAGATCAAAGTAAGACCTGGAAGAATGTGTGTTAAGTGGGTAACGCGCTGAGCTGAGTCTGGGCATCAGCCTTCCCACCATCCAGACCCGAGTCCTTGAGGCTGATGCACTGCGTCCTGTTCCGAAAGAAACGCCTCTTACGATGAGAAAGATAGTCACTAAGGCCGGAGAGAGATGATGCCTCACGAGGAGGAGACTTGGCATCTGTTTCCCAGGGCACCAGCTGGCCACGAGACAGGACTCAGTACAGAGAGCCAAAATGCAGACATTTTGCTAAGAAGGAGGAAGCAAAGGAAGATCAGAGCCACGTCCTGGGTCTTGCCAGGAAAGCACTGGGCTGACCTGAGCCAGCAGGTCCACGCGGGGCAGTGCTGGGAAGCACCTGGAGGCCTCTGAAGGTGGACTTGGCCTCCATCGTTTCCCCACAGACACACACGAGCTGCACGGGCTCAGCCAAGCCGAGGGCTCAACACTCGCACCGGACCTCGGTGGTCTTGTCGTCATTGTTCTGTAACCGATGATGCTTCTGGGAGCCACGCTAGGTCTTTGCAGGGGGGAATTACAGACTCCGCCAGCGTCGGCCGCTGGACCAGCGCCACTGGAGTCAATAGGGTTGCCGCTTGTTCTGTAAGTCTTCAAACATCCACAAGGGAGAGAAGTCCTGGCACATGAGCGCTTTTTTTGTGGAATCAGACTCTGTGGTCCCTGCGGAGTGCATCCCACTACCTGTGACAGCACCATTGTCTCCACTCTTCCTGCGCCCTTTGGAAATGAACGTGGTAAGTGCTACGGCCCTAAAACTCATGTAGAAACCTGTCCCCCAGCCCGATGGTATCCGGAGGTGTGGCCTCTGGGAGGTGATCAGGTCACAAGGATGGGTCTCGTGATGGGATTAGTGTCCTTACAGAAGGGACCCCCAGAGAGCTCCCCACCCCTGCTGCCACGTGAGGACACAGGAGAAGATGCCGTCTATGATCCAGGAAGCTGGCTTCACCAAACACTGCATCTGCCTGTTCTCGGACTTCCAGCCTCCAGAACTGCGAGAAATAAATACCTGTTGTTTGTGGTGTTGTCACAGCAGCCTGAGCTAAGATGGTACGTATATACTTCGTACAGCTAATGAGTATTTAAAGCTAAATGTAAACTAAGTTTTAGGCAAATCGGATCCCGAGACACCTTCTATTTGTAGCGGCTATTATTTTCCAGGCGTTGAACTGCACAGTTCTCCCACTCGGGACGTGAGACTCAGAGCGGAGGGCCTGATAAGATGCTTCATGTTGCTGTAGCAGAAAACCGGCCCAAGGGTGTGTTCAGAGGAGGCCCAGCACCAGCCCGGACGTGGGGCTGTTCCAGCCCCTTCTCTCTGAGATAGCTCAGCCCTGTGCCCCTGGGTGTCAGCTCTCTCTCTAGGCTGCAGAAGTTCTGGGTGTTGCTTCCATAAACAGCAGAGGAAGAAGAGGCCACTCTCCCTTTGGAAAATAGCCCGGAGAATTTCCCCAGAGCCCCTCAGCACACTTCCTTCCCCTGTGGGTGGGACTAGAACACGCCAGCTTATTTCTGGAGGGAAGCCTGTGGTTACAGAAATTTCTGTCGTGATTAGTTCAGTCCTTCAGTTCCTGAATCAATCATCCCCGCGGGGCCTGGGGTCACCATGATTGGCTTAGACAAGGGATCACCGCCCTGGAAGCTGGGGTCAGTCTGGCAGACGATGGACAAGCCGGGGGATAATGCAGTAGAGACACGTCTGGCACCGAGGGCAGTGCCCTGCGGCTGAGACCAATCCGTGCCGGTGTTCTGCCCTCCACACGGCACTGCCCCTGGAAGTGTGATGCGGGAATCCCACAGCAAGCCTGGCTGAAACGGTAACAACATCCCCAGACAAAGGTCTCCTGTAAATCCCCACGTTTATAATTAGATGGTTGATGAGGAGGCGCAACGCTAAGCCTGGCAGCAGTTTCTCAGCAAACAGCTTTCCTGCTCATTAGCGAGCCACGGCGGTACAGGCTGAAATAAAATGCCTACTGGTCCATAAAATACGTGTATCGCCAGCATTTCCCCGCGGGCGGCCCTCCCCCGCGTGCGCTGTTCCGCTCACAGGACACAGCTCTGAACGCAGCCGGCGGAGTGCAGAGGAGGCGGGAGAATGTCTCCCCTGGGGAGTCCGAGGATGTAGGCCAGGGAGGCAGCTCGTTTCGTCTTGTGCTTTGGTTGCTTCTCTCCTTTATTTTCCTTCTAGAGGCGACTCAACTCACGTAGACACTCATCCAGGAAACCGTGTGGTTTCTAAAATGGGTTTTGTTTCTAAACGGATTGTGAAATCCTCCGATCTACTTCTCCTTTGGCAAGAAATGTTTTGACTTCTGAACAAAGGTCTTACAAAGAAAGGTGAAGAGCTGCAACCCTGCAGGGTCGGCCGCTGTGGTTTTCACGTGGCCGCATCCGCGTCCCACACCGAGAGATGGTCAGAATCACTCTGGACACTTTATAGAAATCCACATGAACAGGCTCGACCACAGACTGCTATATCAGGGTCTCAGGAGCTGATGTATTTTATTTTTTAAATTATTTATTTATTTATTTATTTTTGGCTGCGCTGTGTCCTCGTTGCTGCGCGCGGGCTTTCTCTAGTTGCGGCGAGCGAGGCTACTCTTCGTTGCGGTACACAGGCTTCTCATTGCGGTGGCTTCTCTTGTTGCGGAGCACGGGCTCTAGGCGCGTGGGCTTCAGTAGTGGTGACACGCGGGCTCAGTTGCTCCGTGGCATGTGGGATCTTCCCCGACCAGAGATCGAACCCGTGTCCCCTGCATTGGCAGGCAGATTCTTAACCACTGCGCCACCAGGGAAGCCCCAGGAGCCAATGTATTTTAAAGCTCCCCATGTGATTCTGACCACCGGCTAGGTTTAAGGACCAGTGGGTAACACTGACACCCCCAACCCAGTGCCTGAGTTCAGTCCTAAT
The DNA here is from genome assembly GCF_028564815.1 of Eubalaena glacialis. NCBI lineage: Eukaryota > Metazoa > Chordata > Mammalia > Artiodactyla > Balaenidae > Eubalaena > Eubalaena glacialis. The sequence continues at coordinate 2,570,194 of NC_083729.1, read as the reverse complement.
CTGACATCAGCTCTTGTTTTCACCATTTCTTCCCACTTCTTCCTCACTTTTTGTTCCCCCAGTTGCTCTATCTGCACTCAGCACTCCCACTTTTGTCTCTGTTACGGGTTGAATTGTGTCCCCAAAAGATATACTGAAACCCTAACCCCCCGTAGCTCAGAATGTGACCTTTTTTGGAAATAAGGTTGTTGCAGATGTAATTAGTTAAGATGGGTCATACATATATACGTTTTCATGCGTCAAAGATATCTACATAATGTTGTTTAAGAAACGATGAGGGGGCTTCCCTGGTGGCGCAGTGGTTAGAAATCCGCCTGCCAATGCAGGGGACACGGGTTCGTGCCCCGGTCCGGGAAGATCCCACATGCCGCGGAGCGGCTAGGCCCGTGAGCCACAACTACTGAGCCTGCGCGTCTGGAGCCTGTGCTCCGCAACGGGAGAGGCCGCGACAGTGAGAGGCCCGCGCACCGCGATGAAGAGTGGCCCCCGCTCGCCGCCAACTGGAGAAAGCCCTTGCACAGAAACTAAGACCCAACACATCCAAAAATAAATAAATAAATAAATTTATTAAAAAAAAAAAAAAAAAAAAAAGAAACGATGAGGTCAGGCAGGAGTAGAAGCAGCCCCCAGTCCAGCGTAACTGGCATTGTCATGAGAAAGGAGGCAGCCACGTGAAGACACACACAGGGAGAAGGCCGGGGGTGGGGTGAAAAATGCAGAGGCCAAAGTGATGCGTCTAAAGCCAAGGACTGCCTGCAACCACCAGAAGGTAAGAGCGAGCACGGCCCTGCCAACACCTTGATGTCAGACTTCTAGCCTCTAGAAATGTCAGACAATACCTTTCTGTTGTTTGCAGTCACCTGGTTAGTGGTGCTTTGTTACAGCAGCAGTAGGAAACTAATACACCTGCTCTTAGAGCATCTACCTCGGTGCTCTACCTGCTTCCCCTTCACATCCAGATTCCACTCACTCACTGTCCGTTTCAGGCCCCTCCTTCTTCAGTGGACCCCCCTCGGAGCCCCTTGCTGGTCCCGTCACAAGTAGTATCCCTTCTATAATTGTGATACTCTTCAGCTTTTTTAAAGCACAGGTCTCATCTCTCTGGTGTGGCTATAACTCCAACACAGGCACTAGAAGCTGTATTTATTTTTCTGCCTTGTGGTATCTAGAACTTATCTGTATCATAAATACTGAATGTTTATTCAACATCCTATTTCTAAGCAAGAAATGGAATAAACCTAAACCGTTGCTGCTCTAGTAGAGAAGTTTCTCTGCTCTTGTTTATCTCTCCCTCCTACCTCGCTGGACAAGGCACCGCCCGTGGCACACACAGAGGCCTTGGGACTGTGTTACCACTGAGTGTGGCTAACTAGCTACGATGCCATGCACCATGATAGTGGTACCCTCCCCACTTCCTTTCTGTTAGCTTATTATTGTATTTATTTATGGAATTGTGGACTTTAATTAATAGTCATTTTGTCTTTCATTCATGTGTGGTTAATATTTCTCAGTTTTCCTGTCCTAAGAAAAAAAAGGAAACTGCCATTTATGTGACTTCTTAAAGAATTATAAAGGCAAGTCCAGATTTGAAATTTGCTCAATGAGGCAAAAATCCACGAAGCATTGGCCCTGGGTCAGATCTCAGTTGTGGTCAATCATGGAAGACCACCATGCTGTGAGTCACTGAAATCCACAGGAAATCCCAGACTGGGGATGTCATTATTCGTCTGTCTCTGCTCACACAGCTGTCATCACATCATGTTGTATGGTGACATTATGAAGCTATCCTATGACCAAGAAGAAACTGTGGCAGAGAGCCAAGCAAGGATTATACATTTATATAAGGCAATGTAAAAGCAGAATTGCATTTTAAATTTTTGAAATATACATCTCTCATGTCAAAAAAGTGATTATTTTGAGAAATGTGTATAATTCTTTTACTTAGAAATATGTATAAAACCTGAGGTAATCCTAGTACCACAACACCATAGTAGATAAAGGTTAGCTTTTTTTGCATTAAATTTTCCAAAGGTTGGGTTAAACTTCATAGAAGACCACACACACACTGCTTTTTTTTTTTAGACTCTATATTTTTAAAGCAGTTTTAGGTTCACAGAAAACTGGGAAGAAGATACAGAGGTCTCCCATTTACCCTTGGCCATGGTTATGCACAGCCTCCCCTCCTACGAGTGTCCCCCACCAGATGGTACCTTTGTTACATGATGAACCTGCGCTGACCCATCATAATCACCCCAATTCCATAGTTGACATTAGGGCTCACTGTTGGTGGTATACATCCTACAGGTTTGGGTAATGATGTGTAGCCAACGTTAGAGTGTCATACAGAGTAGTTTCACTTCCCTGAAAATCTGTACTGTCCCCATTCACCCCACCCTACCACCCCCAAACCCTGGCAATCGCTGATCTTTTTTACAGAATCCTTAGTTTTGCCTTTCCCAGAATGTCATATTCGGAATCATACAGTATGTAGCCTTTTCAGACTGGCTTCTGTCACTCAGTCACATGCATTTAAGGTTCTTCCATGTCTTTTCATAGGTAGATGGCTCATTTCTTTTTAGTGCAGAGTAATAGTTCATTGTCTGAATGTACCACGTTTGTTTATTCATTCACCTACTGAAGGACATCTTGGTTGCCTCCAAGTTTTGGCAGTTAGGAATAAAGCCATCTTCTCCCTGTGTCCTCACATGGCCATCCCTCTGTGCATGTCTTTGTCCTAATCTCCTTTTCTTAAAAGGACACTAGTCATAGATTAGGACCCACATTAATGCCTTCATTTTACCTTAATTATCTCTTTAAAGATTATATTTCCAAATACAGCCACATTCTGAGGTTCTGGGGATTATGACTTCAGCATGTGAATTTGGGGGACACAGTTCAACCCATAAACACAGAGTATATAACCCATAATCCAGGAAGAACTCAGAAAAGGAAGAATTCATGATAATCCAACTATACTCACTAAAATCACTATGTTTCATGGCTTAAAAGAAAGCAACCTAAGTTAAGCAGAAATTGGGGAAATACTCTCCTAAAGTAAACCCAAATACGTGTATTTTCCCTTACGTGAGCTTTTTGTTTTGTTTTATGATAATTTTGGAAGCTGCAGGAATTTTCCAGACACCACGTCGATCTTCCTTATCCTGGTGATGAGCTTCGCCAGTGTGGGAAAGACTGTGGCAACTTGTGAGAAGATGTGAAAACTGACCAAGACTTGCTCAATCAAATTAGAGAAAGCCAGCCTGGGCCATGGGGATGACCAGGACAGGAGTCATCCCGAATGACGGCTGTGTGGTCTTCCCGGGGTAGTGACCTTCCTTAGTTACCAAGCTCATTTAAATGGCAGGTATCCACTTCTCTCCTCACTGATTCACAGGTTTCCTCCAGAAGTTCTCCATGCAAATCAGAGAGAATGATCTTGATCCGCAAAGGAAAGCCATTCTACAGACACAGTTGCAGCCAGTGTACAATGTAGGGGTCAGATCACGTTTCCAGTCTTCATAATGCTTTCCAGCAATTGCCTAGAAGACAGATGAATAAGACTTCCCTCTGTTAACAGAATTAAAATCACGTGGAGTATTCAGAAGGTGATTTTGGATGGAGTGTAGATGCCAGCGAGGATTCTTTTTTTTACCGTCTAGCAACCTACACAGCACAGGTGTTCCGCAGCAGGAATCCTGGGCTGTAAATATTCAAGGCTGCAGGGCTGAAATCTCAAATCTTGTGACCAAATGCAGGCAGGCAAACCCTGCTTGAACTACTGCAGACGATTTCATAATTCCAAGTCAGTAAACAGGTTTGTATAAAAGCGCATAATCTATTTAAATCAAGAGGGATGGCACCTTAAAAAATGTATCCCTTAATAAATCCTCCACTTGACAGTATTTCACAAAACTGTACTGTCCCCGATTCTGCTCTCCCCACCTTGACTCTTAAAATGAGTTTCTCATCCTCACAGACAGCAGCGTCACGAAGACCATCCTGTACAGTGTGGGTCTCACTTGCTATAAGGGTTGGGGTCGGGAAAGCCACACAATGACAGATGAGGTGAGCTGCATTTAGAAAATCTAATGAAACTGGGGCTCAGCCGTTAACCTTCAAAGAAGAAACGGTGGGCTGGGTGCTTTCAGAATTAGTGAGGCCAATATTTCACCATGACATGCATTAGTAATGAATAATTAAATGTTTAATATAATGTTGCTTTGGTGAAAAATGATAATTTTACAATGGATGGACCTTAAACCTATTCTGTATTATGATATGGCATTAAAATGAAGGGGTGGTAGTGCTAATGAAATAAATGCATTTTTTTCTGGTGGCTGAGCCGTAGCAATTCTGATGTTGAAAATCTTTTCAGAACCCCACAGTGACCCTGCTGGGAGAATTTCATGAAAAATTTAAGAGGGAAATTTCAACCTGGAACAAGCTCACGTCTCATACCAGCTTGCCTGGGGTCACACAGCGTTTTTTCAATAATGCTGAGTTAATGTCACAGACATAAATCATTCAACAAATGCAGATGTTACCATATCCTAACATGAAACTTTTGCTTTCCTTCAAATCCTGTTTTTATTAGGTGCTGGAGTTATTTAAAACAATTTAACAAATGCATCCATGCCTAACTTCCTATAAAGAATGTTTATTGCAAGAATTTTTTTTCCTTTCAGTAAGTATAGCTACTCTTCTGAGGGGTCCCTCTATCACTCAGACTGTTCCAGAACAAGTTAGCCTGTGGACATGTCTATTTGTAGCCATGCTCTTGCCAAGAATTATCACTATTATCAGAAAAGAAAAATTATATTTCAGAGATCATTTATCTCTTCCCAGTAACATTTCCTTTAGTAAGGGGAAGAGTAATTTCTTTAATATGCAGGAAGTGCCAATTAGAATCTGCATTTTTATTCGTTCCTTCTCATTTTGTTGAAAAGTGCAAAAGTTCTGGAGAAAGCTTTAATTAGGGCAACATTTAGAATAGAGAAATGAAAAGTTAGCCACAAGGAATCACACCAGGGATTTCAACTTGAGGTAAATAAAAGCAAGTTAATTGTTTTCTTGGCACTTGTGGAACTGGGACTCCCAGACCACTGGAAATGAGCTCTATACCTTCTACCTGAGAAGTAGACAACTTGTCAAAAATCTGATCTTCACGGGAACCAGCCCTCTGTGCACAAATTGAGACAAGTGAACGGACAGTACAGGGACCACACGTGCCGGGACAGCCCCTGGAGGAGGGCTGGTGGGATGGCCAGGATGCAAGCAGAGATGCCCAGATTTCAGATGGTTTAGTGCAAAAATAGTCTTTGCTTCTTTCTGTATTTGATGCTGCACACGACAAGGTCTTGGCTACTTGGCCAACCTCTGTTTTGTGGGTGCCCGCCATGCTTTCTCATTCTCCCTGCTGGCTGTACCGTGTTGGTGGAACACGTGGGCTGCTCTTACACCTCCAGGATTTGGCTGCTGCATTCACTTGCTCGGAGCGCCCACCTCTTGCCTCTCTGCCCGTGGGGATCCGTGTTGCTTCCCGAAGTTCTGCAAGTCTCCCCATTGCTCACCATCCTTCCCTCCTCTGTGTCCCAGCAGCACTTCCTGTCTTCTCCTCCATAGCACTCACCACATTGGGGTACGCTATTTTCACCTATTCACTCCCCCACAGGGGAGTGAGTTCCCCTTCATCTTCCTTCATCTTGTTACCGAGTCCAAGCTTGTACTGCTTGCCACATGACAGGTCAATAAATCAAGAGATGTTGGGTCGGGGAATAGTGACTTTATTTGGAAAGCCAGCAGATGGAGAAGATGGTGGGCTCGTGCCCCAAAGAACCGGGGATTTTATACTAAAGGGGAGGGTGTGTGGTTGGTTGCTGCAAACTTCTTGGTGCCGGAATCCGTTGTTCTTGCAACTGTCCACATAGGTCCCGAGGTCCAGTCACAATGTTCTTATAAACCTCCAACAAGACAGATGTTATTCTCTGTTCTGCAACTTTTTAATCTCTATATGAATGGAAAGTATTATACCTTTAAATGTCAGAGCCTTGAGATGGAGTCTCCTATATACTTCAGGCTACAGGCAACATTCTTAACTTGTAGGAAAAGCAATAGAATACACAGGTTAAAGTGAAAGAAACAGATCCAATATGGAGTTGGATTTGTTCTTCCCTATTACAAACTTTCTGTCTATGGTGAATTGCGTGCCTCAAGATTACTAACTCAAGTCCATGCTCACATACATCTGTGCAACTAAAAGTCCCTTGGTCCTCGCCAGGCAGCAGGTACCAACATGGTGTCATTGACACTATTCTCTCAACCTTCAGTGGCTCACGCCCCCCTCCTGCAAAATGCAAGTCTTCTAAATACTCCTTGACCTTCCTCCCAACCCTCGAAATTCTCACCAGGCAACTTGGGTTCCTTCAGGGGCTGGTGTTTCAACGTTATCACAAACGGCCTTCTCAGGGCTCTCCACTCCAAACCCCACAGACCCACATTCAAGGACCCCCACCCCATGACTCTGCTCTGGAGACACCCATGATAACCCAGGTTTCCATACCAACGGTCCTCTCTTGATGGAGGACCAAAGCTATGGGCTCTGGAGGAGCCAAAGGTTGGTGGTAAACATATATCCCCTTTTGCACTGAAAACAGGAGAATTTCTGACCAGGAGTCAAGGGAATGCCCCTCTGCTCTGCCATGCTTTTTGCCCTCTGCCACCAGCTACTAAGGCCATGTGGCTCATGCTCTTCCAGGCTCCCCGGCAGAGCTAGCATGTCAGTCTCATGACAGGAGCCCATGGGACATGCCCTCAACAGCCTCTGCTGTCATTTCCTTGTCCACCTCTTTCCCCAGATTTCACCCTGAACAAATCATCATACAAATGCCTGGTGCTGTAACCGAGCAGGATCCTATGAGGTCTTCCCAGGACAGACCCCTCCCCCATATCCTCTGCTGTAGCTCCTCTCTGAAGTACCCATATAATAGTATCTCATGACTATTTCTTGAGTTTTTCAAATGCTAAAACCACCACCAAATGGAAGACATTAATTACTTAATGATCATGAGCACATAGCCCTCAGACCTTCTGGCACCAAAGGATTGATCACTGTCAACCAATCAGAGAATTGTGCATGAGCTGATCATATACCCCGGAACAGCCCTCCCTTACCTGGCCTTTAAAATTACTTTGCCAAAACCCTTCAGGGAGTTCAGAGTATTTTTAGCACAAGCCACCTGTTCTCCTTGCTCGGCCCTGGAATAAACCTTTCTCTGCTCCAAATCCCAACATTTCAGTTTGTTTGACCTCACCATGCATTGGGCACATAAATTTGCATTCAGTAACAGTGCTGCCTGTCCTGCAAACAAATCAGATACACTCAGGAAGGCTTGGGTCCCAGGTTCAGAGTCAAAGACGCATTTGACTATACAGTGAGCATTAACTATGTCCCAAGCACAGGGCTAAGTGCAGGACTCTTCTCACACAATCCTTCCTACAACCCCATGAAATAGGTATAAATATTCACCTCCTATAGATTGAGGAATTATGCTCAAAGAAATTAGGGGATTTCCCAAAAAAAGAATCACATAAAACTAGTACCTCAACCTGATCTATCCAACTCTGAATCTCATACTTCTCATCCAGTACAGTAGACTCCTTTATGCTGCCTGCAGGACAAGCAAGATTCTACTGATACCAATAGAAATTAGACCCAAAATTGATGTCCTAATTCTTATTAGACGCAGCAGAATACAGCAGCAAAAATAATGGTCTGGAAAACAGGTCTGTTGGGTCCTGATTCTAGATCCACATGGATTAACCCCTATTAACTTGGGCAAATTCATGTAAATTTTTTGAGCTCCAGCCCCGTAGTCACTGAAACAATGATAATTCTACTTATTCTGCCACCTCTTGAAATAGTGAAATTCAAGTGAGATCATGAATGGGAAAAGTCTTTGAAAACTGTAAGCCAGTGTTGTCACAACATAAGAATGATGACGACTGCCTTGCCTGAGAGAGCGTGAATAGCCTTCCAGTGTTTCCCTGGGACGAGGAGAAGCATAATTTCCCTGCAGGAATCTAGAAAGATAGAAACAATAAAATACACAGAGAGGAGAAAACAAAACAAAGTCAAACGGACTCTCTCAGATAACGAGAACATATTTAATGCATTCCACACTGATACTTAAATCCCTCTCTCCGAGGGTTTCCCCACGTAATTTGGAGCATTTTTCCTCGCACGTTCTATAACTGTCGGTGCACAGAACTTGCTCTGCCCCCGTTCATGCCATGCACAGTACATGGGGAACCATTCTGAGCTGGACTTCTTACTTGTTTGCTTGCTATCTGAATTTTAAGGAAGCTAACTGTAAATGTTTGGGGCAGCATTATTTTTTAAAACTGAAACCAAATATAAACTATTCACTCCCAGCAAGTAAATGTTGGAGCCACTGGAAAAAACATTCTGCTTTTAGGAACCAGACTGTGTTAGCCACCTGGTTTCAAAGAGTGATTTTTATTTATGCTCATGAATAAAAATAAAGGGTAGCTCTCTGCGTGTCACTCAACTAGCAGCTCTGGTCATAACAGCCACATTAATATTCTAGACTCCATTTAAATTACTCTAAAAGGGAGCCTGAGCTAAAGTAATACATTTTCTTCTATGGAACATATGGCCTTAGCAGTACCAGCAGTACCCTTTCCTGTGAATCTCTGCAATGGGTAGAATTCTAATTGCCAACATCTCTCAGTGAACACAGACCACTCAACCACAAGGCAGTTCATCTGGATTTACGATTCTGCTCTGTTTTCCTGGACCACAGAGAAATAAATGTGGCATTCTATCCACTTCCACTTGTGTATCTACTTGGTTGATATGAAATAGACAATATTAGCTGCACAGTTAATAACTGGGATGATTCCTGATATCTGCAAGGATGTTTGCAATCATCATGAAATAATGTCAACTCAGTGGCATTTAGCAAGAACCAGGTTAGCAGACTGGAGGGCCGTGAGCAGGCAAAAAAAGTAGCTCTCCTGGACATCCTTTCTGAATCATCATGAAGCCCATCAGAAGGGCTAGATGTTCAGACATTTATTTCTCACAATTCTGGAGAATAGAAGTCCAAGATCAAGGTGCTGGCAGATTCAGTTCTTGGGGAGGGCCCTCTGCTTGGCTTGCAGAAGCAGCCTTCTCACTGTGTGGAGAGAGAGAAATCTCTCATCTCTTATATGCGGAGAGAGAGAGATCTCTCATCTCTTCCTATAAGGACACTAATCCCATACTGGGGGCCCCACCCTCATGACCTCTTCTAAACCTAATCACTTCCCAAAAGCCCCACCTCCTGATACCACCCCATCGGGGGTTAGAGTTTCAACACATGAATTTGGGGGCAACACATTCCCTCCATAGCACCACATCTATGAAATGGAAGCATAATATCCTCCTCCTTGTGCTGTGCAAAAAAATTAAGTGTAAAGCACTGAGCACAGTGCTAGCACGTAGAAAAGCCCAAAATGTGTTGACTATGTTATTATCATTTTTTATTTACGCCCAAAGTTGGATTTGAAACTGATTTTGCATAAATGTTTCTTCCTGAAAACTAAGACTTTTCACTGCATGCAACCAAACCCAGCAGTAGTGCTACTACAAGTTTATGTTAACTTACGTCAATTGAGAAAAGTTAGGTAACATTTTTTTAAAACTCAAAATAAGCCCTATTCTTTATTTTAAATGAAGTGGGAAAAAAAGTCTGTCTTCTGTCTTTTCTGTTGTTCCCTTAAAATTCTACTCACTTTTATTCTTTTAAAATATCAGTGGTATCATTCAAACCACAGAGCAGAAGCCGCTTCTAGAAGGCACAGAAAGCTCTAGATGTTGAGGGATGTGCACACAGATATGCCAGGACCCTGGGGCAGGGTCCAGGCTGGAAACCGGCTATCAGCCAACTTCGCCACGAGCTGACCAGTCCTCCTATTTATATCAGTCGAGAGCAGTCTCCCCTGAACTTGTGGGTGTTTTTCCCTTTTGTCTTGCGTTTGCAGGGAGTGACCTCAGTCCTAATCCATTCCAGAAGCAGACTGAAAAATAAGAGATTAGAAACAGCTGATATCGATGACTTCCTAAAGTCAGACTAGCCGTGCCTCTGGTGAACTGGATGTTAGGTATTTTGTTCAACCGGTTGAAAATCTTTTCTGCAAGAAGCATCACTTTTAAGGACATACACATTAAAAATAAACTAGTGGTCACAGATCCCCAAAGGTAGCACTTCGTGTATTTAAAAACACTCTAAAAATCTTTGTGTCCCCTAACCTGCGTTTGAACTGATGGCTTCGTGCCTTTGAGGGTAAGTCAGGATGTTGGCCTGGGACCTTAATGGCTGACAGCGACTGGGGTTTCATTCATGCGTTTTCCTCTCACTGACTCCCAAGCCTTTCACCCCATCCTGCTCTCATGTGACTGAGCCTGTCACAGGCTGCCCTGGCCTGACGCGGTCTGACACACACTCGAGTGGCCTCCAGACCTCGAGGAAGAGCTCAGTAGCATTGGCGGGGGGAGGGGGCGAGGGGTGGTGCCATGTGCACAGGAGAAGTTATTCTGTTCTTAGGGTCAGCTGGCTCCTGGGTCTGTTTAGTTTGTGCTGAACAAAATACTCCTACCTTTGCCCAGCCCCTTCCAAGCCTGGAATCTCTCAGGATGAATCGATACCTTAAGGTGTAGCCATGACAACAGGAGGGATCGGCTAGCCTAAGCACAAATTGCATTGATTTTTTAAATTCAGTTCAAGATAATACCATGCATAAGTGTCAGAATAAGTCCCTTCTTTTCAATGCGGGCTGCTGCACCTCTTAAGTGAATGCCTCTTTGTGAAGACATTAATGTCGCCGGATAAAAGTGCAGCCTCCCGGAAATAAACTGTACTGATGTGGGCTGATCTCGCAGTTGTAATAACCCATGACCACAGCAGGGGGTACCCTGTGGACTCCAGGCGTCCAGGCTCCCCACACTCCATCACCCACTCTCACTGGGCCTGACCTTGCCTCACTGGGCCCTGAGCAAATGACAGAATCCCCCGAGACCACACGTGGCTCAAGCAACAACAAGCCTTGTTTACATGCAACACAAGACTTGAAGAGATTGAAGAATGCAGAGTTCTTCCCAACCCACTGCTTCAAACCATCATAAATGAAATCATTGATTCACATATTTCAAGGTTCACAGATTTCCTTATGTACCTCCCCATTCTCTTAAAGCTAGAAATAAGAGTGGGAATGCACAGATCATCGTGGCCAAGCTGTGCTGTGCCCATGAGAATCAACAACAAGGTAGAGTAGCACTGCCTTTCCCTCCGGCAGGAAAATTACTAATTCAGACACACGGCCACTTTTCCCATCATTAGCTGTTATATTGTTGCAGTGTTAGGTCTGCACATCCTAAATCCCCAATGATGATAAATCTTTTAGAGGACAAGGAAAGCACTCAATGTGACTACATGTCCTTAGATCCCCAATTAAGACCAGAGCACACAGAAAGAATTCAGTAAACACTTGTCTTCACGAAGAAAACGTAACATAAAATGCACCATGAGACCTTCAATTAATCATCTGGATTATGTCCTTTTTAACCTTGGGATCTACTAATATCTAACTATTGGGGAAAATAAAACTAATAGCTAATACGAATTGAGAACTTATATATACTCGACGTTGGGCAAAGTGTTTGACCCATTGCTTCCCTTGACTCACATAACAACCCTGAGAAAGTACTATTTGTCCTATTTTGTTGATGAGGAAACTTGAGGTGGAAGAGGTCAGTAACCTGCCGGTAGTCATCCAGGTAGTAAATCATAAAACTGGAGGCAAACAAGGAAAAGAAACCCAGGCTGTGACTTTAAGGTCTGGTTCTAAATCACTAAGCTTTTCAAGAGAGAATGAACAGTGCCAAACATGGTATTACAGGTTAGCATTATCAATAGGTGAAATTGGGGGGCCATCAGGATGGCTTGGAGTCGGAGAGGGTGTCCTGGGAGAATGGAGACCAGAGCATGGACAGGAGCACGGACATCTCTGGCAGGCCAGGTCGGGAGAGGTGACAGGCAGCTGGGGGCAGAGAAGGTGAGTGTGGGGTCTGAGTGGGGCAGCTCTAACAGGCACGTGGAAGAAGAGGTCTGTGTGCCCATCTATTGCTCTCTCACGTTGATGACATAGTCCATCTGCCTGCCCGTTGACCTGGGCACCCATCGTGCACACCTGACTGCTAAGGGCGCCTTTACGAGAAGACCTCGCAGGTGTCTCAGACTCAACACGTACAAAACAAAGCCGCCTCTGCACATACGCCCATGCCGCCTCCTCTTCATCCCTTCCTTTCTAAGTCATCCCACCCCACTGTCCCCGTCACCCTCAGGCACTCCTAGGTCACCCCGCACATCCATTTGTCCTGCGGTCGTTCAGACCTTGCAGACCCTCTGGCGAGGCACCCGTCACAGAGCGGTAACTACTTGTCTCTCCCTGACTCCTCAGCGGGGCTTCCTCACCTGGGGAACCGGGGCCTCCAGGAGTTAAAGGGGAGGCTCCTGGGTGTCAGCGGCCCCACTCACTGGTGAGCATGTGTGTTAGTCTGGCCCCCGGGACGGGAGGGGCGAGCATGGCCAAGGCTCTCACAGGGCCGCACTAAGTGTCCACTGAATAAATGGGATCCTTAGGGGGGGCTGAGAAATCGAGCTGACAGGAAGCTTGAGACCATAAAGGGCAAGGCCGTGAAAACCAGTAGGAGGAGCCTGGCCTTGCTGTGTTAGGTTGGATCCAGCTGGAACTGGGGACCAATGTGGGCCTTCTCCGCTCATCCCCCGAGGTCCAGAGTTACTGGAGCAGCTCCTTGAATAAGCAGTTTTAAAGCCCAACAACTCGTCTTAGGACATTTTCCGTTCCATTTGTTCTTATTCATGGGGACCTGGAGGAGGGACCCAAGCGCTGATGTTGAGTGAAGCCCAAACCCTGAAGCACTTAGAATCTGATCAACAGTGAACTCAGGGCATCAGTGCCAGAGCTGGTGGAGAGACAGATGCGACACCCTCAGCAACGGGGGCAGCTGGCAGTGACAGCAGCCTCACCCCATCTCCCCTGAGAATCCTGCCCTTTTGCCCTGAGGATACACAGACCCCATCAGAGACGTGATAGAGGAACAGGAGGATAGATAGATACCTGACAGAAGATAGATGGATGGATGGATAGATAGATAGTTAGATAGATAGATAGATAGATAGATAGATAGATAGATAGATAGATAGATAGATAGATAGATAGAGATAGATAGACAGATAATGATAGATGAGAGAGAGAGGTGATGGATGCATGCTTACATATACACATACGTACATACATAGGCTTAGATGTAGGTATAATGTACACTAATTTTTGGTGCTATGGTAAAGAGAAACTGAAATTAGAGGATTGCCTACATATATATTATACATTATATACATTGAGAATACCTATTATATTATACCCTACAGGGAAAAGGCGTTTCTTATACGATATATTGGTCAAACATCTACATCTTTGAGCAGTCCTAAAATGGTTTATTCTCTGGCTTTCGGTTAGCCCTCAGGCTATAGAAGACAATTACATCACTGAAGAAACAGTCTGCTAAGTCAGTCTCTGTCTAATTTAGCCCCCAAAAAGCAAGACTGAGAGAGCTGAGCGCCTGGCTGAGAGCACGAGGCAGAGGCGATATGGCATCACCACGGGCTCCGGAGCGGGAGAGGAAAGACACAGCCTGGGGGAGAACAAACTTGGGGTTCAGAGGAGCATGTGTCTGGGGCCAGCTCCTCTGACTGTGTGATCTTGGCCAAGTTACCTGTGTGGGGCCTCAATTTCCTCATTTGAAAAGTGGGCATAACTTCCCCACAATGCAGCTTACTTGCCCATAGTAGGAATTCATTTTTTCATTTCTGCCCCTTTTTTTTTACATAAGTATATTCAAGGGTGAGACCAGTTTCTATTCTGATTAAATTTATATAATACTGATCACAATTCTGTCAGCAGCTTAATAGTGAATATATGTTATATTTGTGTGTATAATCAGAAAATCACATAATGTATGCTTCAAATAATTCATTATGAGACTAAAAAAAGGTCTCAAAAGGCCATGGAGATTTCCCCTTTTTTAATAGTATTTGCAAACATACCTAAGCTACTTTCAGTGTTCTTTGGAGCAGATAATACTGAGATCTCCTTTACACTCACATCCTGAAGCTTAATAACTATTAGGGCCACACACTTTGGTGCCGGTTAGAATTCTGGATAAGAAGGTGGAGATATGAGAACTAGTATAGCAGCAACACACTTCCACTTCACATCTTTTGGCCTCAAATTTTGCACTGGAGAGAAGCCTTGCCTCTCTTGGAAGGTTTGTGTGTCAAATAAAAACACACGTGCAATTCAACAACGCATGGGATGTGATTATCATCTTCACAAAACACACTTTCACGACTATCGTCTCCTGTACTTGTTTCCACCAGAGTGGAAGATGGCTTGCCATCCTGTGTCATAATCCTTCACATTCTTGAATGTTCAGCAAAAGGAATGGATCACAGGAATTCATGACTCTCCAGGGATCTGATCTACATCTGTTTTTTCACGTTGGCAAACACCAAAAGCCATACTGTTAACTCTTACCTTCAATGACAATTAGTTATGTTTCTTTAAAATTAACTCCTGAAAATAAAACAATGTTTTCTAGGAGGGTTCATAATTCATGATCCCACCTAATATAAATAATTGTGTATAAATACAATCTACATAAACAAGCCTAGTCTCTGATCTCACAGAGTGACATAGGGGACGCTGCTGATTTCTGACCCCAAAAATCTCAGCAGAGGAGTCCCTTCTAGGGCACTGAGCTCCCCCGCAAATTCCAGGGTGAGATGCTATGAATGAAGACCCCCAAACAGAGCTTCTGACTAGTGTCGGGGGAGCCCCAGTGTCCCATGATGGGCGGTCGATACACTTCCTTCAGCTCACTGGGCACCCAGGACCCGAGGCCACAGCAGACCTTCTAGTTACACCAATGGGCCTTAAAAATCAACATCATCATTTACCACATTTGCCATGACAAGGAGAAAGCACTCCTACAAAAACAGAACACTTAAAACCTGCCTAAGAGACAAAGAAAAGCACGTTTTCACGCAGTTGTCAACTCCAGTTCACAATCACACATATTTCCTTGTCAACAGAAATACATCCCAAGAACTTGATATGATAGTACAGATGGAAAATGCAATAAAGACCGTCACTCCTGTAAAAGTCTCAGACAAAAGCCAGAGTATACAGAGGAGCCTATAGGAGAGACTGATGGAGAGGAACACACCCCTATACATCATATTTACTGTTTGCTTCCACCTGGAAGTGCAAGGAGAGCTCTACAAAGGCAGCGAGGAACCGAGCAGGGGACCTGGAGAAGCACAGCCCGAGCTGACCGACAGTGGAAGCATGTGTGCTTCGGATCAGTGAAAACTTCACTGCCTCTGGGCAAAGGCTTCCAACATTATTTGTGTTGACATGCTTTATGTCAGTACCACATGAATTATGAGATGACAGGGCTGGGAACTCAAGGGTTATGGAGCTCTCACCATGTGCCGGGGGACGTGCTAAGTGCATCACAAACTTGGCAAGGGATTTTAAACCTTGAGTGTAATCGATGTCTACACCCGCTTTACTTTTCACCAAATTAAATATCTTCTCCTTCTCTTAGGAAAGTGGATAAAAATGTTTTGAAAAGGCTTATTCTCCACAACATCAGTTAATGGTTTAACTGGGTTTTTTTTTCCTTCATGGTCGTCCGAGCCCTGAAAGGAATGGATTTCATAGTAAACAATATTGAAATATCAACTCCAAGGAGTGATGCTTAGTGAAAAAAATTATGGGCTTTAGCAAACCTGGCTTCAGTCCCTCATTCATCTCTTATCAGTGGTCTGACATTAGGATTTTAGTCTTTCAGAACCTCTCTTTCCTCATCGGCTAGAAGAGAATTATAATCCCTAAATATTGGGTTTACTATTAATAATAACAAGTGGTGAGAGCTAACACTTACAGACTGCTTACTATTTAGCAGAGCGCTTTCTCCGTGTTCCATTTATGGACGCCTTAATGTTCCAGACAAGCCTGGGGAGTGGTAGGACATCTGACGGCCACCCAGACCACGTCCTCCCCCTCTCTGGGTACACAGGCACTCTGTCCCCATCTCCCTACATGCTAGGGAGGCCATGGCTTCATGACACAGAATGTTCGTGGAAGTGATGCGTGCCTCTCCGGACCTGGCCCATGAGACAGAGCAGCCCACACACTCCCCTGTGTCCGCTCTGGGGAAGGAGGAAGGACGATGGCCCAGAGAAAACTGGGAAGCACGCGTGGAAGACGGCAGGACATCCGTCACCTGGGTTCCTGGATGACCACACAGAGGAGGTGAGTGAGTGAGAAATAAACTTCTACTGGGCTTGAGCCATGATGCGGTTGTTAGTCTACTGCTTTCCCCCCTAGGCTGAACGAGACCAGGTTTGCAAGACTTCTGGCAAAGAGTATGTACTCGATACAGACCAGCCGTCATTGCACCCTGTCTTCACTTCGAGATCAGAAAGGTGGGTGCATTGAAGAGGACCAAACCCCGAGGGTTTAAGGGCCCACCCTTCCAGTGGGAAGCCCATCTCCAGTCCTGGACTCGGCGCATTGCATGGCCCAGTTGGGGAGCTCCGGGCAAGGAGTAAAAAGATCCAGAATGGATGCTCTTGTATTGCAAATGGGGTGCAGCTGGGAAGACAAGTTTTCTTAAAAGCCAAACCAAGAAGATGATAGAAAAAGAGAACCAGTTCACTGGAGCCAACTCCTGGGGAGAGAGAACCAGGCCACTCTCCTGGGAAAATAATGGCCGATTCCAAGTTATACCTTAGCTGACAAATAAAGCTTTTGCCTGATTCAATGAGTAAAATACACAAGGCCAGCTGAGCCCTCGCTCTGCATGAGATACACATCTCTCAAGTGCCTGAACTGACACAGCTGGCTCATGGGAAGTTGTTCCCAAATGCTTTTGCTAAGCAATAATAATATTTTCCTTATTTAGGGGAGTTTTGAAAAGTTATTAAAAATATATTAGTCGGGACTTCCCTGGCAGTCCAGTGGTTAAGACTTCGCCTTCCAATGCAGGGCATGCAGGTTCGAGCCCTGGTCGGGGAGCTAAGATCCCACATGTCTCATGGCCAAAAAACCAAAATATAAAACAGAAGCAAGGGGCTTCCCTGGTGGCACAGTGGTTGAGAATCTGCCTGCCAATGCAGGGGACACGGGTTCGAGCCCTGGTCTGGGAAGATCCCACATGCCGCGGAGCAGCTGGGCCCGTGAGCCACAACTACTGAGCCTGCGCGTCTGGAGCCTGTGCTCCGCAACAAGAGAGGCCGCGATAGTGAGAGGCCCGCGCACCGCGATGAAGAGCGGCCCCCGCTCGCCGCAACTAGAGAAAGCCCTCGCACAGAAACGAAGACCCAACGCAGCCAAAAATAAATAAATAAATAAATAAATTTATAAAAAAAAAAAAAAAGAAGCAATATTGTAACAAGTTTAATAAACACTTTTAAAATGGTCCACATCAAAAAAGTATATATATATATATATATATATATTAGTCACAGAAAACAAATGTTCTGGCACATGTCCTGGAAGAGTCCTCACAGAACTTTATAATAATAAGACTTGACAGGGTCACAGCTCTCTCCATTTCACACATATCAATAAATGGTTGTCATTGACAAGGAGTTAAATATGCAGGACACCCCAGGCGTCTCTTACCTCCCAGGCTGTTCAGCATTTATGTGGAGCCTCTTGATGAGATTTTCAACACCAGGAAGTGATGGTCCCATCTAACCTCCTACCACTTTGCCAAGGGATTTGAGACACTCGGTCCCTCCTGCCCAGCGGTTCTCCAATGTGGCTGCCACTGGGGCTGGGCTGAGTTCCCTCATCAAAACCTAAGGAATAAATAAATACAGTTACTGGGAAATTTTAAGTAAGAGTGATATAAATTCCCCTAAACTGAAACAAATAACATGAAGGATGGTTCAATAAGAAAGTTGCTGTTGAAAGCTATGTTTCTGATTCAATTTGTAATTATAATTTGCATGTCTATAATAAGCCATTCTTGCTTGTTTGGTTTCAGCATCCCCCATAAAGAGTTCCTGCTGTAGTTGAGATCACTTCGAAAACAGATTTTGAAGTTTTGAGTTCTAGCCTAAACCCTGAGATGTGTGACCACTTTATCATAGTTTCCTAGACTATGAAGTAAGAGCCAGCAGTTTTTGAGAACTAGGGTTGTAAAGTTCTAGAAGTTGGAAAGCTGAAATGTAATCTTTTATAATATCTCTAACAGTGTGTCTCCTACTTTTCCTATAAGTAAAGTGGGAAAACTTAGCTGTCAATGATAAAATAAGGGTTGCTGTTCGAATTAAATTAGAGAACAAACATTAAATATACTTAGCAAACTATAAAGCACTCCAGGAATATTTCTAATCTCACAATGATAGTTACTTACCATGGACAGAATCAAATGGAAAAATATTTAAGTTTTCAGAGAAAAGCTAAGGCATGTAGAAGAGCATTTTCCATGCTCTACAAAATTGTTTCTGAATGCAAGATAAGGTGTATGCTTTCATCAGAATTATAAAAATAAATGGTCCCTAGCATTGGGCCCCTGCTTAGTTTTTGCTAACGATGGACTCTTGTCCAATCCTTGCAGCCTGGCCCTCAGAGAGTGAGGAATAACTGAGCAAGATATTCCTTAGACCTCATGATGAGATGGGGAATCAGAAAAAGAAGAAGCCAGAGGGTCAGTCTTTGCAGATCCATGAGCTATTTCATTGTTTAAATGAAGAATTCTGAGGATAGGGTAGTTTCTCTCAAGGCGCGTCAGACAGGGGAGACTGGCTGGTTGCATCTCAAAAGGTAAGGAATGAAGGGCAATAAGACACGGCGGCATTCACCTGGACCTGAAGGAAACAGGGGTGGTGGAAGGGAGATCTCTGTGACTCCTGAAGTCTATGGATTTACAACCTAGTGTTTGGCTGTTCTCCTCACTTCATTTGGCATTCACTCACAAATAATAGCTCTATTGAGCTCTGGCAGTCGATACTTCTTACACTCTTTAATTCAGGCAAAGCTCCAGGAGAAAGTGTTGTTTGTTTAATGTTTTCAAAGTCTATTCAGTTAAACCAGATTTATAAGGTGATGCTACTCCCAAGCCACTCCAGAGCACTCTCCTATGTCATGTTCTGTCTTTGCTGAAGAAATATGCCTATCAACCTAAGTAGCGTTTTCTTAAAGGAAGAAAAACTGCATTTGGTCAATTGAGTTCAAACTCTGACTTCCTAAGGGTTATCATTACAGCATCAACATCATTAGGCCACCCAGTCGTCAAGCCACAAGCTACATATTATAATTCACGCAGAATCAAGAAACGCTAAGAAAACAGCATTTTAAGGCACCTCCCAGCCTAAAACAACAAACAGGACATAAACTCTGTTGCCAGGTTATAAATGGCTAACAGAAATCTCATTGTACTTGAGGCTTCAGATCCAGAAAAAAGTGGCTAGGGACTTCCCTGGTGGTGCAGTGGTTAGGAATCCGCCTGCCAATGCAGGGGACACGGGTTCGAGCCCTAGTCCGGGAAGATCCCACATGCCGTGAAGCAACTGGGCCCGTGCTCCACAAATACTGAAGCCCATGCACCTGGAGCCCGTGCTCCGCATCAAGATAAGCCACCACAATGAGAAGCCCGCGCACGGCAACAAAGAATGGCCCCGGGTCACTGCAGCTAGAGAAAGCCTGCGCAGCAACGAAGACCTAACACATTCAAAAATAAATAAATAAAATAAATTTAAAAAAAAAAAAAAGCTTCCCTTAATTAAAAAAAAAAAAAAAGTAGCTACAGGTGAGAGGAGACCACATATTTATAACTCTTTTTCTTATTACAAAACAATATAGTCTCATTGTAAAAAAAAAAATAGAAGCAAGTAAAAAGAAAATTTTAAAATAAAACACCAGATACAACCACTTGGCACCCCAGTATATATCTTTCCAGACAGATTTTTATCGTCACACATACATATCCTTACAAGAATGGGATTGTAACACACATAATATTTTATAACCCTTATTACCTTTTTTTAACTTGCAACTTTGTGAACAACATTCTATATCAATAAATATTCATCTATAAAATTTTAAATGGCTAGATAGTATTTCAGTGTATAGGTGGACCATATTTATTTAATCAATTCCATACCATTAGATACTTAGACAATCCCTAGTTTCAAATATAATAAACAATGTAAAATTAAAAGTCTTTTTTCTTTAAGCCTCAAGTACTTCCTCAGGACAGTGCCAAGTCACAGACTTTGTAGATACATGGCTAATACCTCTGAGAGACAAATTTTCCACCAGGAAAACTGCACCAACTCACTCCCTCCCACCAACTCAACACAACCTCCTTGGAGGGAGCGTTCATGTCCCTATG
Organism: Eubalaena glacialis; assembly: GCF_028564815.1. Classification (NCBI taxonomy): domain Eukaryota; kingdom Metazoa; phylum Chordata; class Mammalia; order Artiodactyla; family Balaenidae; genus Eubalaena; species Eubalaena glacialis. Next base: position 2,549,640 of record NC_083729.1, on the reverse strand, counting down.
CTGGAGATTATTACTTTCTATTTCCCAATATTGTAAGTTAAATATGCTAACACTACTGCCCTAATTTTCATTTGTTTACTGAGTAGCAAAGTTGAAACTCCTTTCCCTACCTCTCTTAGCTGTTGGATTGCATCTGGGTGTAGCATTTCTCCAGAAAGCAGATTAACTTCACAAAGCAGGAAGGCTGTCTCCTGTGCCCACACTTTGTATGAATATAGAATCATTAAAAAGTAAGAACCACAAAACATACTGGACCTTCTGGGAATTCAGTAGGTTTTGTGAGCATAAAGCAGGCTATAGTTTAATGTATTCCCACTTGTCTATTTTTACTTTTATTGCCTCTGCTTCTGGTGTCATATCCATCAAATTAAAAAGCTTCTGCTCAGCAGAGGAGACAATCAACAGAGTGAAAGGGCAACCTACGGAATGAGAGAAAATATTTGCAAACCGTATGTATGTGTGACAATGGGTTAACTTCCAAAGTATAGAAGGAACTCCTACAATTCATTAGCAAAAAACATAATGACATGATTTTTTTAATGAGCTAACAACTCAAATAGACATTTCTTCAAAGAAGACTTACAGATGGCCAACAGACATATGAAAAAATGCTCAATATCACTCATCATCAGGGAAACGTAAAGCAAAACTACAATGAGATATCACGTCACACCTGTTAGAATGGTGATCATCAGAAAAAAAAAAAGGCAACAAGTATTGGTACGGATGTGAAGACACTAGAATTCTTGTCCACTATTGGTAGGAATGTAAAATGGTGTAGCCACAATGGAAAACACTATAGAGATCCCTCAAAAAACTAAAAATAAAACTACCATGTGACCCAGCAATCCCACTTCTGGCATTTATCCAAAAGAATCAAAATCAGGATCTTGAAGAAATAAAATGAGCAGCTGTTCATTGCAGCACTACCCACAACAGCCAAGATGTGGAAACAAACTAATGGTCACATGAATAAAGAAAATGTTGTACAGGGAGACCTGCAAGATGGCGGAGGAGTGAGACGTGGAGATCGCCTTCCTCCCCACAGATACATCAGAAATACATCTACATGTGGAACAACTCCTACAGAACACCCACTGAACGCTGGCAGAAGACCTCAGACTTCCCAAAAGTCAAGAAACTCCCCACGTACCTGGGTAGGGCAAAAGAAAAAAGGAAAAACAGAGACAAAAGAATAGAGACGGGACCTGCACCACTGGGAGGGAGCCGTGAAGGAGGAAAGTTTTCCACACACTAGGAAACCCCTTCGCAGGTAGAGACTGCGGGTGGCAGAGGGGGAAGCTTTGGAGCCATGGAGGAAAGAGCAGCAACTGGGGTGCAGAGGACAAAGTGGAGAGATTCCCGCACAGAGGATCGGTGCCGACCAGCATGCACCAGGCTGAGAGGCTTGTCTGCTCACCCGCTGGGGTGGGCGGGGGCTGGGAGCTGAGGCCTGGGATTCAGAGGTCAGATTCCAGGAAGACAACTGGGGTTGGCGGCGTGAACACAGCCTGAAGGGGTTAGTGCACCACAGCTAGCCGGGAGGGAGTCCGGGAAAAGGTCTGGAACTGCTTAAGAGGCAAGAGACCATTGTTTCGGGGTGCGCGAGGAGAGGGGATTCAGAGCACCGCCTAAATGAGCTCCAGAGACGGGCGTGAGTCACGGCTATCAGCGCGGACCCCAGAGACGGGCACGAAATGCTAAGGCTGCTGCTGCAGCCACCAAGAAGCCTGTGTGCAAGCACAGGTCACTATCCACACCTCCCCTCCCGGGAGCCTGTGCCGCCCGCCACTGCCAAGGTCCTGTGATCCAGGGACAACTTCCCCAGGAGAACATACAGAGCACCTCAGGCTGTTGCAATGTCATGCCAGCCTCTGCCGCCACAGGCTCACTCCGCATTCCAATTATGACTACCATACCCCTCCCTCTCTCCAGCCTGAGTGAGCAAAAATGGCCTAATCAGCTGCTGCTTTAACCGCCTCCTGTCTGGGCGGGGAACAGATGCCTGAGGGCGACCTACACACAGAAGCGGGTCCAAATCCAAAGCTGAACCCCAGGAGCTGTGCGAACAAAGAAGAGAAAAGGAAATCTCTCCATTCAGATTCAGGAGCAGCGGATTAAATCTCCACAATCAACTTGATGTACCTGCATCTGTGGAATACCTGAATAGACAACGAATCATCCCAAATTCAGGCGGTGGACTTTGGGAGCAGCTGCAGACTTGGGGTTTGCTTTCTGCATCTGATATGTTTCTGGTTTTTATGTTTATCTTACTTTAGTTTTTAGTGCTTGTTATCATTGGTGGATTTGTTTATTCGTTTGGTTGTTCTCTCCTTTTTTAAAAAAATTTTTTTATATATTTCTTTTATTTTTTTCCTTTTTTCTCTTTTTGTGAGTGTGTATGTGTATGTTTCTTTGTGTGATTTTTGTCTGTTTAGGTTTGCTTTTACCATTTGTCCTAGGGTTCTGACTGTTCATTTGTTTGTTTGTTTGTTTTTGTTTTCTTTTTATGAGTGTGTGTGCATATGTTTCTTTGTGTGATTTTGTCTGTTCAGTTTTGCTTTTACCATTTGGTTTGGGGTTCTATCAGTTCATTGGGTTTTTATTTTCCTTTTTTTTCTTTCTTCCCAGCCATGTGGCTGGCAGGGTCTTGGTGCTCCGGCCAGGTGTCAGGCCTGAGCCTCTGAGGTAGGAGAGCCGAGTCCAGGATATTGAACCACCAGAGACCTCCCAGCCCCACATAATATCAATTGGTGAGAGCTCTCCCAGAGATGCCTGTCTCAACACTAAGACCTACCTCCACCCAACGGCCAGCAAGCTCCAGTGCTGGACACCCCATGCCAAACAACTAGCAAGACAGGAACACAACCCCACCCATTAGCAGAGAGGCTGCCTAAAATCATAATAAGGTCACAGACACCCCAAAACACACCACCGGACGCGGTCCTGCCCACCAGAAAGACAAGATCCAGCCTCATCCACCAGAACACAGGCACCAGTCCCCTCCACCAGGAAGCCTACACAACCCACTGAACCAACCTTAGCCACTGGGGGCAGACACCAAAAACAATGGGAACCATGAACCTGCAGCCTGTGAAAAGGAGACCCCAAACACAGTAAGTTAAGCAAAATGAGAAGACAGAGAAATATGCAGCAGATGAAGGGGCAAGGTAAAAACCCACCAGAACAAACAAATGAAGAGGAAATAGGCAGTCTACCTGAAAAAGAATTCAGAGTAATGATAGTAAAGATGATCCAAAATCTTGGAAATAGAATGGAGAAAATACAAGAAACGTTTAAAAGGACCTAGAAGAACTTAAGAGCAAACAGACAATGATGAACGACACAATAAATGAAATTAAAAATCCTCTAGAAGGAATCAACAGCAGAATAAATGAGGTAGAAGAACAGATAAGCGACCTGGAAGATAAAATAGTGGAAATAACTACTGCAGAGCAGAATAAAGAAAAAATAATGAAAAGAATTGAGGACAGTCTCAGAGACCTCTGGGACAACATTAAATACACCAACAGTCAAATTATAGGGGTACCAGAAGAAGAAGAGAAAAAGAAAGGGACTGAGAAAATATTTGAAGAGATTGTAGTTGAAAACTTCCCTAATATGGGAAAGGAAATAGTCAATCAAGTCCAGGAAGCGCAGAGAGTCCATACATGATAAATCCAAGGAGAAACACGCCAAGACACATATTAATCAAACTATCAAAAATTAAATACAAAGAAAAAATATTAAAAGCAGCAAGGGAAAAACAACAAATAACATACAAGGGAATCGCCATAAGGTTAACAGCTGATCTTTCAGAAGAAACTCTGCAAGCCAGAAAGGAGTGGCAGGACATATTTAAAGTGATGAAAAGGAACAACCTATAACCAAGATTACTCTACCCAGCAAGGATCTCATTCAGATTCGACAGAGAAATTAAAACCTTTACAGACAAGCAAAAGCTAAGAGAATTCAGCATCACCAAACCAGCTTTACAACAAATGCTAAAGGAACTTCTCTAGGCAGGAAACACAAGAGAAGGAAAAGACCTACAATAACAAACCCAAAACAATTAAGAAAACGGTAATAGGAACATACATGTTGATAATTACCTTAAATGTAAATGGATTAAATGCTCTAACCAAAAGATATAGACTGGCTGAATGGATACAAAAATGAGACCCATATATATGCTGTCTACAAGAGACCCACTTCAGACCTAGGGACACATACAGACTGAAAGTGAGGGGATGGAAAAAGATATTCCAGGCAAAAGGAAATCAAAAGAAAGCTGGAGTAGCAATACTCATATCAGAAAAAATGGACTTTAAAATAAAGACTATTACAAGAGACAAAGAAGGACACTACATAATGATCAAGGGATCAATCCAAGAAGAAGATATAACAATTGTAAATATTTATGCACCCAATATAGGAGCACCTCAATATAAGGCAAATGCTAACAGCCAAAAAAGGGGAAATCGACAGTAATACAATAATAGTAGGGGAGTTTAACACCCCACTTTCACCAATGGATGGATCAACCAAAATGAAAACAAATAAGGAAACACAAGCTTTAAATGACATATTAGACTATTAGTTGGACTTAATTGATATTTATAGGACATTCCATCCAGAAACAACAGAATACAGTTTCTTTTCAAGTGCTCATGGAACATTATCCAGGATAGATCGTATTTTGGGTCACAAATCAAGCCTTGGTAAATTTAAGAAAATTGAAATCATATCAAGTATCTCTTCTGACCACAACGCTATGAGACTAGATATCAATTACAGGAAAAAAACTGTAAAAAATACAAACACATGAGGAACCTAGGGGCAAGACAGGAATAAAGGCGCAGACATAGAGAATGGACTTGAGGACACGGGGAGGGGGAAGGGTAAGCTGGGACAAAATGAGAGAGTGGCATGGACTTATATATACACTACCAAATGTAAAATAGCTAGCTAGTGGGAAGCAGCCGCATAGCACAGGGAGATCAGCTCGGTGCTTTGTGACCACCTAGAGGGGTGGGATAAGGAGGGTGGGAGGGAGACACAAGAGGGAGGGGATATGGTGATATATGTATACATATAGCTGATTCACTTTGTTATACAGCAGAAACTAACACAACATTGTAAAACAATTATACTCCAATAAAGATGTTAAAAAAAAAAAAGAAAATGTTGTACATACAAACAATGGAATATTATTCAGCTTTAAAAAAGAAAGGAATCCTACAACATGTGACAACCTGGATGCACCTTGAGGACATTAAGCTCAATGGAATAAGCCATCTCAGAAGGACAAATACTGCATGTGAGGTCACTAGAATTGTCAGACTCATAGGAGCTGAGAGTAAACAATGGGTGCCGGGGGAGAAAGAATTGGGCAGTCGTTCAACGGGTATGAAGTTTCATTTGAGCCAGATGAACAAGTTCTCAAGATCTGGTGTGCAACAATGTGCCTGTAATTAACAGTACCGTTCCTTACAATTAAAAATCATATTAATTGTTCTTAGTACAATAAAATAAACTTTTTTAAAAGTAACAAAATCAAGGAGGTTATTTACTTTGTTAAGTATATAAGGACATTTGAAAGACTGAAAAGCCATCTTGAACCAGCTCTGAGGTGAGAAATGTTTAACAGAAGTTTTATGGGTTGAATAGCATGCCCTCCACAAATTCCTGTGTCAGAGCCTTAACCCCCAGTAACCCCAGTACCTGCGTGGAGATGGCCCGTCGGAAATAGAGATATACTACAATGCAGGGCCTTCCTAAAAACGGATTCCTGAAAGTATGAAATTGTGTGTGAGAGGAAATTCAGGCCTGGGAAGCGTAAACATCTTAGCTCTGGACCCATAGATACAGAATTCGGCCTATGAAAAAGGTTCCTATTTCCTTGTTAACTTATCTCCTGACCAGGCATGTCTATGAGCTGGCTGATGCGTGCTTGATTGCTTTTCTCCCTATGTGTCTTTTTTTTTTAATTTATTTTGTTGAAGTATAGTTGATTTACAATGTTGTACAGCAAAGTGATTCAGTTATACATATATATATATATACAATATTTTTCATATTCTTTTCCATGATAGTTTACCACAGAATATTGAATATAACTCCCTGTGCTATACAGTAGGAACTTGTTGTTTATCCATCCTATATATAATAATTTCTACCTGCTAATCCCAAACTCCCACTCCATCCCTCCGCCACCCCCGTCTCCTTGGCAACAGGTCTGTTCTCTATGTCTGTGGGTCTATTTGTGTTTCATAGAAAAGTTCATTTGACTCCCTATGTGTCTTAGTGTTTCACATGGAAGATCGAAAAACTAGGCCCATAGACACCAACACAAATGGAAACTCATGAAAAAGATCTTATACAATATATCCAACATTGGTATTTTCCTTATTTGATTGAATAACCTGTCACTTTACCCAGGAGATATCATTATTTTAATAAACTGAGATTTACGATATTCATAATCTCTTTATTGACTTCATATAAAATTATTGAAAAGTAATACAGCATAACTCATCCTTTTCTTCAAAATTTACGTATTCAGTGTTTATACCCTTCAGATGAAGGGGAATGTTCTCAGAGCTTGAGATGAATATCATCACCCCATACCTCACATTATGTATATACCGGCTGAGGAATTGAGAAACTTCCTTAATAAAGACCATGGCAGGTTGCAGAGACTGAGTTATGAGTTCTAATAACCACCATTTCAAATATTTGCATATTCAACTTGTTCAGAAGTTATGGATTAGTTTGCCTTTTATTCTTAATGGAAAACTTATCTGAAAGCATGATAACAGGACTTCCCTTCCCTGTTCGAGATTGTTTTAGGTTTAGGTGGAAGGAAGTGAAGCTCAGAGGCAAGGATGCTGGCGGTCACGGCAGGGAATATTCCTGGCTGCCGATGGGCAGTAGACTGTGTCATCTTCAGCCCAGCCTCGCTCCAGCCCCTTGACAGCTGCCAGCTGCCCGAGTCAGATGCCTCGAAACTCACCCTGGGCTTCCCTCTGACCCCCGTCCCCTGATCACCAACCCAGTTAACGCTGGCAAGGAAATCACCCTGGACCTTGGTCCTCCCTCCAGCCTCATGGCCAGGGCCCAGTCAGTGGCTTCAGTCCCCGCTGGGGAACGGCCTGTGGTGTCTTCTTGTTTTCACTCCTCTCCATTTAATCCAGCTGTCCACACAGTTGCCAGGTCTCTGGAGTTAAGTTCCCGGGATAAATCTGGTCATACCGCATCCCGACTGGAAAACATCCAATGATGCTCTGCTGGCCATCACAACCAGATCCAAACTCTGCTGGCCCCTGATGATCCTTTGTCAGCTGGCCCCAGCCTAGCTTGGTTAGTCCAAACTTCATCCATCCGTTTGCTACACGGGCCCATTGGAGGAAGGTGCGTTGAGTTGGCCAAAAAGTTCGTTCGGCTAAGGAATACATTGTTCAATAAAGTTCTTGGTGAAAATGAAAAGTGTGTCTTTTATTTTTACTTAACCAAATGAACTTTTTGGCCAACCCAGTTTGACTCTAATGTGCTCATATTTTGTAAGTAATTTGAATTTTCAACAAATATTATACAGTTGGAATGGCTTCTCTTCTTCAAAGTATAATGATAATTGAATACTGTATGTACAGGAAATAGAATTAAAACAAGGACAGGTTTTAATTACATGTTTAAAGATTATCGTGTATGCACATGGATTTAGGAGGCAATAATTTATTACCAATAAAATGATATAAAACTTTAAAAGATTTTTATATTATGTGACAATGGGGTTCTTAACAGATGAACATACTTTTTATGCCAAGCTGCCGCATGGTTTGTACAGTTTACTTTGGATAGAAACCCACTTTCTATACCTGATGGTGTTCTTTTCTGTTGTCTTACAGGGGTGGGTTATTGTCACAGAGATGCTCGATTAACATTTGGGGGGTTAGATTGCCAAGTTTTCCTTTTAAAATTCTCATACACATTCTTTATTCAATTAGCATCAGCACTTCCTTTGTTCTCTTTTCCTGTAGCAATCTTGGAGTAATCATTAAAATACTTTGTACAGTGGAAAGAAGAGGTCCTCGGCCCTGTGGGACGTAATTCAGTTGTTAATAAATGGTTCTGTGAGGATAGAAATGGTTCTGCTAGATTCTATCCATTGTGGGTGCAAAGCCCAGCATGTAAAATTGAATTATGATTGTTTTTATTAGAAACGAGAATAATTTAAATGGGAGACTGAAGCCTCACTTGGCCGATTTCGACCACGGAATCTAAAGTTCTCACGTGAGGAGTGACCAGTTAAGGTCCAGATGCTCCTGGGGCCAGGAGAGCGACGCTCAGAGGTCAAAGAGACCAAGGCTGCCTTCCGGGGGTTCACGAGGCCGGATCCTGAGTGAATGTCACAGTGGGTGTTCAGTGGTCAGCACGGTGCCTGGAACCTGGAAGCATTCACCGAACATCAGCAATTTTATACCTAATTTCTCTTTCTAGTTCATGTGGAAGGAAAACATATTTTCACAAAATTACAAAACCTCCACCTAATCAGTCTACAAGTTGACAAGGGGATTTGAGGGTCATTTTCTTTTCTTGAATATTCAAGTTACGATATCACTTTTGCCTTGTCCTTTCTATGTGAAGTGGCTTTAGGCCTGAAAGTACTTAAATAATCATTTCATTTGCCATATGTAGATAAAGATGTTGGCTCCACCCACAATTTTTAATCTTGTAATTGTTTCCAGATAAATTTTGAGTAACATATATTATTCCATATAATAATCAAAGCGGATCCCATTTAGCACCAAAGATGCCTCGTGAGAGGTTTCTGATGCTGTCAAAGCCACAGCCTCCAAGCCGGTCTCGTGTGGATTTATAGTTATAAATGGACCCTTAGGACTCTGACCTCTGGTTGGTGCTGAGGAATCTATATAGATTTGACACGGCAATTTAAAATATAAATTAATTCCTAATCAAAAATAACTTTTATATGGGGATAATAATAGGCATTACTTTTGTTAGAAAAAAAAGAGACTTGTCAGGGTTAAACAAAAAGGAGGCATTTTCACCTGTGCTTCCTGGAATTCCTTAACAGTGATCCCGTAACAGCCGCTGCACCGTACTGACGTGTGCTCATTTCCCAGGTGAGCATGAAACAACGCTGTGCAGACAGCGTCAGGGCACATCCCTACCAGCATTTGGTGCCTAAAACCGTCCTGGGAAGCGAGCAGAGCTTGAAGGCTTTGAATGTCCGGCAGCAGGAAAGCCAGGACTGGAGTTAAGATTTCTGAATGCTTAACCCTGTGTCCTTTCCCCCATATCACCCGGCCTCACAAAATAGAGAGTCGATACAAATGTGTGTAAATCTTTTTCCTAAATTAAATTATATGTTTAAATTGATTTTTTTATTTCAGAGATGATTTATCTTAGTGCGTGTTTGATCTGTAACTATTGGAGTCATTATTTCAGCTGTGTTGCCCTTTCTGTCTCCCCAGCCACTTTTGTAAGCATTCAGGGTCTGTAAGTAAAGGAAAAAGATCAGGTTTAAAGAATCATCTCAAGCCCAACTTCCTCTCTATCATCTGTCTTTATCAGGGCTTCTTAAATAGGGACATACCTATAATTAATATGATCAGTAATAAGATAATGATAATAATTAACAATTAAATATAATTAATTACAATATATGTTAATATGACATACATTAACATAGATAATACTAAGCAGTATTATATTATATATTAGAGGTATATATAATACCAATACATACAACGCATCATATAAACATTTATACACAATTATTAATTGTGTATAGTAATGCATTATAGAACATTAATATAGGACATGTAATATCAACATACTATCAACAGCATATTAAATAATGAATATAGTTAATTACAATAATAAATTAGTGTTTCTAAATAAATATCAATATGATTAATAATAATATGGATAATAATTAGTGTGGCACTCTCTCTTTGAAAAGTCAAATGGAACTTTTCCACCTTATTTCATACACCCTCTCAGAATCCTTGTGAAGTTCCTGGCTAGGGTGGGAATAGTTACAAAGGGACAAACCAAAATACAAAGGCTTCTCTTAGGGCGCGTCTCATGGACGAACCTGACCTCGAACCTGAGTCTCCATCTCTGAGAGCGCAGAGCCTGACGCCAGCCCTTGCGCCTGCGCAGTGCGGCTCAGCACTCCTGCCTGCCTCTCCTGGGTGGTCTCATGCCTGCTTGGAAGGAAACGACCACACCATTTACTTTTGAACACCAGTTGCTAGACCTTAACAATACTTAATGCCTTGCTTTTTATAATCCATTTGAGCATTCCATTAATCCCATCTCGCCGCCCCACCGCACACATGTCAGACTAAATAGCTTTTGGTTTGCTTTCCCAATTCAAGTGCCCAAAGCCGGTGCCTTCACGTTTTCTTTGGACTGAGAAAGTTTGCACATGAGTTATTTTTCCTCTGGCTGGTTAAATTCTGCTGAAATAGTGCAAATCAGCTGTCAAAGATTTTTTTTTTTTTAAACAGCAGCATTCAACGAAAACCAAAAGAAATAAATAAAATTACAGAAAACAGGAATACTACCGGCAGGTTTACCTCTAATGGCAAGTAGTAGCTTCTGCTAAAACAAAACACTCATTTCAAATCCTGAACAATTAGAAAATTTTAGGAAGGGAAAGTACTTATTTTAGTCTGGCTCATGGCATAATGAGACATTAGGTACAAGGATTTGGGGGGTGGGAGTAGAATAAAGTATGTATTTGTCATGTGTAAGCATGTGCGTATGTGTGTGTGTATGTTTGATCCCAGAATAACACATGTATCCAACACACTTATTTAGAATGATTTCTTGTTTTAATTTAATTTAAATTTTTTTAACATCTTTATTGGAGTATAATTGCTTTACGATTGTGTGCTAGTTTCTGCTTTATAACAAAGTGAACCAGCTATACATATACATATATCCCCATATCTCCTCCCTCTTGCATCTCCCTCCCACCCTCCCTATCCCACCCCTCTAGGTGGTCACAAAGCACCGAGCTGATCTCCCTGTGCTATGCGGCTGCTTCCCACTAGCTATCTATTCTACATTTAGTAGTATATATAAGTCCATGCCACTCTCTCACTTCAGCCCAGCTTACCCTTCCCCCTCCCTGTGTCCTCAAGTCCATTCTCTACGTCTGCATCTTTATTCCTGTCCTGCCCATGGGTTCTTCATAACTTTTTTTTTTTTTTTAAGATTCCATATATACGTGTTAGCATACAGTATTTGTTTTTCTCTTTCTGACTTACTTCACGCTGTATGACAGACTCTAGGTCCATCTGCCTCACTACAAATAACTCAATTTTGTTTCTTTTTATGGCTGAGTAATATTCCATTGTATATATGTGCCACATCTTCTTTATCCATTCATCTGTCGATGGACACTTAGGTTGCTTCCATGTCCTGGCTATTGTAAATAGAGCTGCAATGAATATTGTGGTACATGACTCTTTTTGAATTATGGTTTTCTCAGGGTATATGCCCAGTAGTGGAATTGCTGGGTTGTATGGTAGTTCTATTTTTAGTTTTTTTGAGGAACCTCCATACTGTTCTCCATAGTGGCTGTATCAATTTATATTCCCACCAACAGTGCAAGAGGGTTCCCTTTTCTCCACACCCTCTCCAGCATTTATTATTTGTAGGTTTTTTGATGATGGCCATTCTGACTGGTGTGAGGTGATACCTCATTGTAGTTTTGATTTGCATTTCTCTAATGATTAGTGATGTTGAGCATTCTTTCATGTGTTTGTTGGCAATCTGTATTGGAATGATTTCTTTTTGTAATTTCAGATGGATTGGCTTTGTTATTCAAAAGAAAAAAATCTACATACAGAAAATAAGAAAAGCAGAAAACCCAAGTAGATTAAACCTAGAAACAGATTTTCAGATGAATATTGAGACATCTATTCTCAGAAATATATACAGATGTATATTTTTAAGTATATAGCACAATGAATTCAGAGGAATTTAGATATATACATTTATATATGTACATATAGACAGTTATAAAATTAGCTTGTTTGTGAGAGGTTTTTTTACTTGTTTAAGACTAAAAACATGAGCGATGCCGCTCTGTTTAGTAGAGCCCCAAGGGGGACTGTGCATCTACCCTCTTTCTTTAAGTGAATGCTTAACTGAACCAAAAGCCCTCTTTTGCACCCAGAGGTCACAGATCTGGGTCTCGATTAACTGCAAGGGAAGCCCGGGTAGCCAGTTCTCAGAATCATGGACCCAAAACCCCAGAAGCCTGATTGACAGGCCCACCAGGAGAGGCCTCAGAGCAGGAAGGGTCAGGCAGATTAATAATAGCACCTTAATCTCCTGCAGCACTTCACAGTTCAAAAAAAAAAAAAAGGTCTAAATTTTGTTGAATTGAAAAACCACTAATGCCCATGAACTCATGGACCTGCTCCAGTGTGAGGCAGGCAAGGTGGGTCGGGCCATGTAATTTCCTTGTTACCGACAAAATCCTGAGGTTCCCAGAGCACGTGGGATTGGCCCAAGAATTGAAGGCCAGACGGAGCTGGGTCCCACAGCAGACTGCCTGCTGCTGTAGGATGGATTCACGAGGTATGTGTGAAAGTGGAGTCTGGGACCCGATCCTGTCACTGGCAGTTACTACCGTGTCTTGTGGAGCAGGTCAACCACTATACCTGGTTTCCTGCCCACCAATGGTGCCCAACTCTGATTCTCTGAGGCAGTCAAATGCATTAACACATAGAATACGCTTAGAATGATGCCTGGCACCAAAGTGCTGCGAATCATTTGCTGCTGTTATACATGTGGTCCTCACTCCCGGAATCAGTGTCACATGAATACCCGAAGACTTGATAGCACATCCTGAGAAAACACCAAAGTCAGCATTTTAAGATGAGAGAATACTTGTTGGATTAATTGGGCTAAGGGAAAAGTAATCCATAGCTTATATTTAAGCCACTCCATATTAAACGCATCTCAAGGCACTTTTAGACCTCTCTTAACTGAGTACTTGTTTTAGCTTCTTAAAATCTTTAGAAGGTATTTATTAATAAAAACCAACAAATGCTCATTTTATTTTCTTACACTCAGGAGATCAAGGACACGTATTAACATGTTGGAGCTCTGACGAACGGCCAAGGACCAGCACCCACGTCTTGGGAGCCCAGGGACCTGGGGGTTGACGGCAACCTGGCTCGGCCAGCTACTTATGCTGTGGTCTGAGACAAATACTCAGCTTTCCTGAACCTCAAGTTCCCCACCAAGAACCGTGCAAGAATAACATTTATTTTGCAAGTTTCTTTCAGAATTGTAGGTAACATGTTTGAAGCCCCTGATGAATACTAGGAGCCTGATATTTTATACCTCTTCTTACTATAACTGTGGGGCTGAGCTATAGCTGAAATCACACTTATTCATAATTTTTTTTTTTTAATAAAGGTGAATTTGTTCTTGTATTAGTGGGGCTGCCATTACAAAGTACCACACACTGGCAGCTTAGACAACAGAATTTATTTTCTCCCAGTTCTGGAGGCTGGAGGTCCGAGACTGAGGTGTCGCCGTGGTTCCTCCTGAGACCGTGAGGGAAATGCTGTTCCGGGCTCTCTCCTTGGCTTGTAGACGCCTGTCTATCTACTTGCACATGGCATTCTCCCTGTGCCTGTCTCCAAAGTTCACCTTTTTATGAGGACACCAATCATATTGGATTAGGACCCACCGTCGTGATCTCATTTTGACTTGATTACTTCTGTAAAGACCCTATGTCCAAATATCATCAGATTCTGAGGTCCGGGGGGTTAGGACTCCAACGTATGAATTTGGGGGACACAGTTCAACCCATAACATATGCGTATGTGATGAAACTATTTACAATAAACTGTGATTGGATGATAACCACACAATTAAGAGGTAGCTCCGGGTCCAGCAGGAGATGGGATAGAGGACAGAGAACAACTTCTGGACCTTGGATGAGATGATGGGTTCATAGGTGTTCACCACGATGTAATGTGTTGTAACTTATATGGGACATGTCTATTAGTTTGTGTATACCAGGCATATATTTTAAAAGATCATAAAGAGAATACAGAGGGAAATATGAGAGTAGTTTGCACTCTTTCAGAAAACAAGGGAATTAGAGTGCTTCCAGCATAAGCAGAGCTGCCCTCCAACTCAAACACTGCAAAACAGGCACCAGCCCTTTATAAAAACTGACAACCAAAGGTCAACAACTATAGAGTCTCATCTGTGTGGCATCTCCTTTCCTCTAACTGAGATTTATATAACTGCTAGGGTCACTGCTATCCTGAGACATATACCCTGTACCTGTATATGGAAAGACATATATCCTTTCCAAAGGATTTGGAAAATCTGTAGTCTTCAGTGGCACTACAAACTGCTCTTATCAAGCAGTTTCTTCCTGAAAAGGAAATGAATACCAGCTGTGGAACCTGCTTTCTTGACCAAAAGTCTCATGGCTGCTTCCAACATTAAGATTCCCCTGTTAAAGTCCTCCTGAGCAGTCCATTCCCATAGGAAATTCTGGGGTCCTTAGGGCATGGCTCCCCTCAAGGAAGTCTTAATTCCAGACTGGAGATCCAGTACGACCAAGTTAAAGTTCCCAATTTAAATCCTCTCTAGATAACCATCACTTCTCTGGGCCAATACAAAGAAAGTTAAAATAATTGTTTAAATTACACTGAGCCTCTAAAGCAAATATTTTACCCATACTTAAAAATTTTTATAGTCAAGACCCAACCATATGACAAAAATTATTTTCCCCAAAAAATGGCAAAGAAGAGAAGAAGTCTCATCTTATGCTTCTTCCTTTTCCTTGGATGTCGCATTCTTTCAATCTATAATAATCATTGAGGAATAATATGCTTATAAAGCACCTAAGCTTTAGAGGAAATAAATCTGCACATCTGCTTAAAAGTGGTTTTATTGTATTGCTTAAAATATGTAACCTCATCTGCAGAATGACAATTTTTAAAAGCAAGCCAAGTCACTTGCTTTGAGAATGCCAGCTATAAGAGAATGCCAAGTGATTATGATGCAGGGTAACTAGCAACAAGAAAATGCTACCCAAACACTCACAAGAAAGGAAGAGATAAGCGAGAGTCCATTAGGGAAGCACAGCTAGCCCTGAGGTTGTTCCTTATAATCTTTTCCATGGTGTGTGTAATCCAGTGATATCTGTTGTTTGTTCATAACTTAGTAATAGAGAATATATTGTGCTCTGTTAGATTCATATTGTTTTTATTTTTTAAAGCCTCTAATACCTTTCAAGAAGTGTTGACATTTCACAAAATTTTGAATTGAGGTCATTTAATCCTCATAAAAATCCTGGGAAATAAATATTATAATCTTCTTCACACATAGAGGAAAAATCCAGGTTAAGTGAATTTTTCCTAGGTTACAACTAATAAGGTACTAAACTCAGGTCCTCTAAGTCACTACTGTTTCCACCTACAACATGACCTCCAGTTAGATAGATGATAGATAGATAGATAGATAGATAGATAGATAGATAGATAGATACATAGGATATGATATATAGATGACAGAGAGCCTGTGCTAGATATTATCTCTGGGCAATGGCTTCTATTTCCACTCCATTTTATATTCCTTGCCCTCAGCTCATAGAAGCTGGAAAGTTAAAAGCAACATTTCCAAGACTCCTTACAGCTGAGTTTTAGATGTGGTTTAGTTTCTGCCAATGAGATGCACACATACAAGATTTAGAAAATGAAAGGTGGGCAGAGAGCATCTTTCCTGCAGCAGTGATGGCTGAGTGCTGAGTTTGGGCAGCATCTAGACCTCTTGTTTTGCTTTTTATTCATCATTTTCTTGGTTTGCAGGTGCTGTGGAGGCTGCAGCTTCCTGATTATGGACACCCCTGTACAAAGTGGACCAGGAAGACCTGCTGATTACACAAAGCTCGGCTCATTAAACTTGAATGTGTTTCAATGGTGTTTCAAAAGGGGGAAATGGTGGAAGGTAACTTCTAGAGGGTCTAGAGGGCTGATTAGACAGACACAGGGTAGTGTTAGGCAGAAGTTTGCAAGGGTCAGGGATTTCCAGAAGAGACAGCAGCATTCAGAGCATATGAACCCATGAAGTGACACTGTTATATCAGTTTGCCTACCATCCTATCTTGGAAAATATGGGTCTGAAGGAGCTGGTGTGAAATGACTTGAACTTGAAGAGTTTGCACACATGTCATGGTTTAGTATAGTTTATCTACTTTTCAAATCAGAGTTCATTTTTCCAATTGTTGTTTCTATATTATTTTTCTTGACTTTGGGATTGCAACTCTGGTAAGTTTGATCCTGAAGCTAAGTGTCTAGTGGTAACTCCCCAATTTACTCTCTTCTTATCATTCAGACAATTGTATAAGCATTCAACTTTCTGAACTGAAGTGGTTTCTGTTTCCTGCAATGAATTCTTCTCTCTCATTTTTAATTAAGGTGTTACAATTTAGATTAAACGGCTTTATTTATTAAATGGTTTTCAAATACTAGAATAATATGTCTTTGCCACCAGGTGGCAACCTCTCTGAATTGTAACCCAAACCCCTCTGAAAGATAGACATCCCTCAGAAAGCTGTGATTCTGAACTCTGTGTGTCCATTAGAACCACCTGCAGAGCTTTTACCAGATGCCTGAACTCTGTCTTCCAGTGTTTTAATGCAGTAGTTCTGGGGCAGGGGGCCAAGAAGCTTTTTTGTAAACCAAGCCATTTTTTATGTAGAGGCTTAAGAATCCAAGACAGAAAACAAAAGAGGCAGTAAAAGGGAAGAACCCCATCCCACTCCAGCCTGCATGTAGAGTACAGAGAGGCTTCCTCACCCAGGCAAGCCAATGGAGGTTTCTACTGAGGAAAAACAGAACAGGTCTAAGCTTAGAGCAAAGACCTCTGGATATGGCATCTGGGACCCTAGCAAAACGTCATGCTTCTTACCCCATCAGTTTAAATGGTCAGCCATCCTACCTATGCACATGGAGGTTTCAAAAAGCTTTTTAGTACCACTATTTATGCTAAACCAGAGGGTTGCAAATTTACGGCCACCATGCTAAATGCAGCCCACAGCCTGGTTTTGCAAATGAACTTTTATTGGAATATAGCCAGGCCCACTTGTTTATGTGTTGTTTATGGCTAATTTCTCACTACAACAGCAGAGTTAAGTAGTTGTGACAGAGATAATATAGCCTAAACTGTTTACTATCTGGCCTTTAACAGAAAACGTTTGTCAATCCTGGCACTAACAACCAGGATCCTCAAACATTTGAGGAAAACCAATCATAGAAAAAGATCTAATTTAATAAACAAAAGAATGGAAACAGACAATGCCTGAATTGTAAGAAAACAAAAACAAATAAATAACAACAAAAATAACTGACTACTATCCAAGTTGATATCTTATACTTCAAAGAGACAAAAGAAATATTGAATCCACAACTAAAATAAAAACAAAAACAGGATCAGGTGTCTTTTAAAAAGGAACAATATGAAAGCAAGAAAAAGCTCTTGAAAATTTTAAATGTGACTGCCACAAAACAATCAGTAAATAGTCAGAAATGAAGTCAAGTGCATATCTCCAGAAGCAGAAAGACAAAGAGGCAGAAACCATAAGGAAAGAAAAGATAAGAGACCCAGAATCAATGCAAACAAACCACCATCTAACGGTAGTTCCAGAAAAAGAGTTCAAAGAAAAAGTTACAGAGAAACTTATCTATGAAAGTTCCACAAAGATTTCACAGAACTGAAGAATATGTCTTCTATCGTAAAGGCTTCTCATATCTATCATTTACCTCAACACAACAGGAGATAGGAACAGAATAACAAAGCACATTTATGTGAAATTTTAGGAAACAAAAGATAACATGAAGATTCTAAAAGTTCCCAAAGAGAAAACAAAACTACATACAAAGGAACAAGATTCAGAATGACAGTAATATGACAACAGTAACACCAAAGAGGAAAGATAATACAGAATACTTACAGAATTCTAAGGGTATGATCCTTTTTTCTAGAATTTTATACCCAGCTATCAGTCAAGTGTGATGGCAGAAAAAGACATCCTCAGATACATAATGACTCAAAATTCTTATGCAATACATCTCGTGAGAGATGGGAGGATGGACTGCAGAAACACAGGGAGTGAGCCAAAGAAAAGGAAGAAACAAAATCTAGGAAAAGAGGGGAACCAGCCATGGAATTCTTTGAGAGAGGTCCGTGAAGACAACTGTGCTACAGATCTGGGGAGTAACCAGCTCAGACTGGAGAAGGAGGGTGGAGGGCTCTGAGAGAAAACTCCCAGGTGACACAGTAGAGTTTTAAGAAACACTCTGAGGCTAGAAAATCATCTAAGTTAAAAAAAAAAAAACTGGGAAAATTGATGAAAAGCAAAATGCCGTATAGAAAGGAAAATGCAATTTAGTACGCAATTCAATCTTGCAGTAAATAATGTTTATATAGTAAATCCTGATTTAGGTAAAATAGTTTTGTCTTGTTTTTGTTTTTTGGCTGCGCAGCTTGTGGGCTTTTAGTTCCCCCAACCAGGGATTGAACCCAGGTCCTCAGCAGTGAGAGGGCAGAGTCCAAACCACTGGACCGCCAGGGAATTCCCCAAAATAGTTTTATGTTAGAGGATAGAAGGGAGAAGTGAAGGCTGAAAGAGAGTGAAATTCTCTTCTGTAGCAGGAAATCAACTGACTACGTTTAAGCTTAATCAACTAAGAAATACCAATCAAAGCATATTTTATAGAAATCAGAAGGAAACTCCCAAAAGAAATGAGTTAAACATGGTTATCTTTGGGAAGCTGGTCTGAGGTGTAAAACGAGTTGGGAAAGGGAACATTCTTTTATCCTAATCATAAGCCATTTGGTACCGTTTGATTTTTTAGGTATGTTTGTGAATTATTTTTATTTTCATAGCTTTAAAATAAGTAAATAGAAACATAACAATGAATTACTTCAGTGCTACTCAAGTGATTGTGCTGCATGGTCATGTTTGAATGCATTGCTTATTCAGTTTGAATCTATGGTGGTAAATATTACAAGACTGCTCTCCATGGCCATGATGATTTAAGTCTATTTGGGATCTACCTATGACTCTAATGTTTGCTCATATTTGCTTGATTGACTTCTTTCCAAAAAAAAGTTTTAGTGATTAAGGGATACATTAAATACAAGAAGGTAACTTAAATTAGACATAGGTAAATAAAACAAACTAGATGGGTTTTTGGTGGGTTTTGTTTTGTTTGTTGTTCTTGAAAAATCAGGGCATGAAATGTGACTAGTAATAAAGCATACAAAAATGTATGCTAAAAGGGTTTATATTCTTGCTAAGGCTGGACAAAAATATGGCTTTTATATTTCTAGGAGTCACATTTATGCAAATCACACTGTTAAAGAGATAAAAACAAGTTACTCAGAAGATATGCAACCACTGAGGAAAGGCATTTCTAGAGAAGTTGGGAGAGGTGCCAGTTTACCAGAAAAGAACTGGTTTTAGAATTATTGATCTGTCCAGTGAGGCTACTGTATAAGTTCACATCAGCCGAAGATGAGTTGAATCAGTCTGAGATTCCGATGGTATAAAAGGAGACTGACTCATGTCTAGGGAGATGATAATAATTCAATACGCTCATTTCCAGAGTCACAGGACCCTAGAGTTGGATGTAACCTTAAAGGCTACATTCTGTTTGTGCTTTGACAAATTGGACACTGATATCAGAGTCCTAAATGGGAACCTTTGTGACTTCCCTCCCCAAAATGACTGTGTGAAATGAGCAACACTTTTTCTACCTTCTTGAACCTAACTCTCTATCCTCACCCCCTAACCATCAATCTTGAATCCCTCTTGGTTTCATTTGAGCTTCTCGGAAAGTGATATGAGGAGCTTGAAAAACAAAATGCATTTCAAAGCGACTCTTAAAAATTAAAAATATTTTTTAATGAACTTGTGCTTTAATGATAGAATACCAGGTAGCAGGAAAATTCTTCTTACTCGTATTCAGCTAAATCCTGCTAACTTTGAGAATCACGTCCAAGCCGGCGGAAGTGCACTATCCTGACCTTAAAGAGAGTGTAGGAAGCGCGGCTCGGTATTGATGATGACCAGCCCACACCAGTTCAGACCTGCCTACCTCCTGCTCCACAGCCACTGGCTCTGGTCACCAGTTTCCCCTCTGCTCTAGTCTTAGGCTGCGGCCTCTTGACAGCCCAAGTGACGATTCTGCTTATTTCAAGGTGCTTCTCTGTGCACGACACCCTATACAATCTCCTATGACACTCTTGTGACCCTGCCCATCTCAAGCTCTGTTTCCCACTCTGGGACAGATCCTCCAATCCCACCACAGAGATGTCAGCCTATCTTGGCCCATTACCATTACCTAGGCTCAAACCACCCACGTGAAGGCCTGCAGCACCTCTCACCCTCTGGAAGTCTTTAGACCACCTTCCAGCACACCTTCCTTCATCTTGCTTTCCCCAGGTTCCCCTGGTCCCCTGTTATTTCTTATGCTCACTCCCTGATACCCGTCCAGACCCCCTTTGCTGAACACATGTCTTGAACATGCTTTTCTGTCATCACCTCAACATTCTCCCCCAGGACCTGATGCTGGTATTTGCCTTACAATCCCATGACACACATCAACTGGTAAACACAGCCTTGAAATTGACCTTAGTCCAAAATCCCAAACAGATGGGTCAGTCTTCCTCCAGGCCTTCCCATCAGGGAAACTTCTCGGGCAGCTGCCAAGCCATTCTAGATAAGGGGCGAAAAGTAGGGAAGAGAACACGTACAATAAAGCAACTCTCAGGAGACAATCCTAGTCATTTTCCTGGCAGCTAAAGGGTTTACGAATTGCTTTCACAGGCATCGTATAGTTAGATCCTAGGAGACACACCGCAAAGGAACTGCATTCCTCCTTGGCGCACAGAGCAACTAACCCTAAAATATGAGTCGCTGTTTTATCTAAAGCTGCACAAATGCAACAGGGAGAAGTCAAACCAGGACTTCCACCTCTAACCAAAGTCTCCCCCTTGCACCTCCCTGTCAATTAGTTCACTTAGGGACTTGCTTCATCACAGGCTCCCAGGACGTGGGGAACAACTCAAGGTGGAAGGAAAATAAGGAAAAGGGTGAGAGCTACAAACAGGGCATAAAATGAGACCACAAAAGAATCAGGAACCAAGCAACAGAATATTCACTCAGACCACAACCTTAGGAACTAGAGCTACTTTTACAGATTAGTGTGGAAATGTGCTTTTCAGAGTGAGAAATACATGCTTCAATGTACTAGAGAATTAATGTGCAGCCACGTGAGCTGCCGATTTTTATTGATTACAAAAGTAACCTCAATATCAAACTCTACAGAACATAATTTAATTTTCTTTGATGATGCAAGAGGCATTTCTTGGTCTTGGAGGTCCTCTGGGTCATCGCTATGAACGTCAACTATCACTGCATGAGAGGACGGGGTTGTCCTAATTAATGTCAATTTCTCCCCCTCAGAGAGGCTGCCCCAGCGCTGACACAACAATGCAGCCAATGCATTGGCTAAGATGCTCACAGCGCAATCAACCTAAGCCACCAGTGTGCTTCCTTTGCCCCTATCACATATTAAATGGCACAAGCTTTTCTTCAGCCCAATCGGAGTGACCCAGTGTCAGACCTAAGGCCACCGTCTTCCTCTGTCACCTGACACTCCTCTATCAAGTTCTTTGGGGCACAGACGTGCCATTGTCCCCCTTTCTCTCCCGGAAGCCTGCCAGCCCATCCTAAGCACCATCTTTCCCAAAGTGAAACCAGCAGACTGTGACGTGTTCTCCCCTGGGGAGCTGTAGACACATGCTGCTTTGGTTACTGAGCGCTGAACTAGAGAAACGGCCTGGGAATCACAGGGAGGGACCAGGACAGATTCGAAACAGAAAGACGAAGGTGAGTGTCAATATCACAGTCCTCACAGGCTGCTCTAAATATGGCAGGTATTTGGAATCCGGTTAATCAACACAGGTGCTTACAACCATGTGTTTGAAAGCTGACACTGATCTTTTCATCTCGGGAGGCCAGGAGGTCGATGTGAAGTATGGCTGTGTGTGATGAGGTTGGGCGAGTGTCCAATAAGCAGAGATCACTGAATTTTAGCCTCTGTTCCCATTCAACTGATTCATTAAATCTTCACCGATGACCTGCTGAGAGGGTAGGCCTCTGCAGGGTAGTTTAAGACACAGAACAAACATAAGGCAGAGTTTTACAATTATGTCTGCTTCCTAAGAATGCACTAAAGGTAAAAAAAATTAAAATGAGATGACATACAAAATGAGATAAAATTTGAACAGTACGTAGTAGGAACTCAGAAGTGATGGTGACGATGACAGTGATATTTGTCATCATATTAGGGATAAGATTGGACACAGGGTAGCCATAGCACTGTGACATATTTAACAGAGATCTACTGAAATTATGGATTCCAGTTATCATTTAAAATCCATCCATTATAATTATAATAGGACCGCAGAACACAAATTCCACAAATATAATGGTTTCATATACTTAAAAAGCATTCAAAAACTTAACCATAAAACCCACTTAATATCTTTCCAACAAAGGGACAGGGAGAGACCCAAGAAAAGTTCTTGAGACACACCAGGGGACAACTTTTCTTAGGTTCCCGGTGACTGCCCCATTACGCAAATATGTGGCTTTCATTCAGGCAGAATTTCCACATCTGTACCTACCTCATGTTCAAAGCTGACTTTGTGTACTGTATCCCAATGCCCAAATCTTACACTGGAATTGTATTAGGAACCATACCTTTTATAGTGTTATACCCAGCAACTACCTATATACACATGTGTGGATATATGCATAGATGCACACATATATGCATGTATTCTATATTAGGTCATGTAGATCCATGGTGTATAGAAATAGAACATATTACAGATCGTAAATCAAGCCGTTTGAAGAGAGAAGGAATGCAGTGATGTGCATTTGAGCTCCAGCAGTGAAGCAATATTTTGTTACAGTTTATTTTGTCACCAAGTATACACTCCCTCTCATGATAACAACAGAAACGCCCATTTAAGCAGCACTTGCCAGCTTCCTGCCCACCCTCACAGCCTCCTAGGAGCCTCCAGGTTCAGGGAGAGGCCAGGACGGGTGTGACGGCTCTGTATTAACTCGACTTCATGTTAACTCCGGAGCCAGCCTGCTCCCGGGAGAACCTGATGCCACAAGCAAACAGCCAAAGAGCTCTTTCTGGACCCAGGACCTGCCTGAAAATCCTGGCCAAAAAGCCAAAGCCATCAAATTCAAGACAGAGATATTGTTCCCAGGCAATTCACAAAGTTAAAGATTATGAACATTTTTTCTTGAGCTATCAGATCACAGATACAGGGTGTCTGCCTTCCAAGCTCAGTCTTAGGGAGCAATCATAGGACCAAGGACTCAGGTGAGACTCCCATCCTGCACTGAAATACGAGTCAGTAAGTAGGGTCAAAGCCAGCTGGCCTAAGGAGAAAAGTGAATGAAACATAGAAAACGAGAACTCTTTGTCCGTGGTGGCCTGGGGGCTCTGCTGGCCCATCGCCTGCTTTATGACTGTGCACAGTCTTCTCACTACGTTGTTTTAGAGCATCGGACACACTGGTCAGAACTTGTAAGTGCCCTGCGCTCGCTGCTCCAGAAAATGAGAGCAAAGGGAGGCTCCCACTGGAGCATAAACGCTCGGGAAAAGCAAGCGCAGGCCCACAGCGAAGGAAGCTGCTGCAGAGAAAAGAGAATCCAGAGGTCACTCACGTAGGGAAAGGTGGGCAGGGAACAGCCTGCTTTATTGTCATCTTCCCACCCACAGCCTTGGCTCTAAGCTTGGCACGCATGCCCCTCATGATCTGTTGCGCAAACGCCAAGCTCGTCCACTTTCACCCATATACTCCACCGTAATCACTCCCCGGTTCTGTGTCACCCTCGCTGCTCCAAGTGTGGCTGGTGGGACAGCATCGCACCGCAGAAAAGCCGAGCCTGGGGCCGCACCTCAGCCTCACTGAAACAGTCTGCTTTCACAAGACCCGGGTGATGTGCGTGCACGGTGGGGTTTAGGAAGCGCTCTGGAGAACGTCCTTAAACCCGGGGGCATGTGCACCTGCTCCAGCCCCAGGGCTGGGACCGCTGTCTCCTCTGGCAAAAGCTCTGTGGGTCTCCGGCCAGCTTGCACGTGTCTGGGACCCTCAGAGCCACGGAACCAGTGTCAGGGGCTGGCCATCATTGTGGTCCAGGGCTCTGATCCCCTAGATGAGGGAAAGGAGGCCAAGGGGCTTGGACGAGGTCCCAAAGTGGGGATCCAGGAGGGGGAAGTCTTCCAACCTCCTGATTCTAGTTTACACTGGGCTCACGGTCACGAACAAGGCTCAGGAGAGGGTGTGAGCAGATTCGTAGAGAACAAACTAGTGGCTACTAGTGGGGAGAGGGAAGGGAGGAGGGGCATAGAGAACAAACCAGTGGCTACTAGTGGGGAGAGGGAAGGGAGGAGGGGCATAGAGAACAAACTAGTGGCTACTAGTGGGGAGAGGGAAGGGAGGAGGGGCATAGAGAACAAACTAGTGGCTACTAGTGGGGAGAGGGAAGGGAGGAGGGGCAGTATAGGGCTAGTGCATTAAAAAGAAGCGTTATTATGGGATTATATGAAATCATGTATGTGAAACTTTTGAAAACTGTGAAGCACTATAGAATTTAAAGACTCTTCCCTTCAATAAAAAAAAAGTTACCAAAAAAAAAAAAAACCCACCAGTAAAGGTGACCAGATAGATAAATCCAGCAGTTGGCATAGATATACTTTGTTACCCCTTTTTTCTCCTAATTAACTTAAGAAAGAGCTTCACAAAGCAGAATTTTAAAACTGTGTTGATTATTTTGGATAGTCTGAGTCCCTGGCATTTCCACATGAATTTTAGTATCAGTTTGTCAGTTCTGCAGAAAAGCTAACTGGAATTTTGATATGAATTACCTTAAATGGTGAGTTGAAGGGAAGGACCCAAGAGAAAGTGAGGAGGAGCTGGAGATGCGGAAGAGAAGCGCGTGCTGGCGGAGTGAAGTCTGACGGAGGGTGGCTCAGAGGACGCGAGTTCCGCGCAGGACAGGAGGAGAGAGAGGAACAGACGTGGGAGTGCGTCTGCCGAGGTGATGGAGGGCACGCCAGCAGCACGGGCAGCAGTCCCTTCATTCCCCCACAAACATCATCTGCCCGAACTATGCACCCCATCTCCCTCCAGGCACCACAGACACAATCACGAGCAAAACAAAAACCCCTCCCTCCTGGAGCTTATGTTCTACTGACGGGGGGATGAGCAGGGGCTAGGAAGGAGGTGGGTGAAGACAGGCACATTTTAAAACAAAGTAGCGAATGCTCAACATCATTAATCATCAGAGAAATGCAAATCAAAACTACAATGCGATATCATCTCACACCAGTCAGAATGGCCATCATCAAAAAATCTACAAACAATAAATGCTGGAGAGGGTGTGGAGAGAAGGGAACCCTCTTGCACTGTTGGCGGGAATGTAAACTGACACAGCCACTGTGGAGAACAGTATGGAGGTTCCTTAAAAAACTAAAAATAGAACTACCATACAACCCAGCAATTCCACTACTGGGCATATACCCTGAGAAAACCATAATTCAAAAAGAGTCATGTACCACAATGTTCATTGCAGCTCTATTTACAATAGCCAGGACATGGAAGCAACCTAAGTGTCCATCAACAGATGAATGGATAAAGAAGATGTGGCACATATATACAATGGAATATTACTCAGCCATAAAAAGAAACGAAATTGAGTTATTTGTAGTGAGGTGGATGGACCTAGAGACTGTCATACAGAGTGAAGTAAGTCAGAAAGAGAAAAACAAATACCGTATGCTAACACATATATATGGAATCTAAAAAAAGAAAAAAATGGTCATGAAGAACCTAGGGGCAAGATGGGAATAAAGACGCAGACCTACTAAAGAATGGACTTGAGGACACGGGGAGGGGGAAGGGTAAGCTGGGACAAAGTGAGAGAGTGGTAGTGTGTATATGGACATATATACACTACCACATGTAAAATAGATAGCTAGTGGGAAGCAGCCTCATAGCACAGGGAGATCAGCTCCGTGCTTTGTGACCAGCTAGAGGGGTGGGATAGGGAGGGTGGGAGGGAGGGAGACACAAGAGGGAAGAGATATGGGGATATATGTAGATGTATAACTGATTCACTTTGTTATAAAGCAGAAACTAACATACCATTGTAAAGCAGTTATACTCCAATAAAAATGTTAAAAAACAAAAAACAAAAAACAAACAAAGTAGCTTCTATAATATGTTAGAAGGTGAAATGTTACATGAAAAATAAATGAGCAGGTAAAAATAAATGACCCGGATGAGGGTCATTTTGGAATTTTGGAAAAGGTGGTCTGGATGGGACTTTCTGGGCAGGTGCCCTTTGCGTCAAGTCCTGCAGGTTATGAGGCTGTGTTCTGGGCTGTTCTGTGCCCCTGCAGAGGTTGGAGGAGACGTCATTGTGGGCGAGGAAACCCCCGCTCTGAACTCTGTGTGTCTGGGGTGGGCACCCTTGCTGCTGTTGGCTGTACCCCAGGCTCCCTTGCCTGGAGTGTCATCCTGCCCCAAACCCCGTCCATCTAACTAGCTAGGCCTCTTCCTTCAAGACTCAGGAGGACAGGCAGGTCTCCCAAGAAGCCTTCCCACCCCTTCTCAGGGGGATTCGCACGGGGGGCCCTTCTGTGCTCCACTCAGCACCCACTCTCAACGTCATCCGCACCTGGCTCAGTGCGGCAAACATTTGGGGTCGGGATTCTGCAGGAAACTGTGGGATAAACAGATAAGAGAGATGGAGAGGAAGGGGAGGGAGGGGGAAGAGGCGGGAGGAGAGAGGGAAATTTTGAGAGAAGGAGCCTGTCAGTGACGTGTGAGATCACAAACCATGGGGAAGGAGTAGAACAGGGAACCAGGTGTGATGGGAACCCATCTTCCTGACTCACACCACCCCAATCCATGCTCCAGAGATCGACCCACCTTTCCAAACAAAACCTCTGATGCTTTCTGTCTCCTGCTCAAAAATCTTCAGCGGCTCCCCTTCGCCTCCAGACCAAACTAAAAGTGCTCGACCCCAAAGCGAGACTTCCGTAATTTGGCAAAGCTCACCTCTGACGGCTCCTCCGGCTCAGGTCATGCTGGGTTCTGATTGATTTCACTTTCCACGGCCGGGACTCTTGCTCTCGCTTCCCCCACCCCCCTGCCACCCCCCCACCCCCCAATGTCCCCTGAGCCGACCCTGAAATCCTATCCCTCCTCTTGACCAAGTTCAAATAACTGCTGCTTCCTCAGCCTCTGGGAGCCCGTCCTCCTTCCCAGCCTCACTCCACGTTTCTCTAACCCCGTCCTGGCCCTCGTCTGACTCAGATGCAGCCTACGTATCTCTGATCAGTCACAAGATCCAGAGCGATGGGCACACTTCACTCACCTTTGTTCTCCTTCGAGGCTCAGCATAGTATCAGATGTTCAATAAGCGCTTTGTACATGAATGAATGAACCAACGTGATTCAAGGGAGACAGACTGGCGGATTCGCAGAGACGGCACAGAATTAGAATTAGGAAGACATGGCTTATGGCTCTTCCTTCCTCGAACAATCACTTAATCAGTTCTAAGAAGCAGCCCCTCTTGCATAAAGTGTAGCCTCCGTAATATATATTCTCTAAGGTTCTAGTCTTCGAAAATTTTCTAATTCACATGCAGCAGATACTCCAGATAACTGAAAGTTGGTCTCACAACATCCTATTTCAACATTTTTTACAAGGTGGGTTTAATCACTCTGAATTACAGGAAGAAAATGAATATGACTCCATAGATGTATAAAATCTATGAGGCCGGGAAATCCCCAAGGCATGTGACAATCCCAGGATTCGTATATTCTGATCATCAAAATCATAATGACGATAGCACCCAGACACAGAATTACCCAAAGCACAGAGACCAACGTTGTCCACATTCAGGGGGTGGGAAATGAAATGCAGCCCGACATTCCATTTCCAGGAAGTGTGCCATTTATCACAAGCCAGCACGTGACACTGGGGTGCACCTCACTGGGGGGGGTGGGGGATGGACGGGGAGGGATGCTTGAGGGTCACACTTCTGCTACATCTGTGAGGTTTCCCAGAAGCCTGGGCTCAGCCACCCCTGGAAGCAGCAGAGGCCAAGGCTGCCATCAGGAGCTTGCAGACCTTCCAAAGCAAGCCGGAAAGCAGAGAGCTGCAGTGTCATAATGATCAGCCTGCAGAGGGGATGCCGGTTCCCTTTCCCGCCTGCCAGCTGCAGGGACCGTCATCCACTCAGGACAAATGAGGGGCTAAGACAGAAGGCGTGAGATATTCTGGGGAACCTAATGAGGAAAGGATAAATCATAGGAGGAATCTTGTGCGTTCATTTTCCAGGCAGTAACTGCCAGCACCAGGTTCCTCCCGCACACCCAAAGGAGAGAGAATAAATCCACGCTCTCTGTCAGCCAGGAGACAGTCTCCATATTCTGTGACGGGAGGAAATAGGTTCCCTTGGGAAATTAAACCAGCCATTTTGGTGAATCTTCAGGGGAACATGCAATTAAAATTACCTTTTTTTGAAATGAAGTTTCCATCTCTGTGCTCTGTAGCTGGCAACTGGAAAAACCCCTGGAGGCAGATGTGCCTCCTTTCCCAGTCATTTCATAACCGGGGAATCATAGCCTTCAGTGGGAAGGAGAAAGCCTGTGTGGTTTCTCTCTCCATTAAGACCCTGGGCTTAAAAAATAAGCAAAAGTGATCACATCACTACATTAAACGAACAACTATTAACAAACTCTTATTTTCCCAGGATGGAGATCAGTTGAAACTCTTGAAAATAAACATTCCAACATTTCCGAGATACCATCTAAAGATTTGCAATCCTAGGGAACTTCCAGAGAACAGTAATTACAGTGAATGTCCCATTCACCGAATTTTAAAGTTGGCAGTTAAATGACAAAAGCCCAGGAATTCCTATATGATTAAAATCTTGATGGCTGTCAGAGCAGGAGGGAAAATATGAATAAGGATAAAAATGGAACTGTTTCTGCTCTGTTTAAAATCTTATTTACTCATACAATTGCTTCTCTTTCTCCATCTTTCTCTTTTTCATCCTCCTTCCAAATTTTACAATTTGCATTAATTTTAATCAAAATTTAGCAAAATTTTAGAAGTTAGCATAACCAACAGAGGAGGTGGTTTCCATTCATAAGTTAAGTTGTTTGAAATGACCATTAGCTGCTTTACATGTTTTGAGGATTATATTACAAAGTTATAATTCTCATGTGTACCCTAGTTTTTTAATTCATTCATTTTGATTCTGATACTATGTACTTGCACAACTGCTATCATTAAGTCTAATTATATAATTAGCATAACATGTGTGATCATGTAATTAGAATGTGCAATTATAATGTGCAATTACATAATTACAATGTGTAATGGCATCAGGGTGTAAATATCCTTCTGAAATGTCAGGAAGAAATATCCCCCGTTTGCTCAAGAGGTAGTTTTTAAAGTTCAGTTTCACATATTTTTTTTTCCAGGATGGAAATTCAAATATTATTTGAATCAAGCACTTCAATTATGCTTAAGGAAATAAAAGCTCTATTTTCTCTTCTTTTTATATCTTTTCTAACTGAAGTTCAAGGTAAGAAACTTTGCAACGTATCAAAATTATTCAACTGATCATCCCACATTATTTCAGTTGAGAAAATAAAATGATTAGAAATCCTAGAAAAATGAACCAAGCCTTGAAACATAAACACTTGGGTCTAGCAAATTTCTATCTAAAAATGTAATATTTCTTTTAATCACTAGTCATGTAATAACTGCATGCCAGGCATGGTCTGGATGCTTCACAGTTTTCTCAAAGCCCAAAGTATACAATCAAACAACTTATTATTTTCTCCCAAACCTGCTCTTTCCCCTGCATTACCTATCTCAGTGGTTCTTAGGATTCCAGGTTTGTTAAAACAAATCACTGGGTCCCCTCCCCAAAGTGCCTGATTAGGGAGCCCTGGAGTGGGCCAGAGCATTGGCATTTCCAGCAGGTGCCCAGTGACCCTGTTGCCACTGGTCCAAGGACCACACTGGAGAACCCTTGTCTTATCCATCATCTTATCCATCAACAAGCTTCCCAAGCAAGAAGCTTCGAGGTCATTCTTGACTACTCTTTGTCACTCACCCCCCACGTGCTCGCTTGGTCACCAAGTCCTATGGATGTTAACCCAGGAAAGTACATCCTGAGTCACCTCTCGACCCTTCTCTCCATCCCCACTGACCCTGGCTTAATTCAGCCATCATTTGCTTTTACCTAGAGTCCTCACGCTCTCATTCCTTCCCCCTCAAACCCACACTGGCACCAACTTGACCACACTTCATCACTCGCTTTTCAAAAATGTGCACTAGTCCCTCATGGCCCAAAGGATAGTTATACTTTCTTAGCCTGGCCTGAGAGGCCCTTCAGTCTTGACACCAGCTTCCCTTACCACCCCACTGTGTTCCAGCCGCGTTACAGCACAGCATCCCCTACCTACATCACTTCTCTGCTCCTTTGCTAATGCTGCTTCCTTTGTGCGGGTTGGAGATCTAGGTGGACCCTGACCTATCACTAGAAACTAAGAGACTAGCAGATCAGCATCACTCCAGGGATGTAGAAACCTTGATTCCAAACAAGTCCTTCGCTGAGTCAAGGCATGGAGACAAAATGAATAAATGTGGTGGACGCAGTGGGGGCTGATTAAGGGAAGGGCAGGAAGGGAGGGCAGTTCTTTTCACCACCGCTGTGTGCCAGGAGCTTTACCCATTACTCCACTGGGACCTCACGAGCCTCTGTTTTGTAAGTTGCATTTGCTACAAGAGAAAATCGAAAGCTGAAGAAAATGATGCAACTTGTTTAAGGTCAAATCCTTAATAAGTGGCACAATCAAGTTTGAAATTCATATCCTTATAGCAAATACACTGCCTGCCTCCGTAGCTCAGTTACTTAGCAAATTTCCACTGTGAGTGAATACATAGTCCACGGAAAAAACACACTCAAACAGTGCCGAGGTGCCAACTGGTGTGGACCAGGGAAGCAGTCTCTGGGGGACCTGCCACAGGGCTCTGTCTCATGCCCAGCCCTTGTCCAAGTTGTAAGTCCTACAAAGACACAGAGCCTGTGGTTCAAAGAGCTTGCAGTGTCTGCTAAAAAACTCATGGGATTTCCAAACACAGTATCAAGCTGGAACAAGGACAAATGTCATAGCACATCTAGTTCCAACATCACAGGACAATGTGCAGGATTAGAAGAAATTTGGTGTCGACAGCATTTAATTTGTGAAAGATCTAGGGATTTCTCTCAACTGTAAATTTGGCAAGAGCCAGCAGCATGACATGACTCCTAAAAAAATAAATAAAAATAAAGTTGTGCTTGTTTTCAAGATGGCACTGAGTTCAATCTTTAAAATGACTATTCGCCAAGGCAAATTTTTATTTATGATAAAGACTTACCCATACTCAACCCTAAGAGAAACATGCCCATAATTTAGAAAGGAAAGAAGACATTGGGTGATGAAGAGGGTTAAAGCCATGAATCTGCTGGGCTGTCCATCCAGACACATGAAAAAGCAGGTACCAAACAGGCACCAGCACTGCCTGACATGAACTGAAGGGCCAGAACCAACGTGGATGCTTTGGCTCCTGGGATGGGGCTGCTTCGCTCTGGAAACAAAAAGAGAAAAGGCTGCAAGTACTGCCTGTGGCTGTAATTTACATGATAATTCATACCTGAGAGGTGAAAGGGAGAATAGATATAGCTGAGGCATGAGGTCCTGAGCCATGTACCTGGTTCATTCATGATTGCTCTGACTAGAACATGAAGCTGGCCACTTTCTGTGTCCCTTCAGTTCTGAAGTCTGATTAGAAAGAACCACAAAACATCTAGGGAGGGGTAAGCACAGATGGAGGTGGGGAAAGAGAGAGTAGGAAATTAAAATTTCAAGACAAAAAACAAAAGAATACTAAGAAAGATAGCCCAAATATCAATACTCAGGCTGTGAGCATTGTAAACAAAATGCAAATAAAAGCGCGATACAAAAGAGAATGTAAAATAAGTATATTTGAGATCCTGAGGAAGTAAAGGAAGGCATAACAGCCATAAAAGTAGAATAAGAATTTAAGAAACAACTAAGGGAGGGAGGGGCAAGATGGCGGAAGAGTAAGACGCGGAGATCACCTTCCTCCCCACAGATACATGAGAAATACATCTACACGTGGAACTGCTCCTACAGAACACCCACTGAACGCTGGCAGAAGACGTCAGACCTCCCAAAAGGCAAGAAAATCCCCACGTACTTGGGTAGGGCAAAAGAAAAAAGAAATAACAGAGACAAAAGAATAGGGACGGAACCTGCACCAGTGGGAGGGAGCTGTGAAGGAGGAAAGGTTTCCACACACTAGGAAGCCCCTTCGTGGGCAGAGACTGCGGGTGGCGGAGGGGGGAAGCTTCAGAGCCACGGAGGAGAGCGCAGCCACATTGGTGCGGAGGGCAAAGCGGAGACTCCCGCACAGAGGATCGGCGCCGACCAGCACTCACCAGCCCGAGAGGCTTGTCTGCTCCCCCGCCGGGGCGGGCGGGGGCTGGGAGCTGGGGCTCGGGCTTCGGTGCTGGCGAGAGGGAGTCCGGTAAAAGGACTGCAGCTGCCGAAGAGGCAAGAGACTTTTTCTTGCCTCTTTGTTTCGCGGCGCGCAAGGAGAGGGGATTCAGAGCGCCGCCTAAACGAGCTCCAGAGACGGGCGCGAGCCGCGGCCATCAGCGCGGATCCCACAGCAACAGGGACGCAGAGGGAAAACGGAGAGATTCCCGCACAGAGGCTCGGCGCCGAGCAGCACTCACCAGCCCGAGAGGCTTGTCTGCTCACCCGCCGGGGCGGGCGGGGGCTGGGAGCTGAGGCGCGGGCTTCGGTCGGATCCCAGGGAGAGGACTGGGGTTGGCTGCGTGAGCACAGCCTGAAGGGTCTAGCGCACCACAACTAGCCGGGAGGGAGCACGAGAAAAAGTCTGCAGCTGCCGAAGGGGCAAGAGACTTTTTCTTGCCTCTTTGTTTCGCGGCGTGCAAGGAGAGGGGATTCAGAGCGCCGCCTAAACGAGCTCCAGAGACGGGCGCGAGCCGCGGCTATCAGCGCGGACCCCAGAGACGGGCATGAGACGCTAAGGCTGCTGCTGCCGCCACCAAACAGCCTGTGGGCGAGCACAGGTCATTCTCCACACCGCCCCTCCCGGGAGCCTGTGCAGCCCGCCACGGCCAGGCTCCCGTAATCTGGGGACAACTTCCCCGGGAGAGCGCATGGCGCGCCTCAGGCCGCTACAACGTCACGACGCCTCTGACGCCGCAGGCTCCCCCCGCCTCCTCCGTACCGCTCCCTCCCCCCGCCTGAGTGAGCCAGAGCCCCCGAATCAGCTGCTCCTTTATCCCCGTTCTGTCTGGGCGGGGAACACACGCCCTCAGGCGACCTACATGCAGAGGCGGGTCCAAATCCAAAGCTGAACCCCGGGAGCTGTACGAACAAAGAAGAGAAAGGGAAATCTCTCCCAGCAGCCTCAGAAGCAGCGGATTAAAGCTCCACAAACAACTTGATGTGCCTGCATCTGTTGAATACCTGAATAGACAACGAATTATCCCAAATTTAGGAGGTGGACTTTGGGAGCAGGATATATTAACTTTTCCCCTTTTCCTTTTTTTGTGAGTGTATATGTGTATGCTTCTGGGTGAGATTTTGTCTGTATAGCTTTGCTCTCACCGTTAGTCCTAGGGTTAGGTCCATCCGTGTTTTTTTTTGTTTGTTTGTTTTTTTTTTTTTTACTTAAAAAAATTTTTTTTCCCTAATAAATGTTTTCTTAATAAATTTTTCCGTATTTTCTATTTTTAAAAAATTAAAAAAAAATTTTTTAAATAAGTTTTTTCATATTTTTTATTTTAAAAAAATTAAAAATTTTTTTTCTTAAAAAATTTTTTCTTAATAAATTTTTTCTTAATAAATTTTTTCTTAATAAATTTTTTCTTAATAAATTTTTTCTTAATAAATTTTTTCTTATTTTTAGTATAAAAAATTAATAAATCTATTTTTAAAAATTAAAAAAAATTTTTTTCTTAATAAATTTATTCTTAATAATTTTTTTTCTTATTTTTTATTATAATTGCTTTATTTTATTTTCTTTTATCATTTTTCTTTCTTTCTTTACATTTTTTCTCCCTTTTATTCTGAGCCGTGTGGATGAAAGGCTCTTGGTGCTCCAGCCAGGCATCAGGGCTGTGCCTCTGAGGTGGGAGAGCCAACTTCAGGACACTGGTCCACAAGAGACCTCCCAGCTCCACGTAATACCAAACGGCAAAAATCTCTCAGAGATCTCCATCTCAACATCAAGACCCAGCTTCACTCAACGACCAGCAAGCTACAGTGCTGGACACCCTATGCCAAACAACTAGCAAGACAGGAACACAGCCCCATCCATTAACAGAGAGACTGCCTAAAATCATAATAAGACCACAGACACCCCAAAACACACCACCAGACGTGGACGAGCCCACCAGAAAGACAACATCCAGCCTCATCCACCAGAACACAGGCACTAGTTCCCTCCACCAGGAAACCTACACAACCCACTGAACCAACCTTAGCCACTGGGGACAGATACCAAAAACAACGGGAACTACGAACCTGCAGCCTGTGAAAAGGAGACCCCAAACACAGTAAGATAAGCAAAATGAGAAGACAGAAAAACACACAGCAGATGAAGGAGCAGGGTCAAAACACACCAGACCTAACAAATGAAGAGGAAATAGGTAGTCTACCTGAAAAAGAATTCAGAATAATGATAGTAAGGATGATCCAAAATCTTGGAAATAGAATAGACAAAATGCAAGAAACATTGAACAAGGACGTAGAAGAACTAAAGAGGAACCAAGCAACAATGAAAAGCACAATAAATGAAATTAAAAATACTCTAGATGGGATCAATAGCAGAATAACTGAGGCAGAAGAACGGATAAGTGACCTGGAAGATAAAATGGTGGAAATAACTACTACAGAGCAGAATAAAGAAAAAAGAATGAAAAGAACTGAGGACAGTCTCAGAGACCTCTGGGACAACATTAAACGCACCAACATTCGAATTATAGGGGTCCCAGAAGAAGAAGAGAAAAAGAAAGGGACTGAGAAAATATTTGAAGAGATTATAGTTGAAAACTTCCCTAATATGGGAAAGGAAATAGTTAATCAAGTCCTGGAAGCACAGAGAGTCCCATACAGGATAAATCCAAGGAGAAACGCACCAAGACACATATTAATCAAACTATCAAAAATTAAATATAAGGAAAACATATTAAAAGCAGCAAGGGAAAAACAACAAATAACACACAAGGGCATCCCCATAAGGTTAACAGCTGATCTTTCAGCAGAAACTCTGCAAGCCAGAAGGGAGTGGCAGGATATACTTAAAGTGATGAAGGAGAAAAACCTACAACCAAGATTACTCTACCCAGCAAGGATCTCATTCAGATTTGATGGAGAAATTAAAACCTTTACAGACAAGCAAAAGCTGAGAGAGTTCAGCACCACCAAACCAGCTTTACAACAAATGCTAAAGGAAGTTCTCTAGGCAAGAAACACAAGAGAAGGAAAACACCTACAATAACAAACCCAAAACATTTAAGAAAATGGGAATAGGAACATACATATCGGTAATTACCTTAAATGTAAATGGATTAAATGCTCCCACCAAAAGACACAGACTGGCTGAATGGATACAAAAACAAGACCCATATATATGCTGTCTACAAGAGACCCACTTCAGACCTAGAGACACATACAGACTGAAAGTAAGGGGATGGAAAAAGATATTCCATGCAAATGGAAATCAAAAGAAAGCTGGAGTAGCAATTCTCATATCAGACAAAATAGACTTTAAAATAAAGACTATTACAAGAGACAAAGAAGGACACTATATAATGATCAAGGGATCGATCCAAGAGGAAGGTATAACAATTGTAAATATTTATGCACCCAACATAGGAGCACCTCAATACATAAGGCAAATACTAACAGCCATAAAAGGGGAAATCGACAGTAACACAATCATAGTAGGGGACTTTAACACCCCACTTTCACCAATGGACAGATCATCCAAAATGAAAATAAATAAGGAAACACAAGCTTTAAAGGATACATTAAACAAGATGGACTTAATTGATATTTATAGGACATTCCACCCAAAAACAACAGAATACACATTTTTCTCAAGTGCTCATGGAACATTCTCCAGGATAGATCATATCTTGGGTCACAAATCAAGCCTTGGTAAATTTAAAAAAATTGAAATCGTATCAAGTATCTTTTCCGACCACAACGCTATGAGACTAGATATCAATTACAGGAAAAGATCTGTAAAAAATACAAACACATGGAGGCTACACAATACACTACTTAATAACGAAGTGATCACTGAAGAAATCAAAGGGGAAATCAAAAAATACCTAGAAACAAATGACAACGGAGACACGACGATCCAAAACCTATGGGACGCAGCAAAAGCAGTTCTAAGAGGGAAGTTTATAGCAATACAAGCCTACATCAAGAAACAGGAAACATCTCGAATAAACAATCTAACCTTGCACCTAAAGCAATTAGAGAAAGAAGAACAAAAAAACCCCAAAGCTAGCAGAAGGAAAGAAATCATAAAGGTCAGATCAGAAATAAATGAAAAAGAAATGAAGGAAACAATAGCAAAAATCAATGAAACTAAAAGCTGGTTCTTTGAGAAGATAAACAAAATTGATAAACCATTAGCCAGACTCATCAAAAGAAAAAGGGAGAAGACTCAAATTAATAGAATTAGAAATGAAAAAGGAGAAGTAACCACTGACACTGCAGAAATACAAACGATCATGAGAGATTACTACAAGCAACTCTATGCCAATAAAATGGACAACCTGGAAGAAATGGACAGATTCTTAGAAATGCACAACCTGCCAAGACTGAACCAGGAAGAAATAGAAAATATGAACAGACCAATCACAAGCACTGAAATTGAAACTGTGATTAAAAATCTTCCAACACACAAAAGCCCAGGACCAGATGGCTTCACAGGCGAATTCTATCAAACATTTAGAGAAGAGCTAACACCTATCCTTCTCAAACTCTTCCAAAATATTGCAGAGGGAGGAACACTCCCCAACTCATTCTACGAGGCCACCATCACCCTGATACCAAAACCAGACAAAGATGTCACAAAGAAAGAAAACTACAGGCCAATATCACTGATGAACATAGATGCAAAAATCCTCAACAAAATACTAGCAAACAGAATCCAACAGCACATTAAAAGGATTATACACCATGATCAAGTGGGGTTTATTCCAGGAATGCAAGGATTCTTCAATATACGCAAATCAATCAACGTGATACATCATATTAACAAATTGAAGGAGAAAAACCATATGATCATCTCAATAGATGCAGAGAAAGCTTTCGACAAAATTCAACACCCATTTATGATAAAAGTCCTGCAGAAAGTAGGCATAGAGGGAACTTTCCTCAACATCATAAAGGCCATATATGACAAACCCACAGCCAACATTGTCCTCAATGGTGAAAAACTGAAACCATTTCCACTAAGATCAGGAACAAGACAAGGTTGCCCACTCTCACCACTATTATTCAACATAGTTTTGGAAGTGTTAGCCACAGCAATCAGAGAAGAAAAAGAAATTAAAGGAATCCAAATCGGTAAAGAAGAAGTAAAGCTGTCACTGTTTGCAGATGACATGATACTATACATAGAGAATCCAAAAGATGCTACCAGAAAACTACTAGAGCTAATCAATGAATTTGGTAAAGTAGCAGGATACAAAATTAATGCACAGAAATCTCTTGCATTCCTGTATACTAATGATGAAAAATCTGAAAGTGAAATTAAGAAAACACTCCCGTTTACCACTGCAACAAAAAGAATAAAATATCTAGGAATAAACCTACCTAAGGAGACAAAAGACCTGTATGCAGAAAATTATAGGACACTGATGAAAGAAATTAAAGATGATACAAATAGATGGAGAGATATACCATGTTCTTGGATTGGAAGAATCAACATTGTGAAAATGACTCTGCTACCCAAAGCAATCTACAGATTCAATGCAATCCCTATCAAACTACCACTGGCATTTTTCACAGAACTAGAACAAAAAATTTCACAATTTGTATGGAAACACAAAAGACCCCGAATAGCCAAAGCAATCTTGAGAACGAAAAATGGAGCTGGAGGAATCAGGCTCCCTGACTTCAGACTATATTACAAAGCTACAGTAATCAACACAGTTTGGCACTGGCACAAAAACAGAAATATAGATCAATGGAACAGGATAGAAAGCCCAGAGATAAGCCCACGCACATATGGTCACCTTATCTTTGATAAAGGAGGCAAGCATATACAGTGGAGAAAAGACAGCCTCTTCAATAAGTGGTGCTGGGAAAATTGGACAGGTACATGTAAAAGTATGAAATTAGAACACTCCCTGACACCATACACAAAAATAAACTCAAAATGGATTAAAGACCTAAGTGTAAGGCCAGACACTATCAAACTCTTAGAGGAAAACATAGGCAGAACACTCTATGACATAAATCACAGCAAGATCCTTTTTGACCCAGCTCCTAGAGAAATGGAAATAAAAACACAAATAAACAAATGGGACCTAATGAAACTTAAAAGCTTTTGCACAGCAAAGGAAACCATAAACAAGACCAAAAGACAACCCTCAGAATGGGAGAAAATATTTGCAAATGAAGCAACGGACAAAGGATTAATCTCCAAGATTTACAAGCAGCTCATGCAGCTCAATAACAAAAAAACAAACAACCCAATCCAAAAATGGGCAGAAGACCTAAATAGACATTTCTCCAAGGAAGATATACAGATTGCCAACAGACACATGAAAGAATGCTCAACATCATTAATCATTAGAGAAATGCAAATCAAAACTACAATGAGGTATCATCTCACACCGGTCAGAATGGCCATCATCAAAAAATCTAGAAACAATAAATGCTGGAGAGGGTGTGGAGAAAAGGGAACACTCTTGCACTGTTGGTGGGAATGTAAATTGATACAGCCACTATGGAGAACAGTATGGAGGTTCCTTAAAAAACTAAAAATAGAACTACCATACGACCCAGCAATCCCACTACTGGGCATATACCCTGAGAAAACCATAATTCAGAAAGAGTCATGTACCAAAATATTCATTGCAGCTCTGTTTACAATAGCCAGGACATGGAAGCAACCTAGGTGTCCATCATCGGATGAATGGATAAAGAAGATGTGGCACATATATAGAATGGAATATTACTCAGCCATAAAAAGAAATGAAATGGAGGTATTTGTAATGAGGTGGATGGAGTTAGAGTCTGTCATACAGAGTGAAGTAAGTCAGAAAGAGAAAAAGAAATACAGTATGCTAACACATATATATGGAATCTAAGGAAAAAAAAAAATTTAAAAAAAAGGTCATGAAGAACCTAGTGGCAAGATGGGAATAAAGACACAGACCTACTAGAGAATGGACTTGAGGATATGGGGAGGGGGAGGGGTGAGATGTGACAGGGTGAGAGAGTGTCATGGACATATATACACTACCAAATGTGAAATAGATAGCTAGTGGGAAGCAGCCGCATAGCACAGGGAGATCAGCTCGGTGCTTTGTGACCACCTATAGGGGTGGGATAGGGAGGGTGGGAGGGAGGGAGATGCAAGAGGGATGAGATATGGGAACATATGTATATGTATAACTGATTCACTTTGTTATAAAGCAGAAGCTAACACACCATTGTAAAGCAATTATACTTCAATAAAGATGTTTAAAAAAAAAAAAAAAGAAACAACTAAGATAAAAACAAGCAGATATGAAAAAAACCAACTGGAAATATTGAGAATGTAACACATATTCATTAAAATAAAATTTTGTGAAAGTAGCATACCCTCTAGACTGGATATGTCAGAGAAATAACCAGTAAAAGTTAAAGTTCCCTCTGAGTAATTCACCTAAATATGGGATAAAAAAAATGAAAGCACAATTAGGAGATGTGTATGAAAGTTCAAAGGGTTCCAAAACTCATCTGATAAGAAGTTCCAGAAGAAGAAATAAGACAGAATCTGCAAGAAGGATATTTGAAAAGATAAAAGCAAGTGCTTTTTTTTCAGAATTGAAGATGAGAATCTTCAGATTGAAAAACCACCAGCTATTGAGCATTATAAGATAAAATAAATTCATATCAAGGTATATTCAAGTGAAACCTCAGAAAATTAAGAGTGAGAAAATCATGAAATCTTCCAGGGAAGACAGGCTGCCTTCCAAACAATGACAATCAGATTGTCAGCAGAAATGTCATCAGTAAAAAATAGATACCTAAAATCTTCAGAGGGTTGAGGGAAAATATTTCAACATAAAATTCTATACCTAGTTAAACTATTTTTAATATAAAGAACAAAAAAAGGCACTTTCAATATGCAGAAGTCAAGATGAGTGGCTACTTACAGACTCTTGCTGAAAGATTTCCTAAACAGACATTTAACGAGAAGAAAAGTGGACACAGAGGGAGGAAGTGGGATATAAGATACCACGGTGAGTGCATGGCTTGGAAGAGTATATTAGTATCCATTTAATTATTAGATGAAATCCAATCATTTAAAAACTAAACTTTGTGTTAAGAATATGGAGCAACTTACAAATAACAGCAACAAAGAAGATAAGATGGGAAAATATATTTGATAGATAAATCAGGCTAAGAGATTTTAAAAATTAAGTATTATGCTAAAATGCAAACGTACCCTAAAAAGGTAGAAATACAGCTGATAGGTTTTAAGAAAATAAATAAAATAAAAATAATTGTTTAAAAACTATAGCAACAACAATAAAAAAATTAGCAAAGGAGAAAAAAATTACAGTAGTTTGGTTAAAATATATTTATGTAAAATAATATGTTAGAAGTAATTAATTTGTCATTAATCATAAAAAATTCAAATTTTTAAAAAGCCGTCATCAACTTGGATTTACTTTATAACTCAGGACTAAGATGTTTACAAAAGACACAAAGATAATAAACCCACAAAAAAGGAAGAAAATGTAGGAAATGGATGAAGATTAACCAGGCAAATAATATACCAAGAGAAAGCCAATGTAGTAAAATTAAGGATCAAAATTAAAATTTACGTAAAAAAGCATGGAAAGTCATGAAAAAAACATGATAAAACAATAGAACAATAAGATATAGCAATTATGCACCTAACAGCAACTTCAAAATATATCAAGGAAAAACTGACAGAATTACAAAGAATAACAAAAAAATAATAATCATGAGAAAATTTGACACATCTCTATCCAAAATTGATAAATAAAGCAGACCTGAAAAAAATAAGTAAGGATCTGTAAGATGTGGGGAAAAAAACAAAATTAACAAGGTTGTTCTAATAGTATTTTTCATGGAACTTGACAAATTGATTCTAAAGGTGAGATCAAATATAAAAAGTTCAAGAATAGCTCTGAAAATTCTGAATAGGAAAAATGAGGTTGAAGCTTTCCCTCCAGATATTAAGAATAATTGATATAGACAAATAGATCACTGGTACAAAAAAAAAAGGTCCCAGACTAACTCATGTGGTTTCTTGGAATACAATAGAGGAAGTATTACAAATATTTGGGAAACAGTGTTAGCATAACAATTACCCACAGGTAAAAAATATAACACTAATAAAATTAAATACCAACTTCACATTATACAATGAAATAACTTCTCAATGGCCGAATGAACTATAAATGAAAAGAAACTTAAACTATTAGAACAAAATATTGGTGAATATTTTTATTTAACATGAATGAGAACGGTGTGTTGTTGTGAGCCCCTGAAAATTTAGAGGCTTTGTTATTGCTAAATAACCTAGGGGAACAGTCCTATTCAGGACTGAACCAGGGAATATTGGGGATTTCAATTATATCCACAATGTCACACAGAACGAGACCATGACACACCGGAAAACCAGGGTGCCCGCTGAGGGAGAGTTAAGCAAACCAAAGCCATTTCGCTGGAAAGGAAAGACTCAGGCGAAACCTATCATCAAATAACTACAATGTGTCAGATAAAAAGGGTTCAATATTTTCCATATTGTGTCAAAAGGCAGGACCAGAAGTAGTGGGTAAAAATTGTCACAAGGCAATTCAACACAGCGTAAAGAAGAACTTTCCAACAAACAGAGCTATTGCAAACCAGGGCAGCCCTCACCAGTCCCCAGGAAACAAGAGCTGGTGGGATTTTCTTAATAACACCTCACAGACGTGTTCACCATCACTCTCCCGCATGTAACACGTGCATGTTACATTGTATGTGTACCACACACCATTTCCATTCCCCACCCAGAGAGTGTGTTCCCTAAGTCAATCTCACACAGTTGCTTGGAGAAATAAGAAGAGACTGACTCATGGGTATAAAACATGTCAAAAGACTGAAAATTCATCTCACCTTTTAATGTAGAAGAGGCCACTGAGAATGAGCTACAATTCAAAGACAAATACGGAATTTTGAGGGATGAGTTTGGTAGATGCAAAAGATGCAAAATATGGGTTTTAACTATCTGTGGTCTTGCACTGAAAAAGGTCAAAACCATTCATAAATAATAATCATCATGACACCTGATGGAGTAAATGCTCTAGAAATGTGAACTATTTTTACTTGAAATCAAGCAGATGTCACTTGTTAGGGATCTACCCTTGGTCTACAGCTGTTATAATACCCATTGCTATGATTTGTTGAGTTCTTGCTGTATGTCAGGCACTGTACTAAGTGATCTGAATATATTATCTCACTTAATTCTGTAAATGACACCATCTGACAGGTGATGAAACCAAGTGTTAAATTAAGTAAACGATGCAAAGCGTGCTGATCAGTGACAGAGCCCTCAGTCTGGTTTGGAAACAGGTGCTTTCACCAGCGCATCACTTATACTCACGAAGCCCTAGTTACCTCACCTACTGAAATGGCAAAAATACTGAGGCTGTGAAGTAGATTACATGCCATGAGTCCTCAGAGCCCCTGGGTGCCTCACCCCCTTTCTCTGCACCTGTGAGATTTAAGGTAGCCTTTAGCACAGGGGCAGGAGGTGTTGTTTTCACTCCCTCATTTGAGATCCGCTGGTGGTGGCTCCACACACAGGAGCCACATGAATTCCCCTCAATGACGAGGACACATCCAGGGAAGGACCAGCACACACCCACTCTTCCCATCCCTGTTCAGTTCGCCAGAGCTCATGTCCGTCAAAGCAAGTAGAACAAGCTGAATTTCTTCTGAAAAGATGCTCCAGACCAGAAATGGGATAAAATGCAAATGGGATAAAATGCTCTGCCAA
Source organism: Eubalaena glacialis (assembly GCF_028564815.1). Taxonomy (NCBI): domain Eukaryota; kingdom Metazoa; phylum Chordata; class Mammalia; order Artiodactyla; family Balaenidae; genus Eubalaena; species Eubalaena glacialis. The sequence continues at coordinate 2,506,074 of NC_083729.1, read as the reverse complement.
AAACCATTTCAGGTGGTGAAGATATTGCCGGTGGATACATCACAGAGCATGATATCTGCTGTCAGAATTGAGAACTTTTGCCTGAGGCTGCAGCAGTTTTGATCAGCTCAGCCTCCAGATTTTCACAGACACGGAGGAAAGAAGGCTCTTCTCATAGGTGATCATATTAAATCTACTAACAGTTTATTACCTGAGTCTGCAACCAGGCAGTGAGAGGGGTAGGCTGGTCCTGATTCTGGGCTCTGCTCTAACACACAGGTCTCCTTGGTCGAGACTTCTTCTTTCTGGGTTGTTTTCCTATAAAAGAGGAATTGGACGCCATAATGCCTGAGCTTTTTTCTAGTCTAAATGTATATGATCCAAATGAATACTTATAATAGACTGAGTAAATAGGCCATAAACAGACATGCAAACCTTTAACTGAGGTTTATCTGGAGGGATTTTAAATGCCACGTGGCGTGGAGCTCTTGGTGACAGGCAAGGGTACTGTCTGGTTTCCATGGTGGACAGTAAAGGAGGAACTAGTGCTCCTCCGAGGCCCGTAGGGCAACCAGCCTGGTAAGGCCAGGGTGGGCTCCACCGTGTACTAAAGAACCCCTGAATGTCACAGTCTACTGCTTACAAAGCAAAGGGCCTTGGCAAATCGATGTGTCCCAGTATGGGGGAGAGGAATAATTTCAGGTGGCAGAGTGATGGAGGGCATTTTAGAGCAATTTCCTAAGGAAATGTGCTCTTTGGCAATGGGCGTTCTGCTGAGACCAGCAACCCCTAAGTACCCCAGTGACATTCTGGGACTCTTGAGCAGCTAATGCTTTTCCAACACCTGATGTGCTAAAGAACCACGGTGCAGGGTGACAAATGGGCATAGGGAGAAAAAAGGAATATTCAGTAGAATGCACTCCTCCATTAAAAAAACCTGGCTAGTCATTCGGATACCCTGGGAAGCTTCTTAAACATCAGATCCCCAGGCCCCAGCTCAGTAGAATTCCTGGAGGTAAGGCCCAGGAATCTGTTTGAAGGGCCTGCCTCGCAAGTACTTCTGGTGATGAGCTGTGGGCACTTCTTCCCCAGATTCTCCAGTCTTCAAGTGAAAGGATCTCATTATAGACGGCACCTGGCACGTTCATCCACACTCAACAGGGAAAGCAAAATGGGTATGCCAGGTTTTCATACCTTCCTAAAATTCTTTCTCAAGAACCCTCCACATTTAGGAGTAGAGAAAACTCTGGGTCCAGCCCACTTCCTTACCCCTCCTGGATGACCCTGTTCTTCCTGTGTGCTCTCCTGAATCCCCCAGCATCTAACCTGCCAATCTCAAAACACAGTGTCCTCAACATCAACAGGTTGGGAATGAATGAGTCTGAAAATGTGAGAGGGTACATATCTAAAAATGCCTATGTGCTTGCTGCTATGTGCTTTCTTGCCTTATAGTCCAGAAAAACTGACATTAGGAAGACATTTTCACACAACTCTTGGACAAGGCTGTATTCCTTAGCCCCGTCTGTGGGTCCTGGGTCATTAAATTATGGGGATTAGAAACCACTCCCTCCCTTACAAAATATATACAAGCTTCCATCTCTAAATCAATGCTTTTTTCCCTCTGAAACTTTTGCATTCAGTCTGTCTACACTGGTTATTTATGACCTTGTCCTTGGTCCTAAGACTTCCTTCAATCCACTAATTCACTGCCCCCTCCCTCACTTTTCCATCTCATCAAATGCTTCTTGTTGGGTAGAAATTTAACAAAATGCTGGGAATACAAAAATAAAAGTATTATTCCTCTCTTAAGAACCCTACAACCAATATGAACAGAAAAAAGAAAAAAGAATATTTTTAAAAGTAAAGATAGTGTAAGAGACTTCTGGGATAACATCAAGTATATTAACATTCACATTACAGGGGTCCCATGAGGAGAAGAGAGAGAGAAAGGGCCAGAGATCTTACTTGGAGAAATGATAGGTGAAAACTTTCCTAACCTGGGAAAGGACGCATTCAACCGAGTCCAGGAAGCAGAGAGAGTTCCCAACAAGATGAAGCCAAAGAGTTTCACACCAAAATACATTATATTTAAAATGGTAAAAGTGATAAGGACAGAATCTTAAAAGCAGCAAGAGAAAAGCAACTGGCTACTTACATGAGAACTCCCATAAAACTCTCAGCTGAGTTTTCAGAAGAAACCTTGCAGGCCAGAAGGGAGTGTCATGATATATTCAACGTGTTGAAAGGAAATAATCTACCACTGAGAATACTCTGCCCCGCAAGGCTATCATTCAGATTAAAAGGAGAGATAAATAGTTTTACCAACAAGCAAAAGCTAAGAGTTCAGTGCCACAAAACCAGTTTTACAAGAAATGTTAAAGGGACTTCTCTATGTGGAAAAGAAAAGACCACAGCTAAAAATATGAAAATTACAAAAGGAAGAATCTCATTGGCAAAGGCAAACAACAGTAAATGTAGTAGATCAGCCACTTATAAAGCTAGTAGGAAGGTTAAAAGACAAAGTAGTAAAATCATCTATAGTCTCAGTAAGTAGTTAGTTACGAGATACACAAAACAGACAGATGTAAAATATGATGTCAAAAACATTAAACATGGGAGAGAGGTAAAAATGCAGGGTTGTTAAATGCATTTGAACTTAAGACATAAACAACTTAAAATTATCATGTATATGATTATTTTATATAATCATAGATAGATAGATAGATAGATGATAGAGATAGAGAGAGAGAGATAGAAAGATAGATAGATATAAGCCTCATGGTAACCAAAAATATATAATAGATATCAAAAAAAGAGGAAGGAATTCAAACATAACCCTAAAGATAGTCATCAAATCACCAGGGAAGAGAGCAAAAGAAGAAGAAAGGAAAAAGAGAACTACAAAAACAAGAAAAAAATAAACAAAATGGCAATGAGTACATACATATCAATAATTACTTTCAATGTAAATGGACAAAATGCTCCAATCAAAAGACGGAGTGGCTGAGTAGATTCAAAAACAAGACGCATATTATGCTGCCTACAAGAAACTCATTTCTGACTGAAAGACACACACAGACTGAAAGTGAGGAGATGGAAAAAGGTATTCCATGCAAATGGAAACAAAAAGAAAGCTGGAGCAGCAATGCTCTTATCAAACAAAATAGACTTAAAACAAAGACTGTGACAAGAGACAAAGAAGGACACTACACAGTGATAAAGGGATCAATCCAAAAGAAAATATAACCATTGTAAATACATATGCACCCAACACAGGAGCACCTAAACACATAAAGCAAACATTAACATGAATAAACAGAGAATTTTACAGTAACACAATAATAGTAGGGGACTTTAACACCCCACTTACATCAAAGGATCATGCAGACAGAATTACACTTTGGGTATTTACCCAAAGAAAATAAAAACACTAATTCAAAAAGATACATGCACACCAATGTTCATTGCAGCATTATTTACAATAGCCAAAATACGGAAACAACCTGTTTCCATCAATAAATGAATGGATAAAGAAGACATGGTATATATGTACAATGGAATATTACTCAGCCATAAAAAATGAAATATTGCCAGTGACAACAACATGATGGATCTAGAGGTCATTATGTTAAGTGAAATAAGTCAGACAGAAAAATACAAATACCCGATAAGCTCACTTATAAGAGGAATCTAAAAAACAAACAAAACAAAATGAAAACAGACTCATAAATAAAGAGAAAGAAATGAGTGATTGCCAGAAAAGAGGGAGGTGGGGGTGGGTGAAATAAGTGTAAGGGATTAAGAGGTACAAACCCTCAGTTACAGAATAAATAAGTCAAGGGGATGCAATATACAGCATAAGGAAAATGGTTGATAATATTATAATAATTTTGTACGGGGACAGATGGTTACTAAACTTATCGTGGCGATCATTTCATGATGTATGCAAATGTCAAATCACCTGAAACTTACATAATATAGTACGTCAACTATATTTCAATAAAAAGAAAGTTATAACTTCTCTTCTCCAAGTCTACCAGGTTGAATCACTTCATTAAAATTAAATACACTCTCCTGTGTAATACATAAAAAATATTCACCTACTCTTTCTGGGCCTCAGGGAGTGTGTCTAAGGAAGTGGTTCTGAAAGCATGTTCTACGCAGACCTCGTTCAGGGCACAGCTGGAAAAGACAGGTTCAGCTGAGCAGCTGGCTCCCAGCCTCCCTCCACATTATCAGCTTTACCAACTAGTGTATGACCTGGAGCTGATTGTTTATGATGTGCTTTCAAAATTACTGGTGTAGGTTAGATGTAAGGATCCTTCCAGAGTCTGCATTCTATAATTCTGAGATCATATAAAAGGGCCATATCTGCAGGATGTCTGAATGAAGAAGAGTTTGGATTGATGATACAGGTAAGAGGCAACCACGGTAAAACACAATTTTAGGGCTACATATGCTGAAATGAAAGTATGAGTTTTGAATTACTCCCTTGAAGCCAAGCATGGGAGGCTGGGGGAAGGTGTCCAAATGGTTTCATGCTACCAGAATAGATGCTAATGATCACCTGGCAGCTTCCAAAATTATGGTTGTAAATGTGGTTATTTTTATCAGTTGACACTCATCAAAAGGAAATTCAATGTGCTCTGTATTAAATGCTGATATACACATTCCATGACTAAATTATTCATCATTCTATTATTTTAAGTATCCAAGTGAATACTGCATGCCCAGATACTTAATAGAAAGCAATCAAGTATTTAAATATTTGACCTGTTCACATCACTGCCAAGAGAAAATAGCATTTTTAAGTTTTAAAAAACAGAAAAAGTAGAGCTCAAAGTAATACATACATTAAAAATTATTTTTATTAGTTTCCAAATGGCAAGTTGAGAATTTGTTTGTCGAATGGCTTTGATGATATAAATTCTAGGTAGAATATTTGGGATTCTCTGGATCCCAATATCACACTGGAACAGAAATTCATCAGCGTGTAATAGATTTGCAAGAAATTTTCATCAGTCTTAAATTATCCACGCAATTTTTAAAAATAAGGAAACACGCGGATTGGTAAAAGTGTTCCCATTGCCATCATTTTGAGGGCAAGCCTACCCACGTTTCCAAGGCTGGTGGCTCAAGTATTCTGCCCATTCTTTGCTCTATGAGCGGACACTGTCTCAGGTAAGGACTTTCTTTTTATGGAAGATTCAGTGATTCTGACAAGGCAGTCTTTTTTTCCCTTCCATTTATGACAACGTGCATAAGATGAAAATAAGAGTGAAAAATGGATTTTGACTAAAAACTAAACTGGCAAATGTAATTACTGTCTCCAATGCAGTATGGGCTTGGATGCCCTCTGCCCTAATCGGTCAAAAGTCGCTGTCAGACCACCGCCGGCCCCTACCCTGAAGGCTCAGCCCTGATGCGAGGCTCCAGGCTCCCGGGAAGGTGCGTGCTGATGCCAGTGGGAAAGGTGGACACGATTCCTGGGTCAGTGGTCATGAAGCAGGGGGCAGCCGTGCTGCTCGAGAGCACTTTGAAGAGCTCTTTCTGCCACTTTTCTATAAAACTTTGCAGACAAGCACTTGGTTAAAAGAGTGAATGCATAGAGGTGGACCACGGGCCGGGGAAACTTCCTTTAGCGCCTCTACCAGCGCGCAGAGGTGGCCTGCAGGGGCTCTGGCAGTTCTGTCCTCCCCCTGCAGGAGGCCGGGGCAGCCACTGGCCGAGGCAGGCGGAGGCCACTGCAGGGACGGGGCAAGGAGCAGACTAGCTTGGCTGGAGGTCTGAGGAGTCACCTGCTACCCGCACCTAATACCTGCATAGCAAAGAACGGGAACGTGACCTTGTTTCCCAGTCTCCAAAGCCGGCAATGGGAGAACTGTCTCTCCGCTCAGTTATGAATCAGCGTGGGCCTCGGCCGGGACAGTCTCTGCAAACGTGGGAGGAGCCCCCTCATCTGAATCAGCTAAGGAGCATTTGGGTTCCCAGGAGCGTCTAATCCATTCACCAAATGACGACTAATGGGCCTCTGCAGGAAGAATCCTAAGACAGAAAACTGAAAACAGTTTCAACACCTGCAAGACAAACAGTAG